>NC_064222.1:5701894-8201894 GCF_023101765.2 Spodoptera frugiperda
GCCTTTTCTTATATTTCCGATCAGTTTTCTGACATAATAAGAATGTAACTTAAAAAATTGATTCTGAAATATGATCAGATAAAAATAGTCCATATATTGGCAGATTCCAATGTTTGTGTGTGAAAACACAAGATGTGTTAATTTTTTCAACAGTGTTTTAGTGGTATTACACTTTAATATCAACACTAAACATTGCACGTGTTTTATCACTCTTTTACATTCAATTGTTTGTTTTATCAATTTACATTATCAACGATGGACTGTGAAGTCCGAAGGCTTTACAGTTTACACTATTTTCAATGACCAGTATCAAATATAACAATTAAGTCAAGATGGTGAACATTTTCACACAATACTAATTCCTGGGGGCCTCCAACCCGTTGCACCCGGGCCCCCGTCCCTAGTACAGCCCTGTCAATATCAATTGTTATTCCGGTTACACCTGTGTTGCACGCTGCATGTAAATAAATCACGTAGCTATTAGTTCACACGTTAATTAGTGCAGGTAATTAATTAGTTATTGTTATCACATTCGTGTTAAAGTTTTCTATACATGTGTTAGAACTACAACACCTGACAAACACGTGTGTTTTATTTATGATTGAATATTTAAAATGCACTATCAACGTGTGAGCTCTTTTTGAATGAATGGAGTGTTTTTTTCTTAGATGGAATGTGAAATTGAAGCTTGTATTGATAATGTTTGTTAGTTTAGTGAGGTTGTATAGAAATGTAAATAGTTGTACAATATATATTTTGCAATATGCCAGCTGTTTTAGATGTGTTATTAATATCTGTATAGCGGTGTGGCGCTACAAAGATCTAGTAGGCTTATGTTCGTTTATTTGTTCAATATCTTACGGAAAGCAATTTTTGATAGATAAATGTGTAATATCCTAGTAATATTTAAAAATTGCAAGCTTTAAAGTGTTTTATAAACACGTAAAATGTTAATTTTATACTCTTTTGCCTTTAGCCATAACAATAAATGCTAGCTTTGCAAAAACACATTCTTATCAGTTTACAAATTAAAGCGATCTTTTTTAAAGGGCGCAAAATATAACAGCCTTTCCAATTATGAAAATTACACGTAGGACACACCGTAACGATGTCTATGTTGACACTGGCAGTATAGTCGACAACACTGTATTGGAGACTCGGTTGCCATTCAAGAAAAAAAAATGTCTATGCATAAACTGTATTATACATACAAATATTTATTTTGTTATACATTGCATCTCTAGGTACCTAACTGAACTAATATTAGTGTGAATGTATATATTTTAAGTGTAACAACTAACTTTGTTCGGTAGGAACGTGGACAGGTTTCCGGCCAGTTACCAGAAGTGATGGCGGTACTTTTTGTTTTTCTTTTTTTTTATCTGTTCCATCTGTCATTTGGCTTGTTTTTTTTTTTAAATATACATGCTGTTTCAAACTTTTTAAAAGGCCATAAAACGTTTCTTTTTTATAAAATGAAACAAAATTAAATGGAACAGTATGTATATTTAAAAGTCAATTCACAGCAAAGGGGATTGCTGTTGAATATCAAAATTGGTTAATCGCATCAAAATTCATTCCAAATCATTGTCGTTCTCATAATAATGTGGTTGTCATTCGTTTCAAATCATATTTATCTAGATAATACAGATACTCGAAGGTACAATAGGACATCATACGTACTAAAAGGATTGTCTGATTATTGTTGTTACCCATAATTGTTCAGATATCTTCAACTATGTTACATAGATAAATGGATATTACATTCCTTTTAAATAAAATGCATACGCAAATAGAATAAATATTATCATAGCTCTAAACATATCTCTCGGAAATAACTGCATTGCTTCGATTCTGATACACGTTACAAAAGTATTAGAAAATAGGTACGACATAGGCGAAGCGACGTGACATCGACTTTAAATCACATATAAATTGGCACCTCAGTCTTTTTTATCTAAGTAAAACGAGTCCTAGAATACTAATCGATCAAAACTGTCACTATAAACCGGTCTAGACGTATTTACCCATGGCAATAAATACAGTACTACACTTTTTTTTCGAACAATAACAAAAGGCCAAGGGTCTTACGCAACCACACGAATAAGGATAATAGTTTTCTTATTATTTTATTTAAAAACTAAATAATAACGCTTCGTTATTGTTTATTGGTGTTATCGCATAGTACGTGACCATTCAGCGATGTCATATACATAATGACATGTTTTAATAATAATCCGCCTTGACACCGATGCCCCTAAATTACGAGAATAAAAAAATCAATTTTCCTCATTTCATAATTTTGATTTTTTTACACAAATATCCTATTCATGTCATGTTAAGGAAAATAGTGAATAAACTCCAAGTAAAATACAGAATCCTGTTATTTTTGACTATTATAATAATAAATAACTTAAATGAAATTGCTTAAATTTTACGATGACTTTCTTGTTTTAGGGTTTTTTCATTTTAATATTATAAAGAAACGCATAGCAACATTATTGCATGTCTGAGTAGCTTTTTTACTGGATATTCTCTCGCTTGTTTTCTTTTTTAGCCAATATCGTAATAATAAAAAATCTTAACCAGTTTGCATACAAAGCATAAAATATCACTATTAAATCAAATATCAAAGTCAAGAAATATATTCCATAATCCTAAAAGTTTCATTTACCTTAAGCCAGTTTCTATAAAATATTGATCGAATTCTACGAATAGGAAAAACCAAAACTTCAAGCCGTTTGTTGTAAGTATGAAGGTACTAGACAATCAAACGAATCTAGCCTCTGTTGCAAAGGGATATCCGTGAAATACATATTTTATAAGACGATTGCGGGATTACCTAGCACGAAGCTTCGATTACAGGGCCGGACTATTTCGGTTTTAAAACCTTAAATTAAATAGACTTTTAGTAATAGAATCATTGAATTAAATATCAGTTACCGTATTTAGCTCTACTCTATTACTACTATTCCTAACCCCCAAAAGGCCGGCAACGCACTTGTAACGCTTCTGATGTTTCTAGTGTCTATGGGCGATAGCGATTGCTTACCATCAGGTAATGCGTCTGCTCGTTTTTTACCGACTTATTTCCTATAAAAAATATATTATGTTTGTTATTTAAGGCGACTATAACTTATAACTCATAAAAAGTATAGCTGTGCCTAACTTTTTTGGGAATATACAGGTAAAAAATCACAATATTACACATTATTTCGTTTGTTGTATGTAATCGACTTATACAATATGTCCTTGACTCAATCCTATCGTAGTCTGATATCGATATTTACATTCCATATCTTTACATATCGCGTTGATAAGTTTTAATGTACCCAATAAAATGTACAGGATGCATCGTGAATCATTGCAAAGGTTTCTTCCTTTCGTATTTCCGTAGTTATTTATTCTTGGTAATGAAACATTTGATTACGTAGTCGTAAGTATTTTTGCGAATTCGTGATAATTATCTTAAAATAAAAAAGTCCAACCTCTTGGGTCTGTTGAAAACGAAAATGTAAAGCTAAAGAGTAACTTGATTTTTTGTTCTCTTAAGATCATTGCTGTTTTGTGCGATGCGTATAATCACTATAATAACATAATATGTTTAACTTATACACCAAATAACATCCTGTATGCAATCTGCAGTTATCAAGCTCTATGTTTCCCTATTATTAACATCTCAGTATTTGTATAAGATAACCTTAAACTAGACTTTACAAATTTAAGATAGAACGCTCTTATCGAATCAATTTATCTATACCTACTGAGTTTACTCACTACGATTGTAAATTTCGCCAAATCGGAAGGCTGAATAACGGTTTTCGTCGGTATTTTTAACAAATATCCGGAAATAAATTTGAGTCCGCTATGGAACATATTTGTTTAACCAAGTGTGCGCAACGCACACGCAACGCGCACAGTCGGACATCATTAATTTCAATAAAATAAACGAAATGGTTATTTAGCTACAATTTAGTTTATTGCTTGTCTTAAGTAGACTACAGCCAATGCTAAGGTCGTAGTAGGCGTTTAAGACCACGTCTAAGAAAAACGTTGTGATAAAAAATATTTGTCCTTTTCTTTGGGCCCCAAACAGTGTTAACTCAGGGGCCCATAAAACAAACTCCGTCTCTGTACAGCCAATAAGGCGAATAATTAAAAACGCTTATTTCCTATAAACATTGTTCGCTAATTTTCGAAACATTATTCAAGTAAATAATTACTTGAATTGCGTAATTTTCCACCAAAATGCAGTTTTATGTCAGAATTAGGTATTTACAATAAAGATTTTAATCTCTCGATAAGTCATGATAATGTTGCACTTCCAGTCATATCTTATCCTCCATTGTGGTTCTTATCTCAACCTTGTGGGCTTAAACTGTCCAGAAATTATCGTCTTAAAAAATTAAGTACTTTTCATTTATTTGTCAATCTTCCTTGTCCATTACTACGGTTGCCATCAAATCTACTTACTCTATCTGTTAATTTTATTTATTGAATTTTCGATTTTGTATCAATACAATGAAGTTAGAAATTTGATAAAGAAATTTGACTGAAAAGGATAGACTGGCCCCCTAGTGAGAGTGCCCATACTCAATAGTATTATAAATATAACATTGTAGGCTATAAAAAGAGATAAATATTATTATGCTTCATGTTACATAATAATAACGACCCCAATTACTAAATCAGGACACTCAATACTTGATCAATATTCTTAGGTACCAGATACAAATACTAACTCGTATTCAATTAATTGTAGCACTCCCGAGTCATATTAATTGACACTACATTCCATTCACCCAGAAGTGAGGAGACAATTGAATTACATCGATAAATGAGTCACCTATAAATAACAATTAACTTGACAAATGTGGAATTTGGTCTGTAGTTTAGCAGTAGAATAAAAATTAAAAATGTTGTGTTTAAAAAGCTAAAAACACGCTTATAATCATACTTATGACTTCTTCATCAGGCGTAAAGGATGTATCTGATGAGCAAACTTGATATGTATATCACGCAACCCATGGTTCCATCAACTGCCTTCCAATTCCATCATCAGACCACTTTGATTGCTCTTTACACCCCATTAGGTATTATACGGTCGCCTAATCCACATATTATAATTGTCATTTCATGACGATACAACATTTTATTACATAAATTAATGATTATGTTATCGTACCTATCTGTTTGACGAATAGCTCGACTAGTTTCAAGCCATGGTAGAGGCTCATATTCATGAACATTGAACAGCATTTCGCGACACGACGAGGCGATTGTCGCGCTGCTACTGGATATGAGCCTCTAGCATGGCTTGAACCTAGTCGAGTTCCTCGTCAAACAGTTACGTGAGTAAACCGATAACATAATATATAATTTTATTACATGGTTCGTTACAAGTCGATCTAATAAAAGCGTCTTAATAATATCAATTGTACCCCGTAGGGACGACTGGAAGATCTCAGAAGCTTTCTCGACCACACAATATACTGAGAATTGAAGCAAGCACGAATACGTCTACTAACGTAGCAAGCAGAGATGTACAGACTTATATATCGTGTAGGTAAATGAGTTTTAACAGTTTAATGTACAGTGGCCAGTAGGCAGAGACGTATTAAACCTAGAGAGCGCCCTAGGCAAGCACCTTATAGGGCCCCTAATTTTTCCTGGCGCCACCTAGACTCTGTGGTCAATAGGGATGATGACGGGGTATAAAAATTAAAAATCTATTCAGTCTGTCAGTTAGGTAATGAAAAAATATTAGACACGTATTCTTTTATTTTGTCATATAAGATAACAATACTTAGATAAAACGAATCAAAGTTTAGGAGTGGCAGCAAATACGTCATTTCTGCGTATAAAACGTACCTAGAAGTGATGTCACGCGATATTTCAAATCGACATATCTTCGAAAGTATTTGTTTCCGTAAGAAAATAAAAAATACGTGTCTAATATTTTAAATTAATCTACAAGACGGACATTAAAATTAGTCATCTACCCTTTTGGGCAATGCGCGGCGCCCTTCTGCAGCCTGGCGCCCTAGACACTTGCCTAGTGTGCCTCAGGGGTAATACGGCTCTGGCAACAGCTTAGGCCAATCCTGTCAAATTAGATTTTCAACTTTAATGCTTGACATTAACGTCGAATATCAAGTGAAAATAATTGACAGATTGTTGGTTTAGCTAGTTAGTTACTGTACATGTACAATCGTTCCTTGTAGTTCATAATCTCAACATACATTACATACTTATCTTGACGATTTTTATTGTTGTAGTTAGAACAAAACTTAGCATTCTGGACAATTTTCTTATAGTATTACTGATATGTGGTATGTTATGTGTCCAATCAGTCATTCTTATCTTTAGTTTATGATTGATTGGTATAATTAATATATTCAAAGTACCGCTAATTCAACGGTGGCACTTCTAGTGGGGTGACGTAGTTTAATAGCAATAGATCGGACGCCGTAATTTACCAAATCAGCTAGGATATTCACGGCCGTCATTGGCGGACTACGTCACATGGCGGACCGCGATCGAGCTTACTTCGAATATTTCGAATTGAAAATTACAGAAAAGCCTAGCTGATTAATACATCCCAATATTCTGAAAAAACGTGGGCCACACTAATGGAATATGCCATTGATTTTGAAAACAAATGAGCGATTATGAAAAATGTTCGTACAAACAGTAATTATCGCCATAATCAAATGGCATATTCCATTAGTGTGGCCTCCATAATAAATAAAAATTACATAATTTTTCCACGAAATAAACAACTTATCTCAATCCAAAACGGTTTTAATAAGATTGTATTATAACATGGTTTACACGATATTTCTGTCAAAAATTTCGATCGACCTAAAGATCTAATCACTAGATTTCGGTTATAAATCGAGATTCACGTTTAAAATAAATCCATTCTTTCAAAAAGACTTGAATTAAGACATACCCGAAAAATTGGCAACACAGAACTCCTAAATGTAAAGGAAACATAAATTAAATGGGACATTACATTGTTATGCCTATTAGTGTAAACTGAATCCCACAGGATACGCCGTCAGACAGACAGAAAAACAAAAGATAGTTTTCAATGTATTTCTAGTCCACAGATGAATATTGTACTGTTTTAATCATAGCATATTTCATGCGTAAAAATAGTTTTTATTTTTGTTTGTGGAGGGAAAATCATACAATGTCTTGTCCCGCCTTGTGTTAGGCAAGCGGGAGTGTCAGACTCTTACAGACTAAAAACCACCCCGTTCCTAGTCCTGCTTTTCAAGCCGAAGCCCGGGTAACCCGTTAGGCTTTTCGCACTCCGGGAAATCTGTATGGTGTACGATTATATTTTTATGTTAATATTTTTAGTGTTATAATTACTGGAATGATAAGTCAAAAAAAAACCTTAATTCCCAAGCCCATTTTTGGAAATGACTATAAACATTTTCATCTCTAAGGTATCCAATTTACAAACCGAAATTCATCAGTTTCATTCATTGATTTAGGCGTAAAAATCTAATTCTATCAGTATTCGATAGACCATAAAAACGCCTGCATTGTTTTTCTTTTATCATGATTAATTAGTCGTTTTGCTTGATTACTGGATTCTTTTTGGCTATTTTCATCATAATAGTGATGTTTTACTTATTATAAGGTACTTACTTTAGTAGACTATGTGAACAAAATAGCTATTTTATTTAACAATAGCCCTCTGCCCTACGAAACCACGGCTCCCAATATCCCCTACGCTATCTATCTGTTATCGCTAATAAAAATTCAGTCTGTATAAACATAAATAAACAGTTGTGGACAGACGTTGGTCATATGATCATAACTGCGATTACAGAGAACGATATCTTGAAACTGATCTCTGACACAGACAGTCCAATTTTATTTATTAGTTTAAATAATCTTGATGAATTATACCCATAATTAAGCATCTTTACAAAGGTTGGTGTAAAATAAGCCTTTGTTCTTAAAAGATGTATCATATTTTGTAGTAGAAGTAGAGATAACGCCTGTTCATATACAGTAGCAAAGTGTATCACTACTGCCGATATATTATAATCTTTATAGTCTACTCTGCTGTTACCATAGTTAAGAACACATTGGTCACATTGGTGTCGTTAAAACCGGCTAAGGAACTCCACATTTGACAGAGACGGGCAGCAGTGCTCTCTGATAAAACCGAAACGTTTAAAATAAGATCTCCAACTTACCCAAAGTGGAGATTTTGTGAAGCCCTCTCTAGTTGAGGCCTATAGTCTAACAGAGCACTATCAGGCCACGGGCTGCTGAAGCTGACGTTAGTCGTCTTTAATTTTAAATACCTGAATATAGGCTGTCAAAACACGATGCCATTTTTGTTTTGTTTAAAATATAGAGTAGAATCGGAATTTTAGGACACATGGTGACTTACATAATTTTTGTAACGTTGTATATTTTTATGTCAAGATAGTCGATACTATCAATAGTTTTCAATTTCAAGCTAGTTTGTTAATTAGATTAGAATCTAATTCGATTAAAGTTTGATTGTCTAATTGTTGCCTCGTCTGACGTCCGTGGTGACTCGTTTATCGAGTGGTCGGTGGTGGAAAATGAGAGAGCTAGGGAATCTCGCTCCTGATCTGGAGCTGCCGCCTACTACCTAGCGGGTTTACTGGGGCTCCGGCTCGAAAAGCAGGGGTAGGAACGGGGTGGTTTTTAGTCAGTAACTGTCTGACACTCCCTCTCGCCTCACCCAAGGCGCGAGAAGTCATTGATTGATTTTCTTCCCTCAAAAAAATGGGATCTTGCTTTCAGTTCCTTTAGTCGGCCTAAGTATTATTCGACATTTATCGGTTTGTCATACATGCTAATATTTCAATTAATAGGCCGATAAATAATGAATGGTTTCCTGGTATTATCAGGAATTGTGACTAGATTTCTACGTAATTTAAAATAACGGGTGTAGGATGAATCGTATATTTTAGTGGCAATAACTTAATTCAATTAAATTACAATAATAGGAAAATAGGCGAATCCTTTATTCATAATTTAATTCTAAAACAATACTTGGAAATAATTGTCTTTGAAAACCACACACTTTGTGACTAATATTTTAATTAAGTAAAACCTGAAATATTATTCATTCATATTATATTCAAGCTAAAACTACGTCGGCTCTAGGAAAAAAATACATAAAACTATAATAAAACTAATCACTTTTAATTATTATTTTCTAAATTAAATATATTAAGTGTTCTGGGTTTACTGTAAACCGCGGTTTTAATAATTAAAAGTTTTAATACCTATCTACAAATACGTACTAGACTAGGGTCATTCAACTGACTTGCTTAGGTCATAATATCACAATGCTATATGCCTATTAGGTATAGCTTTAATATGGCCATTCATTCCGCTTAACAGGAAAATTGCATTATACGACACAATTGAAGAGGTTATCATATCTTCTATGGTAATAAAATATCAATTTAGCTTGTTAATCTGAAGGGTATTCAAGAGGGAACTTTTCCCTTTTCCTTAACTATAAAATTGAAGTTTACTTGTATGTAAACATGTTTGTCTATATGTCATGAATACATAAATATACTTATGTTTTTGTCTCATAGGGCACGGGTAAGTTTAAAGTACAGAACTGATAGAAAGCCACCTGGTTTTGTCTTGATAGTAGATATATATTTCTAGTTTTCATCATATTCATTTATCTGGTCTGGTGATAAAAGCACGTTGATTTCTGTTTCTCTTGATTTTCTGTTTTTGAAAATTAGATAAATTAAAGTATTGTACGTATTAATAAAGGAAACGGTTGTGAGGTCCATTCTTGGCTCAATGCATTAATTGTGACATTCAAATTTTACTTTTTAATGCATTTTATTTACTTGTTTTTACGATACACAAATTTGTGGGTTTTCACACAATTTTATGTCTTAGGGAAAACCAAAGAAAACTAAAAATAATTAATGCTAAAATATAAATAAAAGGAACGAAAATTCATGCCAAAATCGTATATTTTCCTGACTTTTAAACGAATCGAAGCAAGGGAAAACCCCTTTTTTTATTCCAAACTTAATAACGACCTCACTTATACTTTATACTGTATTTTCAATGAATGTTGCGAATGAAGTATCTATCGTACAAAACTCGTATAGAACGTAACATAAACAAACTATTTTGTGTACCTCGTCGCTCTCCAATTGTATTCGTTCAGACCAATTTGTCATCTCGTTACAGGAATGTTTCGAATCATTCGATTCCCGCCAATATCGGCTCAAGTTAGAGGTCCATCCGAATGTATTGTTACGTCACAGTTCACCCGTGCATATCGTGCTCAGGCGCACTCGACTCGAAGGTTTTTCCATAGTTTGTCATACTCGTCGCATTCAGGTGCACGCCTGTACTGCGACCTCACGTTTCGCTCCATTTCCTAACGATAAGGGCCCCAAAATATCCCTTTTTACAGGTAACACAAAAATATAAACAAAATGTAGGGGAAGTCGGGGATAATTGTCAAGGTGAAGTGTGTAATGTGTGGTTCCGTGTGTTGATTGGACTTTGGAGACCTTGTAAACAAAAAAAGTTGTTTAATTATTTTTTAATGCGGTTCTAATTATGTAGACGATCTCGGTACGTTAGTACGTTAGTGTCGGACACGATGTGGCACAGAATGTGTAAAAAGACTGATGGGTGCCGGTACAAAGTTTTAAGTGAACACAAATATGGGTTAAGTGTGTGCAAAGACTCGTGGAATAGGACTTTGAAGTACGTGAGATATGTTGTTGATTATTTCGGTATGTTATCTAATAATATACAATAAATAATGTGTGTACGTTATACTCATTTCACGATTTATTAGAAATAGTATCGGCTCATAAACATTTCTCATCTGGACCGGGTGTATTTATGCTATAAGTACTGACGCCTAAATATACCCTCTGTTGCTAGTGTACAGAAACGTAAACACATGTTTCAGATTTAGATTTCTGTATAATTTATCAATTATCGCCCTTATAGCCAGTTCAGTGGCTTGTATATTTTTCGCATTAGCGCGTTCTCTTCACAAAGTTTGTGTACATAAAGGAGCCCGTTCATTCTGTTGGCGCCCTTGGTCTTAATCAGTGCCCGCATCACGATTATGTTGTATACTATTCACCATCACATCATTTGTCTCCATCCTACCAAGGTGAAGGGATTATGGTGCCGGATTAATGCGCAAATGCTTTCGATTAACAGTCAATTAATTGCTTTGCTGCTACAGCTACAAAAACTATGACATAGATATAAAAATGTCGTTGTAATATACCATTATGTGTCACTTTTCCTTGTATTTTTTCTCGTATTCTATTCTCTCTTGTTATAAAAATGTATGTCATAGTTTTTCCGTATCGCTTTTATCGCACAGTAAATAACTTTAGTTATAAGTTTGAATGCAATTTACTAACAAAGACTTTTTTCTGTGTTTTTCCCTTTCCCTTTATGTTATTGTTTGTGTTTCCTACCTCCTAAATACTGTTCCTATGTCAATGCTGTTTTTGCAAATAATAATGCAAATATGAATGACCGTTTAATTAAAAACAATTTGCCCTTTAACGTAACACGACGCCTTAATTGGTTAATACATCCCGTTGCTGTCGCAACATCTAATGGCTGTCACTCGGCCATCGCGTGCTCTAATTCTGGCCTATTGTCGCCACAATACTTCAAAAATCTATTTATAACATCAACAAACTGAGTTTTGTGCATTCACTGAATCATTATCTTTATCGCGAAATGACTAATGTTTAAATTGTAACATTTATGTTATCTTTCCTGACATGGAAATTACATCATTTTTAATACAAAAATTAATCTTTTCTGAATTCCTAACCCGTTGTTCCCTATTTCCCGACTCGCCTCTTGTTTGTTGCGTTATCCAGCCCATAGCTCGTCATGCTTTGTATACGCAGACGGGACTTATGAAGAGGAGTACAGCTGCTGGCCGCCCGCCGTCTGCATGATCTTCATCTCCTTGGTGGAGATCATCCTGTTCTGTTACGATGCTGCCCACGGACACACGCAAGGCGATGGAACTATCGGTCAGCTGTTCATCTACAATCCACACAAGAGGCAGGAGGCGTGGAGGTTTATTACCTACATGTTGGTCCATGTTGGGTGAGTGTTATTTAATACTTATCAGTGTATAGCGTAGCTCGTACAGAGTAGGCTTTATTGTATTTTTGAGTTAGCTTTGTTATAGATAACCTGGATAATCCCGTGGAAGTCTGAATGTCTGAAAATGGGCTGGATTAAATACAAGCGCCATGTTATTTTAAGACTACTAAACTATTATGCATTATGCCGTCGTATATGGTCCCTAAGTGGTCCTCATAGGATTCGATCACGTGGGGAAAGGGTAGTTCTCAGATTAGTTAAAAATCACTCGTGAAGTAAGGAAATTTGCAGTTTCTTACAGCTCAGCTCAGCTCAGCAACATTCTGTGACGTTCCTGATTATCCTTATGCAAAAATAAGACGATAAAGGAAATGACGCTGACGCAATCGTGGTCAAAGCATCAGAACTGCGTCAATTTACATACTTCCAGTGACGCACACGAATTAAAGAGAGAACTTAACTTCATAAACCTTTGAATGTAGTTAGTATTTGATTGTAACTTTCATGAGACATAATAAGTTAATTATTACCTATGTTATCGGCTCACTTACGTAACTGTTTGACGAGGAACTCGACTAGTTTCAAGCCATGCTAGAGGCTCACATTCATGAGCAGCATTCCGCGACACAAACTAGTCTAGTTCCTCTTCAAACAGTGAGTAAACCGATAACATATAATAATTAGTTAGTATTTGTTGAAGATGGCCTATAGAAGTTCTGAACTCCTCATATTGCTTATCTTTTTGGCATTATACTACGTTATAAAAACTAGTGAAAAAGGTCTTTCACGGATCCATTTTTAGGTCTTGTTCTGTGAAGTCTTGCAACCATTCCATTGGACAAACGAGACAGCCATAGATTGTTAGGCAATAACTGCAACTCTATCATGTATTCAGTCTAAATCTATCAAGTTCCCAGACTCGTATAAACTTTATCGTGCACTTTTTATTCAGTCTGCTGCAATTGTGCAAGTATTCACACAAACCTTGACACTATGTGCATACTATTGAATATGAAATGCATTGAAACAGGCAGATAGTAGACTGCAACGCAAGAGTAATGTATGAGCATATTATTGACATTGGAACTTGGAGCTCTGAAAAGATTTAGGATACAACCTTGGCCAAAATACTTCTTTATAATACACACACAACGTCACGCCTTTTATCCCCGAAGGGGTAGGCAGAGGTGCACATTACGACACGTAATGCCGCTATACAATGTATACTTTTCACCATTTGTGTTATAAGTCCCATGTAGTTTGCGGTGAGCATATACTGGACACAATTTCAGACTCCGTGCTAGTACCGAGAAATTTTCAAAAATCCAAAAAAATCCCACTATTATTTTGCCCGACCCGGCAATCGAATCCGAGACCCCTTGTTCGGTAGTCGCACTTGCGACCATTCGATCAACGAGGCAGTCTTTATAATGTAGTGTATTTTATGAATAATGGATTTGCTCGTTTTAGAAATCAGTCGTCAAATAACTTCTGTGCATAGACGAGAATGAACAAATTTGGATCATAGCCGAAACTAGAAACAAAAATGAATTATTGCTAGTGATAAATGATAAATAATGTTTAGTTCGCAAATAGGTTACAATGTAACTCTTTTACACGTCAATCTCTTAAATAACTTGATGAGGCCGGCATTTCCTATCGGACTACTCCGAGAAGAAATGCCGAAACAAACTCAGAGGTCATAGTCTCTTTTAAAGTCCAGACAAAATCAATTAAAGATGTCGGAGAACCGTGCAAGTTACTAGTTTTACTAAGCCCAAAATTGGGATCATACACCCAATTCTTTTCTGAAATGATTCTTGCATGGAAACTCATCGTATTTTTCTAAGAGAATTGTTTATAATTGACGCAATCGTATCATATTTTACAGCGTGGTCCACCTCCTAGTCAATCTTCTGGTGCAGCTGTTCCTCGGAGTCCCACTGGAGATGGTCCATCGATGGTGGCGAGTGGTGCTGGTGTACCTGGCAGGCGTGGCTGCAGGGTCTTTGGCGACCAGCCTAACAGACCCCAAGGTCTATCTGGCTGGAGCCTCAGGAGGCGTGTATGCGCTAATTGCAGCTCATATCGCTACTATTATTATGGTAAGTGCATGATTATAGTCATTTTTCAAGGCCTGAGTGAATGCTTATGGGCAGGCGAGCTTCATCTTGGCCGCATTATTGCTTTCCACCAGGCGAGAGAACCGCAAAATATGGTCACATTTCTAAAAGAAAAAAGTGATGCCTTTTTTATAATTTGGTTTCGATTTAATCTTAATCGGGTCATGTATTTTTTGCATTTTTTTTTTTATTTTGTTATTGTCTATAACATGAAAATAAGTCGGGTTTTCCTTCCTGACGCTATAACTCCAGAACGCACGAACTGATTTCCACGGTTTTGCATTCGTTGAAAAGGTCTCGGACTCCGTGAGGTTTATAGCAAAGAAAATTCTGAAAAAATCAAGACAGCAAAGCAAGAAAACAGGGTAAATCATTGGTGGCGACAACGAATTTCGCCGGGTTTGCTAGTGCCTAATCAAAATCTATACTAATATTATAAAGCTGAAGAGTTTGTTTGTTTGTTTGTTTGAACGCGCTAATCTCCGGAACTACTGGTCCGATTTGAATAATTCTTTTTGTGTTGGATAGTCCATTTATCGAGGAAGGCTATAAAACACGCGCTATAACTAATAGGAGCCGAGCAGAGCGGGTGAAACCGCGCGGAAGTAGCTAGTAACAGATGTAATTCCCTTCGTCTCCAGAACTGGTCAGAGATGGAGTTCGCCATCATCCAGCTGCTGGTGTTCGTGCTACTGGCTGCGGTGGACATCGGCACCGCCGTGTACGACCGGTACTGGCGGCACGTCAACCAGAACATTGGCTACGTCGCACATTTAGCCGGAGCTGTTGCCGGTAAGAAGATATTTATTTATTTACTAGCGGACCCGACAGACGTTGTCCTGTCTACACGTCTTTAATTTGAAAATTTTAAACTTTTTTTAATAAGCTAAAACATTCTGGACCTTTTTGATGAAAATTGTTATTCAAATGTTATGACAATATCTAACGTCATTAATATTTGACACTGCGATGGTAGCGCCGTCCGTCGGATCCGATGTAAAACATTCCAAAATCAACAACTACTAATAAATTAAAAACTAATTAAAAAAACATTGTCCAGCGGACAAAATTGTGAATCTAAACCATTCTCAGATCCTCTTGAACACACACAAAAAGTTTCATCAAAATCGATCTAGTCGTTTAAGAGGAGTTCAGTGACATACACACTTACAGAAGAATTATATATATAAAGATTTTATTACTTTTTAAACCTTTCATGAAAAAACAACGTCAAGCCTTTTATCCCCGAAGGGGTAGGCAGAGGTGCACATTACGGCACGTGATGCCGCTATACAATGTACACCCACTTTTCACCATTTGTGTTATAAGTCTCATGTAATAGGGGGTGAGCCTATCGCCATATACTGGGCACAATACCAGACTCCGTGCTACTACTGAGAAATTTTCGAAAAACCGAAAAAAGCAGTCAACAAAATCTGTTAAAGACTATATTTTATTCCTCCACTAACGCCGGTCAGTGTTGGCCTCTAATGTGTTAATTTATGCAGCCTGCTTTGATTGTCTGCCTCCTTGCTTAAGTGGCCGTATGCACAACTGTCCAGCAGGGAGTTTTATTATCTGTAGGCAAATGTTTTTTTGGAAAATGTAACTTGAAGCATGGACTTAGAATCCGTATGGCAATAGGTTTCGCTCCCTAGTTACTCCCTACTACTATGTAGAATAAAAACTTTAACTTATATTTACTGGCTACATGCAAGTTCGTGTTTGATTCTTTACTGAAGATTTTGTAAACAACGAAACCATTTGTATAAAATTTTATATAAAATATCTTCCTTTTTAATTTCCAGGTCTTC
Source organism: Spodoptera frugiperda (assembly GCF_023101765.2). Lineage (NCBI taxonomy): Eukaryota > Metazoa > Arthropoda > Insecta > Lepidoptera > Noctuidae > Spodoptera > Spodoptera frugiperda. The sequence continues at coordinate 5,717,985 of NC_064222.1, forward strand.
TAGTAGGTATCGGAGTTCTTCGTAATCTTGAAAAGAGGAAATGGGAGAAGCGTCTCTGGTGGGCGGCGGTGGTGATCTACTGTTCGCTAATGGCCGCTGGTATTCTAGCCAACATCTTCTGGACTGAACGGTTCCAGAAGAGCCATTAAATACTAATCTAAGTCTGAACCTATCTGTAGGTACCTGATTTTTACCGCAGGCTTCTTTTTGAGAACATTTTTAGGTAAACAATAGGCTTTTGAGAGTTGAGACGCTTATAATGTCTATGGATAAAAGAAGCAGAGTAGAAAGTCCCCAATTTTTTCGTTGGCAACTTTGGACTTGGATCAAGTCGAGTCACTTTCGAACCTGTTTAAGTAGATTTTCTATAGCCACTCGTAACAATATAATGACAATTACATGATAAATTGATCCTTGCAAATAGAGGTGAGAGATCAACTGTAAAAAAAAACCGTTGTCTTAATCAGGTCGTTTTCGCACAAAACTGGATATAGGCCTTTCCAATACCACGCTAAAATTAATATCTTTTCCTGCATTAAAGCCTAAAACAAACAAAAATATTAATGTCGGGACAGCCATTTTGAATTTGCTCTCTTTTCTATAACCCAACATACAACATATAAATGAAATACGTTTTTTACAACTTTTGCATGTAACACCTATCATAGGAATTAAAACATAATTGGTAAAACAAAATTAGTTACATTCTGTGCACTTATCCTCTTTGGAGATTGAAAGGCATTAAGTAATGTTATTTGCATGAAAAAGAAATGGGATAGGGTTGCCATTTACGTGTTTTTAATGTAACAAAAATTTGTGTGGCTTATAGGATTATAGATGTTCCGAGCTTTCTTCTTAAATATAAATATTAGATAGGTATTGTAAATTTGAGCTTAAATGCCCCATGTATTTTAGCATAATATACTGAACAAGTAATGTTATTTTATTAGTGTTTATAAAGCCATTTTGTGGTTTTAACTTCTCGTATATAAGATCAAGAAGCCGGTATATAAGACAGCAATAGAAAACACATTGTGTCTCGCGTGGATCCGCGTGTCACACGAAGGGTTAATATTTCATGGTATTGCGACAAAAACGACGTGTTATTGACGCTACGATTGTATTAATGAAACATTTTGTATTTAAATTTAAAACGACTAAGCAACTGAATTTTTGTGAACAATTTTTAGTATTCGATAAAAGTATTAAAATTAACTTATAAGATTTTCAAAATTGACAATTGTTTTTTACGATTTTTGAAGCCGCACGTTCGAATAAATTTTGAAATGTCTATTTTGACAGCTTAGAAACGGATAGCTTGTATTTTAATAGCATGCGCGTACGCACAATGCCTTATTAAAAATTATACATATACTTAAATGTATTTTTATACATATTTTTCTCCTTACACAGCATATACTAGTACAATATTGTAGGAAATATTACGAGTACGTGTAAAAAATGTAATTAGATCGTCTAGTGCTATGAAGTGACATTTTATGTGAAAGAAATGGCGTTATACTACAATAATAGCGCTAACCCTTTCTCACATTATAATATAACTATGTACTTGCTTTCGGCATCCGACTTCACCCGCCTGGAATTAAAAAGATACATTTTTACAATCTTTTTAAATATTAATGTTCATCACTGACGGGCGAAGCCTCATGCGGAAAGCTAGTATTAAATTAGTATTGTGTAGCTGCCTGTGCCGTCCTGCCCGTTGCCATGGAAACGAAGCTAGGAATGTAAATAATTGTACCTAATAATAGAAATAATGCTTGTTTTATTTTAAAATACTATGGTTAGCTATTTTCTTCAATGGTGCATGCAAAAGTGTGGCATGTTGGCGGCAATTTCAACGGCTTCTATATAAAAAGGAACGTAATTAAAAGTAGGAGCCTGATAGAATTTTCTAGAATGTATAAGATAAAGAAAGACAGTATTTTCTTGAATAAAATATTTTTATTCAAATTGACAAGTCAATTGCCTATTTTAAGTAAAGATTTCAGCATAAACACAATGTACGCAGTACACACGCATTCAGCACAAAGAAATATTTTTAATCTGTGGTCTGTAGTTGGCGGGAAAACGTGAAAAGGAAATGTCACGTGCCTTATTTTATGAATGAAAAGAAAATGTAAATAATAACTACTTTTTATGCATTTACTGTCGAGTTTTTTACTATATTTTTATACACAGGTGTAAGTAATACTTTTGTCTATATTTCCTGTACGTTGGTCGTCTGGTGTTGTTTATTGTTTTAGTATTAAATAAATTCTAGTTAAACTATTAGCTGCTAGTTGTCCTGTAATTTCGCCATTAAATTGTATTATTTATGTTTGTTATGTTATGTACAGTGATGTGTGATCGTGATAATATGTATTGTATTTACTCTTGATTTGAAATACGTGATGGTTTTTATACAACTTTTAGTTAAAAAATCCAAAATTTCTAGGCTATAGATCAGTACCCCATGCCCTATATTATTTCTACCAGTGGCTCTAGTAGAAATAGTGTTTTACATTACTATTTGTGGCTTTTAAGTCATTAGACAGTTAACATTTGATAGCTACAGTGACTTAAATCTTCAGTGGTGCCATCTAGGCTGCGCAAAACGACAGTGCTTATCTCTCTGTGATTTTTAGATTGCTGTTTCCAATTGCAAGTGGTTTAAAAATAACCAGTGATAATAACTATTATCGTACATTAACAAATGTAACCGTAATCCTATTATATGTGTAAATAATAATAATAAATGACAACAAAATGGTTTTCAAGTCAAGAGTTTTATTGTGTTCAAGTTAGTTTTTATGTTGTATTTATTTTAAGAGTAAAACGTTATATTTTTACGTTATAGGTAAATGATTTCCGATGATAGTAGTTACAAAAACGATTTGAATAGATGTTCTAGATTTCGAAATTTCTGTTTTAATTCAACATTGATAATTTTAAAAGGTGATGTTTTTATAATGATAGCTTTCGACGCAGCCCATTACATAGAGCTTTAATATAGTTTACTTTTCAAAGTATAAATGTATTGATATACAAATTCGCTATATTGTAAAAGGTAAAAGTAAGCACAGAATAACCCAAAAATACGCGCAAAGTACAGTACCTACATAGCTTGAGATTACAAATATAATAATTATATTTTGCAGAGTTTATGACTAAGTGAATTTGTTAGAATAAGTTCCTACGTTATTCTAAATGAACCTACTGTTATTGCACAAATCATTTGTTGTATGATTTTAGTTTTAACTGAAAAAAGGAAGGAATAATAAACTGCATTATTTTTACATTTGATTTTTATTTTATATTACAACCTTTTCTTTGTAATCTAGGGGCTAGGGGACCAAGTTACAAAAATATAAACTTATAATTATAATAATATATACTCGCACCAGATGGATAAAACACAACATTGATGATGCTCTTGCCGTCATATTGATTCATAGAACTGGCCTTGTACTTTTTTTACTTTAACTATATTTTACCGGGGTGGCTACACTTAGCAACAGTTAAACGACTTTATAGGTCATATATAATGTTTAAATGGGTCATATCTTGAAGATTGAAGTTATCCTTAGCTAATAAAAAGCCATAAAATAATAACATTGGTCATCCACTTCTGAAACTTGCATGATATATTTTGGGTTCATTAGGAAACTACTAAAATAATGCCACTACACTACATTTTGCCAAAACTGGAATCTTAAAATAAATATGATTTTTGTAGAAATCTTCACAGAACACAAAAAAATACTAGAAATGTAATTTTATTTTACACACACAACGCATAGTGAATGTGTTGCGTAAAACGAAACGTACCGGTTGACACGTCAAATGACAAATTGCATAAAATGATACCAGCCTATACTGAATTCCTTTCTATGAGGTACTCTCTATATTTGCCATCTGTTTGTTGTTTTCAAGTTGATTTTTTTTTTCAGTTTTCAATCAAAATGATATTCAAACTAGTCTAATTTATTAGATTAAAATAATACAAGTACAATGTAATTTAAATTTTAATTGCTGTGCCCAAACTGGGTCCATAATTGTTACTTTTACATTTAAGAACATCTCTGTACATACATTGTGGAAAGCAAATAAATGAATATGAAATATGAAATATAAATATTTTATAATTATGTCAAGTATGAAGATATAATTTACTCCGAATTTCCAAGTTTTTCTCTGTATCAACAGTAATAATAATTATTCAGAGAGTATGTACAAGCTGCACAGCTGTACCTGAATTAGAACAGGTAAATGTGGCTGAATTTGAATTGGAGTCTGGTAACATAATTTAGTTGAGTTCGTCATTCATTGCACAAAACGGAGTGTGAAATGCGTCAGCTGTCAAAGCATACAAATACCTATTGTTAGTCTTCTTATCGTTTTTTGTAATTAATTTACATTAAACGTTGTGCCGCTGATCATGTTTACGGCGATAAAGTAGTGTTTACGTTCCTGTATTGGCTGTAAACGGTAAATACCCTCGCGCTCATGACAAGCTCTTTATAGAGGAGCAAACATGTTGCTAGTCCACACGTGTTTATTTGTGTTATTTGCACTTTTTATTGATAATTGTGCGTCTCGGTCTGTGGAGGAAATCGACGAACATTTCCTCTTGCACCCCAAGTACACGAGATACGATGATTTGTTGAAGTTGACAAGTGAATTAGAATCGACTTACCCGGATCTGATTAAGTCATATTCTATTGGGAAGTCAGTGCAAGGACGGCAACTGTTGGTGCTGCAAATAAGCGAGGATGTGAAAACGCCGCATTATGAGCGGCCGTCGTTTAAATACGTGGCTAATATGCATGGAGATGAGTCTGTGGGGAGACAGCTGATGGTGTACCTGGCGCAGTACTTGCTGGCTAACTATGGGAAGGACGAGAGAGTGACGAGGCTTCTAAACACGACGGACATACACTTGATGCCGTCACTGAACCCTGATGGCTTTGAGAGCAGTGAGGTAAGAACATTTTAATAATAACAATACTTACTTCATACTGGTTTTACCAACAGCAATCTTATAAGAAACAGGTATTTTAAGTATAAACTTGACCGGTTTATTTGATGTCTTATGTAATGTTTGCTCTGTGTTAATAAGTGTTTGAGTTTATGTGTGTCAATTAACTACAATCACTTGTTATTGAAAAAGTACAGTTGGTCATTTATGTAGCAATATCCATAAATAAACACATGTGAGCAAATAAAACATAACTAGGTAGATAATAACAGATAGTAATCTTGTTAAGTTTAGTGATATAAACCCATAAATGTAATTTTATTATTTTTATTGCTATACTAAAGTAGTTATTGTGAAATATATAGCCAGCCAGAAATGGAGTACAACCTACTTCTTAAGCTTTATTCGCCTTCATCTAGACATTCTTATCACTGCCGTACGGTTTCGGCCACTGCTCAGCTCCTATTGATTATAGCATAATATTTTATAGCCTATAACCTTCCTCAATAAATTAACTACCTAACACAAAAAGAATTATTGAATTCAAACTAGTAGTTACAGAGATGCATGTTGAAATAAACTCTTCAGTTTTAACTATAATATTTATTTGTATAGATTTTTCCAATGAGTCAGAGAATGTCAAGTAATAATTCAATGAGGTTAACTGTTGTTATTATCTACTTCATTATCAAGTACATAAATATAATTAGACACTGACTTTCTCTTCTCTCTTCCACAAAAGCTAATGATTGTGACATTCAATAACTAACTGTTTCGAGACTGCCTCATTATTCAAGTGGTCGCAAGTGCAACTGTTGAACAAGGGGTCTCGTGTTCTATTCCCGGGTCCTGTATCTTCTGGTCATACTGGAGTTTTTCGGCTTTTCGAAATTTTTTCAGTAGTAGCACAGAGTGTGGAATTGTGCCCAGTATATGGCAATAGGCTCACCCCCTATAACATGGGACATATAACACAAATGGTGATAAGTGGATGTACATTACTATGTATACCGCTATACATAGCGGCATTACATGCCGTAATGTGCACCTCTGCCTACCTCTTCGAGAATAAAAGGCGTGACGTTGAACTGAAAAAAAATGTTTCGAAAACGAAATAGCAATCAAAATTGCAAATAATATGCATTTGTCATTTACCTTTAAATAATAAACGCAATACCAATCACCCGTGACCAATGTTAGAAGATTTACTTAGGAAATTTCTGTCTACAGTCAATATTACTATTAAATATAATAATTGCAGTCAATATTAACCAAGTTCAGAGAATTTAAAGGAAAATGAATTACAATTCTTTGTTATTTATGAATAGCATGACATTTAAATAGGTACAAATGTTATGTGGAAAATATCCTGGTTTTATGACATGTTTTTGCATTCCAATGAATTTTATTATGTCTAGTTATTTATTATTCTGAGGTTGACTGACTAATGGTTACGGCAGAATCCCATTAGATACTGAGAAACCTGGAGTGTATAGAGTATTTTGTATCAGACCGAAATTATTATTACCTAGTAGTTTTACAGGCCCAATGTACAATCTTATAGTAATAAATAATTTGACTGCATGGTTGGTGTGGTGGCTGGGCAACTGGCTGTCATGCAACATGTAGCAGTCTCGATTCACACAGCAACTCTGTGTGTGATCCACAAATTGTTGTTTTGGGTCTGGGTGTCATGCGTATGTGCACTTGTATGTTTGTAAACGAAGCCACGACACAGGAGTAAATCCTAGCGTGTTTGAAAATTTTGAAATACATAAAAAAATATATAATTTCCGTAGTTACACTTCTACTCAATGAACAGCTTTTATCAAACCATAATAAAATACCTACATACATCAACATTCTTGGTATTGTCTCCATTTCGTATAATCTTTATTAGGGGAATTTACCAATCCCCCCAATGAACAGTGTACAATAATAATTCTTATCTCATTTATAAGAGTGTAAAAAAGATAAAAATATGTGTTAAATAACTAAGGAGAATTCCCCAGTTGTCTAAGACAATCTTATTTGTTGATGACAACCAATCATACAGTTGAATAGGTAATTTACTTGTTTTAAAAGGAAAAAGAATGGTTTTTCTCATATACTATTTTTTAAACTACTAAGATTTTTTCTGTGTCGTGGGTGCGTTTACAAACATATAATGTCACATGTATAAGACATTCAGACCCGAAACAACAATTTGTGGATCACTCAAAGTGTTGCTCCGTTCGCGTGCGGGAATTGAACCCGCTACACGTTGCACGGCAGCCAGTAGCCCTGCAACCGCGCCAAGCGTGTAGTCGAACTATTTATTATAACATTATGTAAAATACCCAATGTAAAGTGTTACTATGTACGTAATACATAGCAATGGCCGGTAACAACAATAGTCAATGAAAAAGTAACCTAGTTGTTACGGTTTTTGTAATGTCGCTGCGTTTCCTACTATCACAAGACGGTTTTTTCTAACCATTTACCTTGACAAAGAGATCTAAAAATACAGATAGAGCCTAGCTACCTTATTCCAAACGCATAAGGTTCATTTTATGTGTATTTTGTCGGCTTGGCTTGCTTGGATGCTCTTATTGTCGTTAGTGCAGACACTAAGGTGCTTGACGGTCACACTTGACGATTTAATAAAAGTGATATCCCCTTTACTGTAATGTGGGAGGCATGAATGGGCCGGCTCAACCGGAGTGATACCACAGCAAAGAGACGAATAGAAAACCGACGTGAAATAACGCTTGCGTTTTGTTTCGTTGTGTGATTGTGGTTACCAGAGGCCCAATTACCCCACTTCCCAATCCCCGATTCCCCGACAACCCTTAAATTCCGAACCCCCAACAGGCTGGCAACTCACTTGTAACTTGTTTCGGGTGTCCATGGCGAAAATTGCTATCAGGTGATTCGTCTGCTCATTTACCGGTTTAACTATAACATAAAAACATAACTATAAAAATTCTGTATGGTTTAGGTCTACTCTAAGGTTTTAATATAATGTTGTTCATAAATGATAAATGATAAATGATATGATAAATGATAAATGATATTTATTTCTGTAAATAGATTATAAAATAACACTTTTACACGTCATAAAGAAGGCACAATCCAAGTTGATGTGAACATCAGCTGCTCTCACAAATGTCAAACGAAAGTACCAACCTATATGTATGAACTATCACAAAATCAGATAGTACTAACTAACAGCTAATGTGTAAAATGACCATGACGTACAAACTAATGACTCTAATGAGCATAACACATGGTACATATCCGTATGGGATCCATGCTATTGTTCGACCTTTGTTTTCAAACTATATTTTATTGTTTATCTCGTAATCTGTATGACGTCTGTGGTAGACCATGTGTTACCTATTCAGCTCATATTCTCATAGACTTCAATGTGCTATGAGGACCTCCTTTCACGTAAATTTTTAACATTTTGTAAAATATTTTGCTTCTTCTAAGGACGGGCCAAGGTTATTTGTAGTGCCCATTTTTCACTTAATAAGTGAAATAGATAATATCTATTTCTATTACACAAGAAGTTAAATCTGCGGTAAACACTAATCTTAAACCTAGACTGAAACACGTACTATTACGAAAGTTTCGAAAGCCAAAATTTAAAATTTTCCAAATAAATAGATTGAGAACAAATGTCGTTAGAGGACAGCTGTTAATACATTATGCAAATAATTGTTACGCTCTACTCAATTGGACATTGGAAAATTTACAAGAAATACACTATTTGTTGACATAGATCAATAAGTATTTAATGATCGTTCCATTTACTTTTCTCAGTTATGAACTGCCTTATCTTACCAATGCACATAGGTTCAAGGGAATTATTACTGCAATTGCACGTCCAATAGGTCATTGACTGATAAATAAATTGCAATATGCACATAAGTAAACACTGAACATTTCCACCTACAGAGAAAAACTAAATCAAACCTTAAATGTAGTAGCAGTAGAAGCTATTATTGAATGAAATGAGAATCAGTTAATTGTGTTTATATCTTTTAATTAGTCATATTGGTTGTTTGTGAAGCTATGACTATGTAGAAATGTCATGTGATTTGTTCACTGTTTATAATGATAACTGTAGAATGCTATATGTATGTATGGCCGCTTAAATGCTAATGGTCATGCAGAAAATAGACCTTCGAAATGCCCAATCTTTTTGGTTTGTCAATGATCTTTATCTGAACCCTTATTACGAGTTTGCTTTACGTTTAAAGTAATCAATACGAGAGCGCGTTCGGCGTTCTGATTGGCCGGTTTGAATAAACCAACCAATCAGAGCGCCGAACGCGCTCTCGTTTCGATTACCCTCATACTAAGGGTACTGACTTAAATAGCACGTAAAGCAACATTTCTTTTCCTAACTGGCATGTGATGAGGTATGGAGTAGACGGCAGAATACCACACTAAGCATGGAGATAATAACAAGTCTCTCCCCTCTCCCCTTCATATAGAGGTTGTCCAAAATCCAACATTGAACTCACAAGCTGTTAATGATTTCCTTACTGACTCGAAACAAACTCCAGGAATAGCTTCTTAAATGAATCATAAACACAGTGCAGTTGAGATCCTTTTCTAGGTACAAGTGCTACCCACGTCAATTGCGTTTTCTTATCTTCTTCCTTATTTCATAAACTGTAGTAAGCGGCGCGCTTGCCTTTATAACTATGCTGAATACACACCATGTAGTCTGCATCTGAGGAAACTTTATTTTTAAGCGAGACAAATCATCCAATGACTTCTCCCGCTTTGTGCTAGGCGAGAGGGAGTGTCAGACTCTTACTGACTAAAAACAACCCCGTTCCTACTCCTGCTTTTCGAGCCGGAGCCCCGGTAAACCCGCTAGATAGTCCGCAGCTCCCGATATCTGACGAAACCTGGACTTATTATTTTGAGTTATATATAAGTTTGAAACCGCCTCACCGAAGCGAGCATGGTGAACTGGTGACCAAGTTTCTTTCTCCTTGTGATAAAAGGTTCTTTGCTTAGCATTGCAGTTATGAGCCTGATAATCATTCTAATCCTGAAATCATTAATGAATGGTTTACTTACAATCGAGGTAGGTACTGATATTTACGACTTGATTGTCTAGTCGCAGCCAATTGAATGGTATGTAGGTTAATATCGGCAGTAAATGAGACGTCACAGATGTACAGTTAGAAAAAATAAATGTAGCTGCCATGGGCTTATAACCGAAGTAAAAAAATCTTCAAATAACCCTCCTTCTGGCGCAGTCGGGTAAAAAGGGAAACGAATTCATTTCTTTTTACCGTCTGCATTTTTTTGTCACGTACCTAATATCCGTAAAACCTTCACCTAAGTCAAAAAAATACTATGCTAAAATCGCATAAAAATCGGTTCAGCCAAATGCGGGATAATCACGCATAAACATTCATACATGTCAAACTGAGACCCTTATTATTTTGAAGTCGGTTAAAAATAGGTAAGTTATTGCAATGGTTAGTGGCATCGATATATGTATTTCTAAATGGAAGTGGCCATTATAGGTTACAGAATTAAGAGGAATATCTCGAATATACCAAAAAAAGTCGTTGTGTGTACAAAAAAGTATTCCAAGTCCGCACGACGTTCGAAAATGGCGTCTAAATGAAAGGTGCACTGACTGGACCAAATTAGATGAATATGTTTGTTATTACCAGATTGAATACGTGTTGTATGAGAAAATCATAGATAATACTTTCTTTAAAAACATGGAAAATATACTTAGAAATCACACTAGTTTTCTAACTCCGAAACTGCCGACTACTTAGCGGGTTCACTTAGGCTCCGGTCCGGAAAGCAGGAGTAGGAACAGGGTGGTTTTTAGTCAGTAAGAGTCTGACACTCCTCGCCTCGCCCAAGGCGGGAGAAGTAATTGGATGATTTTCCCCCCTCATAAAAAAGGGGTGCTTATTACTATCTGTAGTCGGTCCCGGCTCGATAAAGACTGAACCAAATGACACCTCCCATACAATACGGACAATGAAATATCAACTTTAGTACCAGCTGTACCTAGTTTTAATACGAATTCTACATAAATTCCGAAGTTTGTGGGTGCCACGTGAACATGCTCCGTACCTCCGTGATTCCGTGACTAACGTATTGCCAGCGATCACGATATTTCTTATGTAAATTACTTCATTCGATACAGCGCTGAAAACAACACGGTTTACATGTACAATCTTAGCTTGTAACGGAAAAATATTATGAAGTAAAATTGAATTTAAGGTCGTCTTAAGACATTTTGGTGTTTATAGTAAACTGACTGATGCCAGCGGCTTCGTTCGCGTGAATTACGGACAAAGTAGAAATAGGTAGTCTAAGTTAATATCTTTAGTACATCAACAATAAAAGTCTCGTCAAAATCGTATTAGTAATTTTAGAGATTAGTCAGAACAAACAGATAAGGAAAAATTGTAAAAAAAAATATTTTGGTATATACCTATAGTTTAAAGAGGTTACTTATTTCAATATTACAAAAAGACACTCCATTTTTATTTATACATAAGCATAGAAAAAGGCTGGTACTGACGCTTTGGATCTATTGTGGTTTAATTTGAACTTCTATACTTCTCTTCCTTTTGAAGAGGTTTAAAATACAACCATGTTTCCGAATTACCGGTACCGAGTACCCAGTAGAGAACCTTATAGTCATACACATTAGTTTTCACACGTTTCGGTACGTCCTGCCTTTGGCCACCGGATAGCCAGCGTGTGTGAAAAGGGCTTAAGGGTGCTCCCACACTACTGTCTCATTCACTTGTGATTAAAATGTATATGAAAATAGTTCACTAAAGTTAGTAAACATAGAAGTGTGAGAGAACCATGCGTTTCTTATGTTATGTTATTAAAACGAATAGTACTTATGTAACCTTATTGCTATGTAACTCATCTAGCGACAACATTCCCAAGATGTCTATTTTAAACAATATGATTATTTTACGGCTTCTATGTCCATTTTGTGTTTGTAAGAATGCCAAATCATCAAATGATTCCTCTTGCCCGACACTCTGAGTAAGACGTGAGAGGGTAGCAGACTCTTACTGAATAAAAACCACCCCGTTCCAACTGGTACTCCGTGCCGTGGGCTTGGTATTGATCTTATTTATGATATGAGTCGGCAAACGAGTACACGGATCACCTGATGGTAAGCAATCATCGCCGCCCATGGACACCTGAAACACCAAAAGCGTTACAAGTGCGTTGCTGGCCTTTTGGGGGTTAGGAATTTAAGGGTTGTTGGAGAATCGGGGATTTAGAATACCCCCGTTAATTGCCCCGACCCCAGCAGGTGCTTCTTTCTATGTAAACCCCTGATATGCCTAATGCCTATACAACTTAATTTATGTTCTTTATTTCCTTCATTCACAGGAGAGTAACTGCGAATCCCTAAAGGAATATAAAGGCCGGAATAACGCTAAAGGCGTGGACCTAAACAGGGACTTTCCAGATCAGTTTGACAAGCACAAATCCAATGATGACGAGTACATGTTCGGTGGTCGGCAACCGGAGACCGTGGCGTTGATGCGATGGGTTACCGGCAAGCAGTTTGTGTTGTCAGGGAACCTGCACGGTGGCGCTGTTGTAGCTAGCTACCCTTATGATGATTCCAGGTTTGTGAATTGACTTATCTACCACTATCTTCTTCACTCCTAATCTACTATCGCCAACCTGTATTGAGCAAGCGTGGTGATTAATGCTCAAACCTTCTCTGTGTGAGTAAAAATCTTTGGTCAGCAGTAGCTACTTATAGGCTGTTGATTTGATGTGTGTGAATTGAGTAATCCGCAGTAAATTTGTCTTTTATTTTAGACAAAAGAAATCTATTGTAGATGTTATATGTCAGTGTTTTACCATCTGCCTTTTTCTTTCCCAGTAGATTTCATGCTACATTATTATCTACGGGCTTTATGCAACACTATACGTGATTTTTAAACCTTATCTAAAGTGCTGAGAAGAGCCTTTGGTCAGCAGCTACTTATAGGCTGTTGATCTGATGTGTGTGAATTGACTAATCTGCAGTAAATTTGCCTTTTCTTTTAGACAAAAGAAACCTAAAAGTTTATATAATTAAGTTAGGTATAATATCAGTGTTTTACCATCTGTTATTAACTTTCCAAGTAGATTCCATTCTACATTAGTATTATTATTTAGGTAAATCTATTGCTAGATCTTCGGGCTTTCAACTGCCAGAAACTGTTATAAGTATTTTCCTTTTGCATAACACTATACGTGCTTTTTAAATTACTAAAGTGCTAGGAGTCTCTAAATCCTAGGAATTGTCACTCCTAATTAAATATTGAATAAATATTTTCTCTTTATCTCTCATCTTTACGCTATTTCAGTACGGGCAAAGAATGCTGCGAGGAAAGTCGTTCCCCCGACGACTCCCTGTTCAAGCACCTGGCGAATGTGTACGCGTCTCGCAACGCGGAGATGAGGGCGGGGGACACGTGTCCTCCCGAGCACTTCGATGGAGGACTCACTAACGGAGCGCATTGGTATTCTGTACAAGGTTCGTGGTGCTTTCAATTAGTACAGTACAACAATAGGGTAGATGGCTAATATTTATTTGAATGTCGGGCATGTTCATTATTTTAAAATAATAGATACGATTTTTTTATTTTCTCTCGGAAACAAATACTTTCGAATATACCAAATTAAATCAATTTGAAATATCGCGTAACATCACTTCTAGGAACGTTTTATACGTAGAAATGAGATATTTGTTCCCACTTCTAAACTTTGAATTGTTTTATCTAAGTATTGTTAGACGAATCCTCTGATGGTAAGCAATCGCCACCGCCCATAGATGCTCGAAACACCGCACGCGTTACAAGTGCGTTGCCGGCCTTTTGGAGGTTAGGAATTAAGGTGTTGTTAGGGACTCGGGGATCAGGAAGGGGAGTAATTGGGCCTCCAGTAACCTCACTCACACAACGAAACACAACGCAAGCGTTATTACACGTCGGTTTTCTGTAAGGCCGTGGTATCACTCTGGTCGAGCCGGCCAATTCGTGCCGAAGCATGGCTCTCCCACATTTCAAATCATCACTTCACAATCACTTAAATATCATCATCTCAATAAAAGACCAAAAACTTCGTCTACAGCAAAATCCAGGTCAAACACGCAATGAATTAATACGCATCATAATTTGCAGGTGGCATGCAAGACTTCAACTACGTGCATTCGAACTGCTTTGAAGTGACCTTCGAGCTGTCTTGCTGCAAGTACCCGCCGGCGTCAGAACTGCCCAAGTATTGGGAGCTGAACAAAGACTCCTTGCTGTCTTTCATAGAACAAGCCCATTTAGGAGTCACCGGAGTAGTGGTGGATGAAGCTGGGGAACCAGTCAAGGTAAAACAGCTATTATATTTCAGCTAAATATAATCAAATTAAAAAAAACAGAGTCCTCTACAAACTTATACGCTATTATACCTCTTCAGCAGCTAAGTATGTCGTAATCAGTAACTTGGGTATGCTATTTTAAATAGTCCTTGTAACAAGGATATATTCTTACTTAAAATTCTCTGTTTACTCACGTAAATTTATGGAGATAAGCTCTACTAGTTTCGAGTCACAGAGGGACTCTTCATCATGAGCAGCGTGTGCAGACGCGGTGACGTTGCGCAACCTACTGATCGTTCTGATTGTTAGTAGGCTAGTAGAGCTTTTCTTAATTAATTTACGAGAGTAAACCGTGATTTTTAGTTAATTTACTATGTCTCACGATAGTTATTATAAAAATATAAATTAAATAACTAATAAAAATATATTTTCAGAACGCTCAAATCAAAATAGAAGGCAACGACCACGCTGTGCGCACTACAGAGCATGGCTACTACTGGCGCATGTTGCTACCCGGACAATACAACATTACGGCTGTTGCTTCTGGGTAAGTTAACTATTTGTTTATATAATATCTCCATTACTTGAAGGGCAAACAGACTGTATTATGTAGATTATTAATGTATCTGTTTGGGGGGGGGAATTCATCCAATGACTTGGGCTTGACTCTCACCTTGGGCGAGGCGAGAGGGAGTGTCAAACTTTACTGACTAAATAGTACCCCACTCCTGCTTTTCGAGCCGGAGTCCCGGTAAACCCGCTAGGTAGTCTGCAGCTCAGCAGGATGATTTTCACCCCCTCATAAAAAAAAAAAAAGCAGTCCGCAAGTGGGGGTCGGCGTCAGCCCTACTGAGCCCCATCTGTCGGAGTTAGCACGAAACTATTCAAGCTAACCCATATCAATTTTTTCCCCCTATTTCCAGCTACTCAATACCTCCATACACAACGATAACCATCCCAGACGACCAATTGTCTCCGGTCTCGCTGAACATGACCGTCCACCGGCATCCTCGCTCCCTGACGGCGGGTAAGTCGCAGCTGCGTTACCATGACAACGCCGCAGTAACAACATTCACTCACTTCTCGGTGTTGGTCGTCAATCTGTTGCTTGTAGCTCTTGTTGAAGCTTGAAACTTACGGTGAACGGTTGAATGCAATTTGACGGCCATTTTGAGAGAAAGAGAAAGAAATACATTACTAAGTTGGCTATAGTCGTTAATGCTATGTTGAAACAAATGTAGGGTTATTGAATATCGACATTATAAGCCCTTGATAATTGATTTATCACTCCTGGGCTATGACTTCCTTTACAAAAAAGAGTTTGTGCAATTTTTTTACAATAAGTCTAATCAATATTTATAGTACCTATGTTAAACACTACAATAAGTAGACAGTGTAGTAATTTACAGAGATAATGACAGTGTTTAAAAGTTGAGGTTTATCAGAGAGCTGTTACATATGCTAACTCGTCTCAAATGTCTAGTTCCTAAAAAGTTCTAGTAAAGTAACCATTAGTTATCTTCTTACGATATCTACAGAAGAATAGCTCCAAGTACATTTTTTTTTGTCTTCTATAGCATTAACGATTGTATTTAGTAAATTGCAGACAATGTTTAATGTTTAACTAATTACTGGGCAACAATTTACGTGTCATAATTTTAGTCTTTGGACAACATAGTATGAAAATTAAACATCTATTTAGTCCGTCAGTTAGGTAATGGAAAAATATTAGACACGTATTTTTTTATTTAGTCATATAAGATAACAATATTTAGATAAAACAAATCTAAGTATAGGAGTGGAAACAAATACGTCATTTCTACGTATACAACGTACCTAGTTGTGACGTCACGCGATATTTCTAATAAATATATCTTCGAAAGTAGTTGTTTCCGTAAGAAAATAAAACATACGTGTCTAATGTTTTAAGATAATGTACAAGGCGGACACTAAAATCAAAATTAGTCATCTATCCTATTTTATACGCAACAATATTAGATTTCAATTGCGCATAAGTGTTGAGGTAGAATACTAGAATCAAATAAGGCAACTACTGAGCAAAGAGTCTCAGATATAACCGATCTCTTTGGGAAATTAAAGTCATAGTTTTATGTAAGCCATAGAATTAAAATGTGAGCAATATAAAAAAAAAATGTAGCAGCCAATTATAGCTTTAAAACAATTTGTTATTTCAGACATAGATAGTACATATTATATAGTGCGTACTGCATAGTATATTATTATTATTGAATACTATATGGAAAGAGTTGACTAATTCAAATGATATATTATTTACTAACTACCATACTCAGACACATTCAATGATTACTTAAACTATTCCTTAGTAAAGATTTTGTTCCAAAAACAAATGCTAAGGACTGGGTTAAGTAACCATTAAATGACTAAGTATGGCGGTAAGATATGTAACAATTAAAAAAAAACAAAAGCGTTCAAAATTATATTCCGTCCTTATCGCACAAATGTAATAAAAGAATATCTTATGTAGAGTGACGTCAATTTATATTAGTGTTGTCTCTTTCTAACAATTAAATGAACTAGCGCTTATAAATTAACACCTATGTAGTTCTTGCCTGTATATTCTTACCCTCGTTGCAAAGAAGACGTATAATGCTTTCTGTCTGTGCCCGTCAAATTGCATGCTGCCTGTGTTAAAATAGTCTACAAGCCCGCATCATATGCATCACACGCATCATACGCATTTCGTATGACGTCATCAGTACGCATCGCATGTAGACATTGCTGATGATGCGGTCCGTACGAAGCGGATCAGTGGACGCAGTTGTATGAGTTTCTATACAAGACAAACTAAAATCCGTTGCGTGCGGTGCGTGCGATGCGTACGATGCAGGCATGTGGACGCGTACCTTTAACGATCTATGTTCAACTGTCATTATTGTAACTAACAAATGTTAGGAAAATTGGGTAATATGGACTACATTCAACCAAGTCATTTGGTATACCTACCCTACAGATAAAAAAACTAAGATTCATTCAGCACAGAGACAAAACCTGTTGGTGCAATAAATGTGTGTTTTTAACGAAGTCATATACAGTCTGTTTTTTTAACACTCTTCAATTTTTTTTTTTTTTTTGAGAGTTGGTGATCATACTTTTCATTTTTGAAATATAAAGACACTTTTTTAACAGAAGAAAAATAACCGACTTTACTATGTTTCTCATTGTTTGTTTCTTTTTTAATACCGGCCTCCGAAATAAAGTAATTTTGACCATTTTAGTGTCCTTTTTAACCGATTTTATTCAGTGAAGTCGGTTATATATTTTTGTTTCATAATGGAATGTTTGAATGATATCTCTCAGAAAAAAGTTGGCAGGTGTTAAAAAAGCAGGCGGTAATTAATTGTGTTAACTGTGCCATTTATACATTAACCATTAAAGTGATATTGTCATTGGTTCCATACAAACACCATCCTAAATATTATTTAATGTTCAAATCTCGACTGTGATTGGCTAATCTCATAGTTGTGTACATATACATACTCTTTAGTTGTATAATCTGTGGTTCAGCAATCCATTTTTGGTATAATCTATGGTGTAGTGTACATAATATTAGTGGTTTCACATGTGTGTTGGTTTTGTCACTAATTGACGATATTTTAGCTAAATATTTTTTGCCATTGGATATTGTACTTTAAAACTACGGTTTTGAAGTCCAATATTGCATAAAATGATATTTCTTTACGCAATGTGATTTGCTGTTAGATATTATACTTTAATGTTATGATATTAAAGTTCAAAGTAAAAAATATTTAGTTGAAATATCGATATATTGTGTTCTGTAATCTAATTTCCATTGTTTTCCAATCCATTCCACTAATACATAGTTTGTGTGTTGTAATACTAACCTAAATGTAGTCTTAAGAACAAAGCAATAAGGTTGAATTTAGAATAAATCTAACTAACATTAGGTTTTTAAGCGCAATGGCCCAATTTTAGATTAAAAACGGTCTATTGACCTCCCAGTAAGTAAGTTCACAATCATGTACGATATTTTGAATTGATTTTTATATACAGAAGAATCCGTTTATTATGACTCCGCCTATATTGACCAACCGGTTATTATAACGTAATTGCATGACGAAGTTTGGTTTTCATATAAAATTCTTTATAAAAAAGTCGGATATAATGACTTCCCTTACAGTGACATGCCGCTTTATATGACCCATTTTTAATAAATTATGTCCGGTTATAATGACCGGCACGATTCTTTACCTTCAATAATGTTCGTTAATTCCCGACAACGTTCGGCACGTGCCTAGTTTTTGTTTTGAATCTCAGTGAGTTATTGACAGTTGACTTCTATACACAATGGTGTGAGAGTCTGTTTTTACAATAAAATGAAAAAACAAAAGCAGACAAAAATTACAGATTACTTACAATAAAAAATACACTTGTATGTGTTATTTTAATAATCTGCTGATTACGTGCAATTTTGATTTTGATTTAATATGGTCTTACACATATGCAAATATACTATGTTTCTGTATTAAAATACTTAATACATACATATTTACATAAAAAAGATTTTCATTTATACATAACGCTTTGTATGACGTCCGCTTATTATGACGTGTTTGTCAATTCCTTTCGATGTCATTATAAACGGACTCTACTGTATTTATTTCCATTTTTTATGGTTAAGGGAATAACAACTTTATTCTGTATGTGATAAGTTCGAAATTTTATTGCTCAGAATTTTCTGTTTAGCAGAAATTTATTATTAGGTAAAATTGTGAAAAAAAAGTATTATTTAATTCGGTCCTCTCAAGAATTTGGTCTCAAAATTAGTTTTTATGTTATATTCGAAGACTTATTTTAAAAATGTATTATAATATGTACGTAAAATAAAATTTAAGGCTGCTTAAATTTATGTAACTGTGCCAATTAAAAAAAATACTATATTTAAAAAAAAACTTAAAAGGGATCTCAGTGATTGTGATTAATTTATTAAAATTTTAATTAGAACATAATTATTACAAAATTTTATTGTGATATTTAAATTATTTTGATGTTGTCCAATAGGGATTTAGGAGCTTAGTCGAATTCTATGAAAACTAAATTATTAATTGTAAAAAAATAAGTGGCAATATTTTCATTCCCTATTTATTATATGGAGCTCAAACCATACAATAATACGGTAGTTTCCTACTAGTCAAATTCAATACTTTTATCGAAATGTCAAAAACGTTACTTTTCTATGAATTTTGTAGGAGATCGCAACTTATGACGTCATAATTGTTTTGCGACAAATAGCATGGTTACTTCTTTAATTTGCTAGAAAAATTAAATAAATAAGTATATCGTCAAATTAATGTATGAGAGTACGATAATTTTGGGATATTTTATTGTATTGAAATGTCAAAATAATTTATTTTTGACCTAGGAAACTACCCAATTGAAAATTACATTAAAACACTAAACAGGGATGAAAACGATATGTAACTAACAAAATACATTATGTATCATAACAGAAACATATATGTAATATAACCTTCAAAATGTCAATAACTCGCTTTACTATTAAGAACTTTATCTCAAAGCTCTACACTCTAATTTCCCTTGCAGCTGAATTTTGAAAACATGTCATTCTAAAATGAACTTAGTTGACAAGTAATTAAGGTTTACAGTAAGTATAAATAAGTTGTTGTATTGAGCAATAAAAGTGACAGGTATACAGTAATCTAATGCTTTGTTTTAATCATAATCCTTCAGTTGAGTTGGATTCATTTAGCGAACTTTAGTTATAATTATGTAGATGTTACTACGGACTACGGACCTCAGAATAATGCCTGTGCCCAGTATTAGAATTAAGTATAGGTAGAGATAAAATAGAGATTGAAATTAAAACAGTTCAGTTTGGTTTTAGCAAAGTAATAATAATTAGATTTGAATAAAATAGAAAAGAAAACAATATGATTATAAGATGAACATGTATTCTGTGTCTTAGTACAAGTTTGGTTTACGTCAGCGAGCGTACAGAACTCTCAACGGATCTTGGCAGGTCTGAACTACGTGCAGAAGGCTGCGCAATAAGTATTTTTTAGAACCAAATGGTGGCATGAGGCGAGGTGCGGGGGCGGCGATCTAGGCTAGAGATTGATCATTTCTAAATACAATTGACCCTTTACACTTAGTTCAGACCTGCCAAGATCCGTTGAGAGTACTGTACGAGATCCAACTGAAAACGCATTCGGTGCACTGATTGGTTGGTTCATTGGAACCGGCCAATCAAAGTGCTGAACGCCGTCTCGTTTCAATAACAACGTAAACTTTAAACTGGTACTAAGCGTACCATACCGTCGGGATATAAAGAAAACCAAAATACACTTCAAACGTTTTTAGTTTTTGTAGTTAGTCTTTAATTATCATGTCTTTTATGCAAGAAATACAATTAAATTCAAATCAAAATGTTTATTTGTAGAACATAGGTATAAAAAGGTGTACATATTCATTGTTAAAGTATAGGCATACAAAGTTCATAAATGAATCTAACTGCTTACATATAGGCTTTTTCTTTTCTTCCCCTATTTTATTTTTCAGATAATTTAATCCTTAATTTTCTTTTATTATTCCTTTTTGTTTTGTTACTTTTAATTATGTTGTATATTGGTGGTTGGTTTTTTATCCTAGGCTGGTAACCCCGACAACGATTACCTTAATTTTTTTTTAACTAAATTAAAAAGAAACAAACTTGATTGATTTTCAACCTTATCCTTCTATAATAAAGTTGAAAATCGATTGACTTCTGTCTTAATCGTTGTCGAGACTTTCCAGCCCTGTTATGCCCTGTTGATTTGCCCGTATCCTTCAAAAAATGCTTCTGTAGCACTGAGATAGCACCTTTCACGTATAAATCCCTAGCTCCTTGTAGAAACACACGAATTATAGTTACTGCTGTATGGATCAAAATGTCATGAGAGACACTAAATGCATGAATTTGTGTCTTAAAACCCTTTCTGTTTGGTGTGAGTTTCAAATTGAAGTTTATTTTTCCTCTAAAACAAATATACACTGACAGTTCTTATTGATAACACAATACACACACGTATACACAACAAAACAAAAACTCTAATACTTATATTTGTTAATTTTATACAAAAATGAACATTATTTGCAATGAAATCTGCAATATTACTATTCCTAACACATTTTTGTCGTTTAACCTAACCCAAACACACTCAACAAACGGTAAGTATACACACACACACACATACACTCTCTCTCACACACACACACACACACACACAAAACAAAGATGGCGTCAGGAGAACCAACTTTTATAAGTAACACGGGCAAATCTCCAGTTCATACAAGGCGGGCGCGTCACGAACTGGACGGTATTTCCCCCGTAGACTTCGCCCACCACGATTATGTGAAGATGGAGAGCTTCCTCAAGGAGCTGAACGAACAGTACCCTCGGATCACCAAGCTGAGCAGCATCGGCAAGTCGGTGGAGGGCAGGGAGTTGTATGTGCTCGAAGTTACACAAGATCCTGGAATGCATAAGCCTGGTGAGTTGACTACTATTAATTCTTAAAAGTTGATAAATTGAGAAAGGAGAACAAGTCAGAAACCCAGTCTTACTCCCGTACTTAGAGTCATATAATGATTACATAACCCTATCCTTAGCAATTGTTTTCTATATAAAATCGTTACCAATGATCCCTAAATGTTACAAGGCATGTTAGTTATATTCATCCCACTATACATTTTCCACAAAAGGGGATAACAGTAACTAATAAGTTTAGTCGTTTCTCATTTTACGTTTGGCGTGTCGAAAACCTTTACGAGTGTGCAGCATTCGCGCACTCCCAACGACTGGACTAGACGATTTCTATTCGACAACGAATAAAACTTATTAGGGTTAAGGTTTTTTATGATCATATTTTTTAATAAAGTCTGGAGATTCTTTAAAAGAAGAAAGGAACCCCCATTTAAAAAAAAACTACACATTGACCTTCTGCAGATCATAGCTATAAAAAGAAGTCTACACATTAATCTTCGGCAGATCATAACCATAAGATTGTTCACCATTCCAGGCAAGCCCGAATTCAAATACGTGGCGAACATGCACGGTAACGAAGTCATAGGCCGGGAGCTTCTCCTGCTTCTAGCCAAGTACCTGTGCCAGGAGTACGTGAGCGGCAACCAGAGGATACAGAGGATGCTCAACACGACCAGGATCCACCTTCTGCCCAGTATGAACCCTGATGGCTATGAGAAGGCTAGAATGGGTAAGGATCATGATAATATTTTTGTCTATGCTTTTTTTTACTGAAAGTCTTATGTGAAGCTGGATTACATCGTGGAATTGCAACGGCTAAACGAAGGGTCTTTAGATTATATTTCGATGCCCCATATCAATATTATTTTTATGAGTAATTTGAAAAGTTCAGTAATACTTGTACGGCCTATTTTTTCTCTTACTTGGTTAAATAAGTCCCTCAATTAATTGGCAAAAATATTCGGTTGGAATATTTTACGTGTTTATTTACCCTCTCAGAAAGTAAAAGATTAGTACCCTTAATACGACTAGTAGTTTACGTTTAAAGTAATCGAAATAAGCGCGCGTTCGACGTTCCAATTGGTTGGTTTAATTGAGCCGACCAATCAGAGCACCGAACGCGCGCTCGTTTCGATTACATAAACGTAAAGCAAACTCATACTAAGGGTCCTGATGACGACGACGTTAAATTATAACTTTTTTCGCTAATACTGCACATGCTTCTTAAATACCTACATCATTTTTACAGGAGATTACAGCAGCCTCCGCGGCAGAAGCAACGCCCACAACGTGGATTTGAACAGGAACTTCCCTGATCAGTTCGGTGCCACCTCAGACAACAGGGTTCCTGAACCAGAAACCCTGGCGGTGATGAACTGGTCCCTCTCTGAACCCTTCGTCCTGTCTGCTAACCTTCACGGAGGAGCGTTAGTCGCCAATTACCCTTATGATGGCAACCCTGATATGCAAAGCGGGTTTGAATATCTGACTCCGGACAACCCTGTGTTCTTACATTTGGCTCATACTTATTCTGAGGTAAGTTAAAAAATGTTTTAAGTAATAATAGTGTTAGCGATTTAATCTATTATTCGGGGATATTCGAAAAGTTTCAAAACACGACCGGGGCTTAAATTCATTGCATGAGCAGTTTCTGACGTTTCATATATTTTTTGTTGGTCAAGTTTTGTATTATTATTTGCAAGTGAGTATGCTAAGCTACTGATTTGAGGCAGAAGCTTGATACAAGTATTTATTGTTCTACTGTTTTTTACAGGCTCATCATAAAATGCATTTGGGACAACCCTGCAAGAATCTACCCAGCGAAAAGTTCCCACAAGGCATTACTAATGGCGCTAAATGGTAAGTATATTTCACATAGACCTTAAAGGTTTCAAGTAAAATGCAATCCTACACCTTTAGAATAAGGTTTGAAATCCATTACACATTTACCTCCACAAACAAACAACTAAAATAAAACCTTACAATCTCTTAAAATAAGGTCTATAATCCCAATTCCAGGTACGTACTAGCAGGCGGTATGCAAGACTGGAACTATCTACATACAAATGACATGGAGATTACATTGGAACTCGGCTGCTTCAAGTTCCCTCCGGCGGAAGACTTGCCTACTTACTGGGAGGACAACAGGGAGGCTTTACTCAAGTTTATTGAACAGGTAAGATGTAATTTATATGTAGATAACAGTATAATTTGCTATAGACTGTTCTTGTTCAGTAGATTAAGGACTTTATACTTTTGTGATAAAGTTGAAAATTGATTGAAGAGAGATTGATGTGGAAGATGGATGTGCTTTATATATTAAACTGAGTCAGTTGGACTGTGAACTGCCTAGCTGGTTACCGGGGTCCGGCCCGAAGGGTAGTTTTTAGCTAGTAGGAGTCTTGAGAAGAATGCGGACTAAAAGGCCTCTTTAACATTAGCAACAGGCAGGTTGAAGATCGTAGTTGAAAAAATTCAATTTTATCAGGGACAGGTTTCTGTTAAATCTATTAAGTCTCTTAGTCGACTATTACTACACCCACGAGAAGAATAGAGGTCAATCTCTAGACAAACGTATTTAACTCAGCCACACAACACAATTTTAAAATATTTAATACTTATACTCTTCTTTCTTCTTCTACCAGGTACACACAGGTGTAACCGGTTTCGTCCACAGCCACATCGGACACCCACTGGCAAACACAACTATCAAAGTGGAAGGTGTGTCCCACACCGTCAAGACTGCCAAGGATGGTGATTACTGGCGACTGTTGGAGCCCGGCACTTACAACATTACTGCTGTTAAACAGGGGTGAGTAGACCGAAAGACTAGTAGACTAGTAGACCAGTAGACTAGTAGACCAGTAGACCAATGCTTTTCTTTAATGTAGATTTAATTCAAATCCCGGGTGAACAGGTTGCTCTTAGGTAGGCGTGCTCCATCGTCGGCCACATCATCGCTTACCACCAGGCGAGATACCGCCTACCTATTAAGTTTAAAAAGATAAAAATATGTTGCAGTACTTTTGACTGCTTCGTTAGTCGAATAACTGTCAGCGGATTTGCTGAGCAAGGCGTTTCGGGTTGAATTCCCGGGTCAGACAAAGTATTATTGTGATTTGTACTATTCAATTGGTTGAGTAAACGCCACTGAACAAAAGCTCTCAGAATCTATTCTCAGGTCAGGTTTTAGATTAATATTTTTCACAATTAGTTTTCACGAAATTGTTAGTAGTAGCGCGTATTATTGAATCGTAATTGGTATATGATTAAATCGCAATAATACTTTTCCCGTCTTCAAAATAAAACTGGTAACAATTCAACTTAAATACTGACATAAATCTATACTAATATTATAAAGCTGAAGAGTTTGTTTGTTTGTTTGTTTGTTTGAACGCGCTAATTTCAGGAACTACTGGTCCGATTTGAATAATTCTTTTTGTGTAGGATAGCACATTTATCGAGGAAGGTTATAGGCTATAAATCATCACGCTACGATCAATAGGAACCGAGCAGAGCGTGTGAAACCGCGCGGAAGTAGCTAGTGTATTATAATTTCCCTTTTTCTTGTATCCAGCTACGAAAGTATAACAGAGCAAGTGACAGTTCCCGAAGAAGGCTCCGTCAGCGTCAACTTCACTCTAATGGCCGACGACCCTCAACATTGGTCCTCCGCCTACGACTTCCGGTGAGTGCAAAAACCAACCTTGCACGGTGCACACAGGACACATATTGCTTTGTCTTGTTATACGCTTTTCTGACCAATAAAGGACATTGGTCTACGACTTCCAGAGTGTGCGAAAATCAACCTTGCACGGTACACACAGGACATATTTTGCTTTGTCTTGTCTTCTCATATGCTTTTCTCAATGCTTTGACGCCATGTTTTATATGTTTTCTTATTTTAAGCAAGTAATTGTGATTGTTTCTATGGGTGGTTTAACAAGGGGTGTAGTTTGAGTGGTTTTTGCTTTTGTTTGTACGTTTTTATTGTCAATAAGGGTGGTTTTAATTGGTTCTTGAAGGGTGTAAAGAAATTGCACGTATTAGCGAACATGCATGAGGGAGCATTCCTTGTTCATAATTAATGAACAAAATAGTTTGAACAACAAAATAGTATCTACTTATTTGTATATCTGAATTCTTCATTGATTTCCTACATTTCGAAATAATGCTAATTAATTGATCAAAATTTAAAATGATTTCGTTAGTCAAAATTGGTATTCCATACACAAGTATTAGCCCTGGATAATAGTATGAAGTAGATAAAATAGTCTAGGTACTATAATAATTAAGTCAAATAAGTATAAATAAAGTAATTGCTTAGGTTATCGTATTAATAATAATTAGTAGGTTACTTATACAAATAATGAACCCATACAGAACCTTTGCACAACTTTGCGCAAGTTAGCGCAATTCAATGTTATTTTGCGCAAATGATAAAAAATAGAGAAATATTTCGGGCCCTTTATAATTACATCCCCTGTTGATCCTACCCTTTTCTATATATAAAGCACCGTGTTAATTATAATTTATAATGCACTACGCTTATTTCTAGCATATTTTTATTTTATATCAATAATATACTTAATATATTTTTCTATAAGCAAGTTTAATTTGAGAAATTTTAAGAAAAAATAGTCAAATTTTTGAGATTTATTGAGTTAATCGTTTATGAAATTTATTTTAGTTTTGAATGTCGCTTTGGTCACATTTTTATGGAAAATGAATCTCAGTTTGTTTATTTAATTGTTAGAAATTTATTTCGGAATGATTTTAACCATTTTTATTCGTAATTTTTCGTTTTAATACTACCTTTTTATAACCTTGACTTGCTTGACAAATGATTTGTCTTTGTGTATTGTTTCTTATTATAATTTTTGGATATGGATTTCCAGTGAAGGTTAGTGATTAAAATAATAATTTTGCGAACAAATTAAATTCTGAAAGCTGATCATTTTATTTTCTATTGGATTTGGTCTCTGACGAAGAAATTTTTGCTCGAATTTACAAAATTATAATTTCAACATAGAATGTTTTAACTAAAAAGATCTATAAGACAGCTATACAACTTAGATTACATAGCTTAGAATAATCGGTATTTTTAAGGATCAGCATTTCAGAATACTTAAATTAATTCCCAGACAAGCGAACAATATAGTTTTAGACGTAAACTTTTATGATATTTTCTATGTTTACTTTTACTTCTAATTTCTTACGGCTTGAGTTATTAACAGTAGTTTTTAATATTAGTTTATTTCTATGTCGCATTGTGTGAATGTCGCTTAATCTTTATTAATAAATTTATTTGCACGCTACTGTGTTGTTTTTGTGTTACGTATTTTGCATTGATTGTGGCGTTAGCTTATCTACTTCTTTCAATCTCTCTGTGCTATTTAAGTTTTGACTTTATGACCAAAACTGTTAAGTTTAATGTCCATTGTAATTAAGTGATACTGCTATACCGTCTTAGGTATGCTTGCGAGAATATTTTTTATGGTATATGTCGGTAAACGAGCCGACTTATATCGTCTGATGGTAAGCAATCGTCCTCGCCCGTGGTGACCCGAAACACCAGAGTCGTTACAAGTGCGTTGCCAGTCTTTTGGGGATTAGGAATTTATAGGTTGTTGGGAAATCGAGTATAGGGAAGATGGGTAATACATATTTAATTTCAAAATCGAATTATTCTATCATCAAGAGTTGATTGCCAGAGATATGTAGTTTGAAACTATCCAAACTTATCCTTTAGTGAGGTTTATAATTTGTGACAAAAAGTGGTGTCACGGAGACTGGAACTATCGATACTTTGTCCATAGACACAGGTAAACATACTATATTAAAACAATTTAGTAGTCATCCTTTTATTATAGGTTCAAACTCATAAAATTATATAGAATCTTTTGTATTGAACTACTAGTACCATTTTAAAAAGTGGTCATGTTTCATCATATTTTTATCAGTCACAATCATTTCGTAGTTGGTCTACCATAATACAGTTGCACGTCTTGTAGTTAGATTGAAATAATAACCATTTGCACGTGTGTAAAAATATAAATAAAAAAGGTTTGAATAAACAAATTACATGAGTATTTTGAGTATCGCTGTATAAATTAAATTAAATTAATACAGCGATAGTGTGATAACTCAATGGGAAACGCAAATTCGTTGTAGCTTCATTTTATGTCATTTGTTTATATTTTTTACATTTTCAATAATTTATCTGTCGCTTCGGTAGATTTACCTTATGTAGATAAAATCTTTCATACTTCTTGTATGCAATTAAACCCTTCATTTACCAACAAAGGACAATCACGTAAATTAAAACAATATTAAGACATTTCCACGTATAAAAATCTGAGGCAACATTTGTACTACAGCGTGTTGGACAACATAATAAACACTCGATACCACACGCGCCTGGAGATGTACGCAGCACTGTCCGAGCTGGAGAACCGGTTCCCAAGCATCGCGGAGTTCAGGGCCGGAGACAGCATGCTCACCTCCACCTTCCACCAGCTCAAGATGACTGATGATGTGAGTAGCTTTGAGGTTTTATTAAGAAAGTGGCCGTTTTAGTGCATTGTCAACTCACATTTTTAGCTTTTATGAGCTTGTTATTAAAAATAGTATTAAACATTACAGAATAGTTTAGTAATAGAATTTGTATGTCTGTAAACGCACCCACGACACAAGAGAAAATCCTAGTGTGGGGCAACGTTACGTTACGTAATGTTGTTATTTTGCCTAATGGTCGAGATTATCAAAAAATATTTATTTTATTGTCTTAATCATCATAATCCAAGATTTATTAAATCCAATATTGCTTATAAACACATTTAACGAATTATTTGTGTAATCAAATTAAACTTACCACCAGGTCGGCTCACCAGAAGAAACGAAATTCCACATCGCCATTATGAGCAGTTTCTACGGCTCGCAGCCTTTAGGCCAGGAGATGTTACTGAACTTCGCTCGCCACATCGGAACAGCCTACATGATCGGAGAACCAGTGCACAAGCGTCTTCTCCAGAACGCAGTGCTACACTTCATACCAAACTTAGACTCCTTATCTGACAAAATCATTAAACAGTATGATGAAACCGACAGATGCGACATCGAGGCCTTAGAAGAAGAATTCGGAGACAGTCTATACGCCTACCTAACTAAGAAAGACTTAAATCCCCTCTCAAACTACAGTAGAGAAATCTCCTTCATTAATATGCTAGAAAGTGAGAAGTATGATGTGATTCTAGAACTTGCTTCTGGCTCAGAAGACGTTAAATACCCGGAGTTATCAAAGAACTTGTTTGAGAAGTTTGCTAAGACGTACCAGGATAGCAGAGTTACTGAGGATAGGTACCAGTGCAAGGGTTCTGGAGTCAAACATGAGGATCTGATAGATGTGCTGTGTGAGCGGTATAACACGCCCGTGATATCTGCCGGCCTCAGTTGCTGTAAGATGCCGGTGGACAAAGATATTGCGTGGGTTTGGAGAAGTAATCTCAGAGGGATTATGAAGTTTGCTGAGCTGGCTAATACTGGTAAGTTTTATACTAAGATTTTCTAAGTTTTGCGTCGTAAAAGTGTGTTTTGTTAGCTGCGTTTTTCAATTGGTTTGATTCATTTTCACACCGTTATTAACTGCTTAATCAACAATTTGTGAAATTGTTAGATCATAGAAGAATTGAAGGAGAGAAATGAGAAACAGACTGGTTTATTTTTATAGTAACTATCGCATTTAATCACGTAAATTAATGGAGAAAAGCTCTACTAGTTTCGAGTCACAGAAGAACTCTTTATAGTAGTCCAGTAGGCCGCGCCTCTGCACACGCTGCTCATGATCAAGAGTCCCTCTGTAACTCGAAACTCGTATAGCTAGGCTCGTAGACTCAAAGAGTGATTTTTAGTTAATTTGGATTTATTTTTATTAGTAGACAGTATTGAAATATGAAACAAACATCGCGTTAAACGTTGTTTGCGCGTTATCCCAAATTTAAGAAATTACTAGATCATTTACTTCTAACTAGTGGTCGCCTAGTGGTCGAAATTCAACCATATACGATTTAATTTACAATACCACTTAACATACGTTCAAGGATAATTTTTATTTAACTCAAACTCAAACAAACTCTTTTATAAAACTCTATTCATATGACGGACGTGAGAATATCATACGCAATGTCTATAGATTTTGACTGTTTTGTCAAATACGATCAGCATACTATGCATGTGTGCGTAATGTTTTATTTGCGGTGATTTAATGTACTTTCAGGTGAGTTGTGTTATTTTTGAAAATATTAGCGTTCTTCACTTCTCCTACACATAAACTATAAGTGTACCAAATTTTATGCTCCTATGTCCGCGCAATTTTCGTAAAAAGCGGTCCAAAGTTTTTGCATCACGTATTAATATATAGATGTGACTCAACATATACCTACTATAGCTACTATTTTCACACATCCACAGGTGTGGTAGGCTACATAAAGAACGAGGAAGGCATCCCGATGCGCGACGCTATAGTGGCGGTGACGGGCGTGGAGCGCCAGTACCGCGTGTCCCGCAACCTGGCGCACTACCGCATCATGCTGCCGCCTGGCGTCTACCGGGTCATTGTGCGGTGTCATAACTACCAGGATCAGGTTAGTGTGTTCGGAGATGTACAGAAATCTTATTAACAACAGTAAAACGGGGTGAATAGAATTCTAAGGGTGAATAGACACTGTAGTGGGGTGAGTAGATGTTAGAATATTTTCCCAATATTTATTCATCCGTCGAATTCTATTCACCCCGTTTTACGGTACATAATCATGGCTTCTCCTAATCTTACCACGAGAGTCATAAAAGCTAACTAAGGAGCTGTATATTTACCGTGAAAACTAAGCAGCAGCGCTCCCTGATATACACCGCCCGCCAAGCTTAGAGTTAATTGGGAACCTCC
Source organism: Spodoptera frugiperda (assembly GCF_023101765.2). NCBI lineage: Eukaryota > Metazoa > Arthropoda > Insecta > Lepidoptera > Noctuidae > Spodoptera > Spodoptera frugiperda. The sequence goes on from NC_064222.1 coordinate 5,748,829, forward strand.
TTATATAAAAAAGCGACAAAGATTCTGAGTTCATGATTCATAATTTTATAACAATATAGACTAACAGTGAGAGACTTCATATAAGTGCTGGATAAACTTATGTGACAGATAGTGCATACAATTTACGTTCTTAATTCAAAGTTATCTGATATTATAGCGGGTATCTACAGACAATGTCCTTAGCCTTAGCTTACGCAGACAATATACAAAAGCCTAAACAGCGGACTTTTCTAAATCCCAAAAGTCATAACTTACGTTTTGTTCCCCCAAATAACATACCTAATATTATATCAATTGTCCTACAGATGTTAGTATGGTCAGTAGTGGAAGGCGTGCTGAAGAGTAAGGACATAATAATGCGTCGCGTCGACTCGGACACCATCCCCGGAGGACAGTTCGCCGAGGTGAAGGTAGATGACAACCCCAACGTCGTCTATGTCACTGGTGAGTAGAAGTAGTTATGGAGGTGGAACAGATCTATCTTCGGATGATAGGTATTTTGATTAGTAACACGTTTTTTATTTTTTATATGTATATAATAAATTTATTATACGCAACGTCACGCCTTTTATCGCCGAAGAAGTAGGCAGTAATGCCACTATAGAATGTACATACACTTTTCACTATTAATATTATAAGTCGCTTGTAATAGAGGATGAGCTTATTGCCATATACTGGGCACAATTCCAGACTCCGTGCTACTACTGAGAAATTTTTGAAAAACCGAAAATAAACCAGTATTTCTATGTACCACATCGGAGCTCATATATCAATGTCGTTCACTATAAATTAATTGTTTAATCCTAATGAACGTCACGCCTTTTTGTAAATTATAAACCTAGTTAATCAATGTTTTACTATTCAAAGTAATCCTTTTTTACAACAAACCCTTGAAATAATTCATTAATAATACCCCCAGGTTTAACCCTCGACCGCAACAGCATACCCCTGCCATCGGTCTCAGTGGACATCCGACCTTTAGGCGCGAAGTCTCCAATAGCCAAGAATCAGAGTGACACCTCAGGACGATATGTGCTCGCCCTACCACTGGACTATAAGGCTAAAGAGGTCGTGGCCAGCGCGTCTGTGAACGGGTACATTACGAAACAAAAGCATATTGTGGTGAGTTTCATTTATTTATTATTATAAGGCACATCAACAGAATAAACACCAACATTAATAACAAGACGAAGACACAAGATCATGTGCTTATGGCAATTATAGACAGGCATCACATTCACAGAATTAACACACTTAGAACATAATAAATAATCATATTATAAATTCATTTTATTCGATCATTTCATGTTATGGTGGACTAAAGGCTTAAGACGTTCGCTTCTTATGCGTAAGAGTGCGGTTTCGAAACCTACCAACGGCAAAGTACCAATGTGACTTTTTCCGAGTTATATGTACTTTCTAAGATTGTTTAGACACCCCTGACTAACGATGACGGAAAACATCGTGAGGAAACCAGGGATATAATTTCTAATTATAAGTTTGAAATTGCCAACCTACATTAAGCAAGCGTGGTGATTAATGCTGAAATCTTCTCCGTGTGAGAAGAGGCCTTTGGTCACTAGTGGTTACTTATAAGCTGTTGATTCGGCCATTAACACATTGAAGTGCCGTGGTGGACACCGGTGACCGACGTTAGCGGAGGATTTGCCTTCAACAGTTTTTTATTGGCAGTCAAAGACTTAAAGAAACTATAAAAAATATTATAAAGTTCATCAAATTGGCTATAAATTAAATATGGTGAATATGTTTTTCCAGATAAACGGCAAAGAGAACTTGACTCCGAACATACTGTTCAAGCTGGAGAGCGATGACTACGTGTTGGGCATGCCACGACTTGTCTTCGTCATGCTAGCAGGTCGGTAGCAAAACGTTTTCTTTTACCTTCAATCGCCACGTCAGACGCTGGTGACCGACGTTTAGCAGGGTTGCCTTCAACAGATTTCTTTCGGCAGTTAATGCTTTAATCAAAATGTTTATTTAACTACGTAATTTCTTCCACTTTTCCATAAGTTTTGTTATTAAATGCGATTTATATGTTTTTGTGTATTTGCTATGATCTGAAAATTATATATTATCAGCAGCTTAGTTATTGGATTAGCAATTTTTTAAGCGTCATAGCTTTAATACGTTTTATTTAAAATTTGTACTCATATTTTTTTTAAACGTTGCCCTAGTTGCCCTACACTAAGACTTTCTCCTGTATCGTGGGTGTTTACAAACATACAAGTTCACTTACACATGACACCCAGACATGAAACAACAATTTGTGTATTACACAAAAAGTTGCTCCGTGCGAGAATCGAATCCGCTACATGGTTGCCCTACCATCGCGCCTACAGTGCATTTAAATTGTAGAACTGAAGAGTTGGTTTGTTTGTTTGGTTGGTTGAAAGCCCTAATATATTCAGCTAATCACCTACTAATTATTCCATACTGAGCTTTATTTCCATAACAATAACATGTTTGTGATTCCAGGTGTGATCGGCGTGGCGGTGGTGACGGTGTCAGCGTGGTGCTTCAGCTGCCGCGAGCGCGCCAAGGACTCGCGCCGCCAGTACATGTTCACGCAGATACCCAGCGACGACAAACGACCGCTCTGCGACGATGCCAGTGGATATGGTAACTGTTTTTAGGGTTCCGTAGCCAAATGGCAAAAAACGGAACCCTTATAGATTCGTCATGTCTGTCTGTCTGTCCGTCTGTCCGTCCGTCCGTCCGTCCGTCCGTCCGTCCGTCCGTATGTCACAGCCGTTTATTTCCGAAACTGTTGGGCCTACATAGTTGAAACTTTGTAAGATGGTGTATTTCGGTAACCGCTATTAGAATTTTGAATAAAAATTAATAAATTAAAAAATTAAAGGGGGCACTCCATACATGGAACTGATTAAAAAAAATTTTTTTTTCAGCTAACATACCCGTGATGGGTGTCTATGGATAGGTCTTTAAAAGACATCAAGGTTTATAAAACCATTTTTAGTCAAAATCAATCGTTTGAAACTTTGACGCTTCCAAAGTGGAAAAAGGAGTGCCCCCCCCCCTCTAACTTTAAAATAAGAGAGTGAGAAAACTAAACAAAATATATGCTGTAGGTTTCAATGGAGACTTTTAACGAAAATTGGTTTGAACGAGATATCATTATTATTTTTTAAGAAATAAAACATTTTCAAAAACCGCAAATATAACTTTGTCATACATATTTCATACAAACACTATGCAAAACCAAGTTATTTTATAACTTTGATATTATGTCATCTACTTGCCGCTACGGATCCCTTCATGGGCGAGTCCGACTCGCACTTGGCCGGTTTTATATTTTATACTAGCTTCTGCCCGCGACTTCGTCCGCGGAAAATTAAAAAAATTAGGGTTGTACTACCCCTAACATTTAGGGGGATGAAAAATAGATGTTGGCCGATTCTCATAGATACCGGATAAGCACAAAAAATTTCATCAAAATCGGTCAAGCCGTTTCGGAGGAGTATGGCAACGAAAACTGTTATTAGATTTATTAGGACAAGCCCGCCACAACCTCCCATACCGCTGCGACTCCTGCAAGTCAGGATCTACAGTAGATACAATTATGAAAACACCGGAACATTGAAGTCCCAGGGACATGAATGACTGTCTTGTATCCCGCAACGAAATAAATCAGAAGATATTATTAGAGGATTATTTAATGGGATAGATTTTTTTATTTCACACGCAAACAAGAGATTGTGGTGTAAACGTACGGATACAAATACTTCCTACGATATATCGATTTGAAATATCGCGTGACGTTACTTCTAGGTACGTTTTATACGTAGAAATTACATATTTGCTCCCACTCCTAAACTTTGATTCGTTTTAACCAATTATGATTATCTTATATGACAAAATAAAAAAAAACGTGTCTAATATTTTTCATTAACTAACTGACGGACTAAATAGATTTTTAATGTTCATACCCCGTCATCTACCCTATACTAACATTGTATGTTTTATTACAGACATAGTTCGCAAGCCTTACTTCGACGAAGAAGACCTGCCGCCTTCAGAAACGGATTCCGAGGAAGAAATAGTACTACTCAGGTCAGACAGGGATTGGAAACAAGCGGACCAAGAATAAAACGAATACATGAGTAAATATTCATATTTTATAAATAAAGACTAATGTCACTGTCAACCAGAGAAATTAGTACGAGTTTCCTATACGTTCTACGAGATAGCAACAAGACCGGCGCTGTGATTGGTTGGTTCATTGAAGCCGGCCAATCACAGCGCCGAACGCGGTCTCGTTTCAATCTCGTTATACGTAAAGCTAACTCGTACTAAGGCCCCAGGTAAATTAAGAAATTCAACTATTAACCAGTTTTAATAACCAGTCTTATTGACGTTTATAAGCTCGTTTACTAAGTGATCCATAAAACATTTAGATACGCATTTAGGTTGGCTATTGAGCCTCGTCTTTAGTAATTTAATATCACAAACTGAAGCTCTGAAGAATTCATACAAATGAAATAGAACATGACATTGAAAACATTGAAAAACTGAATAGAATCAATGAATTGACCCGTTTTGTAAAAAAATCTACTATCACTATTATAAAACAAATGTTTACTACTTTTGACTACATATCGACAATAATTCATATCAGTTAGGTTATAAAGGTCAAAATTTGGGTCAAACTTACCCCAGTGGGCTGTAGTAACCCGAGCTTATCAGTACCTATTTATGACTTGTAATGAAATAAACACAAGACATATCATTACTAATTATTTCAAAATGATATATTATGTAGAGAAAAGAAATTACATACTTAAGTTTCTATTTTATTCTTATTTATTGATTCAGTACCATTAGTATGAGTTTACTCTGATTGGTTGGTTTATTCGCGCCGGCTAATCAACGCACTCTCGTCTCGATTATTTTAAACGTAAAGCAAACTCGTACTAAAGGTACATATTACACTATTTCACTCACACATCTTGCGTTTATTTCATGACAAAGTAATATTGATTGTTATTAATAAAAACGTTGTTAATATTAAAAAAAAATCGTGTGGAATTAGGGACGATATTATTTTTTAAATAAATAATTAATTTATAAATCTAGGAGATCGAGTATTTAAATTACAAATTAATATATTAATAATTGAGATGATCTCTAGATGATAATCTTGTGTTTGTAATCTATCAGTATTAGTAAAAAAAAGATACATTCTTGTTTATACATTTTTTTAAATGGCCACCCATTGGCACACACATTCCAATCCTTTTTCAAATTTTAACAAAAAATAAATAAATACTAAATAGAGTTTAAACTTACTAAATTGAAAAAAAAAGTAATTGTATCTTAATTTATTATACGCCGTAAATCGTTATAATTAAAATGGCAAAAATAAATACCATCTTTTTACCGATACCGTACTCTTAAATATATAAATTGTACCTACGAAACAAATCCTATAATAATATTTATGTATCTACTTTATATTGTAGGTAGAGAATTAGCATATAAGATTATTTATTCCTATTTTATATGTATACATTCCAATATTATTCCGAAATTTTAACACTTTTATATGTATAGCGTGAGTTTTACGTGATGGTTTCAAAATGATTTTGACTCGATATAAAATATTATTTTTTTAGTTTAAATTTTAAAGCTACTTCAAACTAACGGTAATAAGTAGATCGTGGGAGTCGTTGCCCCAACACTAGTTATGCATTAGTCCAATAATCAATGAAAATATTACTAAAAAAAAGATTATTTTTTCCAAAAATACGTGTAAGAAAAATGAAACTCAATATTTAAATGGTCATGAGGACAAATGATTCTTCCGTTTGAAAGCAATTACATACTTATTATTGACGCTATATATTACATACGTGCCTTAAATTATATGGTAGGTACAGGGTTTGACAATACTTTTTATTGTAAAAGGTTACTCATTATATATTTTCGAAGGATTTTTTTATGATATTCATGACTAGTGTTTTCTGTATCACACAAATAAAAATATGTATTCTTAATTTGCGTGTATACCTTTTAAAATATTGTAATTGCTATACAATTTAAACTAAGTATTCTCTTCTTTATAAGTAAACTGTGAACTTTTATCCTACAATCATGATTTTATATTAATTTAGACATTAAAACGACGTACCTATTGTACCTAGAATTTTTGTATATTTTATGTTGAAATCGACATTAAGTTGCAATAGTAAATTATAAACAATATTTATTTATATGTATGTATGTTTAATTTGATTATTTAGTGGTAATTAATTTATTAACCCTTAAATTGGCACTGTACTCCACTAATACCATAAACTTTAAAAAAATCTTATGACCCAAATATTTAAAAAAACCTAATTTTTTTATATTAAATAAGTAGCAATAATTGTCAATCTTGGTAGAACTTTATTGTAAATTGTGATAAAATCGAAAATAATTTGTCAAATTCAAAATGTTTTCGAAACGGTCTGGTGTCTCTGCGACCCGGGTAAGGTTTTTATTGTTTTCTTTACTTTTTCGTTTGGGAGTGCTGGGTTTTTGGCTTTGAGGCACAGGGGGGCCTAACAAGTAACATAAAATATTCGATATTATTGCTCTAATTTACGTAATAACAATATTATAAGCTAGAATCAAAGTATGTACTCCGTGAATACCGTTGCCAGATCAGTACGAAATAGACTTTGGTATACACGAAGTACATTGCCAAATGCATAGTGTTAATCAATATATATTTTATTTCTATATTTTATATATTATAATGACAAAAGTTGAGTTTCTTTTTTTACGTTTGATGGGTTGACTTTTGACTGCTATCTCGCCTGTTCGTACGTGATGATGCGGCCTACGATGGAGCACGTCTGCCCATAAGCAACCTATTCACTCGGATTTTGAAGACACCCAGGTTATACCCATCAGGAAACACAGATTCCGGCAAAGAATTTCACTCTCTAGCAGTTCGCATAAGGAAGCTTGAAACAAAGCGCTTGGTGCGAGTGGGTGGGATATCTACCATGAAGCGGTGGTGCTTCGCCGATTGTCTTGTGATTCGATGATTTAAAGGACTAGGGGGAATCAAGTTGCGCAATTCCACCTTGCACTCTCCGAAATAATCTTGCAGAGTATGAACGTGACTGATGACGTCAATTTCATACTAAATAATTTTTGTTTGTGATGATTTTTTTATAAATAAAGTAATAAATTAACAAAATGAGTATTAGTGATATATTGGCAGTGTGCTACACGTAGTACAAACGTAGTTTACACTATAATTGGCAATGTACCCTCTGAAGTACACAGGTTTTCGCGAAAACTGTAATATACAGATTTTTTCCATAATTTTTTTCACTCCTCTTGGATCATAATAAATACAAAAATAACATTAAAATGACAAATTTAAGAAATAAAAGTGCTTGCCAGTTTAAGGGTTAAATAAGTCTACGAACATTCTTAGTTTAAGTATTTAAAGAATCTCTCATAAGTTTGTTTCAAATCAGCAATAACATTTTTAACGAATTTATTATCTGTGTATGAAGATTTTAGATGTTAATAGAAAGAAAAATCAATAATTACGAAGGTGCTTTCATAAATTGTGCTTTATTTTTCTATATATATTTGTAATGTGATAGTTCCGTATTGATATCTTAGCGATTATTAATAAATTTTACTAGTTAATGTTTTGTTTTATTTTATCCTTTGGCGGCTCTAATCTATTACCATCAGACAAATTGGCTAGCCATATAATATGCATTTGAACCCTTTTGTAAAAAAAAATACAGAGAAATCATTAACTGGCGCAAAGACTGCTTGACCTAATTGATCAAGGTGTCGCAAGTTTGCATTCCAGTTCGGACAAAGAGTGTTAATTTATATTTTTAATTCGAACTACTAGTAACAGCTCAGAGCTATAAAAACTATTTTATTCAGTCAGGGTCAGGGACCTTGACCATGAGAAAAAATGTTTTATTCAAGTTACAAGGTTCCAATAAATTGAAATCTAGTAATATCTCAAAAAAGGTCAATACAAAAAATATGTTTTCATTTCATTCCATTATGGCAACACCCGGCAGCGAAAGTGGGCTTATTTACGATTTTTTTAGTGAATTCTGTTTTATATATTTTAATGCAAAAGATGAGGATCTGTTACGAAATGCTAGCGGTTAATAATAAATCCAGTTGGTATTTAGATCGCCCACATATCAATCAATGAGCTTAATAGTTTTAGTCGAATCTTGTAAAATCGACTATTGGCTACTCTAATTAAAATTTGTTATGATTATCTGTAGAATAGAAGTCAAGTGATATTGTTCCGTGGAGCATTTGAATAAAAATCTTCTGTTTTTATTGAATTTACTGATTTACAATGACAATAACTGATCTCACTTGAATGTGTATAAAAGCTAAGCGTGTTTTGTGCACAGTCGCTGACAATTTGTAATGGAAAGATTCCGTTCTATCGTCGCAGACATGAGTCGTCGTGCCGGGGATGTTTTGAGGCGTATCAACAGATTGGCTGATGGACCCATGACGAGAAAGAAGCTGGTTATATTAGTGCTGGTTGTTATATTCTTATGTCTATATGCTGGACCTACATTACTGAACTGGTTGTTCGGTCCGGAGAGTACAAAAGGCCACCAGAATGTATGTGTTAAAAATTTCATGAATCCTTTCGAGACTGGTCTGAATGAATACGACGTGTACGTGAGACAAGAATCACTGGCGGCAATGAACTCGCTCAGTCATAACTATGTGCCTTATGTCGGGAATGGCTTAATGGGTCTAGCACTGGAACATGTGCCTCATCTGAACATAAAACACGGGAGAACTCTCTCACTGCCTCTCTACTACCATCCTTTGTACGTTATAGACGACTACGAAATCAAAGAATTTACTGTAGCTGAGTATAAGAAGGGCATTGTACACAGATTTCAGTGTTCTAATTCAGGCTTGCAGGCATCTTATCAGTATTATGCACATAGAACAATACCCTCATTGTTTGTGCAAGAGATTTGGATTAATAATCCAACTAGCACAGATAAGAACTTACGACTGACAACTCCTAGAGTGTCTGACTGGCCTACATCTGTTATGCAGACCATAAAGTTACACCAAGGAGTTGACGCAAAGGAGTATGAGGTAGTGACTGGTATGATACCAATACCGGACAGTGAGAATGTGATTGCTGCTGCGGTTGTGTGTCGGAAAATGGGCAATACACTACGAGTAGAGGCCAGAGATGGGCTTGACATCCTTATACTAACCACAGTACAGTACAGCAAGCCAATACAGAAGTCCGAGTATGCTTCACAGAAAGACATTGTTGAGAAGAAGGCTATTGAAGAAATGGAAAAGGCTATAGCCCTCACTGGGGACAGGACAGCTGTGAAGAAGCTCAGAGAGAACCATGCTAGAGTGTGGCAGGGACTCTGGTACACAGGATTCTACATCTCGGACTCAAAAGCTGAAGGCATTATCAACGGAGACAGGATTAATGCTACTATCTATGCTATACTATCTCAAGTACGGAGCTATGAACATGAAGACAATATTAAAGCTAGTACAAAGTCTGACATCATGAGGAGTTTGACATACTCGGAAGGCTGTTATGAAGGTCATTCAACTCTTGATGCATTCAATCTATGGAAACCATTGAACTCTTTGTCCAATCTGAATACAGTAGCCAGTATTTGGTTACTAACACTGGAAAAACAAGGATGCCATAATCTGCTTAAAGCTGGAGCAAGTGGTGTCAACCAGGCAATGATTCTAAGCTTTGGCAGTTTGCGCTTCAGTAATCAGCATCTTGAATATAACATTCACCCTTCGAAGTTACATAGAGATTTCCTGTTCCGTCGACTCAATTATGGCAATATGACGCATGTGAATATCAGTGTTATCGTACAGGAAGACAATAAAGCAGCTATCTTTGTGGCGTTGGACCGCTCAGATAAGACTTACTATGCTTGCGATGCAGGATGCTTGGACTCCCCTGTGCAATTAGGACCTTATAGAAAGTACTTCCCAGTCAAATTGACTGAGCCTTTGACTGCTATACTGTACATAACAGCAGACAAGCAGCATATGGAGGACCTGAGACATGCTATACATGTGAGAGAAGTTGTGGAAGCTCCTGCTCATGACAACCATGTCATAGCCCTGCATAAACACGGGCACAGCTTAGGAGGTCTCAATCCTCTGTTCTGGATATCAATTATAGTTCTTATTGTGGTCTTCCATTTATTCTTGTGCAGAATAATCATGAACGAATTTTGTGATAACGGAGTCAGTTATAGGAGGCTCTACAACAAACCTTGAAGTATGGATGCCTTATAAGATGGGTGCTCCATGGCTCCATCAAGTCCACTGCTTGACTGATATGTACGCTTTTTATGCACAACTGACCAAAAAATTAATTCAATACAAGCATGTATTGTGCACATACATCACTGCCTAATTAATTAGCGTACAAAATTAATTGTAGCATAGTTTGCAGACTCTATTTGTGATGTTTTTCTGTATGTTTTTATTTATTCATGGCATAGGGAGGGCATAGATAGGCATGGTTTATTTTTATCTATTGCATTCATAACAGGCGGATGGTAGAGTCGCTATCAAATAATAATATTTGTGAAAACAGTTGTAGAAATCATTGAATCGTTTTATTTATTTATTTTTGTTTGATAAGGAAGGAGGCTATAAAATGGAACTTATTTTATAGCTACGTTTGACAGAACGCTGGCTTATTGTAAACATTATTGTTGTCATTCTAGACATCTTGCTATGCTATTCAATTCATGTACAATCCCAGTGAAGAGTGGATTTTAGTTTGATTGTAATATAACTAATTCATTATTCATCCAATTTTCTTGATAAATAGACAAAGTATACCAAGTAATAAGCATGTAATCGATTTGAACTATTAGCACAACTATTGTGATCTCTGATTATAATTTATATCGCCTTGATATACTTAATTAAACGCTGAAGTGATGTATAGAGTAACTATTTTGTAAAACTATGTGATTGTTTTTATAGTATTAAATATAATTTTAGCTGAATCTGATTATATAGCGCAAACAGTTGAATGAATCACTTCGCAATGTAGGTGGAGTTAGTACGGACATTGGTATGGTTGATATCTAAAGTGCCTGATATGGGCTGGTTAAAATGAAAAGCTTCGTACTTGATAATCTGATAGAGAGATAACGTGCTCATATTTTCAGGTGGTCGTGTAAATAATTTAAATGTATGGTTTTACTGTCTTTTTATTAAAAAGTTGTAGTTACTTTGAAGTAATGTTTACCTATAAAATTCTTAGTCATTATAGTATTTGCAATTAATATATTTATTTGAAAGAACTTAACAATGTTAGACTGTACATATTACATTGTGTATGTTTATATATTGTTATAAGATTGTGGTGTATATTTTTGAAATTAAAAGCCAAGTTGTATGTTGAAATGTTGACTTTTATTTACTTTTATCGCTTGTTTCCTGGATGTGTAATGTGTCTTGCATATTAATGAATAGCTACTTACTGAATAAGTAAAGTAGCATTTCTTATAGACTGCACACCTACTTTAGTTAAAGTATATTTATCTTTTATACTGCAAAGGCAATTACACTTGAGTAAACAGAAGTAGGCAAGTCTGAACAGTCGTAGCACTTATTCCACTTAGGCATCTAGACTATTCACTACCAGTATAAATCTCCCGATCGATTTTGATCACGGTGGCCAGTCTGTCTAACTAGACTAGCCCGTCACAGGAGATACTATGCTGTGCGCAAACACAGGTGCATTCTCTGTTCCTTACCGACACGACACAGCTGGAGAGAAGTGAAGCGCAGGACCAACGGCTTTACGTGTTTTCCGAGGCACGGGGATGAAACACCGCCAAACTTCCTGACTCTGGGCTAATAATGATAATTTTACTCAGAAAATGCCATTATCACTGACCGGCGGCGGTGCAAGAAACCCGCGATACATTGCACTCCAGCCTGTGAGCCAACCACTGCGCCAATCAAGCTGAGCAGTAGGTACTCCTGATAGGCGGCTATTAAACAGTCAAGCATTTTTATTTAATATTAATAATTCATTATTTCTGCTACGCCGTACTCAAGTAAACAATGAATAATCAAAATCAAGTGGAAAAGCTTGCAGTACGTAAGTAAAAGTGTTTGCAATAAAATAATGAAACAACTGTTCAAATTCTTTATTGCTTTCCTGAATGTGATATAGTAAACCGTGTTGAGGTATGGACTATGATTTTTTACTCTTATGTCTCTTAAGGCACAAGGATTTTCTCCCGTGCCGTGGTTGCGTTTAGGTACAAATGCTTACCTTCATTTCACATATACAATGTGATAGGGGCGAGACTTCTAACCCGTTAAGGCTGAGTTCTACACCTAATTTTATCGACAAAAGTCGGGGGTCGAAGTGGTCGAATCCCCTCCCCCGGTTGTATGCGTCGTAGAAACAAAAAAAAAACGACAAACGGTAGCTAATAACCTTGGCTAACTAATTCATTACTTTTTTCATATGTTTGATAATGTTTTGGTGAGAAAAAAAATCATTTGTGAATTATTTTTACCGAAAAAATCACTATTTTTCAATATTTTCAATTAGGGGTTCAACCCCCATATTATTATTTTTGTCGATAAAATTAGATGTAGTACTCAGCCTTAACGGGTTAGAAGTCCCACGCCTATCACATTGTATAATTGGTATAATGTTCAGCTCATCACGCATTTAGGGTCACAAAATTATTTGGCTTCTGGTTGGTATGGGTGGAAGATTGGGCAAGAAGATTTTCATGCATATAGCATGAAATCGGTAAAACCTATAAAACTGCCTCGTTGGTCGAGTGATGGCAAATGCGAATCCAACGACAAGGGGTCTTCGGTTCGATTCCCGGGTCGAGAAAAGAATTAACGGGCAGTTTCCGGATTTTCGAAAATTTCTCAGTAGTAGCACGGATTCTGGAATTGTGCTCAATATATTGGCAATAAGCTCACCCCTATTACATGGGTCTTAACACAAACGGTGAAAAGTGGGTGTACATTGTATAGCGGCATTACGTGCCGTAATGTGCACCCTCTGCCTACCCCTTTGGGGATATACGGTATGACGTTGCATATCTATAAAACCGGAAAACTCAGGCAACACAAGGAAATGAAAACAAAACCAATATTTGAAATTGACTATAAATATATTTACAAAATATAAAATTTCGAATACAAGGCACATACAGTGAAGACTTACAATATTATTAAATCGATTATAATCACAACATTAATTCAGAGAGGCACATTGATTCACATAGCGTATTCAATTGTATTGTTATATATATACATATTGGCAACAATAGGTACGTACCTAAACTATAATATAACCATGTAAATAGTTCACAGTCACACCTGGTGCAATTTATAAACAATATTAATACATATAATATACATATATGTATGTTTTTATTAGGTATCATTATGCGTTCAACTTTCTTTTTACAATAATATTTTTTAAACTCTACATACATATTGTATTTCCATTTAGGAAAAACTCTATTTTTTTTTGTATAGGATAGGAGGCAAACAAGCAAACGTATCACTTGATGGCAAGCGATCAGAGCCGCCCATGACCACACATGCTAGTGAAGCCATAGAATAGACCGTTGCCGGCCTTTTAAAAAAATAATACGCCCTTTTCTTTACGGTTTGAAAGTCGTATCGGTTCGGAAATAGTGTTTCATTCCACAGTTTTGCTGTATGTAATATGTATTACAAACCACGTTAACTTCATTATTTTTAAAATAAAAGTATCATCACGTTTCTATTTATTGATATTTAAAATTGAATTGGCCATTTTCATAAAAAGAGCATGCTAACCACGTTCTATACAGCGTGTTTGATACAAATACTTCATACCTAATGGATATAGAAAAATAGGAAAAAGTATTTAATTGCATTCTTTAACGGCGACCAATTTCTGAATTTTCTATAAACACTTCGAGACTGTAATTTTCGTTATCGTTGCTAGTTTAAACCGATAAATGTATATGTTTATCAGTACCCTTAGTACGAGTTTGCTTTACATCGAACGAAAACGAAACGAGAGCGCGTTCGGCGCTCTCATTGGTTGATTCATTCACGCTGACCAATCAGAACGCCGAAAGCGCTCTCATTTCGTTTTTGTACACAACAAACTTCGTACTAAGGGTACATCTTATCTTTTTAATCTTCAGTACACACTGATGACCGGAACTGACTGTTATCGAGATATCGTCGAGACATTGTTAACGGCTGTGGGTCATCGTATCCTAAACTATCAATTTTTTAATTAAATTTTCAACTTCATTCTTTTGTTATTAAAGTCGGTATTTGATTGAAGGAATTATATAGCTTTTACTACCTAATTTATCATCATTTATATATTTCCTCGTCCTAATAAACGACTATTGCCTTACAACTTTAATATTAGGTACCTTTTAAACACCAGAGGAAAAACAGCTTCAAAATTTTGCTGTAATTTTTCTATGGCTTTCCTGTTTGAACACATTAACTTGTTTTTTTACATAGCTATGGCGACATTGAATATTTCTGACATTACATTGCATTTTCGAGAATATTGCTGTACAGTTGCCAGCAGATCAACCTACACCAATCTGTCAATTTTATCATTGGATTTTGGACTTTAATAGCAAAATAATAAAGTTCATAATTCAGAAAGGGGTAGGTTGACTTGCTGGTCACTGTATTCAAGGTATGTGCTATTTGATGTGTACTTTCAAAGACTGCTTATAATCTAGTTTATTGAACTTATGACTATAGATAGCAGGAATCAATGTAACTATGGTAGGTAAGTAATAGGTATACATATATAGGTTTGACCACATTAAAGTGTGAATATACAGCTTGGCAAAAAGAGTATGGAATAATTGAAGGCATTAGTATCGGCATTGACAACTAATGTTGTTCAATTTTAAATGGTTATTTGAGCAACACTAGTTGTTAATTTTATGGAATCTGTGAAAAACGTCTAAGTAAAACGTACTTTTGACACAGAGTATACTAGAGAAGCATTGTTTACAAAGTCATCGAGTTTTAAGTCCAGCTGTCAGACTCTTCTTTTGCCAAGCAGAGGGCTTAGTATGAACTTGTTTTACGTTGAACGCGCTGATTGGCCGGCTCCAAGGAACCAACCAATCAGAGCGCATCGCGCCGTCTTGTTTCGATCTCGTTAAACCTAAAACTAACTCTTACTAAGCCCTCTGTACATAAGTTTCATTATCAACTATTATCAAATTCGTTTTTGGAATTTTAAACGTCGATAAAGAAAATTAATCGAATTTGTTATTCACCAATTCAAAATAAAGATATCAATCTACTACAAAATGTCTTCGATTTTCAATTTTAATACAAAAACAATTAAGTTTAAATTGCTTTGCTGGCTGTATTTTACTTCTTATACACACTTTAATGCAGACAAACCATATACAGACAACAGGTGCACATTTGTTAAACAAAAATAGACTCTTCCACTATAATTTTAAAGGATATTTTACCTGAAACTCACAGCTATTACTACCTAGTTTCATATCAAATGTGAACCTCGTTTACTTATCTAATGACTAACGCAGTTTTTAACTAAAGTATCAAAAAAGCAATTGTTTTAATTTAAAAGGGGATTTATATCTAACAAGTCTACGTAGAATTAAAAGTATATTTGAAACTATTTATTTAGTTATTCGGCATAGTAATGCCTGATTAAGGTGATGCATTTTGTCACTTCCTTTAAAATGTTTTGATCTCAGTTTTACTCAGTTCAGACAAATGATTGTAATATAAAAAATATAGACCACTTATAAATTTAAAAACTCGATTTCTATTTCTCTTCTTTAACCACCATACTAAAAAAGAGGGTGGTTCTCCGTTTGACCTGCATATATGTGTTTGTGTGAGTTTATCTCACGTGAGATGCGGTTTTCAGAAGTTTGTTACACTTAGGAGCAGGTTTTGGTATATAAACCGACATCAAAAAGAAGTCATAGAAGTTGATGTTTTTAAACATTGTTTAAGAAAATTACTTGACACACTTTCTGAGTATAAATCAGTCAGGACTAGAGACAAAATCCATCACCTTTTCAAAGACAAGACTGTATAGTAGACATAAATATAAATAAAACTAGAATAAAAGAAAGGTACATTATAGAATGGTCTGGTACATGTTTGAACTGTATTCGTAACTAAACTAGAGGACTACAATCCTTATTAATGTCTCCTAAACAAAATACATGGTTAATCTATTGCAAAACACAAACAATTAAGAAAATAACTTATTAAATTAACTAAAAATCACGGTTTACTCACGTAAATTGACGGAGAAAAGCTCTACTAGTTTCGAGTCACAGAGGGACTCTTCATCAGAAGCGTGCGCAGACGCGGTGACGTCGCGCAGCCTACTGGCTACTACGTTTCTTCATTAATGTACGTGAGTAAACCGTGATTTTTAGTTAATTTAGTATGTCTCACGATAGTTATTATATGGCTTACTCACATGAAAAACTACTAGTTTCAAGTCGAAAGTTTTCGAGAAAAGTTCTACTAGTTTCAAGTCACATCGGAACTCATATACATAAGCAGCGTACGCGGCGATATTGCGCCATCAACTACTCCAATAGTTGATACGAGTAAGCCGTATATTACATTTCAATTAATTTAGAATGTCTCACGATGTTTGATATACTTGAAAGAATCATGCGAAATTAGTTTTTTAGTTTTTCTGTTACTGATTATTTAGTAGGTTAGATAGGGAGTGACATGTTTTGCTATCTAGATATAAATCTAGACCACTTTGTATTCGTAAGTCTATTTCGAAAACTTTTTAAATTATGTACTTTATCAATAGGAATGAACGATTAGTAATTTTAAACTGATTACAGACCAAACTTTACATAAAACAATTTAATTAGACACAGTTTTAGTTAATCGTTAACTAGAGTTAATTTTGTGCATAACATTTACGAATAGATTGAAAGAAAATTCTACAAATAAACATATGGAAAAATATCTACACAGATCTTAAATTAAACACTTATTTACTCTGTATACATAGTAAGCATAGACTATAAAAATATATAATAAAAACTATTTTTGACTGTTCCTTTTTACAACAGATCAATACTTTTTGGTTTCAAAATGGTTCGCGAAGACCATGATGTAATTCCAAATTTAAATGTAATTTTCATATAAAAAATAGCAAAGTTGTATGTTGTACAATGATGTAAATTTTATAAAAATGTTCCTATTAGAAGTCTATCTACTTTTGGCTAGTTTCCTCAGTCAAAAATAAATTATTTTGACTTTTTAATACAATAAAATATTAAAAAAATAATCACACTCTCATTCATAGATTTGATGATCTACTTAATTTTAGATTTTTCTAGAAATAAGTCTGCTATTTGACGTAAAAATCTGATGATTCATACAAAATTCATAGAAAATATCGTTGTTGACGTTTCGAAAAAAGTATTCAATTTGACTAATAGGAAACTAGCCTATTGATTATATTTTGTAGCAATTTTTTGATTAAGAGATCATCTAGCCACAATAATAAAAAAGCAAAGAATAATTAATATTATATGTGAATATGTTTCCGTCACATTTTTCTTACCATAATAGGTAAAAAACTTACCAGTATGATTTTGCGAGCGTAATTCATTTATGTTATATACTATGTAATATGAATATTATAATTTCAATATAAGGCACTTGTTTTATACTACACATAATATACACAATTCCTAGGAACACATCTCTCTGACATAAGTCAAAATTTGGAGGTTCAAAATATCATATTGTAAAAATGTCACTATATTTCAATAATTTGATTTTATATAATATATTTTCTAATAATTTTATTACTTTTATGATAATATAGTTTTTGTCACATATTTCTTCCTTAATTATTATGTTATCGGCTTACTCACGTATTTGTTTGACGAAGAACTCGACTAGTTTCAAGCCATGCTAGAGGCTTATATTCATGAGTAGCATTCCGCGACACACGACGCAGCGATTGTCGCGCTGCTACTCTTACTTAGTTACGTGAGTAAGCCGATAACATAATAATTAATGTCTCACGAAAGTTATAATAAAATTATATTTCTTCCTCTTGCCAAAAATAAAAAGTAGGACATTTACTTTTTATTCGAATCGTTGGCTTTATCGAGTGAGGATCTCTTTACCAAATAACAGCCCCGCTAGGCGGGCTTTGGCAGGGCTTCCTAATTTAGGTAGTTAAGAATTTTGCATCCACTTCAGCCAAAGTACTCTTGACTGGTTGCAACGTAATAATACAATTAAAGAATTAGAGTTTTTGAATTGTATAAAACTATTAGCAAATTTGTATAACCACCATGTAAATATGATTTCGTTGATTTAATTATTTTCGTTTTGCTTACATATTTATAAATTATTATGCATATACAATATACATGTTATGTAATAGTATATCAAGCACATTTCGTGTAATAAAAAATGTAATATGAATATGAGCCTCTTTTTGAATTCAGTAGAAATTTCGATTAATTCATTTATGTATACTAATTGTACATTTTCCTTCAAAATATTTCAGATATTAGTAACACATATTACACAAAGAATTATTTTGAACTATCCAAATACTCAAAAATACTAAAAATATTGAAATCAAATTGGTTTATTGTAAAATAACCTCTATACTGCTAGAAATATGGTTCATAATTGCTTTTAGCAACAGTCACACGTCAAAATTGAGAAACTAAATACCTAAATTGTTGTATATTTACTATAATAATATATTTATCTTCTATTCTGCCTCTGTCCATTAGTCTTCTAACTTATTGTCCTTTCAAATCAATTCATTATGACTACCTAATTGTAGTTTTCGTTAATCACCAAAATCACCATGGTTGGTCAACTGTCTGGTGATTACTGTCATTCATCAGAGACATGTCTGTATGTCTCTGTGGGTCCTAATAATGTAACCAACTATTAATGTATCGTCAATAGTTTACCTACTTGTGCATCTCTCAAAACACGGTAATGAGTACCTGGAAATAATAATAACAATTAATTTCTAACAGAGAATTTTAGATAAACCGAAAAGAGCTAAAAATATTTTATCTGACCCGGGAATCGAACTCAACTTTTCTTTGGCATTGGCACTTGCAAACAGTGGATCTTATTTTTTTTTATGGGACAAGCCCGCCATTTACTCCCATACTGCTACAACTCTTTTTTTATGAACTTGGCCCAAACTAGATTTGTGTGTCGTGAGTAACACATCACACACAAACCCGAAGCAACAACTTGTGAAATTGCTCAGTGCGGAAATCGGACCCCCTTTGTTCAGTAATTGCATTTCTTAGGTCCGATTTACATGTACGAAAAAACATTGTTTGAAACCTTTTGACTAGGTACTCTATTAATACATACATACATATCGTCACGCCCTTAATCCCCGAAGGGGTAGGCAGAGGTGCACGTTATGGCACGTAATGCCACTGTACAATGTACACCCACTAAGTTAGGGGTGATTACTCCATTAACATGATATATATCTTCCCTTACCACATCTCACAGCTCTTCATAGAAGGCGACCCTGGTCTTGGTCGACCCTTGCTTCAGCCTCCGCAGCGTGGAGTACTTGTTGTCGCCAGCCCTGGTCTGCTCCTCATGCAGCCTGTCCAGGGTAGCAGTAGACTGGTCTACTCGCAGTACCGAGAACTCGCAACGTAGCTCGTCTAACTGTTGCTGTAGATGCTTCGATTTTGCTAGGTATTCCACTCTGGAAAGAAAAATAATCAACATCATCATCACCTCGTGAGAGTCCACTGCTGGACTATAAACCTCCTCCCTAAACAAGATGAGGTTACCGAAGTTCCACCCCCCCCCCCCTCGTCCCTAAATTTCCAATCCCCGAAAGACCGGCAACGCACTTGTCTTTTAGTGTTGCGCAATTGTACCCATTTGCTTACCATCAGGTAATCCGTTTACTCGTTTGCTAGCCAATGACATAAAACGTATCATGTTTATCAGAGAAAGCTGTTGCCTGGTTTCTAGTACATAATGTAGACCCTTAGTCACCCGCGGGACGAGTAGGAGACTTGGCAAATGTATTCTACGATGTCATAAATTCAAAAAGTATAAAGAAGTAGTAATTTCCGCGCGGTTTCACCAGCTTCTCGACTCCTATTGATCGTAGCATATTGTTTAAGCATAGCCCCTCACGTAAATGTATTATCTAAAAAGAATATTAATTTCAAACCAGTAGTTAGCGCGTTCAAATAAACATAATATTACTATGATAGACTTGTATATAAAATTCTCTCTTTACCTCTCCTTCTCAATCTCGAGAGACAGCCGATGTATATGAGGGTCGGAGTCATCAGGTACAAGTTGGTACGAGTTGAGCTCGGGCTCCGTGACGGTGGCGGTGCCGTTCTGCAGGACTTCGCCCCCGAGCTCCGCTGGTAACGAACACGTCGACGGGAACAAACTGGACGGGACTGTCGATGACTGGAAAGTGACGGAGTAATTTTATTTTTAACCTTCTTGAAAATTATAGTTTTTACTTAGTAAAAGTAGCTCTAACAGTACCCTTAGTAGTTTGGTTTGCTTTCAACGAGATTGAAACGAGAAAGCGTTCGGCGCTCTGATTGGTTGTTTCATTTGCGCCGGCCAATCATCAGCGCCTAACGGGCTCTCGTTTCGATCTCGTTGAACGTAAAGCTAACTCGTAATAAGGGTGCCGTAGTTTGTGTGAGTATCCCATAGTAGGATCTCTGTGATTGTTCTGTGTTGTGGGTTATTTGACTATAATGTTTAAATGCTTATTATAATGGCACGGTAAATTGACTGGAGAAAGATCGTTGAAAAGAACCAACGGCTTTCTGAGGGCTTAGTACGAGTTTGTACGAGAGGGCGTTCGACATCTGATTTGTTGGTTCATTCGCGCTGGCCAATCAGAGTGCCGAACGCGCTCTCGTTTCTCCTTCGTTGAACGTAAAGCAAACTCGTACTAAGGGTACTGCAGTAAGAGGTGTCAACCCAACACAGAATTTCAAGGTTCCAAGCAATTCAAAATATCATTTTTAGCTTGATATGGGCATCAAAACTGCATCCCATAGCACAAAATCAACAAGCCACTAACTATTCAAAACGTAACAAAATTCAAGCACAATGCTCACCGGAGGACCAAGATCCCAGGATCCATTATAAGTATCATTCAAATAGCTGATCAACTTCTCGCTGGACTGCTTCTCAGTCATCTTAGTCTCCAACTCCTCAAACTTCCTCGAAGGCTTGCTGACGGGTGGCAGGGACCCGGTGGAAGTCCTGCTTAGGAAGTTTAGGAGCTTTTCCTTCGCTTGCTTTTCAGCCATCCTGGCTGCTACCAGTTCAGCTTTTAATCTTTCTGCTTCTGCTGCCCGCTTCTCTGATTCTTCTACTAAACGCGCTGTTAGATATTCTGCTTCGCGCGTCTTCCTTTCTAAGTGTACCTGGTGGAGGAAATATTGTGTGTTATTTGTTATTGTCAATGTGATGTTCATAACAAGAACTGTTATGCGCAAAGAAATTACAATGCGCATCATTGCGCAACTTATATGCGCAAAATTTAGAATTTATTCTGTATCTTAAGATCAATCAGTTGTCATTAGATTTTGATGGTATCCGTCATGCACTGGAAGCCATTACAAATCATTAAGAAAAAAAAAAAACGTTTACGACTAAACAAAGACCTTTTTCTCAAGGGGTATTACCATAATCCCCACATTTGGAAGACGGCTTAGGGATTGGAGTTAGGTCACAGAAACTTTGTAAGATATTGTTGTACATCATTCATTGATTCATTTAGGTTTCATGCCCTGGTCAACTACTACCAGTAGGCTTATCACACACACACACATAACTTCACGCCTTTTATCCCCGAAGGGGTAGGCAGAGGTGCACATTACGACACGTAATGCCGCTATACAATGTATGTACACTCACTTTTCACCACTTTTGTTATAAGTCCCATGTAATAGGTGGTGAGCCTATTGCCATATACTGGACACAATTCCAGACACCGTGCTAATACTGAGAAATTTTCGAAAATCCGAAAAAAGCCCAGCAATACTTTGCCCGACCAGGGAATCGAACCCGAGACCCCTTGTTCGGCAATCTTATCATTATTCTTATAAACAATGTCTACTCCTACCTTCTCCTCCTCAGTCTTGATAGCAGATAGCCGGAGCCTGGCGTTCTCTCGTTCAGCGTCGGCTGCCTTCTGCGCTAGAAGGGAAGCTTCTTCTTCTGCGACTCTTCCCTTCTCTGCTAGAAGCTCAGCCGTCTCTTCTGAACGACGCTGTAAAGATGAGATACATGAAGAAGATTTAGATCATCGGTTTCGCTCACGAAAACAAAATCTTAATAAATTATATACCTAAATCTTTCTCAAGAATCACACTACTGATAATTATGAGTCCCGATTTGGTTCGAAACTAGTTGGATCGTAATGGAATAGCAGACGTATAACGAAATCATAAGCAATCAGAATCGCCCATTGATAACCGCAACACCTGTGGCGTTACAAGTGTATATCGTAAGCGTTATTTCACGCTCACAGTTTTCTGTGGGGGCGTGGTATCACTTCGATCTAGCGGACCAATTCGTGCCAAAACAAGTTCAGTTCATGTAACCTGGTAGTTATAAATCCCGGTAGTAGCCTCAAAAACTACTCGCATCCTTTAATAATTATTAAAGGATGCGATAGTTATGTACAGTTAGTTAGTTTAAGTAGTTATGTAAATTATAATTTACATAATTTTGTCGTGAATATTTATTTAAACCAAGCCGGTAATCGAGCAGACGTATTACCTGATGGTAAGCAATCGCCGCCGCCCATGGACACTTGAAACACCAGAGGCGTTACAAGTGCGTTGCCGGCTTTTTGGGAGTTAGGAATTTAAGGGTTGTTGTTCGGGAATTGGGGATGGGGAAGATTGGGAAGGGGGAATTGGGCCTCCGGTAACCTCACTCACACAACGAAACACAACGCAAGCGTTGTTTCACGTCGGTTTTCTGTGAGGCCGTGGTATCACTCCGGTTGAGCCGGCCCATTCGTGCCGAAGCATGGCTCTCCCACACTTAAAAAATATTCTAATATGTTTACACACAGTATACAAGTACATAGATTACTTACAAGTGCATCGTTGGCGAGTCGTATTTCCTCCTGGTACTGCCGGAGCCGCTGTTCCATGGCCTGTCTCTCGCGCTCCGCCGCCTCGCGCAATTGTTTCTCCCGCGCTAGCTTGTTGCGCTCTATCTGACGACGCTGGAATGTAACGCGTATTGTTAGTGGAATAAGGGTCAAAATTGCTTGAGTATCGTACTAAGTACTGTCATATTCTGTAACGGTTGATATTAATAACTGATTTCAATACAAAATGAGACATCCATATAAGTTTTGACAGAAACTAATAGAAGTAACATCTAAAATCGATCTAGATTTATCTCGGTTTTGCGCATAACAAGAATATCTTTACATGATAATGACAGTGGTATGTTGTACCTGTTTCTCTTCCTTGGCTTGTGCCTTCATTTGCTGCACCTCCATGGTGTCAGGCTTCCGTCTCCTCATGTACAAGTCGTGGTTACCGATACACAAGTCCAGTATCTGAAAGAGTATAAAAGAAACATAATTTCATCATCATTATTATCAACAGCCTGGTAGTGCTGACCTCTTCTTGTAAGGAGAAGGTTTGAGCATTAATCACCATGCTTGCTCAATGCGGGTTGGCGATTTCAAATTTATAATTAGAAATTATAAGACCTGGTTTCCTCATGATGTTTTTCGATTACCGTTAGTCAATGGTGTCTAAATAATCTTAGAACATACATAAAACTCGGAAAACGTCACATTAGTACACATATTACATACACATTAATATTGTAATATTTGATTACACATTCAAAAGTGCCTTCCCAGTCTATTTGAGATAAATAATTATGACTATGATTTTGGTACTTTGCCGTTAGTAGGTTTCGAGCCCGCACCCTTGTACATGAGAAGCGGGCCACCACGACCTTACACAGATATTAATTTTACATGTACTCACCAATTTATTCATTCCTTTAGGCGAGAAGAATATGAAGTTATTGGTGGTCTTCTCAACGAACTTGATGACGAACTTCTTGTCGTCGAACGAGATGTGCTTGATCTCGGACCACGGGAATGTAGTCTTCGGAGTCAGCTTGTTGTCCTTCTCGTAAATATTCAGACCCAACGCTGTCACCCCCAGGTATAACTCTGTCTCTTTCTTGTTCTGGAAAAGAGGAAAGTTAAATTTGTATTAACATACATACATATCGTCACGCCTTTAATCCCCGAAGGGGTAGGCAGAGGTGCACATTATGGCACGTAATGCCACTGTGTACATCCACTTTTCACAATTTATGTTGTAAGTCCCATGTAAGGTGGTGAGCCTATTGCCATATACCGGGCACATTTCCAGACTCCGTGCTACCACTGAGAAATTTTCGAAAAACCGAAAAAAGCTCAGTAATACTTCGCCCGACCCGGGAATCGAACCCGAGACTCCTTGCCCGGCAGTCGCACTTACGACCACTCAGCCAACGAGGCAGCAGAGGCAAACAACAAAACTTCATTAGCACGCGCGCGTAAAGTTCCGAAATACGTACTAGTCTTCCGATATCACGGCGCGGCCTTGCTGCTGATCATGCAAAAGCTAGCGCGCGCGAAATTTTGTTGTTTTGTTATTGTGATAAAAATAAAACTAATTAGTATACAAAAAAGTTTCTTTGGGAAAGTTGTTTGTAATCGTGAGTACAATCACGTGTTTAAATATCGGTCACTAATTACCAGTCACCCTATATAGGTCTGAAAGCATAATGTATTAGTTTATGGGCCACGGTCGTGGCTTGAAAGTGATCGAGCTACCTCGAGAGTCAAAGTGCAGTTTCGTAGCTTTCTTACTAAGTAGTTTATTAGATTTTCGACTTTAATTTAAAAAATATAAGGTTAAAAATCGATTGACACATTTGAAGGAGTTGATCTAACGGTATGACACAATAAACTAGAGAAAAAGAGAGTTAAATATAATTACAATATCAATTAATACAACAATTGTCTTACTTTAATAGCGAAGTAGTTGACTCCGTACATGTCCAGATCTTGTGCTATCTTGAGATACTCCATCTCAGCTTCATCTCGCGACATTCCTTTGTGGTCTGCATACCTGTTGCATTCAGAACTCTCAAAACAATGTATGTTACAAGATGTTACAGATTCCAGGGATCGAAAAGGTAGAACTCTCATTTTCAGTTTTCGAAAACTCTCAGAACGGTATCTAGGATTCTACCTGGACAGGCCATAAAATTGACCAGGGGCCTTAGTCTGCTATTACAATTGTGTCACAATGGTCGATCATTGAGCAGTGCAAGAGGGACGGAGCTATACAACCTACATAGCTCTGTCCCTCTGGTTCGGAGCGGCCCTCAGGTTATAAATTAAAACTAGCTTCTCTCGCGCGTTTACACCCGCTCTGCTCGGCTCCTATTGATCGAAACGTGATGTTATAGGTATAGCTTATAATCTTCCTCAACAAACGCACTATCCAATACAAAAATAATTACATATTTAAATCGGTAGTGGTTTAGGCGTGAGACAGAGCCATGTGTTACTTTCGTATTTATGACTTATCACCCATTGGTTTGCTTGGTGATTGCTCTGAACGGGATTAAAAGGTCTCAGCCACCGAGGGAAAGGCATCAGTATTCTCAAACCCATTCATAAATCTTGAAGAGATAATCCTTTGCTCAGTAGTATCTTCAGAATGACGATGATAAATGATAGATGAATTCCATTACCTAAAGTGATGATTATAATCATACCATATCTTAATACGGTCCTCCCACATCTCGGGCGTCATCTGGTACTGGTCGATGACCCGCTGCGGCAGCAGGTCCTCGCTGGCAAGCATACCGGGCTTGTATGCACTCTCATCATAGTCACCATACTGGAAAAATAATTATATTTATAAGAAACTGTTTGATTTTGCGAATAAAAATGTACATTTAGATTTGGTAAAAACTTATGCTATAGAGGCGTTGTTTTCATCTCGTACATATACACATTATACCTGTGCCAATTTACATAAAACTTTGGGAAGTTAGACAGTAAAAAACCAAGATATTTAACAGGGATATAAATTTCTAATGTATAATTAAACCTAGCCTGGCCACAGGATCCTAGGGACGCCATACATTTTCAAAATTAGGTAATTTCGTAAATGCTACACAAAAGATTTCAAGTCGCAAAGATCTTTCTTTATAAACTAGTTTTTTTCCATTAATATGCATGAGTAAACAGTGATTTTTACTTACGCATCATCTTACTTAAAATAACATTTTACACATGAAAACTATCACCTTTTATTGAACTACTGCTCATAAATATTATAACAAAGCTTACATAACCAACCTTGGCCTGGACAGCATAGCTTGCAAGCAGTACGGACGCCTCCGGGGGGCAGTAGATGTCCATGCTGAGTATCGCTTGCTTAACTTGCAGGAAGAGGAGGTGCTGTGTTACCTCCTGTATCAACTCCTCGGCTACATCCTCAGGGTACAGCTTGCAGAGTAACATGAATGGAGTGCCTGGCATCTGGGAGACACATTGGTCTTGTACTGGAATGAAAATGAGATCATTATTATAATTATGGTTTCTAGAATTATTATAATAGTGGTTGAGGCATTTATAATAGTGAATTTTGGGATAATAGCTTCTGCCCGCAATGCGGGTCTGCGGATGACGAGCAAGTGTAACTCACTGCCCGAAAAGAGCCAGACCCGTGCGTACGGCGCGTCGCGTCATTGGATGATTTTTCCCCCTTACAAAAAGCTTCTGCCCACAGTTTCTCTTGCGTTCCCATGTTATTAAAAGTAGCCTATGTAAACCCATAATCTATCCCTGCTCCAAATTTCATATCAATCCCTCCAGCTATTTGAATGGAAAGAGTGATATTTCCTATTTATAATATTAGTTAGACAGTAAGATTTGGTTTTAGGGTCAAGAATATGTAATGTACATATTGGAATTTTAGATTTCGTAGTGATTTTCGGCTCTGTACTTTAAAAAGAGTTAATATTCATTATTAGCATACAGCATCTTTTATAGGTAGGTAAGTAGATGAGATATTCATAATATTTCCACTTTGCGCCAGTTATGTTTTAATAATACAATAGCTTCTTATGTGGATTAGTAAGAGGCCAACTACACTTCATTTTCACTGAGAAGCACTCGACTGAAGAATCAATCAAAGAAATACTTAAATTACATATTGTCAAACTAGTTTCACTACTACTAACTATAGGTAAAAAACTAGAGCATGTTTATCTACTCGTCTAGAATAACACACTGGAGTTATTTTACACTGCACTGTTGGTGCAGTGGCTGGGCAACTGGCTGCCGCGCAACGTGTAGAGGGTTCTATTCGAACAACTCTTTGTGTGATCCACAAATTTTTGTTTCCGGCCTGGGTGTCATGTGTAAGTGAACTTGTATGTTTGTAAATGCACCCACGACACAGGAGAAATTCCTAGTGTATTGCTTAAATAAAATATATATTATGTCCTTCATATTTTGTATAGATACAAACACTTATAAAGTAAATAGGTTAACAGCACCACTCTTCTACCACTCAATTAGAACAACTAATATCTAATTTCATTCATTGATAGCATACTAGATTGCCACTCAAATACTTAACACAATTACATGAGTGTTACAATGAATACACAATGTATTTATATACTTATCTCTGTAGATAAATAATTAAATAATTGTGTTGTAAACAACTATTATATAACGCCGATTATCTACTTAAATAATGATAACAATGCGTGTGTTTACTTTCTAGATTGCGATGAAAGAGAAAGGGCTTAGCTTATTGTTAGGTTAAGAATGCACCAAATTGAATTATCGTCCCCTGACTGCCTCGTTTTGCAAAGTGTGTGCAAGCGCAACTGCCGGACAAGAGGCAGAGATGTACATTAAGGTGCATAATTTCGCTATACAATATACACCCATTTTTCACCATTTGTGTTAAATGTTAGTCCCATATAATAGGGGGTGAGCCTATTGCTGTATATATACTGAGCATAATTCCAGTTCACACCCAGTCACCCAGTTTAAAGGGTTTAATAAATAAATAAACCTTTACAAATGAAAAGATAGGATCTTTTACTAGCCAAACATTTCAATTTTCAAGCATTACTTAATAAAATAATAACTCACCTCTTTTATCCAACTTCAGCCAACTTATAAAATGTTTTGTGTCTTCGAACTGCAGCCCAAAGAACCATGTTTCCCTCAGGCCTATGGTCCTGCATACTAAGTCGAACAAATCTCTTCCTGTTGCTCTCCACTGAAACAAATGTTTTAAAACTTAATATTCTAATAATAATTTCAAAATTACATTACATACATACATATTGGTAGTATTTTATTTTACATTTTTGGTAGGGTGCTACTGGTATCATGGATACTGGACGAAATGGGTGGACGTCTGATACAGGTGAATGGGAAAGGAAGAGATGCTGTACTAACTGCAAGTAGCTTGGAATACGGGTCATAAAGGCAGGAAGAAAAATAAAGATAACTATATGAGGTGTTTTGCTAAAAAAAACATCAGATCCTACATATTAAATACAAAATAATTGATTGAAAAACACATTACACTCTTAGTTTACTAATATACATTTTTGATATGCATGTTAGTTATATTTAGAATTTCTATACATCAAATTAAATGCTCCGTCTTAGTCATAATTACATTTTGATTTAAACATTACAAGCTTATATTTAGCACACAATATGTTGGTATATCCAGCCTGTATACTACAATATTGGAACAGACTAACAGACCACACTTATCAGAGGAGTTCATGTGTTATCAAATGTCAAACATCCATTAAGTTACTGGTCATCCTGTGACTAATGTCTGCGTTACCAACTATGGATGTTGTATACATAATGTGATATAAGGTGTATAGTGTTTGTCATACATTTCTATGACTATAAGCTAGCTATATTCAGTATGATCTGGAGCTGCGGACTGCCTAGCGGGTTACTGTGGCTTCAGCTCGAAAAGCAGGAGTAGGAACGGGGTGGTTTTTAGTCAGTAAGAGTCTGACACTGCCTCTCATCTCGCCCAAGGCGGGAGAAGTCATTGGATGACTTTCACCCTTCAAAAAAAACTATATTTGGTATGCTTTTATGAGTTAACTAGATGATGATTTGTGGTTTTCATCTATCTCTTGAACATAGGTGTGAGTAGTTGTGTCAACTATAAGTTTAAGATATTATAGCTATCTTTAACCTCTTGTCCGTTGTTGGTACATGCATAGATCTATGTTCCAGCTAACCACAGTTAATTGAGAATATGTGCTGTATTCGGAACCTATATATGATTTAACACAAGTTGTGTTGTATGCAACAAAATGATAAAAACAATTAAGGTATCAGAATTTCAATTATAAGACATTAAGTTCTACTAAAGTCTACCACATCAACTGACAGTAGTATATTAAAATTAAGTCCAATGTGTGTAAGACTTGATTTTAATTATGTTTAATAAATTCTGCATTCTTAACCTTTTCAGGTCAAAGTAATGATTGCTGAATTGTTAAAGTTTTGCATTCTTACTGAATGGGTCTGAAAGTAATTTATTTCTTTTATAAATTACAATAAATTAATAAACATGCCACATTCCTAAATATGTGTCACTTTAAAGATTTATTTTTGTGTATTTCTGCAAAATAGTTCCCATAAAAAAGACATATTTTTATAATAACTATCATGAGACATTGTTACTAAATTAACTAAAAATCACACTACTACTACTAGCCTACTATTACTACTAGTCAGTAGGCTACGCGACGTCGCCGCGTCTGCGCACGCTTCTCATGATGAAGAGTCCCTCTGTGACTCGAAACAAGTAGAGCTTTTCTCCATTAATGTACATTAATGAGTAAACCACAAAAGACATGTTATGTAGTTAGTTAATAAGAATAAAATTAGGTTTCTAGTTATATATTTATGAAGAAATAATGAGAATAATTGTATTAATTAATACTTAATAGTTTGTAGTTGTGTACCATGTAAGGGTTAGTACCTAATCAAACAGGAAATACACAAATATATTTCTTTATAATTATTATTGTTTACGTAAGCATTCAAAAACCATTTTCTAACTTTAAAAACGAACATGTATGAGTCTAAACCGTATTCAACAAGTGAACTACACACGAGCTGTGAATCAAACCATGATAAAAGAGAAAATAATGACTAAACAAGCCTTCAATTATCACCACTGTGTATTATTAAGGTAATTTACGGGTTCGCCGAGTTACGGTGACTCACGACCTACTCATTGCAAGCCAAGGATCCCGCTTACACACCAATTTTGACAATAAACAATAACAATGTAATCTTTCCTACAATTATTTTACTGTAACATCAATTTGTCAAAATTCTCACCTCAAGGTTAAATTCCAATTCAGCGTCTAGCGTACACACTTTAACTGGGAACGACTTTGACGCCTTTTTTCTTCTAAATTGAGGCATTATCTTCTATCACATAGCTTCAACACCTCAGTAGAACAAGACACACATTAGGTTAGGATATTTCTTGCGATATCAATTCGACTACTAAACGATGTTTAACGTTTACGTAATGTGCAATGGAACGAGGAATGCGTACAATTTCACATTGCGTACTATTTCCAGCAATTATTATTTACAAACAAGAAAAACGTCAATGAAACAAGTAAAGCGAAGGTGAATGAAGAAAAATTATTAGCACTGCGTTCCGTTCCGCTTGATGTTATGTTGTCTGTTTATGTTTTTTTGGTTTGTTCTAGATTTATCAAATAGTTTATGCATGATTGGGAATGCTGCAAAAATCAAAAATCAAATTGTTTTAAGTGAATTTCATCTTAAATTCGCTTAAAATGTTATGAATCACAATTGTTAGGGACTGAATTCATCAATAAATTGGTAAATAAAATATCGTGACATCTAAAATATTATTATTTTGATTGGGTCTTGCATAATACTTCTAAATTTCCGGAATGTTGGCGAACTTGAAAAAAAAAAAACAAAATGACAGTTTTGACATTGACAGCTGACAGCTATCAGCGATTTGCAGCCAACTTCACTTCAATGAGTTCTTCAACCACGTGCGGTGTTTTTATGTTTGAAACTCGTGTTATGAATTAAAGAAAATGGGTAAATTCAGATCAAAACTAAAGGGAAAATCGAAAGGGAAGAGATGGCAGAAGGGACAGTCGTCGAACTCCAACCCAAAAATACAGAAATACCGGGAGATGGCGAAATCCCGGTTTTTTCAAGAAAATCTAGGTATTTTGGTTACATTTTCTATCTTATATTAACTAACCACCTGAACTAATAAATGTTATACTAACCAATCTATAAAAATCTTCACTATCCCAGTTAAAATGGCATAATTTAATCCTCTAACCTACAAACAAAAACAAAACAATAATTTCACTACCACAGCCCTTTTCACAAAGTAATTTAATTCCCAGCTTCTAAATTACATAGCACATAAATCCACATACTTTATATTCCACAGGCAGCACCGGTTTAACCCAGCAAGCTGTTTCAAAACACGATGCCATGATGACTTATGGTCATGCATCATTGAAGAAGAAATCTGATGCAGAAAACGAGTTACTTATAGCTAAGGAGCTAGAGAACATGTCTATGAAGAGTGGAGATGACGGTTCAGAGACAGAATATTCAGAATCCTTCAAATCTGGCACTTACAAGACATTTCAGACATTTGCTTCCGACTGGAGTCAATGTTCTAATATAAGTTTTAGCAAGTGAGTATGCTTATGATGTTGTTTTAACTATTATTTCTATACTGTGTGTTAGGTTCTGAAGATAAGTAAAAAGAAAATATAAAATAATGTAATGAATAATTATTAATAATAATAATTAATTAATTATTATGTTTGTTCTTTACATAATCTCGGGACCACAGGGTCCCGGACCTTTGGAAGGCGTACGAGGGGCCGAAGCCAACTCGCAGAGGCCCGTTGAACAATTTTAATCTAAATGTAAGGGGACATCAGCCGGCGATTATCCCTGTATGCACTATGGAAGTACACCAAAGGACAA
Source organism: Spodoptera frugiperda (assembly GCF_023101765.2). Classification (NCBI taxonomy): domain Eukaryota; kingdom Metazoa; phylum Arthropoda; class Insecta; order Lepidoptera; family Noctuidae; genus Spodoptera; species Spodoptera frugiperda. The sequence continues at coordinate 5,781,098 of NC_064222.1, forward strand.
TCCCCGGTTGATGCAGGACTATTGCGAGATATGGTAAAAGGAAATGATAGGGATATGGGTGTGGGTGGCTGTGGAATAGTTAACCGGTTAACTATGGGGACTATGGCCCCTGCCCCTGACCAATATTGAAAAATACGGATAAACAGGCAGGGGGTGACTCGCAAACTCAATAGTGGGCCCCGGAAACGGCCGCTAGCATGTAGCGACAAGGGAAGCAACATCCGTTGAGCTGCTTGAGGAAGGGGGGGCATCCCACGGCTATCAGAGCAATCCCGGAAGTACGGTCAAGACCCCTACCAGCATCTTACTGGGATACGTCCTTCCCCCAAGTGGAGCTGAAGGCAACTCCACTCTTGCGAATCTCCACTCAAACCAGCCGATTAAGGCAAGAGTGAGGTAGGAGAGGCCACTCCGGATAGTCACGAGTACTAACCGGAGTTAAGAAGTAGGGCCTCTCCCGGGAGTCAGGTCCGTGGGGTCGCCACTGCCCAACAGCTCGCCACAAGCTGCCTTGCGGACATAATTAGTTAATTATTATTATTATGTTTTTTGGCATTTTTATCTTATAAATAAATAAAAATATTTTGATTTAAATGTTCATACTTAAAATTTTTCATCTGTCTTTAAAAATAGAACACTTTATAAAAGCATTTGCATTTGCATTTATAACAGATAAAACATTATTTTAATTGATTGAAGTTCTTTCATATAACTCATATTATTTCTCTAATGAAGCCATAAACATGCATGTAAGACAATATTTAATGACACAACTTTCATTTAGGTTGCTGACAAGATTTGACTCAAACAATGGCCTGCACAAGGAGATGCTAGCAGTGCTAGCTGCAGTCACAGAAGTTATAAAGGAGCAGGGAGGCAAGGAGTCCACCACGGAGTACTTTGCAGCTCTGGTTAGTAGTATAGATCTAAATTATAAGACAGCTATAATGAGAAGCTTGTTTATCCTGGATTTTCTATTTGCTCTTTATGTTTAACCCGCCATTGGTGACCTATATGTCTATGAGACCGGGTAATTTAAAAACTAAGAATATTTTTTAAACTGTTTATCGAATTAGTTTGCGATTTCGAGTAGCTGCCTTACTACACGCCCTCTACCATTAGTCCACCCCCAATAGCAATGCGAGTGTTTTATTTTTATGTCCTTTCTATGCGATTTTATCTCAGTAAGACAAATACACGTCACCAATGGCGGGTTAAGTGAAAGTTATCCAGTCCTAGTAAGAGAGTATCATGTATTGTTACTTCTTTTATCCCTGAAGGGGTAGGCAGAGGCATTGCATTATGGCATGTAATGTCTCTGTACATGTTATAAGTCCCATGTAATAAGGGATGAGTTTATTGCCATATACCAGGCACAATTCTAGACTATTCTACCAGTCAGTGCCTGGCAGTCTGACTCTATTTCTATCACATCATCACAATCATAAGTATACACAAACATGTCTAATTACTGAGTAAACTTATATAAAAAAATCTACATTCTTATTTTACAGATGGAAACTCTAAAATCATCAGAAATGGAAGAGAACCTAGTGGCAACATTGACTTTATTATCTATGGGCATCAAGGCAGTACCTCCAGCAGTTTTGAGGAAGCAGTTCTCAGACTCAGCGACTATTTTCATGGACATCTTAGAAAAGAATGAACAGAGTGAGAATGGAGCATTGTTGAGGAGTGCTATTGGGTGCCTCTCTGTGTTGCTGAGGGCCCAGGAGTATGCCCTCTGGGGAGACTCTTCTACTATGAGGGTCTTTGAGTCTGTACTTGCGTTTGCACTGCATTCTAAACCTAAGGTAAAGAATTAAATAAGGATCTAAGCCAATATTGTTTGTTTAAATGTAGTTTTGTATTGATGTTCTTTTAAAAATTTATATTATTATCATTTCAAGATGTCTTAATGTGTAAATCTCTCCAATATGGCAATAGCTTCCTTTTTAATTCAAAGGTTTTTGTAATACTTTATTATTTTTGCTATAGGTACGTAAAGCAGCTCAGCATGCAGTGACGTCAGTACTACGCGGCAGCTGTTTCATGATACCATCTGATGACCAGAAAGTTAAAGTAAGCAAAAACCTAATACATATTTAATGTTATACATTTTTACACTATCGAAATAATTTGTGTTGTAAAGTATGTCTTATTCCTTCACTAATAAAGTTTAATTTCCAGGTACCCAAGCTCCACCCGGGTTCGAACCGCGTAGCAGAGTTCTGTCTATCTCAGATCAAGGCAGAGGCTTTGTTGGCCGGGCATCGAACTGTGTTACATACACTGACGATGCTCAGGGACGTACTGCCTGTATTTAGCAAGGATTATATCAAGGTACAGTATTTTGATATTAATTTAATGATTATAAAAAATTTACACATGTATCCGTTTTATTTGTCACCACGGCAATTTCGCTCGCGGCACTTTCGCCCGCGGCGGTTTCGCCCGCAGCTGTTTCGCACTTCCGTGGAAATTATGTTTTAAATTATTTTTTCTAGTAGGTTCGGCTATGGGAATTTTGTTTCAAAGTTTCTAAAATCGGTTCAATATCTTCCTCTGATAATTACATTTATTTCGTTTTAATTAATTGTTAGAAATAATCACAATCTTCTCCATAGGAATCTGCATATCTCAATAGTTGCAGAATGAAAATAATATTTATTTTGATTCTCTTATTGATCTAATTAAAATAAACTAATCTACTTTAATATTGATACCACTGTTTAACCAATTAATTTCTCAACTCCACAGTCAATATGCGAGGCGATACTGTCCCTAATGACGCACAACAACGTGTACATAAAGACGTGTTGCCTGCACACGCTGCACGCGTTGTTCTCAAGCAGTAAGGAGTCGAGCAACATGACTGCGTCGTTGGCAGTGCAGCTGACAAGGGCGCTGATGGCCGCCCGGCCGCCCGCCAACGACACGGGACAAGTACTCGCCTGGGCAGCTGTGTTGCAACAAGGATTTTGCTGCTTGGCTAAGTGAGTTTGCTTTTATATAAAACAAATTGGGACTTGAACCAACCAACCAACCTACAAGCCCTGCAATTTTTTTTCGAAAGTAATTCATTAGTTTCATATTGTTTATATTCTATTTTTATTACTTTTGGCTACCCCGTTAGTCAATTTATCAGTCATCACGCACACGCTAAATGTCAAGTAAAGTTTTGAGTTCGATGCTAGGTTGAGTATTTTTGAGATTATCGAAAATTAAGTTACATAGTAATTTTGAATGTGATAAAGAAACTAACCCTATGTTATATTGTCACCAGTCTGGACCTGAACCTGTGTATGCCGAACTTGCCAGCGTTCGTGAACATCTGTGTGTCGGAGTTGTGGCTGTCCGACGTCGCCGACATCAACTCCGCATCCACTAACGCTTTGAAGGTAAGACATTAAAACCAACCACTTTCAACTAATCTAATAACGTATGCATATCTTATGTAACTCGTCAGTTAGATAAATATATTAATTTTTGAATTTGGAAAAATGTGAAATATGTATCAACTAAAATAATTAATGTTTCTCAATTTCGGCTTGTTTACGTAATTATTTGAGGAGGAGCTCGACTAGTTTCAAGCTAATCTATGCTAGTATTCAGGAGTAGCTTTCCGTAACTCACGACTGCGGCGGCGGCAGTGGCGAAAAGCAATAATTAATTTAGTATGTCTCACGAAAGTTATAAATTAAAGAGACTGCATTAAACGGGTCCGATTCATTGCAGAGAAGCGCAATTTTGACGCCACCATGCAATCACCTGGCAAACCCAATGTATATCTCCCATTTATTTATGTTTAATAACTAATATTGTCCTCCACAGGCAGTTCTACTGGACTGTGTGAAGTTGGCAGTGGACTCGGACGAGTCGTTCATCAAACACAAGTCGCACGTGGAAGCTATCTTCAAGAGTATCGGCACCGGGCTCGACAACCCGTTCAACCAAGCCATCCGCCATGTTATAATGACCATAGCTGTGTGTTTCGAGGTAATGTATACTTTATTTACATTAAAGTAAGGTGTATAATTGTGTGTAGATTAAAGGTACGTCCATAGGCCCGCACCGCACGTAACGGAGTTTAGTTTGACTTCTACAGAAACTCATACAACTGCGTCCACTGATCCGCATCGCACGGACCGCATCAGCTATACATATGATGCGTACTGATGACGTCATACGGAATGCGTACGATGCGGGCCTGTGGATGCTTACCTTTAAAGATAGAAAAAGTTTTGGCTATCTGTTGAAAAGTATCTGATGTTTATGGTAAAGGTTCCTTTGGTAATATTGATAGATATAAAGTAGTTTTTCAAATATTATGTTTATTCAATGATTACGAAAGAAAGTTTTATACCTCTTCTATGTAACAAGATCTATAAAAAAATCTTTCTTTCATAGATCGGCAACGAGAAAGTAGCAAACTCACTGGGACCTCTTTTGAGGAAACTGAACGACCGTCGCGAGAGTCACAACTTTGACAACGACAAAGAGGTTGAATACGCCACTGGATGCGCCATCAAGTCCCTCGGCCCAGAATTTGTTCTTCGCATAATACCTTTGAGAGACGGACCAGAAAAAATAAACTTAGAAAGGAGCTGGCTCCTTCCAGTACTCAAAGAAAAAATAACACACTCAAACCTCAAATTCTTTGCGACAGAAATCTTAGAAATGGCAACTTTCTGTCGCAAGAAATCGAGAGAACTAACTCAAATGAAGGATGTTCCCGGATCACACACTTATGAGTTGCTGTGCAATCAATTTTGGGCCTTACTGCCCTCATTTTGTAACAGCCCGAAAGACATAAAAGACAATTTCAAATCTATTGCAAGGGTATTAGGTAGTGTTTTGAAAGATAACCCAGAATTTAGGTTGTCAGTGATGCAGGCTCTTAGAAAGCTGATAACTTGTTCCGCTGATAATGAGGAAGATCAATTAGAATTGGGAAGGTTTGCGAAGAACTATTTGCCTATTTTACTGAATGTGTACATGTCGCCTGCTAAGGGAAGTTACGCGGAAGGACATAGACTGGCTGCTTTGGAAACTATACAGGTAATTTATTATTATTCAATTACTATTTATTTAACATACATTCTTTGAACTTTCTATATCAGTTTGATTTACTACGTTTGACATATTAAGTTTAATAATATTCACTCAATTTACTCTGGTCACTATTAGGATGCTCGACAAGTTTCGAGGCCAACCGGAGCCCTTAGTCATAAGCTATGTTTGGGATAATTAAAATCAGTTCAAGCTATGTGACAAACAAACATAAATTTGTTTTACCTCTATAATTTTAACTCGTAATGTGTATTATAACAATAAAAATTATGCTAACAGGTATACCTAACAATAAGCGACCAAACTCTACGCGAGGAACTATTTACAAACGCCCTCCAACAACTAGAAACTTCAAAGGAAAATCACTTCCAAAGAGAAGCGATTCTAGACATCATAAGGACGTTAGTCCTATATCAAAGTAGCGAACGAATCGCAAAACTTTTCGACGACTGGGTATACCCACTTTGTGAAACAGTTTTGGAAGATCCGAAAAAACATAAAAAGGCCAAGAAAGAGAATCAAATGGAGACAGAGAATGGAGAGGGAGAAAAGAAGAGTGAATTGAAGTATAAAGAGAAGTCGAAACTTCTGGAAATGGAACATAAGAAGGCTTATAGGATATTAGAAGAGATCTTCAAGAGTGACAAAGAGAGTTGTAAGGAGTTTTTGAAAGAGAATTATAAGAAGATTAAGAAGTTGTTAATGTCGTCCTTGAATAAGGTCGCTGATAGCAGCAAGGCTGCTAGGTTAAGGTAAGCTTGCAATTTTCGTCTATAATACCATTCAAACGCAACTATACACATAAAACTATTTAATTTTTACCCATTAGTCACTCATCCGTTTAATTGTGGGAGAGCCATGCTTCGGCACGAATGGGCCGGCTCGACCGGAGTAATACAACGGCCTCACAGAAAACCGACTTGAAACAACGCTTGCGTTGTGTGAGTGAGGTTACCGGAGGCCCAAATATTCCCAATTTTCCTAATCCCCGATTCCCCAACAACCCTTAAATTCCTAACCGGCGAAGCAATTTTAACGCTTCTGGTGTTTCGGGTGTCCATGTTCGGTGGCTCGCTTACCATCACAGGTGATACCATCTGCTCGTTTACCGGATTCAAAAAAATATCATTTTTATTTTCCTATTTAATATTCAAAAGCGCATTTTTACTCTACATTAACTTAACTATTTTGTCAACAGATGTATAGAACACCTAATAAACACGACACCGTTCTTGAACGCGGAGAGCAAGTTACTGAAGAGCGCTATAGCGGAATCTGTGATATGTACCAAGGACATCAACAGCAAATGCAGGCAGTGTGCCTTCAACCTTATCAACAGTGTTGGAGCCGTTCTCAAGTCTCAGGAAGGAGGTAAGGGAATATATGCTTTAATTTTATTAGTATTAGGTCGGTTTTTGATTAGCAAAGAAATTAATAAATGTGTGAATGGGAATATCTACTTTATGAAGCAAAGAATTGAGTTGATTTTACTGAATTGTTTTATCTGTAAGCTAGTTTTATTGTATTGCACTTTTTATAATATGTTAACTGTTATCTCCCGTAAACTTTTTGAGAACGCTTGACTAGTTTCGAATCACATCGGGACTCAAAATCATTTCTCCAATAAACCTTTCGAGAACGCTTGACTAGTTTCGAATCACATCGGGACTCAAAACTAGCTTAAACATCACATCGTTTTAAACAGTTTCAGTCTAGGTTTATTAACACATTGAACGCCGTGGTGGTCACCGGTGACCGTAACAGTTTTCTATTGGCAGTCAAACACTGAATAAAGAAAATGTTGCCCCACACTAGCATTATCCCCTAAATGATAATCTATTTTTATCCCCCCAGGTATGCAAGCATTCGTGAACATGTTGACCTCGGGTCTCTCAGCGCCGCTCCCTCGCATCGTGAGCGCGACCCTCCGCGCCATAGCGTCAGCATTGTTCAACTTCTCGGAGGACATGGGGCTGGAGACTGTTCAGGGTCTGCTGGAGACCGTGGTGGAACACATGACCAATAATAACAGAGAGATTGTGGCTGCTTGCATGAGTTTCTTGAAGGTAGGTTGAAGATCTTCTAAGCCTACTTAAATACCCAATCCCTAAAAGGCTTTTTTAAGGGGGAAAAATCATCCAACGTTTTCTCCCGCCTTGGGCGAGGCGAGAGGGAGTGTCAGACTCTTAATGACTAAAAACTACCCCGTTCCTACTCCTGCTTTTCTAGCCGGAGCTCCGGTAAACCCGCTAGGTAGTCCGCAGCTCCGGATCAGGCATCAGCCCTACTGGGCCCCCTCTATGTCCCTAAAAGCCTGGTAACGCATTTGTGATTAGTCTGGATTGACCACTTACCCTCAGGTGATAGGATTGTTCGTTTGCCCCCTATTCCATAAAATAATAGGTTTTATGATTTGCTCACGTAACTGTTTATCGAGTTAACTCGATTAGTTTCAAGTCACACTGGGGGCTCATAGTTATGAGCGAGAGTTGTATATCTTTGTGGCACTCAATCCGTCTAAATAGTTCAATGTTTGGGTATGACTTTGGTATATTTTGTTTAAGCATAAGTCTTTATTTTTATAGTGCATTTTCCTCTTCTTTCCTCTCAAATTCCTGATAAAAATATATTTTTCCACACACAGGTATACACAAAAGTACTACCAACAGATGTCCTAGCAGGCAGTCTACCAGTTATCTTCAAAGCCCTATCTACCATGCCAGAAGACTGCAAGAGACACTCGAGGCTGGAGATAGGATACTTCCTAACTAAGATGATGAGGAAATTCGGAGCTGACACCGTCGAGAAACTGATTCCACCGACTGATGAAGTCATGTTGAGGAGACTGAGGAATATTCGCAAGATGGATAATAGGAAGAAGAGACAGAAGGAGAATCAGCAGTAAGTATTTTGATTTTTTTTTTGTTTTTAAAAACGTTGCCCCACACTAGGATTTTGTCCTGTGTCGTGGGTGCGTTTACAAACATACAATGTCACATACACATGACACCCAGACCCGAAACAACAATCTGTGGATCACACAAAGAGTTGCTCCGTGCGGGAATCGAACCCGCTACCCATTGCGCGGCAGCCAGTTGCCCAGCCACCGCACCAACCGTGCAGTCAACAATTGAAACTGTGCTCGACTGAAATGATACCAAGGCCTCGTTGCGTTGCGTTGTGTTTCGCCATGTGAGTGAGGTTTTTGGAGGGATCAGGGTGAAATGGCGAAAACTGTGGTATTTCATACACTTTCTCTTCTTGAGATAATTTGTTGAACAACCTTTAATTGCTGAAAAATTTGACTCCACATTACCAATTTCTCATGTGCAGTAACTATGCAGACACAAATTTTTAGATACGAATGAACAAATTGTGTGGATCACACTAAAAACAGATTCCGTGTAGGAACCGAAATCGCGACCCTTTGTACAATAAGTGGTCCTCCATCTGAGGTTGTCTAACCTAACCTGTTTTTTTGGAGGAGAAACATCGTCCGGAGTGTCGTCGCGCCGTACTTAGTCGAGGCTAGAGAAGTGGGAGTGTCAGACTCTTACTGACTAAAAACCACCCCAACCCTTCTTCTAACCTAACCTAATCTTTCAGGGACCAATCAGATGATTCAGACACAGACATGCCAATCAAGGGCACATCCAAAACGTTAGAAGACATCCTCAAAGACTCTGACTCCGAGATGGAGTTCTTGGATGAAGAGGATGATAAACCAAGGCCCAAGGTCAAGAAGATGACCAAGACTAAGGGCAAGAACCAGGCCTGGATCGAGGACGATCCGGAGAATATTGTGGACTTGGCTGATGTCTCCGCTTCCAGAAAGATTACAGGTATGTTATTTTGTGAAATTTGTGTCTAACTACACAAACGCTACTCAATTTTAAGACGCTCTCAAAACAAGTTCTTTCGCTATAATTTTTTTATAAAATGATTGAGATAACATGATATTTAAGTACAACTTAAAAGTAGCATTTCAGTATTTGGGCGTTGTTATCTTTAAGAAAACCTTTTTAAAAGGCCGGCAACGCACCCGTGACTTCTCTGGTGTTGCGGGTGTCCATGGGTGGCGCTGATCGCTTACCATCAGGTGACTCGTCTGCTTGTTTGCCAGCTATTCCATAAAAAAGAGCGTATTTTTTTTTACTTTGGAACGAGCAAATAGCTTCACTATAGGACTGACCGACAGACAGACATTTTTAATATTATTATATTTTATTTGACGTTCAAAAGTGCCTTCCTGGTCTATTTGAAATACATAATTTTGACTTTAACTTTGATTATAACTTCGTAACGCATTCGTGACGTCTCTGGTGTTTAAATAAATTATTAGTTTTAATACAGTTGTAAACTTGATGAAAAAATATCAAAGTACAATCGACCAATTTCACTTATGACCCACTGACTAAAAGCTCATTTTTCTTTAGAAAATCAAATATAATAAGATCGATATTCGCATAAACTTTCTCGATAATAATAATAATCTTGAACTTTGTTGTTATTATGAAAATTTTAAAGCACTTTTACATTCTAATTGTTAAGCTAAAACCAACTTTAATACTTCAATATCAAAACCTATGTTTCAATACCACCTTTCTTACAGCAACGGACCCATCACGTAAGCAGAAGGCATCAGAAGTTAAAGCACAGAAGAAGAAGGACGGTGGCTTCAAGACTGCGCCTGATGGTAGACTGATCATCACTGATGATGCGTTCGACAATGATGATGATGACGACACTCCTAGGCCGAGTGGGGATATTGATACCGACACTGATGATACTGGTAAGGGATCTGTTGATTGTTGAAAATTATAATGTTTCAAAAACAAAAAAATCATCATGCCTTTTGTTTCGCGAAGTAGTAAGCGAAGGTGCATATATTATACTTATTACCTTTTTTTCTACACCTTCTTGAGCTTTAGATAACGAAGAGTGCGCCTATTGCCATGGAGAGGACGCCGTGGGTCATTTTAAATTCCGTTCTATTATAATTCCAAATCTTTGACAAACTAATTTTGTTTTTTCGGATCTGATATCATAAATAAAATTTTGCCATTTTGTACTTTAAATAAAAAGTAATAAGTATCCCACAAAAACATTTCATGTTAAATGTTGCCAAGACGAGACCATATAGCTCGCACTGTCAAAAAGTAATCAGATCCCGTGTAGAGCCAAGTTTCTAACCCTACATGCCCAGACCTAAATCGATAAGCCCTAATTTCACACTCAAGTTACGGGCTACAGCCATAGCTCGTACTGCGTAGTTCGTAGCGCGTAGCAGAGTTTTTACGCTATAATCTCGTAGGCGTGCAAACCTTGGACGTAACTGGCGAGTCGGCCGCACGGACTTTTTGCTATTCGTCATATGGGCTTGAGCTTAAAAATCTATTCAATCTTCTAAACTCTTTCCGTGCGGCCAACTCGCCAGTTACGTCCAAGGTTTGCACGCCTACGAGATTATAGCGTAAAAACTCTGCTACGCGCTACGAACTACGCAGTACGAGCTATGGCTGTAGAATTTCCCCGTAACTTGAGTGTGAAATTAGGGCTTATCGATTTAGGTCTGGGCATGTAGGGTTAGAAACTTGGCTCTACACGGATCTGATTACTCTTTTGACAGTGCGAGCTATATGGTCTCGTCTTGGCAACATTTAACATGAAATGTTTTGTGGGATTTCATTTCTGTTTGTAGGTTGCTTATGATAGAAAGATAAAATTAGCGACAAATACAAGTATTTTTTTTGTACCTACATAAACAACTATAAACATATTATACCTACTAACCTATAGGTACTACTTAATTGCAAATACCTACTTATTCAATCTTTGAATTTCTTAATTAAATTTGTGAGAAAATTGCAAACGTAATGCTAATACTTTTTATCAATGAAAATTAAAACACTAGTACCTAACTAAACCTTCACCTACTAAACTACTAAATTTATAAGAAAATTGCAAACGTAATCCTAATACTTTTTATCAATGAAAATTAAAACACTAGTATCTAAACCTTTACCTACTAAACTACTAACAATTAAATATTAGGCAAATGGTTTTTTTCTCCGCGATAGCAAACTTTTAAATCACCGAAATATTCCGAAAAATTTTCATTCAACGAGACAACCGTCAACGACGTCTGCCCTCGCGCGTCTGCCCGCGTTCGGGTGCCGCGCTCGCTGACGGGCCGATTATTTTTAGCTACTGCGCGGGGACGAGGGGGCAGGCGGCGGGCGTTGGCGCATACTATACTTACGATGCTTATGTTCAAAAGTATAGGTTGATTAATAAACACTTACCGAAGTGAAGTGTAGTAATATTATTCATATCTAAGTACTTATGGGTAGGATAATGTTTTGATTTGATGAAAAGTTTGTGTTCTATGTACTTGTGTATAATTTTCAGATCTCAAGCAGGAAATAGGGAATTAAGTTTCCCTATTTCAGATTTTTACCTCTCCGCGGCCGCATTCAGACCTCTAGCGTCAAAAGTTGCGGAAGTCTCGAACAAACTTTCAACCCCTAGTTTAAGGGGTTGGGGGGTAAAAGTTCCAAGTTTTAGGATTTTTTTGTTGTTTGGGTACTAATACTAGCTTACATACCAAATTTCAGTTTTCTAGGACTTCAGGAAGTACCTTAAGAATTTTGTTGATCATCAGTGAGTGAGTGACGAAATCGGGGTATTTTAGATATCAATAAAATCTAAAGTATAAGAGCTATGCAATTGAAACTTTAGAGGTTTATTAAGTCTACCACTGACATTATATCCTGAAAATTTTGTTTATCTGGTATAACCCAAACTCAAGTTATGAAGGTTCAAAAATACGACGAAGCGCTTCGAGAAAAGGTAGGTAGTGCCCTTGCGCTTGCGCTTCGCTTGGCTCGTCTTGGCGGGGGCACTACCGTGCCCCCAGATACAAAAAATAAACTTTCACCAATACTATCTTCTTTTAAACTGAAATATTATAGTATTTCGAAAGAAATTGACATCAATTACGTACGCAACTCAATACATATGGGTATCCATAGGTATGTACGAGTTTGCATTACGTTTAAAGAGATCGAAACGAGAGATTCGAACGCGCTCTGATCGGTTGGTTTATTCCAGCCGGCCAATCAGAACGCCGAACGCGCTCTCTTTTTACTTTAAACGTAAAAGCAAACTCATACTAAGGGTACAGCATAGACCTTAACTTATGCATTCCCTCTTTACCACTAGACGCTGAAGAAGAAGAGTCAAAACCCTCGAAATTACTTAAGCCTGGTGCCAAGCGCCGTTACGATGACATCCTCAGTTTGAAGAGTGGCAGGTCCAGCAGGAGTCGCGCGTCCACCGTCACCGTGGGATCCAAATACAAGGCTGGAGGCAAGGGTATCCATAGGTATGTAGACTGTTCATGTTGAAATTGTTTCTTATGGTCTTACATATAGATGTCAAAATCGTTAGTTACCACTGTTGGGCTAAGAATCTACACTTAATAACCCGTTGCGTGTTTGACCTTGGCTAATGCGCCGATGGAAGCGCACAAGATACTCGATAGGATAAGATGGTTTTGTATTTTCATTAATATCTGCTGGACTAAGGACCCTTTTTAGAAGAGAGAATCATGATTTGTCATTAACGCTTGGCAATTGGAGATCGCCCTTTAAACGCAGCATCACGCCTTTTATCCCAGAGGTGCGAAAAAGGCACAATAATACTTTGTCCGATCCGGGAATCGAACCCAGTTTAAAAAAGATTAGATTTGGCAGAGAGTGCTACTGTTCAGATTGGCAATGAATCCCTTTGTTGGATCAACTTGGGTCTTACGATAGCCGCTCCAAGAGCAGGGCTTGTAACAAGAATATATTCTGTGTATTCTATATTTATATTATTTTCCTCTAGACCGCTAGGATCAGCTGCATCAGTAGCGTCAGGCGCTGGATCGGAATACAGGGCTAAGAAAGCGAAGGGTGACGTGAAGAAACAAGGCAAGCACGATCCCTACGCGTATCTACCGCTATCTAGGAAGAATTTGAATAAGAGGTAAGTGTTACATGTATTTTCTGTGTTTTTTTTCTGTAAACGAGCAAACGTATCACCTGATGGTAAGCAATCGCCGCCGCCCATGGACACTTGAAACGCCAGAGGCGTACGCCGGCTGCCGGCTTTTTGGGGGTTAGGAATTTCAGGGTTGTTGCTCGGGAATCGGGGATTGGGAAGATTGGGAAGGGGTGAAATGGGCCTCCGTATTTATTATGTATATAGGCCCTAGCTGGTCAAGCTCTTCTTATCCTCTGGTGTTGCGATCAGGTGATCTGTCTGTTAGTTTGCCCTCTATTCCATAAAAAAGCTATACAATATCTTTTGCAATTTACTACTTTATGATTTTGTGCAGATTTAAATGATACACACGCATGCGTCACAACTGTAACTTAGTAAACCCATACATATCACATTGCGAATATCAATAATATCTTAATTGTATTGATTTATTAATGGATATGCAGAATACATCAAAAGTAACTGATGCACACCTCATAACGAGGTCATTCCTAAGCTCCGAACGATAGAAACAAAAATAGCAACATTAAGTTGTATGTCACGTTCTATTCTCCGGAACTGCTGGACTTATTTTCATGAACTTGTATTCTTGGCATATATCCAAGTGGAGTAAAAAACATCGTTCCGTTGTGGAATAATGACATAAATCATTGGGGTAACATTGTTTAATTCGTGTTTACGAATGATTCGGTTGTTGTATTTTTATTTTTACTCTGTAATTTTATGGAATATTCTGTTATTTATCAGTGTAATGATAAAAACTAACACTTTGTTACTACATTACATTATTTTAACACCGTGGATATGACTAATTCCTTTGTCTAAATAATATTTAATTGATTATTTTGTTCACAGGAAAAAGGCACAGACATCAAAACAATTTAAAGGCGTCGTTAAATCAAAAACGAAATTGGGGAAGAATAAAAAGAAATGAGAGTAAAAATCATTATAGACAAATATGTAATTTTATTTTTAAGGTTATTTTAATTACTGTTGACAGTTCTTTTCGGTTGATTTTAAACCTTATTGTAAAGTATTTAAGCTGATATTTATATATTGCAATCTTCATCCAGGCTTGATAAAAATAAACATGTATTTAAAGCTTCTAATAAAACGAACTGTAAACAAAAATCTCGGATTATTATTTTCATACTCTACGCGAAGTTTCATTGCTTAAAATGCTATTAAAAAAGTAACAAATGTTTATACTCTGTGGTCGAACTCTGTTTATGTTCGACAATCTCACGTTATGGACTTGTGTAATGTTGAAACTTTAAAATATTTGTTAATAAATCAATATCAAATAGTGGATTGTTTTATTTCTGTTGATTTTTACATAAAGCTATTGAGTATAGCCTTGCGCTATGAAGAAAACCTTTGAGAGTTTTTAACGGTCTGGGATCTTAGTATGAGTTTGATTTACGTTTAATAAGATCGAAACGAGAATGCGTTCGACGCTCTCATTGGTTGGTTCATTGCAGCCGGCCAATCACGGCGCCGAACGCGGTCTCTTTTCGATCTCGTTTAACGTAAAAGAAACTGGTAAAAGTGACAACAAAGAGCGGCATTCTTAGTTAGTATAATCAACATACCTACAAAATGTATGTATAATAAAACTTCCTATAAAAATATTTTGGAAGGAAATCTTGAGATTGTTTTGACAGTTTCAAATTATTTATCGTCAAAGTGGGTCATGATTTAAACTAGTCGATTATACATTTCTATTATTTTTTTCTGCCGGTTGTGGTACTACTCGATACTCGTCTTGTAAGAGATTTCCATAAATGAGAAACATTCATGTCTGTAAACAAGAGCGCGTTCGGGGCTGTGATTGGCCGGCTCGAATAAACCAACCAATCAGAGCGTCAAACGCGCTGTCGTTTCGATTACTTTAAACGTAAAGCAAACTTATACTAAGTCGCGTCGAACCGGCCCGTTCGTGCCGAAGCATGGCTCTCTCACACTTAAATTAAACTATGCTATTCTGTACCTTTCACTACTCGAGAACAGCAGGCCAAATTTTCATGATCTCTGTCTGGTATAGCCTCCGTCCATACCATGGTCTTGCGAAGGTTGATCAGCCCCACCTGAACTCTAGAAACCACTTCTCGGTACAGTGATATCATGATATGGTACTGATGTAGTGGAACCAATGACTGAGGTCATTAACAGTCGATCGATTGAGCTATTTCAAAAGTGGATTAGCAGACGAATTTATGATGTGTTCCTATTTTCAGTCACACGTTTGCATAAAATATTATTAAGGTTTCCGATTTCAGTCGAAATTGGACTGAATTCCTGTTTGAAGTGCTTGGGTAAAAAGAATGTTGCCCCACACCACGATTTTCTCCTGTGTCGTGGGTGCGTTTACGAACATACAACTTCACATACACATGACACCCATTTCATTTTATTTCTCTTATTAACACTTAACAATGTACAGCAAACAATTTGGATACAATAAACTTGAGACTGGTGTCTGTTGTAGACCCAGAACAACAATTTGCGGATCACACAAAGAGTTGTTCCGTGCGGGAATCGAACCCGTGACACGTAGCACGGCAGCCAGTTGCCTAGCCACCGCGCCAACCGTGAAGTCAACTTTAATTCCAGGATCGGCAAGTATGGCTGTATTTCGTTAAGGTTTCCAAAATTCTCATGGTAAGTATGTAACACGAGACAAATAAAGCTGCAGATAGGTAATGGAATCATTGCAGCAACTGGCGATGCGGCGCTTTGAGTAACGACATTGAGATTCTCAAGAGCTGCAATTTTGTAACCTATGATCTAGGTACCTCTGAGGGGCATACTGCATATTGGACTATAGTAGCTAGATATAGTATGAATTGATCAGTAGCAATTGATATGACATTGCGTTGGTCTCGGGTACCTATGAACTAAAACTATCTACCATACCAACCACCTATATGAAACTACCTCGGAATGATCTTACTATTGATTCACAGTAAGTAAATACCTATCTACTTAAGTAATTTGTAAAAAGCCCAACCAATCTACCAGGGGCCTTAGTCTGCTATTATAATTGTGTCAGTATGGTCGATCACTGCAAGAGGGACGGAGCTATACAACCTACATAGCTCCGTCCCTCTTGCAGAATAACACAATTACACGTTACTCTGAAGTAATGGGTGGCATCTTCCTTACCCACTATAAACCTCTTGTTCGGCGGTTGCACTGGCGACTCTTCAACCCACGAGGCAGAAGGCTTGATACGAGTTTGTGTTACGTTTAACGAAACCGAAACGAGACCGCTTTCGGAGCTCTGATTGGCTTGCTCCAATGAACCGACCAAACAGAAAGCTAAAAGCGTTAATGTTTCGATCTCGTTAAACGTAACCAGTGGCGTAGCGTGAGTGTCGGCCGCCCGGGGCGGAAGACAATTTTGCCGCCCCCTTATTTAGGTGTTTTAATTTAATGTATCATACTATACATTCATCATCATCAGCCGAGAGACGTCCACTGCTGAATAAAGGCCTCCCCTTAGTCCTCCACGTAGAACGACAAGCTGCCACCTGCATCCACTGGCTCCCCGCCACTCTGACGATATCGTCGGTCCACCTAGTGGGAGGTCTGCCCACGCTGCGTCTTCCGGTCCGCGGTCGCCACTCAGTCACCTTCCTGGCCCAGCGGCCATCAGTCCTCTGAACGACGTGGCCTGCCCATTGCCACTTCAGCCTGCATATTTTGAGAGCTATGTCTGAAACTCTTGTTTGTTGTGTTCTTTGGCGAATTTCCATATTTCGGATTTTGTCGCACGGAGATACTCCGAGCATAGCTCTCTCCATCGCGCGCTGGGCGACTCTGAGCCTTTCTAAAAGGCCAGCAGTTAGAGAACATGTCTCGGTACCGTAAGTCATCACCGGCAACACACACTGGTTGTACATCCTGGTCTTCAGACACTGCGGGATTTTTGATAAGAAGACTTCATGTAACTTCCCATACGCTGCCCATCCGAGTTGGATTCTTCGGGCGACCTCTTTCTCGAAGTTGGACCTACCTAGCTGGATGATCTGACCCAGGTATGTGTAGTGGTCTACAACTTCGAGTATATCGTTCCCAACGATAACCGGTACAGGTGCATCATGGACATTTGACATGATTTTTGTCTTATCTATGTTTCTTTTAAGGCCCACCTGTTGGGAAACGGTATTGAGGTCGCTGAGCATGGTGTTCAGGTCTTCCAGCGACTCTGCCATTACGACTATCTCATTGGCGAAACGGAGATGAGTGATGTATTCGCCATTAATGTTGATGCCGTGTCCGCTCCAGTCCAAGAGCTTAAAAACGTCCTCCAGTGCGTTCGTGAACAGTTTCGGAGATATCATGTCTCCCTGTCTCACGCCCTTCCGCAACTGGATTGGCCCCGTAGTCTCTTCCTGGAGTCGGATACGGATTCATAATAGAGACCTTTTCGGCAATAACAGTCATAAATCAGAGCACTCCCCGTGGTATAGGTGATAGAAAATGCACAACGAAGCTACATATCTACGCATTGCCAAAGTGTTAAGTCGGTTTTTTTCCTGACACTCAACAATCCGATTCGCACGCCGCTGAACGCGGTCCAGAAGATGAACCTGGT
Organism: Spodoptera frugiperda; assembly: GCF_023101765.2. Taxonomy (NCBI): domain Eukaryota; kingdom Metazoa; phylum Arthropoda; class Insecta; order Lepidoptera; family Noctuidae; genus Spodoptera; species Spodoptera frugiperda. Next base: position 5,798,820 of record NC_064222.1, read on the forward strand.
ACTGGGGTGCCCTCGCCCACAGATGAGTAGTATTCCATATGGGGCCGAACCTGCGCCTTATATAGAAGCAGGCGATGGGCTGGAGTGAAATACTGCCTTGATCTGTTGAGCACACCAAGCTTTTTCGAGGCTAATTTAACCTTATCCGCTAGATGGCCACGGAACTGGACGTTGCTCTAAATGTTGATGCCAAGTATCCCAAATATCCGGCTCGAAAAGCAGGAGTAGAAACGGGGTGGTTTTTAGTCAGTAGGTAAGAGTCTGACACTCCCTCTCGCCTCGCCAAAGGCGGGAAAAGTCATAGGACGATTTCCAATACCGGCTGAGGCAGTCAGGGGGGTACTTTGAAACTGACGTGAGACGACCAACGGCAGTTTAACGGCAGTCTTAACGGTAAACATGCAGTCTTAGTAGGGTTAAACTGGAACAAATTAAGTTCACTCCAATCCGAGATTCTCCGCAAAGAAGTCTTGATTTCAGACACAAGTCTGTTTCGGTTCTCGTTGACTTTTTCTCAAGAAATGTTAGCGCGGCCGGTATAATAGGCATCACCTGTACTGTCATCCGCATAACAATGAATGCCGCAAAGGAGAATGGCAGGGTTGTATGGGAGTTTCGTACAGCAAAAAATTTTCGTGTTCCCGAATGTTTTTGGGTTTAATTGGTAGTAAACATGATTGGAAAGCCCTATAAAAATTCTCAGATTTTTAGAAGCTGGGAGATAAGAGATATAACCAGTTTTATGTTTGAGGTTAGGTTTGTCTATGGTCAATGGAAATATTTTGTAAATATGGATATTTTACAAGATTTTCATATTATTTATAAGGTAGAAAACACATATAGTAGGTATGGGCTAGTAGAGAAGCTTGTTGTTAATAATATCAATCGCCAAGGTTAAGCAACCCTTGCCGACTTTTTTGTGTGGATGGGTGACCATCATAGCAAGTCTCCTTCGTGTTTCGGAAGGAGAAAGAGTAGGAAGATAAGAAATGACTTATGGAACATTTATCTTATAATAAAGTAAGCTACTATCATCATTGTCTAGAGTTTGTTTCGCGTTGGCGTTGTACATATTTCGTTGAGTGAGTGAGGTTCCCGGAGGCGCAATTACCCCTTCCCTAACAACCCTTAAATTCCGAACCCCCAAAAGGCCGGCAACGCACTTCTAACGCCTCTGGTGTACATGGGCGGCGGCGATTGCTTACCATCAGATGATCCGTCTGCTCGTTTACCAACTTATTGCATAAAAAAGGTACTTACCTAGTATAACTCCGAAACCCGACTAATTGTAGTACTTTAGTAAGTTTATTCAGTTTGAGAATATTTATCTATAGAAGGGTGTCTCATTACTATTGAGAGGTGGTCCCAACATTCAGTGGCGTAGCGTAGTGGGGGCGGCAGGGGCGGCCCGCCCCGGGCGGCACTTTTTAGGGGGCGGCAAATTTTAAACAATAAATAATAAAAATATTTTGTAAATATTTCAACCATTTTAAATTTTTTCGCAACTAGAGATCGGAGAAAGTAGTGATAGTGGGGATGGAACCTTTAACAAGTGGTCCTACCCCGAGAGGGAACCTTTAGATAGAGTCGACTGTACAAATTTGGACCGAATAAAATGAGCTTACTCTTTAGGCGTAGTCCCGAAATCATGGAAGACGGACTGGAGACTGGAGTCGGACTCGCCCATGAAGGATTCCGTAACAGCAAGTAGATAACATAATATAAAAGTTGTAAAATATTACTATGTATAATTTTACATAGTGTTTGTATGAACGACAAAGTAATATTTGCGGTTTTTGAAAATGATTTATTTCTTAAAAACTAATAATGATATCTGGTTCAAACCAATTTTCGTTGTTAGTTTCTATTGAAATCTACAGCATATATTTATTTTTGTTTTCTCCTTCCTTATTTTAAAAGTTAGAGGGGGGGGGACACTCATTTTTCCACTTTAGAAACGGTTAATATTGACGAAAAATGGTTTTAAGAACCTTAATGTCTTTTTTAAAGACCTATTCATAGACACCCATTATGGATATGTTAGCTGAAAAATTTTTTTTTTAAGTAGTTCCATGTATGGAGTGCACCCCTTTTATTTTTATAAATTTTTATTCAAAATTCGAATAGCGGTTACCGAAATAAATCAACCTATAATGTTTCAACTATGTAGGCCCAACAGTTCCGGGAATAAATGGCTGTGACATACAGACGGACAGACACACAGACATGACGAATCTATAAGGGTTCCGTTTTGCCATTTGGCTACGGAACCCTAAAGAGGCGATAGAACAAATCCGTCCAACTACAGACCGATATAACTCCCTCTTCTCGAAAATAATGGAATCCATTATTAACTGCCCGCTCTTGCGGTACCTAGAAGATCACCAACTACTCAATGACCGACAATACGGTTTTCGTAAAGGTCGATGGGCTGGGGATCTTCTGGTTTACCTGACACACCGTTGGGCACAGGTGATCGAATCTAAGGGGAAGCGTTGGTAGTTAGCTTGGACGTGGCGAAAGCCTTCGATCGGGTTTGGCATAAAGCGCTTCTTTCGAAGCTTTCTTCCTATGGTCTTCTCGAGAAATTGTGCGAATGGGTCTACTGCTTCCTTGCAGACAGAAGCATTAAGGTCGTTGTCGACGGGGAATGCTCCGACTCTCTGTCTGTAAACGCAGGTGTCCCTCAAGGCTGCGTGCTATCACCTACCTTGTTCCTCCTCCATATCAATGATATGTTGCAAATCAGCAGCATTCATTGTTATGCGGATGCCGCGCTAACATTTCTCGGGAAAACGTCATCGAGAACCGAAACAGACCTGTGTCCAGTGTTGCCACATCTACCAACTTTTAGGTAGATCTACCAACTTTGCCCTCAGTCTACCTGTCTACCAACTTAAGCCTCAAATCTACCTATTTTTCAAAATTTTCTAATGTGTCTTTTTATTTTCTTATTTTCATAATTTTTGACACATAAATGTATATAATTTGTAGCATTTGAGCTATTTGTTAGCATTACATCATAATATTGAGTTGAATTTGGTGTAGTAATCATTCAAAACTAATAAGGATAAATAAAATTAAAATTATTATTATTTATGTATTTTTTATGACTACTTCGTTGGCCGAGTGGTTACAAGTGCGACTGCCGGGCAAGGGGTCTCGGGTTTGATTCCTGGGTCGGGCAAATTATTGCTGGGCTTTTTTCGACTTTTGTCAGTGATAGTACGGAGTTTGGAATTGTGCCCGGTATATGGTTATAGGCTCACCACCTATTACATGGGACTTACAACATAAATTGTGAAATGTGGGTGTACACAGTGGCATTCCGTGCCATACCGTGCACCTCTGCCTACCCCTTCGGGTATTAAAGGCGTGACGATATGTATGTATTTTAAATAACTAAACAATCCTATTAAATTAAGGTGGTAGATCTACCTATTTTTAATCTTTGAATCTACCAACTTTCGTCGCATATTCTACTAATTTTCTAAAATTAGGGTTGACAACACTGCTTGTGTCTGAAATCGAGACTTCTTTGCGGAGAATCTCAGATTGGGGTGAACTTAATTTATTCCAGTTTAACCCTACTAAGACTCAGGTCGGCGTGTTTAGCCCAGTATTAGAATTGGGATACTTGGCATCAACATTTCGAGCGACGTCCATATCTGTGGCCATCTAGAGGATAAGGCTAAATTATCCTTGAAAAAGCTTGGTGTGCTCAACAGATCAAGGCAGTATTTCACTCCAGCCCATCGCCTGCTTCTATATAAGGCGCAGGTTCGGCCCCATATGGAATACTAGTCTCATCTGTGGGTACTGTGGGTACTGGTACCCCAGTACCAGGTTCATCCTCTGGACCGCGTTCAGCGGCGTGCAAATCGGATTGTTGAGTGGCAGGAAATTTAAAACCGACTTGACACTTTGGCAATGCGTAGAGATGTAGCTTCATTGTACATTTTATCGCCTATACCACGGGGAGTGCTCTGATTCATGACTGTTCTCGCCGAAAAGTTCTCTATTATGAATGTATGTAATGTGTAGTATACATTAAATTAAAATACCTAAATAAGGGAGCGGCAAAATTGTCTTCCGCCCCGGGCGGCCGACACTCACGCTACGCCACTGCCAACATTACCCTTTGTTCTTTATCACGTGTAAGCACTAAGCACATAAACATTGTTTAAGTGAAAAAGAATGTAGGAAGTTGATAAATTGACATGAGAATTTACCCATTCAGTAGGGTGCTTAAGGAGTGACCTATGTCCAGCAGCGGTCTACAACAGTTTGATAATGATTAAGTGCTGATGGAGTTTTGAGCGTAGGTAAATAAAACAACTTAGTTTTTGTAGGAATTTCATTTACTTTATTTTCTTATAATTACTTGATTGGTTCTTAATATTACTTCATCCAAGAAAGGGGCAGGTCGGCTCATACCCTCATGGCAAGCATAACTCAAATACCAAAGAATGCTCATAACATGTGAGCAGCATCCCACTGTTCTTAAACCTACAATACAATTACAGCAATCACTTTTGATTGTGACCCGGCTATTCATATTTGTTTCTGCAACTATGAAAACAAAATAAGTGAGAAGAGTGGCAGGACTTTATTTTAGCTTGAAGCAACATAGACCATCTGGAACATAGAAGCTCAAATTGCATACTTGGCCCCAGCAAACTTCACAAACTTCATTCATGGAAGGTGTCTGTAAATAAATAACATTCATGTAATTCAAAATTAAGCATTTAGATATGATAGATATAAATTGCACAAAACATGACCAGGCTAGAGAATAAATCTTGACACACAAGGATTGGTTTTTACTGAAGACCTTTCCAAAAATACTAAATATATTTATTGTTCACTGGAGTAGAGAATGGAAAGACCAGGATCCTTTTGTTGTTAGTAGAGCCAACATCATTAGTGTCTTACATTTAGCAACATAAAATTGTAATTGCTCTTTGCATTGTGTTTTTAGAAGCTAACTACGACTAGCTAACTACTAAATATGTTATTTCATACCTGCTGGTGCTCCAACAAACAAGCTGTTGGGAGTAAGACTTTGACCACATGCAGCACACATCAGTTCAGAATTATCACTTTTCTGCTGATTAGGTTGAACGGATTGAATATCTTCATTTAGTGAAGTGTCCTTAGTTCTCACTCTTAACCAACACCGCACACAAGCTTTATCTTCAGGATGAAGCTAAAATAAATAATATAAATAAAGAAAAGTTTTCATTTAAACATACATGCTATTAGTGGAAAATATTTACATTGTTTTATTTCTTAGTTTATTTCAAATAAATAAAATACCGAATTGATAAAAGTTATAATACATGTTCCTATTTATACCTGTCGTGGTTAGATCCAATTAGCAATTGTGTACGCCATTCTTTGTTCTTCTTCAATCAAAATTCTGCATTGCCCGATTCTTAGTATGGGTTGTCCACATACAACACAAACACTGATGGCCTATGTGTCTTCTCGGCATATTATCAGAAGAACATGAATCACTAGCTAGCTGCCAGCATTCATGGTAAACATGGTCATCTGGTGTAATCTAGAAATAATTAAATGATTTTGAGTATGGCTCACCATTAATCAAAATAATAGGTACTAATAAATTATAACAGTGTTATGCAAACCAAGTAAGGCAAGTAAATAATACATGTTACCGATTACTTATGTGTTTATTTAGTGTGATATCACACGTAAAAGTTATTGAAGTTCGTAACTATGGCCCATTCGTGCACACAATGTTATGTGGAAACTACTTACATCTCTAAGATATGTCCACAGACGAATAGTGTTGACGATATCTTCACCGTCATTGGATAAAGCGTGTCTTCTTCTTCGGGACAAGCGAACATTGCAATTGATGCATTGCAAACTCGTCATTTTCAATAAAACACGTACACACAACACAATTAATAAAGCGTCCTTTCGCGAAAGTAGTATCAACAGATAGAGAACGGAGAAGCAGTTGCTCAACTCAACGTAAAAATGGCCAGATAATTGCTAAATTGTTTAGATGAAGTTACAAACTACAATCCAAAACAAAACAACGGCGAAAAACAGACTTTGACAGATTAGGGATTTTACAAACCTGTCAATAAATAATTGCCATAACAAAAAAAATATTGATGGCAAAAATAATTCCTATAAATATAAAGATTCTATGCATATATATGCATTAATTATATATTCTAAGGTATAACCTGTAATTGGTTAATTATATTTACTGTTATTTCTATTTCAAAATATTTATTTATCATTTCGTGCTTTCTGATATTTTATTAATGGCAACTAACTAAACATGTCTTCTACGTTTTGTTTCATTATATTACGTTTCGTTACTAAAATCTTTTAATTGATATATTTGCTAAACCCCAGCTTCTAAAAATATTATTTTTACAGAAAAATGAATGGTTTAGTTGCCTCAATAAGTGGTACAAATTTTATCAGGGAACACCAAAAAAAGTATGCTGTACGAATTCTGCCATTCTCCTTTGCAACATATCATTGATATGGATGAGGAACAGGGTAGGTGATAGCGTTTACAAACAGAGAGTCGGAGCAGTCCCCGTCGACAACGACCTAAATGCTTCTGTTTGCAAGGAAGCAGTAGACCCATTCGCACAATTTCTCGGTAAGCCCATAGGAAGAAAGCTTCGAAAGAAACGCTTTATGCCAAACCCGGGCGAAGGCTTTCGCCACGTCCAAGCTAACTACCAACGCTTCCCCCTTAGATTCGATCGCCTGTGCCCAACGGTGTGTCAGGTAAACCAGAAGGTCCCCAGCCCACCGACCTTTACGAAAACCGTGTTGTTGGTCACTGAGTAGCTGGTGATCCTCTAGGTACCGCAAGAGCTGGCAGTTGATAATGGACTGGATGGATTTGTTCGATCGCCTTTTTAGGAACCAAGGCTCGACTCTGTCTAGAAGTTCTCGGGGCAGGACCACTCGTTTAAGGTTCCATCCCCACTATCACTACTTTCTCCGATCTCTAGTTGCGAGAAAAATATAAAATGGTTGAAATATTTACAAAAAAATAATTATTTATTGTTTAATTTTGCCGCCCCCTAAAAAGTGCCGCCCGGGGCGGGCCGCCCCCACTACGCTACGCCACTGAACGTAACACAAACTTTAACCGCCGTACTTAGAGTCATTTAATGTTTACTTCCCCAGTCCTAGCAATAGTTTTAAGTTTAGTTTTAGTAAAATATTTGTAAGGAATTGTTTAAGTAATCATAAAATGTCTCTAAGTATGGCAGAAGTCCTCAGTCCATTAAATAAGTAGTAGTTGCACGTAGTAGTATCTAAAAAACTAGTTTCATTAGTCAGGTACCATTTCTTTAGTAGGTACTTCCCAAAAACCGCATGCTACTTAAAGTATCATTATGTATTAGGTATGTGGCATTCATCATTATGTAATAATGGCATCAGCGCATCGCTGTAGTGACACTAACAGCCAATTAGATAGAGTTGTCGCGTCGGTAATTTGCGCAAATAACCAGCCGTTTGATGCGCTCTGCATTCAATCACTGTGAGATTGTAATACATTGTAGTATTTGTAGATAGTTAGTTATAGGTAGATATACACTTGTATAGTAAACTTAGGAGAGTAAGCATATATATTTCCACATATAGGGCCCAGTAGGGCTGAAGCCTGATCCGGAGCTGTGGACCACCTAGCGGGTTTACCGGGTCTCTGGTTCGAAAAGCAGGAGTAGGAACGGGGGGTTTTTATTGAGTAAGATTTTGACACTACCTTTTGCCTCGCCCAAGACGGGAGAAGACATTGAATGATTTTTGCCCTTAAAGAAAAGGCATATACATATATTTAAACAAGAAACAAAGTATTTCATTCTCTTGATGAACAGCCGTGCTGGTCGAGTACCTAGTAGCAAGTGCGACTGTTTAGCAAGAAGTCTCAGTTTCGATTATCGGTTGATCGTGTAAAAGATTCCCAGAAGATTTTGACATTTTAATTCAATTTAAGAATCAGGTTTCAGCACCCTGTGCACAATAATCACGATTACAATTAACTACACAGGTGGTGCAGTGGTTTCGCGGCTGGCTGCTATGCAACGTGTTGTAGATTTGATCGTTTGCACGTGTAAACTAAATATACATAGATATAGGTATATTTTGGAGTACGCACATAGGTAATTAGGCAATATCAATAGATAAGACGATACAGGATAACGACCGATTGGAATTTTGACGTCAATCAAAACCACGCAAATATCAAAGCGTTGTTTGCAAGTAATGACTAAGTAGGGATAAAAATAGAATCATCAAATCATGATGTGACAATAGCCTGTGACAGTCCACTGCTGTAAGTACTATGAGCTTCATTGCATAAAAGAGGGTTTGCCTATAAACTCCACAACTCCACAGGTGGCAGATTATATTTTTATAATAGGTAACTAGTGTGAGACATACTAAATTAACGCTAAGGTAAGGTACTCACGGTAACTTACGCTTGTCTCCTATTTTTTAAGTGGGGATAATCACAGGGGATAATCGTCCCGTGACTCTTTCCGCTGAGGACGAACCGAGAGAGTGTCAAAATGTTACTGACTAAAAATCACCCCGTTCCTACTCTTGCTTTTCGAGCCGGAACTCCAATAATCAGCTAGGCAGTCCGCTGCCCCGGGATGACTGTCTCCCATGCGTGTAGGCAAAAACTATGGAATGCTAATTGCTACGATTCTTACTCACGTAAATAAGTATATTGAGAAAAGCTCTACCAGTTTCGAGTCACAGAGAGACTCTCGCAACCTACTGAGACGTCGCCTCGCTACGTCTGCGCACGCTGCTCATGATGAAGAGCAAGATGTAGAGCTTTTATCGCTACATTTACGCGAGTAAACCTTTGTTTTTAGTTAACTTGGCAGGCTCCTTGAAGATCGCTGTTACACATAGATACAGGTTTATCAAAGGGCGCTGCTGCAGGCTGTAGCGCTGCCCGGTCTATGAAGTGTATAGTTTCCTTACCTACAACCACCACGAAGTCGACTCTAACGATACTCACATGTTGTTGTCTATGTCTACCCCAGTGGGCTAGAGATGATCTGTTATGTAGATACAAATGTGTACGATCAGTGCCCATGCAGTGCAATCTGATTTAAATGTCTACTAGCTCATGTCTTGTTGCAAAAAGAGAAAGTATTTCAAATTCTTGTCAACGACTATCTCTAGGTATATCTCTATATATAAAAATCAATTACTGTTCGTTAGTCTCGCTAAAACTCGAGAATGGCTGGACCAATTTGGCAAATTTTGGCCTTAATTTGTTTGTGGAAGTCCAGGGAAGGTTTAAAAGGTGAGAAAAAAAAGTTTAAGGCGGTACGAAGTTTGCCGGGCCAGCTAGTAAAATACAATGTGATAGGGGTGGGACTTCTAACCCGTTAAGGCTGAGTACTTCATCTAATTTTATCGACAAAAAAAATAAATAGGGGGGTTGAACCCCTAATTGAAAATACCGAAAAATAGTGATTTTTTCGGTAAAAATAATTCACAGATGATTTTTTTTCTCACCAAAACATTATCAAACATATGAAAAAAGTAATGAATTAGTTAGCCAAGGTTATTAGCTACCGTTTGTCGTTTTTTTTTGTTTCTACGACGCATACAACCTTTGATATCAAAAAAGTAAAAAAAATATTAAAATAGCCATAATTTTTAGGGGGAGGGTTCGACCCCTTCGACCCCCGACTTTTGTCGATAAAATTAGATGTAGTACTCAGCCTTAATGGGTTAGAAGTCTCACCCCTATCACATTGTATATTTAATTAATAGTCCTATATATATACCTAGTTCCTGTCATAAGTTGGTACCTGTTACATTGTTAAGCCTTTATTTACTGAATGAAGCTTGTTTACAGGCACCTGTGTCTGTCTAGCCACCTGTGGGTCTAAAGAGTGGCTTCGTTGATCATCATTCGTTCAGGCCCACAGGTGGTGAGTAGACACCTGTGGATTCCCAGGAAGCAATGGGTGGTAGGCGTTACCGTGTCCTGTTGCTGTATTTATCTGCTACGAAGTGAAATCATATGACACCGTGAAGGGTGTAGGTAAAGGATAATAACAGGGCTGATATGAAGGTGTATGTGTTCGTGATATGGAACACTTAGGTAATTTTAATACGACAGCTAACTATTCTATTATATAAAAATAATTCGAGTTTTCCTTCCTGACGCTATAACTCCAGAACGCACGAACCGATTTCCACGGTTTTGCATTTGTTGGAAAGGTCTTGAGCTCCATGAGGTTTATAGCAAAGAAAATTCAGAAAAAAATCAAGAGAAAAGCAAGAAAGGAAATTAGGAAAGTGTTCGCCGGGTTTGCTAGTTGTATTATAAAACCTAAGTTTGTACCCATATTTTTTCTGCAAGCAAGCTTTTGCGTGAAAACGTACCTAATAAAACTTTTATATATTTTTGTAATCAGTACCTATACCTGATATGAGTAGATTCTAAATACAAGGTTCCAAGCGACATGCGTCTTTAATAACAACATAAAATGCAACATATAAAGCGATGGTACTAAAAATTGGTTTAATTCATTATCCGGTTTGGTTCTGGCGACTTTTTTCTTGGCCGTGTAGGTCACAAGCTTTCCTTTGGTACCGTTGTTGGACAATTTATGTCAGTATGTCGCCTGTAGTGACCATGTCTCATGATGATATAATGCAATATCAATTTTGAAACAACTTTTAGAGGGCATATTGAATAATCTATATCTAGAACGTCTTGCATACATCCAATCTAAACGCTCGTTATTGGATTAGCAGAAAATCAAGATCTAAACGAGACGTCAGCACCACCGGATACCACATGTAACCGGCAAGCCTATTGTGTGTAAAAATAACGTAACAAACGGATGCAACGTAAGTACTGAGCTTGATTTGATTATTGCGCCGGCATCGCTCATGTCCATTATAATAACAGATGCATCGCCACTGCCGTCAAGGAGACGCACGCCCCTCGTACTCACGCTTGCGTGCTCCGGTAAACACAAGTTTTACACAAACAACTACTTATTGTATGCTCGTACGAAGACCTTCGCATGTCCTCGCCAATTTCGTGGGATTTGAATAAAGCATTGAATCAGTACTCATATCTATTCTATTTATCTACAAATGTAAACTCACACGGGGCTATTAACAATCTTCACACAAGCATAACAACGCGGGCGCAGGTAATTCCACTAGTAGCACTCGTAGGAACTAATGGGAAACCTGTTCCCGCGCTCGATTTATTCATATTAAATACATTTTTAGGTGCGAACTGGTCAATTAAAACAAGATATTTTAGTTATTGAGGTATTTGCCTTTATTTTTCAAAGGAGGCGATTTACTATTATGGATATACTTACTTTAATAGTATTTATATTTTTACATGGAAATTTTCATCACATTATTAAACCATTATTAATCCTAGGCCATTTATCAGTATTCAATTCAGTATCAACAATGAGTAATATGTCATTTCGAAAAAATACAACCATTCTGTAATAATCTATTTTTAATTCTTCATTGACACATACCCGACTCTCGTATCGGAGAAGGATTTTAAAAAAATCTTATAAAATAATATACAAAATAATACAAACATTAGTTCGCTTGTCGACGAAAAAAAAATGAGATTTAACATTATCGTAACATTAAATTCCTTGCGGGAAAATTCGTGATTATTTTACATTTTACATACGTGAATCCGATTCGATTCTTTACAGAAAAATAAATATACAATTATTATTATGTGACTACACAACCGGTGATTGCTTATTGGTGCTCAGCACTTCTCGTCGGCCAGCAGCGGGTCGAGCGAGAACCCGAGGTCCAGCACGGGCGCGGGCGGCCGCTTGCCCGGCGCGTGCTTCAGCGGCGGCCGGCGCGCCACCGCCGCCAGCCCCGCCACGTGCGCCGCGTGCCCGTTCAGCGCGTGCCGCACCTCGCCGCCGAACAGCTCGCTCAGCGTCTGCTGCACCTCCTTGCCGCCCGCACCCGCCCCTGCCGACCCCATGCCACTACTACACGTCACTATCAGTTTACGCACTTCAGGCTTGTTCGTTTTACTAGCGTTCATATGCACTGTTTTCGATAACGACAGGGCGTTCGGATTATAATAGTAATTGTTCACGTTACCCGACGACTTGCACTGCGAGCGTGATAGCGAAGACTTTATATTACTTCGAACTGTCGCGAATTTTTTACCTAAAGTGATGGCACCACCAGCGTGCGACGCGTTGAAGGTGCAGAGCGCCAGCGGGCGCGGGCACGACGAGTACCAACACACGTCTGCAGGCACTAGCGGCGGGGGCGCCTCGTCTGGCTTGTCGTCCAGCCGGGCCGTCGGCGTCGGCAACGGGGACGCTATGCTCAGGATGGGGACTTCTGGAGGTATTTCCGCATCGTCTGGCATGAGAAACGCCTCAGGAGCTAACGGTTGGCTCAACAGAGACGTAATGCTCGATGTATCGGGAAGCACCGAGTTAGGATCCTCCACGTTGAGGAGGCTCGCGTAGATATCGTTGACCTGTTGCTCGGCGGTGAGACCGTTGAACGTGCTCAGGTCTATCGAGGTATTGACTAGGAGCGGTGGGAGGTTGAGAGGCGCGGCGGGCGGCGGCGCGGGCGCTGGCGCGAGCTGCACGGGCGCTACGGGAGCGGGCGCGGCCGCAGTCGCCGCCGCCGCGGCCGCGCCCGCATCCCGCGACGCTCGATGCTCCGCCAGCAGGGTGTCGAAGGGTTTGGAGCGCCCCTCGACCGTCCTCCGTAACGACAGTGCGTGCGCCTTGCACGTCAATGACCTCGTGCAAGGCTTGGGGTTCTCTGCAGTCACTACACCGCAATGCTTGTTCGGATCGTATTCTCGTAAATTAAACTTCGTTTTACTAGTTTTCGACCTGGAGGATGATTTAGTTGACGGTGTGGTCGGCGTAGCCACAGGCTTCGGTGGCGGTGGGTTCAGCGCATTCGCGTCCATCACCGTAGGCAACATGGGGGATGTGTTGGCCGCAAATTGTATATTGGACAGATCTGAGTCTGATATTGCATATGCTAGTGACGATGAGTGTATAGGTGGATACAAGTCTTGTGCTGGAACACTGTCCGTAGCTTGGGGAAAATTTATCTCACCCATATTTCCAATATCTCTAATAATATTTTTCCAGTCTGCTGCATTTGTGATATCGTCTGCACTCTGAATGCCTTCAGAATTCATAATTGCAAAAATATCATCAGTTAAATTTTCACCGAGGGGTAGATCCTCTGTGTCCTGTATACTGACCACTGGTAACTCTCCACACTCCATGCTCACCTTCACCTCCCCCGGCACAGTGGAGGATGTGCTGGCTTCGTCCAGGTACTGCAGGTCAGGCTGTGGGGGTAGCATTAGCCTCGACAGAGGAGGTGTGGCGGTGTGGGCTGGGGATGAATCCATTTTTACTGGGAGTATATCTACAGGGATAGGAGGTGGAGGGGGCTCTTTTTTATGTCGGCTGCGACTTTTGTGTGTAGAAACAGGTGGGGGCGGCGGGGGAAGGGGCTCGGCCCCCGTGTGAGACTCTAGCAAGTGTCTGTACGCTGCACTACATTTCACTATCACTCCACACATATGACACACTGCAGCATTCAAGTTGTCCATCTGAGGGAACAGTCCGTGGAGGCTCATGCTCTCATACTTGAGGCGGTTGAGGCCGGCGCGACGGTAGCGCGCCTGCCTGTCCGCCTGCTTGTACGGGTGGCCGTCGTGCACTCGCCGCACCGACGCGCCACCCTTGTCCACCGCCGCCGGCGTCGTGAACGTCGCGTCGTCATCTTGCCGCGGCGACAGGTGCCCTATTTCACTGACCCACAGATCCCAGGGCTTTTCATTGCACTTAACCGGGCTCACAATTTTCGCCGCGAACGAGTAGTCGCCGGACATGTTTCAGCATAAAACCAATGATCCAATCGTGAAACTCGTGCGTTCGCCTTACGGGAGTCCAGCCATACCGTAGCCAGCCTCACTCCGCTGATAGGTTATTACCCCATATCTGCTTCGAGATCGCTGTCTGTCGCGAGCGCATTCAGGGTCACATCGTAGCTCGATTGTTTACTTCATTATACACACGTATCAAACTAAAACGTGTTGTGATTGTCTTAGCTTTTATATTTACAGGGACAGATGATCTATCTCACTGACAGCTGATTATGCAGATTGTAAGTTTTTCTCGACCACGGAACACTTCCATCTATCAAGTATTATTTTGAAATCACTCCTTGGGTCACGATTGTTAGAAACATGTGTTTATACAACTTAATTCAATTGATATTATATGTGCTACACACAAATAAAATGTCCAAAATTTCTGTTTGGTTGGTTGTAATTTACTATAGAAAGCATCAACACTTTTTTGAGTATTTGTAAAGACCGAAAGTCACTCTATGGTCATTCACTAGTGAATGAGCGTGACGTGACAGGAAAGATATTCTCGTCACTCTAACTCAATCACCAAAAACACCACACCATAGACTAAAAATATAATACTTGAATTCTCACCTAAATGAACAATATTGTTTATCTGCAATAGTTTGACATTTTTTTAGTCGAGATTAAACTGTCATTGTTTGAAATGTCACAAAATTTATATTTTCCATCTACCTCAGAGAAAGAGAAATAAATTATTATTTAAAAATGGTTATTAGTAATATATAAACAAATTTACTTTCGGAACGACTATGCCGGACACATCTCTGTCACAAAATCACATACCGTTGTATTCATGTGGTTTAAAAGTGTATGCAAGTCCGTCCTCCTAGGTGTACCAATCGGTATAACCTTTCTTGACACAGTCGGCTATGTGGCCAGAGTTGAAGGCATTTCCATGCAGCCGGTGCTTAACCCGGATTCCAAAAACACTGACTATGTATTTCTATCAAGGTGGGCGGTCAGAGACTATAACTTGCGGAGAGGTGACGTGATATCATTAGTGTCGCCGAAAGATCCAAACCAGAAGATAATAAAACGCATCGTGGGTCTGCAAGGTGACGTTGTGAATACTTTAGGCTACAAGACACAGTACGTGAGAGTCCCCGAAGGGCACTGTTGGGTGGAAGGTGACCACACTGGTCACACGCTTGACAGCAACACCTTTGGGCCAGTCTCATTAGGCCTAGTCAACGCCAGGGCAGCATACATCGTGTGGCCACCTAGGAGATGGCAAAAATTAGAAGCAAAGGTGCCAGACCACAGAAAACCTTATTTAGAAAAATAGTAAACTTATATTCATTTTAGTGAAAAGTAGCGGTAGAAACAGAAGAATGATTAATTTTGATGGCATCTCAACAATACTTTGTGAAAATAGTCATCATTTAGTTCCTTATTTATTGCTATGAGCCTGTAAATATTAAATAAGAATGCAATCATAGATTGTTGTTCAACTACTCAATAATGTATCTCAATAATTAGACTATCCTTTTCTAACTCTATCTCTCTCTCTTATTTATAGTACTGTACTTACTACCAATCTTACTTCTTATATAATGTAAATTTCATCATGGAATTAAGTGAATGTAAAAATAAATATATAGAAGAGTTGGATGACCACTAGCCAAATTTTATTTTATAAGATTGAAATGCTTGTTACAGTTCTAAAAATAAAATTTTGTTTAACTACCTGTAAATTTTATTTATTGACATAATTTACAACATGGTTATATAAACTCAATGCATCACTGGAATGCAGGATCCCACCATATTATTCCCTAAGCTCACCTGGCACATGTCAGTAGGGTTAGCAATAAAGTTAAATATTACAATAAATATTAATTAATATAATACTATAGCAATTCATCACTATATTTATGTTAAGTTAATTTAGTTATTCCTGTGTAAAATAATTTTTGACAAACATGAATGAAAACACCACAAAAATATGGAAAAAAAAACATTTATTCCAACAATTACATTATCACAGGATCCATAAATAGCTTATGACATACATTTTAGACCAAAACTTTCTACAATCTTGACTACTCGGTCATAAGAAATACCCCTTCTAATCACATTATAGACAC
Organism: Spodoptera frugiperda; assembly: GCF_023101765.2. Taxonomy (NCBI): domain Eukaryota; kingdom Metazoa; phylum Arthropoda; class Insecta; order Lepidoptera; family Noctuidae; genus Spodoptera; species Spodoptera frugiperda. The sequence goes on from NC_064222.1 coordinate 5,814,897, forward strand.
CAGTTTGGGACAAGTCTATTACAGTAGATCCAGTTCTATTCTGTTCCAGTCCTTGACTTAACACACCTCCATCAAAAACAGCTCCCAAATGACCAAATAGGTGCTCAAATTCTCTAATAGACAAAGTAGACTGCTCATTACTGAAGTTTGCACTCGTCAAGGCAACAGGCTTATCAAAACTCTTTGTAACTCTGTTCATGAAATTGTGATTTGGAATTCTAATACCAATTTTAGTTGTAGTAGGGTTCAAAAATGGATTGTCAAGATATTTTGTCTTTTCTAAAACCACTGTTACTGGTCCTGGGAGCAAGCTGTGTAGTAGCTCATCAGGTAAGTGATCAGCTTCACCCCATTTTCTTACATCATTCACATATGTCACACAAATAGCCACAGGCTTGGCAGAATCTCTGCCTTTGATTGCATACAACTTTTTTATAGCTTCCGGACAGTTGGCACTACATGCCAATCCATATATTGTGTCAGTTGGCACTGCGATAACTTGTCCTTTGCCTAAGAATTCTGCAGCTTTGACTGAAGCAAATTCCTCAGAGCTCAGTATGACTGGCGCCATCTTGTCTATCTTCATTTTAGGGGATGCACTTTTATTTCTAGCTAAACTACGAAGTAAATTAAGTTTTTGGACACAAATCATATTACATAAAATTATAAAATTAAGCACTATATTGGCAAAGAATTGTCCAACACTGCAATTAAGGTTATCACTTGACTTGCTTCTATCTGGTTTGATGTTAATCCCTCCAGTTATGAGCGCACTTGTGATTACAGCAACGGTAGAATGTGGTCATAGGTTCATCGGCCGAACGAGTTTGGAGTTGCATAAAGAATGCTTTACCGTGTCCACATTTAGGGCACACAGCATCTGTCGAGTCTACATTCTCCCAGGCAGCAGCTCCGCCCATGATATAGTCAAGTTCCTGAAAAAAATGATGCAATATGTTTAATTTAATAGAGTTAAAGACGTCTCAGACGAAATAGGGTTTTGTATAGGAGTCTTGAAGTTTGAAGAAACTATTATTTAATTAATTTACCATGCATTAAAATGGCCAAGTAAGTGCATTTTAATTGCCCTTCCAAGGAAATTTATTTGTTATGGTATTGAAAGGGTGATGCAATTCATGCAGTCTTTGAAATGTGTGATCAAAGTGGGTTACCTTTAATTTAGGGAAAGTTCTCGAGGATACTTTCTTTCTGATGCTGTACACGTAAGGACAAGTATTACAGGCGTACCTCAGTCCAGATTCAGGACCTTCTTCCACCATCAGAACATTAGCACACGTCGGGCAGAATAACATTGTTGCCGCACTATAGTTTCACGAGTGTATACTCTTACACTACGAGTCTGTGAATGACCTGCTGTATTCAACAATTTTTAATTACAAATGAAATGAATTGTTTGAAAAATATTACCACAAAACACTCAAAAGTCACAACATCACAAGACAGATGTGTGTGTTATGCTACGATGAAAAAGGTTATTATATATCTCTGTCTAACTAAAACATTGAGAAACCTTCCTACTCTTTCTCTCGCCTGGAACATGTTCTCGACTGAATGAACTAAAGAACGAAATGTAGTAAATTCTGAGAAAAATCCGTAAAATCGGTTTAATCTTAAAACTTATAATCTGAATTAATATAAAATAAAATTAATAAAATTACATTTATTTATCAATTTACCAGTATATTTGTTATTTTTTCAGATTTTAAATGCAAAGTTGCCATATAACAGATAGTGCTTCACTGTGTTTTCATTTGTAATCTGTGCCGCAAAAATCAAATCTGTGTCATGTCGACTGTCGGACGGTCGTGTCGCTAAATATTTTAGGGTGTGTTTATGGCGTGATAAATTATTATTTAAAGCTGTTGTAGTGAGATTGAGAGTAGTTTTGAAAATTTGACGAATAGTGGTGATAATGTTACGGGTTATACTGGATAAATTTTGGAATGAAGATGTGTGGTTACCGCCGAATACGACTTGGGAAGATCTTGCACCGGGTCCAGACAAGGCGGTGGTTTACAATGACTATAGGCACCTCCTGTACCCCCTGCCCTTGGCACTGGTGCTGATAGTCCTGCGGCGTACTCTAGAGGAGTGAGTTAACCTACTTTCTGTCGCTAGACTCCAGTATGTGTGTCAGTGATTCTCACGGATGAATAAAGTCTAATGATGCACTCAGTGACTCATAAGATTTCGATTTTGCGAAAGTGTAGCACTTGCAGCAGATTTAGAAAAAAGAAACTCATGGTCTATGTTTCAGCTTGAGGTCAAGAATGTAAACAAAATATTTGTTGAATATTTTACGAATGATTTTCCCTGGAAATCGAAGTGTTTTATTTTATTTTTTGAAATAAATATTCGATGTAAACAAATGTTGAATAATTATCCTGTAAGAAAAAGAAGTATTTGTATTTTAGAACTAATAAATAAATACACTTTCATTCATATACAGGCTGTGTGTAGAATGAATTACTGAATATAATTTGAATTAGAACCATATCATTTATGCTTTGCTTATGCTCATTATGATAAAAGTTTTATAATGAGAAACTTCAATTGTTGACAAATGTAAAAAAAAAATACTCATTGCACAGACAATAAAAATATATTTTTCTAAATATTGACTCCTTCTATTACAGGTATTGGTTTGCCCCATTTGGCAAATCCTTAGGCATTAAGAATACTAGATCAAAGAAAGCCCCAAGTAATCCTAAATTGGAGAATGCATATCAATTATCACCAAAAATTAAGCATAAACAGGTATGTTGAATATTGAACTTTATTATTTAATTGATATAAAGTACTTTATTTGATAATTAATTGATTGAAAGAATGAATGAGAGGAGCTAGATTTGATTAAAAAAAATATTATGGCTAAGAAAGTTATCATAATTACATACACAAACTATTTTTCATCAGTTCAAAATGTGTAAAATAAGTACTTTGAAATAAAAATAATTAAATAAAAAATAGGTATATTATGTTTTTAATAAAAAAAAAAACAAGTATAAAGTACTATTTAATAACCAAACTTCATTTGTAGTAAACCACAGGATATTAACATAAATATAATTTAAACAATAAAATAATTTGAAAGATAGGTGAGAATTAGCCATATTATTGTGTAAATTATCAATTAAAAGTACATTTTAAGTCACATTCAATATTTTAAAGATAAAATTCCTAAAATGACAATCAAAGTATGAAAAAGATAACAGATAAAAAAATAAAACTATTCTTTAAATTTTATCTGTAAAAATAATAATAAAAAAAAATTAAAATTCTCAGTACCTTTATAATCTGTGTCTAACAGCTAAGTTGTGTTACTTGGGTAGATAAGAATGGCATTGTGTGTGTACCTGTGTAACATAGGTACACTTTTTTCGTAATTTCGTAGTAGGTACAACACTCCATGAATGGTTATCTGATAGGCAGATATGCTTGGTATAATATTTAAACCTTTATTAAATCCATAAAACTCAAATTACATAAGTGCATTTGTCATAAAGTTTGGTTTTTATGTGTCAGTCATAACACAAGACATATTATTTATACATTTTTATATGTTATAGCTAATAAACAATGCATTATAATTCTTATTAATGGTACTTGGTGTGTAATAATTGCATGTTTGTGCAGGTTTGTGTGGTGTGCTTGAAATAAAGGTATTATTGTTAGTTTGTGTTCACAAAAATCTTCATTATATCGAAAAAATGCAGACACTAAAATAAGCTAATATGTTTATTAGTAAGTTATATTTTTATACCTCTAGCAGATTAAAAACTGATTTGTTGCTTCTGTCGTCGTAAAGTACACTTAACAAATTCAATTCAAATTAAAAAATATTTAATCAGAATCGTCTATCGATTAGTAATCGATAAGATAAGTAAACTTTGGTATTTGTATCTGGTCGTACGATACACGGCCATTATCATCGGCAGCCGAATCGAAAGTAATTTTCGGTTTCGCGCTCAAAATTTATTGGTTCTATATTTGAAATTGAATAAAAAAAATGTAATGCATAGAGGAATGTTCGATTTGAATAAAATATATTACGTGTATTCTAATCGCGTCTACTGACGTCTGGGTTTGCAAACGGTAGTGGTAAATTAATAAAATTCTTTTAGCCGATATAAAATTAGAATTAGTGCGCTGCATTAAGTGGGTGGAAATCCAACGGCATTAGGACGTCATAAAAATAGAGAACACGGTAGTGTCGAGTACCAAGGCTAGCGGTTTATGACATTTTTGACAGTTTTTAGTTTAAACAACGTCTTTATATCGTAATGCGAATGTAATTCAATTAAAGCGCACGAGATTTGGAAAAGATACAGAATTGGTTTCAAGAGCAAAAATGCGGTAATATCTTTCAAGATTTACATAAATTCTTCAAAATAAGCTACTAAAAGAAATAAAATTCATAATTATTATGTCTTAAATGTCATAAATTCATAACTAAAACGTAAAGCAGTGAAGGTTGTGAGAACAATACGTAATTAACCATACGTAAGTATGCGATATTCCGCAAATGAATAGAACTAAATAGTTCTATTATACACTAAACCACGGAACATTAAAAAAGCAAAGATACACGATATCGATTTTACCTCCATTACAAATACAGCTGTTCCGTTTCGCGCGTAAATTGAAAAAAGAATATTGTCAATGACCATCGCTGCTTTTTTCTAGTACCATAAAGTCCCAGCCCTACCTTTTACTCGGGTACGAAAGAGGACAAATTAAATAAGGCTGAATTTAATTTATCCCTTTTTTCACGTATGAAGTAAATAATAATTGAATCCTTATATTATTTCTAAGTAATAGTAATAATGCTAAGTGAAGCTTTTTAAACCTTAACCGTGCTTCCTTTCTTTTCAGTTCTTTTTGAACAAGGATGAGGTAAATGTTGCACAATATAATACTTCCGCACGTTTGCACGTATTATTAACTTGTCTATAGCTAGTTTTTAGTGTGTAGGGGTCGCATGCAGTGTTATGGTGTGGTCTAAGTGTAAGCGATAGGAACGTAGAGAGAAGGTATTTTTTATTGTTTCATAAAGCGGCATTGAACAATGTTAGAGCCATACAAATACACTTTAGTCACTTTCACGACGAAACTATGCAGTGGAATCTCCGATGTTTAATGTAAACAGTACCTACTACCTATGTTTGTTTCTATCTAGCCCTCAAATTCCTCAAGTGAGATGATAAAACCTCTACCTCTTTGAACGGACAGAGACCCTATTCTATTCGTTACATTCCTGCCACATGCCATCAATTTCCTTACAGTTGTTTTTAATTTAGTTTATTTCCATGTATGTATAGTAAATGCAAATTAATTCTTGTCACATGCAAAAGAAATGACAATAGCAGTTGTGTTCCCAGTGAACCCGTTGACCTAGTTACGGTGTCTTAATTTTGCATTCCAACATCACTATTTAATCAAGTAAAGTTGGTGCAGGTATGACACCTACAAACTTTACATAGCTATCTGTTTAATTAATTAATACCTTTCCATGTTCCTACGGGACTTGTACAATATTCAAAAAATAAAATGCACACCAGTACCCTTAGTATGAGTTTGCTTTACGTTGAAAGTAATCGAAATGAGAGCGCGTTCGGCGCTCTGATTGGCCGGTTCGAATAAACCAACCAATCAGAGTGCCGAACGCGCTCTCGTTTCGATTACTTTGAACGTAAAGCAAACTCGTACTAAGGGTACTAGTTTTTAACGAATAATTTTTCGTTTCCCGCTTACACTTAGACCCACCTTCGTTGTCATAGTGCACGATTTACATAATATATATCTGTATATATTCACCCATAGATAATAGTTATAGATAGCGCATGCTTTTTTTCAACAAACAAAGCGACTGCGGCATTGTGTAACCAATAAATCATTATTGAAACGACCTCTTTGTCAATATTATTTCGTTATTGGTTGATGTAACCACTGGTTTTATACCATACTCTGATGCGTGGCCTCGGATTTTTAGAGTTGATGTGTAAATATTGGGTCCAAATTATATTTTTATGAGTAAGTAATGTTCAAGTTTGTTGGAAAAGCCTTGTCAAGGGCGTCATAAATCTGACTGTCTGAGTAAAGTTCAGGAGTAAGGTAGCAAAAACTTAGAAAATGTTACAAGAATCTAAACCGTTTCAGTTTTTCATTATCCGAAATCGACAACCTTGTGTCTAATTTGTGCCTTAACAGTTTAACACAATGGCTGAATAGTCGCATCAGATTTAGTGGCCATCGGCGTTTCATTCTAACACTGCAACCTTCGATAATCGTGAAATTATTCACAGCACGTCTTTACCAGTGAATGTCTACTGAAGCCGCTGATCTGTACCCTTAGTACGAGTTTGCTTTACGTTTAAAGTAATCGAAACGAGAGTGCGTTCGGCGCTCTGATTGGCCGGCTCGAATAAACCAACCAACCAGAGCGCCGAACGCGCTCTCGTTTCGATTACTTTAAACGTAAAGCAAACTCGTACTAAGGGTACTTACTGTACTACTTAGTTTAAAAACCTTGGACAATAGGATTTAATTTTCTTTATGCCGACCATTTTTCTCATACAAATAACCGTTTCTCTTATGGACTAGATAAACCTTAAAATACGCCCAAACAACATTAAATATAGTTCTTCTTGACTTAAACTTATCACTCTATCGAAGAATTTCAATTATAGCCTAAACTGTAAGTTACTTGGGAAGTCTGGACTAGACAGCTAGACATGTTCCTGTCAATCAATGTTCTATTTTCGTAGAATCCGAACTTCTCAGAGTTCTCAGACCGAAGATCTGGACCGAATTGTACCTAACATGACAGTTGGAGTTGGAGCATTAAGTTTTAAACTGTTTAAAAATGAAGTAAAGTAAAATATGGGTATTTAACAGCTCGTAAGTCATGGAACTAATTTTCAACTGAAATTGGAATGCTTTGTTTCGTATGGCATTTTGCCTCATTAAACGTTAATTAGAAAAACTTATGGAAAATGAATGCATTAGTAGAATGCAATGTTACCTAACATTTGCATGTATTTCGTGGTTGCAAACTATCTTTGTGCTGTTACATCTTAGAAAATACATTTTTTATTACTTAGGCGAAATATTAGATGCTGATATTGACAAAAAACCTTGAATTTTTAGAGAACTAATGGTTAGGATCTAGTAAAGAACTTCTATTTACGGAAGCGATGAGGAAAAATCCTGTTAATTCTTTACCGTTCGATTCAAATTCAATATTTCCTATTCGTAAAATACTCGTTATTTTACACAAATGACGTATGGAATTGAAAAACACGTTACGTTTCACTAGAAAAACGTTCCTCAACAATTTCCGAAAACGTATGACAGTTATTACCTTTTTGTGTAGACACTTTATCTAAGCAAATAGTGATTTAGCCTTTCCTGTAGACCACTCAATGTATATCTTGATTACAAAACGTATTATCTACTTAAATACGACATTGAAAAGATTAAAAAGAAAAAAACAGGGTCAATAATGAAAAAAATGTAATTAATTTTACAAATTGATTTGTAATGAATCATAAAAAAAATAACGGAAATCGTGATAAAAACAGATAAGTAATGAGTCGCGTGACACTAAATGTAGCTAAGGAAAATGCAGTCATATTTATTTAAAGGCGATCAAAACTCATCATGAAATTGAGTGAAAAATGTTATATCTAATCTAATCTTAATCTGTTTAGTATGCTTCATTTGAAAACGTGGGATTAGGAATTTATTCACGAAGAACGCCATAATTAAAGTCGTATAATTTAAGAGAAATAATTTCGTCGCTTCCAACCGGCCTATCTGGAAGTCATTGGGTGAGGCCTATGTTCAGCAGTGGACGTCTTATGGCCGATATGATGATGAATTTTGTACACTGTTTTCACAGCTACACACGAAATAGGAGATAGTTTGAGCCTCCAAGATTTATTTCCTCACATCTTAATGCCCTAACAGGTTGTTTATTTAAATTCAAACATTACAAAGATAAATGAAAACTTGTAAGCCCCCAAGTACCTAAAGCCTGATTAACGATACTTACACAGAGGTGTTGACAGTTAAAAAATAGAATTGACAAGACACACCCATAAACAAGGAATAAAAAATCCCCGCGTATTTTTACGTCATCTGTATGTACATTTTATTAGCATTCTTTGTGCTTTCTGTCATTTATTTATTTTAATGTTTTTACTATTATTTCATTATTGTATGAGAAATCGTAACGTTAATTAACTTATTCAAGAATGGTCCGACTCAAAATATGTGTAGGCGGTGAGTGGGCAATGTACTGAATGGACCTAGTATCTCCTTTTCACTCATGTGCGGTGTAAGAATTTTGTAACCTTCCTCAAAAATCTAATGCCAAATATTTTTCACACTGAACCCAAACGAATTCATAATACTTAACGCTTCGACTTTATAAACCTTAAAATCTGCGTATTATTGTCATAAAATATGAAAAACTATACAATATGAACATAAAAATACAAAACCTTTATTTTGTATTTCATTTCACCATTTACGAATGCTATGCGAACCTATGAAATCAACATAATATTCTTGTAAACATTTTTACTTGCTTCCACAATTTTAGCTATTACAACACGTCTTAGTACTTTAATATTCATGTAAAACATACATTTTAATGTATTTTGCATTTATTATACGTATTACGTATGACGTAGGAATTATATTAAAACATCAGGCATTCATTTGAGCGATACACGTATGACAGATGGTCTTCATAAATTCGTGTGGGTTAAATTTAAAAATTTCTCAGCTGCGCCCGTATGCTGGTAACCCATTAATTGACTAAATAGGACAAAGAATTTATCATACTATTATTATTGTATTCTTCAAGTGGCTAGTTGGTAGACCGTTCTGTATTATTAATCCATTTATTAAATATCCATTCTGGAGTCGAAGAAATTGGACGTATCATTTAGCTTCAATCAATGTTGTTTGTCCTTTTTAAAATGGTGCCCTCTATTCATGTCATGATATGGTATTGATGGGTATTTAATTGTATGATCCGTCTAATATTAGCCCTAAAAGACTGATGAGACAAATGATGCCCTTTGTAGAAAAGCTGTCCATTACGTAGGAGTATACTGCCCACACGTGTGTCCGAAATATACAGCTCTATGTGTATTTACATGAAAGCAATCGGAGCTGTAGCAGCCGGAACTAATGTACCTTTGCGACAGCCTGCCGCGCCCTCAAACGCCCCCACATTTAACCATGGCCATGGCTAGCTATAGCTTTTCGGAAAACTTCGTCCCCAAGCGATGGGGCAAACCAGGGCAAACATTACTTCTACGGTGTTTATATTCCTTTCACTATAGTTAGTTAAGCTGATTAATGAAACCTTTAACGTGATTACAACCTTTAGACGTTAATTGTTTTAAGACTGGAAATTGATTCTCCATGAATTTTTGAGTTATTTTTGTTTAATCAATAGTGTTCCATGGTCCCATGTCTGTCACTATTTTTCAACAGTACTTATGATGCCACTAATCGTCTGTTTAAACATAGTTTGTTTCGAGTAAAGATAAATAGTCTTTCAAATTACGTAAAGGTGTCATTTTCGCATTTCTGTGGTACTTAAAAACTAACTAACGACTCATTATGAGGAGTAACGTCAGCACTAGAAGTTGGATGAATGAAAGACGTCTTTGAAGCAAAGCGTCTGCGAGTCGCGGTCCCGACCCGTTTTCATTACGCGGTTATATAAAGGTCATTATATGCCTTCAGGGTTGCCCCTGTTTACTCATACTTTATTGAAATACTGCGATTTAATATGAAGAAGTACGAGCAAATCATTACTCGTATCAGTAACGATTTGCTTCCATTGGCGACCCAAATGAGCTGTAGTAATAGGGACCAAAGTTTGAGGTGATTTTTCATCATTCCGTTTGACAGTATGTTCAGCATATAGTACGAAGACATGATAATGATTGACTGATGATAATAAATAATCATTTTGCTGCAGCAAAAGATCACATAGCTCCCTAATGGATTAAAAACCATTAGTTGATTCGTTCTCCGCCCACTCTAACCCATCATTATCTACAACTCGCTTGTCGTAACAAAATCAAGTCAGGTACATCTCTATTAAAATCCCTTTAAACTTTGTCTATGCTTTTCGAACATTGACCTTGTGTAGAAGGGCTAGAAGTCATTGACTTGTTAAAGTAATTGTGTTTTTGCGTGTCGTTGGGCCCTTACGTCATATTAGGTCTAGTTTTGTACTATTAATACGGCTTCAAAATCCGTAGCTATTGATTTGTAAATCTGTTTTTAACATGGAATATGTTAGGAGTTAAAAGATCTGATTTTGTTTAAACTTAACCGGAGTAAAAATCTCGTTATTCATTTGAAAGGCCCTTTTCCGAGACACATATATTTTTGCATGCAGGCTTCTCAAAAATAGCAGATAAATATTAATCGTGTAAATATTTATTTAATTTTCCTCTATTTCAAAACATAAAAATAGTTTAGCTACGTTTTATTTTCCTTATTTTTATCCCTTTTCCGATATTATTTTAGAATTTTATGTAACATATATTTCATGCACTAATTACCTGTTGGCTTTTGGGCATAATAATTTGTAGGCGTAGGTATCTTATCTGTCTGATATCATTCTCTAAATATACACCTATCGATGTTTAAATCACGGATGTAATTGGTATGTCTTCGTATCAGGATTTAGTTGTTAGCTACTTAAAAAATGACTACATCCATAAAAATATTTTTTTTATTAAAAGCACGATTTTGAGGCGTTTTCAAAACGTGAAATAACATTTTATTGTATCTGTGCTGTGTGATGTGAGCCATAATTAATTATCATTCAAGACATAATTATATTAATTAATGATATATCGTCACGTGAAGCTTTATATTTCTTTTTATCAGAATATGGTTCATATGACAGAAAACAATAATAGGTCTTTTTAACGTTAGGATTTCGCCCCATTAGGATTTTCTTCTGTGTCGTGAGTGCGTTTACAAACACATTATTTTACATACACACTCAGATCCGGAACAGCAATATTGTTTCTTCAGAAAAAGGAATGAAATTAGGATGTAAGTAGTCTACCAAAAACCGCTGGTCGAATTGTGGTACTGTTCCTGTGGAAGTCAAAGTCAAATAATTTATTCCAATAAAACCATAAATAGGTACTTTTGAAATGTCAACAAATAAAGAAATAAATAATAGTCTGCCAAATATAATGCAGGTACAAACCGAAGGTTCAGGTGCACTTATAATTATGGGTTATGTCTACTCTAATGTAGCTATAAAATTGAGTAGGTACTTTACCAACCCTATGTCCTAGATATCCAAGCTTACGTTATACAGCAATCACTGTACGTTTGAGACAATAAACGTTCATTGAGTACACAATTAGCGCCTACGGTCAGCTCTAAAATGGGCCTTGAGTTGGCCGAACGCCCCAGTTTCCTTTGCCTGAAACGCCGAACAATTTATGGTGTTTTTACTTTTTTTTTTGTTTATGAACGCTCCGTTAGTTCCGATCAATGGCAGAGGTCAGTTAATTGGTATTTAATTGGCGTTCATCGTAATTATTTGTTTATTATTACAATTGGGTAGTTTCCTCGGTAAAAAATAAATTCTTTCGACTTTTCATTACAGTAACATATTCATAAAAAATACTTTCATTCATAGATTTGATGATCTACTTCATATTCGGTTTTTTTTTCTAGAAATAAGTTTGCTATTTGACGTACAAAATTCATAGAAAATATAGTTTTTGACGTTTCGAAAAAGTATTGAATTTGACTAGTAGGAAACTAGCCTATTGTGGAAAGTTAACAAGTTTTCTTAATGCTATATTGATGAAAGCAATTATTGGTATAAAAATCTTCTCAGTCGATGTATGATGCAGTTTTATTTTATATTGCATGACGTTATTTATATTGTAGTGTAACAAAACAACGATAAGCGTATGAATCATTGATACACCAATATCAAATCTCCCTGGTGGTCTGTAAATAAGTTAGTATGTGATTAAAGGAATCCATCCTGTGTTCTCTATAGAATATCGTTTCAATATTTTATCCTCTTATGTTTGGCCTTTTTTGATTGGGTCAAATCATCCAATGACTTCTCCTGCCTTTGGCGAGGCGAGAGGGAATGTCAGACTCTTACTGACTAAAAACCACCCCGTTCCTACTCCTGCTTTTCTAGCCGGAGCCCTGGTAACCCGCTAGGTAGTCCGCACCTCTTATGTAGTTTTGGTTGTGGTTCTTATTTTCTTCCTTATTCTCACATCTCTTTTTTGGCTAATGATAAAAACATTTTGAATGAATCTTTAAAACAACTTTACTTCTATGTAAAAATGTTCAATGATTCCTTAAAGTATGTTAGATGGATATGACATCACGCCTTTTGAACGTCATTATGTAAATCGCCTTCTTATGTCACTGTGATGTCAATTTCCCGCAAGGATTTACGCAAAACGGCCGCTAAAGGTGTAATGGGATGTAAATGGACTTATTATAATAAAAGTACTATTATGTGAACAAGTTTCAGTAAATGTTTTAAATGTGGGAGAGCCATGCTTCGGCACAAATGGGCCGGCTCGACCGGAGTACCGTACCATGGCCTCACAGAAAACCGACGTGAAACAACGCTTGCGTTGTGTTTCGTTGTGTGAGTGAGGTTACCGGAGGCCCAATTCCCCCCTTCCCAATCTTCCCCATCCCCATTACCGAACAACAACCCTTAAATTCCTAACTCCCAAAAAGCCGGTAACGCACTTGTAAAGCCTCTGGTGTTTCAAGTGTCCATGGGCGGCGGCGATTGCTTACCATCAGGTAATACGTCTGCTCGATTACCGGCATGTTTCATAAAAAAAATATTGATGAACATAATTTTCATTTCGGTGTCAAGTCTTCAATCTGATTAACCCGTTGTGTGCCGAATCGTGGATCCACACGAGATACAATGTATTTTCTATTGTTGTCTTATATACGGCATACGAGAGGTAACACCTACTCCAATCATTGCATTGTTCACAATTTTGACTCGTAATCAATCTAATATATATACAGGGTGACTTTGAATTCGACGTATTCCTCTCGGGAGGTGATAATACAACTAATTTCCTACAAAATTAGCCCTGAGGTCCTTGGGCGGAAAGTGGCTAGTTTCCGAGATATTCAACATTTTTGGACCTAAAAATCCCGAATTGATTACAAAAACATCAATAAATAAAAAAATACTGGTTGGATTTTAGTAGTTTTAGTTGTAATCAGTTGCCAATACATCAGTTATCATTTATAAATACTAAAATTGCCAGAAATATCATTCGTTTTAAAATAGCAAGTAATTTCTTATCAAATTTTGTTTTGTGTCACTAATTTGGTCAATAGAAAACTGGATTTATTTAAAAAAATATATATGACACTAAGCGTACAAACTATTAGAAAAACTTCCTTGGTTTATTAGCTACCCAGAAACATAAAATTATTTACAAAATTCTCAAAAACAAATGAATTAATTGATGATAAGTAGAGTGTAAAGAGAAAAGGGCAATTACAAAAACATCTTAATTTGCAAAATTTTGTTCAAAGTGACCTCCCCTACGACGAAGACATGCCCGAATATGCTTCCTTATCTCTATGACGGTCACTCTTGGACTGAATATGCGTCTTTTTTCGTCACTTTCTTCAAATATGTTTCGGAGAAGAATTTCGATACACGGCCAATTCCGTCCGCATAAACAAGGGATTTCATGTAAAAATCAATCGTCGTAAGACTCTGGACACCGTGCATGCCATTGGACCCTCCTGCCAGTATAACGCGTGGGAACTGAGGTATCCTACCATTGCCGCACCGTAGTTCGATAGTGCTCTGGAAAAACTATCACAATATCTATTATTAGCCCCAAAAAAGTCAACCAAATCCGAGAAAAGCAAATCCAACGTAAACAAGTATGTCATAAATAATTACCTACTTGATTGGACTGTCCTTTTTACCAAATAATTTACATAGTGAGAATTAAGATTAATTTTTAAGGAATAAGCTAGTCATTGTTTTTAATTTGAATTTAGAAACAAGATGACGAATGTATTCGAACACGGCGATTGTTCAGGTCACTATCAAACTACGATGCGGCAATGGTAGGATACCTCAGTTCCCACGTGTTATATTGGCAGGGGGATCCAGCTCCATGGCATGCACGGTGTCCAAAATCTGACGACGATTGATTTTTACATGAAATCTCTTGTTTATGCGGACGGAATTGGCCGTGTATCGAAATTCTTCTCCGAAACATATTTGAAGATAGTGACGAAAAAAAAAACGCATATTCAGTCCAAGAGTGACCGTCACAGAGATAAGGAAGCATATTCGGGCATGTCTTCGTCGTAGGGGAGGTCACTTTGAACAAAATTTTGCAAATTAAGATGTTTTTGTAATTGCCTTTTTCTCTTAACATTCTACTTATCATCAATTAATTCATTTGTTTTTGAGAATTTTGTAAATAATTTTATGTTTCTGGGTAGCTAATAAACCAAGGAAGTTTTTCTAATAGTTTGTACGCTTAGTGTCATATATGTTTTTTTTAAATAAATCTAGTTTTCTTTCGACCAAATTAGTGACACAAAACAAAATTTGATAAGAAATTACTTGCTATTTTAAAACGAATGATATTTCTGCTACTATTAGTATTTATAAATGATAACTGATGTATTGGCAACAGATTAAAACTAAAACTACTAAAATCCAACCAGTATTTTTTTATTTATTGATGTTTTTGTAATCAAATCGGGATTTTTTTACCAAAACCAAAAATGTTGAATATCTCGAAAACTAGCCACTTTCGGACAAGGAACTCAATGCTAATATTGTAGGAAATTAGTTGTATTATCACTTCTTGAGAGGAACATGTCGAATTCAAAGTCACCCTGTATAAAGTATACAATAGAAATTAACGTAAAAATGATCTAATCCAGGAACTTTTGCTGCCTATACCTAATTATCTAAGAAAATCAAACTTAAACGCATGTTATCACGTTTTTTCCGAAATGAACGTTGTACTATTGACTTGTTTCAACCATCGTACGATATGATTTATCAGGTGTTGTGTGGAACGTGGTGATCCACGTGCTTCGTGGCTTTAATCGCGATCGTTTCGTCATTATCTTTTAGTAAATAGATAACGGTATCAAAGGATTAAGTTGTAAGATGCTCATTTGGGTTAGTCGAGGCGTCGAAGCATTTTATACGGCCTTATCTTCTTCTAATAGAGAATTTTGGTGATTTAGCAAATATGTCTTTATGTTACATAGATAGCCTATCTAGAGGTTTGCTGTTTTATATGGGTTTTTCAAGTAATTTTGGCGAAAAATGCCTGTTTGTAATTAAGGCTTAGGTGATTATGTATCACTTCATGACACCTCCTTCCTTTCTTTTTACCCACCTAGAGTTGGGTAAAAATAATGTGTGTGTTCAACAAAAAAATCGCCGTCTCATCTTAGGGAGTCAATATTTTAATAGTTTTATACTTCTCTAAAGGTAGATTAAAATAATATCGATACCGGAAATATGTGGTTTTGTCTTTTACCTCATTACTGTTGCTAGTTGCCAGCTATTTTAATTACGCTCCATAAAACTTCGAAAATATTATTCATTGTAAGTGAATCAAAGTTGTTTATGAGTTTATTTTTGGTCGTATTTTTAATAGTCATTAAATCTATGATGATCAGCTATCCGTGACACAGCCTCTGACGTAATCTCCACATTTGGCAAGTGGGTTGGAGATCGCGATTTAAAAGGTCCCATTTTGCCAGAGAGCGCTGTTGTTCGGTTTCTAGATGACTAGTCCTTTAAGGCTCTTATAATACTTTTCTATGCTGTCATATTCTATAGCTTACTTTGTTTATCACATGTAACGAATAGGGTAGATAACTAATTTTTAATTTAATATCCGTCTTGTAGATTATTTTAAAATTATTAGATGCGTATTTTTTTATATTCTTAAGAAAACAAATACTTTCGAATATTTATCGGTTTGAAATATCGCGTGACGTCACTTCTAGATACATTTTATACGTATTTGTTCCCGCTTTTAAACTTTCGTTTTATCTGTTTAATATTTCGTCATTACCTAACTGACGGACTAAATAGATTTTTAATTTTCATACCCCGTCATCATCTCTATTGTAGTTAAACTTATATTTGACAGGTCATTCGTATAATCTGATGGCCACTAATGTATCGGACACTATTGGATTGGGACAGTCACAGTTGGCTGCCATCCATTAATTCCTCGCGCGTTCCTTGTCGTAACATTCACACCCCTTTCTGACCTTTAATTAACTGTCAAATTAACCTAGACTATTGTGTGTGCTTAACCAATAGGTTTATTCGTAGTTCTACGGAAATCTGCAGGATTTTCTCTTTACGCTGCGGATAGAATTTGCTAGGTATTTATTTTTGGTACTGAGTTCAGACTTGCTATTTAATATCCGCACCTACTTCCCTGATAACAGATTTCTCCTGCCTTGGGCGAGGCTAGAGGAAGTGTCCGACTCTTATTGACTAAAAACCACCCCGCTCCTACTCCTGCTTTTTAAGCCGGAGCCCCGGTAAACCCGCTAGGTAGTCCGCAGCTCCGATATTTTGATGGTCAATGTATTTTCGTAAACGGGAGGATTTACAATTTGTACCAAACTTGTATACACATGGTCATTTCCATCTCGGACGTCTCGCACCTCTGTGAGGATTTAAAATTCAATCTTTACGGTCTTATTTTTACGACTTTTAGGTAGTGAGCTCATTTCTATTTAAGCAGAGGAACCTAATACCTTAAATTATTTAAAGTTTTCTAGACCACTCTCAATTCTAGTTCCTAAACTCTAAATGCCAGTTATCCTGAAGGAATTATGAGAAGTAGGTATTCACAGAGTACTATAAATATTCACTTAAACCATTAGTTATACGTTACTTAAACAATAAGACAATTAAAAATGAACGTTTAATTCTACTTACGCTAAGTGATACTTGTTACATTGAAATAATAGCGCTGTTAATAGGTGTTTTCCTTACGATATTGTTAGTTCACGTCTAGGTAAGCTAACAAACATATTTATGACAGGTTGGTATAAAATGTGCAGGAATAATCGATTATACTAGTGCTACTAAAGCTCAAAATTGTCTAACGTTGTGAGAGATCCCTGTAAAAGACTACTTTAGAGAAGTAATAATACTCGATTCGATTAAAGCTCATAACTTAACCGACGAGCATGCATGAAAAGATTAATGACTGTTGATGAAGCGAAAGAGGTATGTAAGATCCTTAGCAATTTCCATAGTCTCTACCTACCTGCTTTTAACCTGAAACACAGGCTTGTACCTAGTTCAAGTTCTACATACAACTTTATTTTAGATAATAAGATTTTGTTTGTAATCTGGCTTTTTACACCAAATAAAGATTTTATTATTGGAGATAGGCGTGAGGTTATGTATGTATGATTCGATTAAAGTATGCTCAATGGTCACAATGGTTTAAATAGTAGTAGCATCCAGACGCTGTCTGATACAAATAATCACACTGGCGAAGTACACCATATCAAATATTTTTTATTCCACTCATCTCTAATGAGTAATAGTTGGCGTAGGTCCAGCGAATGTATTATCGTTGCAATTATAAATGTTTATACTAGAATGATATCGAGCATGACGTAAGAAACGCTCCGTGCAATGTACTACAAGAGCAACAGAACTTACAGACTTTTATCTGTGAGTATCCCAAAAGCTACAGTGGCGCCACCAAGAAAAAGCATCGACATTGTTTAGCTCTGCGCGTCTCGGTACAAAAACCTTCAATATTACAAAGGGACTTATAGGTCAGCTTGACAGTTACCTACGTCTATCATACTTAACATAAACATTATAGAAAATGTTGATCGTTCAAAGGTGGTAAGACTTTTCCCAGACCCGACAAGCCCGCTCGATTATGACGAAAAAATTACGTGTTGTTTATTTATGAAGCTTTTTCCCCTACTACAAGCGCGTTCTCGTTTTAATTATTATTGCTGTTTAGGGATTACATCAAAGACATTTACGATGTTTTTAATGAATATTCGTGACTGAGAAGTTTATACGATTTGTTTTATGAACGTAGTTTATGAAACGTTCTTACTGCACAAGTCACAAGAGGCACAGTTCCCCATATCGAGTACTCGGTTAATTTAAATTGAATCGATATATTTTCAAAGTTATCGCGATTATAATGTGGAATGTTCGTGCGGTGTCATCAACCTTTTCCATGATTCATACGAAACAACTATAAGTGGGTAGTTATCGATATATTTTTATCGATATGTGGTCAGCTAGATAAGTAGCTATCACTGGTATTCATTTCTTATGGCTACCGTTGTAATTAGTAATAAATATTTACTAAGTCTCGCATAACGTATGTGTTAGGGTTTGTGTACATTGATCGTATAATAAAGTATGCTAGAAATAATTCATAAGTTTGTTTACGTTAGTAGAGTACTAACCTGACTGTTTGTTGTAAAATTAATCTAAACACGTGTGGGATTTCACAACCCGACGGTTAGCGGTATTATTATAATTTGTTTTGTCTAGTAGTGCTCGTACACGGAATTTCGAAGTACAAGTTCAAAATATTCAACGTGTGTGGAACATTTCACATTTTAATGAATGAGCGGCGACACTGTAGGGTTTGGAATTCGACCTGGAGCTGCGGACTACCTAGCGGGTTACGGGGGCTCCGGCTCGAAGAGCAGATATAGAAACGGGTAGGTTTTTGGTCAGTAAGAGTCTCTCTCACGTCATCCTAAGCAGGTGAAGACATTGGGTAACTTTCCCCCCTCAAATCAAAAATGGATTTGCCATTGAACTCCCTTTATTGACATAGCGATATAAATGATAACATAATGATCGGTCCTGATCCGGAGCTGCGGACTATCTAGCGGGTTTACCGGGGTCCGGCTCGAAAAGCAGGAATAGGAATGGGATTGTTTTTAGTCAGTAAGAGTCTGACACTCCCTCTTGCCTCACCCTAAGCGCAGAAGTAATTGGATGATTTTCCCCCCTCGAAAAAAAAAGGGATTTGGAACTCAACCCCATTTATTGACATAGCGATATAAATGATAGCATAGCAATCCATAGACGGGATTTTTAATTTAACAACATGTGCTAATGTAAACGCACCATGCAATATTACCGTCAGTAGATAATGGCGTGTGGTTTTATTAAATGCATAGAAACTACTGTTATATCTACGGGTAACTTGTTTGCCATGTTCCGCTGTGTTAACAGGAAAGGGATAACGCTTATATTGTACATACATTATGTACCTACAATTTGTTATGTAAAAAGAATTTCATTGTGTGTAAATAATGCCTATTTCAGCCATATCATAGTTGAAACTTATCGTTTTAATATTTTCTGATGTATTTCGTTGTGGGATCCAAGACAGTCAATTATGCCCCTGGGACGCGCCGGACTTTAGCGTTCTGATATCTACTGTAGACCATGGCTTACACAAGTTGGTTGCTGCTTAGGTTTGTCTCTGAAAAAATGTCATAGGTTCAAAAAATTGTTTTCTATGAAGATTAGACGTTACTCAGTAGGGTAGTAACAATCCAAAGATTGCTCAGTAATTCGGGCAGGTGAATGAAACCGAGTGGACTAGCACCTGACCTGTTCCCAAGGCCGCTATCCCTCCTACATAATTCAATGTTTACGATAGATACTATCGACATTCTGTACTGTTAACTACTTCGTGACACCGCGGCATAAATAATATATTAGCTGAAAATAATAGTATAGCAATACGAGTAAAAAGAGCTGTTATACTTTGAGGTCTATTGAAACTTTTTATGGAGTTGTTTCAAATAATGTCTTTCTTTTGTAATAGACATAATTTACTTAATTTTTTAAATTTTCTTCCGAAATAAGCGTGAGGTATAAGGGGTAATATGTGAATTAACTCATCAGTTTATTTTTACCGTCTTTAAAAAAAGGAGGTACTATGTTCGGGTGTTTGTTGGTTTTTTTGTTTTATTTTGTTTACCGATTACTTCACCAATTATGAACTTGCTTGAAAGGGGAAATAGAATATACTCCCGAGAGTGTACCATTTTGATGATGGAACACTGTATGATGACGTTTTTTTTTTCTTGTTCGTCAGTGTGATACATTTAACTTTTCGTTGTTACGTAGACACTTCATAAAGACTATTTATCGTACAATAGTTTACGATACCAAGATACTCTCAATTGATTAGAAGAACGTTCATTCAGCTTTATGTTACGTTTTCTATAATTATTCAATGTTTACAAGCGTGTACTTTGACGTCATCGGACCAAACCAGACGGTATCTTGAGGAAATCATCAACATTTTTCTGTAAAAATATTTTCTTAGTTTGGGAATCTGTAAAATTACATCATACAATAAAATTTACTCTACTAGGTAGTTTATGATGCGGGTCTGCGGACGGCGAGCAAGGGTAGCTCGCCGTCCGATGTGGGTACGCTTCACATAGAGCCACCAAACCACCACAAAAACGTTTTACTGAAATGAAAAGGAGATGAAAAGTAGCTTAAAATAAGCCATAAGGCTTATTTTTATCTATCTCTGTACTATTTTCATTCTGACATGATTGACTGACAATTAGTCAGTACAGGTTTCAGTTTTGCAATACTAGAAGTCACTAGATTTAGTAAAAACGGGAACTTCTTAAATCCGCTTCATACATGACATTTCAGCTTCAAAACAATGCTGCTAATATTCAACGCACGATCAGAAACGAGGCCATAGCACATTCACTAATAAATTGAATAAAATCTTAGATGAAGTGATGGGCATGTTTGTGATTGGATCTAATTGTTATACAACGTCGCGTCGTCGTGTACAGTTGGTACCGATGTGACTTCATAATATGTTAGCTTTAGCTGTTGGTTCTTAGTCTTTCTTTAAAATATGTGTTATACTGCCACACTCAGACACATTTAATGATTACTTGAACTATTCCTGAGTAACGAATTTGTATCGAAAACAATTACTAACGACTAGGTTGAGTAATCATTAAACGACTCCGAGTGCAGCGAGTGTACTGTGGGAGAGCCATGCTTCGGCACGAATGCTCAGACCGGAGTGATACCACGATCTCATAGAAAACCGACGTGAAATAACGCTTGCGTTGTGTTTCGTTAAATGAGTGAGGATACCAGAGACCCAATTACCCACGTCTTCTCAATTTTCCCAATCCCCGATTCCCCAACATTCCTTCCTCCAATAAGCCGGCAACACAATTGTAACGCCTCTGGTGTTTCGGGTGTCTATGGGTGATTGCTTACCCTCAGGTGATCCGTCTGCTAGTTTAGCGGTTAAACAATTTTTTTCGGGAACTTGCAACATCTTGTCTTAATTTCCTTAATTTTCATCTTTATCGGTCAGAAGATGTCTTCTGCTAGAAAAAGGATTTCTCTCTTCGCAGCCTCATTTCCATTGTTTTTTCATATTGGTATTTAATATCTAAATGAAAAGCTTCCATTAATGAAAATTCCAATTAGAAATTATGATACTCATAGTTTTTTAATATCCTGCTCCCTGATAAGGTATATTTTTATATTTATTACGTGGGCAATTTTGTCCTCAATCCTCGATTTGCACGGGATGTTTACTTTATGCAAACAAGTTTATTTAGTTTAGATGACATTGCCGTATCAATTTGATTATTATCAATCCTCAAACAACTCTTAACTTTAAAACGTTATTGAAATACCTTACGCTGCATGTTGCATTTTGAAAATAAAATATTTTAGAACTTAGCATGCTTACTTCTTTAGTTTCAATGTAACCGTAGTTGTTAAACCTGCTTTGTTATGTTTATCACAGAATGCATACACTATATCTATACATACACATCGAATTTATTTCCATACTTATCAATACTATACAACTAACTCACAAAACTACACAGATTTCTTATTGTCGCCACATTTATTTCACTCGCTTGCTGAAGCAAAGTTACGCAATGGATATTATAGCATTTTATTGGCTTTTTCAGATATGTTCGTTAGCAAAGCAACTCGACATGACAGAGAGGCAGGTGGAACGATGGTGGAGGTTAAGAAGGAGCCAGGATAAACCCTCGACCCTGGTGAAGTTCTGTGAGAATATGTGGAGGTTCACATTTTACTTGTACAACTTCTCCTACGGTGTCTTCATATTGTGGGAGAAGGAGTGGCTTTGGGATATCGATCAGTGTTATATCGGATATCCGCACCAGGTTAGTACAGGTTTATTATAGTTTAAGTTTTTACATTTTTACTCTAGACTCATAACTCGAAAAGCGGAATGAAAACAATCTTGGTCTTATAAAAAAAGTAAAGATAAATTACGTGTTAGGATTGTCGTGTATCCTATTTTATTTCGGCATTTGTCGCCCTTGATATCAAACAAGTAGTACCTCAGAATTATGATGAATTATTCAAACAGTATAGCCTTATTCTAAACATTTTATCCTTTAGACTTCTCCTCCTTCAAATAACTCATCTTAGAGTACAGCACCCTTAAAAATACCCTTAAACGAGAGCGCGTTCGGCGCTGATTGGTTCGTTCATTCGCGCCGATCAATCAGAGCGCCGAACGGGCAATTATTTCGTTTTCGTTCAACGTAAAGCAAACTCGTACTAAGGGTACAGATTGTTGCTAATTATCGCTTCAATGCAACGTAACTCGGAGCACGAGTAGTACTAATGAATGACGAATATCAATTATGTGATATTTAACGAGTGTATGCCAGATAGTTGCGAGAGGTGTGCCTGCCTGGTATTTCGACATTCCTAGTGTAACACACGTAGGTAAATGGAAGGATCACGATTGTTGCTCAAAGCAATGGACTCGACTGGGTTCCATTTGTCATCTACTGCTAAAAGGTTCGCGGGTGACGTAAAGGCTAAGTAAGGGTACATTCGACAGAGATCGGATAACAGCGCTCTCTGATAAACTTAGAGAAAGATATGGATTGAAAGACGACGTAGTGACAAGGATTGAAAAGGGAATGGGACGATGGGTTAGATATGTAGAAAGGGTTGCTGAATGCAGATTTACGAAAGTATACAGAGCGAATATGAATGGGACCGGCGGTAGAGTACGCCCTAGGATATAAGGACCGAAAAGGAAAGGCCAAAAAATCTTAACCGGGCCTTACAACCTTAAAAATAATTCACAAATGATTTTTTTTCTCACCAAAACATTATCAAACATATGAAAAAAGTTATAAATTAGTTAGCCAAGGTTATTAGCTACCGTTTGACGTCCTTTTTTTTTGTTTCTACGACGCATACAACCCAAAATATCAAAAAAAGTAAAAAAAATATTAAAATAGCCATAACTTTTACGGGGAGGAGATTCGACCCCTTCGACCCCGACTTTTGTCGATAAAATTAGATGTAGTACTCAGCCTTAACGGGTTAGAAGTCTCACCCCTATCACATATCTGTCGTTGAAGTAAGATTTCTTTAGATTTAGGTAATTCAAAAATATTGCTTCGTTATCTCGTTCATACGGAATATACTATGATACCTATACATACAAAAACAATATATCTGTAGAGTAACTGTAGTTAGCAACAATGTTTTCCAGTAATAGACAATGCTCATCAGAGCATGGTTATCAACAGGTGTGTAAGTTATCATTCAGATAGACACAATCAGGTAGGCATTGCAAGCGAAAATTAATTTATCACATGTAATAAATATTTACAAACAATTTATGGTTTATTTACCCGATCGCAATTATGTAATCGTTTAATTTAGGGGGGTACCTACTACTACTAATTAGGCATTTTAAAGTACTTTAATTTGCACAAAATCTTGTCCTTGAATAGTTTTCTGTAAGACTGGATTTTAACGCAGTTGTACTCTTCTGTTAGGAGAGAGTAGGATCTGTTTAAATGCCATAAAAATATTTGTTTCCTAAGTGAATCGAACACGCGATACGTTGCTCAGCAACTGATCATCCTGACAACCGAACAAAGTTTTAAATATTAAATTAAATCCGTCGCCTTGTGGACGCGATGGAAATAATTAATAGTTAATAATCCTGAGGGCAATGTCACAGCGGGTTTATTTTCGCATCATGGCGTTACTGTAACATTTTTTTTAAAACGTTGCCCCACATTAGAATTTTCTCCTGTGTCGTGGGTGCGTTTACAAACATACAAGTTCACATGCACATGACACCCAGACCCGAAACCTGGATCACACAAAGAGTTGCTCCGAAAACATTTGACTCACATTTCTTTTTCTATCACTTCCAGGGCCTCACCAACGACATCTGGTGGTACTACATGATATCAGCAGCGTTTTATTGGGCGCTGACGTTCTCCCAGTTCTGGGACGTGCGGCGCAAGGACTTCTGGCAGATGTTCGTGCACCACATCGCCACCATCCTGCTGCTGTCCTTCAGCTGGGTCTGCAACCTGCACAGGATCGGCACGCTCGTGCTCTTAGTCCATGACTGTGCGGATATTTTCTTGGACGCAGCGAAAGCAGCGAAATACGCCAATTATCAACGGCTGTGTGACACTATCTTCGCTGGTTTTACTGTCTTATGGATTGTTTCAAGACTCTTCGTCTATCCGTTCTACATTATTTGGAGGTAAGCTTTTTATCTCTATCGTTTTAAAGGTTTGCAAATATTAAGATTTATTAAAATTATCTCTGTTTTACGAAAGTGTTTTTGAATTATTAATGGTTTATGAGGAAGTATTAACAATGTTCTTATCTAGCTCACTCTAACTGTTAGAATAATTTTAGATCTTAAAAGACTTCAAAGGAAAATGGTCTTTAAAAGCACCGTAGAGTTGACCAGGGACCTTAGTCTGCTATTACAATTGTGTCAGAATGGTCGATCACTGAGCAGTGCGAGAGGCACGGAGCTATGTAGGTTGTATAGCTCCGTCCCTCTTGCACTGAGCCAGACTAAGGCCCCAGCTCCAATGTTATTTCCAGTACATCAATCCGCGCTCCCATGCTGCTCCCGATGTTCCCCGCCTACTACATCTTCAACTCGCTGCTGTGTCTACTATTAGGCTTGCATATGGTATGGACCTGGCTTATACTGCAGGTCGCCTATAAGGCTATTAGTGCTGGACAGGTAAGTCAGATTTTATTACCTTTTTAATGACATCTTTTGTTTTATCATCTTCTAACCATTTAGCTTCGCTCTTTAGAATATAGATTTTGAATTAATCCAATACTTCCTTTATTTAAAGACCTTTTTAAAGGTCGCACCGCACGCATCCCACGCATTCCGTATGACGTCATCAATACGCATCGCATGTAGGCATTGCTGATGATGCGGTCCGTACGATGCGGATCAGTGGACGCAGTTGTATGAGTTTCTATACAAGACAAACTAAAATCCGTTGCGTGCGATGCGTACGATGCGGGTCTGTGGACGCTTACCTTAAAAGAGTATCTAATCAAATTAATACCTACAATAGTTTACACCCAAATGTTAAAAAAAATCTCAATTGTCTCTTTATTATATTGCAGCGTTCATATAAGTATTATAAATCTTCTTAGATTGCTATAAGCCCATCATTATGATAGCAGGACAATCCTAATGCCAAACATTAGACGTAATTTTAAACTTGACAAATATTAATTTATGATTGCTAAATACTTTTTTGTCTAATCTCCTACAGTTACAATATTAATAAACTAAAAATCACGGTTTATTCACGTACATTAATGGAGAAAAGCTCTACTAGTTTCGAGTCACAGGGACTCTTCATCATGAGCAGCGTGCGCAGACGCGGCGACGTCGCACGACGCACGCTACTAGTGTACGTAATTGCGTGTGAATTATATTGCGCATTCATATTCGACCGTGACTTTTAGTTTATTTAGTATGTCTCACGATAGTGTTGTTATAACAATGTAGTTACAATCTTTACAATAAAATTAATTGTCCATTTTTCAGATGGAAGGCGACATCAGAAGTTCTAGTTCGGAAATAAGCGACAGTTCACACCAATCGAACCACAGCACGCCGAATCGTGTCAATAATAAAAAGTAAGTACAAATATTTTACTTCGTATTTCAATACATGTTATGTTCAACTGCCGCATTTGTTTTGTCCAACATCAACAGTCATGTCTAAGGATTGTACACAAGCCAAATTATATATTATCAAATAGCAAATGAAGGAATTTGAGATATTGGTTCTTCATATTGTTGTCTGTAAAAATCGTTTTATTACTGCTTCATTACTTATCTGTAATTATAAGTGTGGGAGAGCCATGCTTCGACACGAATGGGCTGGCTCGGCCGGAGTGATACCACGGGTTCACAGAAAACCGACGTGAAACAATGCTTTCATTGTGTGAGTGAGGTTACCGGAGGCCCAATTACCCCCTTTCCAATCTTGCCAATCCCCGATTCCCCAACAACCCCTAAATTCCTAACCCCGAAAAGGCCGGCAACGCACTTGTAACGCCTTTGGTGTTTTAAGTGTCAATGGGCGTTACGATCAGCTTATTCCATAAAAAAAAATCGAAATCAGATCCAGAATGGAAACAAAGCTTCATATTCTACGTACCACGGCGTAATAAACAAATGGAATGCTAACTCGCACATTTTTCCCCAGAGTGAGACTCGTGAGATATACGAGAACCGCAGGAGGGACTCTCATTCGGCGACCGCCGAAGTCTTAGGGCAAGGTCTCGATACCCGGTGTGAACCGGCAAGTGAAAATAAAAACGTTAGTGAGGTTCCCCGGACAAACTACTGCCCCCTACCTGCATGATGCTATTCTAACGACTATGACCCGTGTGGATATTTTCATTGGTCGCAATATAATACGGTAGTTTCCTACTAGTCAAATTCAATACTTTTATCGAAATGTCAAAAACGTTATCTTTATTTTTCTATGAATTTTGTAGGAGATCGCAATTTATGACGTCATATTTTTTTTGCGTCAAAAAGCATGCTTACTTTTCTAAAATTAGCTAGAAAAATTAAATAAATACATAAGTAAATAGTCGAAATTAATTAATGAAAGTACGATTATTTTGGGATATTTTATTTTATTGAAATGTCAAAATAATT
Organism: Spodoptera frugiperda; assembly: GCF_023101765.2. Taxonomy (NCBI): domain Eukaryota; kingdom Metazoa; phylum Arthropoda; class Insecta; order Lepidoptera; family Noctuidae; genus Spodoptera; species Spodoptera frugiperda. The sequence continues at coordinate 5,842,057 of NC_064222.1, forward strand.
TATTTTTGACCTAGGAAACTACCCAATTGGCAAATAACCTCGTCTCGATTTTTTTTAATTCTTATTATCACCGGTGAAGGCTTTGCTCTCCAAACTTGCTTGCAGCAGGTTCCTAAAGATTCCAGGTGTTGATTTTCAGTTTTCCAGCCATCATTCTAATAATTTTGATCCCATTTTTCATATTATTATTATCATTCCGGTAAAATGCAAGGTTTGTGCGAGCTTTGCGTTTGGATTTTGAACCCTATTTTTTATTAATTATAACAGAGTTTAGCATGAGTTTTCTACGAGGGTGGCGGTGTGATGCCGATGCTTTTTAAGGATTACTATTGGGAGGGAATATTGACAGACTTGTAGAGAAATAAATCATCATTGTCATCACTCCACTAATTATCTGCTCTTTGACTTAACATTTATAGCCGTAGCTGAGTTGAGTATCTTCGTTAATGCAATAGAAAACGAAACAAATCTATAGGGATTTCTTATGACTATCGATAAAGGTAAAACTGTCCTCAGTTGCCCGCATCGTATGCATCACACTTGACTTGTTTAAGGACAAGGGGTCATACAACTGCATCCACTAATCCGCATCGTACGGTACCAGACTTATTTCGGTTTTTCGGCAATTCCTACACGTGCGATGCGTACCGATGACGTCATACGGAATGTCAATGCTAAAAATCCGAGTGAAAGTGGTATCGGCAATCCAATTGCTGATACTCGCGTCGGAAATTCGATCGCTGTCGAGACAGTGGACGCAGTCTAAAAAAATTAATACGTTTGACGCGATCCGTCCGATGCGTACGATGCGGATCTGTGATCAACATTCGTTTTCTATAGCGTTAACGATTTATACTCAACTTGGCTAATGGTGCCGTCCATTTTAAAATACTAACATGTAATCACCTCTTTGCAGAGAGACATAGGGTCAGGCCGACCGTCCAGGCGTTCTGCTCAGCGTCCGTGGCGCCATCTGGCGGCCACAAACATGACTACATCACTCCACGTTACGAGGTTGTAACTAGTATATCATTAATTATACAAGGGGCCACGTTTACATTTTGTATTTATGACAAACTGTCTGTTCTTTAAGTCTTTGACTGCCAATAGAAAACTGTTGAAGGCAAATCCTCCGCTAACGTCGGTCACCGGTGACCACCACGGCGTTCAATGTGTTAAGTTTTATATATCAGCATCATCAGTTGGGAGTTGTCTATTGCTGAATAAAAGCTTCCCCTTAAGCAGGGTTGCAATAATTCCCGCGCTTGACAGGCTTTGCTATGCAATTTTTTAACCAAATGTATACAAATGTTGTTTTATAATGTCTATTTTTATGTTTATTACATTAAAGTATTTTAAAGAAGCCTTACAAAGACCACAATCATGAGAATAATTTATTAATTTATTTATGATAGTCGTTGTTGACTGCACAAAACCTCGATCTACAAGATTATTTAATAACTTTAAGCTTATTTAAAATATATCTCAGTAATGTGGCCCCAAAACGTTCGTCCTATTATGTTGTTCATTCATTCGTGAATGAACGAAACGAGCTATTGATAAGTCCGTATTTATAATGAACACGTGAGATTTCTAAGTATTGATAAACGTAAATATTTTCTAACTAGGGAAGCTATCATAATTATCGATAACGACTCTATATCGATACTTTTTATTTTATTTTTAAGCCCACAATATTCGATATTTCTTTATCGATAAATATGATGACATCCCTAAGTTCAAATCGTGTATATTAGGAATCTGGTTTTAATTGATATAATAATATTTTAGTTTATTTTGTCATCATGATGGTACATAATGATTTAGTACATAATCAATAAATTTAAAGATTCTTAATAAACACGAATAATTTATTGCTTATGCTATTTACAGAAAATAATTATTATTAAATAAGCAATACCAAACATTGAAAATCGATCATGAAAAGTGACATTCAAATTATGACTCCATGTTGTGAATTCAAAAGTAAGTTTATCACAGGCTTTTTTTATCACCACGCTATTTTTTCGTACGAGGTATCAATCAAACAGACCAATTAAAAAAAACTTTTTACAAAAATAAAATAACCGACTTCGCTGATGAAAATCGGTTAAAAAGAATACTAAAATGCCAAAATAACTTTTATTTCGGTGATTGGTGTTAAATAAGAAACAAACAATAATGAGAAAAACTGACTTTCGATATTCAAGTCAATTTGATCCTTTTAAACTTTTTTTAACCGTCTTTCTTTAGTGAACCAGGTTTTTATTATTTAAGAATGGAATGCGTGAATGACTACCTAACTCTCAGAAAAAAAATTGATGGTGATAAAAAATTTTGGCTGTATAAATAAAAAAAATATATACAAAAAATTGTACTTGTGTAATTAAGTTACAGAGGAAGCAATACAATGATTATTAAAAATAATAATTAAAAAAAAAACATACCAAAAATGCGACCCACAACGGTGCTGAGAAAGTTAAGCATAGATTATAAAATGTAAGCATTTATTTTGTATTAGCTTAAGCGCTTTATAAGTACTTATTCGTGATAAGTGAAAAAGTATACATATTTCGCGATTTGATCATACTTCTTTTTTTAATTTTTTATCTAGGGTGGTATTCAGTATCAGATTTTTTTAAATTTGGTGAATCACTTACCCTTTTAGATGACAAAGCTAAAGTGTACCAACGAGTATGCTATGAAGAAACTGAAAATAAAATAGAAGATGAAGTAGATATCCTTATGTCAAGTGACATTTTTAAATATAGTCTACTTAATTTGTAACATTGAATTTAAATTTTCCTATGTTATCTATGGATGACAGTTCCATTTTAAAAAATGCCGAAAATAACCCTAGAATTTCGTGTGAACGGTCTAAATGTATGAGAAATTGATTTTCTTCTTGTATTATTTATTTTAAGCGAATATTATTTCTTATACGCTTGTTCCTTTTAACCATTGCATTGAAAAACACACCTTAACATCAATGCAATAAGGTTTTATATTCTTTGTTGCCATTCTGAAAGTCACAATCCTTGTAATTAGTTTCTATAAATCAATTGGTACTATTAGGTACTTCGTGTAACTGCGCTTCGCAAGCAGAAAGGTGATTAAATAAATAATTGTTAAGCTAGAATAAACTTACACGTCTAAACAATAAGGTAGATTATTTATTGGGGGACCATGCAGTTGGATCATATTGATTTATCGATATTTTGTATACGTTGCGTAAATTAACATTATCATTATATTAGCTAAAGTGGATTTAGTATAAACACCGTAGGGTAGGTGAAATTAATTCCTAACTTTCCTCAATTTTTCCAAAAATCAATTTTGCGAAGTAAATATGAATATTTTATATCAGATACTAGTCTGATGCTATTTATTCAAGTAAATCATACGATATTGTTGTTAATGAAGTTCCCCTATTAAAATTATATTAGTGAAATTGAAATAGAATATTATATGGGCTGTATAAATGTATAAATGAGTCCTTATGTGAACTATGTCACGATACATAGGACTAGTAGAAAGTCGGCCCATTATCATCCCTAGAGAGTGGACTTCCCTTGGGTGCGAACGAAACGGTTCTTATCCACGTTCCTAATCTGTGTAGCAATCTAAAGACTTCTATTTTCCTGAGAAATACTACCCGGGTCTTTTTAAGCTCAGAGTGAATATGTAGTTTCTAAGTCTATGTGCTCCATCTTCGCTTCACCGTTTTAACAGTAAGCGGGTTGGTGGCCAAACGCAGACTTATCACCGCTAAAAAAAATACTTCATGTTTGAAACTCTGAAAAGAAAATTACAATCAAACCAACTTTAAGATAGTAAAAAATATATTTATACAACACATGTAATATTCCATTTGTCCCTTAGATAGGATAATATAATAAAATTTATTATTATTAAATAAGTAATTAGTGCCTAAATACACGCGCGCGTAACATGTCTTATTGAAAATTCCAAAATTAGATATAAAGTAAGAATAGTTATTATAAATTAGTATTTGCGTTGATACATGCTTTAGAAGTCTAGGCGGTGAGGCTTGGGACTCTGAAATCATATGAAAATATTAAATTAAAATCATGGTATCAAAAGGGCTGATAATTTAATACGTTGTTTTGAAAATTTTGATTAGAATATTTTATGACTGATCAATTAAACTGGGTATTTTTTTGTACCAAATCATGAACAAAAATGTTATGTTTAAACGTACGAGTAAACTGGCGGGTTGTACTACAATCATGGAAATGGTATTCGACTAAACTATATTTTTTATAATAACTATCGTGCGACATACCGACTTAACTAAAAAATCACGGCTTACTCACGTTCAATAATGTAGAAAAGCTCTACTGGTTTCGAGTCACTCAGAGGGACTCTTCATCATGTGCTGCGTGTGCAGACGCGCACGCTCTGTGACTCGAAACTAGTAGAGCTTTTCTCCATTAATAATGTAACTAAACCGTGATTTTTAGTTAATTCGACTAGACTAACTTTATAAATCAGCCTTACACAATCTTGATTAAAAAGCGAATCGACCCGCTGTGTATCATCAGTATGAGCAAGTAAATAAGTATTTCAAGACTCGTAGCATTTTAGAATCGCCTTATCATGCACTTAGGTGTCACAAATCAATGTAAATAACTAAATAAGTAAGTGCAAATAATTAGTTGTGAAATACAAAACTTTACCTACTATTTATGTCCAAAAATCAAATAAGTACAGAATATATTATTGTAATATTAATCACTGAATTAATGCAAGTATTAAAAACTATTGAAGAGTTTCTTAAATTTTATTATAACTTTCGTGAGACATACTAAATTAATTATTATGTTATCGGCTTAATCACGTAACTGTTGGACGAGGAACTCGATTAGTTTCAAGCGATGCTACAGAGTAGCAGCGCGACAGTCGCCGCGTCGTGTGTTGCGGAATGTTGCTCATGAATATGAGCCTCTAGCATGGCTTGAAACTAGTCGAGTTCCTCGTCAAACAGTTAATTGAGTAAGCCGATAACATAATAATTAGTTTCTTAAATAAATAAATTCGCTACGTGAACGTAGATGTTATATTTCCGCCTGTTCCTAATTTCACAAACTTATTTATAAAGCTTCAGATGCTTTGAGGCGACCGAGATATCGAAACGAAGAAAAGTTTTCTATGAAACTTTTATTCCACATACAAATACATTAATAAATTTTGCGTCTACAATAAATATTATAGCAAAATAGGTATTGTCACACTAAGTGCCGCACTCAAAGACATTTAATGACTACTTAAACTATTCCTTAGTAACTATTTTGTATCGAAAACAATTGCTAAGGACTGGGTTAAGTAACCATTAAATGACTCTGAGTACGTACTCAAAAAGTTGTTATTAGTCCAATTTAACTTCAATTTTTTAATCTAAATATATTCCCGCCGATACCGCTAGTGTCGCCTGGTGTTATCTAATTTAATATTAAAATAAACAAACAAAATATAAACCATATCATTTGACATAATGTACATTTATTATTGCACATTTGTTAGATAGTTGAATAGTGATATCGATTTATTATTTAGTGGAGTATCGAGTGACTCTGACTAATAGTTGTTAGTCGATTAATCGATATTCGAACACCACTAATGTTAAGTAATATTTAACAAATCGATACTATCGAATACACCCAAAGACGCTTTATGAAGCTTAAAAATAAATAAAACATTTAATAGTCTGTAAGAATATTTAAATTATTTACAATCGTAATCAATGCGATCATAATATTATTTAATTTTATAACTACTTATGTTATTTTTGTTTTGATAATTAAAGGAATTGTTCGTTTTATGCATGATGGCAGAATATACAATAGTTTTTACATTTTACGTGCATTGAGGCTAATCTATATCACCGATGCTTTTTTAAAATCGTTTTGCTTTTTTAAATATTAAATTGTACAATTTATAAAGGTATTCCTTTCTCCCAAACTACCAATTAAGGTAATACTTTCCGATTTATTCTTTGTTATATATTTTTTTATATGGACATTTTATGTATGGAAATTTTGAAAAATCAAAACTATCGCAGCCAATGCAACACGGTAGTGTTTATTAATTTTATATTTTTAGTATTTAATATTATTTTTATGTGTATGTAAGTGTTATTGTAGTTTTATATAAGCATTATGTTCCAAAAAAGTATTTATTTCGCATTACAAAATGGTACTTATGAATTGGTTGCTAATATATTAAAGTATAGCAAGTATTGGATGTAGACAGTGCTCTTATGAAAAAAATAAATAGAATGTTAAATTGTAAGATCCTTTTTTCCTAAAGATTAATATTATTCCTTCAAAAATATAAATGAGAATGGTTTAATACCACAGCTCGTTCATCTAAATAGATTTTTTTCTAGCAATGTAAGAACACTACAAACAATACTATATCTACATCACCGATTTGAACGTATACAATATTTATTTAAAATGTCATAAATACGATTAAGTTTTTGCATTTTGCTGAATATTTTATCTAGCCTAATATTCGACAGCAATTTTTGCATGACTGTTTTTCGTGCTGCTAAATAACTTTGCCTTGGTAGTATGATCGATTTATAATAATTGGTTTGTTACAACTGACTTCTAATTAAAGAGGAGGTTTCTCTTTGTACACGCAAGTTTACCTTTAGTACGAGTTTGCTTTACGTTTAAAGTAATCGAAACGAAAGCGCGTCCGGCGCTCTGATTGGCCAGCTCGAATAAACCAACCAATCAAAGCGCCGAACACGCTCTCATTTTCGTAAAGTAAACTTATACTAAGGGTACCGTCTCAAACCTTGTGTAAAATGTAATTTTCCCTTATGATTCAGTCATGGTGATAGGACTCTACCAAGTAAAAATTGTTATATGCCGCAGGAAAGCAGTTATGGAAAACTCACCCTTATTGCCTATACATAATTTCCTATGTATATTTGTCATGTCGTGTCTATAACTGTGCTGTTACCCTTTAAAACAACCAAATAATGTACAAATAAAACATTATCATGATACGTTGGTGCCTTTCACTATATTTTAAAAATTGTTGATATATAGGTAACGTGTAGAAACGTTTGTATGATAAGATAAACGAAATGTATGTTGAAAAGTATATTACCTTATGTTGTATGTGTTGATCTCTGTCCTAATTGCATTTGTCGTTAAATTTATTTTTATTATCACCATTTTTTATGTAAATTTTTAATTAAAATGTGCGTATTATGGTTGTTGTTTTTGGTGTAGGTTAACTAACTTTTTGTTTCGTACACAAAATTAGTCACTGGGGTTTTATTTTGCCTAAATTGGCATTTCCCTGACAGTTTCGTGCCCCATCTCTGAATTCTAGATCCTCAAAAGGCCGGTAATGCACTTGTAACACCTTTTGGTGTTTCGAATGTCCATAAGCGGCGCCGATTTCTCATCATCAGGTGATCTACATTGCTTATTAAGAAATAATTGGTATTTGGCTCTTTTTTCATTACTAAATAAAGATTAGATCTGTCTCCACGTTCATCGGCTTAACCTAAAAAAACAACTTAAAAAAAAGACATAAGTGTCAATGTTAACTTGTGTTCCATTTTCGAATCCGATGTTGCCAGTGATTAATTTTGTGTAGAATGGGTATGTTTATTATTTATAAACAAAAGAGGTAAATTGTTATAATGAGGTCGTCGTTGTACTGTGAATGTGATGCGGCGTGCGAGAATATCATTAAAGAGTGTTGATTTGCAAAATAGTCTCTTTTGTATGCGATGAAACAATAATAAATTGATACGAAATATAACATGTTTTATTTTTATAACGTGACTGAATAAATTATTATAGAATGTTCTATGCAGCTTAAATGACTACCTAACAGACAAATATAGAAAGCTAATTTAAGAATTCGATTTCATCATCATATCGTCACGCCTTTAATCTCCGAAGGGGTAGGCAGAGGTGCACATTATGGCACGTAATGCCACTGTACAATGTACACCCAATTTTTACAATTTATGTTGTAAGGCCCATCTAATAGGTGGTTAGCCTATTGCCATATTCCGGGCACATTTCCAGACTCCGTGCTACCACTGAGAAATTTTCGAAAATCCGAAAAATGCCCAGTAGGATCGAACCTAAGAACCTTTACCCGGCAGTCGCACTTGTAACCACTCGGCCAACGAGGCGGCCTTTGGGCAAAGAATTCGATTTGTTCAAACTTCGTTATAATATTTTATTGGTCAATAAATAATACAAAGTTCTTATGATCTCATAATAACTTGTTCCGATTATATGTCTAACTAAATATCTTTGGCTTAAAGACGTTTTCCAGGAGTTTAATGAAATACTATCAAATGTTCTAGAACCTACCTACTTATAGATTAAAAAAAAAATGTTTTTGATACTATATTGTATATTATTCTCAATAATGTATGCCTACTAAAAGGAAGTAAAGCACAGTAAATGCTTCATCATCCGCTTCTGCAAGTCTAAAATAGAGCCTTAAATATATGTACATTATTTTTTTGTTTTTGTTTGCCAACATTACCTATATGGATAGTTTGAAAAAAGAAAATTGAATACACTTAGGATCACAATTATTATCCCTTTCCTCAATCTCTCCAATCCCCGAATCCTTAACAATCCTCAACCTTCTAAACCCCAGAAGGCAACGCACTTGTAACGTCTCCGTTTTTAGGTGTCTATGGGCGATGTCGATTGCTTGCCATCAGTTGAAACGTCGTCTTGTTTAGCGGCTTATACTTACTATAAAAAAATATGCGTCGCTACTTATACATACATATAGCTTAGGTTTTTTTAAGGCCGTAAATCATACAATGACTTCTCCTGCCTTGGGCGAGGCGAAAGGGAGTGACAGTTTTACTGACTAGGAACCACCCGCCACCGAGTAGGAACCACCGTTCCTACTCCTACTTATCGAACCGGAGTCCTTGTAACCCGCTAGGTAGTTCGCAGCTTCGGATCATATAGCTTAACTTAGCAATGAGTTCTACTTACATATGTATATAAGCTTGTTCTTCGATAGAGGCCTACTTTTTTTATTGCTACTAGAGATGAGATATTTAATATTGAGAAGGGCAAAACAAGCCAGCGCGTTCATTAATTCAACCTTCATTCAACATTTTAAATTTGATGGCCGGTTTTATTAACCAAAGTTATTTATATCTTGTTACACAATAACTTGTAAGATTAGAAGTATTTTTATTTATTTGTTTATCTATTTATTAATAGGTGACCCGGCAAACTTCGTACCAGCTCAAATTTTTATTTCTCACCTTCTCTGGACCTCCACAAATAGTTCAAGATCAAAATGAGCCAAATCGCTTCAGCCGTTTTCGAGTTTTAGTGAGACTAAAGAACAGCAATATATTTTTTATATATAGAGTTTATAGGGACGAGAGATTATAAGCAAGTAAGGTAAGGTATCTGTATACATAGTATTAAAGAAAAAAGTATTGGGCTTATATAGTCGCCAAGTACATGTGTAATACATGTTAATTTGAAATTAGTGGCGTCCATAAATTACGTCAGATGTTTGAAGGGGGTCGAGTCAAATCTCATCTGTAATCTTACGTTGGGGAGTGGGACTATATCTTTTCTGGTTTTACTGAAAATCATATGGATATGTTGGTATCTCTCTTGAGACTGCGTATGATTCTCCATGGACTGAATTAGAGTACATGTTCTTTTTTTATTGCAGTAATGAGGATCTAAGTACCTATTCTATTGTTAAACTTTTATTACACTTATAGCTCTTAGCATTATTTATTACTACTTAGTCTTAAGTAGTAGTAAATAAAAGCAAAAAGATTTTTTTTTCTTTCTACAACAACAATCCAACACGGACGTGTCGGGTCGGGACGGGTCTGCGGAGGGTGAGGAAGGGTAACTCTGCGCCCGAACAGAATCAGAACCCGTACGTGTGGCGCGTCGGGTTCCGCGCGCGCCTAATGGAGCCGTCAGACCACCATGGAGCCCAGTAGGGCTGATGCCTGATCCGGAGCTGCGGACTACCTAGCGGGTTTACCAGGGCTCCAGCCCAACAAGCAAGAGTAGGAACGGGGTGGTTTTTAGTCATTAAGAGTCTGACACTCCCTCTCGCCTTGCCCAGGGTGGGGGAAGTAATTGAATGATTTTCCCCCTTTAAAAAAACACGTTTTTACGCTAGAAACCAACAGTTTGTAAAATCTCTGGTGACCTTGGGGAATGGAGGAGGGGGCTAAATAAAATCTCACATCTTCTGACCAGGGGGAGAGGGAGGGATAGAAAATTTAAAGAAACACCTCACGTAGTTTATGGACTATATACCTAGGTGTTTTATTAATTCTAAATAGGTAACCACTTATTCATACTGCATTATCTGATTGTAAACTGATTAGGCGTTTATAACTTACCCGATATTTTACTATCGACATAGATATCGCAATCAAGTGTTATTTTGTAATGATAATAATTGTATTATTGGGAATGATTACTTCATACAAGACATATTATCTAACAAACAACCACGTTCAATTATCCGGTTCCAGTTTGCCTTGCAGTAGGTACCTATAAGTTTTATGTGTTTTGGTTCGACACGCCGACGCGAGTGACGCTTCTTCGGACCTCGTAATTACAAAAATATAAATAAAAAAATACTTAAAACAAAATATTCCTAAAAGTGATTATTTTCATTAATATTATCTACTAAGTATTAAAATAATTTTAATTTATATTTGTGGACTTTTGCTAAAATGGATACATTAAAGTGGCTATCAGATTTGTTTTGGGATGAGCGCTGGTGGCTGCCTCGTGGCGCGAAGTGGGCTGATGTGACCAATGGACCGGACAAAACTGTGTTACATCCTGATGTGTCAGATTTTTACTATGTTATACCTTTGACGATCGGCTTACTCGTCCTAAGATATGTATTGAACATGTAAGTACTTTTTTTTCTATTTAGTATGGGGAAACCTGTTATGACTTAAACTTTAAACCACATATTTGTTATCATCTTGGCTGACAATATACGAAAAATTAGCGAAATAGGCCCAGTAGGTAAGCCAAAAAGTATATTATTCTCAGTGAGTTAATTTGAATACTCTACACACATTCCTAGTCAACCTGCAAAATTACAGCTTTTCTGTGATCAAGGAACATGTAGCTGTTTACACAGAATTTAATACTTAAAATTAATTTAATTATTTATTTTATGTGAAAAATTCTATTTTTTATTTTCGGTTTTCGTTGAAATGTTTAGTTGTATTATGCTTCTGTGGACGAGTAGCACTTGTAGTTTCATTTAAGTCATATGAGTGTTCTCCATACTGCCTATATTGTAATGTAGGTACTTAATTACCGGTTGCGTCATTGACCGAAATGGAAAAGATTGCCGAGCAAGTGTCTTCGGTTTGGCAGATCCCCGTGTTGGCCGTTATAGTAAATTTTTAAAATGCGTAGTAAAACCACGAAGTATATCTCGTGCCACATTTAGGTACATGGGATTTTATTTATACAGAGTGGCCAAAGTCGTGGATCAAACAAAACAGGGAGATAAAGGATACCTCCTATTTTTATTTCCAACACGAAATCTTTCTCCACCATGGCCATAACTTCGTTGCGCGAAAAGAATTTGATTAAGTATTTTAGTTTTATTCAGTGAAACTATCGTGCTTTATTACAATTTAATCAGTAAAATATAAGTTTATTAACCACAATAAAGCTAAAGGTGTTGTATTATAACTCGATAATGTATCAATACATAGATAAATACTACAAATTGTATTACTCAGCTTGTAGTAAGTACCTACCAAATTAAACGAGCAACGATTTCTTCCCATAAATTTTGAAGCGTTACAAAAAATTACTTCTCTATTTAAGAGCACGATTCGAAAAACAAAAATGCGTATTATAAAAAGTAACCCTTTATTATTAAAAGACTTGCTAATTTAATGCTGATGCAAATGAGGTACCTACAACACTACTCTTTGACCTTTAGTTCCTCATTTCATCCCGATTCCTTCAGCCGTTTTGTCGTGTTTGTGTAACAAACAAATAAACAAATATACACACAAATTCACTAACAGCAACTTTTCGCATTAACACATTAAACGCCATAGGGGGTAAAAGTGACCGGCGCTAGCGTTGGACTTGCCTTCAACAGATTTTTGTTGGCAGTCAAAGTGGTCAAAGTCTTAATAATATTTAGTAAGATTAATAAGATGAATTTTATTAATAGAGAACAACTAATCCAGACTAAACTTGATTAAAATACAAAATATAGGCAACAAGAATGTCGATTTTTTGTATCCCTCAATCAGGTTTTCATAGCATTTAAAAACTAAAATTAATTAAACCATACAATAACAACATATTTTCCTTAATCTATTAATAAAAAACTTATAGTAGTTATTAAAAAATAATCGTGATTTGCTTGTTTTTTTGTTGGCATTGAATAAGAGCCTAGACAATGAAAGAAGTTTTCAAATCGCTCACTGGGGAGGACATGCATAGTCTTTCAGTACTAGCAAATATTATGACTGTTTTCAGCAATTATCATTCACCCCTATGAACTAGCGTGACGTAACACTTAAACTAACCTGTACGGTTAGGTCCCACTTATAGGGTGCTGAAAACCAATAAGTCACCTATCTTATCTTAGCTTGCTTGTCAGGGAATCGGGGATTGGGAAGGGAGGGCATTGTTTCACGTCGGTTTTCTGTGAGGCCGTCAGACGAGTGTCACACCGGTCAAGCCGGCAAATTCATGCCGAAGCATAGCTCTCCCACGTTTAGGATTTGTTTACATTAAGAAAAATAGATTAATGGTACTTACCTAATATATCTAATAATTACCATATTTTTGCAGATACTGTTTTATACCCCTCGGCCTAGCTCTAGGCATTCGTAACAAGAAGAAGAAAAATCTACAACACATACCTGTATTGGAGGCCGCTTATAGGAAAAATGCCCTTATCAAAGATGTAAGTACATTAATCATGTGTGTGTATAATTTATTTACCTACGTCATATTATTATGTAATTGTACATAATGAATGTGTAATAATGTCAAGATAAGCCCATTGGTGGCGCGATTGGCACAAATGATCCATTAAAAAACATAGTACCTATACCAGTAGTCTTTTATTTTGAGGGGTAAAATCATCTCTTCGAAAATCATCATCGATGATTTCTCGCGCCTTGGGCGAGGCGATTGGGAGTGTCAGACTCTTACTGACTTAAAACCACCCTGTTCCTTTTCCTGCTTTGAGCCGGAACCCCGGTAACATTTCACGTTGTCCGTAGCTCCGGAAGGTACCAGTAGTCTTCAGCTTTGATTGCTATATCGAGCAATAAAATTCGCAAATACTACTTCTCTACCATCGGCTTTGATTAGGTACCATATTGGGCAATAAAATTCATAAATAAGTCAGTGCTTCTCTACAACTGGAATATTCAAAATAATAATTTGGTGCCACTCAGTGGGCTTCTTCTAAAACTAGTTTACTATTTTTGGATTAGGTATTCTATCCATATCTAGTCTACCTAACCTTTCTAAATACTTATATCAATAAATTTTATATTTAGTTTTTCGGGTTTTTACGACACTGCTTATTTTTAACCGACTCCAAAGCAGGTTCTTAGTTTGGCCTCTACGTATGTACCTATGTATGTTTATGTGCAATTATCTCGCGTTTGGCGAGTTTGAGGGGTATTACCTGTCTAAAAAAAATGAGGTGGAAACGAAAAAAAAAGGTTTTTTTAAACGAGTGTCTACTACAGCTAAAGAGTTTGTTTGAACTAATCTCCGGAACTACAGGCTATGAAACATCACGCTATAATCAATAGGCGCCAGAGAAAAACTATGTAAATGCGAAAGTAGACTCACGTCTCCGTCTCTTCTTTAGTAGGCCTACGCCTTTTTTTTTAAGGGGGAAAATCATCCAATGACTTCTCCCACCTTGGGCGAAGCGAGAGCCTTCTCCTGCTTTTCGAGCCGGAGCCCCGGTAAACCCGCTAGGTAGTCCGCCACTGTACCTACCGATTTGAATAATTATTATTTTTGTGTTGGTTAGAAGTAACTAGTTTATACATACTTATAGCATAGGGCCTATGACGTGGCTTGAAACTATTCGAGTTATCTCGTCAAGTACGTGACTATAAGGGTCCGTTCACACAGACCGACTCAGAGAGCATCGGCGTGCATTTTTCTTTTCATACAGACCGGATCGTATACGCTCAAAGTCGATCGGCTGCGCGAGCATTTTTAATGACAAACACAGTGCACATTAAAAAGTCTAAAAATGGACTTATGGCTTTATTGTAATTTTACGAGAGAATATAAGCCCGTTCGATTTTATCGGAATTAAGGAATATTTACCAAAGAATTGTGGAGTCGGAAAATGTATTGAGGTCGTTGATTAATGTTTTTTTTTTTATATGAAACACGCTGGTAATCGAGCAGACGTTTACCTGATGCTTTGGGGGTTAGGAATTTAAGGGTCGTTGGGGAATCGAGGGTTAATACAAATACTTAAAACTCTGTTTTCAACGTGATAAAAATTTGCTCTCCTCTCCGAGCCGGTCTGTGTGAACACACCCTAAGCCTACAAACATAATTTGTTAATATTAATCGGTTTACTGTCACCTTATTGGCGTTGAGTTCGAATACTCGTATCGTTTATGTATTTTATTAAGTTTTTTTATTATAATAAGTACCTACATAGGTACTTGTATTCAAATTAATCTACCTGCAAATCCTACAATTGACTGCCTCGTCCGTCGAGTCGTCGAGTGGTCGCAATTGCAACTGCCGGGCAAGGGGTCTCGGGTTCGATTCCCGTGTCGGACAAAGCATTACTAGGCTTTTTTCGGTTTTTCGTTTAGAATAATTGTGCCTAATATAATTATGGCAATAGGCTCACCCCTTATTACATGGGACTTATAACACAAATGAAAAGTGGGTGTACATTGTATAGCTTCATTTCGTGTCGTAATGTGCACCTCTTACTCGGAAAAAAGACGTGACGTTACTAAAAAAAAACCTACAATCAACGTGCCTTCAAAACTTCCACAGCTTTATTACATATTATATTTATTGTCTTGACCTAACTGCAACTAATATCTAATATCAGCTTCTAATCTAATATCAGCTTCTAACAATTTCACATTTCAGACTACTGCTCTTGCCAAGCAGTTGGACATGTCAGAACGGCAAGTGGAGCGATGGTGGCGCCTCCGCCGTAACCAGGACAAAACATCGAGCCTCACCAAATTCTGTGAACATGCTTGGAAGACTTTCTACCTCTTCTTTAGCACACCCACAGTTTACTACATAGTGTGGGACAAAGATTGGTTTTGGGACCTCGATAAGTGTTACACTAATTATGGAAAGCATGTAAGTAAATAGTTTGTTACGATTTCTGTACTCTTAGTATGAGTTTGCTTTACGTTGAACCGAGACAAGAGTGCTTTCGGCGGTCTGATTGGCGGGCTCCAACAAACCAACCAATCAGAGCGCTGAACGCACTCTCGTTTCGATCTCGTTTAACGTAAAACAAACTCGTACTAAGGGTACTGTTCACTGTACATTAGCGATCATAAATAAATATACATCCTATCCTATTACGGAGATTCCCGTCTAGTTTCGGACACACCAGGACCCTTAACCTAGTAGATTATCTAGGTGAGGCCAAAGGTTTGGCTGTAAGAGAATGCCCATGGCATTAAGCCTACCCATGTACCTACATACATAATTCAAAGTCAAAGTCAAAATTATTTATTTCAAATAGACCGGGAAGGCACTTTTGAACGTCAAAGCAAATATTACAATATAAAGAAAACAAAATGTCTGTTTGTCGGTCAGCCCTCTATTGAAGCTATTTGTTGCATAAAGCCTTTTAAATAAATAAATATGTATACGTAAACTTTATTATTTTCTAGGAGCTTACAATGGACATTTATTGGTTCTACTTGACGACAATGTCGTACATGATTGCTTTGTCGATCACCTTCTTCCACGACGTGAAACGCAAGGACTTCTGGGGAATGTTAGCTCATCACGTAGTAACAATCTTGTTGCTGTGCATCAGCTGGATTATAAGTGCTTTCAGGATCGGGATCGTAGTCATAGTGTTATTGGACCTCACTGAAACTTGGCTTGAGGTAGGACATTTTATTTTAACTACAAACAAATACACCTTTCCTTACATGTGTATTGATTTATTTTTATGGTATAAGCCGGTAAACGAGCAGACGGATCACCTGTTGGTAAGCAATTGCCGCCGCCCATGGACACTTGAAACACTAGATGCGTTACAAGTGCGTTGCCGGCCTTTTGGTGTTCGGGATTTAAGGGTTATTGGGGTATCGGGGATTGGGAAGATGGGGAAAGGGGTGATTTATTAGTTTTTTAATATTATTTTATTTGTGCGGTTTTTTGCGCTCTCTAGATGGCGCTTCCAGCGTTTTTAGGCCTGTTACCTGTCGGCAAATAATTTTATTGTTTGCAGAATCATAGTTTTCTGCAATAATATATTTGTATGTGTTTGTAATTATAAATTTTTGTTTTAGTTCGTGAAAGCCTTAAAGAGAGCGAATTTCGAGAGACTGGCGACATCTCTGTTTGTGGCATTCGTGCCTGCGTGGTTCTATACAAGGATGTATTTGTTCCCGCTGTACTTGTATAGGTAAATATTCATTTATTTCTATATGATTTTATTTTAAGTTACCTTATAGGTAGATTTGTATTCATTAAGTTTACCCAATTTTGCCACTTTTATATCTAAGGATATTAAAAAAAAATATGCGTTTTCTAAAGGGGCATCCAATCCCACTTATTTCCACGGTGACTAGTTTTTGGAAAATATATAATTCAGTTACAGAGATAAAGGGTAATAATTATTTGATTACTGAGAACTGAGCGGTTACAAAAAAAGCTAATTAAAATAATATAAGTAAATAAAACTCCCGATCGATTTCGATCACGGTGGCCAGTTTATCTCACTAAACTAGCTCACTGGGCTGGAGATTTTATAGTGCTCAAGTGTATGTACAAACATACGTGTTCCCTGTTCTCTTATTCTCAGAATCCGATGGGAATATAATTTAGTGTAACAATAGCTACTGAGTCTACCTTTATTTTCTTGACAGCATAGTCAATAACAAATAACTTAGCTGACTGTAACTTATGTGTTATTTTTATAGATACCCAATTATAATTAATATTATTATTCTTTTCAGCACCTCAATCCGTTCAATGGTCTTTTGGGGACATGTCTTCGCTTTATACATAGTGAATGCAATGCTTTTCGTCTTATTCTTCCTATGTGTGTACTGGAGCGTTCTGATAGTCAAAGTGGTATTTGATACTATGAGATCTGGGGTAAGTTTTAAACCTCTATTTTTACTCTTTTTATATATTTTCTGTCGTTAGTTACTGACACATATAACGAAAAGAACGAACTTAAAAATGGGGACAGTTTTTTAAACACGACTTAGAATCGACGCATTTTTATTTTTTGGGAAGCTATCTAGCGACTGTAGAGTTTTTACTTGGCTAAAATTACCTCGTCACACACCACTATCAAAAGCACAAGGGAGCACCGGGTCTTCTAAAAAAACCTGTATACATTGTGACACGTGACCCCCTATGCCAGTCTTCTCTAGAGGGTTAGAGTCCCCACTTTAAGTGCCCGTAACTGAGATAACCTTACAACATCTGTCTGTTCATGATAACTTAAAAGTACATATGTAATAGCTACCTAACAAAGACTTAATCAAAAAACACCAAACGAAATTCTAGTTAATTTCCAGGTCGGGCAATATATTCTTGCTTTAGTATTTTACGGAACCTTGTTACAACTGTGTCCAATATATGGCAATAGGCTATAAACCCTTAGTATCATTTAATACTTCTTCCCCCATTGTCGCGGGATGTTTTGTATGTAATATAATAGGTTACCAGTAATAACAATTTCTACTTCAGGTCCCCCGAGATGTAAGAAGTTCCAGTTCAGAAGTTTCCGAAGCTGAAGTCGACAAACTGCTACTACAAACAATAGATAAAAAGAATGCCTTGAACAAGTCGTTATAAAACATTATTTTTAATTAATTTTAATTAATTGTTTGTGCCTACTTAAGTAACTTAAATAAATGGTAATGAAAAGATAATGAGAGAAATTATGAATGGAATGGATAAGAACTGTTTGTTTTTCTTTTATTAAAATTAAGATACAGATAATATATATTTAGGTATAAGTCGGTAAGGTGTAAAGTTATTTCTTTAAAGTATTATATACAACGAATTTAGTCTTAGGTATATTTTTAATGAATTTAGTATTATTCCATTAATTAAAATAAAATATCCGTGTTATAATTATTTCGTTTTATTAACCATTGATCTTTACAGATCTTTTTATATACATTTTAGATGTGAGAACGCCTACTTATTAATATAAGCAACTCCAGCATATACATTTTTGCTTTTAGTTTTCTTAGTTGTAGGTACTCTGTCCACTGTGTTACCTGTTACCTATTAACGAGCTATTCGAACTGATATTAATAAATAAATATAACTAAACAAATTAGCTTGTGTTACCGTTTAATCAAATATTATTGTGTGTTGTATATGTAACTAGCTGACACGGCAAACTTCGAACCGCCTTAAAAAAAATCTCATCTTTTAAACCTTCCCTGGACTTCCACAAATGGTTCAAGACCAAAATTTGCTAAATCAGTTTAGGCATTCTCGAGTTTAAGGGAAACTAACGAACAGCATTTGATTTATATATATAGAGATTAATGTTACGGTAATGTAGGTATAGGATACTAGGTATTTTATGTAAGTAACTTTTTTTTCAATTACATTTATCACACAGCCACGTATATTGTGGTTCCAAGCGCTCTTCGAATCGGAAAAAAAGATAGCAAATTATACCTCTTTGCATGTAGAAAATTGTGACAAAATTTATTTAATTTTTTATAGAGAAGATTTAGATAAATTGATTCTATCAATAACAAAAATAATTTACTCGTACAGGGAAATAAAAAAGAAATATATTAGCTACGTCAAATTTTATTCAGTGGCAATATTTATAGTTTTAAACATGGCAACTTGGTTACAACCTGTCACTTTTTTCTCAATGAAGCCGTGAGGAGGTGCTCGTACACATTGTAAAAATTGAATTGGTTTTAATTAAATAGTTTTCAAAACAGAATTACAGTGCCAATAATGTTGAGGTATCTCCTCGATAAGTTTTGGAGTGAAGACGTGTGGTTGCCGCCAAATACGACATGGGCAGACATCGCTCCTGGTCCCGATAAGGCGGTGGTTTACACCGATCATACGCACGTTTTCTATCCTATACCGTTAGCATTTGTGTTTATACTCGTACGCTACGTGATAGAGAAGTAAGTAACTAGTAATATTTTCATTTATTATTTACAAGTGATAAAAAATCGTCAAGTTTGATAACCTATTAGCGCTAAATCGCGTGATGTATAATTTCGTGTGACGGAAGAAAAAATTGATGCACGTTCTTTTTTTAAAATTTTCACAAAAATCAATGAAGCATGAATTAGAATGCTTAGAAAAATGTGGTAAAAGCGTCGATAGCGTAATGATGAATAATCAGAGGTGTAATAGAAATCTTAAATTCCGATTATTTTATTTTCATACTCGTTAGCGGACAAATTCCCGTATGAAATAAATAAGAACTGCTAGTAATATTGACTGTAAAGAGGTTGGAACCTTATTCGATCTGACAAAAATAGGTTCCAACCAATAAGACTGGTATCAGAAACTGAATTGTTGGTTGAAAAAAAAAACATTAAAAAGCAAAAGCATGGCATTACACATTATTATGGATTGTCCTATGTAATGTGAGCATAGCATGTTACTTCTACTACCTATACACACAGGAAATATGACTTCATGCAACCAAATATGATTAAACCTACACTTAGTAATTTCCTTTCATGCCTTATACATTTAAAACCTCTTTAGGCATTTTGTATAAAATATTCTTATTGTAGTAATAAACACAAATAAATAAATTTTTACTCATAAAAAGTAAAGACCAAATCATTTTGCTGTTATAAATGATACTTATCATTGATGTCCATATTCCTTATTCTTATTATTGCAAATAGTTTCCCTATTATTTTCCTCCAAAGAAACATTACTTTAAATTGATATTTGCATACTTTTTTCACAGTAAACTTCTTGCCCTTGCTCTATCCTCATATGTCATCTATGTTCAGTAAAACAGTTACTATTAATTACTAGTTTATTATTCACCATTCATCTTGAGGAAAAATCAGATATATATTTATACATATAATATAAGGACTCAAAATATACATTTTATCATTTTCCTTTAACTAAACAATACGGGTGTGTATTTGACTGATATTTGACATAACTGTTTTATCTGTGTCGATACATAATTGACTAATTTATATACTTTTTGCTTAATTACATTACAATAAATTAATATGGATTATTTTGTAGAATCATGAAGCATAATAACTACAAAAATATAATAACTACAATGCACAATTTCAAATTTTATTTTATAGTTGAAACTAAACACCTAATGAATTATTTCATTATTATAAGTGTGCTATGCTATCATGACCAACAGATCAAATACAAAGTCAAAAATAATTTATCAATTTAATATCAAAGTTTTTCATGTATTTCTATTTCAAAGCCGTATATTACTATTATAATAATATCTATATTTTTCCTGTAGTCATATAATCATCACTATTATAAGATTTTTTACAATGAGTCGCTCAATAGTTTCCTTTTTACTGAACATTTTTTGCTCAACGGAGTTTCCTTGGCTTTTTACTTATGATAGACAGGGTCATAACTGCTGCTAAGTGGCAGTTAAATTGATAAACAATAGTCATAAATATTATCTAACATTCAGACACGTCTCATTAATTGCAAATATGTTACCTACTTAGATACCTTATTGGCTATTCTTATACAATGTGTAGGAAAACGCACCGGTTTGACTGGTTTTAGCTTATACTTGTGTAGCTATTTACTATGTTATATTTATACTTTGTTGTTAGGTTGTTGTAATGTAACAAAATAATATGTATTATCAACCTTGGATCAGCTGTTTGCATGTGTATGAAATGTTTTCATACATGACAAATATGAAACATTTCATACACATGCAAACAGCTGATGTGTAACAAATTGTCTTTCACATTCGTAATATTAACTAGTTTAGATTCTTTCATTAATGGATCAGAATCATTTATCATGTTATATCATCAGATAGTTTATGCCCCCTGCTGGACTTGGGCACCAGGACAATCTTCTTGATAACTACTGCTTGCCATTTTTGACGCTTGAGAAGCTAGTTAGACTTTTTGCTGGCTGTCTCTCCCTTGTGGTCCAAAATAAATCTATCCTGTCGAATCACTATATCTATTGGTGAATCATACAAAAATCCGTCCAGTACTTTTTGAGTTTATCCAGTATATACAGATTAGTGATGTAACGAATGTAATAATTTAGACATTCGCGAATGCGGAATATCTAAAAATATGCGAATATTCACGAATGTGATTGCTAATATTTGTTACATCACTAATACAGATAGACGCGAAACTGGACTTCTTTTAATAAAACAAGTAATTTACTTTGATTCTAGTATGTATGATTCAGACGTAGATTTGCGGACAACGTCCCGACTACCTAAGGTATATGAGCATCTAAATGCGGCTGAACGACACGTAATTGGGCCGCTGGACTAAGGTTCCTTGAACCGCATTTCCGGCAGATTCCTGCTAACCCAGACCTATCGTATGTCCACATGTACTGTAATAACTACAGAATAGTTTATTTCAGTACATTTTTATACTTATTTAAAATTCTCATTGTGTGTCCTAGTTATAGTTGCACGCCCCAAACATACTAGTAATAGTGACTCTTCATGATTTGTAAGTTACAGTTATACAAGTAAAAAAAAAAACATGAATTACTTAGTCATACTGTGAAATCAACACTTAAACATAAAATATAGTTACTTCCCAAACATTGAGTCATAATCATGATATAGATTAAATACACATCAATTGAGTCGTGATGTTTCGTTATCTATATTATGACTATGACTATCTGTCATCGTATATTGATTGGCTAGATCGAATTGAGTTGACTTGGTCATTCGGTCATGAACCTGTTAACACTTCTATCTAGTTGGTGTCATTTACATTGCAGAGCTACAACTCATGAAGATGTGTTATTACGTGATTTATGAACCTCTGACGTTATTATTCCAAGCCTAGCCTTTTTTGTATGTATTTGGTACGGAGCCAAAGTTCTATCTACGCTGAAGGTCTAAAGAACAATTAGTAAAATGAGTTCTTGTACGATTTTTTGCTATGTATGTCGTACTAAACTGCGCGGGGTTCGTATTTCGATTCTGTATTGAAACAATGAGGTATCAACACTTTGCTAAGGGATTCGAAGCGAACAGGAAATCCGCAATGGCTTCCCACTTCCCTAATTAATTGATTGTGTGAATTCCACGGAAGGAAACCTCAAAAGTTCATACAAACTTCACCAATAATATTAACACACTTCTTGGTCAAGAGAAAATTAAAAGCAAATTGTATACTTTCGTTTTCATTGTTTGCACAAACGCCAGCTCGTCAACCTACTAGCAAACAACATTGTTTAGTAAATTTTCAATCTTATGTTTTTACTATAAAGTTGACAATGCCAGATTCGAGTAATTACCCAAATCTGGCAACGGTGATATTCAAGCAGAACGTTTGACGTGCCTTCAAATGTGCTAATCTCCGGCCACAGAATGTAGGCGACCTTACCTTGCCATTTGTGTCCGTACAACAAATCGCATTGTAATATTTTTTCACATAGTTACGCGTTCGTGAAAATACACAATAACCGTAAATATTTATGCCTAGCTGGTCTCGGTATTGGTCGCTTGTATTTAACCTACATTCTATAGTTAGGCAAGTGAATAGGGATGCAAACGGGGTATGAACATTAAAAATCTATTAATTCCGCCAGTGGGATAATGAAAAAATATCAGACATGTATTTTTTATGTGTATGATATTTTCCCTACTATTACTTACCTACCTCTTTAATTATTAAAAATCATCCATTCCATATTTTATTTCATTCATTGAAATAATTATTGTTTCCCTATAGTCCGATTATCGAACTTTTTACTTCGCCTAGTAAATCGTGACTGACGGTTTTACGCGTTCTCTGATGCAAAACATTTTCTAACTTTCTACTTGTAATAAAAACTTATTACGGTTTAGAAATTTCGTCAATATCCTTTACTTCTTTCCTTAACAACCTGAAAGAATCTATTATTCAAATATTATCCATTACTGAATAAGGCCTAGATACAGAATGTGCCATATTTTCTAAGCTTGGCAAGCGTGTGATCGCAGTGTCGTCTTTAGAGGATATTGCAATTTTTGGACTTACGAGGGTGTGTCTAAAAATCGTGAAGAAATCTAAAATATGTATAACTTTATCCTGACAACCTTCCTTAACACAAAATTAATAACTTTCAGTCAAGATTTCCATTGCTTTTTGCTTAAAGAACCATCGCTAACGACTGTTGACCCTGTAACTCGGATATACTTGTTATCAGCGAATATACAATATAATAAATTTAAAACATAAATATCAGCTTATCGTCTGGCGAAAGGGTTATTAGTTCATGGACTTAAGACTTGACATTGTACAATGCACTGCAGATAACTTATAATAAATAATACTTCTGACAATGTAAACAGCCCCCCCTAAACCACGTTTTCTTGTTGTACTGTTTCAAGAAACCGAAAGAAATCCGGGAATGATAATTAGGTATGATAATCATGTATTTTTGCCTGGTTTAAACTTCTTTATAATGAATTAATAAACTTTGTATATGTAGAAACGTGTAACTCTCGATATTTTCAACCGACTTAAAAAAAAGGAGGAGGTTCTCAATTGACCGTATATATGCTTTTTTTTTTTTTATGTTTGTTCGCGGATAACTTTGTCGTTTATGAACCGATTTTGACATTCTTTTGTATTTGGTAGGTCTATTCAGAGGTGGTCCCATTAAAATTTTATCAAACTGTTCAGCACTTTTTGAGATAATTCTACGCAAATATCAATACAAACATTTACTATTTCTGTTCGCGAATAACTGTGTCGTTTACCTGATTTGGATGATAATTGTTGTATTTCGAAGGTCTTACATCAGACGTTGTTCATTAAAATTTTATCGAAATTGGTTCAGCACTTTTTGAGATAATTAACAAAAACTTTTTTTTATGTATGTTAATCGATATCTCCGGCAGTTATAGACCGATTTCGAAATTCTTTTTGTGTTTGAAAGAGTACGATGTCAGTGTGGTCTCATTATAATTTTTTTAAAGTCCACCATAAATGTAGAAGATAATCCAGGGAACTCCTCAAAAATAAACAGAATGTGCTCTGCGTTTGAGTTTAACAATGTATATAGCTTATCTTTCTGAGTGCATAAAATTCAGGACAGATGGTAGCATATCTGGTATAGAATGATGGGTAGCTTGATGTGCTGTCTGATTTATGTATATTTACCTAATCTGTTTGAGTTGACAAATGCATATCTCTGGCAGTTATAGTCCAATTTGTGAAATTCTTTTTGTGTTTGAAAGAGTACGATCGTGGTTCCATATAATTGTTTTTAAAGTCTGACCATAAATGTGGAAGATAATCCAGTGAACTCCTTAAAAATGAGCAGAAAGCTCTGATTACGTTGAAGTATGTATACTAGCTTATCTTTCTCAGTAGCCATAAAATTCAGGACAGATAGTAGCATATCTGGTATAGAATGATGGGTAGCTTGATGCCAAGGAGTCGTTGCAAGGATCCGGCGAGTAGGGATGCTCGCCGTGTGACCTTCCAGATCTATGCGGCGCGTCGCGTTCCGCGCGCGCCTCAAAAGCCATCAGACCACACAGATGGGGCCCAGTAGAGCTGATGATATCCAGAGATACTACCTAGCGGGTTACCGGGGCTCTGGTTCGAAAAGCAGGAGTAGGAACGGGGTGGTTTTTAGTCAGTAAGAGTTGACACTCCCTCTCGCCTCGCCGAAGACGAGAGAAGCCATTGGATGATTTTCCACCCTCAAAAAAAAAAAAGCTTGATGTGGTCTGAGTTACATCTGTATACCTATGTTTCTAATCTGTTTGTTGTTTGAAAACTGACTATGTATGTAGCTTATGAACGTTACTGTAGCTGTCCCCTCAACAGATCTAAAAGGGTATCATAATATACATTTGAAAATATTAATTATGCGTCAATATGGATAGATATTAATATCATTCATTTAAACGGCGCTGTCTCATATGAGCAGCGCGTTTTAGGTCGACCCATTCAAATAAGTTATTCACTAAAAATCAAGAAATAAAAAACATTTTTAACAAAAAAAAACCGACTTCAAAAAATAAATATTCCAAAACAAATTAATATGCACTAAAAAGTAAAAGAAATAATTGCGTATTTTTCAACAACTTAATAAATCAACTAACTTTACTAACTCATCACACAAATTTTATAATGTAAGTAGGTACAATTATTGTTAATCGGTGTCAGCCTAGGAAACGCCAAAACTAGCACGGTACGGGCGGAGTGGTGGTTAGTAATACTTACAACTTGTAAAACTGTAATGTTTTGTTGTGAAAATAGGTAAATAACAAACCTACTTAGTTGGCTGACACCGACTCCAGAAATAACAATAATTGTACCTACTTACATTATAATGTGTTTGAAGAGTTAGTAAAGTTAGTTGCAATTAAGTTGTTGAAAAATACGCAATTATTTCTTTTACTTTTTGTGCATATTAATTTGTTTTGGAATATTTATTTTTTGAAGTCGGTTTTTTTTTGTTAAAAATGTTTTTTTCAAATAAGAAGGAACTCAAATTGTTCAACTTTGACTTCGTATTCTATGCCTCTATTGTTCTTTAAAATTTATATGACCTTCAGTTTCTAGGCCAATCATTGTTTCTAAGCTCTCGATTACATTATTGACACATATTCACCAAAATTTTCACAAAATAGTGCTGAAAACCGCATCGAATTTCACTCAGTAGTTTCCGAGTTAGAAGCAAAAATTAAACAATCTCGGTTTCCGACTGTTTTATAGTATTTGAAGATTTTATGTTACTGTGTCAAAACGGAGAGTACAGCAGCCTCGGCAAACAATGTCGTGTGCCTTATCTATGATCCAAAATAACAACGGAGATAAGAGATAACAGACTCTCAGAGTAGCGCCATTTCTCTTATCAATTTTGAGTGGCTTTTCGTCTTTTAAGAGTTCTCGAGAACTCTACATACGTGTGTATGTCCCCTAAACGTCTCCAAAGGGTAATAAACAGATATTTTATGATTGCAAATTGGTTGATTTATCAAAAACTCAAGAATTTAGTTTTGTTCGTACGTACATATTACATTTGTAATGAAAAACTGTGTAAATACTTTAATTCGGTTTGCTCACCTGAGCTGACCCTTTTTTTAAGGGGGGGCAATCGTCCAACGGCTTCTTCCACCTTGGGCGAGGCGAGAGAGAGTACCAGGCTCTTACTGACTAAAAACCTGAGTTGGCACTTGGAGAACTCTTTACCTAAACTGATCTAGTGGTGTCCTAAATAGAATTTCACCAACTAGAGTATAATATGCCCAAGTCTAGGTCTTACAAACAAACCATATCGATTCTTTCTCGGCCTTCGTAGGGTACAGAAAGCTATGAGTAATATCACGCCAGAACATTTAGGGAAAATGTAACTAGTACATAAAGTACTCGTATATACCATATAGCAGGAACTACAATACAGTTACACTTACATTGGGCCCGGGGCAATACAATGTTTACTATATCACATTGGACAATACAATGTTTGCTGGCGCAGTTATATTTTTTACAAGTTTTATAAGATACATCAGTAGCTATAATAAGATTTTTAATGAAAACATTTCCGCAGGTCCATCATTGCTCCATTCGGCACATACTTGGGTATCAAAAACACGAAGCCACGACGAGCACCGAACAACCCTAAGCTAGAAAAAATCTACAAGAACTCACCTAAACTAAAACAGGTAAATTATATTAAATTGTACTCCCCTTGTCATTACAGGAAGATTAGATGAAACTACAGTAGTACTTTAGATCAATGTCCAACGTCTATCGTCTTTCATAAAATTATTATATTGCAGTGAATCTGTTGTAAAACAAGCATTATGCTATTAACTATTAAATAAATCTTAGACTTGAGATATGAACAGAACTTTTGAAATATCGTACTCAGCCACTTCGTCGGACTCAGTCGTACCAACAACTCTTTTAACCAGGCAGTAGTACCTACTCAGGAGGCATAATATGGCTACTAGGTACCAAGTATTCGTCCACTCCTTACCTCTTATTACCCTATTGGCATTTAGCGTTATTCTTTCTGCGCTAGCGAGTATAACGATATTCTATTATTTTTACATCCCTAGGTAAGGCCTTTGCCCTTCGTACAGATTTAGAGAAACTCTGTGACACGTCTTTCGTCAATTGTTTTTATAGTAACTACGTTCATAAGTTTTTTTTTGGTAAGAATAGTTCGTATCGTAGTATCGTACTCTCAATTTGGAGGATTTTTGAAATAACTTAAGTACGTGTTTTACGCGATTGATATTTGAAACTAAAGCCTGTTGTATAAGTTTTATATTTGTTCGTAAATAATTGATGTACTGCAAATATAAATACTGTTCCTTCAATTGAATTTCTGTTAATCATTACCTAAAAAGTGTTCTATTATCCAATTCATATTTGTTTAGAATTAATACTAAGTCTTTCCTATCTTTTGCGACCAATTTATTTAGATTAGATATACACTAAATAACTAATCCGTCTCATTAACATTAGATACGGTATCACAAAAATAAATAACGGGAAAAATAATATCTTATTAAAAATTTCGAGAGTACTCGACTAGTTTCAAGCCACGACCGGGGTTTATAATCACGAGCCGCTTGTACGGCGATCAACAGTTATGTATACCAAGTATTCTAGTAACTGACTATAGTTATTCTACAAAAATAGCTTGTTATAATAATCTTATAAGGAAATATGTGTAAAGAAGCCTAACGATTTGTACCATATGTCTGTATTTTAAATGTCAGTGCGAATCAGTCGTATCTAAAATTCATTAACAATTTTCTACTACAGTTTGAAGTTAAATGTCAGACAGAATTTAATGTGAGAGCTGTATTTTATGTTCATGGCTTTTCTCGCCATTTTCCCCTATGCGACATTGCCTCGTCATTCATGTAAATTTTTACACAAACCATCCATCTTGTCTTTGGTCAATCATGATGGGGGACTATTCATCAATGTTTTGTGAAAACACACAATCATGTAAACATTACATAAACAGCTGACTATTTTGTTGGTTTGTTTGTTTAAAAGAGTGACTAGCAGTATTTATGCAATAACTAGAGATTTTTGTAGGGAATACTAATAATATTTTTTATAGGGAATACTAGCGACCCGCCTCAGCTTAGCATGGGTGCAGTGATATGATATTATGCATGTATTATACATATAAACCTTCCTCTTGAATCACTTTATCTATTAAAATAACCGCATGAAAACCGTTGCGTTGTTTTAAAGATTTAAGCGTACAAAGGGACATAGGGACAGAGAATGTGACTTTGTTTTATACTATGTAGTGAAGAGTGTCTGTTTCCTTTTTAATGTAATATTTTGTAACCATATTCTTAAAGAGTCCCGGAGAAAAACAGGGATAGAGTAATTGGCGCTGACAATGTTGCTAACCAATGCATTATAAAAGCTTTCATAGATGCGCAGAGCGGAAATATAGGCTGTATGCGTCATAGTAATTTAATTAATCACATTTTAATATTTATGTAGGTAGGTAATAATATTATGTTAAAACTAACCTAACCACATTTTTCTATTGCAATAATAACTCCAAAATAAACGTTTAAACCACGAGTAACATCACTAACGACGCACGATGACTGACTTAAATTCCGATATAAATTAAAATGTCCAAGATAACACGATTCTTAAAACCTTGAATTGTAAAATATACTATCTGAGATAAAATAATTGTTTCACGGACAGGCCTATAATAAAGTTTTCTATATTAGGTACATAATATACTCGATATTAATTATAGAAACATTTGCCAATAACCCGTGACAGTTTATTGCTGGACTATGTCCCTTCTCTACTTATGAGAGGGTCGCTATAACTTTCACACTTGGCAGGTCGTTTAAAGATCACAGTTTAAAAGGTTCAGGTTTATCAGAGAGCGCTTCTGCCCGATCTCTGTACCCTTAGTACGAGTTTGCTTTACGTTGAACGAAAACGAAACGAGAGCGCGTTGGGTGCTCTGATTGGCAGGTGCGAATGAACCAACCAATTAGAGTGAGCACTCTCGTTTCGATCTCGTTAAACGTAAGACAAACTAGTACCAAGTCCTCAGTTCCATATTGCTCCTTAGTTCGTTCTTTCCATCCCACGGGAAGAGTAGGATGACAAGTGTAATCAACTCATTTCAGCACATGGCAATTACGATAATATGTAATAATAAATGCCATTACAATCAAGTGGTTCGTAAATGCTAGGCAAACTGTGTAATCGCTTGATATCTACTGCAAATATGTGAACACTACTTGAGAACGGCCGTTGGTGAGAATGTCCTACAAATCGTGTACAATGTTCGCTTATCTTTTAAAGGTTTTTTTTACAGTATTGTAGTTACTATCTTTTTACGGGTTTTTAGCGGGTTTACCTGGGTCCGACTCGAAAAGCAGGAGTAGACACGGGGTGGTTTTTACTCAGTAAGATTGACACTCCCTCTCGCCTCTCCCAAAGCGAGAGATGATTATTCCCCCTCAAAAAAGACCTCTTTCCAGTAGATCCTGATCTTGTAGGAATATTGGCATAACCTAGGATTACTTTTTGAAGTGTAAACTATCCAATGTCGTAAGAAATTTTCTAATAGTTCAAGTAGTTCTTTAGCCTATTCAATGCAAACCAACAAACAATAAAATCTTGTCCTCTTAAAAAAAGATATTGTAAGCATTATCCTTCTTAAACAGTAGCAAGTATTTTCAATAAATGTCGACAGATTACACTGTATTTAACACAATGTAATTGACGCGGTCGGCGAGCTTACACGACAAAGCCGTTAATTATTACTAGAGGTTGTCCACCCGTCGATAGTGTGCCGTAATTGGTTAATGAATTCTTAATGCGTTTCGACAATACAATTTACGTTTATAATTTTAAATGCTTTTACTCGGTAGGTAGTCGTGTAAAATTTTATCATGTTGAGTACACTTCGATGCGTATTATTTGATTATGTCTATAATCAAGACGTATAAAACGTAGGTTTTGATTCAATGCAAACGGGTAACTACATAATATCGGAAGTAAGCACCAATTAAAACGATGTAAATCATAATGATAATTTGCAATAAACTTCACGTACGTAAATTAATATTAACTAACTTTTCTAGAAAAAGAGGCTGACTGCCGCACTCATAGACATTTAATGATTACTTAACGTATTTCTTAGTAACGATTTCTTATCGAAATCAATTGCTAAGGACTGGGTTAAGTAATCATTAAATGACTGGTAAGTACGACGGTTAGTAATGATTTAGTTTTAAACTAATTTAGTGTATCAACTCCACTTAGTTATTTATTATTAAACCTGAATCACCAAGTTCTAAGACTATCCCATTAAGGTACGAACTTTCAATTTATTACATCGCTGGATAATTAAATCGAATATTAAATTAATAACGGGGCACTTAACAAGGCAATTATTATTATCAATAACACTAATCGTTGCAATCGATCAATAAATACATGTGTCATACCATTTCACCAATAGATAAGTAATGACTAAAGTGGATTTTCCAAATGATTACATGAAATCAGCACTATTCGTCATTTGATTGCATTTCGGCATTAAAGTGATTACAAGTGGTGTGTCAATAATAAATGTAGACAATTATGATTGATATAATATCAAAATATGATTGAGGTACTCTGTTGATCCAAATACAAAAAACCTGTATTGTCAGAGTGAATAGGTACTTTTTAGGTCTGTGTGTACCATTTTCGACCACGTCGTTGCTTCGCCGTTTTGGCAGAAAGTGTATTCGTAGCCAAACGCAGACTTATCAACGCTAAACAAAGGTTTTGTCTTGCTGTCACTCTCTTTAAGTAGGGTTAAAGCTATGAAGCAAATACAAAGAGGAGATGCCATAATGTGATTGTGCACTTTAACATAAAAAATGGCACTGTCCAATGATATTCTAAGTGACAGGGTTTAGATAGGTTATAATTGCTCGGAAACACATTAAAATATGTGTCATAGTAGCACATTAAAATGTGGACAATTGGCAACCTTTTTATAGTATGGTACCAGTAAAAGGAAAATACAGATGGGCGTGGCTTGTAACGTCCTATGCCCCCCCTAAAGTGTGACGCACCATGTTAAAGGGAAGTCCCAGTTATCACATCTTGTATTTGCTTCATGGTTACAGCTTAGATACCGTTTCGCAACATGCTGCTTCGTAACTCTCTGCAACTTCAGTTTCTTTCCAACAATTGTATTAGACAATCTACTAAAGTCTATTTGGTAACATCATCAGAGGGCGTAGTACGAGTTACGAATCGAAACAACGAGCATTCGGCACTCTGTACCCTTAGTATGCTTTACGTTCAGCGGTCTGATTGGATAGTTATTTTAGCCGACCAATCAGAGCACCAAAAGCGATGTTATTTCGATTACTTTAAACGTAAATCAAACTCGTACTAAGTATACTGGTAGAGAATCGACCACTTTCACTATCTTTGAATCTGTTAATTTCTTTTGTGAAGGGAAATAATGGATGATGAACGACTTTATCTCCCCATATTGTATTATTTGGGATATCATTCGTCATTCCCAGCGCACATTGAAATACACAAACTACCCGCAGCATCCACAACGTGACTAGGGTGAAAATGATCTGATAATAGGAACTATAGGGAATCAGTATAGCTCCCTTACTCTCATATCTTATTTTTTTACCCAAAATCGCAATCAGTACTTAATACAACTTTCAAAATGAATCACGGCTAACTGTATAATAAAATGCAGTCGTTTTTGAGTTTCTCACATTTATACTAACAGACAAGCGTATAATGAGGAGCGATTATTATTTTATTCGACTACGGGTCAAAAAAGAGAGTTAATAATATTGTAGATGTGTTTGTTTGTTTCTCAACAACATCCAATAGCTTTTGCATGATAGTACTTAACAAGGTGACTGGTAGTGGTTGGATGCGTAGAAGTGAAGATCGAGCTCAGTGGCGTGCCATTGGAGAGGCCTATGTCCTATGCCCCCAGCAGGGGACGAGAACAGGCTGATGATGATGATGATGAGTACTTAACAAACATCCACACGTCCTCCCCAACTCGTGTTTTGTAGGATAAGATATATCGTACTGGCTATCATCAAAATTATCAAGTACATACGTTTAGGTCAATATTACACATAATGGTCATAAAAAAATATAGTAAGTGTACTTGATATCATAATCATATCTGTTTACAAATTCAGTGCATTTTGGAGGCGTACTTACATCTAATTTTATTAAGGTATGAATCAATTTTATAGAACTAGCGTCCCGACCCCGCTTGGCATGGGTGCAATGGTGATATATTATGCATGTATTATACATACTTGAATCACTCTATTAAAAAAAAACCCATCAAAATCAAAAGATTTAAAGATTTAATACAAAGGGACAGAGAAAGCGACTTTATTTTATACTATGTAGTGTAGGTAAATAATGTTGATAAACATGTTATTTGGGACATAAGCTTAGCTTCTTCATCGTTTTCGAAAGTATAAATCCCACGTACCTATACTACAAATAATAAATCGCAAGTGCTAAGTAGGCAGTGGGTACCGTTGTCTAATCACACTTGGCAAAAATATCTAACAATACAATATTAAAAAATCGGATTGCTTTGTTGTTTCAATGGTGTTCTATAAGTCATATAAGTACTATAAGTCCCCAACTTATTAGTATTGGTATTATACCACAGTAATTTAAGCCGAAATCGTAAGCGAATTTTGATAAACAACATCACAATTTTTTAGCCATTATGACATTACGTAGTATAAAAAGTACGTTAAATGATAACTATCAATAAAAACAAACGTATTCATAAAGTACCTATTATTATAGAAATGATTACAGAAATATGAAAATTGTTTGAAGAAAATTATTGCGGGCACACTAAGGTCAATAATATTTCACTGTTTGTCTTTACTCACGAATATCGATTCTGTACAAGGTTAAAAGTAATATGAGGACGAAGCTATGTAGGTAGGTAGGTACCTAAGGAAATCAAATTATTTTCGACTTAAGGCAATTTTCTTATATTAAAATTGTATTTCGTTGACTTTCATGACGACTTTGGTCTAGGTCGATCGTCGGATATGAAATGTAATTACGCTACAGTCGTTCTTGTACTAACTTACTTTTGTTAGTAGTTCGGTGCCCTAAGTACGTTGTTTTACGTTTAACGAAAGCACGGATAGCGGCCAAACAACGACCCATTAAACATAAATAAAAAACATTTTTAACAAAAAAAAACCGACTTCAAAAAATAAATATTCCAAAACAAATTAATATGCACTAAAAAGTAAAAGAAATAATTGCGTATTTTTCAACAACTTAATAAATCAACTAACTTTACTAACTCATCCACACATTATAATGTAAGTAGGTACAATTATTGTTATTTCTGGAGTCGGTGTCAGCCAACTAAGATAGGTTTGTTATTTACCTATTTTCACAACAAAACATTACAGTTTTACACCAGTTGTAAGTAGGTACTTAACCACCACTCCGCCCGTACCGTGCTAGTTGTTGGCGTTTCCTAGGCTGACACCGACTCCAAAAATAACAATAATTGTACCTACTTACATTATAATGTGTGTGATGAGTTAGTAAAGTTAGTTGATTTATTAAGTTGTTGAAAAATACGCAATTATTTCTTTTACTTTTTAGTGCATATTAATTTGTTTTGGAATATTTATTTTTTGAAGTCGGTTTTTTTTGTTAAAAATGTTTTTTATTTCTTGATTTTTAGTGAATAACTTATTTGAGTATGGGTCGACCTATTAAACGCGCTGCTCATATGAGACAGCGCCGTTTAAATGAATAATATTAATATCTATCCATATTGACGCATAATTACATTATTTTCAAATGTATATTAACCTGATACCCTTACTTATGATCTGCTGAGCCGACAGCTGACAGTAACCTGTTCATAAGCTACATACATAGTCAGTTTTCAAACACACAAACAGATTAGATACCCACATAGGTATACAGTCATGTAACTCAGACAGCACATCAAGCTTTTTTTTTTTTTGAGGGTGGAAAATCATCCAATGGCTTCTCTCGTCTTCGGCGAGGCGAGAGGGAGTGTCAGACTCTTACTGACTAAAAACCACCCCGTTCCTACTCCTGCTTTTCGAACCAGAGCCCCGGTAAACCCGCTAGGTAGTCCGCAGCTCTGGATCAGGCATCAGCTCTACTGGGCCCCATCTGTGGTGGTCTGATGGCTCTTTGAGGCGCGCGCGGAACGCGACGCGCCGCACGCACGGGTCTGGATCTGGTCGGGCGGCGAGCAATCCCTACTCGCCGGATCCTTGCAACGACTCCTTGCGCATCAAGCTACCCATCATTCTATACCAGATATGCTACTATCTGTCCTGAATTTTATGGCTACTGAGAAAGATAAGCTAGTATACATCACTTCAACGTAAACGCAGAGCTCATTCTGCTCATTTTTAAGGAGTTCACTGGATTATCTTCCACATTTATGGTCAGACTTTAAAAACAATTATATGGAACCACACTGCCATCGTACTCTTTCAAACACAAAAAGAATTTCACAAATTGGACTATAACTGCCAGAGATATGCATTTGTCAAACACAAACAGATTAGGTACCTACATATACATGTAAATCAGACAGCACATCAAGCTACCCATCATTCTATACCAGATATGCTACCATCTGTCCTGAATTTTATGGTTACTCAGAAAGATAAGCTAATATACATCACTTAAACTCAAACGCAGAGCACATTCTGTTTATTTTTGAGGAGTTCCCTGGATTATCTTCTACATTTATGGTCAGACTTTAAAAAAATTATAATGAGACCACACTGACATCGTACTCTTTCAAACACAAAAAGAATTTCTCAAATCGGTCTATAACTGCCGGAGATATCGATTAACATACATAAAAAAAAGTTTTTGTTAATTATCTCAAAAAGTGCTGAACCAATTTCGATAAAATTTTAATGGAACAACGTCTGATGTAAGACCTTCGAAATACAACAATTATCATCCAAATCAGTTCATAAACGACACAGTTATTCGCGAACAGAAATAGTAAATGTTTGTATTGATATTTGTTTTTGTTAATTATCTCAAAAAGTGCTGAACCAATTTTGATAAAATTTTAATGGGACCACCTCTGGTATAAGACCTACCAAATACAAAAAGAATCATCAAAATCGGTTCATAAACGACAAAGTTATCCGCGAACAAACATAAAAAAAAAAAGCATATATACGGTCGAATTGAGAACCTCCTTTTTGTGAAGTCGGTTAAAAAAGCACGTACGGTGTTCTGATTGGTTGGTTGATTTGCGCTGACCAATCAGTGCGCCGAAAGCATTCTTGTTTCGTTTTCGTTCAACGTAAAGCAAACTCGTACTAAGAGTACTGTAAGCTTATAGGTAGCATGGTTGTCGAAATTAATTTAGTAGTTAATCGACAAATAGGTACACCTCAGTTGTCTTGTAACACGTATCTACTTAATGGAAAGTGTATTGTTTTAATAGGACAAGTCACTATTCACCATTTATGTTTTTAGTCTCACTTAGTAAGAAATAAGGTTGTTGCGTGGTACCTATTTCCTGGACAAATCAGAACCCAGTATTCAATATGGGACCTGTGGCTACACAGCTTTAGATATAATTTAATAAATCTCTGAAAAATAAACTTTCGTGTGGCAATAGTCACAGATAAACCAGTAACCTTTGGGCCACGATCCATAGTAGAATGTCAAATAAAATACACGATTTAATTGACAAAATAAAGTACCTTTAGTACAAAGAACGTCGAGTTAAAATTATTCAAATTACACAATTTATCTTTGCATGGGAGAACGGACACTCTTATCTATACATTTTATTGCCATCGGATCTGCTAAGCCTGTTCAGTGCGGTTATCGGCTATCAATTTTTACGTGGATCAAATGCCCTCGTACTATATTTATTAAATAAGTATGTAGAATCATTGGTTCCGAGATATTGCCGCCTACATGTGCCCACGTGGATTTACTAAATTACTACCCACTCTATCAGACCTAGATATTATTTGTTAGCTCGTTGTAATACTTACTGCCTTACCCAGAGCAATATTATAATGAAACGCCATGGTGTACTATAGAGACCGGGGTTAGAGGAGGATTTTCCTGCAACCGATTTTTTTGGCAGTCAAAGTCTTAGTAATGATTTTGTTCCGTAAATATTATTTTTAAGGACTGGGTTAACTTACCAAAATGAATGCGAGTACGGCTGTCAGAAGAAAATATTACGCAACTTCACCGAGAAATATTAGTTAATTCGTCTTAGTAAATGTCTTTACTTTTTTATGGTATAAACCGGCAAACGAGCAGACGGAACACCTGATGGTAAGCAATCGCCGCCGCCCATGGACACCCGAACCACCAGAGGCGTTACAAGGGCGTTGCCGGCCTTTTGGTTGTTAGGAATTCAAGGGTTGTTGGGGAATCGGAGGATTGGGAAGTCTTTTAAATTATTCTTTATATTTTATATTTCTCTCAGATGAGTGTTATCAGATTTTGGTTTTGTTTTGCAACAAAAATAGAATCTTATCTCCATAGGCTTATCTTAGGATTTAATGATAACTACTGCACCATGAATGAATTCAGTATTAACTTGATTCATTATGTTTATTGTAGTAGATTTATCTTTCTTTTAAACAGTTGTACGTATGTCTTAACGAGACTAATATTCAAAATATGAAATTCATAAAAAATGATATAATTATGTATGTCTATGTACAAATGAATAGAAATAAATGCGTTATTAAGAAATTGCCCAGCCAATACTAGCCATAGTTCTGTTCATAGCTCTACGCCTGCTTTCGCCCACGTCCCGTTAATTTTTTTCTCAAAGTAGGTCCCGCTCCTATAAAAGTAACAGAATATAAAATATCTGAAAAGTAAAGCATCCAATTATGAAAGAATTTTCCACATCGGTCTTAACCAGCATAAGTTTTCTGTACTATTATTTTTATTTTAATACTAATGTATAACTTATCTTTTCAGCCGGAAAGCTTAGCCAAGAAGCTAGAAATATCGGAGCGTGAGTTGCAACGCTGGTGGCGCCTCCGTCGCGGACAGGACAAGCCCTCGACCCTCGTGAAGTTCTGTGAGAATGCGTGGAAAGTGCTCTTCTACACCTGTAATTTCGCCTTCGGCTTGTACACGCTTTGGGACAAGGAATGGCTGTGGGACATCGACCAGTGTTACATCGGATATCCTCATCAGGTAAGACTATCGTACCTATATACTTTTTGTCATAGGCGTAGCCTGGTTTTAGTATCGGGAGGGGTTCAAGAAAGTAAAACGGATAAAACTTCCTTCATGAACTTCCTTAATTCATGAGAATAATTCTTTTCGGTGGGGTTTAAACCCCCAAACCCCCCCGCCCCCTGGCTACGCCTATGCTTTTTGTTAGATATCCCATTTACGCGTGTCGAGCTTGCGGGTATGATTCTCGCACGGAACAACTCTGTGTGTGATCCACAAATTGTTGTTATGTGTATGTGAAATTGTGTGTTTGTAAACGCATCCACGGTGCAGGAGAAAATTCTAGTGAGGGGGGGGGGGAGGTTAGTTAAAAAAACCA
Organism: Spodoptera frugiperda; assembly: GCF_023101765.2. Lineage (NCBI taxonomy): Eukaryota > Metazoa > Arthropoda > Insecta > Lepidoptera > Noctuidae > Spodoptera > Spodoptera frugiperda. Next base: position 5,880,156 of record NC_064222.1, read on the forward strand.
TGCAAGGAGTGTGTCATGTCTTGATTTCATTCTCAGTTCATTTATAAACACTAACGTTAACATACTCATCATAGCTACACCTAAAATGTAACTTTGTTGATCATAAGAAAACTGAAGCAGCAGTTGGTAGCCCAGTCATTACACCAACCGTACAGTAGCTGTAATTATGAAAATATTCTAATTTTATTTTTCTTTCTATTGCATGACTTCTACTCGTGTTAATATAAACCTTCACCTTTTACTCTAGGCCACCAATTATCTTGATAATTTCATATTATAGTGACGAGAAAAAAGAAATAAATATAATCTAACCATAATAACGTGCAATAATATCATATTAAATAAATTAATGGGGATCTTTACACGTGTCTTCCTTAGTACACAATTTTTATTCTTCTAGGTCGCACTAGTAATAAAAACTATTACTAGTTTTATACGACCTATCATTTTCAATACTCATAGGTTTCATTTTTCGAATTAAAATCGAGCTATCTTTGTGCAAGTTAAAGCTCTAACCAAGTTGCTTAAGGCCTTTATAGATTTCCTAAGATTGAATTTTTTACGTATGTAGTGGTTACATGTTGATAAATATGTACAGGCTTATATGTTACATTCAATTATCATACAATGACCTCTCCCGCTTTGAGTGAAGCGAGAGAGTGTCAGACTCTTGCTGACTAAAAACCACCCCGTTCCTACTCCTGCTTTACGAGCCGGAGCCCCGGTAAAGCCGGTAGGTAGTCCGCAGCTCCGGACATTCGTGCCCTAGACTCATAAGCTAGTATTGTTTGAAAGAAACATTCATAAAACACATTTCCTAAAGCGGTTATGTTAGCAGGATTCGCGTTCTATTGGGACATAGCTTCATCAACAGAGGCATCCCACATGTAACCTTTTTCTAAAGAAACTACAGATGGCAACACTCTTATATTAATAGCCATAAGGGTCCAATTAATTCTATAAACTTTAATTAAACCAAGCAGATGTTTTATCTGAACTCTAGTTTGGCTTAACATGTTCACATAAATTAACTCCAATTATAGTGGACGTACTTTTAATTATAATGATAGTTAATAGTTTTGTAGAATTTAATACATTTGAAAAATGTGTAGCTTACCGTAATACTTGCGAAGAACTGGACTTTGGATAATTCTTGTTTAGTTTGCTCGTTAGTTTGAGAAACGTTATCATCAAGAGAAGTATCCAAAATATCTGAGAAAAAAGCGTATTCTGTAGATTCTTTACCTTCCTAAACTTCCCAATCGCCAATTCCCCAACGACCCTTAAATTCCTAATTCCCAAAAGGTTGGCAACGCAGTTGTAACACTTCTGGTGTTTAGGGTGTCTTTGAGCGGCAGCGATTGCTTACCACCAGGTGATCCGTCTGCTTGTTTACTGGCTTATATCATAAAAAAATCTTATCATTTTAAGTCCGTGATCGTAAATCTATCGTAAAATGCCTGATCTTACGATAAGTAATGTGAAATGAATGATAAATCAGATAGAAACTTTAAACGTACTAACGAGTGTTCCTAACCACCCCTCCGAAGAAAAAAACTAAGCTTATCAAGTTGAGTATAGGTAAAAATCAATATAAATACCTATTTCGGTGGCATCTTATCAGCGAATCTTGTTTCCTATCGCATATTGTAATCAAGCTGTCTGCTAAACCTCATAGTAAACGTCTGAGCATTCTTAGCCAATTAAAATTCCGTATAGAGGTCATTATCTCATATTAGATAGCCTTGTCTGCTCAACGTTCAAATATAGGCTTTTTAGTTTTAAACTCTTGTATAGATTCCTTAGAATAGTCGGCAAGGTTGGTAGAAAATGGTAGTTTAAACTTAATTACCTACTGTATACTTTGCGACATTTCACACGACAGGACTGCATAGGAGAATATATTTCCTGCTCTATCGTACCCATTTGTGAGATGAGATACCGAGATAGTTCTTAGTCTGTAAGATTTGGGCAGTCACCTTCATCTTTTCCGAGGGTGGAGTCTTGAGGAGTTTATACCTTCGAAAATTACTACGTAAGTATACGAAGTAGCTACGGACTGCCTAGCGGGTTATCGGAACTCTGGCTCGAAAAGTAGGAGTAGCAACGAGGTGGTTTTTAGTCAGTAAGAGTCTGACACTCCCTTTCGCCTCGCCCAAGGCTAGGGAAGTTATTGGATGACTTTACTTCTCAAAAAACGTAGTCCGTTGGGAAAACTAACAAACCCACAATATACCACCAAAATACACTACAACCGTTCACACAATATGTAAAAAACTAATTAGTACCTGTTAGAACACTGACGTTTTGTAAATTGAAGTAATTGTTATACTAATGGCATGGTAGAGCAAACCAATTGTGCTGCTAACTGTACTCTAATTGCAGACAATATTGTTTAAAGGTCTCTTAACATAATTGAGAGCTCCGATTGACTAGAGATGAGTTATTCAGTTATTGTTGGCGAATGATGAATGAGTGTGGAAAGGAAATGTGTATGAATCGTAGTATATGTGTACAGTAGGGGCTACATATAAAATGTCCAGTCATGCTACATAATCTCTGAATTATTAAAAAAGAAATATGAAGTCTTTAGATACTCCGTAATCCCATTACTATGGGATCTGTCGCTGTTTCCATGCTATATACATGGGGCTAACGGTGATGTAATGCGAGAAGCTGAAGAGCGAGCTCAGGGTCGTAGAGTTGTGCGGGCCTGCGGACGGCGAGCAAGGGTAGTTCGCCGCCCGACCAGAACCAGACCCGTGCGTGAGGCGCGTCGCGTTCCGCGCGCGCCTCAAAGAGCCATCAGACCACCACAGATGGGGCCCAGTAGGGCTGATGCCTAATCCGGAGCTGCGGACAACCTAGCGGGTTTACCGGGGCTCCGGCTCGAAAGGCAGGAGAAGGAACGGGGTGGTTTTTAGTCAGTAAGAGTCTGACACTCCCTCTCACCTCGCCCAAGGCGAGAAAAGTCATTGGATGATTTTCCCCCTCAAAAAAAAAAAGGGTCGTAGAGTTAGGGATGCAGCTGTGTGTACCAGTAAAAATAGGCTGGTGATGACAATTTACTCTTCATACTGAGAAGATAAAGGATTTCAATCCTGTAATAGATGTTCAAGTCCAATTAGCTCAAAGTCCAAATCACTTCTAACTTCTAGGTAATTCAGAACTTTATACATAGCACGATAGCACCTCCTTGAACGTTAAGACAAGTCAACGACCAGACTCGCTTCTAAGATAACGTTAAAGGTCAACATAGACATTTTATAAATGTCTCGCCTCCTATGCATCATATCATTTGCATTTATTTGTTGATTGGACTCGTCGGAAACAAACTGCTTTACAACGTTTTTGTAACACAGGTGTTTTAGAATCTTATGTAATGTTGTGTCATTTTGTTGACTTGTAACTCTTTCCCACGTTCCTATTTCCGTGCTTTGTTCGTAGATCCTAGGTATCGTAACTTAGGACTAACCTAAGTCCTAGTTTACTTTGTGACTGTCTGCAACTTTTCAAGGTTATCAGATCCAAAAAGTGTACATACTATCATACTTTTTAAGAGGATCCAAAAATATACATGTACACGTATTTCAGTTTTAAACAAACACTTCAATTTAATAACAAACAAAAGGTGAACTACCTAAATAACTCAACAAAATATACCAATTTAAAAAATGTACCTATTTTTGGCCATTATATTAAAATGGATTAATTTATTATTCGGTCGACGAACTTAATTTATTTAAAAAGAAAAATTGTATTCCTATAGCGTAGATAACTTTACTGAGAAGGTCGCATCACAGAGTTACGTAAGGGTCCAATAAAACACTAGCACAAGACCCTATCTTGCATTAATTTGCTGAACCGGTTTCGTTTTTATCACAAATTTGAGACGTACACCTTCGCACCACGTGCTTGTTACACAATTATGTAATGGTTTTGTGTTGTATTACTTGAGTTGCGTTTGTATGTTTTCCGGAAAATGTAACATGGGCGGCACTAATAGCTTACCATTAGGTGAACCGTCTACTCGGTTGCCTCCTATTCCATAAAGAAATCAACATGCGCAGGCGTCCTGCAAGGTAGACCTACAATATTATTAGATTCACGGGTAGCCGTTGATAAAAGTCTGTAGTGAATTTGTATTTAACTAAAAAAAAAACAACATGCGCAGGCCTCTTGTAAGGTGGACCTACGATATCATCACATTCACAAGTAGCCGTTGAATGCAAGTAGATAGTGAGTTTGTGTTCAACGTGGCGGGCTAAGGAGAGGTCTTTTTCAGCATGGACATTTTCTTTCTTTCTAACATGTTCTCATTCTCAATTCCAGGGCCTCACGAACGACATCTGGTGGTACTACATGATATCGGCAGCGTTCTACTGGTCGCTGACGTTCTCTCAGTTCTGGGACGTGCGCCGCAAGGACTTCTGGCAGATGTTCGTGCACCACATCGCCACCATCTTGCTGCTGTCCTTCAGCTGGGTCTGCAACCTGCACAGGATCGGCACGCTCGTGCTCTTACTGCACGACTGTGCGGACATATTTGTTGAAGTAAGTTGACATATTAAAACTCAGGTATATTCCTGATCTGTGGTCATTATTATCGATTGGCCTAACTTTAGGTCCAATTGATTCAGGTGTAAAAATAATAAGGAAGTTTGATTGAAACAGATTTTAACTGAGCTAGGATTTGAATTAACTTTAAATTGTTTTTGACCAAACTGCGATCTCCAAACCGTCTAACTATTGAGTGCAAGGTATAATGTCAAATTCTTGAGTGTATCATTTTCCAGTGGCTGTTAATGTTTATGTGACAATTTTTAATATTGTAATTGTAATGTTTTAGTCGGTGAAGGCGTCCAAATACGCGAAGTACCAGAAACTGTGTGACGTGCTGTTCCTGATGCTGATTGTAGTGTGGATCGGTACCCGGGTCGGCATCTACCCCTTCTACCTCATTTGGAGGTGAGATTACCACTATTATCGTAACATTGACTTTGACTGCACGAAGAAATAATAGTTTGTGGCTCGAGCTGCCGCGCAATAGTATATTCGGGTTCGTATTCCCGCTAACGGAACTCTAACTGTACTTGTCGTCAGTACATCCACTAAAATTGTTGTTTCGAGAGAAGATCTGGGTGCTCATGTGCAATGATGACACTTGTATGTTTGTGAAACGCACCACACGTTTTCAGGAGATAATTTCTAAGTAGGGGCAAAGTCTGGAATTGTGTCCAGTATAAAGCAATAGGCTCACCCCCTATTACATGGGACTTATAACACAAATGGTGAAAAGTGGGTGTACATTGTATAGCGGCGTTACGTGTCGTAATGTGCACCTCTGCCTACCTCTTCGGGGATAAAAGGCGTGACGTTGAACTTTAAATTAAACTCTGTACCTTTTAAGTCTATAGTCGACAAGCAATAATGCCTTATGTCGTGTATATTTCCAGTACATCAATCCGCGCGCCCATGCTGCTCCCGATGTTCCCCGCTTACTACATCTTCAACTCGCTGCTGTGCCTACTGCTCGTGCTGCACATAGTGTGGACCTGGCTCATACTGCAGATCGCATACGTCGCTATTAAGATTGGACAGGTATTATATCAATATTCTTTATGGCATGATGTTATGATGGCACTTGTGTAGAGTACATTTGTCTTACCCATAAGTATCATAAGAGCCAGCTAAGGAATTACATGGGTTTATTAGCAATGGATTAGTTAAACGTAGTGTTGGGCACCCTCCAGCTAGGTGGATGGTAATGGTTGGATGCGTAAAACTGAAGATGCGTGCTTAGTGGCGTGTCATTGGACGGGCCTATGTCCAGCAGTGGACGAAAAAAGGCTGATGATGATGATGGAATTACACATTGGACAGGGACACTTGCTGTTAAACCAGATTTCTGCTATCTATCATACCTTTCTATCAAGGAGATTGTGGTAAACCTTTCTATAAAGAGAAGGCAGTAGATTGGACTGTGACAAACTGTTATGTTGTTGGTAATTTCTCACGAAATACTTATTTAACACCATTTTCATAAATCTAGAGAGTGAATGTTGACGAAGATTGTAATGTTTACAGATGGACGGCGACATCCGAAGCTCGAGCTCCGACCTGAGCGACAGTCCACATACCTCAAACAATAGCTCACCCACCCGGTCGAAGAGTAGAAAGTAAGCATACCATACATCATGTTGGCAATGCATTCATATTTTAAATTTTGCTACAAGTGAACTTACCATTTAGAGTCTTATTATTGGTACAATAAGCGTGAACTTATTGGGTCAGCCTCCTTTCTTTTCATTTTACATTCATCATAAGTTAATAAAATAATGAATCAGTAAAGTTAAGCCGTTGCTGTCGATACCGATTGTCTTGCTGATAAAGTTGTTTTGCTGTTTGCGAACATTAACGATAAGCGCTACGACTACTCTACAACACAAAGAGTTTGACTTGACAAAGGTCGCGACAAAGTAAGCTGCTATCATTTATAATAAGAAAGAAGATATATTCAAACGATAGTTAAACATGTTTTTCTTTATATTTCCAGGGACACGTAGAGTGCTACACAGCAGAACAACACCAGAGTCTAGCGACAATAACACGTACTGTGTCCACACAACTATTGTACAGGATCAACTTGCTCCGTACTTCACACCATACATTGCGGCTCCATACTGAAGTTAGCTACGAATAACGCCACCACCGTCACTCTTGGCGTAAGTTTCATAATGATATTACGTTTTATACCTGGTTCTTGTAAGTTGTCTGACAGGATCAAAAACATTAGCAGCGCCCTCTAGGCAGCGCAAAAACCGATCTGTCACTGAAAACAATCTTTCCTTATTAACTTAATATATTTGAATTTAAATCTTGAAACACAGTCGCAATGGTGTACGGACTTTAGTTCAGTTCAATGTGTAGCGTATAGTTATGTTATTATGTAATATAATTATTGTATTTTGTGAGTTAGCTTTGGATATGTTGAGGCTTTCTGTAACGGGATGGGCAGGCCACGCTCGGGATGTTTGGTAATCGTTATCCATGTATGTAGAAAACGGGAACTTGATTGACTATTTTGCTTTTTTTTTTTATATTGGAGTAGAGATTTGAGTTTGATACCTAGATTTTTGATTTATATCTCGATATAATCTATGTATCTGTAGATTTACTTACTAAAGATAGTATTTTGACACATTTTGGTTGAAACTTTTATCAAAATTCTATTTAAACTAGCCGTTAATGTGCAAATGTTTCATAACTATGGTATCCCAGTGAATATCTCATTCATTTAAGCTCTACAAGCAATAATAAACTCTGTCTCTTTTAGAGAAAGTATACTTTTATTTGATTCCAGTGTGAATAGTCAATCTTATTCTTGTTCCACTCCTTGTGTGAGGGCCTCACAGGTGTTAAAGAACAAATTATTTTAAGAATATAAATAAGGAAACCATATGATATTATTATTGGGCTGCAATGATACTTATCTACCTAAGTAGTATGGCCAAATATTTGTATGGAGGAGACTGGTTTTTGGTATCAAGAATATTGATAATACCTATTACATTATAATACTTATAAAGATGATTCTATCAGTTATAGATAGATTTCAATGCAAAATGTACCAACAAAGAAACCAGCTTACTCCATACAAACCTCACACACTTGTTTACATAGATAGCGATTACCAATACAAGTATTTATTTCTTACAATTTGTGTCTGTTTTAATCGTTACATATGAAATATAAAGTTAAATAACTTGGCAGGTCTACATTCATATTTAACGATTGAAACAGAATGGAGTAATTGAGATTATGGGATAACGGATAGTGAGGCCTCAAGGCTTGTAGCACTTAGAACAATATGGAGGCATTAGTTGTAGAAACTGCCGCGACAGTGGCGCTAGTGGGCACGGACAACGTCTCAAAGATATTACCAAAAATAGAATTAATTTAATTGAGCACAAAACATTTATATTGTACCTATATATCTATTCCAATATTATTATTATCATTGAAGAGATATAGACAAACGCTGAAGTTACTGTCGCAAGTCAGTGACCACTAGCTCCATCTAGCGGTCGAATGCACTCCTCATTAACGACCGACGCCAATTACGTCACAATATAGTAAACATTACAATGAACAATACAATGCAAAATGAACCTTAGTACTAGAGGTTACGTTTTACAAAACTAATGATATTTCTATGTGGTGACGTAGTTGGTGAACAGTCTATATTGAATGTTTATAAATATTTAGCGTTAAGCTCAATGTGTAGGTGTAAGTTGAACAGTGAGACGGACCAAACATAGGATTTCCGTTCGTTTGGTAAGCCAAATCGTAGCTGTTTGTAGTTTCATGAACAATTTGTGGGCCGACGTATGTGGAAAATAATAGAATTATACCCTAATTTCATATTTAATGTAACATTTTCATTGCTCGTTAGCAGAGGCCATAGAATGAGTTTGTTTTACGTTGGAAGAGATCGAAATGGTACCGTGTTCAGCGTTCTGATTGGCAGGCTCCTATGAACCTACCAATCAGAGGGATCGGTAATTTTTCGATCTCGTTAAATGTAACTCAAATTCGTACTAGGCTCTTTGCTATATGGTAGTTTCAATCGAATATTTTATTAATTATATTATGTTATAGTTAAATAAAATGAGTTGGACACTTCATCGGCCCACGACTTATAACAGGGACCACGTAGTTGGACTAGATTTTCTCAGATTTACCACCGATCTGACTGCGTAAATTCGAACTAAGATATTTGCAAAATATTCACTGTTTTGTCGGTAAAAAATTAGACCTGTTATACGATAAACTATCGTAGTCTAATTTACACGCAGTTAGGTTACAAAATTCACTAAAATTGTTATTTTTCTATGAAAAAAACTTTAACGCCGTTCCTTCCCCCCTATATTTTTAATTCTGATATTAATAACTGCATTCCGTTTGTACCTAATATTTAAACAATATACAACAAATATTTTTATTTTCGACTGATTAAAATTAAAAAGAATATAACGGTTACTTCGATTTTCGAACTACTATTTTTTTAAAGTTACGGCGCGGTATTGCCAGCCCTAAAATATATATTTTCACTACGGCAGTTTTGGAACTCTTTACTGTTACTCTTACCATATTATATTGTCTATGTATTTATTAGAATATAGGATAAACGTTATGTTATGTCGTGTCGTTTGAAATGTGAACTTTCTTAGCACTACAAATAATATATTTTGTATGTCTATTTATGAATTTATATTATAAATTAATACGAATAATTCCACTACTTGGAATTGATGGATGATCTTTTTGAGGGAAACATTGAAATAGTATTTTATTATACCTTTGTTGACGTTCTAAACGTTTTGTCTTAATGTCGGTTCCATCTTCCACGCAATTCCGTTAATAAGTAATAGAACAGATTATTGTAATAGTATTTAATAGTTGTTTTAAGTATTTATGTGTAACTCAACCGCTGTCTACTTGAAATAAAGGATGGTTGATCTATTCATAAATTTATTTGTAACAATAAAACTATTTTAGTTGATAGTTGCAACAAAATATAGAACAAAGCGAGCTTCCCATAGTATCAAATTAAGTAGCTTCCCCTTATACATGATTTCTTAAGACCATATTATGCCGTAAACATAAAAAAATGGCTTCCTTCCCTGTTTGAAAAACACCTTCCAATTTCAATCTCATAACACAAATATATACTTCTATGTTAACTACCACGTAGGTCACTGGTAACCTACATTAGTGGAGGATTTGCCTTCAACAGTTTTCTGATGGCAGTTAAAGGCTTAAGCCTTAAGCTTCTGGGCAACAGACCATATTTAGGTCTAATGCAGTCTTGTTAAACAGATGTGAACCTTATTAACCTCTCGTATGCCGTATATAAGACAGCAATAGAAAATACATTGTGTCTCGCGTGGATCCACGTTCCAAACATACGAAGGGTTAATGTAAAGTCAATGCATTTATTTTAACTCAACTACAGATATTATCACGTCCCTTCAGTCTGCCAGTCTGTGAACTAGGCTCTTTATTAATACTTCCAGAATACAAGACAGTGGTATATATAATAATTTAACAAATTGCTAAGGTCATAATTATACGAGCGGTGAAGCTCGTTCCATCCAAATATGGACAACGTCTAACTTATTGTTACTATTTCTACGCTAGTTATGTTAAGATTTGCACCTTTATCCAATGCTGTTGTTGACAAAATTGTGTATTTCTTGTAGCAAGATGTCTGTGTTTGGGCATTTAATATTATTTTGTCAATGTATCATTATACATATTTGTTAATATAGATGATATATTTCATATCTGTTCCTAATCCTATTTTGAGGTAACGATTTTTTTAAGAACAAATTACTGGTACAATGATTGTGAATGGAATAATTAATGTTATTTTGTATATTTTATATTATAATTATATTGAAACAGGTGAATAATGCCCTAAACAGACAGAATGCTAAATATTTTGATAACAAATTGTCACAGGACATGTGCCTTATACATAAGTAGCGCTTTGAAGAATGTCTGTAATTTCCAATACACAATTTTGTTGATAACTCTTGTACATTTTATCTGCAAAGGTTTTGTCTCTATGATTCCCACGTGTAATGTAAGCACGTATTATGTTTTAGTTCATCACAATATTGTTTTAGTTGTTATCTTATTCATACGGTTGAATATTTCTGTTTATCTGCTATAAATAGGCTAATTTGAACAACTAAGCATTGATTTGAGTTAGTTTTGTATGTTTTAAAGACCTGTTTCATCATTTTTGATTGTTTTCGTTAGTCTTTACTGGTGATTATTGGTAAGCTAAGCGAAACTTAATCGGCAATTATGAAATAGTCCTTAAATCATATTTAATGTCGAATTTTCTTACGTACAAATTATAGTATGATTAATTTTGTTTTTCTTTCAAGAAAAATGTTCTGTTCGATTATTTACGATTGTGTAAAGAATTATTTTTGTTCCATAAAATTAATAGTTTGATCTCTTCTTTGGGCGCATTTCTTCAATTTTCTATTAATCTACTCACTACATTCTATTGTATGTGCATTCTCTGTTTTGAGAGGTTTTAATATGTTTAAGTTGTATTTTTAGATATTTTTTTGTTTATTTATTCAGCTTTTGTTGCACATCGTCTAAGGTTAAAGGAATAAAGGTTCCAATAAAAATTTTGGTCATCTTTTAACATAAGTTGTCAATAATTTACTTGTCAAAGTATTGTTGAATATCTATGTATCGTGCGAGTATGTTTAAAAGTTGTCCTAATTTATAATGCATGCGCTATTCAACTTAGATAGGTTTTGTCTTGTTATTGTATGTAGGTAAATGAAAATTATTGCAATGTCTCGTTTTCTGATTAATATTGTCATGTAACTCGTTGTTTCATTAATGTTTTCTAACTATTACACTAGTAATGTACATTGATCTAACCAATGACTTGTTTGTTGAAGCTCAGTATTTATTTCCCTTGATATTAACCCTCAGAATTACCGATTTGTCCGAATTAGGAGACTTGGTACCTAACTAATGTTGCATGTATATGTTGTATATATACTCGTACCGTGTATATGTGCTGTATAGAATGTATTCGTGTCCAGGTGGAGCTATGCTATGTCGAACTTTAGTTTGTATAACAAAGTTCTAGTCAAAGGGATACTAAAATAAGACTATGTACCTAAACAAGAGCTATAATTAAATATTAATTTGATGGAATTATTTTGTGTTTTATTGCCTCTCCTGGACACATTGTTGTTCTGTAATGCTCTCTTTTGTACCACAAATCATGATATTATTGTATACTTCGGTAATATGTTGCGTTTGATAAATAAAACTCCGAATTTAATTATAAAACTATTTTTTTATTAAATCTAATAACCTAGAGAATACAAATTAATGTCCTCTGCGTGGCTATAGCAACGCAATCGCTATTGCAAACATCTTATTGCAATTAAATATAAGTGCTATTTACCCATTCGGTGGGTATAGTGCTCTCACACTTGTTTTACTCGCATTGAGTTTTAAGATACTTATTTACACAAGTCAAAATTAGTCCATATCCGAATCGGAGCCAACGGGACTCCAAGAGAGGTACTATAGAATACATAAACTGATTCGTCTGTCGTGGATCATGTCCATGTGACGGGTTTTGACAGCACGCTGCGCGTCGAACGGAGTGCGGAATGCAACGCGAGCGTCGCCGGTGGGCTGGCCGCGCTCATTGTATCGCCTGATCACATCGTCTTGTGTCAACTCGAAGTCGGAGAAGAAGTCCATGATGTCGTCTATGCTAGCGCGGAACGGCACGTTTTCCATGGACACCACACAGCCAGGCGCTCCGAAATCGTCGAGTGCGGGATCGTGGTCGTCGTCCATACGACCATTATTATCAAATCCTCCGTTGACCCCGGCCACCCCACCTCGACCCCCGAAGCCCCTGCCGCGACCTCGCCCTCTATCGAAGCCGCGACCTCGCTCGTTGAAACCTCCGCGCCCTCTAAAACCGCCCCGACTCGCATCAAAGCCGCCCCGACTCGCGTCAAAGCCTCCCCGATTCGAGTCAAAACCACCTCGATTCGAGTCAAAGCCGCCTCGGTTGTTGAAACCACCTCGGTCAAAGCCCCCTCTGTCGAATCCCCCACGACCTCTGAATCCGCCGCGGAACCCTCCGCGACCTCCTTGCATGGGATCGAAGAATGGTGGCTGCTGTTGGGAAACATTACCGTGCATATCTGGCTGCTTGGGTCCTTCTAAAGCTTCTTCAACTACACTGCGAGGAACTAAATCTACAGTCACACGACATCCATCGAGATTTTTTCCGTGTTTACTAGTAGCCATTCTCGCTTCTTGTGTCGACCTGAACTCACAGAAGCAATCTCCGGACGGCATCCCGTTAGAATCCAGCATTAAGTGTATTCGAGCTGGTACTGCGTTCGTGTCTGACAGGAAATTGACAATCGTTCTATCCGTTGCTTCTCTAGGTAGACCTTTCATCAAAACGCAGTCAAGAGGTTCGTCATCCATGTCAGGTAGAGTATTAATAAGGGGGGGTTTTGAGCCTTGATCCATCTGATTTGGAAAGGGTGGACGGTTACCCCAGTTTGGTGCAGCCGTCCTAGGATCCATAGGGCCGGGACCTGGAAATCCTCCGAATTGTGGTCCAGGCCCAGGAAATTGTCCTGGGAAACCTTGTTGCTGCGCAAACGGAGGTGTAAAGAAAGGTTGATTTTGCATTGGTCCTCCTTTGTGTCCGCCAGGCCCTCCAGGACCTCCAAGTCCGCCAGGTCCTCCATGTCCACCGGGCCCTCCAAGACCGCCAGGACCCCCAGGGCCCCCTGGCCCGCCAGGTCCGCCAGGCCCTCCGGGTCCATTATCAAACTGTTGCCGTCTCTGGCGCGGGTCTCGAGGTGCAGCCACTTCTGCTGGAGGTTCATTCTGTGATTTTTTGGGCATCTCTGGTGGTTTATCGGTCATCTGTTTCTCTTTTTCATACTGTTCTTCTGAGATAGGAATAATTGTTGGCTGTCTTCTACCGAATATGTATCTTTCTTTTCTGTCTAATGCTAGTTTTGCATCTTCGGGTTTTACAAATTGGACGTATGCCGTTTTAGTTCTAGTCATACGACAATCTGTCACCATTATAGAGAGTAGTGAAAACTCACTGAACGCTTTAATTATATCGTGTTCTTTTACAAAGTTTGGTAGATCTGTTAGTTTAAGTACTTTGAAGTTTTTGCGAGGTTCTTCTGGCTGAGCAGTTGGCATAGGTTGTTCTTCTTCATCATTATCGTCGCGGTAAGGTAGAAACGAATCTACTGCAGTCTCGTAAGCGGTATCGTCGAGTGACTCGACAATTACTGAAGCTCCCTTTAATTCATTCATTTTATTTTGTAACGCGAGCTGCTTTGAGCGAGTATCACAAAACCTGACAAAGATAGTTCCAGTTCGACGCCCCATGTTGTCGTTTATCATTTTGATTCCATGTTTGTCGATTAAAAAGGGGAAGAAACGGCGAACGTCGCCGTAGCTAGTATGGTTAGGTGCGTTTCTAATAGCGACGCAGCAGTCACGCTGCTGTTCGTTATCTCCGAAACGACTTGGACGCCCATCACGACGGAAATTAACGCCGCCGCCACGTCCCATGCCGCCGCGTACTGAAGGGCTTGGCATTCTGTTACCCCCGTTCTGTTCACCCTGAAAAGCATTTGGATTCCTCTTTTTACCGAGTTCTTGCAGTTTGTTAAATGCATCGTTCATGGAGGGATCATTGAAGCGGGCCATTGGCGAATCACGATTTAAGGCGTTGTTTTGCATCATATTATTTGCCATCATATGTTGTGAAGGAATCGGTACATTCGGATTTTTACCATTTCCAAAGGGTAAGCCGAGTCCCCCAATAGGCCCGTCATGTGGATCTGTTTTTTCTTGAGAGTTTTCATGAGATCTACGTTCGCTTCGTTTGTCGCGGGAGCGGCGTGATGGTGACCTATCTCGAGAGCGACTGCGGTCTTTTCTGTCACGTTTGCGATCCCGTCGGTCTCGGCTGCGGCTGCGATCACGGCGTCGTCTTTCCCTAGATCGAGACCTATCGCGGCGGTCACGCTTTCGTTCTTTTCTTTCTCTGTCGCGTGACTTGGAGCGGGACCTGGAGCGTCTCCTATCCTTTTCCCTGCTGCGCTTCCTTTCTGACTTATCTTCATCTTTGTCTTCGTCATTCGCAGTGTTATTGGAAGTAGGGCTGATGAGTGGTGGTGGTGGCTCGATGACAGCGGGTTGCGGAATTTCTTGAGGGTTGCCGATTCCTGGGATACCAAATCCTGTGAGTGGATTGTTACCGAGTGCTGTGGAAAATGGAGTAAGACCTGGGATAGTGAGAGGTTGTTGGACGGGTGGTATAGTGGGTGGCGTGGGTGTAGGTACGGGCGCAGGTGTGGGCGCTGGTGAAGCTGCCGGGGCTGCCAGGCTGAGCAGTGGCACGCTCTGCCGAGCTGCCTCGATCACTTTGTGCATCTCTGAGCGAGAACTGAGCAACAACTTCACTTGGATCTCTTTGATCTTACCACCGTCCAACATCATGGCTTGGCGCGCGTCTTCGTCCGTACTGTAACAATAATTGGTTCATTTTAGTCTAATTACATCGACTCGAGATTGCAACGATTACAGTCAGCTTTATTAAGAGTAAATAAGCCAATTAGGTACTTTGATCTCACTATATGAAATAGGTAGATAAGAACTAGGTAAATTATGTTGAACGGCATGAGAATTACTTTATAAGATAAACATTAGATCTAACAGAAACGTATTACCTCATATACATAGGAAATAATAATATGTAACATACCTAACTAAATTCACATCAAGTTCTGGTTCCTTCGAATTAAGGACTAGAATAATTAATATTGTTTGTTAATTTTTATAATAAACTAGTCTATACGTACTGTACCGACCGTTGAGAGCGTGGTATATAAAGTTAGATACCTATGTTATTTTTATTTTAAAATCTTAGTAGCACCTATTACCTACAGCATACACCGTAAGATAATAAGGTAAGGTGCTATTTTCTGGTACCATATCCATATAATGCACCCATGTAGATGACTGATATTGGTTGTACCTATTCTATTAGCACGTTCTGCCATCTGTGACTGACTGGCTGATTTGCCTTCAAGTATTCGGTCAGTAATCAAAGGGTGACTAATATTTAATTTGTGGTTTGTCCTCATTAATACCTACGTTATAACTCAATGTAATGTAATCGTTATTATCTCACTTATTTGCACAAAATGTAGTTACCTACAATTACATGGTGCATAAGTAATACTAATATCACAATAATTTCATAGTTATGACATGTACCTAATGTTATTAATTGTTTCACTTATTCGCTATAAAATGACCTATTTCCGTGCTACATAATGTAGGTAACTAGTCTTCACCAATAGGTAAACTTTATAGGTAACATCTAAGTAGGTACTAAGTACTAGCTGTGGCACTAGGACAATATTTTATTATACCTATTTAAAAAAATTTGAATGACATGTAGGTATAATACTACCGTTTTAGGTAAGCGTTCACAGGCCCGCACGATGCGGGCCGCATCGTATGCATTTCCTATGTGTACGTCATGTACGCATCGCATATAAGCATTGCTGATGATGCGGTGCTTACGATGCGGATCAGTGGACGCAGAAGTTTCTATACAAGACAAACTATGTAAAATGCGATGCGGGCCTGTGGATGCGTATCTTTTATTACCAAACTGACTGATTTGATAACATAACTGACAAGTTATTTCCGTTTCATACTCAGTCAAGATTACAATCATTCTTTAGTTTACTCCATTTAAACCATATGTTTAAACCACTTTTTTCTACCTTTACGAACGGCCGGAAGGGACGGAGTCCCGTGTACCTACGACTATAGCTTTTTAGTTTATTGCCTTACGATATTGTATTAAATTTACTAAGATTATATAGACTTGACCTACCTAAATAATTAGGTAAATTTTATTAGGGTATTGAACTCGCCCTTATCGTGCAGCAGATTATAGTGTACTTATTGTTTTTGAGGAAACTAGCCCTATTGGTAAATAAAGTATCACAGTCATTGTGCGGATCTCTTCGCAGTCTAAGAGGTTACGGAGATCCGTTTACCATCAAGCGGGCCGTAAAACATACCTAGAAGCCCTACCTTTTCTATACCTACTAAAGGGATACGCTATAATTAACTATTGATTTATAACTATCCTACATTTTAGTATTTATTATCAGATGCAAAAACATCTTATTGTCAATTATCGAGCACAATGTCTATCTTTAAATAAAACATATCCAATCTGGGAATCGAACCCTAGATAGACTGGGTAGCATACCTACCGACAGCAGCTTTATTATCTACTTTTTTATTTTGTTGGGATTAAATCGTACCCAGGATTTTTATAAATAACTTCCGCCTGTGATTCCCGAAAAAAGTAAGTAGGTACAGATGTAATTACTTAGGCTACTTTTTGGCTACTAGGCTTTGTTTATTGAAAGGAGAATAGAATAACATTTACATGAGGAGAATCGGTTAGCACTCCCCTTGATAAGGATGACAAGTACACACTTGATCATATTTTTCGTTCATCAGTAACCTTCGCAGTTCGCATTGTTTTTAGGGAAGTTTTTTTTTTAGATTGTAAGATTCCGACAAAATCTCCATGATTTTATGATCAAGAACCATTTTTGGTACAAACATTTTGGGCTAGGTACTACCTACCATTACGTAGGTACCTACTATTACGTTTTTCATGTGGTCCTAAATAAGATTTTCTCCAGAGTCTGAGAGCTTTGAGAGTCTTAAGAGAAACTTTTTTATTATTGACACCAGTTTTCACATAAAACTTTACAATTTGTGCTTTAACATCCGTGAGTACTTTATGAGTTGCTAAATCTTGAATACTTCTTACTTAAGCATATTCATCCGTTAAAAAAGGTCGGTACACCCGCCAACTACATTGGCCAAAGGAACTATTTTAGGAACATTAAAACGGCCCGTAGCGATTAGTGTAAGAAATCAAACTAACTTCGTTCATTTGAAATGATATGTAAGTAAGGATTGTAGCCAGTTGCTAGGCTAGCAGGTACTTAAGCAAGCAATAAGTAGGTACATTTTTGTAGATAAGCAATCTAAATCTACATCACGCATACTGCTACATTATTAAAATAGATGTTCTTTCTGATTATGTGGTGAAAACGCTAGCAATGTAAATACCTATTTAGGTACATGAATCGTATTCCTATGTTGTATTTCGTATTATATGTCTTATACTATATATACATAAGTACCTGTTATTATAAGCTGGTAATTCTTTCTGGTAAAATCTACATGTATATTTTAGAACTACGTATTGTGCGAATTAATCTGCAACAGTTTTTACGTTAACAGTTTTGAAGCATTTTCAAAACATTACAGCAACTTAATATTAAATGAAAATTTCCTTGACAGTAGTGGTGAAATCCTACATCCTACATACAATGGGTACATATTGTATTTGTCGTACTTTACCAATATAAGGTCAACATCAATGTGAAATGTTTGCAAACAAACCTTACTGGTAAAGTAGGTCACGTCAATTTCGTCACATCGTTGTCATTGTCGCCCTCTTCAGCAGTCTATTTAGTGACAGTTTAAAATAATACGAACACAGTTATATAGCAAGTAACTTGTTTTGTGCGACTGTATACTAAAATAATGTACTTAATGTAAAAGTATTTCTATTGGTGGTGGAAAATTTGTTGGGAATCCTATGTAGGCCCAAATTTTTCCTTAATTTCTTTAATGAGATAACAGATCAGCTGTGCGATTTCATTTCATTCTCAACTTTTATTTACCTATCAATTAGTTAAAAAATAAAAGACCTACATGTGATGTCATTTGCAGGTACCTACGAATATAAAGATTGATTTGGTAAGAGGCCGTTCGACACAGAGATTTATAAAGTGACAAACAGTGCCGGTGTAAGGGCCACTGATACCCTGGGCGAAAATATTGTGGCGCCCACTTGAGGGAAGCAATTTCAAGTGTTAGTTTTTTGCGGTTCCCATCGGCAGTTGTTTTTTAAGTGGAGGCGGCGGCATCGGCGCCCCTAGAATTTGTCGCCCTGGGCCATCGGCCCATCACGCCCCTAACGCCGGCACTGGTGACAAACATGACTTAGGGTAACAATAGTAAGTCTCATCTTTATTTTCTTACCTGCATACCAAATGGCCTGATTCTACTTATTAGATTACGTTCAGTGTTGCTTGAGGTCTGGTCATCTGGTGAAGGCATAGTCATGGATTTGATAGTGGAGTCTGTCGAATTTGGCTCATTATGATACCAGGTAGTTAGTGTTAGAATATCAATAGTATTTTCTTTATTATTGGGATTGGGAACTATTTCTTTTATGTAATACATACATAACTTATAGGTACATATATTCTGAGGATTGGTAGGTACCTGGTTGGTATACCTATAATATATGTTGCTATATCTACTTTTCTTTTTTGATTCCTAGGTGATAAATCCTCAATGAACCCCCTGGACTTATCAAACTCTTACCAACTAAAAACCACCCGTGTCCCGTTTCTCACGCTGCGGGTACCTAAGTACCTATTTATCTAGTTTTTCTTATCATAAAATGATTTTTTAACAGTCAATAATTAGGCACACGTAGAAGTTTTTATGAGTTTTTAAATACGACTATGGCATTCACTACGGGCATAGTAATCAACGTTAAACCTACTTGTTGTAATTCAAATTTAATTTTTAAAGTTTTAACCTGTAAAGTTAAACTTACATAGCCGACGAACTCTGTAGTTAGGTTATTCTACCATAGAAACAAGCTATGATGTGGTTAGATTCATTTATTCATGCAATCTAGTCACATTCAAATGACTAGTCCCGCTCCTCCCACGGTGGTTTAAAAATTTCAGACTCTTACTGACTAATAACCACCCTGTTCCTGCTACTGCTGTGGCCTCGGCTGGCACCGACCCCAGTGGACCAGTATGTGATGGTTTGACGGATTTTTGAGGAGCGCGCTGAACGTGACGTGGTCTAGAAACGTGCTTACGGTGCTTGGTAGAACTACTTATAGAAAGAAAATTCTGCCCGTATTCTAAGTGCAATCGAACGTTACTTTTTTCAGTTATGGTCAGATTTATCATTCCTTTACATAAATCCCAGGTAAACACCATAAACAGTAGGTACCTAAGCCTGATAGTCACTTAGATATAAATCTCCACATTGTTACGCACAGCAGAATTGAAAAACTAAACATTTATCAAAAATTCAGATTTACTTAGTAACTAGCGGACCCGACAGACGTTGTCCTACTTGTCCTGTCTACACGTCTTTAATTTGAAAATTTGACACTTTTTTTAATAAGCTAAAACATTCTAAGGACCTTTTTGATGAAAATTGTTATTCAAATGTTATGACAGGAGTAACGTCATTAATATTTGACACTGCGATGGTAGCGCTCGTCTGTCGGATCCTGTAAAACATTCCAAAATCGGTAACTACTAATAAATTAAAAACTAATTAAAAAACTTTGTCCAGCGGACAAAATTGTGAATCTAAACCATTCTCAGATCCCCTTGAACACACACTTTAAAAAGTTCATCAAAATCGGTCCACTCGTTTAAGAGAAGTTCAGTGACATACACACTTACAGAAGAATTATATATAGGGGTAAAGACTATACCCGATAAGAGCCTGTCTACAGTCTTTAATTTGAAAATTTGTCGGATCCAATGAAGTCATTTAGAAATCAACAACTACTACATAAATTAACATTGAATTAAAAAAAACGTCCAGGTCCTACTAATTGTAATCTAAACCATTTATAATCCCCTTGAACACACACAAAAATTTGACTTAAACGGTTGGTGCGGTGGCCACTGGCTGCCGCGCAACGGGTAGCGGGTTCGATTCCCGCACAGCCGGGTCTAAGATCGAATAAGTTTGAAAAGCGTATAAATTAGTTATAAGTACACTAGGTGTTGAGAGCATTTTCCACCGCTTAGCCTCGCTCCTCCTGAAACTTCAAACTCTAACTTACTGATCACTGATCCTAAGACAGTTGACTCACCACCAACGATGACGCAAGAAACGACTAGACCTAGAAAAAGTTGATGATCAGCAAATCCAGAATAAGCCAGGAGGTACGGGAGTGTGCGAGCGTCAGGTTATTACTCACAATCTAGCTCGTAGGTCAAAGCTCGTAATTTGAGAAGCGCCACTGCCATCAGTTACTAGACATCATTGTCGTCGTTCGAGTTTTTTGTTGTTATTATGAGTTTGCTTTACATTGGACGAAAACGAAACAAAAGCGCGTTCGGCACTCTGATTGGCCGGCTCGAATAAACCAAACAATCAGAGCGACGAACGCGATCTCGTTTCGATTACTTTATACGTAAAGGGGATAAGGTCAGGCGGAGAAGCGCGCCAACGGGGTAAGCGCACCTCAGTAAAAATATCGAAAACTACAGATGTAATACAACTAACGACATCTTACATCAATGCAACAAACTCAAATGCAGTTCTATTTCAACATAACAGATGTCTCTGTTCACCATAACTTGACGTAACCGCCTTTTTAGTTTTAGTGTCATTTAAACCTGTTACCAGAGATGAGCTCGTGTTAATTATCTCCTTAAATCCCCAAAAATTTTATGTGTTGCGGCAAACCAATAAGGTGAGTACAGAATTTTGTTGTTTTTCTTTAAATCTGTGGCTGTATTTTAGTCCTATCTAGTGAAATTAATATTTTTTTATTGAATTTAAAATCTTAACCTCAAAATAGTCAAGTGAGGCAAGTGCGCCTAAATTTTAAGTTATATGGCGCACTTCCCCCAAGCCAGAAGTCGTCAACTTTTATGATTTAGTTATTTTCTTAGCCGACGCACGACAGCCTCGGAAAAAAGAATGATTTTAGTTCGTATTAAGAATTTAATCTCTAGATGTGATGGAATTTTTTGTCGGTTTTTTCTTAATTTCTTTTTGAAATTAAATTTTTACGTTTTTTAAATTAAACTGTATAAAAACGTTATTTTAACATTTTTTTGCGAAAAAAAAAATTTTTAAGTACTTAATGCATAAATATATAAGTCTGATTTGATTTAATAAAGATTTCTTTTACTCTAGACAAACATTTTTATTTAAATACATCAGCATTATTTACCTTAAAAAAAACACAATTAAGGTTTAGAACCCCTGATTACAAGTTTATGGCGCACTTGCCCCAAATATGGTATAGCTGCAGTAGCCAGAATGAGTAATATTAAAAAGAAACCAGAGTTTCATTTTTTTTCTATTAAGATATTATCAGTATTTCTGGTAACTTGAAATTTTAAGTTACTATACAGGCGCACTTGCCCCGTTTCCAGAGGTTTTGCGCCTGTAACCATGTTTTCCAATTTCATTGACGAATAATGTAAAAATATGGATAGAATGGATATTACCAACGTTTCTTGCGGCTACAACAATCCAAATATTGATAATTTAATAAAAGTTCACTCATAAGTCAGCATTAAAAAAATATTTTGCGTCGAGATCATCTATGCAAATAGTATGGCGCTCTTGCCCCGCCTGAATACCTACTAATATGTGCACTGAAGAAACCACTATTTAGGTATAATTAAACTAGTTTCGGGTATAATAATGTGATGATAGTAGGTAGTCCGAACTGCGAGTCCTCGTCGGCAGTGACCAGTAATCGGTTAATATTGAATATCTTTTTTTACAAGAAACGAGTTATGTTGTGCTAATCTTTAGCGAGAATATTAATACATAGTCACTCGCTCAGCGGAAGGTACGGTTATGGATGGCATGTCTATTTGGGTCATTGTTCTCACTTTTGGACATTTATATCATTATAGACAGTTTCCTTGACGGTGGTTCTGCATTTTCTTGTTGCCGTAGATGTGTGTCCTAAAATTGCGAATATCAAACTCTTGGTGAGGGCATTAGCATCTTGTATTTTTGGTGATCTAACTGCAATCCCAACTCGCCAGCAAACTATTGGGTAAGTAGTTTATGAACAACGGGGCTGTTTCTGTGAGTGAGTAACCGAGGGGTGATACTGTCTACCAATTTGTCATACTTCCTGGGACTCATTATGACATCGATGTGGGTAGGTACTTCCCTACCTATCACAGTTATTTTTGTTGCATTGTATTTTTTAGTGATCATCTATAGTGACTAAGCATAATTATGGAAATTTTATAAATGCATTGTCAAATCAGTCTCATTTTGGTCCTTATAGATACGGCATAGTATGTATGGTATGTGGTACAGTATAGCGGTATACGATGGTCTTGAAAATGATTATCTAATATAATTAAAGACACAATGGTTACAATTGCGCTGAAGTGAAACAGTTACTGGCTCTAGATTAAAGGCTGTGCAGACGTTGGTCTGGCGTCGCGTTGTCGCGGAGTCTGTGTAGTGTAAATGAATACGCGGCGTTAGCGCCGCAGTAAGGCTTCATGTACACACACGGTTTTTCGCCGTAAAAATCTACGGTTAATTTGCTGTGCAGCGGCACGGTCGTCAGTGTTGTATGGATCACTATGGAGGCGTGTAAATGTGCACGGTGGTAAACTGTACGGTAACACACTGTATGGTTAAAAAACCGTGTCGTGGACAAGAAGCATTACGCAGCGCACTGCTTACTGCTTTCACCATGGCCTCAATCAAAGCCCGCTGGCTTTGATTTCGAAGGAAACTGGCAAGCCATCTCTTCCTTCTGCAAAGTAATCATGCTATCTAAGAAGTAGGAAGGCCGTGTGAGGGAATTCTCTAAAAAACTTGAGGTAAAACGCTTCGTCAGTGTGTACGTGGGATATAACACTGTAAAGTGGTAGCGCTTTGCTGGTTGTCTGGTGGTGTGATGATGGAAAGAACTTGAGAGAATCAAATTGTGCAATACCCCTGCACACACTCCACAATGTATCCGATAAAAAACCGAATTACTTGTGATCTTGCCTGTGTTAGAGATTTTGAATCAGGGCCTCCACAAAGCATCACGCTCCACCTTCTTAGGTAGCATAACTGCTTTGCAGAAGGAGACGGCTTCCTAGTTCCTCACGCATCATAACCTGAACCAAAGTCACCACGAGAGGTCACCGTTACCAATCGTTTCCTTGTCCCGATCTACGACCCGATTTATCTTACCTTTTACTGACGAAACTGTTTGACGACGAACTCGACTAGTTTCAAGCCACTCTAGATGCTCATATTCATGAGAAGCTTTTCGTAACACATGAAGCGACGAGTCGACGGTTCCTCGTCAAACAGTTACGTGGGTAAGTAAAATAGCTAGCGGCTGAAGACATCGGGATAAAATTTGGAACAGAGGTAGACTATGATCTATAATAACACAAGCTGCTTTTTACACCGCGGGAACGGGGACGAAGGCCGAAGGCGCTGGCAGAATTTATATAAAACATACCTAACAGAAAAACAATACCTTTCCTACAGTCGCGTAAAATAAAACTTTCATAACATAATTTTTTTAACGTGAGAAACCATCGGCACTAGCAGGCCGGCTTCGCCCGAGTAGAGTGATATCACGAATTTAAAAAGAACCGGCGAGAAACGGTGCATACGTTGTGTGTAGCCGTATGTGAGTAAGGTGACCGGATGCACAATCCTCCCACTCAATCTTTTATCCTGAAATCCCTAACTCTCTGGTGATGCTGGTGTTCATGGGCGGCGCCTGTAGCTTGTCATGAAGTATGCTCGTATGACGGCGACTTGCTACTTTTTATCTCCTCGATTTGTAGGTATTTAAAAACTTTTTACCAAAACTTACATAAATGGATAAATAGTCACCAAAAAGTATCTGGATATATTATCAGTACCTAAGTACATACCTACCTACAATGAGCCCATTTTTTATATTAATCCATTTTTTTAGGTTATTCTGGACAGAATATTTTATAATCGACAAAGCTCCGCGCAACGGGGCTCCTGTTTTTGTCTGCCGAATACAAATACAGAAATCTAGCTAAACCGAACTCAAAAGCGCCAATAACAGACGCCTCAGTGTTTGTTGAGTATTTATCCAATTTAACATACCTGAATAGGTATATTAAATTTATGAAGTTACAGGAAATTGTTTTATCACATTTTGTTTGTATTTTGTTAAGTCAAAGGCCTTTGTGTACCTAACGGTTGCTTCGAAAAGAAGGCGGGCAGTTTTAGATGTTTTTTTGAAATTTCTGACGCCATCTGCGTCACTGCATCTGGCTGAAAAATTCCAACTCATCCACATTGATATCGCCACAGGTTGTATAGTAGGTACAATGGAGTGGAGTATGCACTTGTCTAGATGGTTTAATTGGTTCGATTATTTCAACAAAGTTATAGAAGCCCCGCCGTGCGAGGTATCTTTTGTCTACAGGATTTAGAGAAACTTAACTAATCCCAATCTCTGGATACCTCTGATCTCGTTGAAACAATGCGGAAAACGGTCTCAGTAATTCGACGGTCAATCTAATTACGAAAATGGGTATCTGGTTGTCTCACTAGTTCGATCAACTAAACGTATCTCGCTAATCCAATTAGAAACCCATATTCCTATTCGAGAGGATAAACAAAGAGATGTCTGTTTTCGTAGCGTTTTCTTGATCAGCCATTAGATCTCAATAGACCGTGATAGTAAGACGTTACACCGGCATTTCATTGCGCAGCCATTACATTTGTGAATTAAGAGTTGTGGGCATGTCCAGAACGGTGGATCTGCGCTTGGTGACATGTGGGTGTTAGTAATCGCTGTTCACTTAGGTCTGGTCAGTCAGGTTGGGTTTAGCCAGCTCGTCTCTGTATAATTCTGTAAATCCCTTGCCTATGACGAAACTGTAGATAGGTTTCAAATTAAATGTCTACAGTTATTTGCTAGGATTATCCATTCCCTTGATAAGTCTTAGTTTTTTATTCTTAATTCAAATCGCGTCGCAATGTCATTGATTTCTAGCAAGTTCTATTCCATACCTACCTATTTGATATTGGCGCAATTAGCGTAACTTCACAGTTACGACTTGATGCCATCGGCACGGTATGTTGTTTTTAAATCTATTTATACCAAGCTGTATTTTTTTACTGTATTTAAAGAAATAGGTACTAAGAAACTATCATATGCAGCGCCTGTGTACGTGTGCGTAGATTTTAGCACCCTCTTGTTCTCAAAGTGCTACGAATTGTGAATTGTACTGCTACAAACAATGGTAACGAAGCTACTGAGCGCCCGCTGTTACCCGGTTCCCATTTCTACGGACACCTTGTTCTGTAACAAGTTACGCAGACTCATTGCCTACCTAAGTGAAAAAAGATGAACGATTGCAAATAAAATTATATTCTGCTGGTGCCTACCGAAAGGCTTGCGTACCTAATGTCCGGCTAATGATAACTCATAATTAAATTGTGGGTACCGCTTGTATTACATTACCAACTAACGAACACGAAATAGGCGTTGGAAGTGCAGAAAAGTTTTGGGGAATAGTTTGGAAGCGACTACAAATTATCACCTACCTATTGCTAGTTATGGAACTCTTAGGAAGACCGTCCATGCAGTCATATCTTAACTATCCGGCCTTATCATTGTAATTCAGTGTCTATTTTATGGTCGGAAGTATCACATTTTAATGAGAAAGTCAAACGCCAGATTCATCAATTATATTGTTCGATGCTTATAATTATTGGCATTAAGGCAAGTGAATTTCTACTCATTCGATGCCTTAGTCGTTTTCTTTTTTATCTTATCATGTTCGTCGTAGTATGCCAGTAGACTGGGTAAAGTTCTTGTGGTCAGGCTCCAAATAGGGATTTCCTTCTAGGGAATTCAAGTCATCTATCCAATTTCACTAAAATAGTTAGCGATAAAGCTTTAGAAATCAAAGAAGCACTTTTTAACAACATAAACTATATAAAGTATGAATAGACTACAACATAAATATCAGACATGAATATCTGTACTGCTAACTTGCTAAGCTATTCGATGAACTCGATCGCGGTTGGCCATGTCATTGGTTGTAAGAAAAGTCTCGACCAATGACGGGCGAAAATGCGATGAACTCACTTTGAACGTTTCGAATTGAAAATTACAGAATAGCCTAGCTGTTCACACTTATACGGACAAGCCGGCGATGCGACACTTATTATCGTGTCAGAATAAATTTCCCAATTACAGACACTGGTGTTCATACAGATAAGGCCGGCACTTACGGTGGCCGGAGTCTTTCGCGACGGCTGGGGCGTAAGGAGGTTCGTTCCTGCACGCGCCCCGACTCCTCCTTAGCTAGCATGTCTGCTTCGCAGCAGGAGGAGACGGCATCCCAGTCCCCCTCGCTCCGCACCATGGCCTGAACCAATGTCGGACGCGAGTGGTCGCCGTCGCCGAAAACATCCCTGAGGACACGACGGTGCTCAGTCGTATCTAAGCTACGTAAGTGTGTATGTAGCATTCAACAACTATTGACAAACTTATTCAATCCAGTAAAAAGGTTTTTGTGAGAAATTATCCGATGTACTTTTCAGAAAGCATAATGAGTACAGTAAACAAACAAAATAACTAGGTATAAACTCGGTGGAGGAACGAAGGCAAATCGGTGCAAGCTCTAGAACTCGACGCGTAGGCTGCCATCACCACTATCTGTTGGATAAATATCTATCTTTGATAGATGTTCTTTGTAAGATTCGTCTCTATAATAGTGCTAGCCTTTTTTTAAGGGGGAAAATCATCCAATGACTCCTCCCGCCTTGGGCGAGGCGAGGAGTGTCAGACTCTTACTGACTAAAAACCATCCCGTTCCTACTTCTGCCCTTCGAGCCGGAGCCCTGGTAAACCCCCTAGATAGTCCGCAGCGGAAAAATAGTGCTACCTACTCACGTATTCCAAAAACAAACGGATAGTAGTTACCTAACAAAGCCCTAAGAGTGAAAAGAAATAGTTTGAGTAAACGAGCTTTTTAGGAGTCTTTCTAAATGGAAACGCGTAAATGTTGTCACTCACCAGCTAATACTGTTTCATTATAGGTATTATGTCTTATATTCTATGATTGTTGCAAAATAAACAGAAGGTCACATTGTTTGTCGATGTCGCTAGGTCAAGCTGGAACTTAGAAATCGTCGCGGTATCACAAATTTGTTCGGGGTCTTCAGAGTAATTTTTAAAATACTTTTAGTTAAAACCCAAACGATTCCTTTTCCCCATCATAATACCTAATATGATGTATCTTATCAGTTCGAAAATAAATCTTCACAGATATAGACATAACATAAGTCCTAAACAAAGATTTGTAAATATTCCTGGAAACAACGAATGTTTCATGCTAGTTTCCTAAAGTTGTAGATGCTTGTAATCCGACCGCAGCGCCACTATTGCCACGTAGTTTGATAGGAGTTGCAATACCTACTTGATGTAACAATGTAAACTAGGCAACCGATGATGTATGTGATGTGATGGTGTATCGAGTAGATATTTAAGATGAAAAGTTGCGATGACTAGAACTAGATGACCTGTTAATACTATAACAATTAATAAAATGCAAAACAATTTAAGTGATAATCCTAGGAATGTAGTGCACGGTAAAATTTAATACTAGTTCACATCAAATTGCATCATAGCCTAAATGCAAATGTAGCAAATCAATGTTTCTTTTGGTTTTTGTCAGTTTCCGCACTGTTTTTGTCAGTAGATAGAGATAGTAGTATTTACATAGTAGCATACATTGCCTTCACAAATTATACTTGCGATCACTGTGAAGAACAATCAAGAGTGATAGCACTCAGTTATCGTAAGATCCTAACATTGAATTTACAGGAGTCCCAAGTTTGTCATCAAGTTTTGAAAAAAGTAGAAGTTTTATGCTTGATCACAGAAAAAATAAGTGAAGTGGAAAATTCTACTGAACGTTGGTCTTAATTATAAGATGAGAAGCAGCTAACGTAAGAACTAAAATGTACCCTTTTTGGAGGTAGGAAAATCATTGAATGACTCCTCCTGGCCAGGGTAGGGCGAGAGGGAGTGTCAAACTTCTTACTCACTAAAAACCACCCGGTTACATCGCGGAATGTCATTGCGCTTCACCTGAGCCCCTGGCCGAGTCATCGGCTCTAGTGGGCTTCATCTGTGACGGTCTGATTGTTCTCGCCTTATTCTCGCGGGTCTGCCTGCATCGAACCCGACCAGAAGTCGGGTAGTGAACTAAGACTAAAGTGTGCCCTACAGTAAACACCGAAAGCCACTCGATGACCTGTTGATAGTAGTTTCGACTGAAACTGATTACTCCAGACTTATATTACATGCAGACATAATTTCAGACTAGTTTCCGTATAAAATGACGCCTAATATAATATTTTTACCGTCTTAAGTATTTCGTTTCGATCTAATGCCAGTTGCATAGATGACCTGAATTCCATTTCAGTGTATCTGCTATCAAGGTTCTTTCTAGTGAGGTATGGGGTTTGATCGGTTCTCAATCGCATAGGTACTTTTCACAGATACATAGTATTAAAATCACACGGAAGCCAACATATCATCCAGTAGCATTTGCAGCAATCTATAAAGGATAACATTCTAGAAGATTCCGCAGGATGAAGGGTGGGGTAAGTAGGGTGCAAAGAAATCATTATTTTTTCGTCATAAGGTGGGTCGACTATTTTATACGCGTTATCGAGCGAATACAGGATCCGTCGGCTCTGCAGTATTTTAGGGTCATTCAGTCATTTTTCGATATTTTGCTGTTCAACTACAGCAAAGATAATTTTTCTTTACTTACATATTCACGCCTCACTCACCAGATACCGATTTCGCGTAGAGTATGAACTCTTTTGAGCCGTCTCCTCCGTACTGAAAATGGTGAGTTAACAGTACATGGTACCTTAGCAAAAAAGCTAAGTCGTTAGGAATCCTGAAGCTGTTTCACGATTTATTCAAGTAGGTAAATGACAATGCCAGAATATCTATAGAGCTTTGCCCCACCAAAAAATATATTGTACAGGCATACCAAATGTAGCATTCTATTGCTGCTCTATAAGTGATAACTAAATACATAATTAAAAGCCTTTAGAGCTTGCGGTTTCTATATAAATCTAAGAACAAAATATTACATTTAGGTTAGGTACCAGTTTAGATTAATTGCAGTTATAATGGTAGAAATAATTAAATTAAGTGCTTTATATTATTACAATGCTATCATAGGGTGTTTAGCTATGAAAGGAAGGAATGTCATCACCAATATCACCTTTAGTAATCCTACTTTTCATTCATAGCCATAACGAAACAACAATGTAAACAGAACAGACAGAGCGAATGTCAAATAATGACTTTTTGGACTGACACAAGCACGCCAATGAGGTTTCGTTACATCTAATCACTTACGTTCAAATACGAAATAATAATTAGAATAAGCATTCATTATAATATATATTATAAAAATAAATAAATTAACTAACAGTATGTATTTATACCAAATTCATATTAAAATCCGTACACATTACATTAATAAATCTTTTTTTATTGAATGACTCGTTTTGTTCCTTGTGCAAGCGTACTAAGAAACACAGATAGTCACGATAAATACAGGAAATAGGCCTTGGATTTTTTAGATTCTTTTTATTTCCTTATTTTTATCCGCAACCTTATTAGAATAATAATTAAGTAACCAGGGGTCTTATTTTCATTGCATAATATTGATTAATTTACATTTCTTGTACATTGATGAAATTAAGTGGGGCAGGATCTGGCATTGTCATTTGACAAGGTAACTAGACTAGTTTCAAGTCATACCAGGAGCTCATAGTCATGAGCAGCATTGCGCAATAAACCACATGATGATTGTTGCTCAGCCACTGAAGTTTATTATTACCACAGTTAGTAATAGTTATGTTCGGTCAATATTTTTTTTATTTAACTTTTTGCAACTTTAACAAAAGTGAGCTTAATGCCAAAGGCAGCTTAGTCATGAGCAGCATTGCGCAATAAACCACATGATGATTGTTGCTCAGCCACTGAAGTTTAATATTACTACAGTTAGTAATAGTTATGTTCCGTCAATATTTTTTTTATTTAACTTTTTGCAACTTTAACAAAAGTGAGCTTAATGCCAAAGGCAGCTTTATGCAGTAAGAACGTGGTCTATGTATTTGACTAAGTTTCCACTACTGTTTCGTATGATAATTCCATGGTTTTGCTATATGTAAAGCAAAGATAATGAGAACGCTCATGGTAGAGAAAAGTTATATTTGGACTAGAATTATATAGAATTCTATGATTATCACGACTTTGCTACTTTAAGTAGAGATGTAGGTACCTATGTGATCTATCAACAGAGTAATTTCTTGATGATGTCTTATCCTAATAATTTCAACGTTATACTCGAATGTATACAATGTCAAGATACGAAGATCGCATCTTTGCCGCATTTATAGACGATTTGTTAATAGATGTTGTTTGGTGGTATAGAAAATACTCATATTGAGTAGATAAAGACGTCCGATTAAAGCCAATGCACTAAACGAAGCCCTAGTAGACAACTTTCCTTTATGGCATGGTAGCATGTGAATTAGCTCCATAAATGTTTTGTTGCAGTTTTGGTCGGAAGCGAAGATGCCCGTAGTTGAGAGGTCCAGGCGCTGCGCTGCCCATGTTGAGCACATCTTAAGAGTATCACCTATCAGACATTCTTAGATCATTGCACCAATCTAAAGCCAGCGAATTGTCAGAAAGTCAGTTGTATGCAATCTACCTAAGACTTGCAAAATACTAATTAGTTAATAGATTTTTGCAGATTCTGGGTTTAAACAAAGTTTTTTTTTCTCCTCAGATGGTAATTCGCCTCAACCGTAGCTCGTCGACGTATGCTTAAATAATAAAGTTTCAATAAGGTACTATGCCCGTATTGTTGCAGTCGTTTAGAGAATGAAATGTAAATACATTATGAAGACTAAAATTAAATGTTTAGCTTTATGATGAAATCATTTTGATTATAACCTTTAAAGATACCATTTAATTTTTTTTTATAACTGTAAAAGCATTCATACTTAAAAATAAGGAAGAGAAACTTAAAAAAATATAAAAAGTAGCCAGAGTAAAAAATTCAAACATAAACCGAAAAGAACATCAATTTTATGAAGATAAACCGGTGTTTATGTCAAAAATTGCATCAAAGTTCTTAGATTTTTTTTTGGTAAAACAAAATGAAATAAAATAATTGTGTTTTATAAAGAAAATACTTACCAATAAATCTCCATAGAACCAGCACTGGTACAACTAGGGGTAGTTACGTTTCAGCTAATAGCATAATTTGGAGAGAAACAAATTAATTCTATACTTACCACTAGAATTTGATATTTGACAATAATCAAATCCATAAATTGAATGGAGTTATTCAATAGTGTTATCGACAATAACATGACTGGAAGTAATTACTGTTTTTCAACTATTTTTTTTTCTAAGCTTCGTAAAATTTGAATACAAAATGCACACTATGTATGATTTGTAGTAATAGCATATTTACTAAAATGCTATTACGCTTATTAATTACCTTTTTGTGTTAATATAAATTAAAATTTAATAGGTTGTAGTCTATTAAAGATCATTAGGACAACTAATACTGCTGTAGTCGTTAGGAACAAGTCTATTAATAGTTGTGTGAAAATTTATCATTATTAAAAAAAAACACTAAAATCTATAGAAAGTAATGGAATACTATAATTTAGTGTTATTGATTTTCAGGAAGCATATGTTTTTATTTATAGGTTTTTTATAGATATTGCTATTTGTAGTTTGGTGATATTCTTCTGTCGAATCAGTGCAGACGAAGTATGTTTTAAGCATAATAATTTAACTACGTCAAGATTTTTTGAAGCACCTAATTACACTTTTTGGGTATAAACACAGACATAATCTTGTCCATTTATTAACAACAAATATAAATATTAAAACAAACTTACGCCTAAAATATAATTAATATCATTTAAGTATAGTGAGATCAAAGTTTTTGGCTATTTTCAATGAAATTTGTTTATAGAAAATATTAAACAGATGCCGTGTGTCATTATTTGAATATTACGTATAGCTACCTGAACGC
Source organism: Spodoptera frugiperda (assembly GCF_023101765.2). Taxonomy (NCBI): domain Eukaryota; kingdom Metazoa; phylum Arthropoda; class Insecta; order Lepidoptera; family Noctuidae; genus Spodoptera; species Spodoptera frugiperda. The sequence continues at coordinate 5,912,819 of NC_064222.1, forward strand.
AATGAACGCATCTCCAAGCTCGCCTCCTACGATGTGCACACCTCCCTCGGGAATGGAAAGGCCCCGAAAGAAATTCCTAATGTCCAGAGCATTTGCAGACCATGGTAGGTTTTGTAGTCTAATGATGACACTCATTGTGGATGTTCGCACTTCTTGTACCTATAAAAACGAAAATAGCCTGTCCATTTTTGATTTCTATAAGTGTTGAAATTAAATATTGTTTGAGATCAAACTATAGATGTTATACAGAGTTACTAAAGACTAGTTATCTGCTTTTATTCGTACTGCTGTTACTTTGTTTGTTGTTTATTTACTAGGGTTGTTGATAATGATGATACTAGACACGGTGTTTCTTTGTTTTTCGTGCAAGAAAATATAACATAATTCCATATAGCCTGATTATGCTTGTAAGTGAAATTTTTTGTTTCATTTCCATTGAAAAATATCATGAATTTCTAGCAAAATAAACAAGATGTTTAACGAGTAGATATTGCAGATTATTACGTAGGATTTATAATGGATATTGGATTGTAACACCGAATACTGTTAAAACACGTAATCAAAATGAAGAAAAGAGGTTATAAAGTAGTTTCGTGAAACGCGAAAGTAAGGAAAATCTATGAACTTCATAATAGTGTAACTAAATGATAACCGTAGCGTGAAAAGATCGATACGGTGCTAGGCCAGTAAATATTATCGACTTTTCAGCATAAATTATGACGCCAACAAAGAACAATATAACTTTTCCTTGATCGCTCGCCCCGATAGCTCAATCAATCACAAATTCACACATCACACACTTACCTATATAACTCTAAAACCTTGTTTACCGCGTTTAATTCTTAGACATGTCTAAACACAAATCTTTCACAGTATCACATACGTAGTTTATTAATTAATTCATTCCAAATAAATGGAAATTTAGACGAATAAACACATCAACAGTAAGTGGCTCGCTAACTGCTCAATGCGAGAAAACAAAATGGCGCTGGGCTGGCATAATCATTTTTGCTAATTCGGTGTGACCAGTGTTATAGGAAACGGAAGTGACTTATAATTTTAATTATTTTACCTAGTAAATAAAAGAAAAAAATAAACAATTACATAATATTCTTCTCTGTTTTTGAAGAATACAAAGAAAGTACAATTTTTGGTCCTATTTGTTTTTCAATAGACTCAACGACGTTCATCCTAATAGTTGTTTGAACGAATTGCACAATAAACTTTTCCATTTTATGGTAAAATGAGTTTGAACTATTGAAAACTGTACTAATAATTTAAAAAAAATAAGGTGAAAAGACTAACAGTATTATTTTAAAATGGCAACTAATGATTTAGAACGAATGAACGCTTGATTGAACGAATGAGTTGGTTTATGGTTAGTTTCAGAATTTCAGATCTGCGCTTGTCACGATATTGTTAATAATTTGCAGAAAAAATCTAAAAAGACACTTCATTTTAAAAGGTTTTACAAACCAACGTTTCTTACTTCTAAAACGTAAGTAAACCTACACAAATTTCATTAGAGTAATGTATTTTAATCGACATAAAAATTGTACCACGCTGTCAAAAATGGTCAAGTAAATAATCTGTTATTTTTTATTATCCCCTAATTTTTTATTATAAATAAAAACAAAAATATTTTCCTAAGTACAGGTTGTTCAATTTACGCGTAGTATTTCGTTGCAGCTCTTGTTTGCTTTTATGAAACAATATTGTCAAGTTTGACTCTTGGTTTATTCATTGTAAGGATTCCCTAATTAAAAGGAATCAATAAGAAAATCTAATAATTTATAAATGCGCTTAGTTTATTCTAATTAGTCACAAGAACAGTTTAATTTCATAACAATTATTAAGATTGAGAATTTACAGTGGTACTTGTAATCATTATTCTAATAAGAAAATGCTTTGCCAATTGCCAAAAACTAATTAGGTGTCTATTTGAGTGATAGGTTATTTTATTTGATACTATTATTTCCCGCTTTTTTAAAAAGAAACTGACACTTACAAATCTTGACCTTTTACCTTGAGGTCAGTATCCTTAAATTTGATTGGCTCACACATGTCTAATCATAAAAAAAAATATTTAAAGTAACAGATAATAAAAGATTGCTATTTCATTCCAGGTACAGCAAGCAGACTAAATAGTTTGTAAAGCAAATAGGTTTAATTAAAAATGTATGTAGATTAAAAAATGTTGTTATAAAAGTAATTGCTCAATATTATAAATAGAATTTAGTGATTATATTTATTGGAAAGGTGTGTTGTATAAGTGTAATAAATGTGTGAACGATATCCTGGGTACTTGTTTGGAGGGACTCCTGTCAGCAGTTGGGACAGGAGTTTCAATTCGCTGGAAAATGTGAGTACCCATCTACTAACATGTATTTTTAAAGATGTAGTTTATAATTTAGTTTCTTGCTAATCATATTTATTTCACTATCATGATGTTTCATGTCTTTATAATAGGTATATTATCTGAGTATGATTTCCTAGTTAAGTTCCAAAAACTAAATTGAAAATACAATTTGTTTATTGTAAATATTAATTTGTATACTAAACTCTTAATAAACCATTACATATTTAACAAAAGTTATGCCACAGAGGGGGTTGATCATGGCTGAAATAAATAAATAAACTACATGATTCTTATTTTTTTTTCATATCACTTACTATAGCACTTTGGCCAAACAGCTCATATTTAGAATTTCAGCCACAGAGATCCATGAATCAATCTAGTTGGCTGATAATTTTAAATTTAACAGTTTTTGTTATTTGTTTGAAGCGCAAAGGGGTGCAATTTTTTCATTGTACAATTTATTTCAATTTTATTATTTTCTGACATATCTTGGGTGCGCTAGTAATTATTATTTTGATTCGGAAGTCTGCACAGTTGCTTTTGTTGTTTTGGATGTGAGTAAAATTATTTTATTTTCTAAGTTATGTTAGAATATCTTTTCGTTTAGTTACTTTAATTATTTTTCTACTGTTATGGAATATAAAACTGCCTTAAAGTTAACTCACTGTAGATGATTGTAGATAATTTAACCAATCAAATGTTTTCCTAATTTATAATTTCCTAAAAATGGTCAATACCTAGTATGTAAAAATCAATCATATTCAGTACAATTAGTTTTAAGAAGTTAACTCTTATTGTAATCATGAAAGAAGAGTAAATGTGCAGATTGCTAATCCTATTGGAAATGATTCTGGCAGTGTAGCAGACATTAAAAGCATAGATCAATCAATCTATGTCGACAGATGACAGTTGATTCACAGACTGAGAATCACTATGTAATTGAATCCCCACAGTATAAAAAAAAACAACTTTGCCCTTTTTAATCTGCTAGGAAAGTCTAGTAGTGTCATAGTATTTTTAATGGTTAAGTAAAATGTTAATTGTTTATTTGAACTCTTTTCTGTATTTATTTGAAACTAGCTGAACCGGCAAACTTAGTACTGCCTCAAACATTTTTTTTTCACATTTAAACCATCCCTATACTTCCACAACAGCCTACTATCAAAAATAGCCAAATCGGTCTAGCCGTTTTCGAGTTTCGACTGTCGTAGCGAGACTAATGAACAGCATTTAATTTTTTGTTATTGATTGCACAGTAACTATAACATAACAATACTCCTTAGTAAGTTACTTAGATATAAGTTACTCTCGTAAAGACTTTATTAGACCGTGCTTTCTTATGTGGTCGCGTCATTAGAAAACAAGACAATCTCAGTAAAAAAATAAGGTCATATTTTTGCGAAATAGGCTTTTTGGAATCTGTATTCAAAAAACTATGCCTAATGACACACTGAACAGGCCATTATTAATGAGCTTTGTAACTAACGCTTTAGTAAAGAGGCAAGTTCCATTTTACATTGGAAGGTTGCCAGTATGCTTGTCGACACCAAACGCCAGTGGAAGATGTAGGGTGGCTTTCGTGGTCAAAAAGAATAGATTTTTCTTTTTGGCTTTTTATAGGCACTTGTTTAGAATGGATATGTTTTTTTGCGCATTGTGTCTTGTTTTCGTTTTAGCAGCTGCTATTCGGTTTAACTGTAATTAAATACGACATTTTTCTGTCCAATTTTTAAAAGACCAGTTCTCGAATTTCAGCGAAATACGTAGTACTGTAGAGTTACTGTCTTTTTCATTCGTGTCTTCAATAGATCCTTAAAAAATAAAGAACCTACGTAGGTGCTAATTTTAGACTCTTTCGTAGACGATCGTTTAACGTTCGTACATTTTTTACTAGATCAAACTAAACTTCCCTGCCTCTCCAGCTTTACAAAAAGAAAAGAAAACAAAAAGGCATTTTATCATAGTACCTAATCTCAACGCACAAGAGTGCACAATTGCATAGTCCTAATGAAACCTAGGTATGAAAATTAATGTCTTGAAGCAAAACAACCTACTAACCCATTTTTGCCTGTTTTATCCACATAACATTGCGACAGTTTACGCTAAGCCAATAATTTGATTAATATTTTTTTGGCACGAAGGCTCGAAAAAGGAGGTTTACTGCATAAAGTTGTTATAAAAAAATTAAACGCTTGAATGCAAAGGGGTCACGTTAGTGTAGTATTTATCCCTTGAAAGTTCGTAGCTTGTTTAACCTACATCTTAGAGTAACCATTGCAGTTGAATATGTCATCGATTGCGGGCTCTTTTATCATATTCGTTCTCAGTACTACGATCTGATAGTGAAGCAGTTTTGAAAGCCTTTACCACAGTACCGTTTATCAGTTTCTAGTTTTATTCTAAGAAATCAAACGAAATTGGCTAGCTTGTGTACAGTGGCGAATCGATCTTCCTGGTATCGTGATTAAACCAATTTCTCTTGAAACAGTCGCTCAAAATGGCCTGGCAGGCCCAACAAAACTTTGCTATGTATAAAAAGTGTTTGCGTGAGTTTATTTTCGGTTCACTATTATTAAATCCTTATATTTCATTCTGTCGTAGTTTATTTTGAGCGACACAAGGAAATTAACAATTCAAGAGGTTAGTGGAAATGAGCACGCTTACTTTACGCAGTTTTCTTTTCATCATATTGTTGTCTAACGTCAAACCATGTAAAATATGGCTTCAGTTCAGCGTGTGTCGATGCACTGCGAAGTCCGCGAATGTTGTTTTTCCTAGACTCCAATAATCACTAAAGTCTGCAGTAAAATCATAAAAACCATTTTAGACCTCCTTGGCCCCCGTTTTAGACGAATACGAGTCCTATCTTAGACACTGTGGTACAAAAACAACAGCTTCCTGAAGACTCATTGCAGCTCTTTATTACTCTTAGAATATATGCTCCTTTAATTAGACCTCCAAGGGAGATCCTTTAAGGTCGCATTATTAATATAGAGTTGAATAATGACACTCATATCCTCACATTTGCCATTAATTATGTCGCCATCTAGTCGGCTATGCACACGTTCTTTAACTTTGTACGAGAAACCCGGGGTCTATGTAACTTTCTAGCAAAGTTTCCTTGAGAAAACTACCAATGAATCTTTGGAAGTCATGAATTCTAAAAGATCTTCACTTTGTGATTACTTTAGAGCTCAGTGCTTGTTCTTCCTAAATCTAATTTGATGGTCTAAGTTTTAAACTTGACTTTAGTTTTCTCTTCTCTATTATTTCAGGTGTAAATCGAGTGAGTTAATCTAGTGGTACGTCCGTATACAGGTTTTTAGGTCAGGGACGCTTATATTGCCTGGTTTTTTCGTTTGATTGTGAAGTTTACCGGCTCTTGTTTGTTTGTTTTAAATTGACACAGCCCAGCCCTGATGAATATGTATCTTGTACAATGTGCCAGTCATTTTGTTAATAAAAAGAGCTGGGAAAATTACGAAGTATGCGTTTGGGGCGAATGGTCGTTCGTTGTGATGCCTATTACCATTTCTTCCAAACAGTTGACCCGTTTAAGTGCGTGATAAAATTCTGCGTAATATAACAGAATATTGAAGTAATAAGGTATTAGGAGAAAAACCTCCCGGAACAGATCAAATTGGCAATTTCGGCTATGATTTCAGTTTGTAATTTGTTCACTTTTCATGGATATTTCTTAGGTGTTAAAACTAGGCTTAGTGAACCTACGTTTCGATTTCTTTGTGCGATAAAATGCAGACGTGGTCAATATTCTATCAATCCCTTAGTAGCAAGACCCTGTAATGTCTCCTGGGAATAGCATAATTCTGCTTTACCACCACGACAAACTTTAATAAATAATACCAATTAACGTTTAGAAATGGAAGCATCTGTCGCAATCATTGCTATTGCATGTTAAATTGGTCGTCTAATATTTGGCATGATTAAACCAAGTACTTCATTTTAATTATTATAATTGATTTTGTTTATTAACGCATAACTGATAATGTAATTAAAATACGCGTATAAGGTTTAGAACGAATTTAATTAAATAATATTACAGTTGGACTCGTTAAAAATGAACGGTGACGGAAATTGCGGTGGCCTGATTATTTTAAGTACTTTAAGTCCAATGTTATCGAAGGAAAATCTCGTTAGGTTCAGAAATCTATCTACAGAATCTTTAGTAATGTTCAAATACGTGGTTTTTATAGTTAAAGATTTTATGATGCCTGTCTTTCAAGTTGCTACGTAAGAAACCATTCTGTAAACTAATTCAAAAAATCTGGGCCCACGTTACATCTGAGCGCTAACCTTCATAAGTCAAAACTTTTTACAACTTTTATTTTTCTTCAACGTAAATGTACTTGGTAATTGAATTTCAGTAGGTACTCTAGGATTGCGAATTTTATAACTAATTCTTGGCTCCGTTCTACGATAAGATATACGTTGTATGTCTGCCCAACTGTTTTCGAGTTGCAGCCGACTAACTTGGTCAGATCTGAATTGTACGTTTATGTAACTTTACCTATTACTGGGTGCTTACTTTCTTTTTATCCTTGTACATTTCTTTTAGGTTAGTACCTTCATGAGCGCTGAGAACGATCTCATAGTTTCGGATTTATTGTAAGCTTTCGATTTGTAGCATTTTTTGTTACGAGGCCCCTATTCGGACCCTTACAGAATGACGGATAATATCTTTATTTCTTCAGAAATGTTATATTTTTATTTTCTTAACATGACTTGACCAAATTTAGTTATATCACAAAAGCATGCACATTTTCCCCTGAGGAATCAGCATCAGTAGCTTTTTCCATGTAATTTATAGAAGGCACGTTGAAGAAATTCCTAGAATATTGAGTATTATTCCGTTTTAGTCTAGTTTCATTCTGGTTACTCAGCCAAGCTTTAAATAAACAATAGATAGTATCACAGTATTATACTGATAGAATATTAGGTCAATCGAGGCTGGCCAAAATATCATAACAACATCTAGTTCCCCAGGGGCTCTATCTAATTTCACGCGCTTGAGGCTGGGTAAAAACAAGTTTTGGATTATTTCGCCGTTAGTGCAAAATTGGCTTTGGCTACAGGAAATTAATACTTACAAAGTTATTTCACTATGTACGACTCGCTTTTTGCCGTCCAAACATAGAAACGGTCTGTTTCTTTGATATCCTCCATATTTCCACAAAAGGCAAGGATTTTTGGTGACATTTGCCCCGTCCTTGTAGATCGATCGAGTAGATTAGCAGCCCTTACAAGCCCTTTAATTGATTTTGTTTGACCTCGGTTAATAAACTCAACTTTTTATGAGCTTTCGAAGTTTCGAATGTAACCAAGAACTCTTTAATGATACAATTTTCTTCGGTTGAAGGAAATGTCATAACTTTATTTGACTGGCTGACTTTGCCACGATTTTAGGCGTCTACCTAAGTAAATTGGATTCCATATTTCTTGATAAAAATCAGTTTATATAGAAACTTAAGCCTTTAATTTGCTGATCCATTTTGCAAATATTGTTCGATTTACGAGTACAATGTAAAAAGTATCATAAGCCAGACAACCGCTTCTGGCGATTTGCCAAAACTGAACGGAGAAGGATAATTAAAAGCAATTTATTGTACGATGGTTGTTGTAGCAAATCCAACAGCAGTATCGAGGGAGGGCAGGCGCTGGTGCGCGCTGCTGGGGCAGTATGTCGGAGGGCGGCGGGGTGTCCGCCGCTGGAGGGGACTCCTGCAAGACGAACCTCATCGTCAACTACCTACCGCAGACCATGACTGAGAAGGACCTGTACGCGATGTTCATGACCATAGGACCCATAGAAAGTTGTCGAGTTATGAAGGACTTCAAGGTTCGTCTGTTGTATGACATGTTATAATGGTTTTTTAGTACCCACGACTGTTTGCTGTAAACATTTTATAGCCAAAATATGAATTTAAATATCCAATAAATTTTTGGGTGGTTTTGGTGGCATGAGAAGTAGTTAGACCAGAAAATGTGGAAAATATAAAGCAGACCCAGTTATAAGGGCCCAATTACCCCTCTTCCCAATCCCCGATTCCCTAAAAAGGCTTGAATTCCTAACCCCCAAAAGGCTGGCAACGTACGCCTCTCTAACGCCACTGGTATTTCGGGTTTCCATGGGCGGCGGCGATTGCTTAACATCAGGTGATCTGAAAAAATTGTCTCATTCTATCGTGTAACGTTGTGTATGAAACTAAGTACAGATGGTGTTGGTTGTAGACTGGCTACAGCTACGGGTTCGGCTTCGTGAACTTCACGCGGGAGGAAGACGCGGCGAGGGCCATCGACACCTTCAACGGATACCAGCTCAGAAATAAACGGTTAAAGGTACATGTATTACAACACTTGTACTTTTGGTTGGGTATCTACTAACTTTCTACCTAGGGTACTCATATTTTAACATAAACCTTCCTTACAAGCAATGATTTACTGAGAAAAGAAGAAACCATACATTTTTTTCACCAGAAGACAGGATATTTCACCAGAATTTTCGTCACCTCTTGCCATTTAGTGGTTGCGGATACCTTTTTGTTCTGACAGACATAATTCTGGTGAGTAGTGGTAACACTATGTAGATCTCTAGAGAGTGTGGCGAGAATATAGTTCCAAACTACTTATCCTACTCTCTGTTTAGCCATACCGTGTTTCTAGACTCATATTCACCATACTTTCCCTAATTTTCCATAGGTCTCATACGCGCGCCCCTCAGGTGATGACATAAAGGATACAAACCTCTACGTGACGAACTTACCGCGCGCCATAACGGAGGAACAGCTGGAGACTATATTCGGCAAGTACGGCAGGATAGTGCAGAAGCATATACTCAGGGACAAGAGCAATGGGACGCCGCGTGGAGTCGCCTTTGTCAGGTGAGCAGAAGAAACTTAAAAAATACTAGCAAACCTGGCGAACTCCGTTTCGCCACCAATGGTTTTCCCGTTTTCCTGCTTTTCCCGAATTTTCTTTGTTATAAATCTCACGGAGTCCGAGATCTTTCCAACGAATGCAAAACCGTGGTAATCGGTTCGTGCGTTCTGGAGTTATAGCGTCAGGAAGGAAAACCTGACTTATTTTTATACATATAATAGATAACTTCTATGTTGTGAAAATTTAAACTGGTTAACTTTTTTTTTATTTTTGAAATACCTTGTCTCACACTGGTATTTTCTCCTGTGTCGTGGGTGCGTTTACAAAGATACAATTTTACATACACATGTCACCCAGAGCGGAAGAACAAGCCCAAAAAGTCTTGTCGAAAGTGAATTGTGGAAAACTCATGGCACTCTCTCCATTTCAAATACTGAAAGTCAAATCTGCAGCACCTTAGTGTCGACCTAAAATCTAGTAGAAAATAAAATTATGTTGAACATTGTGTCAAATAAGAATGCATGAAAATCGTATATGCGATAAATTTTTACATAAAACGTAATGTTTATTACAGATTTGATAAGCGTGAAGAGGCGCAAGAGGCGATAGCGGCGCTAAACAATGTGATACCAGAGGGCGGCACTGAGCCACTCAGCGTTAAGGTATGTAACTATAAAAATAATCTATCAATCTCCATAAAATATTACATTTTCTTGAATGACAGACTCTGGTAACTTGTTCAGTATACTTTAATGTTTGGTGAATTGATCTTTACTGGTTTTGTTTTCACTATTAGAATGTTAGTTAAACTTAATCTTATATCAACTAATTACTATCATATTAGTTCTTTCTAAACTCTCAAACTTCAATATCTTACAATAAAAATACTATATTGCATTGTAATTTGTAACACTATTTCTTACAACTATACTTGAAACTACTCAACATTTTTTACTATACTATCCTTGGCTTGGACTCTTGTCTTTTGAGACTGAACACAGACTAAAAATAAGTGTTCACATCAGTAAGTACAACAACAAAACAAGGTCATGAATCAAGTCATTAGTATCAAGGATCAACACTACACTCATGGAAGTGACACAAGCATGTGAGGGGTGCATGTATTGGCGGGGTTGGGTCTAAATTGTTGATGTCTCTCTGCAGCCGACCAGCAGCGATGCTGTGTACAGACGCGGCGTGTCGCGTGCCAACAGTCGCCTGCGACTCCACAGTGACACAATGGTGCGAGCCAGGCTCACCTCGCTGGGGGCACACGGTCGTTCTTCTGTACCCCCCACGACCTTAGAAAGACAACCTTGTGTCTCTAGCCGGGTAGCCCTTAGTACCAGACGGTGCTGTTTTCATCATTAACCCATCACGCCTCTGCATTTTTTCTCTCGTTTCGTCATCTTTTGTTTTTTCAGCGGGTCACACCGGTTCTTTTCTTTTGTTTTTGTTGCCTGATCAGAAATTTGAACTGTCAAAGTGGTGCCGAGTCTTTTGAGCCAACATTGATGTTGTGACTAATATTGTTCGTTAAAAATCTTTTGAAAAGTTTTGATATTTCTGATTGGGCTTTGAAAACGCTTTATCGGTAGCTAACCTTCATTTTTCGGTAGTTGGAACTAGTTTTCTTTCTTTCAATCATTCTCACTTACGTCGATATCCGCAATCCCATTTCTTTATTTGGAATTTGGATAACTAGAGACGGCTGCATGTGTCGATAAGTTGTCATATTTATCGATGTCTGTCGGACATTTTGGATTCTCCAGATGTTTTTGTGTACGTGACGTGCATTGACAAGAACTATGAATTTTGTTCTTAATAGTTTCTATTCCTGTTTTCAGGTGGCTGAAGAGCATGGTAAGCAGAAAGCAGCGTACTACGCGGGATGGGCGGCGGGCTTCCACCATAATAGAGGTGAGTAAGTACGATTGTTCCCTTATCGATAATTTTAACGATAATCGACTTTTGTACCACTATTAATATGACTTTCAGGATGAGTAAATATTTACTTTTGTCGTCAGTGATATTGTTTCTTGTGCGTAATGGTCTATCGATACTTTTGGCATACATTTTAGCTTTATTTTTGGACAAATTATTGGAAGATTTATGTGGAATCAAATTACATTTAGGTGTTTTAGTCGGTTCCGTAATTTTAAAGGGACCAATCACAATCTCACGTTAGTACGTACAATAAATCCTTTGACCTGTGCACGCTGCCTATGGAACAGCCTCAGTAGCTCCACAACGGCACCACAGTCTCGACCAACTCGACATGTTGCATAGCCGGCAAGATTACACGACCAATTACGGAATGTACGGTGGCCTGTCCAACCGATACCTCCGCCGTGACTATTTCAACCAGCCGTCTTATATGAGTCACCATCGCCCGTTTTGAAAAGGACTTTACTGTAAGAAATTCCGTCTAACCGATACACGGATATAGACGGATGGACTTTTCATTTTAGTAGTGTAATTATAGTGTTGGTGTTATTTATAAGGTGACTGTGGGAGTTTTTGAGGACTAGTGGGGGCTTGTATATTGCGGTTTTTAGATTAGGAGCTGTTATTTTTAATATAGACGTCATTTGAGTATTAATTGAGTATGGATTGGACTTTTAATTCGATTTTGTGATATTTGGTGATGTGTTGCATAAATTTCTATCAGCTGAGTTATTTATCTTATACTACATTCCCGTTTCCCAACTATTTCGGGGGTGATCAGATTCAACAGATTCACATCAACAGCCTAAAAGTGGCCACTGCTGATCAAAGACTTCTTCTCACACAGAGAAGGTTTGAGCATTAATCAAAACGCTTGTTCAATGCGGGTTGGCGATACACAAGATAGGACTGAAAGATATCGGTCCACGAGCTCTATTTTATTTTTCTCTACGTTTGGGTGTGCAACTACGACATAAGATTATTTAAGCTCTACCAGCCAAGTCGATCAATTACTAGATTGAATTAAAAGTCCAATCACTATTATCTATCGTTTGTGTATCAGCAAATATGTTTGCTTAGATTTTATTTTGTAATATTTATTTTTGTTTTGTAGTGAATATTTTATCGTAGTTTGTCCCACCCCCTATCGGTGTAAATGTTATTATAAGGAACAATGATAAATTAGATAGTAATTTACGGAGTTCTCAGAAATTCCCACAAGAACGCTCCTGTACATGAGTGATTTAAACTTTAATCATAATTTGCGAGTAGTTTTCCCAATCCATTGTTGAATTCCTAAGCTTCGTAACTATAATAGACAAGACTTCTATTATCTGTGGTGACGTTCGACAGTGTTGCCAGTTAAGAAAGTAGTTTTTGTTGCAAGATTAAAAAACTACGACTGAGGTGATGTTTTTAAAAATTGATTGTGACCATTGGTGTGTTAAAAGATCGGGTTTTTTGGTTTGTGTTGGGTTGAAAACTGTTTTTTACTATATCTGTTGTTGTTAGTATAACAGTTTATTAATCACTGATGTGTGTGTATTTCCAAGAAAAATTATAAAATATGCAATTAAAGGTTAAGTAACATTCGGCTCCTTACGACTTTAATTGCCAATATAATCTGTTGAAGGCAAATCCTCCGCTAGCGCCGGGCACTTTTGCCCCCGATAGCGTTTAATGTGTTTATCCTGTTCAAAATTAGTGACGTACATTATTTTGTTTTCAATTATAGTTTTGTTAAGTAAAATTTTCGACTCAACACAAACTAAATAAAACAAAACCTAAAATTGAAAAATAATACAACTGAGGGACCCTGTCTCAGCACAAAAATCATGTTATTAAACCTAAATTCTACAATTTTCTAGAACTTTCTACATATACTTATAGACGTTGCATAGTGAAACACTCTCAATGTTACCCAAATAGTAAAAATATGATTTACTTAGTATTCGTACTACAAAAGCTATTAATTTGACACACTGTGAAAGCAATGATTTTTGTTTTAAAGCTTCAAAGCCGAGGGACAGAACACGTTGCAAGACATGTTACATAGTTGCATGTTGCGACATGTTTCGAGATTGTTGTTTATAGACAATTTCAAGCTTACCAGACGAAAGAAATGTTGTGATTCTCTCTTTATCAGTTTACGAAACAACAAAGGTATGAAACACGTCTTGCAACATGTATCAACCGCATCAATATGTTGCGTATCACGTTGCAGTACAGTAAGTGTAACGCATATTACAAACATCCTGTTCTGAATACTTTTTAATTCGCAGCTTTATATTGTAACGTGAACTTTTGTTACTAATTACATCATAATTGGTTGTATTTATAAGCTAATGTTTACAATACTGTTGGTCTGAACAGAATATGTATGTACTAGATGTCTGATACTATGAACGAAATCATTTAATAACATAAGTTGTGCAAATGTCAATTTATTAATTTTATCTTCGTAGCGTTGTTTACACAAGAGGTATTTTGCTGTATACATATTTTTTGTTATTGGTTTTGGTCAATGGTCTAAAATGGCAATTATTTTTACTGGACATAGCCATCTAGTCTTACTAGCATCAGATGTTTGCGCAAAGTTGCGCATACTTGCGCAAAACGGCATAGTTTCACTTTTAACGAAGATTTAAAAATAAATACGTTTGTGTAAACAACATTACCAGATTATCGGCTTATGAAAAAAACATATAATGTGCTCAATAGAAATAAATATATAATTGTCTGTTAAACAGCGTTGTAGCTAGATCGTTTGTATAAATACAAGCTTTTTGTTAGCTCACTATTAATGAAATATGTGATTATAGACCAGATATGCGCTTTTACATAGATCTTATGCAGTTATAGTGTAACAGGAATATTTTAAACACCATATTGTTGAAGCTGTTGGTCTCATGAGCATTTGCTGCGATTATTTGTTAGTTAGGTTAAAAAGCGAAACCCTAATGTCTACTAAATACATTAATTGAAGCTTCACATAACACTACCCATAATGCTTCTAGCTAAAAAATATGTAGTTACAACTAAAAAACGTTAAATTAATTATTATGTTACGTAACTGTTTGACGAGGAACTCGACTAGCTTCAAGCCGTGCTAGAGGCTCATATTCCTGAGCAGCATTTCGCGATACACGATGCGGTGATTGTTGCTGCTACTCTGCAGCATGGCTTGAATCTAGTCGATTTCCTCGTCAAACAGTTACGTGAGTACACCGAGAACATAATAATTCATATAAAACGTTAATTTCATTACGTATGCTTCTTTGTTTCATAGTTGCGCAAACCATATAGATAAATATTTTGCGCATTGTTTGCGCAATCCGTTTTATAACTGACTCTACAAGTGCAGTAATAATTGTATTTCATAGTTTTACCATGAAGTGTTAAAATGCTCATAATACTAAACTCGCTTTTTAACCTAACTAACTAATATTGCGCTAAATGTCATCGTTTAGTTACTAAGCTTCGTATTAAAGTTGTTGCACTAGATAATTATGTACAAAGTATTAATTTTAAACACATCGATAGTTTCATATTAAATTGGAAAGCTTCTGGCGTAATGAACGCTTATTTTGGACAGACTTGTAAGCTTTGCGCTTTAATATTGTAAGAAGAAAGCAACAGAACTATTTACTGCGCTTTATATTATAACTAATTTCTATTATTGAAGTTTGGTCGTTAAGCCTCATTGGTCGAACTGATTGTCCATTGAACAAGAGGCTGCCGTAAGTCTGCTGTACTCAGTGGCGTTTAATGATTACTTAAACTATTCCTTAGTAACGATTTTTTTCCGAAAATAATTGCTGAGGACGGGGTTAAGTAATCATTAAATGTCTCTGAGTATGGCAGTAAGACTTGCAATGACACTCGCAGATAACATAAACTCAATATTACGTACCTGGCAAAATGTAGATGCTAAATTAAAATGTTGTAAAGACATCGTGGGCTCATAGAGGGCATAATTGCGATTAAGATACCAGTTTTGCATCGTCAGGTATATGGGTCCGTAATGTAATATTTGTTCGTTTTTCTAGCGTTGTCCCCGTGCAGAGTGGGGGCTCCGCTGACCGGCATTTCGGTCTAGCGCAACAAGCAGCCAACGTTTCCTTGCGTTATTTAAGACATTTGTTTAAAAGTACTTTAAATATCTTCAAGCGCATGTGACTTACTATGATATTGCTATCTTTTGCGTATAAAATATTTTAGAATATTTGGGGGGAGGGGTGTAGATGGCATAGAGTAATTATTATTGAAGTGTTCTGTGTAAAGTTAATATCTATTTTAAACTTTTTAGTACAAGAATATGTTTCATTTTATTTCACTAAATTCTCCATAAATATATAGCTGATGCTGAATTTTCTGAGACACAGAACATCCACGATTTTCTTACATCTGTGTGAAACAAATTGATTTTCAAGAAATAATAATGTAATTTTGTTATTCAATCATAACAAATGCCACGAAAAACAAGTTGTACTGATAAATAATAAATTAATCTATAGGTTCTGTTCATAATAGAACTCTTCATTTTCATTACTCTATGCCACTGCGCAAACATAATATATGAAGATACATTATATTCGAACAAGCGTTCATTATGCCGGAATTACATTGACAATATGCAGCGGTGATTCGTACGTTCATTAGATTCGGAGTTTATGAGTGTTGTTCCCGTATCGACTACGTTCCTATTCCACTGTGATGGGTGTCCGGACTTAAGAATAGATTTATATTAAAACGGATAATATTGACAGAAGGAAAAGTATTCGAAATTGGCTTTAAGTAGTTATCGCACAGAATAAAAATAAAATACTATATAGCGTGTTACATTAGTCGATAAATCGTGTTACATCACTATGTCTTCAGTGTTGCCAGACGAAATAATTATTATAATGTTTCTTTTTTTATAATCTATAAAGTTTAGCCCGTTTAAGCTTAGCTATTTCAATATGTAGTTTATATTATTATAGTGAATATATCGGAACAGTTTTAGTGTAAGGAAGTTACGAGTAATAGTATGGATTATGAAAGAGAGAGATAGATGTATGTCCTGATACCCATCACATGTTCTCGTCCCTTTCTAGGCTAGTACATAACTTGTATTATATTACTATGTAACTGTAGACTCTTGATAAGATATCGAGTTCAGTGGGGGTATGTTTAATTAATTTTTAGCGTTTATTTAATGACTTTTTTAATGAAACCGAATAAATTAGCTTAATGTAGGAGCTATTAGGTTTAATTTCTGTAATGAGTTTAGATATGGGTTTAATCATACTACATTGTTGGCATAGTAACTTTACCCGATATGTTTCAATGTGTGCTAAGTTTTAGAATGTGTGTTAGCATTTTTAGAATGATTCGGAACAACTCTTTGTGTGATCACAAATTGTTGTTTCAGGTCTGGGTGTTATGTGCATGTGAAATTGTATGTTTAGCAATTCTAATGTTTTTTAAAACTTAACATTTTTTTTCTAGTCAGTAATTTTCTATTAGTCCTTCGTAAAGTATTTTAATTAAGATTTCTTATTATGTTCCTATTTGTGGTTAAGTTTAGATTTGTTAAACTTGTTTAGCTAATAATATTGATATATTTATTCTATTATGTAAGTTTTCTAAGTTATATATTCCTCACTGGACACGGGAGTAGGTCTAGAATGCTAGAACTAGTTTCCAAATGTGAATTGTGCCTAAATAAAGCGTATTACTAAGAAATGTACTATCGTGGTTCACCAACGTAACTGTTTGAGAAAATTTAAAACTTGTTAAAGAGTTATAAATATAATAACTAAATTAAACACGTGTAAGTAGGGTGCTATTCTCAAAATTCAGGTTTGAAAAATAATAAATAAATATTGCTATCGAATAATGTAAAGTTAAGCTAGGTGATGTTGAGATAGCACCCCTATGTAACTTGTGTATGATAAGTGTGACAAGATTAGGAATGTGATTGTAAGCGCGCGAGTAGATGGATAGAGTCCTAATGACGTCATTTCTGTGTAAATATTCTATTCTTTTCATTTCAGTATGAGTATGAGACTAGTCACTGCAATAACTTCCTTTAGACTATTCGGCTTTTGTCAAATATATGCGACTGATATTGTGTATATAAAATTGTTAGTTTCAAGTCGTGCATAATCGAATATTAACTAATTTCTTTAAAAAAAAAAGAAGACAGGGGAATAAATGACTAAAACTCCCGTTGACTTTGAAAAGGAGCGATTTGAAAAGAATAATTATGTCAATGTCAAAGTGACGTTAAAGTGACATTGACAGATGGAGATGTCTGTCAAAAGCTTTTTTTAGTAATTTGAATGAATCTTATAAAATAATGAGCGATAGTAAATTATGACAATCACCTTCGTAAATCTTGTAGCGCTTATAATATTTTTAATAATATAAAATTGTTATTAAGTATGGCTGCGTGAATGCTTGTTATTATGGTACTGTTGTTAAATTATGTGGCTGTAGTTTATATTGTATTGAGTGGCGGATCTGTTGATTATTATATTTTTTAAATAATATTATACAATTATGTAACTATGTTATTTCATATTGAAACTCGACTAAGCCTGTTTACATGTACAGATGATGGACGCCGCATTCAAATAAGTTATCCTATATTTCCAAAATTCTTTATTGGGTTTTCTACCCTACAGTTTTGTGATAAAGTTGAAAATTCTGTGCGGTGTAATATATTTTATAGTTCTAAAGGTGCAATTAAATAATTCCCTACATGGTCGGCAACTCATCGGTGTTGCAAGTGTACTTAAGGGTCGGTTCATATCTGAAGAACATGCGTCGCGTATTATCGTTTGCGTAACAGAACAGACAAATGTATACTTGACCGTTCACACTCCGTTAGTGCGATCGATGATACGCTCGACGTATTTTACGTCAGATATGAACCGACCCTAAGTTGGGGTAACCGCTTACCATCAGGGGCCTTAGTCTGCTATTACAATTGTGTCAGAATGGTCGATCATTGAGCAGTGCAAGAGGGACGCAGCTATGTAGGTTGTATAGCTCCTTCCCTCTTGCACTGCTCAATGATCGACCATTCTGACACAATTGTAATAGCAGACTAAGGCCCCAGGTGAGCTGAAAGCTTTGTAGCCACAGTCACCGATCACTAAAATAAAAAAAGTTTTTCGCAGTTAATACATAAAAAAGGAAAATTATTTTGAATTTGGAACATTGTTAGTTGACAGTGATATGTATTTAAGTAATAAGGTGTTTGTGTTCGTATAGTAATATAATAGTGATGTGAAATGTTTCGTGTTTAGTCGAGTTTGGCTTGTTAGTCTTTGCTATCGTTTAACCACTATAATTGGCCTTATGAAAAATTTTATAAATTATTAGCTAATAATAAATTAAGTTCTTCTTATGATAATAATTCAATTATTATTATTACGAATATTTTAGCTGTTACCAATAACTATTTGTATAATGAATTGTTTAATAGTATGTCGTGCGTGCTATTTTACTGGTTATTTTGACTGTAAATGAATTATTTATGAAAGTTGTAGTTTTTGCTTGTTAAAAGAGGAATATATGAGATATTATAATTATAGTATTTGTAAAACGAAATATTATAATTTGAACGTTGGTTTGTTATAATAATATATTAGTAATGCACTTTCTTTTTAAATATTTTGAACAAAACGTAGTGAAAAGTCACCTAAGGAATGTATTTTTTCTCGATTTTCATTCATCCTATTTATACTGGCGTAGTCTAATAAGTGTGATACAGGATCTAGATGTCCTAGGCGTATTTTCTAAACACTAAAGATCTAGAATGAATAATAACTATCATATTTATTAGACTATGTTACACTAGAAGAAAATTGGCTATATAGCGTTATAATATTTTAAAATATACAAAAAAATATGAATACTTTTAATATTATGATATATAGTATTTTGTGATTGTATTAAAGTGTACGTAATAACTAAGGTTAGGTCGAACGAAAATGCAAAAGTATTCTTCCAAACTTTGGCCAAACGATAAATAGTGATGTATAAATAAATATTATTCATGAACTGTTGTATTTTTAATACCATACATTTGTATTTTCACTTCTTATTCACCTTTTAATGAAATTTCTACTAATTGTTTTTATATTACAGGTGATTACGCGTGGACGTGCGGTAATTGTATGATGCCGGATCCTTGGGAAAGGTTCTCATCCCCACCTCTGCCGGGCAGTCACCCCACCACTCCAAGGAACGGCTGTAGACCCGGGGTCTGTGTTAACAATAGAGTCTACCCCCCTAACTACGTAGGTAAAGGGGCCTCTCGCGCGAGCAGAGGCAGGAACCTCCCTTGGGCCCCTAACTATGGAGCTGAGGAACGCTACAAAGGTCAACGCTGCAGAAACGCGCCCACGCCATATTGGTAACCGTTACAGCAGCTCAAAATGGCCTCACGTTCCACGTTTGAATATTCAAATATCAAACGTTCGGGTTTAACGGATAGATTTTAAAAGGGGAACGAGATAGATGAGAGTTTGAAAAATGGACTTTATTCCATTAAAGATAGAGTAGTTTTCTACTGAAATATTCTATCCCCTAGTACAAGACCGTACGATTCGCTTATAAAATAATGAAGAAATGTTTATAACTCTTAGGCAGTTGTGAATTTGATCTCAGTACTTTGTAAATAGTGTGAGGACGATTGCCGAGTCTAGTTATTTTAGTAACCTATTCTGCTTGGTCCATATGATACTATAGAATTGATGTATGGTGGTATTTAGTGACATGATGAGTCATAGTGAGCGTGAAACTTCCGCGATTGGTCGGGTGATAGTGATGTGATGAAAGCACTATTCTACACCTAGTCTTTGAACAGTAGTGATGTGCCTCAGATATCTAAGATTTTTTTCTAATAAGTATGAAGTGTTTCATATAAGGAAAAGTTTAAATATTATCTGTAGTCACGCATTTTGCGTTGTTCCTTATTTTCAGTCATTTATTTTCATTTATGTCCAAAATGGAATTTTGTTCAACTTCAAAATACGGCCTTTTAAACCAATTTAAGTATTAAGCCAGCGACATAAAGTGCATATTTGTGTGATGTCATTTTATTTATGTAGTTATTATAGTCTTTGCCACTCTCCCTAAGCAGTTTAGTTATGGAAAAGTATACTCTATTTCTAATATAATTATGATTAGTTCTTTTTTAACACCAATATCTCTTCTACACCTTCTTACGCCCAAGTTTCACCAGAAATCAATCGCGGAGTTGTAAATTCAACTTTATTACAAGAGTTTAAGGTTGACAATTGAATAAAAGACGAGTTTTTAAAGAAAAGAGTTTTAAACACTATACCTTCTTTCCTATATCATCATATGGACCCAAGTATGTAAGTAGGTTACAATTTGTAAATAAAAATGTACAGTTGTGTGTGTGCATTTTGCATTATTTGTTTTTTAAATGGAAATGAGTTTTGAATGCACTGCCAGTGTGATTCGATGGATTTTTAAAAGAAAGATCGTGGGTTTAGCGATGGTATTATGGAATTCTGGCTGCAACGGTGCGCTTGTAGGTATTATTTGTCATTTATTTTTTACGTGGAAACGTTTAAACGAGATTTTTTACGTCTTGTAACAATTCGGTGAAGGAATGAAGATTTCGGTTTTTATCAATTGTAATAGGATTCGTGTTAAATATGCGTGTTTACTTTCGATTCTCTTCAATATGAAAGTGAAGTAGAAACGTAAGTTTATAAGGGTCGTTTTTGAATGTCATTGAGTCATACGAAACAGTCTAGAGTAGACTTTATTTACCAGTGTTTTAAGTCTGTTTTTAACTATTTTTTTTGTGTCCCTAGTGTTTATTTGCTATAATAACCCTTACCGCATGGTAATAAAGTTTCTATTAACTATTTCTTCTAAAAAAAGTGTCAATGTTATTGAGCCAAGTCGACTTTACTTACCAGTAATTTAAGTCCATTTTTAAACATTTTTTTTTGTGACTAGAGTGTTTATTTCCTATAATAAACCTTACCGTATGGTAATAGAGTTGCTATTGACAATTTCCACGTAAAAAATGAATGGCGCAATTTTTTTCACTCATTCGTCATAATTTTTCCTAACTTGTGTCTCGAAGTTGGTTTGTTTAGTTTTGCTCATGATTTTTTGATGAAGTAACTCTTTCGGTTATGTCATCGCCATGAATTTTGGTTTATTTTGTTATGGAAAATAACTTTTAACTATTTTCATTACATTTTAGTCTTAGACTTTTACTTCTTCATTCAATATGGCGAAATTGAATTAATAAATAGCTACAGTACTGCTAATATTATGACACTATTAAATTAATAAATACATAGCTACAGTACTGCTAATATTATGACACTATTAAATTAATAAATACATAGCTACAGTACTGCTGATACTGTGAGTCAAGACAGTATAGAGTTTTTGCTATTACGCTTCCTCAATTTCATATGCTGTAAGACAGAGATAAAAGTAATAATGTGTTGCATTAATGTATGTTATTTTTAATCACTACATAGTAAAGAATTAAGTCGCTTTCTCTGTCCCTTTATCACTTTGTATGCTTAAATCTTTAAAACTACGCAACGGATTTTGATGCGGTTTTTTTAATAGACAGAGTGATTCAAGAAGGTTTATATGTATAATACATGCATAATATATAACCATTGGTCGCTAGTAAGTAAATATAAATATATTTAACTTCTTGTCTCAATATATGAGACAATAGAAAACACATTGTGTCTCGCGTAGATCTGCGTTCCGATATACAACAAGTTAAGTGTAGCATTTGTTAAAACTCAACTCGTGTACACATCTCACAAAATCTCATCGAAATCGTTCGATCCGTTTCAGAGATGTCATGCCATAGACGTTTTGTGTCGTGGTTTCAATTTAGTAAATGAGTTGACTTAAGTGCATTCGTTATTTTTGTGTTATAACTTTAACTTGTATTTTAACTTAAATTCGCGGAATGCTGCTCATGAATATGAGCCTCTAGTGTGGTTTGTAACTAGTCGAGTTCCACGTAAAACAGTTACGTGAGTAAGTCAGAAAACGTAATATTAAATGCATTAGTTGTATTATTTCTTACTTTGTCAAGTGAAAACTCATGTGCAGTGAGCGCAGTTTAAAATAATAAAGTTAATTACTATTCGCCATATTGAATGAAACGGAATAAATACAATTCTATGTATGTATTTTCTCCTATGTAACGTAAGACCTTTTTTTTTGTAAATTTTGTGTATTTTTTTTTGTAATTATAGTTTTATTATTACGTTGCATTGAGTTTGTTTATTTACAAGACTTTCTTCTATATGTAATAACATTATAAATGTTATACGCTACTACTTTTGTTTTATTTCATTTTATGGTAATTTTTAGTTTTATTCATTACTTAGTTTCATTTTTCATGTGACGTCATACTGTATTACAATTGCAATTTGTGAATTTGTATTTAGATATGTCCTCCAAGGATAGGTTTAAGGTTTAAATAGTTTATTCTCAAAAAGACAAAGGAAGCCACTTACATGAGAATATAAGCTAACATAAAGTAATAAACTAAATAAGGTCACCGATACAATCAAGAATTCAAAATACGTTACAATAAAATTAATGATACATGCTTAATACAAAGAATAAAATTAACAATTAATAGATATAGTGCCATTTTACCCGTTGGTTGGGACGGATGGGAACGAAATCCTTATTATAAATCAAAAATAGTGTAGGTATGCAAAATAATGGCCTTGGTTGGTTGTATCTACTGCCAAAAACAAGTGACTGAGTCGCAAAGTACTGCTGAGATTTTCGAAATTATCGACAACCTACACCCAGTAGACTTCCTGCACACGATAGCATCTTCACATTAATAGTGACGAACAAAAACCATTTCTTCGATTTTCCTTAAGTTCTTTAGTTATGAGTACAGTTTATTTGCTATTATAAATTATTAAGCTTTTTAACAGTTTAATAATGTTATTATCAAGTGTGGGAGAGCCATGCTTCGGCACGAATGAGCCTGCTCGACCGGAGTGATACCACGGCTTTACAGAAAACCGACGTGAAACTACGCTTCCGATATGTGAGCGAGGTTACCGGAGGCCTAATTACCCCTCTTCCCAATCTTCCTTATCCCCGATTCCTCAACCACCCTTAAATTCCTAAACCCCAAAGCCTGACAACGCACTTGAAACGCCTTTGGTGTTTCGGGTGTCCATGAGCGGCAGCGATTTGCAACAATACATTTAATGTTACACCTAAGAATAATATTTTAATATTTACTTGTGATATAATATTAAGACCATCATTGTGAAGTTCCTAAATTATTATTTTTTTACTCTATAAGTAGACAAGAGCAAGTGGCATTTGGCTAGAGATTCCGGGTAGAGGAAAAGATTATACATATTATCTATTTCAAAGGTTGACATTTAAAAATGTAGTCTGTCTGACTTTGTACACTATTTGACTTTGTAGACTAATTGCAGAAATAAAATTACACACACACACACACAACTACACGCCTTTTATCCCCGAAGGGGTAGGCAGAGGTGCACATTACGACATGTAATGCCGCTATACAATGTACACCCACTTTTCACCATTTTTGTTATAAGTCCCATGTAATAGGGGGTGAGCCTATTGCCATATCCTGGACAGAATTCCAGACTCCGTGCTACTACTGAGAAATTTTCGAAAATCCGAAAAAAGCCCAGCAATACTTTGCCCGACCCGGGAATCGAACCCGAGACCCCTTGTTCGGCAGTCGCACTTGCGACCAATCGACCAACGAAGCAGAAATAAAATTAAATTATCAATTATTTCATTGACCATCTACGAACATCACTCTTCCAGTATCTTTCCATTTACCCTTCCTTCTTGTAAAATATTATTGAAACTGACAAAAACCTACATGCGCCTTCAAAAAAACAACTTTTAGTACCTACCTTTTCACATGCCCCGGTAACCGGTGGGGCGGCAAACGAAATAAACCGTACCAGTAGGTGTGAAAACCAATGGTCATACATAACTAAACGCTAAGGAACAAATTTAATAAGTCATTTCAATTTTGCCATACCTATTATTGGAAGCAAGTCTAACAGCTCACATATAGGATTCATACATACATAACCTCAAGCCTGTCTCCCATGCGAGTAGGCAGAGATAATGGAACGCCAATTGCTATGATTCTTACACATCTCTTTCGCTTTATCAACAGTCATCAGTAAAGACGTAGGACCCACTTAGTTTTAAGTAAAATATCCTTGGTGCTTGGCGACTGGGCTTCTCTCAGTTGTGCAGTCTATTTTTTGGCTTTAGGCTTTAGTAATTCTGTCTCCTTCATTCAACGAGGGAAGTGGAAACTATCGTTTTCTTCTCCTCTAATAATATCTTCTGATTTATTTCGTTGCGGGATCCAAGACAGTCATTCATGTCCGGAGACTTCAGTGTTCCGGTGTTTTCATGGTTGTATATTATATACTTTGTCTTATAACATTAGTGAGTATGTAGGTATGTGTGTAAGTGTGTATTCATTGGGAACTGTTCATTCAATTTGAGAACATAAAGAAGTTAAATAAACATTGACTCTACTCTGCATGACGTACGTTGTATTGATTTATTACAATCTATCTATGAATTTGCCTAGATTGCGGTAAAACCAATAAGTTTACAGAGAAAGTCGTAAATCCTTTTACGTGAGGTTAGCCTAGTATTTGGCACTAGGTGTAAGCTGTTACAAAGGAAAAATAGGAAGGGAAAAGGGGTGATATGGAAAATAAAAACATAATTGGAATGTATTGATTGTTCATAATTATTATTATCAGTCTAAATAAATACAATATTTTAATATCGAAACTACAGTATTATGCACGTTGTTGGAAATTTCATTAATTCTAATTTAAATATAGAGACAAATAGGTATTTAATAAACATTCAGTAAAATACACACACGGTTGAAACAACAGTTGTTAGTTGTAACGATTTAAAATCGACCTTCATAATGATACAATAAGGTTGCATTTCGTATGTCAAACTATGCCTTAAATATGACTACTACGAACAGATTTGATCACTAAACAATTAATTGTATTGTCATTATCGCTCTCACTAGCGCATATTAACTTTAATAACTAAAGAGTAAAGAGAGACATGTCAATAATTTCAGTAAATTGTTCTTTAATGTCTTGAATATTAATGCCATAATTGAATGTACCTAACGGTCACTGCTATTCTTATTGCGAGAATGTTTATAATTAGCACCCAAAAATACTTGAAAACTACTATTGAATTGGTCTTTTTTATCTCTTTTTGCAACGTTTCAAAGATATAGAAAGACGAACAAAAATATAAGAGAGGCGTTCAAATATTTGGGTGATAACTTTTCAAAAAAGTTAAAGACATGTATTTTTTACTGTGACAACATCGATAAATTGAGATCAAAAAGTCGTAACAACATTTACATTATATTTTATGTTTTACGTCCTTTTAAACTCCTAGTTTTACTTGCCCAAACTTAAGCTATTCTTGCCATATTCTTTAAATCTATAAATTATTCCTAACATTTCTTCTTACGTATTACCTATAAATTCGTCTGCCATTAATAAATTCAAAAAGAAATACAATAATAACCTAATACTAAAAGAAAATGGCTGCCGTTTCAAAATGGCTACGCTTTATTTACAAAGACTAACTTTGTTTAGGTTATCCCAGGAACAATTAATGATGCTGATAAATTGACGTTGATAGTGAGCAAATATTCAGGCGATATAATATAATAGGTTACAGTGTAATTTAAACACGACTTAATAATTAATTTATTTCATGAATGTCATTTAGAATGTTAAGTACACTATTTGCGCAAACATATAAACTTGCGCTAAAAATACACCCAAGTAACAAAATATGATCTTGTAGTGGTTCCGGGGTCAGGTCTATAACAGGCTAGTAAACATTTATAACCACGAGAAAGGGCCCATTTTATATGCGTACTTTTGCTAATACAACTCTCATAGCAGACTTGGCGAGAGAAAAACCACTAAGAGACAGTTAGGTACTAGTACTGGGGCCTTAGTCTGCTATTACAATTGTGTCAGAATGGTCGATCACTGAGCAGTGCGAGAGCTATGAAGGTTGTATAGCTCCGTCCCTCTCGCACTGCTCAGTGATCGACTATTCTGACACAATTGTAATAGCAGACTAAGGCCCCTGTAAGCCTGTAAACCGTGCACTACAGGAGAACTTTGTTACTTAGGCAGTAGCGCAAAACCGCATCAGAGCATAGGTCCTTTCTCTTCATAAACAAAATTAGTCTTCAACAACATTACAAGATCAAAAATCATAAGCATTCTGGTAGATCCAGGGCAAGAATTTGGCTAAATCTGTGAATATCACGTAATGCGATGGGTCGCACCGGTACTCGTTTTGTCTGGCTACCGATAAGGAGACCAGACCACGAAGGTACCAAGTGTCTCCCATCCTGAACACCATGCCGCCACCGCTGTCGCCGTTGCAGACTGAAGTACCTAGAAATGAAAAGGATGACTGAATTAGACCGGGTAATTAGGTAACATAAGTACTTCGTCCAATAATAATTGGAGGCTGTAAGGAAACAACAAAAAAATAATTAGGTTTTTGGTATCTCTGTGGTATTATGGTTATAAGATAATTGTTATTTGGTTGATTCTAAGAAGAGTTGAGTATGTTTACGATTGTACGTACTTTAGGTAGGTTTCTTAAGTACCTAAAGTATAATAAAAAGTGCAACTATACTTTTAAATTAATACTGAAATAGGAGTTTGAGTTTATCAGTTTTTTTTTCAGAAGAATTAGCCAAGAATTTTAGTCTGTCTGTCGAAATCGATTAAGCCAATACGTATAGTTAGGTTCCATCTAAACTATAACAATAAACTAAAGTTGCAAACCTAATTACCTAACTTATTGTACAATAATCATGCATATTCAGATTAAAACAATTAGAGAAGCCTTTATGTGAAAATATTTAGTCACCAATCGTTCTTTAAAGTACCTATGGTTGCATTGTTTTATACGTGCATACCTAAGTGCAACAGAATTAGTTCATTAGTCACAATTAATAGTATCTATCCACTTAAAAATTTCATGTATAGGTACCTAGAAAATTGGATAAAAATCCGGTAAATCAAATCAGAAGTCTATTGGTAGTAGGAGGCATAAGATAAGAAGAGGCGCGGTGGATGGGCAACCGGCTGCTACGCAACGTGTAGCGGGTTCGATTCCCGCACGGAGCCACTCTTTGTGTGATCCACAAATTGTTGTTTTGGGTCTGGGTGTCATGTATATGTGAATTTGTATGTTTGTAAACGCACCCACGACAGGAGAAATTCCTGGTGTCGGGCAACGGTTTAAAACAAAAGTGTTAGTTACCATGCAGCACTTTAAAAATAAATAAAAGTGCATTAGCGAAGAAGACCTTAGGAATTACTTGAGGTCATAAGGTATTGGACAAGTAGATACACATCTAGAAAGGTATTTGAACTAAGACCTAATTTTTATATTTTCTAAATTAGACAAAAGGGCAAATTAATAATTATAAGTAGGTAAATTTTACTGCAAGAAGTAAATAAAGCTACAGTTAGTTGTGCATTAAAGTAAAAGGTTTAAAAAAGCAGTAGGTGCGAGCAAGCGTGCCACCGCCAACTAGTTAGGTTATGCAATAAACTAAACAAGTAAACGTACTTTCCCTAACTCCGGTTTGCTCATTGAAGTGTCCTGGAAGCAATAAGCATTTTATTATGCTAGCGATACTACTTAGTTATGTACAATATCATTAGAAGGTTGATCTGAACATAACCATTTTGGAGATAGATATTTGTGATAACAAAAATCGGTAGTTCTTAAGGAAGATCTAGATGTAACTAAGATTTTTGCGCAGAACAATATTTGCGAAAACATACAAACTTGCCCAAACATACAAAGCAGCATAGGCCCTTTCTCTAAATACCCATATATTGCATGACTGAAGAGTGGGTATGAGAACAGTTGGCCAAAGTGTTGGGCCGAATTAAATGTATAATTAAGCGACATTGAGTATCAATTAAAGTACCTAATATGTTATTGATTGCAGTGGAAAAAGGGGTTGTAATCTCGTTGTTAAAAGTATTTGATGTTTGGAAGTGATTCTATATGTGTAGCAATAATGTGTCTGTGTTTAATGACTCTAGTTGTGTCTCTACAGACATAGGTACATATGACTGCGTGTTATGTACAATTGACAAAGTTGGCGTTCGACCATCACTCGGCGATTTTTGCGTGCACTCGGCGCGAATAACCACACGGAAAACGCCCGGTGGATAGCCAATTTGCCACAGGATTTAGTTTTAAAAGTGTACCGCACACTTTGCCGATAGTAAAGTAAGTCTCTAAAGTCTAAAGTACCTATGTTTTGATAAAGTATGCCAAAATAAGACAAGACACAGCAAGCGCAAAAGGCAAAAGGTAAGCCGGTAATTTTATGTACAAAATCCTCTAAATTGGAATCAAGCTTTCTTGGAATAGTAAGACCCCCGCGAAATGCTAGAAAAACCTGGATACAATAAGTAGATAGTATTGAGATAAAAGTAGCTTTAAAGCCGTCTGCTCCAGAAATGATACACTCACAAACAAACTTACAGATTTCACTATTGTAAATGTAAAATTCCTATAGTTAATGTCTTTTATGATATAAGAAGGTTTATAAAAATGTCAATACCTATCTTACCATCTCTGTATCCAGCGCAGTAAGTGTAATTTGAAGTGAATCGCACGAAGAATTCGCTGTACGACCTGATGCACGTCTCTTGGCTGACCACCGGCATCTCAACCAGGCTCAACTCTTCTGTAGCAACACCAGTCTCGTCGAAACCCCAGCCAACCACCTGGAAATTACGAAATTGTTTAATTAAAGAAAGTTAGTAACTAAACAAAAATGATGTACAGTGACATCTTAAATCTAGACGAAACATAATCAACGCTTTAACCATTACCCCTGGGGCCTTAGTCTGCTATTACAATTGTGTCAGAATGGTCGATCACTGAGCAGTGCGAGAGGGACGGAGCTATGAAGGTTGTATAGCTCCGTCCCTCTCGCACTGCTCAGTGATCGACCATTCTGACACAATTGTAATAGCAGATTAAGGCCCCTGATCGATTGCGCACTCTTTCGTGCGTAGTCTAATATAAGATAGTGTATTTTTTATAATAACTATCGTGAGACATACGAAATTAACTAAAAATCACGGTTTACCCACGTATTATTAATGGAGAAAAGCTCTACTAGTTCTGTGACTCGAAACGTGATGGATAGCTTATTATGAAAATTATAGGTGAGCAAGATTTGGTCCAAGCGACATAAACTTTGTTTACTGATTAGTTTCCATAGTAGGTATACGTAAGAAGGTACTTATTTGATTGCTGCGTGAGATTTTATACAATAATAAATGCCTAAAATTAATACTAAAAACATCTTAATCAAATAATCAAATAACGCTACATAGAGCGTTAACAACTTACGCTAAGCTAAAACAAAGAGAAATTTTACCTCTCTAGATACTTAGATACTATTTAGAATACGAGATTATATTTCAGTCTACTAATTACGTAGGTAATTAATTTACATAAAAAATATTAACTCGTTTTACATATTCTACTAATCTTACACAAATTAGGTTTTACGTCGAAAGTTAAACGGTTCACCTTTACAAGTCGAGGATTACGAAACGAATCCATGTTAATACTTCCCCTCTCCCTAAAACCCGTTTTAGGTTTTCGTAAAACCTTCATATAAGGATATACTTAATTAAGTTTATTAAATATGTAAGTAGGTGAGGCGTATTAGGTATGGTAATACCCTTTTTGTGAGCATATTTTATAATGTTCGGTCTTTTTTTTTAAGTGGGAGTTACGTTTTGTTTTTGTTATTAGCATTTTGATAACATGTAGGTAGATATCACGTCTATTATCTATTAGGTTTTTATGGTATAAGCCGTTAAACGAGCAGTCGGATCACCTGATGTTAAGCAATCGGCGCCGCCCATGGACACCCGAAACACCAGAGGCGTTACAAGTGCGTTGACAGCTTTTTGCGGGTTAGGTATATTAGAGGAATCAAAGCCAATCTTTGATTCCCCTACAACTCTTAAATAGGCCTCCGGTAACCTCAGTCACACATCGAAACACAACGTAAGCGTTGTTTCACGCCAATTTTCTGTAAAACCTTGGTATGACAGTGTTCGAGCCGGCCCATTCGTGATGAAGCATGGCTTTTCCACTCTTAGAAAGGTAATAGACAGGTGACAGGTGAAGATATACCCGAGACTTTATCGAATATCGCATTGTAACGCTAACAATTCAGTAATTGAGTTCAAAAATCACTATTATTCACGCCCCTATTATTTTGACAATTTGCAAAGTGTCAAAATAACAATTATTTGCCCGTCTGTGCACTCGCAGCTAATTAAGAGAAAGTGCTAATTGACTGTTCGCCAGTAAAGCGTCGGATAATTACGGTATTCGACAAAACTGCAGCTGCAGCGAGTTTCCAGGCAGAATGGACGCTGCCTTTGCCCGCTTCCATCCATAAAGTTGCTAATTGACCGCTCGAACCATAGATCTGTTTTCTGTCCGACTTTACTAATCTGTGGCTCAGGTTTGGCGCAATTTGTACGCTATTTAATCTGTTTGAAAACTTTTAGTTGGTAGATACTTCATAATAACTGTACTTAATGGTAACTAGGCATATAACCTATCTACATAATTATGTAATCAGATTCTAAACTATCTAATAACTATGACTTTTTCTTCTCCTCTGATAATATCTTCTGAATTATATCATTGCGGGATCATCCAAGACCGTCATTCATTTCTCTGGGACGCGCCGGAGTTCATTGTTCCGGGGTTTTCATGGTTGTATCTACTGTAGATCCTCGCTTACAGGAGTTGCAGCGATATGGGAGGATGTGGCGGGCGTGTCCCATAAAAATAAAAATAGTATACAATGTGATAGGGGTGGGACTTCTAACCCGTTAAGGCTGAGTACTATATCTAATTTTATCGACAAAAAAACACAATATGGGGGGTTTCACATTGTATAACACTTACCGAACCCTTCTTCCCGATGACATTATTCAAAGACGTGTCGGAGTCTGGCCACAGACAGGCGGGTCTGACCCAGTCGCTGTACACGACCGGCTCCCGAAGCTCCAATATGGCAGCATCGCGGCTGAATGTGGTAGCGTTGTAATCTGGATGAACTATTATGTTCCCGACCTGGAAAAATAGATAATTAATTGAGACTTTTCCTCTCTCATACTAATCTTAAAATTTGCTGTGCCCTACAGGGTCCGTAATTGTGACTTAATATTGTATTTCTATCACCTGTGTACATTATGGATGCAATAGACCCGTACTAGACTTTCCCTAGTATTTGAATACTAGGGAAAGTCATTAGTAGTACGGGTTTTCTCTTGTGTCGATTGTAAATGACCAATATTCCACTTCAGACTGAAGTCCAGAACAAGATCACCCAAATCAGTAGTTGTTAGATGTTCTATGAACGGTCGTCATGAATGCTACTGCATCATTAACCGGTTAAGCTATCAAAATGTTTTTTTTTTAAAGTATTAAGAGAGCAAATCTATTCTGATTAGCTAGACTACTTCCTTGGTCAAGTGGTCGCAAGTGCGACTGCCGGACAATGGCTCTCGGGTTCGATTCCCGGGCTAGGCAAAATATTACTGGGCTTTTTTCGGTTTTTCGAAAATTTCTCAGTAGTAGCACGGAGTCTGGAATTATTCGGAGTATATTAGACACAAACGGGGAAAAGTGGGTGTATTGAGCCAATATGGCCCAATACACAGAGTTCCGTGTTACTACATCCTACTGAGAAATTTCCAAAAAACCGAAAAAGACCCCGATTATATCTTCTTTTAGGGCTTACGGACAAACAACCATTATTTCATGATATCACAGATTCTAGTAATAAATATTCAAGTCAGGGGTTGCATAAACAGGGGCATGATACAACCGGGTCAGTAATTGGCAGTAATGTGGCCGTAACATGACATTCCCTGTCCGTGCGGACTGCACCCATTTGTCTCTTAATGTCTACCATTAAGGTTTATATTTGTTAGTCCTTTTTTTAAAGCGTTTTCTTTAATTTATGTTTTGTTGTGTATATTCCTGAAGTAATTAGGTTTATTTTGCTTGTTAGAAACTTTTGTTGTTTGTAGATATAAATAATACGTAAGTCTTAAGCTTCCTAATTTTAGCATAATGCTTTTTAATCCTCGACGAGATAGGCAGAGAAAGATTACATGCTATTATGAGAAATTTTCGAAATTTTAAGGATACCAGTATCTAATACCTTTTTTTATGGTATAAGCCTGTGAACGAGTTGACGGATCACCTGATGGTAAGCAATCGCCGCCACCCATCACCAGAAACAGCAGAGGTTAGGGATTTAAGGATTGATGGGGAATTGCAGATTGGGAATGGGGGCAATTGGGCTATCAGTATCTTCACTCACACAACGAAACACAATGCAAGCGTTGTTTCACGGTGGTTTTCTGTGAGGCCAGCCCATTCGTGCCTAAGAATGGGTCTTCCGCACAATTTTTTTAAAATCTCAATTTTATATTAACGACTTGACTTTTAACTCCGACTTCGTATTTACTAGTTTAGATATATTACCGGGTTATTTCAGGAATCCCAAAGCAATTCTAAACGGCATTATCACCTCTACCCGCAATAGTGTTAATCACCGTCAATAATTTATGCGCCCAAACCTATTCAAGGGGTAAGGTACCGCCGAAATCGATCAGTTGTAAATTTAGCAATAGACAGTAGATGGGTACCCCTTAGTCAGCAGTTAATTAATCTTATGGATTTAATCCTGTTTTGTAATTCGTGGCCTTAACAAACAAAGGAGGTATTAATCTATTTCCTTACAAATGTTGATGGAACTCCATGGTTGAAATGACGGGACATATTTTAAAATTGGAATCCTAATGTCAAAATGTGGCGCCATTTTTATTATATAGGTTTGCGTTCCCAAGCATACGAATGAAGGGATTAGGATAGACAGACTATGTCCCTTTGTATGCTTAAATCTTTAAAACTACGCAGCGGATTTTGATGCGGTTTTTTCAATAGATAGAGTGATTCAAGAGGAAGGTTTATATGTATAATACATGCATAATATAACACTATTGCACCTATCCAAAGCTCACTAGTTAAGTATGTATATCTATATATTAATACGTGATGCAAAAACTTTCGGAACCTTTTTACGAAAATTGCGCGGACGTAGGAGCATAAAATTTGGTACACTTATAGTTTATGTGTAGGAGAAGTGAAAAATGTTAATATTTTTCAAAAATAATGCTTATAAAGTATATTTAATCAATGAATAAAACATTACACACACTACCATGCATAGCATCGTATTTGACAAAACGTCAAAGTTAATAGACATTGCGATGATATTCTCACGTCTCATATGAAAAGAGGTTTCTCATTGAAGGAGGTTTGGTTATTCATGATCCGCCGGGAATATATTAATTTGAATTTCACAAAACTAATAGCAATTTGTTACTTAAATAAAAATTATCCTTGAACGTATGGAAAGTGGTATTGTAAATTAAAGCGTTTATGGTCGAATTTCGACCAGTAGGCGACCACTAGTTTTTATAGTTACTATAAAATAAAATAAAGTAGTCACAGGTTAGATGACTGCAAAACGTGATATTTTTATTAAAGATATTGTTTTTATTTTTGATCAAAGTCTGCACGTGTACGACTTGCAGCAAATGCAAATTAATTGCCTTAACCTTTAAAAAGCTTTAGGCAAAGTAGGTACACAACTTTATTCTACAAAATAAAAAAAAAGTAGTAACAGGTTAGATGACTAATTTTTATTTTAATGTCCGTCTTGTAGATTATTTTAATAATATTAGTCACGTTTTTTTTTAATTTTCTTACGGAAACAAATACTTTTGAAGATATAATTATCGATTTGAAATATCGCGTGACGTCAGTTCTTGGTTATACATTTTATACGTAGAAATGACGTTCTTGCTCACACTCTTAAACTTTGATTCGTTTTATCTAAGTATTGTTATTTTGTTATCTTATATGACAAAATAAAAGAATACGTGTCTAATATCTTTTCATTATCTAACTGACGGACTAAATAGTTTTTTAATTTTCATACCCCGTCATCTTAATTATTAAGTAATTAAAACCTTTTAAGGGTTTATGGACGTAACTTTAAGAAAATCAGCTTATACTTATTCAACGAAAAAGTAATAATGAAATTAACTAAGTAACTAATGAAATTATTTGATAACCACTTTAGTACGTAATAAAAAGCGGTTTTAATTATGAAATTGTCACAGAGAAGGAAACGAGAAGCGAGTACTACAGTTCTATAGCTATGGACTTTCTCAAGTGGTTTAATATGAACAAATAAAAACTATAAATGTGGAGAACTGGGAGTTTCGAGAGCTCATTAGCGAGGCATAGAAGTTTTGTAGTCGGAGCAGAGTTTAAAGATCAAAATTAAATAGAGTTTAAGAAGAACTTGGCTAAATAGTCGAGTGATTGTATATGTACTTGGGATATGTAAAAGTCTGATTGTTTATTTTTAAACCGTAATGCTGGCACTTTGGACTCTAGCCTTGTTCGTTATGTAGGTACATATGTTACGAAGGATATGCTGAGCTAAGCTGTGAAACTCAGGTGACCGTTTCCACTGATACGAAGCTATGTAGCTGTGCAAGGACTTTTGCGCGTTTTTCGAGTAAACGATGTATCTATAGTAGGGTAACCATCCATAGCAAGCCACTTTCCATATACCCGAAATTAGCTGAGTTAGTCGCTACAGTGCTATGCTATGTGTACCAATGATGAATATGATGCATGTAAAGTATTAATAGGCATCTATATCTCTGACAACCCCATCGGAGAATCGTGAATCCCGAATTTCTAATTGTATTTTTTATAGAAAAGCTCAGGTTTCCTCAAAACGTAATATTGGTACTTGCCGATGGTAGGTTTCGAACCCGCAAACTTGTGCATGAGAAGCGGAGCCTTAAACGGGCCATCACGACATCACGCCTTGGACGACCACGATCAATTACCTACATAATTAAACATAATACTCGTACTTACAAATCTAATCTGGACGCCATCGACGGAGGTCCTGAGGTTATGTTTCCCCAGGTAGACGGTCAGGGTGTTGCGATCGACAATCAGTTGTGACGACTTCTTGGTGACGCAGTGCGCAGCCGTGATCACGTGTCTGTGGCTCACCAGGGTGCCTCCGCAGATGTACTTGTTGTCCACCGTCTGGAAGACAGGAGTTAGAAGTATTAAACTGTTATTTGTAATTTTATATAATGTTACCTTAATGACGTGTGATTTATTATGTATGTATCCATACATAATATGATACATCTTGGTACATAATTATAAGAAGTACTAACTTTCAGCGCCGACTTTGTCTACGATGAATATGTTCTACATAGTTCTAATATTACTATAAGAAAACATTTGTGTTTTTGTATGTATGTATGTTTGTAATATTTTCACACAAAAACTGCTGAACCTATTTCAAAACTTCTTTCATGAAAAAAGCTTTTTTAACGTTGCCTCACACTAGGATTTTCTCCTGTGTCGTGGGTGCGTTTACAAACATACAAGTTCACACCCAGACCCGGAACAACAATCTGTGGATCACACAAACAGTTGTTCCGTGCGGGAATCGAACCCGCGACACGTTGCACGGCAACCAGTTACCCAGCCACCGCTACAACCGTGCAGTCAAAAAAAAGTTTCTAAACTGACATGGTCACTAACACTAGTATTGGAACTTGAAACGGGATATTTACTATGTTTTTCTATTTCTATGAGTTTCCGATATTTCGGCACTGTTGCAAGCGCCATGATCACGGATGAACAGAAATAGAAAAACATGGTAAATATCCCGTTTCAAGTTCCAATACTAGGAGTTAGTGGTGTTATGAAGGAATACATATAGTTTTGGATGTTTAGTTCACGTGAAATGTTAAATAACAGGTGAGTCATTAAAATTCGGTTCTATTTGGTCTTTTAATTACATTATTCTGTGAATCGAATCAATTTAATTTTGGGGATATTTTTCCGTTTTTTGAATTCTTGAGAATTTTCCTGTTTAAGCGCACTACAGGTTAAATATTGAGGATTTAAGGCTAAATTAATTGGATAATAGGAAAATCTGGCGACCACTTTTTTAGGCAATAGTTTGAACTTTACATTGTTAGTCATCAATAATTCAAAAGGTTTAACTGTCGTACTCAGAGACATTTAGTGATTACTTAAACTATTCCTTAGTAGCAATTTTGTTCAGAAAATGGTTAAGGACTGGGTTAAGTGACCATTCTTAAAAGACTCTGAGTACGGCAGTAGGGCCCAATACCTATTTATTGCCGAAACAATTACCTATTTATAAATTATTCTTACCTGAGTTTGGTACAGTGCTATCTGCCACGGCCACTGTCCCTCCAAAGTTGGTGTCCCATTCACCACCA
This sequence comes from Spodoptera frugiperda, assembly GCF_023101765.2. Lineage (NCBI taxonomy): Eukaryota > Metazoa > Arthropoda > Insecta > Lepidoptera > Noctuidae > Spodoptera > Spodoptera frugiperda. The sequence goes on from NC_064222.1 coordinate 5,949,617, forward strand.
GTGGGATTGGGTTCAACACCACCTTACCACACTGAGCCTGTCAATTTAAAACAATATTATAACCACATCGTCTGACATTTTAGTTAAATATTAGTAATTGTCGTAGGTGTTCTACAAAGTGCACTGTTACATTTTGTGGTTGATTTTTCTCGAGAAAATTGTGGTTGGTTTTGTAGCACGATGAAGAAAAATGATTAAGAGTGTTGATTTAGGTACTTTTAAAGTAATCTGGTTTAGGTATTGTATATTGATACTTTGCCATCATTACGACTAATTAAATGACTTATTTAATCTTTAATGCATTCCAATATTATCGAACTATACAATACATGACATTCTCTACCAGCCAACTTTAGGATTATTAAGCTTATTTATTATTTATATAGAAAAAGATGTATTGAAAAATGATCAATTTTTACAAAACGATTTTGAATGATCCGTTTTAATAGATACTTATAGTTATTATAATTTATTAAGTAGTGCTGACAAATAATAAGCCTTAAGTAATTTATAATCTATACCAATATAATATCGCAATTCAGATATATTTAACCGAAACATAATCATTAATTAATCACGACATCATTTCCACAATTTTGTGGTTTTAGGAACCACCTAGCGCATCTAGATTGGCTCAATAACATTAATAGCCAAATAATTTTCCAGGAACATATTGGAATATGATTTATTGACACGATAAGCACATTTTAACCACACTGACCATATCAAACATATTGAAAACGTTATCAACCACAAAATGATCAAATTAATTTGAAAACTTGTTATAAAACTGGTCCAAGTTATTAATAAGTTAATTTATTGTAGGAAATTATTACATATTATTAATTTATAACAGGTATTTGTTACTCAGATAAAGTGGACGTACTTACGCAACACAGAACCAACCCACACGATGACAGTTTTGAGAAAAAGCAATTTTTGTCTAAATTTTGTATACATTAAAATTGTATGTAATTTTGGATAAAGTTTATATACAATATTGTACCAAATAGTTTATACTATGTCTACAAAGCTAATATTGATAAAAATAATAAGTATTTTAAATAATAATCAAAGAAATCTTTGATGGTTCCTTATTGAAAAACTATGAAAAACTATCTGTGTGTGGGTTGGTTCTTTGTTAATTTATTATCATGGTATAAATTTATAATAAAAAATGAAAAACCCCATTTTTTTCAATGTATTCATTTATTATTTTAACATAAAACCATTTTAACCATTGAACTAACACACACACAGATAGTTTTTCAATAAGGAACCATCGAAGTTTTCTTCGATTAGATATTATTTAAAATACTAATTATTTTCATCAATATTAGCTTTATATACACAGAATAAACTATTTGGTACAATATTGTAAATAAACTTAATCCAAAATTACATTCAATTTTACTGTATACAAAATTTTTCAGGATTGTTGGGTGACTATGGGATATGGATCTTGTTAGTTTATTGAATAATTGCGGTTAATTACCAAATTGTTGGTTGGTATCTTTGTCATAGAATTGTTTTGTTCTGTCAAAGTTGTCAGATCATTTTGATCTTTACAGGGTCGATAGAAGAGTTATTTTTGAAACTTTCTGTGTCCTTATCTTGATTTTGACAATGGTGTGGATTGGTTCCTTGTTGCATAAGTACGTCCAAGTAGAAATGTCATTGTAACACCGATACCGAGTTTGGTTAAATAAGAATCGTGTGTGCTTTTAATCTAAGTACAGAATAGGGATGATGACGGGTATCTATTTAGGCCGTCAGTTAGGTAGGTAATAAAGATATTAGACACGTATTTTTTCATTTTGTCATATAAGATAATAGTACTTAGATAAAACGAATCAAAGTTGAAGCGTAGGAGCAAATACGTCACTTCTACGAATAAAATGTAGCTAGAAGTGACGTCACGCAATATTTCAAGTTGATATAGCCTCGAAAATATTTAATTCCGTAAGAAAATAAAAAATACGTGTCTAATATTTTGAAATACAAGACGGATATTAAAATAAATATTAATCATCTACCCTATTATAGACCTAGCAAAACTCCAGTTTTACTTATACTTTATGCGTTCGGCACTCTGGTTGGTTGGTCAATTCGAGCCGGCCATTATCCTCCTGAGCACTGAAGTTCTAAATTAAGGACAACCAAAAAAATAAAATATTTTACCGAAGTGCACCAGTTTAGCATCAAGTTTTTTTCGTGAAACGAAACGTTGTAATTTTTAGTTAATAATTATAATTTTAATTTTAATTATAATTTTATTTTTTCTTGTGTCTATCTATAAGATATCATGTTGTAAAAATCAAATCAATAAACGAAAATATCATACCCTCGGACTCAGGAGGATAAGAGCGCCGAAGGCGCTCTCGTTTTGATTACTTTTAACGTGAAGCAAATTCGTACTAAGGGTACTTGTTCTGAGTCAATTTGAACTTAAAGTGAATGACCTTCACAGCTGTGTTCAAACCATTAGGAATCCTAGTAAAGTTGTGAGGAGGCCAAAACTGTTTTTGATTTTAATACATAGATATGTATTTATTTTCTAAACAATACTATTGTCTGTGCTATTGTTTTTACTTAGTATTTTAAGCTGATTTATTACAAACACTGCAAGGGTCATATAGGATCTTGCTTACCATTTTTATTGAAGTAATCTACTGTATTATAGGTAAATGGATTTGAAGATTAGTTAGGTATAACATATTTATTTCTATTAGAAAGATTAATAGAAAAAAGGTACTATGAATTACGATAGTTTTTCTAATAGAATAGGAAATTAAAAGAAATATAACATAGTTGAATTAGTCAGAGATTCTACAATATGTGTTATAGTTATGTGTCTAGTCTACATATAGGTGTTCTACTTTCTACTAGTGCATATAAAATATAAGAAAACAGATTTCTTATCTCAAATAACGGGCTGTAAACAACGGCTGAAAATGTAAACTTTATTTATTATTATTATATTTTTTAAGTCGGGAAAATCATCCAATGACTTCTCCCACTCTTGGGCGCGGCGAGAGGAAATTTAAAACTGTTACTGACTAAAAACCACCCCGTTCCTACTCCTGCTTTTCGAGCCGGAGCCCCGGTAACCCGCTAGGTAGTCCGCAGTTCCGGGTTTTATTATTATACTAGGTATATTATTAATTGTTGTCTTCTTAATGTAAAGCTTTTCTCCATTAATGTACGTTATAGTTATTATAAAAATTATGCTTTTTCTACATACATAAGTCATTACATGCTCTGAAAGTTACACTTTTTGAATAAAATTTGGTAAATCTACTTAGTTATATAAGCACCATATTCATACACTCAAATACTTATATTCTTTCGTATTTCCTACTGGTGATTACTTTATTCTTCTTTAGGGAAGAAGACTTATTTTTTCTTATTTATAGACTATCTAAGGAAGTTGTGTAAAAGTTGTTGTAATACTTATTTGAGGAGTTCGGTAAATATATCGTAATGAGTTTCTTGTCGTTAGGTGCTTGCTATATAAGTTAGATACTAGCTTCTGCTAGCGGGTTCGTCTGCAACCTAGTATCTAGAGCTTTGCATGATTTTTAGGTAATTTAGACAGACAGACAGATTACCTTATGCTAATTAACTCAAGCACACATTAGAAGTAAGACAAGCATCATTGATTCCAGAAAAAATACAAATTCTCTTAGAACCAATCTTTCAAACCACACAAACGATAGTTCAAAACTAGTTCACTGGTCAAGAAGTCGCTCAACGAGATCAAGTTTATGAACTTAAAACAATGCAAATAGTAAACAACAACCTATACTTTATACTAGGATAGCAAAAACTTGTAACGACCTGTTTCAAGATACACACATACTTAGACGATTATTTGCGGCGGTTGACTGACTCCGTGCTAAGTAATTTGCGCACGACACATCAAGTTATACATAACCAGTTTACTATGAACTCGCTTTGTATGATCTGTGTACGCATTCAAGGGTCAGTTTATACTGGTACTTATAGTTGGATGTGTTGATGCACTCCACGTCAAGTTAAACAGAACCAGTTTACCAATGTCTCGCTTTGTATGATCTTTCTATAGATTCAAGGGTCAGTTTATACTGGAATAATACGCTACACATCAAGTTAAACATATCCAGTTACTATGAACTCGCTTTGTATGATTTTTGTACGCATTCAAGGGTCAGATTATACTGGAAATTTATAGCTGGATGTCTAGTCGTATATATCTATTAAGGTATTAAGGTAGGTTAATTTGAAATGGTTAACTAACTCGTTTCTTAGGATACACCTGCTTTATAAGACCTGTCCTGTACTACTACTTACCTACCCCTACGGGTAGGTAAGGATATAAAATTTCAAGTTAGGTACTCAAGTTTCGACGAGTTACTGATGATACCTATTTTGAAGATTTGGTAAAAATTAGAAGAAATGTTTTAAAGTTCGTGAATGAATTTAACTTTGGTTTTAGTAACAGATGTTATATTTCTTTTATAGTTATTTGATATAATAGGTTTTTTTATAGTGTTAGGTAAACCGTTAAACGAGCAGACGGATCACCTGATAGTAAGCAATCGTCGCCTCCCAGGGACACCCGAAACACCAGAGGCGTTACGAAGCCGGCAACGAAGTGCGTTGCCCTTTTGGGGGTTAGGACTTTAAGGGTTGTTGGGAAATCGGGGATTGGGAACATTGTGAAGGGGGAAGGATTAATTGCCTCCGATAACCTCACTCACACAACGAAACACAACAAAAACGTTTGTTTGTGTGTTGTTTCACGTCGGTTTTTACGTGAGGCCGTGGTATCACTCCGGTCGAGCCGGCCCATTCGTGCCGAAGCATTACTTTCCCATACTAATCAATGCTCTACTCTAAGATTTTCTCCTTTATCAGAGCGATGATGGGTGCGTTTACAAACACAAATTCACAAATGCATCACACCTAAAGCAGAGCATTTGTGTTTCAAACAAAAACTGGTCCGTCCTGTTAGTAGTCGGTAACCGAGCAGCCAATAAGCAGAACCCTTTATTTTCTAGTCTTAATCATAGGTACAAGTCTTATAAGTTCCCCAAAGCAAAACAATACTTATATCCTTGACAACTTTCACAGTAAACTGAATCCAAAAAACACATAACTAGAATTCAAATTACATAGCTTTAACAATGCGGATACGACTTATATTTATTTACACAAACAAACAAATTAAAGTTTTTTTTTTTTATTTATAAAGCTTTCGTTGCGAGAAAGTGGCGAAGGCCGAATAACTAGTTAAGAATTATTTTTGTACAAGCATATAAGCTAAAAAAGGGGTTTTTTTAGCCATACCCGGATATAAGTATTGCGGCTAAATATAAGTACCTCGACTAAATAATATTACGGCTTTGTTTATAAAACCGGTTTTAATACTTATGATCGGAGTTTAAAATAAAAAAGAAAATAAGACATGTGTTGATCTCAATGTCCTTTAATTGGTGTACCTAACTAAATACGTAATGTGAACTCTATAATAATATGTTACCTTTTTATATGTATGTGTTTGTATACATATTTTTAGAATCAATTTTTCCTTATATTATAACAGAAAAGGGTTATAATGACTTTCTTGTATTTTTAGTTTTGTTTTGTTAGACACTGCCTATGTTATGAATACCTGATGGTAAGCTATCGCCGCTCAAGAACACTTGAAACATCAGAGGCGTTTTAAATGCGTTGACGGCCTTTTGGGGGTTAGAAATTTTAGGGTTCTTGGGGGATCGGGGATTGGGAAAGGGGGGGGGGGTAATTGAGCCTATATTTAGTTTAGTGATCGCAAGGGCGATTACTAATTAAGGCACTTGTGTGCTAATAGGTATGACGACGGGATACGAAAATTAAATACGGTATATCTTTAGTCAGTCGATTAGGTTATAAAAAAATATTAGACAAGTATCTTTTATTTTGTTATATTATAAGATCAAAGATTAAAGTGGGAGCAAATACGTCAATACGTATAAAGCATACCTCGAATTGACGTCACGCGATATTTTAAATCAAAGTATTTGTTTCAGTAAGAAACTAAAAAATACGTGTCTAATATTTTAAAATAATCTGCAAGACTTTAAAATAACCCTATTCTCGGTTGATTAAATATTTTTTTTATATGCTGTGAAACTATTGTGACCATTTCCACTGACACTAAGCTATACAGCTGTGCGAGTATGCAATGTATCGATAGTAGGAAAGCCATCCATAGCACGCATCTTTCCATATAAAAAACATAGCTTAGCTGAGTCCGTTTCCACCAGTGCTAATCTATGTGTACCAATTAATATGATTGGTGGAAGCCAAACGCATCCACAGCAACGTGACATGGCATACCCCTGGTGGAAAATAAGGCTAATGCAGGACTTGTGAAAAATTGGTGTTACTTACATGTAAATAATTATTTATTTATTAAAAGGTCCATGTCAAAATTTATAACCTAGTGTACAGTCCAACAAAACTATATATCTAGTTTGTCTGTCGGATCAATAAAAATTATGTACCTATTGTCCGTAAAAGGCTCGAAATGCGTGTATATCTGTCTTGTTACTGTAGATTTTTTTACCATACATTTAGTTTTTTAGTTTTGTTTACTTGGGATCTTGTATGTTTTTATTTCTATACATATATATCAAATTATCTACATCTGTTTTTGTCCATAGAATAATTGTTTGATTGATGTTTTTATATTCTTGCGGTTAGAAATTGTTAATGGTAATCGAATATTTTGCGCAGTTATTTTTTTAAGATATCAATATTCTTGATTGATTTGTCGATGATGAATGATTGTAGTGATGAGATAAAATGATTTTTAATCGATTATACATATCTACCTTTTATTTATAAACCTCAAATGTGTTCGTTTCGTTTCTGTCTAAGTTGAGATATTTATATTTATCTCAAATGTGTATTTGTATTGTAATCCTTTTCACATGCATAACTGTGAATAGCGGACTTCATGCCGGTTCATGCGGCATTCTCTGACAGTCAACTGCGAAGCTGGAATACAATCTCAAAAGATTTTCCGAATTGATAAATAATATGTATATTACATTCCTACATATACTATAGAATAAATATATTAAGTTTTTAACAGCCAATAGAAAACTGATGAAGGCTAATCCTCCACTAACGTACATATGTAGGTCACCGGTGACCACCACGGCGTTCAATGTGTTGTGAATGCGTTCAGTGTTAATACAATATCCTTTTAATTTTTTCTTGTTCCTCTATCTTATTTTGGCAAAGTAATGGTGCTTATTTAAAAACATTGAGTTTACGTTTCAATTCATAAATATACTAAATGTATTATTCAGTTTGAAACATTATATGTAAAGATAAACGTTATTAATTAATCGCAAATACAAACATAGCTTCTCTTTTTTTAAATTTACTAACGGTCAGACACGTTTAATGAACGAAACTCATATAAACACTCTCTAAAGGTACGCGTCCACAGGCCCGCACCGCATCAGCAATGCCAACATGCGATGCGTACTAATGACGTCATACGGAATGCATACGATGCGGGCCTATGGACGCTTGCCTTAAGCCGCACAAATATCAGAAATCTGTTCAGGAAAGAAGGACAGTAGAAGAAGTAGAAGAGCTCACCTGTCCCCCAGGGGTTTTAGTGTTAGTTTTGTCAGGAGCCGGCAGTACTATGACGGCGGGACCGTCCCAGTACTCAGTGTCCCGGGGCGGACTACTGGAAAAAAAACAAGAGACACTTTCGCATTTTTTCCTGAAAAAAGTAAGCAAATTGAGTTAGTAAGCAAGATTAGTAGATTAGACATAATAAGATTTATAATAATAATAAAAAATAAGTGTTTGACGAGGTTGCTCGACTAGTTTCGAGACAATGTGGGGGCTCATATTCATAAGTAGCTTTGTACGACGCTTTTGCGTCATGTTGACGTGTATCTTTATTTTTTTTATTCATATAATTCTCCATGGACTCTTGGTCCGTATCCTTGACATATTTTTTTTTGTCGAAGTGTATCGAGTTACCTCGTCAAACAGTGACGTATAATTTAAAAGTAAATTAGTTTGAATTAGTTGTTGCTTGAATCAGTATTTTTATGTTATCAAACAAAGTCTAGTCTAGATGGTGTGACTAACACAACACTCGTAGGTAACTCAAAAACGGCTGGATTGGTTTTCATGGTGTTCAATAGTTTCAATTTCAATTAGAAAGAGAAATTTCCTATATTTTTTGAGAGAGAAATTTCCTATAAATTTTGTAAGAAATTTATTCATTTTGAAGGATTGAAGTACTATTTTATCTCATTGTCGCCAAAAAGAATACCTAGTTTATGTTATGTTTACTCGTACGTACGTAGTGTAGAAAATTAAAAGATATATGAATATAAAAATATATATCTTTTCATCAACTAATTAGCTTAAGAACTTGTCTAGGTAGGTATGTATGTCATTAGAATAGCACTCGCTTGGAAATCGAGACACTAGATAAACTCGTTTCATTTAAAAAATGTGTGATTCATAGTGTTGTTTTAAATGGTAGCATATTTTAGACAATAAATACCTGTTATTGAGAAAAATATACGTTTAATAAATTAATATTAAGTATCCTTTAATTTAAAATCAGCTTGATACTTTATTGATTTTTTTTAAAACGTTGCCCCATACTAGTATTTTCTCCTGTGTCGTGGGTGCGTTTGCAAACATACTAGTTCACATACACATCACACCCAGACTCGAACGCCTTCACGCTACACATTGCGCGGCACCCGGTTGCCCAGCCACCGTGCCAACCGTGCAGTCGAAAATAAAACCCTAATGAAAATTGGTGCAGCCGTTTTTGAGTTCATAATTTTTATTAAGACTGGACAAGACTTTGTTTTATAAAATGTAACAATAAAACCGAAAAAAGAGAAGTAAAAAGAGTGAGATAGTTTTTTTCGAAATTAAAAATATGATTAAGTATATTTAATAGTAAAGGCAAAAAGTTTGGTATTTACCTTACGGGTTTCCTTGTGCGTTCAGGTCTTTGTGTGGTCAGGACGTAGTTAGGCCTGTTCCGATCCTGGTCTGATGGGCTAGGCAATAAAAAATATAAGGTTAGATGATGTTTGATGTTTGAAATATATGTAAGCGTAATCTACAAATTAAATTTTCTTGTTTTTCGGAGACTTGAAAGGCCGGCAACGCACTTGTAACGCCCCAGTTGTTTCAAGTGTCCTTGGGCAGCGGCGATTGCTTACCATCAGGTCCGTCTGATCGTTTATCGGCTTGTTCCATATAAAAAAACCCTGAAAATCTCTGGTGCTATTCTTCGGTTTCCCAGAGTTTACCATAATAGATAACCCACGCTTGGCGGGTGACTTGGGAATTACATTTAGGTCATAGAAATGTTACTGGATCCTCTGTGTCAGATCGTCGTTTCAGAACTCGGTTCCAAGGCATCCTGTTGGTATGCAAATTACTTTTTCCAATTGTCATATTGCACCCTTAGAATGAAAGTGACCGAATCCAAAAACTGCAAGTTGTGGGAAATGAGCCAGAAAGTCTCAGAAAATTATATTTTGACATTTATACATCTCTTCCGTATTCCATGACATACGATTGATTTTTACTAGATTTATGGATTAGTTCTTTGGTTGTAGAGTATATTTTATAACGCCAGTTCATGATAAAATTACAGACATTTTGAGTTAAGTCATTTTCATTCTAAGGGTGCGAATTTTGCCATTGGAATGTTCGTATAATGATCACAGGTAAAATACCTATTATAAGTTTATTATAACCGAATATTACGTAACAATATTTTTTCCATATCAAAGGGAGTATTAATCACGTAGTTAGCAGTACGATGTAATTTGTACGACAGTGGTAGATAGCGCGATATTAATGAACGTAGTAATCAATTGCTCATTACGAATTGTAGTGACGTCACGTTGCGTCGTGCCGCCCCGCGCCGCCATGATGGATTCGCTTGTTTGAACGACATTGTTATTGTTGTGTTTATTTATTTGATGAAAAATTAAAACATTTTGTATTGGAAACTTTAATGAGCTGTATGGTATAAAGGTCGAGAAGAATATATAATGACAAATGGTCATCACTTTTCCCGCGGGTGTCGTAAGGGACAACACCTTTTTTCCTCGAAAATTTTTCAATATCTTTTAGAAACAGTGGGATCGATGGGGATTTGCGAATTATGTCTAGGTTGCAATTTAATTTCGTCTATTTTGTCTGGACTATTATATCAAACGAGGCAACTCAGGGAAGCAACTGATTTCAATAATCCCATTCCTGTTAAAATGTCACTATTTTTGTGAGTGAATGACGGATTCAGATTATCGGATCATATGAAAAAGTAATAGCATAATAGTGGTCCCTAACTTAACAAGTGGTTTTTAACCAAAAACTAGTTGGGAAACCCCTGTTCTAATAAAAGATTTTATGAATTTCAGAACAATACAAAATTCTTAATATAAACTCAACTCGATTTCTCACATATGGCAATATAAGAGTATTTATAAAAAGGTAGGAAATATCAAAAGGAAGGTTAGGAATAAAGGTATATCTTAAAGGATCTGTTAAAGATAAGAAGTAAGCCTCTGTTTCAGTACAAGGGTGCTTATCCACCAGAGATGTGCTATGCTACGTTGCTGTGGATGCGTTTGGCTTCCACCAATCGTATTCATTGGTACAAAAAGCTTAGCACTGGTGGTAACGGACTCAGCTAACCTAGGTTTTTTATATGGAAAGATGCGTTATATGGATGGTTTCCCTACTATTGATACATCGCATACTCGAGCTGCGCATCTTCCTTGCATAGCTACATAGCTTAGTATCAGTGGAAATGGTTACATAGTTTCACATCTTAGTTGCATAGCTACATATCCGGAGCTGCGGACTACCTAGCGGGTTTACTGAGGCTCTGGTTTGAAAAGCAGACGTAGGAACGGGGTGGTTTTAGTCCGTAAGAGTTTGACACTCCTTCTCGTCTTGGCCAAGACGAGAGAAGTCATTGGATGATTTTTCTCCATTAAAAAAAAGCATAGCTACATAGCACACTCCGGTGGAAAATCACCCAAGTCCCGAAAAAATACGTGTTTATTTAAAAAGGATGAGACAAAAGAAAGCCAGGATCTGTTTTGAAGAATGTTATAAACGTATTCAAATAAGGGTTGAGGACATACCTACATACCTTTAATACAGTTTATAACTTTCTCTGACATTCCTAGAGTTCGTAGAAGATATTAAAAATAAAACTAAATTGTTGAGAATTCGGGGACTTTAGATAAGTAAGTATAAGGGGTTTTAAATTGGATTCCTAGGTAGGACAAAGCATTAGGCGTTTTATTCCGTTTGTTTAAATGTTCAAAGTAGCATAGATGGTAACATTATGACCGGTAATGATAAAAAGCTTATCACCTCTTACATTTTAGTTGACTAACAAGTATAGTATTTATAAAAAATGTCGTGGTTGCCCTGATGTTTAAGACCGTCTTTCATGCACGAGGATGCGGATTCGAAACCTACCAACGGCAAATACAACGGCAACGGCAAATATTTTGTCTTTACAATGTGATTTTTTCCGAGTTATATGTATAAGATTATTTCTGACAACGTTGTCAACCATCGTTAAGATAGAAACTATAAGCTCAGGTGAAGGAAAACGTCGTGAGGTGCACGAGCTGATAATTTCTAATTACATATAAGTTTGAAATCCCTAAATCGGCAATCGAGAACGGCAGGGCCGATTTAGCAAATTTTCGTCTTGAATTATTTCTGTCAGTCTAGGGAAAGTTTAAAAGGTGAGAATATTTTTTGAGGCGGTACAAAATTTGCCGGGCCAGCTAGTAAAATATCCGGAGCTGCGGACTACCTAGCGGGTTTACCGGGGCTCCGGCTCGAAAAGCAGGAGAAGGAACAGGGTGGATTTTAGTCAGTAAGAGTCTGACACTCCCTCTCGCCTCGCCCAAGGCGGGAGAAGTCATAGGATGATTTTCCCCCCTCAAAAAAAAAGCTAGTAAAATATAAAATTATTTAGTTACTTACATATTAGAAGGCGCAGGTTCACTCCCTGGTCTCGGGTACACAGGTCTAGGTGACTCCCGAGGCGGAGACTGCACCGGCCTTGTATTCAGTTCAATCCCATTATTAGGCCTTTGCGAAGGCCTACTCTCAATTACATCGGGTCTATCATTGATGACCGGCTGAGGAGTATTCGCGTTACATATCTCTCTTCCATTCAGTCTAATGGCTTGTAGTCTTGGCGTTTTGTTTAAAGGGTTAAATTGTACAAAGAATCGCACGGCCACGGCGGGGCCAGGGTTAATCTGCATGTCCGCATTCTCAATTTTAAAGTCCTTGTTGTCTTGTGTCGAGACGTCTCCTATCCAGTTCTGTAAGAGAAGAAAAGAGTTAAAATATGAATATGTTTGTACGTAGTTTATTGACAAAATTCACTGTTAGAATTGGAATTGTAATTAAAGCCGCGGGTAACAGTTACTAAACCAACTTGGTGGTAGTTATTACAAGGAAACTTCAAGATGCAATACATATGTTTTTGTTTTTTACCACATTGAACGTTGTGGTGGTCACCGGTCACGTTAGCGGAGGATTTGCCTTCAACAGTTTTCTATTGGCAGTCAATGACTTAATAGATGTATATTATTAATTTCTTATCTTATACGAACATATAATAAATCTGTCGGTTACTAAACCAACTTGGTGGTTATACCTACAAGGAAACTTCAAGATACACATACCTACTTATGGTTTTGTTTTTTAATAGATGTATATTAATATTAATAATCTATACTATTGTACTATACAATGTGTAACAAAAAGGGGTATACATATCAATTGCACGGCTTCCTGATAACATAACAAACTATACGGGAAGGGTTTTTAAACTCATGTTTTCATGGTAACAAGTTATGAATTTTTCCAATCGCCCGCCGCGCGAATCAAAATTAGGTAGACAGGTACTAGGCGATCAGATTGACAGAAGAAATGTTTCGTAATATTAGCGAGTGATCCCTGTAGTGTTGTGACACGTTTGTATGATTTAAAATCAAGAACTATGCGATACCAAGTTTTTGGTACAATTTTTTTTAAAACGTATTTTAAGCTGAAACTTCATGTAGCGACTCTATTCAACCTGTATTCATCAGGGCTTCTTGATGTATATGGGTATTTTGTTACACGTTGTATAATATTATAAAGCTGAAGAGTTTGTTTGTTTGAACGCGCTAATCTCAGGAACTACTGGTCCGATTTAAATAATTATTCCAGCACGATATTTAGCCACAGTGTTGAATAGTGCATTTATCGAGGAAGGCTATAGGCTATAAAACACCACGCTATGACCAATAGGAGCCAAGCAGAGCGGGTGAAACCGCGCGGAAGTAGCTAGTTTCTTATACCAATTTTATAATAAATCTGTCGGTTTAATTTCAAGTCGAATTTCTGGCTGTGCATGAAGGTCGCCAGCAAAACCAGATCGTAGGAAGGAAAATGTTTTACAAAGTATTTATTTTGTCTGTTCTGTCTATGCGGAAACCGGTGCGGTGTGCAGATTGTGAGAAACGAACTAGATACTTACCTATTTAAAATCAAAGAAAATTGCAATGAAAATAATTAAATGATTTTTTTTGGTAGGTTTCTATAAGCCGGTAAACGAGCAGACAGATCACCTGATGGTAAGCAATCGCCGCTATAGACACTCAAAATACCAGAGGCCTTACAAGTGCGTTGCCGGCCTTTTGCGAGTTAAGAATTTAAGGGTTGTTGGAGAATCGGGAACTGGGGAGATTGGTAAAGGGAGTAATTGGGACTCTGGTAACCTTTCTCACACAACGGAACACAATGCAAGCGTTATTTCGGCTCTGTTGCAAGCGCCAGGATCACGAATAAACTGTATTAAGTTCTAATGATATTGTTAGTGACTATGTCAGTTTAAAAATACTCACCCCAAGTATATCAGCCTTGTTATCCAGCACGATATTTAGCCAGAGGGAGTGCAGCGTGCTGTCAGTGGATAGGTTCACGACGCCGTACCATCGCCCCTTCTCGGAACCTGGTGGCTCGTACATGAACACGTTGGGGCATGGCGATATTGGGGTCGGGTCTGATGCGTCCTGCTCAAATGATACTGCTACCAAAGCCAGGAATGTGCAGAGGGCTGCGATCTGTTGAGGAAATAATTTAGTAAGTTGAAGATTTTTTTAAGTATGAAGTGTTCCATATTTGCCTTTGTGTTTAGTTTGGCTTTATAAATAGTCTGAAAAAGTTGTCGAAAAACTCGTGGATGAAAAGCATATGACAGTGGACCGGTTTTATCTTCGTTAAACAATTATGATGATTTGAAGAACAGATTTTCAGTGTTCTAAGACCTTCACTTTAACTCCCTATCATTACTCATACACATTAAACGTTTACCGATATACAAATATTTTCTTATATGAAGTATTTGCAAAACAAACATATTACGTTCTCAAGTTCAAGTACGGCAGTCTATACGTAAGTCAGTACATTCACTCTACGATATATTTAGAAAACTGGTTGACTTGTGTCGAAGCGAATAGGGACGCAACGACGCAAGTGGTGGGTAGACGAACCTTATTACATGAGATCTGTACCCTTAGTTCGAGTTTGCTTTACGTTTAAAGTAATCTAATCGAGAACCCGTTCAGCGCTCTGATTGGCCGGCTCGCATAAACCAACCAATCAGACCGCCGAACGTGAAGTTAAACCGCTGAACGTAAAGCAAATTCATACTATGGGTCGCCAATAAAATGTTATCGAGAAAAAACCTGTTTGCACAATGGAGCTAATTACGTTTAAGTAATTTAATTTTACTTGTTGTTTTGTGGTCAAAGTCCAAGTGTGAGTACTGAGAGAATGTTCGTGTCAAAAATTGGTTATGAACTTTGTATCTTTGTTTATAGTTGATAGCTTGTGAAAGTAAACTGTTGGACTGTGGGCCTTCTCTATAAATGTACGCGTCCACAGGCCCGCATCGTACGCACCACATGCAACGGATTTTAGTTTGTTTTGTATAGAAACTCCGCTCCGATCCGCACCTTACGGACCGCATCATCAGCATTGCCTACATGCGATGCGTACTGATGACGTCATACGGAATGCGTACGATGCGTACGATGCGGACCTGCGGACGCTTACCTTAAAATTGGCTTTTTTGTTGTTTTTTACGCTTGGTAAGTGGGTGTGGGAGATATTTGTTTGAAAGTATCATAAAAGAGTATTAATGTCCATCTCCTTTAAAATTAGCCTGTGTAGCTCTGCAGACATATTTGTAGGACAACCGCGGAAAGAGTAAGGATGTTTAAAAATACATTTTAATCGATACTGTTTGGCAATAAAATCGAAAATCCTTCAGACGCATTGTGAGTACATAGTTTGATAAACAAACATCGTCCCAATTTTTCTATATCTAAGCTTTGGTATAAATAAAATATTAAAGCACTTACAGGTGATATAAACCGCTTAAGTTCACTCTATGTTCAAAGAAAGCGGATCAAAGGATACGACTACCTTTGATAGGATTCTTCAACAGTATACATTAGTATATATACATAATATATCACTATATACTGGTACAAACGTTTGTCTATTATACATAATTTGTTTATATAAAAATAGTTGGTAAACATCTTCGTTAAACTGTTTTCTGGTCTTGTATATATAACATAAAGATTTGTATATTTAAGCCCTGTTTGTGAGTCTGATTAAGCCTCTTAGAGAGCCGCCATACACATACGGATTTGGGTGATTTTCCACCAGAATGTGCTATGTAGTTGTTGTAAGAAGATGTAATAGGTAAGCTGTGAAACTATGTGCCCGTTTCTACTGATACTGAGCTATGTAGATGTGCGAGGAATCTTCCTCGCATTTGCGCAGCTCGAGTATGCGATGTATCGATAGTAGGGAAGCCGTCCATAGCACTCATCAATAGCACGCATCTTTCCATAACAAAAAACAGCTAAGCTGAGTCCGATTCTACCAGTGACAAGCTATGTGTACCAATGAATATGATTGGTTCAAACCAAACGCATCCACAGCAACGTAGCATAGTAATTAGTACATTTCTGGTGGAAATTCCCCTTTAGGTATACCCTATTTTTTACCAATACGTTTCTCTTTCACAATAATATAACTAGAAAAGTGTTCTCTAAGACCTCAGTCTACCTCTCCTTGGTTAAACAAGCACGATGTTACATTGTACATTTCTAACCAATTGTCAGAATGCCTCACAGCGAATGTGATTGACTGGCATCGTAGCAGCAAATGTTGGAGCATTGTGAATGACGTTTGAAACCTGATTGGCAGTGGTTCGAATTGCTGTACCGTTGTAATATATATGTGGAATCAATAGTGTATAAGGTGTTCTAAAATTATCTGCGGTAGTGTTGTGTTTAAAGATAATAATGGTGAAGAAATTTCTTACCCCGAACCAATTAATTCAATTTAAATGTTGAAACAAAAATATTTTGCGTCCATATTAGTCAGTAATTGCTGAAGAGGTTTCACGATGGGAATGGTACTCATCACACTAATATTATAAACGTGAAAGTTTGTTTGTTTGAATGTTTGGAGCTCTTCGGTAGTCTGCGGGTCTATGAACGGCGACTATGGGTAGCTCGCCACCTGACCAGAACCAGACCCGTGCGTATGGCGCGTCGCATTCTGCGCGCGCCTCAAAGAGCCACCCACCACAGATGGGCCCCATTAGGGCTGATGCCTGATCCGGAGAAGGAGAGTACCTATCGGGTTTACCAGGGCTCCAGCTCGAAGCAGGACTAAGAACGCAACTTCCGCCTGACCAGAACCAGACCCGTACGTACGGCGCGTCGTGTTCTGCGCACTTCCAAGCAACCACCACAGATGGGCCCCAGTAGGGCTGATGCCTGATCCGGAGCAGGAGAGTACCTACTGGGTTTTTAGTCAGTAAGAGTCTGACGCTCCCACTCACCTCGCTCAAGTCAGGAGAAGTCATTGGATCCCCCGCTAAAAAAATAGCCCTTCGGCAATCATCGGTTGTAATGTTTTGTTTACACTACACCAGTAAGTTAGATCATTATTGTTATATAATGTACAGCAATAAATCATTCTACTACAAATAGGTACCTATAGGAGCAGCATACGATAAGCTATTCAATTATGCATAGGTACTGTATGTACTGTATATTATGGAGTTTCCTCGTAATGGGAGAACGTTTATATCAGTGTGATTCTTGTTATATTGAACTTATTAAGTAGATCAACTTAGAAATTATCAGTAACAATATTACCTACGTAAAATGTGAAGGTTCTATTACTTGTAATATAAATTACTAGCCTGTATTGTGGTATTTACCTAGATTTCGTCTGCGTGGACATAGACTTTTTTTAAGTTATAATATAGCCTATGTTGTTCAGTACATAACATCTTTACAGAGGGCTTAGCGCCTAAACGATCTGATTGGCAGGTTCTAATGAACTAACCAATCAGAAGGCTAAACGATCTAGTTTTACGTGAAAGAAACTCGTAAAGCTCTCTGAATAATATGGTCTATATCATAGCCGCTTTCTTTAAAAGAAATCTGGGAAAGTTTTAAAATCAGTTCAGAAGTTTTGCGTGAAAACATTACAAATATACATAAATACAAAAACACTTATATTTCCTTATTGTTTGCGGTAGTCTTTTGGGCCACTTCATGAGGATTATTTTTTTGATGCCTTATACTATGTTTTTATTTCTTTTTAGGTATTTTCAAGTTGTAAATACCTATTTTAGTTGTAGTTATTATTTAGTCAATATAGTTATACAATTGATTTATCTACTTTGTACAATATTTGAACTATAGATTACATATTCCTCGTTGACAAAGTCGGCGCAGAAACTTAGTACTTTAGTACTTAATATAATTATGTATCATATTATGTATGGATACATACATAATAAATCACACGTCATTAAGGTAACATTATATAAAATTACAAATAACAGTGTCGTTAAATAATAATGCCGCATGTCTTCTTGGCATGTTCGCGACATCATAGTTCTAAGTAAAATACCTATACGTATTATGTACTTATATACATATTATATAGGTTCCATATATTCACAATCTTTAGGTGCTTTGCACCAGAGATATATTATGCTACGTTGCTGTGGATGCGTTTGGTGTCCACGAATCATATTCATTGGTTTCCCTACTATCGATACATCTCATATTCGAGCTATGCATCTACGCACAGTTACATTGCGGCGGCGCATCTTCATAGCACATCTTACTCGCACAGCTGCATAGCTTAGTATCAGTGGAAACGGTCACATAGTTTCACAGCTTATCTTCGTAGCATAGCTACGTAGCACATCTGTGATGAAAACACTCTAAAGATCAATTTTTGGAGTTTCATTTTATGGAGTTTCGGTCAAAAGATCGGTGATTAAATGCGGCTGAAGAGACTACAATTTAAACAGAGATTTGTAGGTAATAAGCTCAGTACGAATTAGCGCTTTTGTTTTGATCTTGTTAAACGTAAAGCAAACTTGTACTAAGGTCCCCTGAATCATTTACACTGCGATCTATACAATGTGTATGTAAGTATGTAGGTACAATACAAAACGCTTTGGAAAAAAATACGCGAACATATTACCTTAAACACAAAATTACGTAATTAACCAATTATTTCGATACCAAGTACCTTTGATGTTTGAAGAATTAGCAATCTTGACTTCAGTTCCTTTCTAAACGCGAAATTAGGTACTTATGTGACTTTATATGTTAGAGTAAGAGTCATTTTGGAAATTCTTACTATACAAGTGCCAATGTCTAATGATTCAGTTACGTCAAGTGCCATTCGTTTAATGATTCAGTTTCTACGAGTATACCTTACTATATCCGGAGCTGCGACACGAAAAGCAGGAGTAGGAATGGGTGGGTTTTAGTCAGCAAGAGTTTGACTCTCCCTCTCGGTTCGCCCTAGGCGGGAGGAAACATTGTATGATTTGACCCCTCAAAAAAAAAAAGCTACTACGTATGTACATAGTATAAAACAATATAGATTTTTCTGTTTGTTCCTAGGTAAGCTTATATCTTTAAAACTACGCAATAGAATTTGATGTGGTTTTTTAATACCTATTAGTGATTCAAGAGGAAGGTATATAACTATGTATAAAGCAAGCATAATAATAAGAGTAGAGAAACCCTTATAACCGTGCAAAGCCGGGATAGGTCGCCAGTTAGTATGTTTTTTAATGTAATAAATCCTAATAGACTCTTAATCAATCGAACTTGTTTCCACGAGACGGAAAGTAAAAGTTTGGCATATTTTTTTACAACCACATTTTTGTAAATGGACTTGTGTTACAAAACAGGTTTACAAATATGTATCTCTACATTCAAAATTAGTCGTTAAACGTGCTATACAATAAAGGACAAAGTTCAATGCATCTTAAATTAAATTCTTTGTATGATTCTAGTTTTTACACGATTCTGTGAGAATGATAATAATATAGCATTGAAGTTACGTACTTGTAATTAAGTTTTAGTTATTGTTTTTACTAAAATGACTTTGAATCATAACATTCAATTCGTGTTGAAACATCACCCAAAGGTCGACCAAAAGATATATGTGTATATAGTATTGAGTAAATAATAATAATGTGTAGTATGTACAGTCAGCACAGCTATACAGGTTGTAAACAGAACGCTCCCAAATGCAATTTTTTTTTTTTTTTTTTTTTTTTTTGAGGGGGAAAATCATCCAATGACTTCTCCCGCCTTGGGCGAGGCGAGAGGGAGTGTCAGACTCTTACTGACTAAAAACCACCCCGTTCCTTCTCCTGCTTTTCGACCCGGAGCTCCGGTAAACCCGCTAGGTAGTCCGCAGCTCCGGACGCTCCCAAATGCTGTACCAGGTTACGGTAAAAACGAGTTATGTTTTCAATAAATTAAGGGATTCAATGTTTATTTTATGTAATACGCTACGATTATATATTAAAAGTGTGCTATGTAGCTATGCTACGAAGATGTAATAGCTAAACTGTGAAAGTATGTGACCGTTTCCACTGATACTAAGCTACGTAGCTATGCGAGGGAGATGCGCAGCTCGAGTATGCGATGAATCGATAGTAGGTAAGCCATCCATAGCACGCATCTTTCTATATGAAAAACATAGCTTAGCTGAGTCCGATTCTACCTGTGTTTTAAGCTATGTGTACCAATGAATATGATTGGTGGAAATCAAACGCATCCACAGCAACGTAGCATAGCACATCTCTGGTGGTAAATACCTATCTAATGACCCTATTAAATGAAATAAACAATTCACACATTGCCTAATGTTTGTTGTTTACGACATAAGTTCATTTGTTTTATCAGCTATTTAATTATGTTGTCAATCTTCTACATTATATTTGGAAATAACCACATTAAATATATTTCGTAGTGATTAGGTATTTTTGTTGATATATTGTGACGAATTGGGTTTTTTTTGAGAAAGCTTTTATAATTCTAGTTTTAGAAATGTAAGATCGAGTTTAGTTTGTTTGGTCCACTTTCTCTCCTAAATTGCTGAGTCAATTTCAGTAAGATTTGCAAATTGATAGTTACAGGACCTAAAAATGTGAATAGTAGTAGTACTATGATCGTTACAGGAATTAAAAATGGAAATAGACTACTTTTTGGTATAAACATTTTGAAATTAATAAAGCACCAAGTCAAACTTAATGTTTTTATAATAAAATCACAAAAAACATGCCAAATATAACCTATTGTTAAAGGAATTCAACCTTTAAAGATCGTCAAACTTACGTGTATAGCATACATATAAGTAGAATAATATAATAGTTTGGACGCTGCATATAATGTGTTAGACCCATAATTACCCATACAAATGTTTTTAGATTAGATTAATGAATTTATAACCTTATTTCTATAGACATAAGTGACACAATCCTATATACGCTCTTATATCTTATGTTTTTGGGTAAGTATAATGAATTTACAACCTTATTTCTATTAACATAAGTGACATAATCCTATACATGCTCCCACAGTTTCTTCTAGCTATCTAAAGGATGATTATTTACATAATATGTACGTATGTATAGAAACCAGTAAGAGCAGTATTGAAAGCTGGCGCTGTAATAAAAGTTCGAGCACCCTGTATACAACCGGTTGCCACAACTAGTTAGTAGTTATTTATAACTAAACTTCTTCGAATAACGGTTAAAAAGGACCCAAAGAACTTAGATCTTCGATTTTATGGAAAGTAATGAAATGAAATAGGTAGAGGTAATATAATTATAATATGGTATCTCATTTCCAGCAGGGTAAGACATAAAATTGCATTAACTAGCTTCTGTCTGCGGCTTCGCCCGCATTCCCGTGGGATAAAAAGTAATCTATCACCCAAGTCAGCTCATACCCTGTCTGGATACCAAATTTCGTCAAAATCCGTTCAGTAGTTTCAGAGTTTCGACATTAAGCTGAGCACGAGCCTTTTGCTGCGACGCACCTCTTATTTATACGCTGTATTCTCGGTCACTTGTGTGTAGTGGCGTAATAAACGCTTCTTTTCTTTCTTATTGATGGACAAACATACAAATATCTAATCAAACAAACTTTCACATTTATAATATTAAGTGTGATAGTCTGATATGCCAATTAAAATTAAATGTAATGTTATTTTTTGCTAGTTATCACCATGATCTAAAAATGAATTCCAGTAACCTCACTCGTACGGCGAAACACAACGCAAACGATATTTCACGCCGGTTTTTATTTAAAGCCGTGGTATCACTCTGGTTGAAGCATGCCATTCCCCTCGTAAGAATAAGTATATGAATGAATAGATTAAAACCTCTTTAATGAATTCCTTAACAAGTTAAGTTGAATAAATAAAGACCATTAATTATGTAACACACGCGTTGTACATACTCTCGATTCTTATTACATGGGGATTTACATTTTACGTCAAGATGTTATAGGAAGCAATCTGATGGTTTTTTAGTACTAAAGCTTAAGAGTTTGTTTGAACGCGTTAATCTATGGAACTACTGGTTCGAATTGATGTTATTTTTGTATTGGATAGTCAATTTATTACGGAAGGCTATAAAACATCACGGTACAAATAATAGGAGCTGCTAAATTAAAGTTTGTTTGTTTTGATACCTTTCCATTAATCAGGCTGAAATAGTAACTACTGAATGGATTTTACGTTATACACACAGGGTATGAGCTGACTTGGGTGATAGGATACTTTTTATCCCATAGGAACTTAGGCAAAGTCGCTGGCAGTAGGTAGTATAAAATATAATTAAAGTTAAATAAACCTCTTCATTAAAATAAAACGAAAAACATCCAAAGTTTATAGTAAAAAATGTGACTTTAATATTTATTTTACCAGAATGCATAATACTTATTCAACCAAACTCATGTATGAGCTATGAGTGTATGGGACATTGTCTAACCTAACAATGAATTCCGTAGCTCGTAGCGTTTCGTAGCCCAATTTCGTAGTAGCTACGTAGGCTACAAAATAGGAACAAAATGCTACGAATGTATTTTGGTATGACTGTGTTTTTTGTCATTGGTACATTTGTATTATAACTTTTGTCAGCGGCTTCACTCGCGGATAAAAAGTAGTCTATATTATTCCAGACCATAATATACTTTTGACCATTAGACCATAATGTTCTGTTCTAAATTAAACTGACTGCACAGTTGGCACTGTCACGTAACGTGTAGCGGGTTCGATTCCCGCACGGAACAACTCTTTATGTGATCTTCAAATTTTAACGTGATCAGGCGGATCTGTCCGCCATTGTACCTCTGTTCTCAAAAACTTTTTTAATATGGCTATTAAAACTCATCTATTCTGTTATAATGTAAACATTAAACAGTCATTACAAATGTTGGTAAAGCCTAATGACATAATGAGCTCATTTAAAAAAAAAACTGCCTCACTCTGCTTCAAATAACATTACGTTGTGGTTTTCCAGGAAAAACATGTTAAGTAGTTATATAATGTATTCGTTTTTTCAAGAATTTAGTTCGTCAATTAAAGAATTATCTGGCAATAAGATTTGTAGACAGAAGAGTAAGGCATCAATGGACTTCTAACACAGCTGAAGACACTTCTCTCTGATGAAATCTGACAACATATTGGATTTATATTTCTATTGTTCAGGGAATATATTGCTAAGTTGCAGGAAAACATCGTGAGGAAACCTGGGCTTATAATTTCTAATAATAAGTTTGAAATCGCCAACCCGCATTGAGCACGCGTGGTGATTAATGCTCAAACCTTTTTCATGCGAGAAGAGGCATTGGTCAGCAGTGGCTACTAATAGGCAGTTGATGTATGGATGCGAATTTAATATGATAATTAAATATTTAACGAAATCCCCAGTGACTGTGTTCCTGTGTGAATAGCTATACTTTCCAATTCGTCTTAAACAATGAAAAACCAACAAGTTTTATTCAGATAATACCGTAATAGAAGAGGAAAAATAACAATTCTGAGAAGCTGATAGTAATCTTAGTTCCTAACGATTACAAGTAATTGTAATAATATGAACGATTGTCATACAATATCTCAAAGTTATTTGATTTAATGAGATCGAGTCCACGTGGTTCTTTGTTCTAAGTTGTATGCGAAATTAACCCTTATATCTAGGTAGTTTAGGTTTAATTGTGAATGTTTTTAAAACACTTTAATGTGACGTGAAAGAAATACAGTTTCTCGCATTAAAAAATATATTAAAATTGTATTTTAATTTCTTTATTTTAGTGTACAAATATCTTTATTCGATTTTCAACTTTGATACTTTTAGATATAAAGTCGAAATTCGAATGAAGAAATAGAACAGGTTGATCTGCTGGTCTTGGTACTTGAATTAGTATAATCATTGTTTAGGTAAATTAAATGGAGGTATTACTTAGGTCTGAGAAAACTGTCCGTTTTAACGAGGGCATTGCTCTTAACCCACGTTGACGTCACAAAAAATATTATTTATACGGCTCAATATACCGTATGGGAAGACCTCTTATGACTTAATTTAAACCACATATTTGTTATCATCTTGGCTGACGATATACGAAAAATGAGCGAAATAGGCCCAGTAGGTAAGCCAGAAAGTGCATTATTCTCAGAAGCAAATCTGGTTAAAACTAAGCCGTCCACAAAGATGGCTGGAAAGAGGTATAGTGAATCTTTAGGGAGGCCTATGTTTAAACAATGGACATGTTGACCGATATGAGGAAGGAGAAAGAAGACTTATGCCTATGATGAATATTATTGATATGACATTGAGTGTAAATAATATCCCATCAAAAACATCCTGTAAAAAACCCAAGTCTCGCAGCTCAGTCTTTCTACCGTCAAAAGTTGTGAGATCCATGTAATACCAAGTCGGTTAATCTATTTAGTGTCTACTTGAAGGACCTTCTGTCTTAAGTTATTACATAAGTTATTATCATGCCAATATTAAAAATATTTAACGTTTTAAACAAATAGATCGACTTGGACATCGCTTGATTTGATTATTAGTATGTATCACACTACACAGCACGACGGGCCAGCGACCAACAGGAACGAGAGTTTCAATCGCGTGAGGCGCGAGAGACTAAAGAATCTAATATAATATTGTAATATTCATTTTGTTTTCATGCGATGTCCAAGTCGATCTATTTGTTTAAAACGTTAAATATTTTTAATATTGGCATGATAATAACTTATGTAATAACTTAAGACAGAAGGTCCTTCAAGTAGACACTAAATAGATTAACCGACTTGGTATTACATGGATCTCACAACTTTTGACGGTAGAAAGACTGAGCTGCGAGACTTGGGTTTTTTACAGGATGTTTTTGATGGGATCTCACTTCTTTTTGTAGAGCCTTTCTTTTTGATACCATCTACTTCTAACGAATTTTGTTAAAGGTATTATGATATTTTCTTATTTTTATATGTAGTCTTCCTCTTTTTCTTTTCCGGTACTACTTCTTGAGCTTCAGCCACAGTTTTTCTCAAAGCCCACTCCCTGTCTCTATGGGCTTTTCTCGGAGGCTTTGATGTCTCTGTTTTCATTACGTCGACCATTTTACAAGTAATAATGTTGTTCAGTTTCATGGGCTAAACACACCCTTACCCACCCTATACCCCCTGCCTTGCCTCATATGGTAGGTACCTATCTACACCTATTAAATTTATAACCACCACCAACCACCAACTGCATAAATAACTTTGTAATCCCATATATTTATATGGGATTACAAAGTTATTGATGCAGTTGGTGTATTTGGAAAACTGGACCGAAATTACAAAATATTTAAGTTTTCCCATGATTAAGACACTAAACTCTATATGTATTCCAAATATGAAGCTTCTAAGTCTGCTAGAAGTGCCTTGGACTTTTGATGATCGGTGAGTCAGTGAGTGACAAAATTTAGAAACTTTAACAAGTTGTCATTCTTAAACTACTGGTTCAAATTGACTGAAATTTTAAATATTCCGTGTTTATACAATGCCGGATTAGTTACCGAAGATTCAGGTTTCTTGCTTTATCCACAACCGAATTATAGGGGGTCGAAAAAGGCCCGAATTGCTTCGAGAAAAGGATGGTACGGCCGTGCCGCTTTTTTTTTGCTCGACTTGGCGGGGCACTGCCGTGCCCCCAGATTGACTCAAGCCTTTTTTTAGTGGGGGAAAATCATCCAATGTCTTCTCCCGCCTTGGGCGAGGCGAGAGGGAGTGTCAGAATCGTACTGACTAAAAACCACCCCGTTCCTTCTCCTGCTTTTCGAGCCGGAACCTTTGTAAACCCGCTAGGTAGTCCGCAGCTCCGGATTGACTCAAGCCTAAGAATTAGATCTATTAGCTAACCTGTTTGACAGAACAGCAGGTTAACCTACACTAATCTGTCAATTCTATCATTGTATTTTCAACTTTATATCACTACAGTAAAAGTTGAAAATGTAATAAAAGGAAAGGAGTAGCTTGGCCTGCTGTTCAATGTATAGTGACACACGATTGTTTATGCGTCACAATTACATGCACCGATGACGTGTAGGAGGCAAAGATCACATTTGCATCGACATTGTTTCTTAATAAACAATATTAATACACGTTTCTTTCTTTTTTATCGTATTTTGTCTTTATTTTTGACAAAGTAATTTGTATAATCGATACATTTGTATAAAGCAAAAGGTTTGGTGGATTCGATTCTCGCATGTAATGTTTTTTTTTAGGGATTAAGCCGGTAAACGAGCATATGGATCACCTGATGGTAAGCAATCACCGCCGCCCATGAACACTTGAAACACCAGAGGTGTTATAAGTGCGTTGCCGGCCGTTAGGAATTTAAGGATTATTGGGGAATCGGGGATTGGGAAGATTGCTAAGGGACTTAAATAACCGATTGGACCTCCGGTAACTTTACTCACACAACGAAACACAACGCAAGCGTTGTTTCACGTCGGTTTTCTGTGAGGCCGTGGTATCACTCCGGTCGAGCCGAACCATTCATGCCGAAGCATGGCTCTCCTACACTTCATTTAAACTATGTATAAGTAATATAGCTGTAGTTACCTTTTCCTACAAAACACGTTCCTAGAATTAATGTGTAGTTATTAGGTATGGTTACTTTCAAGGAATCTACATTCATTTAATAGTGTACTGACCCAATTCTTTAATAACTTTTTATATTCCTTAAGTAAAAACTAACATACATCGTCGAAGAAATTGTCCTCATCGAAGTCGTGAGGTATGATGCCCAAAAGACTGGCAGCATTGCCACGTTGAATGGCAATGGCTAATCCTTTGACCAAGGTATTGGGTTAAGCTTTGACCAAAGTAGAAGCCAGCCTTTCAGTCATCCGGAGCTGCGGACTACCTAGCGGGTTTACCGGGACTCCGGCTCGACAACTAGGAGTAGGAACGGGGTGGTTTTTAGTCAGTAAGAGTCTGACACTCCCTCTCGCCTCGCCCAGGGCGGGAGAAGTCATTGGATGATATTCCCCCTCAAAAAAAGGCTTTCAATCACCTGAAGTTAAGTTAGTTAAGCCTTAGCCTTTACTTAAGTTGAATTTAATTCAAATTTAACTAAAATTACTAGTCATAGAGGTATATTATACCAATAATAAAAGTAGGAATCAACAACAAAATAAAATTAAATAACACACTACTAATAAGGTACACAACTATTCGAATAGTTCGCACATACAATACCTCTCGACCGAAATATCGAGCATCTTGACCCGAAAACCGAACCGATTCTAAGTGCCCCTCTATAAATAAATCGTTGTTGCGTCGTAAATACGGAATTAAGACCTTTTCCCTAATCCTAAAGACGATAAGTCGATATAAAATGTTGCCTTCCATGGTATTTTATTTGTACATAGGTACAGTAAGACAGCAGCATTTCAAGCTACTCATAAACCGAGAAACTTCATTGTATTTGGAACTTTAAATTTAAAGGTTAAAGTTCAAACCTGTTCAACAAGACTTATTAAGCTGGTTCCTTAACCTACAGCAACGCTCTCTGAAAGACCTGAACCTTTAAAACCGCGATGTCAAACCGCCTGCTAAGCGTGAATATTATGTCAGTCTCTTCGTATGTAGATGAGGTTCATAGACCAGCAGTCATTTGACCAGTCGTATTTTGTAAATAGATTAAAAAAAAGAATTGGTATTGTTTTACGATATCATACAAAATCCGTTCGTTGTTTTTTTAATGGTATAAGCCGGTAATTAAGCGGTAACTACCTGATGGTAAGCAATCACTGTCGACTTTGGACAACCGAAACACTAGAGGCGTTACAATTGTGTTGCTGGCCTGTGGGAGTTAGGGAAATTTGGAGAATCAGGGATTGGGAATATTGGGAAGGAGGTAATTGGACCTCTGCAAACCTCAACTCACACAACTGAAATACAACGCAAGCATTGTTTCACGTCGGTTTTCTGCGATGCCGTGGTATCACTCCGGTCGAGCGAACCCATTTATGCCGAGAAATTTAATTATTTTTGACGTTTCGATAAATGTATTGAGTTTGACTATATAAACAGAGGCGGATTAAAACCAGAGAACACCCGCTACACACGTCATAGGCGCCCCTATTTTTTTGGCGACATCGCCACTCTATATACATATATGCAGTTGGACACACGCGTCTTACGGCGCCCGTCTGTAACCTAGGACCCTAGGCACTTCTCAGGGAAGACGGTAGCACAGTGGTCACGTGCTGCCGTGTAACTTGCACAGCAAGGCTAATGGGAGGTGCACGTCTCCCTAGGGATGTGCCGTAACAGGCTTTGCACCATAGGGGCTCCGGAGCAGGTCTAGTTAGAGGTCTCGGTGCCCCTTGTCGGTGCTGAAGGTGGCCACCGGGGTGGTTTTAGTGAGGTAAAAATCCCACACTCCCTAGTCTTTCTCCCCAAAAAGCTAGGCACCTTTTGAAGGTTTCCCCGTCATCAAAAAAAGGGCCCTAGGCACTTACCTAGTTCATGTATGTTGCTATAATTAAAATGAAGTCCAGAATGATCGTTCGTTTATTAATAAATAATAGTTTTAATTTAGATTGGGTAATGACGTTTCTTATCTGGTTTTTGTGAAGATGACGTGAGTCTCGCTAATAGGTGTTGTTGTGGAATCATATAAAGAAGTTTATCTGGTTTGTTTTCAAGCTAAATATTCTTAGTTCAAAGAATATTGTGTTATTGTGTGTCTAGTACTAAGAAAGGAAGTCAGAGGTGATTTTGTCGTACTTTTGTTATCATAAATGTGTAAGTTTATCTATTAGACTTTCAGACAAAAACTACTGAACTGAGTAATAAAATTTGACATAGATATAGATTATAAGTTTAAATTACCAGATCTGATCTGTTTTTTATCCCGGGAACGTGGGTTTTGAAAGAATTTTGTAGTGTCTTAATTACGGCCTCTCAATTAGTTACAGTGCTATTTTTACTAACTTTACAAAAAGGAGGTATTATGTTCGGATGATTGTTTTGGAACAATAATAAGTTCAATATTCAGAAATACGCAGTCCAATAAATAGTTAGCTAAACACGGGAATGGAACCTAAGATATTGTTTTAAAGGGCATTATTGGAGTTCACTAAACGTACGTAGACTAACTTTTGGTCTATTTAATCAATATTTCTTTTAAAACTATAGAATATTCTAGATAGCGAAAGTTTCTTTGATAAAAAGTAAGCCAAGAAGATATTTTGTTCCACGTTTAAATATCTAGGCTACTGGCCTGTCTATGCACTGTTATGCCAGTTTACCGTTTTTGAACGTGGAACAATAAACTCTTCTAAATTCAAATGGATTTTGTTTTTAATTCGGTTAAATTTTGAAGTTAGAACTCTTTGATTCGAACGTTTTTCTTTGTTTAAAGCAACTGTCATTTGTTACTTGCATTAGATATTTGTAGAATTAGAAATATTTTAATCGCCATGTTTACATTCTCACCCAAATCTTCAAGCCGGAACTATGCAAAATGAAATGCATAAAGTCTTCGATTGGCTTGTAGAATTAAATAATAAAAATGCTACCTTAATAAACCGGTCCACCACCATTTTGACCAGAACAGTGGCATTCGACTTGATCACTTAGTAAAAACTTCCTACATACACGTTATAATTAAAATACACATACAAACTATAATAGCACAGTTATTAATGACACAAACACTATATTTTTTATCACAATTCTTACCATTTTAAAAGGAATTTTCCCAGATCTTTATATAAAAAAACGACTATTTGTATGTCTGCACACAAAAAAATGTTTTTTCAATACGATTGGCGACGTGCGCCATCCGCGGCGGTATCTGTGAGAATGACAAAAGAAAATCATAGCAATAATCTTAGAGGTCAAGTTTACGATAGCCACGAGAAAGAGATGCAAGATTTTCAGACGTGGAGTGAGGGAGACAGGTATACGTTGATCGGTTTGTCGTTAAGTGAGGGTGCGCGCACGCAAACCTGTTAGCAATGATCATCAAAACTGTTATGGAATTATGTATAATTAAATGCAATGTGCGTACAAAGTTATATTTTATGTGTATATAATGATTTTTGTTCGTCTAAGAAGGAAATACATAGAAAAATTAAGATGAATCACATACGGAATCTAATCATATTTGCATACATACATAATGTATATATTTAACTGCTTATTGGTTATACATTCCTTTGTAAATACATGAGGTTAAGCAACCTTTATCGCGGTTAAGTGTTGGATGGGTCATCAGTTTTTACGAAGTAACATTTAATTGATGTCGGAATATATCGGGTTCATGGTTATTGCAAGTTTAAGGAAAAATTTAATCAATGATAAAGAATATTAAGTTTGTTTCACACTCTCCGGTTTCCGGGTTACCGGGGCCTCGTACCTGTTTGCTATCGGCTTAATAAACGGTCTTTATTAAAAAATTTGAGTTTTGACCTTAATACAATAGAACTAAATATGTAAAAAACCGATTTAAGTACTATTAAACCAAAGATTTTGGAACAAGCTCGCCACAATCTCCCAAAACCACTGCAACTCCTGTAAGCCAGGATCTACAGTAGGTACATACAACCATGAAAACACCGGAACACTGAAGTCCGGCGCGTCCCAAGAACATGAATGACTATCTTAGATCCAGCACCAAGGATGTTTGACTTAAAACTTAGTGGGTACCATGTGTGAGATGTTATACTTGCTTCCAATAATAAGTATCGAAAAATTGAAATGACTTATTAATTTTGGTCGTATAAGTATATAGGTATGTGGTTATGGTGAGAGGAGGCTTAAGATGTACGGTTTCCAAACCTACCAACGGCAAAGTACCCCATATTATGACACCACTGACTAACGGTGAAGGAAAATATCGTGAGGAAACCTGGGCTTATAATTTCTAATTATAAGTTTGAAATCGCTAACCCGCATTGAGCAAGCGTGGTGATTAAAACTCAAACCTTCTCCGTGCGAGAAGAGGCCTTTGGTCAGCAGTGGCTACTTATAGGCTATTGATGTGTTTAGTTATAAGCTTTCACACGTACCGGTACGGTTTATTATTTCGTTCGCCGCCCCACCGGTTACCGGGGCATGTGAAAAGGTACTAAAAGTTGTTTTTTGAAGGTACGGGTAGGTTTTTGTCAGTTTGAATCATCTTTCACAAGAAGAAAGGGTAAATGGAAAGGTACTGGAAGAGTGTAGATGGTCAATGAAATAAGTGATACGTATTTAATTTTAATTCTGCAAATAGTCTACCTACAAAGTTAAATAGTCTATAAAGTCCGACAGTCTAGATTTTTGAATGTCAATCGTTGAAATATGTATGTAGATAATCTTTTCCTATCTACCCGGAATCTCTAGCCAAATGCCACTTGCGCTTGTCTACTCATTGAGTACAAAAAATAATAATTTAGGAACTTCACAATGATGGTCTTAATTCATTATAAATATTAAAATATTATTCTTAGGTGTAACATTAAATGTATCGTTAGTCTCCAAACTAGGGTGATCCTGTCTCACAGATGGGGCCCAGTAG
Organism: Spodoptera frugiperda; assembly: GCF_023101765.2. Lineage (NCBI taxonomy): Eukaryota > Metazoa > Arthropoda > Insecta > Lepidoptera > Noctuidae > Spodoptera > Spodoptera frugiperda. The sequence goes on from NC_064222.1 coordinate 5,981,181, forward strand.
GGCTGATGCCCGATCCGGAGCTGCGGACAACGAAAAAGGTTACCGGGGCTCCGGCTCAAAGCAGGAGTAGGGACGGGGTGGTTTTAAGTCAGTAAGAGTCTGACATTCTCTCCCGCTTCTCACAAGGCGGGAGAAGTCATTGAACGATTTCGCCCCCTCAATAAAAAAAAAAAAAAACAAAAAATAAACGGTGATCTCTTGGGAACTTGGAATGTATGGGGAATTGGGGATGGCATTAACACGTGGATGGATACTCAGATCAACTATGCAGTTAAAAGTTATATACGTACGTTTTTATGGTATAAGCCGGTAAACGAGCAAACGGATCACCTGATAGTAAGCAATCACCGCCGCCCATAGACACTCAAAACACTAAAGGCGTTACAAGTGCATCACCGGACTTTTGGGGTTAGGAATTTAAGGGTCGTTGGGGAACCAGGGATTGGGATGGGGGTTAATTGGGCCTCCGGTAACCTCACTCATACAACGAAACATAAAGCAAGCGTGGCTTCACGTCAGTTTTCTGCGAGGCCATGGTATCACTCCGGCGAGCCGGCCCGTTCCTGCCGAAGCATGGCTCTCCCACACTTGATAATAACATTATTAAACCGTTGAATAACATAATAATTATAATAGCACACAAACTGTACTCATAACTAAACAACTTAAGGAAAATCGAAGAAATGGTTTTTGTTCGTCACTATTAAATCATCGGCGCGTGTAGTCATAGCTAGACTAGACAGCAAAAACTACATGTGGGTGGAATTTGAAATATAATTGAATCATGTTTATGACTGTCTCTTTGTTCAAGTCATAATTCGCTCACGAACTGTCGTACGTGCCGGTCGGATACCAAAGTCTTAGTTAATCCGTGTGAACTACCCTCTGCTCTCACCAAAAATGTCCAAGTGTGACGTCTATAACAAAGGAATTACCAGCAGATCGCCAGGACTGGAATGCCAGTCTTGTGCTAAGACAGTTCATGCAAGTAAAGCTTGCTCTGGTCTTACTACGAAACAGTTGTCTGCCCTTCGTAATGCAGACGGTCTAGACTGGATATGTGAAGAATGCAGCCGAAACTCGCCGAACCGGAAATCATCCTTCTTCGTACCGGATGAGGAAAACGACGAGGAAGAAATGGCGACTCCATGCAATACCGTAGGGAACATAGACAGTGACAAGTTCCTGAAGGATATCACAGCCGAACTGAAAAAAGTGCTCAAGAATGAATTGCAACCAATACAAATCTCAATGGGCCTCTGTAGCAAACGACTAGAAGAGCTAACTAAAACTGTAGAAGAACAAAACAAACACATACACGAACTGGAGAGGAAGTACAATCACCTCAGCAACGAAAAAACTCATCTCGAACTGGAAGTAAGTTCATTAAAGCAACACGTTCGTAGCATAGAGCAACAACGCCTCGATAATGTGATTGAAGTAACAGGAGTCCCGAAAGCCCAAAATGAAGATCTGGATGGGATCGGTACCAAGTTGGCCGAAACTCTTAAGGTAGATAAATCACACATATTGAATATTAAACGCGTGGACAGTCGCAATGAACAACGAAGGAAACATTCAGATGGAGATGAAACGAGTGGAATATGTTCAGTCGTGGGTACGTGCATGCAAAAAGGAAGAGGTACTGCTCGAACAAATTATACCGACAGCCCCTACAGAAATATCAAAATCGAAAGTTATCCTGCGCCGCGCACTGACTAGATCTAATAAATCGCTACTATGGCTGGCAAAACAAAAATTTAAACCAGCCTACAAATATGTCTGGTTCCAGGATGGAAAAGTTTTACTTCGAAAAGAGGATAAAGATAAGCCTACAGTCATAAGAAGTGAAAAGGATATCAATCAACTTTCGTCAATATCGCAGGCCGGTAATAAATCTACACATCGGTAATAGTTTTAAAATAAGTTATCCCGGTTATTTCTCAAGATCACCACGAATTATTCGACTGTGCAAACATTAACGATTATAGTAACCTGTTACCTTCAATTTACCAAATTAATTTAAATATTGTTCACATCAATATTAGATCCATAATCAAAAATTTTTGCTACCTAACACAATTAATCAATTCATCTAAAATTATTATTGATGTCTTAATCCTTACAGAGGTTAATATAAATGAAAACATTATTCCTATGTATAACATCAATGGCTATGATTTGCACAGTAAATTGCGTAAAAATAAAAAAGGTGGTGGTATAATAATCTATGTCAGAAATGGTTACACATTTACACCAACGAATCACTGTACAATGCACTGCGAATGTATTATAGGTCACATAACCACACCACAAAACTATCAAGCGTACATCTGTGCGATTTATAGGCCACCAAGTGAAAGTAAGCATCTATTTGTAAAGGAAATAAGCAGCATTCTTTCTTCAGTCAAATCGTACGACACTTATTTGCTAGGAGATATAAACATTGACCTAAAAACACACAACAACATTCGAGAATTCTACGTCAGTAGCATGTCCGAGTATGGTCTAACGAGGGCGATATCTGACTACACCAGAATTGAAAGTCGCGGAAATAAAACTACACGTAGCTGTATAGATCACATATTTACAAGATCGCGCTCGTTAGATCTTTACTCGGCCGCGCTCGGTACTGTAATGGCCGATCACCGCATGTTAATACTTACCTGCATGGGTCTGGACCCAAAACGAATACATGGTGTAACAAAAACAACTGAGCAAATTGATAATGTTAAAATGAAATCACTATTAAAGAATATAAACTGGAGTGTAATAGATGATACAGAATGTCCAATAACTATTTACGATTACATAAAAAACCAATTTGAAAAAAGCTACGCGGAATCGAAGTACACGAAAATAATAAAAAATCACAGTAGAAGTAAAATAATAAAGAAACATACAGCCGTGGATAAATACTAAAATTAATAATATGTGTAAAAGTAAAGATCAATTATTCATAAAATGGAAAAGTGATCCAACAAATAAAACCCTACGATTAGAATATAATAAATTAAGAAACAGAACCCATAAAGTAATTGAAAAATATAGGAATAAATATTATCTAAATCAAATAAATAATAATAAATCAAATCCCAGAAAACTATGGCAAATACTCAATAACTTGTCGGGTCGCAACAAAACTTCCGTTGATGAATCTATCCTAAAAACCTTCAAAAACAGTAATTTAAAAATAAAATCTATAGCTAATAACTTTGCTAAAGAATTTAGAGACAGCGTTAAAAAGATCTTGCCAAATTGTAAACATCGGTTATTAAATGAATCTGAGTATACGTTTCCACAAAACGCGTCAATGTACTTTAGGAAGGCTACAAGCAGCGATGTGTCTAAAATAATTAAACATCTTAACTCAAATAAGGCACCTGGTATAGACAATATTAGGTGCATAGATATAAAACTAATATGTGATAAGATGGCCAATGTTATTGCTAAATTAATTAATTCTAGTATTAAACAGGGAAAATATCCGGAAACATTGAAAACCGGGATAGTGCGTCCAATACCTAAAAAAGGTAGTTTAAATGATTACAAAAATTACAGACCAATCACTATTCTACCGGTTATTGACAAAATAGTGGAAAAATATATCTGTAACCAGATACAAAATTTCTATGCTGAACAGAACGTGTTGTCCAGTACACAGTATGGTTTTCAAGCGAATAAGTCCACATCACAGCTGCTGTCCAAATTTACTGACGAAGTCAATGAATCTCTCAATGCAAAGAAAAATGTGCTATTGCTATTTATTGACTTCAGTAAGGCTTTTGACACTCTTAAGCATAGCACGCTATTGACAAAGCTTGATAACGAAGGAATTAGAGGTCCGGTACTCAGTTGGTGTGAGGACTACCTGAAAAATCGTAGATTTGTTGTAAAGATCGGTAACGAAACGAGTGATGTTGTTGATGTCACTGACGGGACTGCTCAAGGTTCAGTAATTGGGCCTCTGCACTACCTGACCTATGTTAACGACATGGAGCATGTGGTAAATCACTGCTCAATTTATCAATATGCAGATGATACTTGCCTAATAGCGGCCCACAGTGACATCAATATAGCGGCTCAATGGTTACAGGAAGATTTTACTCGAGTCTCCAAATGGGCACATGATGCTGGCCTAGTTATTAACGCCAGTAAAACCAAAATAATACATGTACACTCGAGCCATTTGAAACACACGCAGCCTTTCAAAATTATATCGCATAGTCACGGCTGTCTTCACTCCACTCTGCGCGGTACATGTTGTTGTGAGGAAATTGACCAGGTGACGCACCACACCTACCTTGGACTAATTGTAGATGACCGTTTCAGCTGGTCCTTTCATATTGACTTGGTATGTGAACGGTTACGGGCAATACTGGCTAAGTTCTACATACTAAAACCGAAAGTCCCCTTTAAAACACTACTCAACATGTACATCGCTTTGGCGGAATCAATTATAGCATACGGAATCACCAGCTACGGACGCACATTTAAAACGTATGTTGATAGGATATACAAACTGCAGGTTAGATTTCTTAGGCTGATGGTCCCGTGCAAAATAAGCGTAAAATGCAAAAATAACGTCCTAGAACTATTTAAATACTGCAAAATTCTACCCGCACAGTTGCGATTCGAACAGGCTTTCTTAACTGAACAACATAACAATAAAGACATTCAAAAACCTATTTCTCATAAAATAATCACCAGAAGTATTACTAAAAACCAACTGATAATACCTCAATTTAAAAATTTCTATGGTAGGCGAACTTCAAAATATATAATACCCAAAATAATTAACGAAATCCCGCTAAGTATAAAAAACGAAATAAACTCTAAAAAATATAGACACAAATATCAAAAATATTACCACAATTATATAAGTAATATGGTTTAAACTTACCTGTAATCACAAATGCTCACTAAACAGCCTGTATAAATTATCAAAGTCTTTTGCTGTGGACCATAACCTGTGTGTACTTGGACTATGAATAATAAAAATGCAAAAGTAACGTAATGTAGGGTAGACAGTGAAACATAACACTCAAAAGGTGTCTTTGCTGGAAAAGTTTTTATAAAATATTATTGTTCCATGTGTACCTACCTGCTTTGCTTATTAATTATTATTGTACTTATGTAAACTAAAGCGAATGTGAGTACCAATACAAACCAGTTCTGGTTTAATGGTGCAAAATATGTCAAACTATGTATATATGTGTAACAGATTAATAAATAAATAAAAAAAAAAAAAAAAAGTAGTCACGAGTATGACTGCTGAGCGTTCATGCGGACTACCTAGCAGGTTCACCGGGGCTCCGGGTCGAAAAGCAGGAGTAGGAACGGGGTGCTTTTTAGTAAGTAAGAGTCCCTCTCGCCTCGTCTAAGGCAGAAGCATTGGATGATTTACCCCCTCCCTCAAAAAAGGGTTCAGGGATTTAATAATAAGTTTGGGATAAGAGCTGAACCATTTTCGGGTTTTCAAAAAAATCTCTTGCGGTATTTGGAATTTGTCGGGCGTATGCTTTCTATATGATATTGGATGTTACATTGAGTGTAGGCAACGCACATTCGTGTATCTTTATCCCAATTTTTCATTTAAGGTCATTTGAGGAGGTTTGATAGTTATCCAATGACTTCTACCGCCTTGGCCGAGAGGAGAAGGAGTGTCAGACTCTTACTGACTAAAAACTAACCTGTTCCTACTCTTTACTTTTTAAGCCGGAGCCCTGGTAAACCTGCTACGTATTCCGCAACTCCAGATATCTTTATCCCATAGGGGTTCAAAAAGCGTCCCACATAACATTATATTTAAAAAAAAAAACAATTTCTATACAAACCTACACCGCTACAACAAAAACACAAAAAATAAAGAAAAATAAACCAAACAACTAACCCGTTTAAATGCATTTTAATTCAAAATGGAATCTACAAAAGATTGTTTACGAAGACAATGGATAGGGAAATGAGGTAACGATGTAAATAGCACGGTTGCCATGGTAACGAGGGGGGTTGAAAGGTGCAAGGGTGTGGGGTGATTAGGTTGACAGGTGACGGTGACGTCGGATGGCGGTCGCAGGGACACATTAGCGAGTGAAGGGTTAGATGTTAGCTGTAGCTCTGGGAATAGTCTGGTATAAATAAATCTCTGCTAACATGTCGGCTGATGTTTTGGTTGTTTTTCGTTGCTGTTATTTCAGTGGTTTGATTGTGTACGGGTCGGAGGCATCAGGCTGTGTCTCTTGCCTCGACGGACCCGTAATGTGGCCGCAAATGGACTGTATGATTGACTTAAATAAAGGTCTTGTGTACACTGATATAAAACAATATTTTATTGCACTGATTTTACATAGGTTATTATAATGATATTAATACGTAATGAATACTGATTTAAGGTACACGTCCACAGGCTCACATCGCACGCGACGGATTTTAGTTTGACTTGTATAGAAACTCATACAACTGCGTCCACTGATCCGCATTGTACATGCGATGTGTACTGACGACGTCTTCGGAATGCGTACGGTATGTACCATAAGGGCCTTTGCACGCTTACCTTTACTACAATCAACTTCATAATACTTTACATACTGTTACACTGTGACGTACTCTTACATACTGTTACATGTTGTATTTTGTTTTATTGTGACTGGTAAATATGGTCGACAGTCCGAGATAGTCCACTGTTACTCCATATCCGTCAGATGCATGTATATATACGTACTATGCATGCATGTTTACGCAAAAACTGCAGTCACAATCGCCGCGTCGTATGTCGCAGAATGCTGCTCATAAATATGAGCTTCTAGCTTAGCTTGAAACTAGTAGAGTTCCTCCTCAAACAGTTACGTGGGTAAGTCGATAAGATATAATTCATTCAGTAAGAAACTGTTGGCAATTAATAGTGTGTATACCACTTGTAAACTAAAACTCGATTCTATTTAAGGAACCTAAAATCTAAAAGTAGCATTTTCAACGACAAAACGGCAGTTTTTTTTCACATAAGCCCGCCGAGCTTACCAGTAACAAACGTTAAATTAATTAAGTCTGCCGGGAAAAAGGAAATTAAGGTATCAACTTACTGGCCACTGCCTCGTCTGGTCGTGACAAAGCTTAAGGCAGGGTACTCACTGGTAACTTTAAAATGTCTAACGTTTTGAACTTTTTAAAATAATATAAGAAACTAGTGACCCGCCCCAGCTTCGCTTAGATGCAGTGGCATTTATTATACATATAAACATTTCTCTTTAATCACTCTATCTATTAAAAAACCGCATCAGAATCCGTTACGTAGTTTTAAAGATTTATGCATACAAAGGGACATAGAGACAGAGAAAGCGACTTTGTTTCATACTATGTAGTGACTAGCGGACCCGGCAAAATTACCTACCTTTTAAACCTTCTCTGGACTTCCACAACAAATTCAAGACCCAAATTAGCCAAATCAGTCAGAATATAAACTCTATAATATTGGTATTTATAGATTTCTTGTTGTTGCAGGTTTGTTTCAATACACATAATTGAAAATTTGTGACAGAGACTATTTGCTTGATTTATTTATTTTTATTACCCACTAGCTACTTCCGCGCGGTTTCACCCGCTCTGCTCGGCTCCTATTGGTCATAGCGTGATGTTTTATAGCCTATAGCCTTCCGCGATAAATGCACTATCCAACACAAAAAGAATTATTCAATTCGGTCAAGTAGTTCTGGAGATTAGCGCGTTCAAACAAACAAACAAACAATCAAACAAACAAACTCTTCAGCTTTATAATATTATTATAGATTATACATTTAAATATAACAGTTGGCTGAATGGCGTTCGCCGCATTATGTCATCGCACTTATTATTTACGGTACGTATCTAAGTCAGGAAAAACTATCATAATTTTACAACAAAAGCCTATTTTAATCTCATTTAATATGTCTCACGTCGTTTATACATATTTGCAACGTCAATCCTTCTATCCCCGATGGGATAGGCAGAGGTGTACATTACCTAAAACACGTAATGCCTCTGTACAATATATACCCACTTTTCACCATTTGTGTTATAAGTCCCATGTAGTAGAGATTTTTAAAATTCTAAAATTGCTACTAATATTGTGTGTACGGAGTCTTAAGTCGGTATTAGTCCGGTCTAGCGACTCGAAATCAGTAGTTAGCAGCTATGCTGGGGTGGCGACACGACGTTTTACACAAGTAATTCATGTTTCTGTCTGTCTGTCGGTATTTTAGTCAGCACTCATTTAATCACGTATTTAACCCATCGTCTTTATTTTTATTTTTACATTTGATGGGTCGACGTGTGGCCTCTATCTCGCCTGATGGTAAGTGATGATGCGGCCTACGATGGAGCACGTCTGCCTATAAGCAACCTATTCACTCAGGCTTTGAAGATACCCAGGTTATACCCATCAGGAAACGTAGACTCCGGCAAAGAATTCCACTCCCTAGCAGTTCGCACAAGGAAGCTTGAAGCGAAGCGCTTCGTGCGAGTGGGTGGGATATCTACCATGACGCGGTGGTGCTTCGCCTATTGTCTTGTCTTGTGCAGGTTCGGCCCCACATGGAATATAGCTCTCATCTTTGGGTGGGTGCACCTCAGTACCAACTTCTTCCTTTAGGTACAGTTGCGGTTCGGATTGTTGAATGTCGGTCTTGTGTCGGATTGTCTATTTCAAACTGACTTGACATTTTGGCAATGCGTAGAGATGTAGCTTCGTTGTGCATTCTCTATAGCTTATACTACAGGGAGTGCTCTGAAGAATTCTTCGGGTTAGGTTCGGGTTAGGTTCGGGTTAGGTTCGGGTTAGGTTTGGGTTAGGTTTGGGTTAGGTTTGGGTTAGGTTAGGTTAGCTTAGGTTTGGATTAGGTTAGGTTTGGGTTATGTTTGGGTTAGGTTAGGTTAGGTTAGACCCAAACCTATAACACCGCGGTGGTTTTAGCCATGAGGATTTCGATCGCGATACAAAAAAAAAGGTTAGACCCAAACCTAACCTAACCACGCACACATTCGTTATTTCATAAACTCCAGTGTCTAATTTCATACAATAGATATACATCCAAATACTCAAACGCCACTCAATTTTAAGACGCTCTCAACAATAGTTCTGTCTCTACAAAATCTTTATAAAAGACAGAGATAGCACGATATTTTAGTACAACTTAAGAAATTGAGTAGCATTTCAGTATTCGGCCGTTAATTCCGAGTTACTAAGAAATTCGAACAGAAAAAACCAACACAATAATAATTATTTAATGCATTAAAATACCCGTTATTGGGAAAATGTGTTTATTTCACTAATTAAAGAATTAATTAGAGTTGTGGCAATTTCCTAGTTCTAAGCAATTTACGAATAACTGTTTTATAGATAAGTATCTATTAATTTATTATTGTAGCAATTAACTGGGTGGTGACAGCAGAGTAGAATGCATTTGTCACAAGCCCTATCCTTCTCGTGGGTGTAATTTTTCACCATTTGGTATTTTGTTTTCAAGTTGTTTGGAAAAACTCATGTTAAAGACATACTACTTAGAACGAATACTGAAAGAATAGGTTTTGAAAAACCTACGTAAACGTAATTAAAATGTAATATAAAATTAGTTATCTATACACTAATTTTATTATAAATGTGAATGTTTGTTTGTTTGAATGTTTGTCCATCAATCACGCTAAAACTACTGAACGGATTTAGATGAAATTTGGTATACAGACAGAGTATGAGCTGATTTGGGTGATAGGATACTTTTTATCTTACGGAAACGTGAGCGAAGCGGCTAGTAGAAGCTAATATAAATGATTAGTGAGTAAGTAATAAATTAATACAAACATAGTCATTGGAAAAAAAAGATTTTATTGAAAAATGTACCAAGCGCAGGTTCGGTCATGTATGGAGTACTGTTCTCACCTTTGGGACGGCTCGGCTAAATACCAGCTGGATGCGCTCGAACACATTGAAAGGCGTGCCAAGAAGCTCATCAATGATGATGCACTTGTGGAGGCCCGGCTTCAAAGCCTTGAACACAGGCGCAAGGTCGCAAGCCTTTCCGTTTTTTACCGGATACATTTCGGAGAGTGTGCGGGGGAATTGCACAACTTGATTACCCCTAGTCCTTTTCATCATCGAACCACAAGACAATCGGCGAGGCGTCACCGCTTCATGGTAGATATCCCACCCACTCGCACGAAGCGCTTCGCTTCAAGCTTCCTTGTGCGAACTGCTAGGGAGTGGAACTCCTTGCGGGAGTCTGTGTTTCCTGATGGGTATAACCTGGGGCCTTAGTCTGCTATTACAATCGTGTCAGAATGATCGATCATTGGTTTCAAAATTGTCGATTTTGACAAGTTTGGTAGTCTACTAATATAATGGCGTCATTATGACTTTCCAATGGTCGACCACTGACACTCCATTGAAAAAAGTGGCACAGAATGGTAATCTTGTACACAATGACAGATGTTAGGCTGACTTATGCGGTAATCTGCTAAAATTTTGACAGATCTTTTTATCAGTGACCTACCATTTTAACACCATTGTGCAGACATTGGTTAATTAGGTATCTCGGTATCAAAAATATTGCTTTAAATAGTTTAACTTTAACTTTACTTTTTAATTTTACTTTTATATACATTGTAGAACTAAATAAAAAAACATATAACACACAACTTCACCCCTTTTATCCCCGAAGCGGTAGGCAGAGGTGCACATTACGGCACCTAATGCCGCTATACAATGTACATACACCATTCCACCATCATTTTATAATGCATCCCTAATTATACGAGAAATCTGAATTTTAAGAAGTATTTTGAAGTTGTGTCGCCTTTGGTTATATTTGTATTTACGATACTACTATCGTTCAATCCTTGATACTGAACTCTTTAATTTCATTAGCTACTTTCTGTTACCCACGCAATTAGTTAACTGCTTCGACCCCCTTTTCCCTAAGATTGTTTTACGTAATAAATAAACGGCTCCATACCATCATCGTCATACTCATCATGAATCATATCAGCCGCATAAGACGTTCACTGCTGAACATAGGCCTCCCTTAAGTATTTTCATACCATGCTCGGGAAATAGGTAGCTTGTTCTTTATATAGACTAGGTAAATACTAAATAGGTGTTAACTATTATGTAGTTATTTTTAAGATTAAAGAAAAAGACTGATCTTGTTTTAAATTAATTTATTTTATTATAATTACATTTATTTTACTAAAATACCAAGCCACCGTCATTACATGGGGGCAATTCGTACTTCCTCCGTGGGCGCAATATTATACAATTCTTTGGTTAATTCTCTGTTTAAAAAGTTAATACAAGGACGTATTGTATACGGCTTGAATCAGCTCGTGTGCACCAGATACCATGTTAATGAATAATGCTGAAAATTCTTTCAACAAAAGGTAAACAACAATCTAGGAGTCCGATTCTCAATTAATCACAACAATAACAAACACTTGAAAGCTACGTTAAATCTTCTCTCTTACAAACACTGTTACGATACCAATGAAAGATAATTCAACACCACATTAAAGCATTTGATAATATTTTTATCGCAAAAAAATTAAGTATTTTTCCTAAATACTGAGATGAGAAATGCTCATGATGACAATATTGACAACTAGAGCTGGCGATCTAGGATCTTCTTCCCGCGAACCAAAAAGGTTGATACTTATTTTAAATCGGAATATATAATTGATATACATAATATTGGTATATACGAACTTTTTACTACTTCAGATTACTCATAACACTAATATATAACATGTAAAATGAAATATATGTAAAATCTGGCATGAATAAATTTTCAAATATAGTGGTAGTTTTTCGAAAATAATTTCTACCACACTGGTTTTATATAATGGCAATACGACAATGTCATTCTACTACAATTCCATTACGAGACCATTGACTGATCAATGATCGACCATTGTGAATTAACAGATTACGAACTTTCAGCAAAATGACAATGGGATCGTGTCGGAATGACACAATTTTTGAAAATAGCAGACTTGAGGCCCTTTTTTTTTTTTTTTTTTTTTTTTTTTTTTTTTTTTTTTTTTTTTTTTTTTTTTTTTTTTAGGGTGGAAAATCATCCAATGACTTCTCCCGCCTTGGGCGAGGCGAGAGGGAGTGTCAGACTCTTACTGACTAAAAACCACCCCGTTCCTACTCCTGCCCGTCGAGCCGGAGCCCCGGTAAACCCGCTAGGTAGTCCGCAGCTCCGGATTAGGCATCAGCCCTACTGGGCCCCATCTGTGGTGGTCTGATGGCTCTTTGAGGCGCGCGCAGAACGCGACGCGCCGCACGCACGGGTCTGGTTCTGGTCGGGCGGCGAGCTACCCTTGCTCGCCGTCCGCAGACCCGCACTTACGGTGGCCGGAGATCGTCGCGCGATCCCCGACGCCCGGAGTGTCTCTCGCGACGGCTGGGGCGTGAAGAGGTTCGTTCTCTCACGCGCCCCGCCTCCTCCTTAGCTAGCATGACTGCTTCGCAGAAGGAGGAGACGGCATCCCAGTCCCCCTCGCTCCGCACCATGGCTTGTATCAGTGCCGGACGCGAGAGGGCGCCGTCGCCGACCACATCCCTGAGGACACGGCGGTGCTCAGCCCACGCAGGGCAGACCGCAAGCGTATGTTCCACCGTGTCCTCCGGGCGGTCTTCGCAGTGATGACACCCGGGCGTTTCCTCCCGCCCAATCAGAAACAGGAACCTACCGAAGCTTCCATGTCCGGTAAGCACCTGCGTCAGGCGGTAGGTGAGGACGCCGTGGCGCCTCTCTAGCCACTCCTCAAAGAGGGGACTTACCGCTGCAATGACAGCGAGCCCAGCCCTCGGTTGCGACAGTCGCTGTTGCCATTCCGCCATGAGATCGCGCCGGAGCTCATCCCGCCACGCACTAATCTGGCGCGGCAGTGGAGTTTCGCCCCGGCGACGCGCGTCGGCGCGCAAACTAAAGACGCGCGCGAGCACCTTCGCCTCCAAATCCCACGGCGGGAGTCCGGCAAGGAGGTTAGCCGCCTCTCCGGAGATCGTGCGATATCCGCGGATCACCCGGATGGCCATGACCCTCTGCGACGTGAGCAGCGCCCGAGCTGGTCGCCGCATCAGGGTCGGCGCCCACACAGGGGCTCCGTAGAGGGCCATGGACCGCACGATCCCCGCGTACAACCTCCGGCAGGAGGCATTTGGCCCCCGAGGTTGGGCAGGAGCCGCTTAAGTGCAGCCCCCGTCCGTTCCAACTTAGGAGCCAAACGTCGGAAATGCTCCACGAAGTTCCATCGACTGTCGAGGACGAGTCCTAGGTACTTCATCGTCGTCTCGACGCCGATGGTAACCCCTCCTGCCGTTATTTGGGACCCATCCGGAGGTGGCGCGTTCCCGCGGCCATGAAAACACATGGCCTCGGACTTGTGGAGCGCCACCTCGAGTCCCAATTGCCGGATCCTATCAACAACTGTCGCAACCGCTCTCGCCATTAAGTTGGCCGCCGCCTGGTGCGACCTCCCGTGCGCTAGCACCAGCGTGTCGTCGGCGTAACAGACTACGCTGACGCCGTTCGGGAGGTCGGTGCGCAGCACCCAGTCGTAACCAATGTTCCACAGGAGCGGCCCCAAAACCGAACCCTGTGGAACACCGCGCGACATCTCTCGCCGGTTCCACTCACCTTGGTGACCGGGGTAGGTGACAAACCTATCCATCAGGTAGGCCTCGATAACACGACGGAGATAGGTAGGCACCCGGTGGTACCGGAGTGCCTCCAGTATGCAGCTCCAGGGTAGTGAGTTGAAAGCGTTGGCGATGTCCAGAGACACCGCCACGACGACCTTACCCCTGGACACTGCATTCCCCGTCGTGAGGTCTCTTACGCGCATGATGGCGTCCACCGTGGAGCGCCCTCTACGGAAGCCGAACTGGCCATCCGCGAGGTCCGGCCCAAGTCCAGACAGGTGCGCGACGAGGCGGTTCGAAATTATCCTTTCGAAGACTTTTCCCACCTCGTCGAGCAGCACAATGGGCCGGTACGCGGACGGAGAGTCCGCAGGGCGCCCCGGCTTCTTCACGAGGACCAGTTTTCCCGTCTTCCACTGAAGCGGGAACTGGCCCCTCTCCAAGCATGCGCTGTAGAGACCTATTAATCGAGGCCCGAGAGCCTCCGAGGCCAGGACCCACGCCTTGCCATGTAGGCCATCGGGTCCTGGGGCGGTGTTCTTGGCGCCCATCCGGCGCACCGCCGCTCTCAGTTCTGCCTCGGTCACCTCCGGAACGATGTCGTCGTCGTCGTCGCTGTGGCCCGCATTGGGCACCGCAGGGGGCGGAGTCATGGATGGAGGGGTGAAACCCCTCCGAAGTTGGGGGAACAAGGCGCCAATTACCTCCTCCACAACTTCTGGCCGGAGACTCTGAGTGAGCGGGGGAGCCCAGGTGCGGAGCTTATCACGCACCATCCGGTAGGGGCGCCCCCATGGATCTCTGTTCAGAGTCTCCAGCATCTCTCGGCGGGCTTCCTCCTTAGCCCGCCAAATTTCCGCTTTGAGGGCGGCCTTTGCCGCCTTGTACCCCTCGTACAACTCCGCCTCTCTGACCTCCGCATCTGAAGGACGGATACGGAGCCTGCGGTGCCTGGTGTACCGGCGTCGCGCAGCAACGCAAGCACTGCGCATAGCAGCTAACTCCTGCGACCACCAGTACACCTGGCGCTTGCGCTGACCTGGCCGGACCCGGGGCATCGCCACGTCACATATTTTGGACATGGCGTCCTGGAGCCATCTTGCTTCCTCGTCGATGTCGGCAGGCCTGTCCGGTGGTATCACCCAGGCCTGCACGATTGCGGCTTCCAGGAAAAGCTCCCGGTCCAGCTGTCTCAGCGCCCAACGCGGGCCATATGGGGCCTGTCTGGCTGGCGGGTTCGCGGCCTCGGTGGAGACGTCAAACCGGATGTACCGGTGGTCCGAGAACGTCTCCACCTCCTCCATAACGCGCCAGTCAACGACACGAGGTGACAGAGCAGGGCTGGCGAACGATATGTCCACCACCGATTCGCCCTGCATCCGCACGCACGTGGGGACAGAACCCCGGTTCAGGACGACTAGGCCTGTCTCCAGAGCCCAGTCTTCCACCATCCTACCCCGAACGTCAGTGAGCCGGGAACCCCAAGCCAAGTTTTTGGCATTGAAGTCCCCGAGGACAAGCACGGGGAGGGAACGGAACCCGACGACGACGGCGACCAACTCCCTCAGGGAGTTGTGGAACTCGGCGAGAGTTCGGTTCGGAGAGAAATACACGCCCACCACAGCGATCTCTCCGAACCGTGCTGCGACACAACCCCGGCCTCTCCGAGCATTCTCGAGAGTCGGGGTACCGGCGGCGGCCGACGAGATGATGGTCACCGAGCCGTCCAAGTCCGCAACCCAGTGATCCCTGGGCGGGACGAAATACGGCTCGGAGACCACAGCGACATTTATTGACCACTGCGCCATGCTCTGGAGTAGAAGGTCCTGAGCGGCGGCGCAGTGGTTGATATTCGCCTGGAGGAGGCGGAATGGAGTCATTACTGACAATCCATCACAACCTCCTCCCTGGCGGCATTACGGCCGGCGGAGACCGCGGCGGCGGTAGCAGTGGCGACTGCGGCGGCGGTGGCGGAAACGACGGGGGCGGCGGAGGGCCTACCCTTATCCCTGGGTTTGGTAGGGGGAGCAGGCCTTGCTCCCGACCCGGTGATTGGCCGGCTTGCCGGCCGCTGCACATGCGTCGCAGTGCAGCGGGGCGGTACACGTACCGGCCTTGTGACCGGGCTGACCGCAGCGGAAGCAGCGGTCGCTGCGGTCAACCTCCGAGGTGCATTTAACGCTCACGTGGTGGCCCACGTGGCAGCGGTAGCACCTCAGAGGCCGGACCTCGAGCAGCTTGACCTGCGCCGAGACCCACCCCACCAGGAGCCTTCTGCCCTCCTTAATCTTTTTGGCCGCTGTCACGGGGCAGCTTACCACCACCGTGCGCAGCCCCGAGTTGTCCGGACGGATGGTGCCTGCCTTGACCTGGTCAACAGGGCACCCTCCCGTCCTGGCGACAGCGGCCACCACTTCGTGCTCCGTCACGGAGTCGTCCAGACCCAATATACGCAAGTCAAGGCACTTGGTGGGCCTGGACACGCGAACCTCTTCCGCACCGAGACACGCCCTAATCCTTTCGGCTAGGGCGTCGGCGGATGAACCACTGGCCGCGCCGGGGACCTCAAGTAGACGGGCTCCTGTTGCCGTCACCTTCATTGAGAACCCGTCAGGGGCCCCGAACTCCGCGGGAGTCACCGCCCCCTTCAATTTGGCGAGAACGTCGCCATACGTTACACCCCTCTGGACTGCATCGGGCTGTAGCGTAATAACTACAGCCGCGGTCTTAGGGGCGAGAAGCAAGGCCGCAGCGCGCTTCTCCTTGCGCTGCTGCTGACGCCGCTGCCGCTGCGCTTTTTGCGGCGCTTCCTCGCCTCTTTGGCGACTCTCCTCGCCTCGCCAACTACTTGCCAGTCACCACTTGCCGGCAGGGTGGGCTCGCTTGTGACTGGGGCAGCTTGTTGAGCCGCTGCACCCCTCCTCCCTCTTCTGCGTCCGGTAGACGCATTTACCGCCTGCCCGCCAGCCGGAGCCTGCACCACTGGAGGAGCTGGGGCCCTTGTTGGGGGAGCCGCTCGTGGCCTTGCCACCGGTTGAGTATCGCGGCTAGTCCGACCAGAGGAGGTCGAGGGCCTGGCCGCAACGGCCGCGTATGACCTCGAGGTCGCTGAACTCGAGGCCGCTAGCGGGGGACGGAGGAGTTTGCTCTCCAGCACATTAAAACGTTGCTGGAAAGCAGCCATCTCCCTGCGAAGTAGCTCCACCAAATCAGGTTCCGCCGGAGGCTGAGGTTGACGTCCTCGGCAAACGGCAAGCTCAGCCTTAGTGGTCCGGAGCTCGGCCTCCAGCGCCGCATTGGAGGCCGACAAGCGCGACAGCTCCCGCCGCATGTCGGCCAGCTCCCGATGTACTTTTCCCGCCGAGGGAACCCTACATATATCGAAGGCCGCCGCCATAATTTCGGCCTCCACCGACTTCAGCTGAGCGGCTCCGGCAGGCTGGGATTTCTTTCCTGCTATCTGGCGAAGTCCCTCCCTGACAGCTTGACGAAGGGTCTCAGAGCCACGCTCACCATTCAAGCTCTCGGCATCCACAACCTCCATCACGGAGGAGTCCGAGTGGACGGCACTGATTAGAGCGCTACCCTCTGCGGCAGGGCGCTCAGCCGGCTTGGATCGGACAGTACCTGCCAACCTCTTGCCCTTCCCCTGCCTCCACCCCGCGCGGCCGTGGGGATTTTAGGGGGGGCCGGGGCCTCCTGCGCGTTGGAGGACGAGGACAATCCCCGACCCTCCTCCGTCCTGGGGCGCTTGAAAGCCGCCCTTGTCTGTCGCTGAGAGCTCACGCTCGCGGCAAACACTGATGAGGAGTCGGACTCCGAGTCCGACGCCTTCCAGCTTGGGACCCGTGTGTGGGACTTGCTGGACGAGTCCAGCGCCTCCCCACGGGTATCAGAGCCATTAAGGCTCTCTGCCACAACAACTGCAGGCGAGCTAAGCTCACCTGCCCTCTCCTCCTCTGGTGGTTTTATTGATTTTGTTTTCTTTCCCATACAGTTCCCACGAGTGTGGGGGAAATATTCAGTCCACCCAGGCAGTGCCCCCTGTACCTGGGTAAGTGTATATTTGTATCCCAACTAGAGGGTCCACCGGTCCCCTAGCTGGGGGTGCGCTCGAGACTGACACTACTCCTCAGCCACGCATACCCTCGCCGCGCACCAGAACTTGGTATTGGAGGAATTTTTTATAGAGGTTAACTTCCTCGCGGTCCGGGCGATCAAGCCAAGACCCTCGTCCCGTTCAGAGTCATAAAACATGACCATGACCTCTTCACGGATTACGATATCAACGGTTGCAGTCAGGAACAACTTGTGCCCCGATGCTGCTCGTTGGCAGGGTGAGTGCACAACGAGCACCGTCCTTGCCTCTCCGCCACGCTCTCTGCTAAGTCAGAGAGACGGGTGGAAAGACGCTCCCTCGGAGGCGCAGGCCATGTGTCAGCACAGAGCCTGCCGCCTTTGGAACCCATCTCGGGTCCTTCCGCTTCGTCCAGAAGTTCGCTACAGGCAATAGCCACTCCAACCCTATCACCCCCGTTAGGGGGACTATTACCTGTACCCAGGGTGCACCACGGGGAGGTCTTCTGGCACCGCACCCCAGACTTGAGGCCCTGGGTGTCTTCAAAGCCCGGGTGAATAGATTGCTTATGGGCAGACGTGCTCCATCGTAGGCCGCATCATCACTTACCATCAGGCGAGATAGCGGCCAAACGTCGGCCCATTTAACATAAAAAAAATAAGGAATATTTCTATTTTCAAATGAAGCAGTTTATTAAACATTTGATTATATTAAAGTTGAAAACTTCTCAATTTTCCTTATAAAGGAACATCTATTCAGACAAACAAACGAACAAAGACGCCATTTTGTATAAAGTTTTTGTGAACCTGTTCTTTCAATCCTAAACAAACCCGTTGAGGCATCATCTGTCATTGGAATTTATTAAAAACTAGTTTTAAACTCGATAGGTTTATAGTTCAAAATCCTTTGTTTCCTTCACCATGACTTCCTTGACCCCTGACATATTATTTGTAATATCTTTTGAAAACATTTGTGTGTACGAAACGACCGAGGGCGACCGCGTCTGTTGATGATCGATAAAAAGCAAAAATAGTTCTTATTGTTCGTGGCATAAGTTTAAAATAAAATGAAGAAAATGGTGATTGGAATAAAGGTATTCAATCTCTTTGTGTTGTGTATTGTGTGTAAGACTAAATCAGATCAGTGTAATATGAAAACAATAGGTTCTGTTAAAATAGGAAACAGTATACTTTGAATAACTGATACTACTACTATTATATAAAATAATAGGACTAATTTTATTTATACAAACACTTCGTACTGCCTCAAACATTTTTTCTCCCTGTTTTAAACCTTCCCTGGACTTCCCCAAATAATTTAAGAGCATTAGCTAAATCGGTCCAGCCGTTCTTAAGTTTTAGTAAGACTAGCGAACACTAATTGAGTTTTAGATATACAGACTCACACATAACTCTAGATGAATGTCTTTTTAGGAGAGATTTAAAAGACGTAATGAATGATGAAGTTTTGAACTAAAAATACGTGTGCAAACATACATAACACACTGCTAATCATCATTACTTAAACCAAAATAACTTGACCTTTAAAATAACATTTCTGTCAACAGATTGCAGTTCTTATCCTTCTGGTGATTATATCAGTATCATATGAACAGGACACCCCAGTGTATCCGTCACCATGCCCACGTATCTATGAGTATGAACCACCAGAGACTGAGCCAGACCTCTGGTCAGCCGTTGTCCTGATATCGACAGATAGCCTTTTGTACTATTTATGGCTAAACATTGTCTTGGATCGACCAGCCTTGCATTTGAGGGTAAGATACTTTTAACACATAAGTAAAGATTAATTGAGTTTCAATGAGTGTGTATGATACCAGTCTTAGAGCTAATAGTGGAACAGTAGGTACCTACAGTTTTAACTAAAGATTCAAACCTACGAATTAATGGTGATTTCCCAGCAGAGATGTGCTATGTAGCTATGCTACGAAGATGTAATAGCTAGGCTGTAAAACTATGTGACCGTTCCTACTTAGCTGTTGCGAGGAATATGCGATGTGTCATAACAGGGAAGCCATCGATAGCACGCATTTTTCCATATAAAAACAATACATATACAATGTGATAGGGGCGAGACTTCTAACCCGTTAAGGCTGAGTACTACATCTAATTTTATCTACAAAAAAAATAATATGGGCGGTTGAACCCCTAATTGAAAATATTGAAAAATAGTGATTTTTTCGGTAAAAATAATTCACAAATGATTTTTTTTCTCACCAAAACATTATCAAACATATGAAAAAAGTAATGAATTAGTTAGCCAAGGTTATTAGCTACCGTTTGTTGTTTTTTTTTTGTTTCTACGACGCATACAACCTTTGATATCAAAAAAAGTAAAAAAAATATTAAAATAGCCATAACTTTTAGGGGAGGGGATTCGGCCACTTCGACCCCCAACTTTTGTCGATAAAATTAGGTGTAGAACTCAGCCTTAACGGGTTAGAAGTCTCGCCCCTATCACATTGTATAACATCACCCATAACCATCACACCTTAGCTAAATGCGTTTCCACCGCTGCTAAGATATATGTACCAATGAATCTGATTGGTGGAAGCCAAACGCATCTATAGCAACGTAGCATATCATATACTGGAGTTGAGGACTACCCAGCGGGTTTACCGGGGTTCCGGCTCGAAAAGCAGGAGTAGGAGCGGGATGGTTTTTAGTCAGTAGGAGTCTGACACTCCCTTATCGTCCGTTGAAGGCGGGAAAAGTCATTGGCATTTCCCCCTCAAAAAAAGCATATCATATATCTGGTGGTAAAGCACCTGTGCAGTAAAATTACGAAGTTAAGATGTGTAGCCTGTATTACAAAATTGGTGACGGTGAATTATTTTAATGCAATAAAATATTTCTTTCTGTTTGCAGAATCCAATAGGAAAAGTGGTCACAAAAAACAACATTGATTTCAGAATTGAGAGTGACATACGCGTATTCCCTGGTCAACCTATCCCACTGCGCTTCTCAATTAAATATGATCCTACCAATGGTGTCCCAAAATTAAAGGCTATAAGGCTCAATGGGAAGGTGATTTGCAAAGATGACACATTGGAAAATACTGCAATCAAACCTGCTAAGATAATGGAAGAGACCACTGTGTCGACCACAACCTCTGCTACTATCTCGAATATAAATACTGGTCCCGATTCAAATTATTTTATGCCTTTTGAAGAAACTCCTATTGAAACTTTCAAGTTTAACAAAACTTTCCTAGAAATGACGGGAAACCTCAACCTACCGTGAGTATCAATAACAATTTTGTGCCAATTTTCATCAAGATCCCATCAAACGATATTTTTCTTTCAGCTGGGTTCAGTCATTTGGAAGTGAAGTCGGTGGAGTCCTTACAACAACCCAACGGAATCCTTGGACAACAATGAGATCTGATACAGACGAGGTCGAAGACTATAGAGGGTAAGTAAGGCCTGGGGCCTTAGTCTGCTATTACAATTGTGTCGAATGGTCGATCATTGAGGAATGCAAGAGGAGCTATGTAGGTTGTATAGCTCCGTCTCTCTTGCACTGCTCAATGATCGATCATTCTGACACAATTGTAATAGCAGACTAAGGCCCCTGGACTAGAGGCTCAGAGCCAAATATCACTTAGCACTTGTCCACAAAGAGAGTAGAGAATAAAATTATATGGGATTGTCGTAAATTTTAACTCTTGTCAGTGTCATCCCCATACATTGAGTTTTCTAATCTCTGGGTAGACAATCCAAATGCCACTAGGGTATTATGAGTTGAGTTTGCGTGTTGAGTTTATTATGCTATCGTACGTAAAAATTTTCCGCTCTTTCGAATGCGTTTACTCTAATGGCTCTACGATGATATTTTTGGCGTTTATACATTTTCCTAGTATTCTTTCGACGACCGACGAGTTTAAACGGCTCTCCTGAACATTTCATTTTTTGTCGCTTATACCCTATTTCCTTTTAACCGTCGATATGCAATCGATAGTACTCTTATTAGTACCAATGCAAAGCCTTCTATTCAAATGTAACATAGACTCCTATTTAATTATATTTGCAGTTACCGTGTTGATGAATTACATAGTTCAGAGACATATCCAAATGGCGGAGACAGTTATTTTATGTACAACCCTCAAGGCAGCTACACACAGGCGCCACAACCAGGAGTCGTAGAACCGGTGAGATTAACACTCATAGTAACTGACCACGCAACGTCACGCCTTTTATCCCCGAAAGGGTAGGCAGAGGTGCACATTACGCCATACACCCACTTTTCACCATTTGTGTTATAAGTCCCATGTAATAGGGGGTGAGCTTATTGCCATATACCGGGCATAATTCCGTGCTACTACTGGAAAATTTTTCGAAAAACCGAAAAGTCCCCAGAAACTGACAAATTCATAGAAAATATAATTTTAACGTTTAACATACAAATGGCGAGCTATAGAGGGTCTTTTTTTGATGAGGGAAAATCATCCAATGACATTTCCCGTCTTGAGCGGAAAAGAATGTTGTGGCGTACACTCTAACAAGTGACAGATGACAGAAGTCGCACAATAGAGTCTATCGACGAGCATAGTTAATGGATGACGTCACAAATATCCTGCATCGCACATTTGAACGTTTACATGCGAATTAATACGGATAGAAAATCCCAACGGACAACAGTTGGGCAGAAAGGCCAGGCTGATCACCTCGCCTGTTCGGAAGATCCTCTTTTTCTTAGGGAACTTCTCTGTTCCCTAAAATGTCAAAGCACCGCATTCGTACTCCTACTTCTAGCCGGAGCTCGAACTCGCTAAGTTATCCAGGTTCTTGGGCATCAGCCCCACTGGGCTCCATTTGTGTTGGGCTAAACTAAAGGGTTACGCATACTCAGTGTTTCTTTGCGAGATCGAATCAGGGGCCTTAATGACTATTACAATTGTGTCAGAATGGTCGAAACTGAAGTGCGAGAAAAGCTGAACAACCTACACAGCTCCGTCCCTCTCGCACTGCTCAGTGATCGCTAAGTTCTGACCAATTGTTAGCAGACTAAGCCCCCTGGGCTCCATTTGTGTTGGGCTAAACTAAAGGGTTACGCATACTCAGTGTTTCTTTGCGAGATCGAATCAGGAATGACGAGATTCTCAAACGAATAAAAAGCATTAACCAGATGAGCAAATAACAGCACGGTTGGTGCGGTGGCTGGGCAACTGGCTGCCGTGCAACGGGTAGCGGGTTCGATTCTCGCACGGAGCAACTCTTGGTGTGATCCACAAATTGTTGTTTCGGATCTGGGTGTCATGTGCATGTGAACTTGTATGTTTGTAAATGCACCCACGACACAGGAGAAAATCCTAATGTGGGGCAAAGTTTAAAAAAAAAAAAAAAAAAAAAAATTGAAGGGGCAGCCGGTGGGGCACACTTGCATCTATGTTTATAGATACTGATGATGACGTATTCAATCTTGCAGCCATGTGGTACTCCGACAACAAAGAGCCAATGGCCGTGGAGGGCAGCGATTTATAAACTTGAGGTACGTAAAGAACTTCAAACAACAAAACACTGAATTTTTGCGGACATATTACATATGTGTAATAAAAATTATAGATATTGTACTAAGCATACTTAACAGTAATACATTGAACGCCGTGGTGGTCACCGGTGACCGACGTTAGCGGAGGATTTGCCTTCAACAGTTTTCTATTGGCAGTTAAAGACCTAGTGGACTCGGTAGACGAAAATGTCAACTTAAAAATTGTCAAATTAACTTTTGAACCATTTTTAAATGTAATTTTATTATTACTTTCGTGAGATATACTAAATTAATTATAATGTTATCGGCTTATTCACGTAACTGTTTGACGAGGAACTTAACTAGTTTCAAGCCATGCTAGAGGCTCATATTCATGAGCAGCATTCCGCGATACACGACGCGGCGATTGTCGCGCTGCTACTGGTGACTCGAGTTTCGCGCCTATCGCGCCCTCTGCCTGGAATGTATGAATATGAGCCTCTAGCATGGTTTGAAACTAGACGAGTTCCTCGTCAAACAGTTACGTGAGTAAGCCGATAACATAATAATTATGTTTAAAATGTGTTCTTCTATTTTATAGGGAGAGAACCACTTTTACGGGTGTGGGGGGTCCCTAATTTCCCATAGACATGTCATCACTGCAGCACATTGCGTTCTTATATACGGAGAAACCAACGTAAAGAGTCTCTTCAAGGTCTATCTTGGAATACAGAATTTGCTAACTTCAATAGAGGGAGCGCAGAGTGGGCTAGTAAGTAAGGACTTTGTTTAATTGACAGGGCGGTAAACGTGCAGACGGATCGCCAGATGGTAAACCAACAGCGCTGTTCATGGTGTACACCCGCCAAACCAACAACAGAGGAGTTGTAAGTGCGCTGCTAGCTTTGAGGAGTTTTAGGTCGCCGAGACCTACAGAATGCAGGTCGCATCTCTGTCAATAAGTTATAGAGAAAGGCTTATGTTCAGCAGTAGAAGGTTTGTTGCTGAAATGGTTTGTTGATTTGTTTTTATGGTACAATCCGGTAACGAGCTTGCGGATCACCTGCTAGTCAGCAATCGCCGCTGTCCATGGACACCCGAAACACCATTGACATTACAAGTGCCGTTGCCGGCCTTTTGAAGGTAAGGAATTTAAGGGTTGTTGGGGAATCGGGGATTGGGAAGGGGGTAATTGGGCCTTCGATAACCTCACTTACACAACGCAAGCGTTGTTTCACGTCGGTTTTCTGTTAGTTAGGCCTATTCGTGCCGAAGCATGGCTTTCCCACACTTGTCATCAATTATCTACAGTTGTAAGTAGATGTGTTACGTAGAAGTTGCAGTCATATGGACCCATAACATAATTATAATAATTATGTATGCAATCTGACCTTAAAAGGGGCCATCCATTAATTAAGTCACACGTTAAGGGGGGAGGCTTAAATTTCGTGACGTCACATTTCAATTATTATAATCGAACTGTTAAAACACGAACTTGGAACTATTATCGAAAATTTAAAAAAAATCTAGATGTAATTTTTTTAAATGTGACGTCACACTAGGTAGGCGGAGGTCTCACAGATGTGAACAATTGTGACAAGGACGGGGAGGGGGGGGGGGTCATTCGTGTGACGTAAGCTATGGCCCTAAATGTCTCATTAATTTCAGGTACAAAGAATTATAAAGCATCCAGAAATTTCTTTGACCGACAATATACATAGGGATAACGTGGCGATTCTGGAACTTTCTGAACCCGTGAAGTATACAGAGTGGGTGAGACGTGTTTGCCTCTGGCCTAGACAATTCACAGAGCTAGAAAGCGTTGTTGGAAAGACGGGATGGGTACGTATAATACGTTTCAAAACTGCCTAATTAAGGATTAATTGAAATAAATGACTGACTAAAAGAAATAAATTAAATGTATATTGTCAAGTCTTTTATCCCCGAAGGGGTAGGCAGAGGTTCACATTATAGCACTATACAATGACAACCCCCTTTTCACATTTTATATTTTAAGTCCCATGTAATAGGGGTGAGCCTATTGCCATATACCGGGCACATTTCCAGACTCCGTGCTACTACTGAGAAATTTTCGAAATATCGAAAAAAGCCCAGCAATACTTTGCCCGAGTGTTACTACTGAGAAATTTTTCAAAAACCGAAAATAGTACCCAGTACTACTTCCACGAAACGAACTCGAGATCTCTTGCCCGGCAGTTGCACTTGCAACCACTCGGCCAACGAGGCAGTCAATATAATTTAATTATAATAAAATTAAGGCATTATTAAGGGCGGCCGTACACGGACTGCTCGAGCAGTTAGCGGCTGTGCGAAATACACAGACCGCTCGAGCGGTCGGCGTCGACTGCTTGAGCCGTCGGTTGTTGACTGCTCGAGCAGTTGGGTAGCGTGTACTCAACTGCTCGAGCAGCGAATGAATGGCTATAGTTCATCGCGCAGTCGCGGTTTCAAGCAGTCGGTTATAACTGCTTGAAGCAGTCCGTGTACGGCTGGCCTAAGATTTAATTTCTTATTTTTTACTATTTTAGTTGTTAGGTTGGGGTTTCACAGAGAAGTATGACGTGACAGGAAATGCTCACGCAGTCGAGATGACGGTACTGAGTACTGAGGACTGTGTTCGGTCCAATCCGGTTGCAAGACAATTAATCCCAAGTAATAGTAGCAAATTCTGCGCAGCAAGTAACGCAGGTGAGTTTTTAGTAATCTACAGTTTATAAATATACAGTATGGAGATCACTCATATAACTTAAACTAGCTACTTCCGCGCGGTTTCACCCGCTCTGCTCGGCTCCTATTGGTCATAGCGTGATGTTTTAGCCTATAGCCTTCCTCGATAAATGCACTATCCAACACAAAAAGAATTATTCAATTCGGTCAAGTAGTTCTGGAGATTAGCGCGTTCAAACAAACAATCAAACAAACAAACTCTTCAGCTTTACAATATTAATATTATAATCTTTATATATATAATTTTTCTGTAAGTGTGTATATCACTGAACTTCTCTTAAACGAGTGGACCGATTTTGATGAACTTTTTTGTGTGTGTTCAAGGGATCTGAGAATGGTTTAGATTCACAATTTTGTCCGCTGGACAATGTTTTTTTAATTAGTTTTTAATTTATTAATTTATTAGTAGTTGTTGATTTTGAAATGTTTTACATTGGATCCGACAGACGGCGCTACCATCGCAGTGTCAAATATTAATGACGTTAGATATTGTCATAACATTTGAATAACAATTTTCATCAAAAAGGTCCAGAATGTTTTAGCTTATTAAAAAAAGTTTAAAATTTTCAAATTAAAGACGTGTAGACAGGACAACGTCTGTCGGGTCCGCTAGTAATATAATATAAAAATATGTCGGGTTTTCCTTCCTGACGCTATAACTCCAGAACGCACGAACCGATTTCCACGATTTTGCATTCGTTGGAAAGGTCTTGGACTCCGTGAGGTTTATAGCAAGAAAATTCAAGAGAAAAGCAGGAAAACAGGGAAAATCATTGGTGGCGAAACGGAGTTCGCCGGGTTTGGCTAGTATAGTATAGATGAAACTACAAGTATTACTAGTCTGCAGAAGCATAAACCAACTAAATATTTCAACGAAAACAGAAATGAAATTTTCAAGCAAAATAAATAAATTAATTAATCAAGTATTAAATTCTGTATCCATGTTCCTTGTTCACAGAAGAGCTGTAATGTTGTAGGTTGTCTAGAAATGTTACGGACATGTGACGCGGCTGTTGCAATGCCGTATTTGTAGAGTGTTGAAATTAGTTCAAAGAGAAGAATGCACTTTTTGGATTATCTACTGGGCCTATTTCACTCACTTTTCGTATAATGTTAGCCAAGATGATAACAAATATGTGGTTTTAAATTAAGTTAAGAGGTCTCCCCGTACGGTATAAAGCTGAAAATTTTTGGTTTGTTTGTTTGATCGCGCTAATCTCTGGAATTTCTGTCTGTATTGTATCTGTATCCATAGATTATTTATCTGTCTGAATCTGAATGGTCATAGAATTAATGACGTTGCATCGCTAACTCCTATTCTTAAATTTTTATTTTCTTTTACGACATATTATTAATATTTTTTCATTACTAAACTGACGAATTAAATCGATTTTTAAATTTCATACCCCTATTTATGATTTACTAGCTACTTCCGCGCGGTTTCACTCGCTCTGCTCGGCTCCTATTGGTCATAGCGTGATGTTTTATAGCCTATAGCCTTCCTCGATAAATGCACTATCCAACACAAAAATAATTATTCAATTCGGACCAGTAGTTCCGGAGATTAACGCGTTCAAACAAACAAACAATCAAACAAACAAACTCTTCAGCTTTATAATATTAGTATAGATGATATTTTCCACTTATAGGCTGTTGATGTGGTATTTTCTAGATTCGGTATGCTGGGCGGCGAGTACCGGCAGTGGACTGTACTTCAAGCTGGGCCAGAGGTGGCACGTACGAGGTGCCGTGAGCCACGCAGTCAAATCC
The DNA here is from genome assembly GCF_023101765.2 of Spodoptera frugiperda. Lineage (NCBI taxonomy): Eukaryota > Metazoa > Arthropoda > Insecta > Lepidoptera > Noctuidae > Spodoptera > Spodoptera frugiperda. The sequence goes on from NC_064222.1 coordinate 6,008,938, forward strand.
AAAGATCCTGCAAAGGAAATGTTAAGATGTGATCCCACACAAAACTTCATATTTACGGATTACGCGAAATATTTACCGTGGATTCGTTTGTTTACTTTTGATTTGTAATTTTATTTCGTCAAATATACGAGTAAATTGTTTACAGACCTTTTAGTTTTTATTTGCATGCAACATCACACCTTTTATTTTTTTGAGGGGGAAAATCATCTAATGCCTTCTCCCGCCTTGGGCGAGGCGAGAGAAAGTGTCAGACTCTTACTGACTAAAAACCACCCCGTTCCTACTCCTGCTTTTCGAGCCGGAGCCCCGGTAGGTAACCCACTAGGTAGTCCGCAGCTCCGGGGTAGTCCGAACGCTTCGCCTCTAAGAGCTCGCTATGTCCAGGTTTGTATAATAATATGAATATACAATGTGATAGGGATAGGATAGATAACCCCCCATATAATTTTTTTTGTTGATAAAATTAAATGTAGTACTCAGCCTTAACGGGTTAGCAGTCCCACCCCTATCACATTGTATAATAATATTTGTTAGGGCACGGATCATATGATGCTAAGCAATCGGGACGCCGCCCATGGACCCTGTAACACTAGACCCTTTGGTGTTTAAGAATTTGAGGATTCAGGATGTGTATTATTTGCTAATCGTAACGGATTACTAGAAATGTACTTAGGTATTCCTGTACTGTTCTAAAAAATAAAAATGATAAAACATTCCAAACTATTTTAGCTAATAATTATTTTACTCAAATAGGTATGCTTGCGTTGTGTTTCGGTGTGTGAGTGAGGTTACCGGAGGCCCAATTCCCCCTTCCCAATCTTCCCCATCCCCATTCCCGAACAATAACCCTTAAATTCCTAACTCCCAAAAAGCCGGTAACGCACTTGTAAAGCCTCTGGTGTTTCAAGTGTCCATGGGCGGCGGCGATTGCTTACCATCAGGTAATACGTCTGATCGATTACCGGCAAGTCCCATAAAAAAAAAAATGTATGCAAGTATTTTAAAGTTCAAAAAGTATCGTCATTTTTCTCTTTTCAGCCAATAAGAACTTATTTCACAACAAAATTACTTCGCTTAACTGAACTGAGAAGCTTCTTGCTAGTGTTATCCGTCGACACTAGGGATGTGGCGATTTACTTATCGAATTTATCGACATTTTGTTAACCATTATTATCGATACCTATTATTATTTCGTTTCATGTTAAATGTGTTATAGAACATTTTTTTTATTTCAAACTCCAGTTCAAAAAAGTGTGTTTTATTTTTATAAATTTTACGACTTAAAATACTCAACAGTTCTTACCATCTTGAAAGGTTTCAAAATAAATTTCTTTGGCAAAAATGTCGAGAATTTTGCAAAGGATGTGATCACTAAATGTAATATCGAAACCTTTTGCCTGGCGAACAGAGGTGTACGAACGGAATCCATTGTATGTGGCTGACAAGTTGACGGGTCCATCGGAAATGCAATTTTCACGTACTCGCGTACTTGGATTCTATAGCTGTGGCCTGCCGGTGTTGTGGATCCACTGTTCACCTGCCAAACCTTCATAAACTACGATTTAGTTTTACACAATTTTGACGTGGCCCAAATTGTGAGGTTAAAATCTGTTTTTTATATTTTTTTGTGACAATATGAATATACGGGGTGTAAACGGAACGCTCTTAAAACCGCATACGGGAGACGAAAAAAAGTAGTTTATTTTTTTTATTAAAGAATTCAATGTTTATTTTATGTAATAATAGTTGTAATCAACTGCTTAAGATTTATGTTGCATGAATAACACGAAAACTAAAACGATTAAATTATATATAAAAAAAACATTTTTTGGGAGAATTCCGATTACAGTCTGTGTGTGTTTTATTAGGCAGTGGTAAGCGGAAGTGTTTCTATTAAATGTAATATTATATAACTTGTTCTGACTTTTAAAATCGTGTGATTTTGAAAGTTACGTTATACCTATATGTATGGTGAGTTATCCCAAATTTGTATACTATTGATAATTTAAAAATTATAATTATAATTTGCCAACCCGAATATCAAACCGCTATATCCCTTACAACACACCCTATTCAAAAACTATGAAATAATTCACCAATAAATATCGATAATCGATTTCATTGCATCAGTAACATCACTAATCTTTCGCAGCTAATCTTCCATCGACATTCTGAGACGGATGGAAAGCGTCTGATCAGAACGATTAGCGACCGCACTCTCTAAAACAACACACACATCAATAAAGAACCTTATCACACTAGAAATAAAACCTAATATCTATTGTTCCAGACTTCAAGAAATATACTGCTAAAAACTATTACAACCATTCAAGTTAGAACTCTAAAGTTTAAGTTATAAGGTTGAAAGTTCTTTGATCTCAACACAAAGAACAGACTCAAAGCTCAGGATACGATTTTCTTATAAGTTGTCCAGTATAAAATGGTCTCTGTATCGTAAACAGATTCTTTGAAAAGTTGTTAATTCAGTGGATCTAGATAAGCTGGAAAGTCTTTCAGTATTAATTACTATAGTTTTAATAATTTAAACCGCCTTTCTTCCATTAATGGGAGGGATCAATGTTTTTATTTAATACTGGGACTAGTTTTAATTAGTTAGCTTTTAATATAACGACGATATTTCTCGAAGAGGTTAGATTATTGAATATTTGTTACGAATCTTACTTTAAAGATTTGGTAAGTATAATTAAATAGAAAGGTGTCCCACACCAGGATTTTCTCCTGTGTCGTGGGTGCGTTTACAAACATACAATTTCACTTGCACATGACTCTTAGACCCGAAACAACAATTTGTGGATCACACAAAGGTTGCTCCGTGCGGAAATCGAACCTGCTACAAGTTTCGCGGCAGCCAGATGCCTAGCCACCGCGCCAACCGTGCAGTCAGATACAATATAGGTATATCTACTTAAATTGTTTTAGGGGTGAAAAGGTTGAGGGGGCCTAAAAATGTAAAAGGCATTGGGTGAAACAGGATAATTACCTAAACCACCATAAAATGGTAACAATAAAATATAAAACACCAGCGGCGCAAGAATCGAACCCGCGACACGTTGCACAGCAGCCGGTCGCTCAACTATTGCGCCAACTGTGCAGTCACCAAGTCCCTACTTAGCTTTCCTTACCTTTCTCATTAATTGTTTTATTAGCAGGCATTTTGTGTAAGATCCGACCTACCAAATCCCAATGAAATGTTACCAAATCCGTTATTTTTGACGGTAAAACAAGAAAATAAATAAAATAGTCATCTTAACCTTAAGCCCATCACCATCGGAGTAATCCTAAAAGGTTCGACACAAGATTCTTATTATTTTCTACATATTTCTACATTTTCATGAAAAAACGTTACTTATTTGAGAAACATTTTGGATAAATAGGTAAGTATTTAAGGTATTAAACTGAATCTAATCCCCGTACTCAGAGTAATTTAATGGTTACTTAACCCACTCGTTAGCAATTGTTTTTGGAACAAATTAGTTACTCAGGAATAGTTTAAGTAATCATTAAATGTCTCTGAGTACGGCAGTTAGTCTTTGATTATAGTTAAACTGTTTAAAATACGATTTTGCAGCAGTTTAGAACACTTTCCGTGGGTATCGTCAGAGCGTAATCTACCAGCTTCTGCCAGCAGCTAAGCCCGCGATTTCATGGGATAAAAGTGTCCTATGTGCTAATCCAGACCATAATAATGCTACTATTCCAAATTTCATTCCGATCCCTTCAGCCATTTTGACGTGATTGAGTACAAAATATACAAAAACATTCGCATTTATAATATTAGTAAGACTAGCTTCTGCAAGCGGTTTCGCCCTCGTTCTCGTAGCATAAAAAGTATTCACCCAAGTCAGCTCATAAAATTAAATCATCATGATCATCATCAAAATCCGTTTAGTATTTTCAGCGTGATTGACGGACAAACATCCAAACAGATAAACTTTCAACGTCACGCCTTTTATCCCCAAAGGGGTAAGCAGAGGTGTACATTCACCATTTGTGTTATAAGTCCCATAGCTTTCATATTTATAATATTTATAATATTAATGTGATTTATAATATCAATGTGATGTACGTAGCTCCCTATTACAACAGTTGGTCCATAAATATTCAGTAGCAACTAGCAACGAAACTGAGCACAATTTGTCTCCTAAGTTTGAACCAGTATCTCAGTCAATTTGCTATTTGACAGCTAATAAAGCTTATCAGTAGAAAACAGTGGTCGGTCGCTCCGACCCAAATGTATGGAGTGTTGACGGATTGTGATCGATCATGGAAACACTGCTGTAATAGTAGGACGTTCACCTTTATCTTGGTACTTTGGTAATGTTAAGGAATTAGGGATTTGTTGGTTAATAATATAGACTATGTAGATATGCAAGTCATTTTTCTGTTATAATACAAGGTGTAAACGGAACGCTCTCAAACCATTCAAACGCTGAAAACAGGTGATGGTAATAAATGAGTTTTATTTAAAAAAAAAGGAATTCAATGTTTATTTTGTGTAATAATAGTTGTAAACTGCTGATGTTGCATGAATAAACGAAAACAAAAACGATTAAAATTAAAAAATATTGTATAGGTATATACACCAAAAAATGGTAGCGTCTTTCGCTTCCGTTTACAACACTGTTTTTTTGTCTGGTATAAAAGGATTGACCATAATATTATACCATGTATGAATTTCCAAAATTTACATTGATGGCATGGATTGATACGCTTGCTACATCAATAGCAAGCGTGTCACTCCATGCCACACTGTCCACACTCCACACTGTCACGGAACACAACATCTTGAAACACGACCACAACCTAAAATTATGATTATTTTAAGGAACAGTGAGTAAGAAAAGGAATATTCTAAGAAAAGGAATATCCTCCGACTAGGCGAGGTGATAGTGGGAATTGTCTATCCATATTTATTCGCATGTAAACTTCATATTGTGCGATGTAGGATTTATGACGTCATCTGTTCTTCGATGACTCGACGACTTCAATACACATTTCTTCAAAGTAATTGGCACGGTATTGTGTAAAGGTTCGTTATCACTGGTCTAGTCCATTGTGAAATACTACTCTGATCTCGATGCTCCACAATCAGATGCATTGCGTCTCTCGGAAATTGAAATTATACTGACATGCTCCATGCTTTCAGAGATTTGTACGGACAGTCTCGTTTTGAGAAATTTAATGGTGAATAAGATTACTAAGGTTTTTGTTTAATATAAAACTAGGTGTAGCAGACGGGTCAGAAATAGTATAAATTGTGGTATAAATAGTACTCAAAAAGGATGATGACGGGGTGTGAACATTAAAAATATATTTAGTCCGTCAGTTAGGTAATCTCAAAAATATTAGACACGCAATTCCATGTCGTATAAAACGAATCAAAGGAGATTCTAGGAGTGGAAGCAATGGGAGCACGTTACGTCATACTTCTAGGTACAATTTTCGTACTTAGAAGTTTGACGTGATACGACAAATATTTAAAATCAACATATCTCCGAAAGTATTTGTTTCCCTGTGAAAATAAAAAATACGTGTCTAATATGTATTTTAAAATAATCTACAAGACGGACATTAAAATATAAATTAGTCATCTACCCTATTTGAGTCTTTCACTGCCAACAGAAAACTGTTGAAGGCAAATCCTCCGCTAATGTCGGTGACCACGACGGCGTTTAATGTGTTAAGATTTTTACATAAAGGTCCCTAAAAAGTCTCAACTTTTCCAAAAACTATAGTCGTATCTCCAATAAAGGCTGTGCTCGCACTGGTGTTTGGTGTTTACCTGCAAGCGTTTCGCTGACGCTCTCTATCGATGTTTGCACCTCTCTATTCATATACAGCGCACCTTTATCGAATTAGTGTTTATGTGGCACAACCCTAATTTGTGCAATCCCTGTTGGAATTGATTCGATGGTAGGAAATTGAATACTAGAGTGCGTTTTGAATGTGACCGATTAGCGTGATACATCGTCCATAGAACGTGATAGTTTGCTATTCCAGAGCTAAGCTATTCTGTAACTATCAATTTAATTTTCGAAGTGGGCTTGATCGCATTCTCGCCCGTCATTGGTCGAGATTATTCTTACAATCAATGACATGGGGGTGGCGATAGAGTGCATTTCTATCTTTCGAGTTGAATGTTACACAGTAGTCTTGCAGGACTCGGAGTCCTATCAAAATACAAGGGTTTGCCATAATTTCCACGATTTTATTTTAAGTGGTGAAAAACATCCAATGACTTCTCCCATCTTGGGCGAGGCGAGAGGCAGTATTAGACTCTTACTGACTAAAATCCATCCCATTCCTACTCCTGCTCTTCGATCCGGAGTCCCTGTAACCCGCTAGGTAGTCCGCAGCTCCGGATCAGGCATCAGCGCTACTAGGCCTCATCTGATAATTTCCACACTTGGTGCCTGGACTGGAAAACAAGGACGTTGAAAAAAAAGTTTGAAATTGGTAAATCATTTACCAAAGAGGATTTATTATAAAAAAAAATCTGGATCTCAAAACGATGGCTTGACTTTTTCTTCCTCAAAATGTAGGTAATATTTTTTTATTAGAAAAAGATCAGCTGTCAATCTACAGTTAGTGTCAAAAATTGTACATTATATTTTCAATATTGTTTACAAAATGCCGAAAAGTACAACGGAGGATTATACGAGATCCAGTGAGAAACAGAGGAGTTTAAGCAGGAGTACTGCAGGATTTCAGGTCCTGAAACAATATTATTTACTTGTATTTATTGGTTACTGACTTTTACTTGCCAAGTTCAGTACTTCTACTCCAAGGTTCAGAAGGTGTTGCGTAAAAAGCAATCAGTAAACCAAATTGTTATTTTTTTGTAGATTTGGAATTCGGTCTACAAAAATCATTATATATTTTCTTTTTGTCTTAAACTGATACCGTATGAGAAAAACTCATACGATTTAATTTAAACCACATATCTTGGTTGATGATATACGAAAAATGAGTGAAATTGGCCCAGTAGTTAAGATAAAATGTTCATTTTTCTTTTTGAGTTCTCTCTCTCTATATACCCTTTACACATACGGCATTACAGCTCTTCTGTGGACAAAGATTTTAATATTTGATTCATTTAATTATATAATTTCTTTATTGTTTTTTATTTTGAAGAGCTGTAATGCCGTATTTGTAAAGGGTTTCGTTTAAGTCATATCAGTATCAGTCATGTATTAATCATGATGTCCAAACTCTATTAGTCAATACGATAGTGCAAAATACTTCAACACATAACATTACTCCTTGTTGCACGTCACACGTTAAATGTAGCCCCCATACAATAGCGAAGAACTTATTACCGCACTCTGAACACAATTACAGGCTCCATGCTAGCTAGTTCACGCTACAATAGAATTTTTCAAAGTTCAATCCAAAACGCTTGTTAAAACCACGGTAACTTCATTACCTTACCTTAGGTACCAACGTCTTTTTACGTCTTTGAAGTTACGAACTAAGGTAAAGGCGGTTTTAAACGGGTAACATAACTTGATTGTACGGTGATGGTAGGTGTTCCCATTTCTACATCGTGTTGCGGGTGTCGTTAAAGCTAATTAAGGGATGTTTGACAGAGACATAAGCGGTTTCTGATAAACTTGAAAGTCAAAGTCAAAGTCAAAGTCAAAATCATTTATTTCAAATAGACCAGGAAGGCACTTTTGAACGTCAAAGCAAATATAATAATATTAATAACGTCTGTCTGTCGGTCAGTCCTCTAGTGAAGCTATTTGCTCGTTCCAAAGTGTAGATTCCTATGGAGAAGAACGAGCAAGAAACTCCATAGGTTACTCTTTTTCAATCAGATTTACAATACAATTCTTGGTTACATTGTTTCGATTACTTCAACTATGTGAGAACAATGTAAAACTAATATACAGTCGAAGCGACAGAAAAAGAAAATAACCTAGAGGACAATAAAAATTAATGCAGTCCGGAGCTGACCAGTCCCAGTTGACAGCGCCCGTTCACGAACATGACACGTACACCAGCACCGCCCAACTCAACCATGTTGCAGGGAATCGAGCGATCCAATGCCCGTGCCACCGCCAATGAGACCTTTGAGTGAGCATGACAACTCCAAGCTGACATAAATGCATTCTACTAGTCTAATTTGATTTTAGTTAATTACAGGGCTCTCACATTTACAATGATTGTATAAAGTAGAGAACACATCGAAATAACATGGTTATATTACAAAAAATTTTCGTTATCCTGTGGAGCCGGACCAGCTTGCCTCCAAGCATTTTTATCTTCTATGTAATCATTTACTTTGTAGTATGCTTGTCTACATAACGTTTTTTTAATACAAAGTTTAAATTTTGATTCATTCAGATTCTGTATTTCCATTGGAACTTTATTATAACATTTAACACAGAATCCCATAAATGACTTACTTATTTTTGACAATCTAAAAAATGGTTGACTTAATCTATCCTTATGCCTAGTTTGATAGTTGTGTCTGTCAGATACTTTCGCAAACAAATGTAGGTTTTTTCTAACATACATAAGATTTTCATAAATAAATTGACATGGAACGGTCATAATATTGATCTCCTTAAACTTTTCTCTGAGAGATTCGCGACGACCTAGGTTGTAAATAGCTCTGACGGCTCGCTTTTGTAGGATAAAGATAGACTCAACATCAGCAGCCTGTCCCCACAGCAAAATACCATACGACATGATGCTATGGAAGTAACTGAAATATACTAGTCTTGCCGTGTCTATGTCAGTTAGCTGTCTGATCTTCCAGACAGCATAAGCTGCAGAGCTCAATCGTCCTGAGCTCGTCGTCGCTAGCGATGTAATGTGAGGACCCCATTGCAATTTGTCATCTACAGTGATTCCTAGGAAAGTAGTCTCTTTTACAAATTCTAATTTCTGACTATTTAATAATACATCGCATTGGTTAGTCTTAACATTTGGCAAAACAAATCTAATACATTTTGTCTTTTTATCATTTAATACTAGGTTATTTGATGTAAACCAATTTTGAACCTTCATTAGAGCATTATTTACGTCGTCATAATTATTTTTTCGTCTATTTATTTTAAAAACTAATGATGTGTCATCAGCAAATAATACCATCTGAGGTTCATTCTGAAATAAATGGGGCAAGTCGTTTATATATGCCAAAAATAGGAATGGGCCTAGTATTGAACCCTGCGGTACGCCCATAGACATGCTAGCACCCGGTGAGTTTATTTTATTTACTTGTACTTTAAGTTGCCTATCCCGAAGGTACGACTTCAATAGATTTAGTGATATACCCCGAATACCATAATGTTCCAGCTTCAGCAATAGAGTCTCGTGTTCAACGCAGTCAAATGCCCTCGAAAGATCACAAAATATTCCGATAGCATCCTGTGCGTCTTCCCACGAGGCGAACACCCGCTTAATTAGAGCTACTCCAGCGTCAGTTGTACAGCGTCCCTTGGTGAACCTGTATTGTTGATTGTGAAAGATAGAGTTTGTGTTGAAGTGATGCAGCATTTGAGTAAGCATCAGTTTTTCAAACACTTTACTGAGCACTGGTAAGATAGAAACCGGCCTATAGTTATTGGGCTCCGCACTATCACCGGATTTAAACAATGGAACAACTTTACTATGTTTCATTAAGTCTGGGAAGACTCCTTGATCTACACTTTTATTAAAAATTAAAGCTAAGTAAGGTGCTATAGTCTCTATAAAAGACTTACACACCTTAACCGACATTCCCCAGAGATCTTCAGTTGACTTAACTTTAATATCTTTGAACGCTTTTATCACTGTTTGGGGGTTTGTGTGTTGAAATCGAAACTTTTAAACTACAATCTTTAATCCGCTTGCGAAGTTCTACTTCTAAACTAGAATATATCCTGGACGATCTAGCCGTTCACACGGGGTTCCCGCTCAAAGCAGGAATAGAAACAGGGGGATTTTTAGTGTTTTCACTCAAGGCAAGAGAAGTCATAGGAAAATTATCACAAACCCCTAAAAAAAAATATTATGTTATCGGCTAACTCACATAATTGTTTGACGACCACCTTCAAGCCATGCTAGAGGCTCATATTCATGAGCAGCATTCCGTAACACACGACGCGGCGACTGTCGCGATGTTGCTACAGCGCTGATAATAATTAATTTAGTATGTCTCACGAAAGTTAGAATAAAATTATGATGGAAATTATAGCAGATGAGGCCTATAGTCTAGCAGGAAATTACTTAGTTCTTTTGAGCTAAACGAACAAAATTACAGAAACATAATTGCCTTATAGAGGCACCTTAAGAATTTCAAGTCAAAGGAACAAGCTTCGTGGCCACAACTTGCAAAGGCTTTAGACATAGTACGCGGTAACTTCGCAGTGAGGTAGTTCTGTACAAATGTGATGTATTGTGCTAGAAGAATGAGTGCACGCTGTATTCTTCTGGCTTCGTCTGTGTGTAGTAAAGGAACAAGGAATGCTTCTTGTGCCTTTTAGTTAGCAGCAAATGTTTGTTGATTTGTGTTTTCTTGCTCGTAGTTTTGCTTAAGGTCTAAAATAGGAAAGTGTTTGTTATTGTTAAGTTTGTTTTCACATTTTCTGTTTATCCCAATCTTCCCTATACCCGATACCCCAACAACCCTTAAATTTCTAACCCCCAAAAGGCCGGCAACGCCCTGCCTTGTAACGCCTATGGTATTTTGGGTGTCCATGGGCGACGGCCGTTGTTTACCACAAGGTGATGCGCGTTTACCGGCTTATACCATAAAAAATCTTACAAGTCATGAATTTGAAGTTAAAAAATGTTCTTAAGTGAGCGGTTAGCAATTAGGACATTTATTTTTTATATCAAATGCCAATTTTGTTAGTCGTTTCAGTAAGAAGAATTAGCAAACATTTCAATTGTATTAAAATAACTTATCAAACACGTTGTAATTTATAGGTATTCAGGAGTTTAGTATATTTTCGCTTAAATACCATCTAATTTATTTTTGTCTCTTTCACACAGGTCCCTCTACACTTCGCAATCCACAAGCCAGGATGTCACTTCGAGAGCTGCTGCGGCATCTGCAACCTGTTCCCAGGAGTACTCCTGATAGCCTTCACCCAAGTCCTGGTAGGCTCCATCCTACTGACCCTCATCCTGACACACGGACCACAGTATGATGAGATGCATATGACGCCTACTACACAGTGTAAGTGTTTTATACTGCTATCATTATGACAATGATGATGATTGATCTTTTTTTGTGGTATAGGTAGGGAAGGGAGTAGGCGAATGATGGTTAGTAATTTTTTTTTAAAACGTTGCCCCACATTATGATTTTCTCCTGTGTCGTGGGTGTGTTTACAAACATACAATTTCACATGCACATGACACCCAGACCCGAAACAACAATTTGTGGATCACACAAAGAGTTGCTCCGTGCAGGAATCGAACCCGCTACACGTTGCAGCCAGTTGCCCAGCCACCGCGCCAACCGCACACACAATTGACGTCGGCCATGGATACCTGCAACACCAGTGCGTTGCTGACCTTTAAAAAGCTGCAAATATCCCATGTATTTGGAGCTTGAGTATTGAGCATTAGGGATTAGTTCTAGGGATTGGGTCTTCTGCGGTTGCTTAATGATAAGCGGGTACAGTACATTTACAATACCAAAGGTTATTCAAGTGTGGGAGAGCCATGCTTCGGCTCGAATGGGCCGTTTCGACCGGAGTAATACTACGATCTCACACAAAACCGACGTGAAACAACGCTTGCGTTGTGTCTCGTTGTGTGAGTGCAATTTACCGGAGGCCCAACCCCCTTCCCAATCTTCCCCATCCCCATTCCCGAACAACAACCCTTATATTCCTAACTCCCAAAAAGCCGGCAACGCACTTGTAAAGCCTCTGGTGTTTCAAGTGTCCATGGGCGACGACGATTGCTTACCATCAGGTGATACGTCTGCTCGATTACCGGCATGTCTCATAAAAAAGGTGTCACAAATGCGTTGCGGCCATGTCTAAATTGTTTCATTGTGTCATCATTTTTGAACGAACTCTAATTCTTACACCTCTAAATCCGTTTTTTTTATTATTCTCTTATTCTCTCTCTTTTTATTACATGCAGTTATAAGTCTCGCAACAGGAATTGTTCTTAGCGGCATCACTGGTGCAGGACTACTACTCATAGTGGTTGCATTGACGGAAAATAATGCTGGTATGTACACATTATTGGATCTCGTCTTTGTACTTGCTTCAGTTTCCGACCACTGTTGGATCCTCATGGCGACCAAACCCCATTGAAAGTACAATTACTAATGAATCTTTTTTTTATGGAATAGGAGGCAAACGAGCAAAAGAGTCACCTGATGGTAAGCGATCAGCGCCGCCCATGGACACCCGCAACACCAGAGGATCTCGTATACTCTTGTAGAATAAAACTCTTCATAAAACTATTTTATCTTTAATCCAGGTGTACCTACTTGTGGCCACGATAGTCTGGTTGGGTCTGGTGTCGTTAGGCGTCACCAAGATCGGACGAGCTTGCGTCAGGTTCCAAGATGGTAAGTTGTTATTCTTCTCCGTGTCAGAAGAGGTCTTTGCTTAGGCAGTGGGCACTTATAGGCTGCTGCTGATGATAATGTTGATGAGTTTGATATCATTACTTCATAGAAGAATATTAATATACGTATGGCTATTTCACCATCACATGGGCGATCGTAACTCAGTTGTTTTGGGACCAACTGGTATTTGGAACTGTCTAATTCTAGGATGGCCAACCATTGGCACGCAGCACAATATTTTGGGCACGTTTTTGATCACAAAATCTGTCCTATGCTTGAGTCATTTTAGCCCCAAAAATGGGAACTGCCTAAACTAGGGATTGTGAACCATTGGCACGCGTGCTATTGATGGCATGCAGCACAATATTCTGGGCACGTTATTGATCACAAAATCTGTCCTATGCCTGTCATTATTATCAGATGTAAATTACCTAAGTTACCACTACCAGAAAACTTGCATAAGTTTATTCGTATGTCCATAAATGGCAATGTAGCACTGGGAAACATTTCCTTTAAATGGTTCTTTGTAATTGTACTTCGTACCATGTGTTTGCCTCAATCATTCATCTTCATCATCAGTCATCATCAGCCGAGAAAGTCCATTGCTGAACAAAGGCCTCCACCGTGTCCCTCGATACGTAAGAATTTGACAATCTTATACCATCTGCCAAGCCAAAACTAAATTCTACTATTTCCCATACTTATAAATTACACAAATTGAAAGGAGTCAGATGGTATGTACTCTACGTTATTTGCACCGATGTAAAGCCCTTTTTAAGGTCGGGGTCCCAAAATATCGGAAACAATGCGGTAAATTTTATTGTGTCTGTAGGAAGTCCTCATAATATATTTACTTGTACAAAAGTTTTCGTTTTCATATACGACAGCGATTCTAAAAGTTAACTAAAAATCAAGATTTAACCACGTGCATTAATGGTGAAAAACTCTACTAGTTTTGAGTCACTGAGGAAGCAGCGTGCGTGCGTGAGTTACCGTGATTTTTAATTAAATTAGTATGTCTCACGATAATTATTACAAAACGATTCTCAAAGTAATTTGAAATTGAACAGAATGTTGTCTTGTCTTAAGGCAAATCTTTTTTTTTATTCTTACTATTTTTTAGGGACTTTGATAACGCTCAGCGTATGTCAGACGGCAAATCATTAAAATTCTTGTCAAAGAAATTACTCAGTTGAAGTATGGGATATTCCGTACTCATGTATGTTTAGCAGAAAGTTACTTTTATTACAGGTGCCATAGTACAAATTTTTGGTTACATACTTTCTTGGTGTTCTTTTTTTCTTGCTCCTATATCTACTTCTTCAATTTTCCGCAGTTACGTTACTAACTAACTCTCTGTCTTTGTCACACATCCCTTCCATGTCTATTTTATTATAGTCAATATAGCCATCTCTCTTTTTATGCTCCCGCAAACAGAAACTTCAAAATTATTCATCTCCATTCGAAGCTACACTTTGGAACGACCACCTAGCTTCACTGACAAAATATCTAATGTAGGATTAATTGAAATAAATACTTTGATTTTGACTTTGACTATTAAGAAACTTTGAGCACCACAATCCAACAGTGTTCTTTATAACCGTTTTACATTACGCAATCGTTCCGAGCGGCCTTCACAAACATTTCCCGTATAGTAAGAGCCATTTACATAAATTCGCCGTGTCTTCCCCACTGGTCGTATCGGTTTTCGATATGTAATTGAGTATGGAACAAACGGATTCCTCTAGTCTTAATGTAAATGTAAGGGTTCTCTGCTACACGCGACTTCAGTTCAAGCTACACAAAACTAGTATAAATTGACCTTTGAGTGTGTGGAAAGATCATATAAAGTGGGACCATGATAAACTGGTTTGTGTAGCTTGGTGTGTGCGCTACAGATTCTGACGAGAATTGTCTCAGAAGGTTTGGTTTTTATGCGAATGGTGAATGTGATGGTTCTGTTCAGTGTGTTGGAGTATATTTTGACTTGTTTGCGGTATTTGTTGTCTGTATCTGAGGTATCAAGTTCGTTTTGTGAACCGAGAAAGTTAGTTTTGGGGTTTTTTTGGAATGGGAATGTCGAATGCCACCAGCTGATCAGGAAGTACTTCGGACAGGCAATATATTATTAAGCAGTAGATTAGCAATACAATGAATTTTCAGTTTTTAAATAAAACGAGAATTATGATTCTTTGAATTGACAAAATTTTCGATTTATTCGAGCTGCGGGAGCAACTTCATCAACAACTCCTGAAGATGGAGGAGCGAAACATATGTCAAGTGTTTCGTTGCGTCTCGTGTGTGTGTTTATATGTTGCACCTCTGCTGCATGATCATTTCATTACGGGCAGGAGGGTGGTGTTCCACACCGTATGCTGAAAAATCCATCTACAAGCGGAATAAAAACAAAAAAAAAAATGTATTGTTAGTGTATTAGCCAATATATGGATTTCCGCAAAGTAACGCCTGATTCTATTTTATATATCAGCAGTAGATGTCTTGTGGCATGAAAGTAACAACAAAACTAACAGGATTATCTCCTGCCGACCCTTGCCAACCGATACAGTGATACAACAAGCATGTTTATAATCCCTTACCTCAAGAAACGCTGACCACTACTGCCCTCTATTTATGGGAACACCACCGGGTATTTATTGGTGATCATCCTACGTAAACAGTCCGATACTGCAGGGGTTCCCAAGCATTTCTTGCTCAAGGACTGCTTTTATCTTGTTCTTGTAAGCTTACGGATCATTATTATTGCTACTGCCTTGTTGATCGATTAGTTGTAAGTGCAACTGCCTGGCATGGGGTCTCGGATTCGATTACCGGGTTGGACAAAGCATTGCTGGGCTTTTTTCGAAAATTTCATAGTAATAGCATGAAGTTTGAAATTGTGCTCAGTATATGCCAATATATGGGACTTATAACACAAATGGTAAAAAGTGATAAAAATTGTGGACTGTAGGAATCTGTTGCTCTTTCAGTTCTCATAGTCTCCTTTGATTTAAGTTTGATTCGAGCTCTAGAATATAGTCATTTGTTTGCATTGAATGTACGTCCTAAATAAAAGTTCTTACACAAATATTTCGTTCCTCCTACATTTTTATACTTAAAGCTAAACAAAACTTTGACTATTGGACAGAAATGTTGTCTTTGTACCTATTTTATGACTGCGGATCTCCAGTTGGGAACCACTGGGACTGTGATACAGGGTGGAATATTAATGCAACTAGCTGATGGAAGGACCCGGCTCATGTTTATATCCTAGCTGTACCTAATTGGAAACATGGAACGTTACTTGTGAACATACTTGCTTTAGCCAGCGGTTTTGACTGAGCTGCGGATACCTACCTAGCGGCTCCGGTGGCTTCCCTACTATCGATACATTGCATACGATCGAGTTGCGCATCTTTCTCGCACAGCTACATAGCTTAGTATCAGTTGAAACGGTCACATAGTTTCACAGCTAGTTTTTGAGGGGGGGGCAATCAGCAAATGACTTCTCCCGCCTTAGGCGAGGCAAGAGAGAGTGTCAGACTCTTACTGACTAATAACCATCCCGTTCCTACTTCTGCTCTTTGAGCCGAACTCTATTACATCTTCGTAGCTTAGATAGCACAGCTCTGGAGGTAAAGCAACCAAAGTTGAGTGTCGAATATCCTTTAAAAATTTTGCACTTCATTAAGAATTAATATGTTTATTTGGTTTCAGCTCCCAAGATAAAAGCTGAAGAGCACAGACTTGCAAACTTGGCTTGTGTCAGTGGACTCCTAACGTTCCTGGGTGCCGGTAAGATATAATAAAATAATTTGTTTATTTTTGGATAAGTATATTAATAATTTAAGCCGGTAAACGAGCAGACGGGTCACCTGGTGGTAAACAATCACCGCCGCCCATTGATACCCGGAACACCAGAGGTGTTACAAGTGTGTTGCCGGCCTTTTGTGGGTTAGGAATTTAAGAATTGTTGGGGAATGGGAAGATGGAAGGTTACAAGCGTTGTTTTACGTGGGTTTTCACGTTATCAAATATTATGTAGAGTATTTTATTTTAATGTCCGTCTAGTATTTTTTCTAAATATTAGACATGTTTTTTGTACGGAAACAAAAACTTTTGTCGATATATTGATTTGAAATATCGCGTGACGTCGCTTCTAAGTACATTTTATACGTAGAAATGACTGTAATTAGCTTCCACTCCTAAGCTTTGATTCAGTTTAGCATAGGAAGTGATGAAATAAACCCTACGAGATTAATAAGCAAATAACAAAGCTTATAACAAATTGTCGAGGGAAATATGGCGCGATTCACGCGATACAAACAGCTAATTAACATATTATTTTAACAACAATGTATCAGAAGATGAGTGAATAAATAATGTTCAATTATGAGGTACCTACCATCGTGCATTATATAAACCCTTGTATTCACTACGCAACAATAGACTGCACAGTTGGCGCGGTGGCTGGGCAACTGGCTGTCGTGCAACGGGTAGAGCGTTCGATCCCCGCACGGAGCAATTCTTTGTTCTTGCTTTATGGCTCACCCTCTATTAGATGGGACTTATAATACAACTGGTGAAAGTGAACGTACATTGTACAGTATGTACCTACCTCTTCGGGGATACATATTGTTGTTTTAGGTCTGGGTGTTACGTGTATGTGAAATTGTATATTTGTAGTGTGGGGCAACGTTTAAAAATAAAGTAGAGCACGTATCTTTCCATATAAAAGACATAGCTGAGTCGGTTTAGTACTAAGCTATGTGTAAAAAAATATGATTAATGGAAGCCAAACGCATCCATAGCAAAGTAGCATAGCACGTCTCTGTTGGAAAAACAGCGTTATGATGTCCTTTCGCATGTTTACAAAATTTTGTAAGAAGGGAAAGCTATTATTAGTTGTAATTCACATAACTTGTTATAAATTATAAGTCATGCTGTTGGTTTTCTAAATAAATAATTAATAAAAGATTCGCATTAGTTTGAGCATATAGAGCAACATATCCGACATATCGCGTCAAATATTGCTTAGTGTATACGAGGCTTTATTCAGACGTTTATAATGAAAGTGGATGGGGTGTACCGGCAAACTAATTATCATGATTGTACGCACGCCAGCATATAAAGCTATACCAATTTGTCAATCCCCCTTTAATGGACTTTCAACCTTATCTTTATAGTAATAAGGTTGGTTTCTGTATGAAAGTTCGACAGTGTAGTGTAGTTTGAACTGCTGGTCTGTACCTCCCTTCAAACCTCCCTCTTCTTCGTTTTTGCCCCCCCTGTCCCCCTTTTCCGCTTGATTACTTAAATATTATGTTAATTCAATTATAACGGTGACGATGCCATGCCCTGATTGGCTTATGAGCTGTGACGTGTTGCAAGTTTTTTAATTTTATTAATTTTCGCTCGCACTGACGCCATTTCATTTCGTGGGTAGTATAAAATTTAATGCAATATTGGTTGATTGTAAAGTAAATTTTAATGTAGTATTATATTAATGCTGTGAACTTTGTGCCTGGAAAAGTCAATTGTCGATTGAAGCGCGACTGGTTTCATTAATATAGTCATTATTTTACTAATTCCATTAATTAACGATATCTGAAACCACCATAAGACATTAGGAATTCAATAACAAATCTATTTAACATTTGGAAAATGCTTTCCAAACACCAGTATAACTGGTGTAGTTAATATCATGTTCAATAATGAAATAGTATTGGCGCCCAACGTGGGACCAGTAGGTACTAAACATAACGCACGTCTCCTTAGGGATTTACCGTAACAGGAGTTGCACCGTGGGGACTCCTGAGCAGATCTTCTGAGAGGACTCGGTGTCCCTGTGGTTTCAGTTAGGTAAAAATCCCACACACCCAAGTCCTTTATTCCCAAAAAGTTGGGCGCCTTTTGAAGGTTTTCCCCTGTCATCAAAAAAAAGGTACTAAATATGTTATCTGTTACGCGTGAAACCTGGTGTTTGACTTTGCGTAAACAATAAGGTTCAAATTCGTATGATAATGTGTTATTTTTTTATTTTACAGTTCTTTACTTCTTCTCGATCGTGGTGGTGTTCAGTTTCTACCACTTCAGATATGTCCGAAGAGCCATACTTCTGCACGAGAACGAATGCGAATGATTTCGGCTTTCGGGTCTCGGCCTCGGCCTCCCAACTGGCCGAACGTTCCGAAATTAATTATATTAAATGGATTTTTTATGACCTTTATAAAAAGTAAACGCTGAAAATGGCTAAGTGACTTTATGCGAAATGAAACATTAAATAAATGAGTTTTGATATCATTTTAGTTTATTATGGAGTTTATTTTAATTTTGTTTTCTATTAAAGTTTAAACGGAATATTTAAACTTATTAAATTTTGTTGTTGTTATTTTATGGTGTTTGTGTTTGGTAAATGAAGGATTTCGAGAGATTGATAAACAAGTGAGTAAACTGTGAAAGTTTCATGAATACAAGTCTACAATAGGTGACTGACGTAACAAAGATACTGAGACAAGCGTTACAGACGATACGGTAAGTTTCGCTATAATATGAAAAACAAAGTATATTTTGCTGTGCCCGACAGGGTCCATAATTGTGACTAAATACTGTATTTTTCAATGTGTACATTATGGATGCAATAAATACTTGAATATTTGAAAGTAATGCATCTTCCATTACAACAAACATCAGATGCGATTTTTATTTATTTAAGCAGTATACTGTAACATTAAATTCACCGAGAGAAGTGGAAACTATCGTTTTCTTTTTCTTCTCCCTTAATAAACTTCTAATTTATTTTGTTACGGGATCCTAGACAGTCAATCATGTCCCTGGGGCGCGCCGGACTTCAGTGTTCCGGTGTTTTCATGGTTGTATTTACTGTAGATCCTGGCTTACAGCACATATCATACTACTATTACAAAATTTAAAAATTTATGTGAATGTTTGTTACTCAATCTCGTTAAAACGGCTGAAGGGATCAAGATGGTATTTGGAATAGGGGTAGATTATGTTCTGGAATAACATACAGGCTATTTTTTATCTCACGGGAATTCGGGTGAAGCCGCTAGTAGAAATTAGTCAATCATATTTTCTTAAAGACAGCCGTAGCCAAAACCTAGTAGGTACAAACAAATGTGTTTCTACTAAACAGCACTTACCAAGCAACCTCCAAGAGTAGCAGAACTAAATTATTCTCTATGTTTTGATTTCTTAAAAACTTTTCTCCCATTTTGGGTAACGCGTCAAATAGTTTCGTAGTTTCGTAACTAGAATTGTGAACCGAAACGGAATTGGTTACGTTTTTGTCGAAACAATTCTTTAGCGACTTGGAAAGGTTTTTGTTTGGAATTCCGGTGTTACTTACATTTTGTTTTTGAGCTAAAAACACGACAAAGAAACTGTTTTACTTGAACGCTTTTATTGCTTGTGTTTTCTATTTGCGAACACGGTTTTGGATATAAAATACTGATCCTATTTTGGTATTTCTATTTATAAAATGTTCTGTTTTATTTTCTTTTTAGGATTTCTCTGATAGTTTAGTGGACGTCTTCAATCTTTAATAATTTGCTATAATAAAATTGCCTATGATCAAATTGACTGCACGGTTGGCGCGGAGGATGGGCAACTGGCTGCCGTGCAACATGTAGAGGGTTCGATTCCTGCACGGAACTCTTTGTGTGATCCTTAAATTGTTGTTTCGGATCTGGTTGTCATGTGCATGTGAACTTGTATGTTTGTAAACGCACCCACGACACAGGAGAAAATCCTAGGGTGCGAGACGCAATGTGTTTTCTATGATGTCTCATATATATAGGTACCAGCAGACGAAAGGTTAAAGATCATGCTAACGTATAAGATCAGAGCCATTACTATTACTGATAATAGAATGACAACGATTTCCTCTGAAATTTCCGAGGGATAATTTACTCGTAACTTAGTTAGTACATACTATGGATCGTGTGGTATAATATAATAATGTATGGAGTCTTTTGTAATGGTAATCGTATTATATCAACGAAATTATGCTTCACAGACTTTCACATTTTATAAAGGGTGGCTTTAAAATGGGTTCCGGGACATTGGGGTGGCATTTTAGACTTATTATACTGCCTGGTTGGTTGAGTGGTAAGCCCGACTGCTGAAAAAAGGGTTTCGGGTTTTATTCCCGGGTCGGGCAAAGGATTATTGGAATTTTCGGTTTTTGAAATATTTCTCAGTAGTAGCACGGTGTTTGGAATTGTGCCCAGTATATGGCAATAGGAAATATATCATTTTTGGGCGTACTATAAGCTACTCGCTGCATGCTCGATTCTTGGATCTCAACCAGTTTCAGGAGTTGAGTTCAGGAGGAGGTATCACTAGTAGATTTTTTCAAAGTTCTTTATTTATAATAGAAAAGAGAGAGATAAAGAGGGTGAGTATCATTGCTAACCGCTAAAACTACCTACGACAGGCAACAAAACGAAAGTAAGACCAAACAATATCTTCAACATAAATCGTAAATCTTCTAACAACGTCCTACACACACAGCAAAAAGCGAGCAGTACAATAATTTGTAAATTAAATCGTGTTTCATCCAACAAATCTTATAGGGTAAATCGTGGGTTAAGAACTAGAGTAGCGTAAGGGCAAAATGACAACTTCTCAGGAGAGCCGAAAAACAACTCAAATTTACCTACCGTCAACTTGTAGGTCTTTTATGGCAAAATCTATAGTATCTGTATATCTGGTTTTTACTTAAAATAAAGCTTTATTTATTGGCTACAGAATACTGTAAATTTATGGTAAAAAAACGGTTAAATTTAAAAAAAATATATTTTTTTTTCTAAAACTGGTTGACATACGTCATAATAACGGACTGCATTACTTTAATTATTTAGTGCCATAGTAGCGTAACCCACCCTTACGTTTTTTTGGCACGGAGAAAAATTACAGACGCGTACAAAACAAGGACCCATAAGCAGTAACGGCTCCTTACGTTTATTTGGCACGAAACAAATTTAGGCTACACAATCATAATTCGGTGTCCTATCCGCTCGTAAGTCGAGTTACGATCGTTGTGCTCATAATTTTATTGACAAAATAATGTCAAGATTATTGTAAGTAGAAACACTTCCTTTTGGCAATAAACAAACTTCTTTTTTTCTTATGCGTTGTTATTGTACTAAGCAATCTACATACTACATCGTTCCAGTTTTTCGGCACATACAAATATGGGGATTGAAAAAGCGAATGGTGAAAAAAAAAAAATTTTGAGTTTTTGCCCTTACGCTACTCTAGTTCTTAACCCACGAAATGCACACGTATGTGGAATATAAATCACAATTCGGACCGTCGATAAAGATTTGTGACTGGCCTCTGTAGCCTCCACCCTAATCCCTATTTTCTTTTATTGATAAACGTTGTTATTATAAGATTTTTACTCGAGTTTTCGCTTACAATGGGGATTCATGGAATGGTGACGGTTTTTATGTGTTCTCTGATATCATCGGAGATAATGGTTTTATTCTCTTGAGGGTGAGTGTTTCTGTGAAAATGTTCTTTTGAAGGTTAGTGATAGAATTTGTCATTTTTATTTCTTTTAAAGAGTTTTAAGGAGTAAGTAATCTTTGAGGGCATTATACTAAGAGTCTATAGGAGTAAATAATATTGACATTGTGTATGTTTTTTATAATTTTTTGCTTGATGTGGCCTCTTCATAGTTGAGGAAGCACATAGTTTTAATATTGATTGTATTTTTCTTGTGTTTTGTGTGCGTGTGCAAGTTTTCCATGTGTATTCATTGTTGAAGACCCTTATTATGTTAATAAATAAATAATACCAAGAGTCTAAAGGAGTATCTTTTGGGGTATTTATTATACTATAGTTACTATAGTTATAGTTCTAATTGGGAACGATGCGATTGTGTGAGCAAACGATGCATTCTTGTCACAAAATGAGATTACACTCACTGATTTCTTTGTTCCCGCACGATAATTTGAGGATATACTAAAGGTTTTCAATCGAAACGATGCCTCATCATTCTTCGCTCAAGAACTTCACAATAAGTCACGAATTCATTTTATTTTCCCTCTACTGCAAAAACATGGCCATATTTTCTTCACATAAATCGCACATTCGCTAAAATAAATAATGTTATCATTCGACATAATATATGTAGGTAGGTAGGTTACATAAAAAATATTTCACAAGTACTCATGAAATAGAAACTATTGTCATAAAAACCCGGGTTGGCCGACACGTGCTGGGTGCTGGTTTATGACGTCATAAACACGACGAAAGCGCTTTGAAAAGCGGCTCAAAAGTTTCTGCAACAGATTGTATTAAGCGCTTTACGCTTTAAGTTGTAGTAATGTACTTGTTGGCTGTAGGCGGATTGTGATCTTTGTGGTTTTTGGCGCTTGATATGAAGATTAACTGTAGGAAATAAATTTTTCCTTACGGCTTTTGTAGGACAACTGAGTATGACAGTAGTTTTGGATTAGATTCGGTCGGGAAAAGAGCTATTCGAATTTTTGATCCCTTTTTACTTTTACATGTGTAGAGAATAGTTCACATGTATCACTCCTCCTTCCATGGTGTTCGAAAAACTAAGGGACTATACTTATAAGTACATTGATAGGAGCCGAGAAGCAGCGCTCCCTGATAAACCTGAATTGCGAACTTGAACCTGCCTTATCCATGCTACACACCTCACAATTTAACTGTACAGTCTAACTGTACAAGTCAATTGTTTGCTCTATACACTTTACGATTTAACGGATCGAGTCAACGAGACGACTCGAACTGTGCAGATTTAACTGCACAGTTAAATCGTAAGGTGTGATAGCGGCTATAAGCGCAGAGATTATGGCAAAACCTCTTTCATAGAGTAGTCTATTGCAGTATTGGTAATTTTTAGTCATGAGTTACTGATGTTCTGCTAAACAGTGAGTGTTCAACAACTCTTACCAACATTTAATAAATGAAACACAGTTGAAAATTTACATAATATCGTCGTATAAAAACTCGTGTTAATCCGTTGTTTGACAAAAACATGTGAATTTATGTTCCCGACATGTGTAAATGTGTACCACTCGTATGAGAACTGTGTCAGGTATACTCCAATGTAAATGAGTTTTTACAACCCTCCGTAAACCGTAAAAAGGGTTGTGTATCACATATGTGTGCCTAATATGTTCTATGGCATGTTTTGTCAAATAAAAGTTTTAATTTTGTGGTTTCCTTTTCGCTGACTCCTTTTTTTTAGTGGTTAATTTACGTTTCTATAGGCCGGTTTAATTTCATGTTCAGGCCATTATTTTTGTGTGTACTGCCCACTCGATAGGCAGGTTATTTTTGTGTGTCCGTACGATCGATAGGAATAAAATACCATCTTAAATAATAAAGCCTTTCATCTAGCACCCAGCACAAATACAGATAAGTAAATGTTTCAAAAACAACAGTTTATTTAAATTACGTTTACCGATTTGTTACCTTATTTGTTAAATTGGTGTTTCCGACATAACCTAAAGGATTAGCAAGCTGAAGTGGCAGTGGACCGGTCCATTCGTCGAAAAACCGATGACCGTTGGGGTAAACGTGTTATAGAGTGGAGATCGCGTCTAGGCAAGCGTGCCCTTCAGCTAGGTCACTTCCAGCTAGAGACGAGACGACGAGGCTGGAGTGACGTGATCCACAAGATAGTGGATACAGGCAGGCTGGTAGTGGTTGAATGCGTAGAGCTAAAGATCGAGCTCAGTAACATGCAACTGGAGAGGCTTATGTCCAACAGTGGACAAGAACAGGCTGACGATGATGGAGACCAAGATCCTCCTACGCTCGTTGAGTCAACAGCATGAGTGTATAAGGCACTACCTATTTTGGGAAGCGAAAAACCATAATTTTAACAAATAATTCATGTTTAAAACTCCCGCTTAAGCCGCAACAGGACAATTAGTTAGGAATGTAAACACAATAAGTTTTAAACTTTGTCCCACAGTAAAATAGTGCGGAATAAACTCCAACTACCACCTACGCACATCAAGCTATAAAAACCAGTTTACCATGGTCTCGCTTTGTACGATCTTTTCGCACATTCGACGGTCAGTTTATACTGGTTTTGTATAGTATGAAGTGGAGCCATGTATACATATGGCAGTAAATAATTACTCACACATGTGTCGCGGTCAGTCGACTGAAGTTAGTTTATATGCTCTATAACCACGACTATCTGGACATGAGATGAATTCTGAACTGCGATAATAATATTATGTTATGGTTGTATTTGACTTTTGTTGAAGTGGTCGGTAAAAGAGTCAAGTGGTCGGTAATTGGTAAGTATTGAACAATGGACTTCACATCATCATTACAGATCATCAGTTTATAAGTAGCCACTACTGACCAAAGGCCTCTTCTCACACAGAAGGTTTGAGCATTACAACTATATTATTATATACTTACTAGCTTGCCTGGCAAAGTTCGTACCGCTTCAAACATTTTTTTTCTCACTATTTAAACCTTCCCTGGACTTGTACAAATAATTCAAGACCAAAATTTGCCATATCGGTCCAGCTGTTCTGCAGTTTTAGTGAGACTAAAGAACAGCAATTGTTTTCTTATATATAATTGTAACTTTCGTGAGACATACTAAATTAATTATTATGTTATCGGCTTACTCACGTAGTATAGACTATAATTATATACTTACAATGTTATTTCAGCTTTTCACCGGTAATGTTATGCATCTGCCTTGTTTGTCGAGTGACTTTTTTACTACAAATCCAACTGACCCTATTAAAAATTAATTACCGATTCGATCTGGATGTAAAGGTTATAGTTTAATCCGGTAACGCTGATCCCAATTTATGAAGCCAATAATGACTTCATTTTATTAACAGCGCGTATTAACGTGAATGTTTATTTTGTTGTTAATTTTTACGTGTTATTGGTTGATTGTATAACATAATTAACACAAATATATCATTACCTTTTAATCCTCGATAGAGCGTGCAGCTATACGTATTGAATATTGTACTAAAATTTTTATTCGATACATTTAAGAAATGCCAAATTAAAAGTACCCTTATCCCACGAGCATGCATGAAAATGCTAATGACTGTTGATGAAGCGAAAGAGGTATATAAGATTCGTAACAATTGGCGTTCCATAGTCTCTGCCTACCTACATGGGAAACAGGCGTGAAGTTATGCATGTATGTATGTGAAAATGTCGTTCATTACCAGTTATGTTATAACTATACCATTATGTTATTGACCACATACCATCCATAACTACATGGCATTCCATACAATTCCATACCCATCGTTTTTACTATGAATTTTCGACCCCTTACCAAAGCAACAGCCAATCAACCCATCAACCATTATACCTAAAATACTAAAAGCTAATGGCCTTTACACAGAAATTCATTTACCCATCACTCCTTCGACAGGGGTACAAAATTAAAGCCTACATTTTGAGTTTTGACCCCACATCTGTTGATTGGAAATGACCCCAGTTTGACCCACATTTCCAATCACGGGACTGCGGGACTGAATGTGAGCCTATTGCCGAAATTAGGGACCGGAGCTTATTTCGATTGCTGCGATCGCTGTATTTTTGGCTGATTAGTCTCTCTGTAGTTTCGAATAGTTGATGGATTCTGTTTTGAACAGAAAGGGTTTGGCCATTTATTGTGGGTCCTTGCTTTAGACGTTTGCATAATTATTGAATTCAATTTATAATTTAGTCACAAGAACTTCGGTGTTGAAAAGTACTAGGGAATTGAACTCGACGTTTTGTTTTCTTGCATTTTGATCACAAGTTATGCAACGTCACGCCTTTTATCCCCGAAGTGGTAGGCAGAGGTGCACCTGCACATTACGGCACTTAATGCCACTGTATAATGTAAATTCACTTTTCACCATTTCTTTTAATGAACAATACTGTACTTAAAGTATTCATTAGCAACGTTTTTGTATTAAAAACAACTGCTAAGGACTTCGTTAAGTAACCAGTAAATGACTCTGAGTTTGGCGGCTAGTCCAATTCGAGATCAAAGAGAATCTTAGTACCTACTCAACAACATACGACTATCACTTAGATTACGATAAATTTTCTACACACCCACTGGGTAACTGCTGACCCCAAAAAGGAATTGAGAAAGAAGGATTAACGATACTGATATGGTCTGCAAACCTCGTTTTGTTTCAGCTCGATTAAGATTTTGAATTCTCTTTAGTTAGTTGCTAGTAGTCTGATACAAGAACTCACTCATTATGCTTACTCATGGTGCCTGATATTATAATCTATGACATAAGTTGCGGTGAGATGAAACCACGGTTTGAAAGCTACGCATCTATATATATATATATATATATATATATATATATATATATCGCGCATTTTCATCCGCTCTGCGCGATGTTTTATAGCCTTATAACCTTTTTCGATAAGTAAACTATACAACTATTGGGAATACAAAAATAACTATTCAATTTGGACCAGTAGTTACAGTGATTAGCGTGTTCAAACAAACAAACAAACTTTTCAGCTTTACATATAATGTAGATTTCACAAATTTTAAAATCCGCGTTACCTTTCCCCGGAAAACAAGTTGATCAAATCAAACTTTTACGTAGGTATTTCTCTAGAGATCTAAGAAAATAAAAAAAGTATGATGTTTATCCATCTCTACCTTTGCAAGTCGTTTTTCTTCTCAAGAATTGTAAACTGGAGTTTTACGGTAAACTTTTTTAATAAAGCAATACAGGGTTCTAATGAAAAAACTAAGGTAAGGTAAGTACCTACTGTAGGAAGATTCTTACCTTAAATTGAGCAACACTGAAAGCAATGAAATATCTAAAAAAAATATATATAAAAACAACGAGCAAATATTTTGATTACAGCAGGTTGATGTGATGTAGTGGCTGGGCACCTAACTGTAGGACTCTTTTGTATTTTTTTTAAACTTAGCTCTACACTTGGATTTTCTCCTGTGTCGTGGTTGCGTTTACAAACATACAAGTTCACATACACATGACACCCAAGCCCGTAACAATAATTTGTGGCTCACACAAGGAGTTGCACCGGTTAGCGTAGTGGTTGGGCAACCAACCTGCAACACGCTGCGGGTTCGATTCCCGCACGGTACAAGTCTTTATGCGATCCACAGATTGTTGTTCTGGATCAGGATGTGAACTTGTAATTATGTTTCTAAACGCACTCATAACACAGGAGAAAATTCTAGTGTGGGCCAACGTTTCTTTTTATTTATCAAACTTAAATTTTATTTACCAATCAAATTCAAAATCTCATGATTACTTGGACCCACTGGACACTCCGATTTTCCCTTACACATTAGAAACACAATTGTTTTAATAAATTCCTCTAAATTGGTGACCCTGTATTGTTTGGGTCGCTCCTGAGGGAACTATAATTATTAATTACTTACTCGTTAGCTTTATTGTTGGTCTGTTATGTAAGTGGTGTAGACGCCATTTTGCTCTCCACCACTGTCTAAAAATATGTTATTTGTTGCTTGTTATGAATGATTTAGGGAGCGGCTTTTCTTCAGCAAAGGACGTCCAGTAAATGAGTATACCTACATGTATAGATTGATGTATAATGAAGAAGTGGAAATGGTACATAGCTTTTTTTGAGAGGAAAAAACCTCCGGTAAACCCACTAGGCAGTTCGTAGCTCCGGAATGGTACACAACTAAGTAGGTGGTCAGAATACGTACTTTTTGAGGAGACTATTCACAGAATAACTGCTTTCTGTCTTGGGTGAGGCGAGAAGGAGGTCCGATCTTACTTACCACCTCGTTCATACTCTTGCTTCGAGCCAAAGCCGGTATATGTTTAAGTAAGCACAGCAATGCCTCACATAAAACCAAACTTGTAGGTTTGTGAACTGCGTATAAAACTTTAGTGAACTGTCAATACTGAACCTTACTGCACGGTTGGTGTGGTGGCTGGGCAACTGGGGCCTTAGTCTGCTATTACAATTGTGTCATCACTGACCGCTGCTCTGGCAGAATGATCGATCACTGAGCAGTACGAGAGGGACGGAGCTATGTAGGTTGTATAGCTCCGTCCCTATTGCCGTGCAACATGTAGCGGGTTAGATTCCCGCACGGAGCAACTCTTTGTACGGACCGCAACTTGTTGTTTCGCGTCTGAGTGTCAAGTGTATGTTTGTAAACGCACTCATGACACAGGAGAAAATCCTAGTGTGCGGTAACATTTAAAAATAACATTCCAATAACATAATATTGAAAGAATTAAACAACAAATCATCAAATTAAATGAGCCATTCAATTAAATATCCTAAAATGGTATTCAGTTTTTTATTTGTATCACAGAAATAAATGATGCAAAACATGTTTACGGAGCGACTTTATTAATATATTCCATAATATAACCTCTAAGATATTTTAGATACAAGCATAATAAACTAACAGGTTTTTTTCTCTTTCTAACACATAGAACACGTTATATATCTATCTCTTTCGAACACAAAGAATATTTTCCTCAGATCCTCTTCATTGGAAGTTGAACTTTAAGAATATCTTTATATGTCATTCGTGCAAAAACATGCGTGTGCGCCGACGGTGCTTAGATAACATAAAACCTTTTTTGTAAATAGAGAACTGTTATTAGAGTTCAAAATGGTAAGCTTTGTTTGTGGTGATTAGTGACAGTGCTAGTTCGGTGATTAGGATATGTGGTGATTATGTCAAGTGTGGTGATTAATTCTATACATGGACCGGTTTTTTTTAGTATTTTTGCTGTGGTATTTTGTTGGAAGATTTCCAAGAGACATGGAATGTCTAACATCAGGTTTAGGAGGAAACAATGAATAATTAGACTTACATAATATCATTATAATAGATTCAACAGGTTTATAATCAACTAGCTTCTGCCCGCGTTTACACCCACGTAAATTAAAAGTAGCTGATGTGTTATTCCAAACTATAATCCTATCTCTGTTCCAAATTTCATCTGGATCCTATCAGCCGTTTTGACGTAATTGAGTAACAAACAAACACATACACACTTTTACATTTATAATATTAGTATGATTGATATCAAACGCATTATTTGGAGTTTACAGATTCCTATCCTAACAGTGCTTATGTTTACTGAATTCCCAAAAAGATCAGTGTTGTCAATGATTAAACGTGGGTGGTGGCTTATTTTAAGGTATTGCCGTAAACACTATAATCTTCTATAATATAAAAATAAGTCGGGTTTTCCTTCTTGACGCCATAACTCCAGAGCGCACGAACCATTTCCACGGTTTTGCATTCGTTGGAAAGGTCTCGGGCTCCGTGAGGTTTATAGCAAAGAAAATTCGGGAAAATTATTGGTGGCGAAAAGGTGTTTGCCGGGTTTGCTAGTTAGGTTTAAAAACCTGTGAAATCAAGTGCGTCGTACTTGATAATCTGCGGAAGACGAGTTAGACGAGTAAATACAAGTTGATATAAATGGCTATATACGGCATGTTTTATCAAAATTTATATTGAGCCCATAAATTGACTTACTATGTACGAGTTCGAATAAGTATCAATGTTTAAATACTATTTTAACACCCAACAACAACTAAAAAACTGATAGACGAATGAACTTTAGACCATTTGTAATATTTGGAATATTTAGCAATTTAGCTTACCGTTACCCGGAATTGCAGACTACTTAGCGAGTTACCGGGGCTCCGGTTTGAAAAGCAGGAGTAGGAACGGGGTGGTTTTTAGCCAATAAGAGTCTCACATTTCCTCTCAACTCACCCATGGCGGGAGATGTAATCAGATGATTTTCCTCCCTCAAAAATTATTACCAATAGTAAGGTTACCGTTAAAATATAACAATTTAATTTAGTTAAAGGCTCTTATAAAAATGTGGAACACACAAAAACTCAATCGACAACCCACTACCTCTTGAAATTCTTAAAAGAATAATTGAAATCTCTGCGTATTGCGTATATGACTATAACTACCAAACGACTGCACCAAATTCGATACTCCTTTTATTAGGGAATGTTATTGTTAGACCATAGTTTAGATGAATGGAATATTCGAAATTACTTGAAAACTCAAGCGAGAAGAACAAAAGCATGTTTACGTCCGTTTAATAAATAATAAACTGGTCACGATCACCATGGGCTGAAAAAAATACCTTAGAGCATTAGAATATTTATGGAATCCTGTTGTTATTTACATATTTATATCTAAACAATAACAAACAGAGCTATTATAATGGAAGAATGAACGGACCTTTTGTCAGTACCTATTATAAAATACATCGGGTTAAAACGGAGCCAGTCTTAAGTGAACTTATAAGACATGAGACGACGAATACAGTGGCATAATAATGAGTATATAGATAAAGAAAATGACATGTCTAATGTGACTTTACAGATTCGGACTGTGACCTCCATGCTGGCTCTCATAATGTCGGTGACGGGGCATGTGGCTGAAGCCTCGGATTTTGTGTCGCCCTGTCCCAGTGTGTTCAAATATGAACCGCAGGGCAATGAAGTTGGCAAGTGGTATGGTGTCGCTAATTTTACTTCGGAGTTTACCCTCTACGGACTGTGGATGAATATCGTGCTTGATAGCAAGGCTGATATACTTGGGGTGAGTCGATTTGTTATTTTTTATTCATTAAAAAAATTGCACTAGGACACTAGGATTTTCTCCTGTGTCATGGGTGCGTTTAATAAGTAATTTCACATACATATGACACTGAGACTCGAAACAACTATTTGTGGATCACATAAAGATTTGATCAGGGCATGAATCGAATCTGCTAACCGTTGCACGGCAGCCAGTTGTCCAGACTGACATGACTGACAATAATAATAATAATAAATAATAAATTCATTTATTTCAGGTTTCAGGACCCATAAAAGTTTGACAAAATTCTTGCATGCTTTATAAAATACATACGTTAATAAAAATACAATGTTCAATGTTTATAAATTATGTCAAAAGAAAAATAAAAATAAAAATAAATAAAATAAAATAATCAAGATATATGTCCAGAAATTTAAATCCATCCATAATTAAAGTCAAAAATTTTGATACAATAAATCAATTTACAATAAAAGTCAAAAAATACACAGTACACAGACACAAGACTACCGTTGTAACTTTTGAATTAAATAAATAAAATAAATAAAGACTAATAACGCCTGCAAAATGGCTCTGGCTGAACATGTCTGCTGCAGCAATGCAGCATGTAGGCGCAGTCCAGTCTGTCAGCAATCATCGCCAGGACTGTGTTGGAGCTGGCCCGCACTCTGCGCACCAGAGACATACTTCGCCTGCGCATAGATGTATAAAAACAGGCGGTGCGCTCCTGCGCGAACATGCCCGAGGCGCTGCAGAAACGAGGCAGCCCCACCACAATCCTAAACGCATTATTGTAGAGAACGCGGAGGTCACTATAGCACTTTTTTGTATAACGAGCCCACAGACTGCAAGTGTATAGGGATGTACAATACGCTCTAAATAGCGTGACTTTTACCTCCCTTGAACACCTAGCAAACCTGCGGGCTATCATGTTTGCTCGTATTGAAAGCGACCTCCGCTCTCTCTCGATACGATAACGATAACGATATACAACGTTATTGTAGATTTGATATTGTTTGTTTAGTTCGTAGACATGTACTTGTAGTTAGATGGATAGGTTAACGTTAGGAGTATTCCGCAGTTGTGTTGTAAGTCATAAAAAGCTGAGATTGTTCAGTGGTGAAGAAACAAAACATATTTGTTAAATCACATCAATGAAAGTCATATTTTGGTGATTTCTTAAAATGTCATTTAAGCAATATCGAAATATTTATAATTATTAAATGTGACCTTCATAATCCACACGTAATTCCAATTTTAATATACACCTAAACTTATGTACTTTTCCTGTTACAACTTCGTCTATCTTGCAGAACTGGATAGGCGAGGTAACGACCGATGACAACATAGACTTCAAAATAGAAAACACTAAAACGAAACTCAGTGCCCAGGAACCTCTCAGTGTACGTTTCTTTGTTCAGTATAAATCTCAAAATGTGACACCTAAGTTAAAGGCCATAAGGGTCAATGGGAGAGAAATATGCAACATAGAAATCCCTCAAGTTACTGAAGGTCCAAAACCTATAACTGAACAAGTTGTGTATGATGTATGGTCTAGAGACACCGATAAAACTACTGTGAGACCCACAGTTACATCAACAACAACTAGTTACAAACAGCAGACGACATCAACGCAACAATATTGGTACCAACAAATTGACAAGCAACGAACTACTACAAAATCTTATTGGACACAAACAACAACGCCAAATGTTTACCCAGTGAAATTAGTTGATAGACAAACCACAACAGTCAAGCCACAATTCTGGACGGAGGCAAAAACTACAGAAAGCACAACGCAAACCACTTCAAAACCCCAATACTGGCAACAAACGACTCTAAAACCAATATATTGGGCTAAAGGTGAAGACAAACTACAGACAACTGTTAAACCTCAAGTCTGGCCTTACGATAAAGCGGAGAACACCCAACAAAAATCTGAAGATAAAATAAACGTTACTACGGAAAAGAATAAGGTTCAAACTTGGTCACACAGCAGAGTTACTAGTAACCAACACACTAAAACTCATGATCATAGGAACAAAACTAAAGGCCACAGCCATGGTCATTCTCAAAATTCAAACAACTGGCCCAAAAACAACGAAGTACAAATTGTAGAAAATATTCAAACAAATACATCAGTCTACATACAGACTGCAAATGACAGTACATACTATACTACAGATAAAACTGTAGTTTGGCCAGTTGTGAAGGTAACAGAGAATCAAACTTTATTACCTGTAAATAAAATAGAAAACAGCTCACACGCTCTGGATAAACAAAAAGTACATATAAAGCATTGGCCCAAAATTCCAGCTGACAACAGCACTATAGTAGTTCCAAAACAGACTGGAGTCGACAGTTCATCTTTCATTTGGGTTGAAAGTCAACCGACGTATAGCGGAGCTGGTCACTACATTCGGACTGAGACTCCGGCTCAGAATTCTCCGATTTACGTTCGGCCTGAAGATAAGGAAAGGGTGTCAGACAAGAGATATGAGACCGCACAATATTCACATGACACAACTAGGTACGAACCTGAAAAGGCTCAAAGAGTAAGTCCAGTAAACACTTACCAGAAGAAAGATCAGCAATATGACAATGAAGAAGATCATTTAGTAGTGAAACCAATAAAGAGAACTGATGAAAATGTGCAGAAACAGAACTGGTCTGGTGAAAGAACAGTAGACTATTATGGAGATAGCCCGCAGAGTTTTGTTGGTCATCATACTAAAAACAAAATGAGATTGGAAGCAGAGGATGATGGCTATATTAAGTAGTGAGTATTGTGACTTGTCATTATTGAACTACAAAAGAAATTAAGAACAAAAATAATAGTTTAGAGAGTAATTTTCATTTTCCAGTTTTTTAACAAAGATTTATTTGGGTTAGTAATTTATTTTAAATAAATTAACTAAAAGTAATGGTTTCCTCACATATTATTAATGGAGAAAAAGTCTACTAGTTTCAAGTCACAAAGGGACTCTTCTTCATGAGCAGCATGCGCAGACGCGGTGTCGATGTCGCGATGTCGTGATGTCGCGCGGAGACGTTGCCGCGTTTGCGCCTATATATCTTACGATATCTGTCACCATTAGCTGTTCCCAATTTTTGTGTTAGAGTTATTGAAGATTTTGAACTAATATTTTTTTTTAATTCTTCTTCATTTTATACATTACTAATGTTTATTTTGTCTTTTTCTCAGTAGTGATGACATAATGAAGGTTTCGGGTGAGAGCACAAATTCACACTTTAATAGCTACCAGCTGACCACAGATGCACCAGCAGCTTTGTTCTACAAGTCTGAAGATTATGATATTCCGAGGTACGATTTATTAATTAATTTATTTGATCTCATTTTAAATAAGCTTTTTTATGATATAAGCCGGTAAACGAGCAGACGGATCATCTGGTGGTAAGCAATCGCCGTCGCTCTTGAACACCCGAAACACCAGAGGCGTTACAAGTGCTTTGTTCTTGATAGTGATTTGATTGTTTCAACACAAGATGCAAGCATTCGTTTTGCATTCGTCAGTTGACGGAAACCGTGCTTTTAGGTGGACATTTACGTGTGATATCAAAGTAACTGCAAATTGAAACGAAATCAAAATCAGGTAACTCGTATGCTCGTTAGCCTCCTATTCCATAAAAAAATTAACATTTTAATATATTAAATTTCATTTGTTTAACCCCTCAACAACACGGGAGAGCCAACAGACCACACAGCGTCACCAGCTGGTAAAAATTATTGTGACGCAATTACTGAACAATACAATAAAATGCTGACCATAGTTCAGTCAAATTTACTGCGCATCCTTACCTTGATTTGCAGCCTTTCTCGATTTACCTTGATTTATCCTACTGCCTGTCTCGTTGGCCGAGAGGCCGTGCGACTTCTGGACAAGGGGTCTCGGGTTCGAATCCCGGGTCGGGCAAAGTATTGCTGGGCTTTTTTGGTTTTTCGAAAATTCCTCAGTAATAGTAGCACGGAGTTTGGAACTGGACGTTGCTATCTGTTGCTCTTTATCCTATTGTCAGCTATTTGTGGACTAAAGTTACTGTGTTATATGTTATGTTTTGGAGCAAATAAATATATTTCTATTTCTATTTCTATAACTTGTTAAGTTTACTTTCCAGGAAGGAGGATAAGATCGAGTACTATGTCGGTGGGCTGCCCGTTTTCTACATACCCAACCATGCGCCTCGGCCTAAGATGGAAGTGAGTAGAAAATATATTTGTTTGTTTTGGCTCTACTCTTGTATTTTTTTTGTTTAGTACTAACTTTTGAAGAGGACAAAATTATCTGATTACTCACGTAACTGTTTGACGTGGAAGTCGACTAGTTTCAAGCCATGCTAGAGGCTCATATTCATGAGTATGAGCATTCTGCGACACACGACGCGGATTGCTGCGCTGCTACTGAAAATAGTCGAGTCAAACAGTTACGCGAGTAAAGGGAAAATACTCAAACGTCACTAAATTTTTAGACGCTTTCAAGAACAGTTCTGTCAATACAAAAGCAGAGATGGAACGATATTTAAGTACAACTTAAAATTAAGTAACGTTTCAGTATTCGGACGTAAGCAGATAACATAATAATTAGCTTAATTTCTACTTATTTTGTAAATTAGATGTGTTTATGTACTTGTACCAGCGCTGTCAGTACACACAAACATAATACATAACATCAAATATGTATAATTATGTACATAATTAATATTTAAAGCATAATTAATCATTGTCGGGAGCAGGATTAATACAATATGCGGCCTGTTATAATTAGGCTCAGACTCAATTAAGCATTTTTAGCGTCTAACAAATAAGCGCTAATTAATTACCTACTTGTCTGTTGTATATTACATACATATATTTATCTACATAATATAGCTTTATATTTTAAGGATTGCGTTGGCCAAGGGATATAAACGGAATCCCATTGTCCATCTGTCAGCAAGCTATAAGTATTTTTTGAGTCGTGTTGACACTTAGGAAGAGCCTTGTTTCGGCACGAATAGGTCGGCTCGACTGGATTGATACCACGGCTTCACAGAAAACCGACGTGAAGCAACGCTTATGTTATACATATTTCGTTGAGTGAGGTTACCGGAGGTTCTATTTCCCTTCCCAATTTTCCTAATTCCCCACTTCCCAACAATCTTTGAATTCCTAACCCCCAAAAGGCCGGCAACGCACTTGTAATGCCTGTGGTGTTTCGGGTGTCCAATGGCGACGGCGATTGTATACCATCAGGCGATAAGTCTCCTCGTTTCCCGGTTTATACCATAAAAAAGACTTTCCCTATTTTGGAAATAATAGGCTTACGTATACTTGTATTATATTGGTACCTTACGTACTCGTATGACTTAATTAATTACCAAACCCAAACTCTGATTATTTTTAATTGACCTCACAAGAGAGGGATTCTCAATTCGTTTGTTTATTATTTTATATCGAATTGAATTTACTATTATAGGGCCATTTCTCATCCCATTGTCTTTTAACTCTAAACTATAAATGAAATAAACTTCTGACGAAATATTCAATATTATTTATTTGTTTGTAAATCAACGAATTGAATTTACTAATAGGGCCCTTCTTACCCTATTGTTTCTTTTACCTACTTCTATAGTAGAGGAGAAATAAGTCGCATATTTGAGCTGGATAGTCACATATTATAAATAAACCTGATTCACCATTTTGCATAGATTTCAATCATGATGGGAAAACCGGTTTCTGTGACGGTAAAGATCCTCATAGAATGCTAATTTAAAATTAGATTCTTTGTAGACTTACATAATAAACATTATATTTTATATGAGTTTGCGTCAATATCAAATATTGATTGCATTGTTTTTTTTTTGGAGAGCGGTCTAGAACTACCGAGTATTGGAATAGATTCTTAGTTTGTACAAATTATTAAAGTATTTTTTCGGTTTTGGCAGTATTTCTGTAGTAACACGGAGTTTTGAATGGAGCCCGGTGGGTGAAACTAGGTTCGTTTCTATTGCATGAGTTTTTTAAGGTGGCTTTTCCACCAGAGATGTGCTATGTAGCTATGCTAAGAAGATGTAATAGCTAAGCCGTGATACTATGTGACCGTTTCCACTGATACTAAGCTATGTAGCTGTGCGAGGAAGATGCGCAGCTCGAGTATGCGATGTTTCGTTTTGTACAAGGAAATATTAATGTGTACCTACAATATTATGTTAATATATGTTCTAAATGTTAATAAGTATATGGTTTCTTTTCAGCTGATATGTGGAAACGTTTTATTGAATAAGGATAAGAAGAGTAATAAGAGTTTAACGGCTACTTTGGAAGGACAGTGGCCGTGGCAAATAGCATTGTATCAGCAACAAGTAAGTCATTTGTCATTGAAGTTAACAATTAAAAGCCTCGTTGGTCGAGAGGTCGAACTTTATCAGATCGTATAGACGTATCTCATTTAGCAAGATCACGTTGTTACAGAGAATTACGAGACCTATATAATATATTTATTATAATATTCTACTTAATATTACTGACTGACATTGGGTCTCTGGGTCGATTCCCGGGTCATGCGTGTCGTAATGTACAGCTCTGCCTACCCCTTCGGGAATAAAAGGCGTGACTTTACGTTGAAAAATTAAATCATTAGTTGAATATTTAAAAAGAAAACGTCTTTCAGAGAAGTATTTTTCTAAACGTTTTCGTAGAGTAGGCTAATCTTTTCACTGTATCGTAGGTGTACCTATAAATACCAACCTAATCCTTTAAAAAGTTTATAAAGGTCAGAGTAAATTACCTACAACATTTTCCAAACTTATTCTATCTAAGTTGAACAAACTATATCCATCATCCATATTTCCAGACTTCAGTGGACTTCAGATACATTTGCGGAGGTACCCTGGTATCGAAACGGCACGTCATCACAGCTGCCCACTGCGTCACCAAGAAGTTTTCCACCAGAGTCGTCAACCAGAACACCCTGACAGTATACCTGGGGAAACATAACTTGAGGAACTCCGTTGAAGGAGTACAAGTGAAGTTTGTAAGTAGTTTTGAATGTTTGTGTGTAAGATGCTGTCCAGTCAAGAGGTGGCCCCTTCTTCAGGGGCGTAGATAGCTGCTGTATCTGTTGTATCAATTATACGGAGATGTGTGTAAGTAAACAATAAAAACTTCCTATTTTTTTATTTCAGTTCAGAAATTACAAAGGTCTAAATAATCAGTTACTTTTTTTTACCGCGTAATCCGTACGTTCAAAAGTTGGCAGCAGCTTTTGGAAAATTAGGTCCCTAGTTTGAAAGAGTCTGAGTCTCTCGTCTCCCTCTCATCTAATGGCTCCTCACACAAGGCGGGAGAAGCCATTAGATGATTTTCCAAACTAAAAAAAAAAAAAAAATTATTGCTTAAAAATATCGGTTTAAAACTTTGAGGTTTGTTTATAGAGTAGAGTGTTGGAATAGTAAAGGGTCTTTTATCTCCTTAGCATAGTCTAGATTTTTATCATACTAAACTATTCCGCTTATTTCATTCCCTATTTACTTTGCGCAGTTTGATTTGTCATAGCCACTCGATCTGATTTGCGTAAAATAGATTAGTACCCTTTGTCCGCACCAGTCGAGAGTTGGAACCGGTTGAAACCAGTTTAATTGATTGAGAGAACTTGGGTCATGTGTGTGCATAGCTAATTTGGAACTGCCCTTCAAATTTCTATTGTGAATTAGAACGGGACGGTATGTTTTTATGTATTTTTAATGTCTAGCAGAATTGCATTATTTATTACTTCCTATTTATGTCTAGCAGTGACCGTAGTATCTTTACTTCCTATAAATGCAACCTTTTCAAAGTTCATATAATATTTTACAACATTTTGGAACATCACAGCACACAAAAATGCGACTGGGCTACCAATTTAAGGTTGCACAGCGATCTATGGAGAGGGCTATGTTCCGAGTCTCTGTGAAAGATCAAATTAATAACGAAGTGATTCAACAGAGAATTAATGTTACCGACGTGGCTCAAAGGATTAGTAAGCTGAAATGGCAGTCATATTTTGTCGAAGAACTAATGGGATAGACGTGTTCTGGAGTGGAAAACGCGTATAGGCAAATGTAGTGTAGGGTGCCCTCCAGCAAAGTGGAGTGACGATATCCGTAAGGTGACTGGTAGGAGTTGGATGCATGGAGCTGAAAATCGAGCTCAGTGGCGTGCCATTGGAGTGACCTATGTTCAGCAGTGGAAGAGAACAGGCTGATGATGATGAAACATTGATTGCACTGATCTTATTCCCATTTTTTATATTTGTATTTTTCCAGGTAAGCAGAATATTCGTACATCCAGAATATAACTCGACAGTCTTCAGTTCGGACCTGGCAATCCTGGAGCTTAGAGATGAGGTGACATACTCCGAGCGAGTCCAGCCTGCCTGTCTCTGGCCCGAGAATGAGAAGGAACTCAAATACGTCGTGGGAGAAAGGGGATCCGTATGTATTTAAGTTGATATTATGGTGTAGCTGCTAAATTATGATTATTAATATTTATAATCATCCGGAGCTGTGGACTAGTGAGTGGGTTTACCGGGGCTAGTCAATTTGGCAATATTTTTTTATGGCCGGCAAACGTCACCTGATGGTAACCAGTCGCCGCCACCCATGGATACCCTAACACCAAAGGCGTTACAAGTACCTACGTTGTTGGCGTTTTTCGGGGTTAGGGATTTAAGGTTTGTTAGGGAATCGTGGATTAAGGAATTGGGGAGGGGGTCACTAGTATGGGAGCGGGTGGCGCTGCAGTGCGCACGTAAACAAGTAGTACCGCGTATTTTAAATTTTAAAAATAGTTAAAGTGCATCTATCACCTTAAAAACCCGATAAAAGTTAATACATAACAACTATAAGTGTTTAAAAAAAGTAGTTCAAACGAATTTTTGGAAGAAAAGTGATAAAAACTAAGAATTTGTGTTTACGCCAACGAACTTTTTCAAAAATTACGATTCAAAAATTAAAAACAGTTAAGTGCCGGAAAAGTGTAAATTATTGAACCACAAGCTACGAACATATTCAAGAAGTATTAAAAAGGTATTAAACAGCTATTTCCTTATAATATATTAATAGAAACAGAAACCAAAATAAAATTACTAAAATCAAAAACACAAACAACGCCATCTAGCGACGAGTAGCAAAAACAACTGCGCTGTTTTTGACAACAAGACATTCCTATGCGATTTATCGAAGCCGAGACGCTATTACACACTAGAGGGCGGTTACTACAAAATCTCTAGAAATGGCAACTGTGTGCGGAGGATGTCAACAAGATTTGCCTAACTTAGAAAACCTTGTTTGTTATTTTTGCAAAGACAAATACGACCTACAATGTGCAAATATTTCTAAAATAGGTTTTCATAGTATGACCCCAGAACAAAAGAAAGTATGGAAATGTCAAGCATGCCGCTGTAAAGTACCAAAAACCGGTAACTTAAATACACCTATACGACAGTTTGAACATAAGTTAACCAAACCACTAAATACATCCGTAGAACAAACTAACACCCCTGAAAATAATATTACGATTAGAAAGAAGCCAAACAACAGTACATTCAACATGACACTATCTGACGACTCGAGCTTTCTGGGCGATACCCTATGCTCAGACGATAAGGAAAACGATACTCCTACTAATCCTTCCTTTCAAAATCTGAGTGAACTCATAATGCAAAGATTAAAAGAAAACAATAAACATATAATTTCCGAAATAAAGAGCACGATTGAGGACGAAATAAAAAAGGCAATATTTAAACTGAAAGAAGAACTAGAAGGAAGAACCAATATACTATCTAAGAAAAATGATGAAAGAGCGTTAGAAATAAAAGACATTAACAAAAGGATTGAAATTTTAAGCAAACAGAATGAAACCTTGAAAGCGGAAATTAAAGAACTACAAACTTCGAAAACCACACTAGAACCTAAACACGCAGAAAACAACTCGAAAAAAATTGTGATTTATGGTTTCTCTGAACAGCACAATGAATCCGAATGGGAACTACACAGCAGGTTGATAGATATGTTTCATGAAATACTTAATGTAGACCTGACGGGCTACATTGAAGAGATCTATAGACTAGGAAGGAAGAATACAAAAACTCGACCTTTAGTAATTGAGCTCCTAAGCAAAAGAATGTGCAAGTACATAACTGAGAACGGTAACTACTTTCAAGGAACTGGGATATTTATAACCGAATTCTTAAATGAAAACGCGCGAAAACATAGAAATTTACTTCGTGAAGAAATGATGAAAGCACGGAATAACGGCCAATATGCAATAATTCGAAACAACAGACTATTTATAGACGGAAAACTAGTTACACTAAAAGATGACAAAGAAATCTACCTAACTTCAACATTAAAAACAAACCAACAAGAAAAAGCAACTCAACAAACCACGAACATAAACTATACACCGGTCAACAACGAAGCCCCTCCTAACAATACATTTCGTAACTACAGAACAACAATTTAAAATTCTTTACCAAAATATACAAAGTATAAACAATAAACAACACCTACTCGAAGCTTTTATTAACGAAAAACCAGAATATAACGCCATATGTCTAACTGAAACGTGGCTATCCCAGGAGAAACTAGAGCACCTACACATCGGCGGCTACACAACTGCAGCATCCTACTGCCGGCGCACTCGAGGAGGCGGCGGCGTCTGCATATTGTTACAAGAACATATAGAATGTAAGGAACTATGTGATATTAGAGATATGTCTATAGAATATTGTATAGAAACATGTGCAATAGAACTACCTAAAGAAAATGTACTAATAGTAACTATTTATTGGA
Organism: Spodoptera frugiperda; assembly: GCF_023101765.2. Taxonomy (NCBI): domain Eukaryota; kingdom Metazoa; phylum Arthropoda; class Insecta; order Lepidoptera; family Noctuidae; genus Spodoptera; species Spodoptera frugiperda. Next base: position 6,050,937 of record NC_064222.1, read on the forward strand.
ACAAAAAAGAAGAAGAAATATTTATGTGCCAACTAAAACAAATTATGCATTATATAAATAATAAATACTCTAAGTACAATGTTATTATAGGAGGAGATTTAAATATAAATATTTTAGATAATACTTTAAAGACTGTTAAGTATTTGCGCGGGAAATCGGGAAATGACATTCGTCAATCAAACTCGCTAGTTTGTTGCACACTGCTTTAATATTTTTTAAAATCGAATAGAATGCGCGGGACGCAGCCTGCGCAGTAATACCAACATAAGGGCGCGCAGTAATACCAAGCGCGCATGCGCGACAGGAATACCAATATAACATCTCTCCCCCCTAAGATGGGGAATATACTTATACTAACTAATATCTACCTACTGTGGCTGGGTATGCAGTAAGGGGTTAATCTATTTAATCAATCTAATGGTAAGGTCGACTGAGGAGTCGAAAAGATTGGGCTAATTGCTCTTCGCCTGTGGGGCGTAACGGGCCGGGCGGCGCGTGGTGAGGTCCCCGGCGTGGCTAATGGCGGTGAAGTCTCTGGCGTGCTCGGCGGCGTCGCCGCAGCTGGTTCCAGAACCGTTGTCGCCTCTCCTTCCCCCTCTCGATGTGTGGCAGGTTCGGGGTGAGCGGTAGCAGGCGACGCTACATCCGGAATCACGTCAGGATCCCAGTCCTGGTCTTCACCAGTTGCCGATGATATTGGCGAAGACAGTCTTTTCCTTATTTGGTCCATGTGTCTAGTGACCTCACCATTTAATTGTGGCACGTATACGCTGTACATAAGATTTCCGATCTTCTTTGTGATTATACCCTCCAGCCAATTCACTTTGTTATTGTTAGTGTTTTTAGTTATCCAGACAAGGTCGTTCTCTTTAAATTCTGGTCTTAGTACACCACGGAAGTGTTTAGCCTGTAAGGACTGTTTACGCGCGACGGTTTGAGTTAGATCTGTGGACGTCGATGACGACGGTGCGTTAGGGTTCAATAAATCTAGCCGTGAGCGCAGCGAACGCCCAAACACTAACTCCGCGGGTGACTTGTCAGTGGTACTATTTTTAGAGTTCCTGTAATCGAATAAATATTTCGCAATTTTATCATGTATTGTTAATTTGTTACAACCCTGTAAAATTATTGCCTTCAGCCCCTTTTTTACAATTTTGACAAAACTTTCGGCCTGCCCGTTACTAGCCGGGTGATAAGCCGGCGATAACAAGTGTTTGATACCGTTAAGGTTACAGAACTCTTTGAATTCCAATGATGTAAACGACGTACCATTGTCACTCACCAAAGTATGTGGAATACCAAACCGTGACATAAAATCGTGCATTTTACTTATAACTGTCTTTGAATTATGAGTTGAAGGCATGTTATAACACTCGACCCATTTACTGTAAGCATCCACGATAATTAAAAACATGTAATTATGAAATGGACCCAAGAAATCTAAATGAATTCGGTAAAACGGATGCGGTGGCAGCGGCCAAGGTGCAAGAGGGGCGTGTGGCGGCGCGGGCCGCAATGCCGCGCACACCGTGCAGGCGCCCGCCACTCGTTCCAGCGCAGCGTCCACGCCGGGGAACCATAACCGTTTGCGAGCCTCTGCCTTCATCTTTACGATGCCGAAATGCGAACTATGCAATTCCCTGCAAACATTTTCTTGCAAAGTTGTAGGAATAACTACTTTATGTCCCCGCATTAATATACCGCTTTCGTAAGATAACTGAGTTCGACAATTGAAAAATGGTTTTAACTCGGCGTCACTAACCTTCCTAGGCCAACCGTTTAACACAAAATCCTTTACAGTACTCAGGTTAGTGTCGCGAGTCGTTTCCCGGCGCAAATCGTTTAACGTGACAGGCAGATCGCCGTCCGTTACGAAATTCACGTAAGCCGCGCGATCCTCGCATTCCGTGAGCTCGTCTGTTGTTTCCGTCTCATTGTCGCCGCTGTACGCGCGAGATAAATAATCCGCACTATTTTGTTTACTACTAATATATTCAATCACGTAATTATACGCGGCTAAAAATATGGCGTATCTTTGTAGGCGATTTGCGGATATCTCGGGAATACCTTTATAAGGGCCAAATATAGCCAACAGGGGTTTATGGTCAGTTCTAAGGACAAACGGCTGAGAACGGCCATACAAGTACTGATGGAAACGTTTAACCCCAAAAACGATTGCAGTTGCCTCCTTTTGGACCTGTGCGTAGTTTTTTTCCGCCCGCGAGAGCGTTCGGGAAGCGTACGAAATAGGCCGCTCCAACCTATCTGGACCTATTTGCGATAGTACTGCACCTAGCCCGGTCGGTGAGGCGTCTACCGTTAATATTAATTTAGCATTCGGGTCAAAATGTGCCAAAGTTCTATCGGACGCTAAAATGTTTTTTATTCGGACAAACGCGTCATTGTGCCTATGAGTCCATTCCCACTTTTTATTTTTATTTAACAGATCATATAATGGACTTAATATAGATGACGCATCCGGCACGAAGTTCCGGTAATAATTTGTTAGACCCAAAAACGACTGTAACTGAATTATATTTGTTGGCTTAGGAGCTTGTAAAATAGCTTTGACTTTATCGGGTGATTTTCTGACTCCGTGTTTATCTATGACATGACCAAGGTATGCAATCTCATCTTTAAAAAATTCGCATTTACTCATTTGTACTGTTAACCCTGCATCATTTAAACGTTGTAAGACTGTAGAGAGCCTTTGTTTGTGTTCGTGTCTATTTGAGCCCGTTATCAGAATATCGTCTAATAGAAAGATAATTCCGTCGATTCCCGAAAGTAAACATTCCATAGCGCGTTGGAAAATAGCTGGTGCGCTAGACAATCCGAACACTAATCGGGTGAAATTAAAAAGACCGCGATGAGTATTGATACACGTTAGTTTTTGCGACTCTTCGTTCAAAATAAATTGATTATAAGCCATAGATAAATCTATTTTACTAAATTGTACGCCTCCGTGTAGCTTAGCCAACAAATCATTCACCGTTGGTAAAGGATATTGATCAATTATCAACTGTTTATTGATTGTAACTGAGTAGTCCGCACATAGTCTAAGGCTACCGTTCTTTTTTAATACTGGTACCACGGGCGACGCGTAGTCTGAATGTTCCACGGGCTTCAAAATGCCTAACGTTAATAACCGGTCGAGCTCCTCGTCTAGTTTCCCCCTGAGAGCATATGGAACAGGCCTCGCCTTAAAAAAAATTGGCTGTGCATCGGGTTTTAAATGTAAATCAATTTTGTATTTGTTAAACGCCCCGAGATTGCCTGAGAAAACCTTAGGAAACATTTTACAAAGCTCTTTACCGACACTCGTATCAGACTCGCAAGGTGTTTGTTGGTTCACGACGTGTACGCGCGCCTTCGTGGGCTCCGCCGCCGCCGTAGCCGCTGCCGGCGCTAGCTCGAGATTAAATTCCCGAATAAAGTCGCGGCCCAGTAGCGGAGGCCCGTCTGCGCGTACTACGTACACATCCAGTGTATGTGTGCGACCTAGGTATGATATAGGTAACGCAACAACTCCAATAGTTTCGATGTTTTCCCCTGTATAACTAAATAGTCGTTTTTTGGTGACTGACAATGGCAACCGCTTAAAATTCGAGTTGTAAGTACTTTTAGAGATTACGCTAACTGCTGAACCGCTATCAATTTCGAACTCTAAGGCTAGACCACTGACCGTCACTCGCTCTGTCATGGGTTTCCCTTTTAGGCACCGAATATTATAAAAACACTCACCGTCGTCCCCGCAGTCCAACATACCTTCCTCCACGTATTTCACTTTTCCCTCGTTAGGGCACATTTTACGCAAATGACCTTTATTATTGCACTTTTTACACTTGAAGTTTTTATACCGACACTGATTAGATTTATGGTTGGTGAAACCACACACACTGCACTTCTCTTTCTTGGAGATATTGAAGACGCTATCCGCGGCCGCTGTGGCCGCACCGGCCGCCGCGGTCGCCTGCGCCCCCGCTGTCGACGACGCCAGGCGTGCACAACGCACGCTTTCCGCCAAGTCGATCGCTTTTGCAAGAGTCAGCTCCCGCTGATCCTGCATGAACAACTTGTCGCGCTCACGTCCCGGTGTCATGCCCATGATGAACCTATCCAGCAGAGCTTCCTCCAAATTCTTGAATGCGCAGTGAGTTGCCAAACCTCTAATCCTAGCGGCCCATTGAGTGTGCGTTTCGTCTTGCCACTGCGTTGCTGCATAGAAGATTGACTTCTCTGCAAACCCGAACCTTTTGGAGTAAAATGGTTGTCGAGGAGTTTCACGATCGCCTCGTAACCCAATTCTTCTACCTTGTTCGGTAGCGCCAAATCGCATGCAAGTTTGAACGTTGATTCACATAATGACGTTAAAAGTATCGCCCGACGCTTGATAGTTGCCTTGTCGGTTTCGAAAGTAATGTTGTTAGCGATAAACCATTGTTCTAATCGCAACTTAAAGTTGTTCCACTCTTGTGATGAGTGATCAAACGTCGTAAGAACGCCATAAGTTGTTCCCGTGGACATATTTTCAAATGTAAAATCCGCTCGTCGCCACTGTTATGTATTTGCGCGGGAAATCGGGAAATGACATTCGTCAATCAAACTCGCTAGTTTGTTGCACACTGTTTTAATATTTTTAAAATCGAATAGAATGCGCGGGACGCAGCCCGCGCAGTAATGCCAACATAAGGGCGCGCAGTAATACCAAGCGCGCATGCGCGACAGGAATACCAACATAACAAAAACTAACCTATTTTTAGATTTCATGTTAGAACACAAATTCATACAACATATAAAATCACCTACACGAATTTCTACAACAACTTCAACATGTCTAGATTTAATATTTACCAATTTCAATAACAAAAACAACTACACTACCATTGAAGAACTAGGTTTCTCTGACCACAGTGCAACAATTTTACACATGCAAATAAAGAACACCAATCACAGTAAACAGATAATCTGGTATACTAAAAAAAGGATCTTTAACGAAGATAACATAAATAAATTCAAATTAGAAATAGGAAAACAAAAATGGCAGGACATAATAACAACTAATAAAACAATCGATGAAAATTATACTAACTTTAAAAACATATTAATAAAAAACTTAAACCAGTGTATACCTTTACAAAAAATTAAATTAAAAACAAATCTCAAAAAACATTGGCTAACAAAAGGCATTAAAATAGCGTGTAAAAACAAAAGACTACTTAAGATTCTAACAACGAAAACCAATGAACCCATCCTAACAAACTACTATAAACAGTACGAAAAAATACTAAAAAAAACGGTAAGAACATCAAAAAAATTGCTATATATCAACAAATTAAACAAATCAACAAATAAAACTAAAACGATGTGGGGCATAATAAACGAAAAAACAAACAAAACAATAAAAAGAGAAAAAAATAATTTAAAACTTAACATAGACAATAACGCAATTACTGAACCTAAGCATATAGCAAACATTTTCAATAACTTTTTTGTATCTATAGGAGAAAATAACAACCCTTCTGGGACCGAACCAATGGGGGCTCCGGTAGTCTGTCCTACAGAAAATACAATGTTTCTCAGCCCAATGGACGGATACGAAGTAAACCGTATTATTAAAAACCTAAAAAACAAAAGAAGCCATGGTATTGACGAACTACCCCCTTGCTAATCAAACATTGCGCTGACGAACTTACACTACCCTTTTACCTTTTAATTAATCAATCATTCGAAGAAGGACTATTCCCAAAAGAATTAAAAATAGCTTTAATAAAACCTATCCATAAAAAAAACAATAAAACAGACCCCAGTAACTACCGCCCCATAGCACTACTACCTACGGCATCAAAAATTTTTGAGAAGGCAATGAGCAACCGCGTATATTCGTTTTGCGAAAAATATAAAATACTAGACGATTGTCAAAATGGTTTTCGTAAAAATAGATCCACAGCTTTAGCAGTTTACAAATACGTACAAGAAGCCCTGAATATAATAAATAATAGAAATTACGCAATAGGTATACTACTTGATATGACTAAAGCTTACGATAAGGTGAAATTTAAAATACTTTTAAATAAATTACACGGGATCGGGATACGGGGAAATGCTCTAAAATGGTTTGAGTCCTATTTAAAAGATAGAGAACAAATAGTAGAAATAGAGTATTTTAATAAAAACAACAACGAAATACAACAAATCAGATCTGACCATAAAGCAGTAAACGCGTCAATCCCACAAGGGAGCGTCATAGGATGCCTTCTATTCCTCATCTACATAAACGACCTTCCCAAAACAATAAATGGACCATGTGTATTATTTGCAGATGATATCTCAATACTCACCTCGTGCCAAGTAACTGAAAATATAAATGAAAAACTAAATTCCTTACTGACCTCAACATTTAACTGGATGGAAAACCATAACTTAGAAATAAACTTCTCCAAAACTAAATTAATTACCTTCCACCCCCATCAAAAAGCCCCAATAAAACTAAACTACTCTTATAATAACATAAAACTAGAACAAGTTAACGAATTCACTCTCCTCGGTTTAACAATAGATACACATGTAAACTGGAAAGCACATATACAAAAAATTAGAGCGAAACTTTCAAAATTCTCATACGCATTACACGAAATCAAAAAAACCACCAACCTACAAACTGCACTTGTTACATACTATGCCTACGCCCAAGCGTGGCTTAGTTATGGCATCATATTATGGGGAAATAGTACCGATACACATACCATCTTTACCTTACAAAAGAAACTGATCCGGATAATAACCAATATCGAACAAACAGACAGCTGCAAACCACATTTCCAAAAACATAAAATTCTCACACTTACCTGTTTATACATACTAGAAATATGCAAATTTGTCCGACTTCACCCAGAATTCTATAATGCCAGACAAGATATTCAAAAAAAATATAGTCTACGACACAAGAATAGATTAAATCTACCTACATCCAACCTAAAAATACACTCTTCCGGTCCGTTAATCATGTCAATAAAAATATACAACAACTTGCCTAAAATGCTCAAAGACGAAACTAAAACCTCTGTATTTATAAATAAATTAATAACTTTCTTACACTCCAAATGCTACTATTCAATAAAAGAGTTTATGGACGATATATCAATAAAAAAATAACACACACACACACTCTCACACACACACACACACACACACACACACACACACACACACACACACACACACACACACACACACACACACACACACACACACACACACACACACACACACACACACACACTCCCTCCCCTCTGTCTCTCTCTTACACACACACGCATACACACACACATAAGTATTCACCTACAAAGTATAATTTTAAGTTCTCAATAATTATAATTATTTAAGCATTTTAAACTAAGATACAATATAATAATATAAAATTATATAATTATTAAGCCTGAATTTTTATATCTTTAAAATTGCTGTGCCCAAACTGGGTCCATAATTGTTACTTTTACCTATAAGAACATCTATGTACATACATTGTGGAAAGCAAATAAATGAATATGAATATGAATATGAATATAGCACAACGAAACACAATGCAAGAGTTGTTTTACGTCGATTTTTCTAGAGGTCGTGGTATCACTACGGTCGAGCCGGCCCATTCGTGCCGAAGCATGGCTCTCCCACACATATGTTATGAGTGCTGTATTTATGATATTGATCTATAATGTTTCCAGGTGGTGGGCTGGGGCTACGAGAGTACAGGGAAGGCGAGAGAGGAGCTGACACTCCTGGAGATGCCTGTGGTAGACCAGCAGACCTGTCTGAGTTCTTACGAAAAATTCTTTGGAATTTTCACCTCCGATAAGACGTATTGTGCTGGGTATAGAGATGGTAAGCTTTGTGTGATGGTTTGATTTGTTGTTTTTTTATATAGCGTTGGCTACCATACTAGGAATTTCTCCTGTGTCGTGGGTACATACAAAGTTCACATACATCACCCAGACCTGAAACAACAATTTGTGTATCGAATATTAAGCTATTATCGAGATATATTTAATATACTTAATGAAATACGTAGAATAACACAACATAGAATTTCAAGTTCCTAGTTGGCCGGACAAGGGGTTTGGGTTTGGGTTCGATTCCCGGGTCAGTATACTGCTGAACTTTTATCGGTTTTTCGCAAATGTCTCAGTAGTAGCACGGAATCTAATATCGTGCCCAGTTTATGGCAATAGGTTCACCTTCTATTATATAGGATTTACAACACAAATGGTGAAAAGTATGTATACATTGTATAGCGGCATTACGTGCCGTAATGTCTACTTCTTCACCCTTTCGGGGTTAAAAAGGCGTGACGTTGTACCTATTGCAATACTGACAAACACCCCAACAGAGAGACAGAGAGACATTCTACATCATATAACCTTTAGCCTTTGACTCCATTTATACAGGTCTAACAAGATATTCTATCCAGTAGCTGCATGCACAGACATAGCATAAATCATTTACCTTGTACGCACAACAAGCTATAAAAACCAGTATAAATTGACCCTTGAATATTCGGCAAGGTCATACGAAGCGAGATCATGATAAACTGGTTGTGTACAGCTAGATATGGAGCTGTGTATACACTGTGGTTTCGTGTCCGTCTTTACGTCTGAGTGTATTCTATTGAGCTCTGTTGATTCAATTTGAATGTACAATGGAGACGGTGTTTGTGTTAAAAGTGAATATTGTTTGTATCAAATTGTGATAGAATTGTATCAAATGATATTACGTAACAAGTTAAAAGTTTTCTTAAAAATATAAGTAACTATATGTAACTAGCTTCTACCAGCGGCTTTGTCCGGTTCCAGTGGGATAAAACGTGCCATATGTGTTATTCCAGACCAAAATCTACCCCTGTTTGATATTTCATCTCGATGTCTTCAATCGTTTTGACGCTAAGGTGTAACCTACAAATAAAAATACAAACTTTCGCATTTATAATATTAAGTAGGATAGTATAATAATTGTATATAGGTCTCGTAATTCTCTGTAACAACGTGATCTTGCTAATTAAGGTACGTCTAGATCTGATAAATTTATGTGACGGTCGCGAGACGTTCGCGGAACCTATTTCGAGAATGCATTCGCTAGATGTGGACGCACCATAACAATAATATGGGATTATTACAATGTCACGCTTTTTATCCCCGAAAGGGTAGGCAGAGGTGTACATTACAGTAAGCCTTTACGACTGCCTCGCTGGTCGAGTTGTTGCAAATGCGACTGCCGGAGAAGGGGCCTCGGGTTCGATTTCCGGGTCGGGATAAGTATTTCTGGGCATTTTTCGCTTTCGAAGATGTCTCAGTCGTAGCTACGAGTCTTGAATTGTGGCCTGCATATGGCAATAGGCTCCCACCCTGGGACTTATAACACAAATAGTGAAAAGTGGGTGTACATTGTATAATACACCCTGGTCATTTGAAAATGAGAAACTTAAAAAATATTTTTTAAATTTCAGTCGGCTCAGCATGCAACGGTGACAGCGGAGGCGGCATGGTCTTCCAAAGGGATGGCTCTTGGTACCTCAGAGGAGTGGTGTCCCTCTCTGTAGCTTTGAAGGGGATCTACAGATGTGACCCGACTCATTACGTCATATTCACTGATGTTGCCAAGTTCTTACCCTGGATAGAGGAGCATGTTGAAGATTATAGTATATAAGTGTAACTGTACCTGTGTGATTGTTGCTATATAAAGTGTAAACAATATACAGTATGGAGATCATTCATATGACTTAAATGAAACTACAAGTATTACTTGTTCACAGAAGCATAATACAACTAAATATTTCAAGGAAAACCGAAAATTAAAAATATTAAATTTTCAAACAAAATAAATAATTAAATTAATCAAGTATTAAATTCTGTATGAACAGCTCCATGTTTCTTGATCACAGAAGAGCTGTAATGTTGTAGGTTGTCTAGGAATGTTATGGATATGTGGCGCGGCTGTTGCAATGCCGTATTTGTAAAGAGTGTTCAAATTAGCTCAAAGAGAATAATGCACTTTTTGACTTGCCTACTGGGCCTATTTTGCTTATATTTCGTGTATCGTCAGCCAAGAGGATAACAAATATGTGGTTTAAATTAAGTCATAAGAGGTTTCCCCATACGGTATAATTTTGAGGTATATTTTTGTGTAAAATAGATAAATAGATAGTGTGGCGCGATTGTACAATGTAAAACATTGTTTTCTCACAAATATGTATCATTGCAATGTTAGCTAGTTATCTGTTTTCTCTAAAAATACGCATTCTTTGGTAATAAAATAATCAATCTTATTATCATTAGAACTTGATACGGGATATTTACCATGTTTATTTATGTCGATGAGTTCCCGATATTTCGGCACTATTGCAAGCGCCATTATCACGGATGAACTGTTCATTCGTGGCGCTAAATAAACATGGTAAATATACCGTCTCAAGTTCTAATGATAGTGTTAGTGACCATGTCAGTTTAAAAACTTATAACAATCTTATTGTACATACACATCTATATCTATATCATAAATTGTTAATGTTATACGAATAACTTTTTTAATGAATGACCTGATGGTGAGCTGGCTATCGCCGCCGCTCGGACATCTGAAACACCAAATGTGTTACTAGTGCGTTGCCGGCCTTTTTGGGGGTTAGTAATTTAAGGCTTGTTGGGGAATCGGGGCTTGGGAAAATTGGGATTACTCCCCGTATTTGGGCCTCCAGTAATGTCATTCACACAACGCATGCGTTGTTACATACATACACTAAATGAATAAAACTTTTTATAAATATAATATATAAATAATTTAAAAAAAAACTGAAAGCGTCTTCAATTTTCTTTACCGCCTCCTTTTTTACGTCAAGTAATATCCCGAAATCCTTCTCCTAAGTCTGAAAAATACTATGCTGAAAACCGCGTCAAAATCGGTTCAGGCAAATGTGAGAAATCACGCACCAGCACATATACATAATATACATGTCGGGATCGAGGGTAGAATTGAAACACAGGCGTCCACCCTCGGCGCTCGACGGAGTCAAGGATTCATCGGCTGAGCAGCGTGTCGATCACTTCTCGTGCAGCAGCCGACCAGTGCGGTCGAATATTGAACCGTCGTGTGTTTCAACTGTATACCTAGTCTGTAACCTGTTAGTTTGATATTGTAACAGTTAATTGCCTTTCATGTACTTTGTAACCATGTTTGCACTTTGAGAGTGACTGAGACCTCTGAGTTTGTTTCGGTATTTCTTCTCAGAGTAGTCGGTAGGAAATACCGGCCCCATCAGTAGCTTAAGTAAAGTAACAGTGCAATGTACAGAATTAAACAATAGTTCCATATCGAAGACTTTATTATTTTACTGCTACCTTCGTCATAACGCCCACAAGTATTCCTGACATGAGTAGTGAGATTCTCCTTTCACCGACATATCGAAAGTGAGAGATCTCCTATCTCCGACATCAGAAGTGAGATGGACCCGGACGATTGAAGATGTTGAAATCATCGGAGCTGATTCATCGAGAACTACTTGCATTCGACCCCAACAAAAAAACTGCGATGCAAGGCAAGCGCAGTACATCGTCATCCGGTACACGAGCAACGGCGGCGGTGGCAGCGGCAGCAGGCCAGGGACACGGCGACGGCAGCGGACCAGGAGACGCGGCGACTGTAGCGGACCAGGGAACGCGGCGACGGCAGCAGACCTGGGGACGCGGCGACAGCGGCAGCGAACCAGGGCGCGCGGTGGCAGCGGCAGCGGGCCAGGTGACGCAGCGTAAGCGCGGCGTATGGTGAGAAGCGTATTGATGTCTGCAGTTGGACACTGCATCATCGGGAATATTCAGGTGACCTTGTTCCTTTTATTATGATTCTGATACCAAATACTTTATAGGATGAAAATGAGTCAGCGTTTCCAGTTTAGGATTGTTGATTTTGCGATCAGAAGTATTATTTTACTTTTGTCGGGTAGTCATAATAAAAACTTAGTCGTGATGTTTTAGAACCGAGATCAGTTGAAGAGTCATTAGAATGACGTCTGTTGGGTAATGTTATTCTGTGTTGTATATTGTTAGGTTGAGATTTGTAATGTGTTAAGCAAGAATAGATAGTTCTAAACAAAATTCATGACAGTTATCTAATCATCAGGACCGGTGTACTTAGAGCCTAATGTAGTAATTCTAGAGATCGAAACATTCCGATTTATTGTACTGTACCGTGAGGGTTTATCACAGTCGTTACTGCGACGGGGGCTCGAGTCCATAACACAAGTCGTAGCTGACTTGTAGTGGCTTGGGAGTCCTTGCGAGTGACTATCATGTGGTAACCTTGAAACGATCGATGTTGGTTACTAATCATTTAATTTGATTTTGATTGAGGGTACCCAGACATAAGATACGTTTCCGAAAGTACATTTTAGTACGCTGATAGACTGTTAGGTAGTTATTCTAAATTTAGTCGATCAAGTTGAGTTTGCCTAGTAAAGAAAACCGCGAAGTAACCAGACGCGGCATTTCATTTTGATATTGCGTCTAGTTTGAATAGTGTACAGGACCACTATCAAAAGCCAATAGTTGATATTTTGTTAGTTAACTTCATTAAACTGGCGCATAGGTTGTAATCGTAACTATGAACCGACAGCACGATTGGCGCGGTGGCTGCGCAACTGGCTGCCGTGCATCGTGTAGCGGGTTTGATTCCCGCACGGAGCAACTCTTTGTGTAATCCACAAATTGTTGTTTCGGGTCTGGGTGTCGCGTGTATGTAAAATTGTGTGTTTGTAAAGCATACCCACGACACAGGAGAAAATCCCAGCGGAGCATGATTATTTTAATTTTGTATGTAAGATAGTAGGTACATTGAGAATTATTTTAAAAGATGTTACCGACATTTGTTACCTTTTTACCATTATGAGTATTGTAGTTGTAACTGTGGGTAGACTGGTTGTTTAAGCGGTAGTTCGGCATTTTATTTTGATTGTGCATCTGAATTGAATAGTTTTGAATAGTTACAGTACAGTTCTGACGAATAAGGACGAGGAGGATATCTGATCACCAGGTTCCTCGAGAATTTTGTGAAATGTAAGTGGTAGAATTTCCTGTACACATCGTTACTACTTGTACTCAACACTCATCATTCACACTCATGCCCTTAACACTCGACATTGTGAACCGCAATGGACCGCGCTCATGAAGAGCATGAGGCGATGGTCAGTGTACACACCAGACCGCACTCATGAGGAACATGAGGCGATGGCTCTATGCACACACTCACACTCGGACCGCACACATGAGAACCATGTGGTGATGGGTCTGCACAAACTCGCATTGAGACCGCACCCGTGAGGAGTTGGGTCTTCACTCACAAGCACATACTCACACTTACATCATGTACACACACTCACATACACGTAGGTACTTAGAAAAATATGCCGACGAATTAAAGTTAAAATAAAAGTTGACATCATTCTGATAAAGTAGTTCAAATAGCACCTTAGAGGGTAGATTATTAGAGTAGTTGAAGGTAGTAGAACCTGTGTTTGAGTTTGCAAGGTGATCATAGTTTAAAATATGTTTGTTAATGAGGGTTTCAGTGCAAACCATGGAGTCTAGCAGAGACTCAGTGTTCCCATGTGGAGTTCACGTGAGACAGAATAACTGTGTGTTACTGAACTGTGCGTAGCCGTGATCACTTGTAAAGCTTGAATGCTTTGAGTTACTTGGTAGAATCATTATTTTGCGAGTAACTATGTTTGTGAAATGTCAGTTTTACTGGTTTTGATACTGGAAAGTTGTAGTTAAACAATAATTTTGATATTATTGGTTTGTTTCGATTCATAGTAACGAGTTAAGTAACATTTTTATGAGGATGATGGTTCAGGTTTTAGAAGGTCACGCATCAGCCGAGATTGGTTTTGATGAAGTTAATGAAGCTCGGTAGAAACTCGGGTAAGGGGACTCTAGAAGCCATTATGTGTTTGTGCTGTCTGTGTTCGGTATGTTTGTGTCCGATCACCTCAGTAGCGTTCACGTATTCGCAACCCGGTCGCAAACGGAATCTCCGAGTGTCGCCTCGAGAGTCCGTTCGGTGCGCGGTACGAGTTTGGCTCTGACGGGGGTCGGCGGCTGTCTGTGTTCGGTATGTTTGTGTTCGATCACCTCAGTAGCGGTCACGTATTCGTAACCCGGTCGCAAACGGAATCTCCGAGTGTCGCCTCGAGAGTCCGTTCGGTGCGCGATGCGAGTTTGGCTCTGACGGGGGTCGGCGGTTGTATGTGTTCGTTTTGTGTTCGCCGGCCGGGGCCGGAGCCGGGGCACTGGGTGCATTGCTCGTGGACTCGAGTAAGGGCATGCCAGGGGCCATTGTTGGTAGTTGCGTGGTTACCAGGTGGTGACGCACGGGAGATCCATGTGATGGATGTCAGCAATGTGATTGCTGGTCGGCTTGAGAGCCGGGGCACTAGGTGACTTGCTCGTGGACTCGAGTAAGGGCATGCTAGGGGCCATGTGATGGAAGTCAGCAATGTGATTGCTGGTCGGCTAGAGAGCCGGGGCGCACTAGATGTCTTACTCGGGAGTTTCTAGAGTTGTACTGAGTAGTTTGTAATTTTTGTTGAAAAGAACGGCTGTGATGCGTGAACCTAACAGTTTGATGCTTTTGTAATTGTGTGTGGAATGTGGTCAGGAATGACCGAGCTATATGATACTTTGCGTGTAATTTTCTGTCACAGATGAGCTGTCACACGAGGACGTGTGCAAGCAGGATGGCCGTGTCGGGATCGAGGGTAGAATTGAAACACAGGCGTCCACCCTCGGCGCTCGACGGAGTCAAGGATTCATCGGCTGAGCAGCGTGTCGATCACTTCTCGTGCAGCAGCCGACCAGTGCGGTCGAATATTGAACCGTCGTGTGTTTCAACTGTATACCTAGTCTGTAACCTGTTAGTTTGATATTGTAACAGTTAATTGCCTTTCATGTACTTTGTAACCATGTTTGCACTTTGAGAGTGACTGAGACCTCTGAGTTTGTTTCGGTATTTCTTCTCAGAGTAGTCGGTAGGAAATACCGGCCCCATCAGTAGCTTAAGTAAAGTAACAGTGCAATGTACAGAATTAAACAATAGTTCCATATCGAAGACTTTATTATTTTACTGCTACCTTCGTCATAACGCCCACAAGTATTCCTGACATGAGTAGTGAGATTCTCCTTTCACCGACATATCGAAAGTGAGAGATCTCCTATCTCCGACATACATATATATATATACATACTTACAGGTCAAACTGAGAACCTCCTCTCTTTTTTGAAGTAGGTTAGTAAACAAGTAATACATTAAAATACTATACAAATTGTTATATTGCAATATAGGTTTATATTAACCGATTTTGATTAGTTTTTTAATAACTGGTTTTAATTAGTTCTATTCCGGCAATCAAGCCCTTTCGTTTGATATCCATAATGGAGGTAATTAAAAAAAATATTAAAAAGTATTGTGTACTCATCAAGATTAACAGTATGTGTCAGATATTAGATCGATCTGTGTTTACGGAGGGGGTAAAACTCCAATTACTAAATTTGAGTGTTCAAACAAACAAAAGGGGTAAGTTGGGTTATATTGTGCCACTAGGGTGACTTTGATCCAAAACCTATAGCCAATAGAAATCTAGAACAAAGCTTTTATTAGCATTTCATTGGTCTAAAAGGTTGGGTCAAAATTACCCTGTAGGGTCCAACAAACCCGATTTTACCGTGAGTCAAAATTAATAAACCCGTTTGCTAAACTGCTAAATACCGCTAATCAAAAGCCTATTCTCACACGGAGGTTTGAGCATTAATCACCAAGCTTGCTCAATGCGGGTTGGCGATTTCAAAATAATAATTAGAAATCAATGTTTTCCTTTCACCGTTAGTCTAAATAATTTTAGAAAGTACATATAACTAGGAAAAGTCACATTGCTGATGGTAGGTTTCTAATCCGCACTCTCATGTATGAGAAGCAGGCGTCTTAAGCATCATACGCAACGGATTTCAGTTTGCTTTGTATAGAAACTCTTACAACTGCGTCCACTGATTCGCATCGCACAAACCGCATCGTTCGGCATTGCCTACATGCGATGCGTACTGATGACGTCATAAGGAATACGCGCGACTGTCACATCGTACGCATATCTCCTGAGGACGCTTACCTTTAAACCTCCTCTTCATATACTTTTTTGCTATTATTTTCTTATACGAAATTGAAACTGCTTAGTCGTAACAAAAGTCAGCTATAGGGTTCTCTATAACAGTTTTATAACAAGTATAACCCACAATTTTATAGGTTGAAACATTAATGTAGTTCGGTAAGTGAGAGACGAAGCTTGGAACTAATCTTGCGCACTAAATTGAACTGGAATTCGACGCGAGATGGAGTTTACATATTTTATTATGTTATTATCATCTTTCGTCTTGGGAATTTAAAATTAATGCGGTTTCCTTGATTTTCTTGGGGTCTGGTTTTGTAAAGGATTTAAGGTGCATTTTCTTGCAGAGGTGTGCTATGTTAGGTCGCTGTGGATGCGTTTGGATACAACCAATCATATTCATTAGTACACGTAGTTTAGCACTGGTGGAACCAGACTCATTTAAGCTATGTTTTTATATGGAAAGATGCGTGCTATGGATGGCTTCTCTACTATCGATACATCGCATACTCGAGCTGCTTAGTTTCAGTGGATACGTTCACATTGTTTCACAGCTTAGCTGTTACATCTACGTAGCATAGCTACATAGCACATCTATTTTTATAACGTCACGCCTTTAATCCCGCAAGGGGTAGGCAGAGGTGCTTATTATGGCACATACTGCCAATGTACACCCACATTTCGCAATTTACGTTTTATGTCCCATGTAATAGGTTGTGAGGATATTGCCATATACCGGGTATACTATGCCATATACATAGCACATTTCTTGTGGAAAAATACCCTTACTCTTATTCTATACACGAACAGAAATAGATATGCTACTCCAAAGGACAGTTAAGTCTACAATAGTTTGAGGTAAATATCCCAGAACTTCACTTCTAGTTCTCCGTGCTAGGTAACGATCCAATTCGAGACGCGTTTAATCTCCGTGTATTAACGTGGTAGTTACCTGCTCACACCTGAGGTGAAATACACGGGCGATATAGAATAGATGGGACTTATAACATAGAATTAGTTATCTAGATGTTGGTAGGTTTCAAATTCGCACCCTCATGCAGCGGCGAGAGAGAGAAGCGGGTGTCTTAAGCCTCCGCAACAATAATTTAGGACGACACGACTTAAATTATTACATTTTATATACAACGTGTAACAAAAAGGGGGTATACATATCAATTGCACGGTTTCTAGATAACATAACAAACTATACGGGAAGGGTTTTTTAAACTCATGTTTTCATGGTACCAAGTTATGAATTTTTCCAATCGCGCCGCCGCGCGAATCAAAATTAGGTAGACAGGTACTAGGCGATCAGATTGACAGAAGAAATGTTTCGTAATATTAGCGAGTGATCCCTGTAGTGTTGTGACACGTTTGTATTAGTATGATTTGAAATCAAGGACCATGCGATTACCTACCAAGTACTCGGAACAATTTTTTTTAAACGTATTTTAAGCTGAAACTTCTTGTAGAGATTCTATTCAACCTGTATTCATCAGCGCTTCTTGATGTATATGGTCATTTTGTTACACGTTGTATAGGTATAAAACTGCTAATTCTCAAACACTGGATCTATATTTAGCTAGTTAGCTAGCAACTAGCAAACAACCGATTAGAAATTTCATCTGCAATAAGTACCTACAAAATAGACAGACAAACTCTCACCATTTAGTACTGAGTTAGTGATTAGTATCAGTAATTAACAGCGAGTACTATTACTTAGTTAGACCATTAGAACAATGGAGCTATTATCACTAACTTGATTCAGTAAGATTGCCTCGTTTGTCTCATCATCTGGTCTATTAGTTACAATTGTAACAGTTACTACTGTTGAACGGAAAGTCCTATTTGTTTCTTCCTTCTTTTTACTTTTTTATTCGTCACGCCTTTTATCCCCGAAAGGGTAGGCAGAGGTGCACATTACGGTATGTAATGCATTGGCATTGTTACAGTGTATTTTACTTTACTGTAGTGTACTTTGCACAATTTGTGTTATAGTATAAGTCCCATGTAATAGGAGGTGAGCCAATTGCTATATACTGGGCACAATTCCAGACACAATGCTACTATTGATAATTTTTCTTTCGAGAAACACAAACAAAAGCATTCATATTTCTAATAGTATGAAGTAGGAAGGATAACATACTTAATACTAGCTTCTGCCAGCATCTTCATCCGCGTTCCCGTGGGATAAAAAGTATCACCCAAGTCAGCTCATACCCTGTCTGTATACTTTGGTATACAGGCGTTCAGTAGTTTCAGCGCGATTGACGGACAAACAAACTTTCATATTTATAATATTAGTGAGATAATACATAGCTTAAGGAGTTGCATGTAAAACTTTATTTACTTACACATTGATTATAAGTTTCCTCATTAAATAAATGAGTAATAGCGAAGAAAAGAACTGCTCGCACGGAACATGTAACACAATATTTAAGTGCGAGGTAAGTTGGAAAGTAACTACTGTTCCATCGACTCACATTATACGAACACATTCAGAAGTTAAACTACGTGGTTATTACCACGAATAGGGACGATGACGGGGTACGTATGAAAATTAAAAATCTACGTCGTCCATCAGTTAGGTAATGAATGAGTAATTTTTATTTTAATAATCCGTATTCTAGATTTATTTAAAACATTAGACCCGTGTTGTTTTTTCTTACAGATACAAATACTTTCGAAGATGTAAGTACGTTTTATACGCAGAAATGACGTATTTGCTCCTACTCTTAAAAAATACGTGTCTAAATTATTCATTACCCAACTGACGTACTAAATAGATTTTTGATTTTCATACCCTATCATCATCCCTAATATGAATTAACGTAAAAAAGTATAGGTAATCGAAAAAACTTCACGCACCTGAGACATTAGACTTAGCAATACATGAATTAACATAAAATAAGTATACAGTAGAATTATATTAATCATACAATTTACTACATAATAGTTAGAACTTCTGTATAACCTATAGTGTGACGTCACGTTGTGGGAGACTCATTAAGTATTTAATTTAATGGAGTTGACTGCACCCTGGATTACGTACGTCGGGGCGCACTGTGCACCGTGGGCCGTGTTTTATGCCATACAGAAACAAAATGGAGTACGCTCGATATTTCTAATGAACATGTAATGAGCTCTCGTTTTTGCGTTCCATAGATGGCGTAACTTTCGAGTTAGGATATTAGGGGATGTATATTTATAGTGTCATTAGTAAAAACAATTTAAACTATGTGTATAGTTTTAGTGAATATTTTTTTAAATATATTCGACGGCCCGACGTAAACTCATTACTTGTGTAAATTGTATAAAAAAATATCAGGTACATTAATATACAACTTAATGCAAAGAACAAATTCTGGAAAAAATAACCAGCAAAAGTCATCCTGAGACAGAAATGTAGAGTTGTAATTTTGTGTTCAGACAAGTTAGTTCATTCGAAGACCGATAGATGGCACTACATGCTACATGCGCATGAGTGTTCGTGATTTAGATTTTCTAGTTCAGAGGCATGCTTAAAGTATAATTCTTAATGGTTATATGTTTTAATGAATCCTTAATGAATTCTAATTGTAGAGTATTTTTGTTTGGTTGTTTAAAATATATTTGTTGAAATTATGTTGTAATAATTATCGGGTTAGTTAAGGTTGATTCTTTTTTTATTTAATAGATTTCGTTGTCCTCAGTATATAGCTAATATTTTGAGTTATTGATATTTATTTTGATCCGCAATACCTTATTAAAGAGAAAAGAGAATTAATTCCGATTATATTTGCAGAGTACCAATCTCTAAATTCATAGACAAAAACACGATAAAAAAAGTTATCAACTACAAATCTACGCCCATAAAACAACAATCACAAAAAATATTATCTTTCAAATTAAAAACGTCAAAAAATGTCAATAATAAGGTGATACGTAAAATTTTTAATGTAGCACTAAAATAGCAAACGAAAGCAATACCTATAAATACAAGCTCAAGTGTACAGGAGACGAAAATGGGGAGTCCACATGAATTTGACTTTAGCAAAATCCTGGATCAAACACAGTACACATATTTGTCAGAAAGTTTGACAAATAAAGATGAGTTCGAAAGGCCTTTGGGAAGGTCTACGAGGGGGGAGAAAAGTCCATGGGCTCCTCCGTTGAAGGACTCCTTGGTGAACCGTCTCCGACCCATGGTGGTGATGGTAGGTGCCCTCGAAGTGGTCATTGGACTGACCCTGGCACTTGCCGTCATATTGTACGAACATGATTACAATGAGCTGTATGATACTGTTGATACTGGTCGTATGTATTTGGTTCCTATTATTATTCCATATATTTATTTAAAAACATCATAAAATACAACATCAAATAATATTTAAAAATAGGAGCCGACCGGTAGCAAGAGCATGGTCCAAGCTACTAGTGGTTAGGGCTCTAGAGACAGAAACCTCCTCACAATGCGTACCGTTTCCAGGAGAACTGCCTTCTGTATCAGGCCCTTGACCTAATCATCCAACGTTAGCCTACTCAGGTGTTCTTGAGGCTTTTGGATATGAAACCATTGACAGATATGACTATCGGCACAATTATTGCTGAATCTACATTGGTTCCTATTATTATTATGTAACTAAATATGAATATGTACATATGTTTTTTAAAAGTCTCTTTTTCTACATTAAAAAACGTAAAATATCATTCAGTTGTAGGTTTGATGTCATGTGGTGGACTAGTAGTCCTAACTATCAGCGGAATAATGCTGTTAACTTCAGTATTCTATGACAAAAAGAGACTTATGAGGGTGAGTAACTATAATATCCATTTATTGTTTATTGATATTGTAATATCGAGTGACTGTCACGATTGGCGTAGTAGCTAGGTGACCGGTTGCTGTGTAATGAGTCGCGGATTTGATTCCTGCGTCGACCAAAAAGTGATAATGGGAATTTTCTGAGGTAAAAAGAAAGCACGCACAGCCGTTGATCATAAGCCTGACTTTTCTCCAGTCGTTTCGGTCTGCCGGATTTCAAACGATCGGGTTTAGAGAGTGAGGGAACAGAAAGTGCCCCTGTGTGTGTGCACACACTTGTGCCCTATGATAATCTCCTGCATAGTGAGCTAGTCTAGTTAGACTTGCCACCAAGATCGAAATCGATCGGGGGATTTTATATTATAATATCGAGTCTTCAATATTGTTGGTCACAAAATTATAATAGTGCAAGATTCCATAAAAAGCATATAATTTTCGGTTCTCAGTAGTATTGTGTGTATTTTTTAATAACTGAATGTTTGTGACGCTTGCCCGGTGACACCTGCAACAAATCAGAGTTAATTAACTTACATTTTTATGACTAATTTTTACATATTTTCAGTATCACATTTTACTATCAACAATACTATGCGTGTACATATTCGCATTATCTGTTGTGAAGATTCATTTTGCTATTGTCGTACTTGAAAGAGGTAACACAGTTTTTTTATCACTTTTATTTAGCCGGTAAACGAGACGACGGATCACCTGATGGTAAGCTATCGTCGCCACTCATGGACACTTCAAACACCAGAGGCGTTACAAGGGCATTGCCAGCCTTTTGTGGTGTTAGGAATTTTAAAATTAGAGAATTGGGGATTGGGAAGATTGGGAAGGGAGGTAATTGGGCCTCCGGTAACCTCACTCACACAACGAAACATGTCGAGTCTGCTCATTCGTGCCGAATGGCTCTCCCACATTTTGTAGATTTTGATTTAGTAAATAATGTAAATAATACCGAGCTAGGTATGCAGTCTTGAGTCAGGATATGAAAATTAGTCCGTCAGTTACATAATTAAACATACAAGACACGACACGTCATATAAGGACACAATACTTAATAAAATGGAGTTAAGTTTAAGGAGTGTGAGATCGTTACGTAGAACGAGCACCAAACGCGCTCTCGTTTCGATTACTTTAAACGTAAAGCAAACTCATGCTAAGAGTACTGAATACATACTAAGAGAATCCAAATAAAATAGTTCTATCTTCCAAGAACTTTACACCAAGCTCTATTCATCAAGTTGCTAGGTACTAGATATTTCACGGAACTTGAAGATTCTAGAAAATTCCACAAACTTTTGCACCTTATTCTCGAAATAAACTTACACAAGGAATAAAACGGTAGAAAACTTTGTGATTTGTATCAATATAAAATTACGTTCTTATTCATGGAAAAATGTACCTAAACTTTATGTAGGTAAAGATTGTTTTTATTTAATTCTGGAAATTTATTAGGAAGAAACTAGTAGTTCATTAGAGCATAGGGTTTTTTATTCAAGGAAGGATAAACAATATTATATAAGCAGGCTAACTGCTATACCCCGGTGACCGTGACGCAAGTACAAAGATGAGATGCCACTGTTACTGAGTAACTGTCTGACAGACAACCTACTACCAAAGCTACTGGTCGTATAGAGCTGAAATTTGGTTTGTGTAATCCGTGGGGTATGTAGGATAGCACGAAAGAGAATTACTAACTATATGTTTTTAATTGCATTCCGCTGTATATGTATTTTCAGCAAACAGTGAGAGTGTGAGTGAGTGTGAGTGAGAGTGAGAGTGAGAGTGAGAGTGAGAGTGAGAGTGAGAGTGAGAGTGAGAGAAAGAGAAAGAGAAAGGATGAGAGTGAGAGTGAGAGTGAGAGTGAGAGTGAGAGTGAGAGTGAGAGTGAGCGATGACACCTCTTTGTGCTTGCTTCATGCCGGTGACTGATGTTAGCGGAGTATTTGCCTTCAACAGATTTCTATCTGTAATCCCGAGTATTTAACAGGGTAGTGATGATAAAATTAATACCTCAATGTTTCCTTTTTAGATATACGCAAATTAATTCTACCAGAAAGCAGACACTTTCTGGTGAGCAACGCGTGTGTTATTGGCATCAGTACTATGTCTGGATCAGGTAAAGTATGTTGCGACTAAATTGTGTAGTTTAGATGTAAGATTTGTGTTCAAGGAGCCCTTAGATGCAGGTCGCTTCCAACCAGTCGTTCTTGAAGTCATTAGGAGAGCCGTAGGCCGTAACAGGACGCAGCGCGTCCCTCAAAGAGTTATCAGACCACCACAGATGGGGCCCAGTAGGGCTAATGAATGAATGAATGATGAATGATCCGGAGCTGCGGATTACATAGCGGGTTTACCTGGGCTCCGGCTCGAAAAGCACAAGTAGGAATGGGGTGTCTTTTAGTAACAGTCTGTCACTTCCTCTCGCCATGCCCAAGGCGGAGAAGTCATTGTGGTCTGCAGACCATGTACTAATTAGACTTTTCTGGTGACTGATAAAGATATGCGAAAAATATCTGTTTGAAAATAATGAATCAGTAAGATCAGCCTCTATAACACACATTTAGAACGAGTAACATTAGCTGACGGAAAATATGCGTAAAAATTACTTCGCGGAATATTAATGATGTATGAAAATAGCTTCGAAATATTGTGTTGTAACAGTTTTGCCTGGAACGCGCATTAGCCATTTTAATTTCGCTAAAATGTTGGTGGTGCGAGGCTCGAACAGGCAGTCTGAATGCGATTCAGCAAAACGTGCCGGTTCCAGCAACGTTTGGCTCGCTGGCTAAATCTGAATTTACATTGCATGCTGCCGGATTTTATATTATACTAATATCGTGGCTCGGATTGGTATGATTGTGATTCCCGACTTTTGAAATTGAAGTTGTCTTTCCTACTGCAGCTGATGCTCACTTAGTTATTGATACAACTATTTCTAATTTAATCCCTAATCATAATATAAGTATCCGGAGCTGCGGACTACCTAGCGAGTTTAAAAAGCAGGAGTAAGGAACAGGGTGGTTTTTAGTCAGTAAGAGTCTGACACTCCTTTTTGCCTCGCTCAAGGTGGGAGAAGTCATTGGATGATTTTCCCCCTAAAAAACAAGGGACTCGAGAAACTCAACTAGCTTCAAGTCATGTTAGAAGCTCATATTCATGAGCATCATTCCGCGACACACAACTGACTTATTTTTTTCCACCCCCAATTGATCACGTGGACAAACTCAGTGTAAAAAAGCTAGTAAAATAATATTGATCAGTTTCTTATTACATGTTATATTTTCTTTATTGTTTCAGTGATTCATTTCATCGCAAATGTAACTGTGTTTACATATTACAATTTGAAGTACTTACGGCCGATTTTATTCAATTGCGGACCTTAAACGATTTTATTTGTAAATATTAAGTTTTTATTGACCTAATAAAGTTCCTAGCCTTAGAATTTAAGGCGTACTCAATCATTTTGTTTGTTTTGTAATTATGATTTGTAATTTAATAACTTAAAATAATGTGTTTAATGTGGTGACCTAAGGTTTTAAAATCCAAGTTTAAATCAAAATTGCCTACACACAACTAGCCGAGAGTTTGAGAATTCAAGCTAATTAATATTAATAATTATCAAATAATCTACGTTTATAGAAACCAACTTCAATCTCCTTTTTTAAGTGTTTAATGTAAAACCTGTTCCTAATTATAACAAACGACATTTCTGAAAACCGCATCAAAATCAGTTCATCCTATTGCGAGATGTACGCAGACAAACATGCATACATTACAGGTCAAACTAAGAATTTCCTCCTTATTTTGAAGTCGTTTAAAAAGAGACTTTAAAATATTGTATTTAGGTGTAATTCGTTAGTGCCTATGTTACTTAGTCACACCAACCGCGACACAATCCAAAGTTGTAAAATTCCTCAATTCCAAATCAGCATTCAATGAATCGAGACGATTTTAAAAAAAAAGGTCAGGCAAATAAAAATCCCTGCAAAGGGAACTCTCTTATTTTCGGGCACGAGTACCTCTGTATTAGCAAGTAAGCAACAATGCGAGGTATTTGGGCCGGAGATAGGGACACAGCTGTTCCCATTCTTGCTGGGGCCGACCCCTAGCTATGGCATTCGAATCTCCATTGAAATTTTTCGTTTCAATTCTTTAGAGTAGGTAAATGTTTGAGCTTGATTGTAACAAAGAGTGAGTTTGTTTGTTGTTGGTAGCAAATTGTATTGAATTGTCAAGTATGTTAGTGATATTGGGTTTTAAGATTTTTAAAGTTTACAATTGGTAGTAGCACAGTTATTTGTTCAAAGGAGAATTGCCAAAAAATGTTTATATTATTACTGGGCTTTGTTCGGTTTCGAAAATTTCTCAGCAGTAGCATGAAGTCTGGAAATGTGTCCAGTATATGGCAATAGGCTCACCCCCTATTACATGGGACTTACAACATATTATACGTGCCATAAAGTGCATCTCTGCCTACCCCTTCGGGGATTAAAGGCGTGACGATATATATGTATGTATGTTTCTATATTATAACTTTCGTGAGACATACTAATTTAATTATTATGTTTTTCGGCTTACGTAATTATTTGACGAGGAACTGGACTAGTTTCAAGCCATGCTAGAGGCTCATATTCATGAGCATTATACAGTTGAAAAAATGAGAACAATGTTAAATGTTACGTTGGTTCATTGCGATGAATAATCTTTTTTGTTAAAATTGAATGGATTATAATATTTGAATATCAAATAATTATAAAGCGAATGGAATAAAATTGACTACTCAACGCCGATATCACAGGCATTTTAAGTAACACAACTTCTGAGAGTTGACCAGTTTTACTGACAGTTTTTAGCATAAGCCGGTAAACGAACATACGGATCACCTGATGGTAAGCAGTGCGTTGCGGCCTTTTGTGTGTTAGGAATTTAAGCGTTGTTGGTGAATCGGGGATCGGAAAGGATATATTGGGCCACTGCTAATCTCATTCACACAACGAAACACAACGCAAGCGTTGTTTCATGTCGGTTTTCTTTGAGGCCGTGGTATGATTTTGGTCGAACTGGCCCATTTTGCCGAAGCATGGCTCTCCCACACTTGGATAGGTTATAAGAACTGGCTGTAAGTGATTACCAGTAGTTGTATAGTTACGACCATTTTTTTAATTAGGTATTCTGTTTGTAGTCCAGTTAAACTTAGGTATTTACGTAGTGAATACTACTTTTACTATTAGTTATTCAAAAATGTTTAATTATACCACTATTTTAGGTGTATAGAAAGACTGTCTGAAGTCTAATTGATACAAATTGGTCATTGACTTGTAATTGTGATCACCAAATAAGTTATTTTGAGTTGGTGGCATATTTTTGGGTTATTCAATATTAAATTATATTGTCGTCATCAACAGTCCACGATAGTTCACTACTGAACTATAGATCTGCTTTACGTTTGATGATTTGACATAATCACCTCGCTTGGTAGGCAGTTTCTGGTTTAACAGGGAAGCTATGCAATGTTTTCTCTGTAAAACGTATGTTCCTTTAGGTCGTTAGTGAAAATTATATGCTACTTTACCAGACTACTCGGAGAGCCTGCTATAGTTTGAAATGAGCACCTAGCTTTACTGACAGACAATTGAATTTGCCCTTTCAAAAGTGCCTAAAACGATTAATTGAAATAAACGCCTTGACTTCTTTATGTACTGCATTTTTAATAACATAACTAGCGAACATATACTGCGTGTTACATTAACCACCTCTTCGAGGTATATAAGTGCGATGTAATTGTGAAAAGCCTTTATCAGCTGTGCTAACTGGAGTCTGCGGCTCGTCTAACCACTTGTCTGCAGTCTGCCAGTCTACATAAACAGGTTGAAGTAATTTACTCAGCTGTACGGAGCCCCTACCAGTGGAACTATGAAGTA
The DNA here is from genome assembly GCF_023101765.2 of Spodoptera frugiperda. Classification (NCBI taxonomy): domain Eukaryota; kingdom Metazoa; phylum Arthropoda; class Insecta; order Lepidoptera; family Noctuidae; genus Spodoptera; species Spodoptera frugiperda. The sequence continues at coordinate 6,077,860 of NC_064222.1, forward strand.
ATTTAAATTTATCGTTTCCCCACATTAGGATTTCGTTATTAAATCGTTGTTTTGTTTTATCGTTTATTAAATCGTTGCCCCACATTAGGATTTTCTCCTGTGTCGTGGGTGCGTTTACAAACATACAAGTTCACATGCACATGACACCCAGACCCGAAACAACAATTTGTGGATCACACAAAGAGTTGCTCCGTGCGGGAATCGAACCCGCTACACGTTGCACGGCAGCCAGTTGCCCAGCCACCGCGCCAACCGTGCAGTCAAACTCAATATTAAAAGTTGTCTTGAAAAATATTTTTAACGTGGTATAGAGTAGATAGTCAGTCGTGGTACAGAATACGTAGCGTAGGCAGACCTCCCAGTAGATGGACCGACGATATCACCAGAGTCGGGGGAGCCAGTGGATGTAGGTGGCGACTTGTCGTTCTGCGTGGAGGACCATCAGGTTGCTTGTCAGTTTTTTTGTTCATATCTCATTAAAAATTAAGTATGATAAGGACTTAAGCTTCGTGTCACATAAGTACAACATCTTGTCTGCGTAACTATTTTGAAAGTATCAAGTATTTGCACTTCAAATATTTTGCTTTTCACAATTAATGTCGATTCTAGAATTATACGAATATGTCTTTTAGTTCATAATAAAATCACCGGTTTACAGAGGCAACATATCGCAACCAATGAGGTTGATCCGATTTGCGATTATTGCTAGTTGAAAACTCTACCAGTTTATAACTCGAACATCAATGTCTACACTTGTACATCTCGTATAAATGTTCATTCCCAACAATTTTTCAAATATTTCTCGACTGTAACTCGGTTCAAAAGCATCGAATAGTGACTCTAAGGTAGCAGTAGCGTTTTATAAGGTAAGCTATGAATGGCACGGAATGAAAGCACACGCGTACGGAGCCGAGTGAGACTATCATTAAGGAACTAGAATTGACATACTGCGCACACTGGTGGTTTATTTAATGTAGATCTAGGGGAGAATAGAGGGGATTATATTTCTAGAAGAAATTAGTTTTATTATTTTTATATTTTGATAAATCTAGTGTCACTATCACAGTAAATACGAATCCAACAACTCCTCTCCAAAATCCATCAAGCCATTTAGGCTGCAGAGCGTGCCAAACAATTATACATACATACATACTCTCGAATAACCCTCTTTCTGGCGCAGTCGGGTAAAAACATAACCCTCCTTCTGGCGCAGTCGGGTAAAAGTAACCGCACGATTTTTGATGTTTTATGAATCCCAGTAGTATATATTGTCGCTATCCTACTTTTCTTGTATTACAGAAAAAACTAGAGTAAGTACTTGGAATATAGAATTTTATTGGAATTTTTGTAACGAATCATCAAATATAAAAGAAATGTGGTGGGAAGACTATGTTTTTCACCATATATTCGCGTAACAGTCAATTCTATTTGCTACAAAACTCATTTCACTTAAAAAAATTGGTTAGTTAAAATAAAATTAAACGACTTTATTCTGAAGATGTACTTATTTGGCGTGCAACTATCATGCATTTAATATACTATACAGTATATTTTTTGTGTGTTTATAAACATATTATGTAATTGTATATTACCTAATTAGATTCTAAATAGTTAAAATTTATTCTAAGTTATAAAAATACATAATCTACATACAATTGATATGTAAACAATAATACTTGTGTCATTAAGAAATTTTAGCAACAATATTTGTCATTAGATATTAGACCTTAAGTTGCTTGCCCGACAGGGTCCTTAATTGTTATCCATATATTATTTAAGAACTAATATCAAATCTTGCTCATTTGCTTCCTAAGGCAAGCAGATAAAGATTTAAAATTTGAATGTATTAACGAGATTTGTACTATGTGACTGTCTACTTAATAAAATATAAGAAATTTCCCTCTAGACTTCCCTAGTTCTACCTTATCAGGCATGTTTGCACAGCAAGCGACTCGTTATTGAATTAAGCGCAGTTCGCACCTAAAGCCGAGTGTCATACTATTCTTATACCTGTACGTATAACTTTATTGTGCCATGTGGGGTCTTACAATATTCTGCACATTAAAGTATAGCCATGTGGGGTCTATTGTCAACTGTAGGGGGTCTGCTTTGAGTCTACTATGGGTAGATGCATAATGAGTGTATGTAATGTACTTGGTGGTATGTAATTTTGTTATGAGGTTGGAAAAGATGAACTTAGGTGAGACTTTATTCTGATAATGTCTTCGTTAGAATAGATTTTGGTATTTTTAGAGGAAAAGATTAGGTTAAAATACATTGGACTGCTAAAACTGTAAGTTTTTGGCTCAGTTCCTTTAGTAAAATTAGTCCAAATTAATGCCTAAAGCAAAATATGCGGACTGAAGTGGCAATGGATAGGCCACGTCGCTCGAAGGACTGACTTGGCCGATGGGCCAGGAAGACCTACCTACCTGGGCACACCTCTCACTAGGTCAAGTCGCGGGGAGCCAGAGGATAAAGGTGGTGGCTTGTCGTTCTACGTGGAGGACTAAGGAGCAGGCTTTTGTTCAGCAGTGGACATCTCTCGGCTGATGATGATGATGAATACTTAAAGCACCTAGGTTGACTTAACAGGTAACCCTTAATTACTTTATACCCACTAATTCAGGAACAACACCAATACAACACAAAACTATCCCAAAAAGAAGGAAAAGGCAATAAATACATAGGTGATACAGCGCTAGACAGACATAGAGTTGGGTGACAATTACAATTTGTAGCGAAGTAGCGAAATAGCGAAACGCTACAACAAATAGCTGCGAGTGAGATATTGTATTAGCTCCATAGACGAGTCAACCGCTGCTAATATTTTACCGTAACTTTCAGCTACGAAGTATTGGAGGAAAGGGATTTGGTAGAATATATATATATATATATTTTTTATGGTAAACGAGCAGACGTATTATCTGATGATAAGCAATCGTCAATCGCCCATGGACACTTGAGACACCAGAGGCGTTACAAGTGTGTTGCCGGACTTTTCGAGGTTAGGAATTTAAAGGTTGTTGTTCGGTTGCCTCGTTGTTCGAGTGGTAGCAAGGGGTATCCGGTCAGGCAAATTATTACTAGGCTTTTATCGGTTTTTCGAAAATTTCTTAGTAATAACACGGAGTCTGAAGTTGTGTCCAGTATACCCTGCAATAGGCAATAGGCTGACACCCTATTACATGGGACTTATAGCACAAATGGTGAAAAGTGAGTATACAGTGTTATTACGTGTCGTAATGTGCACCTTCTGTCTATTCCGTCAGGGATAAAAGGTTTGACGAAACGATAAACTTTATTAAATTTTACGTAACACGAAAGTAATAAAAATTTTTGTAGTGTAAAAGATATAAACAGCAAGTTATTGTATTTTCCATTTTCCAACAATTTTCCAGTTGATCTGACTACGAGTAAGAATAGCAGAAAAACATAAATTATTGCTTTTCCAATATTCGGGTTCACAAAACAAAATTTTGATATCAAAAATTACCACGGTAACGGTAAGTAAAGGTGTATAAATACTATGTTACACTTTGAGGGAGTGTCATGCTTCGGTACGAATGGGCTGGAGTGATACCACGGCCTCACAGAAAGCCGACGTGAAACAACGCTTGCGTTGTATTTCGTTGTGCGAGTGAGGTTACCGGAAGACCAATTACCCCTTTTTCCAATCTTACCGATCCCCGATTCCCCAACAACCCTTAAATTCCTAACCCTCAAAATGCCGGCAACGCACTTGTAACGCCTCTGGTGCTTCGGGTGTCCATTGCCGGCGGCAATTGCTTATTATCAGGTGATCTGTCTGCTCGTTTACTAGCTTATAGGTACCGTACCATAAAAAAACATGTGCTTATGCATAATAAGCAAACATTTCTTCATCCAAAAATCTCTTACATTTTTTCGTAGCTCCAAGTCCCGTCAGTTCATTACTCGCCAGAAGACGTTAGCTCCGTTCGACGGTGGCGCCCCCAAGCGGCGTTCGACTTTTTCCGATTATTCAATTACACCCGTCGCCGACTAATTAATGGTTTTGTAATTAATTGTTAGTTTAATTGGATTTTCGTTTTTTTTTCTCAATGCCTCCCTGTCTTTCGGAGTTTAGGGAATTGTTAAGTCATGTTGCCAAATGTTGCGTTATGTAATATTGCGTAATGTTTTTGTTACGTAATGTTTATGATTGTTGAGGAGAACTTAGGGTTGTGTAATAGTTGTGTAGGTAAACAGGAGTATTGAACTTTAGTTTTCGGGGAAGGTTAATTCTATCTTCCTTGTAATATGAAATCAAATTTATACCTAGTTATTATTATTAAATGGTTTTATTTAGCTTAACTTGTTTATTAGTTTGTGTTAAATATAGTGATTGGAATTTTTCCTCTTTCAGACGACAGAACAAACAGATTTTTGGTACACACTCTCATTCTTGATGACCGTACACATTAAAACTTAACATTAAAAATATATTTTATGTGTTACTTGTTTTAAGGATGCCATTTGAACCATAAATTGTCTCAATCGATCGTACAGTGATTGTAAGTGCGACTTATTCATTTAGGGTGATTTTCAACCAAATGTGCTATGTGGCCATGCTACGAAGATGTAATAGCTAAGCTGAAACTATGTAACCGTTTTCACTGATACTGAGCCATGCGAGGAAAATGCTGCGCTTAAGTATGCGATGTATTGATATAAATATCTCAAAAAAAAATCTATATAAAAAACATAGCTTCGCTGAGTCTTTTTCCACCAGTGCTAAGCTATGTGTACCGATGAATATGATTATCAGTAAGGGTCTGATACCCTTGCCTTCCGAAGTTTTACTAAAACAATAAAAAAATCGTCGTAGAAACAAAAAAGGAAACTGAACAATAGATTTCATAAACAAGAATGAATTATTTACCGAAAAAGTATACATATATGTACCTACAATCATACATATGTAAGTACGTAGGTCGCAGTATACATGAGCGATGTTGTAATATTATGAATAAAATATAGTACATTTCCAACGCTTGCTAATTACGCTCCGATCGTGTTTTGTTCAAATATCAGACGGAAGGGATTGGCTCTTGTTTGCGTATGAGTTTATGTTGATGGGTACCTATTATATTCTTGGTATTTATTTATTTATATATTATTTTATTTCGCATCGTTGTTAAAATTTGTCAGCTCTTAAAGGTTTTGTTGCTGCGGTTTTATTATTCTTGGTTAGATCCATTGTCAGATCTTTTAGTTATGAAAATTGAACTCTTAAATAATTGACTTTAAAAGGAGGTTTTCCATTTGATCTGTCCTATATGTGTTTGTGTGCGGTTATCTCGCGTCTTCTTTACACTTTCGTGCTTTGATGCGGTCTTCCGCATAGTATTTTTCAGACTTAAGAGAAGGTTGTATTCACATTAAATGACCAAAAACTTAGGGCGATAGAGAAAATTTAAGGAGGTACCCTATTTAGTTTATTTATCATGATTGGGTGGTATCTTTTAATACTTAATGGTTAAAATCGCATAGCATTCGAACAAAACGGTAAATTCCTCATTATAACTTCTAATTACCTATAGTCCTTAGTAGGTACCTAAGTATATATTTTTTATTTATATTTGTTCTCCACGGACTCTTGGTCCGTGCCGTGCTTGTTTGGTGCCCTTGTCAAACATTTTTTTTACGATAAATCTAATCAATATTAAGTATAGTACCTATGTTACACACTACTACTTAACTATTCTAGTAACTTTAGCATTTAATAATCAAGTCAGTATAAAAACTAATATCCTACCCAACATTATATTCCTATTTAAATATGAATATTAACACGTTAGCGCGAAACACCGGGATATTCAGTATATTCACACCTCGGCAAAGTGTCACGTTTTATGAGACTTCATAAATTACCAGCCACTAAGCGCTGAACACTGCTAAATGAAGAGAAAACGTTTGTACCACGTCACAGTGACGCACTAGGCTGTTTCTACGTCACTGGATAACAGCGTATGACGGAAAAAAAGTAAAATTGTTATTGTGAAACAAATTACTTAAATACCTATAGGTAAGTAGCGAAAATATCATAATATCATATATCTCCATCGTAGGCCGCATCATCACTTACCATCAAGCGAGATAGCAGCCAAACATCGGCCCATAAAATATATATTGAAGATTGCAACGGGATATTTACCATGTTTTTCTATTATGAATCAGTTTACCTTTGATCGATATTAAGAACTAGCTGACCTGGCAAACTTCGGACCGCATCAATTTTTTTTTCTCACCTTTTAAACCTTCCCTGGACTTCCACATATAATTCAAGACCAAAATTTGCCAAATCGGTCCAGCCATTCTCAAGTTTTAGCGAGACTAACGAGCAGCAATAGATAAAATAATCTTACATGGTTATTTCACTTGCAAAATGCACTAATTACTGCACCAATATAACACTAAAAATGTTACGAATTTTCCTCCTAAAACGACGTCATCAACAGCTCATAATAGTCCACTGTAGGATTGCATAGGCTTCCTCTACAAAATAGGAATATGTCACAGATGATGTATGTCATACATAACCTCACGCCTGTCTCTCATGGAGGTAGGCAGAGACAATGGAACGCCAATTGCTATGAATCTTACATACCTGTTTCGCTTCATCAACAGTCATCATTCTTTTCATGCATGCTTGTCGGGTGAAGGATACCTACTTTTAATTTGGCTATTCTTTAATATATCAGAAATCTGTTTTTTACAAATATGTCCGTCTAGGGCGTCCTCTAAGCTTTATTTACAACTTTTTTCTTTTATCCAAAGCAGATATATGAAATTATTTCTTTTGTTTTTTTCCACATTATAATAAATAATATTATAATCAACTTATGTAGATCTAGTCTAAAATCAAATCATTTTTTTTAACCACTACTTCACGTCACGTCACGTTTTTTCATCTAAGTGCGTTACCATCTAAACGCGACGGTGTTATTTAGTTAATTAAGCATATTTCACAATACAGCTCTAAGCTTTCTCCTTCAATGAGCTTGACAGTGATGGAAATTATTATAAAATGCCAATATTTCTCTTGTCGTATTAATGTCTGTACAATCATCTTCATTGCGTTAGTCATAAGTATTCGTTTGCATCTATATATAATAATTATCATCATCTTAAATAAATGACGTCTATTGCTGACCATAAGCCTATAATATCGACAACAATTACATTAAAATCACAGTACAATGCTAGCCGGAGCTGCGGACTACCTAGCGGGTTACCGGGGCTCCGGCTCAAAGAGCAGAAGTAGGAATAGGGTGGTTTTTAGTCAGTAAGAGTCTGACTCTCCCTCTCACCTCACTTTGGTTGATTTTCCCCCTCGAAAAATAGAATACTAGACTATAGGTCTACTCTTAATTAAAGCGTTTGCTATAATCGCTATGCTTGGCAGGCGGGTTGGAGATCATTATTAATCGGATTATTGCTAATTGTTCATGCCCTTTTGGTATCTTTTTTATGAGATACGTCCGTAAACGTTATGTGCGTGTGGAGTATGTAACGAAACGAGCAGACAGATCACTTTTTGATGATAAACCAGTAATCGGCAGTCGATCACATCACACCCGAAACATACAAGTACACATACACATGACACCCAGACCCGAAACAACAATTTGTGGAACACACACAGAGTTGCTGCGTACGGGAATCGAAACCACTACACGTTTTGTGGCAGCAGGTTGCCCAGCCAATCGTGCAGTCAATAATTTACAAAGCAAGTTTAAAGTACAGTTAGACGATTGTCGAACCAAACGGCTGAGGTCTCAGTCCAATGCAGCTATCGAGTAACATTATACTACCAAATATTTCACACATACATAAATTAACATACAACTTGAATATTGATACGATTCGCTTCAAATTGTGTGGCCTTTGGTTTATTGAAATGTGAATTTATTCTATTCTAGCAGTTCTCATTGTTTTCGTTGTAATCCAAAATGTTGGTTGAAGTTTTGTGTTTGTAGGGAGATTTTGTTTAAAACTAGTTTCTGCCAGCGGCTTCGCTCACGTTTCTGAGGGATAAAAAGTAGCCTATGTGTTGTTAAAGAGTATTATCTACCCCTGTTCCAAATTTCATCCCGATCCCTTCAGCCGTTTTGACGTGATTGAGTAACACACACAAACTTTCGCATTTATAATATTAGTAAAAACTAAGAAGTAAGATACTCATAGTTGCAAGATTCCATTTCACAGACAATTAAAAAAAAAACTGGTCAGAAAGATTATTGCTTAGTACCTAATCTAGAAATATGTGGTAGTATGTGTACCCCAGGCTTAATGGGGTTCATTACCATAAATTAAATATACACCTAGTCTATTTGACTTAAAAAAGGTAACTTCCCGTCGATTTCATCCCCTGCTCGGCTCAGCTCCTATTGTTCTTAGCTTGGTTTTTTATATCTATAGAACACTTTGTTCTATAAATGGACTATCCGATTCAAAAAATTATTCAATTCGGAGCAGTAGTTTGGTAGATCAATACATGAACAAACTCGTCAGTTTTATACATTAAATTCAATAAGTAAATATTTTGTAGATGTTCAATATTTCTTTACTACTAGCTGACACGGCAAACTTCAACGCGCCTCAAACATTTTTTGATTACTTTTTAAACCTTCCCTGGACTTCAACAAATACCTAATTCAAGACAAAATTAGCCAAATAGGCCCAGCCGTTCTCGTGTTTTAGTGAGACTAACGAAACGCAAATCATTTTTATTGAATTTTTTATTGGATATTGGATTTTTTATTGAACAAACATTCATTATATATTGGTATGACCTATCATAACAATTATGTTTTAATATCACCGTTTACTTACCCAATCTATGACATCTAAATAAGCCACACTTACACACACGTGATAAACTTTATAACACATCCCCTCCCATCATCTTTCAAACGGCGCAGCTGCTTAACTTAGCCCCCTATAACTAAGTTACCAACTTACTTCGAAACTACATACGAAGCACACTTTGATTACAAAACTTATTTCGATAGTAACACAGGTGATTTTGTAATGTACATAATTAGTTATTAGTTACAAAGTCTATTTATAGACGTTACTGGTACATTAAAATTACTATAGCTTTTTTATCGTTGAAGTCAACAACCACGGTAGGCATTACCTGGCGGGTTACCAGGGCCCTGGTTCAAAGTAAGAGAAGGAAAGTTAGTAAGTTTGAGTTTAACGTTCTCTCTCGCCTCTCCCAAGGCGAGGGAAGTCAATCGATGATTTTTCAAGTTCCAAAAAAGGTTTCGAATTTGGAGAGCCAGTAATTTCTATCTATGTATGATGGGATAGAAATTACTGGTACATTTAGTTATTGTTAAAGTAACTTCTTGATAATGTAGCTTTCTATTAATGAAGGAAGAGTCTAAGTGACTTCAAGCTATTAAGAAATTTCTGCTTTATAAAATTGAGTAAAGAATTACAGAGATTAGTAAATATGAATAAGTTTGAAACTCTCACCTTACCTAAGGCCGAAGAAGTCATTGAATATTTTTTAGGTACTGTGTGAAATCACCTATGTCGTCATCCAGGTAGAGTTAGCACTAAATACTTGTTTAGGATGCAAATAGTCATACAATAGGTACTTTTTATAGATTTTCCATTAAAATATACTTAAAATCTGTTGAAATTGTCTGCACTGTGTTGTTTACCACATCTCCCTTGTGACAGTGATACGGATGAGTACCTACTTACTCTGACGTCATATTAAATCTGTGTAGATGTAATTGAACAATTACGTGACAATATTTTTATAGTTAAAAAATTAAAGCCTTATTTATTCTAATAATTCTGTTGCTAAATAATAAATAAATAATATGTGATATATTATTTTTTTTTTTATTTCTTTTAAGGTATTTTTAAGTTGTAAACATTTTAGTTATACTTATTATTTAGTTAACTAGCTTTTGCCCGCGACTTCGTTCGCGTGGAATAGTGACTTCCGGCAAATTTTTGGTTTTAACCACATAGTTCCCGATCTCGCGGGATCTCTTCAAAAATGAGATGTGGAAGATATTCCAGGGAACTCTTCAAAAATCAACATAATGAGCTCTGCGTTTGAATTTAATAGATGTATACTCACTTAGGGCATTGAAAAAATAGTTTAAAAACGGACTTAAACTAACTTAAAACTAAAGAAAGCTACGAATTACGAATTTATAACAATTAAAAAAGAAACTATATTACAACCTATCCTCTATGCTATAATAACCAAGCTTAAACTAAATAATTTAAAAGAAACGACTTAAATCTATTCTAATTAATTTATAAATTAGACTTACAATTTTATTAAAAAAACTAACTACAGTAACTACTAATAATCGATATCAAACTAAACCTACGTTAAATAGTTTAACCAAAAAACCAGGAAAACCCAACAAATAAACTTATTAATTGACAAATACAACGAAACCAATTTAGAATATACGAAACAGCAGGACCACTACAGACAAATAATCATACGACTGATACACTTTTTCTACGATAGTACCGAAGCGCTCGGCCGATACCCAACCAAATGAATGTAACGAAACCATAGCGCGATCTATTTCGATCCCAACGCCATCTATCGAGGATAAAGACAACTTGGATTATTTATTTATACTCCGTTCGGGCATTTTCTTTGTACTAAAAGTTTAATTATATTGATATTATTTTTTTCATACCTTTTTACTATTTATTTACTTTTTTTCGATGAATTAAAACAATAACATGAGCCGAAGTCGTGTAACGATCGACATAGAATTATTTATAAATAATTTATTTCTTATTTTTATTTTTTGATTTTTGAAATAAAAATATATCTATGTCCTTTCTAAGGTTCTAAACTATATCTGTACCAAATTTCAACCAAATTCGTCAAATAGTTGCGGAGATTAATGGTATAAGCATAGAATGTTCGACGTGATTCTTTAATTTGACATAACTTTTTTATTTATGAACCGATTGACATGAAACAAACACTAAATGTAAAGGGGATTGACCAACTTGTATGGGACTTTGGCTATTTTTGAACAAGCACTTCAGCTAATAATATATGTTTGATTTATTAGTTCATATCAGTAAGAATGAAGATACAAACTTAGTTTTGTATCAAGATTTATATTTAGATATTTTTTTACATTTTATTGAAACTGATTATGCGTGAAATAAAACATTTTTTTCTATTAAATTGCATTATTAATCCGATTCATATGTAATTAAAATATGGTCAAGGAACTCGGCAGATGGATTAATAATTTTCTGGTACCTTGCCCAGCTTAAAAACCAAATAATAGTTATTATATGTGCACATCAACCTACTGTTCTATGACCCACCATGCAGTTGCAGCAATAATGTTTTATGGCTGTCCTGCCTTTAGTGTTATTTTCATATAATATATATACAAAATATGTTTTCCTACTAATGTGTCTACTTTGTATTTTCCCACGCAATAAATTGGAGTTTCAACACTCACAATGCAAAAGAACAAAGCGAATAATATCTGTCATTTTGACGAAAAACATAACAGATTGACAGCAGGTTGGCAGTACTAAAGTCAAATTCAAAGCCAACTACTACAAATACTTGGTCTTATCATAACAAATACCAATAAAAATCGATTTTTTTAAAGTACAAATTGATACAAAGTTATTAGCGTCAGACATTTACTAAAATATAAATAAAATACATTTTTGTTGAGCAGCCTGTTCAAAAATAGCCAGATTTGGACAATCTCCTTTAAGCATCCCACAATATATTCGTGAAAACCGCATCCAACTCGGATCAGCCGTTTCTGAGATTAGCGCGCACAGACGAACAGACAAACAGACAAACAGACAAACAGACAAACAGACAAAAAAAAAGTTAATTACATTTTTGGGTTCGACATCGACATAACAATAACCCCTGCTATTTTTTTTATTTTTATTTTCAATGTACAGACAGCACTTTTCTACGATTTTATTATATGTATAGATATAGATGTGCAATTATTAAATGAATCCTTGTTTATTAATTAATATAGTTTGCGAAATTAATGTATATTAAATAATCTTTAAAAAAAGATTACTTACATCTAATATGTTATATTGGTATGTACCTAATATGTGTATTTTTTTAAGGGGAGGAAATCATCCAATGACTTCTGCCTTGAGCGAAGCGAGAGGAAGTGTCAGACTCTTACTGACTAGAAACCACCCCGTTCCTACACCTATGGGAGACAACCAAGAGGTTATGTATCTACATATGTATGTATGTATGTTTTGTGTAGAACACACTTCCTAAGCTATGTAACAATTAAAGTATTCGACACAATGTTAATGCTTGAATAGTAATTCTTTGTCCAACGTCATAACAATTTGCACGTGAGTACTTGACATTGCAAAAACACGTGATTGTACTCGTACATCTAAATATTCCGATACGATGTTTTTGGTGGTGAACTTTTAGGTGGAAAAATTGTTGAATTTGTAGTTATAGGTATACCAATAATGATCTTGATCATCATTCTATAATCCTTTAATGCACGCTGCACACCTTGTGATGTACGGTAACTGTGTAGTTGTAGCTGCAGATACAATTTTAATCTATTCTTAATTCAGTTAAAACATAGTGTACAATTCAACTGTTTGTTCTACACTCCTTACGATTTAGCTGTAGGTACAGTTATACAGTTAAGTCTGCACAGTTAAATCGCAAGGTAGCCAGAGCTGCAGACTGCTTAGCGGATTACCACCGCTCCGACTCGAAAAGCAGAGTTAGAACAGGGTGGTTTTTAGTCAGTAAGAGTCTGACACTTTGTTCTCTCGCCTCACCTAAGGCGGGAGAAGATGTTGGTTGATTTAACGTCAACAAAAAAAGGTATGGTGTATCAGTCATACTGTCATCGCTTTTGGTAAAATTGGCTTTTGTAACAGTGTTTGAATTTTGAAAATGGAATCCTAGAAGTTAAAGGCCAGTTATTGATTGTTTTGATAAAAAAAAAATAACATAAGGCAGAATAACAAAAAGAATGGTCTTTGAAAAAGTACACATAGAAAAAGTAAATAATATTGGCTCTGTTCTCAATTCATCGTCTCTTTCATATAAATAATTACGGCTTATGATACACATTTCAAAAAATAAAATGATTAATGATTGTGATAACCGTACATATTAATATCAATGCTTTGTTGCTACTTGAAAAATATACTTTTAATATAATTAAATTGAAATTGTCCTTGATAAACTGAACTTGTTGTTGCGTATGTTCGACTTTAACCAATAAATACCTTTTGACCTTTGCCAGTGTAAAACATTTTACCGAACATATTCAAATTAAAATTATTTATTTATAATTTTCGCAATGAAATACATAAGTGTAATTATTTTCTTTAAAATATAACGATATCAAAATATGTATTTCAATTAAAAACACTAATTTATTTATTTTCACCATATTAAAAAACTTTATAGGCATAATGACATGTTGACCTTTGCCTTCAAACAGTTTGACATTTCGAACTGCATGCGAAACAAGTGACAAGCGTATTGACAACTGACATTACTTTTGGCGGGAACGTTGCAGTTTGCTAATGTCAAATCATTGTCTATTTTTATCTATTTTCTGTGCACTTTTCGTTAAAAATATCTGATAGTAAATAGTATATTTAACGTTATTATAGTGAATACGTTGGCTACTAGTTAAATGCTTATGGTAATTGAGTGGCAGGTCAGGGGATGCTTGGAATTGAACTGAAAACATGTCATTAACAAACAAAGCAACTTTAATGCCGTAATGTTACTGTCAAAGGGGAATTATTGGGAGCTTGTAGTTATTACTCGGTATTTTGGTGAGTATTTTATTGATATTATTATACAACTATATAACATTTTAAGTAAAATAAAGGTCATATAGCTAGATGGTAATTTATTATGTAATTCTTAAGACGTGATTTTTATAAGGTAATTTAATTTAATGATACTTAAATGATATTTATTTTTGCAAATAGGTTACAAAGTTACTCTTTAACACGTCAATCTCTGAGAAAAATGATCATAAAACTAACTGAAAATCCAGTTTAAGATTTTTAAGTCTAGTTAGTCATTTGATTGTAAAGCGATAAACTCAAAATTAATTTTAAAATGCCACACGTGTTTGACTTAAGCTTAATTTTCACATTAGGTACTTTTTAATGTGACACAAATGTCTAATAAACATACATAATTTGGTAGCTATGTAGTAAACTCTGCCAGTGACTTTGTGAAAACAATGAAATTGAAATTAACTACGACACGTGTGACGTTAAAATCAGAAGTAACGTAACTTATATACAGGCTGTTGTTTATTTGGTTGAACGAAATGTGTAGTATTTAATTTATTATATTATGTGTATATTTCCATGATAATGACCTATGTATGATAAGTTTACTAATTGTATTTATAATGGAGTTCAGAATGATACCTAAAAATCTGTTATTTGGATGTGGTTAAGTCTTTGACTGTCAATATAAAACTGTTGAAGGTAAATCCTCTGCTAACGTCGGTCACCGGTGACCACCACGGCGTTCAATGTGTTAAAGTAAATATCTTTTTATTGTTTTTAGGAAGAACGGGACCAATGTGGCGATTAATCAATACTAGTTGGTTATTAAATTGCCACCATAATAATGCCACGAATTCAAACACACCTAAGAATTATTCCATTATTTTCAAAATGTCATCTAAATATGGCTCATCGAAATTTCCAACTTCCATATTTGAAAATACGTGACAATGTCAAACTCAAGAGGGATTACAAGACTATTGAAACTTGGAGAATGTTGAAGTTTGGCGTTAATTATTAATCTTCTGACATCACGATCGGCATTAAGTTTATGTTTCGAAGAAATTACGCGGGTAACACTCTGTTCCTATAAAAGTTATTTTTAGATGATTAAATTTCAATTAAGACAATTTTTCTTTTCAAACGAGAGGAGGATATGAAATTAGTTTTAGTGATAAATGAGTTTTTAAAGTTCTAGCGTAACTCCTAAACGACGCTTTAGTTCTTGATATTCCTACTATTACTGTCGGTTTCGATTATGCGTTTAAGAAAATCTTTTAAGAATTTTAAATATCTAAAACTTAAAATAAATGCTTCTACAACGTTCTATAGACGTAATCAATGACAGTTACACAGCTGTCAAAAAGTGTAATTTTGTGAACAACCTGTATGTATATTTTTTTAATCATTTGTTTTAAATACTACAACGCGTTCGTCACGGAGTCCAGACGAGTGGTTGTCGGCTGCCGGTACCCACGTCCCAGGATCGTTTCCCAGACTGTGATTTTTCATATATTTTGTAAAAGGAAAATAGAAAGGTGAGTGGCGGATCTTTCTTAATTTTCGTTTTTTTAGTTTTTACTTTCGGTATTTTCTTTTTTGTTGATAGGATGGAATAAAATTGAAATTGTTTTTGCCAGTGTTTCATAAATAATAATTAATTAGAATGGTAGAATGTGTGATTTTGTATACAGTTAGTTTTTTAATAGACTTTTAATGTGGTACAGTTTAGCTTTAATATCCGTATACCGATTCTCTGAATAGGTTTATTGACAATATAGTTTACTATATTCATTTATAAAATAACGCAAATAATTTCGTAGATATCATGGCTGATAGTGCTTTAGTGATGTTTCTTTTACAAATCGAACTAGTATTAGAGCCCGTTTCATAATGTCTGGATAGCCGCTACGTATCAAACTTAAATTAATAACGTAATTTGTAGGAACTATCTACTATATTCGTTTCTGTCTGGTAAACTATACCTACCTACTTATATGGAGGTGGTAAAACGGGCGCTTAATATCATACCATTTATTCTACACGTACTTATTCATTCTGGGACTAAAGAGTGTCTTCCGATATCTAGATACCTAACCATATTGTTCGCGATAAATAATAGAAACACTTTCAATCGTATTTAAATTACTTTAATAGTTATTCAAATTCAGTAATAGTACGGCATAGTAGTACTTTGGACTGTTTTTCAAATGTTCAAATGGTGAAACGTATTATTTATTTAATATTATAACACCTAGGAGGTTTTTGCTTTAATCTGACTTACGTTACAAACAAAAATCTCACAATTTCGACATCCAATTTTGAACTTTAACGCGTTCAAACTAAAAATCAAAGTACAAATCGATTACTCAATCACTATTTAGAGTATTATAATAAAATTGCCCTTTATGACGCAATAAATTGGAACAGTTTTAACAAATTAACAATTAAATAAGTCTAAAAAATACAAGTTTCCGATACATTGTTTAACAAATAACTTAACTTTAAATCAATAATCAATTCTACGCTTGTTACTCAATATTTAATCAATACTTGTCGAATGGCCGTGAATTGTATAAGAATTTTGTATATAATTGTATGTATATTTATAGTACCTACATACATCTATATGTATCACTTAATCACATCACACAACAATAGCCTGTGAGTGGCTATACGTTTACTCAATGCAATTTCATATGGCAATTTCAAACTTATAATTAGAAATTATAAGCCCAGGTTTTCTCGCGCTGTTTTTCTTCACTGTTAGTCAGTGGTCTCTAAATAATATTAGAAAGTACATTATAACTCGGAAAACATCACATTGGTGGTCGTCGTTGTTAGGTTTTGAACCCTCTTTCGTATCATCACGCATGAGAAGCGGGCGTCTCAAACTTTCGGGCTACCACAACATATAGTTTCATTAAACGATATTATCATAACATAGTACCATGTAATGCCACGTGAATGTTCCTGAAATTTTGTTTTTTATTTTATATTACCACATACCTAGTAGGTATATACTTAGTCATTTAAGTAGTTTCATATTATTTTATTTACTGTCAAACCACATTACACTTAAAAAAAAAAAAAAATAGGTATGTGAAATAATAAGTAAACCAACAATTAAACTGCAATAACCTTCTGAAATGAAGTAAAAAGTCGAAAACAATAATGAATTATACTTCATATTTTTTAGGTTACAAAGTCCGATAACATCAACGTACAAGTTACAGAACGAATGGTTGGTAAAAAGTAACAAATTAAAAATAAATAGTATAAAAACGTCTGAAAAGATTTTTCCCACGCGAAAAACCCACATTGTTTATCATGTTAATTTAAAAAAAAGGCATATTCAGAATCCATATTTTCCACAATATATTATAAATAGAAGCAAAATAATATCATTGTAATTGTTTATAATATCATTGTTCGGAAATAAAGAAAGCATCTTAAAGTATTAATAAAAAGCCAACGCGGTTTTAACAGAGGTACATCTCCATGCTTGTTTAGACTCGACAAGCACATACAAACTCCAAGCGCACCCATATCTCGCTTGGTATTTTGAATGTCGTTTACATGCTTGTGAATGCTCAGAGTGCTACATACATTCAAGCAAGTGCCCTTTGATCTATGTCCAATAGCCGATAGTAATCCGGATCCTGTACAAGCGTCTACAAGCTCACGTAAGCCAAGCCAAACGGTATCTTGATACACTTGTGCTTGTAGACGCTTGTCGAGGCTTGGCAAGCATGAAAACGGACCTTGAAATTTATCTTTAACAGTTTTCTGAAGGCATTCAAACATTGCATGCTAGGTTACAAACACGTCCAAACACAATAAATATACATAAAAATTAACAATTCAACGCAGTAACACACCTATAGCCTTATAAATATATTAAAATACTGTAAAAAAAACACATTTTCCGTGAAATTGAATCGGACCAGTATCGGTGACAATCGGCAACCCGTAGGTCAATTACGTTGCCATTCATTTGCATATAGTTTGAATAATATGTCTTGTTTACCGATTCAAATATACGATTTATATCGATGTAAATCGGTCGATGTCATTCATTTTGGATGAGGTTGGATACTTTATACTATATGTATATTGTTACCGTTATATTGTATAATGCATTCATAGGTATTTTGATTGTTCCGGTAGTTAAATAAAGCTGGCTTGTAATTTTTGAGTGAACTTTTGGATTGTCAAGTTCGGGCAAATAGTTCTCAAAACAATATTGAGTTTACTAAGAAAAAAACCATCTTTTAAATCTGTTTCCATATCACTTCTATTCATACAAATATTATCAAACAGTTGTACTAAATGTTGTACCTTCTACCTAGAATTTGATTGCCAATCCTAATAGCAACGAATGGATTTATCTAAAATGTTGCAATGTCTGTAAATGGCCACTAAGTCTTAACACTATAATAATTCTGTGACTATCATTTGTACACTTAGTTGCAATACACGTTTTGACTTTGACTACTATACTGGTCCACTTTCGATCAAAAGGGCTTATACCTATAGCAAAATTCGCCGAAATTGATTTGCCAATTTAGAACTTAAGGCGTAACACGTAAATAAATTTTGAGTTATATAATATACATTAAAATTAGAACAAATTTCCGTGTAATCTATATACAATCTGCCATCAGATCAGACTGATTTCGTAACTTAAGTGATTCAATGCTACCAAAGACGAGACTCAATCTAAAACTGTATCTATTTGAGCTCCAGAAATATATCTCAAGGATTTCCAGTTCAATAAAACACCTGGAAATGGAATCGTATTACTAAAAGGCTTCTGCAGGATTTACTGGTTTCAGGGTATCGGTGTGACGGTATTTGCTAGATAGAATGAAGTCTCACATTTTGTACCTAGATGGCTGATATTGTAAAGTGCTTTATGGTCAGATATAAAAATAAAACTACGTTTAAAAAAAGCGACTTCAATGACAATAGGTAAAACACGTGTTAAAGTTTGAACCTCCAACCAACCTTCATTTTTTTTTTAAGTCTGGTAATGAGTGTTAAGCTGATATAATAATTCATATTATGTGCGATGTAGGATTTATGACGTCATCTCAACTTATGTCATCTGTCACTTGTCATGTGTCATGAAAATAACTGTCGTGATACTACTATTTTTACTACTACTACTAATACTAAATTAATTTAAAATAGCAGTTTACTTACGTGAAATTATTGAGACTAGCTCTACTAATTTTAAATTACAATGGGGCTCTTATTTAGAGGTGTATTAGAATTTGACATTATACGACATTTTGAAAATTAAGAGCATGATATTCTGCTGATATTAATTTCTTTTGCTTGAAAATTCACATAAACATTTGATAAAAAATACGATGACGTCGCCTCCGACCGTCTTTACGAAATAAGATGAAGAGCTTATAAAGAAATGCGTGATGAGCTCAATTTTTCTAAATCGAATAATATAATAACTCCCTAATACCCATTCTGAGAGGATTCCAGGGTTATTTTCTGTGTTCCATTATCAGTTTCAGAAAATTTATTTTTGTTTTCCTGTTTGTCGTGATATTAATGTTCTGTGATAGCATAAAAGCTTCTTGTGTTTTTATTCTTTGTATAGTCATTTTTTTATTACTGTCTACACTCAATCATGACGGGGTATGAAAATTAAAAATCTATTTAGACCGTCGTCGATTACAAACATTAGGTAATGAAAATATATTAGACAAGTATTTTTTATTTCTTTCTAGAAGTAACTTCATGCGATATTTCAATTCAATATATTATCAAAAGTATTTGTTTCTGTAAGAAAATACAAAAATCGTGTTAAAATAATAAATTATCTTGATTATTCCTATTAAAATAACAGGCATTGATATTTAATCGTTTTAATTCTAAAATACAATATAGGTACTAGACTCATGAATAAATACTTAGTTCAAATACAAAATACCATTAACAAACATCACTCCAAATAGACCCAAGCACCTATTTTAATTGAAATTTAATATAAATTATGAATGCAGCGCGCTGTAGTGTTGACATGGGGTTAGATACCATTGTTACACACAATAACTACTTACGCAGTCGGTTAAATTGTAGCCGTATAATGAATATTGAATAGTAAACCACATGTGGTATTAGAATTTCTGGAACGTGTATAAACAGAATTGTATTAAAATATATATTGACTACTTAACTAACATCAGTATGAAAACTATTTTAGATAAAAAATAGTGCCTTGGCCCTTGGGGTTTCGGTTCGAAAAGCAGGAGTAGGAATAGGGTGAGTTTTTAGTCCGTAAGAGTCTGACACTCACTCTCACTTCGCCCAAGGTGGGATTATCCCTCTTAGAATTTTATGTAAGTTTATAGAATAGATGATGCATAAACTTAAAGAATAAATATAACAGGGTAATTATGCTAGTAGCAACTGTTAAGCTAAATATAATTAAAATAAAATTAAAACGATAAACAGTATAAGTAATCAAAGTTAATATAAAACCAAGAAAAGCATGTAGGTTTATACAAAAAAACAATTCCTGTACAAAAAAAATGTTTTTGTCACAATATTATTTTCACATACAGCATTTACAATTCATACGTGAATATAAATGAAATATTAATGCGTCGTTTAAAGTTATTCGCAGTCGGGCAAATATTTAAATTCAAGTGTTTCAATGTGAAAGTTTAAAAGTAAAATTAACAAGTTAATTGATTAAAACTACGTTCATGACGTACGTATGTACGATGTGGAATTTGCCATAGCAATTTTGTATACAGTTACGAAATGTATTTAGGTATGAAAAGGTTCATTTGTTGCTTGTATTCGATGAATTAAAAGTCGTATTTTGAAGAGGTGGTTTAGCTTCAGATCTGTTGTATTTTACTATTATCACGGCTTTAATTGCTTTTAACTTTTAGATCTTTCTTATATATTAATTGTTTAGTTTTTCGATTTACTTAGTTTTTATAGTCTACTAAATTTATTGTGGCAATGTGACGATTTGGTTTTGACCAGTCACACAATTGTTTTTACTCCTACTGATAAATTAAGAAGTTTTTATTATGTGTTTCAGCTTACTCACGTAACTATTTGACGAGGAACTCGGCTAGTTTCAAGTCATGCTAGATGATACTGGTTGGATGAGTTGTAGCTCGACTGTCGCCGCGTAGTGTGTCGCGGAATGCTATTCATGAATGTGCCTATAGTATGGCTTGAAACTAGTCGAGTTCCTCCTCAAATAGTTACGTGAGTAAGCTGAAACACATAATAAAAACTTCTTAATTTATCAGTAGGAGTGAAAACAATTGTGTGACTGGTCAAAACCAAATCGTCACATTGCCACAATGGCACAAAAAATTTAGTGACATAGTTATAGAAATATCATTCTAAATCCAATATCCTAATATTGTTTGTGTATTTAAAGATGGCGCCGACAACTATAGCTGAGGATAGGCTGCAGTCGGGACACCGGCTGTCGCACCCTCCGCCCGGAGACGAGGTCCTCATCACAGGCGTGTCGGGATACTTCCCCGACTCGGACTCCGTCATACACCTGCAGGAAAACCTTTTTAATAAGGTACGTTACTACCAGTACATTTTAGACAAGTGATTTTATTAATCCTGATACTATTCTATTGGTAGCCTACTAGCCTGCAGCTAAATGACACGAGTGATTGTCTACCGAGAGAGTAGAAAACTAAATGTATGGGAATGACACTGACAACTGTCAAAGTTTTCTATTATCTTTATGGACAAGCGCTAAATGGTATTTGGTACGAGATACTACAGTGCAGTGGTTTCCAAACTCAGGACCCACCTTCAGAGTATTAAACCGTTACAAATATGAAAAATAAAATATAGAACGAAAGATCCACCTTTCTATAGATATGCCCACTAGAAATTTGCTTGTGCGACCCATTGTTTGGGTAGCCCTGCTATAGTTCAGTAGGGCTGATGCCTGATCCGGAGCTGCGGACTACCTAGCGGGTTTACCGGGGCTCCGGCTTGAAAGCAGGAGAAGGAACGGGGTGGTTTTTAGTCAGTAAGAGTCTGACACTCTCTTCCGCCTCACCCAAGGCGGGAGAAATCATTGGATGATTTTCCCCCCTCAAAAAAAAATGCCCAGCTATAGTGCACAAGTGATTACTTAAACATAACTGCCATGCACGGTTCCTGTAACCAGATAAGACCACATAGATCCTATACATCATTAATCATTCTTCGCAGGTGGACTTAATCTCCGGTGATTCTCGTCGTTGGACGCTGGCCCATCCTGAGATCCCACAGCGTACCGGCAAGATCAACAATGTCAACAAGTTTGATGCTTCCTTCTTCGGTGTCCACTACAAACAGGCACACACCATGGATCCCATGTGCAGGATCCTTCTAGAAAAGGCTTATGAAGCTGTCATTGATGCTGGTGAGTTGAATTTGAACTCTAAGATTACCTACACTAAGTCTCTTTTTCGTTTAAACTCAGGTATAATATATTTAAAATGTACGAAAAGTATTAGTCCAACATTAAAATTCTTGATAAAAAACAGCATTTTCATGTGAATAAATGTGGGAAATTTTAAAAAGGACACAATAGTAACATAATTAAATTTAGCGATTCGATATTTAATATTTATTTCAGCAGTTTCTTTTTTATATTTAAAGAATTTATGTAGTTTGTTATATAAGCATTATTGTAACAAACATCGTATATTTTTTATTTGTGAGAAAATGAATTTTCATTGTTTAGCTATTTTCAGTTAATTTTACAGAGTAAGATAGGAATTTTTATACTTTTTATAGATAAAGGATGTTAAAATGAAAACAACAACTATTCACAACTGTTTTTAAAACCTAAAAAATATTATGACGTGCACGGACCAACTACGTACAGATTTCTTTCAAAAAACGACACAATAGGTGTACGCGAAAATCGACATTCAATGCTCTGTAGATTCGAGTCCGCGTCCAACTGTATGGTTCAAAGCCGTTCTCTGTTATATAGATTTTATTTACTGTAATACCAATCTTCGGTAAGAAAACGAAAGAGCTTATGTTGTCAAGGAAATAGAAAACCCAACTATCCGTAATATTGTCTATACAAATAGAAATATTGAAAGGGAAAATACAACGAAATAAAGAGAAAGATATTCCCCCAACCAGATATAGCTGAAAAAGTAACGTAGGTACAATCACGATTCGGTAATGGAATTTGAAAATTATTAACCAATTCGTTAGTCGGTACTGCGTTCAAAAATCCAATATACAGTAAGTTAAGATTAAAGAATCGAGTCCTAAGGAGTGATCAGTCGAATGGAAAACGGAACATTTTGGCATCCCTCCCACCCTCGCAATCAGTTACATTGATTCTGGTTAACTTTCAAAATTCCTTACCTTACACCGTTGCGAGCACTCTTCCGTAATCAAATTTAAGAGAATAGGGTAGATAAAATTTTTTAGTTAAATGTCCGTCTTATAGATTATTTTAAAACATTAGACACGTATCTTTTATTTTCTTACGGAAACGAATACTTTCGAAGATATATCAATTTGAAATATCGCGTGACGTCACTTCTAGGTACGTTTTATGCGTAGAAATGACGTATTTGCTCCCACTCCTAAACTTTGATTCGTTTTATCTAAGTATATTGTTATCTTATATGACAAAATAAAAGAATTCGTGTCTTATATTTTTTCATTACCTAACTGACGGACTAAATATATTTTTAATTTTCATACCCCGTCATCATTTCTATTATACGTGACGCTTTGTTCTGTATACATGTGTTAAAGTCGGTAAAACAAAAGTAGACGTTAATTTCGAATATGGAAACAACAAAACAAATCGTGACTCTCGCATTAAAACAAACAACTTGCTTAACAAACAAACAATTAGTAATATAAGGGTACCGACAATACAATGTACAAAATTCTATAACTTGTTTGTACTTAACAGCTTTCAAATGTGTTTCATACAGATATAACATCACTACATAGTATAAAACAAAGTCGCTTTTTCTGTCCCTATTTCCCTTTGTAATCTTAAATCTTTAAAACTACGCAACGGATTTTGATGCGGTTTTTTAATAGATAGAGTGATTCAAGAGGAAGGTTTATATGTATAATACATGCATAATATATCACCATTGCACCCATGTGAAGCTGGGGCGGGTCGCTAGTATTAGATAAAAATCTACGATCTATCGTAAAAATTACATCGTTCAGGTACTTACAATGGTAATAAAATAAAAACTACTGAACCAATCTGAAACAATTTTTTATAGGACCAAATTTCAGATAATCTGCGTCGAACAAAAAAAGAATCACGCGAATCGGTCTATAAACCTTGACGTAATCGGTGTACATAAATAGAAAAAAACAAGTCAGCTAAATTGAGAATCTCCTCCTTTTGAGAAGTCGGTTAAAAACAGTCGGGTATTAAAATCAAAACTCATTATTTTAATCCTTACTTTGTTTGCTTTGGTGTAAACGCAGCCACCACTTTCCACAATGTAGGCATTTCAATCGATTGCTACCTTTCTTTGGCGGCAATGAGGCCAATTTGTCTATATAGCAAGTCAAACCACTCGGATGAATTAAATCCGTCACGGGAGCTGCTTTTAGAACCGCACCCTCAACTCCCAATGTTATTTGAGAGATTCGTAGCAAGGAAAATATAGGAGACTGTTTAAAGCGACGAGTATGGGATCGTTTAAATATTTTATACGGTAAATAAAGTATTGAAGAAAGAAATTTAAATACACCCTTAGACGAACTCAGTTCCAATATTTTGTTTATAGAAGTTTTTAGATGAACACATTTGATGATGAATCTTAGCTTGCTATATTACTGGAACTGCGAATGGCCTAACCGGTTACCGGGGCTCCGGTTCGAAGCAGGATTAAGCACGGGGTAGTTTTTAGTCAGTAAGAGTCACAGTCTATATCGTCTCACTCTGGATTACAGGGGCTCCCGCCTCGAAAAAGGAGTAGTAACGGAGTGGTTTTTAATCAGTAAGAGTCTTACGCATTTCGTCTCGTCTCAAGGCGGGAGAACACATTAGATGATATTCCCCTCAAATAAATCTTACTATATTAATAGAAGATTCCATCTCACATTAACTATTCCACTACAAATATCATCACATACAAATGTCCCAAAACCTTCAGCAAACTTGTATTCATAATCTAAATTCGCCATCAAACTTCCTTGAATATTGTTTTGCTAAAATAATTATACCTACGTAGTGATTCAAAACAGATTGTACCAAATAATTCGCGCAACACTTCTCGTTCGCGTTACTTGTGAACTCATCTCGTCTAAACTTAGTTTCAATTAGCTGTCGGGAGTTTTCCGAGCCAATTACAAGTTTAATCATAAGTAGCAGACCAGACCACGCAATATAGAGAACTTCTTGTGAGTGTTCTTTATTTATAGGAGGGAAGGGAGTCAATGAAGTGTCAATTATGGTCCCTAACTGCCTTGGAGCGTAATGTCTTGTAATCGCAAATGTGATGTACGAGCTGCTGAGTTCTATTTTTAGGATGAGTAAAGATCAGAGGCGTTTTCTGTAAAGAGTGAATGTATCTATATACATAAATAAAAACAAACTTAACTTGGAGATATGTAGTTAAAATTTTAAACTGTGTTTAATATAAAACTACTTACGACGCGAACTGGACCATTATTTTTTAACAGATTCAAAAAGCAAAAAAAGAGACACTTCTTTCTTCGTTCTCGAACCGTACATTTTTACAGTATTCACAATACATTCGCACGATACCTGGACAAACAGCCTATCTCCAATCTCATAACATGAAAACATGCTGACTACACGTCCCCTTGCTTTGAGGCGCTCGAGCCATACAATGTCAAAGAAACACATGGATCTCATTAATTCTGTGTCCCAATTAAGCCCGATTTTTTGCCAAAAGCAAGTTGCCGTTCTTTCCTTTGCCTCCATTCACAAATACGTTTCACAGAACACCAGATACCGTATAGCACATTGCGTTTAAAACGAGCTCATTAAATTTCTTTCTATTTTATTAAAGGTCCGAGATCTGAAGGGACAGTTATAGGAAATGGGAAGTAGGTATTGCTTGTGGACAAAAGTCCACTTTTGTTAAATATATCTCATTAAAAATAATATGTATTATATCGTAGCCCTCCGCCGCTTATCGATAAGACGAAAGAATCAGCAAACAAAAAAGACAGACTCAAACAAGAAAATATTATTATTCAAGCATAATAGTGAACAAAATTTCGACAACATCGAAAATAAATTCTTTGAAGTACGTATAAGAATTGTTATCTGAGGCACAATAAAGCAATTGTAAAACTGTCATTTCTCGAACCACGCCAGAAACCGTGCCGTTATCTTTTACATCCATTAAAAGTTCCATTCCACAGGGTAATTATAACTCAATATTGCCTTTGCGACAGCCTCCAAGAATTCAAATTTGATAATAAAACTTCAAAAGTGGACTCGATCACGTAGATTTCTTGGGTAGTTCAAGAAATTGAAGGTTCGACGGTTTTTACTACGTAATTTTAGACTACATTGTTATTGGCGCCCACCGAATGGTGTCCCACGTTGGGCGCCAATAAATGTTGACTCAAGAAATTAAATGGCCGTCTGAATGAAACGTAAAAGATAGATGAGACTTTGCTAACTACTAAGTTGAATCAGACAATGTTTTATATTACAGTACTTAAGTAATGATTAAACAGAATTCTTATTAAGTACTAGCTTTTGCCCGCGACTTCGTTCGCGTGGAATAGTGACTTCCGGCAAATTTTTGGTTTTAACCACATAGTTCCCGATCTCGCGGGATCTCTTCAAAAATGAGATGTGGAAGATATTCCAGGGAACTCTTCAAAAATCAACATAATGAGCTCTGCGTTTGAATTTAATAGATGTATACTCACTTAGAGCATTGAAAAAATAGTTTAAAAACGGACTTAAACTAAAGAAATATTATAATCTTTCCGAACTTAAGATGAAAACTAACTTAAAACTAAAGAAAGCTACGAATTACGAATTTATAACAATTAAAAAAGAAATTATATTACAACCTATCCTATATGCTATAATAACCAAGCTTAAACTAAATAATTTAAAAGAAACGACTTAAATCTAATCTAATTAATTAATAAATTAGACTTACAATTTTATTAAAAAACTAACTACAGTAACTACTAATAATCGATATCAAACTAAACCTACGTTAAATAGTTTAACCAGAAAACCAGGAAAACCCAACAAATAAACTTATTAATTGACAAATACAACGAAACCAATTTAGAATATACGAATCAGCAGGACCACTACAGACAAATAATCATACGACTGATAATACACTTTTTCTACGATAGTACCGAAGCGCTCGGCCGATACCCAACCAAATGAATGTAACGAAACCATAGCGCGATCTATTTCGATCCCAACGCCATCTATCGAGGATAAAGACAACTTGGATTATTTATTTATACTCCGTTCGGGCATTTTCTTTGTACTAAAAGTTTAATTATATTGATATTATTTTTTTCATACCTTTTTACTATTTATTTACTTTTTTTCGATGAATTAAAACAATAACATGAACCGAAGTCGTGTAACGATCGACATAGAATTATCTATACTCCGTTAGAGCGTTTTCTTTGTACTAAAAGTTGTATTATATTATATTTTTCATTGCTTTTTACTATTTTGTAAAAACAAATTTCCAATGGATTAAAACAAAAACAATAACATGAACTGAACAATTGTAATGACACCATTGCGCGATCAACGCCATCTATCTACGGAGTATAGGAACAGCCCGACATTGTTCAATTCCGTACTATAAGTACGGAATTGAACAATTGATGGCGCTGTATGTCCGGAATAAATGTATTTTTTATTTTTATTTTTAGATTTTTGAAATAAAAACTATCTTATGTCCTTTCTAAGGTTCTAAACTATATCTGTACCAAATTTCAACCAAATCCGTCAAATAGTTGCGGAGATTAATGGTATAAGCATAGAATAGTGTTCGACGTGATTCTTTAATTTGACATAACTTTTTTATTTATGAACCGATTGACATGAAACAAACACTAAATGTTAATTGAAGCATATCACAATATATTCGTGAAAACCGCATCCAACTCGGATGAGCCGTTTCTGAGATTAGCGCGCATAGACAAACAGACAAACAGACAAAAAAAAAGTTAATTAAATTTTTGGGTTCGACATCGACATAACAATAACCCCTGCTATTTTTTTATTTTTATTTTCAATGTACAGACAGCACTTTTCTACGATTTTATTATATGTATAGATTTTTGGTACGTCTTTAGTAGGTTTTAGAGTCATAACATGAACTCAATTCTACATACAAACAACCAATGTACAGACAAGATTTTGACGGGATATCATCGTACATGATAATTACATCAAGATAATAAGATTCTCATCCAAACCTCAAGATTTCTGATATAATATTTTAGATAATAACACGGCGTAAATAGATTATTATATCATGACAGTGCTCGTGAATAATTCAAAGATAAAAAATAATCCCAGGATAAGCATTAGTACGAAATGTTCTGAGGCATTCGATAATCCTTCTGATGGAAAATTTACAAGAACTGACACACGGAAAGTTTTTACCGTCTTTTGTTAAGATTAGGACAAAACAAAATATGTTTATTTGTGGAAAAAAAATATCGAAAAAATCGTGTTGTTGATTTGGAAAGATGTTGTATAAAAGATAAAGGATGTGTAGAGGTAGATATAAATACAATATAATGTGTGTTGGTCACTGTACGTCAATGTCACGCTTTTTACTGTTGAAGAGATAGGTAGAGGTGCCATTGCTCGTTTTAGTATATGATTATTTGTATTTTATTGTAGTTGGTGAGATTGTGTACTTGGTTTTGGGTTAATTATAATCATCTTCATGATCAGTCGCTATAGTTGTCACGGCATTTAGGCTTCTACCTATGGCATTAGCACGGTACCGAATCTCCAGCCTACTTAGATTTTAAACTACGCTATTAATTGTGGGAGAGCCGGCTCGACCGGAGTGATACCACGTCCTCACAGAAAACCGACGTCAAACAACACTTACGTTGTGTTTTGTTGTGTAATTGCGATTACCGGCTTATACCATAAAAAATATTATACTGATTTTATTTTTAAAACCTTCTAAAACGTACGTACCATTCCTTCAGTAATAAAATCTTTTAAAATTTGTCTGCTACACTTTTATCCCCCACCATACTCTGTAGGTTTCCGCAATATTAATCAACATTTCATTAATCTAGTTTTTGAAGTTGAGTTATGAATAGAGCCACTCCTATCTTCCAGTGCTTTCACGAGAGCTGCTTTGTCCAACTCAATGTAGTACTCGTAGTGAAGTTAGATTTCATCTAGAGCTACATTTCTTTTTGAAAAATTGTTTTTAAACATTGGTAGCATGGTATAATCAACCTACTCGTATACTAGCATAAGATATTCTATTTTAAAGAAATACTAGCGGACCCGACACACGTTGTCCTGTCTACACGGCTTTAATTTGAAAATATTTTTTTAGTAAGCTAAAACATTCTGGACCTTTTTGATGAAAATTATTATTCAAATGTGACAATATCTAACGTCATAATATTTGACACTGCGATGGTAGCTCCGTCTGTTGGATCCAATGTAAAACATTCCAAAATCAACAACTACTAATAAATTAAAAGTTAATTAAAAAAAACTTTGTCCAGCGGACAAAATTGTGAATCTAAACTATTCTCAGATCCTCATGAACACACACAAAAAGTTTCATCAAAATCCGTCTAGTCGTTTAAGAGGAGTTCAGTGACATACACACGTACAGAAGAATTATATATATAAAGATGTTTATACTTTGCTCTATGAAATAGTTTCTAGGAATATATTATTGATGGCTAGCTGGCCCGGCAAACTTCATTCCTTGGACTTTAATTTTAGACCAAAATTTGCCAAATCGGTCCAGCCAAACAGATTTTTATATAGAGATTTTGGTTTTTGATTTATTTATTTATTTTTTGTTTGACGCGATTGTCGATATTACTTTTAAACGTAGCAGATTAATAAATTTAAATTTAATTTGACTATCTTTTTGGATAATAAATTGTGATATTTTGATAGTAAGCGTATTCAAGGAATTTTCTTATAATGGAATTTTCCGAACTTCGTTTACTAGCACATTTTCTTTTATAAAACAATATATTTTGTCTACAGGTGTGAACCCAAAGGAGCTTCGTGACACAAAGACCGGTGTGTTCGTCGGAGCTTGCTTCTCAGAATCAGAAAAAACATGGTTCTACGAAAAGATGCAGGTCAACGGTTTCGGTATTACTGGGTAAGTTTGATAATTTTGGAAACAGTTTATAGTATTATGTATTGTAATGTGAAGTAACCAATAATGTTGTCATACAACGTATATTATAGCTCTACTGTTCGAGTCGAGTGAGTACTTTAATCTTTTTCGGACAAAGTTGGTGTTTAGCATTTTTTATGCTGTTTGTTATATTAATACAACTGAAAACAACTAGTATTACTTTACTTTACTCGACCAAGGAAACAAACCTGAAACTTTTGACTACAGTAATCAGGTTTACGATCACACGACAAATGAGGCATTGAGCAAGTATGGTGATTAATGTTCAAACCTTCTCCGTGCGAGAAGAAACCTCTGGTCAGCTTTAGCCACTTAATAGGCTGTTGATGTATGATGTGTGACCAATGAGGCAGTTTTAAGAGACTTTTAACAAAACATCGGTGTTTGTCAATAAAGAAGCAAAAATATATTACAATACCCTTGTAAATAAACCACATAAACATTTGCCTCAATCGTTTCACCGGTACAGAAATAAAGGCAATAAAATTGTTCTCGACGCGACGTTAGCTTTTGATTACAACTTTCTGAACTCACTAAGCGTTGTTCAAAGACTTGTAAAGGAAATTGTTGTCAATGATATCAAAATAATAACCTTATCTAACTTTTTATAACGGTTGCTTCGATCGGATGAACGATTTTCTTATTAGAGAACACATTTGGAGGTATAAAAATACAACAGTGCTACGGCAGATCGTATCATGCATGAGGGAATTGGAATTGATCTTTATGTTTGAAGAAATATTTCTTTATTTATTTTATCAACTAAAAATCACGGTTTACTCACGTATTGTTAATGGAGAAAAGCTCTACTAGTTTCGAGTCACAGAGTGATTTTTAGTTAATTTGTGATGTCTCACGATAGTTATTTATTTTATATTAGAGCAACCAACAGCTTACAAAGTGCTTGCGTTATGTTTCATTTTATGACAGAGGTTATCAGAGACTACCAATCTCCTTCTCAAAATGTACTAGCAACTTCTCTGGTATTGCTGGTGTTCATAAATGGAGCTACACAATTTTGTTAGCGGGTGATTTGCAAGCTGTAGTTTGCCTCAATACCCCATAAAAATACTTATTGCAAACCGAAGAGACGACGGTAAACGTTTTTGAAACTTTCAAACCTCAAAATTAATTTTCCAAATTCCCTACCAACCAAGTAATACCCAAAATGAATCCAAACTATTACAACATCATCCTACATAGTCATTAAATTCATTTGAACATAATCGTTCTGGTATAAAGCGATTAAATGCAACTTCGCGCCTCAAACTTCGTTCAACGTTCATTATTACAATTGCTTTGTTACAAAAGCGTTTAAAACTTGTCACAGTTATTTTATAACGTTATAATGTTTCCTTAGAATGGTCGTGTTTTTAGTTTTATGACACACAGTATGAAGGAAAATTGTAAACTTTTTGTGAAGCAAGTAATGTTATTAAAAACTAGCTTTTGCCCGCGACTTCGTTCGCGTGGAATAGTGACTTCCGGCAAATTTTTGGTTTTAACCACATAGTTCCCGATCTCGCGGGATCTCTTCAAAAATGAGATGTGGAAGATATTCCAGGGAACTCTTCAAAAATCAACATAATGAGCTCTGCGTTTGAATTTAATAGATGTATACTCACTTAGGGCATTGAAAAAATAGTTTAAAAACGGACTTAAACTAACTTAAAACTAAAGAAAGCTACGAATTACGAATTTATAACAATTAAAAATGAAACTATATTACAACCTATCCTCTATGCTATAATAACCAAGCTTAAACTAAATAATTTAAAAGAAACGACTTAAATCTAATCTAATTAAAAAAAAATTAGACTTACAATTTTATTAAAAAAACTAACTACAGTAACTACTAATAATCGATATCAAACTAAACCTACGTTAAATGTTACCAAAAAAACCAGGAAAACCCAACAAATAAACTTATTAATTGACAAATACAACGAAACCAATTTAGAATATACGAAACAGCAGGACCACTACAGACAAATCATACGACTGATAATACACTTTTTCTACGATAGTACCGAAGCGCTCGGCCGATACCCAACCAAATGAATGTAACGAAACCATAGCGCGATCTATTTCGATCCGAAATCGAAAGACAACTTGGATTATTTATTTATACTCCGTTCGGGCATTTTCTTTGTACTAAAAGTTTAATTATATTGATATTATTTTTTTCATACCTTTTTACTATTTATTTACTTTTTTCGATGAATTAAAACAATAACATGAACCGAAGTCGTGTAACGATCGACATAGAATTATCTATACTCCGTTAGAGCATTTTCTTTGTACTAAAAGTTTAATTATATTGATATTATTTTTTTCATACCTTTTTACTATTTATTTACTTTTTTTCGATGAATTAAAACAATAACATGAACCGAAGTCGTGTAACGATCGACATAGAATTATTTATAAATAATTATTTCTTATTTTTATTTTTTGATTTTTGAAATAAAAATATATCTATGTCCTTTCTAAGGTTCTAAACTATATCTGTACCAAATTTCAACCAAATCCGTCAAATAGTTGCGGAGATTAATGGTATAAGCATAGAATGTTCGACGTGATTCTTTAATTTGACATAACTTTTTTATTTATGAACCGATTGACATGAAACAAACACTAAATGTAAATTTAAGCATCCCACAATATATTCGTGAAAACCGCATCCAACTCGGATCAGCCGTTTCTGAGATTAGCGCGCACAGACGAACAGACAAACAGACAAACAGACAAACAGACAAACAGACAAACAGACAAACAGACAAACAGACAAACAGACAAACAGACAAAAAAAGTTAATTACATTTTTGGGTTCGACATCGACATAACAATAACCCCTGCTATTTTTTTTATTTTTATTTTCAATGTACAGACAGCACTTTTCTACGATTTTATTATATGTATAGATGTAGTAGCAAAGATACTTTTTGGCATCAATATCTCATAGGTTTTGGTAGGGTGTAGGGTTAATGTCATGGTGGCCTGGTGGTGACTTTTGCCTAGTTACGTAATTTCTAAGATTATTTAGACACCACTGACAAACGGTGAAGAAAAAACATCGCGAGGAAACTTGGGCTTATGATTTCAAATTATAAGTTTGAAATCGCTAACCCGCATTGAGCAAGCGTGGTGATTAATGCTTAAACCTTTTCCGTGTGAGAAGAGGGCCTTGGTCAGCAACGGTCACTTATAGCCTGATGATGATGATGATGATTTGCAGGGCATATTTCACATTAACGGATTACGTTTTGTATAGAGAATAGAAGATATGTAGGTACATAAAATATCCGACAGTTAGACTAATAGATTTTTAACCAGACATTTTATAAAACCGGTTTTTTTAGAGTATTCTTTATACAGTGAAATGATAAAGAATACTCTACATTAAACATAAACTAATCATATAGAGTTGAGACAGAGTGGCCTGAATTCATGTATGCATACAGAGTTGGCTCGCAGCCAGGTTCATATTTTCGCTGACAGGTACACTCGTTTTAAGTCAACATAGAACTTATTAACATACTAGATCAGATGGATATTCGTATAGAAATTGGCTGCTCACAAATCCCCATGACTGGTCACATTTGTAGCAAAACCGATTGGCATTTATCATAAATCTGTTCTCAAATTGAAACTATTACTAGACAGATTTTTTTAACAGTGGAAATTATCCAATATCTTTTCCTGCTTTATGCGACGCAAGGCTTTTAATGACTTAAAACCACCCTGTTCCTTCTTCTGCTCTTTCCGCTAAACCCGCTAGGTAGTCCGCAGCTCCAAATCAGGCATCAGCCCTACTGGGCCCCATCTGTGGTGGTCTGATGGCTCATTGAGACACGCGCGGAACGCAACATGCCACACTTACTAGATAGACTTAGGACAATCTCAGAACTAAGTAGTTTCGGTTTAGTATTTCAGCCTAAGCCAGGCCCTAACGTGGCCATAGATATAATAACTATGTATAATATTTCTGTGTATGGTACAAGCCACTTAAACTGAAGCAGAGCCTAGCCTTAGGCAGAGCCAAACCTTTCGGGGAACAAGAGCTTATAGGTACATTCTAGTAAACAATTTCCAATACATGTAGAATCTTCTCTTCATCTATAATACAGGTGTTAAAACTATATTTAATATACTAAGTATTTAATAGCAAAACTATCGACGTGTAACACGATACGCCATATTGAAATTTGAGCGCAGACGTTATTGCTTCGTGTGGTTTCTTGAACGGTTGGAATAGTTTAAATCAGTATTATATTTGATGGGATTCCTTTGGTGGATAGTTCCATGATTATGCCTCTAGTGTAATGTGAGAAGTTTGATCTTATTATTATAGTAGCAATGGTAACTAAATGAAGCATTAATGAGACAAGAAGAATATATTTGCTGCAAACTTTACAGTAGCGTAATGGTGCCCATAAGTCTGCATATAACGTCACACTTTTTAGCCCCGAAGTGGCAGGCAGAGGTGCACATTGCACCATAACGCTATAAAATGTACACCCACTTTTCGCCATTTGTATTATTAGTCCCATGTAATATGGGTAGAGCCTATTAGCATATACTGGGCTCAATTCCAGACTCCATGCTACTACTGAGATTATTTTCGAAAATCCGAAAAAAGTTCAGTAATACACTAGTCTATTACAATAAAACAAAAATAAAATAAAATGAAGATAGACAAATAACTATTAAGAAACATGAACGAAATCTCTTATCGAATACTAACAAACAAACTACATTTTGGGTCGCTAAACCAACGGACTAATCTTTCCCCCTTAATTCCAGATGTTCCCGTGCCATGTTGGCCAACCGTATCTCCTACTGGTTGGGAGTGACTGGTCCCTCGTACACCGTGGACTCTGCCTGCTCCAGTTCCTTGTACGCCTTGGAACACGCCTTCAGAGCCATCCGTGATGGTCACTGTGACGCTGCCATCGTCGGAGGATCCAACTTGTGTCTCCATCCTTATGTATCACTGCAGTTCTCCAGGTAAATAAACATTAAAATAAAAAACAAACGATATTTTTAGTGCCAATAATATATATCAGTGTCTTTGAGCGGTGCTGATTGCTTAACACATTGAAGACCGTGGTGGTCACCGGTGACCGACGTTAGCGGAGCATTTGTCTTCAACAGTTTTCTATTGGCAGTCAAAGACGTAAAATCTGGTGATCCAACTGATGGTTTGCCCCCTATTCCATAAAAAATAATGATAAAATACGTTTCAAAGCTAGACTTCAATATCTTTGTGTTTTTTTAAAGTTGATTAATATACTAGAACCTGTTGCTAAGTGCAACAATTATTTTTCTTAAAACTGCATAAACATCTGTTCAGCTAAACGCGAACAAACTGAGAACTTCCTCCCATATTTTGAAGTCAGTTAATTATCCATATCAAAACTTCGTATATGAAGTTGTTAGTGCCAAAAAAATAGATAAAATAACTTATTAATACTGAACTAAAAGATTGAAACTCACAAATCCAAAGATTTTAAAAGGCAAAACTACATTAAAGCTAATATAGACTCTTTTACGTGCCAAAAAATCACATATCACCTTCTGTGTAGTGGCATGCATTAAAAATGTATACAGAGAGTGACCTGAGAGCCTCTGCTGCAAGTTTTTGTTCACTAAGCAAAGTTAATGTAGTGCTATCCTGGGCAGGACATTATTTATTAAGTTCTTTTTGCGACCCAGACTTTGCAGACATGTTAAAAATTCTAGAATGCAGACTATAAAGTAATTTTTAGGATTTACGGCTTGAAATGGGCGGTGAAAAGTTAAATATCTATTCGTATGTAAAATATAGACAATGTTAAATACGGTTAATGCTAATGTTTAATGCTTTTATTGAAATAAAGTCAAAAACGATACTTTTATATGAATTTTGTTGATCGCAATCATAAAATTCGTAAAATTCGTATTCATAAAATTTTTGCGTCAAAATAGCATAGGCACTTCTCAAAAATTTACCTAGGATTAAACTACCCGTTTGGGGGACACCTTATGATCAGCAGTAGACGTTTTACGGCTAATGATGAAGTCTATTTAAACTCTTTAAGATTTTAGGAGTGGTATCTTCATACTGAACTTTAGCAATGTATATTTTGTATTCTAAGTATTTAATGTATTCTTTTGTTTCCTAGATTGGGAGTATTATCACCTGACGGTAGATGTAAGAGTTTCGACAACAGTGCCAACGGTTACGCTCGTTCAGAAGCTATCGTAGTCGTCTTCCTACAAAAGGCTAAAGACTCCAGAAGGTAAGCCAACTTCAAAGGATATTCGACTTTATACTATTTTATTATAGAACGTAAATTTGCATCTACAATTCAATATTTATTTTGCCAGGGTCTACGCTCAACTCCTACACGCAAAAACCAACTGCGATGGTTACAAAGAACAGGGTATCACATACCCAGCTGGTCACATTCAGAAGCTGCTCCTCAGAGAGTTCTACGAGGAGTGCTCCATCCCTCCGTCCATTTTGGAGTTCGTAGAGGCTCACGGCACAGGTATGTTAACTTATTTTTATAAAGCAAAAAAAATTTTCAATTCAGACGAAGTGTCCAGAAATTAGTACATAAGAATAAATGACGAATTATAACAATAATAAATAAGAACAAACAAGGAGTAACGAATAGAGTTTCTTGTTCGTTATTCTCTATTTGAAGCTAAAAACTACATAGTTATGGTTTAATTGGAATAAATGATTTGACTTTGAGCTTGACCATAATAACGTAGAATTTAGGAATGTCTCAATTAAGATTAGTGACAAGCTATCATTTTCTACTACTTTTTTCTGTAAATTTTATATTTTCAGACAACATAAAAGTGTCACTATCTGGACGTAAGTCTGTCAGCTACTTCAGTGCCTTAGCAAAAAAATATGTTCATATAAAATACCAACAAACACATTTACCGTACAATCCGAAAAAAGACATACTTCAAAACGTACCTCTTTCCGAAATACCTCGAACCTCGGCTAGACAGTTTATTGTTACATAGGCTTCTATAAAAGTGTCCTTATGTACCTAATATGGTAGGGTTAAATGCGGCTGACCACAATAATTCCTTGGGACAAGATTGAACCCTCTGACCTTTTGGGTGGCGATCTAATTCTGCCCTTTAATATTTATTACTGGCTAAATGGAATTCTATTTCAGGGTCCCCTGAAACAATTCCTGTAAATACGGAAATAAAACTTGTGGTAGACAAATGTATTGTGATTAGTTCCCAGAAAGAAAGGTCATATTTATGATTAAAATCAAAATAATATAATATATATTTATTTTAAATCGTTGCTCACTCACTCACGATACAGGAGAATTCTTATTCTACTGTGTCGTGAGTGCGTTTACAAACATACAAGTTCACAGACATTTCACATCCAAACCCGAAATAACAATTTGTAAATCACACAAAGTATTGCTCCGTGCAGGAACCCGCTCCACGTTGCACGGCAGTCGGTTGCTCAACCACCGCGCCAACCGTGTAGTCAAATGGAAATTGAAATTGAAACCAACCTTAAGGATTTTTTTAAAACATAAACCGAAACCAGCCTCTATCTCTACAAATCTTATTTTTAGTTCACAGTTAAAAATTTAAATCCCACATAAACTTCAACAAAATTCACTTGGTCTCGCGAACTCGACTAAAGAAAGTGCTACTAAAAAATAAATAGAGAAACTCAAATAGACCATTTACTACGCTTAACACCTTATTAGTCACAAACGCGGCCATTTTGCAAAACTTTAAAGCATCTGCAGTAAAAGAGTTTCACATTAATTCGACGGAGCTAAGTGAGAACTTGGAAAGAGTGAGAAAAAAAAATAAATAGAAAAAGTTAGCAAGCAAGCAGACTTACTGGTGCACTATGACGAAAATTAAAAAAGAGAACTATTGTTTACGGTACAAAGAGTTGCGCTTGAAAACCTTTTGTCGAATGGAGCGTGGAATTAAAAATTAATTTTCATTGAGGAGTGGTTGTAAGGGGGACGTAATGGGTGTTGTCGAGAGATTTACGCCGGTGCGAAACAAGCTTTAATGCGCGTTGCCTTTTTAAAGGACATTTTCTTGCACTTGTGGTTTTAAATTTTTATATATCTTTATTTATTTAGAGGCTTTGATTTTTAAAAAAAAAAGTTGCCCCACATTAGGTTTTCTCCTGTGTCGTGGGTGCGTTTACAAATATACAAGTTCACATACACATGACACCCAGACCCGAAACAACAATTTGTGGATCACACAAAGAGTTGCTCCGTGCATAGGAATCGAACCCGCTACACCGTTGCGCGGCAGCCAGTTGCCCAGCCACCGCACCAACCGTGCAGTCAATTTAAATTTAAATTTAAATTATGAGTATTGTAAGGTGAAGGAGAAAATAAAAATAAAATTATGTGTTTCTTTTTTATTAAAACTAGACATCACGTTACGCTTAATTTAATATACATACTTTTCGAAGTGCAATATGCTACTATACTCTTAAAAATAAGTACATTTAGATCCATTTCTCGAACCTACTAACAACAATAAGGCAATAAGGAAAAGCATTGACTAAAAAATAAACACGAACATTTGAAAATGGCAGCATCCAAATGACCATTAAACGATTAAAACCAACACTTACATTTCCTGTAGCCACGATTCCTATTTGTATACGAGTTGTGAAACTAAAATGGCTGCCGAAAGGTAAAAAGGTACATAGAATTCTCGAGTGCTAACAATTAGTTTTGTTTGTTCACTCTCTTTCATATTTACACTGGCTTTCCAACTGGCCTCATTAAAGAGTTAGAGCGTCGACAAGTTTCGCAATTAATGCGAAACTATGCAACTATGTGGGTGTACAATTAAATAAAAAATGCAATTACCAAAATGGGGATGGTCGACCATAGCAACGTCACGCCTTTTATCCCCGAATGGGTAGACAGAAGTGCTCATTACGACACGTAATGCTGCCATACAATGTACACCCACTTTTCACGATTTTGTGTTATAAGTCCCATGTAATAGGGGTGAGCCTAATGCCATATAATGGACACAATTCCGGACTCCGTGCTACTACTTGAGAAATTTTCGAACGACCAACGAGGCAGTCATTATGGTCATGGTCGACCATCTTGTTTTTATTTCCCCAAAAGTAATTACTCCTTCTTTTAGTACTTCTAATATAGTTTCATTGTAATAGTCGACTCTATTGTTGAACAACGGACTCAGTGCCAAACCTCATACTATTGTTGAAACCAAAATGAATTACGGAAAAAACCGGTAACGGATTTTTTTTTTGTAATACTACATGAACCGAATTACAAGTACAACTTATACATATGAGTACTAGCGGGCCCGACAGGCGTTGTCCTGTCTACACGTCTTTAATTTGAAAATTTGTCGGATCCAATGTAAAACATTCCAAAATCAACAACTACTAATAAATTAAAAATTAATTTAAAAAACATTGTCCAGCGGACAAAATTGTGAATCTAAACCATTCTCAGATCCCCTTGAACACACACAAAAAATTTCATCAAAATCGGTTCAGTCGTTTAAGAGAAGTTCAGTGACATACACACTTACAGAAGAATTATGTATATATAAAGATAAAAATAGCATTTTTCTATCCCTTCCTGCAAGTGTATTACAATAGAGATTCCCATTAACATATTCATGAATGTATAAAATAAATATACGTGGCAACCACATTTTTCTAAACCAGACACACCGCTGGTGCAGGAAATATAATATTTCAACGTAAAATACGAAATAAAACATTTTTACGACAAAAACGTCGCCCACTCATAACTGTTGAGTATAAAAGTAAAGTTTTACAAGCTTTCAGACCGTTTTGATTGCTAAAACATTCGGTATGGCACTCTGAATGAAACATTTGTGTTGTCACATAGGTGGTATCTTGTTTTAAAATGTGTGAAATGCAATAACTGCGGTAATAGTAAATGTATCTTACTATTGAAGTGTGCACGTAACTTCAATAGGTAGTCTCTACTGGAGGTAAAGGTGACAAAATACATAATTTTTTTCAATGTTCCTTTAATAATGTTATTCTCTAAGGAATTGCGAGGCAATCCAGGCAAGGTTACCACAAGTTTTATGAAACTATTAATTATTTTAATGTCTTTGTAATTAAACATCACAAAAAACAAATCTCAACATCATTTACTTATTGTGTATTTAATAATATACATTTTATTATTTTTCTTTATTTATTTCTTTTTATTCTCTTAGTTTAGTTTTATTGTTTTATTGATTCATATTTTGTAATATGAGAATAAAGATATGTAGAAAAAGGACGGTCATAAATAAAAAATAAGCACAATATTATTAAACACCAATAAATCTTGATTATCAAAATTGCAATACGCGTTAAGCTGTTTCTTTTCACAAGTGCAAAAGAATATTCTACCATACTGTTCCGTATATTCCACAACACGAAAGCGAGATTTAGTTCACGGATTAAGTTCGTATGCCCAGCAACCCACAATTCTCTGTTTCTATATAAAACTGTCAGTTGCGTCGGGACCCAAGCTCGGGATATTTATACCCAGCGCCCTAACTTTGACAAATCACGGACAAAACGCTTGGAACAAGCCAACCGTTCCTGCCCCCGGCCAGTTAGCGAGTATTTCACTAAATGTCCTTAGCAACTTACCTCATATTTATATAGCAAGTTATAAGGTACTTAATGTAGGTATTATTCTTTTTTTGCTGTGTTAAATTGTTTGCTAAAAATGATCCGCGAGATACACTAGCACTAATTTTGGAACAGTCATCCTACTATGCCCCACACTAGGATTTTCTACTGTGTCGCGGTTGCGTTTACAAACATACAATTTCACATACACATAACACCCAGACCCGAAACAACAATTTATGGATCACACAAGGAGTTGCTTCGTGCGGGACTCGAAAGTGCTACTACTCAGAGTAGTCCGATAGGAAATGCCGGCCTCATCTAGTTATTTGAAAGATTGACGTGTAAAAGAGTTACATTGTAACCTATTTGCAAAAGTAAATATCATTTATCATTTGCTACACATTTGGCGGCAGCCGGTTGCCCAGCCACCGCGGAACCGTGCAATCAACTGGCCTACGCCTTAGCATAGAAATGTATTATTTGCGTCTAATTATTGCGTTAATCATTACAAAAATAA
The DNA here is from genome assembly GCF_023101765.2 of Spodoptera frugiperda. Classification (NCBI taxonomy): domain Eukaryota; kingdom Metazoa; phylum Arthropoda; class Insecta; order Lepidoptera; family Noctuidae; genus Spodoptera; species Spodoptera frugiperda. The sequence continues at coordinate 6,119,297 of NC_064222.1, forward strand.
TAATCATATAGTATTAATGCTTCTAATTTACGTGTATTAGGATGTTAAACGTATATTTAAGACACATTTAAAAGGGACTTAATACAAACGTCTGTCGGAGAATTACTCATCATCTCTATAATACTGAATGTAGGCTCAAATTCAAGACAGAATTTTATTCAAATATATTCTCAAGCTAATGAGTTCAAAAACACCTTTTATGAAGCATTTAAGACAGAAATTAAATTAATATGAGAGCCAGCGTATACCTTCATGCCCTTTCACTTATATTATTAATAGAATAATTATATTTAATTATCTTGAGAGCATTTTGACTTAGAGGAAATTAATAAAGTTATATTTTATCGATACATTATGAAAGTAGGGCGGCGACGGTACGAAAGTACTCACTAATACAAATGGAAAATTATCGAGACGAAATGTTCCCTAATAAGGAGGTTTTCTCGATAAAAATAAATTGTATTGTATTGTATTGGCTTGTTTCTTTATCTAATGAATGGAATAGGCTTCTTTTTATGTAGTGATAGAACTAGCTTTACGCATGCCGTGTTACTTGTTATGAATTTTGGATATAATTCGAGTAGATTTTGATTCTGTATGAATCGCGAAAAAAGTATGGTGAGAATCAAAATTTATAGAAAACTATCGTTATAAATATGAGTTAATAAATCAGACCCATATTCAATGTAGGCACTATTGGTTCAGGAGCTACGGACTATCTAGGAGGTAACTGGGCTCCGGCTCGAAGAGCAGAAGTAGGAACGGTTTAGTTTCTTTTAGTAAGATTCTGACACTTCCTCTCGTTTCACCCAAGGCGAGAAAAGTCATTGGATGATTTTTATTCTTCAAAAAAGGGCAATATCGGCAAACACAAAACTTAACAATCGACTGCATAGTTTTCTGTAAAAGGCTATTCTTAGGCAAAGAGCACATTCTCAGCGAGTCTAACAGTTTTGGCAGCGAAACAATGCAAGTCACTCACTAGCTTGAAACTAGTTCAGCAAAGGAAATATTCAGGTCATACTGTGATGTTTGTTTCTGTTGAATCAAAGACTTGGTTTTTAAGTTCCAATGATATAAAGTAAAATAGTTCTTATTTTTCTTTTATGAAGTTTGGTTTTTCATTGACATGGTAAAACTTTAGATTTACCTAATAACAGGTAACTTCCGTAGCCTATGGTTATGTTTGTAACAATAGAGGTATAGTACGTTTGTTGCCGATATTGTAAAATTGTAGGCCTTTTTAAAATATATAATGGACGGTAAATGAAATAAGATACGCAGCAAACCTTATCACCTATTGCCATAATATTCAACCGTATTACTATGTATGTAGGTCAGAATTTTCTTCAATAATTAATGAATCTTTACTTTCTTGCCACCAGGTACCAGAGTCGGTGACCCTGAGGAGTTGCTGGCTATTGATGAGATTTTCTGCACGGGCCGCAAGGACCCACTACTGATCGGTTCCATCAAGTCAAACTTGGGACACAGTGAGCCTGCCTCCGGTCTCTGTTCTATTGCTAAGGTAAGATCATTTGATTTAAGGGATATTTAAGATCATTTAGAAGATCATATTTTCTGGAGATTTATTTTTAGTTAATGACTGCATCTTTAGGCGAGACGACGCAATTGCGACTGCCGGGCTAGGGGTCTCGGGTTCGATTCTCGGGTTGGGCAAAGTATTACTGGGCTTTTTTCGGCTTTTCGAAAATTTCTCAATAGTAGCACGGAGTCTGGAATTCTAGATAAAAAAGGCGTGACTTTACTTCATTTTTAGTTTTTGTGGCTGTCACCTTTAAATACTCGTATTGTATCGTATTGACTGGTATTGGAATAGAATTCGATAAAACACTGTTACTCCATTCAAAAAGAAAGCCCAATATAGTAGAAACAAAAGCAATAAAATTAAATTCCATTCCCAATATCACACGAATGAAAGAGCCAAAAGTCCTAGTACATGATAAAGCCTTATCAAAGCATACATTGAGACGACACACGTTCCCATAAATTATAAAGTAACTTTGTCGCAAGAAGCATTAATTACAACGCGACAGTTTCCTCTGATAGGATTGAGAGCAGCCTCCTTTGGGAATCGGACGTTGCAGATCCAATGAGGGTAATCCTCAGGGCGTTTTAACAGAATTAACTCTGATGGTAGATAATTATTTTATTCGGATTAAAAGTTGGATTTTGCGTCAGAAATTCGAGATTCAATAAAAATGGGTCGCTTTTATTACAGGACCTTGTGATCGACATATTTTGACAAGGTTTTAGAACTTTCTGGTTATCTTTGCGTCTTAATATTTTACCACGTGTTTATACGAACACTGTTTTAAATGATGGCTTCATTGGTCAAGTTGTCGCAAGTGCGATTGTCTGACAAGGGGTCTCGGGTTCGGTTCTCGGGTCGGGCTAGGTATTGCTAGGCATTTTTCGGTTTTTTGAAAATTTCTCATTAATAGCAAGGAGTATCTCCGGTATATCCGGCAATAGGCTCACCCCATATTGCATGGGACGTATAACACAAATGGTGATTACGTGCCGTAATGTGCACCTCTGCCTATCCCTTCGGGGATAAAAGGCGTGACGTTGTGTTTTAAATTAAAAACTCATTAGCACATTCTCTAACACAACAAATACAAAAACTCAAACCCTATAATAACACATTCAAATTACAATTCTATCTTCAATCTTCTTAACTAAACAGTGTCATCACTTGTCAATACATATTATACTGCAACGTCATATGTTTAGGCTTTAATTAACACAGGCGTATGGAAGCTGAGATATGTCATCTCCGCCAATTAAGATGGGTTGTAATGACGTCTCGACATGTGCGGTATATTCTATGCATATTTTATGAATATTAAAATTATTAAACGCGTTGAAAGTGATCGTGTTATGAGGTTGAATATGTTTTAGTATCGATTTGTATATCAAAGTCAATGTCAAAATTATTTGTTTTAAATAGGCCGGGAAGGCACTTTTGAACGATAGAAATAATTAGAAAATGCTAGCACAAATCTTGGCGTTTTGAGTAATGCCTAAACTTACTGTAAACTTTTGTATACTTATTTTACTTTTTACTTGTCTATCACGAAGTTAAAGAAGAAATGATTATGATTTTTTCTACAGAGTTAGTCAATTATACACAAGTGAATAGGAATAGGAATGTCCAGAAAAATGCATGAAACGGTTTATAATCATGATCAAATCAAATAAAATAAAATGATGTACAATTCTAAACAAATATTTTCTTTCGCAGATGTGCATCGCCTACAGCACTGGTTACATTCCACCCAACTTGAACTACAGCGTGCCTCGTGAAGGAGTGGCAGCCCTGGCTGAGAAGAGGCTGTCAGTAGTGACTGACAAGACTCCTTGGGGCAGGGGCATGTCAGGAGTCAACAGTTTCGGGTTCGGAGGAGCCAACGCCCACGCTCTGTTGAAGGATGTCGCTAGAGCAAAGGTAAGACAATAAAAATTTGTCATAGGTTTAAACGACCTGATTAAGGTCGCAGGGAGCCACTGGATGTAAGTCGCTTCTAACTAACCTATCTAGAAGTCATTGGGGGATGTCTGTATTTAGCAGTGGACGTCTTATGGCTGATATTATGATGATAATGAAGGTCACGGAAAAATAGATACCTCTTCTAAAGAGGTTTTTCTAAAAGACACATGGCGTTCTAATACGAGTTTGCTTTTTGTTTAAGGTAATCGAATCGAGAGCGCGTTCGGCGCTCTGATTCGTTGGTTAAATCGAGCTGGCCAATCAGAGTGCGGAACACACTTTCGTTTTTATTATTTTAAGCGTAAAGCAAGCTCATACTAATGTCACAAGCGATACAAAATGTTCTTTTGGTGTTGCGAATGGTTCTCTAGCTACAGTAACTTTGAATAAACTTCTTCAGTGTAAGTTTTTTTATAGCTCAAGGGTACAAAAATAGCAATGTCACTACTTAAATTTATTCTTTGTGAAATACTCACCGTCGTTTACCATATCAAAAAAAAAAATACTAATATTCATGAGTGTCTTCACCCAAGAGAGAGATTTTCATATTCCCTGAAGTTTCAATCAGCAGGAGATAAAAATATCTATTATAAATAATAATAAAATCTTCCATACCCAATTATTGTTACGTTGACAAATGTTCTTCGTCAAATGTTATAATTCTCATATAATTGGTTTGGAAGCTATTAGCAGAACGCTTTATTATAATGACATGGATTTTCCAAGAAATAGTAAAGAGCTCTCCCACACAAATCGAAGTCATCTTATTATCAAATACCAGGTACAGATCTAAACTTCTATGATATTCACAGAATTTCGCTAAGCAATTTCCCTTTCTATAATACTAATAAATATATTTTAACGTTTGTTTGAACGCGGTAATCACCAGAACTGCTATTTCGAATCGAATAAATATTTTTTGGATGTATAGTCTATTTATCGAGGAACGCTATAGGCTAAATAGATACGCTACGATAAGTAGTCGAGCAGCAAGTGAAACCGCCCAGAAGTAGCTAGCTAGTCTTAGTATAAATAGGCACAAATCTAGAGTTAGGGTTTTATAAAATCCTGAGAATTTCACAAAGCAATTTCCCAACAAATAAATATAAATAAGTGGATGTATTAATTATCAAGTAAATTGATCTGTCCATCATCTGCCATCAATCTTACTTTAAAGCCGCAGTAATTAATTCCATTTAGTAAAATACTTTGAGTTTGAAAGTTTTGAAGTTCGATCAGATTTGATTGGCGATCTATTGATTATTTTCGGTCTATTGTTTTCGTGATGGAACATCAAATAAAATGAGTTTCAGAATGTTTTTATTGAAATCTGGTGGGTAATTAGCTTGATAGACGTTTTGATTAAGTTGATATTGTGGTGACTGATTACTTATCAGATATTTTCTTTCTTGTGGACGCTTTTTTCCAAGTGGAAGTTAAATGAATACCTGTTCTAGTACTGAAGTATAGAGCTCGGAATTGTGCTTTGCTGTTTAGGTCCTTATCTAATTTTCATAACCTAGAACTCCTAATAAATACTACATACCTAATTAAGACTTTGACTGCCAACAAAAGTCTGTTGAAGCCAAATCCTTCGCTAACGCCGGTCACTTTTGCCCCCCATGGCGTTTAATGTGTTAATGTTAATAATGTCTGTTTTATAAAACTCTTTCTGCCGCTCTGCTTGTATTTCTTCGACTTGAAAAATATCAAAACTCTTCAGTAAATTAAATAAAAGCTAGTCTTTGATTTTAAAACACAACTTTCGCATTTCCTCCATTCCCTTTCCTAGAGAATTTCATTCAACTGTTCCACTAAACACGTCAATTCTAATCTTTGGAAATGAATGTAAGCGGTCACTTGACGGCAACACACCTGCAGACATACTTCAAGCCAATTTATAACGTATCCCCTAACTATAAAGTCTGAAATTGCGGTTTCGTGTAAAATTCGTACCTAATCCCACTGCATTGCTGGCACGATATTCTGGCTTAATTCTTTTTTATTTTGTTCTTTTATGTAAGGAACAATGTGAAAGCCACACCAATGCTTGGTCGTTTTACGTTAATTATTTAAAATTCTACTAGTTTTAGCTTAGAAGTTAATTTCTAGCAGAAATTAGATTTTTATATGGGAAGATTATGAACAAAAGTAGTCTAAATTCTCCTTTTAATATCCCTTTTCAAAGAAGAAGGGTCATAATATGGTATCAAGGCGTTGTGTTATGCTCTACTAGTCAACTATCGGATGATACAGAGGAAAACAGTCTTAGATGCAATTAAAACATAGGATAAAAGCAACATTTTTGCATATCAACAACCATTACTCTATGAAAGCTTAGAAAATTGATGTACTCCAATCTTATCTTCTCAAATTCTATTCACCAGGTCAACAACGGTATACCAACAGACGACCTTCCTCGTCTCGCCTGCGTATCAGGCCGTACGGAGGCAGCAGTAGCCAGGATCCTGGATGACCTGGAGTCCAGGACCGTGGACGCTGAGCTGATCCGTTTGCTCCACGCTATTCATGATGATGACATCTCTGGACATGTCGTCAGAGGATTCACACTGTTGGGTAAGTAGACTACTAGATTATTTTAAAAACCTTAAGAATATTTGTTTTAATCACTTGGTGAACTCTTAACAGTAGTATTAAAGATGACTGAAATGTCTTGTTTAACATGTTGGATACAAATGACATTTTATTAGATACTGGTACTACTCTTTTATAACTTGAGCCAGCTAATCCAATTCTTTTTTCTAGGTTCAACCCCAACCAAGAGCGTGCAGCTAGCACGTGAGATCCAGTACTTCTCAGGAGTGCGTCGCCCAGTGTGGTTCGTGTACTCGGGTATGGGCTCCCAGTGGGCCGGTATGGCCAAGGAGCTGATGAGGATCCCCGTCTTTGCTGCTGCTATTGAGAAGTAAGTTGTTTCAAGGTTTCTATAGCTCATCAATAATAGAAGAAGTGGGTACAAAAGTTTAATTGGAATAATTACTAATGTCTTTTATCATCCTCCCAGGTGCCACAAAGCTCTAGAACCTAAAGGCATCAACCTGACGAAGATCGTCACTGAGAACGACCCCAAGATCTACGACAACATCCTCAACTCCTTCATTGGTATCGCCGCTGTACAGATCGGTCTCACTGATGTACTGAAGACTATCGGCATTGAACCTGACTACATCATTGGTAAATTTAATTTTAAAGACAAATTTTTGAATAACATTTTAAAATTTTGCTAAGTGAAAATGTCATTTAGAAGCAGCAGATAATAATTAGTCGTAAACCTATAGTTCTCTCTATCCTATTTCATACAAATAAGTCACAGTGTATTAACAAATACGAAAATGTCAGTGGTCTTTGGATGCTTTCCACCAGAGATGTGTTATGTAGCTGTGCGAGGAAGATGCAGAGCTTGAGTATGCGATGTATTAGTAGGTAGTAGCGAAGCCATCCATAGCCATCCATAGAGTGCATCTTTCCAAATAAAAACAGCTTACCTGAGTCGGTTTCCGCCAGCGCTAAGCTATGTGTACCAATGAATATGGTTGGAGGAAGCCAAACGCATCCAAAGCAACATATGATGCATAGCACGTCTCTGGTGAAAAAGCACCCATATAGTCGTTTGATAATCATCTTAAGGTCGTCCAATATTCCAAAATCTGACTCTAATAATTATCTTTCCCGCAGGACACAGTGTCGGTGAGCTTGGTTGTGCGTACGCTGACGGTTGCTTCACCGCCGAAGAGATGATCTTAGCTGCATACAGCAGAGGCTTGGCTTCCATTGAAACTCCCTTCATCAAGGGATCCATGGCTGCCGTCGGTCTTAGTTACACCCAGGTAATATTAAGCATATTATGGTAAAAGTATGTTTTAAGTATAATTATGATACTGTCCCATAAATACATGATACTGTCTTAAAATATACACTCTATAATCGCAAAATGCTAGCAATGCATTTGTAAATTTCTCTTGTGTTACGGGTATCAACCGATGAAACCGTAAGCTCGTTTGTCGTCCTATTATATTAAAGAAAAACATCGCCATCTACTACTGTATTCTAATCTTTTACGTTTCATATGTGTCTTGTCATAGCCTCTGCAGTATTAAGTACTCTACTATTTTTCATTTTTAAGTAGGTCTCCATTGAAACCCGAAACTTTTACTAACATGGCATTTTTTCAGGTCAAAGCCATGTGCCCACCGGAGATCGAAGTGGCTTGCCACAACGGACCAGACTCCAGCACCATCTCTGGTCCAGCTGACATCATGAAGACCTTCGTTGCCAAGCTCTCCGCTCAGGGCATCTTCGCTAAGGAGGTTCCTTGCTCCAACATCGCTTACCATTCCCGTTACATCGCTGAGGCTGGTAAGGAACATACATTTCTAGAAATATATTTAATTAATTGGTGAAAGGTTTTTAAAATTAACTTTTAAGGTATTACGTTTGTTACAAACAGACAAGTTTTCTATTCTCTCTCTCTCTCTCTCTCTCTCTCTCTCTCTCTCTCTCTCTCTCTCTTATCTCTCTCTCTCGCTCTCTCTATTTCTCTCTCTCTTTCTCTTGGCGATTCATCATCATCATCAGCCGATTGAACAAATTCCTCCCCTTTAATCCTCCACTCTGATTATATTATTTTAATCCAGTTTGATTTAGGCTTGTTATTTATATTCTCAATTATAATCTTCCAAATGACATATTTCTGTGTAAAAATTAATCTCTCTTGCAAATCTTAAACTTCCCCAAATACAAAGTTATTAACGTTTGAAAAGTTTCGAAGCAAACTCGCCATTTTCAAAATAACTTGTTGTTTATTATCCTTTCCTGTAATTTCTCTAATTTGTTGATCTAAAACGGTTACTTCAATCCCAAATAATAAACTTTCCCAAGTTTACGAATCAAATATTTGTTGATTCAAATCTGTTACTTTGGATTTAAAAATGATTTTTACTTAATCTTTATTTCCAACTAGCTTTTGTCAGCGGCTTCGCCCGCATTCCCGTGGGATAAAAAGTATCCTATCACTCAGTCATATCAATATTAGTTTGATTACTTATAAGTTGAAACTCTACATTTTTGCTATAACAATGGTGAACACTTTAGGATCATCTAGATTGTTCTGGCGTTCTGATTGGTTGGTTAATTCGAGCCGACCAATCAGAAAGCCCTCCTCGTTACGCAAAGCATATTGGTAAGGCTACCAAAATGTACTTATGTAGCAGGTAATTTCAAATAAAATATTTCTCCCAGGCCCAACCCTGCTGAAATACTTGAAGCAGGTGATCAAGAACCCCAAGGCTCGCTCAGAGAAGTGGATGTCCACATCAGTGCCTCAGGCGCTGTGGAAGGACCCGAAGGCTGAACTGTCTTCTGCTGAATACCACACCAACAATCTATTGGTAAGTTTTCATTTGTTCTACATAGCCTGATACTTGCTTACCTTAGTCAAGTCTTACTTTTGGTCAGAGCATGACTAAGTTACTGGTTATGATCATAATAAATTTTGGTTCAATCAAACTCTTGAAAGGATTGCCAAAAATGTTTACGTAGAACAAAAGATGTTTTTGCAAAAAATATGACTGAATACAAAGAAACCGTAGTGGGTTTCGGATTTTGGACGCACATTTTTAAAGCAGAGATACTTTAGTAGTAGCTTTTTGCCGTTTGCTTGCAGTAGTTGTCATAAATACTCACAATTTCCCTTTTTATACAGAGCCCAGTACTATTCGAGGAGACAGCTCGTCTGATCCACGCTAACGCGATCACCATCGAGATCGCCCCCCACGGCCTGCTGCAAGCTATCCTGCGCAGGTCTCTGAAGAAGGACGTCGTCAACATCGCTCTGACACAGAAGGCCCACCCGGACAATGTCCAGGTTCTGTTCACTGCCTTCGGAAGGTAAGTCAACATTTTCATTCCTCTCATAGGTAAACAAAAATTGTTCGGTTATTTTTAAACGGTGTCTTTACTCCACAGGCTGTATGAGGCCGGTCTGAACCCACATCTAGCCAACATCTACCCACACGTGCCATTCCCCGTGTCACAGGGTACGCCTATGCTTGCCCATCTCGTCGAATGGGAACACAGTGAAGATTGGTGAGTTTTTCTTTATTAGAGTTTTTAATAGGTGATAGTTCATCTACACATTGAACGCCGTGGTGGTCACCGGTGACTGACATTAGCGGAGGATTTGTATTCAACAGTTTTTTATTGGCTATCAAAGATTAAATCCGAATATCAAACAACTGTTCAACCACTAGCTATGAAAGAAATTACGATACCATTAAGAACCTTGATTGATTATTTGTGATAGTTTTTAAAACGTGGGTTTGTAGCCTACATTTACATGTCCTAGGATTTACTTCTGTCTGTGATGCTTAAAAACAACAGCTGAGTAATTAATTTTCTTCTGTCATTGATGCTTATAAACAACAGACAAGTAATAATCACTGGTAAAAATAAATGCCGCTATAAACAGTCTAGACACAAAAATACCAGTCATCATTTCACAACAAAAAAATGATCCACAATAACAATCCATAATATAATATTCAACCACAAAAATTTACCTAAGCGAAAAATCCGTTCCATTTTCCACAATACACACACACAGAAGTTAACCCTCGAACCTACGCAGCCGAAACTTCAATGCAATAAAGAGCTTGGTATATTAATTGCCGTCCATAAGTCAGTTGGCCACAAACAAATCGCTTGGCTGTGATCTATAGTAACCACTTTGTACAACTTCAATATACCGGGACGTTAGCGAAGCATTTTTCAACGCAGCCCTATTTCATTTTTGTTATGATTGATGACCTTGAATTGCTGCAGTGCGGTTCGAAAAGGATTAGTAATGCCATTGATGCATGTGGGAGATTTATGGGGGAAATATTTATTGTTCGGTTCAATGGGTCTTTTTTCCATGACAATGTGGTTGGACTACTTTTTTATGTGTGGAATATTATGTTCCAGAAACTAATGGTTTGGTATAACTACATTTTTTTTGTATTAAAAATATTGTGTTTTTTGCCCCACACTAGAATTTTCTCTTGTGTCGTGGGGGAGTTTACAAAGATTCAATTTTACACATACATGACACCCGGACCCGAAACAATAATTTATGAATCACAGAGTTTTTCTGTGCGGGAATCGAACTCGTTATACTTTGCGTGGCAGTCGGTTGCCTAGCCACCGCGTCAACTGTACAGTTATATCACGGCCTAGATTTCTCATGTTTTTTGATACCTTATGCCGGAAAGTTATTTCGATTTGGTCTTTTTAATACAATACAACTTACTAACCTAAAATACTTACACTTCAATTGTAAACCTTAATCACACTATTTTGTATGCCATCAAAGAAATTATCGATTGTTACAAAATCAAATCCAATCTTACATCGCTCTGAATCTTTAAACGCCCTTAAGATCACAACTTCAGTTACAAACAGTAACAATTTAACGAGCTCTAACTTTATACAAATTACATAAAACGATGAAAACGAAACATTTTGTTTTAAACATTTCATTTCATAAGTCTTCGGATTTTGGGTCACAGTTATTAAAATAATAAGGACTTCATATTACATAATTTCATTTATTTAAACAGTAGGCACTTTTAGTATTTCTTATGAAACTTTTGTCTAGACAAAATTAGTATTTCTTCACGGTCTGCTTTCCTTAGAATCAAATAGGTAGGTCCTTTGCTAATATTACGCAGAGGTCTTTTGTTAGGCTACATGGTAAACTTATTTAACAATAGATAAACAAAGATAATTCAATAACATAAATAGACTGCACGATTGACGCAGTGGCTGGGCATTTGGCTCCTGCGCGACGTAGATCTTTTGTGTTATTCACAAATTGTTTTGGGTCTGAGTTCTAGCTGCCATGTTTAAAAAATTATGGAAACTAGTAAAACGAATATTAAAAAAGATACGAATTCTAATTTAACTAAAAAATCATGGTTAACTCACGCAAATATATGGAGGAATGCTCTACTAGTTTCGAGTCACAAAGCGCGACGCGCTGACGCGTCGATGTCACGCAGCATCGGTAGGCTCTCTGTGACTCGAAACTAGTAGAGCTTTTCTCCATATACTTACGTGAATAAACCGTAACTTTTTAGATAATTTAGTAAGTCTCAAGATATTGATATCTAGAGATAATGGGTAAAACAAATAAATATAAATAGACAAATAGGAACAAAGCAACAACTAATTTATCTTTGTAGGTAAACACAGTTCTACTATCAATCTTAAGTTCTAAGGAACTTCAATATGGCTGGACGAAGCTCAAACTCTTGTTGAAAGTTAGGAGTAATTGTGCACTGAATACTATTCCAACCGAAACTATAGATTAAATGCTATTGAGAATAGATTGGTAACAGTTTCTAGTTAGTGCAAATCTAGGGTAACTAAGGTAGATTATAGAGTAGCCACAAGTCCTTCCCTGTAGCTAAAGGTAATGAACTACAATAGGGTAGATGACTAATTTTTATTTTAATGTTCATCTTGTTGATTGAGTGCGATTCGTTTTATCTAAGTATTGTTATCTTATTTGACAAAAAAATAAATACATGTTTAATATTTTTTCATTATCTACCTAACTGACGGACTAAATAGATTTTGAATTTTCTTACCTCGTAGTTACTTAATTTATATATTATGTTAAAATCCATAAAATCAAATATTACAATTTGCAAACTGAAGCAACTGATTCTAAGTAAAATTACAATAAAATAGTCTTCTACACAGCTGTCTAAGTTATATTACATACATACATAACCTCACGCCTGTTTCCCATGGGGGTAGATTAGAGACAATGGAACGGAAATTGCTACAAATTTTCCACACCTCTTTCGCTTCATCAACAATCTAAGTTTTATTATCTTTGTTCTTTTCTACATTTTGCTACTTACAGTTCTATTGTACTTTGAAAAGTTGTTAATGTGTAAAATGTTTTGGTCCTTAGGTACGTAACATCATACAAGGCGCAAGAAAAGATGAAGTCTGGTGAGAGGACGGTTAGGATGTCCATCGTGGATGAGGACTGCGAATACATGGCTGGTCACGTCGTTGATGGTAAGCACTAATTACCGAGGATGGGAGGAACTAGCCAATTAACATCTGTAGTGTTTCTACCCAATCTGTTCTACCCTTTCTGTTTAAAAAACTATAGTTTCATCCCAATAGATTATAGAAAATCTCAACGAACAACAGTTGGGCAGAAAGACCACCAGGAATGATCACCTCGCCTGGCCGGAGTATCCTCCTTTTCTTAAGAAACTTTACTCACTGTTCCCTAAAGTTTAAAATAATTCCTAAACTTGTACTTACTGATTTGGTTTAAGCTCATATTAAAGACAATTAATGCTTAAGTGAGACCAATTTATTTTATACAGGCCGTAACTTATACCCCGCCACCGGTTACCTGGTGCTGGTCTGGGAAACTCTTGGTATGATGATGGGAGAACTCTTCACTGAAGTATCAGTGGTCTTCGAGAACGTGCGCTTCCAGAGAGCCACCAACATTCCCAAGGAAGGAAACTTGGAGTTCATCATCATGATCCAAAAGGGCAGCGGTAACTTCGAGGTGAGTTTTTACAATTTTTTGAGCCCAAAATGTGACCGAAGTGTTATGAACTTCTTTGCTTGGTATTATTCTTGAAGATCGAAAAGAATGTTCTATCGAAACAATGTACCTAACCAAGAATAGTATTGTGAACCTGATTAATAAAGATTAACCTATAGAGTTTCTTACTCATTCTTCTCCATAGATCACAATTTAAAACGAGCAAATGGTATCACTAGAAGACTGATCGACAGACAGATTGTTTTTAAATATTGTAATATTTGTTTTATCATTCAAAAGTAACTTCCCGGTCTATTTGAAATTAATAATTTTGACTTAGACTTTTGCTATAATATCTACAGATTTTTCTACTTAGTAGTTCAAAAGTCGTATCTAACTTTATTGGGACTCATTTATTTATCCTTTCCTCTTAGATCGTAGAAAGTGGTGCTTCCATCGTGACTGGTCGTATCTACGCCAAGAAGAATGTCGGCCAAGACTTCAGGGCACTCCCACACTTGCCAGAAGCCAGTGGCCCTGGCATCAAGCACTTGCTGACCAAGGACTTCTACAAAGAACTGCGTCTCAGAGGATACCAGTACAGGTAACGGTATAGTTCCATGTTTGTTGTTAGAATATCAGAAGCTGGTTGAATCTGTTTGTTTCCTTTAACCCGTCTTGTGCCAGAATGGAGATCCACGCGAAACACAATGTATTATCTATTATTGTCTTATTATAACATATACGAAAGGCTAAAGACTTGTATTTATGCAAGCATTTTTGTTTAACTCATATCTTCAAATTCTTTGGAAATTTGTTTGTGTTTTGTGTGAGTGAGGTTACCGGAGGCCCAATTACTTTTCTCAATCCCCGATTCCCCAACAACCCTTAAATTCCTAACCCCTAAAAGACCGGCAATGCACTTATAACGCTTCTGGTGTTTCGGGTATCCACAACAACGGCGATTACTTAGCATCAGGTGATCTTCTGCTCATTTTGCGGCCTATACCTTAAGCCTTTCACTGCCAACAAAAAACTGTTAAAGGCTCCACTAGTGTCGGACAACGTTGTCCGACATGGCGTCTAATGTGTTAAATAAAGGCTCTGATAAAGTAAAGTGCAAACAAATTTTCTTTTCCGAAGCCTGAACCAGTCATAATTTATTGATCTTTCTGATCGACACTACCCTAGAGACATTTGCATAAAGTATCAAGCTCTTTGCTAATCTTGCTTTAACAAAGACTTCGACCATTTTAATAGAAACACGAAATATAACTTCGAAGTTTTAACTAACATTAACTTAACAATTTCAGCTGAAACCGTTGAAAGGATAGCATTGTATACAAGTTGTTAGTCTTTCAATGTCTTTGTCCTAACTAAGCCTTAAAGTTTGCTTAGGCTTATACTAATAGAATTAAACTCTTTAAATAAAATATCATTGAGCTGAAGTAATGTTCGGAAGAATATCATTAGGAATTTAAACTTGAAACTCCCGAAGCGTTACATAAAATTGAATCTATATTAGATTGTATTTTTTTGTATGTTCAAAATCTTTTATTAATTGTTTTGATCTACATTCTGGTTTACTGCGTTTGTCTCACTATTGCGTTTGTCGTTGTCTTCAATTTCCCTACTCTGAAGGCCAAATTCCCCTTCCCAATCCCCGATTCCCCAACAACCCTTAAATTCCTAACCCCCAAAAGGCCGGTAATGCACTTGTAACGCCTCTGGTGTTTCAAGTGTCCATGGGCGGCGACGATTGCTTACCATCAGGTGATACGTCTGCTCGTTTAACGACGTGTTCCATAAAAAAAAAACGCACAGAATACTCAACTGTACAAAGAACAATTCCAAAAATCCTAACATCACTAACCTCTTTCTTATCTACAGCGGTCTCTTCCGTGGCGTCCTCGGATGCAACGTCGAAGGTACTCGCGGTCGTCTCTCCTGGGTCAATAACTGGGTCACCTTCATGGACTGCATGCTGCAGATGAAGATCATCGGCCAAGACACCAGGGGTCTCTTCGTACCCACCAGGATTGAGAAGCTCTCCATCGATGCCAACATGCACTATAACGCTATCTCCAAAATGAACCCTGATTCTAACAAGAATTCGTTCGAGATTCGCGTGTACCCTGATGTTGATGTTATCAGGTGAGTTTTCTTTTTTAAAAGGATATATTATGTATAAGTTTTCAAAGGATTTATATCACTATATAGTATAAAACAAAGTCGCTTTCTCTGTCCCTATGTCCCTTTTATGTTTATATCTTTTAAATTATGCAATGGATTTGAAGCGATATTTTTTAATAGATAGAGTGATTCAAGAGGAGGGTTTTTATGTATAATACATGCTTAATATATCACCATTGCACCCATGCGAAGCTGGAGCGGCTCGCTAGTGTAACAAAATTCACATTGTGTTTGATCAGTCTTTATTAGTGATCATCCGTAAAAGAATAGAAATCTTCGCTCTAAAACTCCTCTTTAACTTTAGTTAATACTTATTTCTATTTAATACGTTAGGATATTACATGCTATTACTAAGTAAGGTAAACAAATAACACAATTGTAGACAATTTTAAGACCTTAGAAAATACTAGTCTTATACAGTACAGCATATTTCTAAAAACCATAACGCCATTTACGCCTCCATTCTCCCAAAATGAAATGAAATCGAAAACATAACCGAAAGTGCGTTCTATTACGTCGCCATACAGTACAGAGTAGATTAATTACCCCGTTTCAGAGAAACCCCTTAATAAATTACGTATTTAATCAACCCTTTCTGGAGTTATTGTACAATGTATTGGTAACACTCGATGAGCAAAATTCACGCACGACTGAGCTTTGTTATACATTTACGTATTTGTAATACATTAGTAACATTTTGTGGGTTGAAGGTACTTATAATTTTATGAACAACTTTTACTTGTGGGTGGGACTTATAGGAAAACCGCTGTTTAGTAAATTGTATTATATTTTATTCAAGTCAATAATTTAATAATTTTGAAAAGGCGTATTGGTCAGTACTTAATTGAAATGGGCTGGTATGATAATGACGTTGTTAATTAAACATAGGCGTTATCGTAAGGCCACTAATAAATGACCTCGATTCCACTATAATTCTAAGTTTGAAATCGCCAATCCGCATTGAGCAGAAGTGGTGATTAATGCTCAAAACTTCTTTGTGTGAGTAGAGGCCTTTGGTGACCACTTATAGGCTGATGGTGTGGTATGGTTCGCCACACCACCAAAAGGTACATGTAAATAGTTATTACTATTTCTAGCTGCACAAATAATCCATATCTAACTATAAAATAAACTGCTAAAACCAAATTCAACTTTAATGGAATGTATAACTAACTTTATACGACACCCATTTAAATTATTCTCTAAAAAGTGGTAAATGAACACTATAAAATGATAGTACCGACAAAATGTGTATCACGCACGTATAGTTTACGAGCTGGTACACAAAGTTTGGTCAGTACACTCTCCGGGGATGAAAAATTAAATATTTAGCAATGGAGCAAACGTAGCCCAATTTTATACGTCATACGTTGCCCAGGAAAAATAGTTTTTCTGATGTTCCCTCGGGAATATATCAATTTTCTACAACAAATATTGGAATCCTTACCGTTTGTAAAGGTAAAAAATAACATGAAATAACAATATGCTTGTTAAAAATACAGTAGGTAGGAATTTCCCTACACTTTCAATAGTGTAACAGGCTTTTACGAACACAAATTTATTCCAGTCTCTGTGATATTAAAAATACAAAGAACGCAACATACATAGGTACTGTTAGCCAACCTGAAACTAGAAAATATTCATTATTTTGTTATCGACTTATTCACGTAACTATTTGACGAGGAACTCAACTTGTTTCAAGCCATGTTAAGGGCTCATATTCATGAGCAGCATTTCGGGACACCACTAGTGGTAGCGCGATAGTCACCACGTCGTGTCACAATATTTATCTCAGTCGCGTTTACGCTTCATAAAGTCATCAATTAAAATTATTATTTGCAATCTACCACCGAGCAAAGCCCTGACCTGTTCAATCCGAACACCCACATAAAGCATCATCAATAATTTTAATGAACTATCAAAATGTGCTAAGTGTACTACAAACAGATTTACCGGGGACCAATACAAACGTTTTGCAAACACCGTTAGCATTTATAATTTAGTTAGGATCACTTTCAGCAAAGCCGTAGATAGCTCCAAATTTATTGCCGGTACGTGGTGCGATTTTAAGATACGGCAAAATGCCGTTTATTAGATGTAATCTAATTTAAGTTTCGCCTACGTAAAGTTAACAGTACCTATCTTTATCCATTTACGTAAACGAAAATCTTTTAAGTTTTTTGCGAAGAGCAAAAGTTTTAAGAACAAACAAGAGGCAAATAATGAGATGAAGGTTATATAACTTTTACTGTAAATATCCTTGTTATGAACAAACCAATATTAGTTATAGAGATTATATTTAGAATCTTTTTCGGGCGCCCAAAGAAAGTTCCATAGTAATTTGGTTTTGCTGTATCATAAGAATGGGGCTACTGTGTTTGCTCACAAGCTGGCGTTAGTGAACCCCTCGTTTTTTGTCCAATAGGGAATAAACTAGTGTCACATCATTGGACGTTTAATATTTAACACAGTTGCAGTTATTCTATAAAAAACATCTTGCTAGATTTGCGTCATTTGATGGCCAAAAAAGCGGCAGCTGTGCTTATGAACTGAAACCTTACTTAGTTTCGTTAAGACACTATAAAATGTACTGAAGAATGTGAGCATACTGGCTAGTTTGGCTAGGCGGCCCGTTCCGATATATTAGGTAGAAAACTTAGTAATTACTTTAAAAATAAGTAAGGTGTGGTGGCTCTGAGATCTCAGTATATTATAGTGTTCTACATAGGTTATGTAGATATTGTCATTCATAATATTTGCTTGGTTTAGGGCCGGTGGTGTCGAAGTCCGAGGTCTGCACGCCACCCCCATCACCAAGAGGCTGCCTCTCGGTGTGCCTGTACTTGAGAAGAACGAGTTCATTCCTAACTACGGAAAGTCTAAAATGAAGGTAACGCAAATCAATAAACATAATTTTATTGTTGAATTATGAAAGGAAAATTTGTCTTTAACGATTCTGTCCCTTTGTAGATTGAAGACATCCTCCGTGCAAACATCCAATTGATCCTCGAGAACATTCAAACATACAAAGTCAAGAGCATTGAGTTAGTCGACGAAGAATACAAGAAGAATGATCTGACACCTATCCTAGAAAATGTCGGAGACATGCTTGGAGATCTGCCTTTAGTCCAGGCTGAGTTATTGCTGATCTCTGAGGAGCCCATTGAGATGCCTTCCAACATCACCGTTGAGAACAAGAAAGTGGCCGGAGAGAGTAACACTGTCCTGTTTATTGGTGCTAATCTCCTTGGCAGACCTGAGGTAAGCAAAATTCTATAAGAAATTTATTTGGTGAAAACTAATAAGGTGTAGTATATATGTATAAGTAAACTGATGTCATACAATTTTCCTTTAAACAGGTTCTAACTACAGCGGTCAACACCCTCCGTGACAAGGCCTTCGTCATCAGTCGCGAAAAGGAACGCCCTAACCCTAAGGATTACTCCGACAAATACGACATCGTGACCATTCACGACACAGGCGTCGAATACATTGTACTGTTGAGAAAACGTGTGGGAGCCAGACCAGCCAAGTTCGTCAGGATCTTAGCTTCTGATGACACTTTCGCATGGATCGACAAAGTCAAGGAGGAAATCAAAGAAGGCCAGAAAGTGGTCCTCTACACACAAGACGAACCTATCAACGGTCTCCTAGGATTAGTGAACTGTTTGAGGAAGGAGCCTGGTGGTGAGATCGTGTATGGTCTCCTTATTTCTGACCCATCTGCTCCACCATTCAACCCTGACTTGGAATTCTATGAAGAACAGCTGGACAAGGATTTGGCTCTGAATGTGTACCAAGATGTGAGTAAAATTTATTTTAAAAATGGTTATTAATTGTAAATGCTCATCCAATCTCTGAGATATTTGCATTCAATAACGAAGTAACCGACAAGCAGCTTAATTAAAATCCAACGTAGTGATAAATTGGTGTACAAACATGTCGAGTCGAATGGAAATTTCATTGTTATTTATAATGGACATTACTGAAATTACCAATTAAGTAAGCTTTGTCAATATTTTTTACATTCTTCTTTATAGGGCCAATGGGGTACATACCGTCATCTTCTGTTGGGTGACTTGGAAACGGTTCGCGCCAACCACGCCTATGTCAACACCACTACCATCGGAGATCTTTCCTCTCTGAGATGGATTGAAGGATCTATTAGGGAGAACCATGTGTTCAAAGACAAGGAAAAGGTTCTAGTCCATGTAAGTAAATGACTCTCTATTTTATCTTAGATTACTTTTGTGTGAAAATAGTAGCTAAAAAGTTAGCATTTTTTCTTATACAAAGTAGTATTTATTTTGTTATGAGATTCTTCTTAACATGATAACCGCCACGCTTAGCCGATGATTTACCTTCAACAGTTTTCTTTAGTCAGTTAATGCTTTAACAATAAGTTAAAGTTATACATATTATTTCTCAACTTCTAATTACATTTTTTCCACCAGGTATACTGTGCTGCGTTGAACTTCCGTGACGTCATGACAGCCATTGGTCGTGTCACAGTAGACGCTGTCGCCCGTGGTCGTCTTGCACAAGAGTGCGTACAAGGTTTCGAAATCGTCGGAAAGACCAGCAAGTAAGTTCATTTGATACTTCGATTATCTTTTTTATGGCAAAGGGTGGTATTGGAATACGAGCAGTTGGAGCATGATTGGGGCCGTTGATGGACACTCGAAACTTCAGAGAAGTTATAAGGGCGTTTCCTACTGATTGGAGATTTCTCCTAGCGATTGGAGATTTTTCCTAGCGATTGGAGATTTGGGGATTGGGGATTGGGGATTTGGGGGAGAAGATTGCCTCTTAATTTTTCCCTTTAATACACACATATCATTATGTATCTTATCCCTTTAAGTATAGGTCTATTTCACCTTGACTTTTCATTAACATTATCGGTTCTTTTAACAGCGGTTCCCGTGTCATGGGTATGATCCGTAACCGTGGTATGGCGAACTTGGCTGAGGGAGACAGGTTCCTCCTGTGGGCCGTTCCTGATGAATGGAGCTTCGAGGAAGCCGCTACCGTACCAGTTGCTTACGGAACTGTTTACTATGCTATGGTGAGTTTATGTTTCTCATTATTTGTATCCTTAAATAAGACCCTGTTTAGAGGCAGCTAGAGGGAGTGTCAGATTTTTATTGACTAAAAACCACCCCGTTCCTACTTCTGCCTTTCAAGCCAGAGCCCCAGTAAACCCGCTAGGTAATCTGCAGCTCTAGATAAGACGCTAACTTACTTATGAAGATTCTTTTTTAGTGAGTGGTTTGGCATTTGTAGATCGAGGCTTTGAGAATCGGGGAGGGGGGAAAGGAATGATTGGTACTTGATTTCATCCATAAACCCTTTTCATCGTCATCATTATCTAAACACTATATTATTTTCTCACAGGTCATGGTTGGTCAAATCCAACGTGGTGAGTCCATCCTCATCCACGCAGGTTCCGGAGGAGTAGGTCAGGCCGCCATCAACGTGGCGCTCTACTACGGCTGCGAGGTCTTCACCACCGTCGGTACCGCGGAGAAGAGAGCCTTCATCAAGAAGCTGTTCCCACAACTTAAAGGTTGGTGAAGATGTACATGTAACATGTGTTTTTTGAAATGGGAGCTAAACCACCTAACGGATCACCTAGGCTTTACGCAATACGGATGCAATGAACTCTAGTGAACCAACTCAAGAGTTGTTTTCAAAATATCAATGTCGATCGATCAGAATTGGATTCAAGAGGACCCCGTAACACCTGAAGGGTTATAGATGTATTTAATTCTTTAACATTTCTTAAATATAAGAGAACTGCGTCATTACTGAAATAATTGTTTTTTCTTCTCTACTTCTCTTACTTTACTATTATTTTCTATTACTCATGCATTAGTTACTTGCGTTACTCTTATTTATTTATTATTACTTACTTAATATATTTATCTTTGTCCACAACAGACAGTCACATCGGCAACTCCCGTGACACTTCCTTCGAGGACATGATCAGACGCGAGACCAACGGCAAGGGTGTCGACATGGTGCTCAACTCCTTGTCTGATGACAAACTACAGGTAAGCTATCAAACATTATAAAAACCAACCTTATTTTTTATAAAATATGATCTAAATTCGTTAATACTTTACTTAAATTACACAGTTCACCATTATTTTCAACTAAGTCATCTTCATTATCGTTTTTAAATGTATTCACATAACTGTTGTGGTTCTTTCCTCAAAAGACCACTACAGAATCGTACGGTTCTCTCACATCTTTATTTGATTTATCTGGACTTTAAAAGAGACTATAATTTTGTTTCGGCATTTCTTCTCAGAGCAGTCCGATAGAAAATGCCGGCGTCATCTAGTTATTTAAGAGATTGACGTGTAAAAGAGTTGCATTGTAACCTATTTGCAAAAATAAATATCATTTATCATTTATGGGAATGGCAATATGCTCACAACCTATTACATGGGACTTACAACATAAATTGTGAAAAGTGGTACACAGTGGCATTACGTGCCATAATGTGCACCTCTGCCTATCTCTTCGGGGATTAAAGGCGTGAATTTGCAAGTATTTTCAACTACTTAAGTCAATTTCAATTAATGTCAATTTATTCACATAATTTATGTTGTCAACAGGCGTCAGTCCGTTGCTTGGCGTACAGAGGCCGTTTCCTCGAGATCGGTAAATTCGACATCAGCAACAACACTCCTATTGGCATGTACTTCTTCTTGAGGGAGACTTCCTTCCACGGCATCATGTTGGACTACATCTTCGACCAGAACCATCTCTTCAGGAAGGTTTGTATCAATATTTTTAGTATTGTAGTCTTATTAAAGGTAAAGTTTTATTGTAATGTTTCTTGTCATTTTATAGCTTGGATTAAAATTATCAATTTCTTCAATATTTTTGTAATAACTATCGTGATACATATAGTAAGTTATCTAAAAATTAATGTTTACTCACGTATATGAATAAAGAAAAGATTCACTATTTTTGAGACGTCGCCGCATCTGCGCACGCTGCTCATGATGAAGAGTCTCTCTGCGACTCAAAACTAGTAAAGTTTTCTCCGTTAATATACGCTAGAAAACCGTGATTTTTAGTGTATTTTATCAATGACTTTATTACTTTTTAACCTTAACGTGTATTTAAACACATTGTTTAATAACTTTGTCTTGATTTCTCAATCTTTTTCATCTTTTCCTTCAATTTCACGCTGTAAATTGATTTGACCATATCTATCTATTGTTTTATCTAGCGCCTGCAAGACCTGCTTCTAAGTGGTATCCAGAACGGAGCCGTCAGACCTCTGACTTACTGCACGTTTGAGGCTAATGAAGTTGAAAATGCCTTCCGTTACATGGCTGCCGGTAAACACATTGGAAAGGTAAGATCTTTGACTAAAGAACGTTAATGTGCCGTTACATTTATGTCGTTTTCTTTCTGCGACAAAACAGCTAGCCTTTAGGTACCACTTAGTACTTTCAATACGAAAAGTAAAAACAAAAAAATAAAGATATTTTTTTTACTTTAATAATTAATATTCATCGACTTACGCCCATGAGATAGTAGACGTGTCTTTGTAGACACAATTCGCATCGCATGTGCCCTCTACTAGGAGATACCTCTTCTAGAGAGACACCTCTCTATGCACTTGTTTTTTTATGGATCATTGTTTATTTTTTGGTAAAACTATTGTGTTACCGAGATAAAACCATTTGACATCGGGACGACAACGAAATAAACAAGTATATGGCATTTTTGACTAATATTGCATTGTCTTTTCACAGGTGATCGTCAAGATCCGCGAGGAAGAACGCAGCAACCGTGCAGTCAGGCCTGTAGCCAAACCTATTGACGCTGTACCTAAGTAAGTAACAATAATTATGAATGTGACAGTTTTGTGTGTTTGTCTGTTTCTCAACCACGTCAAAACGGCTAAAGGGAGTGGCATAAAATTTAGAAGAGGTGTAGATTATGGTCTGTAATAACACATAAGCTACTTTATATCCCACGGAAATGTGAGTGAAGTCGCTGGCAGAAGTAAAGCTATCTGAAATACTTTCTTTAGTTACTTCTACTTCTTTATCCTACTTTATTAATAAATCTTTTCTACCAGATACATCTGCCACGAAGACTACGTGTACATAGTAGTCGGTGGTCTCGGAGGCTTCGGTCTAGAGCTGGCTGACTGGCTCATCATGCGAGGCGGCAGGAAGATCCTGCTCACTTCCCGCAGAGGCATCACCAACGGATACCAGTCATCACGTCTGAGGTTTGTTATCATGATCATGGTTTGAAGCATTTGAGAACTTATTTCTTTACTTTATGATTCATTTTCACTTGTTCGCTGTTATCTTCTTTAGGGCTTGGGCAACATACGGTGCTGACGTCCAAATTTCAACACATGACGTCACCACTGAGTCTGGATGTGAGGAGATGCTTAAGATGGCGCTCAGTATGGGACCAGTCTGTGCTATCTTCAACTTGGCTGTGATCCTGAAGGACTCCATCTTCCAGAACCAGACCCCAGAGACCTTCAAGACATCGTTCGCACCAAAGGCTCTTGCTACCATGCATTTGGACAAACTGTCGAGGAAGATGTGCCCTGAACTGAAGTAAGTCAATAAGTTAATGTAGCTATGTATCTCTAATATGTAATGTAACCTAATCGTCGTACTCAGTCATTTAATGGTTACTTAGCCCAGTCTATAGCAATCGTTTTGATACAAAATCGGTACTAAGGAATAGTTTAAGTAATCATTAAATGTCTCTGAGTGCGGCAGTAAATGTAATATAAGTTTTTCCTTAAATACTAATATTTAGACTTACAACAACAACGTCACGCCTTTTATCCCCGAAGAGGTAGGCAGAGGTGCGCATTATGGCACGTAATGCCGCTGTATAATGTACACCCACTTTTCACTATCTGTGTTGTAAGTTCCATGTAATATAGGGTGAGACATAATTAAATTCTGGGCTATATATCTATATACTATAGACTTTAGGTCATATTAGTGAATATTTAATTACCAAACAAGCGAACCAGTTCAAACTGTTACACAAAAGTATACCACTTAAAAGAATAAGTGGAGAAATTTAATAAAATCTCCCACGCTACGCTACCTATATTTTATGCTGGCAACATTGAAGTATCTCACTTCAGTAGATTATTGAGCAAGTTTTATGAGTGAAGTTTCACCCCGGGAGTTCAATTATAGTGTCCAGAATTTATTTATTAATCCCTAGTGAATGGAAAAACAAAGGCTGGCCGAAACTTGACGCGTAGTTGTGTTTTTGTTAAACAAGGATTTTTTGGAGTGCTAACTTTTGAGCAAGAGTACCGTTCTACTGTCTGAGAAGTTTGTAGTTTTATTTAAGTTTCTTCACCTAAATAACTTTGTGTTTTCAGCCTGAGAACAGAATAAATTATAATAATTTTGATACTGTTAATAGGGTAGATGACTAATTTTTATTTTAATGTCTGTCTTGTAGAATAATTTAAAATATTAGACACGTATTTTTTATTTTGTTACGAAAATCAAATATTTTATGTATGATTTATACGTGGAAATTACGTATGTGCTTACACTCCTAAACTTTGATTCCTTTTACCTAGGCATTGTTTTCTTATACGAAAAAAATTAAAAATACGTGTCTAATATTTTTTCATTACGTAACTGACGGACTAAATGCATTTGTAATTTTTATACCCTGTCATCATCCCTATTAATGTATATTGTATTAATAATATAAATCCCTATAAGTATAAGATCTAGGACTAAAACATTTCTTCTATTCTTAGGGACTTCGTGATCTTCTCATCCGTGTCCTGTGGTCGTGGTAACGCTGGACAGACCAACTACGGTCTCTCCAACTCCGTGATGGAGAGGATCTGTGAATGGAGGAAGAAGCTTGGTCTACCAGCTTTGGCCGTGCAGTGGGGAGCCATTGGTGATGTAAGTATAATAAATAATACTTCATGAATAATTTTGTTCTAGAGTTTTCTTTGAAGGAATATTCTATGAACTTTGGGTATAAGATTGGTAGATGTTAGTTAATTTACATTTAAGTTTTTGAATAATTAACTTGGTTAGCATTTTAGTTCATCAGTGCCTAATTAAGTTTTTTAAATTTTATTGTTGATTTTTTTTAACAGAATGTTACAAAGCGTATTTACGAAATATAGTATATCTTTATAGATAAAGTATGTTGTGAAAATATTTTCATCAACTTTATACTTACTTGTGCCTCCTCTAGTGTTCATGGGTGGCACTGATCGCTTACCATAAGGAGATCCGTCTGCTGGTTTGCCCCCTATTCCAATAGTGCACAATCGAAATTCAGGGATTAAGTCAAACCCACCCATGATCTACAAAACTCCTTACCTCCTCCAGGTGGGTCTAGTAGCCGACATGCAGGACGATGACGTCCAACTGGAGATCGGAGGAACCCTGCAGCAGAGGATATCTTCCTGCCTGACTGCTCTCGACAAGTTCATGAAGCAGGATGCTCCTATCGTGTCTTCCATTGTGGTCGCTGAGAAGAAGGCTGGAGGATCAGGATGTGGCAACATTGTGGATGCTGTTGCACAGATTATGGGTAAGACTGACTTTGATTTTGACTGATAGATTATAAATAAAGCCTGTAAAAATTAGTAGAGCTTTTCTCCATTGAACTGCCTCGTTGACTGAGTGGTTGCAAGTGCGACTGCCGGCCAAGAGGTCTCGGGTTCGATTACCGGGTCGGGTGTTGGGCTTTTTTCGGATTTTTCTAAAATTTCTCAGTAGTAGCACGGAGTCTGGAAATGTGCCCGGTAAATGGCAATAGGCTCACCCCCTATTACATGGGACTTATAACATAAATTGTGAAAAGTGGGTGTACATTGTACAGTGTCATTACGTGCACCTCTGCCTACCCCTTCGGGTGTAAAGGGCGTGAAGATATATATACTTTTCTCCATTAATATACGTGAGTTAAAACCTTTAAGCAAAGCGTACCTGATCTAGCAGTTGTAAGCGTTACTTGTAAGGATGAGGTTTATCTCAAAATAGTCTCAAGAAAAATAGGTATTCTACACACAAACAATTTATACACGTTGTCTGGATGAGTGTATAAATAAATTGTGTGTGAGACAAGAGAGTTACATTTGAAAGATAATGTAACTAAAACAAAACATTTTTACGTTGTATTTTCATTTGTTTGTAAACGTGTCATATCGACACCAGCAATTTATACTGCGCTAACTCAAAAAGCGTACTTTACAGTAGAGGCGTTTAAAGGGAAAAACGTGATAACTTTTACATTAATTAAGATACTTTTTTGAAATTTGGTATGCTTAATATTTAATTTATTCATTGTAATATCTCATATTTATATTTCCTTAATTATTTCTATTTTTTGATTTAGCGCAAGTTAGCCGTATATAAACGTAATTCATCAAAAAAATGTTACATCTTATACACGTCTAACTAACGTTAGCGTAGTGTAGTACGGGACGTCGTAGTGCATGATCAATCATCTGATGCATATTTCAATATTTTATAAAGAACATGTACTTACTTACAAAAAGAATAGTCAACGTACCATTAATAAACTAATTAATACGTTAACACATAAGTATTTACTATGTAAAAGTCGCTAAGTCGTTCATTTTACAAACGAACAAGTATACACACGCACGCACTAAACTACGCTAACTATGAGTTAGTGCAGTGTTGCACAGACTTTGACCAAAGTGATCCGCGCGCACACTCCGCTAATAATAGTTGGCGTAATATAAATCGAGTGATTTCAAAAAGTACCTTTACTTAGCGTTTTATAAGATTTGTAACTTTCTTATTTTTGCTTACTTACACACACATACTTTATGACGTATGTAAACACACATTTTAAGCAACTTGGCATAAAAAAGTTTTTTCCAAATTTCGAGTTAGCGTAGTATAAATTGCTGGTGTCGATATATAAACGACTGTATCAATTTCGATATTTAATTTAATTTTTATCGACTTCGTTTTTCTTTGGGAATCATTTATAAGGACATAGAAAATTTACGAAAATTCAAATGTTTAAGTATTTATTGCACCCATAATGTACACAAATGTTGGAAAATACA
The DNA here is from genome assembly GCF_023101765.2 of Spodoptera frugiperda. Taxonomy (NCBI): domain Eukaryota; kingdom Metazoa; phylum Arthropoda; class Insecta; order Lepidoptera; family Noctuidae; genus Spodoptera; species Spodoptera frugiperda. Next base: position 6,146,687 of record NC_064222.1, read on the forward strand.
GTATTTAGTCACAATTATGGACTCTATCGGGCACAGCAAATTATAAAATTCATAGGAGAGAAGAAATGCGTTTAGATAGTCAATAATAATGAAAATAGTCAACTCAAATTGGCATATTGCACATGGGTAAAGCCGGGGCTGGTATCTAGCTAGTACTTAGTAAATAATTACTAATTACTAAAGACAGATAGGCTTAGCATCACAGCCTCGTTGCCAGAGCATATAATTAAACAACAGTAATGATAGCTTCACTCGGTTACCGTAATGAATATAATCTGTCGCAAGATTACATCCCAGTAACTCCTTTAATTATTGTTCATAATATATTTACTATTGATTATAATTTCGTTACAATAAGGCCTTGAGTTCTACTACTCACGATTATACACAAATCTTTATTTCAAAATGTCGTACACATTATTGCGGCAAAACCAAATACGGCTGCGGAGGATAAAATCATCCAATGACTTCTTCCGCCTTGGGCGAAGCGAGAGGGAGTATCAGACTCTTACTGACTAAAAACCACCCCGACCCTTCTCCTGCTTTAAGCCGGAGCCCTAGTAACTTGTTACGTTATCCGCTGCTCCTGAAAAAATCGAGCCATATCCAGAGATTTTGAGTTAATTTCAATAAATAAGTCACCCTACATATTTTGTGACAAACAATGTCAACTTTTATCCAATGAATACCAAACATACTCTTTTCCTTCCACCAGGTATCAAGGACTTGAAGACTGTATCCCAACAAGTCTCCCTAGCCGAGTTGGGTATGGACAGTATGATGGCTGTGGAAATCAAGCAGACCTTGGAGAGAGAGTTCGAGATCTTCCTCACTGCGCAGGACATCAGAACGTTGACGTTCGCCAGGTAAGATTAGTAGGAAACCTTCCTTTAGTTTTAAAGTTGACAACGGTGAAGCTTGATAATCTATTACATAGTTTTAAAGTCGATGGTGGTGGATACATAATATAAAATAATAATACAAATTTAAAAAAATACGGTTTAAATCTAGACTAGATTCTAATTAGACTTGTTTTCTATTGATTTTAGATTGATATGGCATAACCGGAATTAACAAAAAAAAAAAAAAACAAATCTTTTAATACGGGCGGAAAAATGCTTACCACGTGATTACTCGCAATTCACGAAAAGACGACTACTCTAGGGTTAAATGTTTCCCTATCTTAGCTTAGGTTTTCCTTAAAATTTAAGGAACGAGTAATTACGAGTATCGTAATCTAAATCACCAATTATTCCTTCTTTAGGCTGGTAGAACTAACAGCGCAGCGTGAAGCGGCGGCGTCTACGTCAGCGTCCCGTCCCGCCAACATTGAAGGAGCCGTCGGTCTCCGAGTCCTCATGAGGAACTTCGGAGAAGAGAACACGGCTTCTGAACCTCTTGTGTACATGCCTTCCATGGTCAGCGATGGAGTTGAGGTGAGTTTAGTAAGACATTCGTGACTTTTTTACATTTAATGGGCCGACGCTTGGCCGCCATCTCACCTGATGGTAAGTGATGGTAGCTGATGTTTGGTTCGACAACCGATTTTGTTTGATGACCGATTTCAACTTTTATTGGTAGGTAGCTGATGTACTAAGAAGTAACCCAGGCTACTATAATTTTTTCTAAACAATTTTATTTTAGAAAAATCAAAAGCCTATATTATGCTGTCGGATGTCATTATTCTACATGGACAAAGCCGCGGGCAACAGCTAGTCAAGGGACAAATGTTAAGGGATATTAATAAGTAATGAGATCTTAAGAAGTCTGGCATAGTAGCTTACTATAATATTGGGGATGACTCTGATATTTTGAAGTTCCTTCAGTTTTACTATACTTTTTTTCAACTTGTCTGTTAATAAAATACAGCCTATAAGCTTCAAAAGTATCACTACTATTGATCATGTATTAATATGATAGTTAAAAATAACCAATTCTACTAAGGCCATTAATTAAGCTAATTTACATTTTAAAGTAACTAAAACTTCTCTCCAGTTTACTCTTCAATTGGCAATAGCAGCATTCTGAACCAAGTACCAAGTTTTCTAATAGATCATTCAATGAGAAACTGGTGCGAAGTTGCAGCCCGTGATAAATGTGTAACACCTCGGGGGCGCAAGTTCTAAACAACTTTTGTACTCCGACCAGATTCCAAACATCCTTTTACTTGTTACTTTTATTTTTATAACCGTTTCTGGGGGCCTACTCCGGTTCTCGAATCCGACGTTTCGTTTAATCTTCGGCCGTAGGTTTTATTGATTTACTAATAGAATTAATTGAAAATAACTATAGAATTACTTATTAGAATAACTATAGAATTACTAAAGAATTACTATAGAATTACTATAGAATTACTATAGAATTACTATAGAATTACTATAGAATTACTATAGAATTACTATAGAATTACTATAGAATTACTATAGAATTACTATAGAATTACTATAGAATTACTATAGAATTACTATAGAATTACTATAGAATTACTATAGAATTACTATAGAATTACTATAGAATTACTATAGAATTACTATAGAATTACTATAATAGAATTACTATAGAATTGCTATAGAATTACTATAGAATTACTTGTAATAATGTTTTATTTTTAATTTCATATCAAATCTATTTATTTATCTTCATTACATTCGTTCATTTTTGTTCACGAAAGTTCGCAATAAATATAATTGTAGTATGCAATCTGCGATGATTTTTCGTTCGTTCGTTGAATTAGAGTAGGCATAGGCAAAACATACTTCCTTTCGTAAACAGGGGTTACGAAAGGAAGTATGTTTTGTGTTTTGGTTGCGTCTATTTATATTCTGCGTGTAACATATTGACAGGCGTGTCCCGAAGCTAAGGGCTATTGTGTTTGTTTCGTGAAATCATTTTTGTTGGTAACATTTTTTATTAATGGCGTATTTGGGTTTTGTATATGTGTATTGAATTTTATGATGATTGAAAGAAGTTACTTGAACTAATTGTGGTCGGGCTTTGCTGCTTAGTAGAAACTGGGTAACCTTACTCTTCCAGCGTATACCGTTAGAGACTACAAACTCAAAACAAATCAATAGCGTCCTTTTATAAAACTGAACTTTTAAAGGATTATCACCAAGCAATATGTAGCAAGCATATAGACTATGGTAAACCCCTGTTATTCAGTAGTGGCCCCTATTCCATTAAGGGACTTTTAGCAACGAATGAGTCAAAAATAAATATAAAAAAATCACCATAATTTCTCCGCTTTTACCAGTTTAGTAATATATCTTTGTTTCCCCCAGGGTGAGGAAGCTATCCACGTGATGGAGCGTGTGATGTTCATGCTGCCTGGTCTGGAAGGATGCGCGGCAGTGCTGGAGCCTCTCTGCAGGAGACTGAAGATCAAGGTCTGCGTGCTGCAGCTTGGTGTCGAGCACAAGAACGAGAACATGGACCAGATGGTCAACAGGTTACACCAGGTGAGGAAGTTATCTCAGATTTCCATGTTACTAGACTGCCTTGTTGGCCGAGTGGTTGCAAGTGCGACTCGACAAGGGGTCTCGGGTTCGATTCCCGGGTCGGGCGAAGTATTACTGGGAAAATTTCTTTTTTCGGTATATGGCAATAGGCTCACCACCTATTACATGGGACTTACAACATAAATTGTGAAAAGTGGGTGTACATTGACATTATGTGCCATAATGTGCACCTCTGCCTACCCCTTCGGGGATTAAAGGCGTGACGATATGTATGTATGTTTCATGTTACTATCGCCATTTTATGGTAACCTTTCAGGAAAGTGTAGTTTATTACGGGTACTATTTGATGTCCAAAATTCAATATCTTTTGTATCGTTACTTACGGTAAATAATATGTTAATCTTGTGTTCTCTACAGACGGTCATCTCAAGGTTAGCTCCTGGTGCTCCATTCTGGCTCCTCGGATACAGTTACGGTTCTCTCCTCATCTTGGAGCTGGCTTCTAGGCTGGAGAAGGAAGGTAAGGAAACGAAAACACCATCAATAATCCAAAATATTGTATTAAATGTGCTCCAAGTTTCCTTGATTTTGCTAAAGTCACATAAAACTAATATTCTTCTTACTTCCAGGTTTCAAGGGAACAGTATTCTGTCTGGACGGTGCCCCCGACTTCCTCTACGCTCTCCTGACAATGACCATCAGCTTCAAGAACGACTTCCAGCTGCAGAACAACTTGCTGTGTCACACCGTCGACATCGTCGCCCCCAACAATGACGTCACCAAGGGTCTCTTGGAGAAACTGAACGAGATCGAGTCCTACGACGAGAGAGTCGCTCTGACCATCAAGACGTCGCCAGTCCAGAGCAAGTACTCCGACAAGTTCATCGGCAACATGGCCAGAGCTTCCTTCGACAGGCTGAAGACCATCCTGGACTTCGACCCGAAGGCCTTCAGGAAGCTGCAGTCCCCCGTCATCCTCCTTCGTCCCAAGGAGAACCCGTCCTTCGTAGCGGTAGAAGAGAACTACGGACTCGACAAGTACACGGAGAACAGTGTCACCGTGCACTTCCTGGAGGGGAACCACGTGTCCATCATTGAGAACAAGGACTGTGCCAACATCATCAACAGAGTTCTGGTCGAGAACGAGAGGCAGGATGGCAAAACCGCTGACAATGTGGTCACTAGCATCGTTGAAAACGCGAGAGAAGTCGCAGTCTAAACATAAGGTTTAATTATTACATTTTGTATTTAATTTAAATTCTTCATTGTATGCTAAAAGAGTATTTCGTAAGGTGATCTGTTGATGAAATATAAATGTTTTAATTTATTAATTGTTGTGTATAAAAAAATATTTTTTAAAATGGCCGTATTTTAATGCTATAACTTACTTAGTAACTGATAGGTTTAAGTCGTTTTTAAGAGTCCCAGGACACCAGTACCAAACAAAATATTCATTAAGTTGTAGTTTAAGGGGTCTAGAGAACAAATAACTTGAACTTGAAGTTGTTTATTTATTTATACTTAAGTAACAGAGGGCAATATTTGACAAGGGGAATTTTATTATAGGTAGGCATTCTACTAGCGTTAAGTATTAAATTATTATTTATATACGTTTAAAACAAAGGGTATTTGTACATGGGAAAATTCAATATATTAATTTTAATGATAGTTTTGTTGTTTTATTGTCTTACTTTATTCAAACACTTAATATTAAGATCGTTTTGATTGTCATGTGAGCATGATAAAAATAAGCAAAACATATTTGGCAAACAAGGAGGAGATTTCGAGATTTCAGGTTTAGCCTTAAACAAGATTTTTTAAGAATTTCTCACTTAACTTAAAAGAATTTCTCACTTTCTTCAACAGCCTATAAATGGCCACTGCTAACCAAAGCCTCTTCTCACATGGATAACGTTTGAGCATTAATCACCACGCTTGCTCAATGCGGGTTGGCAAGTCGAGGTTTCCTCACGATGTTTTCCTTCACTGTTAGTCATTTAGACATTAAATAATCTTAGAAAGCACATAACTAGGAAAATGTCGCATTGGCACTTGCCGTTGGTAGGTTTCGAACGAATTATGAGAGGCATACGAGTTGATGGATCACCTGATGAAGTAAAAATGAATTTAAGTTTAATAGAAAAGGAAAAACGTAACTTAGTTTAAGATAGGATTAGTAGAGTATATTCTGCACCTATTGTAACGTAACATAACTGGCTATGTTTATTGAAAATAAATAAATAATCATCAGACTATTACAGATTCACATTTGTGATTCTCATTCACAACAAGGCTGATGCCCGAACCATGTTGATGATCGATGTTGTAGAGGTAATTACAGTTTAAACATCAATCATCGCTTCCTATCAGGTGACATAGTAGACAAACGCGAGTCCATTTGCAATAAAACAAAATCCCTAAAACATAGCAAGTATTTTTACCACCGAACATGACACAATGTACAAAAAGAAGCCTAATTAACCACATAACATGTATCACCAAAAAATATTTCGAAGTTAGTCGAGGAAGTTTTGTGAAAATCCTTCAGGATAGTTAGTGGGTGTCACCGTAACTATAATTTACGGCCTCGTATGAAGTCCCAACTTGTGGAACAACAGTTAGATCTGAGGATCTGAACACAAAGGAAGGAACGATGTGGGAAGATAATTTTGATGTGGTCAGTACCCTTAGTAGTTGGTTTATTCGAGCCGGCCAATCAGAGCAAGAGAGCAAGTTACAAAATAAAACGTCAAAAACGATAAACAACATTTAATAACTAATTCGAATACTAAACCTTATTGTTTAATCCTACATATGCATATTTCTATCTATCCTACCCATAAAATACATCGGGTTATCACTAACTTACTAAGTAATTAATGGATAACTGCCGCACTCAGAGATATTAAAAGATTACTTAAACTATCCCTTAGTAATGATTTTGTATCAAAAATAATTGCTAAGGACTGAGTACGGCAGTGAGTTATGTTAAATTATAATGTGAAATAATTAATTGTACAACTACGATTTTTTTATTGAAGGTCCATTCTCCACCTTATGTTTAGACTGCGACTTCTCTCGCGTTTTCAACGATGCTAGTGACCACATTGTCAGCGGTTTTGCCATCCTGCCTCTCGTTCTCGACCAAGACTCTGTTGATGATGTTGGCACAGTCCTTGTTCTCAATGATGGACACGTGGTTCCCCTCCAGGAAGTGCACGGTGACACTGTTCTCCGTGTACTTGTCGAGTCCGTAGTTCTCTTCTACCGCTACGAAGGACGGGTTCTCCTTGGGACGAAGGAGGATGACGGGGGACTGCAGCTTCCTGAAGGCCTTCGGGTCGAAGTCCAGGATGGTCTTCAGCCTGTCGAAGGAAGCTCTGGCCATGTTGCCGATGAACTTGTCGGAGTACTTGCTCTGGACTGGCGACGTCTTGATGGTTAGAGCGACTCTCTCGTCGTAGGACTCGATCTCGTTCAGTTTCTCCAAGAGACCCTTGGTGACGTCATTGTTGGGGGCGACGATGTCGACGGTGTGACACAGCAGGTTGTTCTGCAGCTGGAAGTCGTTCTTGAAGCTGATGGTCATTGTCAGGAGAGCGTAGAGGAAGTCGGGGGCACCGTCCAGACAGAATACTGTTCCCTTGAAACCTGCAATTAATAATTATGAAGATTAATTTGTACGGTGTGAATCTCGTCGAAATTAAAAATAAGTTTATGATAGTATGCTTTTATTCTGCTTACCTGCTTTCTCCAACCTAGAAGCCAGCCCCAACGTAAGGAGTGTGCCGTAACTGTATCCAAGAAGCCAGAATGGAGCACCAGGCGCTAGCTTTGAAATCACCGTCTGTAAAAACACATAATTAGCATACTAAATTAATTATTATGTTATCAGCTTTCTCACGAAACTGTTTGACGAGGAACTCAGTAGCAGCGCGAAAATCGCCGCGTCGTGTGGCGCTGAATGCTACTCATGAATATGAGCCTCTAGCATGACCACGGAATGCTGCTTATGATTAACATGGCTTGAAACTAGTCGAGTTTCTAGTCAAACAATTACGTGAGGAAGTCTATAACATAATAATTAACATAACAACAGCACAAAAGAGACAACTTATTTTTTTATTGTTAAAAAATATTCTCTCTTATCCTCACTCACCTGGTATAATCTATGTACCATCTGATCTATATTTTCGTTCGTATGCTCCACGCCTAGCTGAAGCACGCAGACTCTGATCTTTAGTTTCCTGCAGAGCGGCTCCAGTGATGATGCAAAGCCCTCCAACCCCGATACCATGAACATTATAGGCTCCAGTACATGCAGATTAGCTTCCTCATCCTAAAAGAAACAAATCACTATACCTAACTGACTAATGTATCAATTTTAAATAGTGACATTTAGAAACCATCTTATAATCCATATTAATATTTAATTTGTCTCCAGTTATTACTGCTAATTGTTTATTTCGAATGGTTAGATGTCCTGCTTCTTTTTAATTTGTATACCACCTAAGAAATAATGCATGTTGTGCTTATCTATAAGGGATGAATGCACTTGTATTTAAGTTATTCATAAATGTAACCTGTGTATTGTATCTGTGTATTCAATTGTTGGTGAGCCAAATAAATTAAAAAAATAATAATAATCCACTAATACTATTTAATAAACTCACTTCGATTCCATTTCTGACCATGGAAGGCATGAACACAAACGGTTCTGAAGCTGTTTCCTCATTTCCAAAGTTCCTCATCAGCATACGAAGACCGACGGTTCCTTCCACGTGGTTTGATGCTGATGTAGATGATGATGAAGATTCGCTGCTGCGTTGTGCTGTTAGCTTAGCCAGCCTGGAAGAAGCGAGCGATTATTTATTGTAACATTGAAATTCAACTAAGTATAACATCAACGTTATCAAGATGAATCCTATGCGCGTCCAGTGTGAATTTCAAAAACAAAACAAAAAAGAGGTTGTAAATATTTTAGCAATATGAAAGTCTTTGTTTATATAGATGATGACAAAAAATAAATACATGAATTTACCAACTATAATTTAAAACTAAAGCAAAGAAAAAATTATTAATAAAAAAAATGTATGACCAGAAGGCTGGCTTTTTCTTTGGTTAGAAGATAAGCATTGCCATTCAACATGACAATGCGGCCAGTCTTCTGGGAACAGTGATGCGGACGAGTACTTTGACGCCAAATAGAGGATTTTTTTTTTATTTTAGCAATAGATATAAAATAAATGACATACTTTGCAATTTCAACGATGCAAACGATTTTGCGATTCTTACCTACTGAAAGTCAAATTTCTAATATCACAGACAGTGAGGAATATGTCAAATTCTCTTTGCAAAGTTTTTTTGATCTCCACAGCAACCATACTGTCCATACCCATTTCGGCTAGAGTGCTTTGTTGCGATATCGACTTCAATTTCTTGATACCTGAAGAAATACCTAGAGTCAGTACAATCTCTTCACCCATGTGTGAATGAAGGTAAAGTCGGCACGTGACAACTTAAGCTATTGGAATAGTTTTGCAAATGTATTAATTTATTAAGAACTAAGAACATCAAATGAAACGTTGTATTAGTGCTTGATCTAGAATATTACTACATATTGTGTTTGTTGTGTTCTTAGCACCCTGTGGTCCCGACAGGGTCCCGGTTCTTTGGAAGGCGTACGAGGAACCGAAGCCAAATTGCAGAGACCCGTTGTACTATTTTATTCTAATTGAAATGGGACATCAGCCGACAATGATCCCCGTAATGGAAGTACACCCTGGTTGATGCAGGACTATTGTGAGATGTGGTGAATATGGTGATTGGGTTATGGATGTAGGTAGCTATGGAATAGTTAACTGGTACACTATGGAATACTTATTAACAGATTATTATAATTTTCATACAAAACTTAAAAAACAAACCTTACCCATAATCTGTGCAACAGCATCAATTGCATTAGCACATTCTATGCTTCCAGCCTTCTTCTCAGCCACTACAATACAAGACACGACAGGAGCATCCTCTTTCATCAGCTTGTCGAGAGAAGTCAAGCAAGAAGATATCCTCTGCTGCAGGGTTCCTCCGATCTCAAGTTGGACGTCTTCCTCCTGCGTTTCAGCCACTAAACCCACCTGTAGGGCATTATAGTCAGTCTCTAAATGACTCAAAGAGAATAAAAGATTTTGGATCATTTAGTTAGACACAGAGTCGTACTTTACATTATTTAGAATACGCACATAATCATAGATCAAAATTTAGCTTTGTTTATGGTATAAGCCGGTAAACGAGCAAACGGATCACCTGATTGTAAGCAATCGCCGCCGCCCATGGACACCCAAAACACCAGAGGCGTTACAAATGCGTTCCCAGCCTTTTGGGGGCTAGGAATTTTAACGGCTGTTGGGGAGGGTTGGTAGGGAGGTAATTGGGCATCCGGTAACCTCACTCACACAATGCAACACAACGCAAGTGTTCTTTCACGCCGGTTTTCTGTAAGGCCGTGGTATCACTCCGGTCGAGCCGGCCCATTCGTGCCGAAGCATCTTCCACACTTTGCATATATTCGTAGATAAACATTTGGCCATGTCATTGGGTAATTTAACTACATTTTAAAAGAAACATTATATAGCTATCATGTATTTACATCTGCAATAGCTCCCCACTGCACAGCCAGAGCTGGGAGACCAAGCTTCTTCCTCTCTTCACAGATCCTCTCCATCACAGAGTTAGAGTAGCCGTAGTTGGTCTGTCCAGCATTACCACGACCACAGGACATGGATGAAAAGACCACGAAATTCCTATGAACAAAACAAATTGGTAAGATTATTATTATTTAACACATTGAACACCATGGTGGTCATCGGTGACCGACGCTAGCGGAGGATTTGCCTTTAACAGTTTTCTACGAGCAGTCAAAGACTTAAGTAGATTTCCATCGCCCGTTACTTAGTTTTTCCTTACATTATATTGCATACATTATATAAATGTTGCAAACCTCATTTAAATATTAATATTCCATAAGTCAAGAGCCCTATTGGCGACTAAGGACAAGCTTAAACACTTACTTTAAGCCTGGACACAGTTTCCTCGACAGTTTATCCAAATTCATGGTAGTAAGTGCCTTTGATGCAAACGATATTTTGAAGGCTTCAGGAGTTTGATTCTCGAAGATGGAATCCCTCAGGATGACAGCCAAGTTGAAGATAGCACAGACTGGTCCCATACTGAGCGCCATCTTAAGCATTTCCTCGCATCCAGACTCAGTGGAGACATCATGTGTTGAAAATTGAACGTCAGCACCGTATGATGCCCAAGCCCTAAAGAAGATTACAGCAAACAAGTGAAAATGAATCATAAAGTAAAGAAATAAGTCTACAAATCCTTCAAATCATGATCATAATAACAAACCTCAGTCGTGAAGACTGGTATCCGTTGGTGATGCCTCTGCGGGAAGTGAGCAGGATCTTCCTGCCGCCTCGCATGATGAGCCAGTCAGCCAGCTCCAGTCCGAAGCCTCCGAGACCACCGACTACTATGTACACCTGGTCTTCGTGGCAGATGTACCTGGTAAAAGGGATTTGATTATGTGAGATGAAGAGATATTGAGACTGGTAGAGGTAAAAAACCAACGTGAAACAACGTCCGCGTTGTGTAAGACCAGGGGTCTCCCAATTTTCCTAATCCCCGATTCCCCAAAAACCCTTGAATTCCTAACCCCCAAAAGGCCGGCAACGCACTTATAACGCCTCTGGTGTTTCAAGTGTCCATGGGCGGCGGGGATTGCTCACCATCAAGTGATCCGTCTGCTCGTTTACCGGCTTATTCCATAAAAAAATCCCTTGAAGATGGAAAATACTATACAACTCTTACCTAGGTATAGCATCAATGGGCATCGAGACCGGTCTAATGGGATGATTGCTGTGCTCTTCTTCACGGATTTTGATGATCACCTGCGACAAGGCAGTTGATGTATCATTTGATGGAATGGTCGAATGAGAAAAAAGAAAAAGAATAGTTCATCCGTGATCATGACGCTTGCAACAGTGCCAAAATATCGGAAACTCATAGAAATAAATAAACATAGTAAATATCCCGTCTCAAGTTCTAATAATAGTGTTAGTGACCATGTCAGTTTAAAAACTTATATAAAGAAAAAGAAGTGTACAAAAATCTTAACTGTCTCTCTATTCTACCAGTATACTACTGCAAAATTAATAGTGGATCCCTTACCTTTCCGATGTGTTTACCGGCAGCCATGTAACGGAAGGCATTTTCAACTTCATTAGCCTCAAACGTGCAGTAAGTCAGAGGTCTGACGGCGCCGTTCTGGATACCACTCAGGAGCAGGTCTTGCAGGCGCTAGATAGAACAATGAAAGACACATTGAACGATTGATACACATTACACGTTCTAAAAATTTAAGGACTTCTGTATATCATTGATTATAATCTTCTTATCGTCACACCTTTTATCCCCAAAGGAGTAGACAGAGGTGCACATTACGGCACGTAATGCGACTGTACAAAGTACACCCACTTTTCACCATTTGTGTTATAAGTCCCATGTAACTTTTGCCAAATGCCGGGTACAATTCCAGACTCGGTGCGACAACTGAGAATTTTTTGAAAAAAAAAACCAGCATTTTTTGCCCGATCCGGGAATCGAACTTGAGATTCCTTGTCCGAGTCGCACTTGCAACGACTCGACCAACGAGACAGAGATTAATGATTATTGTAAGTTGTTAAAAGGAGCTAGGAAAAATTATTAATCTAAACTAAAATATGTAAAAAGTGAATATTTAACTGACCTTTCTAATCATAACATCCTGATTGAAGATGTGGCTCAGCGTGATCCCTCGGAAAGTGAGTTCCTTTGATGAGAAGTACATGGCAATGTCGGTGTCGTTACTCATATCGAACTTGCCGATCTCGAGGAAGCGACCTCTGAACGCCAAGCAACGGACGGACGCCTGAGCAATTTATGCAAAACTATAGAAGCTTTAGAAGATAAAATATTACTTTTGGTAATAATATTGAGGGTTGTTTAACTGACCTGTAGTTTATCATCAGACAAGGAGTTGAGCACCATGTCGACTCCCTTGCCGTTGGTCTCGCGCCTGATCATGTCCTCGAAGGAAGTGTCACGGGAGTTGCCGATGTGGCTGTCTGTATTAACATAACAATTTGACTTGATTAGCAATCACGGAAGCCAACAACAGCATACACTGTTTTTTTATGGAACACGAACGTATCACCTGATGGTAAGCAATCGCCGCCGCCCATAGCCCCACCACACGAAAGACCAGAGGCGATTCAAGTGTGTTGCCGGCCTTTTGGGGGTTAGGAATTTAAGGGTTGTTGGGGAATCGGGGATTCTTCTTATTAGGACTCCAGTAACCTCACTCACACAACACAAGCGTTGTTTCACGTCGGTTTTGTTTTTTACCCAACTGTTTCATTCAGAACTTCACCAACCTTTAAGTTGTGGGAACAGCTTCTTGATGAAGGCTCTCTTCTCCGCGGTACCGACGGTGGTGAAGACCTCGCAGCCGTAGTAGAGCGCCACGTTGATGGCGGCCTGACCTACTCCTCCGGAACCAGCGTGGATGAGGATGGACTCTCCACGTTGCATCTCACCAACCATGATCTACAAAATAAAAATGAATCATTATGTAGACGAAACTTATGCCACAAAAATCATTTTTTATCTCTCCCTACCACATAGTCTATATGGTCAATAACAGAATAATCTATATGAAACTAGCTAGCCCGCGAACTCCGCTTTGTCACCAATGATTTTTCCTGTAATCTTGTTTTTCTCTTGAATTTTTCCTGAATTTTCTTTGCTATAAACCTCACGGAGCCCGTGACCTTTCCAACGAATGCAAAACCGTGGAAATCGGTTCGTGCGTTCTGGAGTTATAGCGTCAGGAAAGAAAACCCGACTTATTTTTATATAATATAATAATAATTTTATATAAACTACATGGAAAACTTACCATAGCGTAATACACAGTTCCATAAGCGATAGGTACAGTAGCCGCTTCTTCGAAGCTCCACTCGTCAGGGATGGGGCACAGGCTCTGCCTGTCTCCCTCAACCAAGTTCGCTATACCACGGTTACGGACCATACCCATGACACGAGTGCCGCTGTACAAATAAAATGTTAAGTAGCTTTACGTTTGACTTTTGCTTAAATCATGGGTATGTCACTGTTGAGCATGAATTTGATTCGTTCAGGTCAAATCAAAACAAATCACTTTAATACAGCCATAGCATACAGTGTAGTCTACAAATTTGAGACAGTAAAATGTCCAAACTAGGAGCCAAGTCAACTTAGATGAGAGCACTGGTAAACATAACACAATTGCACATCAAAATAGTTGAAAGATATCCAAATTAAACTTACTTGATGGTCTTTCCTACAAATTCTGTCCCTATCACGCACTCCTCTGCAAGACGATCGCTAGCCACAGCGTCTACTGTGACACGACCGCTAGCAGTCATAATGTCACGGAAGTTCAATGCAGCACAGTATACCTGATGGAAAATAAAGAGTAGAACCAGATTTTCTCAGACGTCAGATAACATTAAAAACTACTGTTTGTACATGTAGTGACAAGAATTGGATAGGGAATGTTACGATGATATGGACATGTAGAAAGGATGGATGAAAGCTGATTTACGAACGAAATATATGTACAAGGCGGATATGTGGATAATGGAGACCTAAGTAAAGTGCGCCCTAGTCGGACATATAGTGACCAAATTGGCGATATATTAAAGAAGGACCAAATTAAAAGTACCCTTAACTGACGAGCATGCATGAAAAGACTGATGACAGTTGATGAAGCGAAAGAGGTATGTAAGAATCGTAGCGATTGGCGTTCCATTGTCTCTGCCTACTCCCCTAGGAGACAGGCGTGAGGTTATGTATGTATGTTTGTGCATAAATTGAAGAAAGGTTCGCTCACGTGGACTAGCACTTTTTCTTTATCCATTAAAACATGGTTTTCCTTAATCGTTCCTTCTATCCATTTTAGTGAGGAGAAATCTCCGATGGTAAGAGCATTGACATAGGCATGGTCGGCACGAACTGTGTCCAAGTCCAAAGAAAGATGTCGGTAAGTCCCCCATTGACCCTAGAAATTTACAAAAAGAAATTACAAAAATGACGCATGAACTTATAGCTACATCATGTATCAATATTTTCTTAAGAAAACTTATATTTACGTCCTTATATACGTTGAAGATCAAATCCTTATTGAGCTGTTCTTCATAGAATTCCAAGTCAGGGTTGAATGGTGGAGCAGATGGGTCAGAAATAAGGAGACCATACACGATCTCACCACCAGGCTCCTTCCTCAAACAGTTCACTAATCCTAGAAGACCGTTGATAGGTCCATCTTGTGCATAAAGGACTAGTTTTTGGTTTTCTTTAAGTTCTTTCTTGATTTCGTCTACCCAAGAGAAAGTATCATCAGCCGCCGAAACCCTGACGAATTTGGCTGGTTTGGCCTCCACGCGTTTTCGTAACAACACCAAGTATTCGGAGCCAGTATCGTAACACGTCACGATGTCAATATCTGAGTATTTTTTAATACTGGGGTTTTCCTTTTCACGACTCATAATGAAGGCATTATCGCATAGTGTCCCGATTGCTTGTTGAAATATCTGTTAACATATCAATGTTTATTTTTAAGAACATTCAGTATACATAACATTTACAACTAAACTAGAAAACATAATAACTAAAAGTTATTTGCTATTTCCAAAGCATTCAAGAATTCTTCCGCATCAAAGTCAATAGGAAAACTTCCCAGAAGGCTGTCAGCATTGCCAAGTTGTACGGTAAATGTTTGAATGAAATTCAAGTCTACGATGTTAACTGTTCATTAGACTAATAAATTTAAATTACAGAGTCTTATGAATATATATTTTATACGTACCTTGGGTCTACCAAGGAGATTAGCACCAATGAACAATATGGTGTTACTTTCTCTGAGCAATTTTCTATTATCGACTGTTATATTTGAAGGCACATTAATCGGTTCTTCAGAAATCATCAGAAGATCGCCTTGAGCGAAAGGCAGATCTGCAAGAATACTTCCAATGGTTTCTAGGATAGGTTTTAGATCATTCTTCTTGTATTCTTCATCGACTAACTCAATGCTCTTGACTATGTGTGTTTGAATATTCTCGAAAACCAACTGGACGTTTGTACGCAGCACATCTTCGATCTAGCAATCAGAGATTTATTTACAGTTATACATATTATATGTATATCGATTTCTATTTGGTATTTAATAAATATAATTAAATTTTGTTTTTCATTACTTGTACCTTCATCTTGTATCTTCCGAAGTTAGGGATAAATGAGTGTTTCTCATATACAGGTACTTCTGGAGGTTGTCTTTTAACAATGGATGTAGTATGAAGACCTCTTATTTCGATACCGCCAGCCCTGAGCAAAACAATATTATTGTATGGTTATGGTAAGTGATGGTTGAGGATCTACGCGAGATGCAAGTGTTACAAGTTCTAATGTGTCTAAATATACAGGCATACAAAAGGTTAAAGTCACTCCTATTTTTCCATAATGAAGCAAATAGATATCATTACAGTACAAAAGGGTTTTAATAAAAATCTTACCTAATAACGTTAAGATCTGGGTATACGCGAACCTCAAATGACTTGTTATGCGAGGCACGATTCATCTTTGATATCGCATTACAATGCATGGGAGCATCGATAGAGAGCTTCTCAATCCTGGTGGGTACGAAGAGACCCCTGGTGTCTTGGCCGATGATCTTCATCTGCAGCATGCAGTCCATGAAGGTGACCCAGTTATTGACCCAGGAGAGACGACCGCGAGTACCTTCGACGTTGCAACCGATGACGCCACGGAACAGACCGCTGTTGGAAAAGAAAGTATGGATTCTTTTTAAGTATTTGACTGCCAATAGAAAACTGTTGAAGGCAAATCCTCCGCTAACGTCTGTCACCACGGCGTTCAATGTGTTAAGTACTGTTGAAATTACCTATCCATGAATCTGTCAGTATAAGCGACAATAATTTATAAATAACTAATGACCGGCCCCAGCTTTGCTTGGGTGTAATGGTGATATATTATGCATGTATTGAATACATATAAACCTTCCTCTTGAATCAATCTATCTATTAAAAAAAACTTAATCAAATCCGTTGCGTAGTTTTAAAGATTTAATCTTTCTCTTTTCTTTCTCTGTAGAAAGTGACTTTGTTTTATACTATGTAGTGATGCTAATGATGAGCTACAATAAATAACCTTTTACACATAAAGTTGATTACGGTCTTCTTTCATTTCTTACTTCTAACCTGTACTGGTATCCTCTGAGACGCAGTTCTTTGTAGAAGTCCTTGGTCAGCAAGTGCTTGATGCCAGGGCCACTGGCTTCTGGCAAGTGTGGGAGTGCTCTGAAGTCTTGGCCGACATTCTTCTTGGCGTAGATACGACCAGTCACGATGGAAGCGCTGCTCTCTAAGATCTAGGGATCATAATTAAGATCAATGCAATGCAAGAGGAGGACAAATAACTTTTTTAATGACAGTCAGGAATATAATTATGAGATTTTACCTCAAAGTTGCCAGTCTTTTTGTGAATTGTGATGGTAAACTCCAGTTTTCCTTCTTTAGGAATACTGGTGGCTCTTTGGAAGCGCACGTTTTCAAAGACTACTGATACTTCAGTGTAAGGTTCTCCCATCATCATTCCGAGGGTCTCCCATACCAAGAACAGGTAACCGGTGACAGGGTATAAGTTACAACCTGTGTGAAGAAGAGAATTATTTTCTTTGAATTTGTCCAACTCATCGTATCATCACCATATCAGCTATAAATCGTCCACTGCTGGACATATGCCTCCTCCAATGGCGTCCTACCCTGCGCTTGCCGGTACTTGAACCTTTCTGCCTCAGTGGCCGTTGGTTCTTCGTGCTATATCAGCCCACTGCTACTTCAGCTTGCTTATCCGCTGCGGTAGGTCAGCAACTTTTGTTGTTTTGCAGATTAAAATTAATTTAAATTCTTCGATTTTGTTATTATTATAGTATATTGATATCTGTCTAACTAAATTATTCCAATTCAATTCTTTGATTTTGGATTTGATTTTCTGAACTAATTTGGGATATTAAACAAGTCTTATTCGAATCTCTGTATCTGTTTATACAAAGTGTTATATTTACCATTTATGACGTAACCAGTCATGTACTTGAATTCATCATTCATAGACATCGGAACCGTCCTCTCACCAATTTTTATCTTGTCCAGGTCTTTAAAAGATGCTACAAACCTAAGGACAAAACAAACCTGTAGCCAAATTGTTACCAAGATGACACTGTTAAGTAAAAAGTCCCGATTTTAATTCCCATATCATTATTCGGTTATATGGGTAATGGGTACCTTATAGACTTACCTTATTTGGTATAATTATATGTTATACCTTACCAATTCTCACGATGTTCCCACTCAACGAGATGAGAAAGCATAGGCGTACCCTGTGACACGGGAAATGGCACATGTGGGTAGATGTTGGCTAGATGTGGGTTCAGACCGGCCTCATACAGCCTGTGGAGTAAAGACACCGTTTAAAATAACCGAACAATTTGGTTTACCTATGAGAGGAAAGGAATGTTGACTTACCTTCCGAAGGCAGTGAACAGAACCTGGACATTGTCCGGGTGGGCCTTCTGTGTCAGAGCGACGTTGACGACGTCCTTCTTCAGAGACCTGCGCAGGATAGCTTGCAGCAGGCCGTGGGGGCGATCTCGATGGTGATCGCGTTAGCGTGGATCAGACGGGCTGTTTCCTCGAATAATTCTGGAGTCTGTTCAACATAAGGTTTTGGTTCGTAGGTTAAAATGTTTAGGTTTAGATTAGTATATTTTTTTATCAGAATTTGCATACAACTGAAGATTTGATTACATACCTCAACACCATTCGTGTAACTATTGGCGGATGGCTTCAGATTTCTACATTCTTTCAGTAATGGCATGGAAACCCACTTCTCTGAACGTGATCGTTTGAAATTTTTAACCACATCCTTCAAAGGAGTAAAGGAAGACATAAAATTACGGTCATTTAAAATGAAAACTTAATTCATAACAAATATAAATCAATAAAATGAGTTTTCTAAACATTTCAAGTAATTTAACCAAGCAGCTATTGTTAGTACCTGATGGTATCCAATACTGATATCAGCCATTGAATCCTTGAAGTAAGGTTTATTCACTAATGCTAGACCTCTGTTGTAAGCGGATAATATCACTTCCTCTGTAGTTAAACAACCATCAGCGTATGCACAACCAAAATCACCAACACTGTAACCTATTAAAAGAACAATATCTTCAGAGCATACGAGTAAATATGGTGAGTCTTAATTATTATGTTATCAGCTTACCCACGTAAATGTTTGACGAGGAACTCGACTAGTATCAAGCCATGCTAGAGGCTCACATTCATGAAACTAGTCGAGTTCTCTCGTCTAACTTTTACGTGAGTAAGCCGATAAAATTGTAATTAATTTAGTATGTCTCACGAAAGTTACAATAATATGGTGAGTCTTTTTGACGACAAGCAAAAAATTTTGTCCAGAATTTTCCAAAATTATTCAAACGGAAGTGTGCACTATGGCTTTTTTTAAATATGACTACATAGTTAAATTTTATACATAGAACACTAAATTTAACTTTATAATGCGCATTAGAAATGATAATATACTTGAATTGATTACATTAGGCGAGTATGCATTTACAAAACGTGATGGAAAATTACCAAGATTTAAAGTAGTAATATTTCGTCAGGAAGGTGACCTTTTATTATTATAGATGTAACTTACCAATAATGTAGTCAGGTTCAATGCCAATAGTCTTCAGTACATCAGTGAGACCGATCTGTACAGCGGCGATACCGATGAAGGAGTTGAGGATGTTGTCGTAGATCTTGGGGTCGTTCTCAGTGACGATCTTCGTCAGGTTGATGCCTTTAGGTTCTAGAGCTTTGTGGCACCTGGGAGGATAGTAAAAGACATTAGTAATTATTCCAATTGAACTTTTGTATCCACTTCTTCTAGACCATTCTTGATGAGCTATAGAAACCTTGAAACAACTTACTTCTCAATAGCAGCAGCAAAGACGGGGATCCTCATGAGCTCCTTGGCCATACCGGCCCACTGGGAGCCCATACCCGAGTACACGAACCACACTGGGCGACGCACTCCTGAGAAGTACTGGATCTCACGTGCTAGCTGCACGCTCTTGGTTGGGGTTGAACCTAGAAGATTGTGCTTTAATTGATATAATTTATACCATAAAGAATACTTATTTAGCATGGTAAAAGTACCAATTTCAGGTAGATATTTAATTATATTATTCGTATTATATCTTACCTAGCAGAATGTATCCTCTAAAATCATGCCCTGCAATATCATCATCATGAATAGCATGCAGCAGACGGATCTGATCAACATCTGCTGTCCTGGACTCCAAATCATCGAGAATCCTGGCTACCGCGGAAACCGTACGACCTGATACACAGGCGAGACGAGGTAAGCTGTCTGATGGTATACCGTTGTTAACCTGATGAGCAAAAATAATTTACAAATTGATGATTCTCATCGTCGTCACCACACACGACTAGGTACTGAGCGGATATCAATCATAGAAAGTTAAGTGTGAGAGAGCCATGTTTCGGCACGAACGGGCCGGCTCGACCGGCGTGCTATCACGGTCTCACCGAAAACCGACGTGAAACAACGCTTGCGTTGTGTTTCGTTGTGAGAGTGAGGTTACCGGAAGCCCAATTCCTCCCTTCCCAATCTTCCCAATCCCCGATTCCCCAACAACTCTTAAATTCTTAACCCCTAAAAGGCCGGTAACGCACTTGTAACGCCTTTGGTGTTTCAAGTGTCCATGGGCGGCGGCGATTGCTTACCATCAGGACATACGTCTGCTCGATTACTCGTTTATTTGTTCCATAAAAAAAGAACACATGTTCCAAAAAATACTTACCTTCGCTCTAGCGACATCCTTCAACAGAGCGTGAGCGTTGGCTCCTCCGAATCCGAAGCTGTTGACTCCTGACATGCCTCTGCCCCAAGGAGTTTTGTCAGTGACCACTGACATCCTGTTCTCAGCCAGGGCTGCTACTCCTTCACGAGGTGTTTTGAAATGAATATTCGGAGGAATGTAGCCAGTGTTGTAAGCTATACACATCTGAAAACAAAGGCTGAGTCAATTTATAAAGGACTTAATAATCAAGATAAATTGTATAAATAAATTGATACCTTAGCAATAGAACAGAGTCCAGAAGCAGGCTCGGTGTGTCCTAAATTGGACTTAATAGAACCGATCAATAGTGGGCCCTTGCGATCGGTGCAAAAGATCTCATCAATGGCTTCCAACTCCTGAGGATCACCGACTTTAGTACCTGGGGATCAAATTCTGATATTGAGTACAAATTATTATCATTAGTTTGTTACTCTAGCCTATGAATATTATAGCACCAGACTTTACACACTGAATTTATTTGCAAATTAAATTCTGATTAGGCGTTTATGAAAGAATTAGCTTTAAACAATTATGCACTTCTTTCATCTTATAAATATGTAATTCTATTGTGAAACGGTACATTACATTACAATAATAAATAAACATTGAACTGTATTTAGTTTAATTGCAATGTATGTACTTAATGGAAGGAATTATATTATATACTACAGGTATGAAAAGACAGAGAGAAGAGCAGAATATAAAAATGAAAGCAGATTTACGGAAGAAATATACAAGGCGAATATTAATGGGACTGTCAGTAGAGGACGCACTAGACGGACATATAGAAGACAGATAGGCGATATATTAAGGAAGGGCCAAATTATGGCATGAAAAGACTGATGACTGTTGATGAAGCGAAAGAGGTATGTAAGATTCGTAGCAATTTGCGGTCCATTGTCTCTGCCTACCTCCATGGGAGACAGGCGTGAAGTTGTGTATGTATGTAAGGGAATAATACTTTACCTGTGCCATGAGCTTCCAAGAATTCTACAATGGATGGAGGTATGGCACATTCTTCGTAGAACTCCTTTAGTAGTACTTTTTGAGTAGCACTAGCAGGGTACGAGATGCCGTGCTCTTTGTAACCATCACAGTTGGTCTTTCCGTAGACTACTTGAGCGTAGACCCTAACGAAAGGAGGATATTAAAATCTAGTAGGTAATTAAAGTCATCTAAAATATCTCCATTCAACCAGTGATTAATGTTTAGTTCCCATACACATGACACCCAGGCCCGAAACCACAATTTTTGGATCACGAAAAGAGTTGCTCCGTGCGGGAATCAAACTCGTTACACGTTGCGTGTCAGACGGTTGCCCAGCTACCGCACCAAATGTGCAGTCGACGACTCTGAGTTGTGTGTTTACAATATTTATCTGCTTTTGAACACACCTTTTCTTTAATGCATTATTTTAATCAAATGTATTATTCTCAGTGAATGAATAAAATTACTCATTAAAATCTTTAGTATTTGTGAATGAGTCTCAGTGACTTCTGTATGGTTCTGCATGATGTCTATAGAATAGGTAGCTGACTTACCTTCTGGAATCCTTAGCCTTCTGTAAGAAGATAGCAACAATCGCTTCAGAACGAACATAGCCATTGGCACTGTTGTCGAAACTTTTGCAAGCACCCTCAGGAGATAACAATCCCAATCTAAAAAGATAAGTCTTCATTAGTAAAGAATTATAAAAGAAATGAACTTAAAAAAGTGAGCTCTTTTAATTTTCTTTACTTTAAGTCAGGTAGTAAGTAAACTAAGCTAAAAAATACTATGCTGAAAACCGCATCAAAACTTAAATACATACGTACAGGTCAATCTCAGAACTTCGTTTTTTGAAATCGCTTAAAAATAATCTAAAAATGTGAATAAGCCCGAATTAATAGTCACTTCTACTCAGTAATGTAAAAACTATACGTTCAAGTGTTATTGTTGTTTCCAGCAGCGAAACAACTCTAATCATCGTGAACAAACAAGCGTCTCAGGAATGAGTAAAAGTTTTTTGCAGCCTTAAATATAATCTTGATAGAAATTATTGATGAATTTCATACAAATCTTTGTACTAATATTCTTTAAACCCTTCTTACCTCACAAACTGTAATGACACATAAGGATGGAGGCACAAGTTGGTTCCCCCGACAATGGCAGCATCACAGTGACCATCGCGGATGGCTTTATAGGCATGCACCAGAGCGTAAAGGGAACTGGAGCAGGCAGTGTCTACGGTGTACGAGGGACCGGTCACTCCCAACCAGTAGGAGATACGGTTGGCCAACATGGCACGAGAACATCTGGAATTTGAAAATAGTTAATTTCTGTTCTATTCATTAATCCTCGTGTTCTATGTTCTCCCTTCACCTCTTTATCCATCTTCGGGTGGACGTCCTGAGATGAAGTTAAGGAACTTGATTACGTTTAAAAAAAGAATACTCATTATTTTACAAGGAGTTTATTTCTGAATTTGGTGTTTGCCAGAGATGTGTTATGTGGTTATGCTACGAAAATATAGCAGCTGTGAAACTATGTGATCGTCTCCACTGATACCAAGCTATGTAGCTGTGTGAGGAAGATGCGCAGCTCGAGTATGTGATGTATCGTTCTATACAATGTGATAGGGGTGGAACTTCTAACCCGTTAAGGCTGAGTACTACATCTAATTTTATCGACAAAAAATATTATATGGGGGTTGAACCCCTAATTGAAAATATTGAAAAATAGTGTTTTTTTCGGTAAAAATAATAAACAAATGATTTTTTTCTCACCAAAACATTATCAAACATATGAAAAAAGTAATGAATTAGTTAGCCAAGGTTATTAGCTATCGTTTGTCGTTTTTTTTTGTTTCTACGACGCATACAACCTTTGATATCAAAAAAAGTAAAAAAAATATTAAAGTAGCCATAAGTTTTAGGGGAGGGGATTCGACCCCTTCGACCCCCGACTTTTGTCGATAAAATTAGATGTAGTACTCAGCCTTAACGGGTCTCTCAGAAGTCTCACACCTATCACATTGTATAAAAAACATAACTTACCTGCTTCGGTTTCCAACAATGCTATGCTATGTGTACCAATGAATATGACTGGTGGACCAAGCCAAACGCATCCACAGCAACTAAGCATAGCACATCTCTGACGGAAAACCACACTTAGACCCTTTTTTATTTAAAAAAGTTTCCTGAAAATGTTTATAGTAGTAATTAACTGACCCGCTAATGCCATAATTATTAATCTGCATCTTCTCGTAGAACCACATTTTCTCTGATTCTGAGAAGCTCGTTCCCATAAACACGCCGACTTTTCTGCCACGGAGTTCTTTGGGGTTTATACCTGCAAACCATTTAATTTGTGTACAGCAGTTAATTAATTTATTTATTTATGTTTTTATATACTTTATTGCACACATACATAAAACACATTTACATTGTAATTAATAGTAATTAAAGTACAATGGGCGGTCTTATCACAAACGGCGATTTCTTCCAGACAAACTTAGGATGGAATTTATCATATGATCTGGGAATGGGTTGGAATGGTTAATTTCTATGGTATAAGCCGGTAAACGAGCACTGATCACCTGATGGTAATCTGTCGCTACCGTCCATGGACACCCGAAACTTTTTGAGGGTTAGGAATTTAGGGGTTGTTGGTGAATCAGAACTTGGGAAAATCGGGGTAATTGGCCTCTGTTAACCTCACTCACACGATGAAACACAACGCAAACGTTGTTTCACGTAGACGGTTTGACTTGTTCGTCAACTGGCGAAGTTTTCTGTCACTCTTGTATAGCTACAGTAACCAGGGCAGGTGCAAGCACGACTTTGCATGCGAGATTCACTAACAAGAAACGGGAAAACATTTAAACTAGCTGTTAGTTAAATGTACGTCAATCTATAATTACTCACCAGCGTCATATACAGCTTCATAAACCTTCTCCAACATCATCCTGCACATGGGATCCATCGTGTGTGCCTGTTCGTAGTGGACACCGAAGAAGGATGCGTCAAACTTATTGAGGTTGTTGATCTTGCCCGTACGATGCGGGATCTCAGGGTGAACCAGCTTCCAACGACCAGCATTATTACTTACTAAGTCTACCTACAAAGAAGAAAAAGAAGCTTGCAATAATGTAGGTAAACAATTTTTGGTGTGCTTTGTTAAATTTAAGTTTGTTGAAAACAGCAGCATTAGTTTAAGGGTGAATTTCCCAAATGACTTTTTTTTTGTCTTTAGTGAAATTCGTATTTGAAAAAAGAAATATTGTTCTGGATTATTTTTTTTTGTATTCAATAGGCAGTTATTGGGTTGTGGCAAAAATATAATTTGCCTAGGACTATATATAAGGGTAGAAAAAAATACATAAACCTCAATTTTTCTCATATCGGTGGCTGTCCCTCTACTTTTTTTACTGACAAAAATGCTTATACACTTGTAAACATAAGTAAGTTAAGTATGTAACTAATTTTATTTAATAGACTATTAGTTTTATTATTAACATAGAGCATATTTTAATACATAACCGACGTTTATAATTACTGAGAGGCACAAACATACTTGTCTCGAAAAATGCTCTCATATCGGTGGCCAAAAGTAATTTAAACCTAACTTTACATCGGCGGGTCCGACAGCGTCCCCACCCCAATATTATTTCCCTCGTTAGTGTGCGCTAGCGCGCAGTGAAGACGGACGCGTGTCAAGTCGCTGCATTTTCCCGCCAATAACGTAAGTATGCCATTTCAGTTGCTCCCGGACAATTATTTTATGTTATCGGTGGTTCCATTTTTTCAGTGTAATGAGTAGTTTTATTATTATTGTTTGGTTCTAACAGCATCAGCAAGTGAATTAACTACATTGGCTGTTACTCAATTTATCCTAAATATAATACATTTTCTTTAATCTTCTAAAACGTGTGTTTTTTCTCACGTCGGTGTTCTCATATCGGTGTAATCGGTGGCATTTTTTACCACCGATATGATAATTTACACCGAAATGATAAGAAAATTCAATCGGTGTCCTAGGTTATCATATCGGTGTTATGGACGTACAGTTTCTTTCACATCGGTGTATGCTTTATCATATCGGTGGATTGTTTTATCATGTCGGTGGATTGCTTTATCATAACGGTGGATTGTTTTATCATCTCGGTGTCTTTTTATCATATCGGTAGATCCTGTGTAATTTCGTGCGGTGCGGTCGCGGCGCCAGCGCCGGAGCGATGTTGATGTGGCTGCGGTTATTATAAAAACTTACTATATAATACTAATAATGATTTATTAGTATTGGGTTATTGGTAAAACACTAACAACCTCTCAGGACTATATTAGTGACACCATAAACAACAACTTTTGTTTTATGACTTTTTACAAAACGTTATTATGATGTTGTTATGATTTTTTATTTATCTTTGTGCTTCATTTTAATAAAGACATTGGTAATACAAATGTATATTCTTTATTAAAACTCTAAGAACCTATAGTAAAATAATTAAAAAGAAAAAGTAGAAAGTAAATATAATAAAATAGGTAAGTATAATTTATTTTTAAATCAATTCTCGTTGGATGTATTCTTCTTTCATGAGACCAGACAGTTCAGGTCTTCAGTTCGTTCACCCTTGTAAAAATATATAGGCACCTATACTAACTATATTTCAAAGATAGATAGATTATCATATCGCTGGATATGTTATCATTTCGGTGGATAAGTTTATCATTTCGGTGGATAAATTTATCATATCGGTGGATAACCTTTTCATATCGGTGTACATAAAAAAAAAATCGGTGACGGTTTATCATATCGGTGGAAACCAGAATTCAAACTGATTTTTCTTCTAAGTTTTACATGATATGTTGATGATGTTAAATTTGGGAATATATACTATCCTAAAGATTACATAAAACCTAAAAAATAAGCAAAATATGTACATAAACAAAAAAAGCACCGATATGATAAAAAAATGGCATTTGTTGAAATTCACCCTTAAGCAACTTTTTGAGGTGGAAAATCATCCAATGACTTCTCCCGCTTTGGACGAGGTGAGAGGGAGTGTCAGATTCTTACTGACTAAAAACCACCCTGTTCCTACTCCTGCTTTTAGTAGTCTTATTACAACTACTGCATACTAATTTGGTTTCTTATTTTGATTGTTCATCCACAATCATTTGGTCATATTATCGTGGGCCATAAGTTTGCCAACCAAGCAAGCAAACCAACCAAGAAACAAATGTTTAGTATAATTGTACAAAATCTTTGGAGTATTGAGAATAGCTGTTAGTAACGTACCTTATTAAAAAGGTTTTCCTGCAGGTGTATGACGGAGTCCGAGTCGGGGAAGTATCCCGACACGCCTGTGATGAGGACCTCGTCTCCGGGCGGAGGATGCGACAGCCGGTGTCCCGACTGCAGCCTGTCCTCAGCTATAGTTGTCGGCGCCATCTTTAATTACACAATAACTTTTTTGGTAAACAATTATTTCACTCAGATTATCCTATTCTACTTTTTGCAATTAACGTAATGTCTTGTGTACATTACAATTCAATGCTTACTAAATAAAATGTACGAGTTTTATTAAAATTTTTAAGTTTCTCCGCTTTAGTGTAATTTAGTCAAGACGAGTATTGTTTAATTTAATGAATTAAAATATCACATGCGTAGTGAACTGAAGATCAAGGTCTGTTTATGTAATCATTGTATACACACTTTGCAACATTTGGCGCGCGATATGTTGCACAACATGTTGCTTTTTTAGGGGGTAATATCATCCAACGACTTCTCTCGACTTGCTTGAGCGAGGCGAGAGAGAGTGTCAGACTCGTACTGACAAAAATACCCCGTGCCTACTCCTGGTTTTAGAGCCGGAACCCCGGTAAGCCCGCTAGCCTGCAGTTTCGGAATTTTGCTTAATATTTTAAAAGATTAAAGAAATTTTGTTTGCCAACGTTATCTGTCTATAAGATTTAGCTTGCAGTAGTCGTTGACAACATCTCATCTGAGGATTGTTGGTTGATCTTAACTAGTATATTGATTGTTTAGTAATCTTTTTTATTTCAAAACTATTTAAAAAAGAAATCCACCTTCAAAGGTAAATGTATTTTCCTTGGACACGTTCCTAGATATTTCCATAACGGTAATAATAAACTTTCACTAACAAATGCCATTCATTTTAATTAAACCATCAATGTTTTTTACACGTGAGAGTTCAATGCTTCGGCACGAGTAGACCTGTTCAACCGGAGTGGATACCATGACCTCACGGATAGCTGGTGTGAAATAATACATGCGTAGAGTTTCACCGTGTGCTTGATGTTACTGCAAGGATTGCCCCTCTCCTCAAGTTTTCAAATCCCTAAAAGGTTGGTACTGCGTTTGTAATTCCTCTAGTGTTGCGGGAGACACCGATTACTAACCACCAGGTGATTTGTCTGCACATTTGCCGCTCTATGTAATAAAACTATTTGAAAACTGCAATTGATTTACAATAATTAGCCATCCGCCAGCGGCTTTGTCCACGTATTCAAAAACAAAAATAGCCTTTATCACTCTCCATTCCTTTCTGCGGAGCAATCATACTCTTGTAGCACCATCTCAGAATTGAGGATCACGTGACGATCTCTGGCCACCGTAAATGCGGTTCTGCGGATGGCGAGGACGGTAGCTCGCCATCCGACCAGAACCAGACCCGTGGCTACGAAGCGTCGCGTTCCACCGCGCCCCAATCAGCCACCATAGATATAGCCCAGTAAGGCTGATGCTCGACTTGAAATTAACGTGTTACCGGGGCTTTGGCTTGAAGAGCAGGAGAAGGAACAGGGTGGTTTTTAGTATGTAAGAGTCTGACAGTCCCTCGCTTCGCCTTGTTTCACCCAAGGCGGGAGAGGATATTGGATGGGTTTGCCTCCTCAAAAAATATCACTCTCCATTCATTTTTAATTCAGTGATGTAAGTATATGTAGACTATAAATTCACAAAAGTTAATCGTATGATCTTCCTTCTGACTTAACTGGTATGAGGCGAGAAGATCAAGATCTTTAACAGTTTCAATAAAATTAAAGTAGAAGTTTAAATTCAAGCAAATGTAATATTATCAGTATACCTATATACAGGTATTATTACCATTTATTAACATATAATAGTCATAACGTCAATGTCAAACGAGCGTGTTTGTTGAGGTTATTTTTATGAAAGTTACGGGATTCGTACCTAGAAGGCGTATTTCTTATTTTGTGCTAATTAGCTGACGTCGGTATTGTGTTCGTTGCGCCCGGTGACCGACCCGGTGACCGTTGGCGCTTGGTCGACGAGTACATTACTATGAGTAATCTCGTAACTCATATTATAAACGATGGCGGATAATAATAAACAAATAAGTAGTGAAAGTATATGCCTTACCAACGGATCGAGCTACAATTCACTTAGTGAGAATGATATTAACGAAATTATAGAACAATATCATGAAGAGGAGGAGATGAACTTTGAGATGAGTAACGATACAAAATCCGGGAAGCGAGTTAGATCCGATACAGAAGAAGAGACTGATACAGAATGGCGAGTACAAAGAAAGGGAAAGAAGATGAAAGAACAAGATAAAATTGAATTGTATATTTCATGGAATGAACAGTTACCTAAACAATTCGCGTTAGCGAAACTCTTTAAACAGGAAGACATAAAAGATATTATAAAAGTTAAGTATATAAACCAGTTCAAGGTACGAGTTGAATTTAGTAATGAGTTGAGCGCAATAAAGTTTGAGCAGTGTAAAACTTTTATTGAGAAAGGATGGAGAATTCATAGGGCTATGGAGAAAAGTTACTCATACGGAGTAATAAAAGATGTCGATATGGATATTTCTGAAGCCGAAATACTAAAAAGTATTACTTGTCCGAATGACATACAGTTGGTGTCAGCTCTTCGACTTAACAGACGTAATAGAATCAAGGATTCGGATGAGCGATGGTTACAGAGCGAAGCTGTTCGACTTTGTTTTAAAGGAACGAATATTCCCGCTTACATTTACGTCGATGAACTAAGAATAAAGGTGGATCCTTACATATTCCCAGTTACACAATGTACAAGATGTTGGAAATTCGGACACTCATTAAAAACATGTTCGTCGAAAATAGTTTGTCCGAAATGTGGCGATAATCATGAGAATTGTGTTACTGAAAATTTTAAATGTGTAAATTGCAAAGGAAAGCATATACGGCTATGACGAAAATATGCCCTGGTTTCTTGAAGGAAAAGAGGATCAGAGAACTTATGGCTGAATTTAATTGTACTTATCGAAGAGCCCTTACAATGTACGTGCCTCCTGTCAGACCGACCATGTCAGTCATGAAAGAAAAGGAACCAGATGATGTAGACATTCAAACCGTATCAAATACTCAGCAAAATTTTCAACCTGATTACCGCAGTACACTATCATTTGCGGATGTTGTTAAATCTAAAGCAACTGTTGAAATTCATAAAGAAGAATCTCCAAAATACATAGCCAAAAGTTCTAAAAAGCCGGTTAAATCAGAGATACCAGAATTTAATTTTCAAGCGGAGTCTCCTGTAAATAGTCAAAAACCCGTCAACCTCCCTAAAGATACAACTAAAGAAGAAAAAAACATAGAGAAATACATTTTCATGAATTATTGTTTAGACTAAAGGAGATTTTATTTTTAAAAAGTGATTCATATCAAACTAAGTTTTTTAGGATGATTAAATGTTGTGTTGAATGGGTAATTTTAGTTGTTGCGGATAACATTGCAGACTGGCCTATAGTTAAAAATCTTTTTGAATTTGTTAATGGCTAAAAGTCATCAAAAGTTAAAGATCAATATTATCCAATGGAATTGTCAAAGTTTAAGGCCTAAAGTGTTGCTATTTGAAAATCTATTGTTACAAGAAAAGATCCACATTGCTGCGTTAAGTGAAATATGGTTAGAACCGGAGAGTTTGCTTAAGGTAAACGGTTACAATGTATTTCGTAAAGATAGGGATGATGGTTATGGAGGCGTAGCTATACTCACTCATATGTCAATAAAAGCCCAGTTACAAAGTCTTCAAATTAGAAACTCAGGGATAGAAATTATTAGTGTCAAATTATTTAACTGTCAAGATATCACCAATGTAGTTTCAGTTTATTGTCCCCCGTCAGTGTCTACCAGTCAGAATGACTGGGATGAAATATTCTCTATTATGCCGAAGAACACATTAGTATTGGGCGATTTCAACGGACATCATAAAAACTGGTCGTCTAAATCGGATAGTAGGGGTAATCAGATTTTCGACGCTTTAATACACCACCCATTTATTATTCTGAACAACGGAGCACCTAAAATGTCTTCCTATATTGAATGCTTAGCGAAAAGTACGTTACGTAGAAATTTCAAAAACGCGGACTGGGATGCGTATAAATACATACTATTAAATCTTTTTAATGAATTTAAATATTCGGAAAGTTTACAACTTAGTTATGATCTTTTCATTGAGAATATTAATATGGCAGCAGACATATGTATCCCTTTTATCAAAATTTGCGAAAACCCGAACTCAACCTTTTCTCCCAAACCGTACTGGAATGCAAACTTGTCGAAATGTGTAGCTGAACGCCGGTTAGCTTTATCAAACTTTAGGAGGAACCCAACTCCGCGGAATCTTGAAGTATTGCAACGAAATATTAGTATCTCACAAAAATTAATTCGTAATGCTAAAAACAAAGCGTGGCAATCCGTTTGTTCCGCTTTAGACGAAGCAACTTCTCCAAATGTAGTTTGGTCAAAAATGAAATGGTTGAAAGGATACAAATCTCGAAAAGAATATGTAGATACAAATAAAGTCAATCAGTTGCTTCATAGTTTAGCGCCGGATTTTGTAAATCCATTAGATCCGTCTTTTTATTCTCGGAATCCTACATTAGATGTTA
The DNA here is from genome assembly GCF_023101765.2 of Spodoptera frugiperda. Lineage (NCBI taxonomy): Eukaryota > Metazoa > Arthropoda > Insecta > Lepidoptera > Noctuidae > Spodoptera > Spodoptera frugiperda. The sequence goes on from NC_064222.1 coordinate 6,178,140, forward strand.
TTATTACAAAACAGGAACTAGATAAAGCCATTAGATCTAAAGATACTTCACCAGGTCATGATAATATTTCATACTCAATGATTAAAAATCTTCCAGATAATGGAAAACAAATATTACTCTATTTTTATAATCAAATCTATTTGACAGGTTTTGTGCCCAAACAATGGCGTGATGTTACGGTGGTGCCAATACCAAAACCCGGCCGCGATCCCAACAGTCTTTCTTCGTTGCGACCAATCTCGATGATCTCTTGCATCTGTAAAGTTTTTCATACCATTCTAATGAGAAGGTTAGAGTGGTTTGTTGAAAAACACAGCATTTTATCTGATGACACAACCGGATTTAGAAGGTGTCGCTCAACAATAGATAATTTAAGCAAACTATTATTGAAAATACAAATAGGTTTTGCAAGAAAACAGTCAACGATTGGATGTTTTATAGACATTAAGGACGCATATAATAACATCGACATTAGCTCCCTGTTACAAATAATGGATCGACTAGGCGTAGGAGATAAAATGTGTAGATATATTTGGAACTATTTAAAAGAAAGAAATCTTAAGATTAATGTAAACGATGTGTTGTTGGGCCGTAGGGCGGTTCGGGGATTGGCACAGGGTGACCCACTGTCGCCTCTATTGTTTAACATTGCCATGCCACATTTTCTTTGTGCAAGGATATAAGTCTCGTAAATATATCACAATATGCTGATGATTTTGTTTTGTATATCACCGGCAGTAATATTTCAGAAACAGCTTGTAATTTACAATTAGCCTTAGATCAGTTTACAAATATACTTTCAGGTCTAGGATTAGAAATTTCTACGTCAAAAAGTAATATTTGCATTTTTAGAAGGGTTTTTAGGAAAGATTAGCAGAAATTAAAGTTAAAAATATGTTATTGCCAGTGGTAGACAATATAAAATACTTAGGCCTGTGGCTTGACCGATCTCTAAGATGGTCTAGACACATTAATGAAATTAGAGACAAAATTTTGAAACATGTTAATATTTTCAAATTTCTTGTAGGTTCTAATTGGGGAGTACATCCGGTGCATTTAAGACGCTTATATATATCTCTAATACGAAGTAGGATAGATTACGCTAGTTTCCTTTATGACGATGCTAGTGATACGCATTTAAGTAAATTGATTAAAGTGCAAAACGTAATCATGAGACTTATCGGTGATTTCGTTAAAACCACTCCTATACATATCATGGAAAATGAACTTTATCTTCAACCATTGCACATCCGTAGGTATTATTTAGCAGGAAAGTATTGGCTTAAATCAAAATCTTACACCCGTGATGCAGTTATTTCTTTGTTAGATAATTTGAGTGATATTATTAATGATAATAATTCATATTGGTATCGGAAGAAAAAACCTTTGTTGATAACTGTTCATCAATTCCTTAAGACGAAGGCGATTTATGTAAGTCCAAAATTAGAAATGTTTTCTTTAAACACTTGGGTCAGCAATGTGGATTTATCTAATATTATTAGACTAAAGATTGAATCTGTAGACAAATCAAAAAGATGTTATAATTCCTATAATCTTCATCGAATGTGTACGCAGTATATTAATCAAAATTATATTAATTATGGTATGATCTTTACTGATGGTTCAAAAGATGGAAGTGGAGTAGGAGCAGCGTTCTTTGATCCGCATTCGAATACCCACATTAAGTTAAAAATAAAATGTAACATTAATATTATGTACGCTGAACTTATTGCAATAGCAGAAGCTTTGTCATATATTAACTCCCTTGAAAGCGGTAATTACGTCGTGTTCACGCATTCGAAGAGCGCACTCCAACATCTAGCTCGATGTACCTCGAACTTTCGAGGTGCACCGATAGCCTACACGATTCTTCAATCTTTGTGTGAACTTGTGGATAGGAATAAAAATATTGTTCTCCAGTGGGTACCAGCTCATATTGGCTTGATTGAAAATGAGAGAGTTGACCAGTTAGCGAAGGAAGCTATAGCAGATGGTATTGATGTGGATTGTTTACCATATTTCTCCGATCTGTTATATATTATTAAAAACCAGTGTGTAAAATTGTGGACCGAATACTTCGACCAAAGATCGTTAAGTAAAGGGATCTGGTATAAAACGATCCAACCAAACATCCACCGCTTTCCGTGGATAGATCAAGCCAATATGAGCAGATCTGAAATAGTCACAGCTTTAAGGCTTCGCTCAGGACATATTCCGACCAATGGTTTTGCATATCTAATGGGCAAAGTCGAGTCGCCTGACTGTGCAGTGTATAATATAGTTGAAGATGTGCACCATATTCTGTCGGAATGTGTTCGGGGCGAAGTCGAAAGAAAACAAATTTTTCCTAAATTAAATTATAATGTTGGCAAATTTAATAGTGTTTTGTCTGTACCTATCAGACATAGCTAAAAAAGTGTATTTATTAGTTAAAAATATTTTGATTAATAGAAATTAAGTTATATATTTTGTTAAAGTTCCTATGAGGGTGACATAATCATTGTGTGATTAAACCCTCCAACATATGTATTTAATAAAGATTAAAAAAAAACATATAATAGTCTTGACTATTATTGTACTCCTACAAAATAGGATAGTATTATTATTCCAATGTATTATTGCTATTCTATAATGTTTCGGATTGCATTTTAATATTTTACTTCGACTTAACCGCTGTATAAATTATTACTCCAAAAATTGGTACGTTGGTATAATAATAATATGAATATGTATACATTTTTGATACAAGTAGGTAATAAAATAAAATAACAAGACACAGTAAACGAATATTTATTAAGTTGTATTTAAAACTATTATACTATTTAATTATTTGTGTGAATCCCATGCCCCATCTGTAGTGGTCTGATGGCTCTATAAGGCGCGAGTGGAACGCACCGCGCCGTCTGCACGGGTCTGGTTCTGGTCGGGCGACGAGCTACCCTTGCTCGCCATCCGCAGACAAATCTTAAGACTATCATTTAATTAACTACTAATAAATAGGTTATATTTAACAATTTAATAGGAGATCTTCAACACGTTTTATAGTTAGATTGTAATTTTTAATGATTTAAAATTTCATTACAAAATATTTTTTTATTGAAGTCGTCTACAAGTTCTGCTTACATACAATATTGAAGATATTGAGTTATTAGCTTCTCTTCTCATTGTTTTCGACCAAGACTCTGTTGATGATGTTGGCACAGTCCTTGTTCTCGATGATGGACACGTGGTTCCCCTCCAGGAAGTGCACGGTGACACTGTTCTCCGTGTACTTGTCGAGTCCGTAGTTCTCTTCTACCGCTACGAAGGACGGGTTCTCCTTGGGACGAAGGAGGATGACGGGGGACTGTAGCTTCCTGAAGGCCTTCGGGTCGAAGTCCAGGATGGTCTTCAGCCTGTCGAAGCAAGCTCTAGCGATGTTCGCGAAGAACTCGTCTGAATATTTGTTCTGTATCGGTGTCATTTTGACCGCCAAAGCAATTCTTTCTTCATAAGACTCGATTTCATTGAGTTTGTCCGTAACCTCGTTGGCAACATCTAGGGTAGGGGCAACAATACTCACAGCCTGACATAGCAAGCTGTTCTGCAGTTGGAAGTCATTGTTAATGTTCATGGTCTTCGAAATTATAGCGTAGAGGAAGTCAGGGGCACCGTCCAGACAGAAAATAGTTCCTCTGAAACCTAGAAATAATACAACAGTAGTCTTAGTACTTGATGCACATTCTTGTGAATATGAATCATTTTGGTCTTCTCACCTGCTTTTCCAGCCTCGAAGCCAGCTCCAAAGTGAGGAGAGAACCGTAACTGTATCCCAGAAGCCAGAATGGAGCACCAGGCACTAGCTTTGAGATCACCGTCTGTAGAAAAATAAAATTAGTAAAATGTAAGAAGAAAGTGACTGCCTCATTGTTCGAGTGGTCTTCAAGATCCCCTGCCAAGCTTCTTCAGAGGTCTTGGTTTTGATTCCCGGTCAGGCAAAGAATTTCTGACCGTAGTTTTTCGGTTTTTCACAAATGGTGAAAAGTTGGTGTACATATTATATACGTGCTGTAATGTGCACTTCACCTCTGCCTACCTCTTCGGGGATAAAAAATCGTGACGATACGATGCAAGAAGCAGTTTGAACAATATTTGTGTAAATCATAAATAACTTCAAACAGCAATAGCACGCGTTAACGTATTCACCTTGTATAACCTGTTGACCATCTGGTCCATGTTCTCATTCTTGTGGTCCACACCGAGCTGTAGCACACAAGCTTTGATCTCTAGTCCTCTACAGAGCTGCTCCAGCGTTGCTGCATAGCCTTCTATCCCTGGCAGCATGAACATCACGCGGTCCATAGCGTGGGTAGTCTCTAGTCCCTCATCCTGACAAAATCAAAGCACAATACATTACTAGTAAAAGATGATATTTTGAACCTATCTCATCATCAGTATCATAGGAAATTGAAACGGGATATTTACCATGTTTTTCTATTTCTATGAGTTTCCGATATTTCTGCACTTTTTCATAGAAACTTTGACTTTTTATAGAAATAGAAAAACATAGTAAATATCCCGTTTCGAGTTCTAATACTAGTGTTAGTGACCATGTCAGTTTAAAAACGGTTAGTTTATCTCATCATCATCGCCATAAAATATACACTCGCCTCGATTCCATCGCTGACCATGGTAGGCATATACACATAAGGTTCTGAAGCGGTTTTCTTATCTCCAAAGTTCCTCATCAACACACGAAGACCAACGCCTTCCAGGTTAGTAGGGTTAGATGCTGATGCAGAGGATGAAGCTTCATGTCGTTCTGTAAGCTCTGCTAGTCTGGAAGAAGAAACTAATGAATTCTTGCCTAGAAACATGGTAGCTGTAGCTGTTATATTGGTGCAATAATATGATAATTTAAAACATAAGTTAATTTAACTGTACTGTTTGAATAGCTAGCAGCTGAATTTTCACAAGGTGTTTTTTATTGTTTGGCGTTTAGCTATCTCGCCTGATGATAAGCGACGACGGTCTTTTTTATTACGGGGGAAACCTTTATAAAGGCACCAAAATTTTTTTTGGGAAAAGGCTAGGAAATGTGAACTTTTTACCACACTAAACCACCTGGCGGCCATTCAGCACCTATAAAGGTTCACCGACAACCTCTAATTAGACCTACTCCGGAGCCCCCATGGTACAACGCCTGTTATGGCCCATCTATGAGTGACGTATGTCTTCCATGAACTTCAACGGTGCAAGTTGCACGGCAGAAGCGGCATTATACGCCTACAATGGACTCCTGGCCTTTTACAATTACAATCATCATATTTATAAAAAAAAAACATCCGAATGTTTTTGTTATAGAATTACCTCGTAAATGTCAGGGTTCTAATATCTTGGGCTGTTAGGAATATCTCGAATTCTCTCTCCAAAGTCTGATTGATCTCTAAAGCCATCATGCTGTCCATACCCAACTCAGCCAGAGAGCTTTGTTGTGATACCGTCTTCAAATCTTTGATACCTGGCGAATCAAGAAACATAGAATCGTTACCGGTTCTTCTCTTAAAGTGTAGGCAAAAGTGTATATTTATTTTTAAGCCTTTCAGGGTGAATTCCCACCAGAGATGTGCTATGTAGCTATGCTACAAATATGTAATAGCTAAGCTGTGAAACTATGTGACCGTTTCCATTGATACTAAGCTATGTAGCCGTGTGAGGAAGATGCGCAGCTCTAGTTTACGATGTATCGACAGTAGGGAAGCTATCCATAGCACTACTAATTAAGGTTCTGATGTAGTATGAATAATGATTTAGTATTTAGAACTTTACACTAACTTATCAACAATTACATCCACCATCTCCATCCATCCACCCCACCATTACATCCACCCCATATTGATGGGGAAACTCAGTCTTACCCAAAATTTGTGCCACTGCATCTACTGCATTGGTACATCCTTCGGCTCCAGCCTTCTTCTCAGCTACCACGATGGAAGACACGATAGGAGCATCCTGCTTCATGAGCTTGTCGAGAACACTCAAGCAGGAAGATATCCTCTGCTGCAGGGTACCGGCAATCTCAAGTTGAATGTCTTCCTCTTGTAAGTCGGCTACCAAACCTACCTGTAGGATTTGATCTTTAAATCCTTTGGAAAGCAACGTTCCGTAACTTATACTTGTTTCTGATTGTGTCCTTTTAATCACTTAAATTTTTGATCAGTGGATTAATACGCAAAACATTTTTGGAATACTTTAAAAGTTCGATTATTTCCTTGTATTTGCTCAAAGTTCAACCGTAGCTATTAAAGACAATTTAAGAATAAAAATTTTTCAAGCTCGGATGAATCGCTTCATAAATCGGTTACCAACATCTGCAATAGCTCCCCACTGCACAGCCAGGGCTGGGAAGCCAGCACTCTTCCTATCTTCACAGATCCTCTCCATCACGGAGTTAGAGTAGCCATAGTTGGTCTGACCAGCATTACCACGACCACAGGATACAGATGAGAAGATCACAAAATCTCTAGGGTCAGAAAATGGGATATATTACGCTGTTCGTGGTGAGATTTTTATTGAGGAACTATCTGAAGATAATATCCGGAGCTGTGGACTACCTAGTGGGTTTACTAGGGCTCCGGTCCAAAAAGCGGGAGCAGGAACGGGGTGTTTAGTCAGTAAGAGTCTGACACTCCCTCTCGCCTCACCCAAGGCGGGAGAAATCATTGGATGATTTGACACCCCTTTAAAAAAATTTGAAGATAATACCATACATTTATAATATCATCATCATCAATGGGTTATTATTACGTTATACAAACCCTGAATGAATCTATAGATACTGACTTGATACTCACTCTAAGTCTGGACACAATTTCCTCGACAGTTTATCCAAATGTATGGTACCAAGCCCCTTTGGTGAGAACGATATTTTAAAGCTTTCTGGAGTTTGGTTTTCGAAGATAGAGTCACTAAGGACAACAGCCAAGTTGAAGATAGTGTGCACAGGTCCCATATTGAGCGCCATCTTAAGCATATCCTCGCATCCAGACTCAGTGGTGACGTCATGGGTCGAAATCTTGACGTCAGCACTGTATGTTGCCCAGGTCCTAAATAATGACCAATAGATTATTAGTTGTTCTGGGGTAAACTCGTTTTAACATAATCTAAATTACTTTGAGTAAAAGTAAAATAGATTTGGGTAATTGAAAACAAAAAAATAAATATCATTATTTTCAGTGAGATACGTAATTATCATTAAATATATGAAAAACGCCAGAGTGATCACATGAATACACCCATTTTGGAGCTCGATCCATTAGAAAGGCATATACCTCAATCGCGATGACTGGTATCCGTTGGTGATACCTCTGCGAGAGTTCAGCAAAATCTTTCTTGCGCCTCTAATGATGAGCCAGTCAGCCAGCTCCAGCCCGAAGCCTCCGAGACCACCTACCAATACATACACGTGGTCTTCATGACATATATACCTGGTGAAAGAGACGTTAGTACGTTGGAATAAAGAAGAATTTGGAATGGCAAAATTATAACCTATAAGGAATAGACATAGTTAAACTGAATTTAAAATTGCAACGTGGCAGCTTGATTATGGTTTGTGTCAAACGCACGCGAGCAACACTAGTGGCATCGCCACATCCCTAATCCACTTCCCCGTTTGATGACCACTAGACGCTTGCGTAGAAGCATAGCGACATGTGCCGATCTTTATATCATCGCCTATCGTCGATTAATACAATAAAACAATATGTTAATCACACTATTACTACTGTAATGTTGTACCTAGGTACAGCATCAATAGGTGTTGGGACTGGTCTAACAGGACCATCACCGCGTTCTTCTTCACGGATTTTAACGATCACCTGGAAAGACACAAAAAACATGATCAAATATCAGATTATTTCAATCAAATAGCATCGATAGAACAAACAATGAAATTTTATAGAAAAGAACTTGCGGATAAAGGAGTAAAAAAGAATACGAATAATGAAAATCCAATTTCTGTATCAATATATGTACACTTACCTTTCCAATGTGTTTACCGGCAGCCATGTAACGGAAGGCATTTTCCACTTCGTTGGCCTTAAACGTGCAGTAAGTCAGTGGTTTGACGGCGCCATTTTCAATACCGTTCAGGAGTAGATCTTGCAAGCGCTAAATAACCAAATTAAATATACACTCTGGATGATTAGAATTCATTATGTAGTCCATTTTTCACAGATATACGTATATAGTACAGTCTTAGCAAATGATTTTTATTAGCAGTTAGAGCTATATTATGCTTGTTTAAAATAAAAAGGCAGAATAAAAGTAATTGAGTTTAAATTAACTAGATGACCGATACATCGTATACTCGAGCTGCACATCTTCCTCGCACAGCTATAGCTTAGTATCAATGACAACAAACATATAGTTTCACAGCTTAGCTTATTACATCTTCGTAGCATAGCTACATAGCACATCTCTGGTGGAAAAGCACCGTTAGTCTCTGTAATATACGATTTAGAGTAACTGACCTTTCTGACTTTGACGTCCTGCTCGAAAATATAGTTCAACATGACACCAAAGAAGCTGATTTCCTTTGATCTGAAGTACAAGGCGATGGCAGTGTTGCTACTGATGTCGAACTTGCCGATCTCGAGGAAACGACCTCTAAACGCCAGGCAGCGGACGGAGGCCTGCACAATTTACACAAACAAAAGGAGCTTAAGTGTAGTGGTTGGATGTGTAGAATTGAAGATCGAGCTCAGTGGCGTGCCATTGGAAAGGCCTATGTCCAGCAGTGGACGAGAACAGGCTGATGATGATGATGAATAAGAACTTAAGAGGACTATACAGATATGGTATATTATACATCTGCCAATATCTGCTACGGGTTTATCTGCACCACCTCCCATTAAAACATTATATAATAAACTTTTATAAATGCAGTTCTAGGATTATTACTTACGAATAACAATGCGACAGTAACTAACCTGTAGTTTATCATCAGACAAGGAGTTGAGCACGATGTCGACACCCTTACCATTGGTCTCGCGTCTGACCATGTCTTCAAAAGAAGTATCACGAGAGTTACCGATGTGACTATCTTTAAGTTGTGGGAACAGCTTCTTGATGAAGGCTCTCTTCTCCGCGGTACCGACGGTGGTGAAGACCTCGCAGCCGTAGTAGAGCGCCACGTTGATGGCGGCCTGACCTACTCCTCCGGAACCTGCGTGGATGAGGATGGACTCTCCACGTTGCATCTCACCAAACATGACCTAAGAGGAAACATAGCAAAGAAAGGTATAGGTTTTTAATTTCCCTTCGACTATCCTTTCTGGTCTGCAAAGTTTGAAACAGCATTTAATGAACCAGATTTTTTTTAAATACTTCGACTTGAGTGAAAAATATACCAATATTTTTAAATTTTGATCTGCAGTATGCGGAAAGTCTATTTGGGTAGTTCTTCAGAGACAAAATTTTCGATGTCTATGGGAATATTTTTGAAACCAACTAACAAAACGGCATGTAATATTTTTTTAGTATAGTTTAGCTATAACAGTTCCTAGGACAAATAATATTTTTTAGATAATTGCAGTCTAGGTACAAAATATTTTTTTTTAAAGCTTGTTCTTCTGATTCATATGGCGTGTCCGTTTGCCATTTTCCGGAACAAAGTAGTCGATTTCGCATTTTCCCTTTGATACTTCAATATAAATTATAATTACATCGAAAGGAGATGAGTTGTCCTCTTCAAAAAAAAATATGCATTCGTTATAACTTTGTTAGTATGATTATAAATAAATAAATAAGAAGTGTCCGGCGTATAATACTGATTTGACTGATTAATATAGCGTAAGCTGCGAATGACCATACTTGGTCGGGTATTAATAATGAGAGTCTGGCTTCCTGTGCGGAGGGAAACCAGGCGTGCAACGGACAAGCTAGGAGGCAGACATGCGGCTGGGTGGCTTAGATCCAGGTGTTACTAAGGTAAATATCTGATTCATCTGTGTTTGGTTTACATGGCATCCTAATTACAATGCCTATTTTTTTAAATTTACTTTACAGTTTTAAAACTTCAATCTATGTTTCGTGTGAAGCTTTTTGGTTAATACATTCGTGTAGAAAAATGACAAGAATGAAGTCTGTATATACGATGAGTTATGCATTGTAAGCAAAATCCTGACACATCTGTGCCTGATTCGTATGGTCAAAACCGCATATGAATCATAAAATAAATTATTGATTCTGCTGTACATTTTTTTACTAGTCTTATTTTTAAATTAACTTAGCTATAAAGGTTATAGCTATAATTTAAAAACTTTTTTTTGAGGAATGTAATTAATATGAGTCTGAAATTGCTAATCCGCCCTGAGCAAGTGTGATGATGAATGCTCGTGACTTCTCAGTGCGAAAGTACTCGAATGTGGTATGCTAAAAAGAAATTAAAAGAACCTGAAATTAAAATAAATACAAAGCTCATTTACATACAATTTTCAATTGTTCAACAGATTCATCTGTAACAATTTCTGATTCATCTGAGCAGAAAATATTCGAACGTCGATATCTCGAAAACTATTTTTTAAAAACGAGTCCCTCTTTCGAATATACGTTATTTGGTATACCTAATTTCATATGAACACGTGTTACAGATCTTAAAGTGGAATTAAATTTTGGCCATATGAATCAGTCGAAGAATCGAATTTCGAAGAACTACCCATTTAATACTTAGTACATTACTGTACACATAGCATAGCGTACACGTACCATAGCGTAATACACAGTTCCATAAGCGACAGGTACAGTAGCCGCTTCTTCGAAGGTCCACTCGTCAGGGATGGGGCACAGGCTCTGCCTGTCTCCCTCAACCAAGTTCGCTATACCACGGTTACGGACCATACCCATCACACGAGTACCGCTATACAAATTAACATCAATGTTAATACGCTTTAACGTATTTAGAATATTAACTAAAATGGAAGAACAGAATTTATCAATATAACATGTGACAGCCATGCTTCGGCACGAATGGGCCGGCTCGACTGGAGTGATATCAACGCTTGCGTTGGGTTTCGTTGTGTAAGTGAGGTTACCGAAGGCCCAATTACCCTACTTCCCAATCTTCCCATTTCCTCGATTCCCCTACAACCCTTAAATCCTTAACCCCAAAAAACCAGCAACGCACTTGTAACGCTTCTAGTGTTTTAGATATCCATGGACGGCGGCGATTGCTTACAATCAGGTGATCCATCTGCTCGTTTACCGGCTTATATCATAAAAAAGAATAACATAAACTAACTTGACGGTCTTTCCGACTACTTCAATGCCTTTAACGCATTCCTGTGCAAGACGACCGCTATCAATAGCATCGACTGTGACACGGCCAATGGCTGTCATGACATCACGGAAGTTTAAGGCAGCGCAGTACACCTGATGATGAAAGATAATTATTTTATATAAAAAAAAACTTTCCCCCACATTAGGATTTTCTCCTGTGTCGTGGGTACGCGCCCACTATGTAATGTAATGTGTCAAACATACAAGTTCACATACACACGATCACCAGACCCGAAACAACAATTTGTAGATTATACAAAGAGTTGCTCCGTGCAGGAATTGAACCCGTCACCTGTTACGTGGCAGCCGGTTGTTCAGCCACCGCGTCAATCTTGCAGTCAAGAAAAGATGTTTCAAGAAAAACTTAGTTGTTCCTTACGTGTATTAGCATTTTTTCTTTGTCTTTGAACACATGGTTGTCCCTAATGGTTCCTTCGACCCATGTCAGCGAGGAAAGATCTCCGATGGTAAGGGCATTGACATAGGCGTGGTGGGCGGAAACTGTATCTAAGTCATCCAATAGAAGATGACGGTAAGTGCCCCATTGGCCCTAGGGAAAAAAATAATTTAGAAAGTACCTATTTACTCTGACCTTGAAAAGACCCGGGTTGTATTTCTCACGAAAGATAGAAGCCGGCAGGTTGTTCCAATCCGTGGCTGCAGGGATTAGGAACATACATAACATTTTCATATAAATCGTTGAAAAATAATAATTATGCAAATATATTACTTACATCCTTGTATACGTTGAAAGCCAAATCCTTTTTCAGCTGTTCTTCATAAAACTCTAGATCAGGATTGAATGGTGGAGCAAATGGGTCAGAAATAAAGAGACCGTACACGATCTCACCACCAGGTTCCGCTCTCAGACAGTTCACTAATCCCAAGATACCGTTGATAGGTTCATCTTGAGCGTAAAGTACCACTTTCTGGCCTTCATTGAGTTCTTCCTTGACTTTGTCTACCCACGAGAAACTATCATCAGCAGCTAAGATTCTAATGAACTTGGCTGGTCTCACTTCTACACGGTTTCTTAAAAGTACCATATATTCAAAGCCTGTGTCATAAACAGTTACGATGTCGTATTTGTCCGTGAATTAGGTGAATTAGGATTATAAAGGCCTTGTCGCGTAGGGTACTGGATGCTTGTTGAAGAATCTATTTAGAAAAAGAGGTAGATAATTAACAAGCATTCAACTATACGAACTTATCAACTTAGGTTCTATATGTCCGAAGCTGTGGACCACCTAACGGGTTTACTGGGGCTCCGGCTAGAAAAGCAGAAGTAGGAACGCGGTGGTTTTCGGTCAGTAAGAGCCTGGCGCTCCTCTCGCCTCGCCAAAGGCGGGGCAAGCAATTGGATGATTTTCAATTAAAAAAGGTTCTATACGTACCTCAGGTCTACCAAGTAGGTTAGCACCAACAAACAGTGCTGTGTTACTCTCTCCGACTAGTTTCCTAGTTTCGATGACGGTAATGTTGTAAGGAACCTCGATGGGCTCTTTGGAAACCATCAATAGTTCGGCCTGCATGTAGGGCAGATCTCCGAGCATTTGGCCAATGTTTTCTAAGATGGGCGTCAGATCATTCTTCTTGTATTCTTCGTCGACTAACTCAATGCTTTTGACTTTGTGTGTTTGAATGTTCTCAAGAACCAGCTGGATGTTCGCTCGAAGAATATCTCCAATCTAGTGATTAGAGATTTACTGATTTCGTTTAGTAAATAATTACTCTCCCATCTAATGATTTACTGATTTTGTTTAGCAAATTAGCATATTTGTATAAACAAATAATTCTATGTATGTAATTTGCTTTACCTTCATCTTAGATATTCCAAAGTTGGGGATAAACTCGTATTTCTCAAACACGGGTACGCCTAGAGGTTGTCTTTTAGTAATGGGTGTAGCATGAAGACCCCGGATTTCGATACCACCAGATCTGAGCCAAATACAACATTAGCTGCAGATAAGTAGTTCAATTGTAGTGAACAAAACAGTAACTAAGGTCCTACACAATCTTCTGTTAGGAGGTTTTAAGCAGATATTATTAAAGTAGGGAATTTTTAAGGAATTTTCTCACCTGATAACGTTGACATCTGGGTACACACGAACCTCAAAGGACTTTCTGTCTGAATCCGGATTCATTTTTGATATCGCATTACAATGCATGGGGGCGTCGATAGAGAGTTTTTCAATCCTGGTGGGTACGAAGAGACCCCTGGTGTCTTGGCCGATCATCATCATTTGCAGCATGCAGTCCATGAAGGTGACCCAGTTGTTAGACCAAGCGATACGACCGCGGGTAGCGTTGACGTTGCAACCGAGGACGCCACGGAAAAGGCCGCTGTAGAATTTATTTATTTTTGTATGTAACGTCACACCTTTTATCCCTGAAGGGATAGGCAGAGTATAGTATATAATGTACACCTAGTTTTCACCATTAAATTTGTGTTACAAGTCCCATCTAATAGAGGGTGAGCCTATTGCCATATACTGAGTACAATATCTGACTGAGAAATTTTCGATTAACCGAAAAAAGCCCAGTAATACTTTGCCCTACCCAGGAATCGAACCCGAGACCCTTTGTCCGGCCAGTCGCACTTACAACCACTCGACCAACGAGGCTGTCAGTTTTTTTTACCCATAAATACTTGAACGAATCTCACTTTTTTCGTTTTATTCTCTTCTCACCTGTATTGATATCCTCTGAGACGCAGTTCTTTGTAGAAGTCTTTAGTCAGCAAATGTTTGAAAGCAGGATTTCTAACTTCTGGAGAGTGTGGGAGTACCCTAAACTCTCGACTGACATTCTTCTTGGCGTAGATACGACCAGTCACAATGGAAGCACCACTCTCAAAGATCTAGGGAAGGTTATTATATAAATGAATGTCGTGTTTTTTTCTTTGCGGTTTAAAAAGGGTCTCTAACAAGATCTTACCTCAAAGTTCCCACTTTTCTTGTGAATGGTAATGGTGAACTCCAGAGAACCTTCCTTAGGGATATTGGTGGCTCTCATGAAGCGAACGTTTTCGAAGACTACTGATACTTCAGTGTATGGCTCTCCCATCATCATTCCAAGGGTCTCCCATACTAGGAGCAGGTAACCGGTGGCAGGGTATAAGTTACGTCCTGTGTAGGAAAAGATACATAAAATATTTTCTTCAGGTTTGTTCTACTGAATAATAACAATACATGACTAAGGGCGAGTAGGTAAGTCCAAATAATATTTGATCTGAGTCCCTGACTATTTTTATCTTACTTTACTACCCTTTTCTGACTCTTTTCTGTTCTTTAAAACTGAAGAACAGCTGGACCTATTTGGCTAAAAAAATTTTGTGGCGGTGCGAAGTTTGCCAGGTCAGCTAGTAGGTTATATTTTTTCAATTGTTTTTGTTTTTTTTATGGAATAAATCCATAAAAGGGCAGATCACCTGATGATAAGCAATTGCCGCCGACCTTGAACACTTGGAACACTAGAGCTTTACAAATGCGTTGCCGGCATTTTGAGGGCTGTTGAGGAATCGGGGATTGGAAAGATTGTGAGGGGGTTATTGGCATTTATTAAAAATAATTATTATACTTGCCATCAACAACATGACCAGTCATGTACTCAGTTTCATCATCCTCGATCGACTTCCAAACAGTCCTCTCATCAACTTTCATCTTATCCAGGTCATTATATGATGGTACAAACCTAAAAACAAAATATAAACCAGTTATGAAAGGATTCTGGGAGAGATTTCCATTATTGAACAATCCATGCATTGAGTTGACTTACCAGTTCTCACCGTGTTCCCATTCGACAAGATGGGCAAGCATAGGCGTACCCTGTGACACGGGGAATGGCACGTGTGGGTAGATGTTGGCTAGATGTGGGTTCAGACCAGCCTCATACAGCCTGTGGAGTAAAGACACCGTTTAAAATAACCGAACAATTCTTCTTTACTTATGTGAGGAGAGAAGATGTTGGCTTACCTTCCGAAGGCAGTGAACAGAACCTGGACATTGTCCGGGTGGGCCTTCTGTGTCAGAGCGACGTTGACGACGTCCTTCTTCAGAGACCTGCGCAGGATAGCTTGCAGCAGGCCGTGGGGGGCGATCTCGATGGTGATCGCGTTAGCGTGGATCAGACGAGCTGTCTCCTCGAATAGTACTGGGCTCTATTCATAATTCAGAGAGTTGTAGTTGAAGATTTGTTATTTATTTAAAAATAAATGAAACGAAGACTTGAACACGCACCTCAAAACCGTTTGTCTGGCATTTAGTAGAAGCTTTCGAATGTTTACATTGAGCCTGTAGCAGTGGAGAGGACACCCACTTGCCTGAATGTTGTTTGAAATTTTTGACAACCTGTTTTAAAGAAGAAGACTTAAAAAGCAACTCATAGATAAAAATAGTATTATGAAATTTTAATACAGTATTGCACCTGTTTAATACCGATGTCAGCTATGGAGTCTTTGAAGAAAGGCTTCTTATTGTAAACTAGGCCTTTGCTGTACGCGGACGACATCATTTCCTCTGCTGTTAAACAGCCATCTGCATATGCGCAACCAAGTTCACCAACATTGTTACCTATTCAAAGAAAACCATTAGTCTTAATCACAATGTAGAAATGTGAATGTCACATCAGTTAGTCGGACTTCCCACTTTCTTTAAATTTCTTACGATTAGGTTTTTTAGAAGAATGAAGAATATTAACAATCTTAACAACTTACCAATAATGTAGTCAGGTTCAATGCCAATAGTCTTCAGTACATCGGTGAGACCGATCTGTACAGCGGCGATACCAATGAAGGAGTTGAGGATGTTGTCGTAGATCTTGGGGTCGTTCTCAGTGACGATCTTCGTCAGGTTGATGCCTTTAGGTTCTAGAGCTTTGTGGCACCTGGGAGGATAGTAAAAGACATTAGGTAATAATTATTCTTAGACCATAACAACCCTTAAATTCCTAACCCCCATAACCCCAAAAGGCCGGCAACGCACTT
The DNA here is from genome assembly GCF_023101765.2 of Spodoptera frugiperda. Classification (NCBI taxonomy): domain Eukaryota; kingdom Metazoa; phylum Arthropoda; class Insecta; order Lepidoptera; family Noctuidae; genus Spodoptera; species Spodoptera frugiperda. The sequence goes on from NC_064222.1 coordinate 6,194,440, forward strand.
GTAATGCCTGTAGTGTTTCCGATGTCTATGGGCGGCGGCTATTGCTTATTATAAGGTGATACGTCGGCTCGTTTACCGGTGTGTTCGATAAAAAAACCACTCTTGATTAGCTATAGAATCCACAACTGAAACAACTTACTTCTCAATAGCAGCAGCAAAGACGGGGATCCTCATGAGCTCCTTGGCCATACCGGCCCACTGGGAGCCCATACCCGAGTACACGAACCACACTGGGCGACGCACTCCGGAGAAGTATTGGATCTCACGAGCTAGAGACACGCTTTTGGTTGGGGTTGAACCTAGAACATCATTATTTGTTGACTCTTCAGACGGTCGATGCAAAGCGAGTATACTCTTGACGAGATATTTTAATTATATAGTTGAAGTAGATCATTAGTTAACTAGACATTTTAAAGCATTGTTTAGACTAGGCTTATATACAATATCGTAAACACACACACACACACGAATCTAAGGCATTTCAGACACTGTTTAAAATTCCATAATACTCCTTTTACAAAACTCACCCAACAAAGTGTATCCTCTAAAACCATGTCCTGCTATGTCGTCAGCATGAATAGCGTGTAGTAAACGAATCAGATCAACGTCTACTGTCCTGGACTCCAGGTCATCCAGGATCCTGGCTACTGCTGCCTCCGTGCGTCCTGACACGCACGCGAGACGGGGAAGGTCGTCTGATGGTATACCGTTGTTGATCTGATAAAATAGTTTTCCAGAAATAATAATAAAACAATAAAAAAACGTTTATTTTCTCTACACATAATGAAAAATACATTACTGGGACTGGAGTCTGTACTAGGAATACCTGTGTTACAGGTCTCCAGAGAGAAATGACACGAAAGCATGATAATTTCGTCTGTTATACAATAATACAAAGGTCCATAAATATATTTCCTTACCTTTGCTCTGGCGACATTCTTCAACAGAGCGTGAGCGTTGGCTCCTCCGAATCCAAAACTGTTGACTCCCGACATGCCCCTGCCCCAGGGTGTCTTTTCAGTCACCACTGACACCCTGTTTTCAGCCAGCGCTGCTACTCCTTCACGGGGCGTTTTAAAATGAATGTTAGGAGGAATATAACCAGTATTGTAAGCTATGCACATCTGAAAAAATTACGTTGTATATTTTTTAGTCGAAGTCAAAGTCAAAATTATTTATTTCAAATAGACCGGGAAGGCACTTTTGAACGTCAAAACAAATATTACAATATATAAAAAAAAACAATATGTCTGTCTGTCGGTCAGTCCTCTAATGAAGCTATTGGCTCGTTCCAAAATGTAAAATCTTATGGAGAAGAACGAACAAGAAACTCCATTTACTAAAGGCTTATGTATGTATGTCAAAACAAGCAGTATGAACAAATTCATACCTTAGCAATAGAGCAGAGACCGGAGGCAGGCTCGCTATGCCCCAAGTTAGACTTGATGGAACCAATCAGTAGTGGTTCATTGCGGCCCGTGCAGAAGATCTCGTCAATAGCCTGCAACTCTTGAGGATCACCAACCCTAGTACCTGTGATAAGATTTTCGTCCTTAGACTCAATTTTGGAAATCGGGCTTAAAAAATTAATCAGAACCGAGAAATGTTGTAGGTGCAACCTAGGGTATATTTTGTAATTTTTTTTAACTTTGCCCCACACTAGGATTATCTCCTGTATCGTGGGTGCATTTACAAACATACAACTTCACATACACATGACACCCAGACCCGAAACAACAATTTGTGGATTACACAAAGAGTAGCTCCGTACGGAATCAAACCCGCTGACGTTGCGCGGCAGTTGGTTGCCCTGTTACCGCACTAACAGTGCAGTCAATGTAGGAGTCAAGTCAGTCAAGTGAGTGTAGAAGTCACTTACCGCTTACAACACTTGTGTCAGTAAAACAATAAGTAGTATACCTGTGCCATGAGCCTCCAGATACTCCAATACGGACGGAGGAATGGCGCACTCCTCGTAGAACTCTTTCAACAGTTGCTTCTGAATAATACTCGCCGGGTACGAGATGCCCTGCTCTTTGTAACCGTCGCAGTTAGTCTTGCCGTGAATTATCTGAGCATAAACCCTGGTAGAAAAAAGAATGTGAGACGTAAAAATCAAACTCAAACCTTGATGCTGTTATGACGAACGATGGATAAAACTTAATTAAATTAAAAATGAATGTTTATTTCTAAATGAGTTAATATGAAGATTCAATTTTATTTCAGGTATTCAAACATAATTTATGAGTTTTAAAGACCTGTTTACGGCCATATTCTTGAACAATAATAATATAATCAAACCGTACTTTATGTAGATCGCTGTAACAATGACACATAAATCAACACAACAACAGCAGTGAATTACCTCCTAGAATCCTTAGCTTTCTGCAATAAGACGACAACTATCGCTTCGGAACGAGCATAACCATTAGCGCTATTGTCGAAACTCTTGCAAGCACCGTCAAGCGACAACACTCCTAATCTAAAATGAATACATCATTTTAAGATAAATTCCGCGGAATAAAATATCGATCTTCATGATTAATTATTATGTCATCGGCTTTAACTGTTTAACGAGGAACTCGACTAGTTTCAAGCCATAATAGAGGCTACTACTGTAGCAATCGCCTCGTCGTGTGTCGCGGAATGCTGCTCATTAGTATGAGTCTTACATAAGCTTGACGTGAAACTAGTCGAGTTCCTCGTCAAACAGTTGCGTGAGTAAGCCGATATCATCATAATAAATTTAGTATGTCTGACGAAAGTTATAATAAGATCTTCATGATATGAACATCATTTCTTAATAAAAAAAAAACCATCATCATTAATTATTACATGACTAAAACATGATCTATGTCTTATTGTTAAACTATGTAGTTCAAACTCAAACTCAAAATATTTATTTGCATGTTAAGGTTTTGGGTAGGTTGGATAAAATCTTAATCCATAAGTTTTGTGTTATTCTTTCTCACCTGGCAAACTGCAATGACACGTAAGGATGGAGGCACAAGTTGTTTCCCCCAACAATGGCAGCATCACAGTAACCTTCCCGAATGGCTCTATAGGCATGCACCAGTGCATAAAAGGAACTGGAGCAGGCAGTATCTACAGTATAGGAGGGACCAGTCACTCCCAACCAGTAGGAGATGCGGTTGGCCAACATGGCTCGAGAACACCTGGAATAAAGAAAAAGCTTTAATAGAAAAAGGCATTTTTTGACGGGCAAAATCCAATTACTTTTTCCGCCTTAGGCGAGCCCACAAGGAGTGTCAGACGCTGACTGACTAAAAAACACCCTTTTCCTATTCCTGCTCTTCGAGCCAGAGCCCCAGTAAACCCGTTAGGTAGTCCGGAGCTCCAGATCAGACATCAGCCTTACTGAACCCCATCTTTGGTGATTTGATGGCTCGTGGAAGTGTGGAACTCGACGCGCCGTACGCGATACCCGATCTCGGTCTGTTTCTGGTCGAGCGGCGAGTTACCCTTGCTTGCCATCCATTGGAAAAAGGCTAGATAAACATATTAACTTTTAACTGTTGTGTAGGTACAAAGTTAAGTGCAACGCTTGGGAAATATTATATACTTCGTTCGTATAATATTTCATTGTCTACTGAATGTCTGCTACAATTTCTCTCCTTATAGTCCAGTCATTTGGTAGTTTTACCTGGAAAGTTTTCCGGGAGTTTTGAAAATTGTTGAATTTATAGATTATTAGAACCTCAAGATTTGCCACCTCGTATAACCGTATAACCTCGTGTAACCATATTGAAAAAATGGCGCCTTAAAACGGTTTTTTATTAATATCTCGGTTCCGACGCATTTTACGAAAAAATATTTGTCTACAAAATTAAACTAGAAAAAAAATATCCTACAATTTATGTATTGATAATTTTTCATAAAATCAATAGTTTTTGGCGTACGAGCGCTGCAAAGTATTATTCATCTGCACCACCATGTGTACAAACAATGTGTGTTGTTTGTACACAGGGTGGCAAAGTTGAAATTCGAAAAGAGCATACCCAAATCTATAAATTCAACAATTTTCAAATCTCCCGGAAATCTTTCCAGGTAACCCCTTTTTATCTACCAAATAACTGGACTATTAGTGAGGTCATTTATTTCTAGAAGTTATCAACTTACCCACTAATAGCATGATTATTGATTTGCATTTTCTCGTAGAACCATATTTTCTCTGATTCTGAGAAGCACGCTCCAATAAACACGCCGACTTTTTTGTCGCGGAGTTCTTTAGGGTTCATGCCTGGGACCAAAAAAATTTTAGCTTTAGAATCTTACATTTCACATCTATAACGGTGTAATCAATTTAATAGCTAAGGTAGTCTAACAAGAGCCACTTGGTATGGAAACTATCATATTATTTTTTTTTTCTCCTATAATAATAATATCTTCTGATTTATTTCGTTGCGGTATCCTAGAGAGTCATTCATATCTCTGGGACGCGCCGGACTTCAGTGTTCCAGTGTTTTTATGGTTGTATCAAGTGTAAATCGTGACTTACAGGAGTTGCAGTGGTTTGGAAGGTTGTGGCGGGCTTGTCTCATTAAAAAAAGGCAGTTGGCATGTAGTAATTAAACAAAATCTCAACTCACCAGCATCAATGATAGCTTCATACGCCTTCTCACATGGGATCCATAGTGTGTGCCTGTTCGTAGTGTACACCGAAGAAGGATGCGTCAAACTTATTGAGGTTGTTGATTTTGCCCGTGCGATGTGGGATCTCAGGGTGAACCAGCTTCCAACGACGAGCATTATTACTTACTAAGTCTACCTACAAAGAAGAAAAAGAGACTTGCTTGTAATGTAGCTAAATATTTTTTGCTGTGCTTTGTTAATTTTAAGTTTGCTGACAACAGCAGCATCAGTTTTAGCAACTTTTTGAGGGCGGAAAATCATCCAAAGACTTTTCCCGCTTTGGGTGAGGAGAGATGGAGTTTCAGTCTCTTACTGAATAAAAACCACCCCGTTGCTACTCCTGATTTTCGAGCCGGAGCCCTGAGCCGCGGCAGCACCTAGCGGGAGGTTCGCAGCTCTGGAGTTATAGCACCCTACTAATTTGGTTTCATATTTATATTAATCAACCACAATAATTTGACCATAACCCAATATAAATTCAATAATTTGGTCAGGAAAATATCCTTAATTTTTATAATAACTATCGTGAGAAATTCTAAATTAAATAAAGTGACTTTTCTTCATGTGCAGCGTGTGCAGACGCAGCTTCGTCGCACAGACTACTCTCAAGAGTCCCTCTGTGATCCAAAACTTTTCTCCATTAATGTACGTGAAGAAACCATGATTAAAATATAAGGAAAAAAATTCGTCCAATATTTAGGTTCTTCATTATTTTCTTGGAAAAGCTGAATGAAAGCGGAAAAAATGAACAGTTGGTGGCAGCAAATGAAGGAATATATCGTTAGACCACAATGGGGTAGGCAGAGTTCGTAGTCACTCGAGTGTTGGTTACAAGTGAATGCTTCAAATAATTGCGTTTCTGAGATTACAGGAAATAACAATTGCTATGGTTTTCCTTGTAAAGACATTATTAAAGGAATAATTCAAGATTTTTGTAATATGCTGCTAAACGCTATTTTGTCCGTTTTGCTTAGGTTTGGGTGATTGTGAGTTTGTGATTTTCCTTAGTTTATTTGTTGTGTGTTTGGTTTAATGGTGCTTTTTCACCAGACTTATGATATGCTACGATGCTGTGGGTGCGTTTGGCTTGCACTAATCATTTTCATTAGTACACATAGCCCTTAGCACTGATGTATACGGACGTAGCTCAGCTATGTTTTTTATAAGGAAAAATGTGTGGATCCTACTATCGATTTATCGCATATTCGAGCTGCGCATCTTCCTCGCACAGCTACATAGCTTAGCATAAGTGGAAACGGTCACATAGTTTCACAGCTTAGCTATTACATCTTCGTAGCATAGCTACATAGCACATTTCTGGGGGACAAAAAATCCTCCCTATTTTGATAGAATTATGTTTAAAAAAGAACATTATACACATTGTATTCCCCGTAAAGATTAAGAAAGGTACTCGTCTTAATACATAACATCAAATTTCTCAAACTTTGATTTTCGCCAGTTGAGTCCCAAGCAATTTAGAGCGAGCTTATTCCCATATTAACAAAAGAATTCATGCTATTATAAACTGTATACCATTAGTTTCAAAGCACAAAATGCTAAAAACACAAAATATCACCTTGATGGGAAATTAATGCAGCTGGTTTCCTTGGAAGCCAGGATCGCAGACTCTGCTAAATAAATGCCGAGGTAAAATGATCATCAATCATGGGGCACGGAGATATAGGTCGATATTTTATGGTTCCCCGATATTAGTAATATTAGGGGGCTTTTCTACCAGAGATGTGATATGTTACGTTGCTGTGGATGCGTTTGGCTTCCACCATACATATTCATTGGTATACATAGCTTAACACTGGTGGACACGGGTTTTACTAAGATAATTATGTTTTAGTATGTGAATGGTAACATTGCGTGCTATGGATGGCTTCCCTACTATCGATACATCGCATACTCAAGCTGCGTAGTGCGTATCTTCCTTATGAGGCGGATCATCTTTATACCACATCTTACTCGCACCACTAGGTAGCTTAGTATCAGTGGAAGCGGTCGCATAAATAGTTTCACAGTTTGTTTAGCTATTACATACTGGCAGTATAGCTACAAGCACATATACATTTCTGGTCAATTTTACGTCTATAAGTTTTTAAACTGACATGGTCACTAACACTAGTATTAGAACTCGAAATACAGTTCATCCGTGATCATGGCGCTTGCAACAGTGCCGAAATATCGGAAACTCATAGAAATAGAAAAACATGGTAAATATCCCGTTTCGAGTTCTAAAACTAGCTTTACGTCTATTTATTTATTTTTATATTTTATTAATAGTGGTAAGAACTTTGCAAGCAAATGTCCGTCCAGTGGTAAGCTGAGTTCAACAAAACTTTGTTTAAAACTCTCGTTGGTATTTACTCGACTGTGTGGGAAAGAAAAATATGAGCTGCGTTGGTACCTAGTTTTGTTTGACGTTTTGTAGTTTTGAATTAGTATTTAAATTGCTGTAAGTAAATACTTTATAATGTGCATTTTTCACTTAGTTATGTTTGAAGTAATAGAGGGTGAGTAAAAGGCCGTATATCTGTAGTAGTGATGTAAAGAATGTCATATTTTAGCATTAACATTCGTGAATGCGAATGTTTGCCGACGTAATTCGCGAATGCAAATGCGAATATTGATTTAAGAATTTGGACCACTTTGTCTTCTTATCATTAAAACATTCATTTTTGAGAAAAATCCAAAAAGTATGTACGTAGAGTGACAATGACGAATTATTTTTATTACTAACGGTGAACCCAAATTCTCCACCAAAATAAGCTATCTTTATTAGTTGTGAGACCGAAAGACAGACATTTTGTTTTCTCCATATTGCAATATTATTTGCTTTGACTTTCAAAAGTGCCGTTCTCCAAAATTATTTATTTGAAATCAATAATTTTGACTTTGACTTTTTATCATCCATTCGTTTTGAAGTCCCATACTAATATCCCTTCCGACACATGCATACCTATTCACAAGGAACATGTTGGGCATGTCCTGAAATCTACCTATTTATATTGATAAGCGTACAAAGTTATGTGATTACCCGCCACATCAGTGTCATGTCGCGCCATGGTGACAAATGTGCAGACATACATCAGCCCACCATGTGTTGCTTGCCATTAATAAACATTTCGCGTAATCATGGTATAGTAGGTAGGTATAGTGTCTTCAATCTTGTTAGAATTTTGAACTGAAAAAAATTAATTAGTTGAGCTATTATGAGTTTTTTTTTATGGAACACGCCGGTAAACGAGCTGACGTATCACCTGATGGTAAGCAATCGCCGCCGCCCATGGACACTTGAAACACCAGAGGCGCTACAAGTGCGTTGCCGGCCTTTTGGGGATTAGGAATTTAAGGGTTGTTGGGGAATCGGGGATTGGGAAAATTGGAAAGGGAGGAAATGGGCCTCCGAGTCCCAATTTAAGTTTGTCAAATTATGTTGAATAATAATACACTTTAATAATGAATTAATAAGGTTCCTAATTCTCATAATCTGCATTATATAACACCCAGAAATCGACTGTAAGCTTCTCCTCTATTATAAAGAAAATGAAGATATTGGCATCAGACTGCACTGCATCAGGTCGGCCGGCGCGGTGGCTGGGCAACTGGCTGCCTTGCAACGTTTAGCGGGTGTCCCGTACGGAGCAACTCTATGTGTGATCCACAAATTGTTGTTTCGGTTCTGGGTGTGATGTGTATGTGAACTTGTATGTTTGTAAACCCATCTGCGACGCAGAATTTTTTTAAGAAAAAGGATTGGTCATTGTCTATTATTATTCCACTAATATGAATGCTTCAAGTTAGATTGGTTCAACCTATAAACTTAAAAAATTAATTCTGAATGAAAACATATAAAAAAAGTTAGACATTCCTTTCCATACTCCAACATACTCCTTCACAAGTCAACAGCAATGATCAACGAAATATCAGCAACATAATAGGATTTAGAATTAAAGCCAATAGCAACGTGCAATGATTAACGCGCACCTCGTTAACGGTGGCACGGGATTAACTACACTGTAATTGATGTACTGCGGTTTGTTACACTGTGGAGTGTTCACTATAACCTGTGTGTTGTGGTCGATTTGATGGCGGATTTTGGAGTATGGTTATCGTAATATTCATTATTGAATCTATACTTAATATTATAAAGCTGAAGAGTTTGTTTGTTTGCACTTTTTGTGTTGGATAGTGTATTTATCGAGGAAGGCTATGGGCTATAAAATATCACGCTATGACGAATAAGAGCTGAGCAAAGCGAGTGAAACCGCGCGGGAGTAGCTAGTTCTGTATAATATCATAGAATACATATATTGTTTAGAATGATGGTGCCATTGCGTGCAAGTTGTCGTCTGGTATGGAGGGGTTCCGAGGACATTGAAAAGTTTACTCATTCTTTGCTCGATCAAGGAGTAAAAATCTTCTCCCCGTTTATTTACGATTCTGCCTCTGTCAAGATACCTTAAGTTCTAAACACCTCTAGAATCCGGATGGTGACGGGGTATGAAAATTTAAATTCCATTTAGTCCATCAGTTAGGTAAAGAAAAAATATTAGATTAAAATTATTATTTTTTGTCATAAAATCGATACTTAGATAAAACGAATCAAAGTTTAGCAAATACGTCATTTCTACGTATAAAATGTAGAAGTCACATCACGCAATATTTCAAATTGATATATCTATCTCCAACAGTATGTATAAGCCTACCTAATGTTTCAGCAAGATAATTAAAAATACATATCTAATGTTTTAAAACAATCTACAAGACGGAAATTAAAATTAAAATTAGTCATCTACCCTAGTATTAACATTAGCAGAATGACGACACACGATACTCGCAACGCGTTACGCAACGAACGTCTAATCAAGGTAAAACAAAGACAAGTAAGTAAAAGATACACAAACAACACATTCCGTATTCCTTTCATGTCAACAAACAAAGTCTCCGTATCTTTCTTCAGCAAACAGTTGTCCAGGAGTATTTTAAACTGGATTGTCGTCCACCGGTTTCGCATGGCGGTCTCCCCCCCTAATACAGATGTTCCCAAACTTTTTCACATCAACAGCCTGTAAGTGGCCACTGCTTACTGCTTCTTTTGTACGGAGAAGGTTTGAGCATTCATCATTACCTATGCTTGCTAAAATATGTGGGTTGACGATTTCAAACTTATAATTAAATATTATAAGTTTCCTCACGACATTACAGGTTTCCTCACGATGTATTTCATTGATTAAGTGCGGTTTTCAAAAGTGTTTCAAACTTTTTTTTTCCACGGGGAAAAGCCATCCAATGTCTTCTCCCGTTCTCTCAGAATGTCAACTCATATTGACTAAATCGACTAATCATCCACAGGCCCGTATCGGACGCATCGGATTTTATTTTGTCGTGTATAGAAACTCAAACAACAGCGTCTACTGGTCCGCATCGTACGGACCGCTCATCGGCAATGCCTACATGCGATGCGTACTGATGACTTCTAAACAATATAGTCTACAAACTTATGGTCTACACAATTACACATTAAGCTGTGTAACTTTTTTGCCCTATCACAAATTGGGAAAGCAAGGCGGTGATGTCATCTTTTGTAATATTTTACACATTTTGTCTTCGACAGTCCCCGGACCAGCGGTTGAGAACCGCTGTCTAACACAATTTGTTCGCACCGTCGAATTTGCATGTATATTGGCACACCGTCCATTTATTTCACCCTGATAAGGATGGAACCAAAATTTTGGCTTCAGAAACGTCCTTAGGAATTTTTAGAAAGCACTTTGGTGTAATACCGAGTTACATTCTGATAGCGATGGGACAATCGTACCGAGATTATAGTTTTTGAAGAGTTTTCTGCGGTTTTGGGATCGTTTTTATGACAGAAAGATTTTGATGGAGTTTTAAAAGTTTATCTCAGGATTGAAATTGGTTGGGTATAGATAAAGGTGTGGTTGTAAAGATAGGGGAATAAATCTATACATATAATAAAATTATAACAACTCCATGTCTGTACATTACAGATATTTAAGAAAAAATAAGATGGGGGATCTTTATTCAACCAATAGAAGCGAAAAACATGATTTAAAAAATTTTTGTCTGTCTGTCTGTCTGTCTGTTTGTTGTTCGCTTTTCACGCAAAAACTACTGGACGGATTTTGATGAAACTTTTTTTGTTATATAGCTATTAGTCCTCGCTAACATATAGGCTATCCTTTTTTTGGAAATTCGCCCTTTAAGGGGGTAAAAAGGGGAGGAGTAAGTTTGTATGAAACTCCGTCAGTTTTGAAGCTAATTCGATTAAAATTAATAAAGCAAAAGCGCTTAATTGATCTCCTCACAAAAGAAAAGATATTTGGGTCAGTCCGCTGCTACATGTTTTCGATAGAGTGGCAGAAACGTGGATTGCCTCATTCCCATAATCTTTTGTGGCTAGAGGAAAAGGTCAGGCCAAACGAAATCGATCGTCTTATTAGTGCGGAAATACCTAATCCAGACACAGACCCTATTTTACACAGAATCGTCAAAACGAACATGATACATGGCCCATGTGGCACATTTAACAGCAGTTCACCCTGCATGAAAGAAGGCCGTTGCACAAAGAGGTTTCCAAAAAAATTTTGTGATGAAACCGTTACTGGTGAAAACGGATACCCATGGTACCGCCGTCGGAGACCTCAAAATAGTGGTTTTATTGCTGAAATAAATATGCGCGGACAATGTGTCACAGTTGATAATCGGTGGGTAGTGCCATATTCACCAGTACTCTCACGTGCCTTTGAAGCTCACGTAAATGTAGAGTACTGCGCGAGTGTAGAATCAATAAAGTACATATGCAAGTACGTAAACAAAGGAAGTGATCAAGCCACATTTGGATTGCAGAGCAGTGATCGTGATGAAGTGACCAAATATCAATCTGGTCGCTATATCAGTACCTCGGAAGCGGTGTGGAGAATACTTGGATTTTCTATCCACGACCGACACCCAACTGTAATGCATTTAGATGTCCATCTAGAAAACGGACAGCGATTATATTTCAATCCAGAAAACGTACGGGAACGCTTAGAAAATCCACGCCGTACCACACTCTTAGCATATTTCAGTCTGTGTCAAGAAGACAGTTTTGCACGAACGCTCCTATACAATGAAGTACCGTCGTATTACACGTACAATAAGCAACAAGGAGTATTTAATAGACGCCGACGGGGACAGCCGGTGGAGGGGTTTCCAGGAGTATATCGCGAGCATGCACTAGGACGAGTGTACACGATTCATCCGAGTAATAATGAATGTTATTACTTGCGTCTTTTACTGCACACAGTCCGGGGAGCTACTTCTTACACATATTTAAAAACTGTTAATGGTGTTGAGCATTCCACCTTTCACGAAGCTTGCAGCGCATTGCGTCTGCTAGATGACGATCGAAATTGGGACGACACTCTTGAAGAGGCCGTAGTCAGCGACACTCCCATTGCGACATTTGTTTGCAATCATGATAGTGTTCTGCGGACTTGCCCATCCAATGCAGCTATGGGAAAAATACCAACGGCATCTATCCGAAGATTTTCGTTTTGCGGCTAGGCGCGCTGATGGAGATAGTGTGGCAGAGTCTGACGAGCGTATTATTAATCGTTGCCTTTGTTCACTTCAAGATATTGTGATTTCAATAGGTGGCAATCCTTTGAGTCATTATGGTCTTCCAGAGCCGCAGGAAACCACTGAAGTTCGGCGTGTTGGTCGAGAGTATGCAGCGGAGACAAATTATGATCGTGCCGCGATGGCCGAAATCGTGAACAATAATATTGGCACCCTCACAAATGAACAAAAGTCTGTGTATGAACGAATTTTGAGAAGTGTCAGTCAACAGGATGGTGGAATATTTTTCTTGACGCCCCTGGTGGTACAGGAAAAACGTTTTTAACTAGACTGCTACTTGCTGAAGTGCGAAGACAAGAAAAAATAGCACTAGCAGTCGCCTCTTCGGGTATTGCAGCCACTTTACTTCCAGGAGGTAAGACCGCCCATTCCATGTTTAAGATACCTTTGGACCTAGATATAAATGAAACACCAGTTTGTGCCATATCCCGAAATAGCGAAAAGGCAAAGATTCTTGCAGAGTGCAGCCTAATCGTTTGGGACGAGTGTACGATGGCGAACAAAAAGGCCGTGGAAGCCGTTAATCGCACTCTACAAGATATCCGGCGAAATGATCACGTTATGGGAGGGTTACAGTTTTATTTTGTGGCGATTTTCGTCAGACTCTACCCGTGATTACCAGAGGAACTAGAGCTGATGAGGTCGGGGCATGTCTAAAACGCTCCGTGCTTTGGCCTCGGATAGAAAAATTGAGCTTGACGCAGAACATGAGGGCTCACTTAGGTGGAAACCCCAGTGCGCAGGAATTTTCTGGAGTTTTATTAAAAATCGGCGAAGGCTCATTTCCCGAATCAAGTAATTCAGTAACTCTACCCGACAACCTATGTAAAATTGTTGCTTCGGTGGAGGAACTCATTGATTTGGTTTATGGTGATGTTTCCCAATTAATAGGTCAAGACAATTCATGGCTTTGTGAGCGAGCAATACTTACGCCCAAAAATGACCAAGCCGCTGCCATCAACCAAATTATTCTAGAGCGAATTGAAGGAGACCAAGTTGTATACCGGTCTATAAATACAGTGGTAGATCAAATGGATGTTACAAATTACCCGGTTGAATTTTTAAACTCTCTCGCTGCACCTGGACTCCCCGCACATAATATTACTTTAAAAGTAGGCATTCCCATAATGTTGCTTCGTAATTTAACACCCCTAAGCTGTGCAATGGAACTCGGCTAAAAGTAATTGCACTTCGAAGTAATATCATAGAAGCCGAAATTCTCACGGGTTGTGGATCTGGTGAAGTAGTATTTATACCACGCATACCGCTAATCCCAAATCATTTCCCATTTCAATTTAAGCGCGTGCAGTTTCCCGTTACTCCATGTTTTGCGATGACCATTAACAAGTCACAAGGTCAGACACTTCGAGCCGCTGGTGTCGATCTTAGGACGAGCTGTTTTTCACACGGACAGCTTTATGTGGCTTTCTCGCGTGTCACTAGCTCCGATAATTTGTTTGTATTGGCTCCTACAGGTAGAACATCAAATGTGGTGTATAAAGAAATTCTTTAGGCTTATTGCGATGTATTTCGACGTTCGGTATGGTGGAAGTACAAAGTGTCCTGATCAACATATATGAGAAGTGGTTATTTAACTGGCATGCAACACCTTCACTTTAAAAACATACGGAAATGACTCTATTATAATAGTTTTTTATCTTCTGTTGGCGCATTAACATATCTTGGCGAAACGGAGTTCGCGGGCACCAGCTAGTAGTTTAATAAAAATTGGTAGGGAATTAATAAATGAGATATTAAATTGATTACTAATCCAATTTGAATTTGCTTATTATCATTAGTCTGTTTTTTAAATGGAAATATGCGTGGATGCGTGCTATAGATGTGTGCTATGGATGGCTTCGACTCGAGGTGCACATTTTCCTCGCACAGCTACATAGCTTAGTATCGGTGGAAACGGTTACATAGTTTCATAGCTTAACTATTACATCTTCGTAGCATAGCTACATATCACAATTCTGGTGGAAAACCACTCTTATACTATTCCCATCAGTTATTCACTATGTATTAAATTATAAGTACCATGTATTGTGGCAGAAAATTAACCCATAGATATTATTATACTAGCGACCCGTCCCAACTTCGCATGGGTGCAATGGTGATATATTATGCATGTATTATACATATAAACCTTCCTCTTGAATCACTCTATCTATTAAAAGAAACCGCATCAAAATCCGTTGCGTAGTTTTAAAGATTTAAGCGTACAAAGTGGCATAGGGACAGATAAACTAACTTTTTTTATATCTACATTTTTCATACATTGCAGTTACCAGTCCATTACCAAGACTGGCAATATTGTTTTAATTGTAACTTGATTTTCCTTTGCCGCGCCAAAGATGGCTATGTAGGAAATATCGTCGTTAATTACCCAATGTCTGATCAACTGGAAGAAGCAAGGAGCGTTGCGAACGTTGCTGTATTGCAGCAAAAACAATCGATAATTTTAACTTAGAAAGGGAGTAAAAAGGAGCTTCTCACTATATTGAAATTTAAATATTGCTAACTTCGTTGGTCGAGTGGTCGCAAGTGCGACTGCCGGGCAAGAGTCTCGGGTTCGATTCCCGGGTCGGTCAAAGTATTTTTGGGATTTATTCGGTTTTTCGAAAATTTTCAGTAATAGCGTGGAGTCTGAAATTTTGCCCAGTATATGGCAATAGCCACTTACATGGGACTTAACTCTATAAAAAGCGTATTCTTCCTTAAAAGGCCAGAAACGCATCTGT
This sequence comes from Spodoptera frugiperda, assembly GCF_023101765.2. NCBI lineage: Eukaryota > Metazoa > Arthropoda > Insecta > Lepidoptera > Noctuidae > Spodoptera > Spodoptera frugiperda. The sequence goes on from NC_064222.1 coordinate 6,209,490, forward strand.
GACTCCTTTGACGTTGCGAGTGTCCTTGGGCGATACTGATTGCTTACCATCAGGTGACCCATGTTGTTTACCCCTATTACATTAAAAAAACAAAAGAAAAATGAACTCTTAGAAGATTATCATGCGCAGCTAACTATAGTTCCCCACGTACTATAAACTATAATACTAGATAATTGATGGTACATTATTTGGCTTAACCAATAGAAACCAAACGTTCCTTTACTGAATTTTGAATAAGAGTTAATCTATTTAACACTAAGAAGAGAAAACTTCCTAATCTTCACTTAATTTAACAAAAACTTCTTATTACGTGGCTTCCCCTATTACGTGGCAATTAGGGGGAATAATGGTAATAATCAACGGGTCTGCCGGAGTTTGGAACAGGGAAGTTGCCTTAGAACCAACCGACAATAGGACGCGAGTGACTGCAACTAATTACTAACAAGATTACTAGCTACGTCTATTTGTTTTGTTTAAAGTAATTGTTCTCTGTTTGTGGGCTTTTTAGAAAGGTCTATTGTTGAATTTTGTTTGGATTGTTTTCCTTTTGAGGTGGTCAGTAAAGATTCTTTTAGAGGCCTTTTTATTAGCAGTGCAGCAGCACTGATCAACTTGATGCTGCGCAACGTGTTTTTTTATGGTATAAGCCGGTAAACAAGTAGACGGATCATCTGATGGTGAGCAATCGCTGCCGCCCATGGGCACTTGAAACACCCGAGGCGGATTACAAGTGCGTTGCCGACCTTTTAGGGGTAAGGAATTCAAGGATTGTTGGGAAATCGAGGTTTATTGAGAGGTAATTGGGCCTCTGCTAACTTAACTCACATAACAAAACACAAAGTAAGCGTGATTTCACTTCAGTTTTCTGTGAGGCCGTAGTATCACTCCGGTCGAACCAGCCCATTCGTGCCGAAGCATGGCTCTCTCTCACTAAAAACTACTGTTACTGTTTCTTTTCCCACAAAGAGTAACAATTTTGGTTCATAAACGGTTAATGTGATGTGTTTGTGAACAGAGACAATCCTAATGAGGATTAAAACGTTTAAAAAATATCAATTATGCGAGAAATGCAAGTACATAACAAATTAAACATTAAATTTTTCTAACGAAAGGTCAAAAAGCTTCTACGCAGGGTAAACCACGGCAGACCGCAAATCTAATGATGGTATTAAACCTGAATGAAATGGTGTAGGTCCTCAAAGTAATGTGGGACCCGATTTTAATTATGTACGCATACTACAGCCCTACAGCCCGCTAGTAATTTTGTCCGTGCCAGAGATTCGCGGTCAAAGGTGGTAGGAGAGGAATTCAGTGTATCACACAACGTATATTGTACCTGCATGGAATTTATACTGTCTATACTCGTATGTTGTTTTATCGTTGTATGAAATTTTGATATATTCATGTTATGTAGCTTGCAAGTGATGCGTTGGTGGAGGAAAGGTGTATTGGATTTTGATTTGATGTCTTTAAATGAAATAGAAAGGAAAAGAGAAAAGTTTGGAAAAGTTTCTTGAGGTTACAATAATTGAGTTAAAATAGCCTGTTATGGTGGTGACGTGGTTTAAGACGCCTCCTTTTCATGCATGAGAGGAGAGTGCGGGTTCGAAACCTGCCAACGGCAAATACCCGCGTGTCTTTTTCCGAGTTATATGTACTTTCTGAGATTATTTAAACACCACTGACAAACGGTAAACACCGTAACAAAGCATGGGCTTGAAAGTTTATAATCACCAACTCGCATTGAGTAAGCGTAGTGATTAATGCTCAAAACTTCTCCGTGTGAGAAGAGGCCTTTGGTCAGCAGTGGCCACTTATATGATGATGTAATGTGAGTTAAAATATTGAAGGCCTTTTTCGCAAAGTCTAATAAGATTTTGCGAAACAGGTCTTAAGCATTTTAGTATATATTTTAGCAATGTAATAACATTGCTGTTAGACTTTCATTTTTTAAAATTGAAACTTGATAATTTAATAATTCAATCTTATTTTTCAATTTAGTTCATAAATCACGTGAAAACTATACTCAGTCCTCATCACAGAAGAAAGGTAACACCTGGTGCAGAAAATCTACTTATAACACCAAATTGGATATCAAAAATCTAGCTTCATATTTGATCAAACTTAAATTTAGTTTTAATCAAAGAACTAAAGCATATTTGAACAGTCTGTCTCTACTGGTGACAACGTAATTATTTCGGCAACTAGTAAAACTTTTGGACAAAGTAAAAGGGAAGGCAGTCCTTTATAATTTTCGTTACAAACTCGACGTAACTACTGAATCTGAATGAATGTGGATTTCTGTAGAAGGCGCGCGGCGCGTGGCGTACCGTCAACGGTTTTAATTTAAATTTCCTCTGTTAAAATAGAATATTATGTTTTTAAATGTGGAATTTATTCATACATTAGCTTCTGCCATTGGTTTTGTCTGCATTCCCGCTGATAAAAAGTGTCAATATCACCCAAGTCAGTTCATACCGTATCTGTATACCAAATTTCATCAAAATCTGTTCAATAGTTTCAGCGTAATTGACGGACAAACATTCAAACAAATTTCGTGACAAGGTATTAATATAATTAAGAAAACAAGTATCTTTTCTTACGGGAACGTGACCGAAGCCGCTGGCAGAAGCGTGTATGTTACAATTTTGACCTTAAGATCAATAAATTCGACTTGCATGAATTATTAATTATATTATTATATTTAAAGGACATGGCTAAACCAAAGTATGGACGTCGTAACCCGTACAAATAAATATTGTATAAATATGGTACCTAGCAATAAAAATAAAGCCGCATAATTAAAAATTGATATTTTGTAATTAAGAAGGTCCATAAACTAGGCATATCTGCGCAATCCTGAAAATAAAGTAGCGCTCCTACGTCAAACAACGTTACAAAAACTTCAAACCACAACATTGCTGTGAACTTTTATCAAGGCGTTTTGATGTACTTGAGCCAAAAGTTATTTATATATGAGGTAGATAGGTAAACAATTCTGCTTATACTAGATAATGAACACAAAGTAACCAAGGACAGACACAAAATATATAGTAAGATTGTGCAATCTTATACAAAATATATATTTTGTATCGATCAAAACATTATCAATTATTTGGTTTCAGAAAAAAGTCATTATATTACCGTTATTAAAAATTGATGTTCGTTTAATTATTTCGATTTGATTTTCGGGGAAACTAATGTCCTAATAATAGCTTGCAGTACCTACTTCCGTGTTGTCATGTCAAAGCACAACAGAAAAAATCAATTATGAAACTTATTTTTGTTAATTTTTGTTCACCAAGTTATAAGAATTAGTTAAACATAAAATAATTCATAAGTGAATATTTAAATGATACGGGTTAGCGTGAAATTCGTATTCTTGTTATTATGCCTGGGTCAGTCATTTAGCCATCTCCTTTAATAACATACCTCTAATAAGAAATTTGTTCACGCACTGCAGATGTACAATACGTTCCGATTTCCTTCTCTAGAGGTGTTAATGATCTGCAGTTGCGAACTACCTAGCAGGCTTACCGAGTGGCGTTACGGTTACGGTTACGGGGTGGTTTTAGTCAGTAAGAGTCACGCCACTTCTTCTCGCCAGTCGAGAGAGAGATGTCATTGGATGATTATCCCCCTTAAAAAAAGAGGTATTAATGATACAAAAAACATTAACATTAAACCTGCTAATAGGTGTTGTTACGATATAAAGGGTTTTTCAACAAGAACTTTGTTTTTTATTAGAGCAACACCAAGAACGTGGCAGTTTTTGACATTAAATTTTTGGCGGTATTCGTAGTAGGTGCTTTGGCAATTGCTACAATGAATTCAATTTCGCTCAAAAATTGCATTAAAATAATTAAAATTCACTATGAAAATGGTCGTTCTGTTAAAGTTACATTTCGTAAAATTCGTGATATTTTCGGGCAACATAATCGTCCTTCTGAGATCGCTATCAAGAATTTGGTCGCGAAATTTGAGTCGACAGGCTCGGTACAAAATGTGCCAACACCAACACGTGTTCGACCGGGTCGTTCAACAGAAAACATCGCTGCCGTGAGCCACAGTGTTGAAGAAGATCAAAAGTTATCAATTTCACAACGTTCTCAACAATTGGGGTTATCCAAAAGCACAACATGGCGAATTTTGCGAAAGGATTTGGCTTTGAAGCCTTACAAGATTCAACTGGTGCAGGAATTGAAGCTGACCGACCATTCAAATCGCCGTAGATTTGCTCAGAACAACCTGCTGGTTTTTCTCAAAAATCATTTTTTCAGACGAAGCACATTTTCATTTGTCAGGGTATGTCAATAAGCAAAATTGCCGCATTTGGGCTTCTGAAAATCCTAAAGCAATTATTGAGAAGCCTTTGCATGCTCAACGTGTCACTGTGTGGTGTGCAATGTGGTCTGGAGGTGTGATTGTTAGGGAAGTGATTAAAATTTTTTATGAAAGAATCAACATCTGTCAGCGTGGTCCTGGTGGACATTTGTCAGATATCATTTTTCATTCATAATTGCCAAACTTTTCTCTTTTTAATACAATAAAAAATTTATTCATTTTCCACCAAATTCTTTATTTTATTTTGTTTTAAAAAACAAAGTTCTTGTTGAAATACCCTGTATTATACAAACTGCTAAGTATTGGAAACAATTAAATCTAAATTAACTAAACCAATTGGTTTAATTAATTTAACTTTAAAGTAATTACTTTGTTAACATTGTATTTAACAAGATTAAGAATAAATTACAGTTTTCTAATTGGTATTTTATTTATTTACATTGATTAGATTTGATTAGACTATTTAAAGTAGTTAAAAAACATTTGTTAGTGAAAACCACTACTTTTACTGTGTAGGTACGATGTCTATCATAATGTTAATATGACATTTTAAAGGAAAACATAAGCTTTGCCTGCGACTTAGTTCACGTGAAAATTGCGATTTAATTTTTGTAACTGATATGGTATTAAAATGCGTTCTATGAAATATGAAGAAGTAACCAAATTGAATTTAAGGACACGATGGATGAGGCAACAGATAGTTCCAGCATGACCCCAGAAAAAGTAAGCTTTCCATGGAAAACAATGAGTAGCCTTCTTCTGCGAATAGGTACCGATATGTATATGTCATTTCATAAAAGAGAGTTTGAAAATGTAGAGGAAGGTGCAGTTCTCCAACTTGGTACAAAAATGTTTTCTCATATGAGCTGAATAGCAAACACTAGCACTGAGCTAGGTCGTTTGAAAACTGGTCGAAGTCGAAGTCAAAAATATTTGTTTCAAATAGACCAGCAAGGCACTTTTGAATATCAAAGCAAATATTACAATATTAAACAAAATATGTGTCTGTCGGTCAGTCAGTCATCAAGAGAGGTCTATATTTAGCAGTGCATTTTGTGTTAATGCTACTGACGAAAATAATAGTTTATATAATATTTAATTACGAGATATGTGTACATTACCAGCTCTGTAATAACTATTGTGGCACCTGTATTAGCTTTAATTTTTAATAACTGTATTGATCGTGGTGTGTTTCCTGATCTCATGAAAAATAGTAAAATAACTCCGTTATTTAAATCGGGTAGTACTTCTGACCCCACTAACTTTAGACCTATTTCAGTACTACCTACATTCAGTAAAATTTTTGAAAAAATTATTCTAAATCAGATGCAAAGATTTTTTAATAGAAATAAATTATTGCATGGTAACCAGTTTGGATTTACAAGGGGTCGTTCAACAACTGATGCCGGTGTTGAACTTCTTAATCACATATATGACGCGTGGGAGGACTCGGGGGACGCATTGGGTGTTTTTGTGACTTATCCAAGGCGTTCGATTGTGTCCTTCATGAAACACTGATCAGGAAGCTATCCCATTATGGAATGCGGGGCAGCTCTCTGGACCTACTTATCTCTTACTTGAGTAATAGAATTCAGAGAGTTGAGATTAACGGGAAAATTTCTGCCGGGTCTGTTGTTAGGATGGGTGTTCCGCAGGGGTCAATTCTCGGTCCGTTTTTATTTCTTATTTATATTAATGACTTACCTTACCTTGTATAAGATAACCATGGGATAGTACTGTTTGCTGATGATACCTCTTTATTATTTAAACTCAAACGTGGACAATTAGTCAGTGATCATGTAAATAGTGCTCTCTCAAAAATAGTACGCTGGTTTAGTGCCAATAACTTGCTACTTAATGAATCAAAAACTAAATGCATTAAATTCACAACACCAAATGTTAGGCATGTCAAAACCAGCGTGCTAATAAAGGGCGGGGAATTGGACCCTGTAGATTCAGCTATCTTTTTAGGTATAACCCTAGACGCTAAGCTACAGTGGGCCCCACATATAGATAAGTTGTCGAAAAGGCTCAGCTCAGCAGCATATGCCGTTAATAAAATTAGAAATTTAACTAATGTAAATACAGCGCGTCTAGTATACTTTAGTTATTTCCATAGTATCATGTCATATGGTATTCTCCTGTGGGGGAATGCTGCTGACATTCAGTCTGTCTTTGTGCTGCAGAAGCGAGCCATTCGATCAATTTATAATCTTAGTCCGAGGCATTCTCTCAGGGAACTATTTAAAGAAATTAATATAATGACTGTTGCCTCTCAATATATCTATGAAAACTAGTGGTCGCCTAGTGGTCGAAATTCGACCATATACGATTTAATTTACAATACCACTTAACATACGTTCAAGGATAATTTTTATTTAACTCAAACTCAAACAAACTCTTTTATAAAACTCTATTCATATGAGACGTCATGGTCCGAGATCCCAGAGCTGTCAGACATATCTTATTTTTACAAGCATTTAACCTTCGGCTTACAGTAGTCTTGTATGTACTTTTTAATGCCTGAATGTTTGTAAAGCTTGCCGAGTGACACCTGCGCAGGTACCAGGTGAGAAAGGTAACTAAAAATTAGACTCACTTAACGTAAATTTTTATGTCTGATTTTTATATATGTTTTGTAGAATATAATTACTTTGAAATCATATTAAAAAAATCAGACACTTTCCATGGACCAAAACTTTTATCAGACGGCTTAAAGCTCTAAAAAATAGTGCGCCTTACAAAATTGTAATAGCAATATATGGTGCCCCTGTAATGCAAAACAGTAGTACAAATCATCATAGTTTTACCAGATAATTTGCACGAACGTGATTACCCTCGTGAATGTTACAAATGTGCTACTGCTTTGCCGAAAAGATATTTCTCTCCAACCTCACATATATTGCTATTACAATTTTGTAAGGCGCACTATTTTTTAGAGCTTTAAAGCGTCTGATAAAAGTTTTGGTCCATGGAAAATGTCTGATTTTTTTAATATGATTTCAGAGTAATATTCTACAAAACATATATAAAAATCAGACATAAAAATGTAAGTTAAGTGAGTCTAATTTTTAGTTACCTTTCTCACCTGGTACCTGCGCAGGTGTCACTCGGCAAGCTTTACAAACATTCAGGCATTAAAAAGTATATACAAGACTACTGTAAGCCGAAGGTTAAATGCTTGTAAAAATAAGATATGTCTGACAGCTCTGGGATCTCGCTCTATCAGAATATCATCGCAATGTCTATTGATTTTGACGTTTTGTCAAATACGATCAGATACTATGCATGTGTGTGTAATGTTTTATTTATTGATTTAATGTACTTTATAAGCATTATTTTTGAAAAATATTAGCGTTCTCCACTTCTCCTACACATAAACTATAAGTGTACCAAATTTTATGCTCCTTCGTCCGCGCAATTTTCGTAAAAAGCGGTCCAAAGTTTTTGCATCACGTATTAATATATAGATATAGTGTATGCTCATAAAAACATAAAATTATTTAAAAAGTACAGTGATATACACAATATCAACACTAGAAATAAAAATAAATATGTTGTTCCTACTACTAGACTTAAGAAAATAAGCGGTTCGTTTAGATGTCAATGTATACGCTTTTACAATAAAGTTCCCAGCCATATTCAAAGTTTAAACCTAGGTAAATTTAAAAATGTTATTAAAGAAAAACTTTGTAGTAAAGCTTTTTATAAAATAAAAGACTACTTGGAGGATAGTCAGGCTTGGGAATGAACTGCTATAATGTCCACACAGGTCTTGCTGACATGTTTGTAACATATAGTTACATTTTTTATACAATTTGACATTAACATAATTTGACATTGTTTTATATATTTTTTTTCCTTTTATATATTTATATATTCTTTTAAAATTGTTAGTTTGAGGACCGTGTGAGACTTTTGCTAGTCATTTTATTTTTAGTAAATTATATTCTGACAGTTTGAGCATTTGTGTGGCCTACCCAAATGTTCTTTTGGTTGGTGTTGTTCGTCGGATCATTCAGCAACAGCCGTCAGCTGAGCTGATTGTAAACTGACACATGCGTGCTGCCATCTGAACAGGTCTGCTCAAACTGTTGTGGTTCTTACCAATCTTTCCTCAAAATGCCACTACAGAATCAACTTGCACACTCTGGACTTTAAAAGAGATTATGACCTCTGAGTTTGTTTCGGCATTTCTTCTCAGAGTAGTCCGATAGGAAATGCCGGTCTCATCTAGTTATTTAAGAGATTGATGTGTAAAAGTGTTATTTTATAACCTATTTGCAAAATAAATATCATTTATCATTTATCATTTATGATAAGTGGTAAGAAAAAATATAGTCGATGAAAAGTGGCATTTAAAAATAATGTAAAGGATTTGTATGACCAAAATCAAAAATTAAGCAAACAGAATTGACCTTAACGCCCATTTCACATAATGTCATTGAAATTCATTAAATGCAAAACAATACTGCAATGTCACTCGAAACTGCAAAACCAAACACGTTTCAAATTTAAATGCAACTCTGAATATTTTGTTCAGTAGACCTTAGGCTGCAATGTGCATAACACCTAATAGTCCGGTCAAATTAGACCAAAAATTAGGGTGAAATTACATTAATTCGCAACAAGCTGAATTTTGGTACAATTGTTTAAAACACGATTATAAACAATAGCTGAAAGTTCCCCATCATTCCCGTGTGTGGAAAAAAAGTTATTCAAGGTCAAATGTCAAAAAAATGAGTTTTTCGCGATTTTCAGCAAAACGGTAAGTTTTGTCAGAAAAATACCTCAGACTAAAATTGTAGATCATTAAATTATCTATAAAAAATATATCAATACTTTTTTCTTCATTGTTCCAAAGTGGAAAAATGAGTGTCACCCCGACACTAATTTTTCCACTTTGGAAGCGTCTAACTTTCAAACGGTTGATTTCGACGAAAAATGGTTTTAGGAACCTTAATGTCTTTTTTAAAGACCTATCCATAGACATCCATAACGGATACGTTAGCTGAAAAAAATTTTTTTTTGAATCAGTTCCATGTATGGAGTGCCCCCTTTAATTTTTAAATTTATGAATTTTTATTCAAAATTCGAATAGCGGTTATCGAAATACATCAACCTACAGAGTTTCAACTATGTACACCCAATAGTTTCGGAAATAAATGGCTGTGACATACGGACGGACGGACGGACAGACAGACATGATGAATCTATAAGGGTACCGTTTTTTGCCATTTGGCTACGGAACCCTAAAAAACGCGCTAAGTACACTACCTCATAGGTGGCGTGGAAACGTGTGCATTTTATGATAATTGCAACTGTTACAACTTTTTACACTGCGATATCTCCGAAACGGTGTCTCGTGAGAAAAAAAGTATTGATATATTTTTTATAGATAATTTAATGATCTACAATTTTAGTCTGAGGTATTTTTCTGATAAAACTTACCGTTTTGCTGAAAATCGCGAAAAACTCATTTTTTTGACATTTGACCTTGAATAACTTTTTTTCCACACACGGGAATGATGGGGAACTTTCAGCTATTGTTTATAATCGTGTTTTGAACAATTGTACCAAAATTCAGCTTGTTGCGAATTTATGTAGCACCGAATGTCTAATTTGACCGGACTATACTAACAACTAAATTATATTCAAACAATACAGCCTTAAGTCAAACATATTAATTTGAAAAAGTCTTAGTTTGGCTTAAAGATGGCGCCGACAACTATAGCTGAGGATAGGCTGCAGTCGGGACACCGGCTGTCGCATCCTCCGCCCGGAGACGAGGTCCTCATCACAGGCGTGTCGGGATACTTCCCCGACTCGGACTCCGTCATACACCTGCAAGAAAACCTTTTTAATAAGGTTAGTATTATTAGTGGAGTTTACAATGCTATACATATAAAGGGACTGCACAAGAGTGAATTTTAAAGAATAAATTCAGAAATTGTTGAATCAGTTTGGTTGCATTAGTTTATTCGCCTGATTCTGAAATTAATGAAGCAGAGGGTATGAAGCAGAGCTGCCTCATTAGGGAGCCATGGCGACATCTCTAGCTTCGTATTCACTTGACATTCTGGAGTCTTGATACTACTGAATAGTTCTTAGGGTTCGTTCATATCTGACGGAACACGCGTTGCGTATCATCGGTCGCGTAACGCCAGAACAGACATATGTATAAAAACACACTCACACCCAACCGACGATACGTAAGTGCTACCAATGATAAGATCGACGTATTTCACGCCACATACTAATGAACCGACCCTTAAGTCGCTAATTCTTTATAGGTAGACTTAGTCAGCAATGATGCTCGTCGTTGGAAGCTGGTTCACCCTGAAATCCCACATCGTACGGGCAAGATCAACAATCTCAATAAGTTTGACGCATCTTTCTTCGGTGTACACTACGAACAGGCACACACTATGGATCCCATGTGCAGGATGCTGTTGGAAAAGGCGTATGAAGCTATCATTGATGCTGGTGAGTTGAGATTTTGTTTAATTACTACATGCCAAGTGCCTTTTTTAATGAGACAAGCCCGCCACAACCTTTCAATCCGCTAGAACTCCTGTAAGCAAGAATACAGTTGATACAACCATAAATATACCGGAACACTGAAGTCCGGTGCGTCTCAGACACATTAATGACTGTTTTAGATCCCGTAATAAATCAGAAGAAATAATAACAGGAGAAGAAAAAGAAAACAATAGTTTCCATACCAAGTGGCTCTTGTTAGACTTCCTTAGCTATGAAATTGATTACACCGTTATAGATGTGAAATGTAAGATTGTGAAGCAAAATTTTTTTGGTCCCAGGCATGAACCCTAAAGAACTCCGCGACAAAAAAGTCGGTGTATTTATTGGAGCGTGCTTCTCAGAATCAGAGAAAATATGGTTCTACGAGAAAATGCAAATCAATAATCATGCTATTAGTGGGTAAGTTGATAACTTACTTAGAAATGTAATAAATTACCTCACTAAGGAGAGAAATTGTAGCAAATGCCTTCAATAGACAACGAAATATTATACGAACGAACGAAGTAGATAATATTTACCAAGCGTTGCACTAAAGTCCGTACCCAATAGATTTAATTTGTTTATTCAGCCTTTTTCCAATGGACGGCAAGCAAGGGTAGCTCGCCGTCCGACCAGATACAGACTCGTGCGTACAGTGCGTCGCGTTCCGCGCGCGAACCATCAGACCACTGGTAGGGCTGATGCCTAATCTGAAGCTGCGGACTACCTAGCGGGTTTACCGGGGCTCTGGCTCGAAGAGCATGAATAGGAAAAGGGTGTTTTTTAGTCAGTCAGCGTCTGACACTCCCTCTCGTCTTGCCCAAGGCGGGAGAAATAGTTAAAAAAATGCCTTTTTCCAGTAATTTTTTTTCTTAATTCCAGATGTTCCCGTGCAATGTTGGCCAACCGTATCTCCTACTGGTTGGGAGTGACCGGTCCCTCATACACTGTAGACACTGCCTGCTCCAGTTCCTTTTATGCACTGGTGCATGCCTATAGAGCCATTCGGGATGGTTACTGTGATGCTGCCATTGTCGGGGGAAACAACTTGTGTCTCCATCCTTATGTGTCTTTGCAGTTTGCCAGGTGAGAAAGAATAAAACCTAATTTTCCAGTTTTGGTTTAGAATTTCATAACATAGGCAGGCAAGTTCATGTTTTACTCATATAAGAAAAAAGAAAGGAGCGTATATTCCTTTTTAAACACCCAACTACGCACCTACGACTCCTGTGGTGTTGCGGTTGTCCATTGCTCGTTTGCCCAAAAAATATTATTGATGATGATAATGAAAATTCAAAAAATAAATATTAATGATGTTGTTTTTTTTAAATAAATAATCATGAACATCATGAAGATCAATATCCACTACAAAAATTGTATTATAATTTTATTCTATGAATTTTATGTTAAAATGTTTTATTCATTCTAGGTTAGGAGTATTATCTCTTGACGGTGCTTGCAAGAGTTTTGACAATAGCGCTAATGGTTATGCTCGTTCCGAAGCGATAGTTGTCGTCTTATTGCAGAAAGCTAAGGATTCTAGGAGGTAAGTCACTGCTGTTGTTGTGTTGATTTATGTGTTGGGTGTTATAGTGGTCTACATAAGGCACCGTATGTTTTCATTGTTATTGCTTAAGTTGTAAGTTGTTGACTGTTTCAGTTTCTGTAATAATGTATAATTTTCATATTAATTTAACATTCATTTAATTTACAGTTTCATACATGTATCATATCAGCCTTTGAGTTTGATTTTTACGTCTTCTTGTATTGATTATTAAGTCTTGAAACTATATTTCAAATTTTTTTCTATACCAGGGTTTACGCTCAGATGATTCATGGCAAGACTAACTGTGACGGTTACAAAGAACAGGGTATCTCGTACCCGGCGAGTATTATTCAGAAGCAACTGTTGAAAGAGTTCTACGAGGAGTGCGCCATTCCTCCGTCCGTATTGGAGTATCTGGAGGCTCATGGCACAGGTATACTACTTCTTCATTTATTGTTAACAAGTATTGTAAGTGGTAAGCGACTGACTTGATTGACTTGACTCCCACATTGACTGCCCTGTTGGTGCTGTAGCAGGACAACCAACTACCGCGCAACGTGAGCGGGTTTGAATCCATACGGACCAACTCTTTGTGTGATCCACAAATTGTAGAGTCGCGTCTGAGTGTATGTGAACTTGTATGTTTGTAAACACGCTCCCGCGACACAGGAGAAAATCGTAGTGTGGTGCAACGTTTCAAAAAACAAACAAATAAAACATTAGGTAGGTACAACATAATTCGGTTCTGAATTTTGAATCCAACAAAATACATTTGAATTTCCAAATTGACTATAACGACGAAAATCTTATCACAGGTACTAGAGTTGGTGATCCACAGGAGTTGCAGGCCATTGATGAGATCTTCTGCACCGGTCGCAATGAACCACTGTTGATCGGTTCCATCAAGTCAAACTTAGGGCACAGTGAGCCTGCCTCTGGTCTCTGTTCTATTGCTAAGGTATGCATTAGCTCATAATACTTTATTTGATATACATATCCTCATCCTTAAGTAAATGTAGTAAATGGAGTTTCTTGCTCGTTCTTCTCCATAGGAACCTACACCTCGGAATGAGCAAATAGCTATAGCTGGAGGACTGACAGATAGACTCATATTTTTTTTTATATATTGTAATTTTTGCTTTGACGTTCAAATGTGACTTCCTGGTGTCCCGGTCTATTTGAAATAAATCATTTTGACTTTGACTTCCACTAAAAAATATTAACGTTTTTTCCAGATGTGCATAGCTTACAATACTGGTTATATTCCACCCAATATTCATTTTAAAACGCCTCGTGAAGGAGTAGCAACGCTGGCTGAAAACAGGGTCTCAGTGGTGACTGAAAAGACACCCTGGGGCAGGGGCATGTCGGGAGTCAACAGTTTTGGATTCGGAGGAGCCAACGCTCACGCTCTGTTGAAGGATGTCGCTAGAGCGAAGGTACGGAAATGTTTTTATGTACCTTTGTATAGAGATATGAAATTACCACAGTTTTGTACTATTTCTGAATAAAACAATTTTATCAGGTCAACCACGGTATACCATCAGACGACCTTCCCCGTCTTGCGTGCGTGTCAGGACGCACGAAGTCAGCAGTAGCTAGGATACTGGATGACCTGGAGTCCAGGACAGTTGACGTTGATCTGATTCGTTTACTACAAGCTATTCATGCCGATGACATAGCAGGGCATGGTTTTAGAGGATACACTTTGTTAGGTAAGTTTTTTAAAAGCAATATTATAGAATTAAACAGTGCATGTATCATATTCAAACATTGTGTATTTTACGATATTGTATGAGCTTAGCCTAAATAATGCTTAAAACGTCTAATTGGCTAATGATCTACTGCATACGACAATAACTAAATAATTAAAATAGAACATCAAGAGGATATTTGCTTAATATCGATGGTCTGAAGAGTCAACAAATAATGATGTTCTAGGTTCAACCCCAACCAAAAGCGTGTCGCTAGCACGAGAGATCCAATACTTTTCCGGAGTGCGTCGCCCAGTGTGGTTCGTGTACTCCGGTATGGGCTCCCAGTGGGCCGGCATGGCCAAGGAGCTCATGAGGATCCCCGTCTTTGCTACTGCTATTCAGAAGTGAGTTGTTCCAAATTAATTAACCACTTGTCTGTCGGTATATAAGACACAATAGAAAACACATTGTGTCTCGCTTAGATCTGTGTTCCGACAGACAACGGGTTAATATAAATTAGTGGTATTCTCAAAAACCTCCCAGAAATCCAGTTTACTTACTCCATTCTATTCATTAGGTGCCACAAAGCTCTAGAACCTAAAGGCATCAACCTGACGAAGATCGTCACTGAGAACGACCCCAAGATCTACGACAACATCCTCAACTCCTTCATTGGTATCGCCGCTGTACAGATCGGTCTCACTGATGTACTGAAGACTATCGGCATTGAACCTGACTACATCATTGGTAAGTAGTAGAGAGTACATAGAGAAAAAGTAGGTAATATTTCAGATATGTTTCCTTTTATTTTGTTTTTCCTAACAGTCTAATGTCAAACAAACGTGAATTTTCTTGTAATAGGTAACAATATTGGTGAACTCGGATGCGCATATACAGATGGCTGTTTAACAACAGAGGAAATGATTCTGTCTGCCTACAGCAAAGGCCTAGTTTATAATAAGAAACCTTTCATCAAGGATTTCGAAAAGGTTATCGAAGGTTTCAAACAACGATCAGGCAAGTGGGTGTCTTCTCCACTGCTGCAGGCTCAATATAAACATTCAAAAGCTTCTACTAAATGCCAGACAAACGATTTTGAGGTACGTGTCGTGTGCGACTACACTTACATTTACTACTTCGTTACATTTATTTTTAAATAAATAACCAATCTTTTGGTAGAACCCTATAAATTTTGAACAGAGTTCAGTACTATTCGAGGAGACCGCTCGTCTGATCCACGCTAACGCGATCACCATCGAGATCGCCCCCCACGGCCTGCTGCAAGCTATCCTGCGCAGGTCTCTGAAGAAGGACGTCGTCAACGTCGCTCTGACACAGAAGGCCCACCCGGACAATGTCCAGGTTCTGTTCACTGCCTTCGGAAGGTAAGTCAACATCTTCTTTCCTCTCATAGGTAAACAAGAATTGTTCGGTTATTTTAAATGGTGTCTTTACTCCACAGGCTGTATGAGGCCGGTCTGAACCCACATCTAGCCAACATCTACCCACACGTGCCATTCCCCGTGTCACAGGGTACGCCTATGCTTGCCCACCTCGTTGAATGGGAGCATGGTGAGAACTGGTAAGTCAACTCAATGCCTGGAATTTTCAATAATCCTCAGAATCCTTTCGGAACAGGTTACATGTTGTCTGTATTTTGTTTTTAGGTTTGTACCATCATATAATGACCTGGACAAGATGAAAGTTGATGAGAGGACAGTTTGGAAGTCGATCGAGGATGATGAAACTGAGTACATGACTGGTCATGTCGTTGATGGCAAGTTTAATCTTTATTGTAACAATACCGATAGAAAAAAATATAACCTACTAACTGACCTAGCAAACTTCGTATCGCCTCAAACATTTTTTTAGCCAATCGGTCCAGCTGTTCTTGAGTTTTAGTGAGACTAACGAACAGAACAGAATCAGATCAAGGTAGTAGAGTAGGATAAAAAGGGCCAGAGATTCTGATCGAATACTATTTGGACTTATTTACTTGGTCGCCCGGTAGCTATGCATTTGTAATTTTTCCGTCGAACAAACCCGATGAAAATATTTTATTTATGTTTCCGTACACAGGTCGTAACTTATACCCTGCCACCGGTTACCTGCTCCTAGTTTGGGAGACCCTCGGTATGATGATGGGAGAACCATACACTGAAGTATCAGTGGTCTTCGAGAACGTGCGGTTTCAGAGAGCCACCAACATTCCCAAGGAAGGTTCTCTGGAGTTTACCATTACCATCCACAAGAAAAGTGGGAACTTTGAGGTAAGATCTTGTCAGCGACTCTTTTTAAATCCCCACAAAATAACACGACATTAATTCACATACGTTTCTCTAGATCTTTGAAAGTGGTGCTTCCATTGTGACTGGTCGTGTCTACGCCAAGAAGAACGTCAGTCGAGAGTTTAGGGTACTCCCACACTCTCCAGAAGTTAGACGTCCTGCTTTTAAACACTTGCTGACTAAAGATTTCTACAAAGAACTGCGTCTCAGAGGATATCAATACAGGTATGAAGAATAAAAGGAAAAAGCTCACTTTTATGCGTTAAAGTATTTATATATAAAAAAAAACTGACAGCCTCGTTGGTCGAGTGTGACAAGTGCGACTGGCCGGACAAGGGGTCTTGGGTTCGATTCCTGGGTTGGGCAAAGTATTACTGGGCTTTTTTCGGTTAATAGACAATTTCTCAGTCAGAAATTGTACCCAGTATATAGTAATAGGCTCACCTATTAGATGGGACTTATAACACAAATTTAATGGTGAAAAGTAGGTGTACATTATATACTATACTCTGCGTACCCCTTCGGGGATGTAAGGTGTGACGTTGGATACAAAAATAAATAAATTCCACAGCGGCCTTTTCCGAGGCGTCCTCGGTTGCAACGTCAACGCTACCCGCGGTCGTATCGCTTGGTCTAACAACTGGGTCACCTTCATGGACTGCATGCTGCAAATGATGATGATCGGCCAAGACACCAGGGGTCTCTTCGTACCCACCAGGATTGTGAAACTCTCTATCGACGCTCCCATGCATTGTCATGCGATATCTAAAATGAATCCGGATTCGGACAGAAAGTCCTTTGAGGTTCGTGTGTACCCAGATGTAAACGTTATCAGGTGAGGAAAATTCATTAAAAATTTCCCTACTTTAATAATATCTGCTTAAAACCTCCTAACAGAAGAACGGGTAAGACCTTAATTAAAGTTTTGTTCACTACAACTGTTACTTATCTGCAGCTAATGTTGTGTTTTGCTCAGAGCTGGTGGCATCGAAATCCGGGGTCTTCATGCTACACCCATTACTAAAAGACAACCTCTGGGCGTACCCGTGTTTGAGAAATACGAGTTTATCCCCAACTTTGGAAAATCTAAGATGAAGGTAAAGCAAATTACATACATAGAATTATTTGTTAAATTATTAAATAAAATCAGTAAATATCTAATCACTAGATTGGAGATATTCTTCGAGCGAACATACAGCTGGTTCTTGAGAACATTCAAACACACAAAGTCAAAAGCATTGAGCTGGTCGACGAAGAATACAAGAAGAATGACCTAAAGCCTATCTTAGAAAATATTGGACAAATGCTCGGAGATCTGCCCTATATGCAGGCCGAAATGTTGATGGTTTCCAAAGAGCCCATCGAGGTTCCTTACAACATTACCGTCATCGAAACTAGGAAACTAGTCGGAGAGAGTAACACAGCACTGTTTGTTGGTGCTAACCTACTTGGTAGACCTGAGGTACGTATAGAACCTTTTTTTATGGAGGAAAATCATCCAATTACTAGTTTTGTCTTGGGCGAGGCGAGATCCCTCTCGCCAGTGGCAGACTATTACTGACTAAAAAATAATGCGTTCCTACTCCTGCTTTTTTAGCCGAAGCCCCGGTAAACCCGATAGCTAGTCCGCAGCACCGGACGCATAGAACCTAAGGTCGTATAGTTGAATGCTTGTTAATTATCTACCTTTTTTTCTAAATAGATTCTTCAACAAGCATCCAGTACCCTACGCGACAAGGCCTTTATAATGAGTCGTGAAAAGAAATACCCCAACCCAAAGAAATTCACTGACAAATACGACATCGTGACTGTTTATGACACAGGCTCTGAATATATGGTGCTTTTAAGAAATCGTGTAGAAGTCAAACCAGCCAAGTTCATTAGAATCTTAGCTGCTGATGATAGTTTCTCGTGGGTAGATAAAGTCAAGGAAGAACTCAACGAAGGCCAGAAAGTGGTACTTTACGCTCAAGATGAACCTATCAACGGTATATTGGGATTAGTGAACTGTTTGAGGGCCGAACCTGGTGGTGAGATCGTTCATGGTCTCTTTATTTCTGACCCATCTGCTCCGCCGTTCAACCCTGACTTGGAGTTTTATGAAGAACAGCTGAAAAAGGATTTGGCTTTCAACGTATATAAGGATGTAAGTAATATATTATTTGCATAGTGACTATTTTTCAACGATTTATATGAAAATGTTATGTATCTTCCTAATCCGTGCAGCCACGGATTGGAACAACCTGCCGGCTTCTATCTTTCGTGAGAAATACAACCCGGGTCTTTTCAAGGTAAATAGGTACTTTCTAAATTATTTTTTCCCTAGGGTCAATGGGGGACTTACAGACATCTTCTCTTGGATGACTTAGAAACGGTTCCCGCAAACCACGCCTATGTCAATGCCCTTACCATCGGAGATCTTTCCTCGCTGACATGGGTCGAAGGAACCATCAGGGACAACCATGTGTTCAAGGACAAAGAAAAAATGCTTATTCACGTAAGAAACAAATAAGTTTTTCTTAAAACATCTTTTCTTGACTGCAAGATTGACGCGGTGGCTGCACAACCGGCTGCCGTGTAACGGGTAACGGGTTCGAATCCCGCACGGAGCAACTCTTTGTATAATCTACAAATTGTTGTTTCGGGTCTGGTGATCGTGTGTATGTGAACTTGTATGTTTGACACATTACATTACATAGTGGGTGCGTACCCACAACACAGGAGAAAATCCTAATGTGGGGGAAAGTTTTTTTTTAATATAAATTAATTATCTTTCATCATCAGGTATACTGCGCTGCCTTAAACTTCCGCGACGTCATGACAGCCATTGGTCGTGTCACAGTAGATGCTATCGATAGCGGTCGTCTTGCCCAGGAATGCGTGAAAGGCATAGAAGTAGTCGGGAAGACAGTCAAGTTAGTTTATGTTATTATTTTTTTATGATATAAGCTGGTAAACGAGCAGATGTGTCACCTGATGGTATAAGCTACCGCCGCCGTCCATAGACACTTGAAACACTAGAAGTGTTACAAGTGTGTTGTCGGCCTTTTGGGGGTTAGGAATTTAAGAGTTGTTGGGGAATTGGGAAGACTGAATAAGGGCTAATTGGGCCTCAGGTAACCTCACTCACTTAACGACACACAACGCAAGCGTTGATATCACTCCAGTCGAGCCGGCCCATTCGTGCCGAAGCATTGCTCTCCCACACTTGAAATTATACATGTAAATAAAATACAAATTTAATAACTTTTCAAGCGTGGATGTATTGATAAAATAGTGTTCTTCTATTTTAGTTACTTTTCTAATACGTTAAAGCGTATTAACATTGATGTTCATTTGTACAGCGGCACTCGTGTCATGGGTATGGTCCGTAACCGTGGTATAGCGAACTTGGTTGAGGGAGACAGGCAGAGCCTGTGCCCCATCCCTGACGAGTGGACCTTCGAAGAAGCGGCTACTGTACCTGTCGCTTATGGAACTGTGTATTACGCTATGGTAAGTTGTGTGTATAGTAATGTACTATGTTATGAAATATAGATGATCTTCATAATAAAGATCAAAATTTAAAAATATTGGTGTATTTTTCACTCAAGACGAATGATGAGGTTCATTTAATGCAGCTTCAAGCATTGCAGTCGAAACCACCTTATATTTCGTTGCTATTTTTTTCCTCTCAGGTCATGTTTGGTGAGATGCAACGCGGTGAGTCCATCCTCATCCACGCAGGTTCTGGCGGAGTAGGACAGGCCGCCATCAACGTGGCGCTCTACTACGGCTGCGAGGTCTTCACCACCGTCGGTACTGCGGAGAAGAGAGCCTTCATCAAGAAGCTGTTCCCACAACTTAAAGACAGTCACATCGGCAACTCCCGTGACACTTCCTTCGAAGACATGATCAGGCGTGAGACCAACGGGAAGGGAGTCGACATGGTGCTCAACTCCTTGTCTGATGATAAACTACAGGTCAGTTACTGTCACATTATTATTCGTCAGTTGCAGTTATAAAGGTTTATCTATATATTTGGTCCTCTAAAGCTCCTATTCATCATCATCATCATCATCAGCCTGTTCTCGTCTACTGCTGGACATTTGCCTATCCAATGGCACGCCACTGAGCTCGATCTTCAGCTCTACGTATCCAACCACTACCAGCCACCTTGCAGATACCGTGACTCCACTCAAGCTCCTAATGTTTTACATAAATTGTTCAGGCCTCCGTCCGCTGCCTGGCATTTAGAGGTCGTTTCCTCGAGATCGGCAAGTTCGACATCAGTAGCAACACTGCCATTGCCTTATACTTCAGAACAAAGGAAATCAGCTTCTATGGTGTCATGTTGAACTATATTTTCGAGCAGGATGTCAAAGTCAGAAAGGTCAGTTACTCTTGTTATTTACTTTAATTTGTATGCTGCAGAGACTAACGGTGTTTTTCCACCAGAGATGTGACATGTAGCTATGCTGCTACAAAGATGTATGCAGCTAAGCTGTGAAACTATATGAACGTTTCTACCGATACTAAGATGTACTATGAAGATACGTCGCCGCAAAATAACTGTGCGAAAAAGATGCGCAGCTCGAGTATGCGATGTATCGGTCATCTAGTTAATTTAAACTCAATTACTTTTATTCTGCCTTTTTAAACAAGCATTTAGCACAAACTGATAATAAAAACCATTTGCGAAAGTTGTACTATGTATCTGTGAAAAATGAAATACATAATGAATGCCATAATAATTCAGAGTATATTTTAATTGTGTTATTTAGCGCTTGCAAGATCTACTCCTGAACGGTATTGAAAATGGCGCCGTCAAACCACTGACTTACTGCACGTTTAAGGCCAACGAAGTGGAAAATGCCTTCCGTTACATGGCTGCCGGTAAACATATCGGAAAGGTAAGTGTATATCTATTTGTATAGAAATGGGATCTTAATTTCTTTATTCGTATTCTTTTCTATATTCGCAAGTTCTTTTCTAAGAAATTAAATTGTTTGTTCTATCGATGCTATTTGATTGAAATAATCTGATATTTGATCATTTATTTGTTAATTTGTGTCCTATCAGGTGATCGTTAAAATCCGTGAAGAAGAGCGCGGCAGTGGTCCTGTTAGACCAGTCCCGACACCTATTGATGCTGTACCTAGGTACGATATACAGTAGTAATAGTGTGATTATAATATTGTTTTATTGTATTGTATAACGGACGATGGGCGATGATATAAAGATCGGCACACAATTGACTGTGTCACTACGCTTCTACGCAAGCGTCGAATGGTCATTGGCGCGGAAACGGGGAAATTGGATTAGGGATGTGGCGATGCCACTAGTGTTGTTCGCGTGCCATCAAGATGCCACGTTACAATTGTTAATTTTAAATTCAGTTTAACTATTTGCTTTTCCCCATTAAATGATAATTCTGCCATTCTAATTCTTGTTTATCCCAACAAACGTCTCTTTCACCAGGTATATCTGTCATGAAGACCACGTGTATGTATTGGTCGGTGGTCTCGGAGGCTTCGGGCTGGAGCTGGCTGACTGGCTCATCATAAGAGGCGCAAGGAAGATTTTGCTCAATTCCCGAAGAGGCATCACCAACGGATACCAGTCATCGCGGTTGAGGTTTGTTGTTATGATCATGATTTGAAGTATTTGAGAACTTATTTCTTTACTTTATGATTCATTTTCACTTTTTCACTTTTATCTTCTTTAGGACTTGGGCATCATACGGCGCTGACGTCAAGATTTTGACACATGACGTCACCACTGAGTCTGGATGCGAGGATATGCTTAAGATGGCGCTCAATATGGGACCTGTGCACACTATCTTCAACTTGGCTGTTGTCCTTAGTGACTCCATCTTCGAAAACCAAACTCCAGAAAGCTTTAAAATCTCGTTCGCTCCTAAGGGGCTTGGTACCATACACTTGGACAAATTGTCGAGGAAATTGTGTCCAGACTTAAAGTGAGTATCAAGTCAGTATCTATAGATTTTCAGGGCTTTTATAACGTAATAATAACCTACTGATGATAATGATATGATGTATGGGGCATTTTTTTAAAGGGGTCAAATCATCTAATGGCTTCTCCCGCCTTGGGTGAGGCGAGAGGGAGTGTCAGACTATTACTAACTAAAAACCACCCTGTTCTTACTCTTGCTTTTTGGGCCACAGCCTCAGTAAATCCGCTAGGCAGTCCACAGCTCCAGATATTATCTTCAGTTAGTTCTTTAATAAAAGTCTCACCCTGACCAGTGTAATATTTGACCCGTCTCATTTTCTAACCCTAGAGATTTTGTGATCTTCTCATCTGTATCCTGTGGTCGTGGTAATGCTGGTCAGACCAACTACGGTTACTCTAACTCTGTGATGGAGAGGATCTGTGAAGATAGGAAGAGTGCTGGCTTCCCAGCCCTGGCTGTGCAGTGGGGAGCTATTGCAGATGTTAGAAACCGATTGCTTAATTAATTTTTATTTTTAATTTTTTCTTTAATAACCCTGTTCGGTGTAACGAGCTCTTTGAGCATATACTATAAGGAAATACTCGGTTTTTTAAAGTATTCCAACAATATTTTACCCACTGATCAATAGCAAAAAGTTGATCTATGAGTGGATGCGTGGACATAATAAGAAAACAATATAAATAAAGGAATATTGACTTCCAAAGGATTTAATGTTCCAAATCCTATATAATGTCCTACAGGTAGGTTTGGTAGCCGACTTGCAAGAGGAAGACATCCAACTTGAGATTGCCGGTACCCTGCAGCAGAGGATATCTTCCTGCTTGAGTGTTCTCGACAAGCTCATGAAGCAGGATGTCCCCATCGTGTCATCCATCGTGGTAGCTGAGAAGAAGGCTGGAGCCGAAGGATGTACCAATGCAGTAGATGCAGTGGCACAAATTTTGGGTAAGATTGAGTATCAAGACGGCTTCTTTTAACAAAAGTTATCCCATAGTAAGGGGTTTTCAACCAAAGTTGGGCTATGCTACGTTGCTCTTAATTCGTAGACATAGCATAGCACTGGTGGAAACGGATTCACTTAAGCTATGTTTTCTATATGGAAAGATGTCGGCCATGGATGCGTACTATGAATGTGTGCTATGGGTGGTTTTTCTACTATCATACATCGCGTACTCGAGCTGCGCATCTTCCTGCGCACAGCTACATAACTTTGTATCAGTGGAAACGGGTATATAGTTTCACAGCTTACCTATCACATATTCGTAGCATAGTTACATAGCACATCTCTGGTGGAAATACACCTACACTAAAATGCTTAAATACAATCTACAATTTCGCCTACACTTTAGGGAAGAACCCGTACCGATTCTATGTTTCTTCACCAGGTATCAAAGATTTGAAGACTGTCTCACAACAAAGTTCTCTGGCTGAGTTGGGTATGGACAGCATGATGGCTTTAGAGATCAATCAGACTTTGGAGAGAGAATTCGAGATTTTCCTTACAGCTCAAGATATTAGAACCTTGACATTCACCAGGTAAGTCTATATCAAAAATATTCAAATGAGTTTTTTGAATAAGCATTTTGAAGACAAATTTTATTATAGCTAAAGCGTAAGACGTACTACATTAATAACTGTGTTATCGGCTTACTCACGTAACTGTTTGACGAGGAACTTGACTTGTTTCAAGCCATGCTAGAGGCTCATATTCATGAGTGGCATTCCGCGGCACACGATGCGGCGATTGTCGTGCTACTCCTGGCAGTAGTTGACAGTTACGTGAGTGTGCCTATAACATAATAATTATTATATGAAGACTACAATTGTAAAAGGCCAGGAGTCCAATATCCAGGCCATCGTCGCGAAGATAAGAAAGCTTGGGAAAAATTCCACTGCTACTTATTTAAACCGTGCGGTTAAATTGGCTTTTGTTTTATATTTAAAACATGTTGCACCAGTGTAACAGACACATCTGTCTAGAATTAATCAGTTTCTTCTTCCAGACTAGCAGAGCTTACAGAACGACATGAAGCTTCATCCTCTGCATCAGCATCTAACCCCACTACCATGGAAGGCGTCGGTATTCGTGTATTAATGAGAAACTTTGGAGATGAGAAAACCGCTTCAGAACCTTATGTGTACATGCCTACCATGGTCAGCGATGGGATCGAGGCGAGTGTATATTTTATGGTGATGATGATGAGATATAAGTTTTTAAACTGACATGGTCAGTAACACTAGTATTAGAACTCGAAACGGGATATTTACTATGTTTTTCTATTTCTATAAAAAGTCAAAGTTTCTATGAAAAAGTGCAGAAATATCGAAAACTCATAGAAATAGAAAAATATGGTAAATATCTCGTTTCAAGTTCTAATACTGATGATGAGATAGTTTCAAAATATCAATATTTGGCAGTAATGTTTTGTGCCTTGATTCTGTCAGGCTGAGGGAACTACCCACGCTATGGATCGCGTGATGTTCATGCTGCCAGGGTTAGAAGGCTATGCAGCAACGCTGGAGCAGCTCTGTAGAGGACTAGAGATCAAAGCTTGTGTGCTACAGCTCGGTGTGGACCACAAGAATGAGAACATGGACCAGATGGTCAACAGGTTATACAAGGTGAATATTTTAACTATGCTATTTTGTTTGTAGTTATTTATGTATGAGTCACAAAATATTGTCCAAAATACTTTTGCATCGTATCGTAACGCCTTTTTAATCCCGAAGAAGTAGGCAGAGGTGCACATTACGACACATAACACAATTACACAGTGTACGCCACCCACTTTTTACCATTTGTGTTATAAGTCCCATGTAATTTGGGGTGATCCTATTGCCATGCCATTGGGCACAATTCCAGACTCCGTGCTACTACGGAGAAATTTTCGAAAAACCGAAAAAAGATACAACCGGAAATCGCACTGAAGACCACACAACCAACGAGGCAGTCACTCACTTCTAACATTTTACTAATTTTATTTTCTCCACAGACGGTGATCTCGAAGCTAACGCCTGGTGCTCCATTCTGGCTTCTGGGATACAGTTACGGTTCTCTCCTCACTTTGGAGCTGGCTTCGAGGTTGGAGGAAGCAGGTGAGAAGACCAAAATGTTCACATTCACAAGAATGTGCATCAGCTCTACCAAGCCATCTCATCTCATCTCTTAGTGGTTTTTTGGTTGCTATTTGTTATTTATTGTATTATTGTTTTGTGTAAAGAATAAATAAAGTAAAAAAAAAAGTATTACACTAGACATACTAATCTGATTTATTTCTTCCAGGTTTCAAGGGAACAGTGTTCTGTCTGGACGGTGCCCCTGATTTCCTCTACGCTATAATTTCGAAGACCATGAACATTAACAATGACTTCCAACTGCAGAACAGCTTGCTGTGTCAGGCTGTAAGTATTGTTGCCCCTACCCTAGACGTTGCCAACGAGGTTATGGACAAACTCAATGAAATCGAGTCTTATGAAGAAAGAATTGCTTTGGCGGTCAAATTGACACCGATACAGAACAAATATTCAGACGAGTTCTTCGCGAACATCGCTAGAGCTTCCTTCGACAGGCTGAAGACCATCCTGGACTTCGACCCGAAGGCCTTCAGGAAGCTGCAGTCCCCCGTCATCCTCCTTCGTCCCAAGGAGAACCCGTCCTTCGTGGCGGTAGAAGAGAACTACGGACTCGACAAGTACACGGAGAACAGTGTCACCGTGCACTTCCTGGAGGGGAACCACGTGTCCATCATTGAGAACAAGGACTGTGCCAACATCATCAACAGAGTTCTGGTCGAGAACAAAGAAGAGTTAAGCAGCTAATAACTCAATATCTTCAATATTGTATGTAAGCAGAACTTGTATTGTAGACGACTTCAATCAAAAAATATTTTGTAATGAAATTTTAAATCATTAAAAATTACAATCTAACTATAAAACGTGTTGAAGATCTCCCATTAAATTGTTAAATATAACCTATTTATTAGTAGTTAATTAAATGATAGTCTTAAGGTTTGTCTGCAGATGGCAAGCAAGGGTAGCTCGTCGCCCGACCAGAACCAGACCCGTGCAGACGGCGCGGTGCGTTCCACTCGCGCCTTAGAGAGCCATCAGAGCACTACAGATGGGGCATGGGATTCACACAAATAATTAAATAGTATAATAGTTTTAAATACAACTTAATAAATATTCGTTTACTGTGTCTTGTTATTTTATTTTATTACCTACTTGTATCAAAAATGTATACATATTCATATTATTATTATACCAACGTACCAATTTTTGGAGTAATAATTTATAATATAGCGGTTAAGTCGAAGTAAAATCGATTGGAAAACATTAAAATGCAATCCGAAACATTGTAAAATGGCAATAATACATTGGAATAATAATGCTATTCTATTTTGTTAGAGTACAATAATAGTCAAGACTATTATATGTTAATAAATGGTAATAATACCTATACAGGGTGACTTTGAATTCGACGTATTCCTCTCGGGAGGTGATAATACAACTAATTTCCCACAAAAATAGCCCTGAGGTCCTTGGGCGGAAAGTGGCTAGTTTCTGAGATATTCAACATTTTTGGTTTTGGTAAAAATATCCCGAATTGATTACAAAAACATCAATAAATAAAAAAATACT
Source organism: Spodoptera frugiperda (assembly GCF_023101765.2). Taxonomy (NCBI): domain Eukaryota; kingdom Metazoa; phylum Arthropoda; class Insecta; order Lepidoptera; family Noctuidae; genus Spodoptera; species Spodoptera frugiperda. The sequence goes on from NC_064222.1 coordinate 6,236,484, forward strand.
GGTTGGATTTTAGTTATTTTAGTTTTAATCAATTGCCAATACATCATTTATCATTTATAAATACTAATAATGGCAGAAATATCATTTGTTTTAAAATAGCAAGTAATTTCCTATGAAATTTTGTTTTGTTTCACTAATTTGGTCAATAGATAACTGGATTTATTTCGAAAAAAATATATGACACTAAGCGTACAAACTATAAGAAAAACTTCCTTGGTTTATTAGCTACCCAGAAACGTAAAATTATCTATACATATAATAAAATTATAACAACTCCATGTCTGTACATTACAGATATTTAAGAAAAAATAAGATGGGGGATCTTTATTCAACCAATAGAAGCGAAAAACATGATTTAAAAAATTTTTGTCTGTCTGTCTGTCTGTCTGTTTGTTGTTCGCTTTTCACGCAAAAACTACTGGACGGATTTTGATGAAACTTTTTTTGTTATATAGCTATTAGTCCTCGCTAACATATAGGCTATCCTTTTTTTGGAAATTCGCCCTTTAAGGGGGTAAAAAGGGGAGGAGTAAGTTTGTATGAAACTCCGTCAGTTTTGAAGCTAATTCGATTAAAATTAATAAAGCAAAAGCGCTTAATTGATCTCCTCACAAAAGAAAAGATATTTGGGTCAGTCCGCTGCTACATGTTTTCGATAGAGTGGCAGAAACGTGGATTGCCTCATTCCCATAATCTTTTGTGGCTAGAGGAAAAGGTCAGGCCAAACGAAATCGATCGTCTTATTAGTGCGGAAATACCTAATCCAGACACAGACCCTATTTTACACAGAATCGTCAAAACGAACATGATACATGGCCCATGTGGCACATTTAACAGCAGTTCACCCTGCATGAAAGAAGGCCGTTGCACAAAGAGGTTTCCAAAAAATTTTGTGATGAAACCGTTACTGGTGAAAACGGATACCCATGGTACCGCCGTCGGAGACCTCAAAATAGTGGTTTTATTGCTGAAATAAATATGCGCGGACAATGTGTCACAGTTGATAATCGGTGGGTAGTGCCATATTCACCAGTACTCTCACGTGCCTTTGAAGCTCACGTAAATGTAGAGTACTGCGCGAGTGTAGAATCAATAAAGTACATATGCAAGTACGTAAACAAAGGAAGTGATCAAGCCACATTTGGATTGCAGAGCAGTGATCGTGATGAAGTGACCAAATATCAATCTGGTCGCTATATCAGTACCTCGGAAGCGGTGTGGAGAATACTTGGATTTTCTATCCACGACCGACACCCAACTGTAATGCATTTAGATGTCCATCTAGAAAACGGACAGCGATTATATTTCAATCCAGAAAACGTACGGGAACGCTTAGAAAATCCACGCCGTACCACACTCTTAGCATATTTCAGTCTGTGTCAAGAAGACAGTTTTGCACGAACGCTCCTATACAATGAAGTACCGTCGTATTACACGTACAATAAGCAACAAGGAGTATTTAATAGACGCCGACGGGGACAGCCGGTGGAGGGGTTTCCAGGAGTATATCGCGAGCATGCACTAGGACGAGTGTACACGATTCATCCGAGTAATAATGAATGTTATTACTTGCGTCTTTTACTGCACACAGTCCGGGGAGCTACTTCTTACACATATTTAAAAACTGTTAATGGTGTTGAGCATTCCACCTTTCACGAAGCTTGCAGCGCATTGCGTCTGCTAGATGACGATCGAAATTGGGACGACACTCTTGAAGAGGCCGTAGTCAGCGACACTCCCATTGCGACATTTGTTTGCAATCATGATAGTGTTCTGCGGACTTGCCCATCCAATGCAGCTATGGGAAAAATACCAACGGCATCTATCCGAAGATTTTCGTTTTGCGGCTAGGCGCGCTGATGGAGATAGTGTGGCAGAGTCTGACGAGCGTATTATTAATCGTTGCCTTTGTTCACTTCAAGATATTGTGATTTCAATAGGTGGCAATCCTTTGAGTCATTATGGTCTTCCAGAGCCGCAGGAAACCACTGAAGTTCGGCGTGTTGGTCGAGAGTATGCAGCGGAGACAAATTATGATCGTGCCGCGATGGCCGAAATCGTGAACAATAATATTGGCACCCTCACAAATGAACAAAAGTCTGTGTATGAACGAATTTTGAGAAGTGTCAGTCAACAGGATGGTGGAATATTTTTTCTTGACGCCCCTGGTGGTACAGGAAAAACGTTTTTAACTAGACTGCTACTTGCTGAAGTGCGAAGACAAGAAAAAATAGCACTAGCAGTCGCCTCTTCGGGTATTGCAGCCACTTTACTTCCAGGAGGTAAGACCGCCCATTCCATGTTTAAGATACCTTTGGACCTAGATATAAATGAAACACCAGTTTGTGCCATATCCCGAAATAGCGAAAAGGCAAAGATTCTTGCAGAGTGCAGCCTAATCGTTTGGGACGAGTGTACGATGGCGAACAAAAAGGCCGTGGAAGCCGTTAATCGCACTCTACAAGATATCCGGCGAAATGATCACGTTATGGGAGGGGTTACAGTTTTATTTTGTGGCGATTTTCGTCAGACTCTACCCGTGATTACCAGAGGAACTAGAGCTGATGAGGTCGGGGCATGTCTAAAACGCTCCGTGCTTTGGCCTCGGATAGAAAAATTGAGCTTGACGCAGAACATGAGGGCTCACTTAGGTGGAAACCCCAGTGCGCAGGAATTTTCTGGAGTTTTATTAAAAATCGGCGAAGGCTCATTTCCCGAATCAAGTAATTCAGTAACTCTACCCGACAACCTATGTAAAATTGTTGCTTCGGTGGAGGAACTCATTGATTTGGTTTATGGTGATGTTTCCCAATTAATAGGTCAAGACAATTCATGGCTTTGTGAGCGAGCAATACTTACGCCCAAAAATGACCAAGCCGCTGCCATCAACCAAATTATTCTAGAGCGAATTGAAGGAGACCAAGTTGTATACCGGTCTATAAATACAGTGGTAGATCAAATGGATGTTACAAATTACCCGGTTGAATTTTTAAACTCTCTCGCTGCACCTGGACTCCCCGCACATAATATTACTTTAAAAGTAGGCATTCCCATAATGTTGCTTCGTAATTTAACACCCCCTAAGCTGTGCAATGGAACTCGGCTAAAAGTAATTGCACTTCGAAGTAATATCATAGAAGCCGAAATTCTCACGGGTTGTGGATCTGGTGAAGTAGTATTTATACCACGCATACCGCTAATCCCAAATCATTTCCCATTTCAATTTAAGCGCGTGCAGTTTCCCGTTACTCCATGTTTTGCGATGACCATTAACAAGTCACAAGGTCAGACACTTCGAGCCGCTGGTGTCGATCTTAGGACGAGCTGTTTTTCACACGGACAGCTTTATGTGGCTTTCTCGCGTGTCACTAGCTCCGATAATTTGTTTGTATTGGCTCCTACAGGTAGAACATCAAATGTGGTGTATAAAGAAATTCTTTAGGCTTATTGCGATGTATTTCGACGTTCGGTATGGTGGAAGTACAAAGTGTCCTGATCAACATATATGAGAAGTGGTTATTTAACTGGCATGCAACACCTTCACTTTAAAAACATACGGAAATGACTCTATTATAATAGTTTTTTATCTTCTGTTGGCGCATTAACATATCTTGGCGAAACGGAGTTCGCGGGCACCAGCTAGTTTACAATATTCCCAAAAACAAATGAATTAATTGATGATAAGTAGAGTGTAAAGAGAAAAGCGCAATTTCAAAAACATCTTAATTTGCAAAATTTTGTTCAAATTGATCTCCCCTACGACGAATACATGCCCGTACACACTTCCTTATCCCTATGACGTTCACTCTTGGGCTGAATATGCGTGTTATTTCGTAATTATCTTCAAATATGTTTCGGAGAAGAATTACGATACACGGCCAATTCCTTCTGTATAAACAAGGGACTTCATGTAAAAATCAACCGGCGTTAGGTTCTGGTCATTGTGCATGCCATGTAGTTGAACCGCCCTACCAATCCAATGCCTGAGAATCAATGTTTTCGACCATTGCCGCACAGTACCTAGTTCGATAATGCACTTGACAATCGTCATGTGGAATAAATTCGTCAATCAAATTAATAAATTAATTCAATAAGTAGAAAAAGTTCATTTATCTTGTTTCTAAATGCAAATTTAAAACAATGACCCTAGCACATTCCTTAATTTTTTTTCATAATTCTCACCATTTAAATTGTTGGATGAAAAGTAGGGTCCAATCATATCATTATTTATGATACCCATGCAAACATTTGAATTAAAACCGCGATGTGCTAACGATGGTTTACTTTTTTCGGATTTTATTGACTTTTTTGTGGCTAATAATGGATATTTTGATAGTTTATCCAGCGCACTACGAACTACTGTGGGGCGATGGTTAGATACCTTGGTTCCCAGGCGTTATATTGGCATGGGGGTCCAACTACATGGCAAGCGCGGTGTCCAGAATCTAACACTTTACATGATTTTTACTTGTTTATACAGAAGGAATTAGCCTTGTATCGTAATTTTTCTCCGAAACATATTTGAAGATAATTACGAAATTAAACGCATATTCGGTCCAAGAGTGAACGTCATAGGGATAAGGAAGTGTGTTCGGGCATGTATTCGTCGGAGTGGAGATCATTTTGAACAAAATTTTGCAAATTAAGATGTTTTTGAAATTGGGCTTTTCTCTTTACACTCTACTTATCATCAATTAATTCATTTGTTTTTGGGAATATTGTAAATAATTTTACGTTTCTGGGTAGCTAATAAACCAATGAAGTTTTTCTAATAGTTTGTACGCTTAGTGTCATATATTTTTTTCGAAATAAATCCAGTTATCTATTGACCAAATTAGTGAAACAAAACAAAATTTCATAGGAAATTACTTGCTATTTTAAAACAAATGATATTTCTGCCATTATTAGTATTTATAAATGATAACTGATGTATTGGCAATTGATTAAAACTAAAATAACTAAAATCCAACCAGTATTTTTTTATTTATTGATGTTTTTGTAATCAATTCGGGATATTTTTACCAAAACCAAAAATGTTGAATATCTCAGAAACTAGCCACTTTCCGCCCAAGGACCTCAGGGCTATTTTTGTAGGAAATTAGTTGTATTATCACCTCCCGAGAGGAATACGTCGAATTCAAAGTCACCCTGTATATAGGTATACTGATAATATTACATTTGCTTGAATTTAAACTTCTACTTTAATTTTATTGAAACTGTTAAATATCTTGATCTTCTCGCCTCATACCAGTTAAGTCAGAAGGAAGATCATACGATTAACTTTTGTGAATTTATAGTCTACATCTACTTACATCACTGAATTTTAAAATGAATGGAGAGTGATATTTTTTGAGTAGGCAAACCCATCCAATATCCTCTCCCGCCTTGGGTGAAACAAGGCGACGCGAGGGACTGTCAGACTCTTACATACTAAAAACCACCCTGTTCCTTCTCCTGCTCTTCAAGCCAAAGCCCCGGTAACACGTTAATTTCAAGTCGAGCATCAGCCTTACTGGGCTATATCTATGGTGGCTGATTGGGGCGCGGTGGAACGCGACGCTTCGTAGCCACGGGTCTGGTTCTGGTCGGATGGCGAGCTACCGTCCTCGCCATCCGCAGAACCGCATTTACGGTGGCCAGAGATCGTCACGTGATCCTCAATTCTGAGATGATGCTACAAGAGTATGATTGCTCCGCAGAAAGGAATGGAGAGTGATAAAGGCTATTTTTGTTTTTGAATACGTGGACAAAGCCGCTGGAGGATGGCTAATTATTGTAAATCAATTGCAGTTTTCAAATAGTTTTATTACATAGAGCGGCAAATGTGCAGACAAATCACCTGGTGGTTAGTAATCGGTGTCTCCCGCAATACTAGAGGAATTACAAACGCAGTACCAACCTTTTAGGGTTTTGAAAACTTGAGGAGAGGGGCAACCCTTGCAGTAACATCAAGCACACGGTGAAACTCGCATGCATTATTTCACACCAGCTATCCGTGAGGTCATGGTATCCACTCCGATTGAACAGGTCTACTCGTGCCGAAGCATTGAACTCTCACGTGTAAAAAACATTGATGGTTTAATTAATGAATGGCATTTGTTAGTGAAAGTTTATTATTACCATTATGGAAATATCTAGGAACGTGTCCAAGGAAAATACATTTACCTTTGAAGGTGGATTTCTTTTTAAATAGTTTTGAAATAAAAAAGATTACTAAACAATCAATATACTAGTTAAGATCAACCAACAATCCTCAGATGAGATGTTGTCAACGACTACTGCAAGCTAAATCTTATAGACAGATAACGTTGGCAAACAAAATTTCTTTAATCTTTTAAAATATTAAGCAAAATTCCGAAACTGCAGGCTAGCGGGTTTATCGGGACTCCGGCTCGAAAAGCAGGAGTAGGAACGGGGTGGTTTTTAGTTAGTAAGAGTCTGACAGGCCCTTTCACCAAGGCGAGAGAAGTCATTGGATGATATAACACCCCTTATAAAAAAACAACATGCTGTGCAACAATGCTTACGTAAACAGACCTTGATCTTCAGTTCACTACGCATGTGATATTTTAATTCATTAAATTAAACAATACTCGTCTTGACTAAATTACACTAAAGCGGAGAAACTTAAAAATTTTAATAAAACTCGTACATTTTATTTAGTAAGCATTGAATTGTAATGTACGCAACACCTAACATTAATTGCGAAAATAATATAATCTCAGTAAAACAATTCTTTACCAAAAAAGTTATTGTGTGATTAAAGATGGCGCCGACAACTATAGCTGAGGATAGGCTGCAGTCGGGACACCGGCTGTCGCATCCTCCGCCCGGAGACGAGGTCCTCATCACAGGCGTGTCGGGATACTTCCCCGACTCGGACTCCGTCATACACCTGCAGGAAAACCTTTTTAATAAGGTATGTTATTCTCAGCTATTCTTAATGCTCCAAAGAATCTGTAATGTTGATTAATATAAATATGAAACCAAATTAGTATGCAGTAGCTGTAATAAGGCTATTAAGAACTAATCCGGTACGAAAAGTAGGAGTAAGAACGGGGTGTTTATATGAAGAGTCGGACATTCCATCTCGCCTCGCTCAAAGCGGGAAAAGTCATTAGATGTTTTCCCCCTCAAAAGGCTGCTTAAACTGATGCTGTCGTTATAAGCAAACTTAAAATTAACAAAGAAATAGTTTACCTACATTATTGCAAGCTTCTTTTTCTTATTTGTAGGTAGACTTAGTAAGTAATGATGCTCGTCGTTGGAAGCTGGTTCACCCTGAGATCCCGCATCGTACGGGCAAGATCAACAACCTCAATAAGTTTGACGCATCCTTCTTCGGTGTGCACTACGAACAGGCACACACTATGGATCCCATGTGCAGGATGCTGTTGGAAAAGGCGTATGAAGCTATCATTGATGCTGGTGAGTTGAGATTTTGTTTAATTACTACATGCCAAGTGCCTTTTTTAATGAGACAAGCCCGCCACAAACTTCCAAAACGCTAGAACTCCTGTAAGCCAGGATCTATAGTAGATACAACCATAAAAAACACTGGAACACTGAAGTCCGGCGCGTCCTAAGGACATGAATGACTGTCTTGGATCCCGCAACGGAATGGCTCTTGTTATACTACCTATTCAATTTATTACACCGTTGTAGAAGATGTAAAGTCTAAGATTCTAAAGCTAAAATTTTTTGGTCCCAGGTATGAACCCTAAAGAACTCCGCGACAAAAAAGTCGGCGTGTTTATTGGAGCGTGCTTCTCAGAATCAGACAAAATATGGTTCTACGACAAGATGCAAATCAATAATCATGCTATTAGTGGGTAAGTTGATAACGACCTTAAGTCATTTATTACGGTTCTAGATGCGAAATTGTAGCTCGCCGCTCGACCAGAAACAGACCCGTGCGTATGGCGCGTCGCGTTCCGTGCGTAAGCCAGTCAGCTGCCTGATCTGTAGCTGCGTACTACCTAGCGGGTTTACCGTAAGTCTGACACTCCCTCTCGCCCGCCCAACGCGGGAGAAGTCATTGAATTATTTTCCCCGCTCAAAAAATGCATTTTTCCAACACAAGTTTTTCTTAATTTCAGATGCTCTCGAGCAATGCTGGCCAACCGTATCTCCTACTGGTTGGGAGTGACTGGTCCCTCGTACACCGTAGACACGGCCTGCTCCAGCTCCTTCTATGCATTGGTGCATGCTTATAGAGCCGTTCGGGAGGGTTATTGTGATGCTGCCATTGTTGGTGGAAACAACTTGTGTCTCCATCCTTACGTGTCATTGCAGTTTGCCAGGTGAGAAAAAATAACACAAAACTTACGGGTTTTGGTTTAGGATTTTATCCAACCTACACAAAACTAGTTTAACAATAAGGCATAGACCTTGGTTACCTCATGTAATAATTAATGATAATGTTTTCTATTAAATAATCATGAACATCATGGAGATCTTATTATAACTTTCGTGAGATATACTAAATTAATAACTATGTTATACACTTACTCACGCAACTGTTTGACCAGGAACTCGGTTGGTTTCAAGCCAAGCTAAAGACTCATACTAATGAGCAGTATTCCGCGACACACGACGAGGCGATTGTTACGCTGCTACAGTAGTAGCCTTTATCATGGCTTGAAACTAGTCGAGTTCCTCGTCAAACGGTTACGTGAGTAAGCCGATAACATAATAATTAATCATGAAGATCGATATTTTACTCCGCGGATTTTATCTTAAAATTATGTATTCGTTCTAGATTAGGAGTATTGTCGCTTGACGGTGCTTGCAAGAGTTTCGACAATAGCGCTAATGGTTATGCTCGTTCCGAAGCGATAGTTGTCGTCTTATTGCAGAAAGCTAAGGATTCTAGGAGGTAAGTCACTTTGTTACGTCGATTTATGTGTTTGTTGCTACAGCGGTCTACATAAGGTACGGTTACATTATTATTGCTTAACACTTTAACTGCCACGTAGGTCTCCGGTGACCTAAGTTAGTGGAGGATTTGCCTTCAACAGTTTTCTGATGGCAGTTAAAGGCATATAGAATATTTCCCTAAACAGTACTTTAGGAATCATAAAGTAGATTTGAATCCCTAAAATAAAGTAGATTTTTTATATTAAGTCATTTAGAAATAAACGCTAGAAATTACTACATGATTGGCGCAGTGGCTGGGCAACCGGCTGCCGCGCAGCATGTGGTGGGTTCGATTTACGTACTGATCAACTCTTTGTGTGATCCACAAATTGTTGTTTTGGGTCTGGGTATCATGTGTCTGTGTGTAATTGTATGTAGTTTTACGTCTTCCTGATTATAAATTCTTGAAACTATTTTTCTACACCAGGGTTTACGCTCAGATGATTCATGGCAAGACTAACTGTGACGGTTACAAAGAACAGGGTATCTCGTACCCGGCGAGTATCATTCAGAAGCAACTATTGAAAGAGTTCTACGAGGAGTGCGCCATTCCTCCGTCTGTATTGGAGTATCTGGAGGCTCATGGCACAGGTATACTACTTCTTGTTTTACTGTTACAAGTGTTGTAAGCGGTAAGCGACTTCCACACTGACTTGACTGACTTTGACTCCCACATTGATTGCATTGTTGGTGCGGTAGCAGGGCAACAGGCAGCCGCGCAATGTGTATTGGGTTCGATTCCCATACGGAACAACTCTTTGTGTGATCCACAAATTGTTGTTTCGGGTCTGGGTGTCATGTGTATGTGAACTTGTATATTTGTAAACGTGCCCAGGATACAGGAGATGATCCTAGTGTGGGGCAACGTTAAAAAAGCAAAACAAAACACTAAGTAGGTACAACATATCTCGGTTCTAATGTTTTAAGCCCGATTTCCAAAATTGACTCTCAGGACGAAAATCTTGTCATAGGTACTAGAGTGGGTGATCCTCAAGAGTTGCAGGCTATTGACGAGATCTTCTGCACCGGCCGCAATGAACCACTACTGATTGGTTCTATCAAATCCAACTTGGGGCATAGCGAGCCTGCCTCCGGTCTCTGCTCTATTGCTAAGGTATGAGTTTGTTCATACTGCTTGTTTTGACATACATACATACATAAGCCTTTAGTAAATGGAGTTTCTTGTTCGTTCTTCTCCATAATCTTCACTTTGGAACGAGCCAATAGCTTCATTAGAGGACTGACCGACAGACAGACATTTTGTTTTTTTATATATTGTAATTAAATATTTGTTTTCAAAAGTGCCTTCCTGGTCTATTTGAAATAAATCATTTTGACTTTGACTTTGACTAAAAAATATTAACGTTTTTTCCAGATGTGCATAGCTTACAATACTGGTTATATTCCGCCTAACATTCATTTTAAAACGCCTCGTGAAGGAGTAGCAGCCCTGGCTGAGAACAGGGTGTCAGTGGTGACTGACAAGACTCCTTGGGGCAGAGGCATGTCAGGAGTCAACAGCTTCGGATTCGGAGGAGCCAACGCTCACGCTCTGTTGAAGGATGTCGCTAGAGCGAAGGTAAGGAAATGTTTTTATGTACCTTTGTATAGAGATATGAAATTACCACAGTTTTGTACTATTTCTGAATAAAACAATTTTATCAGGTCAACCACGGTATACCATTAGACGACCTACCTCGTCTAGTCTGCGTGTCAGGACGTACGGAGTCAGCAGTAGCTAGGATCCTGGATGACCTAGAGTCCAGGACAGTTGACGTTGATCTGATTCGTTTACTACACGCTATTCATGCTGCTGACATAGCAGGGCATGGTTTTAGAGGATACACTTTGTTGGGTGAGTTTTTTAATGCAACGTTCCACCTTTTATCCTCGAAGTGGTAGGCATAGGTGCACATTACGGGACGTAATGCCGCTACACAATGAACACATTTCACCATTTGTGTTATAAGTCCCATGTATAAGAGGGTAAGCCTATTGCCATATTCTGCGCACAATTCCAGACTCCGTGCTACTACTTAGAAATTTTCGATAATCTGTAAAATTGCCTAGTTATACTTTGGCCGGCCTAGGAATCGAACCCGAGACTCCTTGCCCGGCAGTCGATTCAAGCATTGTGTATGTTATAATATTGTGAAATCCTAGACTAAATAATGCTTAAAACGTCTAGTAAGCTAATGCATGATATACGTCATAAGACAATAACAAAATTTTTAAGATCTTCAAGAAGATATTTGCTTAATATCGATCGTCTGAATAGTCAACAAATAATGATGTTCTAGGTTCAACCCCAACCAAAAGCGTGTCGCTAGCACGAGAGATCCAATACTTTTCCGGAGTGCGTCGCCCAGTGTGGTTCGTGTACTCCGGTATGGGCTCCCAGTGGGCCGGCATGGCCAAGGAGCTCATGAGGATCCCCGTCTTTGCCGCTGCTATTGAGAAGTAAGTTGTTTCAAGGTTGCTATAATATTGCTCATCAAGAATAGTCTAGAAGAAGTGGATACAAAAGTTCAATTGGAATAATTACTAATGTCTTTTACTATACTCCTAGGTGCCACAAAGCTCTAGAACCTAAAGGCATCAACCTGACGAAGATCGTCACTGAGAACGACCCCAAGATCTACGACAACATCCTCAACTCCTTCATTGGTATCGCCGCTGTACAGATCGGTCTCACTGATGTACTGAAGACTATTGGCATTGAACCTGACTACGTCATTGGTGAGTTACATTTATAATTACAAAAGGTCACCTTCCTAACAAAATTTTACTACTTCAAATATTGGTAATTTTCCATCGAAGTTTTGTAAATGCATACTCCGATAATGTAATCAATTCAAGTATATTATCATTTCTAATGCGCATTATAAAGTTAAATTTGGTGTTCTATGCATAAAATTTAACTATGAAATCATATTTAAAAAAAGATACACTGCACACTTCCGTTTATATAATTTTGGAAAATTCTGGACATTTTTGCTTGTCATCATAATGACTCACCATATTTATGAAGATATACAAGCTACTTCTGCGCGGTTTCACCCGCACTGCTCGGTTCCTATTGATCGTGGTGTGATGATTTATAGCCTATAACCTTCCTCAATAAATGCGCTATCCAACACGAAAATGATTATTCAAATCGGACAAGTAGTTTCGGAGATTAGCCCGTTCAAACAAACAAACAAACTCTTCAGCTTTATAATATTATAGTATATAGATTATTTTTTTAATAGGTTACAGTGTTGGTGATTTTGGTTGTGCATACGCTGATGGTTGTTTAACTACAGAGGAAGTGATATTATCCGCTTACAACAGAGGTCTAGCATTAGTGAATAAACCTTACTTCAAGGATTCAATGGCTGATATCAGTATTGGATACCATCAGGTAACTACTAACAGTATACCTTGTTCTTCCATCTTTTATTTCTTGCTTCTCGTTCTATCTTCTTCTTGCTCGTTCTATTAAATTACTTGAAATGTTTAGAAAACTCATTTTATTGATTTATATTTGTTATGAATTAAGTTTTCATTTGAAATAATCGTCATAATTTTGTGTCTTTCTTTCTCTTTGAAGGAAGTGGTTAAAAATTTCAAGCGATCGCGTTCAGAGAAATGGGTGTCCATGCCATTACTGAAGGCGAAATGTGAAAATGTGAAATCATCCGCCCAAAGTTACACGTATGGTGTTGAAGTATGTAATCAAATCTTCAGTTGTTTGCCTATTTTTATAATTTTATTATAGTCATCTAAACGTGAACCTACGAACCAAAGCCTTATTTTAAACAGACTCCCGAATTATTCGAGGAGACAGCTCGTCTGATCCACGCTAACGCGATCACCATCGAGATCGCCCCCCACGGCCTGCTGCAAGCTATCCTGCGCAGGTCTCTGAAGAAGGACGTCGTCAACGTCGCTCTGACACAGAAGGCCCACCCGGACAATGTCCAGGTTCTGTTCACTGCCTTCGGAAGGTAAGTCAACATTTTCATTCCCCTCAAAGGTAAACAAAAATTGTTCGGTTATTTTAAATGGTGTCTTTACTCCACAGGCTGTATGAGGCCGGTCTGCATCCACATCTAGCCAACATCTACCCACACGTGCCATTCCCCGTGGCACAGGGTACGCCTATGCTTGCCCACCTCGTTGAATGGGAGCATAGTGAGAACTGGTAAAGTCAACTTAATATCTGGATTGTTCAATAATGGAAATCGCTCTCAGAATCCTTTCGTGATAGGTATGTATTTTGTCTTTAGGTTTGTACCATCATACAATGACCTGGACAAGATGAAGGTTGATGAGAGGACGGTTTGGAAGTCGATTGAGGATGATGAAACTGAGTATATGACTGGTCATGTCGTTGATGGCAAGTATAATCATTATTGTTACAATAGGCCAATACTTAAATATTCCCAACCTAAATTCCTAACCCTCAAAAAGGCCGGCAAAGCATTTGTTTCAAGTGTCTAAGGGCTGCGGCGACTGCATACCACCGGAAATCCGTATGCTCGAAAAATTTTAAAAAATTAACTTACTAGCTGACCTGACAAATTTCGGACCGCTTCAAACATTTTTTTTGCCAAATCGGTCCCGCTGTTTTTGAGTTTTAGCGGGACTAACAAACAGAACAGAATTAGATAAAATTAGAGTAGGATCAAGAGAGCCAGGGACTCGGTCGAATATTAATTGGACTAAGTTACCTGGTCGCCCTTAGCTATAGTTAAGGGCAATTTGATAATTTTTCAGTCAAACAAACGTGAAGAAAATATTTTATTTATCTATTCTTTCACAGGTCGTAACTTGTACCCTGCAACTGGCTATCTGCTCCTAGTATGGGAGACCCTCGGTATGATGATAGGAGAACCATACACTGAAGTATCAATAGTCTTTGAAAACGTGCGCTTTCAGAGAGCCACCAACATTCCCAAGGAAGGTTCTCTGGAGTTTACCATTACCATCCACAAGAAAAGTGGGAACTTTGAGGTAAGATCTTGTTAGAGACCCTTTTTAAACCGCAAAGAAAAAAATGTAACCTTAATTCCAATCACTTTCTCTAGATCTTTGAGAGTGGTGCTTCCATTGTGACTGGTCGTATCTACGCCAAGAAGAATGTCAGTCGAGAGTTTAGGGTACTCCCACACTCTCCAGAAGTTAGAAATCCTGCTTTCAAACATTTGCTGACTAAAGACTTCTACAAAGAACTGCGTCTCAGAGGATATCAATACAGGTGAGAAGAGAATAAAACGAAAAAAGTGAGATTCGTTCAAGTATTTATGGGTAAAAAAAACTGACGCCTCGTTAATCGAGTGGTTGCAAGTGCGACTGGCCGGACAAGGGGTCTTGGGTTCGATTCCTGGGTAGGACAAAGTATTACTGGGCTTTTTTCGGTTAAAAGAAAATTTCTCAGTCAGAAATTGTACTCAGTATATGGAAATAGGCTCACCCTCTATTAGATGGGACTTGTAACACAAATTTAATGGTGAAAACTAGGTGTACATTATATATGTACTATACTCTGCGTACCCCTTCAGGGATGTAAGGTGTGACGTTACATATAAAATTAAACAAATTCTACAGCGGCCTTTTCCGTGGCGTCCTCGGTTGCAACGTCGACGCTACCCGCGGTCGTATCGCTTGGTCTAACAACTGGGTCACCTTCATGGACTGCATGCTGCAAATGATGATGATCGGCCAAGACACCAGGGGTCTCTTCGTACCCACCAGGATTGAGAAGCTCTCCATCGATGCTCCCATGCATTGTAATGCGATATCAAAAATGAATCCGGATTCGGACAGAAAGTCTTTTGAGGTTCGTGTGTACCCAGAAGTCAACGTTATCAGGTGAGAAAATTCGTTAAATATTTCCCTACTTTAATAATGTCTGCTTAAAACCTCCCAACAGAAGAACGGGTAAGACCTTAATTAAAGTTTTGTTCATTAAACTATTACTTACCTGCGACTAATGTTGTATTTGGCTCAGATCTGGTGGTATCGAAATCCGGGGTCTTCATGCTACACCCATTACTAAAAGACAACCTCTAGGCGTACCCGTGTTAGAGAAATATGAGTTCATCCCCAACTTTGGAAAATCTAAGATGAAGGTAAAGCAAATTATATATATATAGCATCATTTGTTAAATCTATACATATAATAAAATTATAACAACTCCATGTCTGTACATTACAGATATTTAAGAAAAAATAAGATGGGGGATCTTTATTCAACCAATAGAAGCGAAAAACATGATTTAAAAAATTTTTGTCTGTCTGTCTGTCTGTCTGTTTGTTGTTCGCTTTTCACGCAAAAACTACTGGACGGATTTTGATGAAACTTTTTTTGTTATATAGCTATTAGTCCTCGCTAACATATAGGCTATCCTTTTTTTGGAAATTCGCCCTTTAAGGGGTAAAAAGGGGAGGAGTAAGTTTGTATGAAACTCCGTCAGTTTTGAAGCTAATTCGATTAAAATTAATAAAGCAAAAGCGCTTAATTGATCTCCTCACAAAAGAAAAGATATTTGGGTCAGTCCGCTGCTACATGTTTTCGATAGAGTGGCAGAAACGTGGATTGCCTCATTCCCATAATCTTTTGTGGCTAGAGGAAAAGGTCAGGCCAAACGAAATCGATCGTCTTATTAGTGCGGAAATACCTAATCCAGACACAGACCCTATTTTACACAGAATCGTCAAAACGAACATGATACATGGCCCATGTGGCACATTTAACAGCAGTTCACCCTGCATGAAAGAAGGCCGTTGCACAAAGAGGTTTCCAAAAAAATTTTGTGATGAAACCGTTACTGGTGAAAACGGATACCCATGGTACCGCCGTCGGAGACCTCAAAATAGTGGTTTTATTGCTGAAATAAATATGCGCGGACAATGTGTCACAGTTGATAATCGGTGGGTAGTGCCATATTCACCAGTACTCTCACGTGCCTTTGAAGCTCACGTAAATGTAGAGTACTGCGCGAGTGTAGAATCAATAAAGTACATATGCAAGTACGTAAACAAAGGAAGTGATCAAGCCACATTTGGATTGCAGAGCAGTGATCGTGATGAAGTGACCAAATATCAATCTGGTCGCTATATCAGTACCTCGGAAGCGGTGTGGAGAATACTTGGATTTTCTATCCACGACCGACACCCAACTGTAATGCATTTAGATGTCCATCTAGAAAACGGACAGCGATTATATTTCAATCCAGAAAACGTACGGGAACGCTTAGAAAATCCACGCCGTACCACACTCTTAGCATATTTCAGTCTGTGTCAAGAAGACAGTTTTGCACGAACGCTCCTATACAATGAAGTACCGTCGTATTACACGTACAATAAGCAACAAGGAGTATTTAATAGACGCCGACGGGGACAGCCGGTGGAGGGGTTTCCAGGAGTATATCGCGAGCATGCACTAGGACGAGTGTACACGATTCATCCGAGTAATAATGAATGTTATTACTTGCGTCTTTTACTGCACACAGTCCGGGGAGCTACTTCTTACACATATTTAAAAACTGTTAATGGTGTTGAGCATTCCACCTTTCACGAAGCTTGCAGCGCATTGCGTCTGCTAGATGACGATCGAAATTGGGACGACACTCTTGAAGAGGCCGTAGTCAGCGACACTCCCATTGCGACATTTGTTTGCAATCATGATAGTGTTCTGCGGACTTGCCCATCCAATGCAGCTATGGGAAAAATACCAACGGCATCTATCCGAAGATTTTCGTTTTGCGGCTAGGCGCGCTGATGGAGATAGTGTGGCAGAGTCTGACGAGCGTATTATTAATCGTTGCCTTTGTTCACTTCAAGATATTGTGATTTCAATAGGTGGCAATCCTTTGAGTCATTATGGTCTTCCAGAGCCGCAGGAAACCACTGAAGTTCGGCGTGTTGGTCGAGAGTATGCAGCGGAGACAAATTATGATCGTGCCGCGATGGCCGAAATCGTGAACAATAATATTGGCACCCTCACAAATGAACAAAAGTCTGTGTATGAACGAATTTTGAGAAGTGTCAGTCAACAGGATGGTGGAATATTTTTCTTGACGCCCCTGGTGGTACAGGAAAAACGTTTTTAACTAGACTGCTACTTGCTGAAGTGCGAAGACAAGAAAAAATAGCACTAGCAGTCGCCTCTTCGGGTATTGCAGCCACTTTACTTCCAGGAGGTAAGACCGCCCATTCCATGTTTAAGATACCTTTGGACCTAGATATAAATGAAACACCAGTTTGTGCCATATCCCGAAATAGCGAAAAGGCAAAGATTCTTGCAGAGTGCAGCCTAATCGTTTGGGACGAGTGTACGATGGCGAACAAAAAGGCCGTGGAAGCCGTTAATCGCACTCTACAAGATATCCGGCGAAATGATCACGTTATGGGAGGGGTTACAGTTTTATTTTGTGGCGATTTTCGTCAGACTCTACCCGTGATTACCAGAGGAACTAGAGCTGATGAGGTCGGGGCATGTCTAAAACGCTCCGTGCTTTGGCCTCGGATAGAAAAATTGAGCTTGACGCAGAACATGAGGGCTCACTTAGGTGGAAACCCCAGTGCGCAGGAATTTTCTGGAGTTTTATTAAAAATCGGCGAAGGCTCATTTCCCGAATCAAGTAATTCAGTAACTCTACCCGACAACCTATGTAAAATTGTTGCTTCGGTGGAGGAACTCATTGATTTGGTTTATGGTGATGTTTCCCAATTAATAGGTCAAGACAATTCATGGCTTTGTGAGCGAGCAATACTTACGCCCAAAAATGACCAAGCCGCTGCCATCAACCAAATTATTCTAGAGCGAATTGAAGGAGACCAAGTTGTATACCGGTCTATAAATACAGTGGTAGATCAAATGGATGTTACAAATTACCCGGTTGAATTTTTAAACTCTCTCGCTGCACCTGGACTCCCCGCACATAATATTACTTTAAAAGTAGGCATTCCCATAATGTTGCTTCGTAATTTAACACCCCCTAAGCTGTGCAATGGAACTCGGCTAAAAGTAATTGCACTTCGAAGTAATATCATAGAAGCCGAAATTCTCACGGGTTGTGGATCTGGTGAAGTAGTATTTATACCACGCATACCGCTAATCCCAAATCATTTCCCATTTCAATTTAAGCGCGTGCAGTTTCCCGTTACTCCATGTTTTGCGATGACCATTAACAAGTCACAAGGTCAGACACTTCGAGCCGCTGGTGTCGATCTTAGGACGAGCTGTTTTTCACACGGACAGCTTTATGTGGCTTTCTCGCGTGTCACTAGCTCCGATAATTTGTTTGTATTGGCTCCTACAGGTAGAACATCAAATGTGGTGTATAAAGAAATTCTTTAGGCTTATTGCGATGTATTTCGACGTTCGGTATGGTGGAAGTACAAAGTGTCCTGATCAACATATATGAGAAGTGGTTATTTAACTGGCATGCAACACCTTCACTTTAAAAACATACGGAAATGACTCTATTATAATAGTTTTTTATCTTCTGTTGGCGCATTAACATATCTTGGCGAAACGGAGTTCGCGGGCACCAGCTAGTTATTAAATAAAATCAGTAAATATCTAATCACTAGACTGGAGATATTCTTCGAGCGAACATCCAGCTGGTTCTCGAGAACATTCAAACACATAAAGTCAAAAGCATTGAGTTAGTCGACGAAGAATACAAGAAGAATGACCTAAAGCCCATCTTAGAAAGTATTGGACAAATGCTTGGAGATCTACCCTACATGCAGGCTGAACTATTGATGGTTTCCAAGGAGCCCATCGAGGTTCCTTACAACATTACCGTCATTGAAAATAGGAAGCTAGTTGGAGAAAGTAACACAGCGCTGTTTGTTGGTGCTAACCTACTTGGTAGACCTGAGGTACGTATAGAACCTTTTTTTATGGGGTAAAATCATCTAATTACTTTTCCTGCCTTTGGTGAGGCAAGAGAGAGCGCCAGACTTTTACTGACTAAAAACCACCGCGGTCCTACTCCTACTTTTCTAGCCGAAGCCCCGGTAAACACGTTATGTAGTCCGCAGCTCCGGACATATAGAACCTAAGTTGATAAGTCAGCACAGTTGAATGCTTGCTACTTACCTATTTCTTTTTCTAAATAGATCCTTCACCAAGCAGCCGGTACCCTACGTGACAAGGCCTTTATAATGAGTCGTGAAAAGGACTACCCTAAGAAAATCACCAACAAATACGACATCGTGACTGTTTATGATACAGGCTTTGAATATATGGTGCTTTTAAGAAACCGTGTAGAAGTCAAACCAGCCAAGTTCATTAGAATCTTAGCTGCTGATGATAGTTTCTCGTGGGTAGACAAAGTCAAGGAAGAACTCAATGAAGGCCAGAAAGTGGTACTTTACGCTCAAGATGAACCTATCAACGGTATCTTAGGATTAGTGAACTGTTTGAGGAAGGAGCCTGGTGGTGAGATCGTGTATGGTCTCTTTATTTCTGACCCATCTGCTCCGCCGTTCAACCCTGACTTGGAGTTTTATGAAGAACAGCTGAAAAAGGATTTGGCTTTCAACGTATATAAGGATGTAAGTAATATAATTGCGATTGCAAAGATTTACATGAAAATGTGAAGAAGTATCATTTTTATTAATTTCTCTCTAGGGCCAATGGGGGACTTATCGTCATCTTCTCTTGGATGACTTAGAAACAGTTCCCGCAAACCACGCCTATGTCAATGCCCTTACCATCGGAGATCTTTCCTCGCTGACATGGGTCGAAGGAACCATCAGGGACAACCATGTGTTCAAGGACAAAGAAAAAATGCTTATTCACGTAAGAAACAAATAAGGTTTTCTCACAACATCTTTGCTTTAACTGTCCGTAACTGTATAAAATAATAATCTTTCATCATCAGGTATACTGCGCTGCCTTAAACTTCCGCGACGTCATGACGGCTATTGGTCGTGTCACAGTCGATGCTATTGATAGCGGTCGTCTTGCACAGGAATGCGTTAAAGGCATTGAAGTAGTCGGAAAGACCGTCAAGTTAGTTTATGTTATTCTTTTTTATGATATAAGCTTTTAAACGAGCTGACGTGTCACTTGATGGTAAGCAATCGCCGCCACCCATGGACACCCAAAACACTAGAAGCGTCACAAGTGCATTGCCAGCCTATTGACGGTTAGGGATTTAAGGGTTGTAGGGGAATCGAGGAAATGGGAAGATTGAGAAGAAGGGTAATTGGGCCTTCGGTAACCTCACTTACACAACGATACACAACGCAATCGTTAATATCACTTCAGTCGAGCCGGCCCATTCGTGCCGAAGCATGGCTGTCCCACACTTGAAATTCTGCATGTAAAATACCAATTTAATAACTTTACGAATGAGTATATATTGATAAATTCTATTCTTCCATTTTAGTTAATTTTATAAATACATTAAAGCGTATTAATATTGATGTTAATTTGTATAGCGGTACTCGTGTGATGGGAGATGTCCGTAACCGTGGCATAGCGAACTTGGTTGAGGGAGACAGGCTGAGCTTGTGCCCCATCCCTGACGAGTGGAGCTTCGAAGAAGCGGCTACTGTACCTGTCGCTTATAAAACTGTGTATTACGCTATGGTAAGTTGTGTGTATAGTGATGTACTATATTATTAAATAGATTTTCCGCATAATACAAAATATTAGTAACTCAAGTCGAAGGATTTTGCAGACCAAAAACGAAGGGATATTAAAAATCTATATTTTTTGCTATGTTTTCTCTCAGTTCATGTTGGGTGAGATGCAACGTGGAGAGTCCATCCTCATCCACGCAGGTTCTGGCGGAGTAGGACAGGCCGCCATCAACGTGGCGCTCTACTACGGCTGCGAGGTCTTCACCACCGTCGGTACTGCGGAGAAGAGAGCCTTCATCAAGAAGCTGTTCCCACAACTTAAAGACAGCCACATCGGTAACTCTCGTGATACTTCTTTTGAAGACATGATCAGACGTGAGACCAACGGTAAAGGTGTCGACCTGGTGCTCAACTCTTTGTCTGATGATAAACTACAGGTTAGTTACTGTCACATTATTATTCGTTATTAATAACCGTAGTTGCATTTATAAAAGTCTATCTATATATTTGGTCCTCTAAAGCTCCTATTCATCATCATCATCATCAGCCTGTTCTCGTCCACTGCTGGACATAGGTCTCTCCAATGGCACGCCACTGAGCTCGATCTTCAACTCTACACATCCAACCACTACCAGCCACCTTGCCGATACTGTTATTTCACTCAAGCTCCTAATGTTTTACATAAATTGTTCAGGCCTCCGTCCGCTGCCTGGCATTTAGAGGTCGTTTCCTCGAGATCGGCAAGTTCGACATCAGTAGCAACACTGCCATTGCCTTATACTTCAGAACAAAGGAAATCAGCTTCTACGGTGTCATGTTGAACTATATTTACAAGCAGGACATCAAAGTCAGAAAGGTCAGTTACTCTTGTTATATGTATACTTTAATTTGTATGTTACAGAGACTAATGGTGTTTTTCCACCAGAGATGTGCTATGTAGCTATGCTACGAAGATGTAACAGCTAAACTGTGAAACTATGTGACCGTTCCACCGATACTAAGATGTGCTATGAAGATGCGCCGCCGCAAAATAGCTGTGCGAGAAAGATGCGCAGTTCGAGTATGAGATGTATCGGTCATCTGGTTAATTTAAAAAACTCAATTACTTTTATTCTGCCTTTTTAAACAAGCATTTAGCACAAACTGATAATAAAAACATATTTTGCGAAAGTTGTACTATGTATCTGTGAATACATAGTGAATTCTAATCGTTAAGAGTATACTTATTTGTGTTATTTTAGCGTTTGCAAGATCTACTTCTGAACGGCATTGAAAATGGCGCCGTCAGACCTCTGACTTACTGCACGTTTAAGGCCAACGAAGTGGAAAATGCCTTCCGTTACATGGCTGCCGGTAAACACATTGGAAAGGTAAGTGTGTATTGATACAGAAAGGAGAAGGGGACTTCTCTATACGTTTCTGGGTCCAGGTGTTAACTGAATCAAACTAGTCTTATTTGTAAGAGGATATAATAACAAGGCCTCACTGAAAATTTGGTGAAATTTGGCTATCCAGAAATCAAGTTATATGTACCTAATGTAGTAAAAGTGAGGTTATATTACATACAACATTTTGTTTTTTGTGTTTTTTACGAAATACTTTTGAATAGTTTTGGTTGTGTTATGGTTTTAAGCAAGGAGCGTGTGTGACGTGTCGAAGATCTGACACGTTTGGCTCTCCAGCGCCCCGAACAGTCGCTACAGTCGAAGACAAGTTTTTACATTCAATATTCTGCACTTAGGGTCTATGCACACCACGTTTTATAAACGTTTTTCTCCTACAGTGCAGTTTGTTGTCGTTTGTATCGATACAAACGCGCGGCACCAGCGCGTGTGTATCGATAACACGCGCGTTTGCATCGCTTCCGCATCGCTACACACGCGCGTCAGGTGTGCAAAGGTCTACAGGCCGCGTCTAACTTGCGTGCGTATCGCGTCTGCAGCGTTACAGACGCGATACGCACGCAAGTATCGCGTCTGTAACGCTACAAACGCGTGTCGACGGTGCGTTTAAAAAACGTGTGCATAGGCCCTTAGAAGCAGTAGACACTAATCTTTTAAAAACTAAAAACCGGCCAAGTGCGAGTCGGACTCGCACATGAAGGGTTCCGTAACAGCAAGTAGATAATATAATATAAGTTGGTTTTACATAGTGTTTGTATGAACGACAAAGTTATATTTGCTGTTTTTGAAAATGTTTTATTTCTTAAAAACTAATGATGATATCTGGTTCAAACCAATTTTCGTTGTTAGTTTCTATTGAAATCTACAGTATAAATTTTTTTGAGTTTTCTCACTCTCTTATTTTAAAAGTTAGAGGGGGGAACACTCATTTTCCACTTTGGAAGCGTCTATCTTTCAAACGATTGATTTTGACGAAAAATGGTTTCAGGAACCTTAATGTCTTTTTTAAAGACCTATCCATAGACACACATCACGGATATGTTAGATTAAAAAAAAAATTTTGAATCAGTTCCATGTATGGAGTGCCATGGAGCCCCCTTTAATTTGTAAATTTATTGATTTTTATTTAAAATCTGAATAGCGGTTACCGAAATACATCAACCTACAAAGTTTTAACTATGTAGGCCCAACAGTTTCGGAAATAAATAGCTGTGACATACGGACGGACAGACAGACAGACATGACGAATCTATAAGGGTTCCGTTTTTTGCCATTTGGCTACGGAACCCTAAAAAGGGATAGGAGGATATATAAATAAAATACCAATATTAGTATAAATTATGTATTATTCATCTCTATATATAAAAATCAATTGCTGTTCGTTAGTCTCACTAAAACTCGAGAACAAAATTTTGGTCTTGAATTATTTGTGCAAGTCCAGGGCAGGTCTAAAAGGTGAGAAAAAAAATGTTTGAGGCGGTACGAAGTTTGCCGGGTCAGCTAGTCTTCAATAATTAGGAGAATGTCATCTAAGAATTGTGTAGGGGGTCGGGGTACGTATATTTTCTTGGTATCTTTCCCAACTCAGATACCATATTATACAGGCTGCACGCCACTGACGAATAACAGATAAAATCGCCACATCTTCCAAGACTCTTTTGCCAATAGAGTTACTGCGACCAGTCGCAATCGTACAATTTACACAGCGATCTATGTCGTCAATATCCGATTGATAGGCTTAAACAGTTGTCCAAAATAGAGAGTCAGGTAATTTAGAGATGCAAGATCCGTCAAAAGTCCTTTATAAAGCCGAGGTCGTGGGGTTTAACAATAAAACATGGAAAATACGTGCGCACTCAGAACGAAACACAACGAACGAGTGTCATCTGTCAATCGGTGACTGACTGATGTCAGACAGAAGTGTTTTAAGAAGTTTAAATCACAGAGTACGTTATACATAAATGATTAAATAATCATTAATGTTTTATAACTTAATTTAAGTTTTCTCGCTTCCCAGATAGAAACAAGGTACCATATTTTGTGATTTCCTTTAGAAAAATATGACGGTTTTTTTAATATACATTTCAACTAGTTAACTTCTTTGCCCAAAAGTCCCCTTCTCCGATCTTAATTTCATTATTTGGATCTTTCTTCATCCGCAACTTATTTTCTATTAAATTAAATTGTTTTTCTAACAATACCAGTTGATTGAAATAATCTGATATTAAACCATTTACTTATTTATTAATTTGTCTTGTTCTAGGTGATCGTTAAAATCCGTGAAGAAGAGCGCGGCAGTGGTCCTGTTAGACCAGTCCCGACACCTATTGATGCTGTACCTAGGTACGATATTACAGCAGTAATAGTGTACAATATTACCTTATCGTATTGTGGCAACACATGACAAGTGACAGATGATAGAAATCGCACATAGACGATCGACGATCAAATCAACTGATGACGTTACAAATCCTACATCGCACATATGAAGTTTACAAGCGAATAAACATGGATAATCCCAACGAACAAAAGTCGGGCAGAAAGCCCGTTTAGATGATCCTGCTTTTCTCAGTTCTCTTTGAGTATTGTAAATTTAGAATTTGGTTTAACTATATGCTTTACCCCTTTAGGTCATAATTCTGCCATTCCAAATTCTTCTTTAACCCAACGTACTAACGTCTCTTTCACCAGGTATATCTGTCATGAAGACCACGTGTATGTATTGGTCGGTGGTCTCGGAGGCTTCGGGCTGGAGCTGGCTGACTGGCTCATCATAAGAGGCGCAAGGAAGATTTTGCTCAATTCCCGCAGAGGCATCACCAACGGATACCAGTCATCACGATTGAGGTATTTGCCTTTCAAATCTGTTTTACTTTTACTCAAAGTAATTTAGATTATAATTAAACGAGTTTTCTCCAGAATAATTAATAATAATTGACTGCCTCATTAATCAAGTGGTCGCAAGCGCGACTGTCGGACAAGGGTCTTGTCGCGAGACGATCTCCGGCCACCGTAAGCGCGAGACGATCTCCGGCCACCGTAAGTGCGGGCCTGCGGACGGCGAGCAAGGGTAGCTCACCGCCCGAACAGAACCAGACCCGTGCGTGCGGCGCGTCGCGTTCCGCGCGCGCCTCAAAGAGCCATCAGACCACCACAGATGGGGCCCAACAGGGCTGATGCCTGATCCGGAGCTGCGGACTACCTAGCGGGTTTACCGGGGCTCCGGCTCGAAAAGCAGGAGAAGGAACGGGATGGTTTTTAGTCAGTAAGAGTCTGACACTCCCTCTCGCCTCGCCCAAGGCGAGAAAAGTCATTGGATGATTTTCCCCCTCAAAAAAAAAAAAAAAAAAAAAAAGGACCTTGTGTTCGGGCAAAATATAACTGGGCTTTTTTTCGGTTTTACGAAATTTTCTTAGTATTGGCGCGGAGTCTGGAATTGTGTTCAGTATATAACAATATGCTCACCGCCTATTACATGGGACTTAAAACACAAATGATGAAAAGTTGATGTACAATGTATAGCGGCATTACGTGCCGTAATGAGCACCTCTGCCTACCTTTTCGGGTATAAAAAGCGTGATGTTATTTATTATTATTTATTTTATTTTCAGCCATGGTCGTCCCACTGCAGGGCAAAGGCCTCCCTACCCTCCTTCCACTCGTCTCTATCCAGAGCTTTCTGTGGCCAATCCTTTTAATAATTAATAATCTATTGGAATTTATTTAGGACCTGGGCAACATACGGTGCTGACGTCCAGATTTCAACACATGACGTCACCACTGAGACTGGATGCGAAGAAATGCTTAAGATGGCACTCAGTATGGGACCTGTACATGCTATCTTCAACTTGGCAGTCGTCCTTAGTGACTCTATCTTCGAAAACCAAACTCCAGAAAGCTTTAAAATATCGTTCTCACCAAAGGGGCTTGGTACCATACATTTGGATAAACTGTCGAGGAAATTGTGTCCAGACTTAGAGTGAGTATCAATTATTTATTTATTTATTTAGTAGAAAACATGCATAATACATGCAATTACATTTTAAGCCATTATACAGTTAAAGTGATATATTGATAAAAAAATACCTACAATAATTTTAACAACTTAAAACTAATTCAACAGTGATTCATCTTCTCACACATTCTTAAACATTCACGACATATATCCTTCCATCTTGCTGCGATCAAGTCAGTATATACAGATTTTCAGGGTTTGTTAAACGTATAATGTATGGTATTATCTTTAGAAAGTTCTTCAATAAAAATGTCACCACAAACAGCGTAATATTTGAACCATTCCATTTTCTAACCCTAGAGATTTTGTGATCTTCTCATCTGTATCCTGTGGTCGTGGTAATGCTGGTCAGACCAACTACGGTTACTCTAACTCTGTGATGGAGAGGATCTGTGAAGAGAGGAAGAAGCTTGGCTTCCCAGCCCTGGCTATGCAGTGGGGAGCTATTGCAGATGTTAGTAAGCGATAGCTTAATTCATTTTTACTTTTATATTTTCTTAATTAACCCTAATCTGAATGGGTAACAGTTGATCTTCGAGTAGATCTAAGGAAATATTCGGACACCTAAAGTATTCCAAAAAATGGTTTTCGTATTTAAAATAACCCACTGGTCAATAGTTATAAGTTGATCTGTAAGTCAATGTGTGCACATAATCAAAAACCAATACAGCCGTGACCATTTTATACTGTTTTTTTTAACCGATATTCTTCAGTGAAGTTTTTTATTTATTTAAAAATGGAATGTTTGAATGATATCTATATTTCAGAAAGAATTGGCAGGTGATAAAAAACAGGCGGAATAAGTAAAGGAATGTTGATTTCCAAAAGATTTAAAGATCAAACCCTGTATAATGTCCTACAGGTAGGTTTGGTAGCCGACTTGCAAGAAGAAGACATCCAGCTGGAGATTGCCGGCACCCTGCAGCAGAGGATATCTTCTTGCTTGAGTGTTCTCGACAAGCTCATGAAGCAGGATGTCCCCATCGTGTCATCCATCGTGGTAGCTGAGAAGAAGGCTGGAGCCGAAGGATGTACCAATGCAGTAGATGCAGTGGCACAAATTTTGGGTAAGACTGAGTTTCCCCATTAATACAGCTAATTTTGTGTAGTTCTTAATACTAAATCATCATTTATACTACACTAGCAAACCCGGCGAACTCCGTTTCGCCACCAATGATTTTCCCTGGTTTCCTGCTTTTCTCTTGATTTTTTGCTGAATTTTCTTTGCTATAAACCTCACGGAGCCCGAGACCTTTCCACCGAATGCAAAACCGTGGAAATCGGTTCGTGCGTTTTAGAGTTATAGCGTCAGAAAGGAAAACCCGACTTATTTTTTGTATTATAGAAGATTAGATCCTTTGTTTAGCGATACATATTGTTCTTTTAACAAATGATAGCAGAAGTTATACCTACTAAAAGACTTACATAGCCTACACTTTAAATATTCAGATTCACCAGTACAGATTCTATGTATCTTCACCAGGTATCAAAGATTTGAAGACGGTATCACAACAAAGCACTCTGGCTGAGTTGGGTATGGACAGTATGATGGCTTTAGAGATCAATCAGACTCTGGAGAGAGAATTCGAGATTTTCCTTACAGCTCGAGATATTAGAACCTTGACATTCACGAGGTAAGTCTACAACAAAAACATTCGGATGTTTTTTTTTTATAAATATGAAGACTGTATGTAATTGTAAAAGGCCCCATTGTAGGCCATCGTCGCTTGTGCTGTGCTCCGTAGCAGGTCTAATTAGAGGACTCGGTGACCCTTTATAGGTGCTGAGGATAGTCACCGGGTGGGTTTTAGTGGGGTAAAAATCTCAAACTTCCTAGTCTTTTTCCCCAAAAAGCTAGGCGCTTTATGAAAGTTTCCTCCCGCAATAAAAAAGGCCATCGTCGCTTATCATCAGGCGAGATAGCAAAATGCCGACTAATAAAAAAAAGCTTGGGAAATATTCAGCTGCTAGGTTTATCAACTATGCGGTTGAATCGGCTTATGTTTTATATTTATAACATGTGAAGCTAGAATTCATTAGTTTCTTCTTCCAGACTAGCAGAGCTTACAGAACGACATGAAGCTTCATCCTCTGCATCAGCATCTAACCCTACTAACCTGGAAGGCGTTGGTCTTCGTGTGTTGATGAGGAACTTTGGAGATAAGAAAACCGCTTCAGAACCTTATGTGTATATGCCTACCATGGTCAGCGATGGAATCGAGGCGAGTGTATACTTTAAGGTACAATTCCCAGACGGGCTGCAGACTACAAACTGCAACCTCAACGTGCCTCCTGCAATGTGCGGCCGCGGCACGCAGCGACCGTAGACTGCAGCGCAAGTCTGTCAGTCGTTCTGCCTCGCATGAAGCTACTGGAATAATTGAGGCCCGGTTCAGTGCATTGTGCAGCGACGGCATGCAACCGCAGTTGGACCGGCCGCAGCCGGTAGCCACAGTGTCGCGTGCGGTTGCAGTCTGCGGCCCGTTTCGGAATTGTACCTTTATGATGATGATGATGATGAGATAGTTTCAAAATATCATCATTTACTGTATTGTGCTTTGATTTTGTCAGGATGAGGGACTAGAGACTACCCACGCTATGGACCGCGTGATGTTCATGCTGCCAGGGATAGAAGGCTATGCAGCAACGCTGGAGCAGCTCTGTAGAGGACTAGAGATCAAAGCTTGTGTGCTACAGCTCGGTGTGGACCACAAGAATGAGAACATGGACCAGATGGTCAACAGGTTATACAAGGTGAATATTTTAACTATGCTATTTTGTTTGTAGTTATTTATGTATGAGTCACAAAATATTGTCCAAAATACTTTTGCATCGTATCGTAACGCCTTTTTAATCCCGAAGAAGTAGGCAGAGGTGCACATTACGACACATAACACAATTACACAGTGTACGCCACCCACTTTTTACCATTTGTGTTATAAGTCCCATGTAATAGGGGGTGATCCTATTGCCATGCCACTGGGCACAATTCCAGACTCCGTGCTACTACTGAGAAATTTTCGAAAAACCGAAAAAAGATACAACCGGGAATCGCACTGAAGACCACACAACCAACGAGGCAGTCACTCACTTCTAACATTTTACTAATTTTATTTTCTCCACAGACGGTGATCTCGAAGCTAACACCTGGTGCTCCATTCTGGCTTCTGGGATACAGTTACGGTTCTCTCCTCACTTTGGAGCTGGCTTCGAGGTTGGAGGAAGCAGGTGAGAAGACCAAAATGTTCACATTCACAAGAATGTGCATCAGCTCTACCAAGCCATCTCATCTCTTAGTGGTTTTTTGGTTGCTATTTGTTATTTATTGTATTATTGTTTTGTGTAAAGAATTTAAATTAAGTAAAAAAAAGTATTACACTAGACATACTAATCTGATTTATTTCTTCCAGGTTTCAAGGGAACAGTGTTCTGTCTGGACGGTGCCCCTGATTTCCTCTACGCTATAATTTCGAAGACCATGAACATTAACAATGACTTCCAACTGCAGAACAGCTTGCTATGTCAGGCTGTGAGTATTGTTGCCCCTACCCTAGATGTTGCCAACGAGGTTACGGACAAACTCAATGAAATCGAGTCTTATGAAGAAAGAATTGCTTTGGCGGTCAAAATGACACCGATACAGAACAAATATTCAGACGAGTTCTTCGCGAACATCGCTAGAGCTTGCTTCGACAGGCTGAAGACCATCCTGGACTTCGACCCGAAGGCCTTCAGGAAGCTGCAGTCCCCCGTCATCCTCCTTCGTCCCAAGGAGAACCCGTCCTTCGTAGCGGTAGAAGAGAACTACGGACTCGACAAGTACACGGAGAACAGTGTCACCGTGCACTTCCTGGAGGGGAACCACGTGTCCATCATTGAGAACAAGGACTGTGCCAACATCATCAACAGGGTCTTGGTCGAGAACAAAGAAGGGACGAGCAGCTCATAACTTAATACTAGTGGTCGCCTAGTGGTCGAAATTCGACCATATACGATTTAATTTACAATACCACTTAACATACGTTCAAGGATATTTTTTATTTAACTCAAACTCAAACAAACTCTTTTATAAAACTCTATTCATATGAGACGTCAGAATATCATCGCAATGTCTATTGATTTTGACGTTTTGTCAAATACGATCAGATACTATGCATGTGTGTGTAATGTTTTATTTATTGATTTAATGTACTTTATAAGCATTATTTTTGAAAAATATTAGCGTATTGCACTCATCCTACACATAAACTATAAGTGTACCAAATTTTATGCTCCTACGTCCGCGCAATTTTCGTAAAAAGCGGTCCAAAGTTTTTGCTTCACGTATTAATATATAGACTTAATATATGTTTAGTATTGTATGTAAGCAGAACTTGCATTGTAGACAATTCCAATAAAAAAATATTTCGTAATGAAATTTTAAATCATTAAAAATTACAATCTAACTATAATGTGGTTATAGATCTGCCATTAAATTGTTGAATTTAACCTGTTTATTAGTAGTCAATAAACTGATAGCCTTAAGATCTGTCTGCGGACGGCGAACAAGGGTAGCTCGTCGCCCGACCTGGTTCTGGTCGGTATGTGTATGTATGACCTGTGCGTATGGTGTGCCGCGTTCCACGCGCACCTCATAGAGCCATCAGACCACTACAGATGGGGTCCAGTAGGGTTGATGCCCGATCCGGAGCTGCGGGTTTATTTTACTGAATTAATTATTGTTTACACAAATAATTAAACAGTTTATAGTTTTGAAGTTAATAAACATTTGTTTTCTGTATTTTATTGTTTTATTTTATTACCTACTAACTACCTATACTACTTACTACCTACTACTACATATTCATATGTATTATACCAATGTACCAATTTTTGGAATAATAATAATTTATATAGCGGTGGTGTCGTAGTAAACTCGATTCGAAAATATTAAAATACAAGCCGAAATATTATAGGATGGCAATAATACATTGGAATAATAATACAATCCTAATTTGTATTAGTCAAGACTATTATATGGTAATAATATTATAATATACTCGTTTGAATTTAAACTACTATTTTAATTGAAATTGTTACAAGAACTTGATCTTCTCGCTCCATACAAGTAAGTGTCAGAAGGTAGATCATACGATTATTTTTTGTGAATTTATAGTCTACATCTGTCCACACCACTGAATTAAAAATGAATGAGGAGTATATTTTTTTTGGGAGGGAAACCGTTCCAATGCATCTTCTTGCCTTGGGTGAGACAAAAGGAAGTGTCAGAATTTTTCTGTGTAAAAACCACCCTGTTCCTACTCCTGGTCTTCAAACCAGAGTCCCGGTAATCCACTAGGTAGTCCGCAGCTCCGGGTTGAGCATTAGCCCTACTGGGCCCCATATATGGTGGTCTGACGGCTCTTTGGGGCGCGTATTAAACGCGACGCACCGTACGCACGTTTCTGTTTTGGTCGGGTGGCGAGCTACTCGTCTTCGCCATCCCCAGAACTGCATTTATGGTGGCCGGAGATTGTCACGTGATCCCTGATGCCCCGAGTGTCAACAGCAGCCAGTCTCAACGGCTGGAGCGGGAGAAGGTTCGTTCCCTCACGTGCCCCACCTCCTCCTTAACTAGCATGACTGCTTCGCAAAAAAGAATAGAGAGTGATATAGGCTATTTTTGCTTTTGAACACGCAGACAAATTCGGATTCGTCGGCGGGCAAATTGGCTGGTAAAAAAGAGTTTAGAGTTTTCGAATAGTTTTATTACATAGAGCGGCAAACGTGCAGACAAATCACCTGGTGATTAGCAATCGGCGTCACACTTCTACCGCATTAGGCGAGGCGAGAGGGAGTATCAGACTCTTACCAACTAAAAGCCCCGGTAAACCGCTATGTAGTCCGTAGAGAAGAGTTGCAAGCGCATTGTCAACCTTTTGGAGACCAATTTGGAAACTTGAAGGGAGGGGCAATACATTATGCTCCCAATAACAGTTACACACTGTGAAATTATTTCACACAAGCTATGCGTGAGGCCATGGTATCCACTCCGGTTAAACAGGCCTACTCGTGCCGAAGCATTGAACTCTCACCTGTTATAAACATTGATGGTTTAATTAAAATGAATGGCATTTGTTAGTGAAAGTTTCCTATTACCATTATGGTAATATCTGGGAACGTGTCGAACGAAAATACATTTACCTTTGAAGGTGGTTTTCTTTTCAACAGGTTATTAAACAATCAATATACTAGTTAAGATCAATCAACAATCCTCTGATGTGATGTTGACGACGACTACTGCAAGCTAAATCTTGTAGACAGATAACGTTGACAAACAAAATTTCTTCGTTATCTTTTAAAATATTAAGCAATATTCCGAAACTGCAGGCTAGCGGGTTTACCGTGGCTCGAAACGCAGGAGTAGGAACGGGGTGGTTTTTAGTCAGTAATATTCTGACATTCCCCCTCGCCTCGCCCAAGGCGAGAAAATTCATTGGATGATATTATTACCCCCTTAAAATATGTTGTGCAACATATCGCGCGCCAAATGTTGCAAAGTGTGTATACAATGATTACATAAACAGACCTTGATCTTCAGTTCACTACGCATCACAGTGTTTTAGAAACCCCGATTTTGTCTCATGCCCTTTTTATTGTTAAAATCGTTAGTATATATCATTCTAAGCATCACAGCGAAAATCCGGCATCGATACGACTTTTAGTTTTGCCAAAAAAATCTATCGAAAGTCTCCCTATATCCGGGTCCGAAAAATCACAAAAATGTAAATATAAAATAAAATATACAATTATTTAAAAAAAATAAAATAAAGTTAAGTTGGCACTCAAAACAAGAATCATTCTGTCTATTTTTGGAATATGTAATGTTAATAGATTATGAAATAATCATTGTTTTTAGTATTTCTTTTATATTTTTTATTTCAAGTTTAACGCCATATTAGATTGAGATATTTATATAGTATTCTCTTCATACGTTAATCTATCAACATAAAAAAAATCACAATCTAATTCCGCGTTATTCAAAAGTTATTGGATTTTTTTTATTTTGGGTTAGGGTTGTCACCTCCGAATATCTGGATTTATATTTTTTTTATCGGCGGTTAAGACGCATGTCAGTAAAAGTATTATGGTTCTTAGCTTACATTCGGAAAAAAAATATTTTTAATAAATATATATATTTTAAATATAAATATATATACATATACATATATTATATATATAATAAATATATATTGTTTATTGTTGTCATGCTTTTTTAGGTTTTATAGACCGTGCCTGTATTTGTTCGTTTTTTAAACTTAAAAATACTGGCACATAACATAATTATTGTTTTTATATAGGGGCAACTACCCAAACGCTAGCACTGCACCAAATTATCAGCACTCTGAATAAATCAACGAATTCTAAGGTTTTCACTTACTAATATGGGTTTCTACACTTATAAATAAATAAATGCATGTTTTTGGAATACATTTATTGGGAAAATCATACTTTGAGACCTCAAATTGGTGGAAATTTTGTAAAAAAACTTTTGTGTCTTGCAGTTTCTTCTGTTTTTGGCGGTTTCTTGTGATCGCTGGTAATTTCACGTGTTTACATTTTATGATATATCGTATATTTTACAAATTTAATATTGAAGCTACTGATTTCTCTGATATTTGAGATAATTTTTGATGATAATCTGAAGAGTAGAATTTGAGGTTTTGGTGATTAATTGGTAAAATACGTAGTGCTGATAAATGGATCGAATATTTTGTAAATTCTAATTTATCAGCACTGGTGCTGATAAATGGAAAAAAGTACATAAATACTAATTTCATATTTTTTAATGTAAATTATGTTTATTTCATGCAAATAATAAATTTTGTTTTGTAAAAGTAGTTTATACCATCAAAATCCAAATGTTAGCATGGTGCTGATAATTGGATCAGAAGCATGCTGATAAATTGGTTTCCCTAGAATTTCATCATCTCTTCTTATTTCTTTTTATTTATTTTTTCTCTTCTTATTTTTTGTTTTATTACCAGTAATATTAGCAAAAGATTTTGTAGATGGTATGCAAGCTACGACAACTTCTAAAACAAATAAACAATGTTATAATAATACTGGAGATTGTCTTAGTAGTGCGCAATTGGTATGTCTTGATAGTCAACAATATTTACAAACACCAGTCAAATTACAGGACATTTTGATTACTGAAAACACATCTGAACGGAAAGGTGTTAAAAAATTACGTAATCGTGCAATAGACCATCGTAATTCATTGTCGTGAAATAGACTAAACAATTTAATACGAGAAAATATGTCAACAAAAGTAGGTATACTTGTGTTTTCATGCGATGGCCAAGTCAATCTATTTTATTTAAAACGTAAAATTAATGTAATATTGATATGATAACAATTTACATTATAACTTAAGACAGAAGGTCTCTTAAGTAGGGACTAAATAAAATAACCGACTTGGTATTACATGGATCTCACATTTTTTTACGGTACATAAACTGATGAGGTGTGCGACTTGGATTTTTTTACAGAACGTTTTTGATGGTATCTCACTTCTTTTTGTAGATTCAATTATTCCATTAAACAATAAAATGTAACTGCATCAATAACTTTTACAAAGTTATTCTCTCTTTATCTCATACATTTATATGGGTTTACAAAGTTATTGGTGTGATGAAATTGTAACTGTATCAATAACTTTGTAACCCCATACATTATTATAGGATTACAAAGTTATTGATGCAGTTGATGTATCTAAAAAACTGGACTGAATTAACAAAATAATTGATTTTTTACTTAATGTAGATACTAAATACTAATTTTATGCAAAAATTTTAAGCTTCTATGTCTGTTAAAAGTGCCTTATACTTTTGATGATCTGTCAAACAGTGACAAAATTTCGAAACTTTAACGTGTTATAATTCTTAAAGTAATGGTTAAAATTCAATGAAAATTCAAATATACCATGTTTGTACAATGCCTGCTTAGTATTTGGAAATTCATGCTTCTTGTTTTATCCACAATGAAGTTATAGGCGGTCGAAATTGGCCTGAATGGCTTCGAGAAAAGGATGGTACGGCAGTGACGCTTTTTTTTGCTCGACTTATACAGATAAAAGTATTATTAGATGATAAGTAATTGTCTTGTTATCTACTTACTAACTATATAAAAAATAAATAAAAACAGATTTTAATAATGTAACTAATTTTTTTTATGTAATTCCTAACAGTGATAGTTAGGTGCTGATAATTGGGTCACTCTATGCTAGTAATTGGTGGAGATGGTGCCAGTAATTGGTGACAGACCCATTTTTTATTCTTACTTGTCTAAATAATCTTGGATAGAGGTTAATCATGTTTTTCTTTTATTATCGTCTTCCTTATTACATATTATAACTATAAAATTTGCCTTAACGGACAAAAGCCTTTTTTTCACAATAATACATTGGCTTAAATTAGGACTAACTCTTAAAGTGCTGATAATTGGGTACTTTACCCTATTGGGTTACTATGTTGATATGGCGTCAATAAATTAAAAGCAAATCAATTAATAGAAGGCAAATGTTATGCGGAACTATAAATAATATTTTTATTTGTGATTTAGTTTTGTGACAACCCTAAGTCTAAAAAATCCGGATGTTATCAGGATATAACAAAAACTCTTAATAACTTTCGAATAACGCGGAATTAGATTGTGATTTTTTTATGTTGATAGATTAACGTATGAAGAGTATACTATATAAATATCTCAATCTAATATGGCGTTAAACTTGAAATAAAAAATACAAAAGAAATACATAAAAACAATGATTATTTCATAATCTATTAACATTACATATTCCAAAAATGGACAGAATGTTTCTTGTTTTGAGTGCCAACTTACCTTAATTTTATTTTTTTAAATAATTGTATAATTTATTTTATATTTACATTTTTGTGATTTTTCGGACCCGGATATAGGGAGACTTTAGAATTTTTTTTTGGCAAAACTAAAAGTCGTATCGATGCCGGATTTTCGCTGTGATGCTTAGAATGATATATACTAACGATTTTAACAATAAAAAGGGCATGAGACAAAATCGGGGTTTCTAAAACACTGTGCGCATGTGATATTTTAATTCATTAAATTAAACAATACTCGTCTTGACTAAATTACACTAAAGCGGAGAAACTTAAAAATTTTAATAAAACTCGTACATTTTATTTAGTAAGCATTGAATTGTAATATACACAAGACATTACGTTAATTGCAAAAAGTAGAATAGGATAATCTGAGTGAAACAATTGTTTACCAAAAAAGTTATTGTGTGATTAAAAATGGCGCCGACAACTATAGCTGAGGATAGGCTGCAGTCGGGACACCGGCTGTCGCACCCTCCGCCCGGAGACGAGGTCCTCATCACAGGCGTGTCGGGATACTTCCCCGACTCGGACTCCGTCATACACCTGCAGGAAAACCTTTTTAATAAGGTACGTTACTATCAGCTATTCTTAATACTCCAAAAAATCTGAACAATATTACACTAAAGGTTAGTTTAAATAAATAAAAATCGACACGTCCTAAGTATAAGTAAGTAACTGAAAAAGTTAAATTTTACAGGAGAGCGAATTTAAGATTGCAAAAATTATAAATTGTCATATCTTTGTCATTTTAAGGATTTATGGTTTGAAATTTGGTAACTGAGTTTAAAATTAAGTACAGTTTATGTTTACAAGGAAATTTTGTTTGTAAAGGTTTATGGTTTTGTTTTATAACACATAGATAATTTTACTCCGGTCTTAGAATGTATCAAAATACTCTAACTGCCACATCCACACTTTTTCAATGGAATATTTATCCTTGTAAATGCTTTAACTGCCAGATACTTACTTTTGACTAGATATTACAATGAAAGTATTTTATGTAACGGTTAGTTACCTATTTTATCACCGTGATTACAACACTAATGTTATTAATGTAACTAAATTTTATTAACTATTTTTTAATAAATCTTGTTATTTTGAAGTAAAAGGCTTAAGATACTTGATTTATTTTTATTAGGAATCAAATTAAAAACAAGATAGCAAGTAGAAAAATGAACTAAGGTCAAATTCGAAAGTGCGGCCAAAATGAAAACATATAATAATCTGTTAGTACTTGACTCCTTGAGCATTTTTTATTATGGCACCAAAACTGGGAAACCAATAACTTCGGTTTTATCCAGGGTTAAAATATATCATTTTGCGGTCATTTTCGGAAAGATTATTGTAACAATAATGGGTTATAGTATATAGTTATATTATATAGTTATGGAAAGAAAGTAAATTATAAAGGTAAATTATAAAGGATGGAATGGCTGACATTTGTCGGGCATGTCATCGCCCAGGGGAATCCATTCGACATATAATTTCGGGTTGTTCTCACTTAGCTAACGGAGAGTACTTGCATAGACACAAACTTGTAGCCAGGATTATTCATCAACAACTTGCTTTAAAATATTAACTTATTGAAACTGAAGTGCCGAATTATAAGTATCTGCCTGACCCAGTTCTTGAAAATGGAGATGTCACACTGTATTGGGATCGAACTATCATCACAGACAGGACAATTGTTGCTAACAAACCTGACATTGTGGTGATAGATCGACCAAGCCGTCGCATAATGATAATTGATATAACAATCCCACAAGTCGAGAATCTCCCGAAAGCTGAAAAAGATAAAGCCAGTAAATATCTTGATTTAGTTTATAAGGTTGTCGACATGGGGGATATAGATTTGGCAATAATTGTGCCGATAGTCGTATCTGCCAATTGCCTCAAAGCTAAAAGCCTCGACCAACATCTCGACACCCGCTAAGTATAAGTATGTATCTGCCAGATACACGAAATGGTTTTTATTGCATTTTTAGCTTCAACGTACCTGTATCTATCCAATAAAAAAATATCAAAAAAATTGTAACAGCCGAACATGGTTTTTTTCAGACGCATAAGTATTTATCTGAATTAGCTAGGAAATAAATACAACGTACAAATATGGAAGTTCCAGTTAAATAGTAGTACGCGGGGGGATCGAGACGCGGGGTGCGGGCATCTGCCGCTCGCTCAGTTCTTCGCGGTAACAGCGAGCGGCACGCGCGAGCGGTGCGTTATATTTTATTAACATAGTGAACGCTATAAATTCTTAGTATCGTTAAAGCAAAATGCAATTAAAAGGCGACAGAATCTCACCATGTCACCACCAAATGAGATTTATTCGTCACCTAGACAAAGTAAGTCCTAATGATAATTATTATGGAATTTTAGCCATTTCCGGTGCATAAGTGTGTATCTACGTAGTTACACATTTATACACTGGATTCAATTTTAATTGTAAAATGTATCTAGGCACTTAACTACTTATTCCATGGATATCGCGTAAAATTAAGGTAATTAACTAACTTATACATCGTTATACATTAAAATTCAACTAGAATATAAATATTTATCTATACACTTACATAGTTATGCTAATAATTATTTATCGTAAACAATGATGTTTAATCTGATTTTGATTGTTTTCAGATAGTTCAGTACACTACAAATACAAATGCTACAAATTGCAAGTGTTTGTGATCATGTGAACAATTTTACACCTTTTTTAAGGGTGGAAAATATTCCCCTGGCTTCTCCCGCCCCGGGCGAGGCGAGAGGGAGTGTCAGACTCTTACTGACTAAAAACCACCGCTAGCAGTCTGCAGCTCCTGGTCGGGACTTTCTCTGTGGTAGTCTGATGGCTGTTTGAGGCATCAGAACGCGGAACCCGAGGCGCCGTTCGTTCGGGTCTGGTTCCGGAAGGGCAGCGACCTTGGTTGCCGTCCGCAGGCCCGTGCTTACAATGGCCGGAGATCATCTCGCGATCCCCGACGCCAGGAGTATCTCCCGCGATGGCTGTGACATCCGGTTACATCGCCGACTACATCCAGACGTTTCCTCCCACCTTATCAGAAACAGACACCTACCGAAAGTCCCATCCCTGGCAAGCACCTGTGTCAGGCGGTATAGCGTCTCTCAAGCCGCTCCTCTTAGAGAGGACTTACTGCTGCAATAACAGCAAGTCCATGATATCATGCTGGACCTTGTCCCGGAACGCACTAATCTGGCACGGCAGCGGAGATTCGCCCTGACGACGCACATCAGCGCGCAAACTGAAGCGCTTTCGGCTCCAGATCCTACGGCGGTCATCCGGCAAGCTGCCGCCTCCTCGGAGATCGTGCGATATCCACAAATCACCCGGACTGCCTTTGAGACGTGAGCAGCTCCCGAGTTGGGTGCCGCATCAGGTTCGGCGCCGTCGCTACGCCGACGATCGATCGATCTCGATCATACCCTGAGTATGATCGAGCGAGAAGAACTGGGATGCCGTTTCCACCTTTTGCGAGGCAGTCATGCCAGCTAAGGAGGAGGAATGAACCACGTCATGCCGTAGTCATTGCGCGAGACACTCCTGGCGTCGGGGATCGCGAGATGATCTTCGGCCATCGTAAGCACGGGTCTGCGGTAGGCGATCAAGCTCGCTGCCCTTCCAGAACCAGAAACCAGGCGCCGTTTGTTCGGGACAAACGGCGCCTCGTGTTCCGCGCGTACCTCAAAGACTACCACAAATGAGGTCCAGACAAGCCTGACCCGGAGCTGCGGACTGACTAGCGGGGTACTGAGGCTCCAGATCGAAGAGCAAGAGTAGGAATGGGCTAATTTTTTGTCAGTAAGAGTCTGACACTTTCTCTCACCTCGCTCAAGGCGGGAGAAGCCATAGGATGATTTTCGCCACATTAAAAAAAAAACAACGAAGCGGGCCGTTTATCCGGTAATCGTTACCGCGTTAAACGTTAAACGGCAGCTACCTGGGCCTTCCTATTCAACCTATAACCCTTAATTTTCATAGGAAATTTTAAATAAGAAAAAAGAAACATTTAAAAATATAAAAAGCAGTAGCCCACCAGTAAATCCAAGCTACCGGCGGTCAGGGCTCAAGAGAGAGGAATTTCTGGACAATACGCGCTGTGTCCAGAAGTACTGCCTTCTGCATCAGGCTCTTGATCCAACCGTCTAACTTTAGCCTACTCAGATATTAATTCGGTTATTACTGTTATTGCTTTTTTGTTGTTTCGGTTATTTTTGGCGGTTTTGGGTATCTGTGTGCGTAGGATTGCTGATTAATTCTTAAAGATTTTTGGTGCTATGGGTTTTTGATTTCGAAATTGTCTCAAGGTGCACCGATAAACGGCTTAAGGTACGCGTCCACAGGCCCGTTTGTCTTGTATAGAAACTCATACAACTGCCCCCACTGATCCGCATCATCGGCAATGCTTACATGCGGTGCGTACTGATGACGTCATACGGAATGCGTACGATGCGTATGATGCGGGGCTGTGGATGCTTACCTTTAAACTGCGATAAATGTATTCTAAAATTTTTAAATTCGAACAAGCTTCATCCATGACCACCCCGTTTTTTAGAAAGAGGCAGTTTACAATAACTATACAGATCGAATATAATAGGGTAGATTAATTTTAAAATACTTTCAAAGATATATTGATTAAAAATATCGCGTGACGACACGTCTAGGTACATGTCATACGTAGAAATGACGTATTTGTTCCCACTCCTATATTATTTATTTATATATTTATTTACGCAATATTAAGATACACGTGTCTATTATTTTTTCATATTTATTTTATCATTCATCGACGGAATAAATAGGTTTTTAATTTTCATACCTCGGTGTATTTATTTATTATGTCCCCGTTATTTCATCCCTATATGTATATAACTATAATTTCAAAATTTAAATAATTTATATTTTATTCCAAGATGTTTATTAAGCACTCTTATTGCTCCATGAAAAATTAATTCAATCGAATTAAGTCCAAATACAGTGACGACCAACTCGTAAAAGGGACAGGACAAAGATTGATATAGGTACAAATGTAAAGAATAAAAATTCTTTCACGTTTACAGTTTCGTAACTTCCTGAAAACCCCTACTAACTTACTTGATCCATTTACTGGAAAAATCTGTCCTTCAAAGTTGAAGGCTCGATTGGGGAACCCTTTTTTATTGTTTTGAGCTCAAATACTATTACAGACCTACTCCTTGTACCCTGTTTCAGTTTAAAATACCTTTAGATATGAAAAGGTAGAAGCGAACAAAAAGTTACTAAAAGATTTTTACAAAGTTACTAAAATATCTTTTAAGTAATTTTTTGAAAGGGTTGTGAAGATATTACAGATACTGAGCTCATAGAATTCTTTTTCCTAGATTTTTCCAATTCAAGTTGCTTTTCCATACGAGATATGCTATGCTATGTCGCTGTGTATGCAT
Source organism: Spodoptera frugiperda (assembly GCF_023101765.2). Lineage (NCBI taxonomy): Eukaryota > Metazoa > Arthropoda > Insecta > Lepidoptera > Noctuidae > Spodoptera > Spodoptera frugiperda. The sequence continues at coordinate 6,277,757 of NC_064222.1, forward strand.
TGGCTTTCACCAATCATATTCATTGGTATACTTACATAACTTAACACTGGTGGAAACTGTTGCGAATTTTCCTTACACAGCTACATAGCTTAGAATCAGTGGAAACTGTCACATACTTTCACATATTAGCTATAACATCCTTTCAGCATGGCTTCATAGCAAACTTAATCCACGAACGCGAATACGATATATATATATATATATATATATATATATATATATCGTATATATATATATATGTATATATATATATATATATATATATATATATATATATAGTGCAAGTGACTTTAGTCCTAACAAGGGTTCAAATCCTATATCTCTTACTCGGCTGTAGTTCTAGCTAAATTAGATAACACGTCTTTTCTTCTGCTTTAATTATTTCTCCTGATTTATTTCGTTGCGGGACCGGTTATTCATGACCCTGGGATGCGCTGGATTTCAGTGTTCCGGTAATTTCATGGCTTATACTGAAGATCCTAGCTCACAGGAGTTGGAGAGGTTGTGGGAGATTGTCCCATTTAAAAAAAAATTATAAAGACACATACATACCCATAATCATATTTTACTCATAAAAATTCAACAAAATTCTTCTTCTTCATTCAACCACTTTATACACTTCCAATTTTATCTCAATTTGCACGCAGTATCTTTAAGTACTTACGCATCTTATAAAACACCCCAAGCGATGAGATGCACCCCTTAGGGGAGGAACGGAGGGGAGGAACGTGACCACACATACGATATTGAAGTAATGTGCCAAGAAATACACAATTATTAATTATATTTTCTTATGGGACGAGAGAGTAAAATATATAAGTCACTATTCTTATAAATTTTTCAGTGTCGTGGGACAAGAGTTTGGAATACATTATGTCGCTATCTCTATAAGTCTTCCAATTGATTTCGATCACGGTGCCAATCTGTTTAAATAGATGAGCCCACTACGTAGGAGATATTATAGTGTACAAGTGTGTGCGCAAATATAGGTGCACTCTCTGTTCCTTATTCTCTGAACGCAATGGGTTGGCAGATCTTCATGACTAGTAGAGGTAGGTGGGTATGCATGGCTTTCGAGGCGTGGGCTGGGCTAATGGTAATTTTACTTGGAAAATGCTGTTATCATTTTTGGCCAGCGCGGGCTTCGAACCCGCGTTACGTTGCACAGCAGCCAGATCACCCAATCACTGCGCCAATCTTGCAGACACCCAAACCTATATCCAACTGCTTGAGAACGTTACCCAAAATAGCAGAGCAGCTCATAACTAAATGAATCCCCGGTGTAGGCCAAAACTAGTTGGGTTACCTCATACGTATATTGCGAGTAAGCCATCATTATTAATTTAGTCAGGTCTTATGAGAGTTTTAACAAAAATAAATACACAATTTCACTTCATAATGAGTTTATTAACATTATTTATGTACATCAAGTCGTTAAAGATATGTATTCACAAACTAGTATTATTCACTATTTTATTAGTATTATCAAAATTAGTACTAGACTTACAAATCAATTTTATTTAAAATTAAATGATAATTTTCTCAATGTCAAAAAGAAACAGCTACGGTACGTAATTTTCTAAAAATTTGGCTATTTTTTGTGGTAGATCTATTGATTTTTTTTCTGCAATTACAATAAGTAATATAGGTTAATGTAAATAAGAAATTAGTAACCGATTTCAAATCCAAAATCTCTGGATCAATATTTAGATTCTGATGGTATAATAGATCTAATATCAATCCAAAAATTTGTTTTAGAACAGTTTATTAATTTCGTTCGTAAGTAAGTAAAAACTATTCAGTGTTTGTATTTACATGTAATATTGTGCTATAAGGGCTTGTTCACGGTGAACAAGAGGGCGCGGGCGCGGGTGCGGGCGCGGGCGCGATTTTGTGTTCACGTTTAATACACGTTCGCGAGCGTGGTTGTATAAGTTCAAACCTTTGAAATTACCTAACAGTGCGAGTGAATTACGCCCTCTACCGCTAGTTCAACGTCAACACACTCATATGTCTTTATGCGTTTGATATCGCCGCGCACACGCAACGCGCACCATCTCTGACTATGAGTCCCTGGCATAGCTCGAAACTAGTCGTACAACCTCGCATATTGTAAGTAAGCCATAATTATTAATTTAGTTATGTCTTTCGAGAGTTGTAACGCTACTTACACCGCACCGTGTTGTACGTGAACACTTGCCTGTAGTCCCATTATAATATGATTGATATTTAATTTCATCCGCGCCCGCGCCCGCTAGTCAGTGTGTACGAGCCCTTAGTCTTATTAAGTAAAATGCGACCATAATTATTCATTTCCTTACAAATTAATAAATGCAATGAAACAATACTCATAATGAGAAAAACAAAAAACTATCTATTACTGGGGAAAATGTATGAAGTCTCAAAAGATAATGGAAACAATTTAGAATACACCTTATTTCTTTATCATTAAGGTATGTTTTTTATTAATTAACCAATAAATGTAAATCCTAATCCACACTAAGACACTTTATAGTTGTGTTATTAAAAAAAAAAACATTTCAAAAATCATTAAGAGTGTGGATAAGTCGTGTTATAGGAAATTTTACAACTTATAAAGCGTTTAAACGAATATAAAGTCGGGATTTGTGCAGCAGTCGCTTCTTTTGTCTGGGTTTTGGGCCGCTTTCACCCATTTGCCGTGGCAGTGGGGTGCAACTAGGGCGTAGAAGCGGGTCGCGTGGCCGGGTACGCCATGCCCGCTGCAACGCCATTTAAGGTCTCGTCGAAGAGCTGCCGTCTCGCAGAGCACGCAGACTGTCGCGCCTGTGAAAAGAAATCAAGGTTTAGATTTTTAATGGAACTTTATACAGATGCTTAAACTATAAAATGTTGTGGTTTAAGACGCCCGCTTCTCATGCATGAGAATGCGGGTTCGAAAGCTACCAACGGCAAATACCAATGTGACTTTTTCCGAGTTATATATACTTTCTAAGATAATTTAGACACCATTGATAAATGGTGAAGGAAAACATCGTGAGGAAACCTGGGCTTATAAATTTAAGATCGCCAACCCAACCTAAATCGTTGGATAGTGCTAATTGCTTACCATAAGGTGATCAGTCTGTTTATACAATAAAACTATGTATAGACACTTCATCAATTACTTAGAACTTTAACTTTATTTATCTACGCTTAAAGTATAAAATGCAACAATATACACAACACAACGCTAAAATAAAATCGCCATTCTGCTTCCTAATATAAAATTACTAACCAGAGAAAGCAATAGCTACTATTATTTATGCAACTTATTCCAATTTCCTTTAGCTTCAGTGAAACTATTTATTAATTCAATAGTAAAACATCAAAATGCACTCAGGAAAGAAAACTTTACAACCTTCGTTCACAAGCAGAGGAAATGCTGAAATTGGTTTGCTTTTCCCATTTTCCTTCTAGAAATAGATGCAATGGAAAACGTACCTTCTCTTAATGCCTTATAGTCGGAGTCTGTGTGGCAAGCTTTGGATACCTTGGTGACCTCGAACTGGGCGCAGTATCTGGACAAAAGAAGGGGGGAAATGAAACATAGGGGTAAAGAATAAATCTTATTGGACGTATCGCTGTATTGAAGGTTTGATTCCGCACTGGATATTGGTGTGTATGTGTATTTTGAGTTGTTATAGTGATTATTGATTTGTATGTTTTTGACTAATCGTTTTTTTTTTTGGTTGGTGAAATTCATTTTAATTTTTTTTTTTTTGTTTATGAGGATTTTGTCATAAGTATCGTTAAAATGACATTAATAATAACGAAAAATTATGCTGTTTCGAAAGTTGACCCAATAATCTAAACTGAGATCCCTTGGTTCGATAACATCGTGCAGGCTTTTGTATGTATTACACATGTTAATAAATGATCTTTATCTTTATATTAGTGAATTATCGCCAACTTGTAATAAATTAACAAATTATTTATATACAATAATGTAATCAATAAATGTTTTAGTTCCGTATAAATTACATTATTGCAAAGATCAGTAGAGCTACTCCAGTTCTCGAATTTTCGTTTTATTGATTTATTAATGAAATTACTTAAAATAGCGTTTGATTTTTAATTTCAAATTTAAACCTATTTATTTATCTTCATTTCATTCGTTCATTTTTTTTCACGAAAGTTCGCAATAAATGGAATTGTAGTACGATATTTGCAAAGTATCGGACGAAACTTCGTTTTTCGTTGAATTAGAGTAGGCTTCCAGGTTTCAAGTTATGATGGCTATGATACTGAAAATGTGCTTATGTGGCAATAGGCTCACCGTAAAATAATCCACCTCTACCACAAATGGAGTATACTATCAAATTACTACACAGTTAAGGATGTAAACAACAGATGTATTTACTCCAAATATCCGAACCACTGGACACAAAACCTCTACTCTGTGGTGGAACAATGCAGTGAGATCAGCTTAGCCTGGACTGGTCGATCGACATCTGAGCTGTTGACATGACTACAGGAAATTAAACGCGATGCAATGCCAGCTGTGTGGTTATTGATCTGAATGCGTTTCTAAAGCACACTAACCCAGTGTGCTTTTCCAACCAGAGATGTGCTATGTAGCTATGCTAGGAAGATGTAATAGCTAAACTGGTCGGAAACGAAATGTAGCTATGCTACGAAGATGTAATAGCTAAGCTGGTCGCTAAGCAGCTCGGTGGAAACGGTAACGTGAAACGTTACCGTTATACTATAAGATAGAAGCTATACTAAGCTATGTAGCAGTGTGAGGAAGATGCGTAGCTCGAATATGCGATGTATTGATGGTTGGGAAGCCACCTGCACGCATCTTTCCATATAAAAAACATAGCTTAGCTGAGTCCGTTTTCACTAGTGCTAAGCTATGTGTACCAATGAATATGTTTGGTGGAAGCCAAACGCATCCACAGCAACTTAGCATAGCACATCTCTGGTGGAAAAGCACCCTCATTTAGAACTCCACATTATACGTTATATAATAAATCAAGGCAACCTAACATACTTGTAAGTACTATCAAATATTTGGGATTATTAATAGATGAAAAATTTAATTGGAAACCACAGGTAACTTCAATATGCAATAGATTAAGATTACTTCTTAGTAAATTCCATAACCTCAAAAGAATGGTAGATAATCGAACTTTACTAATGGTCTATTATGCACTGGCTGATTCATTGTTTAGTTATGGATTAAGTTGCTATGGATTAACATTTAAAACATACATAGAAGAGATTAGGAAGATACAATTAAGATTCCTAAAAATTATAGTGGATAAAAAAACAAAACAAAAATGTAAAGATGACTATAACAAAATATTTAGAGAATGTAATATTATACCCGTGGATGAAAAAGTAAGATATTTAATAGCACTAGAAACATATTATATGGAGGAATATAAAACTAAAAAAATATTTAAGTACAGTGTAAGGTCGAGCAAGAAGGGCAAGTTAGAACAGTTAAAAGTGAATAATTATTATGGGGAAAGAACTAGAAAATATGTGGTACCTAGATTATGTAATAAGTATGAAGAATTGAGGGAAGATAAAAAAATAACATGTAAATTAACATTAAAAAGAAAAATTAAAAATATGCTTGGATACGGGAAAGAAAATAAATTGTGTATAAATAGAAATAATACATAAATAAAACATTGTAAGTAATGAATAAGGGAGTATGTAAATAGATATTCATTTAGTAATTAGATATTCTACATGTGTAATTATGTTAATGAGCGAAACGCCTGCAAACTGCCAAAGCAGTTTGGCGATTATTAACTTATATAAACTTAATTGTAGAATTGAATTGAATAAATAAAAAAAAAAAAACAAATAGGTTTCAAAGAAGCCTAAAATATTTCTTAACACATTTTCATTCGGAACGATAGCTTTTCTACAATTTTAATGCCTATCGTTTATTTATTGGGTCTATAGAATTCCTTTAGGATTATTGAAATCATTCACTCTATTGGCGACATCATTAAAAACCTCAATGTATATAGACCTTTTATGTTATAAAATCTTTTCATAACACATAATACTAAGAACTCTTATTGATTTTATATTATCTCCTGAATGTATAATATATTTAGCAATTTGACTTATTTTTTTCTATAAAAACTATTGCTTGACTACAATCCTACCTGATGGTAAGTAGTGATGTAATCGTTGATGGTAAGGCGCACTAGTTTTGTAAGAGCCTATTCACTCTAGACTTGAAGATACCCACATTGAATTAGGGCCTCCGTCCGTATTGAAATTCAACTTTAAAAAATAAGTGGACCGGCTTTTTTACCGCCTCCATTTTTTAAGGTAATATCTCTAAAACCTTATCCTAAGTCTGAAAAATACTATGAAAACCGCATCAAAATCGGTTCGGCCAAACACGAGATTATCGCGTGCAAACATATATAAATACAAACAGGACAAACTCAAAACGTCCTTTTTTTAAGTCGGTTTATAATAGACGTACCTACGTATATTTCAAACGATAGATGATATGATATGTATGTAAATTGTATATTTGGCAACGTATCCACGACCCAGGATATAAAAAACTGTTACACGTTTTTTTTAGTATTTATAGTCTTTAGTAAATATTGTTTAATTTAATTTTAATGTAGGTATTAGAACTCACTCTCTATGCGAGTTGGATTCAGGATCGTCAGGGTTGCGCAGACGCAAGTTCTTGCGGATGTCGACTGTCTCGTTGGAATGGCGGCTCACTGATAGACCACCCGGTAACAGCATTGCAGTCTCATCTGTTAAACAATATTATATAAACTATAGATAATCGATAAATGGAAAAGTTAAACGATATTATAAATAATTTTGTAATTTGATAAAATTATGGTCAATAGGAACAATAAAAATATTTGAGACAGTTATTTTGTACCAACTATCATTTCTACTGTTTTCAAAATGTTTTTTTAACAAATCATCAAACAAAAGTCGGCAAAAAGATTTTATTGCCACAAAACAGTCGTTGTTTTTTCTGCTTTTACTAATATTTTGCTACAATATTGAAAGCTAAATTATCAAAAGATTTTTCTTCTGGCAAAAAATCGGTATCTAAGTTTTCTCTGAAATCTCTCAGAGAACTAATATAACAAGATAATGATATTCCAAAGTAAAGTAAATAAGATATTAATTTAATAGGCACTACCTATTTAACACATTAAACACCCACGGGAGGCAAAAGTAACCGGCGCTAGCGGAGATTTTACCGTCAACAGTTTTATTGCCAGTCACAAAAATCTGTATAACATTTACAAAAGAGCTCCCAACTTACCTCTTAACGGGACATCACTGTCAGCAGAACAGCCTCTATGTTCCTGGCAGGCGCGTCGCTGCACCAATGAGGGGCAGTGTCTGCCGCCGTGCGCAGGCGCCTGCACCACGCGCCGGCTGCGCACCATGCTGCCGGAACCGCAGTTTGTGTCGCAGTCAGACCATGGACCCCAACCAGATACCACGCAGTCGATTACTGGGGACAAAGAGACAGGGATATTATCAGTTTTCATGTCATCATCATCATTAATAGCCTATAATGAAGCCAAAGTCAAATTCAAAGTCAAAGCATTTATTTCAATTAATCCTAAATTAGGCACTTTTGAAACGTCAAATTGAATTGTCCGTCAGTCTGTCCCCCGCCCGAAAGCCCCGGATGATTAAAACACCCGCTTCTTATGCATGTGCATGTCTACCAATGGCAAGTACCAATGTGACTTTTTTCAAGATATATGTTTTCTAATATTTTTTAGACACCACTGAAAAACGGTGAAGGAAAACATCGTGAGGAAACCTAGGCTTATAATTTCTAATTATAAGTTTGAAATCACCAAACCGCATTGAGCAAGCGTGGTGATTAATGACCAAGTCTTCTCCGTGCGAGAAGAGGCCTTTGATCAGGGGTCACTTGTAGGCTATTGATGACACAGAGAAGGCCAATAAACTATATAAAATATATCACACACAACGATCCACCTTTTGTCAACTCATACCTAATTTTGTCAACTCATAGACTAAAAATGTTTCGTCGATCAAAACATGAAAAATATAAAATTAAAGAAAGCCTTCTTTCTTTACATATGACATACTATTTTTGCTATACAAGATCTAAAAATATCTTGAATAAATTGATATACAAAGACGAAATGTAATAAAACAAACGTTTATTAGCTGTCTAACTAAATTGACATGGTAACGCTTTCTATTTATTCATGCACAAAATGAAATCTTATATATTGTCACTATATTTTACTGAAAAACATGATAGACAACATAATATTATATTTGAATGTCTCGATGACATGTCTTTGTAATAGCAATGAGATCTAGAATTGTGCCTGAAGTATAGCAGTAAGCTCAGTCCATATACATAGAACTCATAACATAGGTAAAAAATTGAATGTCCAACTTGGTAATATTGCTTGCTGTTATGTGTATATTATGTCATAAATAATGTTAATATTTTTGTGAAATATATAAACGTGTTTTAAAATTATCTGTCATGGCTTTAATAAGAGATAAGCACGGCTTTAGTGAAACAATAAGATGAAATCTTAGTTATTATATTGTCACTATATTTTACTGTAAAACATAATAGAACAGTTTATAACATTCAATTACAAAACATAAAGAAGTTAAATAAACATTGACTCTACTCTGCACAAAGTTGTTCACAAATACACACAATACGAGAGACACTGAAAGATATAACTCTTTCATAACCTACTCATACATTGATATTATTACATGAAAACAAAATACTCATAATCAATAATTTACATTTACCATTGTAATCTTCAAACAAAACACTACCTCCTATTAAAGCCTAGGCAGACAGTTTTAAAGCCCCTTACATAATATTCTATTCTATTCAGTAAAGGCCCAAGGGACCCACTGCATCTATTTATAGTTACAACAATTTGCATGGTCTTCTGCTCAGGTCAGTGACCTCCTAGGGTAGGCTCCTGGTATTTATAACTCGATAACAGCGATCATCAATCATTTACCCTATATTATGAACAATGGTGAGTTACTTGAGAGGATCGTTTGTTATAATAAATAGGGTCTGAAAAATAATAATTGTTCTTTAAGAAAATGTCGCGTCTTTTAATCTTTTAACGAGATAGGACCATTTTTATACTACCTACTATCATTTATATTTTATATCCTTTAAGTTAATAACGCACTGTTAAACCTGCTCTGCTCGGCTCCTATTGATCGTAGCGTTTTGTTTTTTTTTTTTCAAAAATGACTATCCGTCGCATACAAAATAATGCATTCAGACCATTGGTTTTGGAGATTAGCGCATTTAAACAAACAAATAAACTTTTTAATTTTATATAATAAAGTAAGCACTAAACGTGCAGTCATGAAGATCAGACTTTGGCCAACACAATCGAATATGAATCCCCGTGCTCTGACACCAACCTTCATCCAACGAAATTAACAAACTTGTTGTTTTATAAATCAATGTAAATTAATATATCAATGAAAATACGATCAAACAATAAACCAAAACACAGGATCCCACATGATACAGAGCAGAATGTAACAAAAGCTATCCGTGACTGATTCACGTACAATCTGAAGTGATCTACAAATGTACGCAACACAAATATTGTTACATAGACACTACCATTTTCAGTGCTGTGAAAATCCATTTGGATTAAATTTTAAACCTTGAATTTCTTGTACACCGCTTTATTGGATACAAAACTCTAAATAAGGGCGAAAATCATCCAATGACTTCTCTCCTACCTTTGGTAAGGCGAGAGGAAGTATCAGACTCTAGCTGATTAAAAACCACGACGTTCCTACTCCTGCTTTTCGACCTGGAGCCCCAGTAAACCCGCTATGTAGGTCAAAATGTAAGATATCAGCAATGTATCAGTGTTATATTGCATCTTGGTAAACCTATTGGCATAACCCAAGCACCAAACCAAACTCCTAATAAAATTAAGAATTTTCCAAAACCGAAAAACACAATAACACTTTGCTCAGACCAGAAAAACCCGAAACTCCGACATCGGCAGCCACGCTCTTAACTGCTCACCCAACCGACTAGTCACATTTTATTTACAGTAGCCCAAAAACTCAATGGTACGGCCTATTTGACGGAAAAGGCCCGGAGGCTATCGTGTGGAAATTGTGTATTGAAACACAGTCTACATTTAGGAGCGGACCAATATTTTACCATTTCAATACAAATACAATACAATTGAGGGCCTTTTTTATTGTATTGCATTGTATTTCGAGACGTAAATGAGTGGGACTTGAATTGAGAAACTTAGGACGTCTGTTGAATGTCTAAATGAGACGTTATTTAAGCCCTAGGCATTTTGGAGGTACGGAAAGTAATGAGAAATGCAAAGGACCGAAATTCTTTGAATATTGTCAAGTCATTTTTATTCATTTGAATTCAAATGACTACGATATGATATGGGCTTTTATTATTTTCATTAAAATAAGTTCTAATTTGTATTAAAAGAATACCTTCATCATATATTTTTACTTTAAAATAAGTATCAAGAATGTGTGTACCAAATATCAGATCGATCTGTCATCAGAAAGGGGGGTAAAATTTCAATTACAAAATATGACCCAAACAAACAAACGAGGCAAGCTAAATAAAATAAAACAATTTAGTGTCTAACCAGTCATGCTTCGGCACGAATGGGCCGGCTCGACCGGAGTGATACCACGGCCTCACAGAAAACCGACTTGAAACAACGCTTGCGTTGTTTTGTTGTGTGAGTGAGGTTACCGGAGGCCCCCCCTTTCCCAATCTTCCCAATCCCTGATTCTCCAACAACCCTTAATTTCCTATCCCTAAAAGGCCGGCAACGGACTTCTAATGCCTCGGGTGACCGCGATTACCATCAGATGATACGTCTGCTCGATTACCGGCCAGAAAAAAACCATTTAAAAGGAAATCTCGCTACTTTACACCAAATACGTAAGTCCGACAAGAATTAACCACACAACTCGACATAAAACTAACTGTAGTTTGTAGTGGTATTCGATTCAGTAACGACTGTTTTGTTCAACTCGGTGCACCGAATCGAATCGCAGACCGGCTTCAAGTTTTAAAGCTAAACTTTGCACTCTGATTTCTCTACGGGCAAATACTAGCAAGTTGTGTGAAGTGGGTTTTAAAAAAAAGTGACTTTCTTGCTTTCTGATAGGGTTATTGACCTTTGGAGAAGAGTGGTGCTGTGTCAAACTTTGATTGGTTACACTGAGAAACATACGGATAATATTTTAATGTCTAAAGTCGAAAGAAAATATTGAAATGATATATTATGAGTAAGAGCTACACGAACGGCATGTTGCTAAAAGCAGAGGTAAGGCAACCTTTGACGCGTCCGCGGCATCCGTTGATGCGTCGGCAGCAGCCAACATTTCAACTTCGAACATCTTTGTTAACGACGCGCAACAATGCCAACGACACGCGTCGATAATTATTATTTTATTTTGTTTGAGGTAAGATAATCATTCTTATGACTTCTTCCGCCTTGGGCGAGGCGAGAGAGGAAATGTCAGATTCTTTCTGACTAAAAATCACCCCGTTCCTACTTTTCCCAACTTTCCCTTTACCCAATTTTCATCAATACCGGAAAAAAAGATAGTTATTTTGCCCCCGTAACACTTTTATCTCGAAGTCATATTGAAAAACTACTTAGTTTGTAACATTTTCTATTTCTGAATCTTGAAATAGAATTCTTTTTACTCCCGGAATGGCTGAGTTCACATTTTGTTCGACAGTCGCATAGTCGCTGCACTTTGTACAATGCATTCGTAGTTGAGACGTGACCGTTTTCCAAGCTACGTTTACGAATGTTGCATTTGTACAAAATTAAATGAACAATGTGTAGACAAAAGAACACTAAAACCTATTCCTCAGTAGATTGTTGATACTCGGAAAAAAGAATTTCAAAATTAAAGCAATTGATAAAAAAATCAGTTAATCCGTGAACATGGCGCTTGCAACAGTGCCGAAATATCGGAAACTCGATAAAATGAATAAACATGGTAAATATCCCGTTATAAGTTATAATAATAAAAAAATTAGTAACTAGTACTCTTCATGATGAAGAGTCCCTCTGTAACTCGAAACTAGTAGAGCTTTTCTCCATTTATAATACGAGAGTAAACCGTGATTTTTTGTTAATTTAGTATGTCTCACGATATTTATTATAAAAAAAGAGCTAGTAGTTATAAAAAATGTACCTACGTACATACCTACATAGGTACTGTTCAAAAAGTCATCAAACGTAAGCCAATTTCGTGAACCGAAACTCCCCAAGCACCAGTTCCAACGCACTCGCCAGAATTTCCAGCGGGAACAAAAGAGACTCGTCTAAATCCGTTGATTGGAACCTCGCCCAATATTGTTAGCAATAAATTTCCAGGCATATATCTACAGCTTTAGGGCTCACACTTTATACCACATTTCCTACACGTAAAGCACCAATTTGCCACGTCATTTATTCTAGACCTTAACATAAATCACTACAAAGATTCTCACATAAAACAATTTTACATTATTAAATAAGCAATATATTCAAAAATGTCGTTACGAGGGCTAAGAATGTTCGGAGACTGTGAACACGGGTCCAGAGCTCGGGTAATGGCCTATAAAATGGCTTTAAGAGGCCATTTATCATGAACGAGTGGGACTGCGTCGCCGGGTACCTATTGCGAATTTATTGACATTCGCGGGATGACAGAATACCTGACTCGATCGTTTCGACTGCATTTACGATGACTCAGTCTCCTAGTGTAGGTACAAATTGAGATTTATTTCTAATACTTTTGAAGTACGGTATACATTATTCTCTACTAGCCTCTTTCAGCGGCTTCGCCCGCATTATCGGGATAAAAGTTAGCTTATGTGTTAATCCAGACCATAATCTACCTCTTTTCTTTTCATCCCGATTCATGCAGAGTGCAGTTTTGACGTGATTGAGTTATAAACATACGCAAAAACTTACAAACTTTTGCATTTACAATATTAACTGCCGTACACAGTCATTTAATGATTACTTAAACTATTCCTTAGTAAATATTTTTTATAGAAAATAATTGCTAAGGAATACGGCGGTAAGTATGACATCTAGATCTGTTATTATTCTTTGTTTTTTGTTTGTGTGGGTGTTATAAACGTTGTTAAAGGGTAAACGGATATTTCAGGTAATCGTTTAAAATAAAATAAGTGGAAATTCTCTAGAGGGATGTAAACATCTTCACGTCGTACCTTTTTCTGTATAAAACTAATACCATTCTAGTTTTCCTGGAAACGTAGTGCGTAGGACGTGAAGTGGGTAGACAGAGAAACCTACATTAGAATAAAATATGTTGCTAGGTCAGCGCGGTTTTGTCTTTATACTAAGCATACATTTCTGTTTATCATCAGTTTTGTGAAACATACTTTTTTTAAGGGGGAAAATCATCCATTGTCTTCTCTCGCCTTAGGCGAGGCGAAAGGGAGTGTTAGACTCTTACTGACTAAAAACCAACCCGTTCCTACTTCTGTCCTTTGAGCCGGAGCCCCGGTATACCCGCTAAGTAGTCCACAGCTCCGGATCGTGAGACATACTAAATTAATTATTATATTATCGGCTTGCTCAGGTAACTGTTTAACATGGAATTCGACTAGTTTCAAGTCATGCTAGAGGCTCATATTCATGAGCAGCATTACGCGACACACGACGCGGCGATTGTCGCACTGCTCTCCTTCCTCGAGTTCCTCGTCAAACAGTTATGTGAGCAAGCCGATAACATAATAATTCATTTAGTATGTATTATTAATTTCTGCTTATAGTAAGACAATATTTGTTAATTTTAAGCTATTTTATTGACGGTTTAAAACTTATATCTTCAGCTTTTTACGCGAGCTTTCTCAGTAACAGCACAGAATCTGATATAGCGTGACAAATCTGACCACTATTAAAATCGACACCAGCAATTTATACTACGCTAACTCGAAATTTGGAAAAAACGTTTTTTTATGCCAAGTTGCTTAAAATGTGTGTTTACATACGTCATAAAAAAATTGAGAAGAAATATGCAAAAATAAGAAAGTTACAAATCTTATAAAACGCTAAGTAAAGGTACTTTTTGAAATCACTCGATTTATATTACGCCAACTATTATTAGCGGAGTGTGCGCGGAGATCACTTTGGTCAAAGTCCGTGCAACACTGCACTAACTCATAGTTAGCGTAGTTTAGTGCGTTCATGTGTATACTTGTTCGTTTGTAAAATGAACGACTTAGCGACTTTTATATAGTAAATACTTATGTGTTAACGTATTGATTAGTTTATTAATGGTACTTTGACTATTCTTTTGTAAGTAAGTACATATTCTTTATAAAAATATTGAAATATGCATCAGATGATTGATCATGCACTACGACCTCCCGTACTACACTACGCTAACATAAGTTAGACTTGTATTAGATGTAACATTTTTTTGATGAATTACGTTTATATACGGCTAACTTGCGCTAAATCAAAAAATAGAAATAATTAAGGAAATATAAATATGAGATATTACAATGAATAAATTAAATATTAAGCATACCAAATTTCAAAAAAGTATCTTAATTAATGTAAAAGTTATCACGTTTTTCCCTTTAAACGCCTCTACTGTAAAGTACGCTTTTTCGAGTTAGCGTAGTATAAATTGCTGGTGTCGAAATAAAAAAGGACGTTCAAACAAACAAAATCTTCTTTTTAGATATAAGGAAGGTTTAGTTTAGATCTAGGTAGAAAATCTTCAGACAAAAATGTCAGTCAGAGAGATAGACAAGGCCAGCTAGTGTCGCTTAAACAAGTAAAAAACAAACTAGATAGGCAGCTGTTTTTCTTCAATTTCTCCACTTTTCTTTTTTTACGGTTATATCGGGAACTTTTAGTTTTCAATCATGTGGCGTAGTTGTTGCTTAGATAGTATAAGTACTGTATGAACGATGTTTTTAGGGGTTTTTTTATTAGAGACATGCTATGTAGCTATGCTACGAAAATTTAAATTATTTATTTATTTTATTTATTTAAAAAGCTTTATGCACAAGTAGGTACATGGGCGGAATTATAGACAAGCTGTGAAATTATGTGACCGTTTTCACTGATACTAAGCTATTAAGATGCGCCCCCGCGATGTAGCTGCATGAGGAAAATGCGCAGCTCGAGTATGTGATGTATTAATGGTAGAAATGCCCTCCATATCACACGTCCATTGCACGCATCTAAATAAAATTCTTCATTCCATAAAAAAACATAGCTTATCTGAGTCCGTTTCCACCAGTGCTAAGCTATGTGTACCAATGAATTTGATTGGTGGAAGCCAAACGCATCTACAGCAACGTAGCATAGTACAATCATCTCTGGTGGCAAAGCACACCTAACCGGTGATATGTCGGAACACAGATCTACACGACAGACAAAATGTTCTCAATTGTCTCTCATATACCCGACAGACAAGACGTTAAACGACATTTCACATCCCATTCACAATCCTACGTCCACAATCCCTTCACAAACATTTATTATGTACAAAGCAGTTATATTTGCCAATCAGGCCACAATAATCTATTGCTACATAACCACACTCCATTAAAGCCAGACAATAGGTCTTTGTACACTATCTGATCCTCGCTACTGAGACAGAAACTATGTATTATGTGGTGTCCATTGTTGCAAGCTTGTTTTCTTGTGTGGTTTTATAGATTAAATATTGGAGGTAATATGTAATAGGTAATATTGTACTTAATTTTTCTTTAAAACAGATTGTGAAGTTAATAGGTTCTAGCAGGATGAATTAGAAATTATTAGATCAGGTCTATGTTCAGTTGTGCAGTTTTTAAAGATGGTATGATGATTTTTCGTGGTGGTAGACATGGTGGCCCAGAGGTTAAAGACGCCTGCCAAGTACCAATGTGACGTTTTCCAAGTTATTTGTACTTTCTAAGATTGTTTAGATACCACTTACAAACGGTGAAGGAAAACATCGTGAGAAAACCTGGGGTTAAAGTTTCTAATTAATTATTTATAAGTACCAAATCGTCAAACCGCATTCAGCAACCGTGGTTATTAATGTTCAAGCTCCTTTTGTTAGCAGTAGCCAACACCAGTTGGCTGTAACACTAAGAGACAAGTGTGTGATTATCGATGTAGTATCGATATCTGGAAGCAATATTTCATAAGAATTTAATTTTTAGTGTAGTAAAATTAGAATTTA
Organism: Spodoptera frugiperda; assembly: GCF_023101765.2. Taxonomy (NCBI): domain Eukaryota; kingdom Metazoa; phylum Arthropoda; class Insecta; order Lepidoptera; family Noctuidae; genus Spodoptera; species Spodoptera frugiperda. Next base: position 6,294,020 of record NC_064222.1, read on the forward strand.
ATTAACCACGACGTAAGGAGGTTCTCAATTCGTATGTTTTTCTTTTTCACTTAGTGAAGTCTGTATGTATTATATATTTCAAGATATTGTCCACTTCTTTCTTTCATTTTGACACAAAAGAACGTAAGAATGACAAATGGAGTACAGTTACGGTTACGTGTCGAGATTACAAAAGCGGTCAATGAACTCGCTTTTGTTTTTTTATTATTTTTTTTCCTTATAAACAAATGTGCAACAATAAAGAATGGGAGGGGAAAATTCATCCCCTATTACATATTATTATTATATTGCAGTGGTGGAAAAGGTAATAGGGGGAAAGAGCTCTCTGACTACTCCTTTGGGGAATAAAAGTTTGAGTGTAATAAAACACTCATGGTGTTTTGGACGTGGTTTGACTTGGTAAAGTAGTTGAAGCATTCATTTTTTTTAGCTGATTTTCTTATAAGCAGTTGAGACAGAGTCAATTGCATACCTACTTATACGAGGCAGAATTCTAGACTTTAAGGTACTTACTAGATTTGAAACATCGAAACACTAAATAATATAAATCTTTTTCAAAATATAAACTGAAAATAAGCTAATTATCTTTCTCATAACGTACCAAATATTAGCAATTAGTACCGAATATAGTAACTTCATCAACATACAGTCATTATTCTAATTAACAGATACTAAACGGACAGATATGGAGACACAATAGTAGGACATACAATAGTGCCTCCGACCAAACACTCGATTACCGACCAAGTTGTTTGTAGTTAATACAATTACTGATTCAATTACTTCGATTGTTTGGTAATATAATAGGCGGTTAGTAAGCCTCTTCTCACACGGAGAAGATTTTAGCATTAAATACCACGCTTGCTCAATGCGGGTTGACGATTTCAAACTTACAATTAGAAATTATAAGCTCAGGTTTCCTTCACCATTTGACAGGGGTGTCTAAATAATCTCAGAAAGTACATATACCCGGAAAACGTCACATTGGTACTTATTGTTGGTAAGTTTGCACCCTCATGCACGAAAAGTCTGCACGAAATTGGTAGGTTACGAACCCACACCCTCATGAATGAGAAGCGGGCGTCTTAAACCTTCAGACCACCACGACATTTTGTTGTACATTGTACTTAACATCGTACATACATTCGACATTTTACATCACAGTAGAAAATATCATATAATAATATGTTGACGAAGGTACGGAGACATGAAGTTTACCCAGCCACATTAAATCCAACTCCAAGAGATTAGCAAGTACTAGCACGAGTAGAGTATAAACAAACACTTGAGCTAAGTAATATTAGTTTAAAGTAACTGGTTGTTATGTAATGTACTCAGTTTTACTCAGTGATACTCAGTAATACTCAGTATAATGTAATGGCTACCAGTTTAGTTTCAGCTAATATTTACAGTGCATAAGCTGCGCAGTGTATGTACACATTTTAATGATGTATTTGTGAGATGGGTATTGCATTAAATTGTTTTATTTTATGGTTTTAATGAATGAAGAAAGATATAACATTTAAATATTATTTAAACATATATCGACAGCCTATAAGCGGCCACTACTGACCAAAGGCCTCTTCGCGCAGAAGGATTGAGCAATAATCACCACGCTTGCTCAATGCGGGTTGACAGTTCAGACTTATAATTTGATATTATAAGTCCAGGTTTTCTCACGATGTTTTCCTTCACCATTTGTGAGTGGTGTCTAAATAATCTTACACATAACTCGGAAAAAGTCACATTGGTGCTTGCCATTGGTAGGTTTTAAACCCACACTCTAATAAAGGAAAAACGGGCGTATTAAACCTCTGGGCCAACAATTATTTCAACAACTATAGTTAAATATTTACAACACAGATCAACCTCTATAAACCGAGTCCCACTTAGTCATCAATCCACGTTCTAAATTAACTTCCTCATTTATCTTAGGGAACACAGCCGACGATCTGAATAAGATATTGCATAAAACGACACTTGACAATTAGCAATGTAAATAAGGTTTTACTTGGTACACGGGCAACTTTATTGTGGGGCAACTATCGCGGCCGATCGCAATTCTGTCGTGTTGAAATTTGTTGATGTCAATGGATACAAGAGGCGATTAAGTATAGAATAAAGGAATATAATAAAAAGCACAAATGGGGAGTGTGATGGATTAAGTCTGATGAGGCCTCATCAGACTCTGGTGTACATGTGCCAACTTTAATCTGTAGATAATATTCGGTTTAAGTTAAAAAATTAAATATAGTTCTGTCTACGCTAAGAAAAGCAGGAACGATAGTAATGTTTCATTAAAAATTAAATGTTACTTATAAATGTTTATCAAAAATATCCAATTTATTTATTTATTTTAATTTATTGCCCGATTTTGGTACAAAGGCGGACATAATGCCACAGGCATTCTTTCTTGTCAACCTTTAGGTGTTGTGGAAACAATACGGTAGTTACAAATCAGTTTGACATGTATTTTTAGATAGTAGATTATAATTGATCAATAGGTAGATAGATGTAATAGATGTTTAAATATAATTATCACATTTAATTGCTTTTGCAAAGTTGCTTTCAAATCGCTCGTCTACATACCCACAAAGCAATGTCTCTTAGCTTGTTCCGCAGTGGGCCTCAAGATTAAAGCCTTTTAATTAGAAGGGAATGTTTCGGCTTAATGGTTAGAATGTTTGTCTTGTCGACACAATGTCTGTCGTAACTAAACGGGCTACAGTTAATGTGAACAGAATCGTCTTTGTTAATGACGCACTGGTGATGAGAAAAGTTATTTGTTTAGATATTGATTCGTGAATTTTACTTTATGGGTAGTGAAACTCTATTGTTTTGTAACATAAAATTAAGTCTGTTTGTATTCACTGGGAATGAATGGGCTGAAGTAAAGGTAGACGTAGAGGTCACCTTTCTCCCAGTGTGGGAGAGCCATGCTTCGGCACGAATGGGCCGGCTCGACCGGAGTGATGCCACGGTCTCACAGAAAACCGACGTGAAACAACGCTTGCGTTGTATTTCGTTGTGTGATTGAGGTTACTGGAGACCTAATTATCCCTCTACCCAATCTTCCCAATCCCCGATTCCTTAAAAAATATTTACATTCCTGAAAGGCCGGCAACGCTTTTAACGCCTCTGGTGTTTAGATGGACACCCGAAACACCAGAGGCGGCATCGCTTACCATCAATCAGGTGATCCGTCTTCTCTAATTTACAGGCTTATACCAAAATGAAACACATGGCTCTCCCACACTTACAATTTTATTCTGTTAAAACAATTTAAATAATTACCTAATCCAAATTCCTCTTTCCACTCCTTTGATAAGCACACATATTACTAAACCACATTATTTTACTTAAAACCTTGTAATTATGTCCCAACTGCCCCCTGCAATTAGTGGAGATGTCGACGTTTATAAGCCTTTGTGTTACAGCCTCAGTTTCGGACATGTGTCCCGTACTATACGTACCCCAAGGCAATAGAACTTGATGTTATGGTTATATTGCAAACATTACTTTCATGTAAAACTACATAGCGTTATGGGTTTTGGGTTTGGATGAAAATAACGTAGTACCTATAGTGTCTTTTATTTTTAGAAGTTTTAAGTATTAGTGCTTTTTTATTGGGACAATCCCACCGCTACCTCCCAAACCGCTGCAACTCCTGTAAGCCAGGATCTACAGTAAATACAATTATGAAAACACCGGAACACTGAAGTCCGGCGCGTCCTAGGGACATGAGTGTCTTCTAGGATCCCGCTACGAAATAAATCAAAAGATATTATTAAAGGTGAAGAAAAAGAAGTTTAGTTTTAGTATATAAAATACGTCACACTCCCACAAATATTTCCTTCTCTGACTATGGGAATACGATCCGACACTCATTGTTTAACAGTCGGACTTGCGAACACTCGCAAAACAGCGGTAACTTATTATGTAAATTAAAATTAAACCCTTCAAGTTAACATTTAAATGAATAATTATGATTTAATTTATAATTAAAATTTCATTAATTTACTGAAATATGTAATCGGTTGCCTCATTAATCGTGAGTCGTCGTTGAACGGATTACAAGTACTTTTGCCGAACCGAATTTCCATTCGAGCAGTCAATTTCAGTTCATATGTATGTAGAGAATATTTTTGTTGTGAAAAGCCCCTATCTATAAGACTGGTATTACAGTAAATACAAATTTAATTATCGCAAAAATGGATGTGTTATTTTAACTTAATTATACACACAGAAAAAAGATGACAACATTTTACAAAATACATCAGCCCAATTTATCATTCCAGTCAATATCTCGGCACACATTAAATCAGGAAACACGGTCGTAATTAAACAAAAAAAACATATTCAATCACACAGCGACATAATCATAAAAAAACGGAAAATGTGCGCGATCAATCAAATTAATGTCCCGAAAAAAAAAGTACAATGACAAAAATTACGTGTTCGAAAAAATTCAAAATAAGAACCAACAACGCGTAGACAACAAATCTGTTTTTTTTAAACACACGCAATGTTTATCAATGACATCAAAAAATTACCTGTTCCACGTAACAAGTTTAATTTAACAAGTATTTTTTAATTTGGTTACGAATAAGGGTCCGAAAGGGCATATAACTCTTCAAGCGAGATTGGGGCCCCGACAAAACTTCAATTAACTTGAATAATTAGAGAGAACCGGGCTTTGAGAAAGGCGATTTTAAACCGTAGTTGGGTAAATAAAGGATACTTTTTTATGTAAACAACGCCGAAGAATTGGTGATTAATTGAGGGGTTTAAATAAAGTTTTCGAGATCGTTAAGTAAATTGGTGCGTTGAATTTTCTTAAGGATACAACAAAGAAATAAAATTGATGACAAACAAGTCGCGGCTTGTGTTAAATCATTAATTATCTTCAGTAGTAAACCAGTACTTAATGTAATGTAAACTATGTTTAAACGGTTACTAATCTTGGTCCGCCATTTTGAGACGGCGATTGATGACACAATTATTGTGTTTGGAAATAAAAAAATATTGAGAATAGAACTTTTACAGTTACATAGTTTCAATATAATTCATACCTCTATACTAGAAGTTACCAATCTTTTGTTGATCAAGGACAATTTTGTTGCATTTTTGTTGGGCCACAGACCCCTGCTACCATTAATTTTTTATATGGACCTACATAAGATTTTCACCAGAGTCGTGAGTTATGTTGTATCGTCACGCCTTTTATTCCAGAAGAGGTAGGCAGAGGTGCACATTACGGCACGTAATGCCACTGTACAATGTACACACTATTCACCTTATACCAAAGTCTAAACACAGCTATGGACCAAACAACCATACCACTCCATTCTATTTTTAAAAGTTACAAAATAGACTCCAAAATTGACCCTTCCTTTTTATTACCAGTCGGCTACAGTCAAAAGCATTAATCTAAACGTTAGAAATGAACCCAAAGGTTAGAGTAAACTGCGAACATCACAATCTCACTCCTTTATAACACAAAATGAGCTAGTTAATAGCCAGTTAGTGAGCTCGTCAAATTTTAATATACAGATATGAAAGGAAAAATATTTGAAGCTGAAAATGGTTGGTAACTGTTGAAAATGGACTCTGTTTCTGTGCCAAGACTAGATATTTGAACACCCTTTGATTTCTAGAAGTTAAAATGTAGTAATGTCCAATTTTAAGACCCATGTAATAAAGAGCCTAGTAGCGTACATTGGTCAATAACTTCATGCTACTCTGAAAAATTATAATACCCAAAACAATTTTTTTTTATATACTTTTTTGTTTGTTTCGGCTAATCTCTGAAATGACGGAACTGATTTTAACGAGGATTTTTAATGTCAGGTAGCTGATTTACTAAGGAGTAACTACCCTTAACCGACGACCATGCATGAAAAGACTGATGACTGTTAATGAAGCGAAAGAGGTATGTAAGATTCGTAGTAATTGCCATTCCATTGTCTCTACCTACCCTTATGAGAGACAGGCGTGAGGTTATGTATGTATGTGTTTTAGAAAACATATTTTATTTCATAAGAATAGAAATTTAAAACCCAAATTCTGTCAGAAGTCATTATCTCAGCGTACTGCTAGTATACAAAAATAATATAATTATAATGATATCTAACCTTTCTAAATTAAGCCTCAGGTCTACCAAGATATTTTTATATTCTATTTTTGTCTTACTACTTAGAAATACTCCCCCAGGCGAGGTACGCGTGAGGCGTGCTTGGAAAATATTTGATTTATCGCTTAACAAATATTGTAGAATAAAGTACTGTAATAATAATATAATAATCTATCATTTTCCATTTAGTTCTCCACTTTGTAACACTTAATTTTGTTGGGTTTTATCTTTTGAAAGTAATAATTACTAATTATTATTAATCAATCATTTGTTTTGACGCAGTTTTCGTGTATTTATCTAAAAATATAGAGGTTGCTTTTATGAAAAAGTAGCTGAAATACAAGACATAAAAATGACATTTATCACTTTTTAACCCCTGTAAGGATAAGCAGAGGCCGTGTAACTACATAATATAAAATGTAAAATCCACTTTTTATCTGTTAAGCCCATGTCTGCCTATTGCCATATTTAGTCACAATCCTGAAGATCGTACTTATTACTAAGTTTTTGAGGTCGAAGTCAAAAATTATTTATTTCAAATAGACCGGAGGCACTTTTGAACATCGAGTAAATGTTACGATATAAAAAAAATATTTGTAGCAGACAAATATTTTCATCAGTACAGATCAGTCCTCTAATGAAGTTATTTCATGAAAGAAATTACTACACATATTTGAAAATGCGGATATTTTCTATTCTTTTTCTTAAAAAACCATAAATACAGTAAACCTGCAAAACAACTAATACCTTATACCCCAAACTATCTACACCACTATAACAAGGACTGAGATACACTTAGATTGAATTAAGTATTCAATCGTAGTGTCGACACCCCTATTCACTAGCATTTGCACCCCATTCCCCCACAAACACTGCTTACATCCCCCCAGTTCCCATTACCCGGATTTCTAGGAGAACATCAAAGTAAATGAGGATCATTGCATCACATGAATGCATGGACCCGGCCACCCGGATATAAGGCGAAGGGCATAACGACGGAGTATAAAATATCCGTATGTTGTAATATGACGTCATTTTTACCGTGTGTACACACAGCTTTACATAATATAGGGTGTTTTAAGAATGTTTGTCTGTTATTTATGGCTGTCGTTTTGGTATTTTATTTGTTGGGTTGCAGTTGAGATTCGTGGTCGAGGAAAGGATAATGGTAACAGTAAAATTATATTACCAAAATATATAGGAAGCATATTAAAGTCTATCCATACACATGACACCCAGACCGAAAGAATATTTATGGTTATTCGTCCGGAAATTGAACACGCGAACGTAATATAATAGCAGAATAGCCTAAGGGCTAGATGTAGAAATTAAAAGAGGTACATTAACTTTTATTCAATTTAAATACTCTGACTATGACCCAAAAAGTCTTTAATAATTCACTGATATACATATACACATACACATACACATAAATACACACACACACACACACACACACAATGCGCTTGCTGCTACTTAGTAAAAAGATACCCTTCCACTCAAAAAACAATAACAAAATTAAAACAATCAACAAAACAATAGGTGTACATCCAAATCTCGTCACATCATTCAAACCTCCCCTTTTATCAGACAACGGTCCCAGAAGCAGACCAGACAAAGAGAACAATATTCATAGGTAAGATCAAAGGGAAAATATAAGGAAAACAAAGAACTTTATCTTTAAAAATATACCAACAAAAGAAATAAAGAATTATTTGAATTGTAAATGCCCTTTAAAAATTTAATTTTCGTATTGTCATGTTTTACCCTTAAGGGCTGGGGTAGACGGGCAACTTTTGGTTGCTGGGGGATGAAAATGAATTTAGGAAGGAAAATTCCAGTGAGTTTTTTTTTAACTGCGTCGGAAGCTATTCGTAGCCGATATGCATCGTGCGTATTTGTGAACCACTTTATGCAAAGGAGAGTCAATGTTTATTTAACTCCTTTTTGGTCTCAAATTGAATTAACAGGTCCGGGGTACGAAATTTCTTTACGATTATAATTTACAAACACAACACTTCCTCCCATTAAAGCCGTGGTAGGTACTTTTAAAACATCTTATATTTGTTTTTAAAAATAATTACCCATGATAGTCCCTCGTTTACCCAGGACTTTATTAAGCTTCAGGGAAATAAACTTTCAGTTCTGAAGACATGTAAATGTAATGGGAGATGACATTTCTTTTCATTGAAATATTATGATAATGGAGGGTCACATTGAAAATTATTACTTTTGTTAATGATGCTAATCGAGTTAATAAGTTACATAATAATTAATCCTTATTTATTATTGTGACTGTACCGTTGGTGCGGTGGCTGAGCCGACTGCTGCTGTTTTTTCGGATCTAGGTGTAAAGTGTATGCGAACTTGTACATTTGTAAACGTAGCCACGACACAGGAGAAAATACGAATGTGGGTCAAAGTTTAAAAAAATTCTTATACAATTCTAATACAAGGGATAATTTGTCCGTTTGTGTTGCTTACACGTCGTATGGAGCGATTTTAGTCTTTTTGCTGTAGAATGATATAATCTTTATATATATAATTCTTCTGTACGTGTGTATGTCACTGAACTCCTCTTAAACGACTAGACGGATTTTGATGAAACTTTTTGTGTGTGTTCAAGAGGATCTGAGAATGGTTTAGATTCACAATTTTGTCCGCTGGACAATGTTTTTTTAATTAATTTTTAATTTATTAGTAGTTGTTGATTTTGGAACGTTTTACATCGGATCCGACGGACGGCGCTACCATCGCAGTGTCAAATATTAATGACGTTAGATATTGTCATAACATTTGAATAATAATTTTCATCAAAAAGGTCCAGAATGTTTTAGCTTATTAAAAAAAGAATAAAATTTTCAAATTAACGTGTAGACAGGACAACGTCTGTCGGGTCCGCTAGTCTCCCTATATTATGCAATACATGCCCGGGTAAAGTTATTGTACATGTATGTATTGACATATCTTTGGCTACTCGAATTTGGGTCTTTATACTATTGTGGCGACACATTGACAAGTGACAGATGACAAAAGTCGCACATAGACTATCGACGAGCAAATCAATGGATGACGTCACAAATATCCTGCATCGCACATATGAAGTTTGCATGCGAATTAACACGGATAGAAAATCCCAACGAACAACAGTTGGGCAGAAAGCCCGCCAGGCTGATCACCTCGCCTGGTCGGAGGATCCTCCTTTTCTTAGGGAACTTTACTCTCTGTTCCCTAAAGTGGTGACCCCGACGTGATTGAAACCAACCTTCACGGAGCAGATCAGCACCGTCATCCTTATCGCCATCTCCTCACCCATCACTTCTCCGCTGAGCGGTAATCAAGTCGCAGCCAACCAGCATCCTCGGCCTCATCAGGGACCACCACACGCTACATCGAAGATATGCAGCCTGGTTCTTCCCTACGGCCTCATCAGCGTCTAGGCACAGCACTCTGCACACGGTCTGAGGACGCCTTCCTCCCGTCAACGCAGACGCCAGCCACTACGCACCTACCCTCGCAGCATCTATTCCCCGACTCACCGTGGGACACTGCGAGCTTCACTACTCTGACTCACTGGAGTATCACCCTGCACCGCTCACCCGTCTCACTGGGCATTTAGCGGCACAGTTCCGACTCACTGGAACTAGGGAATTTCTACACTGGCTCTGGCACCGCTCATCTCAAGCATCGACAGCCGTCTCAACAGGATCGACCTCCGGTCTTGGGGGGGAGTGATGTGGCGACACATTGACAAGTGACAGATGACAGAAGTCGCACATAGACTATCGACGAGCAAATCAATGGATGACGTCACAAATATCCTGCATCGCACATATGAAGTTTGCATGCGAATTAACACGGATAGAAAATCCCAACGAACAACAGTTGGGCAGAAAGCCCGCCAGGCTGATCACCTCGCCTGGTCGGAGGATCCTCCTTTTCTTAGGGAACTTTACTCTCTGTTCCCTAAACTATAAAACAAGGAAATCAAAACTAATTCTTCACCCACTCATAATACAACTTATTTTTACTAAAGAACTGGTGGGTAGCTTTAAATTTAAACAAACATTACCCTTTTTTTAAATAATACTATTTTAACCTTTTACGTCGGCTTTGTAATCCGATCGTAGGAATTAAAATAACAGTTTTCATTACGTAGTACATTTTAAACAACCTGGCCTTCCGGTCAGAAAGGATTAAAAATTTTATGAATGGCATTTTTTTATACGTCGCCTTACACTAGGAGGACTTACTAATATTTTCCAGAGCTGCGGACTACCTAGCGGGTTTACCGGGGCTCCGGCTCGAAAAGCAGGAGTAGGAACAGGGTGGTTATAAGTCAGTAAGAGTCTGACACATCCTCTCGCCTCGCCCAAGGCCATACAGAATCAGGATGATATTTTCCCCCTCAAAAAATAAAGCTTTAGGATTGTCTCCTGTAACGTGGGTGCGTTTAGAAACAACAATTTAACGTGAACATCCAATAACTAATTTAATTAAGAAAAACAATATAACTGAAGTAAAAATTGAAATAGAAACACTAAAATAACAACCACATTTTCCACAAAAACGCGTTTCACCAAAACTGTAGAGCTAAAATCTTGTGATCGCTACGCCGGCTACGTGCTACGCCGCCTACGAGCGCTACGCGATCTCGTAGCCTCGTACATATTCATGTAGCATTGCTACGCCTGCTGAATTTTCGAAGCCTACTAACTTTTAGAGGGTCCTCCGTGATACAGGACGGATCTGTTTGTCTTTAGAAGTTAAATATTTACTTTCAGTTCAAGGTTTTTACTTCAAAAAGTGTATTTTCTTGATTTTTCAAGTTGTGACAGTTTTTATCGAATTAGTATTATTTCATATTGGTTGATTAGATTTTTTGATTCTGTTATCGTTTTTTGAGTATGTAAGATTTATAATATATTGAAATATATTATATTATAAAGGGTCATCTCTGAGGTTTTCGGAGAAGAAAGGGTTAATCACATAAAATTATTAGTTCAACCTCGCAGTCAACTGCCAAGGACAATGGGCTGTCGTGCAACGTGTAGCGGGTTCTATTTCCGAACGGAGCAACTCTTTGTGTTTGAAAACGCGCCCAACACACAGGAGAAAACCCTAGTGTGGGACAACGCTTTAAAAAAAAAGCGAATTATGTAACAACCACTTCTCGTAAATATAACTAAGTATTTTCCAATAACTGAAACACACAATAATACTTTACCAGACCACATATGCCATTTTATTAAAAACACAACTAGTTCCAATATTTTTTCTCAACCATTATAATTGCAAAACCGCATGTGACTCGCAGGTCGTAGCTCACCGTTTTCATATTAAAATTTCTCGAAGACAAAATGAAAAACGTAAACATGATGCTAATTTTCCTTCTCCCATGGGTTTGTGTATCTCAGTAATACCTTTTTAATTTTTCGCCTTGCTTGAGTTGATCTTTCAAATTCATGTTTTCCATCACGCAGCATATCACAAATAGGGCTTAAATATTTCAAGCTTCCTCATTTTCATTAGCCTGGTAGCTTTTTTGTGGAATGCGGGAAAATGAGCAGACGGATCAAATGATGGTAAGCAATAAGCGCTGCCCTCAAGGTCCTGCATTACTAGAAGTTTTTTTTTTTATATGGGGAGAAATCATCCCATGACTTCTTCCACCTTGGGTGAGGCGAAAGGAAGTGTAGTTACTAAAAAAAAACACCCCGTTTTCACTCCTACTCTTCGAACCGGGGCACTGACAACCCGTTAGGTTTTCCACGGCTCCATATCAGGCATCAGACCTCAACTGTGGTGGAATGCGACGCTCCGTACGTTCGGGTCTAGTTCTGGGTGATGAGCTACCCTTACCCCAACAAGAGCGTTATCGAGCTTTTCACGTGGCGAAGCACAACCCAACCCTGTTTCACTCCAGTGGTGAAATCTTTGAAACCCAAGCGGTCATTCTTTATATCGGTATCCTCTACCTAACCTACGAACTAAGTGTATAGAAAAATGAATGTATGTGGAAGGCATTGACATTCCATAAATTACGTCAGAGCTTATGTCAAACCCATACGTTGATATTTTTATCCGCTCGATTCAACTAACATGACCATTTGTTACGCATTTCATTGTACAAACAAGTCATAATGCGTTGAAATTATTGGTTTATAGTGCTTGACAATAGAACAACCTCTTTTTAAGACTTATAATACGTATAACTGATTATGTGGGCCTAAAAATAACAAGTTTAAGGCTTTTTTTGTATAAACTTGTAAACGAGTAGACGGATCACCCGATGGTAAGCAATCACCACCGCCTATAGACACCCGAAATACCAGAGACATTACAAGTGCGTTGCTAGCCTTTTGAGGGTCCAGAATATGAGGGTTGTTGGGGAATCGGGGACTTACAACGCAACCGTTGTTTACATCAGTTTTCTGTGAGACCGTGGTATCACTCCGCCCAAGCCGGCCCATTCGGCCGAAGCATGACTCTACCACCCTTTATTTGCTTAGTTTCATTTCCTAAATAATTATTTTAACCGCCTGTTTCACCAGCTTCATATAAAAACCCAATAAACTTATGTGACAGATAGTTTATACAAATTACATTACGTCTGTAATAAAAATAGACCGATATTTTACGTTCCCAAATATACCTTTATGATTATTACATAGCTCATGTTCAATTTACACGATTTCTGAATACCAGAGCCCCATCATCAAATAATATTTTTAGATCCCTACAAAAATAGATATTTTAATGTATAATGCTATTATTTTAATATTGAAAACCAGCCTCTGTAATATATTCCTACGAACACCGCGAGATTAATTTGGGAATTTGAATAGATATACATTTATTTTATACTAGCTGTTGCCCGTGACTTCGTCAGCGTAGAATAATGCCTTGACTACTTGTACTTTTTTCTACAGTAAATTAGTCTAAATTACTCCTTTGTAAAATTCCTCAGTTACCTACTAATAAAATTGATTTATCAAACACACAGACAAAGGCTAAAAATTACCCTTTTGCGTCTTGTAGTATATTGTAGATCTAAACTTAAATAAAATTGGAATGTCGTCTGTTTGTAATATTGAAATAACGGCCTATTACTACATATTCATAAAGATGCAAAATATCCAAATCACATATTTTTCAATTTTTGTTTGTTTGCTCTAACTGATCTCTCGAAAATGGCTGGACAGATTTTAACGGGACGTTTTTGCAGATAGCTGATGTACCAACGAGTAACTTAGGCAACATTTTCTTTAGAAAAAAAAAACAAGTATCTACGTACCTAAATTCTATAAAGAAGTCATCAATCTACACGGACGAAGTCCGCACAACAGCTAGTAAATAAACAGGACTGTAAAAACCTCAACAGTAATTTAACCCTCCGAGCCTTCACAACTGAATAATATTTCGACTCATTACTACGACCGCTTAACCCGCTTTTAAAAGAATTATAACAATAACTTTAATTTCAACGAACAAAAACAGATAAAATCAATACGGGAAACATAAAACCGACCCGTATTTATTATTCAGTTACATTTTCCACTACGTTACCCTCAGTCACCGATTACCAGGTAGCTTATTTAATGAATATAAAACCCCCTGTATATGTGAATGAATGAAATGAACGAGAAAATAATATTACGTTCAATTCAATAGGTTTTGGGGTTGTGTAGTGTAGGACGCTTCGTAAAGGGTCGTTGGAATATTTTTTTTGTTAAGGGGTATGGTATAATGAAGCCTCGTGCCCACTAGGAACATTTGTCGAGCGACATGTTGACTGTGCGACAAGGAACAGTTTCAACAATGTCGCGGCGATGTCGTCCGACGTTGCCCGACATCGCCTGATGTCTCCGGGGACACATGTCGCTCGACAAATGTTCCTAGTGTAGACAAGGCTTGGTCATAACATGCTTTGTTGAAAAAATGGATATATTGTGGCGACACATGACAAGTGACAGATGACAGAGGTCGCACATAGACAAGCGACGAGCAAATCAACGGATGACGTCATAAATCTTATAAATGAAGTTTACATGCGAATAAACATGGATAGAAAATCCCAACGAACAACAGTTGGGCAGAAAGCTCGCCAGCCACGATCGCCTCGCCTGGTCAGAGGAACCTCCTTTTCTTAGGGAACTTTACTCACTGTTCCCTAAAATATTATTAAAGTGAGTTTTATTGTCAAATGAAACAAGATATTATATTGCTTGCACAAACGAGCTGGCTCGGCCGGAGTGATACCACAATGTCACAGAAAACCAGCATTTAATAACGCGTATGTTGTGTTTCATCGTGTGAGTAAGGTTACCTGAGGCCGCATTTCCCCCTCTGTTTTATAGGACTCGTAGCATAATTAACTAATAGTGAAAATTACCTACGTTTAATACATGCCCTTCTGCTTACCCCTTCCTAAAACAGGCATGATATTACATTACCAAACTACCACCACTCCTCGAAAACCACTTCATCAAAATGTCAAACCTGAAAGGTTCAAAAGTCATTTCGATTCAAATTCGGCACGGCACCGGATACGGTCGTCCGATTGGTTAATTTACAAGGGTAAGGGTACGTACGGTTTCGTTCCGGTTTCTATCCGAGCCGACATGGTTTCATCATCCTTTGATGGTAATTTGAGGTGAGAGGTTCTTGAAATGACATTGGATAAACAATACGTGGTACTTATGTAGAGTACTTATTGACTTTGAAACTATAGATGTTTTAGGTCGTGGTTTGGAGAAGTACATAATTATATATATGTACGTGATAATAGGGGTTGTATTACAAACGAGGCTGTGTGTTGAAATTGTGGATTTATGTTGGTTAAGTGCTATTTAACTCAAAAACTACTCGACGGAATTGGATGAGGTATCGCCTATCTGTAGCTATTGTTTGGCATTTGGATGTAAGTATAGTAAAATGAAATAACTATTATGTAAAATATAGCTCGCCAGTCAGCTCACCAGTGCTAAGCTATGTGTACCAATGATTGGTAGTAGCCAAACGCATCCACAGCAACGTAGCATAGCACATCTGTGGTGAAAAAGCATAATTTCTATAGTTACCAATCATAAATTTCAAATCGAAATCACCAGTCTCTGAGTCCAGAGATTTTACTAGAAATCTTATTCTCAGACGTCGCACTATACCGACAAAGTAATATTTGTCAACTACAAATTAATATCCCCCTATCCCCCCAGTAGTACTCACAATACAAAATACAACTAAAACACTCGACACAGGTACTTGAATACCCCACAAAGCGAAAGCCAAGTTCAAACTTTTGTAAGAATTCAAGTATTCTTCGAAAATATTCCGGGGTCCTTCACAACAGCGTTTCAAGAGAAAATTTCACAAATATCTACACACCAGTCGTTTGGAAACTGTGCATTCAGGATCAAAGGCACTTTACAGACCATCGACGGAATTTGAACAGTATTACGAATAGCTAGCTAAGCGAATTTTTCAAATTGGCTCGTTAAAATGATGTGTTATAAGGTTCAGTGTTAAGTGCACGTGGTGTTTGGATTAGGGTTATATTTGCGTATCAAAAATTTAATGTTGTGTTTTTTATTAAAAAGCTAATAAGATTGAAGTATTTTTTATTAACTGTGTATAATATCTGTCGATGCGTCGTCTCGTCTTCTAGTCAGTGGGACTTTAAGTGAAAAGAACCCTCACTTAATTTGCTTCTAGCCATTATACAATTTTATGTACAAAACTTAAATACTATCTATGATGCCTCGTTGGTCGAGGGTCGCAAGTGCGACCGTAAGGGTTCTCGGGTTCGATTACTGGGCTTTTTTAGGTTTTACGAAAAAATCTCAGTAGTAGCACATATGCTGGAATGGTGCCCAGTATGTGGCAGTAGCCTCACCCCCTATTACATGGGACTTATAGTTCAAATAGTGAAAAGTGGGAGTACACTGTATAGTGGCATGTCGTGTCATAATGCACACCTCTGCCTACCCCTTCAGGGATAAAAGGCGTGACGACTTAAAAGCCTACAAACAACATTAATACGTCTAAATATTAACTTGAAAATACTGAAGGAAATCCAATATCCGGGGCTGCATTGGAAAGTTTTCAAGTAGCATTGATTGCTTCGAACTCGAATGCAATATTTAGAATGAGCTCCATTTAATGTACAGGCGAATACGGGAGGCGAGCCAATGGCGGCGTTGTTATGAACTTTTTCAGCACTCGCGTTTTATTTAGTCTGTGAAAGAGTAATTTCATTTCGATGCTCTTGCACTTGGGTAAATTAATTGGGTACTCGTTTGATGCTACTTCAAAGTTAATGCTGAATGTTTGATTCATGTTGGTATCACAATCTAACTGATATAAATAATCAGTAGGTCACGTCCTAATATAGAAATTATACGTAAATATAAAAACGTATGCAAAATTATATTAACTAAAAATCACGATTTACTCACGTATATTAATGGAGAAAAGCTCTACTAGTTTCGAGTCACAGAGGGACTTAGGCTGTATTTTCCGCCAGAGATGTGATGTGCTATGTAGCTATGCCACGAAGATATTATGATGGCTAAGCTGTGAAACTACGTGATCGTTTGCACTGATACTCGCTATGTAGCATTGTGAAAAACACGTGCAGCTCGAGTATAACATGTATCGATAGTAGGGAAGCCATCCATAATGGTTAAAAGTTGGAATTTATTATGGACAACCTCCACCACTATTTATCCTTTTGGGTAATACAAGTAATGAATTTTATACTCGAACATCTTATGAGCTACAAAGATATTCACATTATCATCAAATAAAACGAATCTTAAGCACTTCAATAATGTTAACAAAACGTCTAAAAAATTCAACTTTAACAACATAAGCGCCTAAAGATTTTGTAACAGCAATAACTCGCATACACGCGTATCTCTCAAAGTATCCATTTTTCTTAACATGCCGCGACGTACTTAAGAATCTCTTCAAAGTCAATGATTCTAGTGAGAAAACTCTTACGTCATTATTAACGTTATAAAAATTTCTAGCACATTCTCTCGTTACAAAGGAATTTCTTTCATCACTAAAATTTTATTTAAAGCGTTTTGCATGCACATAAAAACATATAAAGCGTTCTAAAAGGGACTTTGTGCTTACAAATTAAGGGGTGAGGGGAAAATTGTTTAGGTGATTGTTTTACTTAAAGCTTTGCTCAGCTTAGGCTGCGGTGGCCATATATTAAATAGTTGGCGAGAAAAGAAATGAGAAAAGCGCACATCTTTATGCTAACGAGACTAATTTCCTTGAGCGCCTGATGTTATTTTGCTTTGCGAGCGTACACGCTGGTGAGCTAATTTTTATGTTGCATTATTTTTTATATCAGGCGCTTGTGTGACATAAGACCATAATAAGACCCATATGTTTGAGGAATTAATCATTAACAAGATATACATAGGTAGGGTAAATATTAAAGAACACAAACAATGCAAATTTAAAAATATCCTTTTAATTAGATTTTCTAGCAAACACCCAAGAAGAACAACTCTTTGACTGACGTGCAAATAAATATTTTGAGTTTGACTTTGACTTTGAATATTGGCGTTACATTGTTCTCTCATAATTGAATCAATGAAACAATGTAACCATGAATTGTATTGATTGAAAAAAGTAACCTGTGAAATTTCTTGCTCGTTCTTCTCCATAGACACACATAGGCACAATTTTTATAACATCTTAGTAAGATTTCTAAGACAATTAACTATTTATACACCAAACCCTACCTCGTATCATTACCAATTCTTATTACCTAGGCTGACCTAGTCCATCTAGAATTCTAGTGTAAGCTGATTGATGTCCTAACTACGTGTAAGAGTTAATACCTCCATTGTAACCAACACAGAGAACTGCTTGTGTCTTAGAGTAATCCTAGACGGGATCAGTTGTAGTGTCTTAGGATGCTTTTCATCTAGAGATGTGCTATGTAGCTATGCTACGAAGATGTAATAACTAAGCTGTGAAACTATGTGACCGTTTCCACTGATACTAAGCTATGTAGCTCGAGTATGTGATGAAGCCATCCATAGCACGCATCTTTCCATATAAAAATCATAGCTTAGCTAAATCCTATGCTATGTGTTACAATGAATATGATTGGTGGAAGCCAAACGCATCCACAGCAACGTAGCATAGCACATCTCTGGTGGAAAAGCATCCTTATAGTGGTACCTACCTATTATTAAATGGACAGTGAACGCTGTGATCAATCTTCTTAGGCTTACTAGTGTTAGATGTATCTATAGTTCTTACAATATAGTTAATTTTTCTTGTTTCTGTACCCTTAATATGAGTTTGCTTTACGTTTAAAGTAATCGAAACTAGAGCGCGTACGAATCGAAACGATATCCGACTTGACCAGTAATTGGTTGTTATGGAGTAAAAATGAAGACTAATACCACTTGTTAACCATAATAAAATTGATTTAGCTGTTTCGAGTCTAACAATTAAATAAAACTACATTATAATCTCACTTTTACTTTTGCACGTAAATTGAATAGACGAGAAAATATTATAATATCAATAATAAAACATACGATGTTTAGGTCATATGCAACGCCTGCTTGTTTTTAAGGAGCAATCAAATTCAATTGTGCCTCATGTCAATCAGCGGCTAAGCGAAGTGATTCAGGCGTAGTAAACCTTCGTACTGTTAGAATCAATATACAGGGTGACTTGTAATTCGACGTATTCCTCTCGGGAGGAGATTAATAGAACTAATTTCCTACAAAATTAGCCTTGAGGTCCCTTGTCCGAAAGTGGCTAGTTTCTGAGATATTTAACATTCCCGAGAGGAATATGTCGAAGTAGGTATACTAGTCATCCTGTATTGTAATTTTATAAAAATTAAACAGTGAATACTATACAATAAAAGCATCAAGGAGTTTTATACGTCAGTTCTTTCGGCCATCATAACAGGCGTTGCACCATGGGGGCTCCGGGGTTGGTCTACTAAGAGGACCCGGTGCCTACTTTAGATGATGAGCCACCGGGGAGGTTTTAGTGCGGTAAAAATCCTACACTCCCTAGTTTTTGTTTTTCCCAAAAAGCTAGGTGCCTTTTGAAGGTTTCACCCCGTTAACAAAAAATTAATAAAAAAGGAGTCCCTTGGAGCATCGAAAGAGAAGACAGGCGCAATCATACGAGGTAGGTAGACCTACACGTCTAGTAGGTACGTAGGTGCTTAATATCACTCTTCAATATTCCTTTTTTTTAATAAATAATCGTGGGCTGATAGTAGGTAGGTGAAATTGAATCACAAATTTGCTCGAACACGAACCTAAATCCAAATAAATCTCATTCGGTTATTCCATAAATATTAAACAGATATCTGACATTGACCTCGGAAGTTTTCATATTAAATTATTCTTATTTACCAAAAGTAAGATTTAAGTTAGAAAATCATTGAATATCATTTACTTAGCAACTTTATAGCTCCTATAACATCACGTCGTTTAATTATTATGTTATCGGCTTTCTAACGTAACTGTTTGACGAGGAACTCGACTAGTTTAAAGCCATGCTAGAGACTTATATTGATAAGCAGCATTCAGCAGTAGTAGCGTGACGTGCCGCGTCATGTGTTCCGGAAAGTTGCTCATGAATATGAGCCTCTAGCATGGCTTGAAATCAGACGAGTTCCTCGTCAAAAAGTTACGTGAAAAACTGTAGTTTAGTATGTCTCACGAAAATTATAATAATTCACGTTGTTTATTTTACAATTATTGTAGAAGCATAATTCAACTAGCAGATGGTTACTTTTTATCACAGGAGAACACAAGCGGGACCGCAGGTATAAGGTAGTGTCACATAACATTAAAATAATGACTTCTACCACATAGCCCCTTAGGTCTAGATATTACTCGGAGCACTTTAATACACAAGAACCATTTGTCTCCTTCAAAACCGATAAGACAAATTGTACCTAGCCTTCAAGGTCGTTTCAGAACAATTTTCAGAAAACGTTACCTCTCGGAAATTAAACAAGGATTAACTGGATTAACAAGAGAATTACGTGAAGGAATTACTTAATAATAAAAAAGAAAATGTTGCGAAGTGGACTTCCGAAGTGGACTTCCGAAGTGAACTTCCGAAGCGGTTTTCCGGTTAACCAGTGTATGCACGAATGGGTAAGTACAGTTTTCAGTATGTATTTATAGAATGAATGTTGTGTGAATGGACTTTGGGGTGTGCTAGTAATTTATTAATGAGCCCGTGTGGGAAGGTGACCTTTTGCCAGTAAAGGGTGTTTTATTACTGGAAAAGTTAGCCTGGAATAGGTATGCTCATGTTTTTGGTACCTACATTTCATTAATTACGTGGAGCTTTCTGAGAAACACTAGAAAAAAACTAGATTCCGTTCTATTTTTGCTGAGATTTCGAAAATTTCATTAAATAATGTTATAATTTGGATAAAGTATTTTTATCTATTATCTAATTCCACTCAAGAAACACGTGAAAATATGTGTTATACCATCATAACTGTAGGTAGTTACGAATAATATAAAGAGATCTGATTTTTTATGGGTCTAGCCCGCCACAACCGCTCATACCGCTGCAACTCCTGTAAGCCAGAATCTACAGTAGATACAACCGAAGAGATTTGATTGTTTGCTTGTTTATTTGTTTGCTTCAAAACGAATAGATGGTCAAATACTCAAACGTCAATCTATTTTAAGACGCTCTCAAGAATTCTGTCACTACAAATTCTTTGTAAAAGGCAGAGATAGAAACATATTTAAGTTTAACTTAAAATTGTAAATGAGTAGCGTTTCAATAATCATATATAAAAACATATAATGTAGTATACTTTTATCCCAATCTTCCTAAGTCAAGATCAACACAACGAAAATAATAAATTCCACTCAAGCAAAGCTGCAGAAGCCTCTTGTACCAAACAAATAAAATAAATCACCAACAATTCTGTCCCTCGCACATATACAATGAGTTGAAGTGACAGTCCACAAGTTTACATGTAGGAATCTGTGCCAAAACAAGCCAACACACCACAGGCCACGATCCACACCACAAGAAGCTCTTGGCCTTCCAAACCGAGGTACTAAAGTGACTAGATATAGCACCTTCACTAAATATAAAGCGCTCCAGTTGTTGGCGTGGGCGTCTGACCAAAGGGAATCGTAAAATATTATGTGTATTATGATGTATGTGGTTTATGTAATGTCCTATTTTAGCTAGCTGTGTTATATAAGTTTTATGTAAAAGTGTTTACATGTTGTGTACAGTTTTAAACTGAATGCTATTTGTTACAGAACAATTTAAATGTAATATTACTTATATAGCGATCTTTCTGCGAAGAGATTAATAAAAGTTTAACCAAAAGTAAAATGTCGTGTGATAAAAATAAAACTAATGAGTAAACAAAAATGTATTTGTTTGACTAATCATGACTACAATCACGCGTTTAAATAGCCTTCACTAATTACCAGTCATAGCATTGAGAACAGCTCAACTAGTTTCAAGTCACAGAGGAACTCTTTGTTATGAGCAGTAGACCGTTATTTTTAGTTAATTTAGTATATCTCACGATAATTAATTATTATTATAATTATGTAAGTAAAAATAAGTTACAGGCTTTAAATATAAACCACCTTTAATTCTAGGTTCCAACCCACTATTGTCTAAACTAATCTTAGTTTAATCTGAAATATGCCTGAAACTAGACTACTTGTACCTGTCTACCTATTCTATGTGAACTAGGTTACCAGTGACCAGTGATATACAGGGTGTTCGTTCTGTGTTTATACAGGCCGATGGAAATTGTGCTAAAATTAGCTACGAGTACGTGGGACGCGCTGGAGGGTCGTGCTAGAAAAATGTTGTTTTTTTTTTATAATGGGACGAAAATAGGTCTATGTTACATTGTGTGAGGCCTATTATATGTTGTTGGATCGGCTCTGTGGGCAGGTATGGTAGGTGTAAGCTTTAAGAAATACATATTTTTATAGGTTTTCGTACTAGAAGACGAGCGTATTGCAAGACATTACCACTGTTAATTACAACATAACGTAACGCTTTTTATCCCGCCGAAGGGGTAGGCAAAGTTCATCTGCGCACATTACGGACAAGGCCGCTGTACCATGTAATAGGGGGTAAGCATTTTACTATATATTGGACACAGTTCCAGACTCCGTGCTGATATTGAGAACTTTTCGAAAAACATAAATAGCCCAGTAATAAAGGGTTTTTCAACAAGAACTTTGTTTTTAATTAGGGCAACACCAAGAACGTGGCAGTTTTTGACATTTAATTTTTGGCGGTATTCGTAGTAGGTGCTTTGGCAATTGCTACAATGAATTAAATTTCGCTCAAAAATTGCATTAAAATAATTCAAATTCACTATGAAAATGGTCGTTCTGTTAAAATTACATTTCGTAAAATTCGTGATATTTTCGGGCAACATAATCGTCCTTCTGAGGTCGCTATCAACAGACAGGCTCGGTACAAAATGTGCCAACACCAACACGTGTTCCACGGGTCGTTCAACAGAAAACATCGCTGCCGTGAGCCACAGTGTTAAAGAAGATCAAAAGGTTATCAATTTCATTTCGACGTTTTCAACAATTGTGGTTATCCAAAAGCACAACATGACGAATTTTGCATAAGGATTTGGCTTTGAAGCCTTACAAGATTCAACTGGTGCAGGAATTGAAGCTGACCGACCATTCAAATCGCCGTAGATTTGCTCAGAACAACCTGCTGGTTTTTCTCAAAAAATCTTTTTTCAGACGAAACACATTATGATTTGTCAGGGTATGTCAATAAGCAAAATTGCCGCATTTGGGCTTCTGAAAATCCTAAAGCAATTATTGAGAAGCCTTTGCATGCTCAACGTGTCACTGTGTGGTGTGCTATGTGGTCTGGAGGTGTGATTGTTAGGAAAGTGATTAAAAATTTTGATGAAAGAATCAACATCTGTCAGCGTGGTCCTGGTGGACATTTGTCAGATATCATTTTTCATTCATAATTGCCAAACTTTTCTCTTTTTAATACAATAAAAATTTTATTCATTTTCCACCAAATTCTTTATTTTATTTTGTTTTAAAAAACAAAGTTCTTGTTGAAATACCCTGTACTTCGCACTTGCAACCACTTGACTAACGCGGTATCTGAGAATGTTTTTATGCTAAAATTGTTTTGGGATCTAAAAGTTCTTTAACTGTCATAGATAAACCCTGTGAGGGCGGACTCGTGTTTTAGAAAATCTAGAAAAATAGGTTTCAATAACCTTTTCTGGTGTAAACCTACTTGTCTTACCCTTTACAAAACAAAATAGGGCATCTAGACTAGACAAACCTAGTAGTATGACCTATTTTAGCTATCCGTCTACTTACATAGAAACTACTGTTTGTTTAGTAGATATAGAAGCACAGATTACCTTATAAACAGAGGTAGCACACAACATAGATTATACAAAAGACAGAGACTTCACTAAACTCACACACACGTAAAAACACCACAATTAATATTGATATAGTTGATCTACACTCGACATAGATTAACCAAAGACAGATACTTTACTTATAATGACACATTAACATTTAACATGTCTTGCACACGACATAGATCAGTCAAAATTTTTCGAAAACACTTTGCCCGACCCGGGATTCGAACCCGAGACCCCTTGTTCTGCAGTCGCACTAGCGACCACTTGACCAACGAGGCAGCCGCAGCAACTGGACATAGATTATATTACCCAAAATACAGAGATATCGCCAAACACACACACATAGGTAACATACACACACACATGCGCGCCCTTATGTATGCTGACACATGTCTCATATAGTAATGAATAAGGGATCGGGATATGCGACCTTCTTTACAGGTCATTCACACATGTAAATAAAACGGAGGTGGGTGGAGGTTTTGTGTTGTCAATTTGAGTGATAGGACAAGGAGGAATATTTTTGAATTTGATAGGCGAAGGGACATTTATTATGTTTGGTGAATTTTTATAAATAATCTAGGGATCTTTGGGCTATATTATGGAACGATATTATATGAGACAATGCTCTTTATTTCCTCAAATGACTAGATGACCAGAATAGCCAAGTTAATAAAGCCTAGCCAAGGACTACCTGGGCCCAGTAGGGCTGATTCCTGATCTGGAACTGCGGACTACCTAGCGGGTTTACCGGGGCTCCGGCTCGAAAAGCAGGAGTAGGAACGAAGTGGTTTTTAGTCAGTAAGAGTCTGACACTCCCTTTCGCCTCGCCCAAGGCGAGAGAAGTCATTGGATGATATTCCCCCTTCAAAAAAAAGGTTTCAGAGAGTGTCCTGCATGTGCTCAAAATCTGTAAATAGTGGCAATAACCAAAAACTTTCCATGACAAAATTCAAAACACTATTACATAGCTACACAAAACCGAACCCAATAAGCATTGCAATAAAAAACATAATCAATTCCATCAATACGATTTACTCAATAATAAAGGAAAACAGAGAATCTCTCGCTAAGGACAATATTTCCCGGGATTGGCATAAAATGTATGATTCGTACCTCGGGCGAGTGACACGACCATCGTGACTAGACCCCTTCGAAGAAAAACATTGTTTGGTTAGAAATATTGACGAAATACACTGTATTCCATGAAAATATTATTATGGAGGTTTCATTTTTTTGTTTATTGGGATAAATATATTCCGCAACAACCTCCAAAACCGCTGCAACTCCTGTAAGCCAGGATCTATAGTAGATATAACCATGAAAACACCGGAACACTGAAGTCGGCGCATCTCAGGGACATGAAAGTGGGTATTTACAAAATACACCTGTGACTGCATGGTTGGCGCGGTGGCTGTGCAACCGGCTGCCTTGTAACGTGTAGCGGTTAAGATTCCCGCACGGAGCAACTCTGTGTGTGATCCACAAATTGTTATTTCGGGTTTGGGTATGATACAGTGTATGTATTGTAAACGTACCTACACAGGAGAAAATCCTAAAGTGGGACAATGTTATTTTTTTTTATTCTCCAGTTTAGAAGAGGCGTGATGATGACTGCACCCTTAGTATAACTTGGGTTACGTTTAAAGTAATCGGCGCTCTGATTGGTTGGTTTATTCGAGCCGGCCAAATAGAGCGCCGAACGCGCTCGTTTCGATTACTTTAAACGTAAAGCAAACTCTTTCTAAGAGTACTGAATCTATAATCCTAATTTATAACCCTAACATTAACTAACAAAAGCAAACGAACCTACGACAACACCATATAACCAAAACCTTACATTCTACCATCTTGAATCGATAACCCTACACACGACACGGTCCGGTCTATCTGACCAAAATACACTGGCCACTTTGTACCCCATTTCTCGCTACATACTTCATATTTCAGCAAAATCCAAGGAGTGTTGATTTAGGAGGATTTATTTATGCTGCCCTTGGGGGGTGGGGGGCGCAGGATAGCTGTCATTCCGAGGAAATGTCCATTAGAGTGGGTCTTGTTATTGTGTCGCAAGTGAGACTTGGTGATGTAATTTTGTCAATGGAGTTGTGGGTAGGTAGGTGTGTGGAATAAATAGTGATAACGGTTGTAATGTCTGTGATATCTGTGACCGTCACATTTATGACATTAGCGTGTCATAAATGTGACGGTTTGTTTGGGTGTTTGGATGTTTGTCCGTCAATCACGCTGAAACTACCGAACGGATTTTGATGAAATCTCACCCCCACTAAAAGTATTACATGTGACTTAGTTATTTTGGATTCTTTGGATGTATGTACGTCAATCACGATAAAACTACTAAACGGATTTTGATGAAATTTGGTATCTCACCCCCACTATATTACATGTGACTTAGTTATAACACAATTGTGAAAAGTGGGTATACATTGTATTACATTATGTAAATTGTGAAGGGAAGCCCTTCGGGAATCACCAAGGCGTGACTGTTTGCACTAACAATACACATAAAGCTTTTTTAATACATAAGTAGCAGTGTAACACTCACTTATAGGTAAACACCACATGCACATAACAAAACTTATTTCTAGTAATCTATCTTAAGCTATCGGGAACCATATCTAATTTTGTAACAAAATGACAAATTTGTAAGGGCACTATACTAGGCTACGCTTTCATAATGAATGGGTACCCGAAAAAAAAAACTAACTTAGAGGTTTTACGATTACTTTCTTGTTTTAGGGTTATTGTGGACCACATAAACGCTTTAATGAGCTTTGACCTAAGCTTTGGGAATGAGTCATGGTGCAAGTCAATGGAATCGCAGCAACTGTTTATTATTTTTTCACAAAATCTCGCATATATCTAGTGTCGTCTAATTGACAGTAAATACGAATCAAACGACCCCTATAAAGCGGAAATCCATCGAGTCGTTCAGGCTAGAGAGTGAGCAATATTCGAATTTGGCGCCAAAAATCCGCCATTTTGCCTTTTTTTATTATTTTTATATATCCAGTGTCACTCTCACAGTAAATACGAATCTAACGACACCTCTCAAGTCAAAATCCGTCAAGCTGTTTAGGCTAGAGAGTGAGAAATATTCGAATTTGGCGCCAAAAATCCGCCATTTTGTTTTTTTTTAATTTTGATATATCCAGTGTCACTCTCACAGTAAATACGAATCTAACGACACCTCTCAAGTCAAAATCCGTCAAGCTGTTTAGGCTAGAGAGTGAGAAATATTCGAATTTGGCGCCAAAAATCCGCCATTTTGTTTTTTTTTAATTTTGATATATCCAGTGTCACTCTCACAGTAAATACGAATCTAACGACACCTCTCAAGTCAAAATCCATCAAGCCGTTTAGGCTGCAGAGCGTGCCAAACAATTATACATACATACATACATACATACATACATACACTCGAAAAACATAACCCTCCATCTGGTGCAGTCGGGTAAAAACCAATCAATTCTTCAACCAAGCAGTTTTGTTATGAATACCATGTGATATGACGGTGAGTCTATCGCTATAAACAGGACACAATTCTAGACGCAGACAAAAAAATATTCACAAAAACAAATGAACACTCGTCACTTGCAATGAAGTTATCTGTTGCCAAATAAATACGAAATGACACGAAGCAGGGTGGAGTTACATTAAACTTTCATGATTACATATAAAATGTTGGCTAATTGATTTATTATGCAAATGAGGTAAGTCTACCCTAAATTAAATTATGGAATCCGTTCCCTGCTGCCAGTGGATGGGACCCACCTAACCTACACAATGTTGGGACATGATTATTTCAGTTCACATTACGAGTTATTATTTTGGTATATGTTTTTGAGCTTTTTAAAGTATTTTTTGTGAAAGGAAAAGCAATTATTTTAAAGGAAAGATGGAATTTGTCCGTTAGTCTGTCCGTCAATGAGGCTAGGTGCTCGTTCCTGAAAAGTATTGCAACTTTTTTTTTTACTCGTTCTTCTTCATACAAATTAACATTTAGGAACAAGCATCTAGCCGGGTTTAGGGTTTACCGGGGCTCCGGCTCAAAACAATAATAGGTTTTTAGTCAGTAAAAGTCTGACACTCCTTCTCGCCTCACCCAAGGCGGGAGAAGTCTTTTCATAATTTCCCCCTCAAAAAAGGCCTTCAGATGATCCTCGTTTACCTCCCTTACAAAAATGCATGAACATTAAGTACACTCAAGTACAATGGTATTAAAAACATTATTAAAATGTAATCTCGTATTCACTGGTTTCATTCTATTTGTTTTGGTACAGTCGTGTGATAAAGTGCTTCCCAGCCAATGGAATTAAGTGCAGTATGTATGAATTTATAATTATATTATTCGCTTTTGCGAGCGGTCTGCCTGAGATATGTATTGTGTAGTATATTAGATTATAGTAGCACTTTATGTACTTTGTAGTGGTCGAATCGAAAATTAACATCGTTTTTTATTAACAGTATTTTTATGGTATATTAAGCCGTAAACAAGATGACGATTCACCTGATGGTAAGCAATTGCCGCCGCATATGGACTCCAGAAACACCAGAGGCGTTACAAGTGCAGTGCCGGCCTTCTGGGGGTTAAGAATTTAAGGGATGTTGGGAAATCGGGGATTGGCATCAGGCAGGGAGTAATCGGGCCTACGGAAACCTTACTCATACAAAGAAACCCAATGCAAACGTTATTACACTCCGGTCGAGCCGGCCCATTCGTTTCGCAGGATTTTTTTACCATACTTAAATTATGAACTATCTATTTGCACTCTTGTCTCCTAAACCAGCCTGCTGGGGTTGGATAAAATAAAAAAATATTTTACTTCTTCCCATAGTAAAATTAATTACGAAAAATCGACAAAACTGCGTGAATTGCAAATAACTTTTCTTGGCATCTGTACTTTTTTTAAACACAACTGTAGTCTTACATCAAATACCAGTGTGCAAACTAGGATTGACAAAAAAAGTGGAGCCCTACGTAGAAAAAGGGTTGTGCAGGGCTCAGACCGTATTATCTACGGATTAGTGGCGATATTACTTTGGCAAAAAAAGAAATACCGTCTGTGTATGCCGTATTTAGTTGTGGGCTCAGAATTACATCGTGTTGTGTTTAATATGAGCAAATGTTGTGTGGTTGATGTGTGGTGTTCGTATTTATTTGGAGAAAGGAAGGGAGGAGACGAAAAGGAGGTTGTATATACATAATATTGATGTTGGGAACGAATTTGTTTCTTTTTATTCTTGTATAGCTTTTGCCCGCGACTTCGTTCGCGTGGAATAGTGACTTCCGGCAAATTTTTGGTTTTAACCACATAGTTCCCGATCTCGCGGGATCTCTTCAAAAATGAGATGTGGAAGATATTCCAGGGAACTCTTCAAAAATCAACATAATGAGCTCTGCGTTTGAATTTAATAGATGTATACTCACTTAGGGCATTGAAAAAATAGTTTAAAAACGGACTTAAACTAACTTAAAACTAAAGAAAGCTGGGGGACGAATTACGAATTTATAACAATTAAAAAAGAAACTATATTACAACTCCTCATACTTAAAAGGTCATTCTTATAACAACTGGCCAATATGAAAATTGTAATATTTTTAAATTATTACTTACCATTACGAATTTAGCCATCCCCAGAGCCGCACAAGAAGCATTTACACGATCGACATAGAATTATTTATAAATAATTTATTTCTTATTTTTATTTTTTGATTTTTGAAATAAAAATATATCTATGTCCTTTCTAACAAATGGCCATGGACACCAGAAACACCAGAGACTTTACAAGTGTCTTGCCGGCCATTTAAAGGTTATTGTGGAATAGGGGATTGGGAAGAGCGCTAAATGTAAATTTCCCCAGAGCCGCACAAGAAGCATTACGAGCCTTTTTGCATTTCGAGCCTTTTTGTCCATTTACTAAACATACTCTTAATTATGAAACACCTGGTCACATAAAACAGATATTACGGGTTTTTCCATTACATTTTTAGCTTTGTAATGCTTTAACGTAATTACAGCAAGCCTATGATTAATTTAGACACGCAAACCTTTTTTGTTATTACACAAATTATGTTACACGAGTACATAGGTACCAAACGATACACGTGGTGTCGGTAGATCTTTGCAGTATGTCGCTGATTAGATGTTTTCCTTTTAAAAGTCATAATCGGGCTCTAGGATTTTCTATTTAAGTATAAACACATAGTTATGTGAATTTTACATTCACCAGACTCAGTACAAAAATGGAAACGCACCAATGATGAGAATATCATATTGTGTCACGCTAAGTTCCACATAAGCAATAGGGATGATGACGGAGTATGAAAATTAAAAATCTATTTAGTTGCTCAGTTAGGTAAGGAAAAATATTAGACATGTATTTTGTTTGTCATATAAGATTACAAAACTTAGATAAAACGAATCAAAGTTTAGGAGTGGGATCAAATACGTCATTTCTACGTATAAAACAAAAATGTAGCTAGGAACGTGAGGTCAAAATTGGTCGTCTTAAGTATATTTTTTGTAGCTCATATTATATACAGATTTATTTCGCCATGTTTTTGTGTTCGATAAGTATTGGGTAGCCTTCATTGGTCATTGATTCCTCATAGGTAGGTAGTTAACTACTCAATTACTAGTATTAGATGATGTTGAACACGTATCATTAGATTCAAATTAGGATTAAGTATTATGTTATCGGCTTACTCATGTAACTATTTTACGAGGAATTCGACTAGTTTCAAGCCATGCTAGAGGCTCATATTCTTGAGCAGCATTCCGCGAACAGTTACGTGAGTATACATAATAATTAATTTAGTATGTCTCACGAAAGTTATAATATAATTATAGGATTAAGTATCGGGCTTAGAGAGTGAGGGAACAGAGAGTACACCACCGCATATTATAGAGCACACACTTGTGCTCTATAATATCTCCTACCTAGTGGACTAGTCTAGTTAGACAGATTGAAATCGATCGGAAGATTTGTTATTATTCTATTAAGTATGTTATCATTCAGGTATTTCATAGTTCCTGTTTCTGTACCAGAACTAAGAAATCTTTTTACATTTTCCACCATCTTTTGCAAACCTTTTAGCATCAACAATACATAAATAATTACAAATTAATAATGACTTCGCAAGATTTATGCCTACCTTGAAAAATTGCTTCATCATTTTTAAATTACTGGAGAAAAAGCCAAATAGGTACATTTTTTATGCGCGAAAAGAAAATTCGTTTTACGAAATGCAACATCATAATCTGAAAGAATGAATAATTCAATTTTTCTTTGGGATTTTTTTATATTTTTTCGATCCCTGCGTATAACCTGGAGATTAAAAATTAATCATTCGTGGTATTTCGTTTAATTGGAACCGAATAGGAGGATGGAAGGGATTAATGGGAGGATTTGAAAGGCTCGCGGGGGCTTAAAACGTATTTTTGCGCACCGATTGTGGAAACGTACCTGAGGGCTTGGTACAGGTTTGCTTTACGTTGAACGTAAACGAAACGAGAGCGCGTTCGGCGTTCTAATTGGCCGGTTAGAATGAACTAACCAATCAGTACCCTTAGTACGAGTTTGCTTTACATTTAAAGTAATCGAAACGAGAGCGCGTTCGGTGTTCTAATTGGCCGGTGCGAATGAACTAACCAAACACAGCGCCGCCTTAAAGCGAACTCGTACTAAAGAAAAATATACTGTACCTACTATATTTTATTCAGACCGCAAACCACGAATTTGTCGAAATGGTACGTTAAAGCAAACAGAGGTCTTAGTACGAGTTCGTTTTACGAGATCGAAACGCTACCACGTTCGGCGCTTTGATTGGCCAGCTGCAATTAACCAACCAATTAGAGGACTGTACTCTTAGCACGAGCTTGCTTTACGCTTAACGAGAGCGCGTTCGGCGCTATGATTGGTTAGTTCATTCGCACCAGCCACTCGTACTAAGGCTTTTTTTCAGGGGGAAAATCATCCAATGACTTCTCTCGCCAGGGCAAAGTGAGAGGGAGTGTCAGACTCTTACTGACTAAAAACCACCCCGTTTCTACTCCTGCATGTCGAGCCGGAGCCCCGGTAAACCCGCTAGGTAGTTCGCAGCTCCGGATTATACATCAGCCCTACTAGGCCCATCTGGTGGTCTGATGGCTCTTTGAGGCGCGCGCGGAACGCGACGCGCCGCACGCACGGGTCTGGTTCTGGTCAGGCGGCGAGCTACCCTTGCTCGCCGTCCGCAGACCTAAACTCGTACTAAGGCTACTGTTATGGTTTATGAAAAAGGTTTCCTACATTTCAGTACTCTTTACCTTTGTGTTTATTTATTTAATTTGCTTCCACGGCTGCGTTTAGAAGCGGTCGTGTTTCGAGTTTCAATTCACCTTTTTCATTTCAATTATTAATTCCATTGCCGTCCACATTTCTGTGGGTTGGGTTTTAAAAGTAAATTGATTATTTTTGTCGTGTTAGTATGAACTGGTGAACTGGTTTTGATGTCAGAAAGTTATCAATCACCTCTTGTTGTAAGAATAGGGTAGATAACTTATATATTTCTACTTTAATGTCCTTCTTGTGAAAGATTAGACACGTATTTTTATTTATTTTCTCATGAAAACAAATGCTTTTCCAGATATATCGATTTGAAATATCGCGTAACGTCACTTCTAGTTACGTTTTATACGTAGAAATGCAACATAATTAAACATAACATACGTAGAATATAAAATGCACCTGGAAGTGACGTCACGCGATATTTCAAAACAATATTATATTCTTCGAAAGTATTTAATTTTGTTTCCGTAAGTAAATAAAAATACGTGTCTAATACATATTTTAAAATAATCTACAAGACGGACATTAAAATGAAAACCGACTTCACTAAAAAAGTTAAAAATAACTTTAATTTCGGAAGTCGGTGTTTCTCGGTATTATTTGTTTGTTACACCGACTTCCGAAATTAAAGTTATTTTTAACTTTTTTAGTGAAGTCGGTTTATTTTTTTGTAAAAAGTATTTTATTTCACACTTTTTAGTTGCGATTCTCAGTATCGCAACTAAAAAAGTCGGTTAAAATTCTCTATCTCAATAACTACTTTATTTATTTGTATTGTCACAGTCACTTAATTAACTTTATTGTGATTTCTATGTGAGTATGAAGTTCCATTGGCCATTTCTGGTCTTCTTCATCAGTTTCACCTCTTCAAAGGTTACTTTTTGACTGTAAATGCTTCAATTCTAGATGAATATACCAAAATCACTACATAGTTCCCTATAATATTTGAGGAGTTCCCTCGATTTCTCTAAGATCCCATCATCAGATCCTAACTTGGTGACAATGGGACTACCTCAGAACTATCTACTTTCGAACAAAAAAGAATTTTGAAAATCCGTCGACAATTGACGGAGTATAACTTTATTGTGATTTCTTGTGAGTATGAAGTTCCATTGGCCATTTCTGGTCTTCTTCATCAGTTTCACCTCTTCAAAGGTTACTTTTTGACTGTAAATGCTTCAATTCTAGATGAATATACCAAAATCACTATATAGTTCCCTGTAATATTTGAGGAGTTCCCTCGATTTCTCTAAGATTCCATCATCAGATCCTAACTTGGTGACAATGGGACCACCTCAGAACTATCTACTTTCGAACAAAAAAGAATTTTGAAAATCCGTCGACAATTGACGGAGTATAACTTTATTGTGATTTCTATGTGAGTATGTAGTTCCATAGGCCATTTCTGGTCTTCTTCATCAGTTCCACCTCTTCAAAGGTTACTTTTTGACTGTAAATGCTTTAATTCTAGATGAATATACCAAAATCACTATAGAGTTCCCTATAATATTTGAGGAGTTCCCTCGATTTCTCTAAGATCCCATCATCAGATCCTAACTTGGTGACAATGGGACCACCTCAG
The DNA here is from genome assembly GCF_023101765.2 of Spodoptera frugiperda. NCBI lineage: Eukaryota > Metazoa > Arthropoda > Insecta > Lepidoptera > Noctuidae > Spodoptera > Spodoptera frugiperda. The sequence continues at coordinate 6,327,533 of NC_064222.1, forward strand.
AACTATCTACTTTCGAACAAAAAAAGAATTTTGAAAATCCGTCGACAATTGACGGAGTATTCGATGAACAAACATACAAAAAAAAAAAAAAAAAAACATACAAACAGCCGAACATAGTACCTCCTCCTTTTTGTGAAGTCGGTAAAAATTAGTCATCTACCTTATTATTTAAACCATAATTATGTATAATATTTTGACTTTAAAAAACCATAAAATGTTCTACCATACGTTCAAAACTAACTACACGAAAGTAATTAGCTAAACGAACAATTATTATGTTACATAGTTAACTTCAACGTCAGCTAACTAAATTGGTTTTAATCCAATTATGCTCCCACATAACTTTTACAACGTTATAATACACTAGCTGTGCCCGCGACTTCGTCCGCGTGGAATAGTTATTTTAGGCATTATATTTATTTTTGCAAACAACTTTCTCAGCTTCATAAATTAATGTATAGCTGTTACCCACGGTTAATTTGTGCATTAAAAATTCGTGATAGCACTGGATTATGATTATAAGGAACAATCCACACTCGTTTCCATTGTTTTCCGGAAACCTGCGCCTATAGGTTGGGTAACCGCCACCCAGGTTTGTGTTTCAGAAATAAAATTCCTAGGGTACTTTTTAGATGGGCTCGCTACATGCGCGTTATAGCAGTGGTAAGTCCCCTCTTTGAAGAGTGGCTTGAGAGGCGTCACGGCGTCCTCACCTACCGCCTGACGCAGGTACTTACCGGACACGGAAGTTTCGGTTGGTACCTGTTTCGAATTCGGCGGGAGGAAAGACCCGGGCGTTTCGTCTGGGTGTCGTCATTGCGAGGACCGCCCGGAAGATATGGTGGAGCATACAGTGGCGGTGTGCATTGCATGTGCTGAGCATTGCCATGTCCTTAGGGATGTGAATGGCGACGGTAACCTCTCACGTCCGGCTCTAGTTCAGGCCAAGGTGCGGAGCGAGGGGGAAAGGGACGCCGTCTCCCCTTCTGCGAAGCAGTCATCCTAGCTAAGGAGGAGGCGGAGCGCGTGAGGGAACGATCCTTATCACGCCGCAGAAGACACGCCGGGCGCCGAGGATCGCGTGACGGACGGCGAGTAAGAGTAGCTCGTCGCCCGATCAAAACCAGACCCGTGCGTACCGTGCGTCGCGTTCTGTGCGCGCCTCAAAGAGCCAGGCCACAGATGGGACCCAATAGGGCTGATGCCCGATCCGGTGCTGCAGACAACGTAAAAGATTACCGGGGCCCCGGCTCAAATCAGAACGCGGTGATTTTTACACTCCTTCTCGCTTCACCCAAGGCAGGAGTAGCCAACGGATGATTTTCAAAAAAGAAAGAGTACTTTCTAGAACAAATGTTTTCTTTCATACATGGTGACGCAAGGTTATGAAATCCTTAAGGACCATATTTTTATTTTATACCCTATCATATTTTTATGACAATAAATTGAAGAATTGGATTTTTTTGTTTGTCAAATGTTTCAGCCGATATTATTGCACTATACGTAGAATCTGGTTGTACTTTGTTAGACAGCCACAATAAAGTGTAAACCGCTTTTTTGCTATTCTACGCTGTAAACAAACGCTTTCGATGGTCAATGATCAAAAAATGTTTTACTTCGTTAGTAAGACTATAATTTTTTTGAGTATGGTTACACCAGGCTCCGCGTCGTTCGCAAACAATGCCTCTCCTCCTGGCAGCGTCATGTTTCGCACATCATGCGGCGCGGGTGAATTTTATATCGGAGTTATTTTAAAATTGTAATATCTTCTAAGATGTTTATTGAAGTTTAGTGATGTCAAAGACAATTTTGTTCACAATTAAATACTCTTAATGAATAACACATTTATTTCGATAAAGATTAATATTTTTTCGTTAATACAACTCTTAACAAATAATGCATTCATTTCGACCCAGTTTGATTACCATAAAAACGATTCTAGTAAGTTAATACTAAAAGATAGACATATACTGTCGCGGACTTTTTTTTAGATCATTTTAAGAGGAATAATTCTTTCATACATATAATTTTCGTATCTTGAACCATTTTCGCAGCGCACGCAACGGAAGCCCTCAAGAATTAATAATTTCCCCCGTTTTGTCCACATATTCCTTTATTTCTTCGCTCCCAATAGTTATAGCGTGATGTTTTATAGCCTATAGCCTTCCTCGATAAATGGACTATCCAACACAAAAAGAATTATTCAAATCGGACCAGTAGTTCCGGAGATTAGCGCGTTCAAACAAACAAACAAACAATCAAACAAACTCTTCAGCTTTATAATATTAGTATAGATATAACAGTGTCTAAAATATGTTCTATTATATTCTGTTATAGTATGTTTTTAAACTATTCTAGAATCAGATACTACCTCTCGCCTCAGCAAAGGTAGGATGAGTAAGAAAATTAGAGAAAATGAGAGAAAGAGAAAGTTAAGTACGTACTAATTATATTTTTTCCTTTTTCTCGTAAGTAGTATTTGACGTAAAATTACGCCTTTTTATACATAAGTATTCTCAAGTTATTTGATGTAATCTATTTTTAAATATACATTTAAAAAAATAAGTCGACGTTTAATCACTCACTAGCTTGGTGGACTAATGGCAAGCAATAATGTGGCCAATAATGTTACTTAATTTAATTTAAAGGTTATTTCAAACCTAAAAACTATTTAAAGGAACTTACCTCCACAGGTCTCCCGGAAATCAGGACAGCAGTCACCAAGTTTCAAGCAAGCGTGGTCGCAGTAGCAGGGCTTGTCAGTCAAGTCCTCGATTATGGCGTTCTGGTGAGCCTTCTGTATCACACACGAACTGTCCCGCCCCGGACAGCATAAGTTAGCGTCCCTGCAATAATTCGCCCCACAATGGCCCGCCAAACACACTGCACTAGCAAAACACAGCCAATAACGCAGCATTTTCAAAAATTTTACAAACTTTTTCTAATCGACTAAAAACTTTTTACCACATAGGCTGAATGAACTGTTAAAATAGAAAAAAATATTCGTGAACTGCTCAATTTTTTTTTTATTTCAAATGTGGAACCGCGGTTTTTTTATGTCATTCCGAATTTGAATTTGTGTGGACGTTAACGGCCAGGTTCTGTAACAAAACAAAATAAAAAGGTTAGGGTTGCGTTCGAGTGAAACTTTTTAATTATTATTTTTTTCTTTTCTTTCTTTAACTTTTGTCGTTAAACATATTTCATAATAATTATCTTTTGTTGCTGTTTATTGTTTATTCGAGTTATTCTTTAATCTAGGTTTGTTAAAAGATATAATTGTAACTTTATTCAGTTCAATCTTAATCAAGATATTGTGACATTTATTTTAAATATTAACTTTAAGGACAGATAATAAGAAAACATGAGAGAAAACATTAAAAAATACACATAAAAATATAAAAAGGAAAAGTAAAACTTAATACATTTTATGCCTCCTGTGAGGTTTGAACTCACGACCCCTGGTTTACGAGACCAGTGCTCTACCACTGAGCTAAAGAGGCTTTGAGAGGCAGCGCGAAATATCGAGTGTAAATCCACAATGACTTTTTTAGTAACAAAAACTTTTTACCTACTTATTTTCAAAATTGTATTAAAGTATAACTAAATTCAATAATTATTCCCAAAAGTTTTTTAAGAAACTTAATACGGATGTTTTTTTTTTTTCAAAATGTCGAACCAGACGTAATTTATTTTAATTTAATAAAATAAACATTACACAACAGCTTACAAACATAATCAGAAAAAATTACAAAACAATTTTAATCCCTTTCTAATCTACTTAAAATATTTTTACCTACTACCCTACTCATTGTACTAAAACTAAAAAACTAGAAATATTAGGACGAACAACAATAACGACAATGAAAAAAAAAACAAAAACAAACCATAAAGGTAGGTATGTCCTGCCAACTTAACAAAAACAAATTCTTGACCAACATAAGAAAACAAAAAAGAACATGGCGCACGGGAGCGGGGTAGATGACCTCACTGAACTTAACCGGCTGGATCGACGTTAACTGATAACTCCTAAAAGGGGCACAACTACACACAACTGTTAACTTTAACTATTTAGTTTTTTATAACTACTTTATCTAATAGTTTATTTACGTTGTCAAGTGATCGAGAAAAGAGTTACTTTTTTGGATTTGTATGTGTTAAAATTCAAAGTCAAAATCATTTATTCCAATTAAACCATAATTAAATAGGTACTATTGTAAATGTAAACAATTAAAGAAATAAATAATAGTCTGTCATATAAGTTTTTAAACTGACATGGTCACTAACACTATCCTTAGAACTTGAGATATCCCGTCTCAAGTTCTAAGGATTTGCTAAGTTTAGTTATGTCTATCAGTTTCCGATATTTCGGCACAGTTGCAAGCCATGATCAGGGATGAACTGCACACGGATGGATGAACATCCGTGATCATGTTGCTTGCAACAGTGCCGAAATATCGGAAATTCATCGACATAATTAATAAACATGGTAAATATCCCGTCTCAAGTTCTAATGATAATAGTCTGTCAGTCTGTTCGTCAGTGAAGCTAGGTGCTATGGATAAAAAGTATTCCGGAATATTTTCTATCTCAGTACTAAGTGGGTGTACTTTGTATAGCGGCATCAAGTGCCGTAAAGTCATCTCTGCTTACCCCTTCGGGGATAAAAAGGTGTGACTTTTGTGTGTGTTGTTGTGTGTAGATAAAAAATTACTAGTACATAGTTAAATAAATAGGTAGCAACATTATATTATTTCACTGATGAATGAACTCTAATATAAACAGATAATATTAATGTTCCCTATAATTATATGCTCTTGAATGATAAACAACTTGTAACGGTCAATATTAGAATTTATAATATGCTGTATGCTAACAATAGTGTGGGGAAAGATAATGAAAATATATGATGTATTGTTTTATTTCTATTCGTAGACTAACGTTATAACATAATAAGTATCTTCACGCCTTGCAATCCTATAACGGGTAAGCAGGCACTTTTCACCAGTTATGCAACGTTACGCCTTTTATCCCCGAAGGGGTAGGCAGCGAGAGAGGTGCACATTACAGGTACAATGTACACCCACTTTTCACAATTTGTCTTATAAGTCCCATGTAATAGGGGGTGAGCTTTTTGCCGTATACCGGGCACAATTCCAGACTCCGTGCTACTATTGAGAAATTTTCGAAAAACCAAAAAAAGCCCAGTAATATTTTGCCGACCAGGGAATCGAACCCTTGTCCGGCAGAAAAACATCATAATTAATTTAGTATGTCTCACGAAAGTGTTTATATGTTTAAACATATTTTTAATCCGTTTATGAATTTAAGACAATAGGTATACTGAATATATAAAGAATAACTGCGTCCGATATTCGAATAAAACCAAATTAGGTACATTTCTCTTAATAACAGCGAGTAAGATAATGAATATCCTAAAAAATTACAATTACGACAAACATATCACAATTACGACAAAACAAAGTAAACAAAAGTAATGAGCATTGAGCTTCACAACTTTAGATTCAAACAAACCCAATAAGGTCACAAAAGCAAAGTTATTCAATTTTAAGGTCACAAAAAAAAAGTTGTTGTAAAAAAAAATTGGAAGCAAGATGGCATCTCGTTAACGAGTGGAACAAACAATTGATTCTAGACAAACAATAGGAGAATTTGGTAGGCAAATAAACTATGGCGGTGAGCTCAAATATGTGCCGTGTGTTGCCCATTTTTTAAGGGTATACCCATCATCTAGTATCCATTTCAATTCTGAAGAAATAAGTCAATATAACTGCGCCGATCGTCGAGTGTTTGCAACTTTTGCAAGTGCTCGTATAGATATCGAGTAAAGTATTATTACGTATTTTTATCATACCTTCAAAACTATAAGAAAAGAGCTCACTCCTTTTTAAAAGGCCGGCAACACATCTGTGACTCCTTTGGCAGCGCTAATTGCTTACCATCAGGTGACCAGTAAGCTCGTTTGCCCACTATTCCATAAAAAATATGACTCCTAGAAATCACAGTAACTAGAAGTCCCTTTAGCAAAACCATCCAGAATTACCAACCCCTTACTAGTACTGTCAACATTTGTAAGGTTATTTTGCCGTTAAATATCACTCGGCTTAAGGGTTTCTTAAAATTAAGGACAGGTTAGTCAAAACGGGTATAATCACACGAAACATGACACCTCCGCGGAATATCTAGCGGGTTTACCGGGGCTCCAGCTCGAAAAGTAGGAGCGGGGTGGTTGTAAGTCAGTAAGAGTCTGACACTCCCTCTCGTCTCACCCAAGGTGGGAGAAGACATTGGATAAAATTTCCCTCTTAAAAAAATAGGCTCGCTTATTAACACGGGACTACTTCAAATCTCACGTCACAATCAATCACTTTTAAAGCAAACAAAACCCTACTCTAAAACACACTATTTAAAACACAGAATTCAGAAGCAACCACCAACATCTACCAAAGATAAATACCTCACGTAGGTAGCTCGTTAATCATACCTTGCTTCATAACGAAAATATTTTACCGACCACAAAATGTTCCCCAAAAAAGAATCTTTAATTAAATTCTTCATCTAACTTGGCCAAGTTAATAATGAAAATACTTAGTGTTGTAACCACCGGCTAAGTTAGCTAAGTTAGAACTTAATACGTAATGGTGCGATAACAAATAACTTGGACGGTTGAACTTAATTTCATTATGTAAGATTAGGATAGGTATACGAACGTCCCTCTTGAATTATTAATCATAACATTGAGTTCCTGTGGTCGAGTGTAAAAGGAAAGAGGGTAGCGGGTTATAAACACTTTTTATTCTTAAGAAATGAAATGTTTGATATAATATGGTAGATGACATTTTTTTTATTTTAATGTCCGTTTTGTAGATTATTTTAAAACATTAGACATTTTTCTTTTTTTCTTACACAAACAAATTCTTTCAAAGATACATATATCGATTTGAAATATTGTGTGATGTCACTATGTACATTTTATACGTATTTGGAGTATTATTTTGTTCCCTGTCTTGAATCCCACAACGAAATAAATCAGAAGATATTATTAGAGGAGAAGAAAAAGAAAACGATAGTTTCCAATAAAATACACGAATATTACACATAGAATCTCTGTCTAAAATCGCAAGAAATGTCATGTAACATAAATCGCACTAGTTTCCATTAAAATACACGAATATTACACAAAGCATCTCTGTCTAAAATCGCAAGAAATGTCATGTAATATAAATCGCCACATTCCCATAACTTAACCTACCAAAACCCACCGACGCGTGCTTAAATCCCAGCTTAAAGTTAAACCGTAGCAAGTTTAAGTTAGACAGGCATAACTTGATATGCCAACTCATTACACTTCATTAGGCAATAATAAACTTATTAACATGTTACAAACTTGCAATGTTACGTTCACACCATTTATTTTTGGGTGCCATACTTTTGTGGAAGTTGTTAGGGAGTTCGGACTTATAAGTTTAGTGTGTGAAACTTGATTTTAAAAAAAAATATATGAAGTATGATGGAGACGACTACGATATGAATTATTTTTTCGACGATTAAGTTATTTTTTATTTATTTTTACGTATTTTGAAGTGGTAATTATTGTAGAAATCGTTATTATTTTTATTAAGCTAATATGGCTTTTTTGAGGGGGGAAAATCAACTAATGACTTCTCTCGCCTTAGGTGAGGCGAGAGGGAGTGTCAGACTCTTACTGACTAAAAACCACCCCGTTCCTACTCCTGCTTTTCGAACCGGAGCTCCGGTAAACCCGCTAGGTAGTCCGCAAGTCAATATCGAAAGTCAATATCGCCGGAAGTCAATATGGCTTAATGTCATTTTAAATAGGGATGATGACGTGGTATGAAAGTTAAAAATTCTATTTAATCCGCCAGTTAGGTATTGAAAATTATTAGACACGTATTTTTTTATTTTGTAATATAAGATAATCACACTCAGAAAAAACAAATCAAAGTTTTGGAGTTGAAGCAAATACGTCATTTCTACGTATAAAACGTACCTGGAAGTGACGTCATGCAATATTTCAAATCAATATATCTTCGAAAGTATTTGTTTACGTAAAAAAATAAAAAATACGTGTCTAATGTTTTAAAATGATCTACAAGACGGACATTAAAATAAAAATTAGTTATCTACCCTATTATCTACTTCCAATTTGCACAAGATTCCATAGGTAAAGGTGAATTTAACAAAACGACACCAATCTATACACTTCCAAAGTTGTAGTTCGCCGACCAAATTTCAATGCTTAGTTATGAATTGAAGCTGCCGAATCGAGTGACTCGATTAATTTAATCGCAAACTATTCGAGTTCCCAACTATTCGATTCGACTACCGATGACAGGTATAAATGGTGGGAAATTGGTGCTGTGAATATGTCAAATTAGATGTAATTTTAGTTTGGTAAAGTTTGATTGTGATAGTCATCTATCTATCTATCTAAATATATATAACTCAAAGGTGACTGACTGACATAGTGATCTATCAACGCACAGCCCAAACCACTGGACGGATCGAGCTGAAATTTGGCATGCAGGTAGATGTTATGACGTAGGCATCTGGCTAAGAAAGGGTTTTGGTCAATTCTACCCACAAGGTGATAAAATAGGGAATGAAACTTTGTTTGGAACTTTATCATTTCTAAACCGATCGCGCTGAGACTTTGCATGCATAAAGCTACTATGACGTAGGCATCTATTAAGAAAGGATTTAGATAAATTTCATTCTTAACGCGAGCGAATACACGAGCAAAAGCTGGTACTGATATAGAATTGGAATAAAAAAGACTTTATGACCAAAACCAACAACAGTACAAATCAGCCCACTGTTAGATTAAAGTCTCCTCCACCTAATCTCCATTATTATTGAGCTTTGCTGCCCAGTTTCTGTCAAATGTGTAAGTGTATAACGTCGACGGTATACTCGTATCTCCTGAACTATGCTTAAGTTAACCTATAAGTACTTCTTCATTGCTTACCACGCTGGTTCTGATACTAACATAAGCGGTATGCTTTCTATCGTATTTATCTGTTCTGTGTTCTTCGCAATTTACGTTATGTATTGTATTCATCATATTTTATACTTCTACCAGAATTCCCCACATTCCCCACCCACTCGCACTTAAGACTAAACACCAAAATTCGTTGAACCACAACACAAAACAAATTATACAGCAACAACAGTTGTTTCTAAATTAGTTAAGTACATTTTGGTATAAATTGCTAGTCCCTAGACAGTCATATGTTACTGCTGTTTCTGGAACCGTACTCTGGGGGACAAACGTTTCGGTATCATAGTTATATTAAGAGGGATACTAATCATATTAGTTTGTGTATGTAAATTGTTTTGGAACTACGTTTAGGAGTGGTCAGTTTTGCTTATAGGTCGATTTTGTTTCACATCGTAGCATTTAATATATAACAAAGTTTTTTTCGTCATCTATGTAATATGATTGCCATTAGGACATGACAGCCAATTGCCTACAAAATATTGTTTGCTATAATTTTCCAGTTTTTTTTTTTTTTTTTGAGGGCGGTATATATAGTCCTATTACTTTTCCCGCCTCAGGTGAGGCGAGAGAGAATATCGAACTCTTACTGACTACAAACGACCCCGTTTTCTCCTAATCTACGAGCCGGGGCCCCAATAACCCGTTTAAGACTTCCGCGACTTCGTATCCGCGACTACGTTAGCCCTACTGAGCGCCATCTATGGTGATCTGATAGCTATTTGAATGGATTTGTATCATAGTTTTAAAAGTTGAGATTTATTACGCCTATTCACTGTACTCCAGATCTAAATTCTATATCGTATTTTTTTTTATGGAATAGGAGGCAAACGAGCAAACGAGTCACCTGATGGTAAGCGATCACCGCCGCCCATGGACACCCGCAACACCAGAGGAGTCACAGGTGCGTTGCCGGCCTTTTTTTTCATAATCATGAGTACAGACATTTAGCTATCAAAACATGAAATATAACTTAAACTAGGAAAACCCCAGAACAACATTTCCTAACCTACTACTACAAATAAACTACAAACCTTTACCTAAGCACCCTCCTAATCACGGTAAAACCTGAACTTAACAACCCAAGACAACAACACTTGTTAATCAAAACTTGTGGGTCACACACAATTCACACGCAATAAAGGACTAAGGGCCTATGCACACCACGTTTTTTAAACGCGCCGTCGACGCGCGTTTGTAGCGATACAGACGCGATACGCACGCAAGTCAGACGCAGCCTGTAGACCTTTGCACACCTGACACGCTTGTGTAGCGATGCAGACGAGATGCAAACGCACGTGTGTAGCGATACAGACGCGCGTGTGTATTCACTTCTCTTTCCCTCGTTGCGGGGAAAACCCCGCAGTAACGCATCTGTATTGATAGTCAAAGTCAAAGCATTTATTTCAATAATTAATCCTAAATTAGGCACTTTTGAAACGTCAAATTGAATTGTCCGTCAGTCTGTCTGTCAGTGAAGCTAGGCGCTCGTTCCAAAGTGTAGCTTCGTATGGAGAAGAACGAGAAAGAAACTCCATCGTTACTCTTTTCAAAAAAAATGTTTTACAAACGACAACAAACTGCTCTGCAGGATAAAAACGCACCGGCGACGCGCGTTCCCATAACGCGCTTAGACGGCGCGTTTAAAAAACGTGGTGTGCATAGTCCCTAAGGGACCACAAAACAGAATTTAATTCAACCAGCAAAATGGAAAACAGACATTGAAATTATTAATTATAAGTTTAAAAAGTAATTAGTAGGCATGTGCATACGATTTGTATGGTAATGTGTAAGGTGCTTCACAAAGGGCTGTTGACGAAGTTGGTACAAAGTTATTTATGAATTTGTATTACTTATTATGAGTGGCGGTTTGTTGGTTTGTGCTTCAATGTCGATTGTGTGCGAATATGGTATACTTACAATACCGCCTATATTATCAATAAAATTGATGTCATTTTTAAGGGTGGAATATCTTCCAATGACTTCTCCTAATGACTTTGAGTAAGTCGAGGAGGAGTGACATATTCTATTTTCTTTTTTTATGGGGGGAAATTATCCAATGTCTTCTCCGGCTTTTGGGCGAGGCGAGAGGGAGTGTCAGACTCTTACTAAATAAAACGGCTATTTCTGCTTTTCAAGCTGGAGCCCCGGTAAACCCGCTAGGTAGTCTACAGCTCCAATCTATTGATGTCTTAAAAACATATCTGGCTTCTTTGTGTAGTTATATTTTTTAAAGGTTATTTAATTTTAACCTTTATTATTCACCTTTGCATTTACTTTAAAACTAATGACTTAAATAAATCAAGCATAAAGTTTTTTCCTGAATGGCAACCGAGCCTGCAATTTTGTCGACTATACTACCAGTGTAAAATGTATATATGTATATGTATGTGTACTACATATGTATCTACACGGCTAACAGTTAAGGGTTAGGTTCCAATTTTTCACAACCATATTTTCCCGTACGGGGAAATAAAAAAACAATTTTGACAGGTGCGCTACTACGCTAGATAATACTTTTTTTTATTCGTAGGTATGTATACATTTTTGAAAGCCAGTATTTTTGCGTGTTACTGCTGTATTTTGTCAAAATGAAAAGAGTGAATATTTAAATTTTATGGCCAGTGGTCAAACACAAAACATACGATATGTGTAACGCTAGCGTTTTTAGACTAGAATTTATATAAAGTGAGAAAAATACAAAATGTATTTTTGTTAGATAAAAATTCTACCAAACATTTTTTTTTTTTGTAACGTCACGCTTTTAATCAATCCCCGCAGGGGTAGGCAGAGGTGCACATTATGGCACATAATGCCAATGCAATGTACACCCAAACATATTAATAATATAAAAAATACGAAGCAGCTTGATTTGGTCGTATTTGGGTACAATAGCCCTGTCGGTGATAATAGACCGATCCCAGTACAACGTGATATGACCGTTTTCTAGAACTGGATCGGGCACATACTTGTAGTATGGAACCTCAAACTCAACAAGTCGATAGTGCAAAGCAAGTTGCTGGTGGATAATCTTGGTCACATGATTATGTCTATGCAAATATTCACCATTAGCCAAACGACCACAACCAGAAATAATGTCTTATGGATTCACCAGGACTATAACATGCCCGACATGTGTCAAGAAACACATATATCTATACATATAATAAAATCGTAGAAAAGTGCTGTCTGTACATTGAAAATAAAAATAAAAAAAATAGCAGGGGTTATTGTTATGTCGATGTCGAACCCAAAAATGTAATTAACTTTTTTTTTGTCTGTTTGTCTGTTTGTCTGTTTGTCTGTTCGTCTGTGCGCGCTAATCTCAGAAACGGCTGATCCGAGTTGGATGCGGTTTTCACGAATATATTGTGGGATGCTTAAATTTACATTTAGTGTTTGTTTCATGTCAATCGGTTCATAAATAAAAAAGTTATGTCAAATTAAAGAATCACGTCGAACATTCTATGCTTATACCATTAATCTCCGCAACTATTTGACGGATTTGGTTGAAATTTGGTACAGATATAGTTTAGAACCTTAGAAAGGACATAGATATATTTTTATTTCAAAAATCAAAAAATAAAAATAAGAAATAAATTATTTATAAATAATTCTATGTCGATCGTTACACGACTTCGGTTCATGTTATTGTTTTAATTCATCGAAAAAAAGTAAATAAATAGTAATATAATTAAACTTTTAGTACAAAGAAAATGCCCGAACGGAGTATAAATAAATAATCCAAGTTGTCTTTATCCTCGATAGATCGAAATAGATCGCGCTATGGTTTCGTTACATTCATTTGGTTGGGTATCGGCCGAGCGCTTCGGTACTATCGTAGAAAAAGTGTATTATCAGTCGTATGATTATTTGTCTGTAGTGGTCCTGCTGTTTCGTATATTCTAAATTGGTTTCGTTGTATTTGTCAATTAATAAGTTTATTTGTTTGGTTTTCCTGGTTTTCTGGTTAAAATATTTAACGTAGGTTTAGTTTGATATCGATTATTAGTAGTTACTGTAGTTAGTTTTTTTAATAAAATTGTAAGTCTAATTTATAAATTAATTAGATTAGATTTAAGTCGTTTCTTTTAAATTATTTAGTTTAAGCTTGGTTATTATAGCATAGAGGATAGGTTGTAATATAATTTATTTTTTAATTGTTATAAATTCGTAATTCCTTTAGTTTTAAGTTAGACTTAAGTTCGGAAAGATTATATCTCTGGTTCGATTCCGGGTCGCTATTACTAGGCTTTTTTCGGTTTTTAGAAAATTTCTCAGTAGTAGAATGGAGTGTAGAATTGAGCCCAGTATGGTAATAGGTTCGCCCCTATTACATGGGACTTATAACACAAGTGGTGAAAAGCGGGTGTACGTTGTATAGCGGTACTACGTGTCGTAATGTGCAACTATGCCTACCCCTTTGGGGATAAACAGGCGTGACGTTGTGTGTTGTGTCTTTACTAACGCTCAGAGATATTTAACGATTACTTAAACTATCCCTTAATATCGATTTTGTTCCAAAAACAATCGCTAAGGATTAGATTAAACAACCATTAAATGACTCTGAATACGACGGATAAAGACATGTCGAGACTAGCACTCCCAAAAAAAAATCTCATCCAACACCAATCCTTTTTAATTACATTTCTATACCCATACAAGTGGGGACTGGCTGGCGTTGGCTATAAAACTGAATCCTTTGAGCTGATAGCCCATAAAGGTGTCGCCGTTAAGGCAGAACACGGCACTCGCTAATGGGCAGCGACCCTAATAAAACTGGACCACGGTAAATGTCGAGACGGCATCAGATTTCTTTTCAAAGAATTGGTGTTTGCGGAGATAAAAGTATTGTTGTGGTCTCATAGGCAAACTTGTGACTCCTAAACTTGTGTTTTAACTCCTAATTTTGTGTGTAGATGGGTCTATTTTTTGTAATCATCCAATGACTTCGTATGTAAATTAATCCCTTTGAGGCGCTTTTGATGAAACAAGTGGGAGTGTTACACTTTTACTTACTAAAAATCACCCCGTTCCTTTTCCTGCTTTGAGCCGGAGCCCCGGTAACCTGTTACGTTGTCCGCAGCTTCGGAAAACTTGTGACTCTTAAACTTATGTTTTAACATTCTAATTTTGTGTGTAGATGAGTCCGTTTGCTAGGGGAGATCATCCAATGACGTCTCCCGCCTTGGGTGAGGCGAGTGCAAGTGGCAGATTCTTACTGACTAAAAATCACCCCATTCCAACACCTGCTTTTTGAACCGAAGTCCCGGTAACCTGCTACGTTGTCCGCAGCTTCGTGACTCTTAAACTTGTATTTTAGTCTTAAGCTTTCTGCAGCGCGCGGAACGCGACGCGTCGTACGCATGGTCTGTCTTGATGATCATACATATTAGAAACGTTTAAAATAAAACATAATGTTGTATGCATTATTTATTTATACGTATCATTAAATTGTTTAACTATGTAACTGTGTTGACAATAATTGGTCAACCATATTGCGCGGTTCATTGCACAGAATAATATGTAAATACTTTTAGCTTTTGGTGTGTGATTTCATTCGACCGTGTTTTGTTTTATTTATTGTGATATTCATCATTTTGTTTTGATATTGTTTATCAAATCAAATTAGAGATGATTTTATTTGTTTGAATTATTTGCTTTTTTTTCTCCAAAGTCATCCACGACGAAAGGGACTGTCAGACTTTCACTGACTTAAACACACCCCGTTGTCCCATCTCAAACGTAGGTACAAGAGTGCGATCTTTCTTGCCAGGCCCTAGCTCAAGATGCACAGCGGAGTGAGGTGTTGGCCTCCTCCGTGGTGTGAGGTATTTCCTAATCTAATTCTTGAAAAATATTTAGGTATGTAAAAAGTTATAATGGGTTTGTTATTCCTATTTAATATTAGTTTATGAATAAATTAATTAATCTTAGAATATATTGCCAAGTGCAAAATTGAAGAACGGCTAAGTCTTCCTTTGTGTATTAATTAAAGATATGAATATAGAATCAATAAATATACATAAGCACAACAACGACACATATCGAAGGACCATAACATAAATAATACCTAGGTATCATAACAGTACCTAAGTTCATTGATAAGGCCTCACACTTCGATTCATTCTCACATCTGACGCATAATTCCCAGTATTTGTGTTATACATGTCTGTACTGCACGGATTCATCTCGAGTGATAAGCAAATTTGTATCGTGCTATCGTTCTAGGAAGCGGTGATACGTTATGAGTGGCACTACATTGTTTAAGGATTCCTTTCGCAAAAATATCTGTCTTATATTATTTTTGTCGCCTTTTATCCCCGAAGGGGTAGGCAGAGGTAGCTCGCCTCCCGACCAGAACCAGACCCTTGCGTACGGCGCTCTTAGAGCCATCAGGCTGAAAAGCCTGATCCGAAGCTGTGGACTATCGCGGGCTTACCGGGTCTCCGACTTTTGCTTTTCAGCAAAAGTAGGAACGAGGTGTTTTTACGCCGTCTCGCCTCGCCTAAGGTGAGAAAAGCCATAGGATGACTTTCTGTCATCCTATAAGTAATTTGCAAATAAAAGCAATTTCTCCTAATAATATTATGCTATTTCTACTAATACCACACATAACAGTGCCAATATGCTTAAATCATTAACTAACTTAACTATAACGCAACTTAATACCATATAAGCGAAAATCCCATCCCATTATTCTATTATGCCAGTTAAATTTATGCGAGCAGTAACTCGAATCACTGTTAATACTCTAGTATCGATACATCGATGCACCATTCGATTTACAGCAGATTTACGTATCGAATATTCGTTTCTGTACTCGTAACTAGTGTGGTGCGATTGTTCAATTGATAGGACTATGTTGAATGGGGACAATATGGGAATATTGTAAGATAATTATTATTTTAAATGTTTTATTCTAAACCAGCTACTGTCAGTGGCTTCGCCCATATTCTTGTGGGATAAAAGTAGCCTATGTGTTATTGTAGACTATAATCTACCTCTGTTCCAAATTTCATATCGATCCATTCAGCCGTTTTGACTTGAAGGAGTAACAAACAAACAAATATACAAACTTGCGCATTTATAATATTAGTAAGATTGTAAGATTAGTAGGGTATTTTCTAATTGATTAATCTTGTTTTAATTTTTAAACTTAACCTTTAAATATCTCGAAAACGTGAAGAAGAGAGTTTTAAATAAAAATCCGTCCTATACCATGTATTTTTTTACACTTTACTGACTATTTATACTTAAGGCCACTTATAAAATTTACGGTCAGCCTTAAATTGAATAACTGCTCAATTTCAGACCATAACAGAGTGTTATGAGGACACGTGATTTATTAAGGTCTAATACCGATATACGTTGGTCAATATTACAAAATCGTTTGCAGGCTCCGAACTAATATTGGTATTTTACTCAGAAAATGCCATTGTCACTTTTTGTCCGGCGCGGGGACGAACCCGCGAGACGTTGCGCAGCAGCCAGTTACCCAACCACTGCGATAACCGAGCATTCAACTTACTTATTTCCCCCTCTAACTTTTAAATAAACGAGTGAGAAAACTGAAAAAAATATATAATGTAGATTAGAATGGAAACTAACAACGAAAATTGGTTTGAACGAGATATCATTATTAGTTTTTAAGAAATAAAACATTTTTAAAAACCGCAAATATAACTTTGTCGTTCATACAAACACTATGTAAAACCAAATTATTTGACAACTTTTATATTATGTCATCTACTTGCTGTTACGGAACCCTTCATGGGCGGGTCCAACTCGCACTTGGCCGGTTTTTCATCATTTAGTTCCGTCCATCGACTGCCAAAGCTTTCATTACTCATTTTCCTTAACCAAACAATAAGAGCTGAGTAGTGGAGTCCATTTTAAGGAAAACTAAAGCAATTACGCTAACTGTACTTATTGATGAGGTTTTCCTTTTTAGAACCCCTTTTGGCCTTCAAGTGCAACAACAAGGGCCCAAACAGGTTTTATTCTGTGTTTTCCTTATGAAAAAAAATAAGTGATTGGTATTTTATTTGTGTGTTGTATAAGGAAGTAGATGTCGGGCAGTTATAATTCGATGTGTTGTTTAAGGTACGCGTCCACAGGCCCGCATCGTACGCATCGCACGCAACGGATTTTAGTTTGTCTTGTATAGAAACTCATACAACTGCGTCCACTGATCCGCATCGTACGCACCGCATCATCAGCAATGCCTACATGCGATGCGTACTGATGACATCATACGGAATGCGTACGATGCGGGCCTGTGGACGCGTACCTTAAACAACACATCAAATTATAACCTTTTGCGATGCGTACGATGCGGGCCTGTGGACGCTTACCTTTAGTGTTTACTATAATTATGATATGAAACGTCTAGAGGGTTCGATTCACCTACGGAGCAACTCTTTGCAGTACACAAATTATTGTTTCTGAGTTGTGATGTGAATATGAACTTGTATGTTTGTAAACGCCCCTAAACATAAAAAAATCCTAGTGTAGGGGCAACGTTTAAAAATGTAAAAAATAAGGTTAGCACATAAGCAGTATGGTTATTTACCGGCCACAATTTCAAACTAGGGTTACAGAAATACCTTATTACTGAGAATTCTATCGAAAAACCTCAACCAACAAACCGCTACACCACAAAAGCTTAAACAAGGAAATTCTCTAACTCTAAAACCTAACTCAAAACACCAGTATTTATTAAAGAAGAAAATATTAAAATTCCATCACAAACTGCTATTCAAAAACCAACTCTAACACACAAGACTTAAATATTACTTTCAAAGAACAGAGGCCTTGTCAAAAGAAAACCACTGTTCGTAATCTGACTTGTGGCTTCTCACAGACTAAGCTTAACCTAAGCTGAGATAAACAGATAGCTTATAACTTAACATTAACTTAAATACTTAATACTTATGTTATGCTAACTTAAGTTTATTTCAAGTTGGTCGTGGTTTCTTGATCTTTGCAGTCAAGTTAGTTCTAGGTATTGTTTATTGTGGTTTCGGCTTTAAGGGCATATCACACTTTAATGTTACCACTTGAACCCAGCAATAAACTTGTTATTTAAATTTGAACTTTAAATCTTATGTTGTATGATATATTTTATAACGTCATTAGAAAAAGGCTGTAAGCGCGCGGTCCATGCGTTGACAGCGAGCTTACAGCATTTTGCCGTGCCGTGTTCCTGCCGTTTATAGGCATGTGCGATAACCCTTAGGAGTATAGGTAGCAGGGTTGGTAAAGGTAATCCGCTTTTTAATTGTAGTTAATTTTTATTATAAGTCATATATCATCACCTGCTCGTCTCCGTCCTCTGTAAACTCTTCAATAATATTTAAGAGTCGTTTCAGTCAAATTCTAAATAGTCATTTGATATTTCACGAAAGGCCTTATAATAAACAGAAATATAATAACAAAACGTAATTTTCATACTGCTACAAATTTCCAAAGCAAAATATAGTCATCATTCAAAATGATAGGTATACATACAATAAAAAATAAACATTTAATAACATCGTACAGCAATATTATACATAAAAATCCAAAACATACCTATCACAATTTACTCACTTAAACTCAATCAGTTGTAGCTCACGCACACACACACACACATACTCTCATAAAATAAAAATAAACGTCAAAACGCAAGTGAAAAAAAAACGGTGATGACTATACAAAATAACATGGCAACATCAAACAGTGTTTTCACATCAAAAAATTTACACAAGTAAAAGGAATACCAACTCAATTACAGGTCTGAGTTGCCTTTAATATTAGGTACATGGAATATAACGAACCAATTTGGTCGTTCAAATATTTTTACCGAGTTATTTAAACAGGTACGTTACCTGCGTAAGCCGTATTCAGATTTTATAATACACAACATGTTCTGTGACGTGTTACGTGGTACGCGCTGTAACGTTACACCGTGTAACAGGGTTATTAGTGAAGTGGATTTTATTTCTTGTTGCTGTTTGGTTTTGATTTCATTTTATTTGTAGTTTTTACCTGAAAGCTTGACAGATAAATAATAGAAGTGATTTCATTGTTTTTGATGATCAAGAAATATGATTAATTATTATTTTATAGGCTTACTCAAGTAACTGTTTGGCGCGGAACTCGACTATTACACTCATATTCATGAGTAGCTTTCCGCAACCCACGACGCGGCTGAGTCGGCAGCCTCTAAGAATATAAATCTCTAGCATGGCTTGAAACTAGTCGAGTTTCTCGGCAAACAGTTATGTGAGTAAGCCGATAACATAATAATTAATTTAGTATGTCTCACGAAAGTTATAATAAAAAGAAATGAGATTAGACAGAAACTACTACTTATAATAAATAAGTAAATTAATAGAAAGATAAAAAAACAATATCTAATCGAGAAATCATACAATTTGTAAAGAATAGAAGCAATTCATTATCATATACAATTATTCAATGCTACATAGAGAACAATTATTCAATGCAACATGTAACACGCAACATGTAACACATTACAGTAACAGTGCACGGTGAAACGACGTTTAATCTCGTTCGCAAACATATGCGAACGCGAGCGATGTTAATCTTTACTTTGCATAGTTTTTTTAAAACATTTTGTTTGGCAATAAATAAAACAGTATCAGAGTTTTCGATTCAGTAAGTTTTTAGTAAATCGTTCTATAGAACTAGTATTTTGTTGTAAAAAGGGGGAGGTTTGGGTATTGATCACTCCCCTTCCTTTACGTTGTCACAGTAATTTATATTGTCTAGTTTATTTATTATTTTCGCTATACTTTTTTTTGCTTTGGTGTTATTGGATGAATATATTGCATGTATTGTGCTGTCTAGAAATTCATAGTTACAATAAATAAATAACGTTGGTGATTTAATTTATAGCTTTGTAAGTTAAATCATGATACTCACGAAAAGAGTGGAGTAGAAGAGCAGGAGAAGGAACGCGGTAGGTTTTAGTCAGTAAGAGTCTAACGTTCCCTCTGGCCTCGGTGGGCCCAAGGCGGAAGAAGTCATTGAATGATTTCCTCACAATGATGTTTTCCTCCAATAATATCTTCTGATTTTTTCCGTTGCGGGATCCAAGGTATTCATGGCCCTGGGACGCATCGGACTTCAGCGTTCCGGTGTTTTCATTATTGTATCTACTGTATATCCAGGCTTATTTAAGTTGCAGCGGTATGGGAGATTGCAGCGGGTTTGTCCCATTAAAAAATATGTTTTCCGTCAAACAAATTCCCAATAAATACGTTACATTTAAACAATAAATGTAAACAGTAACTTTACTAAGACAATCGACTGTCGCAACAGAGTTGCTTCATTTGTTCCGAGCGGCCTATCGTATCGACTCACCCTTGCCCTCAGATATGCAACCCAGTTTATTTCACGAACATGTTGTTATCTATAAATAAATAATAGGACATTTTTATTGCCCGCCAGTGTAATGAACTTTACGCGTTAGATATATCTGTATTCTTACTAGCGTTTGTAGTTATTTTAATGTGAATGTTCCGCTTTTTTCGTATCTAGTATGGGTGTATCAAATACAGACAATAAAGACCTCTCTTGGTGCCTCCATTATACGAGTTACCATGAAAGAACTAGAAGAACTCAACTTATTTATCTTTCTTACAGTTTATTTTGGCTATTAGACACTGGGTCGTGGTGGCCCTGAGCCTCATGCATGAGGAATCTCATGCATAACAGTACAGGTTTGAAACCGAAATATCGGTAACATACCACATGTGTACATTTTCCAAGTTACATCATACTTTCTAATGATTATTGTTAGATGACCACTGACAAACGGTGAAAGAAAACATCGTGAGGAAACCAGGGATTAAAACTGATTATAATTTTGATATCGCCAACCGGCATTGAGCAAGCATGGTGATTAATGTTCAAACCTTCTCCGTGTGAAGAGGCTTTGGTTAGCAGTACTTGGTTGTGGTAGAGATCCACCTAGTCCAAAACTTTAAGAATATACCTAAATATCATGTTTCCTGGCGGAATTCGGAGAAATCCTACCTAGTCGACTATATATTACATCGCCTTAGGTAATGTGGTGAGAGTAAGTATGACAACGTATTAATAAACCAAAAAATCTTTCCTTTCCTATGTAAAGCTTTGCCAGTGGCAAGAAACCTTTTTAGCTGTTCCTTGTCTATCAATAACTCAATCAGTTGAGGAAACGTTTTATTTATATCAAGAACAATACATTTATAATAATAGGTATCACATTTTTATTCGTCAGCCAGTGTAATGAACTCCAGACATTAGATAAATAAATTACTAATTTCAGATGATTGTTTATCCAAATAATTGGATGTGGTAACTGTGAATTTAGGATATTAATTTAACTGTTCATTATAGTATAAAACAAAACGTTTACCACATCTGCCTGTTTACAAAATTAGAGATAGATTCATGCGGTTTTCATCATCGAATTGGTTTTATGTTATTTCATATTTAATCATGTTTGTTAAACAGTATTTTATTAAGTACGTACAGGTAGCTACATAATATACGATAGGATTCTCTATTGGGCATAGTCCACTCCAATAGCAGGCTATGGGACCACTATACCACGATTTCGGTCTTAAAGAGCCATCAAACCACCACTGTTGGGCCCCAATACCGCTGGTGATACCTGATCCGGAGCTGCGGACTACCTAGCGGGTTTACGCGGCTCCGGCTCGTAAAGCAGCAGTAAGAATGGGCTGGTTTTAAGTCAGTAAGAATCTAACACTCCCTCTCGCCTCGCCCAAGGCGGTAGAAGTTATTGGATGATTTGCTTCCCTTAAAAACAAAAGCCACCAGGCATGGTCAATACACCTAATTCCAACCTAACTCTTACTAGAAAACTTCGAAAGAAACCGGTAAAATTAAAACAAATATAACGTAGATATTGAGCTATTTAGTAGGCACCTATAATAAATAGGCCACGGATCATAAACATGTATTTTAACTAAAATATACAAGTTTGATACTAGAATACTTTAATATTCCTCATAAATATTCTGTTTGTGATACTATAAAACATTTTCTTCGCTACGAAACGAAACGCTTTAGTCTATTTAAAAGAGCAGAGAGCTCAGCGATTCAAGATGGCCGCTTTAAAAGAGAAATGTCACTTTTCGCGCCATAATAACTCTTTGTGTTGCCAGCGGAAAAAACTGTACAGTTTCACGTTTAAACAGCCATAGACAAAACACTACTTAGGTAATTACGTTGGTGGTATATCGTTAAATAATTTCGTGAATTAAAGGATTTTTGAATAGATCTAATATTAGCTAATGTTTTCGTTGAAAGTAGTTATTTGGCATTAAGTTCCGAATAGAAGTTTGACATTTTATTCATTTTGAATACTGTTGCCTTTTATAAATGGAAATGTTTCTTAAATATTAAACGAGCGGCAACTCAAAAGGTGTAAAGTATTTATGAGGCTTTTCGAAAATATCTCAAAAGTATGATTTTATTGTAACTTTCGTGAGACATACTAATTTTAATTCAATTATGTTATCGGCTTACTCAGTCGAGTTCCTCGTCAAAACATTACGTGAGTAAGCCGATAACATAATAATTAATCTCAAAAGTAGTTCTCTCAGAAATAGCTCTCTTTAAATGATTAATCCGGCTCAGTGTTTGGCAATCAAAAAAATTTCTAGTAGTCGCATTAGCTTCTCTGCGGACCTTTCTATGGCTTAAGAGGTGCAATATTTATCTAATAAGTAGCTACTAGCCCGCGAGGTTTCCCCGTTGTTCGGCGACCTTTTGGTAATAGCGTGATGATTTATAGCCTATAGCCTTCCTGAATAAATGCACTACAGACCAGTAGTTCCAGAGATCAGCACGTTCAAACAAAGAAACTCTTCAGCTTTATATACTAATTATCTGAACATATTTAGATTATTTCAACCATTTTTGAAACAAAATATTCAACCACAAAAAGGTTTTACTTACAAAATAACAGTCTTATAGGCAGCTTTATAGGCAAGCATCATTAGTAATCATGTTAGACCTAAGTCTGGCTCAGTCTAGACTAATCCTCAGCTCGTAACGCTAAGCACTAATATACTTAAACGGCTTCTAGATATCAAGGGTCCCTGAGGCGTTAACTACGTTTTAGCATATCATGTTACTAAACATCAGAGGTCTGAGACTACTCCTATGTAGTTGTAGGGTTATTAATTCAATATTTTAGCTGAAGCTTAGTTTTTATTACTGACAGTTAAAAGAAATTCAAAATAATATTACTTATGTGTTTTATTATAACTTTCGTGAGACATACTAAATTAATTATTATGTTATCGGTTTACTCACGCCGAGTACCAGCATGAGCATAAGTAGCAGCGCGACAGTCGTCGCGTCGTGTGTCGCGGAATGCTGCTCATGAATATGAGCCTCTAGTATGGTTTGAAACTAGTCGAGTTCCTCGTCGAACAGTTACGTGAGTAAGCCGATAACATAATAATTAATAACTTACAGTGTTTTATTAATCCTTCTAATATTATAAATCCGAAAGTTTGTTTGTTTGTTTGTTACTTCTTCACGTCAAAACGGCTGAAGAAATCGAAATGTTTGGATTAACACATTAGCTTTTATACCCACGGTAAGCCGGGCGAAACCGTTAGCAGAAGCTGGAATACCTAGTAAGGATTTTTTTTATCTTATATCTCATATTTTAGTCTATATAAAAAAATAGATTTTGTTTTTATTTTAATCTAACTTTTTTCTTCTCATATTATTCTATCAGCTTTTCAATTCAACTTGTTTTCTTTTTTTATACAATTTAACAGAAAAATAACAAATCTAAATATATATGTAGTAGGTTATATTATACAAATAACTTTTTATAACTTATATTACACTTAGTTTTGGACACTGGACAGACATACGATTGCTTTCTTAACTATTTCTTTTATAAACTTTCGTAATGAAAAACGTTGTAACCATCTAACAACTCAACTGCTAATGTTAACTTTATTACTTACTTCATAAAGACCAAAATTGAATGACGTAAGTCAGACTTTTGAGACATTTTTTTCTAGGTATAGGGTTCTCCCTATACCTAGAAAGGGTTCACCCGCTTGGATGGTCTTTGTTACTTATTTGGCAGATCTATAAGTAAACATCGAACACAACGCACAATTACAAAAAACAAATTGTAAACTGCCAAAAACAATTACAAAGTCAGAAAAATGTCACACAGAGTGGGAGAGCCATGCTTCGGCACGAATGGGCCGGCTCGACCGGAGTGATACCACGGCCTCACAGAAAACCGACGTGAAACAACGCTTGCGTTGTGTTTCGTTGTGTGAGTGAGGTTACCGGAGGCCCAATTCCCCCCTTCCCAATCTTCCCCATCCCCGATTCCCGAACAAAAATTCCTAACTCCCAAAAAGCCGGCAACGCACTTGTAACGCCTTTGGTGTTTCAAGTGTCCATGGGCGGCGGCGATTGCTTACCATCAGGTAATACGTCAGCTCGATTGCCGGCTTGTTCCATAAAAAAAAAAAAAAAAAAAAAAAAAAAACAGAGTAAGTTTCAGAAAAAAAAATGGCAAATAATAAATTAATTTAACACAACGTGTGGTAGACGGTTATAAAACAAACAATGGAAAAAAAACTGTCTCTGACACAAAGCAGCCAGTATTTACCGAAAACATTACCGTACCTCATTGAAAAACCACAAAATATAAAAAAAAATCACAGTATGCAAGTCCCTGCACTTGACGCAACTACCATTCAACCGCGAAGTGGCCATAAACTGACATAGAGTAAACAAAACACCGCACAATGACGGACAAAACACAATGTAACAAAACTAATTCATGCCAACAACATGAAAAGCTTTAACCAAACAATTATTTAGAAAGGGCATAATAACCCTATGAATGAGAAACGTCTAGTCATTCCCAAAGAAAGGGCGTAGAATGGGCATAGACAAGGCTGTAAAAACCTCCACGTTGACACCTTTTGTTTGTCCGCTTGTCTATTGTTCTCAAGTACTGGCCGCATTGTGTTTTCGTTTAAGAAAAATGGACGGTGTTGTTTTGAATTTCGAATACTTAGTTGGGTTTTAAAATTTGAATTGTACAAATGTACAGGTTGTTTCGTAATGTAAATGGATAATTAGAATTTAATGTGGGCGGATGTGATACAAATTTAATCAATTTGACAGACAAAAGGGTTTTTATTACTTTTGTAATATTGAATTTTATATTAAAAAAGCTCAAATTAAAAGTAATTAATTAGATTTTTATAGACAAAAAGTTTCAAACTCAAAATAACACTTTGTTCTCTAATTGTAGCAACGTTTGATGAAAATTCAATCAAGTTTTAATTGCTACCAAAACCAAGATGGTTTGTTTACAATGAAACTTCCTTGTTCTTAAACTAAATTATACGAAAATATTCAAAAGCAGAGGTTTTTACATTAAAATCATTTACAAAATTATTGATTCGCAACGTAGAAAAGTCCCTGTTTTTGGTTTACCCTGTACTCAGTATTCATTGCATAAGAACATTACTATGAACAACACACTCACACATTATTTACCAGGCTGTCACTTCAGTGGAAGAAAAATTTAAAGACAACCCATTATTTCAAACAAACTGGCTATTTATATATTTTATTTATACATAAGAAAACTAAAACCATACTCAACTCTTTGTTCGGAAGAAATGATAAATCAAAAGGTTTGCCCAGTTTTCCTAGAATAAAATTAAATAAACTGGAAAATTGTGAAGCAAACATATTCGTATAGCAACTTACTTAAAGTAAAATCGATTGCTATGAGTTTGTCGACATAAAAGCTTGTCAAACGGTTTGCGTTTTGCTTTCAGTAAAAAGCATTTAACCTTTGAAGTCCTAGGCAAACCTAACGGGCCGAGTGAAAGAAGCGAATAATGACGCAGCCTGTATATACCGTTCCTTTTATAATTTATTTCTAAATTTAAATTTAAAATAATTTCTGGAAACTTACGGTTGGAATATTTTTAAATTGACTATTATGAATGCGATTGTATAGTGGTATTACGTGCCGTAATGTGCACTTCTGCCTACCCCTTCTGGGATAAAAGGGTGTGATTTTTGTGAAGTGTGGAGATTATGGTAAACCCTCTTATGTAGAGAGGGTCATTAATAGTCCAGCTCGAGTAGTAGACTATCACAAACCATTGATGATAATGAATTTCAATGTATTTGATCTGACAGTTTCATATTTTGATTTTTATCAATTATTAAATATGCGATCATAAAACAAAAATGCTTATCAAACTATCCTTCCGTGAATTGAATAAAAAAGAGGAACAATTTCCACTTATCTCTGTTGATACCTAACATTGGATGTCAATGAAATAAAATAAAAACATTACATGTATTATGGCGATTTTATACCTAGATCGAAAAAGTTGTGCGAAAAACCTGAAATGTCACTAAAACCGTTTAAAAATGAAGGACTAATACGATTGGTAATCCTTGTTTGCAAATATTAGTTCCGAAAAGCTTACGAAAAAGATTATTATAAATATGTACTTATTAAAAACAAACTGAATGAAGCGGTAGCTGGGCCATTGTAGCGGGTTCAATTCCCGCACGGAGTTACTCTCTGTGTGATCCACAAATTATTGTTTTGAGTCTGGGTGTCGTGTGCATATGAACTTGTATGTTTATAAACGCACCCACGACACTTGAGAAAATCCTAATCCACATAACCAAATTTCAAAATGTTAATATTATTTATTCATTACCTACGTTCGCTATGTTGTAAGGTTTCAACCGAAATTTTTCCTTTCCTCAATATTTCCGCAGCGTTTTTAAAAAGTCTTCCCTCATCATAAGAAAAGTTGTGTTCGACTTAATTAAAACAAAGCCTTCAGATTTATGTTAAGACAAAAAAACATTCATAAAATATACAAACCTGAAGTAAAAAAGAAAAAACGGAAAAACTCGGCTTGTTTTTTAAACTCCGAAACAATATTTTTTGAGGTTATACAACGTTAAATTTAAAGATGGAAGACTTAAAAATTCTCGAAGAATAGATGAAGTTTAAGGTTATGATTTTTTTATGTAAATGAGGTTGGATACTTACCTACCCTTACTCTCACGCCCTATTACATGGGACTTATAACACAAATGGTGAAAAGTGGCTGTACATTGTATAGCGGTATTACGTGCCGTAATGTGCACCTCTGCCTACCCCTTCGGGTTAAAAGGCGTGACGGTGCGTACTGAAAACCAGACATAGGTAGGTATACATATGTCTGGTTTTTTTAGATGTTAAAAATACTACAATTTATTTCAATTCAACTATTGTTGTATGTTTTTGTTTGTTACGAAACAAAAACAAGGTTTCCTATAAGATTTCGTTTTGTCAATTGATAAAGAATTTGTCTAAAATATATCATTTGTTTGTTTGATTCTTTATGAAGTTATGTGACATTTAAGTAAAATTTGATTATAGATAGTTATTCTTAGACACTCAAGCTGCTGATAGTGGCTACTAGACTGGTTCTAATGAGGTTATAGTACTCCATACTCCTTAGTCTTTTCCGGAAAACTGATTAGCATTTCTTGTTTCTTTTTTTTTGGGAAAACCTTACATTTGCTCCGGAATATTTTTTTCCGTATTCACTAAAGATCACGGTTTACACACGTAAATTAAAGGACAAAAGCTCTACTAGTGTCGAGTCACAGCGGAACTCTTCATCGTGAACAGCGTGCGCAGTGATCTTTAGATAAGTATGTCTCATGATAGTCATTATAAAAAAAACTATGTCACGATTTGCAAACATTATATGAATTCACATACACATCACCCAAACCAGAAACAAAAACCAAACTGACCAAATCACCCTTTAAAAATTCTAAAACGAATTACTTAACAAATTCTAATACAAAAATTAATAATTAATACAACCTTAAAAATAATTAAACGAAAACGTATTTAATTATTCAAGACAACAATTTAAATTTTTCGACAAGAAAAAGAAAGTAGCTCGTTCTAATTATGAATTGTATTTTGTCAAACCAAAATGGTTCCATTTAAACGAATCCAAGAGACTTTCATTAATATAATTAATTTATTGGTTTTTAATATTAATTATTTATTAATGGCTTCTTTTTGAGATGAGGTTGATATTTTCTTTAACTAAAATTAAATAAAAATCACGGTTTACTCACGTAGGTACATTAATGGAGAAGAAAAGCTAAACCAGTTTTTTTTTCTTTTTGAGACGTCAAACGGTACGAGGACCTCATTAAGTGACATAACTAGTTGCCTTTTTTTAATGTTGCACTATACGTCATTACTATTTAATACGTTATTTCTACGTATAAAACGTACCTAGAAATGAAGTCACGCGATATTTCAAGTAAATATATCTTCGAAAGTATTTATTTCCGTAAGAAAATTAAAAAATCGTGTCTAATATTTTAAAATAATCCACAAGACGGGCATTAAAATAAAAATGAGTCATCTATTATCACCTAAAGATAAATCATAATATGTAATCTTAAAGTATTAGTAGTTAATTCATAAATCACAAAGATAATAAATAATAATGGTTGTCTATCTTTTAATAACCTATTACTATTCTTTTAACGATAACTGTTGCGATAATAGATGATTAAATAGGCAATTTATTTTCATTCATATGTTAACAAAATGTTACATATATTATATGTGCTGTTAAGCTGGCCACTTATAAGAGTGGAAACTATTTATAATCTTCTTTTGTTTTATAAAATATATTCAGTGGTGCTTCTGACTATTTGTTTAATTCACGTGTTAAATTATTTCAGCAATATATACCTATTTAAAGTATATAAAACAAAACTATTAATATAAATTATCAACTGAAACTTACCAATCGTTTTTAAACATTACTTATAAAATTGTTAACTATAAATTAATTTTTAGCATCGATAAATTAAGTATCCACACCTAATTTAAATCGAAAAATATAATTATAATTTTATATCCGATTAATAGCACCCCATATATCGAATTCGAATAAAAAAAAATACAAATTCAAATCAAGAACTTCAAGACCAACAAAAAAAAAAGTTAAACATGTCAAAATATTTCACCTAACAATCTGTACCTACTATTCTTTTCAAATAAATCATTCTATTCCATTCTATTCTAAAAATTCAAATATGGAGACGACCGTTACATAAATAAATATTATAACAATAGTGATCGTACTTACATGGTTTCGTTCACACAATCACAGTCACTAACGCGCGGTCCCGGAGTCGACACGTCCTCCCGACTCGACACACGGGGGAGGTATGAAACACTGCCCGCTGTAGCTGGTTCTCCCGAATTTCCGTCAACGTACTGCCTCTACAGACGATCTGAGTCGCGCGACTTTAGTTACTGCGTGGGATGTAGGTTTTAATTGTGTGCTTAGAATTATTATGATAAAGTTGATTAAAGTGATGATTGTTATGTGAAAAGGGATTGCTGTAGATATTAAGAGGTAAATAGTATATGATGAGTGTGAAGATGAAATTATTTTGATTTTGAGAGTCTAGAAAATGACACTCCGTGAAGGTTTGAAGAGAAAGTTTACGTTAAAATTAAAATGTAAAAGAAAGACGACTCCTGCATCCGGATTTTTTTTTAGCGGTGATATGTCTGTGTTTGGCCACCAACCTGCTTACTGCCAGAACGGCGAAGCGAAGATGTAGTAGATATATGTAGTTCACTTACGTTTATTAAAGCTCAACCAAAGATACAAAAAATATCAATTTCAATTCATTTGAAACATCTGTCATTTATCAAGCTTTAATAATAATTATGTAACTACGGACTTACATTGATTATTATAAAGTTCAAAGTTTCGTACATACATACATACGTAAAGTTATATAAAAAAGCAGAAAAGTACTTGATGAGTTTAAATATAAAACCTACAATAAAACAAACTTAAAATATAACTTATAGTCTTATAACAAACTAGCAACCCGTCCCAGCTTCACATGGGTGCAATGCTGATATATTATGCATGTATTATACAAACCTTCCTCTTGCATCACTCTATCTATTAAAAAAACCGCATTAAAATCTGTTGCGTAGTTTTAATGATTTAATAAGCATACAAAGGGATAGAGAAAGCGACTTTGTTTTATACTATGTCAGTGATAGTGATTAAAAACCAAACATACAATATTTACAAAAATAACAAAAAATATCCTCATTTATTTTAAAACACTATAAAAAAATCGCACGACAAGAAAGCCGTCTGTCACCGCCCTTTGGACGAAGAGTGGTCGACGCGGGGTGAACGACTTGTGATAAGATTGTGGTGCCGGATGAGCAGCATTTGACAACGGGATTGATCACGCTAATTACTCTCCGTGTAATACAAGCAAGAAACTCCAAATATTAATTCTAATTATCTTGTGGAAGGGACCATTTGTTACCACACGATGTTTGCACCGGGTTATAAGTGAAGACGGGTGGTAGGCAAGTGAAATGAGTTTTTAAATGAATGGTATTAAAGTTGGAATTGCTTTGGTAATCATTATTATTACGAACCCGTAATTTTAAGTCAATGAACAAAATTAACAATGAGGCTCCTATACGTAAGCAGGTTTACCATAAAAGCTTGGCGCGAGGTCCCAGTATAAAAGTTTCAGGTTTATACTACGATCTCTCTAAGTACCCATAACTATCGAGCATGTATGAAAATACTGATGACTGTTGATGAAGCGAAAGAGGTATGTAAGATTCGTAGCAACTGGCGTTCCATTGTCTCTGTCTACCCAGGTAACAGGCGGGAGTACTGCTCAGTACTCCAATTAATCAAACCTAGTTTAATAAAGGATAATTATATAGAATATTATATTGTGTAGTTTAGATATTTATACATTACTAGCTAAACCGGCAAACTTCGTACCGCCTCAAAATAAACTTTCAAACCTTTCCTGAATCTCTACAAATAATTTAAGATCAAAGTTAGCCAAATAGTTCCGGCCTTTTTCGTGTTTTAGCCAGCTAACAAACAGGAATTCATTTTATATATTTAGATATACTACATAAGTATGCTACAACATCGCATTGGGTATAGCCTAAGTCCTTACTTAGGCTGAAGGTCCGGAGCTGCAGACTACCTAGCGGGTTTACCGGCTCAAACAGCAGAAGTAGAAACAAGGTAGTTTTTAATCAGTAAGGCTGGAGAAGTAATTAGATGATTTAGTCCCATTAAATACAGCCTGTAAGGTAATTTGTATGTTACTACTGAATAAATAAACAAAACTACACATTTAAACTAAACCCAAAAAAATAAATAAAAATTCTTTAAAGAAACACCTTTAATAAAGCCACAGATCACACAGACCTATAAGTCCATTACCATCCTATCTAGCAGGACCTACACTAGCGAACTAGCAACGTAGCGTACGATCAGCTCTCGACATGAACTGCCAAACTTTGTGCTGACCGCTACCCGCGGCCATTCCCACCCAATTCAGCTTACTGCGCGAAAATATTAGATAGAGACCCACCTTTATGGCTTCGGCTCTTGGCCAAAATTGGAGGCGACATTCAAACCTGTAGGGGTGATAAAAATTGAGGAAACTTAGTAAATATGGCTTACACACGTAAAATTATAGAGAAAAGCTAAGCTCTACTAGTTTCGAGATTCAAGTTTTAAGTGTGGGAGAGCCATGCTTCGGCACGAATGGGTGGCTTGACCGGAGCAATACCACAGCTTCATAAAAATCGACGTGAAACAACGCTTGCGTTGTGTTTCATTGTATGAATGAGGTTACCGGAGGCCCAATTTTCCCAATCCCCGATTTCCCAACAACCCTTAAATTCCTAACTCCCAAAAGGCCGGCAACGCATTTGTAATGCTTCTGGTGTTTCGGGTATGGACACCCATGTTTGTTAAAAGTGGCGGCAAAACCTAGAGTACGACCTGGTAGTCGAACCATGCTACCTATCCACAAACTGGCATCGATAAGCATAACATTACTTATTGTTATAAACTATTTATTATTTTAATGTTCGTCAGGTCCATTATTTTAAAATATTATTTACACATTATACACACGTATTTTTTATTTTCTTACGGAAACGAATACTTTCGAAGATATATTGATTTGAAATATCGCGTGACGTCACTTCTAGGTACTTTTTATACGTAGAATCGACGTGTAAAAAGTACTCCTACTCCTGAACTTTGATTCGTATTATCTTAGTATAGTTATCTTATACGACAAAATAAAAATACGTGTCTAATATTGTTTCATTATCTAACTGACGGACTAAATGGATTTATATTTTTCATACCCCGTCATCATCCCTATTGATAACTCACAAGAAGCCACAAACATAAAAATACAGAGTAAAATATGAAGTAAAAAGTCATAAAAATATTCTTTACGTTATTTTTAGTCTGGCAATAAAAATACACTGTAAAACATGTGTGGGGTATCCCCTACTGAGTGTGCTTTGGTCACATTTACACCGTACCGAAACGGGCTATAATAATCTTCAAAGACATTTTGTGTACGGTGTAATTGCTTCCTGGAAGCTAGTTGCGACTTCGGCTATCGATGTGGTTCAATAAATAAGCTTTTTTAAAGTATTTCTAAAATTCATCCTATAAGAAAGAACAGTCATGTAAATTATGAAAGAAGGTTTAATATTAATCATTTTTAAAAAGTATCTGGCTGGATCCGCACGAAAAAATTTGCAGACGCCATTAAAAAAATTAAAATATATAAAATAAAAATAAAATCTAATGGCATCTTACAATTTTTTTGACGAAATGTGGCCAGTACTGATACCGTAAGATAAAATAGAAAGAAGGTTAGTACAAAAAGTTCGGTTAGCGAAAACAAAAAATACAATTTCATATAATTGTTTGTTTGCAGTAATCTCGTTAAAATGCTTTAGAAAAATACATATATTTTGTGTGCATATTGTTTTCTCATCGTACAAGATAGTACTCTGCCCTAAGTACCATTTATGAGGAATTTTCTTGTATTACTTTTTACCATAAATAATATATAATGAATAGTCTAGTCTAGTAATCTCAATTTTAGTACCTAGTTCTAGAGATTCGTTGGAAACCACACACCTGCCGAAACATTGTATTGTATATCTTCACAATAACAAATTCACAGAGCTATAAAAATGCCACGTTTCCCGCCATTTTATCACAGATAATAAAATATGAATTTGTACGCAGCAATTTCAGACGAAATAGAAAACTAAAGCTGTTATAGAAACTATGTAGATATAGCTTATTTTATTTCATGAATTAATTCAAGACCAGCTGATGCCGAATTATAACTTAAAATGATTACTCATTCTTTTTTACATAGCAAAAAAAAACTCTAATTAGGGTAGGGCCTGCAGTGGGACGCCTATGACTGAAAATAAATAATAATGATCCCTAATTGTGACAAGATAAGCATTTTCTTCTCGTAACTAAAATCTTGTAAATTAGTAACATTACGATTTACATTATTAATACATTTTTTTATAAAACTTAAAAAATAAAACTAGGCTGAATAGCATTTACATCAAACGTCACGAATTAAAAAAGTGGGTAATTCCGCATTTGGCGCGCATTTTTTCTCTGTGACAGTTAAAAGCTAATTAATTATTACTTTTTGTACCTAATAAATATTATTTCAACATGTTTTATGATAAAAATCTAATGAACGGCGAAATATTAGGTATTGTGTGGAAACTAGCGAACAACATACATACTGACAATATTGGAAATCATAACATATCAACAATTTGGTAAGCTTTTACAAATTTCATTTTTATTCTGTAATTTTAATGCAAAAGTTTTTATCAAAGTTTACGTTTGGGATTGTACCTGGTACACGCGGCTACGATAACTAGTATACACCAACACATCGACACAACTATCGCTACACAATATCCCTGTGTGGGTATTCCGTAGTAATGTGCATAAAAACGTTTGTTCATTACGCACACATTGGTATATACTATAAATTATTGTGTCGGTATATGTAAGAATTTCGTAAAAGATTTTATGAATAAAAACAAGGGTAGACATAAAAATAATACTTAACAAACATTTAATAAATCGAACAACGAAAGATCGAGCTACACAAATTATACCCATACAAATATATCTAAAGGAATCTTCTCGTCGTATATTTATGTTATTGAATCCATTACAATATTTCGTAACATTTATTAATTGCACGTTTGGCGTAATGGTTAACGCTTTGAGTTATCAGGCAAGGTGTCGCAGGATCGAACCCAGCAATAACTAGTTCTTTTTGTAGTGTTTATCAAATATTTTTAAACAACATCTAATTCTAAATTTCTAATGATTCGATACTTGAGTATTAAATTTGTAATGTTTGTGGCGACCACGCAACTCTCGGGTCATTTTATTTAGCCCGTTTATAAAGTAACTACCGTCAATTCTTTAAATGTTTTCCAGATCACCCAACTTACAAAATAAAATTATATTCTTAGTTGTCAATTTATGAGCATTTCATTTTCATAGTTTATTGCTACATAATTCGTGTGTAAAGCTCAACATATCTCAACACTTCACAAATTTGAAAAAGGCAGAAGTAATTATTTTGCACGAACAAAAGATAGATCTTTTCTTTAGTGAAATAGAAAGGCGCTTAACGATATCGGTGAGTAAATAAGATAATTATTATGTTGATATTCTGGGTAATTGATTGAATTAATAATTTTATTTTAAGTTCTCTAAAATTATATTTTTAAATATAATAAAATAATGTTATTATTTTTTGTTTTATAAAATACAAAAAATAATAACATAAAAAAATTTATGAATATTAATATTTGAATAATGAATACTTTTTTATTATTATTGATGAATTTATTATTAAGAATAAATAATTATTGTTTAATAAATTTAAAACTTAATCTATTTTAATTTATATTAATAGGATACTAATAATAATATTTTCTTAAATATCCTTATAAATAATTTATTATTAATCCTGTTGTAGCTTAAAGGATTTTAGTAGCATTTTATTACTGTGTAAACCTATATATATGTTGATTATAAAATATTGTATAATTATTGTGTTTACAACTAAAGCTACTTGTAGTTATATTTTATTCCTATTGATAAGTAACTTTATAGATTTTCATGGTATTTTAAATAATATATTTTTGTTTAATAGTGTAAGTCCGTGCAGTTATGGGTGCGCAGATATGCGGAGACTGGTGATATTGAAAATTGCCAAGCTGGGCCGAAGCCGAAGGCAAATTCGTTAGCCCGGCACTACGACATCATAGCCAGGCATAAGGCTGATTCCTTTTTCAACACGCACTGCAGCAACGGCACTCGATGTTTTCACGCAAACAATAAGGAGGCACCTGCATTCTGGTTTAAGGTGCAGGGAGCCACCCAAAAAGATATTACTGCCCACAATGCACCAGGAACAGCGATAAAATTTTGCCAGAAGTTTTATAAATTTTGATAGGGCTAATAATGTGGTTATATTTAACGATGTAAATAATTAATTTCATGCTAGCAGCATAAAGTTTAAATTTATTTGTATTGAATTTTTTTTTGCGTTAACGCTGAGTTATATCGATTTATTTTTCGATAATCAGTTACTGAGCCATCAGCCAAATTATATATAGTCCAAATTAACTACAATGTTTATATTTTTAAAATAATATTAAAATGCAGTCTAGAAAATACGGTGAAGTGATGTTATTGTTATGCGGTTAGAAATTGTCATAATTTCTTTCTATTCAACATGTTAATTCACTTCATTTCTCATTTTTAATAACTTATGTAACTGCTGTTCAACTAATTTGAAACATTATATTTACGCTCATCCTTAACCAACTTAGAGTATGATTCGAAATGTTATAATGTTAAAAACTTATTTGTATTAATCGTCACATTTTTGCTAACATATTGCCCACTCGATATTGAATCTTATAGCAACAGCCTTAAAACACAAAATGGAGAATTCTAATAACAAAAATTTGCTAATTTCAAGAAATAACAATATTTACTGTGAAGCGGAAATTTGGAAAACAATGTTTTAATTAAATTTTTATAATAATTTTATTTTTTAATACTTTTTTTAATTTTAAATTTTAATATTAAAAAAAAATATATATATAATGTTTCTTATTGTTTAATAATAAGTAATAAACCATATTAAAATTTAATTTATTATTATTTAATTAATAATAAAAATTATTATTTAATAATATATTTTTTTTGTAATAATCATTAATAAATAAAAAATTGTCTATGAAAACAATTAATAACATTTTTTATTTGATTTATATCCAATATTTATACTTTATTTCTATAAAAATAAATTATATGTAATAAAATAGATATCGTTTTATTTACCGACTTAAATGCTTCTTTTATAGTCTGATTTTATTATACAGAAAACAAAAATAAACTTAAAAAAGACAAACAACGAAATAAAATTCATCTAAAAAATACTTTTTACGTTTTGCTGGTTTCGAACCCACATCGGCGTAGAGGGACACGATTAGAGCAAGCTCGTTAAACCACTCGTCTACGAGCACTACATCTAGTTCAGTGAAAATGTTGAATCATATCATCAATTGTAAATATTTTTAACCTTACCCATCTATTAAATTATAAAAATACATATACCGACACAAAATTTATAATATATACCAATGTGTGCGTAATGGTCAAACGTTTTTATGCACATTACTACGGAATACCCACACAGGGATATTGTGTAGCGATAGTTGTGTCGATGTGTTGGTGTATACTAGTTATCGTAGCCGCGTGTACATGGCAATAGGCTCACCCACAATAATTTAGAGTTAAATCATCATAAACATTATGTGTATAAATTTTTTTATGGTATAAGCCGGTAAACGAGCAGACGGACCACCTGATGTTAAGCAATCACCGCCGCCCATGGACACCCGAAACACCAGAGGCGTTACAAGTGCATTGCCAGCCTTTAGGGGTTAGGAAATTAAAAGTTATTGGGGAATCGGGGATTGGGAAGATTAGGAAAGGGGATAATTGGGCCTCTAGTAACCTCACTCAAACAACGCAAGCGTTGTTTCACGTCGGTTTTCTATGAGGCCGTGGTATCACTCCGGTCGAGCCGGCCTATTCATGCCAAAGCATGGCTCTACCACACTTAAGCCTTTAACTGCCATCAGAAAACTGTTGAAGGCAAATCCGCCACTAACGTAGGTCACCGGCGACCTACGCGGCAGTTCACGTGTTAAATAAAAACGAATCGTATTTTCTCTACAGTACGGAGCTGGACACTTGGATAAACGTAGCAGTTGTACCAAACAGGTTGTCCCTGAGAACTTCCTCCACCCTCGTCAATGGAACCGCCATCTTGTACCAACGCAACATGCATCAGCTGCTTGATGGTAAGAAAATTGGGTAATTTCCTAAGTCAAAAATCATTATTTCGATATTTCTATACAATCAAATATTTAAAAAATAATTACACTTTAATTCATTGATAATCTGATTTGATGAGCTAGCTAATTTTTCTAAAAAATAAGTGTGCTATTTGACGTTATAATCTGATTTCGTCATAGCGCATTGTTTCAAAGATATTCCTACTAAATATCTTATTATTTTTCGAAAAAAATAATTGTAATCGACAGTTGCCTAGTAGGAAACTAGCCTATTATCGTCATCGTCATAATTACCTGCCCGTATTAATTCAATGCTTTTCAAATAATAAAGTCAAAAGCACGCACACAAATACTAATATAATACAAAATAAAAAAAAAATAACTTAAAAGTGTAAATACAAGCACAAAGAAACAGCGAAATAGAAGAAAACATAGGTAGGCCACTATGTATCTCAGTCGGCATTCCCCCTCACTAGTGGGTACAAAGGCTAGGGGTGTTAAATTGCCAATCAAGAGGCTTGTTACTTTACCTGCACCTCTAGTTTGTGGTGACAGAGGAATTCCGCAAAAATGTTCAGGTTTCAAGCTTTAGGTACGGGTGGGCAGTTTTTTTTAACCTGGTGCAAATTCTGACCTGTTGGATATTGTTTATATATCGTGTAGCTATTACCTGTTTAAAAAGGAAGCTAAACTATGGTTCGTATGTAATGTTATTTGCTTTCGTCACTCACTTTTTGATTCGAATATGCAAAATCTTCATTAAGCTCTCTTAGAGATAACGTAAAGAACTACCAAATCGTCGTTCTCACTTATATCAATTTGTTATTTTAATATTGTCTTACCAATTATATTTTTTTTTATTTCTACAGATGTAATAAAATTGGACGAAGATATAGTACAGAGACGCCGAAGAAAACATTTTAGCAGCTCCAGTAAGTTCTTGATTCATTTCGATCGCTGGGTAACCGGCTGCCGCGCAACGTGTAGCGAGTTCGATTCCCGCACGGAGCAACTCTTTGTGTGATCCACAAATTGTTGTTTCGGGTCTGGGTGTCATGTGTATGTGAACTTGTATGTTTGTAAACGGTTTAAAAAATAGAGATTAACATATGGGGTAGTTCATGAGGAACATTTAGGAACACATATTTACTATTATATCGACGACGATTTCAAACTCCACGCTATTAAGTACAGATAATTATCGAAAAACGGAAAAACCTATCACTAATCTAAACAATTAGCAAAACTATGGAATGAGCTGTCATCGGCGGTATTTCCGATCCGATACAAGCTTCAAACCTTCAAGAAAAGAGCGTATTCCTTTTTAAAACGGCTTCAACAAACTTGTGACTCTTCTAGTGTTGCTTGCGTCCATGGGCGGCGCTGATCGCTTACCATCAGGTGATTCATCTGCTCGTTTGCCTCCTATTCCATAAAAAAACTTACCCCGAATTCGGTAAGGGCGCTTAATACCACATGACCAACAAGGTAGTCCCTATTCCTAATGCCCCATTTGAGTCCAACTTCATGATAGTCCAAACTTGTAAGGGTTGACAATAAACGTAAAGGGCAGATGTCCGATGACAACTAGGGAAGTCAACTAGTCTTGGATTGATGTAGTTTGGACAAATGAGGGTCTAAAGTTTATCGCTAAGACACTGCCGGACACTCGGAGCTAGTTAGATTTAAGTTAGTAAGAATAGAAACTTCGGAATACTTAAAATAGTGCATGGTTAATAAAAGTAAAGACTGTTACCTAAGTGTAGGTCTTAAATACGTACTGATTAAGTAGTTAATAATTAACTAATCTTAGAATGGGGATTTCTTGGTCTAAAATCTGCTATTCCTTTTTTTAATGTAGAAAATCATACATTGACTTCTCCCGCCTTGGGCGAGGCAAGAGAAAGTTACTGACAAACAACCATTCCGTTTCTACTCCGGGGTAAACCATTAAAAGGCGCCTAGTTTTTTGGGGACAAAAGACTACGGAGTGTCGGATTTCTACCTCACTAAAACCGATACCCATCCTCTGCATCTGTAAAGGGCACCGAGTCCTTTAAGTAGACCTGCTGAGGAGACCCCACGATGCAACGCCTGATGTTGTTTCAGACAACATCATTATTTTATTAACCAATCAGAATATTTTTTTCTTTTTCAATCAAATATGTAATACATGATGTCACAGAATTATTACACAATAAACATAATTCCATTTATTTATCGTTTTCAGGTACTTCAGATACTGTTACTGATTCTTCTGGGTCTACTGCAACTCCAGAAGAGATGAGACGACAACCTACGGCTGATTTTGACTTTGGTAAATACACTACCACTATACATATAGTCTCCCCAAACTAAATTACCTACAAAAAGAATCTTTATATCACTTGGTACACTAGAATCATGTTACTTGACGTTATAATTATTGTCTCTGTCTACCCCATTAGTTTACCCAAATAAGAAAAAAATGTAAAAGCAGATTTACACAGGGTCAGTAACTAGTAACTGACTCCAAAACGATTCAAGCCAGCGCTTTGTTTTTTGAGTGGGGAAATCATTCAATTACTACCCGTGTATAATAAATTTAATATAAATCTGCCTTTAACCCTGTAAACGCCTGTGTCATAAATATGTGACGTATTGCCGCGACAGAGAACATGCATAAGTTTTTTATTATATTCACACGATTGCTCCTTATTTAGTGTAGATATATTTTTTTCGATTTGTAGCTGCGCGCTAGGGTCACGTTAATTGATATTTAATTGGGCACATAAAAGGTTAACCAACATATCGACGTAGGTATGTAAAAAATCCTCATTACACTCAGAAATATTACAACTACAAACAAAAAAGTCTTATTAAAAGCTAAAGCAAAAAACGTAACACCTAAAGCAGTAAGCAGCGGCCATATTGCCTACTTAATGACGCAACAATTGTGTCGTTTCCTCGTTATATTGTCACCAGTAATGATACAAAATGTCTCTCTTTTTCACGAAAATGACAGAAATGGTGTTACTAACATTATTTTTTTTCTATTGATAATGCCAGCATTGCTTTATCAACGCTTTTTAGCGCTGAGGTAACAAAATTAGTAAGGGGTCTATGGGAGAAGGAAGCATCATACGTACATAACTTCACGCCTGTCTCCCATGGGGGTAGGCAGAGACAATGAACCGCCAATTGCTACGAATCTTACATACCTCTTTCTTTTCATGCATACTCGTCGGTTAAGGGTACTTTTAATTTGGCCCTTCTTTAATAAGCGTCAATCTGGAGAAGGAAGGTATACCAAATAGATGTCTGGTGATGATTGGTGACCAATCAAAGATTTTACTCTAAGCCATGTTTTATATCTTTTACCTATAACTACAACCTTAAAATTCCTAACCCCCAAAAGGCCAGCAATGCACTTGTAACGCCTCTAATATTTCGAACGTCTATGGGCGGCGACGATTACTTACCATCAGGGGATCCGTGTGCTGGTTTACAGGCCAATCAAACCAACCAAAGGCAATTCAAAAACAATTAACACGTAAAATTTAATATTACAATTGTATTATTGCAGATTCATCCTTTTCCCCAACTAAGAGAGCTAAACTCGATCATAACGCACCGTATAAAAGTACACCAAACGTTACAATGAGTCGATCTTCTAGTGACAATCTCACTTCTGAAGATACTACAAATAATTGTAACGAACAAAACAGCAAAGACAAGTGTAATGATAATGATAATTGTGACTCGGAAAACGGTGATGTGGTAGTGGATTTGACTGGAGATAATGTTACGGTAAGTTCTATTGATAAATTTCAACAATTTTATAAGTGTGGAAGAGCCATACTTCGGCATGAATGGGCCTACTCGACCAGAATGATCCCACGACATCACAGAAAACTATGAACCGTGAAACAACGCTTGTTTTGTGTTTCGTTGTGTTAGTGAGGTTACCGTGCCTCCGCCTACCTACTAATTACCATATTTCCAATCCCCGATTCCCCAACAACCCTTTAATTCCTAAACGTCAAAAGGCTGGCAATGAACTGTTAACGCCTCTGGAGTTTTGGGTGTCCATGGGCGGCTGTGATTACTTACCATCAGGTGATCCGTCTGATTGTTTACCGGCCATATATACCATAGAAAAATATTTGAGACACTATTCTGTATCTTTTTTTTGTTAAATTTTTAAATGTTCTTTACAGGATAACACCATATCAGAAAATATCGAAAATCAACGCATAGATAAGGAGGTACAAACTTCACCCATACTTAATCGAACCAGTTCAAAAAGTATAAATGATGAGGATCAAGGATTCGATCCAAATCTCCCATTTGGATGTATTTTGATCCATGATAGCTATCAATCTAGGATCCCTAGTAAAATTGTGTTTACTTCCCTGAATAGTAGTGTTAGGAATCTGAAATAACTAGAATCTTTTGAATGTTGGTGATTCTCAGTAAAGTTTTTAGGTCATCTGATTACATTTTGTTCCAAACCTCGTAGATACTAAAAATATTGATCAATTTTTTTTAAAACTACTCTTAACAACAACTTTGTGATTAAAATTAAACTTTTAAAGCCACACTCAGAGACATTTAATGATTACTTAAACTATTCCTTAGTAATGATTTTGTATTGAAAACAATTGCTAAGGACTGGGTTAAGTAACCATTAAATGACTCTGAGTTCGGCGGTTAGTGTATAAAACAATGCATCAAATTATTATAACTGCACAAAAGTATCAAAATAACAAATTAAACTGACAATATTTTCACAAACTTACTCACACAAAATATAATGTGAAAAGACAATATTTACTTCAAAATTTTAACAGTACCCCTTCTCGATTTTAAAATGTAATTTCTTGATCCAGTCTTAATTTTTTAATTTAATTTTTGATCCCTCCCGGTCCCCTTACGAAAGCGACGTGATGAGACTTGGAAAAATTAATAATTTTGTTGTTCGAAATTAATGAATAGAATTATCTAGTTGTCTTTGTTTCATCTCATTTTTTGTGATTGTGATTAAATTTATTATTTGTTCAAGAACCTTCTTGCTGTTTAGTGATTATTTTTTTCAAATAATATATGAATAGTTATTAGTTAAGGTGTTCAATGGAGGCTACCAAATGGTGCAGATCTAGAAAGAGGTTATTTTGTCCAATCACTGCAGTTATTGAATATTGAACATCCAATGGTGTAACACTAGCTAATTCACTATTGGGCGGAGAACAAGACGTGCAAACTAACGCCATCTATTGAGGAAAATATACAGTAGGTCCCATTACCCATGCTTATGGAAAATGTTGTATTTACGTCACGTAATAATTATAATGTATTAAAATTGAAAATAAATGACCTTTTAGAAAAGTGTTATTGTATTTTTTAAAGCTATTCCAATATTTTTTAGTACCTAATGACTATACCTTATGCTTAGTTTAGTCATTCGAACTATTTGCAAAAGTATCCGATTGGGATTATCCAGTCCAGATGCCAGAGGGCTTAGTACGGGTTTGATTTACGTTTGTCGTGGCGTGTCGTGGCCTGTCGTGGCCAGTCGTTGGCCGGGGCGAAATAACTAACCAATCAGAGGACGCCAGACGCGCTCTCGTTTTGATCTCGTTAAACGTATAGCAAACTCGTACTCGTACAAAACTTACTATAAAAATAACATTTTGGAATCCAAAACCAATTCCTACACGTCTAAATAATTTTAAAATCCATAGTCTAGATAAATTCCTTGCTAGTTCCAGCTATCAGCATCCTATTCCCTACCAATGACCCTTATTCTGAAAGCTTTAAAGTCTATTATCGTTTGGGATCATCTCTTTTTATTTGTCATAGTTTTTGCCATTCGTTTTCGAAGGTACTTGGAACCTTGCTCAAAGCTAATAGACTCATCGATGGGATAGATAATGGTGAAGTATTGAAGTACCCTTTTTTGGTTATGTTAAGAAGAAATTGGGGGATAAGGAAATATATAGGGTGAAATATGGAATGTGAAAGATATGTTGGTATAGTATACTTTTATCTACTTATACATCATATTTGATTTTATTTTAATAAGGGAGTTTTTCCACCAGATATCTGCTTTGCTACGTTGCTGTGGATGCGTTTGGATTCCACCAATCATATTCATTGGTACACATACCTTAGCATTGGTGACGCTTAGCAACATCAATAGCCTATAAAGTGACCACTGCAAAGTCAAAGTCAAAGTAATTATTTCAATTAATCCTAAATTAGGCACTTTTGAAACATCAAATTGAATTGTCCATCAATCTGTCTGTCAGTGAAGCTAGGTGCTCGTTCCAAAGTGTAGCTTCGAATAGAGAAGAACGAATAAGAAACTCCCATCGTTACTCGTTCCAAAAATAAATGCTGTTGCTGCTGACCGAAGGCCTCTTTTCACACGAAAAAGGTTTGAGCATTAATCACCACGCTTGCTCAACGCACGGGTTAGGCATCTCTCCTACATTGTACTGAAATAATGTAAAAAACATTTGAAACTTTGAACCCACTTTCTATATTTGCATTCCCTTCACATACCGCACCATGTAACTAAATAAAACACAACAATCCTTGCAACGTGCCTTACCGTTACCTTTAGGAAACCACACAGCAATTCCTACTCAAAACCATGTTTTTCAATTCAAAACCAAACTGAAATATTCAGGCCTCCTGAAAGCTTTCCCGCATTTCTTTCCTTCCACTTATATCATTCGTTAGATACAAGTATGTATGAACACATCAAGCTATACTAAACCAGTATAAACTGATCTTTGAATATGCAAAAAGATCATACAAAGCGAGACCTTAGTAAACTGGTTTTGCTTAGCCGTGTGTGTACTTCGTATCATGGCCTACTAGACCTCGAGTAACTCAGTGCTGCCATCTACCGGTGCCGGTGGTTACTTGAGTAATGGCTGGTTTCACGACGGTGGTTGAGCGTCGTTAGGATAAGTCAGTGGTCTCAAATATATGGGTTATTTTATGATGTAGCTGTGAACTGGATCTTAAAAGTAAATATTTTGAGGGTTTAATGTTGTTTGCAAGCTTATGTGTGTTTCCTACGAAATAGTTTTAAGAAGGACAATAATTTTTACCAGATAGTTTAAGTAGGTATGTGCTATGATAACGTTTAATTTGTATAAACACATATTTTTTTAATGATCAACAAAAATATACAGCCGACCATCGAA
The DNA here is from genome assembly GCF_023101765.2 of Spodoptera frugiperda. Taxonomy (NCBI): domain Eukaryota; kingdom Metazoa; phylum Arthropoda; class Insecta; order Lepidoptera; family Noctuidae; genus Spodoptera; species Spodoptera frugiperda. The sequence continues at coordinate 6,372,192 of NC_064222.1, forward strand.
TCGAATTCCTTTTCTTTTTTTTTTTTGAACCATTTAAATGAAATAGAAAATAAAAATAAAATAGTAAATCCAAAAAATATATGTTTGGGGTATGTCAAACTGGAATAAATCGAAGAAAAGTAAACAATCTCCTCACTTTTTAATCCCGAAGGGTTAGTATGAATTTTCTTTTTTAAAGTTTAAAGTAATCGAAACGAGAGCGCCTTCGGCGCTCTGATTGGCCGGCTCAAATAAACCAACCAATAGAGCATAATATTGTAACGTCTGCTTTACACTACTTCTGTTATGAGTCTCCTGTAATAAGGGTGACACTATAGCAGACTGAACCAGCACATTCAATCACAATCACAGACCAATGTACAGACGAAATAAATATCGCTATAACTAGAAAATAATTTAGGTAAAATACCTCATCATCATCATCATCAAAATAAGGCACAGGACGTCCACAACCTCTCTCAATGACTTCTACATCAATCGATTGTAAGCGACCCGATCAAAACACCTTGTACAAAAACCACCAACAAATCATTTGGCCGGCACTACACAAAATGCTTTCATACGAGAGAAAAAAATGTCCACGACGCATCATGAGCGAGTGAGTGAATGAGATACGAAATTGAAGTCCTCATTTTTAGTCATTTGCGTGATGTATGCCGTGATAACAGGGGTCTTCCTGCCCCTGAAAGGCTTGAAAACGGGGGAAATGAATCATAAAAGATAGTGGGTACCCTTTTCTTATACTTTAGTCGTGGTCTCGAAACTTATTCGTTGACTATATTGATGTGAAATAAATTGTGCGTCTCTTACCCATTCACAATGCACAATAAATATCTCATAATACAAGCCTACCTTCAATGACCCATATTAAATGGACCGTGGAAATTTTAATAAAGGGTTTTGCCAAATACTCTACCCGTACTAACCCTTAAATAACAAGTATACTACAAATTACACACTAAATTAAACCATGGAATAGAAAAACCTTTTATTTTTGCACGTTAAAATAACACAACACTGCATAATTTCGGAAAAAACCTCTATGTCGTGATGTGTGACTTCACCCGTAAACAAAACACGTCTATGAACGTCTTTGGGACATCTGAAGCGAAGTTAAAGCCTGTGCGACAAGGAAGAGGTTCAACAATATCGCGGCAATACCGTCCTACGTTGCTCGACATCGCCCGATATCTCTGGGGACACATGTTACTCGACAAATGTTCCTAGTGAAGACGAGGCTTAAGCCTTACATACATAATTATGATACACGTGCCACGTCTACATCACACTTCCCCCTTTTTTTGAAGGGGCAAAATCATCTAATGACTTCTCCCGCCTTAGGCGAGGCGAGAGGGAGAGTCAGACTCTTACTGACTAAAAACCACCCCGTTCCTACTCCTGCTTTTCGAGCCGGAGCCCCGGTAAACCCGCTAGGTAGTCCGCAACTCCGATCACATTTCCCCTAGTTTCTTTATTTCGTAAATTAACCCTTCGTATTTCGTTTCGGAACGCAGATCTACGCGAAATACAATGTGTTTTCTATTGTTGTCTTATATACGAGAGGTTAAACATTACGAAAAAGAAAATACAAAATAAAACTCATTAAGAAGAAAACATGATGGGAGAATGAAAACTCATTTAAAAACTCAGTTTTACCAATTTAAGCAGCATTGTCGGTCCGAGTCGCATACAAACCGGATGGGTTTCATATCATTACGCCCCAATAGCCACGGGGATGTCCGTCCGACATGGAAGTATTCTCGCCTTTTTATACATAGGTACACGTTTATATAGAAATGCATGTATTATTTACTGGGGATACGACTCTTCACTGCGCGTCACACCGTAGCGTAATTTGGGCAAGACTTTTTCAAAGCATTCTTCGTTCATTAACAATTTGTTCTTCAACGCGTTAAATCTATTTAATATATAGCTATTTAGTTTATTTAGGGTGCTTTCCCACCAGAGATGTGCTATGTAGCTATGCTACGAAGATGTAATAGCTAAACTGTGAAACTATATGACCGTATTACTCCAGTTATGTGACCGTTTCCACCGATACTAAGCTATGTAGTTGTGCGAGTAAGATGTGATATGAAGTTGCGCAACTCCAGTATGCGATGTATCGATAGTAGAGATACATAGCACACATCCATAGCACGCATCCATTGCAAGCAATTTTCCACATAAAAACAGCGTAACTGAGTCCGTTTCTACCAGTGCTAAGTTATGTGTACCGATGAATATGATTGATAGCTGATACTAAACCTATCCACAACATCATAGCATAGCAAATCTCTATAGGAAAAGCACCCTTACATACAAGAATCCTTAATAACTCTAGGTATTACAAAATAAAAACTAAACAAGCGATACGGAACAGCATTGAATAAAAAGAAAATTCACTCCGGTGTGACAAGTTCCAGGAAAACGTAAGTACGTTTACTGACAATGCATTGTTGTTGAAATACGAATAAAATACATCATCCGACGGGAGGACATGGAGAAATGTTTGAATGGAGGTAAGAGGGGGGAACTTCGTCACTCCTCAGAGCTATTGTGCACGTAAATATTTCAAATAAACTATGACAAAGCGATGGTATTCTTTGTAAATGTTTATAGGTCATATGAGGTTGGATTGTAGGACTATTAATTATGGGTTTTCGGTTTAGTTATGGGTAGCCATTTTTATTGGTGTCTTCTGTCAGGTCTTTTGTGTGCTATGGTTTATGAAAAATAACTTTCATAAACTATATGGTTTATAAAAAATAACTTTCATTAACAATAGCACACAAAATACCATTTCTCTACTGCCGATTCTAATAACTTATTAAAATCAATTTTTGACATTAGTCCTATAGAGTTTCTGTTAAAAATTAAGATCGATCCAATGGTTTTAGATTGAGATCGGGTACCGTATAGAAATTGATAGCTAGTCGTTTAATTGTACCTGATTTTTGTTCTAACCTTTTTCTAGACAAAACCTAAATATACTTCGTCTCTTCTCTATCTCTACCTATTTTAGGTCTTTAAAAGATATTTTAGTTTATAAAAAATAGTTTTAAAGATTTTAAACGACACCATTTCTTAAATTACAGCGTAACAAACGTTAGACCTCTTTCAGAATCATCACTCGACCCACGAAAAGTCCTTTATGTCCCTGTTTTAACCTTTTGTATACCGAAAAGCATTCCATATAATGTCACATACAACCACTGACCATACCCCAAAATAATACAATAACAATTAAACCTTATAACAACGGCCATAGCTGTCATTTTCCAACGCCCGTTAATTAAACAAATTAACAAACAAATCTCGCCAAAAACTATTATTTAAACGCTCATTGTTGCGGGCAGTGTGTACAAATAACAGCAGATCAAGGTACACTAATTTTCAGGCAATGTTCAACCTTATCACTTGTTCAAAAGGTGGAAAATCGCTTAAAGAAGAGCAGTTTTTGTGTAGCTTAACATGCTGCCGTGTATACATAAAGTTTAACAAGTTGTAGCGAAAGCCTTTATTTTGTAGACACAATGGAATTAGAAATAAAATGGAACTCATTTGAGGGATAGATATTGAATTTACAAAGTTAAAGATGATAATTAATATAATTAATTGTGGGTTTGTTAAGACCTCGTGGTCGTAAAGATTTTATTTGTAACAACAATATTACTGTATGTATTATGTATATCACATATTGATTTATATATTTTACTGTAAATTAAGTGTGGGAGAGCCATGCTTCAGCACGAATGGGCCCGCTCGATCGGAGTGATACTACGTCCTCACAGAAAAACGATGTGAAACACCTCTTGCGTTGTGTTTCGTTGATGAGAAAGGTTACCGTAGGCCAAATTTCATCAAAATCCGTTAAGTAGTTTCAGCGTGATTGACGGACAAACATCCATACAAACAAAGTTTCACATTTATAATATTATATAGGGTAATAAAATACCTACCTGCGCTACAAACAATAGATATTATTATGTTTCCGTCCAAAATTACAAAGCAAAACAGATACATAGCTTATTAGCAAATCTTACAGGGCCGGTATTATTTCCAATCAATTGCTATCAACATGCTTATCACGCAGCCAACGAGCTTGGCATACTGATTTAGTATATTTTGTTCCGCTAAAATATCAGGAGCTCACCCTGAGGGTGGGACCAGGGTACCTATAATGTTATTTTCAACTTATTCCGTACACAGGTTAGGTAAACGATCAGTTTTCTAATTTTAGTAACTGATTTTTGGTTAATATGTATTTGTATGTGAACATGAATGAAATTTTTTGGTCAATAAGTATTGGTATGTGAACATGAATGTAATTTTATTGTAACTTTCGTGAGACATACTTACTAAATTAATTATTATGTTATCGGCTTACTGACGTAATTGTTTTATTTTGTCGAGTCAAGTTCCTCGTCAAACAGTTACGTGAGTAAGCCAATAACATAATATGGAATGAATGAAATTAATACAGCTTTTAAAGTTGATTTGCAAAGCAAAGCGTGATTGAATACGTTTTCAATTTTGTTGAATATAAGTAAACCACCTTGACGTGGTGGCCTGAAGGCTTAAGACTCCCTCTTTTCATGCATGAAGGTACTAAACCTACCAACGGCAAGTACCAATGTGACTTTTTCCGAGTAATATATACTTTCTAAAATTATTTAGACACCACTGACAAACGGTGAAGGAAAACATCGTAAGGAAACCTGGGTTCGTAATTAAAGATGATAAGATTTCGCCAACCCGCATTGAGCAAGCGTAGTGATTAATGCTCGGACCTTCTTCGTGCGGGAAGAGGCTTTGGTCAGCAGTGGCCACTAAATTAATAGGCTGTTGATATGTGATGTGGGTTAGTAAACTGCAGTCTTCAACCCATCTGCAGCTGAAATCATTATATTAAAGGGAACAGTGAGTAGTTTCCTAAGAAAAGGAGAATCCTCCGACCAGGCGAGGTGATCATGCCTGACGGGCTTTCTGCCCAACTGTTACCCGTTGGGATTTTACTATCCATGTTTATGCGAATGTAAACTTCACAAGTGCAATGTAGGATTTTATGACGTCATCCGTTGATTTGCTCGTCGATCGTCTATGTGCGACTTCTGTCATCTGTCAGTTGTCATGTGTCGCCACAATATAAACCATCTAGTGTAGAGAAGGCTCAAAGTCCATCATTAAACTGTCATGCACTGTTGACATCATAGAAATATAAAAAACAGCATATATCTATGGTTGACATAATTATTATACGTAACTTTTGCATATCGACGGTTAAAAGGAAATAGGGTATAAGGGACATTTTGGTAAAAAATGAGTTTATTATGCTATCCTACGTAACATTTCCCGCTTTTTCGAATGCGCTTACTCTCATGGCTCTACGATGACATTTTTGGCGTTTATACCCTAGCAAAAAAACATTTTCCTAGTATTTTTTCAAAAACGTAAAAAATAAACGTAAACTTGTAAACGGCTCTCCTGAACATTTCATTTTTTGTCGCTTATACCCTATTTCCTTTTAACCGTCGATATGTAGTTTGTGCTAAGCATAACACTGATGTATTTATGGCCACATCAATCACGAGGCGTAGGTATCAACAACCAAGTTTCCATTTTTTCGATATTACGAAATAAATTTCCATGGACAAACGCGATACAGCACCTGTTGTTCTTTTATGTAAATCTCTACTTTTCTTTACCACGGAAAACATATATTCGCAATGTATTTTTTCGTATTCAATATTTCTCAGGTCGATATTGTATGTTTTAACACCATTGAAAACCTCGAAAATTATGTTTAATATGAAAATTGGCTTGGATTTTAAAATCCTCCTACAAAACACATGGACATGACAGTAAGTATATGGCAATACGCTCACCTTATTATATGGGACTTATAACAAAAATGTTGAAAAGTGTATTATAATAGCGGCATTACGTGCCGTAATGTGCATCTCTGCCTTCCTCTACGAGATAAAAGGCAAAACGTTGCATATAGAATTAACATTTCCACAGTCTTATTACATGTATAGATAAATTAAAGATTAGATTCGGAATGTGATTTTGATCACAAACATTAGAATAGTATTTAAAGACACTAAATACACAGATGAGGAACAAAACTTTACATTAAAAAGAGAAGGTTATTATGACTCGGCTCTCGGTTTTGGTCAGCGCACACAAAACACGGAGCCCGAAGCCCAATCTAACATTTTGAAAGGCGGAACTTCTGAATCGTCCGGAAAATAAAAAAATAAAAAAAACGGTTATATTTCGAGAACTGAACTCGGAACTGCCAGTGACGGTGAAATGTGAACGTGGAAACTTTCTCAGCGCTTTTATTTTTCACAAAAGTCCAATGCAAAAAGTACAGGGTGCTGTTTTGTGAACATTTTTCTATTTTTCAACTGCGGAAAATTTGTTCCGTACAATACGAATCTAAGTTGTGTGTTCGGACTGTGAAAATAATGTCGCGTACGAATTAATACGTGTTTTGTTTCATTCGAAGTTCCTACATTGTAGATGTAATGGTTATTACTTTGGATGAACTAAGCGGCTGAATTGGATTGACAGACAGAAAGACATTAAAGAGACCTTTGTGTCTTTGACTCTTTAATGTCTTCATCTCATCATCTATAATCATAAACAACCTGCGACAGGTCACTGTTATTGCTGTTTCGGTTCTGGGTGTCATGTGTATGTGAACTTGTATGTTTGTAAACGCACCCACGACATAGAAGAAAATCCTAGTGTGGGGCAAAGTTTAAAAAAAATGTGTAATGCCTAGATTGGCTCTTACTATAGGTACCTGCCGCAAGAGTAAGGGACCAACACAAGGTGTTACTGTGTATACTAGGGGTTCTTAAATAAAACCATTGTAAATTGATCTAAGGTTGTGCTTTATTGAACTATAGGTGGAGCTACTGGTCCCTCTGAAGGTGTTATTATTGGATGAACATGTAAATTGGTGGACCCTAACTAAATCGATGTAGCGAAACCATACCGCGATTTATCTCGATCCCAACAATCACCATCATCTATGGATTGTGAGGGAAACTTCTTGGATATTTATAAATATTTTGTCCTATCATTTGTTACATCGATCTTCTCTGAAACAAAGAAATAAAGTCGATTTCTCTACCCCTATATGCTTAAATCTTTAAAACTACACAACGGATTTTGATGCAATTTTTTTAATAGATAGAGTGATTCAAGAGGTAGGTTTATATGTAGGTATAATACATGCATAATATATCACCATTGCATCCATGCGAAGCTGGGGCGGGTCGCTAGTTTAATATAATTTAGTTTCTACAATATCCTGTGTTTACAGTTTCAGAGCTAAACAAGCTTAATATTTATGATCTAATTCTCGTGAAAATTGGTGAAAATTGTCAAAGGATTTTTATTGAAACACAAAATATAAAATTGAGTTAAAATATAATTCGATAAAAATGTATTGTTTGCGACAATCAGTTGCATGCCACTGTCCACTGTGCAGGGACGTACTTTAATAACTTCAAAACATTTAAGTGATTTAATGTATTATTTTTTAAATATTTAATATGGCAGATGATAAAAGATAGAATGTTTTTAAGGAAAATTTAACTTTTAGCTACAAAATTGTCGAAGTAACAGTGGCTAAATGCCCATACCACTATTACACTACATTACTTCTGGTAAGGCATTCATCACCTTGCCTTCGAAAGCGTGTAAACCTGTGATAGGAACTCCTAAGAGACGGAATTACCATTACTTACTTCTTTCTTAAAAGTCTAAGTCTGTTTCTTGATTACAAGAAACTTTGTAATCAGTTGCAAAATATACCAAACTTAATAAAACTTAGCGTTACACTAAGTTCGTCCCTGTCTCCTTTGTATAGCAGCTCATCGTCCGCAGTGTACGCGGTGAACACAGGGCCACACATCAAGCTAAACAAAACCAGTTTACCATGGTCTCGCTCTGTATAATCTTTCCACACATCCAACGGTCAGTTTATACTGGTGCACATTTGTCACTCGTTTGGAAATTCGCGAACGCATCCATTCGTGGCGACAGCTGTCAGTCGCCGCGCGCCAAAATGGCTGCCAATCAGATAAATTGAAGATGAACATTTTAAATACCGTACGTGGTTTATTTGATATTTAGAGAAAAATTATAAATATTTATTATACCTCCTACAATAGGGAATATTTAAGGAGCAATATTCTACACATTACCCCACATTAGGATTTTCTCCTATGTCGTGGGTGCGTTTACAAACATACAAGTTCACGTAAACTTCACACCCAGGCCCGAAACAACAATTTGTGGATCACACCAAAGGTTGTTCCGTGCGGGAATCGAACCCGCCACACGTTGCGCGGCAGCCAGTTGCCCAGCCACCGCATCAACCGTGCAGTCAAGTTATGAAAATGCTGAGTTTTTTCAGCAACGTTATTTGCCTTAGACAATATGTCGCTATATTATTAACTTGTTCAGTGGATACTAAGCTTATTAACTATGGCTTTCCTCAAAACAAGGAAGGATCGTAGTCGGCTTATACGAAAAGAAATGACAGTCATTCTACCACTTAAGACAAGCAAGTAATCAACAAAGTGACTTTGCAGACAAAACAGGAAGTTACACGCAGTCCAATATTTTTTCAAAGATGATAGCTATTTCAGTTTAACTAGTTGGATTAAGTGTTTAGAAGTTAAAGTAACCTATGGAGTTTCTTGCTCGTTCTTCGCCATAGGAATCTACATAATCTACATTTTGAAACGAGCAAATAGCTTCACTAGAGGACTGATCGTCAGACAGACATTTTTTTAAGGCGGGTGCCTTAAAAAACACATACACATTAATACACAAATTATTCATTCAACCCTTAGACAAATTATTTAATCCAACCAGGTTCTTCATGTTTTCTGACCATTGCAAAGGTATCCGATACTACGCTACTATCATAATAAAATGATATAATATTTGTAGTTTCATAAAATAATACAATATTCACAAAAACATACGAATTCTTTCTCTCACCACATTTCATTTATATGTCGATGCATCCGCGTCACGAATGTGTCGTTGGCGTGAATTTCTGAACGCACCGAGCCGTGGTCGCAGCTGTCATACGCTCCGCGTTCCAAAATGGCTACCCGTCACTGTTTCACAAATTGATATTGGATTATATCCATTGATGCTAGCGATTGGGGAATGTATTACAAATCTGTTTTTCTTTACAAGGTAAATAGGCTACTTTCCTACTAGTCAAATTCAATACTTTTTTCGAAACGTCAAAAACGATATTTTCTATGAACTTTGTATGAAATAGTGCATTATGACGTCATAAGTTTTTAACGTCAAATAGCAGACTTATTTCTAGAAATTTAGCTAGAAAAAATCGAAAATTAAATAGTTCATCAAATTTATGAATGAGAGTGTGATTATTTTTTAATATTTTATTGTATTGAAAAGTTGTAATAATTTATTTTTGACCGAGGATAGTACCCAATTAAATTAAGGACTCTTAGGTATGAACGACATTAACTGAAAGTTGTTACTATTATAAACGCTTCTTAGCAGTAGCAGTCTTTTTACAGTCCAAAAACGGAGATAATTTATTTATTTGCTATGTGTACTAATGAATATGATTGGTGGAAGCCAAACGCATCCACAGCAACGTAGCATAGCACATCTCTGGTGGAAAACCACACCACACATATTGGACGAGTGTTGTTGGTGCCAACTTTCTGTCTCATGTCCAATGTGACACAGAGTTAGTTCCATTTTTTTATGGAATAGGTGGCAAACGAGCAAACGAGTCACCTGATGGTAAGCGATCAGCGCATCACAGTTGCGTTGCCGGCCTTTTAAAAAGGAGTACGCTCTTTTCTTGAAGGTTTGAAGGTCGTATCGTTTGGGAAATATCGCCATTAGCGGTATTTGCTGGGGTACTAGAAGTAGGGAACAGATCGGGAAGTATTTTTTTTTTTATATAATTAAAATATCCATGATGAAAATCCAGTTACAAATGTACAAGTCTATGGAAACTCTCAAATGGCATCTGCGGTCATTCGGATTCCGCAGTGATTAATGAACTCTTCTCCAAAATAGATGGCGTTGCCAGCGTTTTAGAGGCGTCGAATGGAAAATACATGTCAGTCGCACCGAGCTTACGGATTGTTTTTTCCTAAAAAAGTAAATTGAATTCCAGTTTACATGACTATCGAAAAACAAAGTTACATTGAAGTAGTTTTCGGCGATTGCTTTATTTTTTAACGCAGTGGGTACACGTTCGGAATTGAATTAATTGTTTTCTTAATTTATGTTTGTGAACGAAATAGAACAGGATATTTAGTTTAATCTTCATGTTTAGAATTTGCTAGCATGCTATTGAAAATTATCATCATTTTATCTTTATATTATTATGACTGACTCGTTGGCACCGTTCGTTTTCTGGTTAATCCAGATGGGACAAAGTATTGCTGATCTTTCTTCGGTTTTTCGAAAACCTTTCAGTTGTAACTCGGAGACTGGAAATGTATATGGTTACGGTATGTACAACATAAATATGCATTACGTAATCTCTGCCTATCCCTCCGGGGATAAAAAACACGACAATATTTATTCATGATCATTCTTATAATCATAACATTAACACAGGTACAATACAAACACATGCTAATAAACGTAACTTTCTTTCTTTTTATCTTTTCCTTTCAAAATACCGAAACCTACAAGGTCACCATGGCGCAATAAAATCCCATATGTTAGTACAATACTTAGTTATAGGGCATCATATGGCATTTTATCCCGCTACAGCTGTAATAGAAGTTCCCACCATACTGCTATATCATCACTATATCACGACTTACACTTTTGACAATCCCATTTACCCTATAGTCTAAGAGCTGCTGAACACTCCGAAAAAAGATCCTCCTCTCTGATCCGGAGCTGCGGACTACCTAGCAGTTTTACCGGGGCTCCGGCTCTAAAAGCAGGACAAAGTAGGAACGGGGTGGTTTTTAGTCAGTAAGAATCTGACACTCCCTCTCGCCTCGCCCAAGGCGGGAGAAGACATTGGATGAATTTCACCCCTTAAAAAACAGCTGGAAATTTGTAAGATGATGATTTATAACCTTAGCAGGCAATAGTTCCAACCTGGTAGTTGTCTGCCCAGCAAATTATCATCGCTTTTTAATAAACCAATTTGTAACGGTATCGCTTTGTATGATCTTTCAGCGCATTGATCTGTCAGTTTAAACTGGTTATTTATCCTGATGTGTAGCCTACATAGTACATTCAGGCACTTAAATGATCGTCTTTTAAATATCTAGCTTAAAGGATGAACTGTTCGAAACGTTCGGTGGCTCTTAGACTAGGTACCAGCTTTTACGTGTTAGAGTGAGTTATATTTCAAACTAAGCGGTGCTTTTCTTATCCCGAATCTGGGCGCGAAGAGGCGGGAAATTGGCAGCATTATTTCGAATCAGGTAGAATGGCGTCCAGTCCGTCTTTGAATGAGGTGGAAATCGTTGAAAAATTGCCGAAAATATGAGTTTCTTGAACGGGGTTTTGTACGTACTGTTACTGTCGTACTCAGAGTCGTTTAATGATTACTTAAACTATTCCTTAGTAACGATTTTGTATCGAAAACAATTGCTAAGGACTGGGTTAAGTAACTATTAAATGATTTTGAGTACGTGTTTACTGTTTTTTTTTTTAAGATCTTTTTTAGGTTAAGTCGAGTTTCGAATGAGAAGTATTATTGTTATTTGAACATTATCTTTATCGTCATCTGATAGAAATGGTAATTGAATAAAAATTATTGTATCTCAAATTCATACACATTAATGTATCTAATCTACTGTTAATGTCTACATCTAAGCCTATACTACGTTGCTGTGTATGCGTTTAGCTTTGGTACACATAGCTTAGCACTGGTGGAAACGAGTTCAACTAAGATATGTTTTTTTTATAAACACGAAAATAACGATAAGAATTATGTAAAGAAAATAAATTGAAGCGTTTTTGGGAACTTTCCGTTTACACCATAGTAGTATTTTAAAAGTTTAGTCAGGGCTCAAAACAGATTTAGTTGTTTTAGGTAATAATAAGGAAAAAAAGGTAACAAAACCTCCTTTTATAATCTTTACAAATTCCTAGAATAAGAAACTAAAAATAAATATTAAACGGCTTCTTATTACCGTTACCTAAAGTAACAAAATTAGTTCATTATTTATTTTTATCAAAACCACCGATCCGACTCGGATTCGGAAAGCAATTTCCGGTGTTTTCCGAAAATAACTTTTGTGCTTCGTCAAAGATATAAATCCAGATTCCTTGAATCAAATTCCTCTAATCAAAAACCACGATAGGAAAAAATATTTCACGATTCCTGCTAAATACAATATCAAAATTCTTTTCGTCACGGATTTTTACCTCCCATTTTTTATTTTTTTGTTGCCCTACACTAGGATTTACTCCTGTATCGTAGGTGTCTTTACACACATACAAGTTCACATACACCAGCCACTCAGACCCGAAACAACAAATTGTGGATCACACAAAGAGTTGCTCCGTACGGGAATCGAACCCGCTACACGTTGCGCGGCAGCCGGATGCCCCGACACCGCGCCAACCGTGCAATCAAAATTTTACACCCATATCAACGATACTTACCCGGGAATTAAACTCAGGACAGAATCTATAAAAAGGTAAAAGAACATTAAAAACTTAAGCCAAAGCTGCCTAAGGGCTACTGTCCACATTGTATCATTTGAATCAAAAACTATAGGCGGGTGTAACATTACCGCTTCGTAGACAGTTTTCATTGTTTCTAAGCAAGATGCAAGCATTTGTCATTTGCAAGCCGCCTCTTGTTTGTGAAGGATTTTTTTGAAGGAGGGAAAATCATCCAATGACTTCTCCCACTTGGGCAAGGCGAGTAGGAGTATCAGACTCTTACTGACTAAAAACGGTGGTTTTTAGTCAGTAAGAGTCTGATACTCCCAAACCCCTCACAAACTATCAGAACGGGGTGCCGTTCCTACTCCTGCTTTTCGAGCCGGATCCCCGGTCACCCGCTAGGTAGTCCACAGCTCCAGATAGTTTGTGAAAGATGCATGCTTTCGTCAAATGACGCGATGTGGACAATAACCCATACGCCCGTATACTCAAAAGCTATTCAATTTTAAGTTGTACTTAAATATCGTGCTATCTCTGTCATTTTATAAAGAATTGATAGTGACAGAACTACATTTGAGAGCGTCTTAAAATTGAGTAACGTTTGAGCATTCGGACATTAATGTTACACTAAATATCCTTTACCTACTCTTATAGTTTGTTACACATAAGGAAGCATAGTTCCCTCATTTCCTCCGAGAGGTGGGAGGTACGATAAGGGTTGTATCAAAGGAACCTCACGTCATTGTTATCAATACTCGTCGCTGTACGGCTGTACCGTATCGAGACTGTAAATTATGATGGATGTTTCAGATTACCACCGTTATGTCAACTAGGGCTGTAACGTATTTACCTATTTACTTATTTATTTAACTTTTTGCAACTTTATTGTACAAGCGTGGGCTTAATGCCAGGCATTCTTATGAAATTCAAAGTCAAAATTATTTATTTCAAATAGACCGAGAAGCTAAACTAGAAAAGGCAGAGGTGCACATTATGACACGTAAAGCCACTGTACAATGTACACCCACAATTCATAATTTATCTTATAAGTCCCATTTAATAGGTGGTAAGCCTATTGCCATATACCGGGCACATTTCCAGGCAGGCCAGGCAGGGCACAATTCCAGAGAAATTTTCGAAATCCCGAAAAAAACCAGTAATACTTCGCCCGACCCGGGAATCGAACCCGAGACCCCTTGCCCGGCAGTCGCACTTGCGGCCACTCGGCCAACGAGGCAGTCGTTCGCTATTCTATGCCATAAATAAATAGCTAAGCTAATACTCAAAGAATATATTTCCTCAAATAATATCTTCAGTTAACCCTAAAAAGCCTTTATGACACGGACTGCCACTATAGAGTGGCGCTTACCCACTTGTGTCGCAAGTAGATCATAAAGATTAGGCTTAACCCTCCATTGCCACTTACTAGAGGTGCGACACACTTTTTTATACAGCTTTGTGGAAAAATGTGGCTTATATCTTTTTTTATGAGGTTATTTATTTATGTTACCTATAAAACTTCCTTGGTAAGGTGATATAATATTACATATTCTGTTATCTACGTAAAACTATTTTATCATATACTTAGTGTTATTTAGCCTATACAACGTGTAACAAAAAAGGGGTATACATATCAAGTGCACGGTTTCTAGATAACATAACAAACAATACGAAAGGGTTTTTTAAACTCATGTTTTCATGGTACCAAGTTATTATTTTTTCCAATACCTACGCACGCACTGCCTCCGCGCGAATCAAAATTAGGTAGATTAGGTACTAGGCGATTAGATTTACAGAAGAAATGTTTCGTAATATTAGCGAGTGATCCCTGTAGTGTTGTGACACGTTTGTATGATTTGAAATCAAGAACCATGCGACACCAAGTATTTGGTACCAATTTTTTTAAACGTATTTTAAGCTGAAACTTCGTGTAGAGATTCTATTCAACCTGTATTCTTCAGTGCTTCTTGATGTATATGGGTATTTTGTTACACGCTGTATAGGCACAGAAAAATTATATAATTTCATTGCATCATAATATACCAGAACTCAACTCAACAGCTATAACAAGGAGTGGCTGCAAAAAGCTTTAAACAGAGGAGTGGAAGGAAGGTAGGGAGGCCTTTGTCCTGCAGTGGGACGATCATGGCTGAAATCTAAATCTAATAATATACCAGAGTGAACCTACTACCCCACATAGTACATTCGTTTAATGGTCACATCACGTGAAACAATAACAAACACAACTTATAATAGATGTTGTCTAAAAATAAAGCACACATTAAAATAAAGTTTCAAAACTAAATTTTGACACACGGAAACATGTGGAAAATGTAAATTTTGCACTGGCAACCCTTTCACCGTGCACATAAAACTTTGTAATTGGTTTACGAGTGTTGCCCAGTGTTGCCAACATTGTGTGCATTGGTTCGTTGTTACAATCGTCATTTAAGCGGGAAATGTTTTTGTATCTATGTTGTATGAACAGCGTATTGTATGCAAAAAACGTTCTACTATTATGAAGCCAAAGTTGAATCGATTTTTGTCACTTCTTTATACTCAATAGTTTGGCCACCTTCTACGTTAGTATGGTGTTATGTTATGGTGTCATTGTGTTACTCTTTCACGTAAAAAGTATTCTAAAACTAATATTCGTAAACTCTATGTAAATTAAGATTTTCCTGAAGTTGTCACCGGGGGGTCTCAGTATAAAGACAAAGATAGCTCAAGCAGTCATGTGTTTAATACTGACATTCCTAATTGATTTTATGTATTCATATTTTTTGACGTTTTATTTACCTCAGAATTATAATTTTGCATGCTATTATTAGCGAATTATGTGAGAACCTGATAGAATAATTGACCACCTTTAATGTACTACAATTCTTGCAAATAAATAAATTTCATTTCATCTCATTTCATGACATAAGAATGAGGTACTGGATACACAAAATAAAAGTATAAAGTTAACAAGCGCAAATGAGTAATTTATTTAAAAAAAGTGAACAAAACATTTGGAAACAGAAATCTATTTAATGGAAACAATATCTATTGTTTTCTAAAACTTTATACAGAATTAATTATACGTTATGTAAGCAAAATTGTTTCTATAGCAAACAGCATCAGATTAAGGAAAAACAATCCTGATGGGAACACGGGCGCACACCACGGGAGCGTTGCTCTGGTCAACGATACGGAACTCCACTGTGACTTCAGTACCCTGCAATAGCAGCGAGATGTTATTGAGGACCATCACCAACAGTATACTACACCCATTCAGGCCAACCACTAGCTATGTAAGTCAGTCTCAACCAGCAGAGCCATCTGTACATACCACATAGCTACAAAATAAAAGAGCTCCAGTATATGGCTTAGATTCAAGCTGAAAACTACCACAGCAGAACTGAGTGACCTTTATTTTACGAAGCCTCAACTTTCACCAGGATACCAGATACTTCATACTAACCAAAATCTACTTACCACTGGGAAGAAAGCTTCAATGAACATCCTGAGGGTGTAACCCAAAGTCTGTCCAGCTGCAACGGGGCAGGAGGCGTTGGTCAGGTGGTTGCAGGTCTCAGAGTTCGCTCCCAGGTCGAAAGGAAGGGCTAGACTTCCACCCAGAATGTACACCGTGGCGAGAGTTCTCATGTTGGTCAGAAGACGAGCTGTAGAGAAAACGCCAGTAGTTCAAATATCCACAAGGACTATACAGCACAAAGCATTAGTTGCAGGAGTTCTGGGGCCTTAGTCTGCTATTACAATTGTGTCAGAATGGTCGATCACTGAGCAGTGCGAGAGGGACGGAGCTATACAACCTACATAGCTCCGTCCCTCTCGCACTCTTGTAATAGCAGACTAAGGCCCCTGGTGTACCACTACTGTAGTACAAGGATACTCACGTGCCACGAACTCCATGTCAACGATGGCATCCTGCAGCTGCGGCAGTGCGCACGGTGGACTGGTGCAGCCCTGGATGTATGTGTTGCTGGGCAGAGGTGCCTGGGTGTGCTGACCTGTCACAGATATTCACAGCTATGGTTGAATAAGGTCGAAAGGAAGATAAAGCCGATGATGATGAAGATGGTTAAAATTATATTAAAAATATAAAAAGAAAAGAATATATTGTATTAAATGAAAATACAGTAGAAGTAACTTACACTGGCTGACTTGCGTCGTGTTGGCAGCCGCGAGGGCGAGGAGAGCAGAGAACGAGACCACGAACCGGTACATTTTGTCTGCTGTTTGGAGACGAATGTATTCATTCATAAATTTCTAGTATTTATACCAAAACTATATCGCTTTATCGAGCCTCTATCGCAGGTGTGTCATTTGATTCAAAAACTTTGATAAAAATCCATGAATTGATTTTTATTCATCGGGCCACTGTTAATTCTCCATTTAAAGATTTAAAGATAAGCAACGATTGCCTATATAATTATTATTAAATAAGAGATATGTTATAATCGTTTTGTATCCTAATCCATGTATTAGGTACTGGTATTACTCACTCGGTGCGGGTTCGAAACCTACCGACGGCAAAGAACCAATGTGACTTTTTCCGAGTTATATGTACTTTCTAAGATTATTTAGACACCACTGGCAAACAGTGAAGGAAAACATCGTGAGGAAACCTGGGCCTATAATTTCCGACTATAAGTTTGAAATCACCGACCCGCATTGAGCAAGCGTGGTGATTAATGCTCAAACCTTCTCCGAGTGAGAAGAAGCTTTGGTCAGCAGTGGCTGTTAATAGGCTGTTGACAATGATAGTGATTACTAACTCTCAAATTAGGAATCAAAGAAAACTTTTATAATAATTATTCAACACCAATAAATAAATAGCTATTTTTCCCTTGAAATATAGCTGCAAGTTGTACGTACTTCTAAGTATATTAGACTGTTAGACACCACTGACATTACAGTGAAGAAAATATCGTTGTGAGACATATTAAATTAAATGTTAGGTTTTTCGGCTTACTCGCGTAACTGTTTGACGAGGAACTCGACTAGTTTCAAGCCACACTAGGAGCTCATATTCATGAGCGCGATATAGAAATGTCGTGAAGCTGAAAAACATAATAAATTGAAATTGTTGATGTACTTTGAGGCAGAGTGGTGATTAATTCTCATACCTCTTCAAAAGTCAGAAGTTAAAATTATTTATTTGTAAATAGATCGGGAAGACACTTTTGGGCGTCAAAGCAAATATTATAATACTAGCTGTGCCCGCGACTTCGTACGCATGGTAACGTTTTGCCAAGTAAATCTTGATTCCGTGGGAATTTTGAGATAAAATCCTACTCCGGTTCTCGAATGCTAAGTTTCGTTTAATCTTCGGCCGTAGGTTTCATTGATTTACTAATAGAATTACTTAAAATAACGTTTTATTTTTAATTTCATATCAAAACTTATTTATTTATGTTCATTGTTCACGAAAGTTCGCAATAAATGGAATTGTGTGAAAATCTCCGAAGTTTCGAACGAAACTTCGTCTTTCGTTGAATTAGAGTAGAGCTGCAGAGAACGTAAAAGGTTACCGGGGCTCCGGCTCAAAGCAGGAGAAGGAACGGGATGGTTTTTAGTCAGTAAGAGTCTGACACTCCCTCCCGCCTCACCCAAGGCGGGAGAAGTCATTGGATGATTAAAAGGCCCCCTGTTTTGTGCTCCACAACCTCCTGGTTTACGAAAGTTGTATTAACACCTATGTTACCTACACCAAATTAAAATGAAAATGTTCAATATTGGGTCCTTTCCACTTTTTAGTATACATTAATTAACGATTTGCCGATGATACATCATTATTTTAAAATAGGTCGACGTACGAATAATTTTCACAACGTAAACAGCTCCATTTTTCGAGTCCATAATTGGTTTACTATTAATAACTTGGCGCTTAATGAGAAAAAAACCAAATGTATTAATTTTAGCTTGGCAATCGTGCAAAGTAACGAATGTGATGTTGCTTTGAACCAACAAAAGTTGGAATTTGTTAAGGAGACTTTATTTTTAGGGGGCCTCATATCGACTTTAAAAGAGACTATGACCTCTGAGTTTGTTTCGGCATTTCTTCTCAGAGTAGTTGGATAGGAAATGCCGGCCTCATCTAGTTATTCCAAAGATTGACGTGTAAGTTAGGACAAGTAGGTTTACTTGCAGAAATAAATATCATTTATCATTAGGCCCGCATCGTATGCATCGTACGCACCGCACGCGACAGATTTTAGTTTGTCTTGTATAGAAACTCATACAACTGCGTCCACTGATCCGCATCGTACATACAATGCGTACGATATGTATGATACGGGTCTGTGGACGCTTACCTTATGAATGACTAATACACAAACACATATACATAAACATAGTGAGTACCCTGGCCATGTGCCTGTCTGATAAACAATCCAGTAATCAAGATATTGTTATAATGTTGTAATGATATAATGATAAATCTGCCAAGTTCCATCAGCTGCAAGCATGAAGTGATTATTTCACTATTAAATAATAATACTCAAGTGGTAGTTGATTCATAAATATGTTTTTTATTTAAAAACATCTGACACCTGTGGTGTTTCCCCAAGTTATCATTATTTTCTGGCTGGGAATTTTTATGCCTATCTTTTGGGTCTTACCGAAACCACCCTTACTACACAATGTAACCTTTTTATGGCTTTTATACAGGAGTACCCCACAGAGTACTCTGTTTATAGCTTGCTAGATCAGCTGCACGGTTGGTACGGTGGCTGGGCAATTGGCTGCCGCGCAACGGGTAGCGGGTTCGAATCCCGCACGGAGCAACTCTTTGTGTGATCTACAAATTGTTGTTTCGGGTCTGGGTGTCATGTGTATTTGAACTTGTATGTTTGTAAACGCACCCACGACACAGGAGAAAATCTCAACGTTTTAAAAAAAACAAATGCTTGCAGTATATAACATCGAGAGGCGTGCCCAGAAGCTCATCAATGATGATACGCTTATGGAGGCCCGGTTTCAAAGCCTCGAACACAGGCGCTAAGTTGCAAGCCTATCGGTTTTTTACCGGATACATTTCGGTGAGTGTGCGGGGGAATTGCACAACTTGATTCTTCCTAGTCCTTTCCATCATCGAATCATAAGACAATCGGCGAAGCACCACCGCTTATGGTAGATAATTTCATTGTACGAACTGCTAGGGAGTGGAATTCTTTACCGGAGTCTGTGTTTCCTGATAGGTATAACCTGGGTGTCTTCTAGGCCCGAGTGAATAGGTTGCTCATGGGCAGACGTGCTCCATCGTGCAAACGTCAGCGAACGGGAACTCCGTGTGAAATTCTCGGGACTATTTATCTTTTAAATCGCTGAATCTCCATATCATCATCGTCCATAAGACCACCGGAAAACGTCCACTAAATAAAGGCCTCCCCTTTAGTCCTCCACATCGAACAACAACTATTTAATTAAATTCCTAACCCCCAAAAGGCCTGCAACGCACTTGTAACGCCTCTGGTGTTTCAAGTGTCCATGGACGGCGGCGATTGCTTACCATCAGGTGATATGTGCTTGTTTACTGGGGTATTCCATAAAAAAAGAAATGCTGCCAGGGGTTTATTCCAAGCGGGCAAAGTCGCAGGCAAAAGCTAGTTAGACATCAGTGTCTTGCGACAATGCTTGCAACTTAAAATTATGCGAAGTGTATTTGTTATGCCAAACGAAATACCCGTTTTCAAATTTCTGCCAAATTGAAGCAACCCGTTTCACTCAATCCCATGAACCGTTTCGCTTCGTGTTTTAAAATAAATAGTAGGGGGTGTTACTGTAATAAAACAACGGTTGACGAGACGAACAGACTATAGATAATTTTATTTTTCAAACTATAACGACAAACATATTTACCACCAGGTGGCGCTACTGACTTACAGATTTTGTTACCATTACAAAATAATAACAGTTACAAGATAGATGCCGAACCCAAAAATCTAATTAAAAACATTTTCATCTGTCTGTCTGTGTGTGTGTTCAAGCATCATGCAACAACTACTGATAACACAGTAGATATACAGGCTGTCCAGTAAATAGAGCAACATTCAGTGAGGGCCATATCATCAGCCATTCACAAGGAGCACGAGGCCCTCCAATAGACGCCTCCCTCCACATCCCTCGGGGAAAGTCAGAGTGCCTTTAACTACTTAAATTTAGCTCAAGCGTGGATCACATTAAAAACACATGAATTGGTACGCAAAATATTTTCAACGATGAATCAGCACACAGCTGTGTATTCTAATCGTTGTTTTATCAAAGATATTAAAGCTTTAGCCCACATGTGTGTTATCAACTGATTACGTATAAATAAATGCAATAGTTTATATCGGATTGGTATCACTCAGTCTGTGCACGTTGGAACAAGCCAACATGTTGCGTGTTGTGGCTTACGTCTGCGCTCTCCTGGCACTAGCACACGGACAGACCACCAATGTACAGTCGTGTAAGTCTGCGCCAAACATTATAATAATAATCACCGCTCATCTTCATTATGTAGACTCAAGAATCATTGTGACGATAGTCGTATCAGCCAATGGCCTCATAGCTAAAAGCATCGACCAACACCTGAATTACCTAACGTTTAGGTACGGAATTGAAGACGACAAAAATTGTGTTTACACATGTACGGACTTTTGTGTCTGAGTAGTGTCAAATTTGTAGTGCGAGCTGTTCACCTACGTAGGTACTGTAGGTAGTGATGCTTGATCAGCATGGATAAAAGAATTGAGAACGCTGAAATAACTTATCTTAATCCAACATCTGTGGATATACCGTTAGATCGATATTTGGTATTAGCTGTATAGAGTTTCTGACAAAAATAGATGTTAATCCATGATTTCGGATTAAGATAGGTTATTAATTTTGGCTGTTGAACGAGGTGCGGTGTATTAAAAGTGTACACAGCACTCGATGCGACACCTATTATCGTGTCGCAAGAAATATTCCAATTACAGAGACTCGTGTTCACACAGAGACATTCGATGCACTGCGTACGAAGTATACTGTCGTCGGCTATTCGTACCTGCCTTCCGATGGTTGGGTCAGGGCCTGATGCAGAAAGCTAAATACTAAAGTACTTCTGGACACGGCGCGTATTGTTCGGAAATTCCTCTCTATGGAGCCCTGACAGTGTGCAGTGGCTTCAATTCCTCTCGTTATTATTGGGATACTATTATTGGGATATTTCATGTGTATTTTTGAATGTTTTATGTAGGCCCAAAATATTTAACTCCAAAATAAATACATTTGGACAAAAGGCCAAGTTATCTGATATCGCTCCGATACATAGAAGCATTATCAATGTGATTTACTGATAAAAACATAATTCCTAAGGATTATTTTTTAAATGTATTTAAAAATCAGTAGATGACTCGATCAGTTCATAAATATCTTTCCTACTAAATGTCTTCTAAAAAGATACGTGTATATAGGGTTAGCTAGATATGATGAACTTCTAAATTAGAAATAGGTGTTTCTTCTCGGATCTAGGTGTGTTGTGAACCTGTGGTTCAACCAATCGTGAGATAATTGCAGACAAGCACACGGGCGCCTTCTTCCTAGGTCGTCTCGTGACATTATCAAACTTGTCATTCTTTTTGTTTTGTCTTAGTTTCTTGTGAATAAACTGTTTTACTTTCTTTCACAATTTCTTTCCTGCCTTACTTCTTTCTTTCTTTAAAGCAAATGTTTTATTTTTACAGGTTCTCTAAACAGTGCACCCTTACCGATCAACGCGCACATTGAGGGTTGTGTGGATCCGCCGTGTATCTTACCGCAGGGCACTTATGTGGTGGTAAACGTCATATTCCGAGCTCGTAAGTACTTCATCTAGGTATATTGTACTATACGCATGTATTTACTTATTAAACACAGTAAACACATGTTTGTTTTACGGCTTACTAATAAATAGTATTTTTATATTTTCAGCGCGCCGTATCCAAAGCATGACAACTGTTGCGACAGCACATATAGGGTTGGGATTACCATACGGTCTCGGAGAGGCCGCACAAACATGCAATTACCTCACTAACTCCTACTGTCCTCTTCTCGAGGGAGAGGTGGTGCAGTACACCCTACATATGTTCATCGAGACATTCTTCCCCGCAGTAAGTAACATCTAAAATTAATGTAACGTAAATAGGATTTTAGCAGGCAGTCTCGGGTTCCACCAGACCAGCTCAGTGGTACCATATATTGTATGGTCACCTAATCTACATACGATTGTCAAGATTCATAATGATACCGATGATATGGCGTATAATAATCATTTTCGTGTTTTCGAAAAATCGTGAACCCATTTTTGTACTGAATTCCAATCAAATGTGTTCAATGGTTTTTTAAACGATGATGTTGATATTTTGATGCAGTCCCTTCTTGGAATTTCCTGGTAGAAAACTGTGAGACTTCCTTTCCCGGGTCACAAACTATCGTTGAATCGAATTTCACCCAAATAAGTTCAATGGTTTAAAATATAGAAAGTCCTAGTAATTTAACGCAGTTCCCGTTTTCGTGAACTTTTCCGTTTTAGAATAAAGTTTTAATACTGTTAGCTCTTCCAATGTGCAGATTACTTACAAGAATTTTCTATTTACAGGGTACCAATGTACCAGTGGAGTTCAGAGTTACTGAGGGGTCGGGGTTTTTTGCTCCGACATTGTGGTGCATCCGTGTCCCGCTCTCCATTGTCGGTCCACTACCCAGTTCCAATATTTCTGCCCACAATGCTACTTTAACTGATAAAGTATAATCTTGAAAAAGCTCTAATGCACCCATCATCAACGTTACCAACAGCCCATAAGAAGAAGAATTACGGAGAAGGATTGAGCATTCATCATCACGCCTGCTCTCGTGGATTGGCGATTTCAAACTTATAATTAGATATTCTAAGTGTCACACCTCACAACGTTTTCTTGCACTGTATGACAGCGTTAAAATAATCTAAGAAAGTATATGTAGCTTGGAAGCAGTCACTTCGGTACTTGCCAGGTTTGCGTACCTGCATACATGAGAAGCAGGCGCCTTACCTCAAGCCCGCCACGGCTTTAACGAAATGCACTAGAATAACTAAACAAATTGACATTTATTGAACATGGCAGTATATAATATATACAGTAATATGCTCATGTTAGACTGATATTTTCGCTAGAGAAAGACCTTAGGCGTTCCACGTATACATCGCGCCCAGTCGCGTGTCGCGGGCATGGCAGGCGTTAACATTGTATGCAAGTATCTCAATTTATATAGAAATCTCGCCTAGCACAACACTGCCGTTTGGCTTTGCAACGTCCTGCAATTTGGGACATGAAAAGCAAAAAATATATTAACCATATACACAGAGAGAGAACATATGAGTTTAATATGTGAAACCGCCTTGAGAGCGGCGAGAGGAATCTTTTACTGACTTAAAACCGAGCTCCTGCTACTGCTGCTACTAACGATTTCTACCCGAGTGGCCTTATTTTGACTCATGTAAAGGTATATATGGGGACCTGAACCCAAAATAAGATAGTACAATACAAATAGACTTTCTTTTATACATTGTTATTTTATTGTTTTATGACCATATTTAGATACCCGCTATCTTTAGATATTGAAAATAAAATAAATTAATAATTTGGCAGTTTCCCTCAATCTGAAACTGATATTTAGTTCGTGTTAGTTAGTTGTGAGATTTAGTTTAGAGGTAAGATTATTTTTTACACAATAAAGAAATACGCCATTAAGAATTTGCTTTTAATTTCGTGTACCTAGCAACGTTGCCTACCATTACATTAATGATGCGCGACCGACATGAGCGTGTTTCGGTGCAACATGTATTATTTTGTGGGGTATAATCGTCCAATGACTCCCGACTCCCATCCTGGGTGAGGTGAGAAGGAGTGTCAGACTCTTATAGACTCAAAACTACCCCAGTCCTACTCCTGCTTCAGACCCGAGCCCCAGTTATCCGCTAGGTCGTCTGCAGCTCCGGGTCGGGCATCAGCCCAACTGGACCCCATTTGTGGTGGCATATAACTGAGCTATGTTGCCGAAACAAATAGTTGTATGTGATATGATGCTTTATAGCACAACATCAAACCTTTTACGTTCCTGAAAATATAAGCAGAGATGAACACTAATTAGGGTCTATCTAAGCGTCTATCCAAAACTGCACATAACAAATTCAACCTTAACTCCGCAGCGTAAGTGTCAATTTACACTAGCGCAGAGTCGAAGCGCATCGAAGCGTCTTTCCAAAACTGAACATAACAAATTCAACCTTAACTCCACAGCACACATTACTTCTGAGATTTTAAAAAGGCGCGCGCATTCGTCGGAATTCGCGCGTCTGCGCGCGAACAACACTTTGACTCCGCACTAGTATAAATCGACACTTACGCCAGTGGAGTTAAGGTTGAATTTGTTATGTGCAGTTTTTTGGATAGACGCTTCGATGCGCTTCGACTCTGCGCTAGTATAAATCGACCTTTAGGCAAACCATTATACGAATGACTTTTTCATTGATTTGGGTAAGTAAATAATTACATGCCTCCTATGAACTGATGATTCGTAACAGGTTATTTTATATGGGGATCCATATACATACATAAAATAATATCCAATTGCATACAATTTTAAGACCTAATATAACTGGCATAATTACCCAATCCCAATCCCAATAGAGATGATGTCGGGGTATAACAAATGATAATCTATTTAGTCCATCAGTTAGGTAATGAAAAAATTTTAGTTATATTGTACCTATATATTTGTATGCAAAAAATACCTACGTGTATAGAATAGTATCAGGCGTTACTTTGCGGAAATCCATGCTACACTAACAATACAGTAAGATTATTTAGTTTACATGCGGCGTGCAGCACCGCCCTCCCGCCCGCAATTAAATGCTCATGCAGCAGAGGTGCAACATAAAACACACACATAACATGCAATATACCACTCGACGTATGTTTCGCTCCTCCACAGAGCATCTTCAGGAGGTGTTGACTCGGCGGCTCCCGCAGCTCGAATCGAGCGATAAAGAATTAGCGAGGGAGAATTAAAACGAAATAATCTTACTGTATTGTTAGTGTAAAAAAATACGTGTTTTATCATTTTCATACCCCGTCGTTATCCCTATTATAAAGCAACAGACAGGACAGCGTTGCGTGTTTTGACGAATGCACGCATCTTTCACACACAATAGGCAGCCTACAAACAAATGACAAATGCTTGCATCTTGCTAAGAAACAATGAAAACTGTCCACGAAGCGGTAACGTTACACCCGCCTATAGTTTTTGATTCAAATGTTACAACATGGATAGTAGCCCTTAAGGTGCTCCCACACAGCGGTTATATAACGTTATACAACAATGTGTAACAATAACATTTGTGTTTAAACAAATTATAACAGTGGTTGTAGAGTATGTTACATGCTGTTATAAATGTTACACAATGTTGTATAACGTTATATAACTGCTGTGTGGGAGCACCTTTAGGCAGCTTTGGCTTAAGTTTTTAATCATTTTATAGATTCCGATTCCTTTTACCTTTTATAGATTCTGTCTTGGACTTGATTCCCGGGTAAGTATCGTTGATATGGGAGTCTGAATTGTGAATGGACTGATTAGGAGGAAGAAATGATTTTTTTATGGATTAAGCCCGTAAACAAGCAGACGGATCACCTGATGGTAAGCAATCGCCGTCGCCCATGGACACTTGAAACACCAGATGCCTCATAAGTAGGTTGTCGGCCTTTCGGGGGTTAGGAATTTAAGGGTTCTTGGGGAATCAATTGGAAGGAAGAAAAATAGAGTGACGTTTGTTTGGCGAGAATGTGATGTAGGTACAAATTGTACCATCATAGCCATCAGAAATGATATCCTGTTAGAGCTGCTGTTACTTTCTTCTTAGTGCCTGTGGATTGAATGTCCAAAGACTTGGTCATTGCTTCTTCAATCAGAATTCACTTTAAGATTTGCAACAAGGAAGTTCTGCCCCGACACAAATCCAGGACAATCCTTAGATAAAACGAATCAAAATTTTGTAGTGGGAGCAAATATGTCACTTCTACGTATAAAACGTATCTAGAAGTGGCGTCACGCGATATTTCAAATGAATATATCTTCAAAAGTGCCTATTTGTTTCTGTAATAAAATAAAATATATCTATATGACTGCACAGTTGGCGCGGTGGTTGGGCAACTGGCTGCCGTGCAACGTGTCGCGGTTTCGATTCCCGCACAGAACAACTCTTTGTGTGTTCCACAGATTGTTGTTCTGGGTCTAGGTGTCATGTATATGTGAAATTGTATGTTTGTAAACGCACCTACGACACAGGAGAATAGAATTCTAATGTGGGGCAACGTTCTTTATAAAAACACAATCTACAAGACGGACATTAAAATAAAAATTACCCTATTATACACATGGCCCAGTAGGGTTGATGCCTGATCCGGAGCTGCGGACTACCTAGCGGGTTTACCGGGGCTCTGGTTCGAAAAGCAGGAGTAGGAACGGGGTGGTTTTTAGTCGGTAAGAGTCTGACACTCCCTCTCGCCTCGCCCAAGGCGAGAGAAGTCATTGGATGATTTTCCCCCCTCAAAAAAAACCTAATACACGTTACTAATTTCCAATTAATGAGTCGTAGCTAGACATTACGACATGATTCAACAGCTCAACTGATAACAAAATGCACAAGACACCTGCGTTGACAAACAATAATATTATCGCACCTGCGGACATTAAATTGATTAATTATTATTTTTTTAACAACAACTGCCTTATCTCAGTACTTCTATATCTTAGAATAATGGTTGGCAACAACGAAATTACTACTTTGAAGGTTATGTGTATGGCCTCACAGAAAACCGACGTGAAACAACGCTTGCGTTGTGTTTCGTTGTGTGAGTGAGGTTACCGGAGGCCCAATTCCCCCCTTCCCAATCTTCCCCATTCCCATTCCCGAACAACAACCCTTAAATTCCTAACTCCCAAAAAGCCGGTAACGCACTTGTAAAGCCTCTGGTGTTTCAAGTGTCCATGGGCGGCGGCGATTGCTTACCATCAGGTAATACATAAAAAAAACCGAGAGTGCCATGCTTCAGCACGAATGAGCCGGCTCGACCGGAGTGATACCACGGCCTCCAGAAAACCGACATGAAACATTCGGATATATCGCAGGGGTGATTCATCAACTCGTCCCACATGGCTACAGCTCATTTGAAAGTAACGTGGGACGAGTGGCAGATTGAAAATAATATTTATTTTGATTTTCTGCAAGTCGTCCCAAATGGGCCGTAAGCATGTGGGACGAGTTGATGTCGCAAGAGGATTGTAAAATCCGCTACTTTTCATATTGGATGTTGATATTCGAGGTTTTCAAGGGCGGTAAACCGATGGTGTTGTCAAAATGTAAATAAATCCAAGATGGCGGCTGCTCGAATTTAATTTAAATCTTCATATAGTATGATTCCTTTACGTAATAAATCGTTTTATTTAGCCTAACCACGCCTAACGCCTTTATTTTAGTTTTAAGTTAGTTTTTATTCCTTATTTTTTTTGTTCTCCATATTTATTTAAAATTCTCTAAATTTACATTTTTAAATAATATTTAAAACATACAATATAAAATAATATTTAAAAATATAAAAGTAGGAGCCGACCAGTAGCGGGAACATGGTCCAAGCTACCGGTGGTTAGGGCTCCAGAGACAGAAACCTCCTCACAATACGTGCCGTTTCGAGGAGTACTGCCTTCTGCATCAGGCCCTTGATCCATCCGCCCAACCCCAGCCTCCTAAGGTGATTGTCGAGGCTGTTGGGTATTAATCCGTTGGCCGACACGACTATCGGCACAATGATAGCCGAATCCACACTCCACATGTCGACAACCTCGTGAGCCAAGTCAAGATATTTTATTTGTTTATCTTTTTCAGCTTTCACGAGGTTCTCGTCATGAGGAATGGTGATATCGACTATCATCGCGCGGCGCGCTTGCCGATCTATCACCACTATATCAGGTTTATTGGCTACAATAGTCCTGTCAGTGATGATAGATCGATCCCAGTACAACGTGATATGGCCGTTTTCGAGAACTGGATCGGGCACATACTTGTAGTATGGAACCTCAAACTCAACAAGTTGATAGTGCAAAGCAAGTTGCTGGTGGATAATCTTGGCCACCTGATTATGTCTATGCAAATATTCACCATTAGCCAAACGACCACAACCAGAAATTATATGTCTTATGGATTCACCAGGACTATGACATGCCCGACATATGTCAACGGTCCCATCCTTAATAATATATTTCCGGTAGTTATTCGTAAGGATAACTTCGTCCATAATTGCACAGACAAATCCTTCAGTTTCACCAAAGAGATTACTGAATCGTAGCCAAGATACGGACGCCAGAAAATCTACACTGGGTCCATGAAGGGCCCGGAAGAAGCGTCCGTGGAGCTCCTTGCTATGCCATACCTCCTTGCGGTCATTGACGCTTAATACCACAGGTTTGCGCCAGTTCTCTTTTGCTAAAGATAGTGGAGTGAATCCATTGTCCACTGCTGCTACTTCTCGATGCATACCCTCGTTTACTTTCAGGAAATATTCCCTGAGGTTGCACACCTCACGGTTATGAAGGGTCTTAGCATTTAATAAGCCTCGACCCCCACACTTCCGCGGGATGTACAACCTCATGATCGATGAACGAGGGTGATGCATACGATTTGCAGTCAGCAGTGTTCGGACTCGCCTATCCAGGGCGTCAAGTTCAGTCTGAGTCCACTTGAGTATACCAAAAGAATACATCAGGACCGGCATGACCCAACCGTTATAGGCTCGCACCTTGTTTCCGCCTGATAATGAACTTTTCAGCACTTTATTCAGGCGGCCAAAGAAGCGTTCCCTTAACGATTGTTTCATGTCCGGTCCATTAATGCCTAATCCCTCTGACATACCCAGGTACTTGTAAGTATCATTTGCGGAGAGCGTTCTTAGTTTTGTGACATCTGAGAGTTCTAGACCCTCAGATTCCACAATCCTCCTCGCTTCACATGCATGACAGCACATTTATCTACTCCAAATTCCATTCTGATGGAACTACTAAATTTTTCAGTTATTTTCAGTAGTTCCATCAGTTGTTTATTATTTGGAGCAAACAACTTGAGGTCATCCATGTAAAGCAAGTGGGATATGACTAGACCCCTTCTTCGCAAAGGATAGCCTAGCCCTGAAGCCTCCAATAAAGTACTGAGAGGATTCAAGGCCAAGCAGAACCATAGTGGGCTCAGACTGTCACCCTGGAATATTCCTCGCACTATCCTTACAGGTTCTTCACTCCCTTGGATTTGTCTACATCCCGGATAGCAAAGCACAGTACTCCATTGCCTCATACATGACTGCAAGAAGGCGCGTAGAGTTGCATCTATCTTATACAACTCCAGCACCCTCATGAGCCATGTATGTGGCACAGAGTCATATGCCTTTTTATAATCTATCCAGCATGTAGACAAATTCTTTCGGGACCGACGAACCTGTTGGCTTACAACCATATCAATGAGGAGTAGCTCCTTAGTTCCACGAGACCCCTTCCTACATCCATTTTGAGATACAGACATAATAGAATGTTTTTCAATATGTTTTGTTATTTTTGTTCTCAAAATAGATGTAAGAAGTTTATAGACCGTTGGTAAACATGTAATTGGTCTATAATTTTTGGGTTCAGTGGAACTACCTGATTTATGGAGCAGATGGGTAACGCCTGTTGTTAGAAATTGGGGCAACGATCCAGCTTCTAAAGCTGCCTGGAACTGTGATGCTAAGCGAGCGTGTGAACTGGTGAACCATTTGAGCCAGAAGTTGTGCAGCCCGTCTGGCCCCGGTGATTTCCAATTTGGGACCGAACAGGCTGCACTGCTCACATCAGAGGAGGTGATTATCACCTCCTCCATCTCTGGCACAGTTTCACACCTCCGCTCAACATCACAAATCCAGTCATCCTCTGTGTGGCTAACAGGCACCGACCAGATGTTGCGCCAAAATGTGTTAGTGGCTTCATCATCCGGTCGCCGCCCATCAGTCACATCTTGGTTGGATCGTTCCCAATTTCTATATACCCATCTCTGATCTCTTTGGAACATGCGATTCTGAGTATATCGCTCTACTCGCTTTTTGTACCGCCTGATACGATTTGCCCATGCGTAGACTTTCTGCTTCAGGAAGTCGATGCGCTCTGTAACACGTGACATGTATTCATGAGGACTGGTTTCAGTCCCCACAAATGCACGTCTTACAAAGCGCATCACTCTAGGACGAGTATTGCCATCCCTGAAGCAGGATAGTTTGCCAATAAGCACCCTGGCCTCACTGATACGACGCTCAATCCTGCACTGCCAGGCTGGTACTGCTGGTTTTGGTCGGACTGCTGCGTCAAGATTCGAGAATCTGACGTTAGCCACTCGACAAGCTGCTACCGCCCCACAGTACAGGATCGAGTGTGTATCATAGAGGTTTTCGCTACTTTCAAAATATGTTTTAAGTAGCGAATCCAGAGCGCTTACCAGCGCCCTATTTTTTCCACACATGGGCAAACGTGGCAGTTTTGGTTTTAAAGGAGCAAATCTATATTCACGAATCGCATCCTCCAAAGCACTCCTCAGTCGTTCATTGCACTGAGTACTTACTTGTTCAACCCTGTCGTCCTCTACTCCAGCAGCAGGAGTGGTCGGTATCACATTTTGTGACACTGTAGGTGTTTGTGCCACCTCTTGTGGTGGGGCGGGGACGACATGGTTGCGCAGTGCTTCTGAGCGTAGCCGATCAAGTGCAGCCTCGTCCAATCTACGATTGCGTTGGATGACCCGCACCTGATCCGAGAGTCGTTGAGCCGAGACGTTGACGGATGGCTCGAGTACCTGAAACATCGATTTTTTTTTGATTTTTTTTGTATTTTTAAGTTGTAAATAATGTGTTAGTTTAGATTAATAATTATTCCTAGTTACCATTCTTGTTAGTAATTAATAAATATTAGCAGGTTTTTATTTAGATAATATAATAATATATACGTTTTGTGAATAAATTATGTATATTGTATTAAATAATAGTTCTTTAGGTAGATATTTTCAATATTTTATTTATTTCTTTTATCGACAATGTTCACTTATATTTGGCATAGGTAACATAGGTAACCCAACGCTCGTAAAAGAGGAGGTTGTAGAGTACAAATAGGTTTTTAGAATTCCCGCGGGATCGAGATTTACTTGGCAAAACGTTATCACGCGTACGAAGTCGCGAACACAGCTAGTATTATAATATTTGCTTTGACGCCCAAAAATGTCTTCCCGGTCTATTTCAAATAAATAATTTTGACTCAAAATTCAAAAGTTAGAATTAATCACCACTCTTCCTCAAAGCAAATTGACAATTTCAAACTTAATTATTAAGTTTTTCACCCTCGCGACATTTCGGAGTCACGTGTCACGAAATGCTGCTCATGAATATGAGTTCCTAGTGTTGCTTGAAACTAGTCGAGTTCCTCGTCAAACAGTTACGCGAGTAAGCCGAAAAACCTAACATTTAATTTAATATGTCCCACAAAACTAATGACAACGATATTTTCTTCACTGTAATGTCAGTGGTGTCTAACAGCCGAAGATTAACAACCGATGCAATGATTGATTCATGATGTTTAACATTCATGAGGTAGTTGTATTGAGTTTTTGGCAAAAACTTGGAGATAATAAGGGATTTCTTTTATTTCCTACACTCAAATTTATTTTCTATAAAAGATTACACATTATTTACAACTTAAAAATACCTAAAAAGGAATAAAAACTAACTAAAATAAAGAAAAAAGAATAAAATAATTATTCTCGTTAGGCGTCGAAGTACTCATCCGCATCGCTGTCACTGGGGAACGTTCCCAGAAGACTGGCCGCATTGCCACGTTGAATGGCAATGCTTATCTTCTGACCGAAGAAATAGCCAGTAAGGGATTGTGGATATGATCATCTAATGTCGACGGTACTAAATATACTTAGCAGTACGTACAACTTGGAGCTATATTTCAAGTGAAAAACAGCTATTTATTCATTGGTGTTGAATAATAATTATTAAAGTATTCTGTCATGTGATTCATAATTTGAAAGTTAGTCATACCAGTACCTAATACATGGATTAGGATACAAAACAATTATAACATATCTCTTATTTTATATTAATCGTATAGGCAATCGTTGCTTATCTATAAATCTTTAAATGTAGGTAGAATTAACAGTGGGCCGATGAATGAAAATCAATTCATTGATTTTTATCAAAGTTTTTGAATCAAATGACACACCTGCGATAGAGGCTCGATAAAGCGATATAGTTTTGGTATAAATACTAGAAATTTATGAATGAATACATTCGTCTCCAAACAGCAGACAAAATGTACCGGTTCGTGGTCTCGTTCTCTGCTCTCCTCGCCCTCGCGGCTGCCAACACGACGCAAGTCAGCCAGTGTAAGTTACTTCTACTGTATTTTCATTTAATACAATATTTTCTTTTTTTCTAATATTTTTAATTAAATTTGAACCATCTTCATCATCATCGTCTTCAATTTATAGTCTTTATTTTATGGGTTAGGCCGGTAAACTAGCAGACGGATCACCTTATTGTAAGCCACCGCTGCCCATGGCAACCCGAAACACCGAAACAACGCGTTATAAGTGTATTTGTTAGCAATTTTATAATTGTTGGGGATTCGGGGATTGAGAAAATTCGGGAAGAGGTTATTATTGGGCTGGTAACCTCACTCACACGACGGTACACAACGCTAGCGTTGTTTCCCTTCAGTTTTGTGTGAGACCGTGGTATCACTCCGGACGAGCCGGCCCATCCGTGCCCGAAGCATGGCTCTCCCACACTTCACATCCATTTCTTTCTTTTGCTACACATACGTTTTATTTTTATAATTTCCCTCTGAAATTATTCTTTAACTTGCTATCTGCCAAGTCCTTTGCAAGTATTATCACATCTCGAGCCCGAAGAGGCCATTCTTCCAATATTTGTAGCTGTTATAAAGTGCCCAACAATTTACTGCATCATCTATTTGCCTTTTTTATATGTGATGGGTCAAAGACTGGCTACTAGCTTTCCTGGCGAATATTTTCAATGGAAATAGATCATCTCTTAAGTCATAAATCTCTTTTTATTATTTCGTTACCAAGTCCTTTCTGGCTGGCTGGCTGTCACAAATACACAACTTATAACCATAGGTATATAATCTTTTCCAACCAGCAATAGCTGTTAATATCTGTGACAGGTCAGCATAACCAGGCACCTGAAAAATCATCTGTTTAGTCATATTTCTTTTTGTCATTTCTTTTGCAAGTACTTTCTAGCTGGCTGGCTGGTTGCCGTCACAAAAATATATAACCTTTTCCAACCAGCTATAGCTGTTACTATCTGTGACAGGTCAGCACACCCAGGCACCTCTGCCCAGCAACACATACATCCAGGGCTGCACCAGTCCACCGTGCGCACTGCCGCAGCTGCAGGATGCCATCGTTGACATGGAGTTCGTGGCACGTGAGTATCCTTGTACTAAAGTAGTGGTGTTGACAGTTATGGCCAGAACACCTGCAACTAATGCTTTGTGCAGTTTTTTTTTGTATGTTAAATGGGCCGACGTTTGGCCGCTATCTCGCCTGATGGTAAGTGATGATGCGGCCTACGATGGAGCACGTCTGCCCATAAGCAACCTATTCACTCGGGCTTTGAAGACACCCAGGTTATACCCATCAGGAAACACAGACTCCGGCAAGGAGTTCCACTCCCTAGCAGTTCGCACAAGGAAGCTTGAAGCGAGTGCGAGTGGGTGGGATATCCACCATGAAACGGTGATGCCTCGCCGATTGTCTTATGGTTCGATGATGGAAAGGACTAGGAGGAATCAAGTTGTGCACTTCCAAATGTATCCTTGTACGTAGTATAGTCCTTGTGCATATTTGAACTACTGGCGTTTTCTCTACAGCTCGCGATATGACCAGCATGAGAACTCTCGCCACGGCGTACTTGAGGGTCGGATTAGTAAATCTACCCATTCCTTACGACCTGGGCGCGAACTCTGAGACCTGCAACCATCTGACCAACGCCTCCTGCCCCGTTGCAGCTGGACAGACTTTGGGTTACACCCTCAGGATGTTCATTGAAGCTTTCTTCCCAGTGGTAAGTAGATTTTGGTTAGTTAGAAGTATCTGATATACTGGTGAAAGTAGAGGCTTCGTAAAATAAAGGTCTTTCAGTTCTGCTGTGGTAGTTTTCAGCTTGAATCTAAGCCATATACTCGAGCTCTTTTATTGCGTAGCTATGTGGTCCGCTGGTTGAGACTGACTTACATAGCTAGTGGCCTGAATGGGTGTAGTATACTGTTGGTGATGGTCCTCAATAACATCTCGCTGCTATTGCAGGGTACTGAAGTCACAGTGGAGTTCCGTATCGTTGACCAGAGCAACGCTCCCGTGGTGTGCGTCCGCGTTCCCATCAGGATTGTTTCTCCTTAATCTGGTGCTTGCTGCAGAAACAATTTTGCTTCATCATCATCATACCAGCCATAAGACGTCCACTGCTGAACTGCCTCGCACAATGACAATGGAAATTTTGCTTACATAACATATAATTAATTCTTTAAGACCTTTTAGAACACAATATTGAATAGAAATATGTATCCAAGTTCTTCGTTGTCTTTTTTTAAATAAATACTCGCTTGCTGTTGTTAACTTATATTTTATTTTGTGTATCCAGTACTTCATTGTTACGTCTCACCTCACCTTTCTCTTTAAACTGAGACCCGGTGACAACTTCAGGAAAATCTTAATTTACATAGAGTTGCAGTACTTTTTACGTGAAAGAGTAACACAATGACACCATAACGTAGAAGGTGGCCAAACTATCTATATATTAATACGTGATGCAAAAACTTTCGACCCCTTTTTACGAAAATTGCGCGGACGTAGGAGCATAAAATTTGGTACACTTATAGTTTATGTGTAGGAGAAGTCCAGAACGTTAATATTTTTCAAAAAGAATGCTTTTAAAGTACATTAAATCAATAAATAAAACATTACACACACTACCATGCATAGTATTGTATTTGACAAAACGTCAAAATTGACAGACATTGCGATGATATTCTCACGTCTCATATGAAAAGAGGTTTCTCATTGAAGGAGGTTTTGTTATTCATGATGCGCCGGAATATATTAATTTGAATTTTACAAAACGAATAGCAATTCGTTAAATAAAAATTATCCTTGAACGTATGTTAAGTGGTATTGTAAATTAAATCGTATATGGTCGAATTTCGACTACTAGGCGACCACTAGTTGAGTATAAAAAGGTGTCAAAAATCGATTTAACTTTGGCTTCATAATACATAGTACAACGTTTTTTGCATACAATACGCTGTTCATACAACATAGATACAAAAACATTTCCCGCTTATATGACGATTTTAACAACAAACCAATGCACACAATGTTGGCAACACTGGGCAACACTCGTAAACCAATCACAAAGTTTTATGCACACGGTGAAAGGGTTGCCAGTGCAAAATATAAATTTTCTACGTGTTTCCGTGTGTCAAAATTTAGTTTAGAAACTTTATTTTCGTCAAGGTTAAATTAGGTTTTAGTCAAAAGGAGCCTGACACTCCCTCTCACCTCACCCAGGGCGGGAGTTACTGGACGATTATATGAAAAATCCGTAATGTACTAAGCGAAATCTATTGATTGTACCATTTTAGACGAAAAATAAAAAAGACCTACATAGATTACCTATATAGATTTAGAATATTTATTGGAATAAATGTAAATTACAATATTTAATTAAAATTGTTCGTTTGTAAATAACTCGTCGTAATGACAGCCTTTGACATTTCGGAGGCCACCGTAGTTGCAACCGCTAGTTGGCGCTGTCGTCGCGCACCCAGCGAATACTTTCAGGAACGTAAAAGGTTTGATGTTGTGCTATAAAGCATCATATCACATACAACTATTTGTTTCGGCAACATAGCTCAGTTATATGTCACCACAAATGGGGTCCAGTTGGGCTGATGCCCGACCCGGAGCTGCAGACGACCTAGCGGATAAATGGGGATCGGGTCTGAAGCAGGACTAGGACTGGGGTAGTTTTGAGTCTATAAGAGTCTGACACTCCTTCTCACCTCACCCAGGATGGGAGTCGGGAGTCATTGGTCGATTGTACGCCACAAAATAACACATGTTGCACCGAAACACGCTCATGTCGGTCGCGCATCATTAATGTAATGGTAGGCAACGTTGCTAGGTAAACAAAATTAAAAACAAATTCTTAATGGCGTATTTCTTTATTGTGTAAAAAATAATCTTACCTCTAAACTAAATCTCACAACTAAATATCAGTTTCAAATTGAGGGAAACCAAATTATTAATTTATTTTATTTTCAATATTAAGTATATATTATTATAATAGATAGCGGCTATCTGACAATATACTGGACTTAGAACATCTAATTAGTATTAAGTTTGAAATCGCAAATCCACGAGAGCAAGCGTGATGATGAATGCTCAATCCTTCTCCGTAATTCTTCTTCTTATGGGCTGTCGGTAACGTTGATGATGGGTGCATTAGAGCTTTTTCAAGATTATACTTTATCAGTTATAGTAGCATTGTGGGCAGAAATATTAAAACTGGGATCTACGACCAAAAATGACCGGGACACTGAAGCACCATAATGTTGGGTCCGTGGCTCCCGGCCCCTCAGTAACCCTGAACTCGGCTGGTACCTGTGTACTCTGAAAATAGAAAATTCTTGTCAGTAATCTGCACATTGGAAGAGCTTAGTATTCTGTGCCCGCGCGCGCCTCAAAGAGCCATCAGACCACCACAGATGGGGCCCAGTAGGGCAGATGCCTGATCCGGAGCTGCGGACTACCTAGCAGGTTTACCAGGGCTCCGGTTTGAAAAGCTGGAGTAGGAACGGGGTGGTTTTTAGTCAGTAAGAGTCTGGCGCTCCCTCCCGCCTCGGCCAAGGCGGGAGAAGTCATTGGATGATTTTCCCCCGTCAAAAAAAGGTATTCTGTGCTAATAGCATTATTTAAAACATTTATTTTAAAACGTATTTAACTGGTAGTAAGTGCGACCGCTAAGCCTTGAGTTAGACTCTCAGCACGAGCGAAGTATTGTTGAGATGGTATTTATGAGGGACCATACAATATATGGTACCACTGAACTGGTCTGATGGAACCTGAGACTGCCTGCTAAAATCCTATTTACGTTTTAAAACCAATTTAAAGTTTTTACTTACGCCAAGGATGAATGTCTCGATGAACATATGTAGGGTGTACTGCACCACCTCTCCCTTATCAAGAGGGCACTGGGAGTTAGTGAGGTAATTGCACGTGTGTGCGGCCTCTCCGAGAATGAATGGTGACGGCCAAAGGAAAACTGTTGTCGCATGAGTTGTCATGCTTTGGATACGGCGCGCTGAAAATATAAAAAGGTTTTTTTATTATTATAATTAATCATTTATTTCAGACTCAGTCCATAAATTACATAAATCAAAATCACAATCAATAAATACAATCAATTAAATAAAATCAAAATAAAAATACAATTAAAATCAAAATTAATCAAATAAAATAAAATATAAAACAAAAATAGAAATTAAAAACCCATAGTACTCATAATGTCGTAAATACAATCAAGTAAAATAATACAATTAATATACAATGTCAAAGAAAAGAGGAGAAGCGCTAACATGAAGCTGCATCCACCTCTGTAACAGGGACAGGTCCCACCGCTCGGACAATACCCTCAGGAGACTGTTTGAGCTGCCTCGTAGGCGACTTAATAATGAAGCGCTTCGCTTCCTGATAATCGCGAAAAAATCATCCGTCCGCGCCTCAGCAAACATAGTCGAAGCACTACATGTAACAACATGTAGCCCTCAGCCACTAGTAAAATACGTGTAAAGAAATACGGACATAAATATATTGCCGAAGTGTTTGTGTGCGTCACAGCCAACAAGCACCATTAGTCGTTCAATTAACAACCTTTAGTTTCGTGTGGCTTGCAACACTGGTTGCACACATTGCGCTCAAGTTTGTGCGGCTCGACCGGAGTGATATCACGGCTTCACAGAAAACCGTCGTGAAACAACGCGTGCCTTATTTTTGTAGAGGTTACTGGAGGGCGAATTACCCCCCATTTACGACCCCTGATTCCCCAATAACCCTTAATTCCTAACCCCCATAAGGTAGGCAACGCACTTGTAACCCTCTTGTGTTTCGGAAGCTCAAAGGCGGCGGCGATAAAAAAAAATCACCTATTTCATAAAAAGAGACCGACGACGAAGCACACGATCGGACGGATCACCTGATGGTAAGCGATCAGCGCCGCTCATGGACACCCGCAACCCCAAAGGAGACACAGGTGCGTCGCTAGCCTTTTAAAAAGCTCTTTTCTTGAAGGTTTGAAGATCGTATTGGTACGGAAATACCGCCGATGACAGCTCATTCCACAGATTTGCTGAGCGTGGCAGAAAGTTTCGTGAGAAAGGTACAGTTGTAGCCTGCCAACGAGTTATAAATAATCATGAACAGTATACGTAGCGACTTGGTCAATTGTGTCTTTGTAAAGGTTAATGTGTAACATTTACCAGTACCTACATCTAGAGTCTAGAGTATGCGTATAGAATAATATACTGACGTGCTCGGAATACGACGTTTACCACCACATAGGTGCCCGGCTGAAAGACACACGGCGGCTCCACACAACCCTCAATGTACGCGTGGATCGGTAAGGGTGCATTGTTTGAACCTGTAAAAATAAAACATTTGCATTAAAGAAAGAAAGAAGGAAGGAAAGAAAGTAATGGTGAAAGAAAATAAATCAATTTATTCACAAGAAACTATGACAAAACAAAAAAAATGACAAGTTTGATAATGTCACGAGACGACCTAGGAAGAAGGCGCCCGAGGTGAATTTAATCTATTTACTTATGTAATGGTCCTCGGTTTGACCCGAACGTGTGCTTGTGTGCAATAATCTCACGATTAGTGATAATGCTCCTATATATCGGAACGATATCAGATTACTTGGCTTTTTATCCAAATATATTTATTTTGCAGACCCGCACGTAAGTGCGTATCTCCGGCAACCGTAAGGTGGCCGGAGATCGTCGCGCGATCCCCAACGCCCGGAGTGTCTCTCGCGTCGGCTGGGGCGTGAGGAGGTTCCATCCCTCATGCGCCCCGCCTCTTCCTTGGCTATCAGGACTGCTTCGCAGAAGGAGGCGTCCTCCTCGTCCTGCACCATAGCTTGAACCAATGCTGGACGCGAGAGGTCGCCGTCGCTGACCACATCCCTGAGGACACGGCGGTGCTCAGCCCATGCAGAGCACACCGCCACCGTATGCTCCACCTTGTTCTCTGGGCGATCTTCGCCCTTCAATTCGTACCTTAACGTTACCTAACTCAGGTGTTGGTCGATGCTTTTAGCTATGAGGCCATTGGCTGATACGACTATCGTCACAATGATTCTTGAGTCTACATAATGAAGATGAGAGGTGATTATTATTATAATGTTTGGCGCAGACTTACACGACTGTACATTGGTGGTCTGTCCGTGTGCTAGTGCCAGGAGAGCGCAGACGTAAGCCACAACACGCAACATGTTGGCTTGTTCCAACGTGCACAGACTGAGTGATACCATTCCGACATAAACTGCATTTATTTATACGTAGTCAGTTGATAACACACATCTACACATAATTATAATAAATCTGTAGAAGGGTCAATTCTGTACATTGAAAATATTGAAAAAATAAACTGGATCGATACCATACCCAAATATATGATTAAAATTTTTTTGTCTGTCTGTCTCTATGTTCAGGCGTCACGTGAAAACTAACGGTTCGATTTCGATGAAACTTGGAATAATAATAATAATAATGGATACCTTATTATCCTGGGCATGAAATAGGTTACTTTTTATCCTAGCCGTATTTGGGTTCAATAGATATTTATAAGATGTCATTGTCAAAGTTACTCAAAATGGAGAAATAAAACATCCACGCGAAGACCGACATCCGCGCGGACGGAGTCGCGGGCGGAAGCTAGTGTGGACTAAAGCTTTAATATCATTGATAAAACAACGATTACAATACATAGCTGTGTGCTGATGCATCGTCGAAAATATTTTGTGTTACTTAAATAATTAAAGGTACTCTGACTTTCCCCGAGTGAAGTGGAAAGAGGCGTCGCGTGTTGTATGGAGTTACATAAATTCTTCTTCGATAAATAAAAATATTTCAATAAATACGATATAAAGTCTCGTTCCTTCGTCACCTATTTAGTCGTATGTTCCCTAGATGGGGCAGAGAGCATCTAAACAGATTCACCATCTTGATGATCAGTCCTGAGCTTCTCAGTTCACCTCGTCTCTTGATATTCCGATACTTAACATTGGTTGAAAGAGAACCAAGTAACTTTTATATCTTGTAATTTTGAAAATTACAATGTAATTAGTAACTTCAGTAGAACTAGGATACGAGTATTACATGGTGGGTTCTTAATATTCGTTAAAATAGTATTAAAACAAAAGGAAGGAAAGATATTATACTTGAACACACCATTGAGTTGTCCTGTATTGAGCTGGATAGACATGTTATAGTTTGTGTATTTAGACCACCTAATTATCGGAATCATGCATTATTTGATTCTGTCATGGAGGATGATTTAACCTCTCATAGAAATCGTTGTAGTCATTATTCAGATTACTAATATCAAATGTTTTTATATTTAATTTAGCAGCCAAAGAATTATTTAATTTCTCCAAATTTCTAAATGTAGTTTGTCTACATCTTATTCATATTCATATTCATTTATTTGCTTTCCACAATGTATGTACATAGATGTTTTAGTCTTACAGGTAAAAGTAACAATTATGGACCCAGTTTGGGCACAGCAATTTTAAAGATATAAAAATTCAGGCTTAATATATTATTATTTTGTTTATTTATTTCATTTCCACACAGGTAACATTATTACAGACTAAGCCCCACAAAACCGTTGTAATGGTTTGACTGTGGGGTCGCTGAATCTCTAGTTTCTAAATAAATATAGGTATTTAAGTACAAAATTTATCTATTCCTGTGTCGTAGACTATATTTACTTTGCATGTCTTGTCGGGCAGTATAGAATTCTGGGTAATGATACGGACGAATTTGCATATTTCTAGGATGTATAAACGGGTAAGTGTGCGAATTTTATGTTTTTGGAAATGTGGTTTGCAGCTGTCTGTTTGTTCGATATTGGTTATTATCCGGATCAGTTTCTTTTGTAAGGTAAAGATGGTATGTGTATCGGTACTATTTCCCCATAATACTCGTATGATGCCATAACTAAGCCACGCTTGGGCGTAGGCATAGTAGGAACAAGTGCTGTTTATAGGTTGGTGATTTTTTTGATTTTGCGTAATGCGTATGAGAATTTTGAAAGTTTTGCTCTATTTTTTTGTATGTGCGCATTCCAGTTTACATGTGTATCTATAGTTAAGCCGAGGAGAGTGAATTCGTTAACTTGTTCTAGTTTTGTGTTATTGTAAAGCTGTGTGGGAACACAGCAGTTATATAACGTTATACAACAATGTGTAACAATATAACATTTGCAATAGCGTGTAACATACTCTACAATTATTGTTATAATTTGTTTAAACACAAATGTTAAATCAGTCTCTAACGTTATATAACTGCTGTGTGGGAGCACCTTAATGCCCGGTTTACATTATTCCAGTCCAGCGATCCAGTCCAGTACTGGATTGCTTACTGGACTGGATATGTACGTCTACATTATTCCAGTTATTTAGAAGCCGTTGAAGTGTGAACACTACAGTGACAATGATTTCAAGAAGAGATCAGTTTCGAAAAT
Source organism: Spodoptera frugiperda (assembly GCF_023101765.2). Taxonomy (NCBI): domain Eukaryota; kingdom Metazoa; phylum Arthropoda; class Insecta; order Lepidoptera; family Noctuidae; genus Spodoptera; species Spodoptera frugiperda. The sequence continues at coordinate 6,414,820 of NC_064222.1, forward strand.
GTTTTAAACGTGCTCAATCACTCTTGCTACAAGAAGTTATTAATGAGGTTGATAAGGAACTAAAAAAAAAAGGAACACAACAATTTGCGGAAGACTGCCTCGTTATCAGAGTGGTTGTAAGTGCCTGGCAAGTATTACTGCGCTTTTATCGGGTTTTCAAAAATAATTTAATTATTAGCACGGTGACTGGAAATGTGCCCAGTATATGGCAATAGGCTCACCACCTATATTGTCCTTCTTCTGTGTATAGAGACAAACTTTATAGTTTCGTCTTCAGATAACTTCTTCACCATTGTTAAATCCTTTTTCTTCGCAAAAAAAGTCCGCAAAAACAACCAACACGTGTGTACTTCGTCAGCACTGGAATGGCACTGGATTGGCCGTCTACATTATTCCAGTTGCACTGGATTGATCGCACTGGACCGAAAAGTAGACCGCGAATCCAGTTACTGGACTGGAATGCTTACTGGATTCAGTTCATTCCAGTGCCGGTTTACATTTTTCCAGTAAGCAATCCAGTACTGGACTGGATCGCTGGACTGGAATAATGTAAACCGGGCATAAGAGTAGTTTAGTTTTATTGGGGCTTTTTGATGAGGGTGGAAGGTAATTAATTTAGTTTCATATCTTATACAATATACAGTATGTCCCGTAAGCTGACGTCCAAATGGAACCTAATGATTAGCAGGGTTCCAACTGTTATCAGAAAAATATAAACAAAATTCTAAGTCCTACAAATTTTATATTACAGTGACTTATGTTTTACCGTCGAAAGTACACCCTGTGCCAGTCTTTGGACTCTTGTTACTACAAATCTTTATTTTTTGTCTGTAATTTTACTTACGTTATCCTGAATAGTGCTTCAGTAATATGTTATGATACACTCTGAGCCAACTGCCTTAGTTTAGAAGAGGATGTCATCTTTAAACGACCCAAGTTCTCTACATACAATTTCCATTTTACATTAAGTGACTGTACTATTAAATTGTATAGCGGCATTACGTGTCGTAATGTGCATCTCTGCCTACCCCTTCGGGGATAAAAGGCGTGAAGTTGTGTGTGTGTGACTGTACTGAAAAAAAAAATGTATTGCCGTAGTGGTGGCAAATTTCACCAAAGTTGGCGTTGTAGGATAATATGGCAATAAGGATTCTGAAATGGTATACTACATCGCACATCATTTCATAAATTTGGCACAAAAAAAAAATTTCAACGAAACTCCGTTTGTATCAATTTATTTGGCCATACTTAATGTTCTTCTAGTACACCCAAAGCATACCTTATAACCTCGTATCCACTAAACAACATTTTGCACGCGATTTGTATTTGCCGCTTTGTCGGCAATATTGTCGCTAGAAGAACTGATGTTGTGCATCATGTCCAGACGACAAAATTAAAAGCAAATCATTAATGGTGTATTTCTTTATTGTGTAAAAAATAATCTTACCTCTAAACTAAATCATGAAAACTAAATAGGTATCAGTTTATTTGGTAGTTGAGAATACACATACTGGACTTCAATATCTAATTATAAGTTTGAAATCGCCAATCCACGAGAGCAGGCGTGATGATGAATGCTCAATTCTTCTCCGTAATTCTTCTTCTTATGGGCTGTCGGTAACGTTGATGATGGGTGCATTAGAGCTTTTTCAAGATTATACTTTATCAGTTATAGTAGCATTGTGGGCAGAAATATTAGAACTGGGCAGTGGACCGACAATGGAGAGCGGGACACGGATGCACCACAATGTCGGAGCAAACAACCCCCACCCCTCAGTAACTCTTAACTCGACTGTTACATTGGTACCCTGTAAATAGAAAATTCTTGTAAGTAATCTGCACATTGGAAGAGCTAACAGTATTAAAACTTTATTCTAAAACGGAAAAGTTCACGAAAACGGGAACTGCGTTAAATTACTAGGACTTTCTATATTTTAAACCATTGAACTTATTTGGGTGAAATTCGATTCAACGATAGTTTGTGACCCGGGAAAGGAAGTCTCACAGTTTTCTACCAGGAAATTCCAAGAAGGGACTGCATCAAAATATCAACATCATCGTTTAAAAAACCATTGAACACATTTGATTGGAATTCAGTACAAAAATGGGTTCACGATTTTTCGAAAACACGAAAATGATTATTATACGCCGACGAAGGCGCGGGAAACTGATAGTTGTAACTATATTTATAATATCGAAACACTTCATACAATTTGACATACACTATATTATTTTTACTTTGACATATCATCTGTATCATTATGAATCTTGACAATCGTATGTAGATTAGGTGACCATACAATATATGGTACCACTGAGCTGGTCTGGTGGAACCCGAGACTGCCTGCTAAAATCCTATTTACGTTACATTAATTTTAGATGTTACTTACTGCGGGGAAGAATGACTCGATGAACATATGTAGGGTGTACTGCACCACTTCTCCCTTATCAAGAGGACACTGGGAGTTAGTGAGGTAATTGCATGTGTGTGCGGCCTCTCCGAGACCGTATGGGATTGGCAACCCCATAATATGTGCTGTCGCAACAGTTGTCATGCTTTGGATAGGGCGCGCTGAAAATATAAAAATACTATTTATTAGTAAGCCGTAAAACAAACATGTGTTTACTGTGTTTAATAAGTAAATACATGCGTATAGTACAATATACCTAGATGAAGTACTTACGAGCTCGGAATATGACGTTTACCACCGCATAAGTGCCCTGCGGTAAGATACACGGCGGATCCACACAACCCTCAATGTGCGCGTTGATCGGTAACGGTGCACTGCTTAGAGAACCTGTAAAAATAAAACATTTGCTTTAAAGAAAGAAAGAAGTAAGGAAGGAAAGAAATGGTGAAAGAAAGTAAAACAGTTTATTCACAAGAAACTAAGACAAAACAAAAAGAATGTCAAGTTTGATAATGTCACGAGACGACCTAGGAAGAAGGCACCCGAGGTGAATTTAATCTATTTACTTATGTAATGGTCCTCGGTTTGACCCGAACGTGTGCTTGTCTGCAATTATCTCACGATTGGTTGAACCACAGGTTCACAACACACCTAGATCTGAGAAGAAACACCTATTTCTAATTTAGAAGTTCATCATATCTAGCTAACCCTATATACACGTATCTTTTTAGAAGACATTTAGTAGGAAAGATATTTATGAACTGATCGAGTCATCTACTGATTTTTAAATACATTTAAAAAATAATCCTTAGGAATTATGTTTTTATCAGTAAATCACATTGATAATGCTTCTATGTATCGGAGCGATATCAGATAACTTGGCCTTTTGTCCAAATGTATTTATTTTGGAGTTAAATATTTTGGCCCTACATAAAACATTCAAAAATACACATGAAATATCCCAATAATAGTATCCCAATAATAACGAGAGGAATTGAAGCCACTGCACACTGTCAGGGCTCCATAGAGAGGAATTTCCGAACAATACGCGCCGTGTCCAGAAGTACTTTAGTATTTAGCTTTCTGCATCAGGCCCTGACCCAACCATCGGAAGGCAGGTACGAATAGCCGACGACAGTATACTTCGTACGCAGTGCATCGAATGTCTCTGTGTGAACACGAGTCTCTGTAATTGGAATATTTCTTGCGACACGATAATAGGTGTCGCATCGAGTGCTGTGTACACTTTTAATACACCGCACCTCGTTCAACAGCCAAAATTAATAACCTATCTCAATCCGAAATCATGGATTAACATCTATTTTTGTCAGAAACTCTATACAGCCAATACCAAATATCGATCTAACGGTATATCCACAGATGTTGGATTAAGATAAGTTATTTCAGCGTTCTCAATTCTTTTATCCATGCTGATCAAGCATCACTACCTACAGTACCTACGTAGGTGAACAGCTCGCACTACAAATTTGACACTACTCAGACACAAAAGTCCGTACATGTGTAAACAGTACCGATTTATCTTACATTTATGTCACAATTTTTGTCGTCTTCAATTCGTACCTTGACGTTAGCTGACTCAGGTGTTGGTCGATGCTTTTAGCTATGAGGCCATTGGCTGATACGACTATCGTCACAATGATTCTTGAGTCTACATAATGAAGATGAGAGGTGATTATTATCATAATGTTTGGCGCAGACTTACACGACTGTACATTGGTGGTCTGTCCGTGTGCTAGTGCCAGGAGAGCGCAGACGTAAGCCACAACACGCAACATGTTGGCTTGTTCCAACGTGCACAGACTGAGTGATACCATTCCGACATAAACTGCATTTATTTATACGTAGTCAGTTGATAACACACATCTACACATATAATAAATCTGTAGAAGGGTCAATTCTGTACATTGAAAATATTGAAAAAATAAACAGCAGGAGGTGTTACTGGATCGATACAAAACCCAAATATGTGATTAAAATTTTTTTGTCTGTCTGTCTCTATGTTCAGGCATCACGTGAAAACTAACGGTTCGATTTCGATGAAACTTGGTATAATAAATTATATCTTACTGTCCTGGGCATAAAATAGGATACTTTTTATCCTTGAAAAATACGTAGAAAGAAATCTTTATTTTTCAGTTTTATTCTACAGAACGCGAGCACAACAGCAGTAGCTCAATAGAGGGATCTCCTTAATTATTATGGGCCACGCCGTATTTGGGTCCAAGCAATAGATATTTATAAGATGTCATTGTCAGAGTTACTCAAAATGGAGAAATAAAACATCCACGCGAAGACCGACATCCGCGCGGACGGAGTCGCGGGCGGAAGCTAGTGTGGACTAAAGCTTTAATATCATTGATAAAACAACGATTACAATACATAGCTGTGTGCTGATGCATCATCGAAAATATTTTGTGTAAATTTACTTAAATAATTAAAGGTACTCTGACTTTCCCCGAGTGAAGTGGAAAGAGGCGTCGCGTGTTGTATGGAGTTACATAAATTCTTCTTCGATAAATAAAAATATTTCAATAAATACGATATAAAGTCTCGTCTCTCGTCACCTATTTAGTCGTATGCCCCCTAGATGGGGCAGAGAGCATCTAAACAGATTCACCATCTTGATGATCAGTCCTGAGCTTCTCAGTTCACCTCGTCTCTTGATATTCCGATACTTAACATTGGTTGAAAGAGAACCAAGTAACGTTTTTATCTTGTTAGTAATATCTTGTAATTTTGAAAATTACAATGTAATTAGTAACTTCAGTAGAACTAGGATACGAGTATTACATGGTGGGTTCTTAATATTCGTTAAAATAGTATTAAAACAAAAGGAAGGAAAGATACTATACTTGAACACACCATTGAGTTGTCCTGTGTTGAGCTGGATAGACATGTTATAGTTTGTGTATTTAGACCACCTAATTATCGGAATCATGCATTATTTGATTCTGTCATGGAGGATGATTTAACCTCTCATAGAAATCGTTGTAGTCATTATTCAGATTACTAATATCAAATGTTTTTATATTTAATTTAGCAGCCAAAGAATTATTTAATTTCTCCAAATTTCTAAATGTAGTTTGTCTACATCTTATTCATATTCATATTCATTTATTTGCTTTCCACAATGTATGTACATAGATGTTTTAGTCTTACAGGTAAAAGTAACAATTATGGACCCAATAAAAATTCAGGCTTAATTTATTATTATTTTGTTTATTTATTTCATTTCCACACAGGTAACATTATTATAGACTAAGCCCCACAAAACCGTTGTAATGGTTTGACTGTGGGGTCGCTGAATCTCTAGTTTCTAAATAAATATAGGTATTTAAGTACAAAATTTATCTATTCCTGTGTCGTAGACTATATTTACTTTGCATGTCTTGTCGGGCAGTATAGAATTCTGGGTAATGATACGGACGAATTTGCATATTTCTAGGATGTATAAACGGGTAAGTGTGCGAATTTTATGTTTTTGGAAATGTGGTTCAGCTGTCTGTTTGTTCGATATTGGTTATTATCCGGATCAGTTTCTTTTGTAAGGTAAAGGTGGTATGTGTATCGGTACTATTTCCCCATAATACTCGTATGATGCCATAACTAAGCCACGCTTGGGCGTAGGCATAGTAGGAACAAGTGCTGTTTATAGGTTGGTGATTTTTTTGATTTTGCGTAATGCGTATGAGAATTTTAAAAGTTTTGCTCTATTTTTTTGTATGTGCGCATTCCAGTTTACATGTGTATCTATAGTTAAGCCGAGGAGAGTGAATTCGTTAACTTGTTCTAGTTTTGTGTTATTGTAAAGGTGCTCCCACACAGCAGTTATATAACGTTATACAACAATGTGTAACAATATAACATTTGCAATAGCGTGTAACATACTCTACAATTACTGTTATAATTTGTTTAAACACAAATGTTAAATCAGTCTCTGACGTTATATAACTGCTGTATGGGAGCACCTTAAGAGTAGTTTAGTTTTATTGGGGCTTTTTGATGAGGGTGGAAGGTAATTAATTTAGTTTCATATCTTATACAATATACAGTATGTCCCGTAAGCTGACGTCCAAATGGAACCTAATGATTAGCAGGGTTCCAACTGTTATCAGAAAAATATAAACAAAATTCTAAGTCCTACAAATTTTATATTACAGTGACTTATGTTTTACCGTCGAAAGTACACCCTGTGCCAGTCTTTGGACTCTTGTTACTACAAATCTTTATTTTTTGTCTGTAATTTTACTTACGTTATCCTGAATAGTGCTTCAGTAATATGTTATGATACACTCTGAGCCAACTGCCTTAGTTTAGAAGAGGATGTCATCTTTAAACGACCCAAGTTCTCTACATACAATTTCCATTTTACATTAAGTGACTGTACTATTAAATTGTATAGCGGCATTACGTGTCGTAATGTGCATCTCTGCCTACCCCTTCGGGGATAAAAGGCGTGAAGTTGTGTGTATGTGACTGTACTGAAAAAAAAAATATACATTTTTTTTACGGAAATTTGCCACCACTACGGCAATACTGCCGTAGTGGTGGCAAATTTCACCAAAGTTGGCGCTATAGGATAATATGGCGATAAGGATTCTGAAATGGTATACTACATCGCCCATTATTTCATAAATTTGGCACAAAAAAAAAAATTCAACGAAACTCCGTTTGTATCAATTTATTTGGCCATACTTAATGTTGTTCTAGTACACCCAAAGCATACCTTATAACCTCGTATCCACTAAACAACATTTTGCACGCGATTTGTATTTGCCGCTTTGTCGGCAATATTGTCGCTAGAGGAACTGATGTTGTGCATCATGTCCAGACGACAAAATTAAAAGCAAATCATTAATGGTGTATTTCTTTATTGTGTAAAAAATAATCTTACCTCTAAACTAAATCATTAAAACTAAATATCAGTTTATTTGGTAGTTGAGAATACACATACTGGACTTCAATATCTAATTATAAGTTTGAAATCGCCAATCCACGAGAGCAGGCGTGATGATGAATGCTCAATCCTTCTCCGTAATTCTTCTTCTTATGGGCTGTCGGTAACGTTGATGATGGGTGCATTAGAGCATGTTCAAGATTATACTTTATCAGTTATAGTAGCATTGTGGGCAGAAATATTAGAACTGGGCAGTGGACCGACAATGGAGAGCGGGACACGGATGCACCACAATGTCGGAGCAAACAACCCCCACCCCTCAGTAACTCTTAACTCGACTGTTACATTGGTACCCTGTAAATAGAAAATTCTTGTAAGTAATCTGCACATTGGAAGAGCTAACAGTATTAAAACTTTATTCTAAAACGGAAAAGTTCACGAAAACGGGAACTGCGTTAAATTACTAGGACTTTCTATATTTTAAACCATTGAACTTATTTGGGTGAAATTCGATTCAACGATAGTTTGTGACCCGGGAAAGGAAGTCTCACAGTTTTCTACCAGGAAATTCCAAGAAGGGACTGCATCAAAATATCAACATCATCGTTTAAAAAACCATTGAACACATTTGATTGGAATTCAGTACAAAAATGGGTTCACGATTTTTCGAAAACACGAAAATGATTATTATACGCCGACGAAGGCGCGGGAAACTGATAGTTGTAACTATATTTATAATATCGAAACACTTCATACAATTTGACATACACTATATTATTTTTACTTTGACATATCATCTGTATCATTATGAATCTTGACAATCGTATGTAGATTAGGTGACGATACAATATATGGTACCACTGAGCTGGTCTGGTGGAACCCGAGACAGCCTGCTAAAATCCTATTTACGTTACATTAATTTTAGATGTTACTTACTGCGGGGAAGAATGTCTCGATGAACACATGTAGGGTGTACTGCACCACCTCCCCCTTATCAAGAGGACAGTGGGAGTTAGTGAGGTAATTGCATGTGTCTGCGGCCTCTCCGAGACCGTATGGTATTCCCAACCCCATAATATGTACTGTCGCAACAGTTGTCATGCTTTGGATAGGGCGCGCTGCAAATATAAAAATACTATTTATTAGTAAGCCGTAAAACAAACATGTGTTTACTGTGTTTAATAAGTAAATACATGCGTATAGTACAATATACCTAGATGAAGTACTTACGAGCTCGGAATATGACGTTTACCACCGCATAAGTGCCCTGCGGTAAGATACACGGCGGATCCACACAACCCTCAATGTGCGCGTTGATCGGTAACGGTGCACTGCTTAGAGAACCTGTAAAAATAAAACATTTGCTTTAAAGAAAGAAAGAAGTAAGGAAGGAAAGAAATGGTGAAAGAAAGTAAAACAGTTTATTCACAAGAAACTATGACAAAACAAAAAGAATGTCAAGTTTGATAATGTCACGAGACGACCTAGGAAGAAGGCACCCGAGGTGAATTTAATCTATTTACTTATGTAATGGTCCTCGGTTTGACCCGAACGTGTGCTTGTCTGCAATTATCTCACGATTGGTTGAACCACAGGTTCACAACACACCTAGATCCGAGAAGAAACACCTATTTCTAATTTAGAAGTTCATCATATCTAGCTAACCCTATATACACGTATCTTTTTAGAAGACATTTAGTAGGAAAGATATTTATGAACTGATCGAGTCATCTACTGATTTTTAAATACATTTAAAAAATAATCCTTAGGAATTATGTTTTTATCAGTAAATCACATTGATAATGCTTCTATGTATCGGAGCGATAACAGATAACTTGGCCTTTTGTCCAAATGTATTTATTTTGGAGTTAAATATTTTGGCCCTACATAAAACATTCAAAAATACACATGAAATATCCCAATAATAGTATCCCAATAATAACGAGAGGAATTGAAGCCACTGCACACTGTCAGGGCTCCATAGAGAGGAATTTCCGAACAATACGCGCCGTGTCCAGAAGTACTTTAGTATTTAGCTTTCTGCATCAGGCCCTGACCCAACCATCGGAAGGCAGGTACGAATAGCCGACGACAGTATACTTCGTACGCAGTGCATCGAATGTCTCTGTGTGAACACGAGTCTCTGTAATTGGAATATTTCTTGCGACACGATAATAGGTGTCGCATCGAGTGCTGTGTACACTTTTAATACACCGCACCTCGTTCAACAGCCAAAATTAATAACCTATCTCAATCCGAAATCATGGATTAACATCTATTTTTGTCAGAAACTCTATACAGCTAATACCAAATATCGATCTAACGGTATATCCACAGATGTTGGATTAAGATAAGTTATTTCAGCGTTCTCAATTCTTTTATCCATGCTGATCAAGCATCACTACCTACAGTACCTACGTAGGTGAACAGCTCGCACTACAAATTTGACACTACTCAGACACAAAAGTCCGTACATGTGTAAACAGTACCGATTTATCTTACATTTATGTCACAATTTTTGTCGTCTTCAATTCGTACCTTGACGTTAGCTGACTCAGGTGTTGGTCGAGGCTTTTAGCTATGAGGCCATTGGCTGATACGACTATCGTCACAATGATTCTTGAGTCTACATAATGAAGATGAGAGGTGATTATTATTATAATGTTTGGCGCAGACTTACACGACTGTACATTGGTGGTCTGTCCGTGTGCTAGTGCCAGGAGAGCGCAGACGTAAGCCACAACACGCAACATGTTGGCTTGTTCCAACGTGCACAGACTAAGTGATACCAATCCGACATAAACTGCATTTATTTATACGTAGTCAGTTGATAACACACATCTACACATATAATAAATCTGTAGAAGGGTCAATTCTGTACATTGAAAATATTGAAAAAATAAACAGCAGGGGTGTTACTGGATCGATACCAAACCCAAATATGTGATTAAAATTTTTTTGTCTGTCTGTCTCTATGTTCAGGCATCACGTGAAAACTAACGGTTCGATTTCGATGAAACTTGGAATAATAATAATAATAATGGATACCTTATTATCCTGGGCATGAAATAGGTTACTTTTTATCCTAGCCGTATTTGGGTTCAATAGATATTTATAAGATGTCATTGTCAGAGTTACTCAAAATGGAGAAATAAAACATCCACGCGAAGACCGACATCCGCGCGGACGGAGTCGCGGGCGGAAGCTAGTGTGGACTAAAGCTTTAATAACATTGATAAAACAACGATAACAATACATAGCTGTGTGCTGATGCATCATCGAAAATATTTTGTGTTACTTAAATAATTAAAGGTACTCTGACTTTCCCCGAGTGAAGTGGAGAGAGGCGTCGCGTGTTGTATGGAGTTACATAAATTCTTCTTCGATAAATAAAAATATTTCAATAAATACAATATAAAGTCTCGTTCCTTCGTCACCTATTACTCGTATGTCCCCTAGATGGGGCAGAGAGCATCTAAACAGATTCACCATCTTGATGATCAGTCCTGAGCTTCTCAGTTCACCTCGTCTCTTGATATTCCGATACTTAACATTGGTTGAAAGAGAACCAAGTAACGTTTTTATCTTGTTACTAATATCTTGTAATTTTGAAAATTACAATGTAATTAGTAACTTCAGTAGAACTAGGATACGAGTATTACATGGTGGGTTCTTAATATTCGTTAAAATAGTATTAAAACAAAAGGAAGGAAAGATATTATACTTGAACACACCATTGAGTTGTCCTGTGTTGAAGGTGCTGCAGCGCTGCAACCGCTAGATTCGAGCATCATAGTGTTGTACATTTCAGTTTCACAATGGATTCTGACGATGAAACAATTTACTTAGTTAGTGTTACTATTAAAACGAAAAAAGATTTTGGAAAAAGAAAAAAAAACAGAAGAACCTATGATAACGTTGCCATTTTATTACTATCGTATTTCGATTTTATTACTATACTTGTCTGACTTCGAATCCCATGTCGCTGGACGACTCTCAACCTCATCGATAAATTGTTCCACCTGATTTTCATTCATGTTTAAACCTGAACAAAAACTATGTGCGCATCGTCACTAGTCGATCGATAAAATGAAGCGCGGCCGCAGCGCAGGTGTAGCGCTGCAGTCGCGCATTTTTTATTTATATTGATTAACAAAGCAGCAATTTTCTCCTGTGTCGTGGGTGCGTTTACAAACATACAAGTTCATATACACATGACAACAGAACGCGAAACTGGTGAGATAGCGGCCAAACGTCGACCCATCAAACGTAAAAAAAAAAACATAAAATGTCAATAAAAACACATATTTTCTTTCATAATTATCGTTTATTTATTTCATAAAGGTACACAATGGAGTAAACATCTAATGAACGTTAAGGCTCGAGCAGACATGCGCGTACCACTTATTTTGTAAGTTTCAATTTCAAAGATCGAAGTGAACTCGATCACGGTCCGCCATGTCATTGGATGTATTTTTTATAGAATAAACCGGTAAACAAGCAGACGGATCACCTGATGGTAGGCAATCGCTGCCACTCATGGCACAATTAGAACACCAGAGGCGTTACAAGTGCGTTGCCGGCCTTTTGAGGTTAGGAATTTAAGGGTTGTTGGGGAATCAAGAATTAGGAAGATTGGGAATTGGGCCTCCGGTAACCTGACTCACACAACGAAACACAACGCAAGCGTTGTTTCACGTTGGTTTTCTGTGAGGCCGTGGTATCACTCCGGTCGAACCGGCCCATTCGTGCCGAAGCCTGGCTCTCCTACACTTGTATGAATAATTTCGACCAATGACGAGCAAGCTACTTGAATGCACACACACAACGTCACGCCTTTTATCCCCGAAGGGGTAGGCAGAGGTGCACATTACGGCACGTAATGCCGCTATACAATGTACAGTATGTACACCCACTTTTCACCATTTGTGTTATAAGTCCCATGTAATAGGGGGTGAGCCTATTGCCATATACTGGACACAATTCCAGACTCCGTGCTACTACCGAGAAATTTTCGAAAATTCGAAAAAAGCCAAGTAATACTTTGCCCGACCCGGGAATCGAACCGGAGACCCCTTGTTCGGCAGTCGCACTTGCGACCACTCGACCAACGAGTCAGGCTACTTGAATGTTTTTAAAGATTGCTTCACCGCGACGCGCACGTCTACTATACAATCCTCTCGAGCCTTAATCGTGTACCCTGCACGTACATACATTTTAATATATCATTGTACATTATGTAAATTAAAACAGCTACCACAATTTTATTGTTCAACCGCCGTGTAATTTTAAAAATGTGAAGACTCTTTACAGGGCGGTTGAGAATACTCCTAAACCTATTACAGAAAAATATGTGCTTAACTAATTACGTACATATGGCATAATTATATTATGTTGTCGGCTAATACGTATATTAGCAATGTTGTCAGCTAATGTTAACAACGGTATCGTTGTCAGCTAACGATAGCAATGAAATATTGTGGACTATGAATTTGGATATATTACCAATGTTGGCAATGTTATCGGTTAACAGTAGCACTATTGTCCACTAATGTTAACAATGTTGTTGGCTAATGTTAACAATATTTTTTTTATAACTATTTTGAGCCATACTAAATTAACAAAAAATCACGGTTTACTCATATAAATTACTGAAGAAAATCTCTGCTACTGAGTCACAGTGGGACTCTTCATTATGGGTAGCGTGCGCAGACGCGACGACTACACAGCCTAGAGTAGGCTGCGCGACGTCGCCACTTGAGTAAGCCATGATTTTTAGCAAGGTTGTTAAGGATATCCACATCCGTAACCGAAACTATCGGATATCCGAAATAATAAAATATCCATTTCCGTAACCGAAACTGAAATAAATGTTCCAGATAATTTCGGATAGGAGCGGAGTCTAAATGAGACATGAGACAAGTTACGAAAAGTTACTTATAATAGCAGATTGAAGTACCAGCCAAATGGTGACCAATTTATAAATAAAACCATTTGTTTATCTACTTGTATGTTACTTTTGAAATTCCTTAAAAATCCAATATCCGTAACCGAAACTATCCGAAACCACCGGATATTTTGGAATAATTTCTAATCCGTATCCGAAACCGGAACCGATATAAAAAATTCCACTATCCGTATCCATATCCATATCCGAAATTCCATATCATCATAACATCCCTGATTTTTAGTTAATGTTAACAATGTTGTTAGCTAATGTTAACAATGGAGCCGACCATTGTATTATGGACACATTATCATATGTATATACAGCAAAAAGTAGAAATTGCGCATTTAAAAGCATCATATGAGTTCAAGTTAGTAGTGTGTTCAAAACAGACAAAGCGTCATCTACGTACAATTTAAATGTAATTATACACTAAAATGCCCTTTACTTTTATTTTAAGCACACATCTCTTAGAAAATAGCATTAATTTGAGCTTGTACAGTAAATTAACTTAATATAATTTTAATTCAATACAGCCTGATTTTTTTATCACCAGTCAGAAACGGGAGCGCGTTCGACGTTCTGATTGGCCAACGCGAATGTACAAACCAATCAGTACCCTTAGTACCTTAGTACGAGTATGGTTAACCGGCTCGAATGAACACACCAATCAGAGCGCTGAACGCGTTCTCGTTTCGGTGTCGTTAAACGTAAAATAAAGACGTAATAAGCACTCTGAAAGCCTAGTGCGAGTTTTTTTTACGTTAACACAATTGACTCGACATTCGGCGCTCCTGGCCCCTGATTGGTTACTCCAAGTTAACTAACCAATCAGAGAGCTAAACGCAGTGACGTTTCGATCGCGTTGACGTAAAAAAAAATTAGCACTGGGCCCTAAGAAGTCCATTGTTACTTGTTTTTTTTTTGTTTCAATTATAACATGACAAGGTAAATAGTAAATATACCTATAGTACACAAATATTAGCTATAGTAGATAAATAGTGTTTAGACAAATATCTATACAAGTTTGACATGGTCACTAACACTATAATTAGAACTTAACAAAAATAAACATGGTAAATATCCCGTATTTACCATGTTTATTTATGTCTATGAGTTTCCGATATTTCAGCACTGTTACAAGCGCCATGATCACGGATGAACTGAAGTTTTCGAAATATCGGAAAGTCATAGTCATAAATAAACATGGTAAGTAAATATCCCGTCTCAAGTTCTAATGATAGTAAATATCTATACAGTATACAGAATTAATACAAATATTGATTGTCAACCACATTACTACGTAAGCAATAAGCGTATACTAAACTAAAGGATGCTCTTATCAAGAATCCAAAATTGGATGTGCTGTAGCTCTCCAGCTCTACTGCTCGAAAAATCCTCACATTTTTCAAATTAAAGAATACGGTAAAACGACTTGAATAGAATTCAAAGGGTGAATAGATACAAAATAGGGTGAATAGATGTTACAACATTTTCCCGACATTTATTCACCCCTTTCTCAGTTCCTTTCGTTTTGAAATAAAAGAAATAGGTATCTATATTTTATTTATGTTGACTATTTTCGGCCACATTTTTGTTTCGTGAATGTATAAATTAATACGTTATTTTAATTAATTCGATGAACGGAATATTTATTCTATTATTTTTTAAATCAATATCTATTTATTTTCAATGTATTTAGAATCGATTTTTTTATATATATTTTTTCTCAAATCGATTTGATAATATTCTAGGCAGAATTATCCAGGCTAGGTTTATTTGATCACCTTCCCACCTCTCTAAAACAGCAAATAAATATGGCTGTCACTGTTACTTATCGAAATTTTCAAGTTTTAGAACGTATGTCGTGAGGATTTTTCGTAACACTCGCCTAGCCCCTAAGCTAGCGTACCGCGCGATAAGGAACTTCGTTCCAAAAACGCTAATCCAATTGAGTGAATAGAAAAGTCAATGTACCTATCAGGCTAACATGAGCTTTGACATAAATTGACATAATCGAATGTCATTGTCAATTACAGAATTAAGTACATTGATTTTTTTATGAGAATGAATTTACCACGGAATACAGAAAGTCTAATTTCTGTTTGTGTATTCCGTGGAATTTACAAATACATATTATAAAATAAATACTGGTCGCAAATTTCTAAAACAATTTTATCAACACCTATTTATAATATCGACAGTGAAAATAAAAAATAATTTTAATCTACATTTAGGCCGGTAATTAGGATTTGTATAAACCACTCTGATTTGTGAACTGATCATAATTTTTATCAGTTTTGTAAAATCTTAGTCTTTTCAAGAAGTGTTTGTTTTACTTTATCGAGTAGGTTTGTAATCGCTTAACTTAAATACCTATTTAATTCTTGTCAAAAACACATTAATTGTAATGTGTATGCACTCTCGCGTCGTCTGTCTGAGATTTTTTTGCGATCTCAAAAAACTAAAAGAAGATTTACGGCCAATTTCAATAATTTATCTATGTGTAGATTTGCTTAGAGATACGAGGTTGACACATTTTGTATTGAGCTTGTGTCAATAAGTAAGCAAATCTACAAATAGATAGATTATTGAAATTAGTCGTTATTGGTAATACAAAACACAGACATAGAGCCTACAAAGATACGGTACTTTTTCATTGTCGAAATTATGATAATTAAGTGTTTTTTATCTTGTATGTTTGTTCATTATTTACACTCACTTACATATACAATAACACCAAATAACCCGAAGATATATGAAATGGGTACAACCGTAAGATCTTAATCTAGAGTCTATTTAAAAAATACATCCGATAAAATACATTATATGGGACGTTACAGAAGAGATAGTCGATAATAAATAATTAATAAAAATACACAATCGAGTCTAAATAATGCCTTTCATAATTCGGATGGTAATTGTAAAGGTACTTTGATAGGTACATAATAAATATATTATAGGATAAATGATTTTTTAGAGAGAAAAAAAAACAAATAAAAAATGGCGAAATACAGGGTGTCCCTGAAGTCGACGTCCAACAAATACGACGAAAAATAAAGATTTGTAGCAACAAGAGTCAAAAGACAGGCACAGGGTGTACTTTTTCGTGGATAACATATAAGTCAATGTAATTTAAAACTGTAGGACCTAGAATTTTTATTATATAATCTTTCTGAAAACAGTTGAAATCTTGCCGATTATCTGGTGCCTATTGAACGTCGACTTCAGGGACACTCTGTATACTAGCCACAGTACAGACTTGATACATAAATAAATATTTGAATTTAAAGATAATTGCTCACTTTTATAATAGCTGTCGTGAGACATACTAAATTAAATAATAAACACGGTTTACTCAAGTAAATTAATGGAGAAGAGCTCTACTAGTTTCGAGTCACAGAGGGACTCTTCATCATAAGAGTGAAATTTTTAGTTAATCATTACTCAATGTTTTAAAGATGCTACGATGCTTTGGAACATAAAGGGAAAAGTAAACTATGCTTGGTAGTAACAAAAGGAGGATGCAAATCCTGGTGCCAACTTCCAATACATCATTGGATAGGTAATTTGAACTGAACAAAACTTACTATGGCGCCAAGTTCTAAATCTTAGTGCGTTCAGAGTTATCCTATATTAAACACGGTATTTACCCGACTGCGCCAGAAGGAGGGTTATGTTTTTTTGGTAATTTTATCAGTAGCCGTAATAAAGGATTGGAAATTCTGGCAACTTTAAGCAACTTTAAGATTGTTGAAGAAACACCGTAAAGGTGTTTCTTCAACAACGTCTGCGGTAGGTTCAACATCTAATCGTCTCTAGAAATATAAATACATATTTTCTCTAATAAAGATCACCTCAGAAGAAAAGTATTTGTCTTCACATAATAAGAAAGAAAAGAATACCACAATACCTAGATTATAAATGACAGAAAATATACTAAGAATGAAGATATAAGAACTTGTTTCACAATGTCTGGATAGCCGCTATGTATCAGATAACTTTGAATGAAGAATGTAATTTGTATGCACTATCTGTCACATAAGTTTATCGGGCACTTATATGAAGGTGGTGAAACAGGTGCTAAATGTGTTTTCAGCACTTAATAATAATTTGTTAAATAGTAAGATAAAAATATAAAGATAGAAATAAACCTTCTTACAAACTTTTCTCAAACATACTTTACCACGCTTATTTTCTTTCTCTCAGATGAAAATGACATTTCAAAACTCCTATCTACATACCTACATACATACATATCGCCTTTAATCCCCGAAGGTGTAGGCAGAGGTGCACGTAATGCCACTGTGGACACTCACTTTTCACAATTGTTGTTAGTCCCATGTAAGGCAGTTGTCCCACCAACGGCGAGTGAACGACTAACTATCGGGCTATTTTCTCGCTCAAGAAACGTACAATAGATATACTTTCCGTGTAAACAAAAGAGATGCATATACAAATAGTTGATCGCTGACTGTTCACACTACCGGCGAGTGCTCGTTCACTTGTTTGTTTTTGTTTTCACTCGTTTCTAGTTCTAGCTCTACTCGTTACTCGTTCATCGTTGCCGGTGGGACAACTGCCTAATAGGTGGTGAGCCTATTGCCATATACCGGGCACATTTCCAGACTCCGTGCTACTACTGAGAAATTTTCGAAAAACCGAAAAAGCCCAGCAATACTTCGCCCGACCCGGGAATCGAACCCGAGACCCCTGGCCCGGCAGTCGCACTTGCAACCACTCGGCCAACGAGGCAGTCACTCTCCTCTACAGTGCTCCTATCTACATCTTATCAAGATTGCAGTCTCATTACTTCATCCATCTCTTAAACTACACTTCAATCCATTAGTCAGTCAGACCAAGTCTTCGTGTATAAATTTATCCAAAATAAATATTTATAAATAGGTATTATAATGAACACTGAGTCTGAGATCTGATCGATCCAGTGATTATTATCAAAAACTGTTGAACACGACCTGAATTCGATTCGTAAAACGTATACAAATTGGTATCAAGAAGGGAGTATAGATTATAATAGATATGCATAGCTTACCAAATACTTTTTGACACAAAATATAAATTTTTGACTAGATGGGATAATAGTTGACTAGATGAGAACACCTGTGATCATAGACGTATCCAGGTTTTAGTATCGGGAGGGGTTCAAGAAAGTAATGTATAGGTATAGGTAATCATAGAGACCTTTGCCAAACAGGGGATGTACTATGCTAACTAGAAAAATAACGCTCTGTAATGTCTAGGTAATTTTTCGGGGGGGGCTTGAACCCCCAAACCTGGCTACGCCTATGCCTGTGATAATATTTATGGTACCGGATCTGGTTCTCCAGCTCCGTTGGGATCGCGCGTGTGGAACGGATGGAAGCAAGTAAACACGCACAGTGGAACCTTACATCCGAAGCAGGATGATGTGCAGCGCTTGGAGCAGTGCGCGCAGTGACGACGCATGCGTTGCTTAGCACTCGGCAGGAACCTATTCTCCACTGCGTAATGAACAAATTCTTCAGAGGAGAACACTACCGGTGTTGGCACTGCATTCCACTGCTGATGCTGCTTCAACAGCGAATTTATCAGGTTCATACGGAATCCCCTCTGAGTCTCCTTTTCATGAGTATACTTGTACATTATAAAGGCATTCAGCACACTAAGGTTGAGCAACCTTTTGAAAATCTTTTTATACCATATTTGGGATCGCTTTTCATCAGGGCACGAGGCGTCGACATGATCCTTCTTATCAATGCCACCCATATTGATGTTGTAATCATAAAGAATGGATGATTTCACTTTATCGTTCTTCCTGTCGATCACCGTGCCAGTTCCATGGTATGTTGATACCATCGCTACTCGTTTCTGATCTCCTATTACAATGAGATCCACGTCTCCAGATGTATAACCAGATATCTGGCCAAAAGCTACACCACTCCTTTGCATTGCTGTTATTTCACTGGGTACATGTTTATCACCTATTTTCAACTTTCCTACGCAGTCAAACCCTTTAGATTTCAGTATTCTAGCAAGAGACGGAGAGTTTTTATCCATCCATACTGTGTAGCCCTTGTATTCAAGACCTTCAAGCAACTTTGACAAAGTATTCGGTACCAGCCCGTCGCCCGCTTGCTGTGCATCAGGGGACGTGTCGTATTCTGTGCGGACGTCAAATCTCCACAAGTATCCTGTCTGACACTCACACACCTCATAAGCTTCGGCACTTACTACGTGATCTTTTTCCTTCACGTAAGATTGACGTTTAGTCTGAGACATCAAGTTGTCTACAACAATGTTTTGTTCGAGTGTGTACAGTTCTGAGAATCGCTTGTTCAGGTGATCAACAAGAAGTTGTACTTTAAGTAGTTTGGCTTGAGGGGGGGTCATGTTGATCGGATCGCAAGTTTCATTGTCCATGAAATGGAGACAGCGATTGAGTAGGAGAAACCGGCTGTAAGCCATCGTTGTAGAAAACGAGGGAGTTGAAAATATATCCTTGGCAGTACTCCAGTATTCTTCTATGTGCCCTTTTACTACGATACCCATGGCCAGTATTATTGCGAAGAACACGTACAGCTCATCAGCATTGGTTTCTTTCCAAAACAGAATTCGGCTTCGCAAGCTAAGGGAACCTTCATCAGCCATCCTGCGCATCATCTGCTCAGCATATCTGTTGGTTTCCGCTGCAATACTTTCCATAAATTCTCTGTCCCAGATGGCTACAAACGAGTCGTATGTGCTGTCGTACGTGGTTGTGGGGCCGGTATTGATCTGGGTGAACACTTCTCTTCGTACATTAAAAGATGAAGACTGTGGTAATGGCTTCCAAATAAAATGGAACAGGTCGTTTGGCAGAAATTGTTTTACGCGTCTCGCGGTCTCCCTTCTTCTTTTTGCTGATCCCCTGGGAGTTGGGCGTGGTGCTGGTTCTGGAGTTGGTTGTTGGGTTATTGGACTTGGTGGTACCCAGTCGTAGACCACAGAAAATTCGTCCATAGTTGGTGAATCTTCAGTGATGCCATACAAATATTTTGGTGTTTTGCCTGAGGCAGGTGGCCCATCCACGTCAAGCTCGTCTGATTCTTCTTCACTACCTGTAATTGCAAATGTTTACTTAGTTTCACAGCTGTGACAATAAAAATGTATGCAGTTTTTGCAGAGATGAGAATTTGTGCTTCCTTAGTTCCTTACACACGCGTGGAAAAACCACTGAACGGGCAAAACTTCAGGACTCTTATCACAACTGATATAGCAACTTTCTCTAAGCTCTACAAGCTGTCATTTGAAGACAAAAATAAAAAGACAAACCCTAGAATTGATGCACTTATGTATGTGAGTCTTACCGTAGTTTTGTACGCCAGGTCTCTCGTCTTTGAGCTGATGGTCTGAAGGTCTGCAGGTAGATGTACTGGCGCAGTTGCTAGCGGTGCCGTTGCTGTTTATATCCAGGAATCTGTAACGTTTATGTCAAGATCTTACACCTTTGCAGGGTCAAACTGCGTAAGAGTGCTTTTCCAGCAGTGATGTGATATGATAAATGATATTTATTTCTGTAAATAGGTTATAAAATAACAATTTTACACGTCAATATTTCAAATAGCTAGATGAGGCCGGCATTTCCTATCGGACTACTCTGAGAAGAAATGCCGAAACAAACTCAAAGGTCATAGTCTCTTTTAAAGTCCAGACAATGAAATAGAGGATAATGTGAGAGAACCGTGCAAGTTGATTCTGTAGTGGTCTTTAGAGGAAAGAACCACAACAGTATGAGCGGACCTGTTCAGATGTAGTTATACAAAGATGTAATAGCCAAGGTAAGTATTAAGTAAAATTACCGTTAGAAGTTGGTACCATGCGACGGTAGGATAGATAATATCTAACGAAGGGTAATACCAATGCACTTACGTAAGCTAACTAGAAATTTATAATCTAACACGATAAAAGAGATTAAAAAGGTACTTTTCACACGAAATTTGGTGCAAGAAAGTGATGTCATATTGCTAGGTACTTTTTTTTTAATCAGCGCGACTATCTGTTTATTTATTTTTAATTAATAAAGATTGTGTCATCGATAATAATCTACAATATTGTTAATTATTATAGTACGCACGTATTTATTATGATTAATTTATAAACATGTCGGAACAAGAATACTATAATGTAATTTAGTTAATTGCTTGTATTAACAAGCTTTAAAGATAAATCATGCACATTGATTTTAGACTTGCAAATCAAAAGCGAAGTAGTTAATACAAGTCATAATATACACTGTGTAACAAAAAGGGGGTATACATATCAAGTGCACGGTTTCTAGATAACATAACAAACGATACGGGAAGGGTTTTTAAACTCATTATACCTAATTAGAACTTATGACGGGATATTTACCATGTTTATTTAATTTGGTGAGTTTCCGATATTGAGTTAATCCGTGATCATGGCGCTTGCAACAGTGCCGAAATATCGGAAACTCACCAAATTAAATAAACATGGTAAATATCCCGTCATAAGTTCTAATTATAGTGTTAGTGACCATGTCAGTTTAAAAATTTTTCGTAATTACCGAGTGACCCCTATAATGTTGTAACAAGTTTGTTGTATGATATAAAATCAAGAACCATGCGACACCAAGTATTTGGTAACATTTTTTTAAACGTATTTTAAGCTGAAACTTTGTGTAGAGATTCTATTCAACCTGTATTCATCAGTGCGTCTTGATGTATATGGGTATTTTATTACACGCTGTATAGATAGATAGATTTTTCCTGCAAAAAAAAACGTTTTTGGAGGGTCATCCAATGACTTCTCCCGCCTTGGGTGAGACTAAAGCGAGTAGAATGTAGGTATGCCACTCCTCTTCGCCTTTTTTTATGGGGGTAAAACATCCAATGACTTCTCCCGCTTTGGACGAGGCGAGAGGGAGTGTTAGACTCTTATTGATTAAAAACCACCTCGTTCCTACTCCTGTTATAGTTCAAGCCAAATGCTAAGGCAGATTTATTTTAAAGTTAAAGTCAAATCATTTATTCCAATAAACCATTGAAATATCAACAAATAAAGAAATAGTAATAGTCTGTCAGTTTGTCCATCAGTAAAGCTAGGTGCTCGTTCCAAAGTGTAGCACCAAATAGAAAAGAACGAGCAAACTCCATTTTTTTATTTAGATATTTTGTGTTTCCTGATGGGTATAACCTGGGGCCTTAGTCTGCTATTAGTGTGTCAGAATGGTCGATCACTGAGCAGTGCGAGAGGGATGGAGCTATGAAGGTTGTATAGCTCCGTCCCTCTCACTCGTCTCCTCTCAGACTAAGGCCCCTGGGTGTCTTCAAAGCCCGAGTGAGGTTGCTTATGGCCAGACGTGCTCCATCGTAGGCCGCATCTTCACTTACCATCGGCGTAGGCGAGAGAGCGGCCAAACCAATCAAAGGTAAAAAATAATACTTACGCGACCGTTGAAGGCTTGATTTGCGTGAAGGAAGGCGCCGGCAGCTGAGTGACAGAGAGAGCGGATACTTGTGGCACTCTGAAGTATGGCTCTACTGGAGGTGACTGCCGCGGCTCCATCACAGGGTCTACGGGACTCCTACAAACACAACATAATAAAGATAGGTGGGAAGCAGGAAGCCAATAGGCTGCGACGTCGCTGCATCTGCGTACGCTGCTCTTGATGAAGAGTCCCTCTGTGACTCGAAACTAGTAGAGATTTTCTCCATTAATACTTTGACTGCCAACATGAATCTGTGGAAGGCTCCTCCTCCTGAAGAATAATCGTCCGCTAGCGTTGGTCATTTTGACCGCCAATGGCAGCCAATGTGTTAATATGCGTGAGTAAACTGTGATTTTAGTTAATTTAATATAGACGCTTCTTAAATTCCCTTCTTCCCTTACCCGGACCTCTCCCTCTCTCTGCCCTGGACTTAGTTAATAAACTAAGTCCGAGATTTACGTTAAATGTAGTAGATTAAATACTCACTTTTCGCCATTTAGGTTACG
The DNA here is from genome assembly GCF_023101765.2 of Spodoptera frugiperda. NCBI lineage: Eukaryota > Metazoa > Arthropoda > Insecta > Lepidoptera > Noctuidae > Spodoptera > Spodoptera frugiperda. The sequence continues at coordinate 6,438,092 of NC_064222.1, forward strand.
TTATGAGTATCAAGGAGCGATCCGTCGTGTTACTACCAGCTGAGAATTCTCGAAATCCGATAAAACTTGGCACAACATTGTAGTTGGACCTTTACGTGCAACAACTCGTATTAGATGGTATACCTATATATGTATAGTATGTCATGTATGGCTTTTATTATATGGTATATCGTAATTATGGTATCTGGAATGGTATAGAAGTATCTTTTGAGCACTAGTGACAGTCTAAGTTTGAAAGTTTGACTGCACGGTTGGCGCGGTGGCTGGGCAACTGGCTGCCATGAAACGTGTCGCGGGATTCCCGCACGGAACAACTCTTTGTGTGATCCACAGATTGTTGTTCCGGGTCTGGGCGTGATGTGTATGTGAACTTGTATGTTTGTAAACGCACCCACGACACAGGAGAAAATCCTAATGTGGGGCAACGTTTTTTTTTAAATACAAAAAAAAAATAAGCTTCCTCATTGGTCGCGCGCTCGCAAGCGTAGCTGACAAACATCTCTATATTATTCGCAATGGCATACTCTAAATTCTAAGTAATCCTTTTACTAAGATAAGTGTGTGTTTTATCAAGAGTATCTAGCATTTGCAAGAGGGATCCCATCTCACTATCCGCCTTAGAATAATTTCACAAACGCTTATTCTGCCATATGCTTTATGCAAGTTTGTAAACTCACCGCAAAAACCTTCTGTAAATACATGTAAGTAACAGAAGAAAGAAAGAAAATCAGTTTATTGGCACCGTTATAACGAGAAAATAGAGTAAACAGATTAGCATCATGACGCAAAAAGGCCAGTACTCAGCTAAAATTGACTGCACGGTTGGCGTGGTGGCTGGGTAACCGGCTGCCGCGCAACGTGTAGCGGGTTCGATTCCCGCACGGAGCAACTCTTTGTGTAATCCACAAATTGTTGTTTTGGGTCTGGGTGTCATGTGTATGTGAACTTGTATGTTTGTAAATGCCGTAGCCCGAACACGACGGCTCGAGTCTCGAATTTTCAACAGTGGCCCGTTGTAAAACAATATACTTAAATACCTAAAAATGTTCTTATAAATTGAATAGACGGGCTCTTTGAGTGGTTCACAATTTGTTATTCCAGATCTAGATGCGATTTATTTGTTGATTGCAAATACACTCACACAGGACACAGGAGAAAATCCTAGTGTGGGGCAATGTTTATATTAGAATTAGAAAAATAAAGCAATAGACAAGTGATACGAACGGTTCCTTTACAATGGTGTGCGGGGCCATAGATACGCTGTTCATAGGCGCCGTGTGGCTGATGATGTGAGGAGGTGAATCCACTTCTGCCGGCCTCCCAACTTCAGTCCTCTCACGAAGATACCGAGTACGCGTCGCCGTACGCATTTCACTGTAATAAAACAAAATCAGTTATGCCATATACTGGGCACAATTCCAGACTCCGTGTGTCTACTGAAAGAAAAAGAAAGAAAAAAAACAGTTTATTTGCACCGTTAAAAAAATAAAAAATAAACATAAAATTAATAATTAACATAAAAGTCGCGGTGCAAAAAGGCCAGTACTCAGCTTAAATGCCGCGGCCCAAGCGCGATAGCTCGAGGCACGGCGCTGATTTTCAGCCCTGACTGAGAAATTTTCGAAAAACCGAAAAGAACCCAGTAATAATACGCCTGAACCGGGAATCGAACCCGAAACCCGTTGCCCGGCAGTCGCACTTGCGTTGCGACCACTCGACCAACGAGGCAGTTTTTTTTTTAAGAATCGTCAACAAACGGCTCTTGACTGTTGGACTCTGGGCCTCCTTTACATAAAATATGTTAAAGAAATACATTACATACTAATTGGAAATAGATGAAACTGCCTCGGACTTGATTGGTTGGAAATACGGCGGAGGCGGAGGCGGAGGCTCGTAGTAGGGACGAGCAGAGTATGGATCCCTGAAACATTTGAGAGTAAGGCAAGTCAATATTTATTTCGGAAAACCGTGTCTAATATTATTCAATAATCTACAAGACGGACATTATAGTAAAATTAGTCGTTTATCCTATTCTGCATTCTACATTCATCAATACCTCTTCATGTATGCATGCTCGACCCTGTTGGAAGCGATCTGCATCCAGCGGTTCCCTACAACCTTTGATTATATATTATTGCCTTGGTACCGTACTTTCCACTACATAATCTCAGTGAGAAACGCACAGTTGTGGCCTGCCAACTATATACTATATGATGGGGATGAAAGTGCTGTCGTGTAGGTCGATGGCGAAAAGACGCGGCAGGTATCAGACCAAACAATTCCTCAGAGCACTCCCCGTGGTATAGGCGATAGAGAATGCACAACGAAGCTACATCTCTACGCATTGCCAAAGTGTCTAGTTGGTTTGATTCTAAGAGGATTTATATTATTTAAGGAAGAGTACTTACGAGTAGACCGGTGGGCTTATATGTGGCCTTATTGGCATCGGACGGTAGGACGACTCCGGTATGCCAAATTCCCTCACATGTGGGCTGTAGTATCTGTAAATTAAAATACACAAACCTAGACTCGGGATTCAGGGATCACACAAAATTGCCCCGTGTGGTATTAGCACTCGAATCAACACTGTACGTAACAGCCGATCATCTAGCCACTGGCCAGTGCAGTCGTGCAGTCATTAAAATCTTTTTAACGAATTGTGTATCACTGAGTATATAAAAGTACAGCTTCTTTTCTCATAATAGCCAGTCTGATATCCAGCGCAAAAATATCTATGAGACATACTAAATTTTTTTAGTTAGCCTTATAATTTTTATTTCTTTTACTTGTTTGTTACATTTTTAAATATTAAATTAAAAAGAAAAAAAATAAATAAAACATTTAAAAATATAAAAAGCAGTAGCCCACCAGTAACGGGATAAATCCAAGCTACCGGTGGTCAGGGCTCAAGAGAGAGGAATTTCCGGACAATACGCGCCGTGTCCAGAAGTACTGCCTTCTGCATCAGGCTCTTGATCCAACCATCTAACGTTAGCCTACTCAGGTGTTGGTCGAGGCTTTTGGCTATAAGGCCATTGGCAGATACGACTATCGGCACAATGATTGCTGAATCTACATCCCACATATCGACAACCCCATGAGCTAAATTAAGATATTTACTGGCTTTACCTTTTTAGCTTTCACAAGATTCTCGTCGTGTGGGATTGTTATATCAATTATCATTGTGCGACGGCTTGGTCGATCTATCACCACAATGTCAGGTTTGTTAGCAACAATTGTCCTGTCTGTGATGATAGTTCGATCCCAATACAGTGTGACATCTCCATTTTCAAGAACTGGGTCAGGCAGATACTTATAATACGGCACTTCAGATTCAACAAGTTTGTATTTTAAAGCAAGTTGTTGATGAATAATCCTGGCTATAAGATTGTGTCTGTGCAAGTACTCTCCGTTAGCTAAATGAGAACAACCCGAAATTATATGTCGAATGGATTCCCCTGGGCGATGACATGCCCGACAAATGTCAGCCGTTCCATCCTTTATAATATACTTTCGGTAGTTGTTCATCAACATAACTTCGTCCATAATTGCACAGACAAAACCTTCCGTTTCTCCAAATAAGTTACCAAAACGTAGCCAGGATACGGACGCTAAGAAATCTGTATCTGGCCCATGTAGGGCCCGATAGTAGCGTCCGTGCAACTCCTTACTTTGCCATACATTCTTGCGATCCTTAGTGCTTAGTATTATAGGTTCTCTCCAGTCCTTATTAGCCAAGGAGAGCGGAGTAAGTCCTTTGTCCACTGAGACAACATCTCGATGCATCCCCACCTCCATTTTGAAAAAATATTTTCGGAGACTGCACACTTCACTATTGTGTAGGGTTTTGGCATTTAAAAAGCCTCGCCCCCCACATTTACGTGGTATGTACAGTCTCATTACTGATGATCGTGGGTGATGCATCCGATGCTCAGTCAACAATGAACGGACTTTTCTGTCCAGGGCGTCCAGTTCCGTTTGAGTCCACTTGAGTATGCCAAAAGAGTACATCAGTACTGGCATGATCCAACCGTTGTAAGCGCGCACCTTGTTACCACCTGATAAAAGACTATTGAGAACTTTCTTCAGGCGGCCAAAGAAGCGCTCCCGCAACGATTGCTTCATGACAGCTACATCAATGCCTAACGCTTCTGACATACCCAAGTATTTATAGGTTTCGGTTGAAGAGAGAAGTCTAAAGTTTGTGGTATCAGAGTTTATTTAGTTTTTACTAAATTAATTATTATGTTATCGGTTTACTCACGCAACTGATTGGCGAGGAACTCGCCTAGTTTCAAGTCATGCTAGAGGCTTATTACATTCATGAGCAGCATTCCGCGACATACGACACAGCGATTGTCGCGAAGCTAAATACTTGTAGCTGGAGTAGCTAAAGTAGCTTAACAACAATCGCTACGTCGAGTTCCTCGTCAAACATTTACGTGAGTAACTATAACATAACAATTAATTTAGTACGTCTCAAGAAAGTTATAATAAAATTAAGGAAAACACGAGTACTATAAAAAATACTATTTACCCATCCATAGCACGGGAGACGCTTGGTACTTCTCTGACGGGATACAGGGTCCTGGCGCTGTACTGCTGTTGTTGCTGCATGTAAGTTATTGTCGAAGACGGTGGGTTCACCACCACCACTCCGTCGATACGCATGCGGACTCCCGACCGCCGCACTGGCGGGACTTCTGGCGGCTTGCTATGTACAATAAACCAATTTTTAAGTCTTTGACTGCCAATAGAAAACTGTTGAAGGCAAATCCTCCGCTAATGTCGGTCACCGGTGATTAGGGTTCCCAACTATACTGTTAAAAACAGTATTATACTGTTTTTCACTAAATTATACTTTTTACTGTTGAACAATAATAAAGTATACAAAATACTGTTTTCAAAATGCTTAACACTACACAGTGTTAAATGTTAGACGCTCACACATATTTAAAAAAAAAAAAAATACTGTTAATTTTTCTAAAATACTGTTTACTTTCCTTCTCAGACCTAAATATACTTTATTTCTTGTAAAAAAAGTTGGCAACCCTACCGGTGACCCCCGTGGCGTTTAAAGTGTTAACTGTCTTCAAACCGAAAGGGGCTCAGTAGGACCAGTACCTTTAGTACGAGACTGCTTTACGTTTAAAGTAATCGAAACGAGAGCGCGATTAGTTGGCTTATTCGAGCCGGCCAATCAAACAAAGTCATCAATAAAGCAAACTTATACTAAGGGCACAGTATCTGTATGTATGTTTGTTCGTTTGTTCGCGATTATCACGTGGTTAGCTGAACCGATTTTGATGCGGATTTCATAGAAGTGTGTAAATTCTTAACTGAACGGTCGACAACGCACTTGTAGCTCTGGTGTTGCGGGTGTCCATGGGCGGCGGCGATTGCTTACCATCAGGTGATCCGTCTGCTCGTTTACCTGCTTGTACCATATACCTATTCATACTCACAGGAATGGCGACCGCTGTTCTCTATAAGACGTGCTGGGCATGTTGTACGAAGATTCCCAGGATGGTTCCTGTCGCAAGTCCAGCGGTGCGCCTGAATAGCTCGGGAGAGGGAATGGAGTGTCCGGACGTTCAATCCTGAAAATGCCATTAAAAACAAATGAATGAAATGATATGACTGCACGGTTGGCGTGGCGGCTGGGTAACCGGCTGTCGCGCAACGTGTAGCGGGTTCGATTCCCGCACGGAGCAACTCTCAACAGGGGTTGAGTTACATTGTCTATTGAAATTTAGTATGTAACTCATTTAGGATGGACTCCTTGCCAGTAGTCGCAATTACAACCACTCAGCCAACGAGGCTGTCAAAAACAATCGCAAAACATAATATTAAAAAAATATCTTTTGAAAATGGCTGTTTTTCGTATTTAAGGTACTTTCCCTCTTTGTTCCCTCTACCTTTTGTATATAATTATGTAAATACCTATATAAATAATACGATTGACTACGGCAGGTCGAGTTCAACGCTACAAATGGTATAATAGCAACTCGTTGATATTAAAAAACTAAAAGGCGCTGGTGTTAACCAGAGCACAATAATAAAACATTTAAACAAACTAAATAACTATAAAACTTCATTGCATTAATTTTAATTACGTTTTAAAGCTTTCAAACAAATAATTTAGTTTTTGAACATACTTATTACGAAAGGTGATATTTTTACAATTTATTAGCGTATGATTGCTATTACATTTTTGTAAGGCATCTGGATAATAAAAAATATTGGTAATATTTTTCACTTACTAGTAACCTACACATAACATATGACATAAATATATGAACATTCAAGAAAGAACTTATGCTAATGCTTCTTTTTTTACAGCACAGATGAGGCTGACATCTGATTTGGAGCCGCGGAAGACCGGTTGCCGTAGGTACAGCTCAAAAAGTAAGAGTAGGAACAGGTGATTCTTAGTCTTCTAAGAATCACCCTGTTCCTGTTCCAGTATGAATCTGACACTCCCTCTCATCTCACCCAAGGCGGGAGAAGTCAATTATTTACCCCCAACAAAAAACTCCTAAGTATTACACTCGCAGAAAGAGTAGCGGTGATGAGCGGTATTAGAGTTACTAAACACAATCCAATGTCACCCGTACGACGAAAAATCCAAAGCTTTTTTTTTTTTGTTGACGGTGGGAAACCTTCAAAAGGCGCCTAGCTTTTTGGGGAAAAACTAGGGAGTGTGGGATTTTTACCGCACTAAAACCTCCCCGGTGGCCACCATCTGCACCTAAAGGAGGCACCGGGCCCTCTTAGTAGACCAACCCCGGAGCCCCCATGGTGCAACGCCTGTTATGGCACTTCCCTATGGAGACCTTCCCCATGTCATGACCCGTACGATGAAAAATCCAAACCTAGCAGTTGAATATAATAAAAAAGTGGGTGCTTACCCATTTCTCATACCGACTAGCCCGCTTCTCAATCTCATTGGAGATACAGGCGACGGTAACGGTGGCGGCTTACTTACACGCTCCTGTGGTACTTGAGGTGGTGGTGATGGTGATGGTGAGTCTTTCTTCTTGGCAGCCCTGCAAGTATTAAGGATTACTTAGTGTTGTTTGACTGCACGGTTGGCGCGGTGGCTGGGTAACCGGCTGCCGCGCAACGTGTAGCGGGTCCAATTCCCGCACGAAGCAACTCTTTGTGTGATCCACAAATTGTTGTTTCGGGTCTGGGTGTCATGTGTACGTGAACTTGTATGCTTGTAAACGCACCCACGACATAGGAGAAAATCCTAGTGTGGGTCAAAGTTAAAAAAAAACTTTAAGTGTGGGAGAGCCATGCTTCGGCACAAATGGGCCGACCGGAGTGATACCACGGCCTCACAGAAAACCGACGTGAAACAACGCTTGCCTTGTATTTTGCTGTATGAGTGAGGTTACCGGAAGCCCCTTACCCCCCTTTTCAATCTTCCCAATCCCCGATACCCCAACAACCCTTAAATCCTAACCCCCCAAAGGCAATGCACTTTGGTGTTTCGTGTGGGCGGCGGCGATTGCTTAACATCAGGTCAGCTCGTTTACCTGTTATACCATCAAAAATGCACGAAGTTTTACTTACGGCTTCGTCGTGGTCTTCTTAGCTCTCTTCCTACCCTTGCGTTTCTTGGATTTGGCGATTGGTCTCTTCTTCATGCCAATAACTTCCACCTGCATGGAGTTCACAGCCTCCCCGAGACGCATCGGGTATTTGTTCTTACTGTAATTAATGTAACATTCATAGAAAATACAAAATTATCCTCTTTAGAAGTACATATATTCATTAATCTTTAAAGCCTTCTTTGACTACCTACATGAAGCCTTTAAACTTCTTCTGTGTGAAATAAGAACAAACAATAGTGACATGAAAAGTCTGCTCCTACTTAAAACAGCTTCACCATTTTTGACTTGTAATTTATTTATTTATTTTCAGCTATGGTCGTCCCACTACAGGGCAAAGGCCTCCCTTGTAATAGGTATAAGATAAATTAGTTATAAGAATTCATATTGGAACATAACCCTACTGGTACTTACAAGTCTTAAATCTATATATGGTATTTGAGGTTGTAATAGTATCTAAGTATAAAACATCTGGAACCTATAGCCTAACCTACATACAGTAGGGGGCAACATCCTATGACATCATCTATGTACCAGTGCTACATACTTCATGTAAATCATCAATCAATCATCCTCCCTTATTATTATAAAAAGGGTCAATTTATAAAAATAAAGTTAGTCTTATAACCACCTTCTTATGTTTATTTACTCTTCCGCGTATCACTATCACATACTAAAAGATAGTATTAGTAGTAAATTCATAGGTATCTATTCTTGTTACAAATTCTGGTTACTTCCTATTTATGTTATTTTCCTTCACCATGACTGAGTATAGTCTAAGAACAGATAAAGTTCGATTCTATTATTATATACCTAACGTAGAAACAGTACGCATTACAACCTACTCCCGAAGTCCAAAAAATCATCATCAACAACCTAGAATATTCCACTGCTGGACTATAAAGATAAACCTATTTAAGAATAGGATTCTCTAAAAACTGCATACTTATAACTCAAGAACGACTACACTGATATTATAACAATATTTGATTTAACACAATCTACTAATTACTAACGCAAAACATTACGAAATCATATAGAAAAGAATCTAAAATTAACATCAGTCCAAGAATGCCACATTACGTGGAGCTGCTGCCATCTACGCTTCGCTGTCCGTAGTTTGACGTTTGCGTACAACAATTTTATTTAAACCCTTTGTCAAACTCTCGGATTATCCATTATATACGAGACAAATATCATAAATGTGTTCACGATAGCAAGGACGAACTACTTATATGCAGGTCCAATGTAATCAACAGCCGTAAAATGAAACTGGTCACCCATCCGAGGACCGACCTCGGCGAGCGTAGCTTAACCAGCGCTGTAACGTTTGTTTCACGCGGCCGTAGCAGGCACGCAGACAATGATACAGCCAAAAATCGTTACAAGGACATTTTCGATTTAGTCGGCTGGGAACCGAGCTAAGGTGTGGAAAGCTTAAACCTACTTCGTAAATTTAGGCTCCGAAAATTGCCTCCTCCGCCTCATACCCACCCGCCACCCTCTGATCCGTCAGTGTCAAGCTACGCTGTGACAATGGCGAGACGTAATAAAGCCATAAAACGAACCACAGATCGCACTCAATGTAATAAAAATGTAATTACCTTCGCATCTTGAGCTAAGATGTAAAGTGGGCACTAATTAACGAATTAGCAATGCAAAACACAATCAATAATCAGGAAAAACTGTTCCCGGAGCGGCGTGACGTCAACTCCGCGTTACAACACTAAATAACTGCAACGTTTAGCATTTGAGAGCACAGATCAATTTTTCACCTGTCCCGCTCAGTTGTTAGTGTACCGAAGGGGTCAACATCAACATTTACACGAATCAATTTGATGAACTTCCAATAAGAATGGCGATGGAATGTTTCCAGACAACCCTAAAAATAGAACAGGAGACCCCTCGAAAGGATTAACTGGACATTCATAATTGAAACTGGCGTCTTTGTTACTTTTTTATGCATGGTCGATAGGGGGAAAGGTACTTATTATTGCTTTCCAATGGAAACGTATCATCCTTTCACGGTTGTCACAGCGGTCAGCGGCAGGGTTATATAATGGAGTAACCATGCCACGTGTAGCGCTTTCGAAGTTTCGAGTCCCTATAGATGTACATGTATTGTATATCTATGTAGGTATACCTAAGTACTACCTACGCTGCGTCGACAGGGGTGCATGAAGAGACGAGATCGATAAATTGATACAAGAGGTTGTGGACTTGTTTGTCTGTCTAAGCTGCCCTTTACGTATATAAATATATACGCTAGAGATTGATCTCTCTTTGGGCGAACATTTTGGTACAAAGGCACAATATTATGCTAACTTCAAGCTTTTTGTTAATTAGGTAATATTACAGGTTTCAAACTCGAGCGTATTTATTTTCATCGACACACTTTTCCAAACATCGAAATGCGTAAACCATGGAAGACAGAAACTTGAAATATTAACTAAGGTTTAACTAGGGTTTAGGGTTAGGCAAGTCCTTAGAGAAGTAGATAAGGCGATTATCGCTGCATGTTGTAGATCATTAATGTTTTTAGGTACCGTATACATTTAATTTATGTGTGTTGGACCGTGCGTGTTTTCTGTACAAACGGAGATACTTACAAGCAACATACGAACACGTGGTGAGAGGCATTATGAAATGAAATTAAATGATATTTATTTCTGTAAGTAGGTTATAAAATAACACTTACACGTCAATATTTCAAATAGCTAGATGAGGCCGGCATTTCCTATCCGACTACTCTGAGAAGAAATGCCCAAACAAACTCAGAGGTCATAGTCTCTTTTAAAGTCCAGACAATGAAATAGATTATGTTAATCACCTAAGTTCTTAATTATGATATCGTGGTAGCAAAAAGGTTTAAGAGATGCTTGAGAGTGCGGGTTCGAAACCTATGGCAATGTGACGTTTTCCATGTTATATGTACTTTCTAAAATTACTTAGACACCACTGACAAACGGTGAAGGAAAACATCGTCAGAAAACCTGGACTTATAATTTCTTATTTTAAGTCTAAGGATGCATGCATTCGTCAAATGACGTAACGTAGTCAGTGAGGGTTCTTTTTCACCAGAGATGTGCTATGCTACGTTGCTGTGGATGCGTATGACTTCCACCAATCATATTCATTGGTACACATAGCTTAGCACTAGTGGAAACGGACTCAGCTAAGCTATGTTTTTTTTAAATGGAAAGATATCGATACATCGCATACTATCAGCAAAGCATAGGTCGAGCAATGAAGTAGGATCCTTCATCATCCAGCCCATATCCCAGCTAACTAAAGACACTAAAGTAACTCAATGTCTTTTTTTTCGTGAGAATTACTTCTCTGCAATTGAAATTTTTCGGTGCTATCAAATCTTTATTTTCGTAACCGTATTCCAAATAACTGAACAGGCTAAAACATACTTAGATAAGGATAATGATAGATATACTTACTAGCCAACATGAGCGGCTGAAATTACCAATTAACCGAGCTTATTTAGAGATACAGTTACATTAGGGTGATTTTCCTCCAGAGATGTGCTATGTTATTTTGCTGTGGATGCGTTCGGCTTCCACCATTCATATTCATTGGTAGTACACACAGCTTAGCAAACGTGTTCAACTAAGATATGTTTCTTTTTTATATGGAAAGATTAAAGATGTGTGCTACGGATGCGTGCTATAGATCGCGTGTGGTGTAGCTATGTGCAGAACAGAGGTACTTTCGGCGATCTTCGTCATCGCCCGTCAACGCATCTTCATATCCCATCTTACTCGCACAGCTACTTAGCTTAGTATCTGTGGAATCGGTCATCTTCACAGCATGTCTACGTAGAACCATAGGTGGAAAAGGATACCCTTAATCTTAAGGTTCCATTACAATTGTCTAATGGTTGTGCTTGATTTGTCTTGGTGACGACCTCTTGTCATGTACGAAGGTTCAGGCACGAAACCCACTAACGGTGAGCACCAGTGTGACTATATCTGAGTTATATTATAATTTCTAAGATTACTCAAACACCACTGACATACGGTAAAGGAAAACATCTTGAGGATACTTTAATTTCTAATTACGAGTTAATGGTCAATTCTTCTTAATGCGAGAGCACTACCCACTTATAGGATGTTAATGTAATGATGTAATGTATGCTGGATATCTATTAAAAACTATTTTTGTCTATTTATTAATACTTTATTGTACACATAGGACAACATAAATAAACATAGTGTACAATGGGCGGTCTTATCGCGCCTTATACTTATATCAATTTTAATCAGCTTTTAATTTCGGTCTTAGGTCGGTTCGAGTTCGAGCCTCGAGCTGGCGTTAAGTGGTTTCCCCCTATGAAACAAAAGCTTAATAACTATGTTTAATTGTTTATGTAGGTATAGTGATTTTGTTGTTGTGATAAAAATAAAACTAATGAATATACAAAAGATTTTTTGGGAAAGTTATTTGTAATCTTGAGTACAATCACGTGTCACTTAAAACTAAGGACACAAGTTCATTAATATACTACATATTTAGGATACGAGATATTTAAATTCCGCACGGACCAAACAGCAAGCAGGAAGCTAGTCTACATTTTGCAAAGATAAAATATATAGGCCCAATTCTCCCTTCCCAATCTTCCCAATCCCCGATTCCCGAACAACAACCCTTAAATTCCTAACTCCCAAAAGGCCACCACTGCACTTGTAACGCGTCTCGTGTTTCAAGTGTCCATGAGCGGCGGCGATTGCTTACCATCAAGTGATACGTCAGCTCGTTTGCCGGCAGGTTTAAAAAAAAAATCTAGTCGCTTTTTTTTAAGTTTAGAAGGTTTGTAAATTAAATAATTTCGGATATAAATAATAAATACAATTAAAATTTAATATTTAAGTTTAGGGGCAAGCTTAACCTGTTATCGGTTTAGCTTCATTTTAGTGTGTATTGAATTTTGAACCCTATAATGGGTCTGTAATTTTTCAAAAAAGCCCTTCTTAAAAAACCAAGATTAAAAAAAACATCCATCGACATTTCCTTCATTACATAGTATATCGTTTTCTCTGTCCCTATTTACCTTTATATGCTTAAGTCTTTAAAACTACGCAACGGATTTTGATGCGTTTTTTAATAGATAGAGTGATTCAAGAGGAAGGTTTATATGTATAATATATCACCAAAGCTGGGGCGGGTCGCTAGTAAGTAATGAAACAAGTATATTTATTAGAAAATCGTTTTATTTCTTTGAAATATTTGGCAAATAAACTATTCGCTTAAGAATTAACAAAAAATAATCACAATAGTACCGACGTTGTACTAACAACCAATGATGATTTATATTTATACAATAATAAAAAAAAACAAAAAGACAGCGAACATTTCTAAGATACCTACAGGAACTACTAATTAAATTGAATGTCAGCGAAATCAGCGCAAATCAAAATAAGGTTTTATTTAAGGTAAGCGTCCACAGGCCCGCATCGCACGCAACGGATTTTAGTTTGTCTTGTATAGAAACTCATACAACTGCGTCCACTGATCCGCATCGTACGGACCGCTCATCGGCAATGCGTACCGATGACGTCGGCAATGCGATTGCTAATACTCGCGTCGGTAATCCGAACGCTACCGAACAGTGGACGCAGTCAATCCGTCCGATGCGTACGATGCGGGTCTGTGGACGCTTACCATTAAACGACAATAATATTTTATACGTTACATGGTTCACCATTTACTTTTAACTTTGTCTTGCCTGCAGTGTAATCTTTATTTTAAACAGAGACAAATATTTCTTACTTCAAAATCAATATTCCGTTGGCGAACCACAACAAAACTGAACATCGAATAAGCCGCGAACTTGAAAAAAACGCGAGTCTACGATTCTACCAATAATTTCTATGTATTACACATACTACGACAACTACAAATTTAATTAAAAACATCTAAAAATATTCCACTTACGTTAATAACATGAGTTTTTATTCGTTTACGAAGATACGTCTAAGTCTACTGAGATGGACTTATAATACAAGATACAAATTCACGGCTTTCCGACAAGTTAGAGTAAGGAACAAAATAACCAAAGGGTTTATAAATGCTCAAAACTATCAACTATACATACCTACTTAATACTTAAATGTAAATCTTAAGAATGTATCGTAAATCACAGATTTCCATATTCATTAATTAATACAAAATTAGTAAAGGACAAATAGTGTGCAAATTTTCATTGTACAGTCAACAAAGTTATTTGATTATGTGGTTGATTGACCGACTGCCATGCCATTTTCAGAGTAAAAGGACCATTGTTAAGCCCAAATTTAAAAGCACTCGTTAAGCCGGTCCTACGCCTGACCTCCGGACATGTCGTCTGCAGTCCCATAGGGTTCACGGAATAAGGAACAGAGAGTGCATGTTTGCATTCAAATGTGTGCTCATAATGTATATTGTGTAGTTAGACAAACTGGCCATAGTGATAGAAATCGATCGGGAAATTTCTATATTAAATGCAGGTAACAAAATAAAGAATTGATTCAGTACAGAGACAGTAACCATTGATTGGCTATGGAGCCGACTAATGATCACAAACGGTATGGCTTCTTAAAAAAGTATACACAAATGTTAGTAGCTACTGTCTCTGTATACCAAATAACTTTGCTGACTGTACACATATTTAATATTATATTCTAATGAAATGTGCGAATTCCTACATCGCTATAGGGTATTATAAGAGTAGAGGCCTTTTAAGTGGCATTCAGTGAATTTTAATGAAAAACTTATATATACCACTAGGTACAGTAACTGCATACAAGATATTTACAAATGTCAGACTAGTTAGCATAATCCTAGGTATACAAAGCTTTGAAGACACACAGATAACGTATGACACAATTGGCAATTATTATTTGGCTATTTTACCCCCAAGCAAACAGGACATGGCCATACACACCTTGTTTAGTGCAAGTTATTAGCGATTTTCGCGTTTATTAGCATAGTTTTAAAGTTTAATTTTATGTGCATATCTAATGACTCACACTAATTAAAATGTATATCAGTCTTGAGTATAAAGTACGAGCATAATGTGATCGCTTAGCGACGTTAGCAACTAACACATATTTGGAGTGACGAGTGTAGTAAGTAGTCTACAATACAAGTATAGTAATAAGTTGATCGTTCAACACTGTTGGGTAAACACTTTAACTTTTTTAACTTTCCGGGGGTGATTTATACATTCCATGTTTCACAATGTCCACTACAACCACTCGTGGATAAAGTCTCATTATTTCTGAAAGCTTCTTCGCAGTGAAATTCATCGTCCTGTTGCATAAAGTTATTGAAGTAGTGCAATGATCATAATCGAACACTGTCTTCGCATTTTTCAGATAATGCGAGACCCCCTCGACACTGTGGGGCAGCTTCGTGGTAGACTTCATAGCCACACGCCTGGTCGGCGGCTTACTGGTCGACTTCCTAGCACTTGTTTTCGGCAAAGGTTTTGAGAAAAATTTAGAAAAATCAATTGCTGTAGTCACCGGTTCGATAGGCTTCGGCAAGGGGCTCATTGGTACCGGTAAAATGTTCACAGGTTCCGGCATTGGTTTAGGCAAAATTTTCATTATTTTCTGTGTAGCGTCCATTGGTTTGCTTTTATGAATAAGTGGAGCAATGAGATCTTCCTCTATTTTCTTCATTTCTTCAGAGTTATGTACGTACGGCACGATGGAGTATTTCAACGGAAGCCCTGGATGGGCCGCGTTGTGGTGGGTCTTTAAGTCCCTTATGTATTTAAATCCTATATTCTCACAATGTCCACAGAAATGAGTTTCTCTGGTCTCGTGCTGCAGTTTAAACAGCGCGTAGTTTATGGGTAAGTTGGGATGAGCTTGCTGGTGATGGTCCTGCAAGGACTTCACGTCCACACGCAGCACTAGGCATATACAACACTTGAACACCACATCACCCTTTTTGGCAAAGTCCGGTTTAACGTTGTCATGTAAATGTGTGACTATTTCTGCGTCAGGTATGGTCTTCTCACAGAACAAACATATGATGGGTGCCTGGTCGTCTTCAGACATTCTATTGGTCTTAGCGGACACAATATATGGAACTCCTGGCGGTAAGGGAGTTTTCTTCATCTGCAGCGGTTGCTCGGGGTGCAGCTTCATGGTGTGGAGCACGACGCCCTGCTTGGAGGTGCAGCTGTACTCGCAGTAGCAGCACGAGTAGGGCTTGAGGTTGTAATGTTTGAGCATGTGGTCCTTCCAGCATTTGGAGGACTTGGTGGAGTACTCGCAGTGTCGGCATCGCTTGACGCCGGCTCGTTTGTCTGCCTCGTCGATGACGAGTCGTTCGTCGTCACTCTCCGGCGGCGCTGGTCTCTTGCCAGGTCTTGGTCTGACCGCGACTTGCTCGGGTGTGGCCACTTTCTCTTCGTAGCGGACTACAAGGAGAGAGTTGTCGGCCTCTGGGACGATCTTCTCGGGAGTGGAAGGTTCTGAGACAGCTGCACTGACTGGGAGTGAGCAACTCTGCACTGTCTTTTTCTGCGCTTGTATAATATTAGTGACCCACGCAGCTCGCATGGAAGGGTCTCGTATCGCCTCCTTGGGCCGGGACGGTCCATCGTGACCCTTGCAATGGAACTGTGCCTCGTGGTATGTCTGGTATTTAGCAGAACAATTGGTGCATCCCCATCTGAAAGTTTTGTAATAAATATTATAGTAAATGTATGTTTTAGAACTCAGTTACAATTTACAATTCACTGTTCGTTTAAAAATCAAAATAATTACAGCTAAATGAATGTTAATGTAATGCTTAGGTAAGATTGCTTACCTAATCTTATTGAGTTCAGTCTCCAGATGATCTCGGAAGGTAGCTTCATCGCCGTACAAGCTGTTACACTTGGGACAACAGAACATCGCGTCCTTTGGAGCTCCGAACTCCCCGAAGGCCTCAACCAATTGCACGGCGGAATACTTCTCAACACTTTCTATAGTCGGTAGGACAGCAGTCGAGGGTCCAGGTCTATTCACTCTCTCTGTATGAATCTTCTGTTTAGCCAAGTTGGCTTTGTGCGCCTGTATGATGCCCGTCTGGTGGTCCAGCTGGGCAGCCACCCACTTCTCCTTGTTAATGTCCTTGGGTAGCTCAATGTGATCGTACTGCCTGCGATGTTCCGACGTCATGTGTTCGACGAGTCCAGTTTTGTGGAACGCTTTGTAATTGCAGAGGCCGCATCCCCATCTGGAAGTTGTGTAGTTATGTTTTAGAACATTGTTTATGTTCTTGAAAATTATACAAATTGATTGTTGAATTGATTGAATCTTTATACCTAAACAAATAAGCAATTTTGATATAGAGCTACAAATGGAACTTGATATTTAATGTTGTTTATTTGAGTAGGTGTCGTGAAAGGTGTTGTAACACTGACCTCCTGTACTGCAGCTCCTCGTACAGATGCGACTGCATGGCCTCCCTGGTCTCCTCCACCACCACACTGCACAGCGGACACCTGTAGTTGATCCCGTTCGGCTCACACAGCTTGCCAAACTTTGCGCATAGTTCTTCCAAACTTCCCAATATTTCATCTTCTACTACTTCCTTTTTCACCAAATTCAAGTCGACGGACACGGGGGCGACTGGAAGGGTTGCAGCTGCAGACGTTGAAGCGACCGCAGATATCACAGGAGTCACCGACACGGGCGGTGCTGGGGACTCCTGCTCCTCTACCTTGACCTCTGGATGGCTGGCGGCCATCTTCTGGCACTGCCTGACCCAGCGCGGGGTGCCGTCCTCGTCGGGCACGGAGCCCACCCGGTAGTAGTAGTAGATGACGTCCACCGGCTCGCTCGCGTGCGAGTGGGACAGGTGCTTGTGCACGTTCTCCAGCGCGGACGCTCGGTACGGACAGTACGCACAACGGAACTGCATCTTGGACTGGTGGAACTTGGCGCAGTGCTCCACCACCTCCGGCCGCAACATACTCTTGAACTGGCAGAAGCCGCACTGCCACGGCTTCAGGTCCATGGTGCCGACGGCGACGGGCTGCGGCGCGGGGGCGGGGGCCGGCACCGTGCTCGCGTTCTCCCGCACGATGATGAGCTGGCAGAAGGGGTGCACCTCGGTCATGTGTTTCTCCATGACCTCGCGCTTGAAGTGGTAGATCTGGCACTTGGAGCAGGCGTAGAGGTTCTCGTCGTGCATCTTGAGATGCTGCATGACGCGGCCGGCCGTGACGGGGCGCGACGTGTCGAGCGACTGGCTGGCGGGGCAGTGCACGCAGCGGAAGGCGGGCGCGGCCGACGCGTGCAGCGCGTCCCAGTGGCGGCGCAGCGTGGGCTCGTCGGGCGCCGTGTAGCTGCAGGCGGGCGCGCCGCACGAGTGGCGCGTGCGCGCCGCCACGTACCGCGGGTACTGGCCGCCCGCCTCGCCCGCCGCCAGCGCCACCACCGAGTACGGCCGCTCGCCCGCGCCGCCCGCGCCGCCCGGCCCCGCGCGGCCGCCCAGCGAGGACGAGGCCAGGTTGACCATCTTGTCGAAGTGCATCTCGTTGGTCTCGAGGTGCGGCACGGGGTTGACGGGCGCGACCTGCGCCACGGGCTGCTGCGCGGCGTGCAGCTGCAGGTGGCGCACCATGTTGAGCCGCACCTTGGTGCTGAACTCGCACACGTCGCAGTACACGAGGTGCTCCAGGATCGGGTTTATCGGCAGCTCGTTGATCTCTTGGGGTTTGAAGCGCCGCTTGCTCGGAATTTCATTGACGCTCGATTTCCTTTTCGGTACCTCTCTATCCTTTTTAGCCCCATAAACAGTGTAACAGGGAATCCCGTTTTCTACGACCGAGGTGACAGTTACGTCTTTTTCTTTATGTACATTCCTGACATGTTTCTTGGTGAGAGCGATGGAGTTGAGGTTGGCGCGACAGATGCCGCACTGGTATATGTTCCGGTCGCAGTGGTCGTCCATGTAGTGCTTCATGATGTTGTCCCGGCTGGACGCCATGTACGGGCAGTGCGCGCACCGACACCCCACCTCCTTGTTGGGGTAGCAATAGAACAGATGTTTCTTCAATCCATGTATGTTCTTGTACACTTGTCGACATTTGGGACACGTGCTGAGTATATCAAGGGGTACTTTCTGCTTAGTATAATCTTGCTGAGCAGGGGAATCCATATTGGAGAGCGAGTCTTCATCGGACAGGTCTATGACGGGCTGCCTGGGCTCATCGTCGTCGCTGTCTAGTACGACAACGTCACTAACCTGAGGCGTGCGTATCTCTTCAGCTTCGATTTTAACGAAGGGTGCAGGACTAGCTGTGTGCGAGTCATCTGGAGTGACACTGGGGGCGGGAACCACTGGGGAAAGTGCAGGCGGAGGAACATTGGCTTGAGAGATTGTAGCGAGAGGGTTGACAGGTGTTTCTGGGAGGGTTGGAGGCAACAGTGGAGTAACATTGACTGTAGTATTGACTGGCTCTGCAGGTTGAATTATTTCTTTAGGCGGTTTCGTATCCGGGGGGCTTGCGACCTGTGTCTCAACAGGCGGGGCTGGTTCAGACTGTGCCCCCACCAGGATGTTCAGTCCTATTAATTTCTCTAGGTCCAAAGAACGTTCTGCTTCCCTCACTGGATCCTCTTTAGATGTGCTTGGTGTTACATCTTCTATGGGCACTTTCATTTTGTTCAGGAAGGCAAGTGGGAGCACCCTTAACTCATTGGAACCCTCCTGGAACAAAATAGTTACATTTTAGGTTAGAACTTTATACAAATCAATGACAAGAGATTCTCGCTGTAATAATGAGAAGCTAGATAGGCTGGCTCTACTATAAATACGGGTAAGCAACTATAAGGCAAAAAAAGCTTTGTAATATACATCAACTAAGCAATAACAGTGGATGTCCAGACCCGAAACAACAATTTGTGAATCAGACAGAGTTGCTCCGTGCAGGAATCGAACCCAGCATGTTGCACGGCAGCCAGTGGCCAAGCCACCGCTATAACCGTGCAGTCAAATACTGTACAAACTACACTTACTTTAACTAAAAATCACGGTTAACTCACGTATTATTAATGGAGAAAAGCTCTACTAGTTTCGAGTCACAGAGGGACTCTTCATCATGAGAAAAATGCTAGTAGAACTTTACTCCATTGTATACAATTATGTATATATAAATACATTGTATAGCGGCATTCATTACGTGCCGTAATGTGCACCTTTGCTTACCCCTTGGGGATAAAAGACATGACATTACGTTACGTTACTTTTCACCATGAATATACGATTATACGTGAATAAACCGTGATTTTTAGTTAATTAAGTATGTCTCACGATAGTTACAATAAAAAAAAACTTACTTTATTAGTGATGATACGTAGATAAGCCTGCGGTTGTTTGGCCGGGTGGCTGGTAGCGACGTGGGCCAGCAGTTCCGCCTCGTTGTCTGCGCCGAGCACGCACCAGGTGCACTGGTACAGCTTCAGGCCGTGGCTCTTCATATGCTGCACCAGCTCCGGTGGACTTGCAGCTTGGAATTGGCATATCTGGAAGAAAAATATGGACATCATTATCGTCATTCAGGCAGAATTGGGCAGTTTTCTCTGTCAAAAATAAATTCTTTAGAGTATTCAATGCAATAACATATTCAAAAATAATCACACTTTTTATTCATAGATTTGTTGATCTACATAATTTTCGAATTTTTCTAGCCTTTAAGTTCCCTACTTTTGGGGATCCTGCTGCCCACACCTTCTATTAGAGCAGTCCAGTCTAGTCAGTCAGTCCAAAAGCAATATTATATCATTGTTTGTGTACATATAAGGGACCACTATTGTTATTACTTTTTTCATGGTAGTCCCATACTCAGATTTTCTCATTCACTCATAAAATCAGATTATTAAAATCAATTGCTCGTCTCAGTTGTCTCCTTTGGAATAAGTTTTATTTGAGCTTTAACCATGGTATTTATTGGACAGTGATTGTTGTCTACTTTTTTTTTTCATTTTGTGTTCCATTTTATGCTGTCCATGGACCACCGGTTGAGAACTACTAGATTAGAGGCTGGTGTTAGTTTTACTACAAGCCATAATAAGTATTAAAATAGTCTTATAATGTTATAATTAGTATGTAAAACGCAAGTCAATAATATATAACTGCTGAATACAAGGTGTAAGGTTACATTGCATTCCATCTCTGGATCTGGCTAAGTTTTGTCAACATGTGCAAGTTTGCATGTACAATATGCAGGTATCAGTTTACATATGTATGTGTTATACAAACATGATTCATTTAATGAAAAAATAATTCCTTCTATACCTAATTAATTATATGTAGCGTTTTCTATAAGGTGAGTATAGACAACATTTACTTGTAACAGAACAACGAGCCGCTGTATGATATGTTCTAGTGTATCATCCTTTTACGAACTAAAATGCTTTGGAAACTGAGCTTTTGCCTGTATTGTACCATTCGTAAGAACTTTACATTACACAGAAATGCTCTAAAAAGTATTGTAGTCTATATTCACCTCACCGGTTTAGCAATCAAAATCGCTTAAAATTTATGAGAATGTTCCTACAATTCTACATACTGCTTTTGAGTAATTTTAAAAAAGCTTTTTTATTCAGAATAATAGTGTGAGGTATTCCTAGTATACTTTTACTTACATAGCAAGTATGGGATGTTGCAGTTGTATGTTTCTGCTGCAAATGTTCACAGAACTTGTCCGGGGTGTAAGTGCGGAACTTGCACTTGTTGCCATTGCTTTCCGCTGGAAATAAATAGTGATATACATTACTTTACTAGTACAGTGGTTGTCATTACTATACTAACTGCCGCACTCAGAGTAATTTAAAGCAATTGTATTCAATACAAAATCGTTACTATGGAATAGTTTAAGTTATCATTAAATGTCTCTGAGTGCGGCAGTTAGAATAAGTTAATAAATTTTTATTGTAACTTTTAGTTTTACTAAAATAATGTAATTGCAAACTCATATTAGTAAAAGTATATGGTAGATACTTACTGTGTTTGCAAAAATAATAGGGCACAGCTTGTTCTCGAGTGAGCATGTTAGCTTCAGCAGGAGGGTTGGCAGGCACTGTGGTAGTCCGTAGTACGACAGCCCCGGCGGGGGCCAGCCCGTGCACCTTGCTGGCGTGCACGCCCACCGACTGGCTGGCGGCCGCGCGGTAGAAGCACTGCCCGCACGAGTACTGGCAGTGCCCGTGCTGCTTGAACACGTGCATCACCAGGTCGATGGCGTTGCCCATCGAGTCGAAGTCACAGTACGAACAGTTCAGAGTATCCACCCCTCCCAGGCGCTGGTGTGTCGACGCATGTAGAAGCGAGTCCTCAGGCGAGTCCGACGTGAACGAACAGAATTTACCCGCACATTTAAACACCTTCACTAGTTTATTTCGTACCATCATATTTTCTAGAACGACGCGGTGTTTGCTCGACATAACTCTAGCCTGCACCTCTTCATACTTAAAGATGACTTCGGCTGGCTTATTCTCTGTGTTCACAGTCGGATAACTAGGCTGCAGCAGCGGAGTGTCCGCTGTGCCCAAACTTACTACACTCTGAATTACCGGGAAGCTTGAGGTTTCCTTCGCGGGAGATTCTGCTGTAGATATTAAATCACGGATAGGTCGAACATTAATATACGGCTTAGTAGGAGTCGGACTATCTGAGGTAACTTCTTGAGAAGGTACTTCTTCAGGCGTAGTTTCGGGCACAACTTCCTTCTGGTACACTGGAAAGTCGTCTAAATGCTTATCAAGATAATGTTGTAAACAGTCTCTGAAGTTGTGAGCCCCTTGCGGAGTGACGATAACTTTGCACATGAAACAATATCCCTCCCACTTCTCAGAGTGCTTTAATTGAACATGTTTCTTCATTGAGATCAGAAGAGTTGTCTTGAAGTGATTATCTTTGCCATTAATACAGCAAATGTATTCCTTGGTGCCGGATTCTGTGAAACTGATTTTGAAATGTGGATAGTCAACGATATCGTCAGAGGACTGACTGGCTGTGTCGTCTACACTGCTTTGTGATTGAGGTGTTTGTGCATCTCTCGGAGGCTCAACAGGGTGGTCTACTACGTCTGCCGGTTGTTCTTTTTCACTCGGACTTTGGGATTTTTGTTCGTCTTGCATTACCTGATCTACATTGTCAGTTTGCTCGTCCGTATCTACCTTTTCTATTTTTATTTTCGCTATACAAGGAGCGTCGCTGGCATTGTCGTCTGCTTCAAATGTAATCTTAGACTTGATACTCGGCAGTGGGCTCTCAGGTTTGGTACGCTTACGCAGCACTCGCTCAGGTTCACAAACAGAAGGTTTGGGCTCTGTTTCGTCTGTAGTAACATCATCTGTTTTAATCTCCTCCTTTAGTGCGATACTCTTTAGCATTGATGGCTCGGGCGCATCGCGCTTTCGTAACAAATCTTTCAATGCCTTCTTAGACATCGCTGATAGGTTGATAGTATAAACAAATGTCTGTTCATCATTATGACGAACGATGACATGTGTTTTAAGGTTTTCAATAGAAAGTTGAGTAAAATTGCATTTTTTGCAAATATATCCGATGAGTTGACCCCCTGTATCTTTTGGAGGTGGCGGGATATCCAAAGAGAATTGGCATCGATTCTCGTTTGTGCACTTGGAACAGTTGTGCTTATATTCGCCAGTGTGCATGCTAACCACGTGCCAGAAGAATGTTTCTAGCACAGTCTTATTGTACGCGAACTCTTGTGAACAGAAAATGCAAACGTATTTATCTGAAGATAT
Source organism: Spodoptera frugiperda (assembly GCF_023101765.2). Lineage (NCBI taxonomy): Eukaryota > Metazoa > Arthropoda > Insecta > Lepidoptera > Noctuidae > Spodoptera > Spodoptera frugiperda. The sequence continues at coordinate 6,461,481 of NC_064222.1, forward strand.
TTTGCTAATTGCTTGGAAGTTAATTTCTTTACATTGTTCAATGGCTTCCTTAGCCACCGCAGGAGTCATACGAGATAAGGGAATTTCAACATGAGGGTGCTCATTTTTGTAATGATACACTATGTCTGTACCAGTAAAAGAACACAGACGGCACGGATAGACGAGCTCATTCTCACGGAAACAGTAGTTTTTATCAGTGAAACAATCCATATCTAGTGTAGTCATTTCCTTGTCTGACGCTAGGTTTATAGCCGGAGGGGGCTCTAGAATCGGTTTGGTCTCCATTACTTTTTTCTTTTTATATTTAGGTTTAATAACTCCATCTTGCCATGCAGGGCGCTTGCGTTTTACCTTTTTCTTCATGTCAGCCAATATGTCTGAACTTCCACAACTTTTAGAAGATGCTAACGAAGCAAGAGAACCCTCATCGGAATCAGTGCTGTTGTCAGAATCATCATCGCTCATCTTCTCTGTGGTCGTGTCTCCACAAGACTCTACTTCGAATGCGTAGGGATCCACGTCCTTCGTATTTTTGGTCTTTGATTTAGGGCCTGGTTTGTATTTAGGTTTTTCTGGTTCTGGAGTTTCAATAGGAATTTTAGGTTTAGGTTTCGGGCCAGGCTTCTTTCTCACTTTTTCGGGAATAGACGGGTCACGACTTTTATCGGCGGCAGCGTTCTTTACCTTTTCCGGTGTTACGGGCTCGGATTCTGGTGCAGCTACTTCATCATTCTTTGTTTTATCTTCCATCATTTTTGCTAAACGACACATCCTAATACCAGAAGTACTTAAAATATCATCTCTTATGAACTCTTTGATGTCATCGTGAAGTTTTTGCAACTCGCGTGGAGGTTTTTTAGGTTTTTGTACGACCCCGACAGCAGCTGTACTAGCTGTAGCGCGAGTGACACGTTTTTCTGCAACTGAAGTAGCTTTCTTAACGTTTCCTTTTTTGGTAACTTTTCCTTTTTTGGCAACTTTAGTCTTTTTATTGGGCATTTTCTTTTTTACTACAGTTTTTGTGACTTGTGGACCAGTTTCGTCAGTTTTGGTAACTTCTTCCTCCATATCAATAAAGGTATCATCATTATCTTGGACCTCATCATTAATACTTTCGTCTTGAAATGATTTCGAGTCATCGGCTTCGGGTACTAGACTGGCATCAGAATCTTTTATATCATCATTCGAAGCGGAATGTTTGTCCTTATTTTCATCTAGTTGTTCTGTATTATCCTCCTGTTCATCATCAGAAACAATTTCTTTTAATTTTTCTAGTTTCTTTCTAATTTTCTCATTTTCTGATTGGCCACCCAACATAGACAGTAATTTTTCGATTTTAGATTTATCTTGCAGAACAGTTAGTAGATTTCCTAGTTCTGAATCAGAAGCTTTGTCTGTATCTGAGGAAGTAGGTTTAGGTTCGGCAGTTTCTGTAGAAGTTACGTTAGTTTCGCTTTGTATTTCTTCATTGGTACTGTCAGCTGCGCAGGTGTCACTATTATTTTTGTCCGAAACATCATCGGTATTGATTGTACTGTCCGGGGTAGAGCAACCATCCATACTTTGCTCATCTGATTTAAGTTTATTTTCAGTTACTACCGGTTCCATCTTAGATTCAGTAGTGGAAACTAGATTATCGTTTGCAGTAGTAGGTAATGTATCAGAAGTAACATTTTTATCTTCGACTTTATGACTTTTGTCCGAGGTTATTGCAGGTTTTGCCCTTTTTGGACTTTGTTGATCGATATTCTTTTTATCTAAATCTTTAGAATTTTCTAGATCCCGTGTAGTTTCTGTATCTTTATTACTATTACTTTCACTTTCTTTAGTAGTAGCAGCTGGTGAAATACCAAGTATTCCGTTATCAGATGTTTTAGACAATTCATCAACTGCTTTAAGTACCTGGTTAAATTCTTCTCCATTATCACAAGTGTCCTGTGGAGTAGTAATATTCTGCATCATATTTTCAACAGTTATTTCATTCATGAAATCATTGCTTGGTTCGTTTTTAGATGCGGAATCAAGATCGTTATCTAAGTCTGCAATCAAAGCATTAATATTATCGAGAACAGGGTCCGAGGCAACATTTTCAGAAAACATTTCGAGTTCTAATCCGAAATTAGTATGAATATCCACCAAGTTCGTTTGTTTAGCTTTAGTGTTCACTTTAACAGGACTGCCTGATGGCGGGGTTGCGGTAAGCTTATCAAAGTCATCATTGACTGCTTTACTTTTCCTTTTTCTTATGTTTGAAACTGGACGGTCTTTACTCTTACTTTCTGTGTCAGATTCCGAATCACTTATTATTGCTTTCTTGGCTTTTCTAGGTTTCGTAACTATTTCATTCTCAGAAATAGACGTAGACAGTCTGTTGCGTCGCCTAGTTACTCTTTTTTCAACAATTTCTTCACTAGGTTTAACGGTCTCATCAATTTGTAATGCATCCGTTTCAGAATCAGACGATACAGAAGGTTCTTTAGTAATCCAATTGGGTGTCTCTTTACTTTTATATGTAGAGGCCTCATTCTCTTTTTCTTTCGATACATCTTTATTAATTAACTTCGGTGTTACATCTTTAACTTTATCTTTGGATTTCAAAGATTCTTCTGCACTTATAGGTTTACTCGCTTTTTTCTCACTCTCTTTAGTAGCCTCACTCTCTTTAGTAGTCTCACTCTCTTTAGTAGTCTCAGATTTTTTAAGTGTCGGTTCTTCTGCAACTTTTTCCTCGACTGGACGTTTGATTTTAGGAATCTTGTAATTTTTGACACCATAACCAGAAGCTAAAATAGCACCCTTAACAATATTATCATTAGAGTACACTATCCCACCTTTCTTTGTGCGAACGTCTTCGCCATATCTATCATTCTTGCTTCGTTTTGTTTCTTTGCGCATTCTAGGGTCTCTAGGGTTCTTCCTAGGAGAATATGTAGATTTTGACGAGTTATCAACTCGCTTTTCCTCCTTATGTTTTTCATAAGATTCTCTTCTACTGCGAAAACCTTGTTCTGTATTAGTTTTGGATTTTGAATCAATATTTCTTATTTTAGCAGTGTCAAACTCTTTAGTAGGATGCACGTATGTTTTAAAATCAGCCTTAATTTCTAGGAAGCTCCTTTTTTCTTTCTGATCATCAATCAAATCTCTGCCTACACTAGAGGCTCTGCGATAATCTGCCTTTTTGTCTCTCTTTTCTACATTTAATTTTAGATCATCTTGTAGATCATCACGTTGACAACTAGACTCACGGGTAAGTATTCTTCCAACACTTGCTGCTCTCTGTCTTCTAGCATCAAAGTTATATTCGGAAACTTGATGTCCTTTGCTTTTCTCCAGAAACTTCTGGAATGTTACATTAGTACTGGTATCAATAGTGAATGAACGGCCGGCGGAAGGTTTTACTGACAACAAAGATTTCTCTGTCTCAATAGAGGAATTTCTTCCAATGCTTTGAGCTCTAGACGAAGATCGTCTTTGATCTTCGCGTGAATACTGTCCAATACTCTTTTCACGATCAGCGCGTGAATACCGACCAACACTCTTGTCGCGGTTATCGATAGAGTACTTACTACGTCCAACATTTCTTTCACTGTGGCTACTATGCCTATCTTCATAGCCACCATATTGACCACGTTCTCTTGAGTACACTTGATCACTTTCATGATCTTTAGATAACGAGCGTCCGGCGCTTGGTTCACGTCTTGAAATATCTCTACTTGTTTGACGTCTGAACTTATTATTTCGATCTTGTTCTCTATCCTGGCTTTTATAATTCTCTGTCCCGCTGAAAGGCTTTTGTGAATTGTAAGAATTTCCACGGTAATAACCGCGGTCTTTGTATCCTCGATCCCTCTCATTGGATAGAGAATTATTTTCGTACTCAGATTTCCTATTAAGCCTAGGATCTTTAGTATACTTTTGAGCATTGTATTCCGGTCTACCATAGTTATTCATCGTGCCATCCGAGCGACCAAAGGGATGAGTGGGTGTTTTTGGACATTCAAGCAATCCATATGATTTGTTCTTTGTCGAAGGACCATCGAATCTAGTAAATTGATGGTTCGGTGTCGGCGGGCACTCATTTCTTCCAAAGAAAGGAGTTTGTGTTAGTGGAATATTTGAAGTCTGAGAGTATTCAGGCATGTAAGAGTTACTAGCGAAATTATGATTCTGATTATGTTCGGACCTTCCAAAAGAGTGACTTGGTGTAGGAGGACATTCTGATCTTCCAAAAGGATGGCTGGGTGTAGGTGGACATTCGGCTCTTCCAAAATGATGGCTTGGCGTAGGTGGACAATCAGCCCTGCCAAAAACATGGCTAGGAGTTGGTGGACATTCGGCTCTCCCAAAAGAAAGAAGAGGTGTAGGTTGGCATTCAGATCTGCCAAAGGGGTGGCTGGGTGTAGGAGGACATTCGGTCCTTCCAAAGGAATGGCTAGGGGTAGGAGGGCATTCAGCTCTTCCAAATGAATGGCTTGGTGTAGAGGGACAATCAGTCCACGAGTGACTAGGTGTTGGAGGACACTCAGCTCTTCCAAACATATGACTTGGAGTTGGTGGACATTCGAGTCTGCCAAACGGCTGACTCGAAGTTGGTGGACCTTCGGCTCTTCCAAATGGATGGTTTGGTGTCGGTGGACATTCAGCCCTTCCAAACATGTAACCTGGCGTAGAAATATCATCAGTTCTCCCAAATATATTAGACTTCTCTGAAGGTATTATAGGAGTCTGTGGACGCATTTTTCCAGTACCATAATCACCGGTAAAGTTGCCGCCGTATCGTGCACTCTGAGACATGTCACTTGAGCTTTGCCTTAGCAATTCTGGCTTATCTCGCGCGTCTCTAGCCACTGAGGTTTCTCTGGTTTCACCCAAACCAAGCGACGGAACGTATACATGTTTGTTTTTTGGTTCGATGTCAAATGACTGATGATGAGGCATCGTAGCTGGACTTGAAGAGATATTCGAAAATACAGATCTTTGCATTCTGTCGGAATTAAGAGATCGTGGACTAGGACTTTGGCTGGATTGAATATCTCTTTTCATACGGGGATCAAATATTGGGGCTCGACTTGGACCTTTACTTTGGTCGGTTGGTATAGCAGGTTTTGTCTCATTACTCGATAGTCCTGCAACATTGCCGAATGGTAATGTAGGTATACTATTGTTTGGAGACAACATCGGCAAAGTTCTCATATCTACATCGGCTTTTGGAACTACCGGTACTGACTTCACTGGGTCCACTGGTATAATGACAGGAGGCGCCGATTTAACATTATTAACATCTTCACGATCAGGTGACTTTGGAGCGAGGTCGTTATGACCAAGGTCGTCATATAAATCAGCCGGTGTGATTAAGTCATCATCTGAACTATCATCGTTGAAAGACATCGTTGGTATGTTAAATCTTTCACATTCCTTCTCAGTTAATTTAAGACTAGATTTCTTATTCGAATCTTCTTTAGAATCTATTTGAGGAAAATAATGTACAATCGGATCCTTAATTTTTCTGTTGAATTCTTCAGTTTTCTGTTTATAGTTTTCAATAGATATTCTTTTTACTTTAGGTAAAATTTCTTTCGCACTCGCCACTTTATTTATTTTCGGTTGATGTAAATGTGGTGTTTCTTCTGCACCTGGTATTGTTATAGTCTCACTCAATATCTCGTTTTTGAGAGCTTGTAATATATCTATTTCCGATACTGTACTGCTAGTTGGTTTTTGTGGCATTGTTTTATCATGAAGTAATGGAATTTCAACAGATTTCTGCTCCATTTTCTCTAATTGTGCTTCAATAGATTCTGCTGGCTTAGCTTGGGTATCTTTATCAGGTCCGGATACTTCAGAATTAGTACTTTCAGTATTAGCATTAGGTTCAGTTTTACTTTCTTCTGTTTTATTTGTTTCTGATTCAAAACCATCAGCAATTGGTTTGTAAAAGTTTGCAGTATTTTTTACATTGTCTTTTATTGTATTTGATTCAGGTGTTGCTTGTTCTTCTGGCTTTTTATCATTGGTATCTTTATTTACTTCTTCACTGGCTAAAGCTTTGGTGTGAGAATCAATCGATATATTTGGAGTATCATTTTCAATACTTTTAGTTGCTGATGATTGTTCCGCTGTTATTGGCTGAGTTTTATCAACTTCTTTAGTTTCCGTGTCGTACATTTCTAATTCGGAAACGTCAGCAGTTTTGGGTAAATTTAAAGAATCAGTTTTAGGCTTATCAGAGTTTAACATAAGACATATCTGAATTTTACGCGACTTTTCTTTGTCTACTGCATCTTTTGGTTCATTTTCATCTTTAAGCACTAAGTTGCCACTCAAACTACCATACACGTTCTCAATAACTTCACTCTCGCTATCTGATAGTTCTCCTTCTTCGACTTCTTCTCTTACATTCTTCTTTTTAGATGTCGATGCTGTCTTCTTTTTGTAAGACTTTAATATTAAGTCAGATATGTCATCCCTGGCACCAGTTTTCTTCAACTCTGTTAATATTTGCTTTCGTAACTCCCTTAAAGTATCAATATCTACGTCACCATCTTTGCAATTGATGATTCTTGAGAATATATCTTTAGTATTTAATGTGCTTAAACTGTCTTCAGGCACATTCAATGTAATGTTTAGGCCTTTAGTAGATTTGCGTGTTGTCGATTCCTTGGATTTTTTTCTTTCTCTCTTATGGTATGAGGGGGAAGGTCTTCTAGGTGACCTTCGTGGTGATCGTCTACTGAATAGAGGCTTGTCTGGCGTGCCCTCAGATGAAGACCAGCATCGCGACGAAGTATCGGGTGAGACGAGCACTCGTGTGTAATTTCGTTTCGATGCTGAAGGTGGAGGCGATGACTTTTCCTGTTTAATTTTTGTTGGAGATCGAAGAGACGGGGACAACGATGGTTTGTTCGGTCTCCTTTGAAAAAGAGCTGGCTCTTTAGAACCAGCAGTACGCATTTCCTCTACTTCACCTCTACTCAAAATCTCTGGCAGTGTCTCTTCAGTCTTCACAACAGTCTTGAGTTTGCTTCTGACAGCTTCTAAGTCAGATTTTTCTTGGGCCGTAGGTGTATCTATAGCAAACCCAGGATCTGGTGCCTTTTTAGCAATTGGTTTAAAGTCCCTCTATAAAGAGAAAAAATAATTATGTAGTTGTAAATTCAATTAAAACTTAATTCAAGTGTACTTGTATTATAAATAAACAAACCTTTTCCATTTTGGTTGTGGCGTCTACTTTTCGGTACAAGTTAAGCAAAACCTGTTCACATTTGATTAAGTTCTCCATTTTCATTCTAAAAACAAAAATGTCATGGTTTAGTAATCAATCTTTAAGCATTATACAATGGTAGTGCATCATTAACAAAAAATCTATGTTGTGTTATCAGCCGTAGCAATTTCTTTAGTTAAACAGTAACTTTACAAATTCGTACTTTTGATATCACTTCTGCTTCTGACAAAAGCAACACCGAAAAGTACCTATTGCGAAAAAAAATCAAGCATATTTTACGTGGTAAGCATCACTCGTGTTTTTTTTTATTATTATCTAATTTTTTGGACTATAATTGTAACAAATCAACACAAACCCACAAACGTTACAAGTGTTTAAAGAACAAAAGCTTTTAAATGTACAAAGCAATAAGGTTTAAAATTAACTTTAATCACCTTTTCTTCTTGTCTAAAAGCAGGAGTCTTAATGATCTGATTTTATCGAGCTGCGCCTGCCGAGGGTTTGAGGGTCCAGTGCAGGCAGTCTCCAGCCTCCTGATCATATTCTCCAGCAATGGAATGTGCTGCTTCATCTCTTCGAACTTCCGTTCGTATTCCGGATCCATTTTTATGGCTGTAAAGAAAATCAAAGTTCAGTAAATTCTTTGTTGCTAATTTAAAACAAAACAAAGCTATTTCGTAATACGTCATTATTGGTGAGCGCAAACCATTCATACGAGTGCACGTTAAAAAAACTGTATAACTTAATGAGTAATGAAGTCCTTTTTTTTTTGAGGGGGGGAAATCATCCAATGACTTCTCCCGCCTTGGGTGAGGCGGGAGGAGTGTCAAACTCTTACTTATTAAAAACCACCCCGTTCCTACTCCTGCTTTGAGCCGGAGCCTCGGCAACCTTTTACGTTGTCCGCAGCTCGAGTAATGAAGTCCTACTACTAGTCTTCTTATCAATCTATATGAGTCATACTTTTTACGTCCCGTTATTAAATTAACCTTTTGCGCATGGCCTTATTTTATTACGATTTGCAACGGTTGGATCGACGACGTACAACCATTTGTATAATTGCTACAGAAAAGTTTTTAAAAATACACAAAATCTTATCCAATTAGTCGAAACGTAAGTCGAATAGTTAATTCATACGTTACAAAGTCCAAGATAAACCACAAAAATTACTAAAAAAAAAGACGAATTTAAAGAATTATAATTACAAAAACCTAAAATAAGAGCCGTAAAGGAACTAAAACCTATAAACAGTTTCATATCCGTTGAATCTGGTATTATTACTATCTCGAAGTAAATATCACGTCGCCTACATGATTCCGTGCCGATGCCGACTCAACTCAATAGGGATGATGGCGGGGTATGAAAATTAAAAATCTATTTAGTCCGTCAGTTACGTAATGACAAAATAGTACCGTAAATTTTTATTTTGGCAAAAAAAAATAACAATCTTAGATAAAACTAATCAAAGTATAGGACTGGGAGCGTACAAAATGTATGTAGAAGTGAAATCACGTGATATTTTAAAATAGTCTACAAGACGGACGGACGAATATAAAAATTAGTCATCTACCCTATTCAACTCCAACTGGTCACCGAGACGAGTCTGTCAGCACCTTCAACGAATAACCGTTGTTGTGATGTTAGTTTGTCAGTTTAGTAATTACTTGTTCTTACAAGTATGACAAAATTGCATCACGTTACATTAATATTTTTATTGTTTACCTAATTACATTAAGAAAATCTTTTTTATTTGCAAATAGATTCGATACAATTATTTTTTAATTAGTAATAGGTACATAAGCCAACTAAATGTCATTACCTAATAGTTTTAAAGTCACCGAAAATAACGTAAAAAAATACCGCCCAACAAAGATAACAATAAAATAACGTAAAACTCAACAGCTTAACCAACCAATCAGAACGCCGACCGAGCTGTCGTTTCGATTACATACTTTAAACGTAAACCTCAACGTAAAATTCATACTATGGATTACAGTATTCAACATATGAGACAATTGTCTCACAGCTGGCGAGGGGAAGCGACCAAAGTCCTCTTCACACGCTCCAATATCCGGATATTGGGTGCCGGGTTGAAGCGATGAAAAGAAGTCATTTGCATTCGTTTTCAGATGCACACAGCGAAACATTGAATTATACAAAACCAGTTTATCATGGCCTCAGTTTGTGTGATCTTTCCGCACATTCGTCGGTCAGTTTCTACTGATTTTTCATAGCTTCATGTGTACTTGTGTAGGTAGCTGGCTGCACCACATTCAATGCCGGATATCCAGCCTTCCGGCATCCGGAACGTGTGAAGAGACACTCTCGACTTCTCGCTTAGAACGTTCAATAGTTATAAAGTCCTGGCACGAATGATAGTCAGATTTTGATTTTCAGTTATTTCTAGATATATCCATAATTACATAAAAGAATGTGTTGCTAATGAAATAAAAAGCAGTGAGGAAAACACAATAATTATACAGTGTAAGGTCGTGGCACGAACGATAGCCAGATTTGACCTTTGCACATAATCAAGTTTTTCCAGAATATGACGTTTGCACATAGTCAGTCGCAGTTAACACCAACTAGTCAGTCACAGAGTCAAAGGTTGGTCAGAAGTTGTTGAATTTCCAAGTGTTCATACTATCTATTGTCTCACGACGAAGATGATGTTCATTTTACTTTATTTAGATTATTATATTGTTATATATCCGTAGATCTGAAGAAAATCTTAGTTTCAATACTATCTTGTACACAGTCACACTCTTTCTTGCCGTTTCTCAGCTGTTTCTAGTATTTAGCTCTACACGCTTCTCGGTCTTCATTAGCTCTGGGACAATGGCAGTCCAGAATGCATCAACACTTTCACTGATTTCAGCAAGAACTTGTGGCAATTAATGAAATTACAATAGTTGATGAAATATAATAAACACAAACGAGATATACTTGGCAAACGCGAATCCAACTCACAAACTACAAAAAAAAATCTTTAGGTATTCCCCAAATCTCAGTCTACTACTTCGTATTAATGACAAGTGTATGTATACGTAGTATAAGACAAACAAATGATTCATTATTCGTATCAAATTAAGTATCTAGAAATATCAGTTTCTTAAAAATAGTGCTAGGTATCAATTTCTACGCAGATTAATATCAATGGCACGCTTCCGATTACCAAAACGATTGATTGATTTGATTTTATGAGAGTTGAACTTCTTGAAGTCTCGGTAAGATTATCGTTTAAATAAAAACAATGTGATGAATTAAAAATAAATTGGTACCCCTAGACAGACAGACATTCAGACTTCCCAGTCTGAAAAGTTTAATAATAATTCCGAGAAACGGTATATTGCGGAGGGGAGCAATTAAAGACAACCCCAACCTACTTAAACCAGGTCAGCAAGAAAGGGGACTTATAATGGACGTCTTCATCGTGTGACCTGCTTTGTGATGATCGGAATATCGGTCATTTACATTGAAATTTTATTTTACTTTACTTTAGTATGAAACAAAATCAATACATTTTAAATCTATTCCCGCAGAACGTAATATTCAATTTCCAAGAACTGCAATATTACATTTCTCTACCCGATCGTGACGTGATTTTATCCATTAACGTTGTCTTCAGACCACTGGTTTATACTCGGTATTTTTTTTTTTACTTTGACCTATGCTAGGATTTTGTCGTGGGTGCATGACACCCAGACCCGAATCAACAATTTGTGGATCATACAAAGAGTTACACGGCAACCAATTGCCCAGCCATCGCGACAACCGTGCAGGTAAATAATATTAAATAAAATAAAAAACAAGTATAACGTAGTGGTATTTGGTACCAAAACCCGGAAACGGCAGAAGTAATTTAGATTTTTATAAATAAGTCAAATTCAGGAGATGTTTATGAATATAAAAATTAAAAAATCCTGATTAATCCAAAAATAGGAAACAAACCTACAAATTACTAGCCCTATTTAACGACAAAGAGGGCTCAACCGCAAACTCAGGCGAGTGTTATTGTATAAAGAAAAGTTTCGCATACAGTAAACACACCACAGTTTACACATACCACACACAAGTTCATACTTGCTTATAATGTCTTCCACCTAATAATTTTTTAAATGTTTAAATAATATCTACATTGACGCACTAACAAGAGACACCACGTGAGCACTCGCTTACCTATCAAACGTAAATCGCAACAGTCACGAAGAGAGCTGACGTAAGAATTACGTATTATCATTATGAATATGTCATCATGGCACACTTATAGCACGAACTGACAGCACTGTTTATTTATATACAAAACACAAGTCGTTTGAGTAGCAGAATGTGCTAAACTCGGAAACTGCTGGTTCAAATTCGATAGAGTTAAAGACTATCAGTTACGAACTTACGATGAAAAGGAATAGAGCAGGTTAAACCGCGAGGAAGTACTAGTATTTTATTATTAAATAACTACTTCTATTACATACCAAAATCTTTCTATTTATAAATACATTCAGTAATTTATAATTCGAATTGATTTTGATTCTAAAGTGCATTCAAATGCATGTGAAAATCCAAAATGCCACTAGTTATCTCCAGATCAAATCAAGTAAATGCTAAATATACAGTAAGCTTTAATTGAGACTACATTAGTTGGCTATTGTTATTTCATTATTTCAACTGATACTTCGATTGTAAGACAGATGAGCAACAATACATGTCATCATGCTGCTAATAGGTACCTCCAGTTTACCGACACCACGAGAAGAGAATTAAAATACTCGTGATCCGAAGATCGAAAGAACAGAAACACAAGTTAAAAACGAATTGAATAACTGTTTGATGAGGAACTCGACTAGTTTCAAGTCACGTTAGGAGCTCGTATCCATCAGCAGCATTGAATTAGACCCCGTTCCACACGAAACTTCTAACATTAAAACGAGCTTAAAAGTTATAAATTACACTTTTTTTGGAAACACAAATCTTGAAAGATACTGGTGCATGGTGTGGTGCTTCATAATAGCACTGAGAGTAGAATGCGAAATTGGAGAACTCAGCAATCTTGACCGAACTTGTGTAGACAACAATATAAATTGTAACGTTACATCAAGTTACAAGTCAAACGTGTTGTTTCAAAACATCGACAACATACCTAATCACGTCTTGTAGCAGCTTTTAGACTAACATGTAGCCTAAAATGTTATTTAAAGATAAAACTTGACAATCCTGTTCAATGAGTCTCCAAAGTTGAACCGAATTCAAAGGAAGCTTCATCGGTGATATCCGATTTTTCGTAAACATTATTGCTGCAAAGTAAAACAAATACGGGTAACTACTTATGTGACACTAAAGGAACTGATTTAAGATAATAAGAGTACTTGTAATTGTAATAAAATAGGTACACATGAACAAACCTATAGAACCGTTTCACATAAAGCCCACATAAGCCAAAGGATAAATCGAGATTTAGCACTAACGGAATATGTAGTACTAAAACCTCACCGAAAATTATACAAATCTATAAATAGATTTGCTATGTGATGAAATCTCAACTTTCTGATCAACTTGGAAACCAAATGTACTAAATGTGAAGTACTAAATACCAACGACCCCTCCGGAAATGCAAGCAGCACTGTGAAGTGGCATGGACCAGGGATAGGTGTTGAATGAACGAACTGGTGAAATGAACCGTCGACGTACCGTAGACGAATCGACTGGTTCACGGATCTATCGACTGGTTCACCGTCGACCGTCGCTAGGTCGTGTCGACTTGTTCGTGAACGTAGCGTACAACAAAGTCATCTTGAACCTTGACCTATTCGAAGAATTCAACTGGTCATTCGACTACTCGATAATCGAAAAAGAACGGTTTAGTTTCGCTTCCGCTAAAAACGTGGACAACCCATCCTTAGTATGAACTGCATCGTACTAGCACACTTCAATAGTAGCGACATCTAGCGCGTTGAGCACGCAACATATCACCAAAAATAAACACAGCACTTATCACCATAAATACACGACAGGTTTGCTAATCCGTGAAGGTTATGTGTTTATTTTCACTTTATTCTATTCTCTCGCACATGTTCCAACGAAAGAGATGAACCCAAAAGTGGAGGTTATTGCTAGAAACAAAACCTCAATATTACCTAGGTACTTTGTCTAAACTATTCACTCTGCGATCAGCCGCAACAACAAACTCCAGGTTCAGCCAACTCTAGTGGTCACTTCATCGACAATACCATCGAAATCACCGCAACGAACACAAGACACGAAAAAAATTAAGTAACTAAATGCCTTTTATATCTAAAATGTGATATTTTTCAAAATATTCTTAAATCGTCTCTTTCTCTTTAAGTTCACACGACACAACGACGGCCAATAGAAAAATACCACAACTACGCGTCACACGCGAGTCTAAAAACAAAAATATTGTCTATGGTCAAGCTGAGCCTAGGGCTGTCAATCTTAACATTATTGTAAGGAATTGTTATTTATTTTGGCTAAACAAACTTTATACTTTATCGTCAAAATAATATGCAAAGATACATTTCTTTTTTCGATTTATAAATATTTCCGATTAATTTTTTTCGATATCGATATATGGAATATCGAGAAAGTAGGAACCGTAAACCAAAATCAAATATAATAATATTCCAATGGAAATAATTGCTGATTTCATAAATTCAAATGAAACATTTCGTTAAAAATCTGGCAACTTTAGTCAAAAACACGAATACCTAGACAGTTCTTGAGATGATGCACACGTAAATTATTTCAAAGTACTAATCCGAAATAGAGACATACTTTTTCAATTAGCTACATATTATTCAATCATAATGGCTAAAAAAATTTTTAAGAAAAAGTAATTGATGTGGTATCCCTGATCCCTACCTATATGGAGGAGGTTATTGTTTACTTTAAATACCTAAATTCCCGATACGAATTATTTAAAATAATTTTCGGAAGTATATAAACTTCCTTTCTTCAATGGAATACATATTTATTAAAAACTAGCAAACCCGGCGAACTTCGTTTCGCCACTAATGATTTTTCCTGTTTTCCCGCTTTTCTCTTGAATTTTCCTGAATTTTCTTTGCTATAAACCTCACGGAGCCCGAGACCTTTACAACGAATGCAAAACCGTGGAAATCGGTTCGTGCGTTCTGGAGTTATAGCGTCAGGAAGGAAAACCCGACTTATTTTTATATTATAGAATATATGCGTTTGACATAAGACACGTAAGACGTCTTCGATCGATTTCAACAGAACATTTAAATAAAATCACTACTAAATTGTAGCATTTCGTATACAAAAAGGCATACGAATGCAAATAAGTAGCTAAAATACCAAAGGTGACCAGATATTTTCCACGCGAATAAAATAATAATGAAGGTTAATGACCTACCTTCTATTCAATCAAATGCTACGCACAGAATAATGGAATCAAATCACTCATTAGATATAACTAAATGTTTTTATGTTTTATTTAATATAAATTGAAGAACAGTATCACGCGCACACTATCTTCTATAATCCACTGGTATTCTTGCAACAAAAAGGCGTCGCCACGCACCACAGCATTGTTCGCCCTTGTGAACGACCAACGTCCCCTTCGTTTCATGCCATCGCAAGAAATGAACGCGGAACGCGCTAAACAAAATGGCGACCGTCCGCAACTCATGCCAAAGAAGAATCAATTAAAGAACTGACCTTTTTATTATTCTACTATTGGTAGATGTGATTTCATTTTTAATATTTAAGATTTTATAATTTATTTTGATTTATTTAGTACTACAGTATAATTATCATTTTTTTAATGTTAGTTTTGGATATTTTTTACGTAAGTATACCAACTAAACGGAACTTGTGCCCATGCAGTGGTTTTAACGTCATATCCTATTGCGATATCTATGTTCTATGAATAAATGTAATGAAGTAAAATAAAATCACGATCGATTGCATCAAGCTCTTCTAAATATGTGCCCTGATTTTTAAGTGACGTAAAATACCTATGTAGGCATTTTATTTATACGTAAGTATTATCTATCTCCAACATACCTTATTATCCAAGACATTTTAATACGTATACGGCCGATGGCCAATCTTGATCCGCTTGAGCAGCTAATAAATAGCAAAAAATATAATTAGGTAGGTGTCAGTCTTATTTTTAAGTGTTCCGTATACTAATGTAAATACTTACAATGTCTAACATATGGACATAATAAGAGGCTAGCTTAACCGTAGCACCTATTTTGTTATTAACCTATTTTCGCTATCATCACCACGTTATCTATTAGAATCGTCATTTATTATAAAAGTAGGTACGTAATTTCACAGTATGCGACACACTTGAACGTCATTCACAGGCCTGTATGACCCTAAAGTTTTATAGAAATGTACGCGACGCCATCATGCATGAGTTATTATAACGCGTATCATTTGGCCAGATTACGTATTCAAAGAAGCACTACTAACCTTGGTAAAAAACAATATAAAAATCAACGATCTTAAACTTCTTTAACGTACACTCCTTCGGGAAATACTCATGTTGTGTAAATGCAGTAAGTAATATGCATTAACACCGGACTAGTTTTAGATTCCTGTTTTTCTTTGTTCGTCTCTCGGGCGCGGATGGCGACTGCTGGCGGGCTAGTAGCAGCGACGCAAGGACGGCGACCCACGCCCCTCCGGTGCGCGACTAGGGCTCCACCAACGTTGAAATTTAATCATTCGACGGACGGCCGTCACTGCGGCACACTGTCTGTGTTACTCGTTCGCCCAGCTCCGCTATTGTGTAATGTGTTACTCTGCGGTCCGCCACGTCGCCATTAGCTACATTTTGTGCACACTGTGACTCGTTGTAAACAATTGACACGTTCTCGAATATTCGCAAGTAACTTTCGTGACGTCGTTTGTTTTGTCGTCAACCAGTCCGATCCGAAACAAATTGTTAATGGTATCAATGTCTATTCTGCGCAGTCTGCAGTCCTTGCGCGGGCATTAAAAAGACAGGAATGTGTGTCACTTGTCATACAATGTAAAAGGATAAAGAAACACGGAATATTTTCGTCAAAATATTAACCCGCGTCTAAAGAAAACTGTGATTATTATAACTTAAGTGATTGTTCAATAGATTTTTATTCGAAAGGTTGACGTTTTAGATAAAGATATAAAACCGCGTGCAAATATCAAGACTATGTTATCTCAAATATTTCGTGCCGAACTCGAAATAGTTCCGTTTATTCGCGTTACGACATAAAATAGGCAAATATTTACAGTGTGCGCAAAATTAGCTTTAATATTTTACATGGAACGGCTATGGACAGGATATTTACTTACCCTATTATAGAAATCTAATTCCTAATACCTATTTATTAGATACATTATCGAAAATGGAAGGTAAGATTATTGAAGGATGCCGCTAAGTTCTTGAAAATGTACCAGCCAAACTGAAATATGCACCCAGTACACTTATGAATGGTGTACTCGCTTGAATGTTCTACAATGTGAAGAATTTGTTGGTCTAACAATAGTCCCCAACAATAGTTAGTACCTACAACAAAGAATAAATAACTAGTATGCTGGTAGGCTGTCCGTGTGTCTAAAATTGTACGCTACCTGTGGCGATTCGTTTGTTTTGCCTTCTCCAAAATCTACCTGCGTGAAAGGTTTCGCTTCCGCAGAACATTTCCTGCCTACAGCAATTACTGGTCAATGTTATTCATACTAAAGTAGGTTTATAATCATTCAATTGGTGACCAGTTGTATGAATGAAACCAAACAACGTTGTATTATTATCATGGGTGAGCAAGTGGAGTTTAGGTAACCTAAAATAATTATTTTTCCCTATTTATTATACGGCCGAAACTTACGGAAAATGTACGTTGAAATACTCGAACAAGACGGAAGAAATAGGGACAAGTCGGCTCCACAGTTGTTTATATTTCATTAAGTTAGGTACTTTTTATATGGTGTCGTACTAATTCAGATATGTAGGTACCTAGTTATTAGAATCTCATTTACCTAAGTTTTAATGTCTGAGCCTATGGAATCAATAGGTTGGTATCGTATATACTTAATAAATAGTAATAATCATTACTAAATGTATGCTTAGAAGAAATAAGATAGTACTAGTAGATGTGTATAGGAAAGTAGATGCATTATTTTCTAATCTAGTTGGTTTAGTAACTAGACAAACCACTAAAAGTGTCATAGTTTCACATCAATTTTGCATAATAATTCACTTAGGTACACTTATTTACATTATTGCTAAAGTTTTGAGTAACAAGTAAAAAATAAGGTAGGAGGACTAGGAAATTCAGGTAGGTTACAGCCATATATTTCTAAATATCGAGCTTTGTGATCATACATTTGCCCCGCCGAATACCTCTTTGCATCTTCACGACTGCAGCTGCTAACCGGAGCTGCGGACCTTGCGCCGGGGCTTCCTTATTGTCGGGAGAAGTAATTTGATGATGTTCCCCCCTCAAAAAAAAAAGATTCATTTCAACAATTAATTCATAAACAGGCACTTTTGTAATGACGAAATTGTATCTGCAACACTGCTTTTCTGGGAACAAAAGAAATGTCATGAAGATGTTTCCATCTTTGCTGTATCAGGGAAATTAATTCGTATTCAGCAAACAAACCAGTAATGAAGTATTAATCGGGTCACGTTACTGTGGGCGGTTGCAATGACTCATTTGTGATGGGCATAACATTCCTACTGATAGGTAAAGTACCACCTACTACCTACCTATTAATAGAGATAGGAAAATAACCGAGTAGTTTGATAAATAGGATTTCACTGCGTTAAAATAATTTCTTATTTTGCTACATTCTTCTCAAACATTAGACTTTCATATAGAATTATTATTAAGCATAAATGCTTTAAAAACAGCCTATCAACACATAGGTTTTGTGCCACGACCTATCAAATTCCACATATTTATTAGGTGCAACGTTTTAGTAAATCCAAGTACCTTTTAGATACAATACGACAAAATGAATTCAGAAATCTAGTTTGGCTAAGGTACAAAGCGCAAAGAAGAGTAAAATTCAGTAGCACAACACAATTACTACATTTGTGAATTCGATTTAATAATTGGTTGCCATGCCAGAGTTGCTGTTTCGACCAAACAATATCTCGTAGGCATTGACAGTAAAACCAAAGCCTCGTATCAACAAGCTGACAAATGACGCTCAACGTTGCACAACATCACGTGGTTTGGTGGCAGTGCACCAGTCAATTGATGATTGTTCCCCCTCAAAAAAAAAAAGGTTCTTTTGTACTTCTGTACCCTTAGTACGAGTTTGCTTTACTTGTAGTAATCGAAACGAGAGCGCGTTCGGCGGTCTGATTGGTTGGTTTATTCGAGCCGGTATACTAACGGTAGTGATCAAACTTCGCATGTTGCATTGTTCATCCGACGCTGTGTCGATGTTTTCCTCCATTTTTTATTAATTTTGGACGTTTCACTGATCATGGCCACAAGAAGTAATCATAAGCAAACGAAATCACGTTAAAAAGAAATAAATGTAAGGTTTCCGAAAGATTTTCCTGTTATTCATTCATCTCAACGAGCAAACTTGTTTGGCCAGATGCATGAATGTATTCGATGGACGCTAAAATATGCAAGAGTTGTAGTGAGTTTTTTTTAAGGGGGGAAAATTATCTAATGACTTCTCTCGCCTTGAGCGAGGCGAGAGAGAGAGTGTCAGACTCTTACTGACTAAAACTACCACCGCGTTCCTACTCCTGGTTTTCGAGCCGGAGCCCCGGTAACCCGCTAGACAGTCCGTAGATCCGGGAGGGTCGTAGTGGGTGGCGCTCCTTAGTTTCTGCTCAGCCACATATGATACAGGCGTGGCGTGAGTACACATCTTCTGCCGAATGTAAAATGGGAATAATTCTTAATTGAAAAAAGAACTTTATTTTTAAACGCAGTGGGTGAGGATGTCAGATGGGGCCCAGTAGGGCTGATGCCTGATCCGGAGCTGCGGACTACGTAAAAGGTTACCGGGGCTCCGGCTCAAAGCAGGAGAAGGAACGGGGTGGTTTTTAGTCAGTAAGAGTCTGACACTCCCTCCCGCCTCACCCAAGGCGGGAGAAGTCATAGGATGATTTTCCCCCCTCAAAAAAAAAAAAAGTGGGTGAGGATGAATTACATATTATATTGTCATTATTTTAGGAGCTGTCTTAATCGCACAGAAAATTATTAAGTAAAGAATAATACACATTTATTTATTGACATCGAATCGAGGTTTCTCGCATCTACAATAGGAAGTTAAGAGCTGTACCTACAATTGTGGAACAAAAATAAAAACTCATTTATGTACTTCCAGGAAAAACACTTCTGGATGCTAGAAAATGATCGAAGACGGAATTAACATACTTCAGTAGATGATAAAGTCGCTCTTAACTCAACATACATAGCCAGTCGCTACAAAAAACATACATAACCAGTATACACATTCCGGAACTGCGAACAATCTAACGGGTTACCGGGGTTCTGGCTGAAAGCAGGCGTAGTGGTGGTTTTTTTAGTCAGAAATAAGGCGGGAGAAGTTAATAGACAATTCCTCCCCCTCCCTGAAAAAGGCCGATATCACATCATGAGTGTCGTGCGGAGATTAGAGCATTCATCACCACGCTTTCTTAAAGCGCATTGGCGATTTCAAACTTATGTCCAAGTTCCCTCACTATTTTTCCTCCAACATAATATGTTCAGATTTAATACTTTAAAGCTTGTCTGCGTTTGTCCAATGAGCTTCAAATTCAATCATATTCACTTGCTGCATCCCAAACAACCTGCCATAAACATGAAACTTCCTTTAATTAAAATCAACAAGTTGTTGTAAACAATTAATTAAAAAAACGCGCCATTTGCATTATCCAACTTAACAAAATTTACCAAAGACCATGAAATTAACAAACTACAGGAAAACAAATACCTAAAGTGCATAAAGAATATAATAGAAAATATAATTAGTATCTAAAGAGTTGCCAAGTGTCGCTCGCCAGTCGAGGAACTACAAAATAAACGCTGTGCCTGGCAGTGGTATCGTCCGTTTATATACATGCATACATAATACACTTATCAAGCAGTTGTATATCTATCTACTAAAAGCTATTTCTGTATCGACCGTCGTGTGGCTCCAACTGCGCATGCCTGTATGACGACATCCAATTCTGCCGTATACTGCGTCGAGAGAGCGGCGGTTCAGTGCGCTTGGAACCAACGCAGGGGACGGGCGCGTCGCTCTTTCAATAAATTCTCTCCATAGTTTCACATCGTACTTTCACTAAGTGTATGTAAACAGGATAGTTTTAACTATTTATATACAAGAAGTATCGTTTTGCGGTTATTTAAATGAATATTTTTTTAGTTTTGTCATATCTTTCGCGGTTTTAATCGATAGGCAGTGATTTTAATTGTTTTTTTTTATTAAGTTTGTGTGATTTGAGGTAAATGTTACTATATACATGTAAGAAACCTTGGAAAATGTATGAAATTGCTCCTGTGTAATTTTATTACTGCGTATGACTTATCGACGTCCCACAGTGTATTCGTAAGCGACCACCAAGGCCAGTAGCGCGATAAACAAGTGATTTTCCTTATCATGTACTTCATAAATTTTCATCTTCAGTAAAGTAACTAAAATACAAAAAAGTAGCATATTAATATAACATTATGGACGTAAATCGTAAAATTTAATACCGCGTTTGTGTATAACTATTGTTATTGCGATAATAACAGGAAAATGGTTATCATAAAATACAATTTTGCCTTCATGGCTTGTGTTTATTATTTTTAACACTTATATTGAAGTGTAATCAGGAATAATAAATAAAATATATTTGGTTTATTATTATATTCCGGTAATTTCGGGTGACTATAGCTCGCTGGGGGTAACTTTGACCCAAATAGGACCAGAAAAAAGCGTATATTAGTTTTTTATTGGCCTAAAAGTTTGGGTCAAAGTTGCCCTAACGTTGCCCAAAGAAAGCCTATGCTACAGTTACTATACTGAGTAGTTTGCTCAACAATATACATAATTATAACTTCCTCCAAACCATTTGTGTTCATACAATTGTGTAACCGCTCTATATTTGTTACATTGTGATGTTGGTGTGCTAATTACATTTTAGTTATCACTGTAACAACAAGGATCTGTGTGCATAGTGTCTAACCAGAATCATTTAATGTTTACTTTAACTATTCCTTAGCAACGATTTTGTCTCGACAAACAATTGCTAAGGACTGGTAATGGCATGAGTAATTAATCATTAAATGACCAACATTTTCTTTTTTGCTTATCTATTTCTGTATTTAGTCTTTATACAGACATTGCGACATAGACCCTGATCTACCTACTTTTATAAAAATATACGCGAACAAACAATGTCTTTTCTTACAGACTGCTGGCTTAATAAATAAAGATAATTTTGATAAATCCTGTTGTTTTTATTGTGCTTTTAATAGCATAATGTTTATTGCATTTCATTTCTTTGTTTAGCTATCTGCTGCGTTGATAAATTGAATAATTACATACCTAGATAAAAATGGAAGACATATTCTTGGTTTGGGAGACTCGACATGCAGAGAAAATCAAGATATCAAGATCCATCTGAAAATTATCATCAAATTGGTTGAATGGAGTAGTTTTTCGACATGTTAGAGGTATAGAGGAGCAATGAAACGATTGGAAACTTTCAATTTTTTCTTTAATCAATAATTTAAAGCTTACAGACATTCTCGTGTTGTTACAAGTAAGCGTGGGCACTGCCGTGCCGCCGTGCTATCGCCACGGCTCACAATCCCGTTCAACTGAAATTTCGCCACTAAACCACTAAGTTGGTACCCCGGTGCCGGCAGGGGCACATTTCATGCGCCGCTCTCGGCACCGAGTCCCCTCACAAATAAAAATCATATCCATTCATGATTAGAGTATTATACTTTCAAATCCGTCTCAAAATGTCATCAAAATGTGTTGAAACCTGCGCTATACGACCAGTGCTCGCGTTCAGACGGACGCCCGTACTCCTACTATACATATATATTTTGATACTTGTACAACATAGTCACTATACATAAATAAACATTTCCCACATTGTATCTTTTAAATAAATCCGTAAACTTTCATTTTATTTTGTCCGCTCTGAACAATACATGTTACTGGTCTTTAAAACTGGGTTTTTTATATTTAATTCATTTATTAAAAGGCATAGGCGTTATGTACGTAGTATAATTGCTTGAGTTTCCAACAAAGAGATTGACATGCACTTTCTGGACGGTAATACTCTACATTTGTCGTAAGGGCGTACACAGGGAAGAATGGAGCGACAGGTCTGCAGTACTGGCTGCAGTATACCACGTCTGTGTACGCTCCTACCGTGCGGCTATCCGAAATGATAATTGACATGCATCTAGCTCAGGTCTCAATGATGAAAAAAAGAATCGCTAAAATCGCACGCGAATCGTAAAATTCATAAAAAAATATATTCAAGGAATTATAAACACAAATGCTTATTTTCTTTTTTCGTTAACACTTGTGCCAAATTCCAAAATCGTATTACAAAATGAAATCGCGATTCGGAACTAAAACGGTCGCCCTAACATTGTCCGTTCGCCGCACGCCGAGTACAGCCGCGGGGAACGACACGACAGACATGTATTACTTTATCAACGAAAATCCTTCTCCTCACATAAACGACGTAGTAACAAAAATGCTTACAAACACAACCGTAGACATACGTATACACACATACACACACCTCTCACACATCCGTCCACTCTGCATCTCAACCGGCCCGACGCGGTCGCGGCGCAAGAAGTACACAACGAAATGAGGTCACATGCAGTTAGCTGGGTGCCTCCCACCCCGCGCCCTACGTCGTGTCATGGAGGGAGACACGGCTCCATCGCGGCCGAGTCAGTGAGGGAGCTGACGGCGACAAAATAATCATTAGGGGAAACAGTCAAGACAAATGAATACATCAAAATGTTAACTCGCCGTCAGCTGCCACCTCGTGTCAACACTAGTCCTGTCCAATACACAATTTGAAGGGAACATTGACTTATTGTATCGAAGGTTTTAAAAGGTTTGAGATTTTTACAACAAAGGTTTAAAGTTGCGGACGTTTTAATGAATTTCAATATTTCTACTGACAGGCAGAATCAGGTCTTACGATATACGTTTAAACTATTTCCTACAATATTTACTTCTGTTCTTGACAGTGAACATAATTTCGATGTTCCAATACATTTGGGTACTTTAACAGATATTCCAAGCATGATTTTGTATAATTCCAATGTTCCAAATGTAATCAAACGTGTGAAGTCTGCACGGGCCAAAACAATCAGATCTAAATCTCGAACAGAACGTCGGACTATGTCTGGATAATTTATCGAATAATTTAGTAATCGATACGACGCAATCTTTCGTCCATACATTTACGTTATTTTTGCGCACGATACGAGTACTCTCTTATACATTTCCTCTCGTTTTATACAAAGGATTATGACTATATTATTCTAAAGGGAGTCGAGGGTTATTGCTAGACGGGCGGGGCGCGTTCAGTTGTGCACGGGCGGCGCGTGGTGGTGGCGCTCCAGGTCCTCGAGGCACAGCGCGTTGGGCACGTGCACGGACGGCAGCTTGCCGGCCGACGCGCGCGCCAGCAGCTCGGGCGAGAACCAGCGCGCCAGCTGGTTGTCGCCGCCGCCCGTGCCGCCGCCGCCGCCCAGCTCGCCGAAGTTGCCTGCCGACAACCACACTCACTTACCCATAGGCTCTAACTACTGACATGTTGTCAATCTACCATCGAATAGGATTTGCGACTAGCCAATAGTTATCCTAAACTTAAATAGAATGTAAGTATTCAATCTGAGAATTGAAGAACAAACTGTAAATTGCTGAACAATAGCTGTAAAATAGTTAGTATCCAATTGAAATCAACATTCCTGGACTAATTTAAACAAAATATAACTTTAGTTGAACAGTGATTACAAGACGGACTCACCATTGAGACTCCTCTGGTGTGACTGGATGAGCAGCTTGTGAAGGGAAGTGCCGCCAGCCATGCCGCGAGCCATGTTGTTCATATTGTTGTACTGCAAACGATACAAAACAAATTATTACTTAACAATTTAAACGCCATGGAAACAAAATAGACCGGTGTTAGCTAAAGATAAGGCCTTTAACATATTTTTGTTGGCAGTCAGTCTTACGCCCGAATACTCAAATGGTACTCAATTTTAAGTTGTACTTAAATATCGTGCTATCTCTGTCATTTTATAAAGAATTAGCTACTTCCGCGCGGTTTCACCCGTTCTGCTTGGTTCCTATTGATCATAGCGTGATGTTTTGTAGCCTATAGCCTTCCTCGATAAATGCACTACCCAACACAAAAAGAATAATTCAAATCGGACCAGTAGTTCTGGAGATTAGCACGTTCAAACAAACAAACAAACTCTTTCAGCTTTATAATATTAGTATAGATTGATAGTGACAGTACTATACTTAAGAGCATCTTAAAATTGAGTAGCGTTTGAGTATTCGGGCAATAATATATCTAGATTTCATTAACATAATGTTGAATTGTTAACTATACGATTATAAAGATTTCATCAAACACTATACAATATATAATAATCATCATTGAAACTCAAGGAAACAAGTAAATAGGAATTAGAATATTAATAAATTGTCCATATTAATAAGAATAAGGAATGTAAACAAAGATGTACTTACAGAGTTAGGTACTTGTTGCCTCTGTGGCGGATGTGGGAACGGTCGCACTGAACCCAGCATTTGCTGTAACCAGACAACAAACATTTCGTTTTGTATTTATTTCATTAAACATAAGTGACCCTTTGTACTGCCTTCTGCCTAATAATAGGACAGCACTACATAGGTAGGTATAGGATTTTGATATGTGCTCGTTTAAGGTGAATGTTCCGATCGCCTTTTCATACATTTTTCGTTCGCGGTTTACTCTCCGCACGTAAACACTTTTTGCACAAAACTAATCACTTTATCACTTTTGTACGGTCAAGAATCTGCATATAACTTTTTGGTAAATAATTCGCATTATATATGGAGAAAAACAGTCTTGAAAACCGTGAAAAATTTGGCATTTCTTTTACTAGTGTTAGTGCAATTTGACAATTTGACACGCTAGATGGCGTGCGCCCGATAATGTAAATTTGAAGAATCATTACTAATTTTATAACAATGGTTTTCATTAAAAAACATTACAATAATTTAAAACTAACTATCGTAAACGAAAATATAAAACATTGTGGTCGTGTGTGAAAAAAATGTTAGCGTTAGTTATTATTATTGTCACTGGCAACAATAAAAATTTTTAAATTCGTTCGTAGACAAAATACGATGTTGCCGTTCCGTCGAACATGACCTTTGACACGTTGCCAAACTTATTTAGTACCATCAGATGGTTGACTTGAAATAAAATACATTTCGAAGAGTTTGCGTAGCATTACGCTAGGCTTTACGCGCGGAATTTCTTGTATGTTTTTGATCAATGAAAATTCATTGATTCGAAGTAATATTTCTTGTATGTATTTCTTTCCAATTTAATATGATTATTGCAAAGTATTGTAGTATATGTTGTTTATAAGTAAGTAATTTTATTTCAAAATAAAAATACCTACCAACTAATAAATATTAGCAAGTTAGCCCGTGAGTTTAGCTGGCTATTACAAACTAAAATCCTCATATTAGAAATCACCGATCGATATTATATTGTTTTCTCAGATTAGTAATACAAATAACTTTGGACGGACAAACATTAGTATTATTTGTCACATTATATTGCGTCTGCTACATGAATCCCGCGCGTTCCGATACACTCAAAATCAGTTGAACGGACGGTAAAACAAGTATCTTTAAATTTCTAATGTTATAGTAAATAGAGTATAATTATGTAATATGATTTTATGATTTTATTATGGTTGTTCTGCAGCGATTTTTCAATTGATGTTATATCATAATTTGGGTAAGTAAAATTTTATTGCCATAATTTTTCTGAATTTCGGAACGTATTTAATAAATTCTGTTTTATCTATGGTATGAATATTTACTTTGCAATAATTTTCATGACATGAGACTACATTTTGCTGCAATTACAAGCGATTTGATCTGGTTTTGTTATAATTTCGTTTCAATTTTATGCGAATAGGTACTGAGTTTATAAAAGTAACACAATAGTCTTGTATATAATTAGTTTTTGTGTATTTCGGATTCCGTTTACATCTAGGTACCTACTATGTCGGGGTCCTACGAGAAAGCTGGCGTATCAACCCCACGAATATTCAGGCGCCCGTAAATCGTCAAAACGAGTGAAAAGCGCATTCAGTTGGATACATGTGGACGACAAGATAGTAAACCTGTAAATTATAACTCAAGTTGTGGCCAGCTTCATTGTAAACAAACTTTAGTTTTCAAGTACGTATAGAGTCATCAGTTGTTGAGCCATCTACATGTAAACTTAGAACTCTTTTAGTAATATGCGTTTCATCCCTCTTCTTCACATGACCATACCAAGAAAAACGATTTCCTTTCAATTTTGCTCTATCATTGGATAATAATGTTCTAGTTATGAACAAAAAGCATGAATATTACTATCAAGTAAATTCTATTGCATGTCCACTTTATAATTTATTTTAGCATCTTCTTACTATAATATTAAATCTATTTCAGGTTCAAGGACAAATGCGTGTCAGTAACATGGATAAATGCTACTTCATATGTTTTATTTCAGTCAATGAACCTTTGACTGTTATAGAAGTTTGTCGAGATAATATAATGACTTTATCAGCAATATGATGCCAAAGTTAATACACTTTTTTAAAACATGTA
The DNA here is from genome assembly GCF_023101765.2 of Spodoptera frugiperda. NCBI lineage: Eukaryota > Metazoa > Arthropoda > Insecta > Lepidoptera > Noctuidae > Spodoptera > Spodoptera frugiperda. The sequence continues at coordinate 6,488,578 of NC_064222.1, forward strand.
TTCTGCCAGAAATAGTTTTGAGACATGTTCAAAAACATGCGAAATGTATACCTAGGTATGAAAGGTACACAATTTTTTTTATTTTATTTTATGATTTCCATTGATTTCAATCTATATTATATTTTTTTCTTGTGGGATATTGTTTTCATCCACATCAAAAGTCAAACACAAAATATACTAATTATAGTAATTTTCTTTCGCAGCAGCTGTGTAGCGGTAGTTTCCAGGCAATAATGAAGAAGGATGAGTGAAAACAACACGACAAATGTTTTTTTATTGTACTATTATAGTAGTGTGTTTAGAATCTACATTATCAATGTTTACAGTCATGTTTTTTTTGATGTCAGAAAACTGAAATGGTGTACTCGTCGTAATGAACATAATGTTCATAATGTGATATGAATACATTGACCTATTTTAAGGTTTCTGAAAAACAAAAAGGAAAGTTGTTGCTTTTTTATTTCCTTATGTAGTATAGTGATTATGGATGCTTAGATATTCTCAAACATTTTTCCGCTTTGATTGCAATCTATTATTCTGGTTGCCTTGTTTATGAATTATAGTTTTGAATTATTATTTTGAATGAGATTATTTTTTAATAATCAGTCACGTATCAAGCATTCATGTCACATAAATACTTGTAATAATTGCAGGTTAGTATATACATTCTATTAAATAATGTATAAGATAATAAAATAAAACTGTCTTACATTGCATTCTTGACATTCATTTTATTCCCAAACTAGTGACCCGCCCCGTTTTCGCACGGGTGCAAAATTATCAGTTTCCCTACTATAATATACACGTATTATACATATAAACCTTCCTCTTGAATCACTCTATCGATTAAAAGAAACAGCATCAAAATCCTTAGTGTAGAAAGCATACATATGGATATAGGGACAGAGAAAACGACTTTGTTTTATGCTATTTAGTACCTAAATATAACACTACTTATACCTTTTATTTTTAGAACATAATAGCATCAGATGGTGTTCTTTAGTTCCTAATCCCCAAGACATAATTTCTACAGGTACCAGCCTATTAACTTTTAAATGCACGCCATCTAGTGGATAATTTTGAAGAAAGGTTGATTTTAAAGTAGGCGCTATGTCTATGTGTGTATAAATGACTGTAAACAGAGTTGGATATTAATATTTCGCTTTTATGGCAAATCGGATGGGTTTTGAGGCGATAATTTGACTAATTCCGATAAAGTGGGATGCCTGATTTTCGCATTTCTATTTCTGTTACTTAATATTGTTCCAATGACACTCAAAACAACATAAAACTGAAAATGTTCAATTCAGCGCCATCTATCGGGAAACGAGCCATGAAGAGCTCGGAACATTCACCTTAATTGTTCTCTACAACGCAAACAAGTTAACACAGTGAAACCGTCTTTCTCTTAACCTTTTTGGTTGAGATGTCTTAACATGTGTGATTCGTTCATTCGATAAGCCTTAAAGCCTGACTTGTTTCTGTGTCACCAATTAATGCAAGAAAGTACCTTCTGAAGTAACTTATGAAAAGATTAAAGTACTAACTATTCTATAATTTCAGTATATTCACAGATCTCACGTATATTCTTACATGGTAATTTCTAGAAAAATAAGATTTATATACTAGTTCTAATGAAAATAACAATAATTACCTGCTGTTGGTTCATATAATGCTGTTGATAATCATTGGGCGTTGCGTAGCCGATCGTCGGCGCATTGCCGCTTTGATTACCCTGGAACAAGAAACATCATGTTGTAAAACAATACATGAAACACCGAAACAAGTCCACCATAACAGTGGTTGAAGGAAGAAAACATAACCCTAATAAGATATACCCTGGTAATGTACAATGTACACCTACTTTTCACCATTTGTGTTATAAGTCCCATGTAATAGGAGGTGAGTCTATTGCCATATATCGGGCACAACAATTCCCGACTTTTTGCTACTACTGAGAAATTTTCGTAAAACCGAAAAAAGTAGAATAAATACTTTGCCCGAACCGACGATAATACCGGAAAATTACAGGTTCGACCTATTTTGTCATTTATACTTTAGAAACCAAAAGAGTCATCAACAGTTATGTTTTGAACAGTAGTGTAGACATTTACCTTAACTATAGGCCTGCCCTGCGGCACCTTGGGTGGCTGCGTCCACTGCTGCTGCTTCGGACTAGGCGTGTCAGACTCTTTCTCTGCAGTCATTTTACGTAATACCTGCAACAATTACACACAAACAATTTAGTAACTAGCTTCCTATATAAACTAAGATCAACAAAAAAGGCTAGAATTAAAGGATTATTTATATGTAGTATGTATAGAGTACCCTTAGTACGAGTTTGCTTTACGTTGAACGAAAACGAAGCGAAAGCGCTTATGGCGCTCTAATTGGCTGGCGCGAATGAACCAACCAATCAGTACCCTTAATACGAGTTTGCGCGTTGCGTTCCGTGCTCTGATTGGTTGGTTTATTCGAGCTGGTCAATCAGAGCGCCGAACGTGCTCTCGGTTCGATCTCAATAAACTTAACTTGTATTAAGCCCTTTGATAAAGGTTTAAAGTTACTTCATTTTCTTGAACACTAGTGTAAGTAAAGTGTATAATAAAAATAGTATTAAGTACAGTACCGAGGTGGGTGTGAATGATATAGGAGTGGACTGTTTGGGTTGCTGCATCTCCTGCCGGCGGCGGTAGTTCTCGCGCTGCTCTTCCAACTTCTTCTTGATGAGGGCATTCTGCATTATGGACTGCGTGTGCGCAGCTAACTCGCGCGGCGAGGGAATGCGAGCCGGCACGCCTGCCAGGAAGAGTTCATTCATTAATTTAGTGGAACAAACATTTTGGATACACGTAGTAGAAATACAAAGCTTCGATAATAACATAAAAAAGGTATTTTAGAAAATTAACCAAATATAAGCGTGTCTATCAGTTAGACCGCATGTGCTATTTACTTGTTACAAAGTGTAGATTCCTATAAATAACAATGAGTAATGAACAATACAAACCAAAATTAAAATTTACTTTAAGTATTAATGCATGCCACATCGACAGAAGAATAACACGACATTTATAAAACATGTATAGATATTAAAAACAAATCAAGGTATGCCGTTAACTCTGGACTCACCTATAAGAGGTTAATATAGGCATAAGTATTAGCATCTTGTTACCTTGGTAACCACCAAACACTTTGGATTGTAGGACGAACAAACCTGGTGCAATTAAACTAAATAAACTCATAACTACTGTTTAAAGAGTGTTCTTAATACATACTGGCTATATTTGTAAAATTGGATTGTTTATTTGTAATATTGAAATAACCAAACCGTAAACATACAGCAAAATATTTTTTTACAATTTTTGTCTGTCTATTTGTTCTGGTTAATCTCTGAAATGGCTGGACGGAATTTGACGAGACTTTTATTGGCAGGTAGCTAATGTACTAAGGAGTAACTTAGGCTACTTGTACTTAGTCCGTTATCCACACGAGCGAAGTTGCAGGCACCACATAGTTAGTACATATTACCTTAATAACGGACTACCTAATGGAAGTTTCCTAACCATACTCTGTCATCGTAGTAGACTAGCCGCCGTACTCAGAGTCATTTAATAATTACTTTACCCACTCCTTAGTAATTGTTTTCGGTACCAAATCGTTACTAAGGAATAGTTTAAGTAATCATTAAATGTTTCTGAGTATGCCAGTAATGGAAGTACTAAGTAAATGGAAATTTCCTAATCATGTCATCATAGTAGCAGACTAAGTTTTGTCTAGTTTAAGGCTGTAATACGAAAGTTAAGGATTAAGATGAAACATATACTACCTGGATGGTGTACAGCCAGTGTGTTGGGGCTGGTGGCCATTATAGGCGACACACAGAACGCTGCGTCCGTACGGGAAATTATACGTTAAAGCAAGGTGATAGGGTACATGTTACAGGATATTGTTAGTAGCACATCATAATATAATATAAATATAATGAGAACATAATGTATTTAGTTAGCAATAATACGTTATAGTAGAAATATGCCCAAAACTTGTATTAAAAAGAATACAAGTAACAAATTGAATGGTTTTAGGAATGATATTAGTAGCATTACCTTTGTATTATGTTATAGCTGTTAAGTAGCAAATATAATTATTTTTTGCATTATACGGCCACATAGCAGAAGATATTATAATAAATTAATTAAAAATCACGGATTTTTCACGTAAATTAATGGAGAAATGCTCTACTAGTTTCGAGTCACGCTGTTCATGATGAAGAGTCCCTCTGTGACTGGATACTAGTAGAGCTTTTATCCATTCATTGACTAATTGATCATTCATCATTCAAAAATACGGTGAGTAAACCGTGATTTTTAATAAATATAGCACGTCCCACCTTACTTATTATAAAGACATTATAATAATTTTAAAGTTACTGTAACTTGAAGTAGCATTAGCAGTGACAACTTATAGGCTGTTAATGTGTGATGTGATTAGCCATTTTTTATTTCGATACATGACAAGTTAGGAGTATAGGTAGAAGTATAGAGTGTTTGTTTACCTTGATGAGGTAAAGGCGACAGTCTCAGCGGTTGATGATGAGGTGGAACCACCAGGTGAGGGCCTCCCGGTAACGGGGACTCGCCCATCTGAGGAACAAAGCATTCAATTAAGTTATTTTTAACACATTATTGGTTTGATATACTATTATTTAAAAAAACACCTTGTAAGTACTAATATTCTTTTATGGTATGGCGCTGATCGCTTACCATCAGGTGATCCGTGTGCTCCTTACATTAAAAAGTAAATAATAATAAATAAGTAAGTAAGAATCTGACACTCCCTCTCGCTTTGCCTAAGGCGAGAGAAGTTATTGGATGATTTCCTCCGTTAAAAAAAAGTGTACTTTTAATAATGAATGCATACCTGTCTCTGGTGTTGGTGCAGTCTTAGTATGGTAAGCAATACTTCACGGTGCCGACTCTGAAGCCCCGGGTTACTCAGCTGCTGCATTAAGTGCTGGGCCGTAATCTCACCCGTCTTCAAACCTGATAACAAACAAATAACGTTTTAATATTATGGTTGACTTATCCTGAAAAGAAAGAAACAAGTATCGATAAGATCTGGTTCCTTTCACCCAAATTCTATAACCAATTATTAGCCTATAATTTTCTATCGCCAATGATTTTCAATGTTTTCCTGTTTTGCTCTTGAATTTTTCCAGTATTTTCTTTGCTATAAACCTCACGGAGCCCGAGACCTTTGCAAAACCGTGAAAATCGGTTCACGCGTAACAGTACTTGATAAAACTAAGCAAAGTTTAGGAGTGTAAGCAAATACGTCATTTCTATGTATAAAACGTACCTAGAAGTGACGTCACGCTACATTTCAAATCATTATATTATCGAAAGTATTTGTTTCTATAAGAAAATAAAAAAATACACACGTATTTTTAATTTTCTTATATTTGTTGTATATTTATATCTTGTGTCTTGTTTTAAAATAATCTACAAGACAGACATTAAAATAAAAATTAGTCATCTACCCTATTACATATAAAGCACTCCTTTATATTTAAAGTAGTCCCATCGCATCTATCAACTGATATCATTTCATGATTAGATGTCGCTCAAACCGCATAAAGCACTGCACACTAAACCACCCCTATTTCAATCAGTCGATGGTCAATACAAATACATACAACTAAAGACAGACCGGCAAACAAAGAGAAACGCAGTCAAAACATAGCCACAAGTGGGCGGAGTCTCCCGGATAGCGTCCGGTATCGAGTCGCTGCATCGATCGGACTACATGTACGTACGTAGTGAACTTAGGTATAACTTCACTATGATGTACCATGTCCACTAAAAAGGTGTAATTATGGCGTTATTATGTTAACATAAATAAATTAATGCATAAGACTGTGTAATATTTACGGTAATGTACTATTTATTTCTAACGTATGTATAATCGATGGCTTCTACAAAATCAAAATATGAATATTAAAGTAAAATATTGCATCAATGCAAAGAATTAAAGTCCATATCTGCAATAACTATCTATGTATTCAATGCAAACTTAATAATCTTGTCTCAGATCACTATAAAACTATAATAGAACAAAAACGTAAGCTAGTAACATACCTAGACCTACAGACAAACCCAGTTTGCATAAAGGTGCACCGAAAGAACAAATCTATACTTAAAAAATAAGGTCCCAAATACAACATCTCATGCAGACAACAACAATAAATAAGTAAACAAAGAAAAATATTTTTAAAGTAATTCATACCATACCCTAATCTTATCAGCAACTATTTTCTATTAGCAATCTTATTAAGTCTGACCATATCGCGAGCAATCCCCAGGGATTTCAACTTCGGCTGTTGTCGGAAGCGTTCGGCCAACTTCGACGTTTCCATATACCTATCCCTTTTTTAATGGACTACATACATAATATAGAGTTGTTGATTGCACCCATATTTTCCTATTGACACCCCAACATGGTCGTGATTTACAACTCTGTACAAATCTCAGTCTGTTCCATCATAGATAAATCTAGAGTGCTAGAACCTTCCTGCTCTATAGACTTCCTGTTTTGAAATGCGCGGGAAACTTGTATTGCACCGTGTGACGTAGGGATGACGTTTGGGTGCCGCCATTATAGTTCAAGTTATGCTGGTTATTATAAATACTGAGTTTTTTTTAATTGTTTTATAGGTTTTCTTTAAAGTAATGCAAAGGAAGTTTTCAAGAAAAGAAAGTACGTTCTTAATCTTCAATGAAAATAAACGAAATCAGAGTCTCGGTTTGCTATAAACCCACTGAACGCATTATCCGAGTTCTAGAGTGGAATCTTTTGTTCAACAGTGGATATGTCCTGGCTAACTTGCTAAGCGTCTGCATCGTACGCATTCCGTATGACGTCATCAGCACGCAACGCATCTACAGTGCCCTCCAAAAGTTAGTTGAAATTAGCAATAATGTAGTAAATGTGAGGAAATTATAATAAAACCAAATAAAATCGTGGCTTCAAGAATTATTTATTAAAATATAATCAATTTAGAATATTTCTGTCAGTAAGAGAATCATAACAAATTTTATAATTATAATTTATGTAGATTAACAATGAAATCACGTTACCAAAAGTTAGTTGAAATTGTTGAAAAAATATTTTAAGGCTTGTGTCTTTGCAAATATTTTAACTTTTAATATTTTGTATGACCGCCATTATTCTCTAGAACTGCTTTAAGTCGTCTAGGCATTGATTCTACAAGATTCTGTAATGTTTCGACCGGTATAATCGACCATGTTTCAAGAATTTTATTTTTAAACAAATTCCTATTGCGTCTTATGGAAACAGGGATCCTGCGGTCTAATTCATCCCATAAATGTTCAATGGGGTTAAGGTCGGGTGACATCGAAGGCTATTCCAGTAAATCCACTTCGTTATCTTCAAAATATTGTTTAGTTATCCTTGCTGTATGCTTCGGATCGTTGTCTTGTTGGAACTTGAAAATCCGACCTAACCCCATTGTTTCAGCAGATTGTTTTAAATTGTCACGGAGAATATTACAATAGACCTGTGCTGTCATCTTGCCTTCAATTACTTGCAGTCGGCCCACACCTTGCCAAGAAAAACACCCCCAAACCATCACACTCCCACCGCCGTGTTTCACAGTGGGCTGCAAGTATTTGTCGTCGTAAGAGTTATCATTGCTTGTGCGCCATACAGTTTGCCGACGGCGATTTCCAAATAGTTCGAACTTCGATTCATCGCTAAAGACTACTCTCTTCCAAAATTCTATTGGTTTATCCGAATACTTGCGGGCGAACTCCAACCTTCGTTTTTTATGGATCGATGTTAAAAGAGGTTTCTTTCTGGCAATGTGACCTCGTAAATTAGCATCATGCAGGCGTCGCCTGATAGTAGTTTCAGAAACCGAGGTCCCTGCTTCCTGTAACTGATCTTTGATCTCTCGTACCACAATCTTGGGATTAATTTTACACTGCCGCACTATTAGTCGATCATCAACAGAAGTAGTAGCCCTAGGACGCCCCGACCGTGGCCTATCTGCAAGAGTAGGACATTCTAAACTTTTCTTTATTATTTTTCGGACACCTTCTGGACTAACTTTAAATAATTTTCCCACAGCACTAAAGTTTTTAATTTTTTCGTATTCACACACTATGTTTATTCTTTCTTCAACAGTTAATTTTCGCCTCGGTGCCATTATTAATTCAAAAACAGTCAAATCACCTTACAATATCTTATTATTAAATTTAAACTACGCACACTGCCCTAACAATAATAATAAATGAATTTAAAACCGCGAGAGTATCAGATATCTTTTAAAGTTTGCTATTTCAACTGACTTTTGACGCGCTCAATTAAAGTAGTGCACACATAAACATAGATTTTGAAAGAAATCAAAATGAATTTCGGGGAATTCCCTACTGTAAGTATTAGAATAGTGTATCCAAACATAAATAGTAAACAGTTCATTCATCGAAACTGCGAATTTTGGAAAATATATAACATCATTGATAAGGTGAACTAATTTCAACTAACTTTTGGAGGGCACTGTATATGTATTGCTGATAATGCGGTCCGTACGATGCGGACCAGTGGACGCAGTTGTATGAGTATACAAGACAAACTAAAATCCGTTGCCTTAAGTGGTATGAGCGGCGATTGCCGAGATTATGCCCGAATACTCAAACGGACCAGTGGACGCAGTTGTATGAGTATACAAGACAAACTAAAATCCGTTGCCTTAAGTGGTATGAGCGGCGATTGCCGAGATTATGCCCGAATACTCAAACGGACCAGTGGACGCAGTTGTATGAGTATACAAGACAAACTAAAATCCGTTGCCTTAAGTGGTATGAGCGGCGATTGCCGAGATTATGCCCGAATACTAAGACGCTTTCAAATGTAGTTCTGTCACTATCAATTGTTAACATGACATATTGACATACCATAGCACGATATTTAAGTACAACTTAAAATTGAGTAGCGTTTGTGTATTCGGGTGTTAGTGACCTAGATGTAATTGGAAGAGGTCTATCTACAGCAGAGGCAGTCTTGTGACTAATATGACGACATTGAGTAGGTAGGTAGTGTGTGTATAGTGTATGAGTACATCTACCGTCGGCCGTCGTGTGACTGATATTATGTTGACAATGAGTGAGCAGTAGTGTGTGTATAGTATGAGTGGGTACGTACCCCTGACGATGGCTTGTGCCTCGGGGCGCTGCAGCAGGTCCCTGTCTGCGGGCGCCATGCCGGCCAGCTCCGTATAGTAGTGTGGTGTATAAGTACGTACCCCTGACGATGGCCTGTGCCTCGGGGCGCTGCAGCAGGTCCCTGTCTGCGGGCGCCATGCCGGCCAGCTCCGTATAGTAGTGTGGTGTATAAGTACGTACCCCTGACGATGGCCTGTGCCTCGGGGCGCTGCAGCAGGTCCCTGTCTGCGGGCGCCATGCCGGCCAGCTCCGTATAGTAGTGTGGTGTATAAGTACGTACCCCTGACGATGGCCTGTGCCTCGGGGCGCTGCAGCAGGTCCCTGTCTGCGGGCGCCATGCCGGCCAGCTCCGTATAGTAGTGTGGTGTATAAGTACGTACCCCTGACGATGGCCTGTGCCTCGGGGCGCTGCAGCAGGTCCCTGTCTGCGGGCGCCATGCCGGCCAGCTCCGTATAGTAGTGTGGTGTATAAGTACGTACCCCTGACGATGGCCTGTGCCTCGGGGCGCTGCAGCAGGTCCCTGTCTGCGGGCGCCATGCCGGCCAGCTCCGTATAGTAGTGTGGTGTATAAGTACGTACCCCTGACGATGGCCTGTGCCTCGGGGCGCTGCAGCAGGTCCCTGTCTGCGGGCGCCATGCCGGCCAGCTCCGTATAGTAGTGTGGTGTATAAGTACGTACCCCTGACGATGGCCTGTGCCTCGGGGCGCTGCAGCAGGTCCCTGTCTGCGGGCGCCATGCCGGCCAGCTCCGTATAGTAGTGTGGTGTATAAGTACGTACCCCTGACGATGGCCTGTGCCTCGGGGCGCTGCAGCAGGTCCCTGTCTGCGGGCGCCATGCCGGCCAGCTCCGTATAGTAGTGTGGTGTATAAGTACGTACCCCTGACGATGGCCTGTGCCTCGGGGCGCTGCAGCAGGTCCCTGTCTGCGGGCGCCATGCCGGCCAGCTCCGTATAGTAGTGTGGTGTATAAGTACGTACCCCTGACGATGGCCTGTGCCTCGGGGCGCTGCAGCAGGTCCCTGTCTGCGGGCGCCATGCCGGCCAGCTCCGTATAGTAGTGTGGTGTATAAGTACGTACCCCTGACGATGGCCTGTGCCTCGGGGCGCTGCAGCAGGTCCCTGTCTGCGGGCGCCATGCCGGCCAGCTCCGTATAGTAGTGTGGTGTATAAGTACGTACCCCTGACGATGGCCTGTGCCTCGGGGCGCTGCAGCAGGTCCCTGTCTGCGGGCGCCATGCCGGCCAGCTCCGTATAGTAGTGTGGTGTATAAGTACGTACCCCTGACGATGGCCTGTGCCTCGGGGCGCTGCAGCAGGTCCCTGTCTGCGGGCGCCATGCCGGCCAGCTCCGCGCTCACCGCCGCCGCCGCCGCCTGTTGCTGCTGGTGTTGCTGCGGAATTCATTTATCGTTAGGAAAGACACACATTTAAGGCCTCTTGTCCACGACACGGTTTTTCAACCGTACGGCGTGTTAGCTGTACACGTTTACACGCTTCCATAGTGATACAACACTGACGACGTGCCTCCACACGGCGAATTAACCGTATATTGTTACGGCGAAAAACCGTGTGTGTACAAGAGGCCTTATTGTATAGTTTCGTTACTATCTCAACTGTAGTAGATATACTGTAACTGTAGATAACAATGTTTCAATATCGACTGTGATAGATGATGCTTCTCAAGATTTTAGGGCTGAAACTGTGTTAGGCGGACATGTACGACGGGCAAACGTCGTGGGGAGGCGGGCGACAGATTTACGTCTGGTGGCCGCGCGGACATCCGCTTAACACAGTGTCAAACCGCACCTAGCCATTATGAAATTTCAAACCGTTTAGGTCATATTAGTGTGAATTGATTCTTAAGCTTCCGAAATCATATTCCTAAAAATATGTTCTCATTTGATAGTCATGTTTATTGACATAATAAAAGTATCCATCCTTTTTTTAAAACCACTATAAATACAAGACACTCAAACGAGTAACAAAGTCCCCACCTGCACCTGCAGCAGCTTGTAGAGCAGTTCCTGCGGTATGTGCGGCGGCTGGTGCTGGGCCTGCGCCTGCGCAGCCGCCGCCTGCTGCTGCTGCTGCTGCTCCATGCTCTTGTTCAGCATCTGGAGCAAAAGTATACCATTTTACTACTCGCACTCAACTCCATCTACTAATTGTCAGTGCTGAGCTAAATGACATAAACATTAGTTTTTTTCTAAAAAAAAAAACCTTGCCCCACATTAGGATTTTCTCCTGTGTCGTGGCATGACACCCAGACCCGAAACAACAATTTGTGGATCACACAAAGAGTTGCTCCGTGCGGGAATCGAACCCGCTACAAGTTGCGCGGCAGCCAGTTCTCCAGCCACCGCACCAACCGTGCAGTCTAAGTCGAACCAAAACGAATTCAAATTATGCCAAAGTTTATGTCAAACCCAAGTCGACATTACGTATGACAAAATTAAATATGGCTCACGCCATGGTATCCGCAAAATAGAAAAAAGTTGACAAAGTGTAATAATAATGAACAACATAGTGTACCTGTAACAAGCTCATGGGTTGCGGCGGGGGCTGCGGCCGCGGGGGCTCGGGCGCCGCCGCCACTGCGTGCCCACCGGACACCTGCGCCAGCTGGGGGGAGGGGGGCTCGTTTACACATCATAATACTATTTAACAACTATACTTTTTGTAATAACAGCATGAGGATTAAAAGAAAAAGATATAGCTTCATCTGTTCTATTTCTGAGATGTTGACCAGTTTCGAGTGACAATAAATGTAAGCTGTGTGACAACACTGCGTTTCTAATTAAGGGCTCCGGTGTAGCTCGAAACGCATCGGTGTTTCCCAAAATTGGTAAGACGAGAAAATAGTGCTTAAAAAAATATTTTAATATGTCTTACTATGTTTACTATTTTCGACTACATTTCCTTAACATTTTATTCTAAATCTCTAATGTCGGTTTAAAGATATGAATGAATGTAGATAGTTAAATACGTACAAGTCGTTTGAAAGCGGTGAGATCATGCTCCGGTACATGATGCTGCGGCATAGAGTGTTGTGAATGCTGGGAGTGTTGAGGGTGCGAGTGCTGGGGCCTCAGCCGCGCCTCTAGCTCCTCCAGGCTGTGCATCTTGCCGCCTACTTGTTGGGCTTCTGTATACAAAAAAAGACATTAGAACTGATCGAAGACTGGGTAACAACCTGATAAATCTAAACCTTTTTAACATAATCCTTAGCTAATAATAAAGTACAGTAAAACGGGGTGAATAGGGATCGAGAGGTGAATAAGGACAGAAGAAAGGTGAATAGGTGTATAGGGAAATTCTTCATAGTATCTATTCACCCCTCTTCGATCCCTATTCACCCCGGTTTACCGTAGTAAAGCCAAGTGCTTACCTATTACCCATTAAACAAATTTAGGCATTTTTTTTTGCATCTTATAATGCAAAATACCATGGAGGACACCATTTAATTATGTCAGTACTATAGTACTGACTATACTATATCTACCCTTGTATTTGTGTAAGAATAAATGTCTTACTTTCGTCAAGATAAATAGGATTATAATGACGACCGCTAAAAATACAAGAATAAAGAATGATCATACCAGGTCTCGCATCGTGCGCCGTGTTGGCGTTGGCTCGGAGTAGGAGGTCGAAGAGCGAGGGGTTCTGCGGCCGCCCGGCCGGGGAGATCGGCGCGAACACGTGCGACTCGCCGCCCGCCAGCGCTGGGCTCGCCTCGCTGCGACCGTTGTCCAGTTCTGGGGAGGGAAATACATGTATTATTTAAACTCATATTCATAGAATTGTAGAAAGTGTACAAAATAAGATAAGAAATGTAAGAATGAAACCAAAACTATAAACTATTTTTATTTCAATATTTTGAATAAGCTTTACATAAAAAAAATATGTCGGCTACACCCGCGTTTCCGTGGGATATAAAGCTAAATATATTACCCTGTCTGTTTCATCATAATTCGCTAATCTCAGCGTAATTTACGGACAAACATCTGAACTTTCACATTTATAATATTAGTGTGATTCATCATCATCATCAGCCGAGAGACGTCCGCTGCTGAACAATATTAGTGTGAATAGCGTGATGAAAACAATTTTAATATAACATACCGTCAACCATATTGTGCAAGAGTCGCTCGTAATGCTTGGCATCGTTGGTGGGACTCTCGCGTCGGAACCAACGGCTGAACCTGCTGCCGCCCTCCGTCTCGCCGCCGCCGTTCTGGGAACAATATACTCGTGTCAACTGGGATTTCTAACACATATGTATGTTACAACAACATACAAGATATAGTACAAATAATACAAAGACAATGAATATGTCTTGAATACTTTAGTTTATTATATTTTTTACATGTGGGAGAGTCATGATTCACCACGAATTTCGCGGACCCAATATGCCTCCCACCAAAAATTCAACAATGTTAATTTGTAACCTCTTGTGTTGCGGATGTCTATGAGCGGCGTTGATTGCTTACCATCAGGCCGTCCAAGCCATGTCATGGGTGCATAAGCAAACATGAAAGTTGATGTACATATGACACCCAGACCCGAAACAACAATTTGTTGATCACACAGAGCTACTCTGTGTGAGAATCGAACCCGCCACCCGTTGCACGGCAGGAGTTACCCAGCAACGCAATCAATTTCAGGTGTCAGAAGCCGCAATGGGGAATTAATAAAGTAATATTATGTGATATAAACAAGTTCAACCGCTTCAACTGTGCAGTCAATTTCACTTGCAGGAAGCCGCAACGGGGATTAAATTCTGTAAACCCACGCAATTAAAGTTTGTAAACGCACCCACGACACAGGAGAAAATCCTAATGTGGGGCAAAGTTAAGTGATATATAATATAAACAAGTTGGTGCTTACAGTAAGTACGTCCGGTATGGTATCGAACTTGAGGAACTCGTCCAGGTTGAACTCCTGCTGGTCGCTGTTCTGCACCGTCTCCTCGCTCTTCGACTCCACTCCAGAATCCTTATCCTATACATATGGAAAGATTTCTTTACTAAGTAAGACGTGAAAAGTAATATGCTAATCTCCGGAGTTACGGATTTTTCTAATCGGACCAGTATCTACTGGTCCAAAAATTTTTATAAGATAGTGTATTTATTGAGGAATGTTATAGGCTATAAAAGATCACGCTATGACCTATACTGCGAACTGTTACATCAAAATGTGACTATCTCGCACAACTAGCATAAGTGTAAGCCACAAAATCTAATAAAAATTACTTAAGACAGTACGCACGGTTGTAATGGCCCAAGAACAGGTTGAAATGAAATGAAATAGTAAAGTATACAAGGAGTACATACGTTGCTGGAGTTGGTGGAGTCGTTGGCGGGCTGCGTGACGGGCGACGTCTCCCGCCACCGCTCATTCGCCGGCGACCGCGTGCCGCCACTGTTGTTCCACTTCTAAAACAAACATAATATAATATTAAGTTTATTATGTACTTATTTTTATACTTATAACAACCATTCATTAAGTTGAGTCATTTAATGGTTACTTAAACAAGTCCTGTTTTGAGGGGGAAAATCATCAAATGACTTCTCCCGCCATGGGCGAGGCGAGAGGAAATGTCACAGACTCTTACTGACTTGCTAAGGACTGGGTTAAGTCTGCGGACTGTCTAGCTGTTTACCGGGACTCCGGCTCGAAAAACAGGAGTAAGACTGGGGTAGTTTTTAGTAAGTAAGAGTCTGACACTCCCTCTCGCATCGCCCAAGGCAGTAGCAGTAATTGAGTGATTTTCCTCCCTTAAAAAAATAACATGAAAAATGGATACTGTAATTAGTCTCTTACCTCAGTCTCTTTATTGTTCGCGTTGCCGTTCTTCTTGGGCGGATCGTCGAAACCGCGGAGCTCGATCGTTTCCAGTTGAGATGTTGGCCCTCCACTAAACCTAAATTATCAAACAAATAATGGTTACAATAGACTCCTTAGTACTGAAATTGTAAGCAGAAGAATGCAGTACCCTTAGTATGAGTTTGTTTTACGTTCAACGAAAACGAAACGATAAACCAACCAATCAGTGCGCCGAACGAGCTCTCGTTTCGATTAATTTAAACGTAAACTGAGGGTACTGTTGCCAATGTGTGATAGGGCAAAAATGTTATACAAATTGATGTGTAGTTTGTAGACTATACTGTTTAGATCATTAGTAGCTATTTAGTTTTGTTTTTTATAAGTTATTATGATTTTAACTGCACTGGGCGATGTTGTCTTTGAGAGAAAAATAATGGGTTGAAATAGGCATGTTTCACACATTTTTTGACTTAAAAATCATAGAATAATCTTACCATTCGGGTTCATCTTCCTTCTCAAGGCGTCGTTGAGAGAAGCGACCACCAGATCTACGGTTGTCCTCTCTGCAAATTCAAATCATATTAATAATAAAATTATGTATTAGAATGTAATTGTCATGTTATAATAATTCACTGTGAAAGATTATTAATGGGATTTTCAAATTAGGATTTTGGCTAAGATAAGGTAAATTACCTGTCTCGCATCTTCTCGTTGATGAATCGATCCTCCCGTTCCCTCTTGATGTCAGAGGAGTAGGAGTCTCTACCGAACGAGCGCCGTTCGAACCTGGCCAAATAAAAACGAATATTAATATTAACTCTAAAATTTGCAACGTCACGTCACGCCTTTTATCCCCGAAGGGCTAGGCAGAGGTGAATATTATGGTATGTTATGCCCCTATACAATGTGTATCCACTTTTCACCATTTGTGTTATAAGTCCCATGTAATAGGGGGTAACTTTCCTGTATTAATGTAGACTTTAACGTAAACTGTAACCATCGAACCGAATAGAAATGTTAATCAAAACCCAACCATGTCTATAAACAATCCATACCTTAGTATTAATTCTTATTGAAATCAGTAGGAGAAATGTCGTCGAGAGCATACAAAGCACGCGTAATCTCAATACGTGCTTCACCTGATATCTGACATATTGTTCTAGGCCTTGCAAAACAAAATACTAGTAATTACTTCATTACTAGTATACTATTGTTATATTCCCAATATTCTAATTGATACAAAACATTGGGAGTTTAATGGCCATAAAGGTAAGCGTCCACAGGTCCGCATCGCACGCATCGTATGCGTTTCATATGACGTCATCTGTACGCATCGCATGTAGGCATTGCTGATGATGCGGTCCGTACGATGCGGATCAGTGGACGCAGTTGTATGAGTTTCTATACAATACAAACTAAAATCCGTTGCGTGCGATGCATACGATGCGGGCCTGTGGAAGCGTACATTAAATCGACAGCGGCACCATATATGCCACAGTAAGTTCCGAAAACGGACACTTTAGGTACATTTTTCTTCTAATTACTTTCGAAGCACACCGCACATAAATGATTTCATAGATTTCTTGAACATGATTAAATGGTATAAACACAATTGATTTAATGTGTTTTAAAATATTACCTTTCGTTGTTAGGCCTGGTGTGTTCCCGTTCACGTTCGCGTTCACGTTCCCTCTCGCGCGGAGGGCGGTAGGGCTCTGCCCCGCCTCGGTACTCTCCCTCCTCCCACGCGTTGTTGGGCACGTCGCGCACCATGATGCGACCAGAGCCGATGCGACGACCTCCTGCATTCGCACAAATAAATTATGATAAATAAACAGGTTGAAAGAAGTCAGAAGATTAATAATAGGTGAAATGAGGTTGACTGAAGTTTAGTGTTTTTTTATGTATTAATTCGGCAAACGAGCAATGAATAAATTGATGGTTTACAATGGGTATCATCCACAGACGCCCGCAACACCAGAGGAGTTAGCACGTGCGTTGTCGTCCTCTGGTTAGGGAATATGGGAATTTGGCGGATTGGCCTTCCGGTAACATCAGTCACAAGTTATTTTACGCTAGCTTTCTGTGTGAGGGTATAGATTGTTATGAAGGTATTAGTAGTTAAGTGACCTTGTTCAGGCTTGGCGGGATGCTGCGGCGGATGCGGCGCGGCGGCGGGCGCGGCGGCGGCCAGCGGCGAGTCGGGGCGGGTGCGCGCGAGGTGCGGCGCGGGCGGCGCGGGCGCGGCGGCGGCGGGCGCGCCGCAGCCCGACGTGAAGCTGCGCCGCTGCGGGGACAGCACGATGCCGCCGCCGCTCGGCTCGCTCTCCTTGCGCACCCGCTCGCGGGGGTCCGCTGATCTACGCTCGCGGTCCCGGTCGCGCCCGTACACACCCTGATACATAACGTTACATTTTGTTAATAATTGTAGTTAAAACGTACAAATTATTATTTACAAGAAAAAGCAAAACAAAGAAGACAACACATTTTGAGATTAGTAATTGGTAAAAGGTACACAATGGGCGAATATATCGCATACAGACTGTGATCTCTTCCTGACAACCTTCGGATTGACAGGGATTAAAACAGTTCTGGCATTAAATTTGTTTTATAAATGGAGTACCTACTACTATTACTACGCTAACAAAAGTGTGAAACCAAACTACGAGAGAAACAATAATGGAGGTTACCTTAGTATTTACCTTATGGTTTTCGTTGGGTGCATCGCCTCTCGCGCCTCGGTCTTCCTCGTTCGGTGAATCAGAACGTCTCTTCAGCACACTGCAAAAAAAAAAAAACAAATATTTATACACATTCAACTCGTAAAGAAAATAAAATAAATTTTACTCTTAAAACTCCAATATTTTGCATGTTTAAAGGGATTTGGTAGCTTATGAAATGATTTATCATATTATTATTTTATATTTACATGTAGAATTTTAGCTTCTACCAAGTGTGAAGATTATGGTAATCCCCTCAAACAGAGGAGACATATAATCCAACAGTGAACTGTCAAATTTATTGATAAGAATACTTATAAACCTATCCTACTTATAAATGACTGCACGGTTACGCTAACCGTGCAGTTTTTATAGTATAGTGGCTAGACAAACGACTGCCGTCCAACGTGTAGCGGGTTCGATTCCGATTAAGCAAATATTTGTGTGATCCACAAATTGTAGTTTCGAGTCTGGGTGTCAAGTGCACGTGAACTCATATGTTTGTAAACGCACCTACGACACAGGAGAATATACGTTGCACTCCTAGTGTAGTGCAACGTATATTTATGCAAAAAAGAAACTTTTTAAGCAAAAACAAAAAAGCAAGAAACGTAAACTCACAGCGCAAGCGCCTCGCATCCAGCGAACGCGTTCTCCAGGTTCCGCTTGACGAGCGGCGAGTTCCGCAGCCGCATGAGCTGGTCGCGCGAGTACTGCAGCGGCTTGCGCGCCGGGCCCACCGCCAGCACGGCCGGGTCGCCGCCGCCGCCGCCGCACGACACGCTATTGTCCTCGCCTGGAATAACACAAAAAATTATCATTAATATCATAAAAATATTTCTAATTCTGTCAAAAATATTATTATAAGTATAAAGACCTGAAGAAGGGCATAAGATAATAGCCACTTCTAATTATTAATTAATTATTAGGGTTCATTTAAGAAGAAGCATTTTTTATATTCTGTTTACTATAGTCCAGTCCATTCTATTAGTATATACTCCAAAAACAACCCTGACCTAGTACTATTGTCTATTACAGAGGACCAAAAACCCAATATCACAATAATAATGTTGTCAGCTGTCACACCACTGCAATGCTGTCACAATGTTTACTACGTTATGGTAGCACAGTGCGTAAGTTGCATCTTAAAAAAATTCATCATCGGTTACAGTTCAATTAGAAAAATAGAAGTATTTTTTTTTTGTATTCTTAGCTTTGTTATCAAACATACAAGGATGGCGTTAATATCGTTTAATTTAAATAACAAACATATAACACTTGTTAAACTCCTAGTAAGGTCAATGAACTTTGTTGAATATGTACATATTTGTTATACTCGTTGTGGATTCAAACAAAAATAAACTGTAAATTGGACCTAGACTAGAGGAATAACAGCTATTTACTACATATTATCATAATTATGTCACATTTTATATACTCTGAAATGGGTGGCCTGATTTTAAGGGAATTTTAACTTAAGTTTTATCCTAATTTTTAAGACTTCTTAGTTTCTTTATGACATGGAAGTATAAGTACTAAGCACAACTAAAATTAAATAATGTTTGAATTACACTGACCAACAGTAAAAAACTAAGGACTTGTTTCACAATGTCTGGATAGCCGCTATGTATCAGATAATTTTGAATTAAGACCATAATTTGAATGCACTATCTGTCACATAAGTTTATCGGGCACATAGATGAAGGTGGTGAAATAGGCGCTAGGTATATTTTTTACACATTTCGAAGCTACCAAAAGAGACCCATTTTCTCTTTGTAAAGCAGTCTTACATCTCACCTCCTATTACATAGTGATAGAACTAATGACATAGCACATTGCTATCAAAGGCTTCATTATCCATCTTTACCTACCAAACAGGTGTTTAACTACATACAAAGTTGTCACACGCTTTTACATAGATTACACATGTGTACACAATAGTAAATAATGGATTACATAGTAGCAAAGTAAATACTTTCACAAAACTTTGAATAGAAATTACAGTGGCTACTCCTATCGATCAATTTTATACATTAGATTTTCGACTTTACAATAAAACAATCAAATTGAAAGTCGAATAAGATGCGCAGCGAGGAAGATACGAAGTATCGGACAGTAGGAAAGCCAGAGCACACATCTTTCCATATAAAAATCATAGCTTAGCTGAGTTCGTTTCCACCAGTGCTAAGCTACGTGTACCAATGAATATGAATTGTAGAAGTCAAACGCATCCACAGCAACGTAGCATAACACGTCTCTGGTGGAAAATCACCCTTGTACAAATGTTTACCTTTAACTAAAATTATTCAGAATAAAATCAATAACGTTTCAATTCACAGGTAAACAAACTACAACAAACGAATGCCAGTTTTAATAGCCCCGCAATCGAGTTTGTACGATTTCACCGAGTCTCAGTCATGAATCATCCGTGCTAATGTGTACAGTGTCTCCCACAAAAATATATTTATTTGTAACATAGACATTCTACCGACCTACTTACACCTGGCACGAAGCATAGGTAGATATTTAACGCGACTTCTTTTCATACTTTCGCGACAAATGAAGCTATGCTGAACCCTTAGTACGAGTTTACTTTACGTTGAACGAAAACGAAACGAGGGCGCTTTCGGCGTTCTGATTGGCCGGCGCGAATGAACCAACCAATCAGAGTGCCGGACGCGCTCTCGTTTCGTTTCGTTTTCGTTTGATATTGAACTTTACTTTACGTTTTGGGTTTAATTTTTTCAGATTTGGTCCAAGTCGAATGCCATAGGAAATTTCATAGTGATGACCATACAAGAAAGAAGACACTACAAGTTAAATGGGATCAGCTAACCAAAAAAATGTCAAATAATTATTTAACTACTATTATAACTGTGATTTCTGAATGTATTTGTATGTTTGTCTGATAGTTACTCAATCACGTCAAAACGGCTGAAGGAATCGTGATGAAATTTGCATCAGGTGTAGATGATGGTGTTGAATAACGAAGACTACTTTTTTATGCCACAAGAACGCCGGCAAAAGCCACTGGCAGAAGCTAGTATGAAATAAATTCACCATACCAAGAGTTCACACCACATTTTCACTCAATTCCTGTGCCCACCCATCTACGAATCTGCACAAGAACTTTAATGATGAAATTCCAGAGATAAAGTAAAAGTTTGGGCAGCGGCCAGTACCTGACATAGCGACCTATACTCGAAAACTCAAATAGACAACAATGCTATATAAATAGCACGGTCGCTAAGCATACCTACATACATTTTGCTGCACGTAAATAAACTTTCTTATGCAATATTTGTAATGAGCGTCGCTAATATATATAGCTACGGGTATGACTCAAGGTTTTAATTACTAGAGGTTCATATCTTGAAGCGTTTCGAATCGTCCTAGATTTTCTACTAGATAGGAAAACTCATGAAACTGTTAGTTCCAAATACGGAAAAGTTTAGGGTAGTGCGTTGACCCGAGGCGCCGAAATATGACAACAACGGTCTATTTGTTATACATTGAATAATGTTTATCGAGTACACACACATTGACACTAATGTGACAGACAGAGTGGTTTTCTTTTGGTTTTTGACTAGATTAATGCGAGTACTATTAAGTTCAGACGAACGTAACGAATCTACAATTCTAAATACACTCTTGAAATCCACACAAACACATGTTAATTACACAGTCGGAAAGGCCTGTCTACAAACATGATAAAAACTGCAAATTCAGTCACTTAAAATCTGTAGAATTCCAATACGGATCTAAAAAATAAACGCTATGTGGGTATATACAAAAACCCTTTACAAGAAAAATGTAAAGTGTGCTTTACAAAAGATTTAATTCAACCATGTAACCTATTAAATTAAATGCCCAATTCATTTCCAAAACATCTTCACACACAATGAAAATTAAATTCTGAATCACCTTATCGACGCAAGATACGTAAAACAAAACATTGACTAATAAAAAACGATTACGACACTTTTTTGCAAATACGAAGCGTGGTCCAACGATTAGCCAAGTCGGCAATAATGTGGTAGGTTATCGTACCGGCCAATTAATGACCGCTGCTTTCACACGAGGCGGGATGTTCGCATCCGAGCATGCCACGCCGGCAAACTTGTGTTGGCAGTTGGCACCCTACAGCAAAATCATTGCTATCAGAAAACTATTTGGATTATTTAGTTTTCAAGTTACAACAAATTAAAATAAAACTCTTACGTTGGAACATTGAAATGAACAAAACGTCACTTACGCCACGACACACGTTTCACTCTCTTAGATGGCGGTCCGTGAGGAATAGGTGGTCCGGCGTGCACCTTCGGTGGCAGCTGAGCGGGAATCTTCCTCATTGCACTTTGGTACTTCAGCAGGAACGCATGCACAGCGCACTTGGCCGGAGAACCTAACTTCTCAGGGATACTTGTGGCGATAGCGGCAGCGGCTATGGTCTGGCTCGAAGCCTTTCGCGCTCGTCTCTTGGCAGCCCGGCTGCCGGCCCGGCTACCGGCTCTACGCCCCCTACGACGGCTTTTCTTCGAAACCTCAACCACCGGGGGCTGTGCCTCTTTACTAACCATAGCGCTCAGCACGCGTGTGTGACGCGACACGACAAAATGGCGTCGTAAAAACAATTAACCTTACTAAAACTTAATCTAACAATAAAATTAATGTAATTAACGATTGTAAACAATAAAATTAACATATAAAACACTAAACATAAACCTAAACGCACTAAAACTAGGGATTTGTCAAAGAAACGGTTGCGCGGATCGCGGGGTCATCTACGTATAACCGACGTAATATTATTTCTTACTGATGGAGAATATGACTATATTCTTCTACCGACAAGAAGTATAACACGAATAACGAGGACATCAAAGACGAGATAAAGGGCGGAATAACTACGATTCTCCGGAAACAATAGTGAACGACACGGAGCGCAAGAACACGTCTCAAAGACTAACTCGAATCAGTGGCAGCCGAGCGGCCTAAATTAAACTACCCTCAATGTTTCACAATTGTGCCACTATCTCTTCGCGTGATGCAAATCTACCCTCCACCGTGTTGATGAGTTCTAGAACTTTTGTTTAAGAATCAAGAACAAAGATGTTAAACCTATGTTAATAACAACATTCACCAAGTATCCTATGTTCGAAGTAATATTATAATAACACCTCGTTCTAACTACTCGATTATTTTTCTAAAACTATGGAGGCGATTTTACTGGATTCCAATACATTCACTTTTGTGTTCGTATTTCGTATGGATATTAAGTTCAGGCGTCAAAATATCCTGCAGAGCGTCTGCAATGCGGTTCTGCACACAGATGTACGTTTACGGAAACAATAAGGTTTGTGAATACGGTTATAGTCAAAGATTTTACTGCAGGCAAAATACATATTGTCACAATCACGTTTATAGAGGTGCCAAGAACAATCTTCAGAAATTGGCATCTGATATTTTATATTAGGTTGAATTTAGTGATGCCTTTTTCCAAATACTTCAATTTATGTGTATCGTATTTCCACATGTTTGTATTATCACTAAAACGACCTTAAATCTATAAATATGTATAAAGGTCCCTTTTATCGAGTCTTTTCGGAGCTGTTAAAGCTATAGATTTTTTTATAAAACAGCATCACTTCTGCAACTGCGATCCGTAAATATTTTTCTATATAGTTAGATAGTTACGTATAGTATATTAATAATACTGATAAAAGTTATCAACGAAAGCGTGAAGATAAGCCACTGATTTCGATATTACGTATTATGTTTTTGTAGATGCACATTATTGTTATTTAAGAACATGTAACTTACGAACCTATTGGCTTCATTTGACCTGTTTACGTGCAATTTTAAAACCCGGTTGGTGTCCCGGATCAAAGAGACATAGTATTTTTTATTTCTATGAAGTTATCATGCATTTTTAACACATATGATGCTTTTCCACTGGAGATGTGCTGTAATATCGAAGCTATGAAACTATGTGACGGTTTCCATCGATACTAAGCTATGTAGCTGTACGAGGAACATGGGCATCGATAGTCTAGAAGCCCTCCGTAGCACGGATATTTCCATATAAAAAACATAGCTTAGCTGAGTCTGTTTCCACCAGTGCGAAGCTGTGTGTACCAATTGGTGGAAGCCAAACGCATCCATAATAAAGTAGCATAACACATCTCTGGTGGAAAAGCTCCCTTATAGTCGCGGATCGAAGGGATTTATTTATCACGAACTTATCACTCGAAATTATCCTAACAAGAATGTAATAAAACGGAAATTACCTATTTTAATCGAATCGAATCCAAAATAAGTATCTATAAGAATTCTGATCAGGTTGATCAAATAGACTGATTATTATTATTATATTAACTTTAATTTACGCCCGAATTTAATATAAGTTTTCATTAGAATCCATTTTTGACATAAGTTGGATGGAGTTTTTGACAAAAATCTATCCTCATCCAAAGATTTTGAATTGAATTCGTTTATAAACGGCCATAAAACATTTAGCAGTTAACCGTTGCATATTTAAATGGTGTTGTGCACAATCAGGGCGAATGGTCTGTATCCGAACGACCTTGATCCTCCCTGCGATATTAAACCCCTGCACGCAAATACTAAGGGCTGCCGAAGGGATAGCGTTACGCAATCTCTTTCATACGAACCTATGGAATATGCACGAGTACATTTACGAATAATTCCGTAACCATTCAAGTTACAGAATACATTTCGGAATGAGCCAGGAAGAGATTACGTTTTACTTTAAAATTTTAAACAGAACACAATATTTTTACGTGGAATAATGGCTGCATGTTTAATTATTTATTTATTTATTTATTACCGAAAGGCGTAATTATTACATTTAACATCACACATCAGATCAACAGCCTATAAGCGGCCACTGTTGATCAAAGACCTCTTTTCACACGAAGAAGGTTTGAGCATTAATCACCACGCTTGCTTAATGCGGGTTGGCGATTTCAAACTTATAATTAGAAATTATAAACTCAAGTTTCCCCTCACGGTGTTTTCCTTCACCGCTTTTCTGGTGTCCAAATAATGTTAGAAAGTACATACTCGTATAACTCGGAAAAAGTCACATTAGTACTCGGCGTTACCGTAAACCTACCAGGTTTTAAAGTTTACCGCACCCTCGTGCATGAGAAGCTGACAGAATAGAAAATGTATTCAGATTTCGATTAAACTTTTGCTAACTCAATAGTACCTATTTGTATTCGTGTCTGATAACTGGAATCACGCAGCGCGGTGATCGAGCTTGTTAAAATGTAACCCAAGTTAACGTTATTGGCCAAACTTTGCCAATAAATACACAGGAACTTCTAATTTCCATATCGACTGGGAAGGAATTAAAGGAAATGTTCTGGATAATGTAAATCGCTGCCAAAAATGAGAAGTTTGCCATAATCTCTCCATTTGGCAGACGGGTTAAAAACGCAGTTTAAAAGCTTCGGGTTCTTTTTTTTCTTCTTGAATGGTAATGGAGTCTCCAATTCATTGTTGCCGACTATACTACTGGAGTCGATTGGAGAGAAAAACTTCAACAGAAAACCCTGTTGGGTACTGCTGGTACAGTCTCTTCGTCATCTTTTTCGACGTTCAAGAAAAGAATAGGAAAGGTAACAAATCAAATCTGTCTGTTGTCACCACACCACAAAAGAAGTAAGAAAGGTTTAACAAAACATGGATGATTTTCTTTGACGGGTTATAAACCTGTCTCTTTATGTACTATCGATATGCCTTGTGTATGTATAATGAATCAGTATACAGGACTATGATAACGGAACTTTAGCGCCGCGGTTTATTTTTTCTAATCTGCAAGATAGAACAAACCTGTTTTTAGCAAGTCCCGTTAGCCATGAATTAAATTTGCTAACGTGTAATAGTACCTAAAAACGGTCCGTTATACCAATAATGTTAAAAATGCAGCGAAAAATTCAGTTCATCGGTCGATGCAATCACTGTATTTAAAAATGCACAATAATAGGTACTATCCATGAGTCACTCGTTTTTGGCTCGCAGTTTGTGTCTAAACCGACTTACATAAGTAACTATCTCTAAAAAGACTTTTCGACTTGTACCTTAAATGGTATAAAATAAGGTATAAATCATGGAATGCGGACTACCTAGCGGGCGGCAGTGTTGTTTTTAGTCAGTAAGAGTCTGACATTCCAGATGATGATGGAGAAGTAATTGGATGTTAAAAAAGGTATAACTAAGAATAATACTTAATATCTTAAGGGTCTATTTAACAATGCCGGATTAAAGTTCTGTTAGTTTAACTAATGAACAATACGATTGTTCATACGAAAATAGTAAAACAGGCCCTAAATCTATCACATTAAAGCCGAACCAAGCAATCGAGTGCAACGAGTCACACAACAATGATTCATCGATTTAAAAAAAAAACAAGATTCTAAATAGCATCGCCAAATTCGCGAGCAAAATGCCTCTCTGGAAAAAAATTCAATGTCAATATGAAAAGAAGGGGACTGAGTTTTTTACGTTGGCACATGAGCCGCGCAGTGTAACTGTGTAGTCGGTTGTCGTATTGTTTATGTGCGAAATGCAACACAAGCGAGTTTGCAAGGCATGATAAACACATTGTGTCAACGGTCTAATAACTCCTTCACCTTACTGTAATAACAGAGCTATAAATAATTTGCAATAACATGGCCGTTTCAACTTGTAAAGGGCGTGTTTACTTGGCTGAAGTACGCTACGTAGGTAGGCACGAATAATTTGTAGCCAAGTTCGTTTCTTCGGGGCATTTGTGTAGGTAAACATAAATATTGCAGGGACTAGGTACTTATTTAGTACAAAATTAAATTGTATCATGATTAAATACGCGAAATTGTATGTCTCTAGAAACATGTTTCTTTGTCACTGTTTCATGAAAATAATAATTTGATGTTTTTAACATAGGTACTTAATAGACCCTGACCTGGATTAACACATTGGATAGAGGCCATCTTTTTTAGCAAATTCATTATTAATTTGAAAAAAATGCAGAGCAAAATAGTAGTTGTCAGCATGTGAGTGTGTTGTATCGTTTTGAAAATTAAATATATTATATTGCCATAAGTATCCTCTTATGTTTTGCCATCACATAATATAGGAAACATTTCCATATTACATTTGTATTGCTATGTCTTCAGTAATTTTACTGACTAATCAATATAATAATGAGATAATTAGTTACTTGGTATTAATATAAAATTTACATAATAGTATTACATTATTTTGTTTACCTACTCTCATTGTTTACAAACAATGTCTAAAATTAGTTTAATTGGTAGCGTTAACTTTATAGATAGTTTAAAATAAACAAAGCAACATAATGAATAGATTTTACTAAAGGTATAAATCTTTATTCAAGTCATTGTTATGTGAAGTTATAGAAATTTTAAATATAGTTGAAGCCTGAAAGATACTGTGAAGAATGCAGAAAGCAGTTGAGTCCAGAATAGCCGTATCAAGCAAAAGTTTTAAGGAATAAGTTGTTTTGTTTTATCAATTTGAGATTTTTAAATGTTTTTTATGTAAAAAGTCATGCATTTAGCCAAATACCTCTTTTAACAAACTGTTATCAACAAGAAACTTTTTTTTTATTATTTTCAACTAATAAAACAATCTTTTTTTTTACCAATGCTATTAATTCAAAAGTGTGTTTGTTTGATTATTTTTCATCTTGGAACAAACTATCTATGGTATGATTCATGTGACTGAAGATAGAAGAGATTGCAAAGTAGAGAGACAGATAACTTTTTTTCTTCAACCACACAAATGCAATAGAGTACTGCTGTACTCTATTAGCTTCCGCTAGTATTTATTGTTCTATTTCCCTAAACATTAGGTCAAATAAAATATAATAAGCAAACCACAACAAAACCCCAATTGGAACAAAATGTTTTTTTTTATAATACTAGAAACTAAATTCTGTGTTGTAAATGAACACAACGGTACATTGCATTCATTTGTTTTTATAGCCGCACTCTTGTAATTTGCATACAAAGCCAAGTACCGCAGGAAAATGATAGCAGACTTTCAAGTTCTAAACCAGAGACGGTGAACCTTTACGTAACAACATGCCATATTTTTAAAGATGTGCCAACAGTTTGCCATCCCTGTCCTATACTTTAAAAACACTTTTAATTCTGTTTAATAATAAATAGGTATGTGTCACTATATAAGTTGTAGTTTTTGGGTATTTATTCTTTGGTATTACCATTAATAAAATTAAAGTATTGATGAGTTGTTTACATTTCATTTAAAAAGGTCATTGATATTTATTATTTACATAAGATTGTCTGATATGAATTTTTATTTAGTGAGGAGCTGAGCCCATTGGAAAATAAATCGTTATGCATCTTCCTAAAATCTTATTTAGAATTTTGATATAAATTAAAGATGACGTTGTACCTCGCACTAACAAGAACCACGGTTGTGAAATATAAAAATATTTCAATCACAATAAGTAATAAAGAATTGATCTTTTACATATAAAAGCACATAAATGTTTTTTATTTCCGCTTTGTTAAAGTTATTAAGTCTTTGTGACATACCAACTCGGAGACCTACCTTTCTAAGGAGAATCTTTTACCAATGTCTATAATAGACGAAGCCAGTTGTAAAATAAATAAAATCAGCATCAACAAACAATGAAGCATTGTAAATAAACAGACTTTCAATATCATTTCCTCATAATAACATTGTTAAATCAATCAAAAACAGAATACAAATTACAAGCTTCAATTAATTACGATAACTATGATAAGATAACATGATAAATATGAAAAATAATCACTGTCAAGTAGACACAGCTTCTGTAGAGTATTACAAACCCCCAGCACACAACCATAGTTGATGCAACAATGCAAAACACAAGTGCAAACTTTCTTAATGAAATTATCATAGACAATCTAATATGATCTACTTGAAAGATGCACCTCCTTTGATACCAAAGCTGGATATAAACCTCATTGGTCATATTTTCGATGGTAGGTCAGAATCTAAAATGTTTAGGGTTTAACAATGCCAGGCTCTGCTCAACAGACTACTTCACCTGTGACCTACTTAAAACCTGCTAGATTTGTTTACAACATGCAGTGAATACAAAGACGTGACAGCTGCATTAGGTGGAACTAACCCTATTTGATAACTATACCCACAAGGTGTCAACTATATCCTGCAAAAACCTGCAGAAACAGGGTCAATGTTTTGTAAACTGCAGAAAGAGATCTTGTTGACGTAAGTTGACGCACCAATTAAGGTGTCGGGAAAAAGTATATTTTAAGGATTGTGTGCGGCACTTACCGTCAGGGTTGGAGCCATCATCCGGGTTTTCATCGGTCGGTTTCTCCCTCAAAGAAGACAATAGGTTCACAGCTGACATAGCTCGCAAATCCTCCACTCAATTTCTCAGTCTTCTCGCAATATATTACTTTTGCTAAAATTCTATAACAACTTTACAATATATACAAAATTGTTCAGGAAATTAATCTATCACCTATGTATTGTTTATATCACAGACTTTTCGTTTTTCAACAATACGGATCAAAACGTCCACGCACGAAAATACTATCAATATTTATAAGACTCTAGATATAATAGACTTATTTACACATTAAAAACTAACGTTTATCATCTAATTTTTAACAAATACGCTCTAGCGGTCACAAGATACTCATAACTAAAAGATTTTATCAGTTTTCGATGCAAAAATATATAAAACGTCCGCCATATGCCTTTTGAAACGTATATAACACGCCCATGTTAAATTTGCACAGCTGCAGTGCGCTATTGAATGAAATTTGGAATCCGTAATTTGTTCGTATAATATCCAGTTGCCATTGTTTAGTTTTTTTTTTGTAAAACGGCGTTCTTTGTGGTATGCAAAGTAATCATGGAGGTGCTGAAAATAAGTCGATTTAACTCATTTGTAATTACCTAAATAGAATTCACTTTTGAAAATTGTTATGTAACAAAGATCAAGTGATTGAATCAAAAAACTTGCTGTTAGTGTTTTGAAAGTACAATTTTGTAATTGGCAATTTTGGCCACTTTGCAGTTGAAATAATAGATAAGTTCTTTTCTGAATTTTACCAAAAATCATTAACTTTAATACTAAAATACGTTAGCCCAAGTTAGCCTAATACATTTGCAACAAATTATGTAAATAAATGTTAGTACTGTAATAATTATAGTCCTTTTTTCAACGTCCTTGTTATTTTTCTTTTATTCTTTTTGGTTTTTAGTTTCTGAACGGAGTATTTAATTTTGTTTGTGATAAGATAAAACGTTCAGGATCCAAAAGAAAGTATTGATTTTAGTTGTAAATTCCCAAGAAATCTTCTATTTTATATTAGAGGAGGCCAATTAAATTCAATAAGATAAGCCAACTTTTAATGATTCCTACCATAATCAGTTTCCTTATTATTTAATTTTAAAAGCAACAAATCTTTATCTCTAAAATATTAAATAGACAACACAGCTGATTTCTGAACGATTCATGTCATGGTGCGACTTCGAATCGGCATGCATTGGTTCGAAGTTTTGATAATTTTCTAATTTTTGTAAAAATGTCTTTAAAATGGACTGGAGGTCAAAGTGAGTCCGGTATATTAAGAAAGAGTGAGTTCAAGGAGAAGAAAGAAGACCTTTTCGTGTTCGGCTACTCGTGCAAATTGTTCAGGGACGATGATAAAGCCCTTCACATTGACCAAGGCAAACACCTCATTCCGTGGATGGGGGATGAAACGTTGAAAATCGACAGGTTCGACCAGTTTTTTACTATAAGACTGCTAACTGTGGCGCTATAAACCTACAAAAGATAGTTATTTATCAGAAAAAATTAAATTTTCGGAAGATCTTTAAGTATTTCGCAGAGGATGTTTGTTCGAAGTCCGATGTGTGTGAAGATCGAGCGTCAGGCGCCTCAGGTGCTCGTGGCGTCGCGTAATGTTATGGTGACAGCCGCCGGTGGTATGTATAACCTGCAACGGTACACTTGAGTATGTATAACTACTATGTTAAAGAGACAGGTGTTGATACAGATAGATGATTGTTCCCAGTCTCATGTAAAGCAAAAGTTCTCTTGTTTGTCCTATATTATGCTAGATTTATATGATAGAGAAGGGATAGTAGGGTTTTTATGTTAGGATACCATTTTCTCATCATTTGTATTATATTCAAATGTCACGTCACTTGTTTGAATATGGCTTACTACTAACATGTTGTAGGGATTTTCCGTAATACAGTAGTGGCACAGCGTGTATGTATAAGCTTATAAATACCTACAAAAATATACCAAAGCGTGTGTATTTAAGATAAGCTAATATTAGCCTTGTAATCTGTTATTCTTCTGACACATTGTTATGAAGAAAATATCACACTCTCAACCGAATGAACGTAGAAATATTTGTGTACTGAACAATGGTTTCGCAACCAACAGTTTTGGCTTACAGGATACCGTTACTAACAAGCTATTAATACAAGGTAATATCTGAACAGGTATGATGCACGGGGAGCCCTGCACGACCTGACGAGGCTCGAAGCCCCGCCGGGAGGTTACGACTGGCGAGTGGAACTTACTAGGGCTGAGCTGGATGTGGAACAGCTATGTGATGAGGAGCGATACCGTGCACTGCACACTGACGAAGATGAAGAGGAAATGTATAAAGGTACATACTTATTTGTTACTTGATGAAAATTTATTCATTAGAGAAGCTGCTAGATTCAAATATCTACAACTCTATTCTAATACTTTAAGGTTCTAATAAAAATATTAGTTAAACTATTTACTTGAATTTGAATCTAATTGAATTGAATGTTCAAACAATCTGTTGATCTATGAAGGTGTTTATTTATTTATTTTATTTATTTATTAAGGGACAAAAAACAGTTACATAATTAAACATAACAAATAAAGTGTGTAAACGTGTTAATAAGTATATACATAAAAACAGTGTGTAAACAATGAAAATGAATTCTAACCTGTAAATGCATCCTAAGGTCGTCTGGAAGAAATCACCTTGTGTGATAAGGCCACCCAATGCACACCATGTAATTTAATGTGATCCTATATTTTTGTAACAACCTGTTCAATAAAAAATGTAATAAATTAACATGTATCTATATTAAAGCATTTACTAGCGAAAGAAGGCCAATCCTTTGCTAAGTGGTGAACCTCACTAAGTGAATGACGTGGTGGTTAATGTTAATGTGTTAACCTAAAATTCTTTTTGTTCTTACAGAGGAAGAACTAAAGCGCCTGCATGCAGCCGGTTATGGTCAGGTGGGGTTCAACTACGACGCCCCTGCAGAGCCGGAGCCTCCGCCACAACCAGCGGAGGTGGATGAGGAACCATTCACTCCCACACCTGCATTCAGAGCCCTCCTGCCTATTGACACAGTGTTTGTGAGTTTATTTCTATACTTGTCACATTATACCAGGTTTTCCTCAAGTTGTATTTGTGTGTGGTGGCTATTATTAGTTTTGTTTTTAGTATTTATTAATAATATTTTGTACAATGGATTGCATCAGGGAACAGTAATAACAAAAATTTTCTGTGTTATACAGTAAATTTTTTATATTAAAAAATATAACAATATTTAAAAAAAAAATTAAAAATACTATACTAATTTATGTATCAAAATCCTCAACATCACCAATTTCTTTCTTCCCTCAGCCTGAAACCTTAAAACAGAATGCTATAATAGAGAAGACGGCGAAGTTCATAGCATCGCAGGGCGCTCAAATGGAGATCCTCATCAAAGCGAAGCAGGGTGACAATCCACAGTTCAAGTTCCTCAACCGGGACTCGAACCTGCATCCTTACTATACCGCGCTTATTGGACTTGTCAAGGCTGAGAAGTGGCCTGAAAAGAAAGTCGAAGTTGTTGAAGGTATGTAAAATATAATTATACAAAACTTCGTTCCGCCTCAAACATTTTTTCTCACCTTTTAAACCTTCCCTGGACTTCCACAAATAATTCAAGACAAAAATTTACCAAATCGGTCCAGCCGTTTTCGAGTTTTAGCGAGACTAACGAACAGCAATTGATTTTTATATATATAGAAGATTATTCACATTAAACAGTCTTGTGTCTGGTTGTGAGCTGTTTCTACGATTTGTGTATTTGTGTTCCAGAAAAACCACCTGAAAATGAAGAATATCTCCACCCCAGTTTGGCATCAACCGTGATTGAATCTGTAAGTAAAAGTAGTAGTAAAATATTAAATATACATATATCAATGGCAACCCTACACTTCTGATTTAACATAATTAAGGATTTTCGATCTCGAAATTCACAGGCATAGAGGCTACAGAATACTTTTAAAGTTAAAATAGGCTTTACTGCCATACTCAGAGTAATTTAATGGTTCTTAATCCAATCCTTAGCAATTGTTTTCGGAACAAAATCGTTACTAAGGAATAGTTTAAGTAATCATTAAATGATTCTGAGTGCGGCAGTTAGTGCAAATTGAGCCTATTCTATTATACTTTCGTCGAAAGAGTTTCCGATTTATCCGTTTTTATCAGTTTATCCGTGATCATGGCTGGCAACAGTGCCGAAATATCGGAAACTCATAAAAATTTAAAAACAATGGTAAATATCCCGTTTCAAGTTCCAATTCTAGTGTTAAGTGACTGTGTCAGTTTAGAAACTTATATCGATCTTCTACCTATTTTCTCCAGGCACCAGCGATCCCAAGCATCCACTACAAACCATCAGCAGACTGCGATTACACAATGCTGATCAGCAAGATGCGAGGAGAGGATGAGATGGATGTCGACGGAGAGCCCCGTGGAGACGTGCCCCCGCCAGGAACCGAACCGCCGCGGCACAGGACGCCGGGCGCTGAGATATATAGGGCGCCTGTCATGTATACTAAGGGACCTGATGGTAATCATGGTGAGTAAAAGACTTATTTAAGTTTGGAAAACTCAATTTATTCGATGAGTCTTCGATTTCGCTCACAAGTAGGCATTAAAGATGTGTAGTGTCCTATCCACTTTAGTAATCACAAGTTGACTGGCAAAAACCAAATATTCTATTGATCAGTTGATTAGTGCCACCTTATGATACACACACCTTTAGTGGCGCTTACACCATTTCCCTATTAAGGCAAGCGTCCACAGACCTGCATCGTACGCATCGCACGCATTCCGTATGACGTGGATGCATATCTTTAAGGGCTTGTTTCACAATGTCTGGATGGCAGCTATGTATCAAACATCTTTGAATTAAGAACGTAATTTGCATGCACTGTCTAAGTATATCGGGCTCTTATAAGACGGTGGTGAAACAGGCGCTAAATATGTCACTATATCTCACATAAGCCACCAACAACTTATTCAACATTAGTAAAATATACCCTATATCTTCCGTTTTCTTCTGCAGTGGATCCCACAGCGCCAATGCCGTCGCAGTACCAGCAGTACGCAGCATACTACCAGCAGTATCAAACACAGGAACAACAGCTGCAGCAGCAGGTGAAGAAGCCGCCGACACAACCCTCGCTCAAGTCCACCGGTCTCAGCCTGATGAAGAACTATAATACTGACTCCGATAGCGATGTGTCGGGTGAGTAACGAAATAAATATATGTAAAAGAGATAGATACGGACACTCTTAGACATTCTTAGCTTAAAAGTAACTTAAAGAAAATATAGTCTAAGTCAAAGGTTGAGTGGGTATAGGGTTTTAGCAGTTTTCCGTAAGGTGGTGATAACACAAGCATGTTTCGGTTCTTATGTGTTTGTGTTATAAATTAAAATGTTTATTGAACTCAAAGAGGCATTTACAATCAAATATTTACATGCACACAGAGTAATACATGGAATTGTAAAAAAATATAGATTTAGATTTAGGTTACATTTCAGCCAATATCGTCCCACTGCAGGGCAAAGGCCTCCCTACCTTCCTTCCAGTCATCTGTTTAAAGCTTTTAGCGGCCAATCCTTGTCATAGCTGCTAAGTTCGTCCCGCCATCTCCTAAAAAATATAGCTTCTAAAACATTCTAATAACTTCCAAAATATAAAGTAATTAATGCAATTATTGTATGAACTCTGGTACCCAAGAGAAAGGTTAAACTTGTGTTATGGGTATCAAATTATTGCCTACAAGCGCCGCGCCCCAGCTTAGCATAAGTGCAATGGTGATATATTATACATGTAACATATATACAAACCTTCCTCTTGAATCACTCTATCTATTAAAAAAGCCGCATTAAACTCCGTTGCGTAGTTTTAAAGATTTAAGCATACAAAGGCATATAGGGACAGAGAAAGCGACTTTGTTTTATACTATGTAGTGATTCTAGTTATCACTTCCTACTTTACTGACTTTATTTCTCTCTATCACAGATTTCGACGACAGTTCATCAACGGACAGCAGAGACAGAGTCCCCATCATCACACCGCCGGATGACGTGCAAATTGTGATCGACAAGATGGCGTCGTACGTCGCACGAAATGGCGACGAGTTCGCGGATATTGTGCGCGCTAAAAATGATCCACGGTTCACGTTCCTTGATCCGGAGAATATTTACCATCCGTATTATAAGCGGTTGATGCAGCAGAAGAGAGGAATTGATGTCAATGGGAAGGAGAAGAAGAAAAGGACTGCTGGTGAGATTTATATATTTTCTTTTAATAAAATAAAATTAGTATTGTATCAAAAGAGGGCAATGTACTTCAGAATATGTAATACTAGCTTCTGCCAGCGGCTTCGGTCGCGTTCCCGTGGGATAAAAAGTCCTTATACCCAATTTAGCTAATAACCTATCTGTATACAAAATTTTATTAAAATTCGTTCAGTGGTTTCAGTGATGATTCATGGACAAACATCCAAACAAACTTTCACATTTATAATATTAGTGTGATGTATGGGCGGATATTTCTCGTGATATTCATAGGCTCAATTATATTTCATTACCTTTCTGCAGTACTTTCTTCAACAATGATTGTTTTTTAGCTTTAAGTTCAATCTTTGGTAGATAGTATCTTATATTATAGTTTCTCTGTTTTCATTATAATACT
Organism: Spodoptera frugiperda; assembly: GCF_023101765.2. NCBI lineage: Eukaryota > Metazoa > Arthropoda > Insecta > Lepidoptera > Noctuidae > Spodoptera > Spodoptera frugiperda. The sequence continues at coordinate 6,524,435 of NC_064222.1, forward strand.
ATATTTAACTTTATTTCCTTTTTTACAGCACCTGTATCATTCTCAATAAAAAAACTGAAGGAACCGGATCCAATCTTACCAAAACCGGCGTTACCTTACGAGTCCAGTTCAGACGATGACTCGGAGAAGCCAGCAGAGAAGCAACCAGCTCAGGAGGAGTTTAAGGAACCACCTAAAGTATACCCACAAACATTCCCAACAAACAACATCCCACCAGTAGTCATGTATAAAATAGACCCACAATACAATGACTTACCTTTAATGAGGCCGTATATAGAACCGGTAAAGCCTCTTAAGCCCCCTCCTAAGCCCCCAATGTTACCAGAGTACAACGAAATGCCAAAACAAGAGGAGATTGCACCCCTACCTGAACCGCCCCCACCACCAGTACCTCAACAAGTTATAGAAATCCCAACCGTACCTTTGAAAGAAGCTCCGACTGTAGAAAAAGTCGAAATAGTCATTGAGAAGGAGAAAGAAGTACCAAGTGTAGAAGTTGTACAGAAGAAGGAAACTCCTCCTGTGAAAGAGACTCAGAATAGAGACAGTCCGTATACAAGAGAGAGTCCGTTTCGCAAAGAAAGTCCACCTAAGAGAGACAGTCCTTATACTAGAGAAAGTCCTTACAGAAGGGAAAGTTCATTAAAAAGAGAGAGTCCTTACAAAAGAGCGAGTCCTCTCGCCAGAGACAGTCCCCATTCTAGAGGGAGTCCGCACAAGAGAGAAGGTTCCCACAAACGCGATAGTCCTCATCACAGAGATAGAGAAAGAGATTCTCATAAAAGAGATAAAAAGAAGCATAAAGATCGTAGGAAGGAACATCGATCAAAATCAGAGAGTAGGGAGTCAAGGAGGAATGATAGGCGGAGTGCTGAGAGGGAGAAGAAAAGAGAAAAGGACAAAGTAAGAGAGAGTGAGAGTAAGAGAAGTAAATATAGTAAAGAGGAGTTGGAGAATGAGATCATATCTCTAGTTGATAATTCTGATGACTTGATTGATTTGACGGGAGATCAGTCTGATTCTAAAGGTGAGTTCCTATTTTTTATTACATTAGACAACAATATTAATTAATAGTTCTCTAAGAGGCTTGGAGGTTTACTCTTCAATCCAATTTCTATCGATCGCTATTGATATTGTGAAATATCGTACTCTTAAGTTGCAACTAGCGCCCATGGCACCCGTATTGTTGGATATTGAATGAACTAAATAGTATAGAGTTTGGCTTTATATTCCGTACTTTGAATGCTATTCTAAAACCTAAGATTGGAGTTGTATAGTTTTGATCTTGAATAATTATTGAGATTTTATTGGATTGAAAATACATTGACGATTGTTTTCTAGAGCAAGCGTCCAGGTACTATTATTGCGAATTAACAAAGTTTTATTGCTATGCTTGATAGACGATGAAACATTTTTAAACAATCAAATATGTATGTTTAAATACACATTATTGACTTACAATCAGCGTTTGGGCGTATAAAGCCTCGTTCGTCTCCACTAGGAAAATATTATCATGTGTACACTGGGCGATGTCGGGATACCCCGGATACACCGGGCGATGTCGGGCGACTTTGGACGACATCGCCGCGACATTGTTAACTGTGCGGCAAGGAACAGTTTCAATAATATCGCATCTCCGGGGACACATGTCGTTCGACAAATGTTCCAAGTAGGGACGAGGCTTTATATTGAAAGCGTGCTACTCTGCTTACCTTATCGACGATTATTATTTTTTATCCATTTCTGTCTGTTTTAAGAATATAATTATGTTTGTAGTGGAGGGAGAGACGGAGGCGGAGCGCGCGAAGCAGTTGGAGCGGCGGCGGCGCGCGGCCGAGTTCCTCAAGAAGGTCGGCGTCGACCCCGCCGCCGCCGCGCTGCCTACTTCCTCGCTCGCCAGTGCTATGGTGAGCTATTTTACTATGTTATACTGACTTTACTGTGGTGCTAGGTTCTATAGAAAATTACATTGCTACAGTCTTCAAGAAATATACATTGCTCAATTTCAAAGATCGCAGTTTAATATCAGTTTTTTTTCAACAATTTGTGGATCACACAATGAGTTGCTCCGTGCGAAAAACGAAACCGCTACACGTTGCGCGGCAACCGGTGGCTGAGAGACTTTCACAACAGAATTTAATTATTCTATTTCATTAAAAATTAATTATTCACATGTAATTTTATAGCGTGCGTCAATAATTACTTCTATGCTAAACTTAACTCCTGAACTCCAACAGGTGGATACTTTGGAGTCTATTCGAAAGAAGAAAGCAGAAGAAGAAGAGAAGAGACGGCGGCGAGACAAGAGAAGACACCGTGATAGACGAGGTCAGTATATTTATAGTAAACTAACTCTTACTCACGGATTTGTCTGCATAAATACACATAAACACACTCTTATAAAAGGATTTTTGTTCACGAAAGTAATGTTTGTTTATTTTTAATTTGTATTATTTAGGATATTCCATGTAAGTAATACATATACTTACTTATATTGTTTTTAAAAATGGTCCCTAATTATTATTTTCTCTTATGTGCTTATAAATTCATTTACGTATACTTCACATTCACTACCCTTAGTACGGCTCGAATAAACCAACCAATTAAAGCGGAATGCACGCTCGTTTCAATTACTTACAACGTAAAGCAAACTTTTACTAAGGATTCAGACCTGGAAAAACAATTTGTGAATCAATTATATAGCTTATACATCAGAGCAGTACCCTTAGTACGAGCAAACAAAGAAACATTAGAGTTATGAGTATGAGTTTGTTTTGCGTAGAACGTGACGGCGTTTTTCGCTCTGATTGGTTGTTTCGTTGAAACTGGTCAATTAGAGCACCAAACGCGGTCTCGTTTCAATCTTGTTAAGCGTAAAACAAACTCATACTTAGCCCTCTATAGTTTAAAAAAAAAATGTAGTAAAAAAATAAAACATTGTATTAAAATTAAGAAGTATTTTATTTAATTATTTGCAGATTACGAAGACGAGTCTGAGCGGTCACACAGGAAGAGTAAACGTCGAAAGTATAGGTAAGTAATACCTAAGTTAACACTTTAAATAAAAATGTTCTAATCACTTGTATATTTTTGTGTATCATGGGTGTTAACTAAATTAACTAGTAGAGTTTTTCTCCATTAATTTACGTAAGAAAACCGCGTTTTTTAGTTAACTTAGTATATTTGACGATAGTTATTATAAAAATATGTCGTGTGTGTGTTTAAAACAAATAATTTTAATTACACATGCACCCAGAAGAAGTATGAACAAATATTTTTTTTTTTTACAGATCGTCAGACGACAACGATGAATCTGACTATGATGGGTGAGTAATAATCCTATAACCATACTTGTATTAAAAATTGACAAAAAAAATACGAACAATTGAACAACAAACCGCACACTTAGAATGAAAGTGACTTCACAAAAAAAATTCTGTGGCATTCGATTTCAACATAAACTGGCGTTATAAAATATACTCTTCAACCAAAGAACTAATCCATATGAATTTGCAGTTTTTGGATTCGGTCACTTTCATTGTAAGGATGCGAAACCCTCTTTCGGAGCACCTAAACCGATTATGATGACATTTTTAATTCACTGCTAGAAAAAATTAAAAAAATATTACTATCTCATTAACGAGCACTACTTAACCACTAAAACCTAATCCACAGTTCAAAAAAGAAGAAACGAAAGAAGGACAGGAAGCACAGTTCCAAAAGCAAGCGCAAGCGCAGGAGAGAGGACGCGGAGGAAACGGAACAGCCAATCACAGTCAACATCGACTTGACAAGCACTCTCAAAGAACTCCGCACTTCCTCTCCCACCAAAGAACTTGTACTCCAAGATACAGAAGAAGCACAGGCCTTCGTAAGACCAGATTCTTCTGATGATGATTTAGAAAGAGATAGGAGGAGAAAGAGAGAGAGACAGTACAGTGAAGGAGAGTGGTCGAGCGACTCCGAAGGAGATTCCAAGTCAAGTGCTAGCAAGAATGATGATTAAATAAATCAGTAACTACATATTTTTGTATTATACATAACTCAAGTTACAATATGGTAAATTAATTATTTTCTACGGTTTACTGTCGCACCCAGAGACATTTAATGATTACTTAAACTAATCCGTAATCTAAAAATAAGTCGGGTTTTCCTTCTTGACTCTATAACTTTAGAACGCACGAACCGATTTCCAAGGTTTTGCATTCGTTGGAAAGGAAAGGGTTCCGTAAGGTTTATAGCAAAGAAAATTCAGGAAAAAATCAAGAGGAAAACAGGAAAATAGGGAAAATCATTGGTGGCGAAACGGAGTTCGCCGGGTTTGCTAGTACTTAGTAATGATTTTGTTCCGAAAACAATTGCTAAGGTCTGGGTAAAGTAACCATTAAATGACTCTGAGTACGGCAGTTACTTATGTAACGTGTGACTTGGATACACTCGATATTTATCGCGCGATGCTGTGCAATGAGTATGAGCCCCGTGCGTGGCTCGAAACTAATCGAGTTACCTTGTCATATAGTAGTAGGAAGTGTGCCGTAAAACATAATTAAATCAATAACTTAACACCAAGTAAATTAAGTCGGTTTTACAGTAACAAAGGAAACTACAGTTCTTGTAATTGTAATGTTATACCTATATCTCTTATCAAAATTGCATGGTAGTTACAATAAATCGTGTTTTAAAAAAGTAATCTTATGTTCTTATGTATAAAGGTGAGTTTTAAATACCACTTATGTAGTGGTTGTAGTTAGGTTTTAATTAAAAATAATAAAGATTGTGTTCTTAATTTCGATATTAAATTATTCCGTATCGAAGGTAGATTTATTCTTTGTTTATCTCTATTGATCCCTTCGTGTTAAGAGTCGTGATGTTTGTGGAAAAACTTAATGATATTATAAACTGCAATAAATATATTAAATAGATGGAAATTATAATAAAATATACACTATATTGTACAATTTTATAACATTTATTTTTAATATTACATAGAAAACTTTAAACAATACGTAGTTCATTAATCCGGGCATATTTTATAGTGTAAACAGCCTTTAGCAATGACAGGTCTATCAATAGTTAAATAAAATTATTCTATAAATAATATATTATTATGTACCATTATCTGTCTGTTTAAAGGAAAAAAAAACGAAAGTAAATCAAGAAAATGTTTCTTAATGTCTAATTCATAATTTAACCTTTTGCATCTGGTATATAAGACAACAATAGAAAATACATTGTGTCCCCCGTAGATCTGCGTTCCGGCACACGATGGGTTAAAACGCATATCGATATTTTTCCTTTTCATGAATTTTCATAATTCCCTACACTGAATTTATTGCTCAAATGGTGCTTACAACCGCAATATGTATTCATCATAAACATACCAGCCACAAGACGTCTTCTGCTGAAAATCCCTTCCTCCAAAACAGCCGCATATCTGTTTAGTTACAAGATATATTCATTAAACAATTGTGTGCTCATTCTTACTCCATAATATTGATAAAAACATGTATACCTACCATTGTGCTCTTAAATCTGTTTTAATTTAATTTGTAATAGAATTAAATAAATGTGTATAAATCTTATATCTAGTGTATCCCTTACTAATGCATACTAGTAGCAGAAATTTATGACGAGTCTACAGGTGCTTTTTCACCAGAGATGTGCTTTGTAGGTTTGCTACGAAGATATAAAACTATGTGACCGTTTCCACTGATACTAAGTTATGTATCTCTGCTAGGAAAAGACGCAGCTCTAGTATGCGATGTAACGAGAGTAGGGAAGCCAACCATAGCACGCATCTTATCATATTAAAACATAGCTTAGCTGATTCCGTTTCCACCAGCGCTATGCTATGTGAATATGAAACGCATCCACAGCAACGTAATATACCACATCTCTGATAGAAAAAAAACCCTAATACATACCAGTGTCAGAAATTTATGATGTGCTTAACGGCGCTAATGACTTACCAGAACCTACCGACGAGTAAAATAATTATTATTTAGCCAAAAACAATGTTCTTTCTTATGGTTTTTGGAGATGTCAAATGCTTTCGTATCATAATTATATTACCTTCATTGATAACTATGTTTAGTAAACATCTAGAATCTAGATAGCTCTTTATTGATCGATGGTTTTGTCAAATACTAAAGCCCCTAACAGACAAGCTGCTTAGTACGTGACTTGTATTTTTTTTAATACGTCATACGTCGTACAAAGTTTTCCATTTTTCTGCCCGGAGATAAAATGATTGAAATATTGAATTGAGTGACACTATCGGTACTGTTTCGTACGAGTGGCTGCAATTACAAATGTTTAGAAAGAGGTAACACCTCACATCTCTAAAATAGTAAGACCTGCATTTCTTATCGGACTATTCTGAGAAGAAATCCCGAAACAAATTCAGAGGTTTTAAAAGAGAACTATGTTCTCTTTTATACTTCAGACAAACCAAATAAAGAATAATGTGAGAGAAGCTTGGGGCTTTTGATTTAAAACAGAATATTATTTCTTCTCAATAAAAACAATTCCAATGTTTTCTGTTTTAAATAATAATAAAACCAATTACAAATACTCTTTTAAATAGAGAAGAATGTATACTGTACCTACTATCTTCTGTCTACTGTAGGATATTTGTAAATTTGTCAGTTATTCCATCAATACTGTGTTCTAAGTACTATGTCGTCGGAATGTTTTAGACTTTTAGATAATTATTTATGTTAATATAATATACCTACGTTTTTAAACACATGCTCCCGAGGTAAGCTTTGTGTAACGGTATGTACAATAGCAATATAATTATTAAATAAATAAATATAGTTTCCTATTTATTATTGTTTTATTTAACATGTTACATCTACAGCCGAAGCTGACGACACGATCGACTAAGAAGCTTCAAGTTTGGTTGTTTATATGAGTTAAGTTTTAGGTACTACTGACTATAGGGTTGTGCCGTAACAGGCGTTGCAGGTCTACTTCGAGGAGTCGGTGCTCCTTACATGTGCAGAGGGTGGGTTTTAGAGAGGTAAATATCCCACACTCTCTAGTCTGTTATCCCCAAAAAGCGTTTCTCCCGTCTACAAAAAAAGGCTTGACATCTAAGAATCACCAAGGTGGCCCCTTGGTGCACCATGAAGTCCATGAGTATTTTCCACAGTGCGTCGCGTGCGACTAACTCGCACTTGGTAGATAAAGTAGGTAGGTAGTAGCCTAATAGGTACTCAATATTTAGAGGTTACTTATAGGTTACCTACGTAACACTCGATTGCAACGACCATCAAATGTAATCCCTTGATTTATCCACAATAACTGTCAAACTCGAAAGATATTTCGTAAACTCCCATCAAAAATTCCAAACAAACTCGTGCGCATACCACCAATAATCTTGTTATATGCAATGCATAGTGAACCGTATTCCTATTTATATAGAGTTCAATTTGTCTAAAGCGATTATTTGCAACTACGGTGTCGGTTTCTGATAAAAAAAAACCGTCAATCAAGAATGTCCATAGCTCACCTTGTGCTATGGATATTGCATTATGAACCTTATTGTCTAGTACTTAGAGGTTTATTGGTTATCGGATAAGATGAAAGGGTTTGATAATTTCGTCTTTCCCATATTAGTGTGTCCATCAAAAGGTTACATATCTAAATACTTAAGTTAGCTGATAAACATAACATGGTTTATCACTGAAGGCGGGAGAAATCATTGGATGATTGTCCCCCCTAAAAAATAACCTTGCGGCGCCCGCGTCGTTTCGAAGCAGAGCAAGAAGGTTTTTAGTCAGTAGGAGTCTGACATTTACCTCCCCCTTATCTAAGGCTGATGATTTTCCCCCCTCAGAAACAGAAGTAGGTAATCTTAATTGAATGTATTTGTACCTAATCCTACCTTTTTTTTTTTTTTTGTTCACGGGGGGAAACCTTCAAAAGGCGCCTAGTTTTCTGGGGATAAAAGACTAGGGAGTGTGGGATTTTTACCTCACTAAAACCACCCCGGTGGCCACCCTCAGCACCTGTAAGGGGCACCGGGTCCTCTAGTAGACCTGCTCCGGAGCCCCCACGATGCAACGCCTATTACGGCACATCCCTAAGGAGACGCGTATCTCCTATTACGCCTCACTGTGCAAATTACACGGCAGCACGTGACCACTGTGCCGCCGTCTTCCCTGGGGTCACTGAGTGGGCGCCTAGAGTCCCCTCTCTATGCGCCCGTGGCCCCAAAGGACCGCTTGCAGTTGTTGCACGCGGTATTTCAGCGTTTTAGGCGTCAAGACGGTCGCCTCCTCGATACCTTCTACGAGCAGGATCTGCCCTCTCGCGATCCCGCTCAGCAGCCTCCTTTTGTGACATTACCGTCTCACAAAATGAGACCACTTCCCTCCAGTTTTCTGTATCTGCCAGCATAGCCTTTACTACTGCTGGCAGAGACAGGTCTCGCCCGATCTTGGTAACCAGGACCCGCCGCTCTGAGACCCACGCTGGGCACTCTTCGAGCGTGTGCTGTGCGGAGTCCAGGTTACCTCCGCAGTGGTGGCAATTTGCCGTGGCCTCTCGCCCTATCCTGTTCAGGTACTCACCGAAGCAACCATGCCCGGTCAGTACCTGAGTGAGTCTAAAGGAGACGCGCTCCTCTCTTTTCAGCCAGGCTTCGAAGTGCGGCAAGATTGCTTCGACAACGCGCTTGCGTGAGATCTCTGGCTGTTGTAGCCGCTCACGCCACCGCTCGAGCGCGTGTCGTCTTTCTTGCCGCCTCAGCCTAACGAACGCCACTCCTGGCACCCTACCGCTGCCGCTTCGTCGGATAGCACGGATTCGGTCATAGACCTTGGCGTCCATATCCGCCAAAATATCCAACGGCGGAAAGCGAGCCAGGAGAGTTGCCGCCTCAAAGGACATCGTTCGGTCCATTTTCCGCTGCAGACGATAGATTTTCGTTCTGCAACGTCGGACACCTGACAGTCTAGCTGACCAAACAGGCGCCCCGTAAAGGACCATCGATCGCACGACACCCGCGTAGAGGCGGCGAACTTCTTCTCGAGGTCCCCCAATGTTAGGCAGCAGTCTGTGCAGAGCACCCACTGCCTTCTCGACTCGGGGGACCAGGCGTTCGAAATGCTCTTCGAAGCCCCACCGACCATCCAAGGTTAGGCCTAAATACTTTATGTACCGGCCTACCTGGACTTGCGCATCTCCAACTCTTACCGACGAACTGGGCGGCTCCCTGGTCCTCGGCAGCTTGTGAAACCACAGCGCCTCCGTTTTTTGAGGCGCTATCTTTAAGCCCAGTTCGTGGATTGAGGCCACGACTTTTGCCACGCCGAGTTCTGAAAGCCGGATGGTCTCCTCGAAGGTATTCCCACTGGCCATAACCAAAGTGTCGTCTGCATAACACACAATATGGACGCCAGCGGGAAGATCGACACGCAAGACCGCATCGTAAGCGAGGTTCCACAGTAAAGGACCTAATACCGATCCTTGTGGAACCCCGCACGTTATTTCCCTCTGCTGAACGCTACCGTCCCGGCCCACATAGCGGATGCGCCGGTCACGTAGGTAGGCCCCGACAATGTTCTGCAAATAAGGAGGGACCCTATGGTGAACTAGGGCCTCCCTGATTGCCTTCCAGGGTAAGGAATTAAATGCATTGACGATATCTAGGCTTATCGCCAACGCAACCCCACCCCTGAAAACTGCCTCATCCGACAGCGACCGTACACATAGTATTGCATCTATGGTAGAACGCTGCTGTCGAAAACCAAACTGACATTCAGACAGGTCGGGACCAACACGCGACAGGTGCTCGACGAGCCTTTCAGCAATCACTCTTTCAAAGAGCTTGGAAACCTCGTCGAGCAGGCAGATGGGACGATATGCAGAGGGAGACTCCGCGGGCCTGTCTTGCTTCTTCAAGAGGACCAATCCGGCTTCCTTCCAGGGAATGGGAAACACGCTTGTTTCGAGGCAGCTGTCGAACAGCCGACGCAAGCGGTTCCCAAGAGCATGCATAGCCAGAGCCCACACTCGGCCAGGAACACCATCCGGGCCAGGTGCGGTATTACGAGCACTCATTCGACGCACGGCTCGATCCAACTCCCCTTCGGTTACCCCCAAGTCAGAGGACCAGTCTGATGGTAGGGGCAGTGAGGGACTGTCTCTCACTACTGGGAAGAGCGTGCTTATCACCCTTTCCAGCAGATCTGGATCCATAGTCTCCGTAAGGGGAGGTACCCACGGACGAAGTTTACCCATGACCAGACGATATGGTCTTCCCCATGGATCCCTGTTCAGCCCCTCAAGGAGTTCTCTCCAGGACCGAGACTTGGCATCTGAGATGGCGCGCTGGAGTGCCATAGTTGCATCCCTGTACTCTCTGTAGGCTCTGGTTATCTGCTCTTCTGTAGCACTCGGCTGTCTTCTGCGTCGAGCACGCTGGAACTGGCGTCGGTGCCTGAGACAGACAGAGCGCAAATGTGCAATGTCTGCCGACCACCAGTAAGCCGCTCCAGGACGCTGGCCGCACCTGATTCGGGGCATAGAAGCGTCACAAATTGATGCCATTCTATCCCGAAACCAGGCTGCCTCCCTTTCCGGATCGGGCGAGATCCCTCGAGAACTGTCCTCTGGCCAGGCAACGACGTTGGCGGCTGCGATGAGCATATCTCGATCGAGTCGTTTGAGGGCCCATCGTCGTGCCGGAGGGTTAGAGTGTGGATGACTCCGACCATTCGCGGGATTAGGTGCCACGTCAAAGAAGATATGGCGATGGTCGGAAAGTGTGACCACCTCTTCAGCAACTCTCCAGTGCATTATTCTGGAAGCCAAAGATGGAGACGCCCATGTCAGGTCCACGATAGACTCCCCCTGCCACCGAACGCAAGTAGCAATAGAGCCCCGATTCAAAAGTCGGAGATCGAGTGAAGCTGCCCAGTCCTGTACTACGTGTCCCCTGGGCCTATCCCGAGAGTTGCCCCACGCTCTAGAATGGGCATTAAAATCACCCAGGACTAAAACGGGATGGGGTGAGCATTTAGACCGAATGCAATTAGTAAGCCCATCCAAATATCTCTCAAAATCAGAAAGAGGAATGTTTGGAGACACGCAGCAGCCCACTACAGCTATTGATACCCACTCCACTGCAACAAATCCCTACCCCCTGTCCAACAAGGAGGAATGAGGTCCACCACTTCCACCAGCCCAGTAAATGGCGAAGGAGTCCATGGTATCACGAAACAAGCGAGGATGATCCTGGAGACCATAGGGCTCCGCTACCACCGCCAATGCAGCTGACCACTCCGCTACGGTTTGCAAAAATAAATTTTAGTGGTTCAGATTGCACTGAAGGACTTTTAGGGCTGGGAATGTGACGTGTCCATAGCCTCTGTGGGGCTTGCACCCATAGGTACAGCCGACGTTCTTTGTGATTTGCCTGACTGGTTGGCAACTCGTTTCTTTTGCGGGTTACATTTTTTACTCCCCAGGCGATGATTGGCTGGACGACCCTGGTCCGAGCAAAGAGGACACGTCACATTCGGTGATGTACACTCCCTAGCCTTGTGGGCCCCACCGAAAGCGTAGCACTGGTTGCTCCGGTCCGTCGTACTTGTGCACTTGTTTCGAACGTGCCCTGGCTCGAAGCAGCGGTAACACATCATACGACGTGGTTCCAGCACCTCTACTCTAACTGATGACCAGCCTAATGGCATACGTTTGTCAGACATCAGCTTTTTCATCGCCGTCAGTGGGCCGCGAACCCACACATGGCCCAAGGCAGAAGGCGGGCGTCGAATTTCACCAAGTTTGATGTCATTCGAAGAACATCCACCCGCCCTAGCTATAGCGGCAGCCACCTCTTCTGGGGTTACGGCATCATCTAGGTCCATTACCCTTGCCTCTGCCATTTTGGTTGGACGTCCGATTTGCACATCAAAATCAGCCAGGACCTCTCGCATACGGCTGGCGAGGATATCGGCCTTTGCGGAAGAACCCTCGCCTAAAATCATAAGAACGATTCCGCCGTCAACAGCACGTTTCTGACGAAGTAAATCTGTCGTGATGCCAATTTCGGAAAGACTGATTTGTCTTTTAGCGACAGATAGTACTTCCCCGAGACTTACCGTCGCTCCCTCCCTCACACGAACAGTGACCGCTGCCGAAACGGGAACTTTTGGCAGTTTAACAGACGCTTTTTTCGGCAATCGGACCTGTGCAGCCGAAGCGGATAAAGCGACTGGTGAGTTATTCGCCTTTTTGGCCTTTCGTCCCACCACCAATGACCAAGTGTTTGTCTCCTGCGAAATCACTTTCCTAGATGGACCATCCTGAGTAACCACGCTGACTTCAGGTGCAGGTGGCGGTACCACCGCACTTCCTGCAGTTGCGTTCTTCTTTTTACCCTTGTTTTTTTTCTTTTTGGCATTTACCTTCGCATGGGGTGCTGAAGTAGCCACAAGGTTTCTGGCATCTGAGGCGAGAGCCGGACGGAGCGACTTCTCGGGCAGCAATCTACCCTCTAAGCCAGCTAGCTTCGCGTCCATCATAGCGCCAACTTCTATAGCGATGGAGCGTCGAAGTTGAGCCTCAACATCAGGTGTTAGACTAACTAATCCTGGAAGGGTTGAGGGCTGCGACTTTTCTTTTCTTCCCTGCTGAGACAGCTGGTTCAACTGGTTTTTCAGTTCAGCTACAGCCTCTTTAAGGCTCGCAACCTGAGATCGCAGATCCGCATTCTCTTTGGTCAGCCTCTCTACGGCATCTTTATCAGATTCAGGCAAGTTATCTACAGTAACTTTTGCAGAGCTAACCGTCGTCCGAGTACGTTTACGTGCCCGCGTCATTGCTGATGCTGTTGACATCTGGGAGATCGAAGACATTTGCGAGCAGTCAGACTCGCCACTGTCACTTCCTACTCCTCCCATTGGTGTAGCCGGTCGCTTAAAATGCGACCGCGTAATCATTCTTTTCGTGCCTGGACACGAACTATCTGTGCTCAAATGCAATTTTTCCACCTCCATATCATCTTTTAATGTATTTTTATTAATATTATCCATACATGTCCCACGAGAATGGGGGATATAAAAGGTCCGCCTAGGGAGTGCCCCCTGTCCCTAGGTAAGTGTACATTTAGTACCCAACTAGAGGGTCCACCGGTTCCCTAGCTGGGGGTGCGCTCGTGACTGACTCTACTCCTCAGCCATGCATACCCTCGCCGCGCACCAGAACTTAGTATTGGAGGAATTTTTTATAGAGGTTATCTTCCTCGCGGTCCGGGCGATCAAGCCAAGACCCTCGTCCCGTTCCGAGTCATGAAACATGACCATGATCTCGTCCCGGATTACGATCTCGACGGCTGCAATCTAAGACATCTAATGCCCCGATGCTATTCATTGGCGGGGTGAGTGCACAATAAATACCGTCTATGTTCATCCGCCACGTTCTCTGCTGCAATCAGAGACACTGGTGGAAAAAACGACCACCTAAAGCATTTTCGTCCGTCGTCCAGGGATATAGAACCCCTACACCAATCCCAGAACCCTACCCGGTTCTCCCTCATCCCGCCAGAAGTTAGCTACGAGTAACAATCACCCCAACCCTACCACCCCGTTAAGGAGACTGTCACTTGCACCCAGGGTGCACCACGGGGAGGTCTTCTGGCACCGCACCCCACCTAATCCTACCTAATTAATCTCTTAAAAGTTCAAAAAGAAAGACAAGATATTATTTTCGGTAGGTAACCTACTTAAACCACCACAAATCTAAAATTAGTTAGTTCAGTGTTTAACTAACTACAAAACAGACAAACGACTGAACTCAGTACTCGTACCTATGTTAGCATAGTGTTTAGAACTTTAGATTAATATAATTAAATGAATTTATCTCCAGCCTCACGTTTATGGCACGATCATTATGTTTATAGTAATTTACACATCGTATCACGTGTTTTGTAGCCAAGTAGGCGCTTGATAATAAATGTATTATTGAAGAAAATATTATTTTGACATACATCACACATCACCTACGTACTACTAATTAGGTACTAGGTCTACATACTATAGGTATTGTCACGCAGGTGTTAATAAGGGGGATATCATTCAATGGCTTCTCTCACCTTGGACGAGGCGAGAGAGTGTCAGACGCTTACTGAGTAAAAACTACCCCGTTCCTACTCCAGCTTTTCGAGACGGAGCCTCAGTAAACCCGCTTTACAGTCCGCAGCTCTGAGGCCGAAAAAGATAAAAATAATCGACACATTTGATTGAAAGAAGCAGTGGTTTCTGATAAACCATAGTCAAGAATAAATGTTATGACAAAACTACTCAATCCAAGAGAATGAAGAGGGTCTTACGTAGCGGAGGTCCATGGTCCAGCAGTGGACTCAAAACTCAAAATATTTATTTGCACGTTAAGGTAGGTATTACAGGTCTGACTCTCACGGACTGTTAATGTAGTATCGTCCTATATTCTTACCTAATTCTTTGACCGTCATTATTTTCTTTTTCTTTAAAAAAAACTTTGTGGTGCATTAGGATTTTCTCATGTGTCCGTGGGTGCGTTTACAAACATACAAGTTTAAGGACACATAACACCCAGACCCGAAACCACAATTTGTGTTTCGCACAGAGTTGCTCCGTGCAGGAATCGAATCCGCTACACGTTGAGAGGCAGTCGGTTGCCCAGTCACCGCACCAACCGAAATACAAATACCAACGATCTACGTAAGTTACGTAACAAACATGATGTACCTAATACCAAACCCGAGATACGCATCCCAAAAGACCGCAGTTCTATCAACAATGTCAAAAACAACAACAGCCACATACGAACAACTTGTAGTCTATTAAAGAATTACTAATCTTAATATACATAAGCCCCGTTTATCTGATAGTGCCGCCTACTCGAGATGCTGTTAAGCCGCTATAAAACGCCAAGGCAGAGCTATCTGCGTTTCAAACCCTTGCATTTCAAGCAGGAGTTTAGGTGTAAAGACACAAGACAATGGCTGAGGTAGGTAATTACTTATTTTTGTCTTACTCTTACTCTGACGTGAAAGGGAGAGGAGGAAAGGTTTTAGAAGAAAATGTTCTTTAATTTTATTAAGTGAGAGTAGCTTTTCGTGTGATAAGTGAAGGAGGTGTGTGATAGGGTATTTTTGGAATAAAAGAGAGGTGGCTATTTGTAATAAAGAGAGGGGGTAATAGAAGACTAGCCCTACGGACACGGAGTGAGTAAGGGTAGCTCGCCGACCAGAATCAGATCGCGCGCCTCAAAGAATCATCAGACCACCACAGATGGGGCCCAGTAGGGCTGATGCCTGATCCGGAGCTGTGAACTACCTAGCGGGTTTACCGGGGCTCCGGTTCGCTCCGGCTCGGAGTAGGAACACTGCTGAATAAAAACCACTCCGGTTTTTAGTCAGTAAGAGTCTGACACCCCCTCTCACCTCGCGTTTGGATGATTTTCACCTTTTAAAAAGTCTCCGTTTAGTGATGGTCTTCAGTGTTCATTCCAGAGAGGCTTTAATGTTGTGATAAAAGACAGTGCCCAAATCATTTACTTCTACCAACGAAGAAATAGACACAAATAGTTCACTAATATCTTTTAAATCTATAGCAAAAAGGAGAGGTCTCCTTGATCGACCCGTCGCAGCTGCTGCGTCCGGAGCCGGTGTTCAACGACAAGCCGATAGAAGCGTTCCGAGACTACACCGTGGATGACAGCGACCCCGTCCGGGAGCGCGTGCGCAGGACCTACTATGACATGCACACTAATGTCACCGTCGAACTTGTTAAACGTAAGTAGTTTTTTTGCAATTTCGTTAGAACGGAGAGTACAGATGCATGTGTATGTTTGACTAGGGTTAAATGTCATTTGTTTGCCAAAAATCTTTTTTAAACGAATCCTGAAAAGCAGATTTAAATTTTCGCCTTTTCAATTTTCGATGTCAACGCTTGCTTGCTTGTAGGTACATACCTACTATATTTCTTATGCAACAAGCCGGTAATTGGGCAGTCGTATCACCTGATGGTAAGCAATTGCCCTCGCTAAAGGGCCGCTAATAACCTGAAAGACCCGGGCGTTACAAGTGCGTTGCCAGACTTTTGGGGGTTAGGAATTTAAGGGTTATTGAGGAATGGGGGATTGAGAAGATTGGAAAGGGGAGAATTGGGCCGCAGCATACTAATTGGGCACCTTAAATACATTTTTAGTTAAATATTCTACCCACAAAAAAACAGTAATAATTAGTGGAACAAATATTTCATCCTAATAATCTATCTCCAACAGAGAAAAGAGAAAAATGGTTAAAATTCAACACATTCAAGAGTACGATCAAGGATGCTCTCATCAAGTTGAACGAGCTGGTGGACGAGTCAGACCCTGACACCGACCTTCCGAACATTGTGCACGCCTTCCAAACTGCTGAGAGGATCCGGGAAGACCACCCTGATGAGGACTGGTTCCATCTTACTGGACTCATCCATGATTTGGGCAAGGTAAGGAGTTAAGCTTGTTTTGGGGAAGGGTGATAGAAAATTGGGTTAGGTATAGATAGATATATTATTTATTTATTTACATATTTCATTTAAAGATTTATGATATAAAGCAGGCAATTGTTATTATTGAAGTATTGTTTATTACGAAGTAGTTAGACAATAATCGGTAACCACTAAAATGTTTACCATTTGTTATCATTAAAATTCGTGTTTCCTAAAGAAGTGTATCAGTTTGAGCCGTTTAGGGCATATAAAATGGCAAGAATGTAGCACGTATTTTTGCACTTTTTGTAAGGGAGAAATTATCAAAATCCTTTCTTTACTGACTATCCTGTTCCAAATTATGGCAACTTTACTCACAACGCTGATCGGTACCTACATACAGATTACAGACATAACTAAAGGTATACCTAGTATACCTACTATTTAGTATTCTAGATGACATAGCTCACAGTTTCATACTAGATATTCAATTGAGTATATCACTATAAACACGGCTAATCTACGCAGCGTAGATAACCTTTTTTACGACTCTGACCTTTTAATAGTCGATTCATTGATACAGGCGACCTCTGCTGGAATTTTTTGCGACCCACTGCGCTGATAGCTGGGAAATTGATTCAAATTGTGGAAAATAATGATTAGGGGTCGGGAAATAAGAGTAGATGGATCATAGTTGATCATAGTTGGATATACATCATAGTTGGGACAGAAAGTAATGCCTATCGATAGATTTTGTGAAAGCGATAAGGTTTTTCATAACTGACTTGTTAGCCCGGCAAGCTTCGTACAGCCTGAAACCTTCCCTGGACTTCCACAAACAATTAAAGACCAAAATTTGCTGAATCGGTTCCTCTGTTTTCAAGTTTTAGCGAGACTAACGAACAGTAATTCATTTTAATATATAAGAAGATAAACAATTGCTTTTCAAAATTACCGGGTACTTATATTTTTCCTTAGGTACTGGATTTTATTTATTTTCCATTTATGAAAAAATTCATTAAAAAATGTCTGACTTTTGTCCAGGTGATGGCATTCTACGGCGAGCCCCAATGGTGTGTGGTGGGAGACACATTCCCCGTGGGCTGCAAGTGGGCCAAGTCCATCGTGTACGGACCCGAGAGCTTCAAGGACAACCCTGACACATACAACCCTAAATATAAGTGAGTACCAAGTATCGTAAACCTCGGTTCGAAGCAGGAGTTAGAACGGGGAGGTTTTAGGTCAGTAAGAGTCTGACACTCCTCCTTGCTCCACCGTGATTTATCCCCCTCTAAAAAAAATCATAGGTAATTGTATCTGGTTGATGAGACGATTGCGAGCCGAGCCCCTAACCTAACCTTTAATAAAGGCGAGGGGTAGAGGGTGGGTTTAGGGACCAAGAGCCAAATCTAATTAATGGAAATATGAATCTTCGCTTTCTTTCTTCTGGTACCACTCAACACGTAAGCGCCTATATTTAATTTTAAAAAAGTGCTCTTAATTTTACCAAATTAAGACCTCTATAGCAACAGTGTATTTTTGTTAACACACACATTCTCGTCTCCAGCACTGAATACGGAATGTACGAGCCCCACTGCGGCCTGGACAACCTGCTGATCTCCTGGAGCCACGACGAGTACATGTACCAGTTCCTCAAACACAACAACAGCAAGATCCCAGAGAAGGGGCTGTACATGATCAGGTACGATATCACTTGAAGAATATCATCAAAACTTGAGACGGGATATTCACCATGTGTATTAATGTCTATGATCATCTGTTCATGCATGATCGAAATATCGGAATCTCATAAACATAAATAAACATGGTAAATATTCAGTCTCATGTTGTAATGACTTTTTAGTGACCATTTCAGTTTAAAAACTTATATAACTTGACATACATTTGCAGGGATTTACAACTGATTATTTCCTAGCTAATCCCATTTTTAAGAAGGTTATTCCATTGATACAGAAGCGGAGACCTTATTCCATTCAGAAATAATATTTTGGAGGAGTAATGTAAAGAGGAATTGATGAAAAGACTTCAGAACTTGTTTTGTGGGTAATAAATAATCTCAGTTCATCGTCCCCTTTTTCATTTGAACGTATCTTGGAGTCAGCATTGCCTTCTTATGTGATTGCAATGTCCAATAAGATCTCTAGGATATCGAAAAACGTAGTGCTTATTTCAAATCAAATGGTGTTTGCCCGCAGATACCACTCACTGTACCCATGGCACGCGGGCGGAGACTACCGCCATCTTACCAACGAGAAGGATGAACAGATTCTGCAGTGGGTGCTGGAGTTCAAGTGAGTACCTTCCACCTCTATACATTACTTTTTATGGTATAAGGATCAACTGATTAGACAGATCAACGCCATCCATGGACACCCGCAACACCAGAGGAGTTACAAGTCACAAACCAATTAAAGTCTTTCTCTAACTGTTTTTGGTGTCCATGTGCTCAAGTAGGCACTTTCACAGGAATTTTAAATCTTTAATTGTCAACCCTTCTGTCTATTGCTTTTTTATGGTGTAAACTGGTAAACGAGCAGACGGATCACCTGATGGTAAGCAATCGCCGCCGCCCATGGACACGCGAAATACCAGAGGCGTTACAAGTGCGTTGTTGGTTTTCTGTGAGGCCGTGGTATCACTCCGGTTGAGCCGGCTTTTCTGTGCCGAAGCTTGGCTATCCCTCACTTAAAACTTTGCGGTTTGTAAACAGCAGATATTTCAATTTACATTATTATTAATTGGGCTTCCTGAATCATGATTGTAATTAACCATATTTTCTTTGATTACCAGCAAATATGACCTCTATACCAAGAGCACTAAGGTCCCTGACATCGAGGCTCTCTGGCCTTACTACGAGAAGCTGATCGACAAGTACATTCCTGGAGTTTGCGAGTGGTAGACTGCAAGACCTTCTATGGCTGAAGAGGAAAAGAGATAGCATCATACACCTTGTTCATCTCTATCTTATTCAAACAGGGAATAACTGAATACCTAATGATATTAATTGTATATATAAATATTCGATGTTAGATTTACGATATATTATACATATTTATTTCCATTACGATATTGTTTTTCTTTTCTGGTATAATTGCAATCATTACATAACTAGTCGTATCGTCATTTAAAATTTAATTAGGGGATGAGTGTATTGCCGTATACCGACTAGCAATACTTTGTCTCATCCGAGAATCGAACCCGAGACCCCTTGCCGGCAGTCACACTTGCGACCACTCGACCAACGAGGCAGTCTAAGTTACATAACTATATAGTTTTATTTATTTTACATCTTATAAGTACATTAGGTGCCACAAGTTAGGTATCGTCAGTGACCCGGTTGTGGCCACTTTAAGAATTTTGTCGACTTTGAGGCTTTCTTAACTTATAGTTTTTGTTATCACGAACATATTTCTTGTAAAAAGTAATTTAACATGTATTAACCTTGCCTAAGAAAACCCTTTTTTTAAAGAACGTCCAATAGAAAAATAACTGTATAAGAAAGAAAAAAAAAGGCAGTTTGTGCCATTTTTGGCCAGATTCGTGCCATTTCTGGCCACGGTCTTGTGCCAGTTCTGGCCATCAAAAAATACAATAAAAGTAATCAAAATTTATTAATTAAATTGGACATTTTACAAACAATGGTTTTTATTTAGTTTGGAAAATATGAAATATTATTACTTCACTTGAATTTAACTTACAAATAAAGAGATCAACATTTATATGACGTTGGTAAAAGCTGCAAAGTAAACTGACCTCCCCTTTGTGTGAAGGCAATTTATTGCATCTCTGAAAATGAAAAATATGTATTTGTTGATATGTAAAGCCAAGGAAAAAAAGCCACGATAAAATAAAGGGGAAGAAGTCGGGTGTCTATGTACATTAGTTTTGGCCAGCCATGTGGCCAAAGATGGAGAAATTCATAATTTTGTCTCCATTAGTGGCCACCTTCTAATAACCGCACTTCAGAAACATATGGCGACAAAATAACTTTAGTTTCACTTAGACAATATATTCTTCATGTAGTATTAACATAAACATCCAAACAATAAGCAAAGATTTAAAAAATAAAAACCAAATCCTCACCTGCTCGCCTTAGCCTTTTTGTTAAGATCTTAACAATTTCACCCTCAACTAAAAAGAATGACTTGTTGCATCGAAGTGAAGTTTGACACATCAAAGCTGCCAACGGTATCAGTGTCTCCAATATTCAATATTTTAAATACTGTATATCACAGAGTAATTTATTTGTCCATGCCTTAGTTATAAATATTTGAAGACCCAAATGGCCACAAAGGGGTCGGTGGCCACAACCGGGTCACTTGCCCTAGGTACCGTATCGAAAGTCTTAATGAGTGACATGACTCATCAAGACTCTGGTTTGGGTCAAAATAAAACTTCTTATCGCCGACTGTTATTTATTATATAACCATGTAAATATGTAATATTTTTATTATAACTAAAGAGTTTATCTTCTTAGTAATTAATATAAAACTAATTATCTATACGAATGTGTTTTATTTTTACTTTAAAATTGATATTTCTGGTGGTAAAGAAGGGTTTCTTTGAGCCGAGCAGTGTCGGGTAAAACAAGAAAGGGTTAAAGCTGTTGTGTCGTTTCAGGAGTTACATTCCTGTAGGAAATGCTGCGACTGCACGGTGGCTGGGTAACTTGCTGCTGCGTAACGCTAACGTGTTTCTGGTTTGATACCTGCACGAAAGAAGTCTTTTAGTGTGATGCACAAATTATTATTTCGGCTCTGGGTGTCATTTGTATGTGAACTTGTATGTTTGTAAACGCACACACGATACTGAAGAAAATCCTAGTGAGAGGCTAAGTTTAAAAAAGGTGTGTTATTTACAAAACATGTAATTAATAGCTGTGCTGTATCTGTATTCAAAATGTATATAGCTTAAGACATTGGATTACTTAAGAAAAATAATTGGAAAAAACGTTAAAAAATACTTTTAGAAGTCCCAAGTTAAATCGATACCTACCTTTGTTTCTGCGCATACGCTTAATAAGTCTAGGTACTACGAGTAGGTGCCCTATATTTTTATTTATAACATCAACAATTGCTCCTATAAGTCGAGTATCGTTCTATTTTTATACAAAATGGCCGGCTTCCTCGTTTATTTCTCTAACATTTAGATTAAGGTCAAGCTGCGCCGGCGCAGGGGCGTCCTCACGTGATTTCTTCAATTGCAGTGTCGCGTGATTTGCTATTCTTGTGCCAATAAGTAGCCAATGAGGATGTTTTCAGCTGCTTAAAGTCCGATAGAGGACTTATTAGTAACAGGAGAAAATCCTAGTGTGAGGCAACGTTAAAAAAGGTTCAATAGAGAATATTTAATTGGTCAGCTGGTGCGGGGTTAGTGACTATAGGCAAATAGAATGTTTGCTAATATTAATAAGTACCTAATTAATTAGTAGGATGCACAGTGCACATGTTAAAATAGTGTAGTGCTCACTTTTCGCTTTTTATCAGTTATTTATTTCAGCAGTTAGCTGTTTATTATTAATTTAAATTCACATGTTTATTACAATCGGCTGTCAACCTATTGCACGCAACGTCACGTCTTTTATTTACGATTTACGAAGGGGTAGGCAGAGGTGCATTTGCACTTAATGCCACTGTACAATATGTACATCCACTTTCCAAAAACCGAAAAAGCACATATTTAACCGACTCGGGTCGAACCTGAGACCGCTCGACCAACGAGGCAGTCTATTGCTTATCAAAAATCTTTGAAACGATGAGAGACTTGATGAGTCGAAAGATGAGAGAGACGAGAAGTCGTTTCAAACTTGTATCAGTCTATCTATTGGATCTAGAATTCAGCTAATTAGACTAACGACAAACGAGACACTACGAAATAGTCATAAGTACTTATATCCTACAAAAACCTTTAAAGGGGCAGTTTCACAATGTCTGGATAGCCGCTCCGGAGCTGCGGACTACCTAGTAGGTTTACCGGGGCTCCGGCTCGAAAAGCAGGAGTAGGAACGGGGTGGTTTGTAGTCAGTAAGAGTCTGCAACTCCCTCTCGCCTCGCCCAAGGCGGGAGAAGACATTGAATGATCCCCCCCCCTCAAAAAAAAAACAAATGTATCAAAAAACTTTGAATTAAGAACGTAATTTGTACGCAATGTCTGTCACATAAGTTTATCGGGCACTTATATGAGAGTAAAATAGGCGCTTAATATAACTATTTATCAAATAAAGATAATCTTTGATCAAAATAGAACGCAAATTGTCAAACTACGTCTTACAGTTTACATACAGACAGACAGACTATTGTCAATAACATAACAATAACTAAAGTGCAGGAAACCAGGTACTATAGAACTTCAGCTAATAAAATTTATATAAATCTGCCTTTTCAATATCCATTGATGTTTTAGTTAGATGTGTTATTAGTTGGGAGAGAATGAAGCGAGCAATGTATGCTGTGTATTGCGATATTGTAGTGTTTATTACGAACACGTGTATGACACAAATACTAAGGTCTTGTTCTAAATCAATCGCCTTTTGTAGCCGACTTAGCAAAAGAAGGGTATGTTATTTTAATTAACAATCTAAAATAATTCACCTAAATTAGAAATTGCTGCCTTGTTTTAGAAATTGCGTGGCTGATTTATTCATAATTTTAAAATTACCCAATTATATAGGTAAATATGAAATGTATTGGCAGACATAAAAGGTTTCTCACATGCGCCTTGGGTGAGGCCAGAGGGAGTGTCAGACTCTTACTGATTAAAAACCACCCCGTTACTACTCCTGGTTTTCACGCCGGAGCCCCGGTAACCCGCTCCGGTTCTCATAGGGTAGATCCGGCTTGTTATTGTTCAAAAAAGTAGATTACTTAACTAGGCACCTGCCTAAAGATTAATTAAGAAATCCCTGAAAGTAACTTGCGAAACCAACTTAGTGGTAACGAATAGATACATAAGTAACTAGTATTTAATGGTTACAATTATGTACCCAACTACCCTTATCCCATACTTAACAGTAAAAATAACAAAACAAAAAGAAATCAACAAAAATCACCATAAAAAATAAACAATAATCGAAAAACCACAGCGTCATCATCACAGGATAAGTGATATTTTCGCGCATTTTTATCTAATTACGTTGACGCGAGATAACCCAGCCGTGATAGCTCTTGACCCCGTCGTTATCAATCAACATTTATATTGTTCAAACTGATCTTAAAGCATTAGTAGTGCTCATCTGTCCGCCACCCAAACATGAAGCCCAAACCTGTAAGTTGATTTTGTAATTGATTTTTTTTATAATAACTATCGTAAGATATGCTAAATTAATTATGAAGAGTCCCTCCGAGTCTCGAAACTAGTAGAGCTTTTCTCATACTAATTTAATGATGATGAGTCCCTCTGTGTCTCGAAAGTAGTAGAGATTTTCTCAGTGAATAAAAACGTGATTTTCTTTTATTTATATTTACGGAGTAAACATTAAACATATTAAGGTTTTTCAAATTCAAATTCTAAATCTTTATTTGCTTCCCTTAATGTGGTAGATAATAAGTTCTTAAATAAGATATGGGTAATAATTTAAGGATGATAACTGGGCAAGAATATTAAAAATCTGTTTAGTCCGTCAGTTAGGAAATGAAAAAATATTTCTACATATAAAACATGAACGTAGAAGTGACGTCACGCGATATTTGCGTAAATACAAAATGACGTATTTGCTCCGACTCCTTAACTTTATATTCGTTTCATCTAAGTATATTTTATATGACAAAATACGTGTCTAATATTTTTATTCATTACCTACTGATGGACTAAATAGATTTTTAATTTTCTTACCCCGTCATCATCTCTCACAAAATTACTTATAAGGAATAGTTTAAGTAATCATTAAACGTCTTTGAGTGGCGTAGCAAGTTATCTTTTTAGTTTTAAATTGTAAATAATATGTACATGTGAATCTATATCAATTAATTATCTATTAGACTGACGAAATCAATTACGTAGTGCCTATTATGGGTCATTAGTGTAGTATCTACAAATAGATAAATACTTAGGTAAATAGAAAACTAGACCTTTTAACGATAAATATATATAATTATGATCTTTTATGGCTACCGACCTCTAATCCAACAATTAAGGTTAAATTCACATTTCCTTAATTTTAAAAGTCCACTTAAAATACAATTTGCGAAGTTAATTTCAAATCTGTCTTTGAATAATTGAAATGGTGATAAATGAGCTCTGATTTACCTATTTTAACTGTCATGTTTTTTTTTAAACTATGTACACGGAGCAACATTAATAGGTATACACCCAACATTACTATAGCTATACAATACCTATACATGTGTGGGCAATTTTATAGTAATGTGCATAAAAACAAACGTAATAGACAAACGCTTATTACGCACATATTGGTAAATACAGGACAGACAGGCAGGAGAAGAAACGGGGTGGTTTTTAGTCAGTTGTCTGACACTCCCTCTTGCCTCGTCCAAGGCGGTCCACAAGGTCCACAAAAAAAAAACGTCTCCTTTAGACTTTCGATATTCCTAGTAATGGACAAAAAAGTCAATTGCGCCAACGTGTGTATTCAGTTATTACTAAAATTTGTTTTCGTTCCCATTGCTAAACAATTATGAATGTTATGTCAGTATAAATAATGATTTTGGTTTTTTTGTTGTGCAGTAAAAAATATCAAAATTATACTATGTGGCCAGTAACGAAGCGAAGGAAAACTTATTAGAAATAAAATATTGTCTCTCTCTGTCTCTGTTCTCTTTTTTATTGTATAAACCGGTAAACGAGCAGCCGGATCACCTGATGGTAGCAATCGCCGTCGCCTGTGGACACCCGGAACACCAGAGGCGTTGTAACTGCGTTGCCGGCCTTTTGAGCGTATACGTATCATTGGGCAAGGCTGTCTTTTTTGTCTCAGTGCACAAACCACATTATGGCATCTCCTCGTTGTACTTGCTTCATGGGTATATGGTACAAGTACGAAGATAGCTCATGAAAATTCCTAATCAATAATCTAGGTCATGGCATTATTTGCAAGGGAGCCAACAAATTAAATGATGCAACATAAGACTGTCTGCCATTTCTTTGCTCTTATCATTATTGCCACTGTCTCTAGACAAAAGTAGGTACAGCAGGCTTGGTTCCAATATTACCAACGAGACATCATCGTTAAAAATCATTAACTGCCATCCCATAAAAAAGCAAATCACAGGTAACTAGAGTAACTACCTAAACTAAAAACAAATTCAACAATCGCCCAAAAAAAAAAATAACAATACAACTTAAAAACAATAAAATAGCAAGAAAAAGACATCGCAAAAAATTGAGCCCAATGTATAAACAGCTTAGGTTTACAACGCAGGTCGAGAAGGGAAGCAACTCATTACATTGCGTGCGTCCAAACGAAGCACATCTTTGCAACTCTATAAAAGACCACGTGCTTAAATATTTTAAATAAAATATAAAAATAGTAATCACAAAATATACGGCACAAAATATAAGCTAAAATAAGTCTTTGACTGCCAATAGAAAACTGTTGAAGGCAAATCCTCCGCTAACGTCGGTCACCGGTGACCCCCGTGGCGTTTAAAGTGGTAGTTTATTTACTAAAGGACCTAAGATAAAATGAAGATTCTTCTGCAGGATTCTCCCATCTCCATGCTAGACCCTTCTCTCCTTCTGCGGCCAGAGAAGGTCTATGATGGGAAACCAGTGGAAGCGTTCAGAAATTATGACATTGATGAAAATGATCCCATCAAAGAACGCGTGAGGCGGACGTATTATGAAATGCATACTAAACAGACTGTGGATTTTGTTAAAGGTAAGTTGTAATTGTAATATTTATTTTTATTTGTTGTATATGTATTTTTATTTGTTTGTATATGCATGTGTACATATGTAATATGTATGTCCAGGAAGGGAATTTAAGTTTGATTCTCAAGTAAAAAGATTATTATTTTTTATCGTTGAATGTAGTTTAATAAGAAAATATACTTATGCAATTATAATAACATTTAATACAAGTTGTAAGTGTGTTTTTAACGCGCACTTGATATTATATGACAGAGCGAACTTTTAAATTAACGGACACCATACCGCCATACCATAGGTACACCACAAAAAAAGAAGAAGAAAGATATAGTCTTTCTTCTTCTTTTGCCACAAATCTATTGCCATAACATGTTTTAGTAACATTTTCTTCATAAATAAAACTTAATACTATTTATTTCCTTGCTAGGTCGCATGGCAGAGTGGTTGAAATTCAACCACTTCAAGAGTACGATCAAGGATGCTCTCATCAAGTTGAACGAGCTGGTGGACGAGTCAGACCCTGACACCGACCTTCCTAACATAGTGCACGCCTTCCAAACTGCTGAGAGGATCCGGGAAGAACACCCTGACCAGGACTGGTTCCATCTTATTGGATTAATCCACGATCTTGGAAAGGTATGAGGTTTCCTCTTGAGTTGATTGTTTTACGGTAGATTTATTTATTACCTACTTAGTTGGTTAAAGGAGTAACATTTGCTTTTAAAATGTAAAAATCTTACCAATATTATAATCTTACCAATGTTTGTTACTTAATCACGTCAAAATGGCTGAAGGCATTAGGATGAAATTTGGAACAGGGGTAGATTATTGTCTGGAATAACACACAGACCGCGGGTGAAGCCGCTGGCAGAAGCTAGTATGTACATACATATTTGGTTGATCTAATTTTGCCTGGAGAAAAATAATGTTAAAATCCGTGGCATTTTAAAACCAAATTAGATAAAAATCTTAATGATCGTGCCTCTTTAGACTAATCACACAAACGATTCGCGCTAAGCAAATGACACTATTAATAATGTTATAACAAATTAATCTAATTTAAATGCATCTATAGATGGTCTCGTTTTTTTCTGCGGTATTTAACTAACCTAAGTATTTTGTCTAAGATAAGAACTTGCTTTGTAAAGAAAACACTTTAGCTAAAAATATACAATTAATTTCCTAATGTGATTATCCTAATTGTCCAGGTGATGGCTTTCTATGGAGAGCCTCAATGGTGTGTGGTGGGAGACACATTCCCCGTGGGCTGCAAGTGGGGGAAATCCATCGTTTATGGAGATGACAGCTTCAAGGACAACCCTGATACATACAACCCTAAGTACAAGTAAGTAGATTATCGTGATTGATGCGAGGAGTCCAAAATGACAAGTCTTCCAAAACTTAAACGACTTAAATGGAGTGCGACTGCCTAGTAGGGGTTATAATATAATCTATTATATAAAAATAAGTCGGATTTTCCTTCCTGACGCTATAACTCCAGAACGCACGAACCGATTTCCACGGTTTTGCATTCGTTGGAAAGTTCTCGGGCTCCGTGAGGTTTATAGCAAAGAAAATTAAGGAAAAATTTAAGAGAAAAGCAGGAAAGCTGGGAAATCATTGGTGGCGAAACGGAGTTCGCTGGGTTTGCTAGTTTAGTATACAGGGTGACTTTGAATTCGACGTATTCCTCTCGGGAGGTGATAATACAACTAATTTCCTACAAAAATAGTCCTGAGGTCCTTGGGCGGAAAGTGGCTAGTTTCTGAGATATTCAACATTTTTGGTTTTGGTAAAACTATCCCGAATTGATTACAAAAACATCAATAAATAAAAAAATACTGGTTGGATTTTAGTTATTTTAGTTTTAATCAGTTGCCAATACATCAGTTATCATTTATAAATACTAATAATGGCAGAAATATCATTAGTTTTAAAATAGCAAGTAATTTCCTATGAAATTTTGTTTTGTTTCACTAATTTGGTGAATAGATAACTGGATTTATTTCGAAAAAAATGTATGACACTAAGCGTACAAACTATTAGAAAAACTTCCTTGGTTTATTAGCTACCCAGAAACGTAAAATTATTTACAATATTCCCAAAAACAAATGAATTAATTGATGATAAGTAGAGTGTAAACAGAAAAGCGCAATTTCAAAAACATCTTAATTTGCAAAATTTTGTTTAAAATGATCTTCCCCACGACGTATACATGCTCAAACACACTTCCTTATCTCTATGACGGTCACTCTTGGACCGAATATGCGTCTTATTTCGTCATTATCTTCAAATCTGTTTCGGAGAAGAATTACGATACATGGCCAATTCCTTCTGTATAATCAAGGAAATTCATGTAAAAATCAACCGGCGTTAGGTTCTGGTCATTGTGCATGCCATATAGTTGGACCGCCCTACTAATCCAATGCCTGAAAATCAATGTTTTCGACCATTGCCGCACAGTAGTTCGATAATGCACTTGACAATCGTCATGTGGAATAAATTCGTCAATCAAATTAATAAATTAATTCAATAAGT
Source organism: Spodoptera frugiperda (assembly GCF_023101765.2). Classification (NCBI taxonomy): domain Eukaryota; kingdom Metazoa; phylum Arthropoda; class Insecta; order Lepidoptera; family Noctuidae; genus Spodoptera; species Spodoptera frugiperda. The sequence continues at coordinate 6,553,291 of NC_064222.1, forward strand.
AGAATAAGTTCATTCATCTTGTTTCTAAATTCAAATTTAAAACAATGACCCTAGCTCATTCCTTAAATTTTTTTCGTAATTCTCACCATTTAAATTGTTGGATCTAAAGTAGGGTCCAATCAAATAATTAAATATGATACCCCTGCAAACATTTGAATTAAAACCGCGATGCGCTAACGATGGTTTGCTTTTTTCGGATTTTGTTGACTTTTTTGTGGCTAATAATGGATATTGTGATAGTTTATCCAGCACACTATCGAACTACTGTGGGGCAATGGTTGGATACCTTGGTTCCCAGGTGTTATATTGGCACGGGGGTCCAACTACATGGCAAGCGCGGTGTCCAGTATCTAACGCTGGTTGATTTTTACATGAAGTCCCTTTTTTATGCAGAGGGAATTGGCAGAATATCGAAATTCTTCTCCAAAACATAGTGACGAAATAAAACGTATATTCAGCCCAAGAGTGAACGTCATAGGTATAAGGAAGTGTGTTTGAGCATGTATACGTCGTAGGGAAGATCATTTAAACAAAATTTTGCAAATTAAGATGTTTTTGAAATTGCGCTTTTCTCTTTACACTCTACTTATCATCAATTAATTCATTTGTTTTTGGGAATATTGTAAATAATTTTACGTTTCTGGGTAGCTAATAAACCAAGGAAGTTTTTCTAATAGTTTGTACGCTTAGTGTCATACATTTTTTTCGAAATAAATCCAGTTATCTATTCACCAAATTAGTGAAACAAAACAAAATTTCATAGGAAATTACTTGCTATTTTAAAACTAATGATATTTCTGCCATTATTAGTATTTATAAATGATAACTGATGTATTGGCAACTGATTAAAACTAAAATAACTAAAATCCAACCAGTATTTTTTTTATTTATTGATGTTTTTGTAATCAATTCGGGATATTTTTACCAAAACCAAAAATGTTGAATATCTCAGAAACTAGCCACTTTCCGCCCAAGGACCTCAGGGCTAATTTTGTAGGAAATTAGTTGTATTATCACCTCCCGAGAGGAATACGTCGAATTCAATGTCACCCTGTATAATAAATAAGAATATTTTGGTATTTTTGAAAATATAAACTTATTTAGCAGATTTTCGAATTATTTTATCCTTTATCGTGGGTCCGCACGTTTACTAAGAATCACTTGGTCTGGGGCCTTAGTCTGCTATTACAATTGTGTCAGAATGGTCGATCACTGAGCAGTGCGAGAGGGACGGAGCTATGTAGGTTGTATAGCTCCGTCCCTCTCGCACTGCTCAGTGATCGACCATTCTGACACAATTGTAATAGCAGACTAAGGCCTCTGATTAGCAGCAATTTATGGATCACAAAACGAGGTGTTCCGTGTAAAAATTGAACCCTGCAGTTATTTGGTAGAAGCAGTCTAGTAGAAATTGCGTATAAAAATATTGTGCAGAGATTTTTAATGATTACTTAAATTATTCCTTGGTAACGATTTAGTATCTAAAACAATTTGTGAGCACTGGGTAAGCGTTAAATAACTCTGAGTACTGCGGTATATTCCCTAATCCTAACTTGATAACGACTTCCAGCACGGAATGCGGGATGTACAAGCCACACTGCGGGCTGGAGAACCTGATGATCTCGTGGGGACACGACGAGTACCTGTACCGGGTGCTCGTGCACAACCACTCCAAGTTCCCCAAGGAGGGACTCTTCATGATCAGGTTAGTGATGTACCTCTTGGTAAGATAATTGGAGACTCTAATATAGGAGGAGTGGTGTATCCTTTTAAGGAAAATAAAGTGTTTAGTATCAGTGTACTGATATAAGGCTCTGTAGCCTTAGTACGAGTTTGCTTTACGTTTAACATATTTAATCTAAACAGAAGCGAACTCGGCGTTGTGATTGGTTAGTTTAATTGAGCCGGCTAATAACAACTAACTCGCTTTCACTTCGATATCGTGCTGAAGTCCCAAACGACACATCGTATTTTTTTAAGTCGTATAAATAGTTATTTTGCTTTAAGGACGATTGGTATATGTACCTATGCTGTGTACCTAAGCAAGTGAGAAACGAGGAAATAATCAATTGTTCAATCGAATCCTGGAATCACCAACAAACTTCATATTTAGATTTTAAAATAAAATATCATATACTTACTTTACTCTGTTTGTCCGTCAGATACCACTCGCTGTACCCGTGGCACGCGGGCGGCGACTACAAGCACCTCATGAAGGCGGGCGACGAGGAGATCATGAAGAACGTGCTGGAGTTCAAGTAAGAGAAATGGAAATATATGTTCTTTGTTTGTTAGAATATAACTGTGGACTAGATGTAATGAAATGAGGATGTTTAGCTACTGGTCCAAAGTCTATCTAGAAGATGAACTGTATTGAAGAATCAAGAAACAGCAATTAATAAAAATAGTGGCGTATTCTTATAAATATTTGTTTGGGAGATCCTATTTTTTATTTTTGGTGGGGGAGTCATCGATATACTTTTCCCGCCCTGTGTCTCTAACCTCAAAGAGGGACTTAACTATCCTATAACAGCGAGCCCATGTTTGGGGGCTCTTATGATGACGTTAATTTTTCTAAAGTTACTACCAACTTTTGAACGCGGTATAGAAGGGAATTGATTATTTAGACTTTTGTAATTTCTGAAACGTAGGTATAATTGATACGGCGCTAGCATATCAGGTTAAAAATTAATTTGTTAAGTAAAGGCAAATGCTAGCTCCATGGATTTGCCAATGGAAACCACTCTTTTTGTTTTTCTCTAAAATATGTTTACTAAACTTCTTCTTATTTCTTCTTGCAGTAAATACGACCTGTACACCAAGAGCGCTGGAGTCCCCGACATTGAAGCTCTATGGCCATACTATGAGAAACTGATTGAGAAGTACATCCCTGGAGTTCTGGAGTGGTAGACGAATTTATACTTTAAGCATTAGACAGTAGGTGCAAAATGTAATGCATGATGATTTGACTACTAAATTAACTAAAAGTGACATTGTGAATTGTTTTTTTTTATTAACTGTTTTTTTTTTATTTAAGTAACTAAAGATTTGTGCATACCTGAGTTGCATAGATGATAAAAGTACCTACCACATATTTTTCACATGTGGATAGGTACCCAGACCTACATTTTTTGGTTTTCAATACAAACTATTTGGTGCTAACCTTATTATAAATTCTTCTTTAATTTAAACCCCACCTATGTATGAGGATAATACAATGTTCGAAAAGGACCCCCTAAAATCTAGATTAAGGAATTTTCGTAAATTCTAAGAGTAACTGTTAAAGATAGTTTAAGCTAGCCTTACCAAAGATAATAACTATAATATGTAATTGTAGTATTTACAATATACGACTTATTCACATAATTGTTCGAGTTAAGGTACGCACCGCACGCAACGGTTTTAGTTTGTTTTGTATAGAAACTCATACAACTGCGTCCACTGATCCGCATCGTACGGACCGCTCATCGGCAATGCCTACATGCGATGCGTACCGATGACGTCATACGGAATGCCGATGCCAAAAATCCGAGTGAAAGTGACATCGGTAATCCGATTGCTCCAATACTCGCGTCGGCAATCCGAACGCTGCCGAACAGTGGACGCAGTCAATCCGTCCGATGCGTACGATGCGGGCCTGTGGACGCTTACCATTAGACGCTGTTCATATTTCATGAGCTCTCGTCACGTTCTGGCTTGAAACCTCCTCGAAGATTTAAGTGAAAAAGTCGTATATTCTAATTAATTTAACATATCTCATGATAGTTATTATTCTATAATTGTACATAAAATTGTTATTAATTAAAATTGGCCAATTATTTGATAACGCTGTATGATATTGTAAATATTATAATAAAATTGTTTTTATTTTAATCATTGTTTTATTAACCTTGATCTTTTAAGTTTCCAGTGCTAGTTTATCAGCTTTTTAGTTTATCTGCTAGAGGTCGGGATATTAAAAACAATTTATTGCAACACCATGTGCGTTGGACATAAATAAGTTTACGAAATATTATAGGAAAGTTCCCCGTAGGTAAGTTATTTTTGGGTCAACGTCACGCCTTTAAGCCCCGAAGGGGTAGGCAGAGGTGCTCATTACGACACATAATGTAGGTACACCCACTTTTCACCATTTGTGTTACAAGTCCCATGTAATTGTGAGCCTATTGCCATATACTGGACACAATTCCAGACTCCGTGCTACTACTGAGAAAAGCCCAGTAATACTTTGCCCGACCCGGGAATTGAACCCGAGACCCCTTGTCCGGCAGTCGCACTTGCGACCACTCGACCAACGAGGTAGTTTTGGGTGAAAGAAGGATATAAAATGTTTTCTCTCATGGGCACTGCCAGTAAAGGCTGTAAAGACGTATTTTTTAACAGAGGGATAGGATGGGAATGACCTTGGTAAAAATGGGTCAATGCAAACATCAAAAAAAAAAAAAAAATCATTCTCGATGTGCCACACAACACAAAACGAAAGGGAATGCCCACCAGCCATACCCATTTCTGCCCAAGCTGCCCACATTTAGATGTATATGAATATAACAACACGAAGTATATATAAGGAACTAGTTGGAATTGATTTAAAAAAACTTGGGGTTTTAGTTGGGTTGAGATTCGAGTGATAATTGGGGTGTAGCTTCTGCCCAAACAGGGTAAAAACAAACATCCGATCTGAAACTCATTGAGTGGACATTTTGTGGCTGAAATGCTGGTGATGATGATCAAAAGGAAACTATTACGACCTTGTATAAAGCTGAAGCATTTATTTGTTCGTTTGAACGCGTTAATCTCCGAAGCGACTGGTCCGATTGGAATAATTATTTTTGTGTTGGATAGTATATTTATCGAGGAATGCTATAAAACATCACGCTATAGCCAATAGGAGTTATTGAATATAATGTGTTATTAAAACGTCATGATGTATGGATCTATGACGCACTTGCATACTTGCATTTGCACCCAAAAATAAAACAAAACTGCGTATAATAAATCAGGAACTTTATTTAAAAGCTATATTTACAAAAATACAATTATCTCAAAATATGTAATAGGTAATTAAACTACTAAGCATCAACAACCGAGTCAGAATTGTAACACAGCATGTTACACAAATTATATCTAAACAAATGGCCCATTTTTTGTGGCACCAAGTGTACAGTTCTGTCAAAATATTAATAATACCATTTGCTGCCACACTCAGAGACATTTAATGATTACTTAAACTATTCCTTAGTAACGATTTTGTAACGAAAACAATTGCTAAGGACTGGGTTAAGTAACCATTAAATAACTCTGAGTACGGCAGTTAGACGAAGAAAATAATGTTTACTTATTATTGAAAGATGGATTTTTACACTCCGTGCCACGAAATACAGGCCAGCATATTACAAAGTAGTTTAAAAACTAATATCAACTGTGTCTGATCATACACACACGGACAAAACAGCCTCAAATAAATATTTACTATAGTTAATAATAACATAGTCGAATATATCGTTTAATATAAAGTACTACAATGTGTGTATGACAACACCGGAATATTTAGCTGTGGCAACACATACACAAGTTTATAAAACATTCAGCCAAACATAGGTACAACCTCACAAAATCAAATGCTATAATAATTTACTATAAAATACGTCTCGATTTATTGATTACTGGATTTGTTGGACATTACAAATAAGGACCACCATTTTTTATCACCAGATGTCGTTAATGTAGCTTGAGGTCTGCTTTTTTAGCTTGAGGAGGAGAATCAACCAAAACCATTCTACACTTAATTTTTGAAAGCTACAGTAATTGGACAAAGAGACCTCACGCTACAAGACCGCCCTCTGATGAGCAAAAAGGTAAACCTCACGAAACTTTAATAAGTTATTTTCTACCCAAAGTTTTGGACTAGATATAAAAGTAAATCCAGAGCGTAAACAATGTAATCACAATCTTTAAAAACCAATCAGAAAATCGCGTAAGCAGCGACCAATAGCGATTGAGAATGCGTACAACGCTTAACGTCTATTGGTTGATAACTTTACCGCGTTCACAAAATAATTAAATGCCGTTACATAATAAGTTACATAAATAAAATGATTAGTAAATATAAATATGGTAAGTAATTATTATTTGATGCCGATTGTGTAAGAAGCCAGTTCATTTATTTTTCCAAAAAAGAAATAGAGGGAATCCATTCAAATCTGACAGCTGTCACAATTGACACTGACGTAACTTTTTTTTAAAAAAGGTAAAATTACTAAATTAATATGTATCTTTTTGTTATAAAGACAATAAAACAACGGAAATATAATATGAAATTAATAGTATAGTGGTAGTATTCTCTCACATTATCCTTTATCCTCTGAGTTTGTTTCGGCATTTCTTCTCAGAGTAGTCCGATAGGAAATGCCAGTCTCATCTAGTTATTTCAACGATTGACGTGTAAAAGTGTTATCTTATAACCAACTTGCAAAAATAAATATAATTTATCATTTAGTAGCTTCGTACAAAATCAACACCATTACATTCAATTCCAATAATAATGCTATTTTGCTTTAGGCAAAAAGGCAAGTACTTAGGTCTTAATTTACAAGAATAAAGTTACATTGGTCGAAAGCCTAATCACATACTATTATTTTATTAAAATGCCATTTTTATATGATTTTTTAATATAAATTGGAGAAGAAATACGTTCAAGGCAAAATGGGTAACGACGCGATTTAATATTTTAAATATGTATAAATATAATTGTCTACTTTTTATTTATTTGAGTATAAGCCCTTTAGGTAGGCTGAATCTAAGAGCCATAAATAAGTTAAGGTTATTATTTTTTTTATAAAGCATTGTTCAAAAATACCAATTTTATTTTAAACAGCGTATTTAAGTATAATGAGACCAATTTACTAAGATTAATGATAATGCATTTTGGCTACCATTTAAAATAGAAAAGGCTTTTTTGATTGCATTTAGAGTTATAGCATTTCAAAAGTATCTATTAATGGTTTAATATGGTTTTATATCGCGTCAAATTACTTGTATTTAAATAGGTTATTTAATAATGTCTATGAATACAAATGAACTGGATTTTTATTGTAATGTAGGTTAAGGTATGAGTTAATACGGATTGATGACAAACAACTACTTAATACATCGAATAAACATGTGATATTGGAAATTATTTGAAAACGTCTAAGCACTGAAACACATAATGTGTTTCCCTTCAAAAATAGACAGTAAATGTCTCTAATTTCTTTTGGAAAACATTAATTATCCCATATCTTGTAATATTTCTACACATTTCATTAAAATGTTAAAGTTATCTGGTCGTATTCCTCACTAAAGATGGTTCCATCCTAACATTAGCGTATCAGTCTTCATATTGGAAAGACGGCTACAACCCGTAAGGCCAAAACAAGGCATTATAGTACTTGTATCACACTCTTTTTAGCTTATTGCGATTTTGTGCGATATTGAACCCTATTGCAAATGCAAAAAGACTTTAAATTGTATGGTTTAGCCAGGTAACTGTTATATGTAACGCGTGACGTCGTTCACCACGCATGCTGCTCGTGTTTTTGAGCCCCGGTTGCGGCTTGAAACTAATCGAGCGCGCTCGAAAAGTTACGTGACCAATCTAATTAAAAATTCAGGCGTACAAAATGTGAATGAAATAAAACTCTATGATTACAAGATTAAGGTTCAATATCGCATTAAATCACATAACTGCTAGCTTTCTACTAGGTTTTCGTATCTACCTTACTATCCTTTTTTTCAATACAGTCCAAAAATATTCAGTTTTCTTTAGGAATGTTAATTACAACCTATATTTCGATACAATTTAGCTTGCACACAACATACGAGGCTTATATAAATGTAGCCTTTTTTACCCAAATATATATTTTTAAGTATATAATAACTACTTGCATTGTTCTAATTTTGTTCCGAAGTTTATTTTAATTCATACATAATATATCTAATGCAAGTTTTATCGTATTACATAAGGCTACTTTTAAAAAGGCATTAATATTCGTTATATCTTGGTAATTATTCCTTTAAAATGTTTATAATAAAGATCAAATATATACGTTTCAATCTAAAAGAAATATAGAATATTTTATCAAGTTTGCGCAAACAGTAAAGCCGTTGCGCAAAACTGCGCAAACTTTAGCGCAAGTATGGGCCCTCGATAAAAATGGAATATCATTTAAATTCATAATACTATGTGTCTAGATGATGTAAATTGTTCTCTATGTGTATTGTAATACGGTTTACGTTTCAAAGTGTTTGTAAATGCTGGTGACGTACGCCATGACTTGCTGCCAGTCCGGCCTCTCTTGTTGGATCATATCTTGAATGTTCTGTGGAAGAAAGAATACAACTGTGTGTAAGTATTTAAAATTGTTAGCTTGTTAAAGAATCACATATCTATATAGCCTATAAGTGGCCACTGCTGACCAAAGGCCTCTTCACACGGAGAAGGTTTGAGCATTAATCACCACACTTGCTCAATGCGGGTTGGCGATTTCAAACTTATAATTAGAAATTATAAGCCCAGATTTCCTCACGATGTTTTCCTTCGCCGTTTGTCAGTGGTGTCTAAATAAATAATCTTAGAAAGTACATATAGATATAACTAGGAAAACGACACATTGGTACTTGCCGTCGGTAGGTTTCGAACCTTCGAACTGAACAATTGTATATGTTAATTTGGTAGAAAGTAAAAAACAAAGGTACAAACCAGCGTGGTAGGTATCCCCACGGACTCTGCAGCGGCGAATGCTACGGAGAAATTGGTTCGCTTGTCGTGTGGAGACAGCGAGGAGTAGCAGATGCGACTGTCACCCAGGTACGAGTGCAGTAGAGCACACAGGGCCATGCCGTCGTTCCACGATGAACTGTGAAGAAATTAATATGGATTTAGATTCAATCATCACTATGATCTAGCTAGTTGCAAGATAATAGTACCACTGCTGAGTAAAGGCCTTATGCGTATCCGTCCTTGGCTTTAAAAGTTATTATTACTCACCAGATGGTAAGCAATTGCTGCCGCCTATGGACACCCGAAATAATCGAGGATTTCAAGTGCGTTGCCTGCCTTTTGAGGGGGATTAGGAAGATTGGGAAGCGGGGTAACACAACGCAATCGTTGTTTTACGTCGGTTTTATGTGAGGCCGTGGTATCACTCCGGTCGAACCGGCCCATTCGTGTCAAAGCATAGCTCTCCCACACTTATCTTAGCTAAGTTCAAAAATTACCAATCTATTTTGGTAGATCCTAAAAGACTTTCAATCTAGGGCAGTTTGAGCTGACTAAACTGCCTTCTTGACCTTGATCACTCGCACGTGTGTGCTTCAGAATTTTACATACTTCTCCATTATTTGAGACGCCGAATTTAAAAGGGAAACTCACCTAAAATTAGTAATATCAATGTTGTTGTATCCCAGCGTCTTCTGTTGGCACCACTTGAGCAGAGCGTTGCGTTTGGACCCGCCGTTCTTCACTTGCAGCGCATTCAATGGATCTTTTCTTTCACCTGTGATTATTTTGAGGACATAATGTTTATAGGGCATTTTGATATGGAAAAATACGTTTGGTGTCTGTCAAATATTGAAATATTGTAGTCTAGATGGAATAATGTAATTAATTCTGGTGTAAAATGTTAATGGACATCGTGTACTGGTTGGTTTTGCGAACATTTATCATGCACACACATAGAAGCTAAGCTGTAGGACTTACCTTGATCATGTTGATGTCAAAACTGACTGTATTATTTAAAGAGATGTGTCCATTTGTATGGTTTTTTTAACGTTGCTCTAAACTATTATTTTCTTTTGTGTCATGGGCGCATTTACATAGGAGTTCACATACACATGACACCCTGAACCGAAATCACAATTTGTGGACTACACAAATAGTTGTTCCGTGCGGGAATCGAACCCGCTACACGTTGTGTGCACGCAGCCAGCCGTGGCACCCGCTACACGTTGTTGCCGGTTACAAATGTGTACCGTTGGCGTAGTGGCGTAGTAGTTAAGTTAAAGAGCAAGTACTAACTAACTTACGTTATGGATCTATTACATAATACTTACCAATTTCCAAAAACTACTCGTCATAATATATGTAATCTCAGAATATGTCCTGGGACATATGACGAAATCTCAAAGCTATATTTCTATTCTAAGACCAGAATAACAGACTCACATATATCTCCATAGCTGTTCCGTCGCACGAACGACTCGATGGCTTTCTGCTGCAGCGAGTGGAGGGCGCGCTGCTCGTCCGGGATGTTGGATTGCGCTGCGCCAGCCTCTGCCCAGCCCCGTTAGGCACAACGTCAACGCAAGCACGCAGCGACGGTATTGTGATACGTACGATAGAAGTATTCATACTACTTTTTTAAGGACCACCGATGGTGTTTTGATGACGTAGAATTTAATAGTATTGGGCCCACGAAGGGATTTTCTTTGATTTTTTGTGGGTATAAAGGTTGTAAAATGTAATTGATTATGTTTCTAATATTGTTCATAAGAATCATAAATGGTGTTATTAATATGTGTTTAAGCCCCACATTTGGTATTTCGTTCAGTGTCGTGGGTTTGTTTATAATGAAACAGATTTCGAAAGAACTAGATGAGAAGGCATTCTGTTCTTGGATAGAGAAGACGTGAATATTAGGAGCAAGAGTGGAAGAAAGAATATGCCAACCTCTAGTTTTAAGTAAATGGTATAAGTACGTTTTATATAAAATGGTAACTTATTAAGATTATAGGAACAATATCTAGGTACTTTTTCTAACAGATAGGTACAGATATCACAAAACCGTCGATGGTAGCACATGATAGAAATATCCACACAGTCAGCCAGTGTGGACATTTCCGAGTAGACACAAACAATGCAGAGTGGCCCCACCCCCAATGAGTGAACTTCACACAAGAACCGACTCCGTTAGAACAAGGGGACAATGGCGGGAATATGTCAATGTCAATGTCAAACCTCCATCTTGTTTTTTTAGGCGCCATTATTATTGTTATATTTTTTTTATTGTTCCTTTATCTAACGCAATAAGCAAATATGCCTTTAAAGTAATATTTTATCAAGCATAGAAATGAATTAATGTAGATTGAAAATAAGTATGAATAAATAGAAATGGGAAAGAGAATAATATAGTTATTGAATTAGACAAAGGAAACCGCTTGAAAGTAATAAAAAGTTTTGAATAAGTAGATAATAAAATAATAATAAACCTTATTCTTAAATAACAGGGGTGTAAAAATAAAAGTCTAGTGGCATGCATCATGTAATGAACTAAGAGTTTTTAATAAAATAAATTAGTAAAGGTCGCACACAACACATATCGTTAATAGGCAAGGGTTGGGCTATGCGCCGCGTTCATGCTGCCATGCTGGAAAAAATAAGCGACTTTCATGCGATTATATGTAGCCGGGAACCGAATTTACGTTATTTTTAGAGTTTAATATAGATTAATGTATGTTTTTGGGGTAAATATTGTCATAATAACAAGCTAAAATATCAATAATTATTTACTTAATGCTTTTAATCTTTAGGATTTATATCACCAAACTGGTTACTTTCATGCATATACCCCATGTTTTATACCTACATATTTAGTTCTAACAATACCCTAGTAATTTTCAGTGGTGGTGATAACGCATCTACTTCTATTTTAATTTGAAACATTAAAGAAGCCTCTGCAGTCTCAGTTTTAGATCAAGAGACCAACTGAAGATATTATTCGAACTGTGTTTTGACATGTTTTAACTATTAGATAGGTAAGATCGATATTAGATTTCATCCATGATCGTCCCACTGCAGGGCAAAGGCCTGATCGATTTACAAACTAACAAATAACCGACATGCCTCTTAGATGGGGCAAGAGGACGTCCACAAAAAAGTCCTCCAAAAACTACCTATAAGCCCTACAAATCAACAGAATTAGATGTATTATCACCACCAACGATACAACCTACATTAAAAATTAACAATACACAATCTAAATTAACCACATCACCTTCACAAACCCACTTACCGTTAACAATGGGTGAGGGTCGAGCGCCCCGGGCCGCTGGCGGTTTACTTGAGAAGGTGGTACCAGTCATGCCGTTTGTAGGCGCCGTGGAGTCCGCTATGCCATTCTTTATAGATGTTGATGTGGTCGTTGTTACGCCTACTGTCGTTTGCTGGTGAGAGAGGATTTAAGATGCTGTTTAATATACGCAGAATAATTTATGTATAGGTAAACGATTTTTTTTATTGTACACTTACTAGCTACGAAGTTTATGGGTCATGAATAAAATGTAATAATAATTTACAGTATCACACTAATATTATAAATGTGAAATTTTGTTTGTTTGGATGTTTGTCCGTCAATCACGCTGTAACTACTGAACAGATGAAGACATTCGGTATATAGACATGGCTATGAGCTGACTTGGGTGATAGGATACTTTTTATCCCACGAAAACGCGGATGAAGCCGCTAGCAGAAGCTAGTGTGTGACTATGAGGATCCTACGGTGCTTGGGTAAAAGTAAGTAAAGGCTTAAAAGTAAAGGACAGTAAAGACCCTTGTCTTTACTGTCTCCTTTTTGGTTAGTAATGCATTATCATGGGTCCTTACCCATGACAGTCCATTGCTGGACTGTGGGCTTCCTCTACATAAGATAGTTTGTCTTATTTGGATACTTATTTCTTCATCTTGGTTGATCTTAAGTAAAGTCTCAATAAGTGTAATAAGAATTGGTTCAGTAATAGAAATGATTTTACCGTCACCACTATATTTTGTTTTAACCAGCTTGTGGCTTTACCTGTGGCCACTCTCCTACAGGGGTGGTTGCAGGCGACTGCTTGGCTGCCTTCGCCGCGTTTTCTATACTCTCGATTAGAGACTTGACTGACAGTCTGGAGTCTTGGCGACTTACACCTGGAACCAAAGAATATGATTTATTAAAGCTTCTTCTACTAACTGCTTTAAAGCTTCTTTGTATTATTGTCTTCTGTAAATATCGCGATAAGAACTCAATCAAGAAGATGGGGAAGGAAAGGATTCAGGAAGAGGGTTACATTCAATAAAGATTACTTTCTGAAATTTCTTGTCCTATAGGAAGGAGATCTGGGTAGAGATTATTGCTACTTTATCTTCTTTTTCTTTTATCTTTTTAAAAGTCCTTGGTTTTCTATCCTACCTTTAGTCCTCCTGTGTGAAGCAGCAGTGGCCATGATATCCTGCAGCGACGCGCTGGTCAACAGCGGCGGTGGCGGGGGCGTCTCCTCAGTGCGCGGTGGTATAGCTGAAGTGAATAGTACAGTTAGAATACTAGTTTTAAACGTAGGAAGCACTTTGAGATTTAAGGATGTCTATAAATCGTGTTCTTATTCTATTCTGTGTAAAGAAAACTGGTTTCATCTTGGTTAGAAACGTTCAACTTCAGCATGTTTTATTGGACCGCTATAACAAATAGCATCACTTAGTTTTGCGTCCCAAAAATATGGACATGTTTTTTAAGAAATTATCTTTACTGGGGAGCGATAAGAGTCTATTTTCTTTGAAGATTCAAAAAATTACAGGGACATCCAACACCACACGATCCCCAGTGCTATAATACAATTGAACTAAAAACCATGCGTATCTACATTGTGACAATAAATCCATATTTCATGCAATATTGAACCTTAAACCTGAAAAATATTTTGAAGCATCATCGTGACAGCAAAATTGAAGTCACATTCATACTGTGTTTGTTTTCAAATTCGCAATTTTATTACAATGAAGTGAGATGAGACGGAAACAAGCTAAGCTTCTGAAGGCTTACTATGATCACCCCAACCTATGGCATGGTTACAATAGGCCAACAGCACCATACTTTTAATACCATCCCACGCCCTTGTGACCTGGGGCCTTAGTCTGCTATTACAATTGTGTCAGAATGGTCGATCACTGAGCAGTGCGAGAGGGACGGAGCTATGTAGGTTGTATAGCTCCGTCCCTCTCTGGACTTTTGTACATGGAACTGTTCCCCCAGCGATCAGAAGCTTACACACAAAGGTATGGTTCACAAGCCACCACCATGTCACCACCACCAAATGGTACACACACTAACACATAATGTTTCCATACATTGATATAGTTATTTACATATAATTCACACTCGGACGTTTAGATTGCCGGTCACAAAAGCGCTCACTTACGTAGAGGTCTGCGAGGCGGGGGATCTTTCAATGATCTTAGTGGGTGCGACAATCGTTTGTGCTCCAACGTCCTCCAGTATGGCTTATCTCGTGGCAAGGAACCAGTGTTCGGTTCTATGCTCGGAGTAGTTGGATGCTGCAGGGACAGTTTCCTCGGACCTACTTCTTTTACTGTATCCGATGGCGGAGGTTTCTTCTCCAAACTTTGCACTATTTCCACAATAGACCCAGTTTTTATTGGTATATCTTTCGCGCTGGGCGCTTTCGATAATGGTAGCATTGATTTGGTTACCCTTGCTGTTTCTTTCGTTTCCTCTGTGTTGTCTAAAAAGTCTAACGATTTAGATCTTGCAAACCTATCGTCTTTTCTAGGCTTTTTGATACGTCTGGGTACTTTTAGCACCTCTTCTCTAGTAACTGAAGCAAACTCATCTGTTAACGACTGGTGTTTGTTCGATATCTTCTCATCGTCCGCTATATTCTTATCTTTGGCTATCACCTCTGAGATCACTGGTCCTATTTCTTCGTAAACATTTTCTTGCTCTGAATATCCCCTTTCTTGAGATTGAAATGGATTACTGGGAGCAACACTTGCTTCTTCTTTCTTAGTCTCTACAGGCTTTGGTACAATAGTTGGTGTGGAATTTATAACGAATGGGACATTCTCCACAGGTTGGTAATATTTATTGTCAATCAACCACTGCGGGCTCTTTGATAACTTGCCAACAGTTGCTTTAACTTCTGGAGGTTTCGTGGAAACTTTTGGCACAACGCCGACCGTTTTTGGAGGCTCTATAGGAACTATGGGAGTTCTAGAAAAGGTATTTGGAGTCTTCGAAATTTCCAGAGGCTTGTTTACATTTTTACTTTCTGTCAAGCTTTCGTTTGATCCGAAATTTTTCCACGATAAGAAAGGCAACTGTTTAGCTTTAGTATTTTTTTGATAAAGACCCTTTCTCTTAGTGCCGTCCTCGGGACCTTTTTCTTCAAGTATTTGGCTTTCATTTTTGCTGTCATTAGCAACTTGATCAATATCGCTGTAATAAAGAGTACCCTTTTTGGTTTCTTGTTTGGGTGCTACTGGAACTTCCTTAGGAGCAAGAGGTTTTAAAAACACTGGTTGTATTAGCACTGGACTTATTATAATAGGCGCTGTTGGTGCTACATTTCCTTTACCTATTTTAAGAGGCGCTAAGAAAGTTTTAAACGTAGGACCAGGCCTATTGTTAGAGTTATTATTATTTGGAGTTGTTTCTATCTTTGGTACATCATCACCTAAGTCTGCAGTATTTATTTTTAAGTGATAACTAACATTATCATCTATAGGAACTTCAGATTTAGGTTCTTCAGGAACGGAATCATTAACAGTTTCAGTTAAAAGTTTGCTTGTTTCGTCTTTCGGACTAGAAGTATTTACATCAGTGGTAACTATATTGTTATTTTCTTTGGTAACTTCAGTATTTGGTTCTGAGTCAACATCACTTATTAAAACTTTAGGAACGTTAGACAAAGATGTGTTTCTAGTGTTATTTGTATTGTCTATTTCATCTTTGGTAATAGGGTCAACTTCAGATGAAGTTTGCTTTTCATCATCTTTAAAACTGTCTGGACTTGAAGCTTTTTTCATTCTGTTGTTTCCAATTATTCTCTCTATCGCAGCCTTGAATGTGAGTTTCAATTCTTCATTGACCATTTGCAGTTGTTTCTCAACATTATCATCAATGGATACATCTCTTAATACCTTTTTGGGCTCGATTAAATCAACTGCGGGTTCTTTCTTAATATCATCAGGGTATGGAAATGGGAGGATTTCTTCGGCTTTAACTACAGTTAATTCTTTACTTACTTCATTATTATTAGCCTCAATTTTTAAATCTACTTTATTATTATTTTTCTCTACTGGAGGAAGGAAAACACTATCAGTACTTTCCGAAAATAGAGAAGTATCACTTTCAGTGTTAGCAGTTAGTAGATCTACACTAGTAGCCTCATTTAAAGCTTCTTGGTACTCTTCGTTAGTATTCAAACTATCCAAACTGTAGGACTTTGGCTTGCCATTGAAGGTTCCGGATAGGTTTTTACTAAATATAGTGCGCACTTTGGGTTTGGGTACATAACTAGAATCTGATTTAACTAACCTAAAACTAGAATTCAGATCGATTAGATTCTCAGCAAGTTCTGTTACAGCTGGAGCACTGTCCGTTGTATCGCATTGGTCGACAGCATTTTGTCTTTTCAACTCCTTATCTTTGAAAGGAGGTAAGACAGCCTCGGCTAACACTTTACTCGGATACTCTTCTGTCGAAGATTTTGGACTATCGTCATCATTCGTCTCATCTACAGTGACGTTCTCAATTTCTATTTTGAAATTGTCTTTCAAGAGATCGTTCATATCAGTGTTCGTTTCGGGAGCATTATTGGATCTGAAGAATGCTTGTTCTACTAAGCTTGGGTCCTTGGCCGGAGGGTCGGTGACGCTGTGCACTCTCGACAGGTATCTAGTTCTTATACTCTTGAACACGTCTTTAGATGGACTTAAGTCGTCGCTCGATGGAGACTCGCATGTATCAGATTCCTTTGTATCTAATATATTGTCATCTGAGTATATGCTATCCATAGATTCGGATCTGTCAACACCTGTGTTGGTACATCAAATAGTGATTAGACATTGTTTAACATACATTTGATGGTCGGTCACTGTTAGTTAATGAATGCTTATAAAGTTAAGCTTTACACAGAATTAGCGCATGGTAATGCATGTTAATTCTGCTGAAATAACTGAAAGGATTTTAATGTTTCGACTGTTTTGTTTATTTACATGCAAAATTGGACAGTAAAGCTGTTTTAATTTGGTATATTTTCTTTAGTTCGTCTTGTACTATTTTAGATTTATTTTTTGAAATCAGTTTAAGCGTTTTTAAAGTAAAGCAAAGAACTAAATCATTATCAAACTCCAAACTACTCTCAAATCTACCTGTCATTCACATGCAAAGCTCTCAACAGCTCTCAATGTAGCAAAAACAGCATCCATTAAAAACCTACGAAAACATCAGTTTTGGTGCATTAACACAAAACTAAAGTACCAAACGTTTATAAAAGTGAGAAATTATTCATAGAACATAATCTACAAAACATTATAGTCAGAGAGATTATTTACAAAATAGAAGAAATATTGAAATACCACATTAAGACAGTGATAACATCTTCATTAAAGATGACACACAAACTCATATATTTCGTGGCCCTATTTAGACAACCTATCTATAAGCGTCCATAGGCCCGCATCGTACGCAACGCACGCAACGGATTTTAGTTTGTCTTGTATAGAAACTCATACAACTGCGTCCACTGATCCGCATCGTACGGACCGCATCATCAGCAATGCCTACATGTGATGCGTACCGATGACGTTATACGGAATGCGTACGATGCGGGCCTGTGGACGCTTACCTATAAACACCAATTTAAAACTAGAAAGTGTATCATACAAAGCCAAAATAATATTCATAAACTCAAACGCATTCACATCAAAACTATGTTCTTTCTCTTTCTCTCTATATCACTTACCTTTGAGAGAATGCATCTGGTCTTCCAGGAGTCGTATCCTGTCCCTTGCCACTTTGTTTTCGGAGACCAATCGTTCTAACTCCCTTTGCGCTTCAGTTTTGAAGTCGTTTGCGACGCGCACCGTCATTAGAAGGTCGCTTTGGAATTGTTTCCATTCTGCTTCCTGTGTGGAGAATAAAGATATTTTATTATATGGTTACCAATAGAGGTTTTGTTTTAATCCTGGAATTGACTCGTATATGATTATGAGCTCCGGTTACTATTCGAAACTAGTTGAGCACTTTTGAACAATTAGGCAAATGTTCAAGAATTCGATTGAATGTCTTAGTTAGCTCGTAACAAACTTATGAATTATTTATCTAAAGGCTGATATTTACAACATCAGAATTTTTATTGAAGAATTAAATTTGAATTTTTGACAATACTTTCATACATACCTAAACGTTAAAATAATTTACGAATTATCTATTACACTGAATCTTTTAATGCTCAGTCCCATTATTATCATAATTTATAGATTCGCCTACATTAAGTCGAATAAAAAATCACTAAGATACACATAAGAACTCACATCTCTCTCCCGATCCCTGGTGAGCTGTACATTCCTGGCCCGTGCGTCCTGTAGTTGTCTCTCCAAGTCGGCCACCCTGGCCAGCGCCTCGCCCGCTCTGCTCATTAACGCTAGCTTCTCGTCTGATGCTACTTGCACCTGGAGAAAGTATATAAATGTACAATTAGTACATTGATTATCATACTACCGCTATCATCATCAAAGAAATTCTATTGCATTACTGAAAACAAAAGAACCCACTGAAAATTACATAGGATTCGAAAGATTTCATCCGTACTCCTAAATACTATGGACAGCATGAAGCATGTACGCATGTAATAATGTGATTTTGCACTGTGACAGAAAACCGGCTAAACCCAATGATATTATAAGTAAAAAGGTAAAAGTAACACATTAAAATGTGGACAATTGGCAACGTTTTTGTAGTACATTATTATGACCCGTAATAAAACATGTTTGTCATCTTTAATAAGTTAAATAACGCTGATATTTGTAATAGCCTTATTTCTCTTCCTGTGTGTACCTGTATCTGCAGTTCCTCTGCGTTGTCCTGCAAGGTCTTCATCTCCCCCTGCATGGCGGTCTTCTCCTGGCGCAGCTGTTCTATCTGGAACTCCAGCTCCGATATTGTTGACTTTGCGTTGTTTCGAGATACCTGTAACATCAATTAATTAAGAAGATTTTGCTTTTGTCTGCTTAGCTTGGTGGACAAATGTAATGCTATTTTTAATAAGTTAGCAGTGAAATACAATTCGTTACTTGGACTATGTAAAAGTTTATATCTATAGGAAAGTAGGCTTGGTCTACTTACTTGTAGAAGATCCGGTGCCTTTTATAAGTTCATCAGAACTTAAAGCTTAAAGTTGAAATATTATATCTTGATAGATATAATGGTTCGACTAGACCAACTTTAAGGTAAAACCTTAAAGTTTGGCTTTTTGAAGTATTCTCTTTATCGTTAAAACGATATATTCTTAAATACCAAGGCAGTTGTCCCACCGGCAACGATGAACGAGTAACGAGTAGATCAGCGATCAACTATTTGTATATGCATCTCTTTTGTTTACACGGAAAGTATATCTATTGTACGTTTCTTGAGCGAGAAAATAGCCGATAGTTAGTCGTTCACTCGCCGTTGGTGGGACAACTGCCTATATTGCGATTTGCGTTCTACAAGATGTTTACCAATGCATCATCATGCATCTTCCTGGCATCAGAATGCGCGCGGTCGAGCTGTCGCTGCGCATGTGCGAGTCGCTCCGCTAGTGCGAGCGCCCGCGCCGCGGCCGCGTCCGCGTCCCGCCGTGCTGCGGCCGCCGCCGCCTCGGCTTCTGCCGCGCCTTCCGCTACACCCGCACGCTCTTCTAACTGGAATGGGGAAGATAGTTTTGATAAAATTAAAAATTTAAAAAACCCCCGACATAAAAACTTAATTACCCTTTAAAAAGTAAAAAATAATAAAAGAAACCTAATCTTAAAGTACCTAAGAATGTAGGGGAGGTAGGGGAGGGATGGGCAGTCGGGAGACATGGGCACCCCCCTTTTATTCTGATCCTGTCATAAGTTTTTCTTTTTTCTTAATTTGGTAGTTTACTTTACCGTCTGGCAAAACTGTTCATCCATAGAATATCTGTTATTTCCGTCAGTTGTCAAATACAAACACATTTGAAGATTATGTGCTCGTAAAAGTAAATATTTTGTTGTGGATTCGGATCGTAATACAGAAAAAAGTAACGAAAGGTATGTGTATTTTTTATTATATATCTATTGTATATTTACTAACTAATAAATTAAACTAAAATTCACGTTTCAATACCTATACAAAAAAAAAATGCCGGTAAATTGTGTTGAAAATGTGTACAGAGGGAGCAATGGGCAGTCGGATGTGAGGGAGGTTTGGGCATGTCCAATGCTCTCTTCTTTATATTGCGTACAGGAGTCTTTTGAAAATTATAATTATTAATTACACTATTTGAACTATTTTTAATTACAGAAAGATGCCGTTTAAATTCAAAAAGAAAGGTTTGCGACCAGAAATTCCCAAAGATTTGATATTACGAGCCAAAAGGATCAAAAATAATAACGACAGCTGATAAATATAAATATAAGCCTTTATGGGTTATAACTAATTTAAGATAAGTCGTGATATATTTTTTGTTGTTATTACGTTTATTTTTGGAGTCTATTATAAATGTTAAGTGTTTTACAGGCCATGCCCAAGCCTCCCACAGGGTGTGCCCATATCTCCCTACCATAGGGAGCCTTGGGCACTTTTGACTTAATTTTTTAATTACCTCCTAATTAGGAGACTGATTATTATTATAAGAAAGTTCTTTATAAGATATCTAGCCAAAAGTATGGAACAATAGGAAGTGGCAATAAATGTTGATTATCTACAAAATCTGACGTTTTATGCATTAAATTGTGAAAAAGTGCCCATCCCTCCCCTACCTCCCTTACTAATAATTCTAAAAAAAAAATACGTCCCGTTGGGGGACCGCTCCTAATTATTTCTTACTTCTCTACGATTTTTTCATAAGTATCACATGCTTGGTGTTAACATTAAAGTAAATTGATGTTTAAGTACTTAACTATAACGCAGAAAATAGAAATATAGCGGCGCGGGCGGCGGTGTACAGTCCGTATGAATGCGGTCCCCCAACGTGACGTATTATTTTTTTAGAATTATTAGTACATTCTTAGGTACTTTAAGGAATTTCTTTAACGGAATGTCTTAGTCTGTAGTCTGTCACTGTACCTATGAAAATAAATAAATAAATAAATAAATATGCTTACTATAATTTCAATTCTTGTTAAGGTAAAGATTACATTCAAGGTCAAGCTCGTTCGCTTTGATTTTTTTTTACTTATTAATTACTAGTTTTTGTTTCTATAAGTAGGCTAAAGATTACATTGGTGCAGGTTTTATATTTTTGTATTTTATAAAATATTTAATTTTATTTTTATTTTTAAAAATTTTTTATTATTATTTTTTTAATTTTTTATTTTTGTTAATACGAAAAAATGATATCTTTCAATATTTTCTTTCAGTGCGGTTTCATTTGAGACCCCATCCCAGTATATTTGCAGACCTTCGGTTAATCTCCCGCTTACGTTACTTTCACCGCCCATAACTTTAAAACGGCTCAACCGATTTTCACCAAACATGTCTAAAAATACTCGCACATAAGTCCCCTTTAATACGAAAAAAACTAAATTGAAATCACTGCATCCGTTCGGGAGTTATGATGCCACAGACAGACAGACAGACAGACAGATAGACAGACACGTCAAACTTATAACACCCCTCTTTTTGCGTCGGGGGTTAATTAAAGTTAAAAGAAACTGATTTTATAGGCAATGGGGATCTAATGAGAAACTCTAATTAATGTTTCAAAGGTAAATTAAATAAGTAATCCTTATTACTTATTTAATTTTATTTATTCGTTGAATTTTAAACTTAAATTCTACTGAACAATCGTTTAAACATAGCATTAAGATCTTATTTGAGAAATTTTGTTATAGACAATACTTGTTTAAGAAATCTGGAATACGTCCGAACCGAACAGATTTAACACATTGAACGCCTTGGTGGTCACCGGTGACCATCGTTAGTGGAGAATTCGCCTTCAACAGTTTTCTATTGGCAGTCAAAGACTAAATGATGAATTATGTTATGATGAGATGAATGATAAGAAATTAGATTAGCTTCCGCGCAACATGTAACGAATTCGATTCCAGACAGAACAATTCTGTGTAATCCAGTAATTGCTGTTTCAAGTTTGGGTGTATATCCTAGGGTGGGCAAAGTTGTTTTTTAAACCTTAAACTTGTTAACACCAATGGCGTGTTACTTGAGTTTAAACCCAAAAGTATACGAAAACAATACCATTGTAAAATCAACTTTAATTATAAGTTCCAGACTCCTTACCTTGGCTTTAGCAGCATCGAGCAGGTCGGTGAGCGTGGCGATCTGGTGCTGCCTGGTGGCGGCCAGCTCGGCGGCGGAGTCCAGCTCCAGCTCGCACCGCGACCGCTCCGACTCCGCGCGCTCCACGCTACTCTCTAGTACACTGCAAGGATAAATGTAAGACAGTTTTATTTTATTATCTTATACATTATTTAATAGAATGTAGTATACATTTATTTAATAGTAAATAGTAGGCATATGATAGCTTTCATTTCCCTGGGACGCGCCGGACCTCAGTGTTCCGGTGTTTTCATGTTTGTATCTACTGTAGATCCTGGCTTACAGGAGTTGCAGTGGTGTGGGAAGTTGGGGCGGGCTTGTCCCTAAAAAAAATATGATAGCTTCTATCTTCTGTTTGACTGCGGATTCGGTTCCTTAACGGAGCAACTCTTTGTGTGATCCACAAATTATTGTTTCAGGTCAGGGTGTCATGTTTATGTTTGACATGTATGTATATTCGTGCGTGATTATCTCTCGCGTTTGGTTGAACCGATTTTGATGCGGTTTTCAGTATAGTATTTTTCATAGACATAGAAGATTTTAATGACAATACACATACATAATACCTGACTTAAAAAATACGGAAGCGGTAAAGAAAAGAAAAGGCAGCACCCCTTTTTTTAAAAAGTAATTGTTTTAAACAATAGTAGCTCTTTTAGATAATATGGTTTCTAAAATGACCACTAGGTCTAATTGATTAAACTCTCGCCTCGCCTTAGACGAGACGATCATTGGATGATTTTCCCTCCTTAAAAAATAGGCATATATTATGTAATACGTAAGGTAATTGACTAAACGTATTGGTTTATAATAAACAACTTACCGTATCCTCTCAGCGAGAGTTTCATTTTCTTTGGTCTTCTCTTCCAGAGCTGCCTTGGTTTGGTTCAGTTCTGCTTCCAGCTGTTCTTGCTTCGTTAGTAGATGCCTGCGTTCTTCTTGAGATAGCTGTAACGTTTCATAAGAAGATTTTAAAGACAACTATAAATCCTTATTTTCGGTAGTTTCAACAGGTTGGACAGGTCTCTGTCCAGTCTAATCTTTAACCACAAAGATTAAGTAAACAACAATTTCAAAAATTCACAAGTTAATTATTGCCAAAATGGAAGAAAATGAGTAAAGTTGTTTAGTTATGAGTATAGGATCTAGAATGCTTACCTTGAGAACAGCGAAGAGTTGTTGGTCGGTGTCTCCAGATACCAGGGTCTCTGGTTCCACACCCTCACGCATTAGGAGCTCTTGCAAGGTGTCCACCTGGAAAAACGTATTGATTTCAATGATTAAACATACAGAAAGAGTAAAAGATCTATCTTTTACTCTTTCTGTGGATTATTTCTCATGGATTATTATATACGTTCAAAAAGTGCTTTTTTGACAACAACATTTTCTCTTGCACTTTGGACATTCCACTCAAAAAAATTTGGATTAAAATATGTTATTAATTTTGGCTCTACGTCATCTATTGAAGCCATTTATGCTTTCTATTTATCTATGTAGTTTTAATATAACAATATTGGATACAATATATTTTTTAGTTGCAAATAAACTTCATCAAAGATAGACGTGTATCTCTTCACTCCAAAACACCAACCTAAACTGAACCTTATCGCCCTAAACATCAAATGATAAATGATATTTATTTCTGTAAATAGGTTATAAAATAACACTTTTACACGTCAATATCGTCATAGAATCGTCATAGAATCCACATACCTTAGTGCGACTGTCCTCTAGTTTCTCAGTCTGCCGACACAGCGACTCCAGCAGGACTTGTTTCTCGTCCGCCAGGCGCTCGTTGTCCGCGTGAGCATCCGCCAGCTGGGTCTGGAGATCCGCTAGCTCGGCTAGTGTCGCTTGGAGCTCTTCGCTTGTACTGGAATGAGGATAGGTTGGTGAGAAATAAAGCAGGTTAGTTAGTTTATTGCTATTTCTACCCGGTTGGGTACAATTTAATTAACTTTGTATCCTTATCCGCCAGCATTACCAATGGTACAACATTAAGGGTAGGTTCAGATGACAAGCGCTCATCGCGCGTTTTGATAACGCGCGTTTACAACTACATACATTTTATTCAGGCCGTACACATGCTAACGCGCGTTTTAGTAACGCGCGCGTTCAACGCTGCGCTAGCGCTCGACTGTTGTCAGCGCGCGTCAACGCCGCTTTGAGATCATTGGTTTTCTATGTTTCCGTTCAGTTGAGCGCGCGCTTTCGACGCGGATAGACGTATTTTAGGGTTCGTCAAGTTCCTCCGAAAATCGTCCGAAATGGAAACTTGATGGACATTCTGAAGTAGTTAAAGAATTTGGGCTCAAATTGCCTTAACTTAGGATATAAAATAATGTACTGACTTTCAGTCAGCCTGGTTGACAAAATTGGGTGAACCCAATATCTCCGTCTTCTGTTGTGTCGTTTCTGCCGTCTGTATAAAATCACCGATAAAACTGTTTCTACGTCCATCTTCGACAAATGTAGAACTCAAACTGGCCGCAACAACGCGCGTTTAACGCCTGACAAGCGCGCACCATGTGAACACTATACAAAAATTCAACGCGCGTTCAACGCGCGCTGAGCGCTTGTCATCTGAACCTACCCTTATCCAGAGAAAGCGCATTGTTTTCAATTATAAGTTTAACATTCTCATAACCAAAGTTGTATAAGTCAAATACACTAGTGATTACTCCTTCTTGTTCACTTTTTAGGTTGATAAAAGTCCTTAAGCAATTTTGTATAATTTAATACTAAAATGTTCAAACGATTTGGAGTTTGTCACCTATTTCTTGTTGATCCTCATATGTTTGATACCTCACTTTTCTTTGAGATTATAAATATTATGCAACTTTTGGTCTCTTGATTTTATTATAACTTTCGTGTGACATACTAAATTAATTATTATATTATCGGCTTACTCAGTAGCAGCGCGACAATCGCTGCGTCGTGTGTCGCGAAATGCTGCTCATGAATATGAGCCTCTAGCATGGCTTGAAACTAATCGAGTTCCTCGTCAAAACAGTACGTGAGTAAGCCGATAACATAATAATTAATTTTGGTCTCTTGACATATTATAGTACATATTATAGTTTTTTTGACATATTATAAAATTTTGTACGCTTTCCGAAGCAAAACATAGCAGGATCTATTCATGTATAGCAGCATACCCTACAACTTATAATGTACCCTATGTTTCACAAATAAATACTTTGACTTTGACTTTGACTCTTCTTTAACAAGAGTAGTGAGTATGGCAGTTGCAAATATAGCAAATACCTACTGCGAATAGGAACTTTTAGTCATTGAACTTTTAATTCCATTCATACCTGTAGTGGTGTTCCTCCATCTGCAAGATGCGGTCCTGCAGGCAGGCGACCGACACCTCGCTGAGGGACGAGGACGAGTGCTTGTCCCATTCCGGAGTACTCGCCTCGCCGCTGTCACCTTCACCCTGTACACAAACATATTCAGCATCATCATCAACAGTGACTATCCCATTGCTGGACTATGGACCTGCACTACTTAAGTCCCTGACTGCCAATAGAAAACTGTTGAAGGCAAATCCTCCGCTAACGTCGGTCACCGGTGACCACCACGGCGTTCAATGTGTTAAGAGGGATCTTTCCATTCCTTCGCTCTTTCCATGCTTGGCAGGCGTATTGGAGATTGTAGTTTAAGAGTTTTAGGTTTATCAAAGTGTACTGTTGACCATTATCTGTCAAATGTGTAGTTCCTTAGTCGGCTTTACTACAGCTGTGGGAAATTAGAGGTGAAGACAACATTTTGGGTCTTTGGTATCCTTATTCATTCAGAGAAACACAATGCAAGAGTTGCTTCAACGTTGCTGTACCTACTAGGTATTTTCTGTAATCTTTTAAGCATATGACTGATGACTGTTGATGAAGCGACCCGATGAAGTTCCATTGTCTCTGCCTACCCCCATGGGAGACTGGCGTGAGGTAATTAGGTTATGTATGTATTTTTAAGCATATCAATGTTAGAAGACTAAGTAAATGTGCTTGCTTACATTGGCGAGTGCGATGGAGGCGGGCGCGGAGGAGTGCATGCGGCGCGGCGCGGGCGCGAGCAGCAGCTGTCGCTTCTCGCTGTCGGAGAGCGGCGAGTGCGCCACGCCGCGCAGCCGCGCGCGCAACGCGCCGTTCTCGTCCGCGAGACGCTCCAGCGCTGCCTCGCGTTCCGCGTCCATATTCTGGAATAAAATAGTTACCATCAAGTTACTTTGTTATATATCTGTTATTATTACCTACTACTATATATCTACTTAGAAAATTAAGAATGTAAGTAAGTACAAACTAAGTCAATACTACTTCGAATTAAACTGTCATAAAAACTATAATTACAAATCTTTTAATTTAAAATTCTACTAGAAGTATTTTGAGAAGATTACATTACAAAACTAATAGAAACATTTAAAAAAACTAACATGCAGAATTCTCCAGGTCAATTTCATGTACTGAAACATTTAATTTTAGTTAAATCCGCAATCCAATTACTATTCCAGTTTAATAGGCTAGTTTCCTACTAGTCAAATTCAATACATTTTTCGAAACGTAAAAACTATATTTTCTATAAATTTTGTATGAAATAATGCGTTATGATGTCATCAGATATTTACGACAAATAGAAGACTTATTACTAGAAAATTAACTAGATTTTTTGAAAATTAAATAGCTCATCAAATCTATGAATGAAAGTGGAAACTAAACACAAACTATGTATCTACAATGGACTACTACTTCTTCATTCAAGCACTACATACCTTCAGCCTCTCCAGCTCTCCTCGAAGCCGTTCAGCTTCAGTCACCTTCTCCAGTAACTCCTCAACCCTGGCCTGTAGCTGTGCTCTCTCCATTACGGTAGCTTCCAGTTCTCTCCTCAACGATTCAATTTCCCGGACTCCTGATGCCAACGATGCCTGGAATGTGATGTAAGTTTTTATCAGATACCAAAATTACTCCAGGATTTAAATATATTCTGTCATAAAATTATAAATATACTAGCTGACCCAGCGGACTTGGTACAGCCTCAATGGCGTTATTTTTACTTTCCCTGTACTTCCGCAAATAATTCAAGACCAAAATTAGCCAAATCGGTTCAGCCGTTTTCGAGTTTTAGCGAGACTAACGAACAGCAATTGATTTTCATGTATATAGATTTAATAAAATACTGACTCTTTGTCATGTATAACATTACTATAATTAAATACTTCACGTTACAAAATATTGTTATCATTCCAATCAGAAGGTACTCGTCATATTTCAAGGTCTTCAGATTTACTAACTGAACAAAAGTCGTAAAACTCCAATAAGTATAAAGTGTACGAGCAACTAATTAAAAACATACATCTTGATAAATATTCATGTAAGAAAATGTCTGATAAGTATTTACTTATTTTCGGTTATCAAAAAGAAAGCATGTCAATTCAAAACGGTCTCAATTATTTTTGTAAGAATGTAATCAGTGCGCTACTGACTTCTGACACGGTCCGATCTGACTACCGTCGGTCATTCCTTGTACACATTCAAATTAATATTAATAGTTGCAAAAAGGTTGGTTATAAAAGTACAGTTACTGACCTCAGATGGTACTCTAGGCCTGAGCTCCACTTCCTGGAAGCCGGGCATGTGATCGGCATTCAGAGTGACGGGCAGACTGACGCACTCCTGCGAGCCTCGCCCGCCTACCGACCCCAGCTCCTCAGCGCTACCGTAATCATGGACCCCGACTTGTCCATCTTCATACTCCAAACCCTCTCTTAACTCAGGGTCTTCTAACACAGCATTATTATTCCCTAAATCCTTCTTCTTGTGTGCTTTATGTAATTTCTCTTTGGACCCAAAGATCTTCAGTGTCTTGTCGCGAGCTGGTGCGACTTTGTGGTGCTTTGAATCGAGACTCGATACTGACGGAGCCCCTTTTAACGTGGACTCCTGCTTCCCCTGACTTGGCCCTCTACGGAACAATGATTTGAACTTCATCATCTTGAATTATTTATATCATTTTTCGTTTTCGTTTCACTGATCGAATAAGTTCGGTTTCATGTCGTTTGTATCACTTTGTATTGGAACATAGCTGTTGTGATTGGAATTAGATTAGTGCACTGTACTAGATGATGTTTTGACGTCTTGTCGATTCACTGTAATGTTACTACAAATGAGTAAATCTTCAAGAATTAGTCACGATTCTTTATTAAAAATAAACATAAAGTTATCACTCCCTATTAAAGGTTTGGCTGTGTAACGGAAATCACTCGACACGTTTTTAGACTACGAGTGCGCGAACAAAAAATATCGAATGCTCCCGCGCATCGTTGCAGCCGACAGATGTGCGTATCTCTACAGGAAACTATCTCAACTCAAGCTCGATAACAACGAAGGCGGAACGAGACTTAGTACAACCCCTTATCAAAATTACGTGTAATAGATAAAACACATTAATTAAATGTAATAAAGATTACGTATGACGTACCTGCTAGTGCAAGGAAATAATGCAACAAGGTACACTAATACAAAAATCCTATCAATAGCCAAAAGCCAGATTTATCAACTCATACAAAATTCATAAACTGTCACAGATTACGTCTAAACGAGATATGATTTTGATTTCCATACAGATTTGGCAATGAAAAATACGCAGACCGTATCAGCTGTAGATCGTCCCACGCTAGTCGTAACACCCAAGGACGATGGTGAGAGAGAAGTAGGCTTAAATAGAGACGATTAAAATCGAGATTATCACGAGTATTATAAAAATGCAGTTTTCATAATAGATGTGAAGGATTAAAATAAGATAGAAACGAAGAAAGGCGACAACGAGAAATATGTGTCTGATACGCTGACTGAACTCATCTTAATTGCATGGCACGCACTGTATTAATTAGCCGATACCTAGCCAATGGTTAAAACATGAGATGTGGAATAAGTGGCCAGTGACGTGCATCAATTGTACAATGATATGCCACTTTATCGTTAGCTACAAGTCATATCTGCGCAATCTGTGCATATTTGATAGTAAAATGATCGATTTACCTCGTTGGTTTATCATACGTTAGTTCTTTACGATGCACAAAATCATAACATGCAAATCACACCTGAACTTACAATGAAAATAATAACCTTCAACATCAAACATAAATCAAAACATTACATTGAAAGTGTATAGTACCAAAAATATCAACGAACGAAGACAATTATGATATCAAATAATGTGATTATGATTCACCCTTTCATGTCAATAACAAGCCATAAGAACCCCACTCGTATTTCAAATTCAAACGCTTCGATGCGTGTACACATCTATGTACAGGTCTCTACAAAGGAGTAAGCAGTTCCCTATAAAATTCCCCGACATTTAAAACACAATTACCCTATAGATGGTCGTCACTTATCCGATAATCCACGTTGTTCGGGACAGGACATGCACCGCGTCCCCCCTATATGCAAATAGATAGGGGACCGGGTAGGGCAGCTTTTTGTTTCAGCTTACACTGCAACGGGGCCGTCCAATTGCTTTTATTTGAAATCGTCACGTTTATTGTCCTTTTGTTACTTTTCTAAAAGATTTACAATAGCATTTTTAATGTTAAAGTTGTCTTTGAATCGTTGGGTGTTGGAGAACGTGGTTAAGTTTGCTTTTATTATTGTTGTTGTTTTTTTTTCTTCATCTTTTTGGAGTACAATAAAAGTGGTGTTGTTGAGAATGTGGGGCTGTATTGTCCCTAGTTTGTTTCAATATTTTTTTTTTTTGTTTTAGTTTGCTCAGGTATTCGTATGTGGTTAAAAGGAATCCGGTATAGTAACTGGTGCTCAAAGGATGTTAGAGCTTCTAATTAGTCATCAACATCGAAAAAGATACTTGCCCAATTTAACATTTAGGTAATTCGGACGATCAGTTCCAAAATTGCGGCATTATTCATGTAAATCTGACAGAAGAATGACTCATAAAATAGCAAACTGGGGTTCCTGGTCGAGTAGAAACCACCGAACCGACAAAATTGCCGTTAATATCCCTCCATAGCATGTCAGATTAGGCCCTTATAATCATAGTAATTGTAATGGCTACACAAACCACACCCATAGTCCAAACAGCGAAGCTCGGACCGAGCCCAGTGTCAATTTACTTGGAGTAATTCAATTGAAACACGGCATAGTATAGTTACATATGACTGTATGTAAATGTGTAGTTGATTTGTATGTGGACGGGGTACGCTAGCGGACGCCAACTAACCGATTTAGGAATGGTACTGCACTTAAAGTGGGTAATACTGACGTTTATAAGGAACATGTGCCAATAAAGGACTCTGTTTGTATATAAATGTATAAATAAGGGCAAATTAACAGTTGGTTCTTGAAGCCGCTATAAAAATATTAATTAAAATAACGTTAATGAACGTGATATTGAAGCTGACAATAAACTAGACGTTTAATAGATTTTTTATTTACAATTGAATAGAATGGGAGATGATATCTATTTTTTCAATGTTAGAAACAAAACACTTCCTGTTAAAGACTTTGCGATAATAGAATATGACATTGAGAAAGTTATTTTAAGAAATGCAATTCGCATGGTCTCTTCATCTCAAGTATCAACTGCAAAACTAAATTACCCTCAAGAATTCTCGCCTACGACTTGTGTCATTTTCTCATAAAGAACTCGTTATGTAGTACCTAGTACCTATACATAATATGTCTACGTCTCGATTAACTCATTCATACATAACATTGGTATGAAGTAGAATCTGCGCCCTATGCAATAAGAGGTCGACGCTCCCCGCATCAGATTTCCGAGCAACTAGATAACACTTATAGGTATTTTATTCATCTCAACAGATTGCAAGTTACATAATATTATCGTAATATGTGATACCAGATGCTAATTATGAATCACGATTTATTAGCGCTCATTTAAATGGAACCGATCGATCGCGTGTGACGCAACCTGAACAGATTTCAATGTCCAAGATTACAACCGGCTTTATCTATTCTCATGAATATATTTCTAGATCTTTTTTAAGTACAATTCAGAGCTTAATTTATTGCCTAGATTGTTTCATAATTAGTTAGTGAAAACCACTTATCAACAGAATACATTTCAAGTCAATTATGGGCTGCCACAAGGAACTGACCTGGTTCCAACCAATATAAATTGTCAATCTAAAAAGACCATAAAGCGACTCCAACACGCTTTACAAGTAATACAGACCTTCCGATCACGGGGCAAGGTGTTGAAAAGAATGCGCTTTCTCTACCTCTAGCGAATATTAACGTGGCTATAGATCGATCACTCTAACTGCCTTATTAACCACTGTCTCCACTGGCGTCTACTAAAGATTTATGAACGTATCGACACCTTTTATGAATATAAATTACTTCCACATTGACAATTTTCGAATCAAAATTCAGAACTCATTCTGATTGTGAAAATATTATGTAAGTGAGCCGTTATTGAGTTGCTTAAGGCACAGTAATATTATAATAAGTCTAGGTGTTCTATCTATCACAGGATTGCCATATCTTCCGCACTTATAAATAACGGCACTACTTTTATTTATTCATGAGTACCTAGCATCAAGTACAATATTTCTAGCACGCAATCTGCTTGTTTATGTTAATTTAAAAGCAGCTTAAATGCTAGAAAGTAAAACAAATGTCTTTGGCTATTGTTCGCATGTACGGAATGTTGACTGTGGACGGTTATTGGAACTCCTCGAACGGTGATAATGCGTTTATTTGTTAAAGTGATTATTTACGTAGCATGGTTACATATTGGAAATGCGGACTGCAGACTGACTCGAAAAGCAGGAGTAGGGACGGAGTAGTTTTTAGACTACAAGAGTCTGAAACTCTCTTTCGCCTCTCCCAAGGCGGGAGAAGCCATTGGATGACGGTTACATATTGGTTAATATAACTTAGATTCATTAAAAGAGCAGAAGCATGTCTGGACCTAGTCGATGTGAATTATCTACTCATATTTCAATAAAATAATGTAATAGACTCAAAGGTACACAGCTTCATTGTAATAAACTCATAGAAATACCTATGAGTGAGTATATTTTTTAATCAGGATGCAGCTTCATTAACAAATCTAGCTAATAACGTACTGTAAGGAATTTAAATTCTTTTGGAAACAGGAATTCTCGTTAATGAAGTCTTGCTCAAAGCGCTATTTTAATTTATCACGATGCATACATTTTCATTCAGTGCACTTCCTACGTTTTATTTTGTAAAGGAAAGCTGCATTGCAATGGTGAAGAGTCTGGCACTTCGCATTAATTGAATAACGAATAGCAAAGACCCAGAGATGGATAAAAGTAAGTAGTTTTACAATGAAAACTGAATTAAAAAGCCTCAAAACTGGTTAAAGTACTGGCTTACACAACAACTTCTATATTCGGAGACGATTCTGAGAAGTACAAAATTGCAAATAATCGGAATTCCCTACACCGAGAGCTGGATTAACAGCCTGAGTAATGTATAAATGGCATTTCGCAACCGACAGACAAAATAAAATAAAATGGCCGCTTTATCGGTTGACGCCAGGCTGGATTTAATGGACATCGTATATTGTGCTAAAGTATTGGAGATTAATGTCGCAAATGTATCGATGAAAACGATAAACCCCTGTAAAACATCAACAGTTATATCATACAGTGTAGTGACAAAGCTTAAATACATTTTTTAAGTTTACATGTGTCTTAAATAAAACATTATACGAACAATTGGAGTCAAGTCAAAATTGCCACCATAATAGCAACAGTATCTAACAATGAAAGTAAAAAGATGAACATGAACAATGTAATTAAAACAAATTGATTCGACCAACATTCTATACGCGATCTACATTAAATCACGAAAGACATAGTAGATAGTAAAGAATATGCAGATGGTAATAAAAAATATTAGTGTCATAAACGATTGGTGTTCAACAAGAGAGCTACACACTTATTTGTAAGCATAACCTACATTTGACATGCACAAAAAAGGCAAAGACGACAAAAAAACGAGGCACCTAATCGGCAATTTTTTTGGAAGGCCTTTTATTCCGAAACGCGCTAAAAGATACAAGTTTTTTTTTTATAAAGTCTGTTGAGCAGCATTCCTTGTGACTAGGATGGCGGGTGACGGGTGAACGACCAGCCATGGCCGCCGCGGCCTAGGGAGGTCGCCACGCCAATATGGAAGCTGCCAATACCAATATAGTAAATTATAATCTCGTTTCGATTAGATTCGTGTATCACTTTTACGATCAACTCAAACTTGGTTGGTTTTACTTTTAAGGAGATTTTATGTCATAGTTTAAGAAGTATAAAAAAAGCTACAAATTTCTTTAAAAATCCACTAACTGCCGCACTAAGAGACATTTAATGATTACTTAAACTATTCCTTAGTAACGATGTTGTATCGAAAACAATCGCTAAGGACTTGGTTAAGCAAGCATTAAATGACTCTGGGTACAACAGTAAGTTGTAATCTAAAATCAACCTTTTTAAACAAAAACCTCTCCTTCTCTTAAGATGAATAGGTAAAGATTCTTAAAGCCAGTTTTATAGGTTCATCAGCAATACCTAAGCTAATATTTTATGAGGAATGACGTAGATAGCATAACACCTATTGTGTTAGTAGTATTTGCTGTAGCTTTATACGTATAATCAAATAATTACACACCAAACATTAAATCGAATTTAAAGACTTGAAAGAATAACTAGCAAAGGGTTTTAAAATCACGTGTAGACACAAATATTAATTACATATATGTAAAATTAGATAGTCATGGACACGTGGAAGCCTTTAAAATAACAATTAAGGTTTACCACACAGACGTGGATGAATAAACGTCAAACATACTAAGTGATAATGACACATTACTTGAAAGAGAAATGCAATGTGTGCACGGTAAAGATTGACGAGCGGTATCTGAACCACGACCCAGAAAGGTCGCTTTCTTGTATGAGAACACAAGCCAGTTTATTACGAACACGCTCATAAATTTTAATACCTGCATTTTCAAAACGTGTTCCAAGCTTCCGAATAGATAAAATCACAAAATGGCAGTTTTTTATGTAATGCATTATGAAATGTCCTAGATAGGAGGATGTTGATGATCGAGTATTGTTTTATCTCAGTTTTTATCAGTTTTATAATCTTTTAGATGGGAATTTTCCATCAGATTGGTGAGTTAACATCCTATACTTATTTCTTAGCTCACAATGGCGTGGGACTAGTAAAGTTTTACAATTCTATCAGACAAGAGATGAAGTCGTCAGTAATAAAGTCTCAATCGTGCCATTGAACCGAAGATCACAGAATTGTTCGTTCGTCCGTATCGGAACGAAATCGTGGAACGAAATGGAGAGACGTTCCATTGGCTATCAAACATTTTCTTCCCGGATAACAACGTTGTGGCTATCAACACTATATTTATAAATAAAGACTACAACTTCATGTAAACTACGATTGAAATAAAAATAGGAAATATAATTAGAAGATAATGAACGCGATGAAACAATGGATATAATTATCTAAACTCATAAACATTGATTCTTTAATGAATGTAAAAAGTCTCACATTTGTAATGCAAGATACTTTCTCTCAGTAAACTTTAGAACCTGTTTGCAAATAATAAATGCAATACCACTGCCGACTGTTTCAGACCACAGTTACAGAGTCGAGTGCACTTCATGAGAATTTCACGTCTGACTGTAATAACAGCTACAGAACTATCTTTATTATAGAAACTCTAACTGTATACACTCAAATAACTGATGTTTTCATAGCCTTTTGTTTCTTTTAGACTTTCATTGTAGAAATTACCGCGTATATCTTAATAAAATGAAATAAAACATCGACATAAATGGGCCAGACGGATTGTACAGACCTATACAGATATATTCAAGTAAAAAGAGACGCATTAAAACATGCACTCTGTCGGTAGACGAAGTTAATTGCTGATATAATGCAGCAAGCGGTAGGAAGGGCACGTCCCCAGTAGGTGCGTCGCTAGCGGCACCGAGGCGCCGAGACATTCATTACTTGAATTGTTCTAATGAACAATAGGTACAACTGAGAATATACCAAGCTAGGTAAACACCGCGACTCGATCGTTGCAAAAACTCGCGTCAATTGTAAAGATCAAATTACTGATGTTGAGTCAGCTACCCAATATTATCACGATGTAAAAGACAATGGTGCAGACGTGACGATGAGGAAACTCATGAATTAATCACTAAACCGAGACATAACAATACATTACAATAGTTGACTGAAAAATAATAAATATTTGATTTGACTTCTGAAGTTAAATCTCAAGGTCTCGGCCCGTTAAAGACAGACGCCATCTTGCATTAACGAAGAACCTGATACACACATACGCAACGATTGTAATGTTTACCATGAGAAAATATGCACGAATGAGTTTTATGTGACCGACACGAAGCAAATAATTACGGCATCGAAATTCACATGGTCGAGGAAGGAACAAAGTCAAAACCTTGAGTTGCAAACACTTGTGCAAATAGTTATCGGATCCACCTTATTGGTCAGCAATGACGCAGATGTAGATACTCATTGTACGAAAGAGGGAACGGCTTCTATATGTGAACCATTGTTAAAATCGTCACATTCAAACGCTGATTGTTTCTAATATACGTAGTTTACATTTCGTTTAACTGTACATAAAGATATAAAAAGGTTTAATTTTCCTGTAGGCATGTGTAGAATTCTTATTAATCACTAAATAAACATTTTATTTCCCGTCTTTGCCACAAAACAACGCCACAATTGAACTTTGTTTGGCGTCATTGTTTTTATTGTTTTACGCTGCAAATCTTTGGCGCCTAATTTGGGTGTAGGACGACAGCATTCCATACCATATGGTGGGCCAGTGTTGATTAATGAGTCATTTTAATTCGGCACATCTTGAGGACACAAGCTACTCGTAATATCAAAAATGTTTTTGACCAAACAGATGATTTTGGGAGACTTATTACATTTAAATGACTTGAGGCCTTCCTCTCATTAGGTAATAACAAAAAAGTAATTATACCATAAGTAGGTATTACGTAGAAACATACAAGCAAGTACTGTTCAGATATTCACAAGGTTCTCTTTGCTTCAGTTACATAAACAAGAGACATTGTATCGTTAGGTAAATAGTTTGCCCGTGTGAATAACAACGAGTTTCGTTTTGAGAAAGTTTTGCAATTATTTTTTCGGTCCCACGAACTTTGGTAGCTAGATTAAAAAATTAGATATGCTGAAGATGATACGCAATGAATTATTAACACTTTCTTCAAAAACTTAATAACCCTCCTTTTGTCGCGGTTGGGTAAAAAGAAAACAATCCATTATTGTATACGTTATGTTTGTTTGTCCGATATTATATCATGATACGTGCTATATCTTATCGTCACTAATTTAGAAGGCCCCGCCTGATAAACTTGAAACTCGACAATCGTTCAAAGATTTTCAATTTAATCATAGATATTCAAATCCAATGTTTTCGAAACGAAACGAATTATCTTCTAAATCCAAAGTAGGAGAGCAATCAAACTTTATTATGTCCGATATCTGTCTAGCTGTCAATCAACTTTCGGATTGTACTGTTTGATTATTTTAATGTTTTCAATGTAATGTCGATCGGAATGACGAACCATTTCTTTTTAATTTGTTTAATGGCGCCATTCGGATTTCATCTTTAAACTAGACACTTCCTAGATGCAATTTTTTGTTGCTATCTTTTTCCTGTCCTACAAAAACATCCTCATTTTTTTACCTTTACGATTTAGCTACAAGCGAATCTGTATCTAATTCTTAACAGATTTCAATATAACTTCCGTATCGTCTTTATGTCAGAAAACAAATGGAATGTTTCGTCTCGTCTCCTGTTCAATTGTTCATCTTTTGTTCAAAGATCATCGTCAATGTGCTTCTTGAGCGTAACATCAGTTGTTATTGAGAAAACAAGTTGTTCAAACATCTGTGTATGCAGCCTTGCGCCTACATCACATATTTTTGTCTCAGTAGCAAGAATAGAGGTATCATTAATTTTTTAACTATGCATATTGTTATTGAACTGTGGGATTTATTTCGTAGAAGGACCACAATAGAATTATTCGTAAATGTAACTCATGAATCTGTATTGTTTTTTAAATATGTATTTCGTATTTCTCAACCGAATCAAATAAACAAAGCGTTAGGTATCTCAATGATTTCAATAGAACTGCAGTTGTACAAACAGGAAATTATCCCAAATTACGCATTGGTCACTCAAGGCATGGATAAATTGTCGATTAGTTTCTACAAGTCAGGCTAGATAATATTGCTAGTCTTGTCTGCTGACTAAACCCTCCAAGGAGTTTGCAAAACCAACAAGAATGTCGTGAACATCCGCTACACTGGAGGCCTGACATTTTAAAATGTCGAAGTCATTAATGTTGAGCCTCTAATAAAATGAAAAGGCAATAACATCTTGCTTTAGCTGTTCCCATTAAACAGTACAGAGAATGAAAACAAACATATCGACCTTGGAGACTAAGTCACTGATTAATTTACCTCAATAATTGTTCACCTGGACGTCGCATAATGGAAATGACAATTCAAACATACTAGTTTAAAACGTGCATAAAATATGTAATAGGAAGAGAAGCATTTATATAACATGGATGTAACACAGTTTATGCAAACTTTATCGCTTATTTACAATTGTTATTTGCTATAAAACAAGGTAAATAGCTATACATCATTCAAAACCTATTAATTCTCAGGTAGAACTGGGCACACCGATAACTTATCCGAGTTCTCAGAACTTTTGTGGAATCCTACCTACTATCGCTTAACCTAAATCCACTAAGTGGCTCATTAAAATACTAATTAACCGCCGGTGTAGGACAGTTGAGAGGCTGATTGTAAACCAAAACATGTTTCAAGTAAAGGGCTGCAATGATCATTATTTAGAACACCTTCTAAATAGAAAAAAGAAAGTATAAGCGGTTTCTATTGAAGGTACAGCGGCTGTCAGTCATGTCATCAGTGGATCAGTGGCCGATTGTCCATTACGAGAAAGCGGGAGCAATAAGACACTCGGTTGAATAAGTTCAATTTTTGTTAGCCGTATACAGCCGACGTAGGTGATGATCAAAAAACACTGATGCACAAAACTAATTCCAATCATTAATTCCACAAACACAGGAGCACAATAATAACCACCATGATCAAACTGGTCAAAAGTTCGTTTTGTTTGTCACCAACACAAAAAAAGTTCGATAAAAGCACCCGGCCAACGGGACGACATCCGTGGCCCGTCGCACCAAACAAACTTGCCTGTTGAGCTACTTGCCGCGCCGAGCTCAAACAACCGGCCAACCGTTCTTCCATTTCTTTCTATAACCCAAACAAATTAAAAACATGCGCTACACTCTGAACCGACCGGTGTCGAACTATCACCCAACATTGATCACGTAACACGGCGACGAATACATTCCGCACGTGTGAAGAAAACAGCCATAATATCTCTTATCCTTTCTCACACCAGCAATGTGACATAGGAAGGGTTACGCTAGACAGAGATAGATATAACGACTAAAAAGATATTTAATCACGTGCGTGAATCAACTAGAGACGTCAAAGTGCTTTGATGGAATTTTACCTTTGCTTCTTTATGTTAAGGTTGTTTATCGAACGTAGGTTATTACAAGTCTTTCGAACGGCGCGAAAATTCAAATGAAATTTATTCGATCAGTGTTTTTGTATGTTTGTATGAAATGGAAGTCAGGACTTACCTTACTGGTGAAGGAGGTGGTCTTCGCAGAGTGACGTTGACGTTAGGATTTGTCCAGACATCATTATTATTTATATTTTTAGTTAGTTTCAAGTTTTTATCGGTCTTAGGTTTCAGGGTCGGCGGTAAGATGGTGTCGGGAAGCTTTGGTGCAGGTGATTTGGCCGATTTTTTCACAATTTGCAGAATGACATTGGAGCTCTTTGAGTCTGTCTTTTTAGCATTCTCTTTGGTGGGTTTAAGGCCACCTGGATCGGGGGTCGTTGGAGTTGCAGGTTTACTCCTGTGCGGTCGTTCAGGTTCGGCAGGTAATTTATCGATTTGCAAACCCGCCGACTTGGTTCGATCTACGGTTCTTTTTAACTTTGGCTTATTAGTCGAATCCGCTAACGGTACTAAAATGAAAAATAAATAGCATCTTAAGATTTCTTTTTTATGTTTGTCTTCATTTAAAAAGATATTGGTTTATTATTACCTGTCCTCGGCCTGTTTCTAGTCACAGGCTTAGTCTCCGCGCTGCCTATTTTGATAGTTTTCTCGACTGTATTTGAAGACGAAGGCGTTACCGCCTTGCTCCGATAGCTAAAAGTAGTCTTAAAGAAATTAGCCGTAAAGTTCTTCGTGCGCGATACGTGGGCCGGTATTGATTGTGAATGTCTGTAAAAAAAATACAAAAAGTAAAAACAAAAAGGATTTTGTCAGGGGACACCCGGGTTTGAACCGGGGACCTCTCGATCTGCAGTCGAATGCTCTACCACTGAGCTATATCCCCGCTGACAGAGATGACGAAAATAGCGTACACTATCGAACAAACAGCGCCCTCTACGAAAAAGTTTGTGTATTTTGGTACTAGCTAGTTCAACGTTGTGCTACAAGATGGCGCTACTAGTCAAAACAGTTCGCAAGCCGACAGCGATACTGGGGAAGTATTTAGCCCAAATATACGTTGATAAAGTGGTATAAAAACAATGAGATTATGGACTCACTCGAGTTTTATGTTGCTAGGCACCCCGGGCGCCTTCTGCTGCATAACCTCCTCGATCTGCAACAACAGACAATATTCTATTAAAGAAAATATTTAATAGTTCACTTACAAAGTAAACCGTATCTTATACATATGTGACAATCAGACAGAGATAAAAACAATAATAGAGGAGATAATTTAAACAAAGACATGTTTTCATGGCATAGATAGACAAATGTGGCACAAAATATGTTATTGTTCTTTCTAGAACTAATCTATAAGTAGGCATAGTCTATATAGCTAAATAAATATCGGAGATTTTTATCAAAACGCACACGTAAGACTCGATAACTAAGACGGATTTAGTTTCACAAATAAAATAAAATAGAATATAAAATATATTCCCAAAATGTCGAAACATATTCTAGTTTGAAACTCACACTTTTCCATTTCTTCATGGCCGACAATATACGTGTGTTGATCCTTAAAATAACTTGCAACTACTGCATATTATAATATTCTTATCTCTAAACATTTATTATCTAGCAAGATAGTTGATTGATTGGATTACCATTATAAACTTATATTCCCGCGTCCTGCGATAGTTTGAAATCATACTTCCTTTAATCATTTTAATAAATTAATTATTCTCGATAGTTTATTGAGAAAATCTTCGCTTTTTTTACTTTGAAATAAATCGCTTTGACAAAGATGATATTATTTGAAAAATGTCACTGAACGTCTAATTTATTTTTTATTAGCGGGTCAGTATCCGTTTTATTTTGCGATTTAAAAAAGGAGGTTCTGTTTAATACTGTTATGCGTTATAGAGCCTTGTTGGAGTTATCAACATAAACTTTTTAAGAATTGCTGATTTTTTTATGTAGTAGTACAGTAACCCGGTAAACTAGCAAATAGATCATCTGATAGTAAGCAGTATACCCGAAACGCCATAGACGTTACAAGTGCGTAGCCTACCTTTTGGGGGTCAGGAATTTAATAAGAGTAGTTGGGGAATCGGGGATTGAGAAAGTTGGAAAGGAGCTGGCCCATTCGTGCCGAAGCATAGAACTCCCACACTTAAAATTTCTGAAATCTGATATCTTCAGATTGTCTCAAAAATGCTTCTATTATTTGTCTTTTTCTCGATAAAAACTGCAACTTTATGCAGATTGCAGACTTAGGTACAGGCATTCCTAAAATAGTTGATCGTTGACGCACTTTAAGCCCGCGATTGACTATTTAAAAGATTAGATAACAATTTTTTAATACCCTAATTATAATATTTACCTACGTATTATACACCTGCTTTAAATTTTTGGCATTCCAGCCGTAAGATGCGATTTTCACAAAGGAAAAGAGAACAATTATTGTATAAGATTTGGTTTAATATAATACTCTTATATGAAGGTTTTTTTATTATTTTCTGTATGGTATAAACCGGTAAATGGTATAAACCAAACGAAACATCAGAGGCGTCACAAGTGCGTTCGCGGGCTTTTGGGTGTTAGAAATTTAAGGGTTTTTTGAGGAATCGGGAATGTGAAAGATTGGGAAAAGGGGTAATAGGGCCTACTGTAACCACTCCGGTAACTCAGGTTTAACAATAGTGGTAACAACGGTTTTGCAAGCGTTATTTCACGTCAGTTTTCTGTGAGGTTTCACGTTAATGTAAACGCAATGTTTGCAATATTTAAAGTGAATTCTGTTGATTCCCACGACTGACCTCCTTGGTGATTTGCAGCCAACACCCAAACAAGTACAATCGTATCGACAATTAGCCTGTCTACCGAACACCTACCTACTTATTATATGACACCAGCCATTTTCGAGGCGTGCGCGCGAATTTGCAATATGAGTACAAAAGTATGGCGTAATTTTATTTTAACTAATGCAAATTATTGTTTAATATCTGTATTTTTGAACTTGAGTAGTTTTTGCTGTTGAGTCAATTGATTTCTTGGTGGTTTGAAGGTAAATTACTAAGGACTGCTA
This sequence comes from Spodoptera frugiperda, assembly GCF_023101765.2. Classification (NCBI taxonomy): domain Eukaryota; kingdom Metazoa; phylum Arthropoda; class Insecta; order Lepidoptera; family Noctuidae; genus Spodoptera; species Spodoptera frugiperda. Next base: position 6,595,348 of record NC_064222.1, read on the forward strand.
CTATGGCTTACCTACCTATTTATTGAATAGGTAATTTTATTTGCTATTGGTATAAAGAAGGGTAATGATAGACAGCCATTATATACCTAATTTCAATAAGTAATTGCTCTGTCTGCCTCATTGGTCTAGTGGTCGTAATGGCGACTGCCGGACATGGAGTCTCGGTTTCGATTCCTGAGTCAGATACTGCTGGGTTTTTTTTTGCATTTTCGAAAAGTTTTTTCAGTAGAAGCGCGGAGTCTAGAGTTGTGCTCGGTATATGGTAATAGGCCGTGGTATCACTCCGGTCGAGCCGGTCCATTCGTGCCGACGCATGGCTTTCCCACACCTATATCTATACCTAACTTAGAAGCCTTTATTTACTTCAGGAGGTTTTCCACCAAGCTAATTAGACATGACGTCATATGACACATCCACAGCATATCAGACAGACATGAGCCATCATACTTCTATCCTTGTCTCTCTACTTTCATCTCCTTCCCTCCTATCTACTGCGCAATCTCCTACATTTCGCACTTCCAAGAACATTACATCTTTTAGTACACACGGTTGCAATTTAAGCTATACAAAACCAGTCTATCATGGTCTCGCTTTGTATGATCTTTCGACTCTTTCAACGGTCAGTTTATATTGGTTATGTATTACTTGATGTGTTGTTGTAGTACCAGTGTTATTGCGACACGGTTGTACCTAACGTCTGTTGTCTAGATTCTAGATATAGGGTTATAATCGTCACTCAGCTATTACATTTACGGAAGGAGATAAGAGGCTGTTAGATTTGAGTTAGGTAAATAGGCTTTGCTTTTAGGGACATACGAATGTTAGGCATAATTTTACTAGGATTTATTTTGTGAGAAACTGAATATTAGACCGCAAGGGACAGGGTTGGACGGTTGTTGCGGTGGATGGGCAACCGGTTACCGTCCAACGTGTAGCGGGTTCGATTACCGCACGGAGCAATAGTCCGATGGACTACCCTATGTAAGTGTTATTGACGATAGTCCCACTTACACAGGGGAGGTCCGTAGTCCAGTAATGGACTGTCACTGATTATTAATTACTGAATGAAAGAACTTTTTTTTATAACGTCACTCATTTAATCCCCGAAGGGGTAGGCCGAGGTGCACATTATGGCACATAATACCAATGTACACCCACAGTTCCCAATTTTTGTAAGTCCCATGTATAGGTAGGACCCGGGAATCAAACTCGAGACTCCTTGTCGCATTTGCAACCACTCGGCCAACGAGGCAGTCAAGTGAAAAAACAAATCATCGAAAATTCACTTGCATAAAATAAAACGCCTTCAATAAAAGCCTATGACTTGCACCAAACAAACTGCAGCCTACACTACACCCTTCTGTATTCGCACAAAAACCGCCTGACAGTCAGTGAACCCTTTCGCAATGATATCATTTCGAGATCAATTAAATTATTAAATTATTAAAGGTACACCTTCACACGTGGGCGGTTGATGGACGTCTGAAAGAGTTATGTGGGCGATTTGATTACAGTAAGGGAAGCCTTTGTTGACGCTGTCGGTTGATTGGTTTTGGAAAACTTGGGAACTTTATCAAGTTGTTATGAGAAGAAGATACAAGGCCCTGATTATGAAGAGATCACTTAAAATTGTATGTTTTGGTCGAAGGTTTTAGGTTAGGCTTTTGTATTTATCACAAACAGATAGGCCTCTATTCTCCTGCCTTAGATGAGGCGAGGGGGAGTGTCAGACTCTTACTGACTAAAACCACCCCGTTCCTTCTCCTGCTTTGAGCCGGAGCCCCGGTAACCTGTTACGTTGTCCGCAGCTCCGGACTATGCACTTGCTTAAGTAATTATATTACCTATCGAATGACTATTGACATTCAACAAAATGACAAACAAACAAAATCATTAATTTCAAGGTGTACAAAAAATCTTTAAATAAATAATATTAAAATTTTATAAATTAGGACTTTGCCCTGCAGTGGGACGACCACTGCTAACAATAAACTAAATAAATAATAAATGATATTGAAAAAATCCAGTTAAAATTGTATGACCATACTTTTCTTTCATTTCACACTGGCCAAACTACTACTGCTACAACTTAAAAGGGGTTTGAGTAACTTTGTATGGACTTGTGGCGTCATTTTTTTTTTCAGCGGCCACCAATAATTTTCATGTTACTTTGTTCTGCTGTGTTCATTACACATATATGTTCAATTATTTTTATCCTAAGTTATATCGAAGCTGAGATATTTGAGTTTGAAGAATTTAAAAATGTAGTCTCTATAAATACTTCAATTACCGTCCTGTGTGAAAAAAAATCTTAGTTATTGTATATTATTAGAAGATTGATATTAGTTATTGGCTTTACTGTTTCTCGACCTCTCGTCTATCAATGTGACGTTAGTATTGGGCCCTAGGAAATAATAAAAACACAGTATTATACCTTATTGCATTTATTACATGATTTTTAAAAACACATTTACATATTAACTTTCTTAGTCCATTTCGTTCTCAATGTCATGTCGAATAATGGTATCTAAAAATTGTGCCGGCGGAGTCAGATTATTTTGATATCTGCCCCATCCCATGTACCATATAATGGACATTATATGCGAACAGCAGCCTAAGGTCCGTTTTCCGATTATACATGAGCAATAGTGGCCCAATATTGCATCTAGCCCTTGTGCATCTTGCCCTTCCAGTGTTTCTACCAGAAAGTCGACCCATGAAATATGTGACCAAAAAAAATAATTTATGTAATATTTAAATAGATTCATAGGTAGTCATACAGACCTTTGCCAAACAGGGGATGTACTATGCTAACTAGACACATAACGCTCTGTAATGTCTAGGTACGCATTTTTCGGGGGGGTTTGAACCCCCCCCCTGGCTACGCCTATGGTCGTTATAATTATCCACAAGTCCACGAGAGATTAGAAGCGCGCCATACCATCGGCCCATAGATAAAGAGTGCAATAACATTTAATAACTTCTTCGATTTCAATGACCAATATAAAACCAAATATCTCAGTTCCGATATGGTTTAGAGAAATATGACCATAATAGCTTTTGATCGCTGTATTCTGTTCTTTCATAATATTTAAGTTTCATTACTGGCCGCTCAACTTCAAAACGACGCCAACTTTACCCAAACCCCTTTTCACCACTATCTCGCTAAACTCACCCAAAATATAACCGACAGACAGAGCAGTAACTGCTACTGTCTACTCCTTGGAGAAACACTTTATGTTATGTCTCACTTTAAAACGAAATAAAAAGGAAGATGAGACGTCCATGTATCATGGCGAACTATAGAACTATACACCACACTACAAGGTCTAACCTTGCTCTAAAACACTATCTTATCTCAAATGATATAAGTTTACGCAGATTCAACAATTTAATACACCTGTAAATTGGATGGTAGGAAATATCTCACATGTATGTATGTAATTAATTCTGTTAGACATCTTATGTAAATGTATGAGACACATGTAGGTAATACCTTGTTGATTATGTTATTGTCATCGTCAGATAACTGACCTATTGCTGGTTCAAGGCTTATCCTGTCCCGGAGTCTATTGATCACCACGGAATGGATCTTTATCCAGATTTTGTTATAGTTACATTTCTTCAAATACCGTTTGAAATGTCTACATAAGGATGTTTTTCCATCAGAGATTTGCTATGCTACGTTGCTGTAGATGCCTTTGGCTTCCACCAATCATATTCATTGGTAGCTTAGGACTGGTGAAAACGGGTTCAGCTAAGCTATGTTTTTACATGGAGCGTGCGGCATGCTGTATAGCACGAGGATGCGCGAACTTAGTATCACTGGAAACGGTCACATTATTTCGCAGCTTAGCTACTACATTTTCGTAGCATAACTACATAGCACATCTCTGGTCGAAAAGCATCCTAAATTCCCTACCAATTTCTACTTAAATAAGTACCTAACTTACTTAGCCAAAACATGAATTACAAAATTTTAAACATACATAGACACTACAATTTATCTATCTATACATAGATAGATAGACAATATATGATATCTATCTACCTATATATTCTGTTAAAATTGCAACAACATAGACGTTACAAAACACACACAACATAGGTCCTTAATAGTTCTGCAGTTGTATTTCATTGGGCAATAAAATGTTCGACTGCATCACGTAAGCTCATGGACCTATGACGTCAACCACCATAATGAGATAAAGCTATAAATACACTAGTAAATAATATAAAAACTTGCAGTTTATAGCCAAAGATTTGTACGTGAAATGGCTAAAATGGAAATCTTGATTTTTCATCCGCATTGTTTCTGTATCCGCTGATTCATCAATGGCATATACAGTACCCTAACATTTTTTTAGGAAGGGTACAATGAAATTGTCTCTGTAATTTTACCTGTAGGAATGAGCAAAATAATAGGGTAGATGACTAATTTTTATCTTAATGTCCGTCTTGTAGATTATTTTAAAATATTAGACACGTATTTTTTATTTTCTAACGGAAACAAATAATTTCGAAGATATATTGATTTGAAATATCGCGTGATGTCACTTCTAGGTACCTATAACGTTTTATACGTAGAAAGTGAGCTCATTGCGAAAAATAACGAACCAATATCAGAATTCACGACATCATAATAATATCAGTATTAAGTATTGAAGACTACAGGCATGCATTGAAATTAAAACTCCTTAAACAAGACCTAGTCCAACACGAACACGAGTGCCATCTAGACTCGCTGACTGACTAACTTGACAGTCAAACTCGTCACTACACACATCATCATCATCATCATCAGCCGACGACATCTTCACAGTCGCGGGAAGCTAGTGGAGTGGGTGCTCAGATGGCAGCTTGTCGTTCTACGTGGAGGATTATGAGGGCTTTGTTCAACAGTAAACACACACACAAAACGAAAATTGCTAATAATATCATGATTTCATGTCTCAATGGAAACAAAAATCCCTGACTTTTTCTATCTATGAAATTAAATAGACACGTTTTAATACCAGTACAAATGTCAGATGCAATTATACAAACAAGTTGTTTTAATAGTTGTGTTCTGTTCAAGGGTGTGAAAATAAAAATAAACATAGGTGCGAACGCAAATTAAATGTTTATGGAAGTCCACAAATATGGCAGACTGGCCGACAACTTTCAAGTACGAGTACGGTGGTTTAAGATTTTTTATGACTTGATTAGACTAGATTTTAGGCAAGATATTTTTTGTAGATGTTAGTTCGGTTAAGTAAAACCATAAGCACTAGATGTGTCTATTTGATCAATAAGGCAATATTAATAAATGCTTTGTGCTTTTTCTACTTTTTCAACATTTTGCATCGCTGTATCTTCGAAATGGTGATTCTTAGGAAAAAATGTGTAGGAACAATTTTATAGATAATTGCATGATGAATCATTTTGTCTCACCTATTTTTATTATAAAACTTACCGTTTAGCTGAAAAACTCAAAAAACCGATTTTTGCAACATTTGACCTTGAATATTTTTTTTTCCACACTCCGGATTGATGTGGATAATTGACAAATTGTGTATAATAGGGTTCCCAACAATCATGCCAATTTTTAGGAAGGTGCGAATTAATGTAACCTTACCCCTATTTTTGATGCTAACTTGACCGGACTATTAGCAATTGTTTACGGACCAAATCGTTACTAAGGAATAGTTTAAGTAATCATTAAATGTCTCTAATTACGGCAGTTACACTTTAAAAACAAGGTCATATACCTATAAAAAAAATACGTAAACGAGGTACAAAACATAGTTTTATTTATAACTTCTTTCAATCAGGAAATTAAACCGTTTGACTACAATCATTAACTGATTACCGAAATAAATGTTTAAAAGTAATGCTTGTAATAAATTACCTATTTTCCTTCTACAATGTCGGAATAAAATTAAGCTATCACTACCCCGGAAGGATCTATTCAAAGACTTTCCGTAAATTCTCAAGGAAAACGTCTTTTAAGGAAAAACCAAAAACCGGCCAAGTGCGAGTCGGACTCGCCCATGAAGGGTTCCGTAGCAGCAAGTAAATGACATTATATAAAAGTTGTAAAATAACTTGGTTTTACAGTGTTTGTATGAACGACAAACTTATATTTGCGGTTTTTGAAAATGTTTTATTTCTTAAAAACTAATAATGATATCTCGTTCAAACCAATTTTCGTTGTTAGTTTCTATTGTAATCTACAGCATATATTTTTTTCAGTTTTCTCACTCTCTTATTTTAAAAGTTAGAGGGGGGGGGGACACTCATTTTTCCACTTTGGAAGTGTCTAACTTTCAAACGATTGATTTTGACGAAAAGTGGTTTTAGAAACCTAAATGTCTGTGGCGACACTCTGACAAGTGACAGATGACAGTTGTCGCACATAGACTATCGACGAGTAAATCAACGGATGACGTCATAAATATCCTGCATCGCACATACGATGTTTACATGCGAATTAACACGGATAGAAAATCCCAACGAACAACAGTTGGGCAGAAAGCCCGCCAGGCACGATCACCTCGCCTGGTCGGAGGATCCTCCTTTGCTTAGGGAACTTTACTCGCTGTTCCCTAAAGTGGTGACCCCGACGTGATTGAAACCAACCTTCACGGAGCAGATCAGCACCGTCATCCTTATCGCCATCTCCCTCACCCATCACTTCTCCGCTGAGCGGTAATCAAGTCGCAGCCAACCAGCATCCTCGGCCTCACACCAGGGACCACCACACGCTACATCGAAGATATGCAGCCTGGTTCTTTCCTACGGCCTCATCAGCGTCTAGGCACAGCACTCTGCACACGGTCTGAGGACGTCTTCCTCCCGTCAACGCAGACGCCAGCCACTACGCACCTACCCTCGCAGCATCTATTCCCCGACTCACCGTGGGACACTGCGAGCTTCACTACTCCGATTCACTGGAGTATCACCCTGCACCGCTCACCCGACTCACTGGGCATTCAGCGGCACAGTTCCGACTCACTGGAACTAGGGAATTTCTACACTGGCTCTGGCACCGCTCATCTCAAGCATCGACAGCCGTCTCAACAGGATCGACCCCCGGTCTTGGGGGGAGTGATGTGGCGACACTCTAACAAGTGACAGATGACAGCTGTCGCACATAGACTATCGACGAGCAAATCAACGGATGACGTCATAAATATCCTGCATCGCACATACGATGTTTACATGCGAATTAACACGGATAGAAAATCCCAACGAACAACAGTTGGGCAGAAAGCCCGCCAGGCACGATCACCTCGCCTGGTCGGAGGATCCTCCTTTGCTTAGGGAACTTTACTCGCTGTTCCCTAAATGTCTTTTTTATAGACCTATCCATAGACACCCATCACGGATATGTTAGCTGAAAAAAATTTTTTTGAATCAGTTTCATGTAGGGTGTCCCTTTAATTTTTAAATTTATTCATTTTTATTCAAAATTCGTATAGCGGTTATCGAAATACACCATCCTACAAAGTTTCAACTATGTAGGCCCAACAGTTTCGGAAATAAACGGCTGTGACATACGGACGGACGGACGGACGGACAGACAGACATGACGAATCTATAAGGGTTCCGTTTTTTGCCATTTGGCTACGGAACCCTAAAAATGGAATTCTTCAGTGATACAGTTAAGGAGAAACTCATGAATCAGAGAAAGAGTTTTCCTCACTAGCCACAGAAGAGGCTCAAAAGGGCTGATGCCTGATCCGAAGCGGCTGGCTACCTAGCGGGTGCACCGGGACTGCGGCTCGAAAAGCAGGAGTAGGAACGTCGTGGTTTTTAGTCAGTAAAAGTCTGACACTCCCTCTCGCCTCGCCCAAGGCGGGAGATTGAGAGTAGAAAGAGTTTTCCTCGCTGCGATAACGACTCAAACTATCGACTGATGAGGAAAATCGCACTAATAAATATGTAGTTTTCCATATAACATCATTTTTCAATTAAGGTAATGAATAAAGAACATTTATAGAAGCCATGTTGGAAGCTAAATCTGTATAATTTATTGTAATCAGATCATTCGTGTACATTCTACAGTCAAATAAAAGAACACCTGTGGAGCTGGTACCCTGGGTGACATTAAAAGCATGAGATATTACGCATGTATTATGGTAGGTACCTAATGCCTATGTATTTTGTTAAAACATACGAATTCATTTAGGTTTAAGAATCTTGTTAATATTCTTGACTAGCTGTGCTGTAGCCAGCGACTTCGTCCGCGTAGAATTATTACTTCTGACAGATGTTGGCCTTTTTTACCTAAAACATTTCTTTTTCTAAACTAAAAAAGCCTAAGTTACTCTCTAGTACATCATTTAACTGCCAATAAAAGTCCCGTCAAAATCGGTCCAGCAGAATAGCCGTCATTATATTGTAGGTAATAAGTATACCTATGCTAATTACCGCAAGAAACCTATAAATAGATAAAACGTCAACAATAGAGATTAACATAGAATTCGCCATTCTGCGTTCAAATAGACTAACGGCACAGACACTCTAAAATCATCCTTACAAAAAGACTTTAAAACTTGGACAATCCGTTCCTAACCTTGACCCAATTCAACCAGCAAGGAGTCCCCCACACTTTAAACCTGTCTGATGTCGCATGACGTCACGCTACACCTGAACGGAAGGATACGTCAATCATAAATAAACTAGCAATGTAGTCATAAATGTCACCGTAAGATGTCGCTAGTAATATCTAGAACGGTGCTGCAATACCTGGGCCTACGCAACTGTTGCGATGTAAACACCAACACCAACGGAGTTGCATTTTTTTAAATGTAATTTGTGTGTGTGCAAATCGGTTGTTAGTAGGACTAGGTTTTTTTGGGTTAGGTATTTAAATGGAAAGGATGATACATTTAGCAAGAAACACATTCATTATTTTAAAAGAAGTCAAAATTAAAGAGTCAAAGCGTTTATTGCAACTAAAAATTTATTACACCATTAGGTTAAATCATGGCAAAAAACAATTTAATATTAAAATTACAGTCGCGTTTAGGATGTCAGTAATAGAATTATACAACGTCAAGGTGATACAATATTATGTCAAGTAAGTTTAATAAAACCGTCATACAATTTGTTTGTATACGGCAGAAGGTATGACAGAAGAAGAAAGCCCTTTTACTTTCAAGGTAAAAGCTTACTTAACTTACAGCAAGAGAGTTACTAATTTTGTTATCAAAATCTAAGTGATAGATTTTGTTGATCCAAGGAAAACAAATAAAAGACATTACAAAACGCATAGCCAAAATACTTAACAAAAAAGTAATGTAATTAATAAAAATCTCGAAGGACCAACAGCAATGACTAACAAAAAAAAAAATGCCACCGAAACACGAAACCAAAACGATCAAACATTTATTAATCTAAGAGATATCAATAAATCAACATAAATGCCAATGTCGCCACCTGGCAGATTGGCCGACTGGCTTAATCTGCCAATACAGCAGTAGGTAGTAGAGCCAATTGACAAATGGTCCATTAAATGATAACATCAGTCTGTAAGATAGATCTCTGGTTGAAGTTGCATGGTGCATTCACTAGTGGTTACACTATCTAAATTATTAAGGACGCAATGTCCTTTATTGTCAAACTTGTTAGTGGTTTTATTCGTCATAATATTGCTAGAACTGTGATTTATCATTACATATCATGTTTCAATGATATATGACGCCATCGTTTTGGCAATCGATGATATTGAAAGAGTTTTGAGAAATGTTATTTTAAGTTGTAACTGCATCTACAATAACGATAATTAAATGGATAATGTTCTTTCTTTCTCCTTGATGAATTTCAATTTCCATGGCACAGGGACTTATGGAATGTATGATTATTATAATTGTAATTCCAACGAGTAGCTACATTAATGGCTACAATTCATCGCTTCAGAAACAAGACGTCTACCGGAGCTGCGGACTACCTAGCGGGTTATAGGGGCTCAGGCTCGAAAAGCAGAAGTAGGAACGGGTTGGTTTTTAGTTAGTAAGAGTCAGACACTCCCTCTCGCCTCACCCAAGACAGTAGATGATTACCTCCCCTCAAAAAAAAAAACGTCTACAGACTGCTGGATATTAGTTTCCTCTAACAACATACAAATCCACCGGTTGAAAGCGACCTGCAACCAGCAGCTACGACCTTTATTAATCTTGATACTATTAACAATCTTAATTGATCAAAGATTTAAACCACAAGATCAACAAGCTTACACTTGTCTCAAGTAATCTGACATTGAAAATGAAATTGTGATTTAGAAACGTTGATAATGATCGTTGACGTAATACAAATAAGACTCATAATTGGATCACTCAGAATTTACTGATTGATGATTCACTTGATAAGCTATCAAGGACCGTCCCTGTTGTACGTAAGGAGACAAAAACACTTGAATGCAGAACTAATAAAAGACTTAAATACTGCTAAGTGGCGGGTAGCGCTTTTGTAGTCAATAATATAGTACTAGACATCGATACTAGCAGTACTAACGATTGAATAAAATTAATGATAATTTGTAATGGTAACCCAAAAGACACACAGTAAATATTTTGCACTCTTTTTTTAGTGGGGGAATATCATCCAATGACTTCTCCCGCCTTGGGCGAGGCGAGAGGGAGTGTTAGACTCTTACTGACTAAAAACCACCCCGTTCCTACTTCTGCTCTTCGAACCGGAGTCCCGGTAAACCCGCTAGGTAGTCCGCAGCTCTGGATCAGAAATATTTTGAACTCAGTGCCAGTATCAGGTTAAGTAAAAGTACTAGACATAAATAAATCAATATAACTAAGGATGATTAAAGTTTACAAATCAATAATTGTAAATAAATAACGGAAAGGGACTTTTGACATGTGCCTAAAAGAAAGTAAAATTCAAAAGAAATGATAGCTTCCTCGTACAATACATTAAAAAAGAATCAAAACAGGAGCAATCATGTGACCTATTTGCGTTGTGCCATACTCGTATAAACACACTGTCATGCATGATCACACTAAATCGACTTTGCAACGGCTAAACACAATTCGCAACATAATCGACATACGTATTGACGTAACAAATTAGTTCCGGAGCACAATTTATAAATCCTTTTTTACTTATCAAAAGCCATTGTGAAATCTGAGTCCCAAATACGTCCTGTGTTATCCGATGTCACTGTCCTAAAATTGGATCAGTAAGTATTGAAACATTTTAAAGGGCAAAATAATTTTGACTGCACCGTTGGCCAGATGGATGGATATCATATTCTTTTCATCTCAAGCTATAAGTAAGAAGATGTTCAAGACGAGAAAGGATTGGATCTCAAAATGAATGTTCATTGCAAATTCAAACCTGACTACTATGAATTACAGTTGAAATTGCCTTTACATTCAACATTATCTACAAAGTCACCAACGAAACTTATCATCATCATGATCAGCCGAGAGACGTCCACTGCTGAACAAAGGCCAACCCTTTAGTCTTAGTCTTCGAGTTCCTAACGAAACTTATATCATCAATAAACAATAAGAAAAGAATAAAGACAAAAATTCCACCTTCAACCAAGAACGTTACTGTTATCAAATTGTTATCAAGACCCACAATGATTGTGAGACCGTACTCATGCTGTTTGCTAAGCACTCGACGAGTCACTAAACTTTATACAGACTAGAATTAGATTTACACTTAAATCTATGTTTATCCACAAGTGGTGACTTGACTAGCTAACGAACTGGCTCTATACGGTTGGGCAACAGCATGTTGGAGAAATAATCCTTAAGTAATATAGGCGTTTTGAGCTTAAAAATCTAGGTGACTATAATTTGGTAAGGTATTTAACAATAGAGAGATTATCTCCGATCATCGATATAGACCTTTTTTTGTATCGCGATGGAAATTCTCATGGACTTCCGGACTTGCCGGACTCTTACCGCCTAAAACCACCGCGGTGTTCCTCCATTGCCTGTGGCATGCTGTGGCCGTGATCCGAGTTGCCCTCGCGGATTCACCGCACCACCGATATAGACCTGGTTTAACCTTTTTTAACTCAATGTCTCCAATGATTTCGTTTTCGCAACTATCATACTATGATAGCAGACATATTCATCATCATCAGCCGGAAGACGTCCACTGTTGAACAAAGGCCTCCCTTTAGTCCTCCTCGCTACAGCAGACAACAAGCTCCCAAATGCAATAACGAAAGTCAAGTCTCAATAGTTATTAGGATAACCTGACTTAAGTAATACCCTGTGCCTTCTCTCTAGATACAAGTTTATAACAACCTAAAAGTTAGGTAACGATCAGACATATCTCATTACCTCTTCAGGGTAAAACAGACACTTTACTTGCTAAATCCAATGACATTATTTGCTATCAAACTACTGAATGGCAGTGTAAACGAGGTCACAAAAGTTGCGAACTTACTCAACACATGAAGTAATCTAAAGGAAGCCAAAGCAGTAAGGCTGACGGCTAATTGAGTTGTCACTATACTAACCACGTTTAGCATTAACTATCGAACCAAAGGTGGTATAAATATTTATTTAAATGCTACTGAACTTTGTGACAAGTCACGTACGGTTCGCAGAGTTGATGTGATTAGGCGCCAAGTTGTAATGGAGAGGATTATAGTGTGGGATGACGCCATTACAGTTTTGAAGGCAAAATGTGATATTAATTTGTAGTTTATCAAGATTTGCTTAATGGTTTGGAGTTAGTAAAAGAGTATGATGATAAACAGTCTTGTTTGTTATTTAATGTTATGTAATAGGGAATAACCCTTACGTATTTGGTGGCAAATCCAGACGGTAGTTACCTACTCATAAAGAAAATCGGAAATTCCAATAATGCATTGCCCGACCTAGTCAATGAATTCAGGATATTACGACCACAACAAATACCAATATTGACGTCAGCTTTAGACATTATTATTTAGGGAAAGCGTCTCACAATAACAGTCAGTTATTGTGACTAAAAGTATCATATTTTTATATTGAACGAGATTTTTCTTCTTAATGTTCGGTATAATTACCTGTATACCTCTATAGGCTATAGACTCTATAACTAGGTAAATACTATTATCTACGGTCGTCTCCTACATCATCATTAACCAGAATTCATTTACAGCTAAACTAAGTCCTTCATCATAGTCCTCCTATTCTTTATAATTTTTATCTATTCATCCATCCCAATTTGCATATTGACAGGAGCTTCTGAATCTTATCTCATATGATAATTAAGTTCATTATTCTTTATTACAGACCAATTAACAGGGTCAATACACAGTGACCTATGCGCATCTTTAAAAATATTTAATCCAATAAAATTGTTTACGCTCGCCTCTCTTAATTATGCCACATCTAAAATACTTTAATGACTTCATATATTAACATTTATGGATTGAAACCGGATTTTCTGAGCTTATTTCTCAAATTGGTTTTTGATTAATATCAACTAAGATTAACGCGTTTCAGCTAATTTATCACTCCCTTTTAAGTATGGTGTTAAGATTTTAGCATTGCCAAAAAAATTTACTGCGAAATTTTGCAAATATTGACATTTCGATTAAACCTCGAATTAAGCAATGTTTTTAGAGATATTTAAAACATTTCGATTAAGCCTCGAATTAAGCAATGTTTTTGGAGATATTTAAAATATCTTAAGTGTTTCCTTTTCCAATAAAACATGTTTTGAATATGTTTTTAAATCCCTTACAATATTTGCTTAACGATAAAGACCCTACATATCTTGCTTGATTATAAGTACGTGATCACGTAACAAAATAATGTGTCCACCAACCTGTGAGTGCCGTGAATGGCACTTCTAAATCCAATACAACACAAAACACAACACTATTTATTAACAAACGGTTTAACAGATTATTAAAACAATTAAATGGAACTGAAAACCGTTATCGTAATCACAACACAGACCGTTAGAAACAAAACGAAACACGTGCGCCTATATTCGCGGATGCACATAGACTGAAATAAAACGCTATGGTGATAAGGCGCGAAACATTTTTTTTTACTCCGAATATAGAGTAAACAAAATTTTGTTTCAATCACGTGTTTTATTTTTCTAATTGACTCGGATTCGCGCGTTCAGCTTAGTGTTGGGTCGCTCACTAAATGCGAGACGGAGTCGTTGGTTGCGTCAAGGCAGTGGGTGTTATGATAAGAACCGAATTCGCGGTATTTTTCTTGTATTTGCATTGTTATTGTTACACATTTGTGTTTGTTGTGGCCGCCATGATGTTAGATGTGACTTTTATGATGCTAATTAGAAACAGATGTGACGTGAATGATAATAGTGCAGTTTTAGAAAAGTTATACAGACAGTTTTAAACGGATGACTCATTTGGAGTGGACACCTAAACTACCAATGTCATTGATACGAGTGCATAAATTAAATCCACACCAATTATTACTTTTAAATATCATAAGTATAAGACCCATCATGTTTAAACTAGGCAGATACCTAACATTACCTACATCAAAAAAGAAAAAAGAGACAAAATATATCCGCGCGGTTACTAGAAACAATTTTTTAATTTACCACCATCAGTGCAAAGTGAATGTAAGAAAAACCCGCCCACATGTATTCACTATTCATCAATAGTATGGTTATTTGCGCAATGGCAAGGTATTGGGCCAGGATAACAATGTGTGCGTGTCGTAATTCGCCCACCAACACACCTTCGGTAGGCACGGCATTGTCAGCCCGTATGGCCATCAGGCTGCATCGGATCTGACTGAGAACCCAGTAAATTGATAGCCCTTTCACCTTTCCGATCTTTAATGTCGATGTATGAAGTAATCTTCATTATGCTTATAATTAATTCATTCCTGATTACTGATCCTTTTCTAATAACAGTCCGTTGTGGTTCTCTTGTATGTTGTGATTGGAATATGTCTATGAAAACAATGCTAGATGACATTTTTCAATATCATTCTTCCCTCTAGTCAATACCTAGTAGATGCTTATTGATCTACTATTGATTATTGTCACAGTATCCATTCCCTCGATAATGACTACTGCCACTGACAAACTATCAGAAATGACACATCCAACTTTCTTCACAGCTTTAATACCATAAAACCATAAAACGAAGTGAATAAAGTTCGAGGCGTAAATACATATAGAAGAGATAGAGAAGAGAAGAATAAATATAGGGAAAATATTCTAACATCTTCACCCAATTCTTGTGTCTATTCACCGTTTGAATTATATTCACCCCGTTTTACCGCACCACCAAAAGATTCTTCAATTTCTTTAGGAAACACTGTGTCGTGTTAAAACTATTCTAAAAATTCCACTACAATTATTAGGAGGGCAATGAAACAGCTATATCAACAGGATATACAGTTCATAGTAATGTGTTTGTGATAGTTTCCTATCGTCAATTGTTTGATTTACCAGTTGACACTGTCGGTGAACTGACGGCCATGTTTATTCCCTTTTAATTAAATACGCTGTGTTATGATTGTGACACATTCGTGAATGAGTAACTGGAGTGTGTTTCGTAACTTGTATTTAACGTATTTTTGTTATTCGAATGAGAAGATTTGTTAACGTAGTTACTTGGTTACAGTTACATAGAAATCTTTAATTCAAGTCTAAGTAGTTTTCTTATACATTTAGTCTTCTGCTTTTTTTAAAGGGGAAAGTCATCATCCAATGACTTCTCTCGCCTTGGGCGAGGCGAAAGGGAGTGTCAGACTCTTACTGATTAAAAACTACCTCGTTCCTACTCCTGCTTTTCGAGCCAGAGCCCTGGTAAACCCGCTAGGTAGTCTGCAGCTTTGGAATTTAGTCTTCTGCTTAACCTCATCCTGAGCTACTTGAGATCCTTTAGCCCCATTCAGACGTCATCTTATTATAAACTCCTTTCTCTTTCATATTGATTCTTTAAACAATCCATTCACATTTTGCCATTCTATGTTCTTAAACATCTACTGTTAGTAAACATTTTGTTTCCTATTTACTTATGGCTAGATGCTTGAACTTGAGACCATCGTCTCGTGCTCAGTCTCGTCATGTTTCGTAATATTTATTTTATGATATAAGCCGGTAAAGAGCTGGCGGATCACCTGATGGTAAGCAATCGCCGTCGCCCATGGACACTAGAAACACCAGAGGCGTTAAAAGTATGTTACCGGCCTTTTGGGTGATAGAGAATTCAAGGGTTGTAGCGAAATATCAAGTTTATTTCTTTCTCATCAAAAAAATGAAAGTTATATTTGCAGGTAAACAAAGAAACGAAGATATGTTGTAATGTAGATGGCATTGTCACTTAAAAAATTAGCATAGATAAAAAATAACGTGAATGAAATGAATGCGAAAAGTGACTCGAACCTTTAATTCGGAAACTCGGTCAATGTCAGCGATAAATTCATTGCGTTCGGTCTAGCATTTGTGCTTGAATAGACAGGCTTAGACATAATCTATTGATTTATTATATTGAAGAGGAAATGTTAAATGAATTCTAATATATATTTTTGAGCGCTTATTTTCCTAGTTTTACACACAACCTCGCTTTATAAAAAATACATTTTAATTGGTATTCCATTAAAAACTTCATCTTACACGAAGAAGATTTGAACATTAATCACCTCGCTTGCTCAATGCGGGTTGGCGATTTCAGACTTATAATAAAATTATAAATAATAAGCCCAGGTTTCCTCTCGATGTTTTTCCTTCACCATTCGTCGGTGGTGTCTAAATAATTTAATCTTAAAAAGTATACATAACTCGGAATACGTTACAAAACCTTTTCCGTGTGAGAAGAGGCTTTGGTCAACAGTGGCTATTAATAGGCTGTTGATAAATTCCATTAAAACGATTCTAAGTATTCAGTAACTTAACACACATACAAAAATTATGAAAAATGTGTGATAGGGTACATAAAGGCGATGTAAAAAGAACATATAATTTAATTTTCCATTTGAAAGAGTAGCAGGTACACACTGAACACAAACACCTTATTATCTGAACGCTATTTAAACCCTAATTGTCAATGAACACACTAGTCACTAGTTTGTAATTACTACATAAGTATAGGTAAATACTGTATAACAGACACAGTATTTTACCACATAACTGGAGCACGACATGATCCAAGTATTGCTAGCTTGCCAACAACTGTAAAGACCCGCTAAATCTAAGTAGTCTAGCAGACGGACTGTCGTGCAAATGGACAGTTTATAGCAGTGGTTCCCAAGCGGTGGTTCGCGAAATAATAAAGAAACAAAACAACACCTCAGTACCCTTAGTACGAGTTTGTTTTACGTTGAACGAAAACGAAACGAGACCGCGATCGGCGCTCTGATTGGCCGGCGCGAAAGAACCAACCAATCACAGTGCCTAACGCGATCTCGTTTCGTTACTCGTACTAAGGCTACTGTATAATAAAAAGGTACTACTGAGTTCAATAATCCATTAAGTCATTATTTTTATAAGAACAAACACCACGACTCTGGAGAACAACTTAGTGTGGGATTACGTGTAAAAAGTAAAAGTAGGTACCTACCTAATAATGGTCCCTACCCTAACAAGAATGATATAAAAGTGGTCCTTGATATAAAAGTCCTTGAACAAGAAAAGGTTGGGAGCCCCTGGTTTATAGAAACGGTCGTGGACGATCAAAAACTAGCGATTTGCATTTTGCACACACGCCATCATGATGTGAATGAACATTGAACAGTTAAATGGTATAAATTGAAGCGTGTATGCAGTAAATCGTGTTAATCTTGTTTATTGGTCGAATAATCGCAATTTCGACTTTGTAGTGAGAAGTCTCAAAAATTGTCGGCGTGGGCAAATTTTGTTCTCTATGATATAAGCCGGTAAACGAGCAGACGAATCACCTGATGGCAAGCAATCGCCGCCGTCCATGGACACCCGAAACACCAAAAGCGTTACAAGTACGTTGCCGGTCTTTTGGGAGTTAGGAATTTAAGGGTTGTTGGGGATTCGAGGATTGGGAAGATTGGGAAAGAGAAGGGGAGGATTCTCTTTAATTGGAATGAAGATGCAGTAAGCTAGAAAACGACAGAAAATAAATGCATTTAATGCATTGTGCACCTCTACTTCCAAAGAATAAAAGGCATTAAAAAAAACAACCAGTGTCATACTACACTAAGTAACACATACACCTGATTCACCTTGATATTATTGTAATTAAAACTTTAATTCACAAAGAATGGAGTTGATTTTGGAGTGGATAATAAAACAAACATCGTAATGATATAAAGAATCAATTAATCATAATATTAGCAGAATAATAACGTAATGTAATGTATACTACGTGGGAAGATTACCGCGAGGCTGACCATGCGATCACTCATTGGAAAGTCTTACTTAAGTAAATTTTATTACAGCACATGTTTGCTCGCATAATGAAAAACAAATGAATAAATGTATTGATAATTCCGCTCGTGTTCGTCGCATTTGTATTAGTTTCTTCACATTTAGTAATGTAATTAGATCCATTTCTTTTTACTTGTATTTCTTTAAAGCTTTGATTAAAAATTACTGTACTGACAGAGCTCATCTAGTCTAGATATATATACAAATCAATTGCTGTTAGTCTGTCCCGTTAAAACTCGAGAACGGCTCGACCGATTTGGCAAATTTTGGTTTTGAATTATTTGTGGAAGTCCAGAGAAAGTTTAAAAGGTGAGAAAAACAAACGTTTGAGGCGGTACGAAGTTTGGCGGGTCAGCTAGTCTTCAATTATTATCTTAATTTACGTTTAAGTATTAAGTTCTGAAAACCTACGAGAATGAAGATTACGTATAAAGAAGGCTGCTGATGGTCTGTATTCTATATAAGATAGGATAAGGGCAAGAAGAAGAAAAATAAAACAAACTAATACTTGCCGAATACATCGTAGACAATTTGGCAACAGACACCAATTCTCATGGAGACCCTACAGCTCGGTGACAGCTAAATAACACTATCGATTTAAAACAAGTTCAAGGGCAACCGGCTGTTAATAAAATATTAGTGAAGGAATAATTAGTGGGTAGGTAGGCAAAAACTTGACAAATGAACCGACCGATCAAAGTGATCGATTGGAAGGATACACATTAAGCTGTTTTTGTGGACATGTCTGTGGCATAGCGCACGAACGGAATAAGTCATTATAAAGATAATACAGTAGCAATATGTTAATAAATTATGTCAAATTAAATGTTTATGGGAAAACAGGTAAACGGTTCACCCGATGTAAGAGTGCTTTTCCACCAGAGATGTACTATGCTACGTTGCTGTGGATGCGTTTGGCTTCCACCAATCATATTCATTGGTACACATAGCTTAGCACTGGTGGTAACGGGCTCAACTAAGATATATTTTAACACTGTCCATGAAGCTCGCAACTTGTGTTAAACTTAAATGTAAATTAAAATGGCTGTGTCACTGTTTTTATTCAAAATTCTCACAGACATCAAAAAACAGGAAATCGTTACGAAATAAGAGCATGAATTTAAAACTAAGGACATCAAAATAGACCGCATTATCGTTAACCATCTAAAATTCGCCATATACGCATATGGTATGCACTAAATAAAGGAAAAAGCTATTATAAAAATGTTTATAAAATATACACGAGACCATTCATTCATTGATCTGTAGAATGCAAAAACGTTCTACCCACGTTGTTTCCAAATTCTGGTGCTAATTACTGGTGACGTATGCTCCTTTGGTTATCGTCAGATCATCATCCTTTATTAAATCATCTTTCGGATGCAAAAAACTGGCCATGTCAACTTTATTAGCTATTCATATTTGTCAACTTGGTTTTTTATTTCCATTGAGTTTTCTATCAATGAACGTTTGTAGGTAGTAGGTAGGTAGGTATTAGACAGGCTACCTTTATTTAGACTAATAAATAAAATTAGGAGTGGCTGGATTAATTTTGTATCGATTGATCGATGTACTAAGAAGTAACTTAGACTACTTTTATTTTAGAAAAAAAATATAATCCAAAATCTTTCAGAAGTCATTTAATTTTATCCTACGCGGACGAAGTTGCGAGCAAGAACTAGTAATAATTACAATTTGTACCCAGTTAACAGTGCACGGTAAATACTTATCCATGATAACTACATAATATTATAATCAATTTTCGTTAATATGATACAGTACTAGTTATAATAATCAAAGTGGAATACTTTGATTATTATAACTATAGCAAGGTGCCATTCTGGGTCCACCCCTATTTATAATTCCCAAACTTGGATATAATACGCGATATTACAGGCATTCCAAAATTAGATTTACATGATAGCAGTTATTTAAGTTTGCAATGTGGAACCTTAGGGAGTTAAACGAGGAGACGTGTTGTTCTCATACCTTTAATTAAGTGATCCTTATACAACTAACTTACGCTACTTGTAAGCGAGCTACTTACACACGCTAAAAGTTATTTCGTAAGTCTTGTCTAAGAAATTAAAGACAAACTCTCTAGTTATGACAATCGATATTTCCAAATAGGACACAGTTGCTTTAATTTAGCGGAAGCATTATCTTATGGCGATAAGAATCGTCAAACAGAAAGAAATAAGAATAAGAATAAATTTATTAATAAACTTCACAATCATGATCTCATTTTGGTGTTATCATCAAATGTATCATTAGCCCCGAAACTGGGATAATCCTGTATCTTAGTGAAATATCTCTGCCTGTCTTTAACCAGCTATTGCACTTCAGATGTATGTATTTCGTGTATTTACGAGTACAATTGACAGTAGCACAGTAAACAAACGATAAATGGCAAAGGGTTCAGTGGGGAATGTCGGAAAGGTGTGAGGCTGTGCGTCGGCGGAACATTCGGGTCAGCGACGCACGTGGGCTTCGTACCAGTCAGCTGGTGTATTCTGGTGTGCTGGATTAAATACTATTCTGTGCATTTTGTACTTTTTAAGGTCTGTCTAGAATAGAACGTCTTTAGGAGATTCTATCTCCTAAAGAATGATGAAGAAGATGATGAATTCGTTCCCTTCTTTGTTTATTTTCCTTTACTTAATCAAACAGGGACGACAGGGGTGTAATTAAATCTAACCGTGGGTATTTAATTTAAGAAATGATTTCTTTATTATGCCTTGAGGTAGAAAATTTTTTTTTTTTATTTTTAAAAAAACGTTGCCCCACATTAGGATTTTCTCCTGTGTCGTGGGTGCGTTTACAAACATACAAGTTCACATGCACATGACACCCAGACCCGAAACAACAATTTGTGGATCACACAAAGAGTTGCTCCGTGCGGGAATCGAACCCGCTACCCGTTGCGCGGCAGCCAGTTGCCCAGCCACCGCACCAACCGTGCAGTCGTACCAAATCCCCATGGAGATAGTTAATAATACAATATATTGGGAGAACTGAGCCTAGTTTTTGAAAATTATAAAAGGAAAAATCGGAAACATATTAAATCCACCTTTTGAATTCCACTCCCTTCATACCCTCTCTTTCTCTTTATACTTGGGTATGATAGATATTGGTATCTATTACTAAAAAAAGCTAATCCAAGCTAACATAAAACTGCGGATTGCCTAGCGGGTTAACGGGGCTCCGGCTCGAACAGCAGGAGTAGGAACGAGGTGGTTTTTAGTCAGTAAGAGTCTGACACTCCCTCTCGCCGCGCCGGAGACCGGAGAAATCATTGTATAATTACCCCATCCTTAAAATAAAAGCTAACATAAAAATCAACCATCAAAACATACAAACACGAACATAAACCAGTTCAATTGAATATCGATACAAAATCTACATCGATACCAAGCCATCAGAATACCGCACCTACTTTAGCATACGGCACAACTGTGAATTGTGATTGCAGACAATCCACATGACTCAACTGCACGTCCTTGAGCTCCGGATATATTTATGCCATTCAATCTTATATTACTTCAATATTCAAGGTCGGTAAAAGAAAACAAACCGTTTCCCAGGAGACCCGTTAAGTTTTGGGGGAACTTCGTTGCTATTACATGGGACTTATAAACATAAATGATGATGAAAAGTTGGTGTACATTGTATAGCGATATAACATGCCGTAATATGCACCTCTGCCTACCCCTTCGGGGATAAAAGGCGTGACGATGATTGTTGCTAAATTGTTTTAGGTCATCTGGAATAATATGAGAAGGGGTCGCTAAAACAAGCAGACCAAAATCGATTATTTACGCTGTTGTTGCTATTGGTGAAGTCTACGTTCAAACCGATATGGATTGATAGTGACAGTAATTTTTTAATTCACCAGAGCGTCAACTTAGAGTACATCTCCATTATATAAAAATCAATTAACTACTGTTCGTTAGTCTCGCTAAAACTAGAGATCGGTTGGACCGATTTGGCTAATTTTGGTCTTAAATTATTTGTGGAAGTCCAGGGAAGGTTTAAAAGGTGAGAACAACATGTTTGAGGCGGTACGAAGTTTGCTGATTCAGCTAGTTATAAATAAAATCAATTAAAATCAACTTACCCATGATTATGAATTCCTTTGGCTTAGTTTGAAGAAAAATTAACAGTCAACTAATCACTTTTATCACTTTGTATTAAAACTTAAGGTAAATTTTGGTTTGTTATTAATGGTCACTTGCACTCACTATAATATTAATTCTATTTAACATAGAAATCCACTGTAAAACCTGTGAAAGGAAAACCACATTATTTATTTACACTTTTAGGAACAACTGACTACATCATTGGCAGTATCATCGACAACATTGACGTGAAAGAAACGGATTAGAAAAAAAAAAGACGTGTCAAATTTTGGCGCGCTTTTTCTATTATATATTTTTTTTTAAATCGAACCGTTAGCGCGTGCGAAGGCAGATCTTCTAACTGTCTATAAAAGCAAGAAAGGTAATAATAAATTGTAAAAGTTCTTTTAACATGAGAACACTTTCATTTAATTACGCGTAATTGCAATTATATGCTGTGTACATACATATAGGTTGTAACTTGTAAGTGAAGTTGTGTTCACTATGGTGTATCTATCTTTGAATCGCTGGCTACACTAAACACCGTGGCAGGTAAACTGCTATGTTTTCTATTTATAGTGTGCCCACACTGTATGGTAAATAGAGGATACTTCATAACTGCTAAAGGAAATGTTTTATTCAACGTTTATTTATAGTCGAAATGGAAACAAAGCTTTGTTTATTCATCGGTATCTCTCGTAAACACTCATTTACCTCATGTCATCTTAATTTAGCTAGAAGGGTTGTTGAAATATATGATTTTCTTCTTTTAAGTAGAAGGTGCAAGTGTTAATTCCCACTCCCTTAAATATTATTTTTTAAACATTAGAAATAATGCTCCTATTACAAGAGACTTATAACACAAATGGTGAAAAGTGGGTGTACATTGTATAGCGGCATTACGTACCGCGCCGTGCCTAGCCCTTTGGGAATAAAAGGCGGTGACGTGGCAATATTGGAAATGACAAAAAAAAACGTTGTGGTTATACAACTAACATGATTGTTAAAGAAGTAATCATCTTGCAAACAAACACAAATACTCTCACATATAGGTAGATATTTCATTGCAAAACAACAAAAATGCCTTTCAAAATAAAAGAACCAGTTGAAAATCCAGATGTGTAACAAAATCCTGGCTACATCGGCGTCGTTGACCACAACAGCAACCAACATAGTCACCCCACAGCCACGGCCATACATCTAGCACTCGTAAGCTTTCCCCCGAGCTATCTAAAAGTCCACTTTCCAGTAAAATGATGGTCGCTGTACTTTAATGAGCGTCACCGAAAGAAATCAAGTAAATTCGTCAGTGTATCGGTACAAAAACAAAACAACTGTAATAGGTACCGACTTTCGCAAGTTTTGCGTTTAGTCAAGTCGTTCGTTAAATCTGGAGCTGTGATTTTACTGTGAAATCTTTACTGAGAAAGTTTCAATGTAGTTTATTGCCAAAATATTATAAAAATATTCGAGAAGCTATATATGGTTGCATATTCGTGTGCCACTGAAAAATTGGTAAACATGCGCCAAAAAGATCAAGAATGAGAGATGGAAAAATAGTATATAATTTAAAAAACTAAAAAACCCGACTGCTTTTCTTTATAATATTAAAATGAAAAAACCCTAAAACAAGAAAGTCATCGTAAAATTTAAGCAGTCGGGACCCATTCTAAATATAAAGACTTTGTGAGGGCACATACGGCTGGCTTTCTAGAATGGGTCCCGACTGCTTAAATTTTACGATGACTTTCTTGTTTTAGGGTTTTTTCATTTTAATATTATAAAGAAAAGCAGTCGGGTTTTTTAGTTTTTTAAATTACTTTTTTTTATTTATTTATTTTTAGTTTTATTATTTTTTCATTTTGATACATCTAGTGTCACTCTCACAGTAAATACGAATCAAACGACCCTTATCAAGCGGAAATCCATCGAGTCGTTCAAGCTAGAGAGTGAGAAATATTCGAATTTGGCGCCAAAAATCCGCCATTTTTTTTTTTTTGATATATCCAGTATCACTCTCCCAGTAAATACGAATCTAACGACACCTCTCAAGTCAAAATCCATCGAGTCGTTTAGGCTGCAGAGCGTGCCAAACAATTATACATACATACATACATACATACATGCATACATACATACATACATACATACATACACTCGAAAAACATAACCCTCCTTCTGGCGCAGTCGGGTAAATAATAAGAAAGGAGATACCCTTTACATTCTGGATAACGAATTAAACTTGAAGATTAAATAATCTTAACCCAACACTGCAACTCTGCAAGAAACAACCTTAAAAATATCGGACAATTGATTCATGAATACTTTTTTTGATGGCGTAAAATCGATGACTTCTCCATCTTAGTTGAGGTGACTAGAGAGTGTCATTCTCTTACTGACAAAAAATCACCCCATTCCCACTCCTGAGAGCCGGAGCCAGTTAGAGTTAAGTCGTCCGCAGCTCCAAAATTACATGGATGCTTGCTTTTAATTATTTGTTGCTTTGCTGAAGTAATCAGCAACTACAAGACTATTCCATAACCATCATCGATCATCATCAACCGGAAGACTTCCACTGTTGGACAAAGCCTCCATTTTAAAAGATGGGGGATTGCCATAATCCCCACGCTTGGCAGGCGGCTTGGGGATCGCAGTAAGATCACATTCCTCGGTGGCTGGTCGCAGTTTTAGGACGTACTCGGGTCCGAATAAACAAACAAAGCTAATTTACAAAAGTGTTGCATCACTCCACGAAAGATTCCGACATGGTATTTACTTTACGATTAATTACAATTCAATATTTGCCAATGACGTCGACAGTTCCGCGCCATTGGGCTGTGAAAAACGGAAGTCGGTTACAAAATTGCCCATTCAGCGTTACTCAATCAATTCTATTTAAAATCATTGTCCCTATAGGTACCCATAGGTAGGTGTATACCTAGTGCCGATATTACTGTTGAATTGTTACGTACTATCCTTATTGAATGGGATTTTGTCGGACTAATACCCTAACTCGATTATTTAACCGATTTCACCCTAAAAACAGTGGATTAGGATCGATTTTTGGCATTAGTTATTGGGACTATGTAACTATGACAGAGATCGATTCAGAGATTTTGGATTAAGACCGGTTATTAATTTTAGCTTTACTTCAATATGTACATTATACACTTTTTTCGCCAATCCACGAAAGGCACTCCTCTATCGGTTTCCAGTTTGTCTACGAATCTAGCTATTATACATAGCCCAAAAATCCCACACAATTAAAGAATCGGTATCTTGAATGGAAAAACATCTTAAAAATAAGCACTCGTAATGTCTGGTGGTTATAAGTGTTATAAATGATAAATGATATTTATTTCTGCAAAAAAAAGATTATAAAATAACACTTTTACACGTCAATATTTCAAATAGCTAGATGAGGCCGGCATTTCCTATCTCTGCTACTCTCTACGACTACTCTGAGAAGAAATGCCGAAACAAACTCAGAGGTCATAGTCTCTTTTAAAGTCCAGACAAAATCAATTAGAGATGTCGGAGAACCGTGCAAGTTTATTCTGCAGTGGTCTTTTGAGGAAAGAACCACAGCAGTTTGAGCGGACCTGTTCAGATGGCAGCACGCATGTGTCAGATTACAATTAGCTCAGCTGACGGCTGTTGCTGAATGATCCGACAAACAATACCAATCAAAAGAACTAACCAACATCTGTATCAGACGTCCCATAAGATTTTTGCCACCAATGTGTAACGTTATTTCTAAAGCATGCTATACACTAGGTAGATAAAAGAAGAATGTTAAAATTCATTCACTGACATTTTGGTAAGACAAAATTTGTCCTCACTATAAAATTAGGATGCAAATCAACAAACGCTATGTAATTAGCCCAAGGACTAGCGACAAAACAACACAAAGGAGATTAATTTATTTCGTGCTACTGGTAAGAATGCATAGATAATAATAAATTAATAATTAGAACCGAAACTAGTTGACTAGTAGAATAGGTAGTCATATTGTTTATCCGAATTCGTTAAAATAAGACTATGATGCGTTATTTCACAATTATAGGTAGATTGGAAATATCAATCCGGAGCTGCGGGCAACGTAACGGGTTACCCAGGTTCCGGCAAAGCAGAAGTTAGAACAGGGTGATTTTTACGCTGCAAGAGTCTGACACTCCCTCTCGCCTCACCTAAGACGGGAAAAGACATTGGATGATCGTCCCCCCACAAAAAAAAATGTTTCCTAAGGTCTGCAACGCACTGGTGTTGTTGTTTAAAAATAGACTAGACATAATCTCTGTACTGAATCAATCTAAAATAACACCAAATGACTGCTTACTGCACTTTTTGCGTAATCAACGTATTTTTCATATTTTCCCCGAAATGTTTCACCAGTTTCTCGACGAATAGAAAGCGTAAAATTATTATTATGTTTATTTGTTGTCGCAGACGCACTGAGACAATTTGGTTGAAAGTGTAGCAGTTCAGTGCACAGCGATTGCTTAAATGTTTACGCAATACGTGTTATTGTAAACAAGGAAAATTGTATTTTAAGAATACATTTGATAATTGAGTATTGGGGACAAACAATAAAGGCACTGAACTAAATACCAAATAAGGTTAGGTACCTACACTATGTCTTGTTTTTAACGTTTTTTCCAGCTGCGGACTGCCTAACGGGTTTACCGGGGCTCCGGCCCGAAAAGCAGGAATAAGAACGGGGTTGTTTTTAGGCAGTAAGAGTCTGACACTCAATCTCGCCTCACCCAAGGCGAGAGAAGTCTTTGGAGAAAATCTTATGTGGGATCACTCACATGGAAAAAAAGTAATAGTAATAGGGGTCTCTGGCTTAACAAACATGTAAAAAAAATGCTCCCTCAATAAGAAAAGTTTGGGAATCTCGTCCATATTTTAATTATTAATTGGGGTTGGAGTGCCTAGTGCATACGATGATACGATGGATGTAACGACAAATATGATTTGTCTTACATCATACTGCATCGAGACCGAGGCGAGCTAATAGATTCACATTAATCGTAATCAAGCAGCCTTATCAAATAAAAACAAACCTATCGATGAACCAGTTTGCTAAACATATCGTTTAATTAATTAAGATCACCTAATTAATCTTATCGCCGACGCTTAGGCTTATTAATTCAATCAAAACGCTATGTAAGAGAATCTAAATTGTGATTTCAACTAGTTACTGGTTTTCATTTTTTTTTTTTTGAGCGGAGAGGATCGACTTCTCCCGCCTTGGACTAGGGAGTGTCAGACGCTTACTGACTAAAAACCACCCCGTTCTTACTCCTGCTTTTCGAGCCGGAGTCCCGGTAAACCCGCTAGGTAGTCCGCAGCTCCGGAAAGCATTATATAGACATTCATCGTGTTAAAGATGAAAGAAATGTAGAACAGCCCACGATAGTTCATACTGGACGATGGGCGTTTTTTTACACGAGAAGAGGCTGTTTCACAGGCACCTAAAAGTTTTATTTTAATACGGATAACTTATATAGATTACCTACATATATCTATATTCTGATCCGGAGCTGCGGACTAACTTGCGGTTTACCAGGATTCCGGCTCGAAAAGCAGGAGTAGGTATTGGTTGGTTTTTAATCAGTAAGAGTATGACGTCGCTCAAGGAGGAAGAAGTAACTGGATGATGATTTTGCCCGCTTTAGAAAAAGATATCTATATTACCTACCTATTAATTCAAATAAATACTGTAGGTATACTTATCGACATTTTGTAAACGAGTGCTTGTACATAGTCGTTAGTAGACAATGCTGACCACGTGTTGGGTTACATTTGCGTCATTCAAGGTATGTAGACCGTGAACTAACATGGCTGCATTGTCCGTCAGATCTCAACAGATGATACTTTTGTAAGCTGCATAAATCTACATCGTGCTTGCCACGGCCACTCTGTGGATGGGAGACTGCCACAATACCGTAACAAAGATATTCACTCGATGTTTTGTAAACAAACGGGGCTGGACTGTAGGTATTGTTGTTTTGGAACGACCAGCTGTCAAAAGAAACTATGTAAGCAATGACGCCACCTGCAGCATCAATAGGCAATTTTAGGAGCCTAATATTAGGCATACCTAATGCCTTATAGGTACATTTTTCGGCAATCAATACGTATCTCCATGAATTTCTTGGCTTATTTCCAAAAGAAGTTTTTGCTTCATTTTATGGAGCACTTCGTATAATTAAATTATTATTCAAGAGATCAATATCTAACGAATATCGTTATTCCAACCACTGCGGCAAAAACCATTCAATAACTGCCGCAAACAGCAAATAACATATTGCCGAAATCTCCGGTAGGTAGGGAAAAAAACTAGCAAAGCCTGTTAGGTAACATAAGGAATGTGAGTTTGCTATTTTTTAATACTATTAACAATGTTTATTTATTCGGATCCGGTTGTGAACGTGAGCAAAATTTTGAAAACCGGCGACATGTGTATTGTCAGCCTTGAGTGACCCTGATTCCGTCAAGTTGTTTATAATGTCATCTGCGATCGATAACTATTAACCCTAGCGCTAATAATAGCTTCGATGCGACGAACACACAAAGTAATAAATTACGAGAAAGCTCAGATAAAGAGGTAAACAACTGCATTTCGATTACGTTATTTAAATACACCATTGCAGTAAGAACAGAACCAAACAAAACACGATCGATAAACTAAACGCACTGCACTGCTGATAGGCCGAATTCCCGCGTTTTTTCACGTCAATATTGCGATAAATACGCCGGAAACGCACTTACAAAATTCAAAAATGTTAACGCCACTTCACAGTAATATAACTACTATTTATTTCCACTTTATAAAACGAAAGTCACATTTTAACGGAGTTGCGGTAAATAAACAGATGCGACACTTATTACGTTCGTCGCGTAACTGACGACGACCGGCGAGTAGGGAGCACGGCAGGACGCTAGAACGCGCGCCCAAACTATAACCTAGCCGAGTTGAAATAGTAGGGAGAGCGGGAGCGCGCCGTTTGACAGTGGTGTGAATAAAAATAGGGCGGGTTTGTAGCCATTCATGTTAGGGGACGATGCATCTGGACCGATAGCTTCCGCATTCGTCGGCCGCTGCGTAAAAACTACCTGGGGTATGAAACAGTTATTTTGAACGTGTTACTGCGTTATTGTAGAATATTATGATTTGTGTTCGCAAGTTTACTATTTAATTTTTAACCTATTTTGCCATCGTTACTTATTATTATTGGATTACTCAGATTGTAATAAGGTAGGTACTTACGAGTATCTAGCTAAGTAGGGACTTTTTGAGGGGTGTAGTTTTAGGCAAAAAAAGTTTTTAACTATGAACAAATAAGTCTTGTACTAATTTTTTATCGTAATTACGATGTAGCAATAGATATCCTACATACCACACGATACTGTTTCAGAACCACAAGAATTCGTTCGCTCTATTTTTCTGAAAATTACGATTAGAGTACAGATTAATTTTATAATACCTACCTGAATACTAAATTTTAGATACATACCTACATGCTTGGATAGGTGTTGCACCATAGTCTCTGAAGCAGGTCTAATTAAGAGGACTTGGTGCCTCATATCGGTGCTGAAGGTGACCACCGGGGTGGTTTTAGTGAGGTAAAAATCCCACACTCCCTATATAGTCTTTCTTCCCTAAAAGCTAGGTGTCTTTTAAAGGTTTCCCGCCGTCATCCGAAGTAGTCCATGTCCATGCTTTTGTTTATTTAATTTGAAAGAAAATACTATTATGAGGATCTTCGGATTGAACTCTAAACAAGCCAATAAATGACGCATTAATGTCTCCATTTATTCATGCGGCTTATTCCTCTATATTTCTACTCAATTTGAATTGTAACTTGGTACTACGTACAGTACATGGCAATAAATATTACACATTCACCTTTGAATTTTGGTAAAAGACGATCGGTCAAATCACCGCGTATACTGCTTATGATTATAAGCCCCTAAACCCAGTTAAATTCCTAGAATCACCAAGATTGGAAAAGACGGAAATATAGTGCAAATAAATACTCGTTAGTATCACACAAAATTGTCTCTTTATAAGTTTTATAAAATTCGATGGTGATATTTATCGCCGGGTACTGTAAACACGTGAAGCATAAGAATAAAAACCAAAGAAATCTATTTCATACAAACTTTATTTAAATCAAAAAATAAAATCTACAATAATCCTTTTACTTTCAAGTATGTATAGTAATAACATTTGTTTTAGCATCTCAATCTAAATTGTTAGCAATTTATTTGCCATAACCCAGTGGTTTGATTACGGCCACATCACCAAGGCATTGATACCCTCCAAGTTACAAAATTGTTACCAATTTTTCGTGTGTTGACACTCTGTCCCTTACAGCACTATAACTGGTCTCACAAACACAACTCGTAACTAAACTAAACTTCTTGATTTCACGATATAAGCGACAGACTGCCAATCTTAAAAATCTTTACACAATTAGCTTAACAAATTATATTAAATCCTCTTTTACAGCTAAATTACAATGCATAAATTTTATTTTCAATAAAAATACATATCTCAATATATGAAAGAACACTTTTACCTATGTATTTGTTAAATCGGTAACAAATGAGGCACTATTACTTTTTATTTTATTTATATTAATATGTACATAACTTGGACTCTTAACTTAACATTACATCTTCAGTCCATTCTTAGGTACATCTATTCAAATCATCTATGTCGCCGTTAAAAAAATATTTTCATAATATTTTACAGTGTCAACAAAGTAGCATTCACGCAAAACCTTTTTTGGTTTTTAAATAAATCAATGGTCTCATAATCACATTATTTCGATAATTAAATTTAAAGTGGAGATGGATAGTGTAAGATTATTTAACAAATGGATAACTATGAGGAGAGATCGATGAACGAATAAACTAACATGCGTTCATGCACCAACAACTTATCATTAACAGAAATGTCAAGTTTCACGTTTGTGTGTTTGTACAACTATTTATGCTAACAGATATGTTCGTGTAAACAAAGTTACTGTCGCTCGTTGAGCTCCGTCACAACAACTACGCCGGCACAAGTAACAACAATCAGTAGGGCGTCCCAAAATCAATAAAGCTTAATTAGGAAGTACATAAAACAATTCTTTTCCGAAAAGAATAACTTCACCAATATCTAGCTAATTTATTCATATATAAAATACATATTAGCACAATCTAAACAAATAATTTTGGTGTTAACTGTACAAAAATGTATCTGTACACATTCCATAATAATTAGTTATAGCACTCTTAATTAACGTTATATTTCGAGAAAGCACTCTTGGTATAGTTCCGATTAGGTAATATAATAAAGAATTTATATAAATATGTATACTATCAGTATATTAACAAGTAGTCAAAATTTGTATTTGTCTAAAATGTAGTGTATTTATAAACGGATATCACTCTATATATTAAATACTGCAGTGTAAAGCTAAAGTGCCACATGCTCGGGTGATACTTATATTACAGTCAATTATACTATGGTGACTCTCAATTTTACATCAACTGAGTCTCTGATGAGAAGGCTTTATTGCTTAAAACTTGAGTTTCAAAAATGTGATCCTATAAAATATGTATAAAAACTTTAACATGTTGTACTCTCGCTTTATAAGGCAGATTGTCTATCTGAAAGTTACTACGTAGCCTCTGACTCAACGTCTCAACAAAGAAGATCAGATTCACATTTCGCCTACGGTTAAATGCATTATGATAGAAGCTATAAATATAGAGAAAATAAATATCTACTAGGGCTAATAAATCCTCCTGGTCCACACGGATACTTACACGTTAAATATAGAATATACCTTTGTACTATTGTTTAACGTCGATGGCAGCCAGCGACCCCGGCGAGGCACCGGGGTCGTGGCGCCCCGAGCGGTCCACGGACAGAGTCACCCACCTCAGCGAACTACCTACTGCCTACCTACTCCCGAGGCGGCGATAAAAATAAAAATAAAACAACAACAGAAAATCAACCGTATACGACGCAGTCATCTTTGGATCCGACGTCGGACCAAGCGCGCGGCAATGCTATGCTCGGCCGCGCTACTTGGCCAACCGTCGGCGCAAGCGGTTACGTAGCGCTAGAGCCGGCGCCCACGGGCCCGTCGCTCGCTTGCCCAGCGCCCGCGCGCAGCGCTCGGGCGCCAGCCGCGCAGTCTTACTCGCGCCACCGCCACCGTCGTCGCCGCACCGCGTGCGCTTGCATGCGCCTTGATCTCGCACGGAGCGCACGGGCTCGGCGGCGTCGTTACGCGAGCGTAGTGCTCGGGGCCTGGCGGGGGCTGCCGGCGCGGGGGCTCCAGAGCATGCCGATGGCGGTGGCGGCTCTGTGGTGGTGGAGTGCACCTCGGAGTCGTCGCGTGCACTATCCGCGCGTCTTGTTCGCGGGCGGGGCGGCGAGGGGTGCGAGGGGGGCGACGGGTGCGAGGGGTGCGGGAGCGACGGGGGCGGCGAGGCGGCGGGCGCGGCGCGGGCGCGGGCGCGGCCCCTCGCGGCGCCGAGGTTCTCCTTGGAGCGGTCGGGGGGCGGGCGGCGCGCCGCCGGAGCCCGCCGCGCCGGACCCGGGGCGCGCGCCGAGTTTCCCGCCCGCGCGCCTGCCGCAGCCGCGGCCGCCGCCGCCGCGCCTCGCAGCTCGCGAGCGTACAGCCCGATGCTGCGGGTGATCTTTTGTGCCAGAGGGGTTACGCCCGGCGTACCCTGGGATCGCGTAGCACGAGTACCGTTTCTCTTGGCGTCTTCTTCGATGGTCACGCTTTCCACAGGTGCTGGGGCGATACGTCTCCCAACGGGTTTGGTGTCCCCGGCCGCCAGACGATCAGTTCTGGGCGGTGGTGGGGGTGCTGGAGTTGCCGGCGCCGCGGGTGCTCGCCTGGTGATGATAACAACGCGGTCCATAGCTGGAGCCGGCGCGGCAGTAGGTGCGGGGCGCGCGCGCGTGGCCTGCCGCGTGTGTGGTCGCTGCGGGGGCTCGGGCTCGTGGTGGGAGCGCAGCACCCGGTCGGGGGCTCCGGCTGATTGCTCGCGCTTTACTTCTGTGCGGGGCCGACGCCCGCGAGGTTTTGGTGGACCCTCTGTTGGTGAACTCGAAGAAACTTCATTGATTTGTATGCCACCATCGTCGTCTGATGTATTTCCAGATTCCGCAGCTGACGTAGAGGATTCACTGGAGACAGTGCGGGGCGGGAGAGGAGGACGGTTGGCGGTGGACGCGTCAGATTCTGCATCGCCTTCGGGCACTATGGTAGCGGAGGCGGCCGCAGGCTCGCGAGATTCAGATGGTTCTCGCTGAACCGGGCTGCCGGCGATTTCATCGTGAACAGCCGACAGAGTATTGATGACGCGTGTTCGATTCAGAAGCCGAGCCATAAAATACGATTCAGCTGGATTTCCATAATTCACAATGGTATCATTATCTTCTGTATCCGATAAATCGCGTGGCGGCGTATCTTCAGGCGCCGGTGTAGACAAGCGTGTGTCCAGCGTGGCGCATGGAGGTAGGGGAGTGTCGGGCGCAGCTGGCGTGGCGGGGGCGGAGGCCGGGGCCGCGGCGCGCTCCGCGTCCGAGTAGCGCGTCATGATGGTGAGTCCGTTCTGCGGCACGGCGCCGGGCTGCGGGTCAGGTCGCGCGGCGGGCGCGGCGGGTGCGGCGGGCTGCTGCGGCCGCTGCGCGCTGCTGCGGGAGCGGAGCACGGTGGCGCGCGGCGGGCCCGGCGGGTCCAGCATCAACGTCACCACGGACGTGTTGTCCGCGCGCATTCTGGTGTTGGACCATCTACACACAAACATATACACCATTACATATCGTGAAGACAAACCTACAATAAACAAAAAAAAATAACCATCACTTTATTGCTTACCTCTCCAGAGCGTGATCCACTAGACTCTTAGAAGGGTTCAACCAGTCTCTTGGCTGGTTTCCATTTCCACCTACGAGAGCAGCTTCATTGTGCCGCTCTGTCGCCTGAACTAAACTGACGGCGCCCTCTGGTGAGATCATATTCCACA
This sequence comes from Spodoptera frugiperda, assembly GCF_023101765.2. Taxonomy (NCBI): domain Eukaryota; kingdom Metazoa; phylum Arthropoda; class Insecta; order Lepidoptera; family Noctuidae; genus Spodoptera; species Spodoptera frugiperda. Next base: position 6,629,877 of record NC_064222.1, read on the forward strand.
GGCCATCAGTGCCGAATATCAGACATCTGGAATGTAGCAAATAAACCATTACACAACGAAACATGTAGAAATTGTAAGAATGAAGATCAGAGGCGATCAGATATGAAATTGTATGAGTTATCTCAACCTTGCTAAAATAAATCTCTTTTCCAAGTAAAAGTAACTCACCGAAATTTGGACGGATCTATAGTCAATACACCGACATCAGGGTCGGGACTGACTATAAACTCATCATTTTGAGGGTTGTAGCTCCAGAGGTCCCCGAGTGACCTTGCTACTGCTAAGAATGGAATCTCATCCATTGGTGTATTCTTCTTGATAGGACCTTTGTGTCCTAACCGTGGCCTGTTCCACACAACTCGTGGGACTCCTGCCTTTGAGACAACCTTCCCACCACATCTTTGGATGCGCTCTATTTCAGTTGTGGATTCTGGTTTGTGGTCTGATGTTAATGGTTTTGCAGCCCACTCCTCACAACCTATAAATAATGAAGATATTTGTTAATTATGGTACATGGCTTACTCACGTTTCAAGTGTTCGACGATGTAACTCGACTAGTTTCAAGTTTCATTTCTCGACAAAGTATTGGACTAGTATTGTTTGGCACTTCAAAGAGGGTAAAAATGGGTTTCCAATCATAATGCTACTCTTCATATTAAAAGCAATACATATCTTTACAAAAAAGAAACTCAAATCATATAAAACGCAAATATAAACGATTGACAGTCAAACCGGTATGTGGTATAAAATATTGTGTACAATCGGTAAAACGGAACGTAAAAAACAAACTAGTACCTAATGTCACTAATGTCAAATTTATGTCACTGTCATTCGGTCATTTCGTTTCTCCACATGTTTCGAGATGGCCGTGTTGTGTGTTTTGTGATATATTTAATGTTTAAACGTTGTTTCTGAGATTTCAGTTGGTTATCGGAGACTAATTTTCTTTAATAACTAGAAATATTTGCTATTACAATTTACCTACGATTGTACAAGTAAACTGTACACAAACTAAAATACTGCCTACTAGAGGCAGTTTAAACCTAATCAGCGCCTTAGGCGAGAACTTCATAGGCGTCCTTAATTTTTTAGGCGCAGCCGTAATTTCATGGATGCGGGTGAATCGCGGTGTCGCAGTGCCCTTCTGTAACTTGACGCCCTAGACACTGGGCTACATTATTTGGATAATACCAGTCTACTGCCTATGTTACACGATCCGTCATGGAGGAATCCCAGCTATCAACGACCAGTGGCGCAGAAGACGATGACCCCCAGCCATCCACGAGCAATATTACCGAAGATGACGATTCTGAGTCATCAAGCAGTTCTGCAGAGGACGAACCAATGGCAAAGCGTCATCTTACGGTGGAGGAAGTGCGTGGAATGTGGAATTTGGTAAAGGTTTATCGTCAACTGGGCACACGCGAGCAGGCTATTGCGTTTGCAGAAGACAGGGGCATGATACCCCGTACAAAAATGTGCCAACATCATAAGAAAGAAATGAAAATAATATATTCTACCAACAAAACTGTAGGATCATTTGTTTGCAACAAATCGCATCGTAGAGCCAAATTCAGAGTAAGCAGAGCCAAAGGGACTCTGTTTGACAATATTAAAATATTAATGCCACAAGTGTTTTATTTAATGTATGCATATGCTCAAAAATACAGTTACGATGAAACCATAAGAGAAGATTTTTCGGAAAGAGAACAATGCCTCTCTACGTCTACGATAAGTAACTGGTTCAATCAGTACCGAGAGGCAGTTGTCAAATATCAAAAACATCAACAATCAATGAAAGGCCACATTGGAGGTATGGGCAAAGTTGTCCAGGTTCACGCAAGTCAATTCAGTAAAAGGAAGAACAAAGAGTCTGGAACCAGAGGTCTCTGGATCCTGGGAATGATAGAGGATGGGAATGAGGATCTTCGCTTAGAAGCCTGCACAAGTAATATTCTTTCTGCAGAAGTTTTGTTACCCTTGATAAAAAAGCATGTGGCTGAGGGTACCACCATAATTACAGATACTTCCCAAGCCTATGATTGTCTGGGGGATAATGGATATATTCACCGTAAAATGAACCACAGTGACGAAAACAACCATACTGTGGGAGAAAAGGTGCGTGCTCAAAGAATACAGTCACATTCACAGTGGTGTGCTGTCAAACGTTTCTTGTCCAAGGACAGTTATTCTAATAATAGTTCAAATATGGACGATCTGATCTACGAATATTTATGGAGAAGGGAAGTAAAAATGAAAAGAGAAGATCCCTTTGAGGAACTTATTCATGTAATAAATCACAGTTACAAAAATCATAACCCACCCTTATTCTTCGCTACAGTTGAATAATAAATAGACTTAAGTACTTATATTGTTGTTTTATTTTAAATATTATTTTTGAATTTATGCTTAGAAGAAAATAAGCTCTAAGATAAGTAAAAGATATATCTTTTTAAGACCTGGCCTTCAACAACTTTTATTTTGAGCTCAGGTTCCAAAATATATTTTGTTATATTTTTTTTGTAACTTTTTACCTAAAATAGACAAACTACTCACCATCTTTCTGGTAACCGAGGACAATAGCTGAATCTCCAACATGTCCAATATATATTTTCCCACGGCGTATAAAAGCTATGCTTGCCGTAGTACCTGCAGTGCTTGGTAACCCTGTTACAGTTTTTGGCCATTTTTCTGTAATCAAACAATTATTTTGTTAATTTCATATTTTCATAGAATCCAATGATTGGAAAGGGAATGTGAAAACTTCTATTCTCGACTCATACATATGCCTAACATTATTGCCCTTGAAAATGTGTAATTCGATTATAATAAATATTTTAGTAATCTATAGTTTTTTTCTCAGCAAATGTTTAAACAATTATACTGAAATTTTAATGATCAAACCGTGTTTGAAATTTCAACAATTTTAACTTTCAACTCATACTATTTCTAAAAAATATTGTTTCCATTACACTGTTTTCACTTAAAATGTATAAAGAATTGTATTCTCATTAGCGTTTAAACCAACCCAAGAATACCTTTGAAATTATGTGCGATCTTTAACAAAACCTATGTAGAGTATCTACAATGTGATAGGGGCGAGACTTCTAACCCGTTAAGGCTGAGTTCTACACCTAATTTTATCGACAAAAGTCGGGGGTCGAAGTGGTCGAATTATGGCTATTTTAATATTTTTTTTACTTTTTTTAATATCAAAGGTTGTATGCGTCGTAGAAACAAAAAAAAACTACTAACGGTACCTAATAACCTTGGCTAACTAATTCATTACTTTTTTCATATGTTTGATAATGTTTTGGTGAGAAAAAAAATCATTTGTGAATTATTTTTACCGAAAAAATCACTATTTTTCAATATTTTCAATTAGGGGTTCAACCCCCATATTATTATTTTGTCGATAAAATTAGATGTAGTAATCAGCCTTAACGGGTTAGAAGTCCCACACCTATCACATTGTATATAGAGGTAATTTGTGCTTAAAATATTAGAGGTAATTTGTGTATAAAATATACCTGGAATAACACATATTTATTATTTCATATAGGCAATTTCCTTCTGGGTTTTTGACCTACAATATCCTGATACAGGTCATAAGGACAAGAGTTCATGAAACTTTCAGTTTTTATTGTTGCCAATAACACTAGGTTTGTCCTGTTATCATTTAAGCAACAAATAAACATGTAAACAACAAACATCACCCAGATTAGGTTCTGGATAAATATGATTAGATATTATTTTCATACCTTAGCTTCAATTTTATGATTCATCACTTGCTAAATACAATTTTTCTAATGCTTTTAAATATTTTTATAATAACTATCGTGGGACATACTGAATACTCAAAAGGCTGCGTGACATCGCCATGTCTATGCATGCTGCTCCTGACGAAATCGAGACGCTAATAGAGGTTTTCTCCATGTTTTTCCATCCCAAGATTTAAATAAATTATTAAATAAATAACAAAAGTATGTTGACTTAGTATCTTGAAACACACATTGAATTGAGAGTTTGGAGAAGGATGTAGACTTAAGTTTTATTACAGCATTTACGATTCTCCAACTCCCGAATGCTTCATAAATTAAGCTTAAGTTTGCATACAGCTTTATACTATGTTTACATGGTTTTACCCTTGATATGCCATGCATTACTTTTCTAAAGAACTATGTATGTACTCAAGATAACATTAATTAAAGAGAAATATGGCTTTAACAAAATAATAACATTCTAGAACTTGTATGGAACTATTCATTTACCATTAATGTGGGATTTTTATTCTTATTGGAATTGAATATTGGGTAAGTTTAGCAATCTCTGTAAAGTTCTTAAGACACTACAAGTTGCTATAATGACCTTATACATAACATTTTAGTAAGTGGAAACTTGAGCCAATATAAAAACTCGAACTGGTAAAACTGCTTTCACCTGGTAATGTGAGTGGGATTCCCAAAAAAACTTTGCAAAACATAAATTGTTTCACTTGCCATTATCTAACAAAGCGATATTACACACAATAACGACAATGACCATTCGAAAAACCTCTGTAAACTCAATGTCAAACCACTCAAGAAAAAATTATGAATAACTTCAACAAGGTCAAGCTAAACATTCGGCACTGTCGCTTGTAACTATCCTTGATCCTAGGCAAAACTGAGTTTTACTGCACCACATCCTAATTAAGTTATTCAATAACGTGAAATTTGGTGTTTACCTAACTCTTTCCACATGTTCAAGTGGGTCAACATGTAACCATTTCTGATTGCTTTGAGTACATCCTCATCGTTGTCCGACCAGAACTGCCTCTGCTTCACGATAGAATCCATCAAATGCTCCTTCGCGAAGGCTGCAGCCTCACTCCCGCCATGGCCATCATATATTCCGAAGAAAGCATACTCCAAGTCTCTCTCGTCTTCAGTTTGTTGATAAGCAACGGAAAACAAGTCTTCCATATACTTTCTCCCGCCTTGGCTGCAGTGGCCAGTTACACGTAAATTGACACCAATAGACGCAGGCATTTTAAAACTACAACACTACAACTTACAATAACAAAATATTTATGATTTCATTGTAACACAAACGTTTCTTTCCTGTACATTTTGCATTTGCAATTACGCGAGTCGACTGACGACAGATCACGTGGACATATTGATCACTACGCGTGCCCAATGCTTTACGAGAAGTTCCATGAGCTAGAAAGAGATAAATATAGAGTTGTCGTTGCCTCTTTACAAGAAATAGACGCCATCATACTTTCCGCCATTTTCGTACAAGCTCACGTTGACCTTCTTTTAAACTAAAAACCGAAATAAATACGATTTATTTTAGTAGTTAATTTTAAATATATAAAAATATATTTATTTTTATTAATTTGCTTTTAAAAAGAAGTTTTAAAATGGACAATTTAAATTAATAAGTGTTAAGCCTTTTTATCATTTTTATAGCATTTTGACGTAAACAATAACGTTCAGAAATTAAAAATATTTTAAAAGATAATTTTAAACGCATATGTTCCGAAACGTTTGAAAAAATCTTAATGTATTTTCGTAAAATTAAAGGTATAGAATTGAGTACTAATATAAAATTATAAAACACAAATCCTTACTATTAGACTTCTCTTTCTACAACCATAGCTAGTACTTAGGTAGGACCAAGGGGTAGGACTTCCCGTACACATATTATACTCTTTAGATGGGATGGGACTCCTTGGGTAGCACTTGAAAGTTTCTCATTGAAAGCTTCTTTAGGATTTATGTAAGATTGCCCTACATGTATTTTTGTTTTGTCTATAGAACTGTCTGTATCAATGTACAAGATACATAAAATAAAACTAAAAGTAGGCAAAAATCGACACAGTCATTTATTAAAAAATTCAAAAACATTCATAGCTTATAATATATCCCGATGAAGTCTGATGCCGCGCTGATATAATCCAGAAATAAACTTAATTACTTTCATCGCTTTGCTAATAACAGGCTGAAAAGAAAATCATACATTTAAATTAAGTTTATTCGACATTGGTACACTATTGAGACGAAAATTTTGCTTTCTTGTTACGTATTCATACCTAAATAAGTAGATACTTATCAAAGTATTTAACTACCTATATTTTCTAGATATTTTTGCATACCTTTCCTTGTATACGAATTGTTCTATATGATTTTCTTTGAACCAAAACTGTTTTCATTCTTGCTTTGAAACTTTCGAAATCCATTTATATATATAAGTACCTAACAAAAAACATAGGAAAACATTAAATAAAAATCTTCAAAAGAACAATAAAAACGATTAATACGAACGAAAGTAAAATAATAGTAATTTGTTTGCTCTGTTCTGACAGAACACCTGACATTCTGAATGAAATAAGGCCAGAGTTTTTATTTTTCATACATATACATCCTCATTTAATAAATTGTCTAATTTAAAAAGAACAAAAAATGTAAATCCGTTTCACCCACCAGTCCTAACTACCTTAAGATTTAATCCATTAACTTGGCCCATCTGTAGCATGTGTGGCTGATATGCATCACCCAAAGGCCAGAGAAGATAACACCAACGGCATTAAGTCCGCCTAAAGTATGATTGTGCATAAAGCTTTAATAAATAAATCAAATTGGTTACTTCAATCTTTTTAAAATAAAAAATATTCTAGCCAGTGATCAGTTTTCTGGGATACTAAAACATATTTTAAAACAAACTGGCCAAATGCTGGTCTGAGTCTTGCAACAGTTGTTGACAGCAATTGGGCAAACACTTCTTGATGTAGCTGGCAAACAGTAACTGCCTATCTAGGGCAGGTAGGTGTTTTCTGTTTTGGGAGAGGTAGGTCCAGTCTGGGGTATGTGACTATGGTACATTATTTTGTTGCATAAATTAATAAAGAAAGAAAATAAAATCACATTAAATAATATTTATTTTGTTTTAATTACCTACTTGCTACTTAATTAAACCTATATTAAAATATTATTCTTCAGCAACCTCCCAAGGTTTTTCTGGTCGATGTAAGTCCCACGGATTGGGTTTTTTGTAGACTTCAGGTTCTTCCAATTTGACACCGCCATTGACAACCTCTTTGATGAATCTGTCGACTTTTCCACCTTCCACTGGCTTGATATTACAATACATCTCTGTAATACCACTTTCTAAACACCGTTGAGCGAAGACTTTGCCTAGATTAATGTATGCACAGGTATCCTTGATGCTGTAAAGTTGTTTGCGTAAAGCCCATTCTGAGGTTTTGGCTTCTATTACTGGACCATTCACGAAATGGACTACTTGGGCGGTTACTGTGCGGTTACTCGCTGTTAGTACTAGCCTGGAATTGAAACATCAATTTTAGTCCCTATCCAACATAACATTGGGTTATTTAATTCCGGGAAAGATTTATTTATTTATTGTTATGAGATTGGTATATGATCGATTTTATGTATTGTTGTGATAAAATTTAATACTTATTATACACACTTATGCCAGAACTTCCTCCCTGCAGCTTCCAAGTGATAGCCATCAGGTTTGCGAGCGATCCTTATTTTTTCCAAGTTCCGAGGGTTTCTGTTTATAAATTCAGCTGGTGCTGTTGAGCTTAGTCTAGACAAGCTTGGCGCTGTCAGTACTCTTTTGATGTTATTCATTATTATTCTGTAATTACAATGTTTTGAATTTTATAAAATCGAAATTAGTGAAATAACCTAATTTCTAGACATTGGTGTATTTGACAGATTTTTGACATTGACATCTATCATTGTCAATTTGCTAATGTCAAGAAAGTTCACATCCGGACCTGTTGCTAGGAATGACCAACTTCCGGACCTGATTTATGATTAAACCGTAAATTAATGTGATGTGGTATAGATGTTCATTTTTAATCGGATAGGGCATCTAAATCTCTGTAAAAGATAAGAAATATCTGATAGTATCACAGTGACAATTTTATTATGATTTAAAAAACAAAAAAAAATATTGTAGTGCTCGTTATTGCCAAAAATTTACATGTTAATGCATCTATCTTATTTTTTTACTACTGATAAAGAACAGAGTTTTGAAAAAGTCTATAAAAGGAAGAATTCGCAATCTAAGAAGAGAGTTCTTAAAAACCGTAAAATAAAAAACCGATAACCGTCACATTAATATTTAATGTCAACCTTTTGTTTATTGATGCAAGTCGCATCACTAAAAATGACGTACATTCTTGTATTCACTTCACTCGCCCACCCACACGTTGAGTTTTGATAAGGAAAGTATTCGTTTGTATTTATTCTGGGCACGTTTTGTTACCATAATCGCCAGTCCTCGGCTATGTTGTGGTCGCCGGAGTATGTGCACAGCAGCGGTTTCTCTGTGCCAATTGTTTTGTGAAGTTGTGTGATTGTAGACGGGCGTGAGCTTGCGAGGCACTTGCATACATGTTTTGTAATTAATTTGCACGCCCACTTCGCGGTCGTCTGTGGTGGTTGCTGTGTAAGTGATGATAGTGAGCAGAAGGTAGAAAAATTGTGGATTGTTGTTCAATATGTCGCTGCAGAAGAGTGTTAAAAGTGCGGGAGGTGATAGAAGCGAGCAGGGGGACACTACATCGATATGTTCGTCGGTGACGACGCAGCCGGACAGGCACGGCTTCTTCGGAGGTGCTCAGTACAGTCCAGAACCGTAAGTAAACACTGCCAGTATCCCACATACGTACATACTACGTAAACTATTCAGTTGTTGTTTATCAAAACGCCATCTACATAATTGGGTTGAGATTGTTGTTTACTATCTTAAAGCAGCATAAACAAAGTCAGTATGCAAGAGGATTCTGATAAAAAGTTTATTTATATTGTTTTAGAGCTGTTTTTAGTCAAATTATACCTGGCTCACATTGTTCTTGGTCTATAGAACACAAAATGCATTGATTTTGTATTCTAAAACATTCTTTCTTACTAAGTATAATATACAATAAAGTTCAATTCTGATTCCAACTAGAAGACTCGAATTGACTTTTATAAATTTACCATTTTACCTATTTTAAAACTAATGTAAAAGGAAAACAAAACCTCCTAATGTGTAACTCAACACATATTTAAATAAAACTACTATATTTTATTGTATCATCAAATTAACAGCCAGTTATGTACATGACTAACCATTGATTTTGAAATCATATTAGGTACATTACAGCTAAACGTTGCAAACAGCTAACGCCCCACTATCAAATTACTATGACAGAATTACTGACTCATAAAGGATATAAATCATAATAAACTTGTTTTCTATAATCTGTGCTTGTTTGTTATCAGAAGAGATGAAGTAAAAAGGTTTTATTCATAGATTCCTAGTCCTTGAATAATGTGTATTATTATATCTTACAAAGGAATGCATTTTCTTTGATGAATGAAGCTTGTCATGCTTTAGATATCCTTAGAGATAGATTTAGATAGAAGTTCCAAACAAAGTAGTAGTAGCACGGAGTCTGGAATTGTGCCTAGTATGTGGCAATAGGCTCACCCCCTATTACATGGAACTTATAACACAAATTGTGAAAAGTGGTTGTACATTGTACAGTGGCATCACATGCCATAATGTGCACCTCTTCCTACCCTTTCAGGGATAAAGGGTGTGACGATATGATAATGATGATTCCAAACAAAATGTTTTAAAATTAATTAGTAAATCTAAGGGATAGGTTGTTTAGGCAGTTCATTTGTTATAAACGCAAACAAAACTGCACCTTAAAGACAACAAAAATGTATTACATTTTGAAAATTTTGCTCAAAACTTAATTACCAAATTTTACTGCTGGCTTTTAACAGTAATACACTCACTCATATGCTTTTATACTAGTGTATGAACAAATTAGACTCATACACTTTCATACCTAACTTTGGGAGTACTGTAAAACTGTAACGACTTTCTCTTAACATTAGTATAATGTGTTTTTTTTTGTACTTAAGTTACTTTGTTAAATATGTTGTGTGCTATGTACACTACTACAACATACCTAACAAGGTTTGAAGTATATATTCAATATACCTATCCAACATATAGCTATATCAATGTGGCCTAATTTAGAAGGAAATTTTCATGTTTTGGATTCATTTGCATGAATTTAAGTACTTACCTATAGAAATAAACCATTAAAAACATTCTAGTTTTGTTAAATTGATTATGTTCATGTAAAACTTGCATACAATATATATGTGTACCTAAATAATACTATAAACTATCAACATGATGAAAAATACAAAGATATTCAAGATTCAGTTTTGTATTCCAATTTTAATTGTGTTAAAATCTATGTTAACATCAACAAACATTTAGCTTCCTGTATTGATTTTATTACAAAACTTATCTTGTTTTGAATCAAATTCTTTTGAATTTCTGTGAGAACATGATTACTCATTTCGGGGAAAACCGGCCTGTTCTTTTTAATCTTTACATACATAACAATAAAATTACTGTAAACTACAAAATATGCATGTTGAATAACTATCATTATTCTATGTTTTCAAAAACTAATATGTATATACTTTTCACAAAATCATTGGCAAACTTGTATCTTTGAAACTGTGTTCTCCAATCCGTCTGTTTTTATAGTCTTTTATCACTTAATTGTAGTGTTTGGTTAGTCTGTAATTGGCGACTGATAATCCAATACTTATTATTACCCTTTTTTTAATTACCATGTATACAGAAGCCTGTAATAAGAAAAAAAAGGTGTGGAGATTATGGCAAACACCTCCTATGTAGCGTGACCTGCCCATAGTCCACTCATGGTCTATCACAGGCTGTTAATGTGATTCTCAAGAAGGCTATCCATAGTCCATGAGTATACTATCAGGAATTAAAGTAACTGTATCATGTGAGTACCTAGTTACTATAATGAAATATGAAGTTAATTAATGTAGTTTATATACCACTTAATTACTGGGTGCTACTGCTCATGCACAGTTACCTGAGTTACTAGTTACAGCTGTTAAGTACTTGGGTATAAAGTGTTTCAATTAAAAATGTCTGGTAGAATTGTATTAATTAGTTATGTACATTGTTTTACCGGTAATACATGGCGTGGTGCTGCCATTTTTTTTTATATGGTGACGGTTCTAACAGTTGCTCTATAGTTACTCTCTATAGCCTAACCTAGCCCATTAAAAAGTACGGATCATCCGATGGTAACCAATCGGCGCCACCCATATACAGGATATTCGCAACACCGACACACTAAAAACAAGTGCGTTGCCGGCCTTTTCCAGATTGGGGATTTGGAGATTGCGGATGAAAGTTTACTTCATTATACCTGTTAAGAACCTAACTAAAAATCCCTAACTAAAAATTTGATTGTCACAACGGCACCTAGTTACTTAGAAAAGAAATCCTTGAAGAGTAACCAACTACAATACAAAACGTACCAAAAAGCTCCAAAAATAGTCTAAAAATTCCGACTAAAATAATGAATTCGGTGACCTTATAAACAGCAACATCTTCGCTCGCGTGTGCAGCGTAACACAACGTTTATAAGGAACGGAAACATGTTTCTCAACTTCCCAGATATTGTTGCGGTCTTTCGTAACCAGTAGCTGCTGTCTACGTTTTTCACAAAAACATGTACGAAACAATAAATTTAATTAGCAAAAAATTATGTTTGTAGTCAGTAGGTAAGTACTATTAGTATTGTTCCGTGATTTCAATCTCACGTAATGTTTGAAGGCGGTTTCCGAACGCTGTGGTTAATCGTTATAATGCATGTAGCTATGTAGGAAACTGTAAGATGCAGATAATTAATTAGTAATGTATATTAATTAATACTTAGTACTTCATTGGAGTCCCGATTAGACCCGTTTCAGAGGCTCTCAAAGTCCAAATAACGCTAGAAGAAAAAAATAACAATGGTCACATGAAAATCTGCGAAAAATGTAAACCGGGTCAAACCAAACTGTATCTTCCATTTTGTAGAATGTTCTAAAATAGTAGACGAACAATAAAATAACTGGAATATTCGGAAGCATATACCAAAGAGCATTGTAACATGGTCGAAAATAAAACAAAATGCAAATGTGAAGCGATAACATCAGTCTTCGTTCGCGATATCTTACTCACAATGGAAACCGAAGGCCATTACTCCATTAGCAAAGAAATTTTATTCGTGACTTGCAAATGCTGATCCCCCGCGGAAAACGAATAGCTCCTATCATTTATCCGTTCCTGGTACCCGCTTCTAAAAAGCGGAAAGTATTACATCCTTGTCAATCTACGACCCTCAAAATGTCAAAGCAATCGGGATCATCGCAGACCCCACGGTATAATAATATGCATAAATAATGATTTTGTTAAAAGGATCGACCTATGATTGACATAAAAAGGATGGGTGAGGGTCGTATATAAACAGTATTAGTAAATAAACACTCTAGAAATTGTTTTATGTATGTATCAATGAATAACTAACAATGAGATGACGTTTTGTTTGTGTTTCAATACAATTTACGTCCTATTATGACCTAAGGACTAGCTCCATAAATATACCACAGAAGTAGTTTCATTTTCGCCTTCATAGCTTGACTGATTCATTTACCGTTTCTACGTCAAACCCCTATAATTAACCAATATCCTTCAGCTACAGCAAATTATACTCTAACATCACAAACCGAAAGCTGATAATTTGATGACCTTTTGAGGTTCCCAAAAAGATGGAAACTACATTTCCAGAGTAAACTACCAGGCGATGAAAGCGGAGAAATCAGATTGGTCATTTGAAAGTGCAGGTTGATACGGCTGAAGAATATCACCAGTGTGCTATTAAGGCCGGCACGTACCGATCACTGCTGGTATTTGAAGGTAGAATGTGTAGAATGTAGCTTCCACCGACCGTCAAGGTCATTTAAGCAAAAAAGTAAATAAAGCATTAGCAATTAACATGTTTGGAGTGTGATGCGTAACAAAGACAAATTAAACCTCGAATACCGTGTTATTGCAGCGGTTTACTATAAAAACTAATGCATTTTACCATGAATAACGTAACGCCATAACTATGCCATGATTTTAAATTACCAAATCTCCAAAATTCACCATTTGAAATTAGTTAGTTACTTGACAACAAACGTGCGAATAACGAGTGTTTAGAGTATAACCTCCATATATTGGATCCTATCAATCCTATGAGTTCAGCTTCGTTATGGTGATAGTCTTGAATAGTCCACCACTTCCTCTGATGGATATGTCGTGTGTTTCTTGCTCATTGTTTGATACCTTCGATGTTATGGAATTCCTTTTGTGTGAAGATTGCATCTAGCAGATCTGAATTAGTTATTTTTGTTGACGTTATAAATGAAGTAGAGGTTCTCCTGCCTGCTGAAGTACTTCTCTATCATAGTAAAGATCATTAATTTTCAAACCAGTACATTATTTCTCGTCTTTAATCACTTCGATTTGGATCGAGACGAAACCGCTTCATTATCATCATATTAGCCACAAGACGTCCACTGCTGAACATAGGCCTCCCCCAATGACTTCCAGAAACGACGCATAGGTGATTCATTTTGTTCCTAAAATTAAGAAAACGGAAAACGTATCTTTACTCGAACAATTAATGAGCCTTTCCTTATTCAATTTACGCTTCCGAATGTATTCAATCGTTAAGAATGTAAGGGCGTAAATATATGCTAATGGTTTAGTCATTAACGTGGAAGCTTTTACTACAGTGAAACCTTCCCAATATAAACTAGAATCTATCTTGTGTTTTTTTGTGATACGCTGGCAAATGAACTGACAGGTCACCATGCTGGTACAGTCAGCACCTTTCATTTGGTCTACCGAAACACAACGAACGACGAGTAACAAGTGCGTTGGTGGCCTTTTGGGGGTTAGGTATTTAAAAATTGAAGATTCGAGGATTAGGGTGATTAAAGTGGGCGGTAACTGGGCTTCTGGTAACCTCACTCACACAGTGAAAGCATTGTTTTAAGCTGGTTTTCTTTGAGGCTGAGGTATCACTCCGGTCGAGCTGGCCCATGTGTGCCGAAGCATGGCTCTCCCACACTTGTTTCTATGAACTGCTTTGAAATTGCACAATCTTCTAAACCCGATCAAAAGACGTATGTATGTCACATTGTGGGCGTTGTTTCTTCTCATAAAAATGTTCGGAAACGGGTTTTAGACTACTTGTAAGCAAATATCAATTGGAACGAAGACCTCCTTGCCTTTATCCAAATATTTACTTTAACCAAGGCTTGTATTGATACTAATTCACGGTCGAACTGTGTAAACTATAATTATTTACTTAATTGGATTCACTCGTCTATCGTATTATTTCTATTAATTTGTGTAACTATAAATGATTGAATTTAATGCAAAAGCGTTTATAGTACAACTGTGAGACATTAGCAAATCCCAGTGTGGGACACCCAGTTGAAAATTGACATGTTTCTGCCAATGTAGAGTTTATTTTTTCTGTAAAGTTTGTTCAGAAAAGAGAAATAAATACAGCATTTAATACTAAACGGAATTAAAACTATCAAGTTGGTTATCTGCCTCGACACGTCAGCTTCGGAAGTGGGTTACCAGTGGGAAGTGGCATAGAGGTCAAAGACGATAGAACTAGAAATGTGTAATGTGTAAATAGGTTATATCATACTGCCTCGCTTATAGGGACAATGTAGAAGACTAGAGATCATCATTATATAATTTTATAGCTTTGATCTCCAATATTGTGGTCGATGTATGAAGGAAAATGGAATGAACGATGCAATGAAACACATTGCACCAATACGATAATGTTCAATCGGTTTAGTAATTTGATTGGGAGATTTCTTTTTAAGGGGAATAATGATCTAATGACTTCTCTCGCCATGAAAGAGGCAAGAGAGAGTGTCAGACTCTTACTGACTAAAAACTACCCCTGCTATTCCTACTCCTGTAAACCCGCTAGGTAGTCCGCAGCTCCGGTTGTTTGGGAAATAGAACTAGATATTCATCTTTTAGAATTTTAGATGATACATCAGAAGTTATCGATTATATCAGATGTAACCGCCTCCAAATTCTGTGTTTTACCTCCATTTGACATGCAATTCATTAAAGTCAGTCCGAATCTGACAATTAATTAAAACCTCCTGTTAATTTGTCGTTAGTAATTTACTTTGATGTTTCAATCTTTATGTCCATGTCCACCTTCTGCCTAGACTCAATTGGCCGTTGACATCATCCTCACTTGTCTATTTCTGGTTGGCGTAATCGCCCTTAAACTATGATTGTACAACTACACATCAAGCTATGGAAACCAGTATAAACTGACCTCTGAATGTGCGGAAAGAACGTCCAAAGCGAGACCATGGTAAACTGTTTCATTAGGTACTTTACATAACATATACCTGTTTTCAGACATTATTTTTCTTTATGTTTTTTGTTAATAGAGTTTTTGTAAGAGAAGCTCCGGCTCCATGAAGGAAAAATATTTAATTTACAGCAATTTTGTGTAAATTGCCTTGAATACGTGCCATTATGAGTCACCTACGTTGATCACCTGTAAATAATTCACAATAAAGCCACCTGAGTAAACGTGGCTACAGCAAGTTGGTGTTTAAGAAAACAGAGGACCTACTGTGAGTTTTTTTGACGTTAACAATTCTAACGTAACCACGTTTAGCCTTCTGATTGGTTGCTCCAAGTCTACCAACCAATCAGAGGGCTAACTCGCACAAGGCGTTTTGAACTGTTTCTTGCCGAATTAAATTATTTCTACTTCGGAAGTGAATATTTTAATGTCAGTGTCATGTGGTTTCGGAGAAGAGAAATCGATTTTGGTCCGGGAAAGTCCCGGTGGAAATATGTCACGCACAGTGGTGACTGTTTCGGTTAGTTGGTTGCGGTAAAATTAAGGATATGTTGCTTGTGTTTTCGGTACAAAGAGTGACTTATTCTACGAACATACAGAGTATATCATGTATTTATAACTATGTATCTTTAATTAATTTATTAGTTACATTCCAGAAACGGAACGGAATGTGGAATATTACCCGTTTTTTATGATATAATCCGATATATGAGCAGACGATCATCTGATGGTAAGCAATCGCCGCCCCCATAGACATGGACATCCGAAACACCAGAGGCGTTACAAGTGCGTTGCCTTTTGGAGGTTAGTCATTTATTGGGCAATCAGGAATTGGGATGGGGGTAATTGGGCTTCCGATAACTCACTCACTCAACGATGATTCGTACATGATGCAAGCGTTGTTTCACATCGGTTTTCTGTGAGGTCGTGGAATCACACCGATCGAGCATGGCTCTTCCACGCTACACCAGACGTTTAGAAGTACGTTGCCGACCTTTTAGGAATTGGGATTGGATCTTCTAGGGATTGAGGATTTGGGAATGGGGAAGAGGATTGAGCCTATGATAACGTCACATAAGCGATCTTTCACGATGGTATCATGCGATTTCGTGGTTACTCATCATGCCCATAATCTTCCATTATTTTCTTCTGTCGGTCTCTTAACCATGAAATCATACAGACTATTTATTACAAACTGCATATCACAGAGAAGATTCTCACGACCGTGGATGACTGTCTTCTCGATCCCAACTTACGAGTACATATATCAAGTTTGCAATTTTATTTATCATCTCGTCCTACAAACCTTTATTACTATGCAGCCAGTGACTTCAATCCCTTGACATCGTATCGGGGTTACGCAATAAACGTAACTTATGTAACTCAGAATAAATATGGTCTGGTAATCTCGTTTTAGTGTTCAGAAACGTGTTTCAAGATTTTATCTGCGTCTGGGAAAAGGATAAGTTTTCTAGTTATTATTTTGTTGCTAGTTAATATGATTGCCTCGTTGGTCGAGTGGTTGCAAGTGCGACCGCTGGGCGAGGGGTATCGGGTTTGAGCCCCGAGTGGTGATAACTATTTTTGGGCTTTCGAAAATGTCTTAGTAGTAGCACGGAATCTGGATTTGTGTCCTTTATATGGCAATAAGTGAGCTTATCAATTACATGGGACTTTAACACAAATGATGGAAAGTCGGTGTACATTGTACATTGGCATTACGTGCCGTATGTGCACCTCTGCCTACCTTTTCGGGGATACGAGTAACTAGTTAAAATGCTTGTAAGATTGGGTGACATTAAACATTGATAAGCCACCGTTCTGTTTCTAATTTGGAATTTATTTTGTTTGTTTATTTATTTATGTGTACATTATAAATGCGAATTGATTTCTTTATTCCCACAATTATAACAAAATCCTATATAACTAAGTATGAATAAAAATCAAATTCTAGTTATTCTAGATTACATTGTATTGCCTATACCAAACAATTCCAACTAATATAATAAATACACTAACTAAGTACAATTTCGTATTCGTAGTCTCAATGCTGCAATCAACATTGTGTTGTGACACACATACCTACACACATAACTCTCTCACACAGTATGGAGACAACCATGATATGAACACATGCTCTGGAATTTGTCATTAACTTGGACATTTCCTCACGATCCCTCCTAACGCGTCAGGACTCATTTCACTTGAGTATTTCATTATTAAGTTTTTGTAAAATATACTTCTTACCCGTATGGAACTGGTCCGATTCCGTATTTGGGCTAAATTATTTAAAACTAGGTTTAAATCAGCTGTTTCGCCGGCCTTCTCGTAGGATATAATGTACCCTATCACCCAAGTCAGCTCATACCCCGTCTGTATACTAAATTTCATCTAACTAAATCCGTTCAGTAGATTCAGCTTGATTGACATTCAATTCACACAACTTTATTTCTTTCATCTTTACGACTTATCCGCTGCAAGCAAGCTTTTCTTCAATCTATATAATATCTAGGAGTACCCAGAAGGATACCTATACAAATTCACACGGGGAAAAAAGTAACAAATCATATTACTCTCTTTATATGCGGAAAACGATTTTGTGTCAGTCAGTAACAGGACGCCATTTTAGTTTAATTAGGTATTAAACTTATGACGTCACATCTAAATTTAACACGAATTGTGCGATGACTAAATTACCTAATGATCTGGTTTTGGTGTAAACCAATGATACTGATGAACCTTGACGCCTGTGCCAATTTAATCGATTGGTTTAAAAAAAAAAAAGAAACAAGCTGGTTATGCAAGACACGGAATTTGAGTCGTTTAGTGTTTTTATTGGTCTGTTAGTCTAGTCTAATTTTGTTGTTTTATTGGGACAATTAACTGGTTATTGGGTAGTTAAATTTAAAGATATTTGGTTGAGAAAAGATTTTGATACAGACATAATATGTGACTGCATGGTTGGCGTGGTGGCTGGGCTACTGATTACCGCGCAACGTGTAGCGGGATGGATTCCCGCACGGAACAATTCTTTGTGATCCATAATTTGTTGTTTCGGGTGTAGGTGTCATGTGTATGTGAACTTGTATGTTTGTAAACGCACCCACGACACTGGAGAAAATTCTTAAGTGGGGCAACATTTGGTTAAAAAAACACCAAACGAAATGAAATGAAATACCTAATTATGGATTCAGAATGTGTAGCCGGCATAAGACAATTGCCTCGAATACGATTTTATGGGACTAATCAATTGAAAGAAAATACTACTTTTACCAATATTTTAACTAACGCGCGCGAAAAATCGTTAAAACACCCAAAAATCACCTTAATTCTTGTTATTATAAAAATAAAAAAAAAATAATAAAGCAACCCGCGGTTGGCTCCAGAAACGGTCACAAATTGGTTAGTGCCGTTCTATTTAAATAAATAAATAAATAATCAAGAAATTTAATCATCACCTGAGTCTAGAAAGCTTAGGATAGTTTCTTCAAGAAATGCTTCCTATTCATATAAGTTCCTGTGCGAAGTCGACGCTTCGATCGAAGCAGCTCACAGCCACAGCCAGACGTGACTAACGGAAGTTTGAAACCTTCGATTTGCATGCCTAATTAGAATACGTTAGCACGTATCGTTATGCTACAAAAATGCTAAAGGATTGTTGCACGTCTTCGTATTGAGCTAATTTGAGTCTAAGTCTAGATAAAAAAGTTCTGCGTATTGTCCTATATGTATTGAAAAATCTAATATAAAATCACGCATTTTTCTATGGTGAGATGGATTACATGTACATGTCCGGATGGATAAAGTCTCATTAGCCCTCAATCATCTTATTCAATAATACAATCGGATATAAATAACTTGGTATATTGTCACTTCAGTACATGAGCCCTACTTGGTCGGTGACGGGAGGCTAAGTAACTACCCATTATAAATAGCGCACGATGCCTGTACCTATTCACTTACAGACCATTTATATAAAGGTGTTACTACTTGTTGATATCGGAACACGTGTTCAGTCTTGAAAATGTGAAATTGAGTGGACAGATATTGTAAAGACACAATTACAAGCAAAGGAACATACTAAGCAACGTGTAGCGGAGCAACTCTTTGTGTGATCCACAAATTATTGTATCATGTGTATGTGAACTTGTATGTTTGTAAACGCACCCACGACACAGGAGAAAATGTTAGTGCGGGACAACGTTCTTAATAAAAAAAAAGTACGGACGCTTTTGCTGGATCCTTAAGATTAGCATCATAGCTACTACCATAATAATTTTCCAACAAACTTACTGCAACAAATCATAAAGCATCAAATACCAAACTTTAAACACGTATTCCTTTATCGGTTCTGGTTATTTTCGATCCTAATCCAGAATCGCAGATTCAATAGCTTCTAAAGCAACGGTACCAACATGGAGACGATATAAATAACAGAGCTAACGGATGTGCACAATCAGTTCCTATTTATTGGCTATTTGTTGAGTATCTGTAGTCTGTCGGTCTGTCTTCAATCTCAGGCCAATTGTGTGGGAAAGAGTTTTCAATAATTCCTTAGTCACCATCATCAATACTAGCTCTTAGGAGTTCTATGGAACTGCTCTACAAAAGAGGGTTTTTTAATTAGGGAAAATCATCCAATGACACGCTTTCTTTTGCTGAAGTAGAAGTGTCTGTATCCTTAGTACGAGTTCGCTTTACGGTGAACGAGAACGAAATGAGAGCGCGTTCGAAGATCTGATTGGCTGGTGCAAATAAAACGATCAACGTTTCGTTTTCGTTCAACGTAAAGCAAACTCGTACTAAGGGTACATATTCTTACTGATTAAAAACCACCCCGTCCCTAATCCTACTTCGAGCTGGAGCCCCGGCAACCTGTTACGTTGTCCGTAGCTCCGGATCGGGCATCATCCTATAAAAAGAGAAATTTACTTGGCTCTATGCTTGGCACACTGTTTGAAGATTGCAGTGTAAAAGGATAAGGGTTTTGTAGTCCTCTTCGACGCTTATGATATGTAAGAGCAGGGGTGGTGATATCACAATTTATAACTTACTTTCTAGGTAATTTTACTTAATTTTCATTTCCTAGTACTATAACACTGTAACATCGCTTACCAATTTCGACAACACCCACGTACAGTTCGATGTATCGTAATTATTTATCAAAGTGCGTAGGAGTTGTGTGAAATTCACAGTATAATGGATGACGTCATACTTCATTTCCCAAGCATCGAATTCTGAGGACGTAATACCAAATATCCGCTGCTGTTTCGTTGCGATTAAGATACCCCAAAAAAAGTACGAAATATAGTAGATGACTAATTTTTATTTTAATGTCCGTCTTGTAGATTATTTTAAAATATTAGACACGTATATTTTATTTTCTTACGGAAACAAATACTTTTGAAGATATATTGATTTGAAATATCGCGTGACGTCACTTCTGGATACGTTTTATACGTAGAAATGACGTATTTGCTCCCATTACGTGTCTTATATTTTTTCATTACCTAGCTGACGAACTGAAAAGTATTGGTCACAGAAAGTTCTACAAAGAGATGAGTGGAAGGATAGGACCATGGCTGAAAATAAATAAATAACTGATGAACTAAATAGATTTTTAATTTTCATACCTCGTCATCGTCCCTATGTACGAAAAGCTGGGGCCGATAAATAAAAATATTAATTTAACACATTGAACGCCGTGGTGGTCACCGGTGACCTGCTTTAGCGGAGGATTGCCTTCAACAGTTTTCTATTGGCAGTCAAAGACTTAACCATGTAGGATGCTTACAATCATGTAGCCTGCGTGGTCGGGGCCCACAAAATAACTGCTGCAATGATCCTCATTATAATGAATTACGATTACGACACAGCTGACTAGCTGTACCACTTCGTATGTTATGAATAAATGTATGAAACTACATTTGGACATATCTTTCATGCAAACGCGGACAGCATAACTGGTTCAATTATGTGTATCGAAAACAGGAAAACGATATTGGGTTTTAGGTTTTTATCGATGCTAAGATCTTCTGGAATAGTTATTAAATAAGTATATTAAAAACGATTATACGTTTTATCTAATTTATTAAACGGTCTGGGCCCAATAGTTATCCTAATATTATACTGAAAAGGTACTAGTCATATGATTATGTTATGCAATGTTAGTAGGAAAATGTAGTTTTTTTCTTAAAACGTAATTGTTTCTATAATAATCAAGTATGGGAGAGCGGGGTCGACCGGAGTGATACCATGGCAAACAACGCTTGCGTTGTGTTTCGTTGGAGGATACCTGATGCACAGTTATCCACACACCCCTTCCTAATCTTCCCAATCCTCGATTCCCCAACAACACTTAAATTCCTAACCCCCAAAAGGCCGGCAACGCACTTGTAACGTCTCTGGTGTTTCGGGTGTCCTTGGGCGGTGGCGATTGCTTACCATCAGATGATCCGTCTGCTCGTTTACCGGCTTATACCATAAAACAATATTAGTAGATCGTAACTATACCACTGTCTCACAGTACAGTAATGTAGTAAGTCCACAAAGTGTAGCTATGTAACGAAAAACACAATAATAATGAAATTGTAAAGCGTTGCGAATGTCATTGAAAATCCGAGCTGCGTAGCTTGAGCCCATTACACAATAACGCAGTTATGTTCATACGAGAGCAATGTTTTGTTACACATTCATGTGTGTTGGCAAACTCGTGTTGCTAAATGAACCTACATATATGTACTTTTGTTTTCACTAAAACCCAATTGAAAGAAATACTTCAGATAAAAGTCTTCCTGAATCTTTATATTAATTTAGATAGTCCGCAGCTCCGGATCAGGCATCAGTCCTACTTGGCCCCATCTGTGGTAGTCTAGTGGCTCTATGAGGCGCACCACAAACTCATAGTCAACACATTGTATAAAATTTTTACCCTATCACAAATTGAGAAAGCAAGAATGCTGTTCACAATTCCAACATTGTAGGGTCGATTGTAACCAAAACACTCACTTTAACACAAAAGATTTTCTTCCTGAATCATGTTTACCAATTCAAAAATCCTTTTCTCCAGTACAAAGTCCAACACTTCGTCTTGTTTGTCTCAAAAACCTAGGAAGCACTTAGTGATGTAATGGTCAATCGTCACATCCGTTTGCCCACTCAACCAATTCACCAATTCGCCTCCTAACCACGTTGTCAATGGACGGAGATGGAAGACGAAGAGGATCTAAAAATAACCATGCTTTAAGAGCCGTAAACCCATCAGTCAACTACATAGACATAGACGGTCCGGATGAACTTAAAATAGCATTTAAAGGAGTCACTATAAATCCCACCCAAAACATAAATGTGAAAGGCTGCCAAGTTCGATAATATTGGAATGCTTCGCCTATAAAAGAAGTGAGATCTAAATAAGTACCAAGTTCCATACACAGACCTCAGTTAAAAATGATATAACAAGTTGGCAAGTTTTCACACACTTTTTTATAAACCTACTAAACGCAATGAGTCAAGTATATAATTTTCTATTAAAACTTGCCAAGTTATATCATTTTTAACTGAGGTCTGTGTATGGAACTTGGTACTTATTTAGATCTCACTTCTTTTATAGGCGAAGCATTCCAATATTATCGAACTTGGCAGCCTTTCACATTTATGTTTTGGGTGGGATTTCATTTATTTTTGTAAGGTTTATTTTCTTTTTTTCTTATTTTACTTTACTTTGACTAAATACAAACCTTCGTAACGAATTTTAGGTCGGTACGACCATTGGAAGATATAGATATTTTTTTTGTTTTAGTTCCTTAGGGGTATGAATTTACACCTTCAATATTTTTAAAACCGACTCACACTTGGCCATTTTCAGATTTTTTCCTTTACCTTGACCTAAAGACCTACCTCCATGCCAAATTTCAAGTCAATACGACCATTGGAAGTGGTCTAGGTTTTTGATGAGTGAGTCAGTCAGTGAGTGTATAGTAAAAATAGCGATTTTCTGACGTCAATATCTCAAGATCTACAATAGGTACATTAATGAAATTTTGTATTTTAGATAAGTAAGTAGATCTCGATAGATACTAGTAATTTCATATGCGTAGATAAAATAGATTTTGAGTTATAGGTGGGTCGAACTTGGCCCGAAATGGTTCGTGTAATATAACCCACGGCCGGTGTGTCGGTTTTTTGCTCGAACTTGGCGGACACACTGCCGTGTGTCTAGATAACGATACGTTTAGAGACGATAAGGTACAGGCACTTGCTCTATAAAATAGCATGCTAAAAAGTGTTCTATTGAGTATGCTCAATACGAGCATGCTTATGAGCAGTTTACATTTGCTAGCAATAGGCATGCTAGTTTTAAGTATGTTACCTAGTATTTTTTAAGTATAACCTCTTTAGACGCGCTTAAGGGTCGGTTTGTATCTGACGGAACGAAAAATGCGTCGTGTAAGTTGGACAGACAAATGTACAGAAAAACACTTGACCGTTCACACTCAACCGATGATACGTTAGTGCAACTGTTGATACACTCGACGTATTTTACGTCATGTATGAATCGACCATAAAGCACAGTGCTTTCCACCTGCACCGTAGATAGCATGCTCAAAAATCGAACGTCTCTCAATTTACAAGCATGATGCTAATTTTGAGCAACATAAAAGCTACTTACTAGAAAGATACTCAATTGACGCACGCTATCGTGCTTGAAATTAGCATATGTTTAGGGAACAGAGAGTAAAGTTCCCTAAGAAAAGGAGGATCCTCCGACCAGGCGAGGTGATCGTGCCTGGCGGGCTTTCTGCCCAACTGTTGTTCGTTGGGATTTTCTATCCGTGTTAATTCGCATGTAAACTTCGTATGTGCGATGCAGGATATTTGTGACGTCATCCGTTGATTTGCTCGTCGATCGTCTATGTGCGACTTATGTCATCTGTCACTTGTCAGAGTGTCGCCACATCACTCCCCCCCAAGACCGGAGGTCGATCCTGTTGAGACGGCTGTCGATGCTTGAGATGAGCGGTGCCAGAGCCAGTGTAGAATGTCCCTAGTTCCAGTGAGTCGGAACTGTGCCGCTGAATGCCCAGTGAGTCGGGTGAGCGGTGCAGGGTGATACTCCAGTGAGTCGGAGTAGTGAAGCTCGCAGTCTCCCACGGTGAGTCGGGGAATTGATGCTGCGAGGGTAGGTGCGTAGTGGCTGGCGTCTGCGTTGACGGGAGGAAGACGTCCTCAGACCGTGTGCAGAGTGCTGTGCCTAGACGCTGATGAGGCCGTAGGGAAGAACCAGGCTGCATATCTTCGATGTAGCGTGTGGTGGTCCCTGATGAGGCCGAGGATGCTGGTCGGCTGCGACTTGATTACCGCTCAGCGGAGAAGTGATGGGTGAGGGATATGGCGATGAGGATGACGGTGCTGATCTGCTCCGTGAAGGTTGGTTTCAATCACGTCGGGGTCACCACTTTAGGGAACAGAGAGTAAAGTTCCCTAAGAAAAGGAGGATCCTCCGACCAGGCGAGGTGTTCAGCCTGGCGGGCTTTCTGCCCAACTGTTGTTCGTTGGGATTTTCTATCCGTGTTAATTCGCATGTAAACTTCATATGTGCGATGCAGGATATTTGTGACGTCATCCGTTGATTTACTCGTAGATAGTCTATGTGCGACTTCTGTCATCTGTCAATTGTCACCTGTCGCCACATATGTAAACAGTACCTTAAGAATTTTGTATAATCCGAGCTGTAAAATGAAATGGAATGCACGCAAAGACGCATGGCTGTATGTGGCACGTTCCCCATAAACAATAGGAGCCCGTGTAATGAACTCCATTACACTGATTACGTGCCATACGAGAGTAATGCTTCTATGGCAAAAACCACATGGAGTTATACAAAACCAGTTTACCATGGTCTCGCTTTGTATCATCTTTCTACACATTCAAAGATCAGTTTATACTGGGTTTGTAGTGTGTAGCTCTGTATACATACGGCAACAGTAATAGTAGTAAGTAATACACATTATATTACATACTTCCTCATATTTCGTAATGCGGATCATATTCTATGGTTTATGGAACATTTCCAGTCTTTAATTGCAATTTTGTTGCTTGTTTAATTTAGTTTATGATAGTAACTAACTATGCTTTGATGGTTAAGAAATCTGCCATGGAGGTTTTGTTAACGGGTCTCCGGGTATAAAAGCAGGAGTAGGAACGGGGTGGTTTTTAGTCAGTAAGAGTCTGACACTCCCTCCCGCCTCGCCCAAGGCGAGAGAAGTAATTGGATCGTTTTCCGCCCTTAAAAATGGAGTATTTGTGCATGTGCAAGGAATAAAAGTGTCTTTGCATTTACTTTTGTCAATAGATAAGTACTAGTTAGTCTCTAAAACAAATATTTCATCTAGGTCAAGGCGAGAATCTTTTATTTAGAATTTAATGACACTAAGATAAGCTGTGAGTTGAGAAATATTTACTTAAAACATTAAGATTGCAGTACTTATTACACAGTCCTTGCGACTGTTGACTTAATTAATTTTTATATCCTGAAGATCGATATAATTGAATGTCAAATAGTAGGTTATGTTGAATCTACTCTGAATTCAGCTATAATGGCTATTTACTACCTTACCATATTGAGTTAACAAAAACATTAATGGTGAAAAGCTATTAGTTTCGAGTTACAGAGGAACTCTTCATCATGAGCAGCGTAGACGCGGCGAAGTCACAAAGCCTACTGTTTTTTAAATTAATTTAGTATGTCTCATGGTAGTAATTTTAATTTAAAAATATTAATCAAACAGTTACAAACATAAAAACATTCTTTTGAGGAAAAATCGAAAGAGGAATATACGAAAATGGTAAAAATTTTTGAGGTTTTCCGATTAGAATTTTCCTTAACTATAAATAACATTAACGACAGCATTCCAAACGTTAGTAGTTACTGGACAGTTTATTGAGCTTGAAACACAGGCATGCCGTGTCGTGGCGAAACGCTGTGGCCTTCGATTACTTTGCACAACTGAATCATGCCGTACTGCTGGTGTTATTATCACTCCATTATTGTTTCCAAAACCATTTCATGTATACGCGTTATTGTTTTGTTCTAGTTTTGTTTTTAAATTTTTAGTTGCATTTGTTTTTGTTGTGTCTGTTTCGGCCATGTGTTGTTGTCTGGCTTCGTTGATAAGATTTGGGGTTTCATTATAATCGTCTTTAGTATTATCTTAGGTTGGTTCTAGTTTGTCCTATTTCGTGGATTTACACCTGTTTCTTCTTTAGTAATTTGGTCGTACCTATTTTTTTTTTGAGGGGTGCAAATCATTCCATGGCTTCTCCCGTCTTGGGCGAGGCGAGAGGAAGTGTCAGACTCTTACTGATTAAAAACCATCTCGTTCCTACTCCTGCTTTTCCAGACGGAGCCCCGGTAAACCCGCTAGTCCGTGGCTCTAGAGTCCTACCTTGTCTTAACTTCTATTACTATTTTTTTATTCTTTTTTTAGATCCTTCGTACTTAACAATCACTGTTTTTTCTATATGTCTTATTAGTTCTTTAGTTTTTGTGTTAGGTTCCTCAAATAATCGACTTGTCCACTCGACATGATTTGCGTTTAGTACGATTTAGTCATCGTTTAGCAATCCCCTGTGCGTTCGTCGTGTCGCGTTACATTATGACATCATTCTACGTTTGTGACAGAAGTCATTGAAACATTAAAGCTATCAGCAGATACCTGGGTAGTCTAGGTAGACTGGATACTAATGCTTTTTAGTGTTTTGTTATATTTATATGTTCTGGTTATGTTCATATCAGTCGGTTTTTTTAAGGGGGAAGAAAAAACTAATCATAATGTAGAGTTGTACTGGGAACAAATACGTCATTTCTACGTATAAAATGTACCTAGAAGTGACATCACGCGATATTTCAAATCGATTTATCTTCGAAAGTATTTGTTTCCGTAAGAAAATAAAAAATACGTGTTTAATATTTTAAAATAATATACAAGACGAACATTAAAATATAAATTAGTCATCTACCCTATTGGTGTCTTAACTTATTCTACGCTTAACTACCGTAACTAAATAATTACTTGTGTATCTTCTAGCATAAAATTCACAAGTCATACTCAAAACAGATATATCATCACCCTCCCCCCCACTCCCACCGGTTTCGCTTCAGTAACTCGTATCGTGAAAAAATGTTATTATCGACCAAACTATCTTCCGACTTATGCAAAGCGAATGCATTTTCACAAGCAATTGAGAGGTCAAATACCATCAGTTTATTGACCCTCTGCCCAAGGTTGCTGGCGATTAATTGGAGCTGCACTAAGGACGGTGCTGGTACATGAGTATATGAAACGCTTTTAGTCATAATTATTATATTGTTTTAAAGTTTTGAGTGCTGAATTGTGTTTGGAGAAAGATATTAAAAGGTCCACCTCTTTTACTGAGCTAAATAATCTGGCTCTGGCGCTTTTCAGATATAGATATTTAATATTATGTACACATCTTATTGAAAATAATGATGTTCAAATAGGATACTTTTGTTTTTTTTTTTTTTTTGGAAAGCTTCAGAGCGACCACACGAATATGGTTTAAGTTAAGTTTTGGCGATTGACCTTGGAACGTGTGGTGAAAAAACATTTTCCTGATCAATTATTAAGAATTTTAATGTTGTTTAATATTATTTCTCGAATCTCTAGTCTTGTTTAAGGCCCATCACAGTATTCGTGTACTTATAACTTCTTTGGTATTGCGGATGTCTAGTCCATATGCGGAGCAAACGGTGCTAATTGCTTACCATAACGTGATCCATATACTCAATTACGCCAATTATACCTAGCGAGTTTACCGGGGCTCCGGCTCGAAAAGCAGGAGTAGAAACAGGCTGGTTTTTAGTCAGTAAGAGTCTGACAGTCTATCGAGAGAGAGTGTTATTAGATTGTAAAGACATTGGATGACTTTCCCCCTTTAAAAACCCCCTCATCCTTATCCCACAAAAACTATTATTTTACAAGACACTAGACATTCTTGCAATAGTTAATTCCATTCAAAGATATAATTAAGTAAACAAACTGATAATATTAATTCTACTACTATTACTATAGAAAATTTATTGTGTCATATCATAACTAGGAAAAATAAAAAATCTGCAGTTCCAGCAATAAAAAGAGACCCAGTTTCGTTATCATATCAAACGGTTTGATACAATGATAAGTTTTTTATCAGCGCACGGAGCGGGATAGCGTGGTTTCATGCTATTAATAATAACACGTAGGAAAAGCTGCTTTATTTATGAAATATGGTATTGTCAGTTTGCGAAAAATGTTTAAGTAAGTATAGTTAAATTGGTTTCATGAATAATATCTAATTCAAATAGATGAGAGCTCACTTTTATTGTGCTATTTCTAGACTGGTGTAGTGAAGTGAGTAGGTACACTCATGTTTTTCCCTTTTAGACTAGAAATACCTACTAGGTACTATATACTGACAATGTATGAAAATATGTACACTGTACTAGCTACTACAACATCAACAGGCGAGTAGGAAATATGAACCTAGACTAAGACTCACCATATACGAACTGATATTGCAGTAAGAGTCAACAGCTTGAACCTGCCATTGATAATTTTGCTTTAGCTTAACGACACGAGCTATCCGTGTATTTGCGTATGTAGAGGTCTGTTCACTATGCAGTTGCAGCTTGATGCAGTCGATCCTGACTGCTTTAAGCCGACAGATACCTATATTATAGGGTTCTCTGATAAATCTGATTTAATTTCGATCTCAAACTCCTACAAAGCGTCGAAATTATGGCGAACCAATATTACCTGGAGGAAACCCATTCCATAGTCTATCTTTTGATGTAACTGGTAATGAATGAGTCAATCATTAATCAATGGAATCATTAGTCAGATCTGCTATATACATACAAGTTCTAGAATATAAAGAGGAAAAGGTGTGTAAGAATCGTAGCAATTGGCGCTCCATAGTCTCTGCCTACCACCCTGGGAGACAGGCGTTAGGTCATGTATGTATTCTAGAATATATTTGTACTAAAACAACCTGGTTGACGTATGTCTATTGACTGGTGTGCCATTTTGATAACCACGCTATAAAGATACGGAGTACTCATTTAATATTCTGCTAATGTCATTGTGTACCCAACAGATAAGCAACTTTCACTACCGACGCTGCCAGTGACAGAAAATAAAAGTAAAGTACAGCTTTTCATGGTTCTGTTAACCAGATGCAGTTTGAAATATAATTTGTTGCAGTTTTTATAACTGTTTTTTGAAAGTTCTTATCTCATTCAGAATTAACAATTTAACAATTTTGTCAAGGATTTTTGCTATCATTAATTTTTATAATAACTATCGTGAGACATACTAAATTTACTAAAAATTACGGTTTATTCACGTATTATTAATGGAGAAAAGCTCTACTAGTTTCGAGTCATAGAGGGACTCTTCATTATGAGCAGCGTGCGTAGACGCGGCGACGTCGCGCAGTCTACTCTGCTGTGTAGGCTGCTTAGTAGAGCTTTTCTTCATTAATATACGTGAGTAAACCGTGATTTTTAGTTAATTATTATATTATTCTTAAAATGATTGTACTTAATTGACTAGTTTTCAACCGACTCCACTTCTAAAATGGCGGGGGTCCTCCGTTTGCGGGAAGCATTTTTTGACTTCTAACGCAAAATAAGTTGTGAGTTGGTATAACTAACGCAAGTTTGTGTTGCGTGGTGAACATGCGTTAACTTTGACTATTCAAAATATGATGATTTGTGACATTCCTTAATGACTCCTTCCATTAACATATTTCCGTTGTGCTGTGTAAAAAATAAAAACTGGTAAAAGACGCGCAGATAAGATTAAAAAGAAAACAACAGTCTTGCTCGCGAAAAATGTACTTTTTCTTTAAGAAACTTGATCCATAACATAAAATACTTTTAATCTAAACTTGGAAAGATTTACTCGGCGTCCATTTAGTTCGTACTTTAAAAGTTTCTTTAGAAAATTCCTTCTATACCAGCGGAGATTGGATGTCAAAGTAAAAAATGCGCGTCCGGCGTTTCATGCCGCAACTAATTTCAACGCCAACGACTATGAACGTGCTTTTTTTATTTCCTCCATCCATAGCTATGGTTATATTGAATTCTTACTTGCCAGTCTCAACTGAATGACTGGCATGTCGGAATGTATCAATCTTTTTTTTAAAATGATTCGAATTTTTGCGCGGTTCGCGGTTTTTGGTTGATCGTTCTAAAATTAAATGTTTATGGAACTTCTACGTACCTGTCAGACTGTTTGTACCAAAAGCAATTTGCTAAAAATGTAGAGAAATATTTGAAGCATTTCTTTTGGTATTTGCGGGAAACAAAATATAAAGAGGGCCCTTTTTAGGATCAGGCAAAGTTTACCCTTTACCCTCTACAATATTTAGTATTCCACTCGTCTTATATCAGGCTTAAATTAACCCTCATAGTTCACTATAGCTAAAATGTATGGGACTGATAAAATAGTGCGTAAAAGTGGGAGTTAAATCAGTCAAACCCTTTCCTAACACGATTATCTAACTAGACCACTTACAGAAGGAAACCATCAATTCTAATAAAGTCTTCACTTGTACCTATAATAAATTAATCCTAACTCGTAATTTAGATAATTTTAAAGGCGTTCACAATAAAATGGACAATGTTACGTCTGCATTAAGTAACAATTTGGATTGAGTAATGCTGATAATGATTGCACAAGATCATTGAAGCGGTTCATCGATTGAAAAAGTTACATTAAATCGACATGTCGATGATGCTGAAAAACTAGCTCTAGGTATTCTAGAAGTTGTTCGAAGAGAATTTTATTTTTGGTATTAAGAAAATCAACTACTTAGGATTTATTTTATGCAGTTTAGTAAGTGACAAGGACAATACGTGCGCTTTTGCTATGAATGAATTTGAATTTGACCATATAAATGTAGGTTTGGTTTATGCCTGGCGAGCTTTCTGCCCAACTGTTGTTCGTTGGGATTTTCTATCCGTGTTTATTCACACGCAAACTTCACATGCGCGATGCAGGACTTTTATGTCGTCATCCGTTGATTTGTTCGGCGATAGTTTATGTGCGACTTCTGTCATATGTCGTCTCAACAAAACAACCCAATGATCCATCCCATACTTAATCAAATTGTAGAATCAATCACTTGAATATTAAGTTAATGTAAAACAATTTGCTTGTTACAGCAAAAGGACTGTTTCGCCGAGCACAATACTGAAGCGAGAACAGAAATGGCTGCGCATGCTCAACAACTGGGAGGCGTTCATGAGCAAGAACTACAAGAAGGTCAGGGAGAGGTGTCGAAAAGGTGAGAACTATACAATGCCAACTTGGCTGGAAATTAATTAATTAATTCTTACATCTAAACTAATATATGTAATAAAGCTGAAGTAGTTATTTGTTTGTTGGAACGCGAAATTCTTGGGAACTGCTAGTTAAAATTGGATAGGTTTTTTGTGTTGGATAGTCCATTTATAGTCCTCCATAAATGGACTGTCCAACGCTACACAATATTATTATAGGGTCACGCTAAGATCAATAGGAACTGAGACTGAGCAGTGTAGGAATACGCATCAGCCTGTCTAGATACTGTCTGACTGCGATAAACTCAAAAACAACTAAACGATTTTTTGTAAAATTTTCACCAATAGATAGTGTCATTCTTTGAGATTTGAGTGTATAATTTATTATGATTTTGGCAAGCCAAGCAGAGCGGCGGCTGGTGGAATGCTTGTTAATTAATAAAGTTATTATAGCCTGCGATTAATTTATCATCGTTCATTAGTGTCGTGTCTGGCATTCATTAACACCAGTCGTACTTAATTTGCGTTTTTCTGGTGATGACGAAATAAGTAAATAATTAAGACGAGAAATGCTAAACGCTGTATGCACAGATAAACAAATAGTGGTAGTATTCCTCGTGTTTCCTCAAGAATGCACTGTTTTATGGTCCCAAACAAACTTTGATTGAAGAAATAATTTCAGTGCTCTTAAATACTGATGAATGGCTGTAACCTGCTTCTTTTCAATTGGAGACTGACACAGAATGCACAAGGAATACTTTAAGTCCTTCTGACTGTTACAATTACAATTGATACAGTTACATCATTACATAGTATAAAACAAAGTCGCTTTCTCTGTCCCTATGTCCCTTTGTAAGCTTAAATCTTTAAAACTACGCAGCGGATTTCGATGCGGATTTTTTTAAAATAAATATGTTGCTTTTGATTAAAGAAGAAGGTTTTTATGTTAGCTACTTCCACGCAGTTTTACCTGATCTACTTGGTTCCTTTTAATTGTAGCGTGGTGTTTTATAGCCTATAACCTTCCTCGATAAATGCGCTATTCTACACAAAAATAATTATTCAAATCGGACCAGTAGTTCCGGAGATTAGCGCGTTCAAACAAACAAACAAACTCTTCAACTTTATAATATTAGTATAGATACATGCATAATATATCACCATTGCACCCACGCAAAGCTATGGCGGGTCGCCAGTATATCATATAGTTTCCGCTCAGTAACCGTTTCATGATTGTCATCAAATATCTTAATTGAATCCTTGTACCCTCACCCAGGTATACCAGCATCGGTTCGCCCAAAAGCCTGGCTGTACCTCTGTGGTGGGCAACTGTTGCTGGAGAAGCATCCGAACGAATACGAAGAGCTGCTGCAGGCGCCTGGAGACCCGAAGTGCATGGAAGACATCAGGAAGGACCTGCATCGACAGTTCCCTTACCATGAGATGTTCATCCGAGAAGAGGGACTTGGGTTAGTAGAAATTGTGTTTTATTAGCCTGTCTAAAGATCTATTTTGGATTGTCACCAAAGGAGCTAAAGTGCGTTGCCGGCCTTTTGGGATTTGCGTATGGGGGATCTTCGATATCCTCGCTCACATTGTGTAAAATAACGCAAGCGTTATTCCACGTCGGTTTTATGTGAGGCCGTGGTATCCACTTCGGTCGAACCAGCTCATTCATGTCTGTCACACGTGAAAAATATGCTCCTTATCATTCAATATTTTTTATTGGGAAAATATCTCTCGCTTCAAAAGTAGTAGATTCTATTCTAATATCTATTTGGTTTACGGCAATATAAACAGACAATATTTAAATCAGCATGGTAACAGATTACAAACTTACTCAAACAATTTTCAGTGGCGCTAGTGTCGTTTAAAAGACTTTTCAATGTACTATTTCTCCATACATTACGTTAGTTCCAATTTTGTCCACCGGAACAAATAAGTTGGGAGATTGCATTATGATTGTTTGTTTACACTCTCATTTCGTTCTGTTGCCAACTGCATCAATATTGTGAATTTGGATGCTTGCCACGCTAAAACTATTTACGTTATTCGAATTTTAGTGTTGTATTGTTGAATAAATGTATTTCGGATTACCTTTTATTTTATGATTATGTTAATACTAATTTAATTTTAAAAAGAAATGTATTGCAGTTTAGTTTTAGTAACCTGTCTACATACTAATAATAATATCTACTGATTTATTTCGTTGCGGGATCTAAGACAGACATGCTGTTGTATCTACTTTAGATACTGGCTCACAGAAGTTGAGACAGTTAGCAGGAAAAAAACCGAATGATTTTCGATTGCTTACCATCAGGTGATCCGTATGCTTGTTTACCATAAAAAAAATCTAGGTTCATCTTTTAGTTTTGGCTTACTAGAGATAGAATTTAAACATAATTTCCAAACAAAATACTATCTTTCTCATTATGTTGGTGACCATGTCAGTTTAAAAACTTATATTCCATCTTTGGTTAGCAAATCTATCGATAGTTTGTTAAGACTTTAAATGTATTTTATAACTTTCTAATTCAATGATACAGATATAGGTTTCGTAATTAAACAAAGTATTTGAAAAATGTAATTGGTTACTTACAACACAGTCGAACAATTAATTAATAGTCGAAGTAATTTAGTGGTTATGTTATGCAGTCGGTATTATTCGAAACGGTTCAGTTAATGTTTCTAGAAATTCGTAGATTTTATTATACAACTCTAGTGTTGGTTGGAGTGATAAATTAATTGTAGAATTAGCACTATGCGATTAGTGAGTGAACATTACAAAGTTTATGATTTTAGTTGAGAATAGTTGTGATAAAATTATCTTTTGTTAACGAAATGATTAGTTTAAACCTAAGTATGGCATGCCACTGGCGAGTAGGGTAATTTAGGCTGCTTTTTCACCAGAGATGTGCTATGCTTCTTTGCTGTGGATGCATTTGGTTTCCACCAATCATATTCATTGGTACACATAGCTTAGCACTGGTGGAACCAGTACTCTAAATATACACTAACGCCACTAACAGCAAGAAGAAACCTCCTCTATGCAGAAAGAGGGGTTTGTCATACACTCCATGCTTGGCTGGTGCATTGCAGATCGTAATTTCAGAAATTCAGAGAGCTTCTTATCAATTTCAACGACAACACGTAGGCCACCAAACATTTTTTGCCTACAGTGGACGCCTTAAAGAAATAAGTATACTAAAATCTCTATATATAAAAATCAGTTTCTGTTCGTTAGTCTCGCTAAAATTCAAGAACGGCTGGACCAATTTGATAAATTGTTTGTGGAAATCCAGGGAAGGCTTAAAAGGTGAAAAACAAAAAGGTTTAAGGCGGTACAAAGTTAGCCGGGCCAGCTAGTTCTTCATAAATGTCCCTATTATCTCTCAATATGTCCCGCTACTGCGGTTAGGGACTGTCCATACTGTTCATATTTACACAGTGACTAACACTAGCCTATCATACCACTGTCGATGACGTACGACTTTGTTTTATAGACGCCTACTATTATTCAAACTAGCCGGGGTTTTCATTCATTTTGTTTTTGCGTTCATTGTATTTGCAAATATATTGTTATGTCTGCAGTTTGGCCCGAGTGACGTCACAGTCGCAGTGGGTGCTGTATCTGTGGTGGTTTTTACGTCATATTGTGCGTTGTCTGATGTAAAAAGGGATATTTATGCGTAATAATTATTATTAATTTGTTAAATAATAGGTCATGACGTGAAAGTTGACAATGATGTAATGTTTTGTTAACCGAGTTACCGCCGCACTCAGAATCATTTAATGGTTACTTAACCCAGTCCTTAGCAATGGTTTTCGATACAATATAGTTACTAAGGAATAATTTAACTCTGAATGCGGCAGTTAGGTTTTTATAGCAAAATATTCAAGTATAATTTCTCAATCGATGCTACTATTTAGAATACTGAAATCGATAACTTTAATTCGAGGAAATGTAACCAAAGATCGGTTATATTTAAGACCCATTGATGATCACTTTATCTCATCCGACAGTCAATTAAAGAATCCAGAAATATTATATGATTAATTTGGTCTAGGATTTACATCTTTTTTTCCAAAATTCCAGACAACAGGAGCTGTTCTCAGTGCTGAAGGCGTATTCAGTGCTGAACCCCAAGGTGGGGTACTTCCAGGCTCAGGCGCCGGTGGCTGCCTTCCTGCTGATGCACATGCCGGCTGTCCAGGCCTTCTGGTGCCTCGTCAGCATCAGCGATAAGTACCTTAGCGGGTACTATAACCCGGGGCTTGAGGTGAGATTGTTTTAGTAAACTTTGTCTAGTAATTGCAATCTTTTATTTCATGTATGTATCTATGTGTGTTTGTATAAGTAATGTATGTGTGTGAAGTGAATGAAATCTTGCAAATTAATTTTGAAGCAGTAGCTTTAGTACGAGTTTGCTTAACGTTTAAAGTAATCGAAACGAGAGCGCGTTCGATACTCTGATTGGTTGGTTTGAATAAACCAACCAATACTTTAAACGGAAAGCAAACTCATACTAAGGGTACAGATATTTTGAACCGATGGACTCGATATAGACCATTACAGCATAATGTTTATTATAGCATTTATTATGATTGTATTGTAATTGAATTAATTATTATTTGATTAATTATTCACAATATATATAAGTTTCTAGCGTCCGATTTATCGAACGTTATACTGAAAAAGGTTATCTTGGAAGACTATAAATGCTCAATTACATAAAAGCTTATCTTTAAAAAACTTTTTAATTTACTCATTTGGACGGTAATAAAGTCTTTTACATACTACATATTTACCCTACAAACCCCCCCACAGGTCCTGCAACGCGACGGCGACATCCTCCACGCCCTCCTCCGCCGCACGGCGCCGGCAGTGCACCGCCACCTGGTGAAGCACAAGGTGGAACCCGTCCTGTACGCCACGGAGTGGTTCCTCTGTGCCCTCACCCGCACGCTGCCCTGGGACAGTCTGCTAAGGGTCTGGGACTGTTTCCTCTGTGAAGGAGTTAAGGTAATTGGGATGAATTCTGAATTCAGTCTTTAGACTAAATTAAATTTAGATGTAAAACGCCCTCAGTTATAATTTTATTTATTGGTGAAAACCGCCTAAAACTGTTTGTATCCGTTTAGCAATTAATTCAGTCTTTAGATTAATTCATAAATTTAGATTTAAATCTTCCTCAGTTGTAACTTTATTTTATTGGTGGAAACCAGTTCAAACTGTTTGTATCCGTTTATAGTTTTAATGACTATCAGAGCTAAACACTGTTGGAGCTGGCATCTGAATTTCTGCTTAAGA
Organism: Spodoptera frugiperda; assembly: GCF_023101765.2. NCBI lineage: Eukaryota > Metazoa > Arthropoda > Insecta > Lepidoptera > Noctuidae > Spodoptera > Spodoptera frugiperda. The sequence goes on from NC_064222.1 coordinate 6,666,843, forward strand.
GTTACTTATTCGAAGTGATATTCTCAATGTTTTAATAGCACTGTAATACCTTACTAGGAACCACATAACAAAAACTAATAATAAATTGCTTATAATAAAATGTTCTAAATTGCTTTTATGTACAACAGTTTCTCAGTAAGCGAATTATGTATGTGATTCTTTATGAGAAATAAAGATATTCTAAACCTAAACCTATAATACAATCACGCCTAACAATTTCAGGTACTATTCAAAGCAGCGCTAGTGATCCTAGCAGGAGCCCTAGGTCCGGCGAAGGTGCGCAAACGAGCGTGCGGTCTGTGCGAGACCCTGGAAGTGCTGCGTCACCCTCCCGAAGGTATACTGGGGGAGGACTACCTCATGTACCATATGCAGCGACTCAACCTCACCGAGGAAGACTTTGAGTTCGAGCACCAGCGTCAAACCGCCAGGCGGCGTGCCATGCCTAACAGAAGGTACGTTATATAAGTTTTTAAACTTACATGGTCACTAACACTGTCTTTAGAACATGAGACGGGATATTTACCATGTTTATTTAGGTCTATGAGTTTCAACTCAGAAGAGTTCATCCGTGATCATGGCGCTTGCAACAGTGCCGAAATATCGGAAACTCATAAACATGGTAAATATCCCGTCTCAAGTTCTAATGATACGACGTTATAGTTAGATATATCCTGTACTATGTGTTTTGTTTGTTGTATTTTTTAAGATAGTTCAGTAAGAAAAAAGATGTTAAGCAATGGACGCCCATACACACCTACAACACCAATGGAGTTACAAGTACGTTGTATGATCCCAGCCGCAGTGCTACTGCTTAGAATTTCATGTATCGAAAAAAAAACTTCTTGCTTGATTTAATAAAATGTTATAGTGTGTAGTCAATATACTTAATTTTATTTTTTGTCTGCGTCAACAAATAGCATGATAGTTTAAAAAAAAGATGATATCTTTATTAAAATAACTATCAATTAATTCTAGAATTATGAATGAATCAACGTTTGTGTAATTACTAAACAAACAGGTGATAAGCAAAGCAAGTGTTAATCTTTTATTAAAATAACGATCTATTAATACTAGAACTATGAATGAATCAATCTAACAATAACATTCTCCAATTCCAGTGGCAGCTGATTCAGCGACTGTTCCTATAAGCGCTATTCAAAGAATAACGCGAGGGATCTGTTCAATACTCTGTAAGATGAGTGCATGGACCATGTGACAATAAGACAGTAAGGTACGCCCGCGGCCGTACCAGTGCTTTGTGATAGTGAGCGTAACGCACGACCAACTGACGACTGAGTGCATTAAGTCCGATAGAATAAGCGACTTCGACTCGTCTTGTAACATAATATAACCTAAAAATAAAAATAGTTCTCGATTCAATGTACAGATGTCGCTACGGTCTGAGCTTTGTATGTGCGAAGTGTCAACCATAATAAATGAAAGCTCATTGGTCGATTCTGCGCCGTGAACAACGGTTTCGCATTTCAAATTTGAAATGCAGCTAACTTCACTCCGGTGCTATTTTTTTTTTGTATTTGTCATGCAAAGCTCAAATCTTAGTGAATAGTGAAATGGTAATTTTTAAATGTTTATTTTCATTGTGAAAGTGAAAGGTTTTCATTTGATTCCTTCATGAAAACTGTTACTTGTAAAAATGTGTGTCTTGTTAGTTGTAAACGTTGACTTGAAGTAGATTTTGATTCTAGGTATTTTGTAAAGAATATGCTAGGTATTTAGTCTTTGATGGAGTTGCAATACGGCTGCGTCTAAATAAAAAACGATTTTAAATTAAATATACATTTTTCGCTCAAATGATTCCTCTGACTCATCCAATCTACTTGCTGACCTCCTCCCCCTCACCGAATGACCCCGTTATACCCTACAGGGAGTACCTATGAGTGGTCCTTAAAGCATTATAGAAAACTGTTGAAGGCAAATCCTCCGCTAAGCGTCGGTCACCTCTGAGTTTGTTTCGGCATTTCTTCTCAGATTAGTCGGATAGGAAATGCCGGTCTCATCTAGTTATTTAAGAGATTGACGTGTAAAAGAGTTACATTGTAACCTATTTGCAAAAATAAATATCATTTATTATTTATCAGTGGCGATTAATGTATTAAAAACAAATGATCCCCTTTTCACTAAGCCCCTTAAAAGGTAAATTTCTAGTTATTTAGCTTCCTTACAGTATTTTAAATCTGCCTCAAGTTTGAAGTTTCAATATAATATTGTTTAGATAAGCTAATATAAACCTAACTGTAATATAAATATGGTTTTGTTTGAGACTTGGGGTTGAGTTCAAAATACAGATACATTGAAAGACATGAAATATTTGATAAAATGGGGAAATTATTTTAATTCTTAATTCTAATTTGTTAATTTAAACAAGGATTCAGTCTAGAGAAGATTACATTTCACATGCTTTGTTAAAAAAAACCTCAAATGACTTCTTGGACCCCCCTTGGATGAGGTGAGATGGAGTGTCAGACTCTTACTAACTAAAAACCACCCCGTTCCTACTCCTGCTTCGAGCAAGAGCAAGAAACATGCTGCCCCTTCGAGAAATGAAGTTTTATTCCCAATCAAAAGTAAAAACATATTCGAATAAAAAAAAACTCCAGTCATTAAAAAAATATATTCTAATAGTAGAGAGATTGTAGAATAAGGTGAGACTGTAATGTAAATACAATTGTAAAATATACGAAATTAATCCATAATACATTGTGATAAGGTTCGTTATTAAATATTAAAATTACATATCTAATGATAAAATTAAAGTGTATATTAAAACAAGTGTTGATTGGCTATTTATATCGCAACGCAGTAGACAATTTTCCATTCCATTTTTTAAGTGTATGTATGAAGAAAAATTTAAATTAATCTTGTAGATACATTTTCTTAAAAAAACCGAAGAATTTTTATTCAAAAATCTTCATCATAGTAGTTGTTAAAATGTGTAGTGACGTAAATCGTTATTTTCCCGTTGTGACATGTGTCAATGTCAAATTAAAACGACTATGCGTTTGCCGTATTGCCTTTTGCGAATTGGGACAATTTGGACGCGAATAATTAAAATTTTAGAGCTAAGTTACTGAATGCTTATATTTTCTTTTTATAATAAAGTATGTGAATGCGTTCATAAAGCGATACTTTTGAATTTATTGTAATAAAGTTGAGTGTTATGACTTAGGAGAATTCTTAACATCTGTTTTACAATGTTTAATTAAGTTCCTGTTAAAATAACTGACAGATTATATAATTTAACGTGTTTCTATTGAAAAGCGCCTGTTTCACTACCTTCATATATTGCAATGCAGTAGATCTTCATATATCCGATAAAGTTATGTGGCATTTCGAAACGAGAGCGCATTCGGCGCTCTGATGGGTTAGTTTATCCGGCCAATAAGAGCGCCGAACGCGCTCTTGTTTCGATTACTTTAAACGTAAAGCAAACTCGTACTAAAGGTACAGTTATTGGGAAACAGGCTCTAAATACGTATCAGTTAAGTTTAACAGCAACTTAATCAGACATTTTAAAACAGGTCCTAAGTCAAAATAATGTTTCCCTCTGGAAGAAACTGGTATCTTAGTCATTAAATAAGATATTTCTATAGTCCTATACTTGAGTCTGATTGTCCCATATTAATTTATTTTTCTGTAAATCTATTATTATAACATTCCCATATAGTCTTCCTCTTCATCCCATGTACAGACCAGCAGGTTAAGATACTCCAATCTATAAATACTTCCATTGGATTATAAACCTTATGGTTTTGGTGTTAAGTCCAAATTTAAAATTTGGTAGATTGGAGTAGGTTGTCCTACTGTCGACTGTAAAAGAACGACCACACAAAGAGATCTGTATTTTTTTAACATTTTCAAACAATATTATTATTATATTAAATGAAAACTCATATTTTACTACTCTTTCTGTTTTTAGTATCATATTTACTTATAAAAAAGGTTCTATGTAGAAGCTATTTTTTTAAAGGCATTGACATAATTTGCTCTGACAACACTGAAGTCGATTTTTAAAATTGTCAAAAAATCTTCGCGCCAAAGTGAGCGCCATTTTTTAATAATTTTAAAATTGATATTAGTTGGTTACTAGCAAATGTTGTCTTTGCCAAAACTATCTTATTCACTCGCAACAAAATACCTGTACTCTCTTATGAAACGAAAACTTATAATCAGATTATTTTTACTAAACTCTAATTACATTTTCGCGGCAAGCAGTTACTTTGTACTAGAAAAAAGCAATAATAAAACGGTAGTTACCAATTAGTCAAATTCGATACATTTTTCTACGAAAAGTCAAAATTGTTAATTTAATTTACTTTTCTATGTGATGTCATAATATAATGAGTCAAATAGCAAACTTATTTCTTAAAAATATATCGAAAAACATGATATCTTTCAATGAAAGTGTAATTTATTAAGTAATTTGTTTTAGACTAACCGACGTACTCACAGTCATTTAATGGTTACTTAAAGTCCTTAGCAATTGTTTTCGATACAAAATCATTACTAAGGAATAGTTGAAGTAATAATTCAATGTCTTTGAGTGAGTTAATCTGGAAACTACCTATAACAAAATTTGAAAATTTGACAACTCGAAACGTCAAGTAACCGCATAGATACTATTTAAAATAGATTCTATTTTTTCTTTTAGTTAAAACATGACTGCCTGTTACCACTATGAAGTAATAATAAGTAAACAAATATCGAATCTAGGCTATGATTTAGTACTAAGTTTGCGCACATGCGTCTAAATGGTGCATAATGATTTTTCCTTTCTTTATTTAATTTATATTTTCGATGGCTTTAGCCCGAATACTGAAACGCTTCTCAATTTTAAGTTGTACCTAAATATCGTGCTATCTCTGTCATTTACAAGGAATTTGTAGAGACAGAACTATTCTTGAGAGCGTCTTAAAATTGAGTGACGTTTGAGTATTTGACCATTAGTAATGTGTTGCGTTTCTGTTTCCCTTAGTACGAGTTTGCTTTACGTTTAACGAAAATGTTTATGATTGGCCGGCTCCAATGAACTTACCAATCACAGCGCCAACGCGCTGTCGGTTCAATCTCGTTGAACATAACGCAAACTCGTACTAAGGCCCCTGGATATCAAAATTGATACGTAGAGATGTCAGGGTATGAGAATTAAACATCTATTTAGTCCAGTAGATAATTAAAAAATATTACACATGTATCTCGTCGTATAAGAAAACAATACTAATATGATGCAAATTAATTAAAGTTATAAAAAATTGTTAGAAGTGACGTCATGCGATATTTGAAATTAATATATCGTCGAAAGATTTTTAGTTAGAAATAATTGGTGGAAAATTAACTATTGACTTCTCCCGCCTTGGTTGAGGCGAGAGGGAGTGTCAGACCCTTATTGACTGAATAACACCACGTTCCTACTCCTGCTTTGAGCCGGTGCCCCGGTAACCTGTTACATTATCCTCATCTCCAGAAAAAATATGTGGCTAATGTTTTAAACTAATCTATCAAACGGGAGTAAAAAATTTTTTATTGTCAACCCTATTGTTACAATAAATTAACACACAAAATTGAGTAATTGAAAATGGTGCAATGGAATCTACTAAAAGACATTTCTCTCATATCAATTATGATATCCTTTAATTTATTTATGAATATTAACTAATGGTTGCTAAGCCGCGGTTACAAGTATTGAGTAGTATTATAGTCAAGAGTTTGAATGAAAGTAAATGATTATGTAAATTATAATATTATGATTGAAGTATTGTCTTATGATTTAATTCGAGCTTTTGATTTTCATGTGCAATGTGTAATGTATACTTTCAAGACTTTTTCACAAGACTTTTTTATATTCTGTGCTTCGTATAATATTATTGAATAATATTGACGTTTTAAGCCTAAGTGATCTAAGCGATGTTTATTTTTTGCGAAATTCCATCACCCCTTATTACAGGTGACTTATAACACAAATGGTGAAAGGTGGGTGTAGATTATATAGCGGCATTACTCGCCGTAATGTGAACCACTGCCTACTCCTTCGGGGATAAAAAGGAGTAACGTAGTAGTAGTTGCATTAAATACATCATTCGACGAAGAAAAAAATCGCTGTTTATGAATATGTATATAACTCAATACCGCAAAATATGTTGCTTAGATCACATGGGTCTCATAACATAAATGGGGAAAAGTGGATGCAACATTGTATAATTATGTGAATATAATGTGTCCTTTGGAGATGAGATGAAGACGTAACTTCTTTTTAATATTTCTTGAGAGTATACCGAACTTGTACAATAATAATTTAATAATAATCTATTCAGAATATAAATGTATAAAGTGATTGAAATACTTTGAGTGTCGTGCGTGTGTGTCTATTCGTTCTTTTTGTTTATTTTTCAATTGAAATTTTTATCCATCGTTATTTGCATAGTTCGTAACTATTATTATTTTATTTGTTGTTATTGCTAGTTTCCACTTTGTTTAGATATATTTAGATTGTATCATAGTAATCGTGGATTTACCTGCTTATGGAAATATTAGCGAGACTACACTGCCAAGAAGACTACTTACCTGATTGTGTACACAGACAAATTATTTGATATGTAGGTGAAAATAAAGATTTCTCCAGTACAGAGAGAGAAACCATAGGTTGGTTAATGAAACAGTACCTCTACCATGAGTTTGAAACATACAATTTAGTGTAACAATAGCTATTGTCTCTGTACTGGATCGATCTATTTTCTTACCTATATACTAAATAAATTGACTGATTGTATTAATATGTTTTCTGTTTTGATTACTGCATAATATGGCCATCAGATCATTAAGATGGTTGGGGACAAATTAGCAGAATTTTCATGTAAAAATTTGCTCCTAATTTAGTCAAGAATCTATAAAAATCCTCAAAGAAAAGTTAGACTAATTTAGCACACGATTTTCTCGAATTTTCCATATGTGTGCCAAAGTAGTCTCGCCTATGTCGCACAGCACAAATGTATGAAACCAGATTTTAAGATATGCGGCCGTAACTGATAACCAATCTTAATACAATAGAAATAATGTCCAAAGTCCTCAATCTTTGTGTTTCGTCATGGAAATAGACCTAATAGGAGACGTGAGGTATGGTGCCCAAAAGACTGGCAGCATTGCCACGTTGAATGGCAAGTCATGTGAATGAGGTTAAGGGAGATCTTAGCTCCCCATCTCAAATCGGCTGGCAACACTTTTGCTACTTCTCTGGTGTTGTCCGGTGCCGATTGCTTACCATCAAGCGATCCGTCTGTTTGCTCGCCCTTTTAAAAAGAAATGTAAAGATTTTGTATTAAGATTGGTTATAAGTTTCGGCCGTAGTGTGTTCATTCACAAATGTTCCATGTTCCATCACATTCCCAGCAGCCTGTAGTCGTGTAATGATAAACCCTTGTCGCGAGTATTTTTGTACAGCCCGAGGTTTCATATCGCTGCAATATTTAATGTAAATAAATATTTAATATAAAATATTTTGGTTGTTTTATTTTTCGACTTTTGACTTATTATATACTCCTATAGGTACTGACTACTATATTATGTTGACTCACATGTAATTAGCAAATTCTATCTTCTCTCTTGATCTTGTCCTGCCCGATTCAAAATCTTACAAAACCTCAAATATAAACTAATAATTTTTGAAATCTTGAAATATCCCAAAAACTAGAGATCCTTGCTAAAAAAAACAAGTGCCTTTTCGTATCAAGCGGGATCGCAAGAGGGCCGAATGGCCGATCACGCTCCTACAAGCGTCTAACATGTCGATACCTTGCCTACAATATTCGCAGGCAAATCATTGGAGTCATGGGCGCAGAGTGGGTAAGGTAGACGCCCACTCAATAACCTCAAGGAAGACGAATACACAGTGGTCACGTGCCGCACTGCACTGCACAGAAAGGTTGAAGGATAACATATAGATCTCCATAGTACTCTTTCAGAGAGAACGCGGCCGCGGGCGCGTGTAATTCAAAATGTATGTAGACGCCAGTTGTGATCACAGTGCTTCCGCGAGCCGCGCGTCTTCATGAGGCGACAAATTCTGGGGGGCGCCGATGCCGCCGCCGATGGGATCCGCATAAAACTAACACTTGATATTGCTTCCCTCAAGTGGGCGCCACAATATTTTCGCCCGGGGTATCAGTGGCCCTTACACCGGCACTGGGTGTTTCTAATGGCTCAGTCCGCCCGTATCGTTCACACTGATATAGCGTCTGTTAGGTGACTACTCGTGTGGTTCTAAACCATTTTGATTTACTCGCTGAAGCGTCGTCCGTCATGGATATCAATACAGAAGAATTTATATCTGCTGTACATTTGGCAAAGCAAACCCCTGCATCATTTAAATAGGGCAGCCATAAATAAATTATGGGGAGAAATAAAACAATTGTTTCCTGGTAGTAACGGTAGTAAAATCAAATCTTCATCCATGTCTTCTAAATAAGTAGCAAAGTTTGAGAACGACCAAACACACGTGCAATGACACTTGTAGCTCGTTCGGCACTGTGAACATGCAGACGCTAAGACCCAAGCGCCCGCCCCCTCACTCGTTAGTGCAGTCTGATTGAACACATAGGAGGGTGTCATCAAAGACGTTGCACCATGGGGCCTCCGGGTTAACTCTACTGAACGGACGCGTTGCCTCCTTTAGGTGTAGTGGTGGTCACTGATGAGTAGTGGCGTAGCGTGGCTTGGCGGGGCCCCGTATATAAATTAGTCTAGGGCCCATTTTTTTTTAGTAAAATCATTCAACGACTTTTCCTGCCCCTTGGATGAGACGAGAAAGTGTCAGGCTCTTACTGACTATCAGGTATCTGCCGAAATTTCCGTGTCTGGTAAGCACCTGTGTCAAGAAGTAGGCAAGGTCTCTCAAGCCAGCCCATGTTTGCCCCCATGGCCCTAGGGCCCCGTATAATTGATACGGCAGATACGGCGCTAGCTACGCCCCTGCTGATGAGGTTTTAGTGAGTTAAAAATCCCACATTTTTCTTCCAAACAGTTGGCCGCAGTTTGAAGGTTTCTTGCCGCCAAAAAAAGGTAACAAAATATCCTGATAACAAGAGATTTTTTTTTTGTTTAAATGATTGAATTAACACGTAAGCTAAAGGTGTAAAAATAAAACAAAACAAAGTCTGTATAAATTATAATTAAAATACAAAATCGTATTTCACTCTTAGGTACAAACAATTGCGCCCTTTATTACACACTATGTTAGGCAGAAAACATTTATTTTGAAATTATTGTATTTTTCTATAACAACACTACATTGTCGCTTGCAAGTTGAGCACCAAAGACAAGACTATTTAATTGGCGAATTTTCTAATTTTACGAATTTTGCTTTGATAAATTAAAACTTTAACAATTTCAGCATATTTTCTACAGAAAACGGGATATGAAAGCATTTCTGATATTGTGAATACACTTTTAAAACCTTTACCTCTACATCGAGCGTATCATCGGTCGTACTGACGTATCATCGGTTGTGTGTGAACGGTCAACTGTTTTTCTAAATATTTGTCTGTTCTGGCGTTACGCGACGCATATATTGTCAGATATGAACCGACTCTTATTACAATTCGTTATTAAGAAGTTCAGATAAGGAAGCGAGTCGACATGATGCATTATCCATTTTCAACGAGTGTATGAAAATAAAACTAAGGTATTGCAAGAAAAGTAGAATATTTTCATTATACATATTACAGTATAAATGCTATATTTGACTAACAATGTAGTATTTATGTATTGAAACTCGAAAGTATCGTGAGACAAAATTAATTTAGATTATACAGTTTACTCTTACAACTGTTGAACAAGGTCACTCGACTAGTTTCAAGCCACCAGGGACCCATAAACATGAGCAGCATGCACGACAACCGAGTAAACAGCATAACTTTAATTAATTTAACAATGTAGTGTTTAATTTTTGTGAATTTACTCAAGCATACGGTTCTCAAACCGTTCAAAAACGTAATGAAACATACTGGTTACATTGCTATACAATTTATTGTTTAAAATAAAGACAGGAAGACTAGTTGAAGTATAGACTCGAATATACTGGCGCACTGCATTCTATAATCGCCTCGTGCAGTACAAAGCGCCCAAGTAATAAGAGTGATAATCCCATGGCAGTGAGTTATGAACTAGCTTTAAAGCTGCAGGTAAACCAACTAGGCTATTGTCATTACATTATGCTACTTCGTGTCTTAATATTTATAATAAGGCAAAATTCTGTTACACTATTTTAAAATTTATAATTTATTCTGTCGTTCAATAGAATATTTCTGATGTTTGGAGACGTTTTTATTACAAGTACATTGACTAATTCAGTAACAACAATCGTTTATTTCAATAAAACTTGAAGCGGCATCGCTTCTAGCCGTAAGGTGAGGCCTACTGTATACGACGCGTCATTTGACGAATGCATGCAACCTACAAATGACGATAGGCGGATTTATGGTAAGCGTCCACAGGCCCGCATCGTACGCATCACGTCAAACGGATTGATTGCGTCCACTATATCGTCAGCGTTCGGATTGCCGACCCAAGTATTGGAGCAATCGGATTACCGATGTCACTTTCACTCGGATTTTTGACATCAGCATTTCGTGTGACGTCATCGGTACGCATTGCCGATGAGCGGTCCGTACGATGCGGATCAGTGGACGCAGTTGTATGAGTTTCTATACAAGACAAACTAAAATCCGTTGCGTGCGATGCGTACGACACTTACCTTTAACGTTACCATTTCGTGGACAGTTTTCATTGTTTCTAAGCAAGATGCAAGCATTTTTAGTCCGTCTATTATCGTTTATAAGTTACAAGCATTCGTCAAATGACGTATCGCAGACATTAGGCCCAAGTCACCGCGGATGTAACCACATCCGCGACAACCCAACTCCGCCGGCGTCAACAACGCGTACAGCAAAGACAAAAGTATTTACAAGATATGTATATTTATTATAAAAACAATACTTAATTACTTCGTACAAGCACTTAGTTCAAAGGCATCATTGTAGCAGACTCTTTAGGTATTTCGATTTTCTTTTGAGAATGTTCCTAACGTCGTTGAGCATGTCATCTCGGCCTGTTTTTAGTTTATTTTCTACTGGGCTTTGGTATTTATCGTCTAGGGATAGTTTGGCGAGTATTTCGTCGATGTTAGCTTCGTATTTGGGCCACTCGTCTAGTATATTTTCGAGGAAGGCTATGGAAGTTTGCACCGTGTTGTTCAGTTTGTTCAACAGTTCCGATGTTTTGATCTCGTCCGGCGAGTGGTTCGTCTTCTTCTTGGACTTCTTGGCGCTGGCTGGCGAGAACAGCTCGTTGCACACGCCCAGCAAGAATGTGATGATACCTATGAACTGTGAAAAGAGAATACAGTTATTTTTAAGAATTCTATTGAATTAAATTTTGTTGATTTGATATTTAAGAATGAACCTTAACGATTTTTATCTTATCAAAGTTTCCTTTCAATGCAATTTCTATAGGTGAGTATAGACTACAACATTTTCTGGAGTATTTCTGTGTAATGTAACGTTCTTACGAATGATACAATACAGGCAAAAGCTCAGTTTCCAAAGCATTTTAGTTCGTAAAAGGATGATACACTAGAGCATATCATAGAGCGGCTCGTTGTTCTGTTACAAGTAAATGTAGTCTATACTCGCTTTAAAACAAATTCTATGTATCATATAAAAATTAAAATTAAAACTGGCGTGAACTAACCTCTAAATAATTAGATAGGCTCTCGAGCCGGTCTCTCATACTCCACACGGGGTCTCCTTTGACCGCGATCTCGTCCTGCAACTGCAGCTGTGCCTTGGGCAACAGTCGCGCGACAGCGTCGCACGCGTCGTGCGCTGCAGTCGTGCGATTAATCGCCAACTCGCCGACTAGTCGCAGCATCGTTGCGTACAACTCCCGGTACGGTACCGGCGAGTTTACAAATGCTGGAAAGATTGATATTGCTTTTAGTTATGGTTGTTTTTAAGGTACTTCACAAATTAAGGTTTCTAAAAGTAAGTAGCCATCGTCAACGTCATCGGTACGCATCGCATGTAGGCATTGCCGATAATGCGGTCCGTACGATGCGGATCAGTGGACGCAGTTGTATGAGTTTCTATACAAGACAAACTAAAATCTGTTTGTCTGTCAGTGACTGTCTATGTACTTGAAATTATTTACTAGAAAAGCAAATACCCGCTTAAAAAAAAAATTCAATACCATTTTTATAATATAAATTAAATATTTCAACATTCCAAATCATATGTACATGTTATATCAAAAATCAGCTCACCAATAATCCTAGAAGGGAAGGGCGCAGATATGCTAATCCTTTCTCTCTCAGCGTACAACTGCCGGCATTTCTCCATCGCCGTACTGAACGCTTCTACGCAAGTGTTCAGTTGTTCATAGTGGCCCTTTTTCTCCTCCACCGGCCGACTGTCTGCTAACTCGATACACAGCGCTATGGCCGACACTAGAGCGTCCTTGAGTCGGAGATAGGACACCTCCTGGTCGAAGGTACGCGCCTTCAAGTTGTCGTCTTGGAACTGCGGCGGCTCGTAGTTTACTATCACGTTGAGGTCGCGGTTGTCGCTGTAATGTGATGTTTTTTGTTAATTGTTAATTTATAATAATAGGAATCTTTCTTAAATATAAATATTTAACATGTCAATATCAATTTGCGACATACATACATACATACATATCGTCACATTATGGCACGTAATGCCACTGTACAATGTACACCCACTTTTCACAATTTATGTTGTAAGTCCCATGTAATAGGTGGTGAGCCTATTGCCATTACCGGGTACATTTCCAGACTCCGTGCTACCACTGAGAAATTTTCGAAAAACCGAAAAAAGCCCAGTAATACTTTGCCCGACCCGGGAATCGAACCCGAGACCCCTTGTCTGGCAGTCGCACTTGCGACCACTCGGCCAACGAGGCAGACATTTGCGACTTCGTGCATATTATATTCTTATACAAAGAAATAAAACAATAAAGTGGATTATAGACTGATAATAATACCAAATATATGATACACTTTCAAATCATATATTCAACTCCAGATCAGAAGAACCTCCTCTTCTTTGGGAAGTCGGTTGAAATATATTAATGAGAAGCTAATACGAAGATATACATACAGATTAAAACTGCATTATATCTCATAATAATGCATTGTTTGCACTAAGCTAGTATTTTGGTCGAGTAACGAGTAATTTAATAGTTATCTTTAGCTACTCAATTAAATGCATAAATACTGAGTGACTACTAGTGGGTACGTACGTGGGCAGCGCGGGCAGGCGGGAGGGTTGGTGCAGCAGCGCGGGCGGGCCGGCGAGCTGCGCCAGCAGCGCCTGGTCGCGCGCGGCGGCGGCGCCCCAGCCGCAGCCCTCCAGCCGCGCCGCCCACCCCGCCAGCTCCACCAGCTTCTCGAACGTGCCGTACTTGTACGCGTACGTCAGGTGCTCCACGCTCTGGGAATCAAAGAAGGAAATTGAGTTGTGGTTTTTGTTAATGTGTATAATTTTTTTTGGATGGAATTATCTTCATTATTAACTAAGTTCGTCGTCGTACACACTGCTCATGATGAAGACTTCCTCTGTGACTCGAAACTAGTGAAAGTTTTATCCATTAAATTACGTGAGTAAACCGTGATTTTTAGTTAATTTAGTCTTGTGATAGTTATTATTTTCATTATTATAAAAAGTTTTTTTTTAATGGAACAAGTTAAGTTAGCAAACAAGCTGACAGTTCAACTGATGATAAGTAATATAGCTCCTCATGTACCCTGGCAACACCAGTGAAGTTATGAGTGTGTGATCAAAGCTTTGAAGGGATTTAAAGATTTAAATCTTCCATCTTGAAGGGGGTTTAAAGTTGTATCCATTGTTCTTTACTTAGACTAAGATCAATGTGAAATGTTAGTAAGAAAACTACAATGGTAAACTAAACTAAATCCATATTTCTCATTCTCATCATAATCACTCATCCAATACTTTTTCAAGACAAATAAAAACATAACAACTCGACTTACATCCTTCCCATGATGTTTGAGGAAGGCCCTGGTGTCGGCCAGCAGCTGCAGCGCCCGGCTGGCGAGGCAGGCGGGCGCCAGGCGCGCGCAGTGCAGCCAGCCCAGCGACACCAACTGGATGTGCTTCACCTCCAGGCGCTGGTAGATACTGTCCGCCGCTACTGCGTTACCTGGGGAATAAACAGTACATTAACTAACTTCTTAAACTAGCTTCTGGCCGCAGTTTCGCAAGCGGTTCCATTTGGCGGACGAAATGCCATCCTCTGAGTCTATTTTTAAATCTCATCAAAATCTTTTGCGTACTTTTTAAGCATACATACATAAAACAGACAGACTGAAAAAGCGACTTAGTTACACGCTTTTATTTAACTCTTTATGTGTGAAGAGCAATTTTGCAATTAATTTTGAAGCAGATATCTTTAACCAATTTTTTATACACATTTATATTGCATGACAATTAATGCTTAGCATTTAAAAGCTTGTTATGCAATATTTATGTATATACCCAAATACATATATCTATTTTATTGTATGTGATAATTGGGTAGTATCCTCGGTCAAAAATAAATTATTACAACTTTTCAATACAATAAAATATTAAAAAATAATCACAATCTCATTCATAAATTTGATGAACTACTTAAATCTTCGATTTTTTCTAGCTAAATTTCTAAAAATAAGTCTGCTATTTGACGTCAAAAACTTATGACGTCATAACGCACATACAAAGTTCATAGAAAATATCGTTTTTGACGTTTCGAAAAAAGTATTGAATTTGACTAGTAGGAAACTAGCCTATTAACAGTACATTAACTACTTTATTATACATATTACTTGATAAGGATTGGCCGCAGAAAGCTTTAAACAGAGACGAGTGGAAGGAGGGTTGAGGAGCCTTTGCCCTGCAGTGCGACGATTATGGCTTAAATCTAAAGCTTGTAAACTAGCCTCTAGTCGCGGTTTCGCAGTCGGTAATAACACATACAAACCTATCTGTTTTAAAAATCTCATCAATATCCATTGTGTAGTTTTTAATTTTTAAGCATACATACAACAGACTGACAGAAAAAGCGGTAGCAATTTTGTATACACGTTTACCATAGGCGTCCACAGACCCGCATCGTATGTATTGCCGACGAGCGATCCGTACGATGCGAATCAGTGAACGCAGTTGTATGATTTTCTATACAAGACAAACTAAAATCCGTTGCGTGCGATGTGGGCCTGTGGACGCTTACCTTTAATTTGCACGACCATTAATGCTTAGCTTAAAAGCTATGTCGCAAGATTTAGGTACATCCAAATACGTCTATTTTATTGAATACTATACTATGTTATACTATGTGCTTACCTAACAGATGGTACAGCTTGACGAGTAGCAGCTTGGCGTGGAAGTTGGCGGGCGAGTGATGCAGCACCAGCTCCAGTAGACACAGCGCCTCCACTATCGGGGCCGAGCTCTGCTGCTCTACTCCTGGGGGCAGGGAATATTTCGTGATGAGTACTGATGAGTAGTGGGTAGTATACTGACTGTTTGGAGTCTTGATTGTACTGAGTCAGTTAAAGAATTATTGGGTTAACTAAAAAATCACGGGTTTATGAGTAGTGGGTAGTGTATTGACTGTTAAAGTCTTGATTGTATTGAGTCGGTTAAGGTTTTATTGGGTTCACTAAAAATCAGGGTTAACTCTCGTAAATTAATAGAGAAAAGCTACTGTGTAAATTAATGGGGACAAGTGATTTTTTGTTAATTTAGTATGTCTCCGAGAATTATTATAAAAATTATTGGGTTTTTGAAATTCTGATGACTACACTGGTCATGTGTTTACAAGGGACTGTAAAGCAAGAGGTGTCAGGTTCAAGCAAATAAAAACAGATAATTTTTCGGTTTCTAGAACAAAATCCGATTAGTCTGGAATTGTGCAATGACAATACTTTCAACGTCCATTACATAATACTCATGAAAAGTGAGTGTTTTAAATAAAAAATATAAAATAAACCTTACCAGCATAAAAATAGTGATGAGCAGCCAAAATGCCGTAATGATCGGCAGCACAGAACTCCGTGATGTTTGACGTGACGAGTCCCTTCTGCAGACATCGCATGTAGTGTCCACGGAGCGTGGCGGCCAACTCCAGGGCGCCCGTAGACGACAGTGGCGCCGCCACCAGGCGCCAGGCGGCGAGGCAGGATATGTGACGCTGAATGTCATCCGCCTGGAGTGGAGGTGGTTAAAATGAGTATCTATTACATTCAGTAAGAATAGAAAATCCGGAGCTGGGGACAACGTAACAGGTTACTGGGGGCTCCGGCTCAAAGCAGGAGAAGGAACGGGAGGGTTTTTAGTCAGTAAGAGTCTGACACTCCCTCTAGATGCACCCAAGAAGTCATTAAATGATTTCCCCCCTCCAAAAAAAAGGAAGAGTAGAAAACCTATATTTAATTACGTCATAACAAAAATCGGATTTATGATGAATTTTTATAGCATTGATGTCGATGCTTTCGTGAATTAGGAGGCGTCACAGGCATCAAACTATACAGACAGCGAGTGAGAGAGCATGATTTTTAATTTTTTTAAGAAACAGCCCTACACTTTGATTTTCTCCTGTATCATGGATGCGTTTACAAACATACAAGTTCACAAACACATCACACTCAGACCCGAAACAACAATTTGTGGAACACACAACGAATTGCTCTGTGCGGGAATCGAAACACGTTGCGCGGCAGCCGGTTGCTCTGCCACCGTGCCAACAGTGCAGTCAGTCATAATAGTCATGCTTTTCTGATCTTTTATTTGCAGTGATATGGTTTAACATTTTGCATAGTTTTAAGAATCGAAACCCACACCCTTCTCAAGTGTTGCAACTGCATATTGATGACGTCACTATTACTCAGCAAGTTAAACTTATACCTTATCTTGCCAATGCCAGTCATACATGCTGTTAACAATACCCCATATCTCAGTGGTTACTGATAACAATCAAACCTATCAGTAAGCATTTATGACTTACTTTGAAATGTAAAACTATGTATTTCGTTGTATTATTGTGATTCATTAGTTTTATGTTGATGGTTACTGTAATATTATAAGACTATTCAATTGTTTTATTCTAACTGCATGGTTGCAACGTGTAGCAGGTTCGATTCACGCAATCTTTCTGTGATCCACTAATTGTTGTTTCGGGTCTGGGTGTCATGTGTATGTGAACTTGTTTGTAAACGCACCCACGATACAGGAGAAAATCCTAGTATGGTGCAGTTTACGGCATTACGTGGCGTAATGACCACCTCTGCCTACCCCTTCGGGGATAAAAGGCGTGAAGTTGTTTGGGGCAGTTTAAAAAAATATAAAATCTCCTCGATTTTTATACCTCACGCATGACCTCCTAACAATAAGATATACCGCGATAAATTCAAAAGTATTGAACGAATTTTATGCAGTTAGACAAACTGATTGTGATCATTGAGAAACATTGAACATTTAGGTACTTGGAAAGTTTGGACAGTTGCGAGCGAAACTACGGAAGGAAAAATCCAATATTAATATAGTTAGAATAACTTACCGACTCCGGCTCACTGTTCTCATCAAAGCCGAGACAAGTCAGGAACTCTCTACACTTCTCTTCTCTCTCCTTCTGCGGTATCATCCCAAGGTACGGTCTCAAATCTGGCACCGCACAGGGCTTGTTAGCAAACACTCTTAAATATTGCACACATAACGCTAACCCATTGCCAATTAGAGACGTAGGATCTCCATCAACAGCCAACCTCTTCCACAGCTCCAACCGAGCTAAGTACGGTCCTCTAAGTGTCCTCCCCGAAGACATACTTTCAACCAACTGACAAATGAACTCATGGCACTTCTCCGCAGTATTATCAATAGAACTGTCCGAATCTTCCTCATTTTCCTTCATCAGGTAGAATACGGAGTCAAAGTATGGGACGTAGTAGTCCCAACGGTCTTGGTTGTCCCATAGGAGTTCTTTGCAGACTACATTGAGCCGTTTCCATTGACCGAGCTTCTTTAGATATGGGATGGAGGCTTGAGCAGTGGATCCTGGGACCAGTTGGGAGTATAGCGGGCTCTCAATAAATTTCAAGATGTCTTCCCATTTTTCCTGAAGTTCTAGTATCATGATGTAAAGACGGGCTTCTTGTTCAGCTTCCATTTTGTTTTCGCTTATAAAATTGTCCACCATTCTTTGAGCTAGGGCTAGTAGGATGCCTCTTTTTGTGTTGTCCTCTGATGTTTTGGCCTGTGGAGTTTTTTTATAATGATAGAGCGTTGATAGTCTGATTATATTATAATTATAGTGGCTAATTTTCTTTGTGTTCATACAAAATCTATGTAACAGTTATAATCTAATAGATCCAATAACCTTTACAAATCTAATATCAATCATTGGGGCTACTTGCATATATTTATTTAAGTGATTATATACATAGTTTAACTGATAGAACACAATAATTTTATTAAAGTCCATTTTTAATTAAAAAAGGATACAATTGTTCTCAAATTATCATCATATGTATAATAACTTTACACAAACCTGCAAAACAATGCTCATCACAGCCCAGAAGTAGTAAGGGTTCTTGGGAGCAAACTTGTACAGTGCCATGGCAGCCCGCTGTTGTGACCGGTAGTCCCCGACCCGCACGTAGGACATGAATAAATGGGAGTGCAGCTCTTCATTGGCTGGTTCAGACTTCACCGCATTTTCATATAACATGCATACCTTGTGTACTGAGGAAATAAATGTTTTAATGTATTAACATACAAAGAACTTTATTTTTACTGCAAACTAGTTTCTGTAAGCTGCTTCATCCACATTCCCGTGGGATAAAAAGTAGCCTATGTGATATACCAGACCATAATTAATGTGTGTATATGTTAATTCCTGTTTAACTACGTTTTTCTTTTTCATTATTTCATGTTCATGTTTTGTTTTAGTGATAATATTTTTTCTTTTATAATTTTATAAGTATGTCCATTACTTTAATTGGTTTCTTAATTGGTATTCTAGCATTGTGACTGTTAAATTAAATAATTTGTCATTCTATTTTTTCAAAATGGTTGAAAGAATCAGAATAAGGAACAGGGGTAGATTATAGTCTTCAATGACACACATAAACACCTCTTGAGTATTAGTGGCCACTACTGGCCAAACAACTCTTATCGCATGGAGAAGGTCTGAGCATTAATCACCATGCTTGTTGATGCTACACAGGCTATATTTCCCATGGGAAGACAGGTGAAGCCGCTTGCAGAAGCTAGTAAATAATATTTACAAACAAACATACATATGTATATACACACATATAATACACATACAAATATGCAAATAGAATATATTTCTATGTCCATCTGATATATCAGAAGTGTTCACTTCAATAAATTAACTAGATTTTTAATTTATTTTAAATTATTTTGTATCTTTAAGATACATATTAAAAAACAAGGCAAAATAAGTATTATATTTTTTACAATATTATGATACACTATACTTTAGATCGTAATATACACTGTGATATTAAAATATAGGTAGTCTTTTTTGACATAGCTCAAAATTATTCTACCTAGATTCATTCCTATTTTTATTTAAGTATTTATGTTTGTAAATCTAGATGGTTTAGGTACAGTTTTACATACTACATAGGTAATATACATAGATAGCTAGCTATTTTATATGACTAATAATTAATTCACAGGATAAAATAACAATCAAATAAGAACTATATTTACAAATAGGTGAATGATCATTTTACTTTGTACTTTTGTAGAATAAACTGTTTTTACTTATTGGTTTTATTTTTACCTGACTTTAGGAAGGGTATTGTTTTAGACTCAATTTTACATACAAATGGTAGTCTATGTACTGAATGCAGGTAGATATTGGCTAGGCAACTAAGGTAACTAGTTAATTGTAGCTATATATTGTTTTTTTTTTATCAATTATTTTTGTAACAGTGCAAATTAACCGTTTTTCTTTTCTTTCATATATACTACAAAACATTTTGATACCAGAATGAACTAGAAATACTTTGTTATCATCTTTTTTGGATGTTTTTGCACTCGAGCTTGTATCTTTTTTTAGTTATTTAACAGATTTATTCAGAACTATTTTCCTTGTTAGAGTAAATCTATGAAAAACTTACGTTGTTGAGATTCTCTATAGGATATCGTCATCGCCTGCAGCGTGGTATCATCGCTCGGTTTCTCATCAGCCAGTGCATCAAGAACAACCTGCGCTTCCAGTCCTTTTCCTAACCTAAAAAGTGCTAGGGCTTTCAAAGCTCTGGCCGCTTGCAAAGTAGGACTTTTTTTAAGCACTTTCTCAGCTTCCTGCAGTGCCTTTTTGTTATTCCCAATGTCCAACCAGTCTGAAAAATTCAGGAATCTACATATTTTCACCGAAAAACAACACCTCAAATGAAGAGGTTGTCTGAATTATTGAACCCTCGCTCCAGTTAACTTGTTACCGTAAATTGGTCGCAACCGACGCTCCACAATTCCACCATCGTGTACGTGCTGTGGCCGCACCGCCATTTTTCATTTATAATGCTTTTTTTCGCAAAATAAATCGCCTTTCGGTACTTTTAAGGCTTTTTCACAGCACGTTTGTTTTGCGATTTTTGTCTGTGGTATTGACATTTGACAGTGACATTTTATTCAATGTTGCCATCGATAAAACCATAGACAATGTAAATTTTGGTAGAAAATAATTTTAGATTAGTAGAATTTTGAAATGATCAAATAATGTGGACTTCTGTGCACAAGTGTATAACATCCGTATACATATAATTAAGTTAAATGCAACATTCAATATAGTGTTATGTATTCCATGTAAATGGGCTATGTGTATTTATTCTTCTAACTTCTATCTCCTGTGTCACCTACGAGCTACCGACACATATAAAAACAAAACTGCTCACGCAAAACACCTCGGAACAATAATTTGTAGATCACGCAAAGAATTGTTCCATGCGGAAATCGAAGCCGCAACACATTACACTTGCCAACCTAGCAGTGTACTCAAGTATGTCAGTTCTGCTTTAGGATGCTTTTCAATCAGAGATCTGCTATGCTACGTTGCTGTGGATGCGTATGGCTTCCACCAAACATATTCATTGGTACTCATAGCTCAGCACTGGTGGACACGGACTCAGCTAAGTTATGTTTTTTTATATGGAAAGATGCGTGCTATGAATGGCTTCCCTATTATCAATACATTGTATACTGCGAGTTGCACATCTTCCTCGCACAGCTACATAGCTTAGTATCAGTGGATACTGACACTAAGTAGTTTCACACATTAGCTTTTACATTTTTGTAGCATAGCTACATAACACATCTTTGGTGGAAAAATCCCATAACTTTGTGATTTATACAATATCATTAATCATTTCAGGGTAAAATAACAAAGTCGAGACATCAATCATAACATTTAATTTAACATAAATAATATCTATTAATTTACAAAAGTAAAATTAACCTAAAATTAAAATTAAGTTAATCACCTATGAACCGACTTGTTCTGAAGTCGAATCTCTACGTAACTCAGTCACACAAGACTTATATCACTAGGTAAAGGCAGCTTAGGTAGTTCAGCTTATACTATCCACTCTCTTCTACTTAGCTCTAAGGTCCACCGTCTCGAATCCCGAGTCGATCCCTATCTTTGATGGCGTTAGCTCCGGAGGCTGTTCTCTCGATAGAGATGACCTCTTGTGCCTCGGTGGAGGAACAGGCGCCGGCGCTGGGACTTTCGACTTAAGGAAGTTCTTAATCTTAAAGCCACCTCTATAGTAATACAAGTATATTGCTGCTAGAACGCCGATAGCAACGAGCAACGTGACGATGGCGACCACGAAGCCGTACCAAGAGCTTCCAGTAGACTCTTCTGGGGTTGGCACTGTTGGTCTTCTGCTTGGAGGCACGTAGCTCGGTCTGGGACGTCTGGTGGTGGTGGCGAACCGTTCTCCTATGGCTATGTCAGCACACGCCCTGAATTCTTCCTGTGGGCCACACCCCACGGCCTCAGTCCCGTTGCCACAAGAACCCCAATTGTTGCCAGCGATATATCTCCATTGCAGCACGCAATGGGAACATTCCAATCCTTCAGGTAGCTTGTATTTCATCTCGTATACTTTGTTTCCATCTTTCGGGTAGAATTTGGTTTCGTCTTTACCGTCTAGTTTCAGTACATGTTTGTCTAAACAGTCTTGAGTGGTCCCTTTTGGCTCGTCGCAGACTCGGAACTCGAAGAAGCCGTTGTGGTTGGCGGTGAGTTCTACTTTGATCTCGATGGAGTCATGGGGCGCGTATTTGCGGACGATGACACCTTTGCCGAACCTGCCTCCGAGTTCGTGCGCCCTGGGCTGTGGTGCGTCCCACGCGTCTCCGCAGACTCCACACTTCCCTTCGTTCTTGTTCCACTGTCTGGAGAAGCCTCCGCAGTAGAGCTCGTGGTCGTTGTAGTTGTGCGGTGTGTCGAAGCCGTAGCGCCAGGCGGAGGCACGCGATGGAGGCTGTATGAGTCGGCCGTGACCACTCGCTGTCCGCCATGTCACTGCCACCACCGCGAAGCACCAGATAATCTGGAACAATTGAAAAGTCACATTAAAACCACGATTACTCGGTCATTATAGCTCATTCGAGCACCATACACACGTATGTTGTAAATACATTTATGTAATGACTATGTAATTGGGACATGAACTCTGCTATCAATCGATTCAACACTATTATATATGAGTCGTGACGCTGCATGCAAGGTTTTTAATCAATACCTTAACACCTATCTGAGCATTTTAGTCCCGGTTTGAGATTTTTGCGTATTCTGGCTAGGCTACGCAACAGCAGTACCTATCTATCGCACTTTCATGCTAACTGTCTGTTAACGAGCGTGTATTTATAGCGAGTAGCGACGGATTTACAACTTACTCAAGAACTCATGTGACGAATTGCCTGTTGTTACTTGTTAGTGTTCATTGGACATGGGAAAGTGCTCTTTCTGCATCGCCGTTTAAATGTTTGAAGATGGTAACATTTTGTAGGGTAAGTAGAGTTTTTAATGTGGGAAAATCATTCAATGACTTCTCCCGGTATAGGCGAGACGCGGAGTGGAGGGAGTGTCAGACTCTTACTGACTAAAAACCACCCCGTTCCTACTTCTGCTTTCGAGCCGGAGCCCCGGTAAGCCCGCTAGGTAGTCTGCAGTTCCAGATAGGATAGATAGAGAAAACAGTACAAGTATATTCGCAGATAGCACCCTAAAGTCGTCTGAAGTATTTTATTTTGTATGCTCGTATCTACTAAAAGGTATTTAGTTAACAGATTTTTATCATCTGTGGTAAAAACAGATACTTAATAACAATTTCAACCTACAAAGCTCATCTCATAATTAGTTTAAAAATAGAACTAATTAATTAAATATTCAAAATGGCCGCCGACCTGATTTGATTCGAATCCGCGACTGATTCAAACCGTTGCGGTCAACAAAGATGTAATGCTATTTATTTATTACATAAAATTACGCCACGATGTAATGGATCGTTTATTTTTTTATTATTATGGGTCACTTTCGCTCCCGTAGTAAAACGTAATGAAAATTGGCGTTGTTATTGTTACCTAGTTACGGATCATCAAACTCTATTTTGTTTGTGGTACCTATATTTTTTTCCTTTTAATCTTTTTGTATGTTTGTAACTTTGTATGCGTAATCGGATTTCTATTTACACCATATAGTGGAGTGCCTGGAGCATTCAAAACCGTAAAACCTCGGATTAGAGTTACAGTGAATGAATTAATATGATCGATGTGGGATATTGTTTTTTAAACTATAAATTGCAATGTTTACCCAAAATTTTTTTGTGCACTCCATTTTTTTATTGTTTAAACAAATTATTATAAAAAATTAATGTTTGACCATATATTTTCACTTTAAACAGTATTTTTTTTATTTATATGTTAAATCTTACCTGAGTAGATATATAGGAACATTTTTCAAAGATACCTGTGTATAAAAATAGCAGTATCTCGAACAGGTAGAAAAACGTGGAGGGAGAGCGGAGCGACAGCTGCTATGTACAATGGAACTTCTTGGCCAGTTTAATTATAAATGAAACGCACTTTATTGTGTACATTGAAAAAAATACGGTAATTAATTATGACTAATGAAAAAAAAAAAAATATTTGTACAAAATCTGTTTATTTAAATATATTACATGGTTGTCTACATCAAATATTTTCTTCTACTTCATCTATCTGTATTATAGGTGAAGTATTGGAACAACTATTTCCGCTGCACTGTAAACATGATACACTGCAGTATAAACTACACTCGCGAGCAACCAAATCGACTCAACCTACATGTGCGCATTCGAAGATGTTTTCTTAAAAATATACTGAATTGCTTTTAAAAACCGATATACCATTAGAAAGCTTACAACTTCAGCTTTATATTGGTACCATAATACCATTATTATAAAAATTGTATCAGTACTTTTTAAAATATTTAACTTAATTCAGCGGACTAGAGTATTTGCTCACTACGACTCCAACAAGTTATAACACAAACTACCCCTATAAAACCTCCACATTAAGGTTAACTTTATCTGTGGCTTATCGAAAGTTGATCGTACACATCTCCGCAAAAACGCTTCATTTTATTTCCAAAAAATATGGATACGACACCAGAAGAAGCCGCTCAAGTCGTTGCTCTACTGGAACAAGGACTAAGTCAGCGAAGAGTTGCTGCTCATCTGAGTTTGAGCCAATCTGCAGTATCAAGAGGGTACAGGTAGTATCAAGATACTAGTGCCTTCAATCGAAGACCAAGAATAAGCCGCCACCGGTCCACCTCGGAGAGAGACGACCGTTTTACGGAGATGGTTGAAGGAAGCCAACCTCACCCCTAAACGGCCTACCACAGGCCCGAAATTGACGACCCGCCATCGGCAAGCGCGCCTTCAATTTGCCCGAGAACACCTCGATTGGAGCATAGAACAATGGAGGCCAGTCTTATTAACTGCCGAATGCAGAATGTGTCTGCACGGTAGTCGTACGGAACGCCGGGCGAACTGGCCAGGTGTTCTCGGGCAAATTGAATGCGCGCTTGCCGATGGCGGGTCGTCAATTTCGGGCCTGTGGTAGGCCGTTTAGGGGTGAGGTTGGCTTCCTTCAACCATCTCCGTACTGTCCACTCGCTGACAGCCACTCTTCGAACTCTTCTGAGTTCCTGTTGAACATCGACACCGGTTAAGTGACGATTTCGTAGTGAAGTTGAAATAATAAAACGGTCGTCTCTCTCCGAGGTGGACCGGTGGCGGCTTATTCTTGGTCTTCGATTGAAGGCACTAGTATCTTGATACTACCTGTACCCTCTTGATACTGCAGATTGGCTCAAACTCAGATGAGCAGCAACTCTTCGCTGACTTAGTCCTTGTTCCAGTAGAGCAACGACTTGAGCGGCTTCTTCTGGTGTCGTATCCAAAATTTTTGGAAATAAAATGAAGCGTTTTTGCGGAGATGTGTACGATCAACTTTCGATAAGCTACAGATAAAGTTAACCTTAATGTGGAGGTTTTATAGGGGTAGTTTGTGTTATAACTTGTTGGAGTCGTAGTGAGCAAATACTCTAGTCCGCTGAATTAAGTTAAATATTTTAAAAAGTACTGATACAATTTTTATAATAATGGTATTATGGTACCAATATAAAGCTGAAGTTGTAAGCTTTCTAATGGTATATCGGTTTTTAAAAGCAATTCAGTATATTTTTAAGAAAACATCTTCGAATGCGCACATGTAGGTTGAGTCGATTTGGTTGCTCGCGAGTGTAGTTTATACTGCAGTGTATCATGTTTACAGTGCAGCGGAAATAGTTGTTCCAATACTTCACCTATAATACAGATAGATGAAGTAGAAGAAAATATTTGATGTAGACAACCATGTAATATATTTAAATAAACAGATTTTGTACAAATATTTTTTTTTCTTTTCATTAGTCATAATTAATTACCGTATTTTTTTCAATGTACACAATAAAGTGCGTTTCATTTATAATTAAACTGGCCAAGAAGTTCCATTGTACATAGCAGCTGTCGCTCCGCTCTCCCCTCCACGTTTTTCTACCTGTTCGAGATACTGCTATTTTTATACACAGGTATCTTTGAAAAATGTTCCTATATGTCTACTCAGGTAAGATTTAACATATAAATAAAAAAAAATACTGTTTAAAGTGAAAATATATGGCCAAACATTAATTTTTTATAATAATTTGTTTAAACAATAAAAAAAATGGAGTGCACAAAAAAATTTTGGGTAAACATTGCAATTTATAGTTTAAAAAACAATATCCCACATCGATCATATTAATTCATTCACTGTAACTCTAATCCGAGGTGAAAACCCCCAGGCGCTCCACTAATAGAAAAAATAACAGTTTTTATGATGCCACTTTTTATCGTAGTTTCGATTTTACTACCGATAAGTTCGGATTATAGCCTGCTGGGGTAACATTAACCCAAAGTCTATAACTATAATCCAGAATAATCAAAATCCTATAACTGTAACAATCCAGAACAATAATCCAGAACAAAGAGTACCTAAGTATATTAGTTTTTCATTAGTCTAAACTTACCCAGTAGGGTCAAAGAAACATTTAAGACAATTATAACACAGGACAATATAATTATCGTAGGTAATTTTTAGGAATTGACATGTAGAATGTAGACCAATTGTACAATAAACATTATGTTAGGTAATTATGACGTCGCGTACTTTTTATTACACCCATAGCTTTTGCTAATAACTCTGGTTAGTGCCGGTAATATTGCGCTAACATACCTTTTTACGACAAAAAATATAATTGTAAAAAATAAAACCACAATTAATAGTCGTTGAAGTAATCTGACTAATTGTTATAGCCTCCATTTATAACTGTGTGCATTCTTTTTTAATGTGGATATGGAGAGGCACATACTTATGCGCATACTTCTATCTATGACATATGACTATTACCGGACACTACGCTACGTGAAAATTTTTGTCTGAAGAGTTGAGAAGTCTAAGAAAGGTAGGTATCTATATAAATCTAAGTCTAAAACTTGTACCGGATTTTGCCGCTTTTTAAGGGGGGAAAATGATCCAATGGGTCCTCCCAGCCTTGGGCGAGGCAAGAGGGAGTGTCAGACTCTTATTGTCTAAAAACCACCCCGTTCTTACTCTTGCCCTTCGAGCCAGGGTCCCGGTAAACCCGCTAGGTAGTCCGTAGCTGCGGAACAGGCATCAGCCCTACTGGGCTCCATCAGGCCGGACTTTCCCCTAGTTATTAAAATGAAAGGATGGTTATTGGATAACCAAACTATGTGTTTATTATGTAAGGTCATAAAAATTGAGAATTTTACAATAGGAACTTCCAATACGCAAATTAGACCAACAAATGAGTAAGTAGTCAACTCGGACCACATACCTACGGCCCATTTGGGACGAGTTGGGGAAATTAAAAATAAATTAAGTTTTTAGTGGTCAACTCGTCCCACTTTTTTTTGTATGGATCTTTAAACTTTATCAATGTTTGGTACAGTTAGCAACACAAGATTAAAAATATTTTTTTATAGTTTTTTTCTTTACTTTCGTTTTGTTCATAGATTATTTCATATTAAAAAATTCTTACGAAGTAAGAACCTCCTTTTTAGTGTCGGTTAAATATTTATGACCAAAATTTTTTTAAGCAATCGCACAAATTCATGTGTTATCCAAAATTACTAAGAATAGTAAACATGTGTGGCTTAAACAATGGTCATGGCGGTCACTTATGAAGTAAATGATAGAATAAAGTTCATAGAAAATCGTTTGTTTTCAACAAAGTAATAGAACTTTATTATTTCCACACTAACCCTTTTGCTACTGACTGTACCTTATCTCATTGTGGTAGTGACGTGGGACGAGTTGACCACTAAAAATATTATTTTATTTTATTTTCTGCAACTCGTCCCAAATGGGCCGTAGGTATGTGGTCCGAGTTGACTACTTACTATACATAAACTGAACGGGAAAACCTGCTACTTTTGAGCTTGCAAACTCATTCTTTGACTAAAGTGTTTCTTGAACTAACAAGCTAAGCACCTACGTGGTACCAATCCTAAGTTTGCATGCTATATGATAACTGACTTATAAAGCATGCAGCCTTGCAAAATGATGGTCAATGTTGTCGAATAGAAATCGTTCATTCTTCGCGTAGTTATAGCCAGCAGGTTAATGACTTTATAATAGCTTTATGACATAAGAACACATCTTACTGCATACCCATTATAGTGATGTGAATCATCTCGTAGTTAATGAGTATCGATACTATCGATAAGTATATTATAACAGGTATTTGTATCAACTATCAAATCTAGCGTGCTTTTATTACATTATCGAGGAGATTAGAGTTGTAGATCATGGCAATCTAATGTTTGTCTTACCCTAACTGAATTGAATATTATTGATATGAAAACAATAAAGAATATTACAAAAATTTAGACTCTAAGGTTTTTTTGAGGTTGAAAAATCATCCAATGTCTTCGCCTGGCTTGGACGAGGCGAGAGAGAGTGTCAGACTCTCAGACTCTTACTGACTAAAAACCACCCCGGTCCTACTCCTGCTTTTCGAGCCGGAGCCCCGGTAACCCGCTAGACAGTCCGCATCTCCGGTACACGTTAATATAACCTACACAGCTTAACTTAAGCAATGCACATCACTAAAATAACACCGACAACATAGTATTTAGTCCATTTCTGCACTTAATATGCATGCGGTCGTGACATTGAATAGTAAAAGAAGTGCTAAACGGTCAATCTACACATTAATCGTGCGCATACTGGAGTGAAATTTGCAATTTTAAGCAGTGACCGTTAATAGACATCTAAAATTAGCATTGAATTAGTGCTTTCCTACTTTTTTTTGACAAAAACATAAGATACGATTTGCATAACGTTCTAGGACATGATTTGAATGAAAAATTGCTATATTTAGTCAACTTGTCATTGGAATAATGTATCTATGTTTAATTGGTCGATAAACCGTATTAGTTACTAGTGTACATCTCTATTTGCAGTGTTTAAGGGTGCTTTTCCACCAGATACGTGCTATTTAGCAATGCTGCGAGGATGCATTAGCTAAGCTGTGAAACTATGTGACCGTTTCCACCGATAAAGGTACTAAACTATGTAGCTGTGCGAGAAAGATGCGCAGCTCGAGTATACAGTAATGAATCAATAGTAGAAAAGCCATCCACAGCCCGCATCTGTAGCACGCATTATTCCATATAAAAACAAATCACAGCTTAGCTGAGTCCGTTTCCACTAGTGTTAAGCTATGTGTACCAATTAATATAGGTGTGATTGATGGAAGCCAAACGCATCCACAACAACGTAGCATAGCACATCTCTGGTGGCAAAGCACCCTTCCTCCTTTAAACAGAGAAAATGCCCAGTTACGTTAAGACCAACACACAATTTCAAGTGCATTTTCATTCAACCTGTTCTCTAATTACTTCCTAACAAGTCTTGTAACAGCTCAAGTCACAGACCATTGGCTCACGTCAAAGAACGGTTCAAGGAGGTACCGAAATAATAACCTCTTTGGCTATTGTGGTACCGCTACGTAAATGTCCTACAGCTGAACAGCGGCGGCTATGAGGCAAAACGACTAGCCACAGATTTTAGGTTAAGACTTGAAGTACTATAGCTGGTAATCGTTTTTTGAAAATTGCATGGTAGGTGTAATTTAAGAGTCTATGATTGAGGAGTTTTGTAATTTTCAGACTCCAGACATTCGTAAAATTGCCGGGAGGTAGCTTAAAGCGTTTTTTGAGATAGAATAAAATCACATGGAGTTAAAGAAGGTATAGTACCTAGATATCATCTATTGGTGATCTAGATATCATCTTACTTTGGCTATCAAGGAGTAGCAAGCATTATAAGCGATGAACTAGAAGATTATTTTATTTTTACTAATTAAGAATGTCAAAAATCAAATCAAATCAAACCGTTTTAATGTATCTGTAGTGTACAATGTGGTTTACAATTTTAATACAGTAATGTACACATTGGCACAAGATTCATAGCCCAGGGTCTTCTCTACATACATAAGATTATGTATGTTTATTTAACTTAAGATCTCATTAACAAATTACCAAGCCTGTAATTAACTAGCCCTCTCAGAATTCTCAGATTTCAATTACATAGACCATAAGTCTCCTCAAAACAAACAAATCTATCTTCCCCCCACACATATATTATCTGCATTGTTTCTTAAACGTGCAATTTTATATAGTTAGGACGTTAGTTTTTACAGCCCTTTGTTAGAATCTTCCCATACAGCCTCGGAGCCATGACCCAAAAAATACGAGCGTGATTTAGTAGAGCGAAATGTTTTATGGCCATTATTATTCAATTACGGTGATGCAACACCTATTCTCTTGTGAAAGTCTGATTTACTTGAATACTTCTTGTGTTTATGTTGTTCTGGTACAAGAGGTGTAATGATGGCGGTGTAGGGACGAATTTTTGGGATTTTTTTGTTATATTTTGAGTTATTCTTATCACAATTAGATTGAGAGTTGATAGAATCTGGATTTGTATGGATATGGTCAATAGACTGTCCGACCCACACAATATCAGATTTCCTTCTGAATCGCTTTTAATGACTAAAAAGGAATATATATGTGTCAAGTGCATTTGTTTGAAAAGATTTTACAAACAGTAGGGCTGATGCCTAATTCGGAACTGAGGACTACTTAGCGGGTTTACCGGGGCAGCGGCTCGAAAAGCAGGAGTAGGAACGGGGTGGTTTTTAGTCAGTAAGAGTCTGACACTCCCTCACAAGTCATTGGATTAAGAATCTTTAAAAAATACCTAGATAGAATTCCAAAGACGATTATACATAATTAGTTTCCCTACATTATCCTATGCATCTAACATATGCAATTAACTTAACTGCACTAAGTACACATATAAATAATCCTTTACAGTGACTATCGCTAAATCTCATGTCTTAAAACAAATGACGTATGCATATCTTCGTGGGAACCTGTCGAGATCCAGTATTGTCTGCAGATTGATGTTTTTATCGTCGAAGTTTCTAACCATGAACACCGTGAATAATGCATGTTTTCTGCCGTTATGCCAACAAAAGTGAAGTTTATTTTCATTGGTTTAAGGATCCTTTTTGCAGTTTTGATTTTAGGAGGCTTATTATGAGAAGTTACATACAACATAATCAGCTAATGGTAGATGTATTATTTGATCTTTGCAAAGATAAGATAGTTACCATGGTATATGGCGTTGTTTTATATGTTTAGCAGTATCGAGGAAAGGGTGTGTGATCTTTACTCTGCAAAGACCCATTTATGTCAAAAGATAAATAGTACAGTCAGACATTTGAACAAACTCTAAGAACAGGAATAGAATCTACGACCAGTCTATAAGTCTAAAAGCCTTACTCAGAGTCATTTAACGGTTACTTAACCCTGTCCTTAACAATTGTTTTCTATACAAAATCGTTACTAAGGAATAGTTTAAGTAATCATTTAATGTCTTTGAGTGCGGCAGTGAGGCTGCAAAATCAAAGATCCAGCTTACTCTAACCAAAAAATAGTTTAAAACGTTAATAATAGGGGTTCCCCAAGGTCCGCTCATAGGACCAACTTTACCCACTATCGCATTACGTATTATAATACCGATTGATCTACTTTATATTATTTTCTATAGCAACCAGCTAGTGACAGTCTATTGCCTAACTCGTCACAATGCGTTATATAAACCTCCTTTATGAAACTGGACGCAGTCCTGAATACCATTCGGTTTATTATCATTTGAATGCATATTGCGTTTTTATGACATATAAGAATAATGGGACGTAGGTTTTAGATAGTTATTGTCTTTGTAGGGTTTAGCCTAAGTCTGCTAGTGACAAATATGTATTTTAATATCGTTGTATAGGGCCAGTGACAAATGTGTATTAAAATACATACATATTTGTAACTAGTCTATTCTTTCTACACTTAATTTTTCTTCTGTTAATTTCGTTCTTCTCTTTTAACAATATCTTCCGATTACTGTCCCTAACACGCACCAGCCTTTAGTGTTCCAGTGGAATCATGGCTGTGTAATATTGCAGATCCTGGCTTATCTTGATCCTGGATGATCTTCCCCCTCAAAAAAGCTATTGATGTTGATGGCACTTTAATGGTGCTGATATAAGTAGATGGGTTCGTCAGCTTTTTAACGCATGTTTTGTGTTTACGTTCAACCAATGGAACTCCAATGCGTTCTTATAGGGAACAATCGACAATTGTAATCGATTCTGAATATCGAAATGTTTGTATCATCGGAATCGATTTACCGTATTACACAGAATCGATTCACAGTATGATCATTTTCATAAAGAGTTTTCAGAATGAAAACTTTTATTGGTTGCAACAGTTTTATTGTTTTTGGATTTTAAACCTTTTGGAGGTTAGCATAACGTTAACTTTTACTTAGTTTTAAACTTATGAACCATTGTCCAAAAGTGGTTAAAGAAACAACTACGAACTATAGGGTTAAAGAGAGTTTAGGTAAGCTAGATCCGGAGCTGTGGACTACCTAGCGGGTTTACCGGGGCTCCGGCTCGAAGGGCAGAAGTAGGAACGGGGTGGTTTTTAGTCAGTAAGAGTCTGACACTCCCTCTCGCTTCGCCCAAGGTGGGAGAAGTCGTTGGATGATTTTCCTCCCTTAAAAAAAGGGGGAGCTGAATGTGGTGACGTCACAATGATTACCAGTAAGCAGACGACAGTTTACTTAATCTGTTATCAGTCATGATCATTTGTCTTATTACCCAATTTATTTGTGCGCCGAATATTGCCCAAATAGTTAAAGGCCATTTGCACAAGTGTTGCCACATGAAATTAAAACAATTGTTTATTTAGCAACAACAGGCAATGCAAAAACGTGAGATGCATGCAACGGTTGTATAGGTGGACGCGTTCATAAATTAATTTTATTTGGTAACCACAAAACATTGTCCTTACAAATGAATCACTTCAATTGAAATAAATAACCAATGAGTAATTTTATAAAGAGGTCGGTGTAGTCAACTTGATGTTACATTTTATAATCAAGTAATTCAAGTCACGTAAATTATGCGGAATACATAAACAACAGTCGGAAGTATTATTATACAAATAACTTAAAAGTTTCCTAAGGTTAAAAATACAAGGAATCAATTTAACACATTGAAAAACCCTATTACATGGGACTAATAACACAGATGGTGAAAAGTGAGTGTACATTGTACAATGGTCAATGGTATTACGTGCCTTATTGTACACCTTTGTGACACCCATTCGAGGATAAATAAAAAATTAAGCAGAACCTACAGTTCTAAATTTAAAAAGCCTACAGGAACATGGCCGCTTGCATTTTACTTTTAAATTTTTCAAAAAAGGAACTCCAAGGCCGCTGGGAAATAGGGCTGTGACACGCGAGTGGTCATCGTGTTTAGTCGATTAGTATTCAATCGAGTATGTGTCGATGTCGTGAAATGAATTACAGATGAAAGTGAAAACGCCTTGGGAGATGCTACGAAACTTTCGGTCCATTGTGTTAGCGATATACGCCATTACACTAACCTAGCGTGTAATGGGGAAGCACTTACGTTGAGTGTTAGAGAATAGCAGTTTGAATATCATTGCGGTGCCCATAAATAATGTAAATATAGACGGTTTAACTTTCCATTTATGTTTTCTTTGACGATATTGCTGTCAACATGATACTTATGTCGGATGGAGCTGTCGTAAATATGCCTATTAATATTATAACTGTAAATATTGATTCGACTGGTTTTGTGTGTTTTAGAAAAGTGGGTAGACTTCATGTATAAATGTGCTAGTGGCTAATGCTGTAGTGGCTAGTGAACACGTAGGTATACCGACTTATGTTTGATAAGATGAGTTAAGTAATGAGTAGGAATAATGAAGGGGTATTAAAATTAAAAATCTATTTAGTCTCTCATTTAAGTAATAAAAAAAAATATTTTAGACGAAATTTATTAAGACTGACATTAAAATATAAATTAGCCATCTACCTTATTCTCTAGACAACGCTTAGTCCCATTTCCTAGGACTTTTTTGGAACATACTAAGATTTTTTTTGTATTATGAATTGCAAAAATGAAAATAGAACACAACTGCAACACTCGCTGTACTTATCGGACCAATCGAGTTACAGACAGTACAATTAAAAAAAAACAGTGCACAAGACAGCTTAACCTTAATTAGACACCGATTAGGAAAGTTTAAATTACCTAAGTAAGCGTGTCGTGGCGAAGCTGACAAAAGGATAGTGTGCACACGTTTTTGCGTCACACATTATTTCCAATCAAGTCGAGTCGGTCGTGCAAATGACAATGTTTATGAGTAGACTTTCTCTGTAAAGTTTTGCAATGGAGATATAGGATTAAGTCGGATTTGTATTTAGAAAATTACGCCATGCTAGAAATCCAATGAATTAATTATTACACGTTAACCGACACGTCGGACACTAGGCATTTTCTTTCGGCAGTTAATGCTTTAATGCTGTTTTGTTTTGGTTAACCTGTTTCCAAATCGGAACAAATATTTCAAATGTTTAGTATCGGAGTGATGTTTGCGTTCCTACGCAGATACCTATCTGTACTAATATATAAAGCTAAAGAGTTTGTTTGTTTAAGCACGCTAATCTCCAGAAATAGTTTGATTAAACTGATTGTTTTTGCGTTAGATAGTCCGTTTATCGAGGAAGGCTATAAAACATCACTCTATGAGCAATAGGAATCGAGCATTAGCAGCAGACTGGGTGACATCGCGCGGAAGTAATTAGTTAAGTACAATGAAAGCAAAGAAATGTATAATGACAATCGTGGAACATACAGAAAATATCTATATAAGAGATTAACTGACTAAAAGTACCTAAATAATTACAATTCTAACGTACATACTTGACTGGATACGATACTCGATTGAGTCGGGTAATGAGTTTCGTGTATGGTAAGTACTTTCTTGAAATAGCCGATCGAATAAACAAAATTGGATAATTTAAGACTGGACTATCGACCCAAATCAGTTGGAAGATATCAAAAAGCTTTCATTCCAAATCGAGACCGATTACCAAACAGGAAGTTTATGGAACTCTCTCTTTTTGTGAAACGAAAATAGTGACAGCTATTAAGGAAGTTTTTTTTATATTTATTTTTAGTCGATTTACTCCTTAGTGATTTCCGTAATTTTTGCTGACCGATTTTCGATCAGGGTGGTCGTTGGGTAATCGACTAAAGTGAATGAGCTAGTTTATTAAACAAACTAAATGATTAATGTCTTTAGTGTTTACAGACATAGTGGTTTCAGATGTGAGTTGAGAAATTATAGAGCATTCGAGTCTTTCGTATTATTGAGATTTAAAACAAAGCTTTTGAAAATTAGAAATCCAGTTGATTATTTATATATGTGATTATTTATCTTGGTTATCAATTAGTGAGTGGAGCCAACCTATGTATGTATGAAAAGTAACCTATGTATCTTTTGGAAATATTCTCAATCCCACAAAAACATTTCATGTTAAATGTTGCCAAGACGAGACCATATAGCTCGCACTGTCAAAAAGTAATCAGATCCCGTGTAGAGCCAAGTTTCTAACCCTACATGCCCAGACCTAAATCGATAAGCCCTAATTTCACACTCAAGTTACGGGCGTGAATAGATTTTTAAGCTCAAGCCCATATGACGAATAGCAAAAAGTCCGTGCGGCCAACTCGCCAGTTACGTCCAAGGTTTGCACGCCTACGAGATTATAGCGTAAAAACTCTGCTACGCGCTACGAACTACGCAGTACGAGCTATGGCTGTAGAACTTACGATGCCGCGGACTTACGATGCTTATGTTCAAAAGTATAGGTTGATTAATAAACACTTACCGAAGTGAAGTGTAGTAATATTATTCATATCTAAGTACTTATGGGTAGGATAATGTTTTGATTTGATGAAAAGTTTGTGTTCTATGTACTTGTGTATAATTTTCAGATCTCAAGCAGGAAATAGGGAATTAAGTTTCCCTATTTCAGATTTTTACCCCTCCGCGGCCGCATTCAGACCTCTAGCGTCAAAAGTTGCGGAAGTCTCGAACAAACTTTCACCCCCTTGTTTAAGGGGTTGGGGGGTAAAAGTTCCAAGTTTTAGGATTTTTTTGTTGTTTGGGTACTACTATATATACTAGCTTACATACATACATACTAGCTTACATACCAAATTTCAGTTTTCTAGGACTTCAGGAAGTACCTTAAGAATTTTGTTGATCATCAGTGAGTGAGTGAGTGAGTGAGTGAGTGAGTGAGTGACGAAATCGGGGTATTTTAGATATCAATAAAATCTAAAGTATAAGAGCTATGCAATTGAAACTTTAGAGGTTTATTAAGTCTACCACTGACATTATATCCTGAAAATTTTGTTAATCTGGTATAACCCAAACTCAAGTTATGAAGGTTCAAAAATACGACGAAGCGCTTCGAGAAAAGGTAGGTAGTGCCCTTGCGCTTGCGCTTCGCTTGGCTCGTCTTGGCGGGGCACTACCGTGCCCCCAGATTATGTATCGATTACCTACCCAATACATTTTCATCGATAAAAGTCCAAACATAAAAATAACAATGAAGCATTTGAGCCTACATCTTTCCGCACGATTTGAATTGATAATAGTAACCTACACGTGTTTCATACTAGATCGGCAATAAATATGGATTAAACGTAACGGAAAAATATAGATCAACTTCGAAAATCTATTATTAGTTTTATACTATAATTTATGTGTTTCTAGTTTCTGATACTAATCAGCCTTGAAACTTACTGCGTCTAATATTGCGTATTTTTAACCGGTGAACTATAATGACTTTATTCTATTTTCCATATTATAAAAAAATATTCTCTTTCGTAGCGTTCAATTTGATCATAGGTATCATGTAGATATCTCCAGCCACCGTAAGTGCGGGTCTACGGACGGCGAGCAAGGGTAGCTCGCTGCCCAATCAGAACCAGAGCCATCAGACCACCACAGATGGGGCCAAGAAGGGCTGATGCTGACCCGGAGAGACATCACTATTTTTATGAGTAGATGAGAAAATCAGAGTGTGGGACCACATAAAAAAGTAATATTAACAATGGTCTTTAAATTAACATGAATAAAAAAATGGTCCTTGACCAGAAGGCGCTTGGGAACCCCTGATCTAATCTAACAAATTAATTATCAACAAACATTAAAATACTTATATAACATCCGCGTCCGTTGACTCAGCCACAAATCTTATTAAATACCATCTCTATACAATTAAATTCACAGAATCTATCCATTCATATTTTTTACTCATTACGTCACGTTGATGAGTCAATTCTAACAACAACAACAATTGGGAAGTATCCTCGGTCAAAAATAAATTATTACAACTTTTCAATACAATAAAATATTCAAAAATAATCACACTCTCATTCGTCAATTTGATGAACTACTTAATTTTCCATTTTTTCTAGCTTGAAATCTATATATTAATACGTGACTTAAAAACTTTGGACCGCTCTTTACGAAAATTGCGCGGACGTAGGAGCATAAAATTTGGTACACTTATAGTTTATGTGTAGGAGAAGTGCTGAACGCTAATATTTTTCAAAAATAATGCTTATAAAGTACATTAAATCAATAAATAAAACATTACACACACTACCATGCATAGTATCAGTTCGTATTTGACAAAACGTCAAAATTGACAGACATTGCGATGATATTCTCACGTCTCATATGAATAGAGTTTTATATAAAAGAGTTTGTTTGAGTTTGAGTTAAATTAAAATTATTCTTGAACGTGGTATTGTAAATTAAATCGTATATGGTCGAATTTCGACCACTAGGCGACCACTAGTTTCTAGAAATAAGTCTGCTATTTGACGTACAAATCTGAATATTTCATACAAAGATCATAGAAAATATAGTTTTTGACATTTCGAAAAAAGTATTGAATTTGACTAGTAGGAAACTAGCTTATTAAACTAAGGGAAAGTAAGAGGGACGTTAACTCGTAAAACGGGTCCTACCACAGATAAATAAAGTCTGCGAATGCCACAGACAGGTGAAAGTTCGCGGCAATAAATACTAGCTATACTCTATATTTATGGTAATACGAGTTCGGTTTTGACGTCGCACATCGAAAGTTTTAAGGAATTTCTTGACAACTATCTTTAAGTTTATGGTTTTCTAAGTAATAGGTATAGGGGAACTAAACTAGCCATCAGACGGCCACAGATGGGGCCCCGTAGTGCTGATGCGTGCGGCTGCGGACTATCTAGTGGGTTTACTGGGGCGCCGGCTCGAAAAGCAGGAGTAGGAACGGGGTGGTTTTTAGTCAGAACACTCCCTTTCGCCTTGCACAAGGCGAGAGGGAGTCATTGGGTGAATTTCCCCCTTCCCTCCTTTAAAAAAAGGAGGGGCTAAACTGTTAGTTCGTCGTTAACTGTAGTTTGCCATGTGCTTTAGGCTATATTGTAACTTGGTTAAAACAGATTGGTGATTGATTGCTTGTACTAATTGGCCGGTCAGAGTCATCAACCAATCAGAGCGCCTGTCCTGTCACAGGTGGTGCATGTGATAATGATTAGGAAGTAGACTAGCGAACTGTATCGATGTGGAAATCATAGGAAATGTAACCAGCAGCGTGGAATGTGGCTGGTACTTCAAGGCTCGAGATAGTGTGTAATGTAAGTCGGGCTTAAATTACAACACCTCAGCCTCAGAGGTGCTATGAGAAATTTCATTCAGTAAAATATTGAATTGTTAATTAGTTTGCTTTTTGAACAGATTTTTTGAATATGCAGCCCATGTGGCCATAGCACATTCTTCCCGCGGCGCTAGTGTCCAAAATTAATAAGTAACCGATCAAAATCCAAAAAATCCGAGTGGTAATTTATAACCTTTCTTTTTTTTTTTATAAACCTTTACCCGAGCTCTTTATCCCAGGCTTTTTTTTAAGGGGGAAAATCATCCAAGTATATCATTTATTGAATTAAAACCATTGTTATGTTATTTTTAAGGGAGGAAAATCATCCTATGACTTCTCCCGCCTTGGGCAAGGCGATAGGGAGTGTCAGACTCTTAATGACTAAAAACCACCCCGTTTCTACTCCTGCTTTTCGAGCCGGAGCCCCGATAAACCCGCTAGGTAATCCGCAGCTCCGGATCAGTTTATCCCAAGCTGGATCGATCTCTATTATTGATAGAAATTCTATCCAGCTAAGCATAATCAATGGTTGACTTTAGTTGGATGGAGTTATGATGAATTTAAGTCGTAAGGACAGATTTGACAGAGACAGGACAACAGCGCTCTCTGATAAACTTGTAAACTGTGACCTCAATCTGCGAAGTAGATGGTTCCATTTAATTGGCATGTTTCCTACTAGTCAAATTTAATACTTTTCGATGAACTTCAAATAGCAGACTTATTTCTAAAAAAATAACTAGAAAAAATCGAAAATTAAGTAGATCATCAAATGTATGAATGAGAGTGTAATTATTTTTGAATATTTTATTGTATTGAAAAGTTGTAATAATTTATTTTTGACCCAGTCATCATCCCTATTGTACATAAATAAATAAACACTCATATAATTATAACACTATAAGTTATGTAAACCACAAAACGATATCGCGAATTATAATACCAAACAGTGTAAGCAACCACAGTATGCGTAATATATTATTAATTTGACATTTTCGATACACTGTGGTGAGTCATCATGTCATTACTACGCATTAAGATCATCAGTTCAAGGCCAGAGCATCATTCTGATATTAGTAAATTAGTTTTTAATTTAACGTGCAATTTTAATGTCTCGATCAATGTCTAGGAAATACCTACAAATGAGAATTATAACTACAAACACTAGACAGACACTGATTTCAGTGCAAGTTTGTTTTACATTAACGCAATAGAAACGTTACTGCGTTTAGTCCTCTGTTTGGTTTGTTAAAATTGGTTTTTGGCCAATCAGAGCGCCAAACGTAATAAATATGTCGATCGCGTTAACGTAAAACAAACTCGCACTAAGGATCTCAGTACCATTCTTCAATTCTCCAAGTGTGTAACGTCAATTGAGGACAATATGAATTTTAGAGGTAAATCTTGTAGATAGGGTCCAAAGTCCGGTGTGCTGTGACGGGCTATTCAATACTGATCTTGATATAATAATTGAATTACCTTTTAAGCAAACTTTCTCTTCATATTTAAGTATGATCTAGATCGACAGATTACACGAAGTTTTCTAAGGTTATAAGGTTGTGTTCCCATTCATGATGGTAGATTGGCTACGCAGTAAGGTTCTGATGACATTTTGGTATCTTTCCTAATTTCCTTAATCATCGTGTGAAACCAGACAAAATTCATTTATTTCAGACTACATTTTGTCCACATAATATTTTTAGTAACAAAGATAATATCTAATTGTAATAAAAATAGATAATAATAATCAAATAATCAGTGTCAAATGATACAACAAATCAGAATCAAGTCCCAATATGCAGATGGATATATCTTCCCAAAACAGCAGATTCTGGCCTATCAACAATCATCCTCAGGATTCCGTTGGCATTGCCCCCCAGTCTGCTTATAACTGACGTTGATTTTTGTCGGATGATTGCATAAAAATCTTTCACCCTTGCATCCGCAAACATGCCTGAGGCAGTACAAAAGCTACTATGATAGAGTCATTGATCATTCAGAGGTTTTGCGGTCTTTGTTTATGTTCGAT
The DNA here is from genome assembly GCF_023101765.2 of Spodoptera frugiperda. NCBI lineage: Eukaryota > Metazoa > Arthropoda > Insecta > Lepidoptera > Noctuidae > Spodoptera > Spodoptera frugiperda. The sequence goes on from NC_064222.1 coordinate 6,707,766, forward strand.
TCACGAATCATTTATTTATGAAGACGGTGGTTGAAACCGTGAAATAGAGATAGGCTTCCTAACCATTGTTTTACACATTTTTTCTTGCAAAACTTTCGTTAAAAACTTTTATTTATTGCTCAAAATTTGTTGTTTTTAATGAAATCGTATTCGATGGATGAACGGGCTGTGATCGTGTGCTCGTGACCGAACGCGTTCGTTTTTTAAATCTAACACTTTTTTTAATTCTTGACAAGGCAACGGTAACAAATCGAAAGTAACGTTTGAGTGAAAGTTTTTAAAGATTTCGGAACTTTTTTGTCTCGGTTCGGTATGAGTTAATGATACTCGTAGCTTGTTTTTATATTATGATTTTTGTTTTGTTTTTACATGTGTGGTTACATAAATAAATACTTAATTGTATTAAATTACTTGCTATTATATTCACAGCTTTTTGAATGCTAAATGATACCTACCTAATGTTTGTTTTTGAAATGAATGAATAAAATGAATTTCTTATGTAATATATCGTTAACATCGTATAGGATTAGGACTCTTCATCATGAGCAGCGTGCGCAGAACGCGTTGATGTCGCGCCAAATGCTCTTAATGAAGAGTCTCTCTGTAACTTGAAACTAGTAGACTTTATCGGGGCTCTGGCTAGAAAAGCAGGAGTAGAAACAGGGTGGTTTTTAGACAGTACCTAAGTCGCCTCGCCCAGGGCGGGAGAAGTCATTGGATGATTTTCCCCCCTTAAAAAAGTATCTATCTACTAAATCTAGTATTTAAGTATAGTTATTCGCTAAACGTCTGCGAGAAATCACGGTACACAGCAGATATTTAGGATTTCTCTTTTGAATACCATTAGTTAACGTCAAGCAATGTAGTTGACAACTAATCGTTTGTGGTTTCAAAGGAAACCGGTGGAATTAACGAGGTTTTTTTTCTGAGAAAACATGTTAATCGTTGTGCTTAGGATTTAATTAAATGTTTTGAAATTTCAACGTGTTTATTTTAGTTGCGTAGGAGCTTAATTTGAGGTAGGTAGTATCTAGGCAATCTTACTTAGGTTACTATTAATGCGAAAGTTTGTTGAATTTGTGTGTAGCTGCGGACTGCCTAGTGGGTTACCATGGTTCCGGCTCGAAAAGCAGGAGTAGGAACGGGGTGGTTTTTAGTCAGTAAGAATCTAACACTCCCTCTCGCCTCACCCAAGGCAAAAGAAGTCATTGGATGATTTTCCTTTCTCAAAAAAGGGTAGTAGGTACGTTTGTGACTTAATCATGTAAAAACAGACGATGGGATTGGGATAAAATATAGAACAGAGGTAGATTATGGTCTTGGCAACACATAGGATACCTACTTTTTGTTCCACAGGAACGCGAATTCGATGTAAGAAGCTAATTAATAAGTACCGAAGACTTAATACACAGAGAGACATGATAACAAACAGTCATGACCTACGACAAATGTTGTGTTGACTTATTATTACCAAGAAATATTTTAATTTATCTTAACTCATTTATATAATGAACATCTATCACTCACTACAATATACTAGTGCCAATTATTTATTGCTATAAATAAATGAATAGGTATCTACCATCTATCTATCTACTTGATGGTGTTTATTCTAGGAAGGAAATAACTTTTACTTCCATTGGTATTTCACAACAACTTTTTATTCAATTAGTTATTTGCATACTAGTTTTTATTACTTATAGATTTAGTCTTACTTACCTACTTTTTGCCCGTTGATTGGCACTTATTTATAGATTCGTTTAGATATTAATGCAACGTTTCTTATGCATTTTGCAAATCACATTGTTTTATTGGAATCGCACCTCTTTATTTGAAACAACCTGTATTCTCATCTCTATTAATGGAACCCTCTGTAAATGAGACAAATATTGATTTATACCACCTGGTTTCTTTTTTGAGGTGGGGTAATCATCTAATGACTTCTCTCGCCTTAGGCGAGACGAGAGGGAGTGTCAGACTGTTACTGACTAAAAACCACCCCGTTCCTACTCCTGCTTTTCAAGCCGGAGCCCCGGTAAACCCGCTAGGTAGTCCGCAGCTCCGGATCAATGTGTAGATCCGGAGGTATGTGTAGATTGAGGTCTCATTTAACAAGGTTTCACTGTATTAAGAAAAGCGTTTCATGATATGTGTTATATTTTAAATTAGTAGATACTTAACTTATTATCGATTAAAATGATTATAATGAGATTTGATTAACTACTTATGGTGATAATAAGTTACTGAACGTGAGAAAAAAAGCACTAAGTTAGATATAAAGTTAAGACAAATAGTTTAAAGTCTAGAAACTAGATTATCTAAGTCTCATTATGTATGAAAGGTGAGAAAAATACCTTTGCGGAGGCACTTAAATATAAATTATACCTAAGATAGAAATGCTATTGTTGTATAATTCTAATAGGTAGAGTAGAGGCACTTCCTGAGAGCGGAACTTGTGGCAATAATATTATGAGATGAGAACTATGCGAGATGAATGTGTTTCACTGCCATCATCATTGTGTAACACTTAAATATGTCAGTGGTGATTAAAATATTTACGAAATATGTGTAGTGTATACGGATGTAGTCAAACTCCTGCTTTTCCTTTGTTTGTGACTATTGTTAGGCGCATTAAGGGAAAAATACTAAGGCAACCACTATTTTAAGTTCTTTTTGGAATAAGCCCGCCTCAACCTCCCATACCGCTGCAACTCCTGTAAGCCAAGATCTACAGTAGATTCAACCATGAAAACACCGGAACACTAAAGTCTGCCGCGTTCTAGGGATAAGAATAACGGTCTTGGATCCCGCAATGAAATACATCAAAAGATATTGTTAGAGGAGAAGAAAAATAAAACTATATTAAGTATAAGTAGTTTACTTCCCTTGGCGAATTTAATGCAGGAGACAGAATGACTTAAGCCTAAATTGGGTAGTATGTTCATTTGTCGCTTTATTGCATAAAAAATAGATTATGGTATCTACTTCTAACCAGAACCAAGTCACAACAAGTTTGCTATTTCTCCGGCAGCGGAAGATTGGTACTGATACATAAATAATTGGACGAAGGTTAACCAGTGAATGGGCTAATGCCATACCTTCCTAGCATTTGAGCAATATTGTTTGTTATTTGTATAGTATTAAGGTGTAAAATGCTGTTTCCGTTTACAGTTTTGGCAAGGCAACTGGTGTGTTTGGGGAGATTTTGGTACTCTGTTGCACTAAGTTTAAGTTACGAATATCGTAAAAGACTTGGTAATTTTAGCGATAGTTGTGTTGAAGGACGCTCTCTGTCCTTTTTTGGGGATATAGGATGTTATATATACCCATTACCCATGGTGGGAGAAGCTATTGAATGATTTTCCCCATTTCAAAATCAGTTCCTAACCCCCAAAAAGTCCGCACATGTAACGCCTCAGGTGTTTCAAGTGTCCATGAGCGGGGGCGATTGCTTACCATCAGCAGATCCGTCTGCTCGTTTACCGGCTTATACCATAAGAAATCAGTTGACAAATGGCTAAGACTAACACCTTAAAACGAGAAAGTTTGCAAGAAAGTTTATGACAATAAATATTTAAATAGATAAATAACTAGCGGGCTGACTGTCTGACCTTATGCAAATGTTTCGCGGTCTGGCAGCGAGCGCGAGCTGTTCCGGGTCACAGCTGTTTTGGAATGAACTAAGTTATACTTAGTTGTCTAAATAAACATAATTATCTAGTGATTATTTTATGGTATAAGCCGGTAAACGAGCAGACGGATCACCTGATGGTAAACAATCGCTGTCGCTCATAGACATCCGAAACACCAGAGGCGTTACAAGTGCGTTACCGGCCTTTTGGGGGTTAAGAATTTAAGGGTTGTTGAGAAATCGGAGATTGGGAAGATTGAGAAGGCTAATTGGGCCAGCCCGGTAACCTTACTCACACAACGCAAGCGTTGATTTAGGTCGGTTTTCTGTAGTATCACTCTGGTTGAGCCGACACATTCGTGCCGAAGCATAGCTCTCCTACGCTTTGCCGCAGAGTATGCAAAAATAAAATGAAATAATAATTACAGCATCTTCTCTATATAGAAATGCTTATTATGAGCTACTACTTGGTATATGTTAGTAAGTCACAAGGCTTCAAAAAAGGCAAAGGTATTAACCCAAAAGTCCTTTAGCTCCATTTGAAAAGAGAAACGACCATTGACAACACGCTTGACAAGTCCGCCAAAGTTGCGTATGCACTTGTGCAACCTATTTTATGTCGTATGCAAGTTATTATTAGAGTCATATTGGTTGCACAATTAATCGGCGACGGTTGGTCACGGCATTGTGGGCTATAATAATATGATATTTGCGATTTCCTCGTGTTGCGCTCTCACTGGGCATGTGGAAATAAGGAAGGGACATGTGGTATCGTAGTACTTAAACCTATAATTTTGATAAGTGACAGATCCTCCTCTTCGGTCCCTCCTCTTCCATTTATGAGGGTTTTCCATGATCTCCACGCTTAAAAACGTTACCGGTCTCGGTCTGTCAAATCCATAGACATAATCACAACACAGTAAGAACAAAGTCGCTTTCTCTGTCCCTATGTACCTTTGTATGCTTAAATCTTTAAAACTGCGCAAAGGTTTTTGATGCGGTTTTTTTAATAGATATAGTTATTCAAAAGGAAGGTTTATATGTATAATAGATGCATAATATATCACCATTGCACCCATGCGAGGCTGGGGCGGGTGGCTTGTCTACGTTATGATTTATGGTATATAATAAATTAATGTTCGTTAGTCTCGCTAAAACTTGATAACGGCTGCATCGATTTGGCATGTTCTTGAATTATTAGTGGAAGTCCAGGGGAAGATTTAAAAGGCGAGAAAAATTAATGTTTAAGGCGGTACGAAGTTTGCCGGATCAGCTAGTATTTAATATATCTGTAATATAATTTTCCTTAGTCCTCTAGCCTGACACTGGATTTAAAGAGTTCAAAGTTAGCCATGTATTAAACAAATGCTTCAAACTATGGGTAGATGTAGGACGACAAACATTTCATCCATTATCTGAATAATTATTAGGGCGAAACAATACAAACGCGTGTGAACAATTACTTACGTAATCTAATCATTTCAAACCGGTTTTCAGACCAGAAAGATTTCAATCTAGGCTCTTTTCATTGACGCTGATTTTTCCCACGGATTTATTTGGAGAGATGATTATGGTAACACTGTGTTTGTTATGTCACAATGGCGGATTTTCGAATGGTTAAACTGTTAATGCGCTTGCGTTGTGCTGGTTGCAAGTAACTGTCGAGAATAAGTGTTTTTGGTTCGATTTCAGGTCTAGTAAGTGCACGACTGCACGGTTGGCGCGGTGGCTGACATGCAACGTGTAGCTAGTTTGATTCCCGCACGTAGCAACTCTGTGTGATCGACAAATTGTTGTTCCGGGTCTGAGTGTCATGTGTATGTGAAATTGTATGTTTGTAAACGCACCCATGACACAGGAGAAAATCCTAATGTCGGGCAACGAAACAAAAAAAAAGTAAACTACCTATTTGTCATAACCAGAATTATCGCGCGTCATTTTGATATTATTTTAATACTGATTCCAATTTTTGAACAATACAATTCATTTCTATTTAATTTATAAACAACTAAACTAATACATTCGACCTTTAAAATCCAGACTAGGAATGCGAACAATTTTTTTTATAACTTACCTTATTAATTAAAGTTATGCGAAGTTATTTAAAGTAGGTAATACAACCTTCTTTTAATCACTCGTTGTACCTTACGCGGCATCTTAACAAGACATTAGTTGAAACAATGGCGTACTGGCAGGTAACAATAGAAATCGGATATAGGATGCGGATCACGTTCAAATTCGGAAGTGATCAAGGAGTTAGTGACCTTTACATCGCGCTAATTGTGAGCTTGTTTCCTCCCGAACGCGGTGTACGACGATCTCTTTGTATTTTATGCTGCCCTGGTACTTTGCTGAGATGTCTAACTGTATATAAAACTATGTAATAAGAAATAAATTATGTTCTGTGTTACATGAGCCCAAAATGGTAATTATGCCGTTCATTAAGGCGATTAAAGTTTGTTATGGAAATAACAAACTTTCGTAAAATAACGGAATTTTAGTTTTTTATGATATAAGCCGGTAAACGAGTAGACGAATCACCTGGTGGTAAGCAATCGCTACTGGACACTTGAAACACTAGAGGCGTTACAAGTGCGTTGCCGGCCTTTTGGGGAGTTAGGAATTTAAGGGTTGTTGGGAAAGGGGGTAATTGAGTCTCCGGTAACCTCACTCACACAACGCAAGCGTTGTTTCTCATCGGTGTTTTTCGTGGTATCTCTCTGGTCGAGACGGCCCATTTGTGCTAAAGCATGGCTCTTCCACAATATGTAATAAGAAATAAATATTTTCGTGTTACGTGAGTCCAAAATGGCAACTATACCGACCATTAAGGCGATTAAAGCCTTCCATAACAAACTTTCTTAAAATAACGGAATCTTCGTAAAGGCTTCCTGTCCTTTTGACGCTATTTAAAAATGTTAGTGGCCAGTTATACCCTTTTTTGAATTGAGATCGTGATTTAAATATGGAACTCAATAATATGGTATTGGCCAACATTATTCTTGTCAATAGACTAGTTACCTACTTTTGAAATCGACTATTTTTTATCTTCATAGTTCATTATGTGCAAAATGTAAGAAATTTCAAAAGAAAATACTAGGTTTCGGTATTTGTGGATTACTAGCTTATATTTCCACTGATTGAGATTAACATATGCCATGGTGGTCACCGGTGACCGACGTGAGCGGAGGATTTGCCTTCAACAGTTTTCTATTGGCAGTCAAAGACTTAGGTAATACAAAAACGCCCTATCCATTTTTTCTTTTCATAGTTTGCATAGTTTCCTGTTGTTGCTTGAAATATTAAAAGTTCAGCGTCTGGTGACGTAACTTCAAAAGATATTTGCAAGTAAGCCGGTCACGATTAGTTCGGCCTTGTGGTACATTATCAAGTTAGATTTTGTTGCGGGCGAAGCTAAAAATATTGTATTTCGAGGCTTTAGTATCTGTACGAACGTGACTATTCAATATATTTTCAGTTTTAGTAGCGATAGAATCTACTTTTTAGTGATAAAAGTAAGAATATAATAGTTTAGGTACGATTGTGGAGATTTTTAGTAAATAAAACATGTCATAATTATGAAAAAAATTGCATTAAAAATACGAAAGCAAATCGCGCAGATCGATAACGTCTTGATAAAATGATAGCAAAAATTAAAACATTTAAAGGTTTAAATGCTACTTAAGTAGAGTATGTTCCATGGTGGGTAGCATTCACTAATAAAAAATAAAAAATGGGCATAGACTAAAAGACTACTTATATTTAGAGAGAAAAAAAAGAAAGCTTTGACAACCAAAAAGCGCGGGAAGATAAATGTCAGATTTATTCATATCAAGATTTACTTATTATTTTAAATAAATAAAAACTACAAGAAGTAGGTAAGTATGCCAAGAACCTTTTATTATTAAATGCAGTTTAACAACAAATCTTGCTATAAATAATAACTGTATTGACATTACGTAATAAAAACGCACAAAGTATTCAGTTTCCCTGCGGTTGAGTAAGTGACAAGGCTGTGTCAAATATGGCGCCCAGTTTAGGCTCATTGAAATGTTCTTGAGAAAAATATAACACAATAATACAGGTGTTACAACTTGAATAGAGTTTAGAAGGTCTATATATAATGTTCTCGTTATAAAAGAAATTAAATTAATTCTCATTTAACAAATACAGTGTATTGCGTAAATGCAAAAATCTTGGACTGTTCTGAACTGGGGTTTTGCCATTCATTACCTTCTTAAACATTGTTTATTTAAAATTAAGGGTTTTCATGTGCAATAAAATGCAAAGAAAATTCATCGACAGGTTATGGGCCATATCTACAAGATTTACCTGTAAACTGCATATTGTGCTCACTTGACAGTGCTAGTGCGAGTTTGTTTGACGTTAACGCAAACAACATGTTTATGACGTTCGGCGCTCTGATTGGCCAGCTCCAAGTTAACCAACCAATCAGAGGGCTGAACGCTGTAACGTGTGGATCGCAAAACAAGAAAGCAGCAATAAACCGTTTAACCAAACGTCAAATTATTACGGAATACGGACTACCTAATAGCTCTATGTTCGATTATTCACACTCGACTGCCCCAAGCATTCACTTCCCAAATCATCATTTTTTCAACTTTTATTGCATTATACACACTCAATACTTATTGTATAATAATGATTGATTTTGTTCGGCCAACAGATTTACAGTTACGATTTAATATTCGCCTTTTTGCGGTTTTTATGAGGCTCCAAGCAATTTGAGAGTGTTATGGCTAAGGCTTACATAGTACGGTCTGTAATCAAGTTTTTGTTAAGTCTATGTGGTCATGTTCTTTGTATTTAGCTTAAGTAATTGATAACATGACATAAGCGTAGCATAACAATAGCCCATATACCTAGCGGGTTTACCGGGGCTCCGGCTCGAAAAGCAGGAGTAGGAATGGGGTTGTTTTTAGTCAGTAAGAGTCTGACACTCCCTTTTGCCTCGCCCAAGGCGGGAGAAGTCATTGGATGATTTTCCCCCCTTAAAAAACATAACAATGGCTGTAATTCAATAAATGTTATACCGTTAGGTAATATTCCAGAACCTAAGTACGACTTTATGTCATTTATTCCGGGAATATTGTATTTTCCAGGCATTAAAAATGAGCGCATAGCTTATTTGCCTGCCTGTGCTTTCCCACACTATTAGGTACAATAAATATGTATACCTTTTTTTTGACGGGGAAAATTAATCATCCTATCACTTCTCGCGCATTTGGTGAAGCGAGAGGGATTGCCAGACTCTTAACCTGTTGCGTTGTCCGCAGCTTCGGAAAAATTAATAACTATAGAATCTAACGTGTATTTCTCTTTTGTTAAGGATGGAGGTTACTTAGTTTAAAAAAATCAGCGTTCCTTGACTCTTAAAACTGTGAATATTCAATCTTTATCTCACAACGCTAACTAGTTACTTACAAAGTGCAAAGTATTGGACTTTTGCGATAAAAAAGCAAGCGAAACCAATGATTATGCGATTAGACACGTACCCCGGTGCAGTCGGCCGGTAGACAGGCAGACAAATATGTCTGCCGTAGGTATTTAGTCAGTTCGTGAGTCATTGTGGTCAGCCACCTAACCGGTTGAACCGTCGAAATATATTTACGGATTCAGAGTTCCCGGAAAAAACGGGACAAATCACCATTGAATTCATTTAATTTGGTTTTACGTAAATTACGCTTAGCGGGAGGAAAACAATAATTTTACAGAAATGAATACCTAGTGATTGTTTTTACCCTACATGGTCTCATGTATCAGTAGAAATGCTGAACTCTTTGGCCCTTCCTATCAATAATTATAATAATTTATTGAGTTAAACTTTGCAGTCTGGAATTTACGTTTTGCTATGGGTTTTAATTGGGTACCTATACCTAGGAGATTTGTGTAGATATTCGAGGATCTTGTAAGAAATGGAAAAGTTAGACAACATAGCTTCGACATAAATAATTATTAAAAGTAACCGACGAGCATGCATGAAAATACTGATGACTGTTGATGAAGCGAAAGAGGAGTGTAAGAGTCGTAGCAATTGGCATTCCATTGTCTCTGCCTACCCCCATGGGAGACAGGCGGGAGGTTATGTATGTAAATAATATTTAAAGTGAACACGAGTAACAGTCGAAGAAATCGAAGTTTTAATAAGAAGCCTTTAGGTAATGTGCTAGTAACCTCATTTCTCCAACTAGTTCACACATGACAAATTCTCACAAGCACCACCCCAAACCCCAAGTTCGACGCGAAGAAAGTATTGTACACTTTCCATTGTCTTTTATTAACGTGTGCTACAACATAATCGTCATTAAACCGATGAAATGGAACCAAAAAATTGCGTGCAATTCGAATAAGTCGTAACAAAGATAGAATTACGGAACGGAACAGCGGTAAACATTCAAAATGGCTGATTTAATTCATTATTTTTATTATAACTCATCGACGTCTAAGTTTAAGTGTTACTTGTGAAAGTATTGACAAAGAAATGTTCATTAAGTAGGTGTAACAATATTTCATATTTGATGAGATACGGTACCAATTTGAAATGTCAACATAATTCTCATTTAAGGTCCCGGATTCTAGCGACTACAACGTTCATTGTCAAGATTGGGACAAATGTTAAAAACATTACTCAAATATGGTAAAGTCAGTAATACACATCACTTTTTTTTAAGATGGGAGGTAATCCAATGACTTCTCCCGTCTTGGTCGAGGCGAGAGGGAGTGTCAGACTCTTACTGACTAAAAACCACCCCGTTCCTACTCCTGTTTTTTGAGCTGGAGCCCCGGTAACCCGCTAAACAGTCCGCAGCTCTATGTTGGCCTGCACATCACTTAACCATCGGGTGATTCGTCTGACGGTCTACGTCAATTCCATAAGAAAAACCCATGAAGGTTACCTTACGTTGCAAAATACGTCTTAAGTCCAGACTAATAGAAACTCTATCCAATAAGTACCTCTAAGGCATTATCCTAGGCTGCAGATGAACCATTTTTGCTCCCACATCGGCAGGTGATAGTAAATGTTTGAAACTGGTTTGAACATCTTGCGATAGACATCTGTGTATTACGTAGGTAAGGTAGGTTAGTAATGCCCCTTATTTGTCAGCCTAGTTAAGCTGCGGACTACCTAGCGGGTTACCGGGGCTCGGGCTCGAAAAGCAGGAGTAGGAACAGGATGGTTTTTAATCAGTAGGAGCCCTGATACTCCCTCTCGTCTCGCCCAAGGTGATTAATCTTTGAATGATGTCCCCCTCGAAAAAAATATAAATCATTTCAGTGCTGACGAATATGGCCTAAGTAGAGATCCATTTACTACCGCACTCAGAGTCATTTAATGATTATTTAAACTATTCCTTAGTAACGATTTTGTTCCGAAAACAATCGCTAAGGACTAGGTTAAGTAACCATTAAACGACTCTGAGTGTGACGGTAAGAGTTTAAAACTATTGACAAACTGTCAATTATCGTGTAAAAGAAAGAACATTGCATCGTTTCCTAGCAAACACTTTCACCTGCTTTTGGTAAAAATGTTGTTATAAAGTAGGTAGCACAGACACCAGCACGACAAGCTAACCCATCTGTCAAATATCTTCATAAGACTGTCAACCTTATTGTCTCCTAGTTAAGTTTCAAATCTGTTTTTGCTGTGTAGGATAACTTGATGTGTTGTTCGAGTGTGTTGTTTAAAACATGGCATGTTGATTGTATCGTTAGTTTTGCTGTGACATGTTTGAATCAAAACGTTTACTTTTGTCATCCTGTTAGAGAGTGTGTCTTCAAAAATCTCACGATGTTATCTCAGGCGTTTTTAATACTTTAATTCTAGGTATATTATACTTGATGTTTATTATAGATTGATATCAAATGCAGTCAATTAAATACTTCATTATATTAATATTTTTTAAGAAAAGTGTAAACTTAATGTTTCATTAGAAGACTGGATTAAATGGCCAAGTTCCTTAAATGTATTCCTACGTTATCTTTGACTAAAGATTTTATCACAAACAATCTTGTATAAATATGATTAAAAATGCGTTTTTTTTTCTCTCTTTAGTAACATACACAATTATACAAAAAGACAAAAGAAATTTACTTGCGAAGTTCACACTTCTACAGCAGAAAATTCACTAAATGAAAATGAACAGAGCTCAAAATATGTTATTCGAAAGTTCCTACAAGACACCTAAACTAAGTATTTAGTTCCACAGAACAACAACATCTAATTTGTCACACATACGATGTTGTTTTATGAATGGACCGCTAACTAGTTCAACGTAAACGGCTGCAAGGTGCAATGCCCCAGTGCAGCATACATTTTCTTTTATTGATTACCGACCTACCTATTACTCGATATAATTTGTATGAAATAGCCTTCATACATAATAATCGAATAATCGAGTATATAATTTGGCAGTAATTTTTCCTTGTTACATTTATACGCATTTAAAATATAAAATTATAAGCAATATTTTAAATGGAATAATGACTCTTGAATTTAAAAAAGATCAATATTATTTATTGTCTATCAAGCACAAGGACTTTTTAATTTTGAATGTAGAACGAATACAATTGCTCTCCGAGGCTGTATAGAGAACGCCTCAGTCACAGCACAGTGCAATAAAAATCGTGAAAACATAAAACAATAATAGTGAAAATAAGAAAGTTCATAAGTACTTACATTCATTTTATTAATTTTCCAATAATATTAAATGTTCCTCAAATTAATTAACATCAATAAACACTAAACACAGACTTTCTTTTAAAGAATTTTGTAACTATGTTTGTAATACGGAACCGGTTTTAAATTTGTGTGCGAACGCGCATGCGCGCGGTGTGATGGCGGGCAAGGGACTGGCGCGCGACGGCTTAAAAAATATAACTTTCTCGGCCGACCGCGATTTTAGACTGCCCATTGGTTGCTAGGAATAAAGTGATGTTGATTGCTTGCATAATTACTCGCTGTTGTTATAATATAATGGATGTTAGTCACAGTTATTCTGTATTTGTTTTGATTAGGTAAAGTTTATTGAACATAATAAGGAAGTAAAGGGAACTTCAGTTATTTGAGTCTTTATTCTATGAGTGCGTACTTAGTCCAGTTTTTTTATGTGTGTGTGATGTGTATTTTTTATCTTGTTGCTTTGCTACATAATTAACATTAACTTAAAATTAGATATCAGTAATCTTATTACCAATGCACAACATTTGAAGGACATCACGGCATGCCTTCGATCATTGGTATTGTTGATCGAAGCGGCATGCATTAAAAATGTTTGCTAGAAAAACTGCCAAATAAAGCTCTAGACAGACGGACTGAAATTCAACTGCAATCGGATTGCACGTTTCATTTGCAGTTCTATTGCAGTCAGTCAACTGCCCTTGAACTGCAATTTGCAGTTGATATGCAGTCAGCGTGCAGTCGGTGTGCAATTCAAATAATGCTAGACTGCACGAATGGCTTGCAGTCGTGTCAACTGCATTGAAACTGCCCTTGAACTGCAATTTGTAGTTGGATTGCAGTTGAAATTCAGTCCGTCTGCTTAGAGCCTTAAGGGTCTCTCGAGACTCGAGAGGCATTACCTATTACTTTTTTTATGTTTTCGAATTTCCTTTTGTGTGCTTTGGTAGGTATCTACTCTATGTTTGCCAATAAATTCTTTAAAACGAAAAAAAAATGCTACGTTTATAGTGCACTCGCTAAACCCCATAAAAAATTCGTTCTACAATTCAAAACATCTCTTGTTTTTTATACTTAACTAGCGAACCCGGCGAACTCCGTTTCGCCACCAATGATTTTCCCTGTTTTCCTGCTTTTCTCTTAAATTTTCTCCTGTTTTTCTTTGCTATAAACCTAACGGAGCCAGAGACCTTTCCAACGAATGCAAAACCGTGGAAATCGGTTCATGCGTTCTGGAGTTATAGCGTCAGGAAGGAAAACCCGACTTATTTTTATATAATAGATTACACTTACGCAGCGTGATGTTTTATAGTCTAAAGCCTTCCACGATACCTTCAATGGACTACCCCACATATGACATGAGCCTAGCAGCGGTTGACACCGCGCGGGAGCAGCTAGTCATCTAGGTATTCATCTCGATGTGTATTCACACAAAACTAGTTTTCTGTGACGAAACTGCAATCGATACTGCACGTACATCATTTACAAATTTAGGTATATTGACATGCGTTATCTCAATTAAAGAAACCAATCACAACCACTTTTTTTAAGAGTGGATAATCATCCAATGGCTTCTGCCTCCCTGGGCGAGGCGAGAGGGAGTGTCAGACTCTTACTGACAAAAAACCACCCCATTCCTACTCCTGCTTTTCGAGCCGAAGCGCAACTCAATCTCAACCACTCAAACGGATGCAATTTATTATTAAATGTGGATTTCCTCCATGTCCTTTTAAGTGTCATATAATAATTAGTTAATTAATAATTTATAAATTAGCTAGTAGCTATTAGTCACGCTATGACGCTAACATTCGTTAGAATGGCATTTATTGCCATTCGCGAATGTTGTTTCACTATCCTAAAACATACTAACTAAAAAATTTACACGACTGTTATACATGAACATGAGTCCCGTTCGTGGCTTGAAACTAATCGAACATATCAAACTCAAATCCTGCACTATTTTCTTATGAAAATGTGACTTTAGCACAGCTCAACAACAGAAATTGGCGCTTTTTTCAGCATAGGAAACAAAAACCGAAAATATTTACCTCCAATACCAATAACGAACATTTAAAAACCGCAGAAATTATATTTTGGCAACTGTAACAACTGAATCGGGTGCATTGTCCTGTAGAACTAAATGGCATTTAACAATAAAAATAGATACATTCTTTCTAATATTCTGCTTAGTTAGCAGTTGGCATGTTGAGATACTCGTATTATTTTAAAATAGTCACATACTTACCAGTGACTCTTTCTCTTTTATATTGAGTTGGCAGGGCCAGGTTGTGATGTTTTAGTGTCACCAGAGTTCATTTCTAATTTATTTTTAACCGAAATATGTAGTTACGTCTATAGGTGTTATGTACGGACTAGTACGGAGACATTATCGTTATATACATAAGCGGTTTTTTTTAAGGGGGAAAATTGTCCTATGACTTTTCCCGCCTTGGGCGAGGCCGCCCACTGTTGAACAAGGCCTCCCCCTTAGGGCCAACTCACACCGAAAGAGCGGCGAAGGGCAGCGAAGCGGAGCGCAGTTTCAGTGTCATGAGAATTTTAACTTAATTTTTATTATTATAAATACTATTATCGCATGAGAAACTCGAACGAGGCGCGCGGATGCCCGCGGAGCCGCAGGAATTCCGGCGAATTCCATAAACGGAGCCGTGCGCCTGCGCGAGCATTCTCGGGAATTCCCGAGAATGCTCGAGCAGTCACGAGCGGCCGCTGGCAATATCCCGCCCCTCGCAATAATAATTATTTATATGTGCAATAATAATTAAATCCAAAATACTCATTTTCACTGCATAAACACAAGTTTCCTCGAGTTTTATTGAAAGTGAACTGCGCATAGAACGACCCGTGAATTCATCGCGTGCGGGCTCGAGATGGCGCGCGGTGTCCCGCGACTTCTCGCGCATTCCAGCGACTTCTCGAGCAGTCACGGGAATCCTCGCGCCTTCTCTACCGAGCGGGTCGCTGCGCTCCGCTGCCCTTCGCCGCTCTTTCGGTGTGAGTTGGCCCTTAGTCCTCCATGTAGGACAAGCCACCACCTGCATACACTGGGACTCCGCGCCTCTGACGATATCGTGGTCCTATCTAGTTAACTTAGGTTTTAATGGTTCATTGACCGTTTCACGTCAAATGGAGCGAACACAAACAAACAAAATATGCGTTTCGCAATGCTGAATACCTAGATAATTAGGTAAATTATAAGCAGTAGTAACTTCCGATAATAATGTAATGTAATTAAATGTCATTGTAAGTGAATTTATGTACTGTTCTTATGCGAATTAATTCTTTAAATCTAACCTATTGATTTTAAAGTCTATAATTTTCATTAAACTGCGTATTAAAAGTAGACTGCAATCTCTTTTGTCTCTAAAATCTGCCCATAAGTGTAATATACACTATACTGAAAACCGCAATAAAATTGGTTCAGCCAATCGCGATATATTCGCGGATAAACATAAATAAACGTGAAATTGTGCACCTCCTTTTATTGAATTCAGTGATTTTTGAAGCAGTTTTAAACCTAATTGTTAGTTTATTTAAGTTACTTTTCAGATGAATTTGCTTTAATTTATTTAGTCATGTATTTTTTTCGTATAAAAGTAGTGGCAAGATTACCTTAAATTACCTACCTAAATGGATGGAGTATAAGTTAGGGAGTTACATTGAAATAAAAAGACGAATCCCAAGTCAATGATTTATTAGCTAAAGAAATAAGAAATTGACAAGCGCTAACTACATGTTTCATAATCAACTGTTGCATATAGGCACTGTTAGTTTCAATATTTCAGTAAAACTGTAAGACACTGATTTTGTAAATATATCTTTTTTATTTTTACTATTGTCTCTGAAGTTGCGTAAATGTTAGTAATGGTTTAGGCTATAACACAAGAGAAATAATACAAACTTGCTATATTATGTAACTAGCGAAGTTTCATCTAAATCTATCAAGCAATTTAGGAGTAATGAGCTGACAAATCTTGAATGGTGTTATGTAAAGATGTTTTGAAAATACTTGTGTTGTAGTCTAAACGAGAAAGCAGGTTGATGGACTATCCCAACATTGGGAAATACACTAAGAAGCAACAAGTTAAAACGAGAGAATTCCACCCGCGTCCAGAGATCAAAAGAAATAAAAAGTATAGGAAAACAGCAAAAAATATTGTAGAAATAATATATTTTGAATACAAACTCTACTCAAAACAAAGTAATCAAGTTCCCAAAATATTGCAAAGTACTGAAGAACTTATAAATCAAGTTTTTTAAGCTTGAACAGGGCACGGATTCGCATCCTCTCGTGTACATAGAAATTACGCCCTCATCCCATACAACATAAGGATTACATTAGCGCAATACAGTAGCGCTTTAAAACAATAATATCTGTAACTTATATATGTGAAGAGTTCAGCAGTGAGAGAAAAAGGTGACAAATGAACCAGCATTTTAAAGGAAAATGTAACTTATTTTACATTTAAGGGTGAAAATACCTTTTGGTATGTGATGTTTTAATGTAAGAGACCCAATTTCTTTGCTAATATCAATTTGAGTGAAAGGAATTTGTCTTGCTTTCGAAGTGTATATAGTATTATATATTATATTGCATATAAGATATATGTAAATGTTTCGTGACATAGCTAGATAGTATAATAAGGTTGAAAAATTGGGTTTACATACAAAGTACTGCTGAACTCGCGACAAAGTAGAACGTAATACATAATTACAGTAGAATATATATTGTTAGTGTTGGGGCTGTGTGTTGCATCAACGCCTGGAGTTGACTGTCTGCCAGTCATCACCGTCGGGGTCGCGAGCTGCAAACAAAGATGGTTTGTTGTAAATATAGGAACTTGTATTTATTGCTTGTTTGTGTGAGTGAGGTTACCAGAGGCTTATACCCCCTTTCCCAATCTTTCCCAGCCCTGATTCCCCAACATTCCTTAAATTTCTAACTCCAAAAAGGACGGCAACGCATTTGAAACAACGCTTGCGTTGTGTTTCGTTGCATGAGTGAGGTTACCGGAGGCCCAATTACCCCCTTCTCTATCCCCGATTCTCCAACAACCCCCTTCCCAATCCCCGACTCTCCAACAACCCCCAAAAGGCCGGCAAAGCACTTGTAACGGGTGGCGGCGATTGCTCATTATCAGAGATTCGTCTCATCGTCATCGTCATATAAAAATAACTTACGTTTCTCGTCACGACGTGGCGGCGCGCGGCGCGGTCCGTCGCGGTCGCGGTCGTCCCGGCGCGGGCCATCGCGGTCTCGGTCGTCGCGTCGCGGCCCATCACGGTCCCTCTCGTCTCGGCGAGGCCCGTCCCTGTCGCGGTCATCACGACGCGGCCCGTCGCGGTCATCGCGCCGTGGCCCGTCACTGTAATAAAGTTAATTAAACGATTATGTTATTATTTAGCTTGCCCCAATTTTGTTTGGGTCTTTAGTAATTGGAATTTTAACCCTTCTTGACGACAGATCGTTCTAGGCGGCTACTCTTGAAATCAATATCAATGTCAATTCAATTTCAATCTAATAAAATCTCAATAATTATTCAACCACAAACATAGCTGTTAAAATAGCATTCAGAGTACATAATAGAAAGCCAAAGTAACTTAGGTTCAAAGCTACAGAAGGAACAGGGTGGTTTTTAGTCAGTAGATCTGACATTCCCTCTCGCCTCACCCAAGGCAGGAGAAGAACCTAGATGAGTTTTCCCCCTCAAAAAAAAAAACCTTAATAGGTGATCTATAAATAATATGAATTACAACTTACCGGTCATCCCTCCTGGCTGGGAAGCGGTCGCGGTCGCGATCCCGGAACCCGCCGCCCTCGCGGTCACGGTCGCGGTCGCGCGGGGCGTCGCGGTAACGATCGTCGCGTGGGGGAGCGTCCTTAGAACGCCAGGTCGATGAGCGTTCCTGTTTACAAAGTAAAGAAATGTTATAGACTTAGTTGTCATTTTAAAAAGTCTTACACTATTATTGTAGCTGAAGAGTTTGTTTGTTTGAACGCGCTGATCTTTGGAACTGCTAGATGGTTTGAAAAGTTCTTTGTGTATCTAGTCCATTTATTGAGGAAGGTTACAGGCTGTAAAACATCGATGCTACTATCAATAGGAGCCGAGCAGAATGGGTTAAACCACGCCCGAGTCGCCGTGTAAGGTATTTCTTTAAAGTCAGAATTATAAATATACATAGCAGCATGCAACATAGCAGTGGATTCAAATTTTTTAATGCCTTGGATTTCTCAATCTCTATAAGGAACTATATTATCAGTTTTCACTTCCAAATACGTTTTAATATTTGGGGCTTTATTTTCTGTTACATAGTTGAATTTCTTTGGTTCAATTAATTACTGATTAACTACGCAACGTCACGCCTTTTATACCCCATAGGGGTAGGCAGAGGTGCACATTATGGCAAGTAATGTAGTAATGCCGCTATACAATGTACTGATTAACACGTTAACTGTCACGTAGGTCACCGGTGACCTACGTTAGTAAAGGATTTGCCTTCAACAGTTTTCTGATGGCAGTTAAAGGCTTAACTAGTGTTTGTAACGGATACTTACAGAAGGAGCTGGTGGTGGGTCTGCGGGTCCACGTCTCCAGCTGCCACTCTCCGGACCACTGGAGCGACCGGCGTAACGAGGCCTGGGGATAGACAGCAATCAAGTAAGTATTATTGTGTGGTTTAAGAACAAATCATTTTTATTTCATAAGTTTCTCATACTCGCTATGGGACAAGAAAAGATATTAAACATTGGTAAAACTTTCAAAAAGAATATGTCACTAAAAGTTCTTAAAATGATCTTCACTACGTAGTTAGGTGGTTTCCTAGGTCAACAATAATTTATTTTGAATTTTTAATACAATCAAATAATCGTCTTTTCATTCATTAATTTTATTTGACGATATACTTAATAATTTAATTTCTCTAGCTATTTTTTATTACTTATACGCCATAAGTTGCGATCTCCTAAAAAATTTATAAATACTTTTTACATTTCGATAAAAATATTGAATTTAACCAGTTGGAAACACCGTATTCCGGGTATATGTCCTCACCTGTCTCTCTCGGGTTCCCTGTTGGTAGACCTCCACGCACCCTCGTCCCTTGGCCTGTCGTCCCTTGGTCCGCGGTCATCGCGAGCCGGGCGGTCGTCACGGGGTGGACGGTCGTCACGTGGCCTCTCCTCACGTCTACAACAAGAATATCATTTTTTGTCAGTAAATAGATGCTAAAGCGTAAATAGAAGCTCTCAAAGATTGATAGAGACCTTTGAGAAGAAGATTGATAGAAAGAGATTATGACTTCTGAGTTTTTTTCGGCATTACTTCTCAGAGTAGTCCGATAGGAAATGCCGGCCTCATCTAGTTATTTAAGAGATTGACCTTGTAACCTATTTGCAATAATACATATCTATCATTTGACAAAGCCAAGTTGTAAGAAACAAAAACTTAGTTTTTTTTTCGTCGCATCTACTATAGATCCTGGCATACAGGAATCGCAGCGGTTTTGGAAGGTTGTGAACGAACTTGTATCAAAATCCGAGAAGAAAACGTAACGTGTTTGTCGTCTACAGCAAATCACAAAGGTGTAGTGTGTGTGACACCTCGCGCCTATAAGTAGAGTAAGTTAGTCGTATAAGGAGAGTCAATTAAACTTATTCATAAGAATCAGACGTCTCATCATTTGCTCCCGAAGCCATGTCACACACATTTATCCAGATTTGAGTAAATGGTATTGTTATGTATAAAAGATGTATGTGACATACCTGTCGTCTCTGAGCGGTGGTCTCTCATCCCTGGCGGGTCTCTCGTCCCTGGCGGGCCTGTCGTCGCGCGGCGCCCTGCGGTCCGGGGTACGAGGACGGTCCTCGCGGACTGGGGCCGCGTCACGAGCCGCGCGACCTGGAACAAAATAGCGTTGAATTAGTTGCGTAAATACGTGAATGTTATTTCTAGGAAAGTTTAGTAGATATTTACCCTTCAATTTTCATGCTAACCTGAATTAAACAAGCCCTGAAATCTTATCTTTATTACGACATTCACCATTCACTGCTCTCACATCGGCTACTTACCAAACTTTCACATTGCACACTTGAATCTATTTAGTACAACTAGATTAAAATTTGTATCAACTGTCAACCACCAGGATTCTCTCCTCTGCCGTGAGTGAAATGCTATCTAGACTGTTATAACGCATTTACTGAAGATTTCGAAAAATTAACTAACCGATTTTTGCCTGATCTTTACGCCAAGTTGCTTTGTGACACAAATCAGCAAAAGATCCTTACAAAACATTTTTACAACCCTACAAAAAGTGAGTTGCGGTATAACTAGCGGGTTTACCGAGACTCCGGCTCGAAGAACAGGAGTAGTAACGGAATTGTTTTCAGCCGCCTAGCCCAAGGCGGGCGAAATCATTGGATGATTTTCACCCCCTTAAAAACCTTATAAAACGTAGCAAAAAATACTCACTGGATCGCCAAGTATCTCCAGGTACAGGTTTCTTCTCATCCTTGGCGTCGGCCTTCGCCCTCCATCCGTCGTCCCTGGCGGGGGCGGGTCGGGCGGCGCCCCCGTCTCTCCAGCTAGACGAAGCCTGTGCCTTCTGTTCCTCCAACTTGCGCTGTATCTCTGCTTCCTTCGCCCTGATCTTAGCTTCAGTACGTGCCAACATTTCTTGGTGTTCTCTGTGGATATAAATTTGTTTAGTTGAGGTTAATGATTTGTAAGGGTAAGTAATAATATAACTTAAACTCTCATCGAGCAGCAGTCGCTTGAACTCTTAAACAAAATAGTATAATAGTATCGCTAAACATTTTTCAAGATGGCAAGAAAGGTTCATAATTCAACCCGTCGTGTGCTGGAACGCAAACCCACGCTAGACACAATGTATTTGCTATTTCGACATGCCTTGGGGCAAAGACTTCTTCAAACTGCTTTCAGTAGACTCTAATTTATTTTTAAGACCGCCAAACTAAAGAACTCGTCTGATTTCACAACTAATTTTAAACTCTATGTCCAAAAGATTAAAGTCACAACTCACCTATCCTCTTTCTCCTTTCTCTCCCTGGCGGCGGCCAGTTCCTCGGCATGTTTCTTCTCCCTCTCCTCCCTCTCTTTGCGTTCCTCCTCCTCCTTGATGCGTCTCGCTTCCTCAGCAGCACGTTCCTCAGCGCGACGCTTCTCTGCGAGCCACTGTTTAGGAGATAGATAGATTAGTAAATATATTTATAAGTTTAAAGAGAATTTGCTTTTACTGTTGTTTTGTACTTGATTAATATAATTGAATTGACAAATATATGGTGGAGTAAAGTATAAATAAAATATTGAGCTGTTTATACAGCGAATGGAATCAGTGCTAGCTGTTCATTATCTAATTCAAAGAGAGCCATGCTTAAGCACGAATGGACTGGCTCACAGAAAACTAATCTGATATTACGGGACTTTTATAGTCGAAGCCGATTGCTTACTATCAGAAGCTTTATCTACTCTTTTCTCCCACAAAACACCAACAAAACAACTTTTACTACAGACATAATAAAAAAACCATCACATTCTTACTAGGTCCCAAAACTTCTACTTATTATCGATATTATTGCTATGTATCAAGGAACCAAGGAAGACGGTACACGTTCTCACTTTGTCCTAATTCTTCTACTTATTATTAATATTGCTATGTATAAAGGAAGACGGTAGTTGATACAGACCTCCTGCCTCCTCTTCTCAATGCGCTGCACCCTCCGCTCCGCGAGCCGTTTCTCCCTTTCAGCCTGCAGCTTGTCCTTGAAGGCGGCGAGTCGCTGCGTGTGCGCGGCGCCGCGCTCGCTGCGCAGCTTCACCGTGAACTGCTCGCGGTGCACCGACATGCGGGACAGCCGCGCCGCCGTGTTCACGTCGCGGGCGCGGGCCTCTGTGGGACAGATAGTTAGAAATTAATATAGAAGTAGAATATTTTGTTACAATTAATCATAAAGCATGTCATATATCTCTTCTACTGATACCAGACAAATAAACCAGAAGTTCGAAGTCAAAATATTTCTTTGACTTCGAAGTTCGAATGGCTGGTTTAAGCTTTTTATCTACAGAATTTAAGTACAACAAATCATACTTATCATAGTCTTCAAAAATGTAGGAATTCAGTACACTTATTACGAGTTTGTTTTACATTTAAAGAAAACAAATCGGTAGCGCGTTCGACGCTCTGATTGGCCAGCGCGAATGAACCAACCAGTCAGAACGCTGAACGCGCTTCAACGTAAAGCAAACTCGTTCTAAGGCTACAGAGTGTACATTGTATGAGTGTACAAAATACCTAGTTACTGTTACTGTCCACTCACCAATAAGTTGTTGAATGCGCTCCTTCTCCTGGGTCTCCCAGAACGCCTTGTCCTGCACCTGCTTCTCTTCTAAGCTCTTCTGCAGCAGGGGAATCTCCTCCAGGCGCTTGGCACGCTCGAAGTAGTCCACCTATTGACACACACGCATCAATGCATAACTAAATAGTAAACTTAATGCTATGTTAAATGTATTACAAATGCAGATGGATTCATAAAGAAAAAAACTTAATTAATTTAGTTAAAAAAAAAGTTTATTTGAAATCTTTGTCTTAAGTTTTCAGTGCCGTTAGTACGAGTTTGCTTTACGTTGAACGTAAACGAAATGAGAGCGCGTTCGGCGCTCTGATTATCCGGCGCAAATGAACTAACCAATCAGAGCGCCGAACGCGCTCTCGTTTGCCCCACACTACGATTTTCTCCTGTGTCGTGGGTGCGTTTACAAACATACAAGTTCACATGCACATGACACCCAGACCCGAAACAACAATTTGTGGATCACACAAAGAGTTGCTCCGTGCGGGAATCGAACCCGCTAGCCGTTGCACGGCAGCCAGTTGCCCAGCCACCGCGCCAACCGTGCAGTCAATATCTCGGTAAACGTAGATAAACTCGTACTAAGGGTGCTGATGTTTACAAGAAACTATAAGTGAACCAATTGTATAAATTTTAGTTTTATTAAATTTACCTTCTTCTCCTGTGACTTGAGCCTGGCCTGCAGTTCACGGCGTTCCTTCATCAGCTCCTCAGCCTCACGGGCAGCGATGGCTTCGGCGTCCATCTTTTTGAGTTCCTGTTAATAAAAGACATTTTATTAACCTCTGTAGCATATTTGTTAAATAGAGTGAATTTTGTTGATGATTTATTCCTTTTCCTAACATCACATTTTATTAGCAGTAACATTTTAAAACTTATTTTGCATAACCTTTTGTATTTGTAATTCGTTCCAAAACAGTTTAAAAATTAAATGTAAAAAGAATGCGAAAACAGTTCAAAACGAATGTTAACAAGCAGTAACTAATATTATAATTTATTAAACTGTTGCCAAAACGCAAAACTCAACAAGGAGACAATTTATTTTCTATTGTCCCATACGTCTCAAACGAAAGATTAAAGTACTTTTCACACTTTGTACTTTATACACTTCTTTCTGTAAAATACTGTGTAGAATGTACACAGAACCATGTAACATATACACATCATCATCATCATCATCAGCCGAGAGACGTCCACTGCTGAACAAAGGCCTCCCCCTTAATACATATACACATACCTCCTCATTAATATTGGACAGCATCTTCTGTCCGTGCGCAGTCTGGCTGATGTGCGCGACCCTCTCCCGCAGATGTCGCTCCCGCATGGCGGCCAGCTCGGACTCGTGGCGGCGCCGCTCGCGCTCCTCGCGCTCGGCCTCCAGGCGCCGGGCCTCCGCCGCCGCCGCCGCGCGAGACACCTCCTCTTGCCGTCTAAGGGGATTGGTTTTATTACAGTTTGGGGTTTGTTTGCGCTGTTTATGGAGTAAAATTGTGTGTAGATTTGAAAAATTTGTTTCATGTTTCAGGTGACTTTGATTCTAGTAAACACATTTCAAAGTATTGCTAACAAATTATTCAACTTTAAATTTAACTTTTATCAGCTATCTATTCGTGGAGTAACAGTTCAATAAAGTTTGTCTGTATATGTTTAAAGACTTGTGTCTTGAACTTGACATGTTTGTCATACATATTACATTTCAATGAACAACATAAACATGGATCACTTAATTAAAGGTTTTTTTTTCTGGTATTGAACCTGGCATTCATTTACTTATTCATTATCAACAGAACATTAAGCCAACAAATAACTCTTGACTAACAGTTCCTTCAGAATATTCACAACAATCAAAGGCATTTCAAGGACTGGTTACCTGAGTTCCTCCTCCTCGCGGACAGTATTGAGCCGCTCGATGTACTCCTTCCTCTCCTCGATGATCTTGTGCCGCTGCAGCACGCGGTGGTGCTCGGCGTGCTTGTGCTCGTGGTAGTGCTGCACCATGTGCGCGCGGGCCCGGGCCCGCTCCGCGCGACGACGGGACGGGAACAGCGTCGCCGCCGCGCGGGACAATACCTCCGCCGCACGGACTAGTTGCTCGCGGACCTGGGGGGTTATAATGTTGTTATTTGGAATACTATAAACTTAGATGATATTTTTTGTTTAGCTATAAAAAAATCCTATTTATACTAAGACTTAAACTAGTGGATCAATTTGAATAAATCTTTCACCAACTCCAAATCTTTAACTTAAGCATTTTTTCTCGATATAACGCGAAATTAAAATCTCAAGTAAAAGAAGACAAGTAATCGTATGTTTCTTCTCGAGACCTGTCTAAATGTTAGTAGTGCTAAGTTTTATATATTTATAGAGCTTTTTTGCCAGATATATCAGTTTACAAACCTGTTCAGCAGGTGTAGCTTGCAGAATGGCGCCGCCGCAAGCTTCGTCCGCGGCCGAGCACCACTCGCCACCACCGGCTTCCACTCCGAAGTGCACGCACCTATAAAACAGTAATAAATTCAGTTAATCATGCCATATACTTAAAACTACTAATCTACTTCATACTAAAGGTGCCAAAGTTAGGTTGAATACACGGATATCCATTATTCAGTCTTGTAAAAATTCCAGAATGGATCGAAATAAGTTTGTGCCGTCTTCAATTAACACAGAGTGCGCACGTGGCGCCCCCTGTCGCGTCAAGGCGAGCGTATGATGTACCTCCGAGGCCTACCACAACTTACTACTGTACAGTTAGTTATGGGATTTATTTCGGAGGAAATTAATAACAATGTGTATGATATGAAAATGAACAGAACCACTATACATTCTGATTGGTCAGCCTCTGTTACGCAACGTCACGCCTTTTATCCCCGAAGGGGTACCTTTTTTACCATATGTGTCATAAGTCCCATGAAATAAGGGGTGAAACTATTGCCATATATTGGGCACAATGTCAGACTCCGTACTACTGAGAATTTTTTTAAAACCGAAATCAGACCAGCAGTACTTTGCCCGACCCGGGAATCTAAAACCCTCTTGTCCGGCAGTCGCACTTGCAACCAATCGACCAATGAGGCAGTTACTGAGAAACACAAACATTGGTAAACCCAATATTTGATTTCTTAACCTAAGAAACGTTACACCACAGTAGCACTTACAAACACTTATACACTGAAATTAAATAAAAAATAACAAAATACTAACTTGTTAGCATGATCAACACGGATCTGCATGTCATTATGCCTGACGCAGTCGACCAGGAGACGTTCCAGATGGAACAGGTCATCGGTGTTGGCCAGCTCCAGGAGACGAGAGAACTGGATGCAGGCGTAGCACTGGCCCACTTGACGGATGAGACGGACCAGGGCTACATCGCTTAGAGCCACGGTGTATTGAGCTAGCGGTGAGTCTGGAAATAAGGGTTGTTGTTAGATAGGTTTCCTTTGGTGGTAGATAAGGTTTAGTTTTGAATGACAGCCTTCTTTACACCCTTTCGTCTAGGAAAGACTAACCGCCATGAGAGCCATTTAATGGTTACTTAAACCAGTCATTAGTAATTGTTTTCGCAACAAAATAGGAACAGTTTAAGTAATCATTAAATGTTTCTGATTGCGACAGTAAAGGGTTTTGCCAAGATTTTCCATCTTGAGGTCAAAACAAAACATTTGATTTTAATCAAGTGTTAAAGATTATGTTAAAATAATGAGACTTAAGTCGTCCTAACACGCCTATACATATAAATCAATGCGTAACATTTTAGTGTGCCGTCTTCAATTAACACAGAGTGCGCACGTGGCGCCCCCTGTCGCGTCAAGGCGAGCGTATGATGTACCTCCGAGGCCTACCACAACTTACTACTGACAAGTTAGTTATGGGATTTAATTCGGAGGAAAACACAATAAGATTTTTGTAGGGTTATAGCCAGACTCAAATTGACTCAATAGAAAAAATGGTTATGTTAAGTATTAAACTATGATACTAGCCTTTAAAAACATACAATATTTTAGGGATAACTAGACAGACATAGAGAGATTTTATTTTATACATAAAACCAAAATATGACACAGAAATTGTATCTTAACACTGAAACTAACATGTATAGACAACTTATCACACATTTAAATACAAATATACTTACTAGGCTCCTCCTCGAGGGACTTGACGACACTCTTGACGTTGTTGCAGAGGGTGAGAGGGTCAAACTCTACCTCCAACCACGAGTACAGCTGTTGCAGCTGTGGAGTAGCCAGCGCCACCACGTTTAGACGGACCACATCTGGAGAAATAGAAAATAGGATTATTAAGTACCTAATAATAGTAATTGGGTTTTTTTCTTAGTCGAAAATAAATTATTTCGACTTTTAAATACAATAAAATATTCAAAGTTCATTTATTTATTTGATGGTATATTTCATTTTGCAACAAATATGGCAAAACAAAGAATTATCTGTTTTGGTTGAGTAGTTTATGCTTAGGTATAGTTACTATAGTCAGATGATTAATTTTTGTTTCGTTTTTGTCTATATATTTTTGTAAATGTTTGTGCCGTCTTCAATTAACACAGAGTGCGCACGTGGCGCCCCCTGTCGCGTCAAGGCGAGCGCATGATGTACCTCCGAGGCCTACCACAACTTGCTACTGACAAGCTAGTTATGGGATTTATTTCGGAGGAATAATTAATATGAATATGATTTTGAATATCTCAACGGAAAAAGTATAACAAATTAAAAATAAACAAAGATTTTCACATGACTATTAGAGCAAATTCCAACTAACATAATAAATATATAGATAAGTTTATTTCTTTGTTTGTTTGTTACTTCTTTACACTTTATCTACTCAACGAATATCCCTATTATCGCATACATAGAGTTAATGCATGAATACTGACATACATTAATTAAGTTTTATGGAAAATTAACAAGGGTAAGACATAATTATATTAATTACTTTTTATGGAAAATTAACCAGGGCAAAGCCGCAAGAAAAAATTAGCTTACCTTTCAACAAGCTAGCCCTGGTCGGGGGCTGAGCGAGGCCGAGTAACACAGCCAGTCTCTGTGCCTTCTCGACCGGGCTCTTGTCAGTCTCCACGAAACGGTCGAATTCAGGGTGCAGAGACGGCAGTGGGACCGATAATACGGCCACGAGGACGCGACAGGCCATTCTGGTGAAGAAGAAATTAAGAAAAATTAAAATATAGTATTTTTAGTTTTAATTGGAGATTGTCCAGAAGATGCGTTTAGGTTTTATACTAGACTTTTGTCAATGTAAGTCTTTGAATGAAAACTATATCAATACTTTTCTGTTTCAGAGTTTATAGCGTAGAAGTACGAGTTTGTTTCACGTTGACCGAAAACGAAACGAGAGCCAACCAATCAAGAGCGCCGAACTCGTTCTCTTTAGATCTCGTTAGAAGTAAAACAATCTCGTATTTTTATTTTTTCACAGTAGTATATTCTCCTGTGTCGTGGGTGCGTTTACAAACATACAAGTTCACATACACATGACACCCAGACTCGAAACTACAATTTATGGATCACACAAAGAGTTGCTCCGTGCGGGAATCGAACCCGCTACACGTTGCGCGGCAGCCCGTTGCCCAGCCACCGCACCAACCGTGCAGTCCGTGCAGACCGTGCAGTATTAAGCCCTCTGACTGGAATATGTTCAGTAGGATTTTCTACTATGTCGTGGATGGACTGTGATAATAAATGTGCCGTCTTCAATTAACACAGAGTGCGCACGTGGCGCCCCCTGTCGCGTCAAGGCGAGCGTATGATGTACCTCCGAGGCCTACCACAACTTACTACTGACAAGTTAGTTATGGGATTTATTTCGGAGGAAATTTACACAAAATCAGGGACAAATACATATGATTTACAGGATTTTTATCTAGACCTGAGCTCCATAATAAGATGCATTTTGATGGACTTTGTATGTGCATAGATAAATACATGTGGAATAAAAGTAAGTGTCCACAGGCCCGCATCGTACACATCGTACGCATTCCGTATGACGTCATCAGTACGCATCGTATGTAGGCATTGCTGATGATGCGGATCAGTGGACGCAGTTGTATGAGTTTCTATACGAGACAAACTAAAATCCGTTGCGTGCGATGCGTACGATGCGGGCTTGTGGACGCTTACCTTAGACACATCAACTTAAAAGAGCTCTAACTGCCACACTCAGAGTCATTTAATGCTTACTTAAACTATTACTTAGTAACGATTTTGTATGGAAAACAACTGCTAAGGACTGGGTTAAGTAACCATTACCTAAATGACTCGAGTGTGCGAGTATGTTACAAAACAAAACTTACTTCTGCAATTCCTCCTGTGTGATATTCTTCTTCATCTCCCTGGACAGTTGGAAGAGTTTCAGCAGTGCAGCGGCATGGAACAGGCAGTGGCCAGCCTTCCAGAAGACAAGAGCCAGCTTGCCATAGTAGTTAGCCATAGTTTTGGCCACGGGAGTCTTTTTAGACATGTTCATGAGGTTATGGATGTCCTCGATCGCTTTGTAGGCTTCCTGTTAAAGATATAAAGAGGTTTTAGTGTCTTATTCAGACATTGACAATTTGTGATGGCCCAGAGGTTTAAAACGTCTCATACATGAGGGTCCAAGTCCCAAACCTAACAAATAGCAATGTGAATTTGTCTAATATGTCATTTCTATGATTATATAGACACCAGTGGCATACAGTGAAGGAAAACATCATAAGGAAACATGGAGTTAAATTAGAAGTTTGAAATCGCCAATTTGCCTTCCATGTGAAAAGAGGCCTTTGCTCAGCAGTGGCCACTTATAGCCTGTTGATGATGTTGGATATTATAATGTGCACATACCTGCCACAATTCCATTTGGATGGCGCTATCCAGTTGGAACAATCTGGTTTCCAAGTTGAGCTGCTGGGTCTCTGGCTTGCTGATGCTCACATTACCAGTTTGCACCTATAACAAAAGCATAACATGTAAATCATTTTAATATTATGACACAACTAGTGACTTTTCTTTTTGCATGTTCTATATTAATAATTTGTCTAGTTGTAAGTCAATTTGTGCCGTCTTCAATTAACACAGAGTGCGCACGTGGCGCCCCCTGTCGCGTCAAGGCGAGCGTATGATGTACCTCCGAGGCCTACCACAACTTACTACTGATAAGCTAGTTATGGGATTTATTTCGGAGGAATATCCTTTACTAAAATATTACACACTGCAATTGTTAAGAACATTATCAATTTAACATAATTTTTGATGTAAATATTACAGCTACTAAACTAAATATTACAACTAAAATCGTAATTATAAGGTTATACGGCCACTACTCTATCTACTACCAGTACATAACAGCTATCTAGATAGTTTAAAACAAGCGGTAAGTTTGTTGTTCCTTTCTTAAACTCTACCTACTCAAATATTTTACAAGATAAGTAACTTACAATCTGAAAATAATTCTATAATACTATAAAGACCAAAACTTACGGTAGGCTTGCAGATATCTTCAAGATGCTTCCTCAATTTGTCGCAGAGCTTCCTGAACTCTGTTTTGCGGGAATACTTGAGACAGAACTGGAAGGCCATACGTGCAATATCGTGGTACAATGTCTCCACGTGAGCGTTCGTACGGAGGAGCTCCAGGCATTGGCAGTATGATTCCCACAGGAATTTCACCTGAGAAAATGAAAAATTGTTAAACAAATGTGTATATATGTTTTAATTATAATAATCTTGACGTATTGTTGCATTATTTTCGTAAATTGTTAGTTGAAAGGTAACTTGATAATAGCTAGAGTCACATTGATGAAATTTTAACTAAAGTGTAAGGGCTTGTATGTTGTGTTGCAAATAATCTTAAGTTTGCTTTTAAAATGTAACTTGAGAAAGCTTGTGGGGACAAGTGACAACTTGGAGAAAATCTTGTGGGGACAAGATTTGCAAACAACTTGTGAATTACGAAAAGGATGTGGCTGTTCTTTTGCCGGTACATCCAATTCAAAAGTTGATCAGGCCAAATAAAATTAGAAATCTAGTTCTTCACTTACCCATGGTGTAAGGATAGTCCTATCAGATCTATCCTGAGCGTCTTCTCCAGACACAGCACTGAGCAGGATGCTCTCAGGAGTAGCAAGGTTATCCAGATCATCAGTCTCAATGACTGCTTGAGTGGACTGCTCACGAGCCGCTTCTGTGCGCTCTTCTGCCATACGTAGGTAGCCCCTGAGGATATTGAAGATTTATTTCAGTCATCAGCAACAAAATTGGTATAAAATTGAATACTACTAATCATGATTTTTTTATATTATCCCAATTAGATAAAATATTGTCTTGATTTTTGGATACCTTTACATAGTTTAGTTTTATTATGTCAAATGTACTTCTCACAGAAAAATAAGCTTGGCAAAATCATCCTTTTGACTGGAAACCAGAGTAGCATTACCCAATAGCTGGTATAAATATTATACATCAAACAAGTACATTAGGTGTTACATATCAAGTAACAATCAAGTTCTTACCTTATAACTTGTTCCAAAGACCCAACATTGACGGACTGAAACATATTCCTGTATTGGAACAAGCCTTCTTTGGCAATGTGAGACTTGCGCAAGTCCACACACAGTTCCAAGTACTTGAACATGATCGGCTCCAACACCGACTCGGACCAGTTGTACGCCCATTTCTTGTTACGGAATACTTCTTGCAGAGTGTCTAAAGCTCTTGCAGGTTTGTCCAAGTCCATAAACTCTGTTTGAACAAATATAAAAGCATTGTTTATTTACATTTTTCTTGTGAAACCTAGAAACACACGTAAATAACACATTTCTATGTGTATATAATATTAATAAATATAATTTAATTATAAAAGTCTTTAGGTAATAAATAAAAGAATATCTTGTATGACAAAATTAACTTGTTATTATTTTAATTGTATCTCTTTTGTTGCGAATAGTATTAGTTTCTTTATGTGTGTGTGTGTGTGTGCGTGTGTGTGTGTGTGTGTGTGTGTGTGTCTGGTGTGTGTGTGTGGTGTTTATTTTTCTATAACACATTGGTAAAATGTAAACTTATTTGAATGGCATGCTGTAATGCAGTTTCAATATTTCCTTATACTAGTAATTAATTACTCCAACATCAAGTATAAGAGTGTGTGTTTACAAAACATCACAGACCAACAGCTTTTTGTTATCATCTTAACATTCTTAACTCATCCTTTGTTCCATTCTAAATCTCTCTCTCTCTTTTTTAATTAATGTTTATAGAAACCTGATACAAGTAAAACCATTGCTCTTCATACCATATGTCAGCAAGGTGCAATCATTTTTTGGTTAATATCAAAACAAGGTGTAGACTATTAATTTGAATTTTACAATAACAACACTTAACATAGTTGTTGTAATGAAATACAAAATACTATTATAGTGTAAATGCAGTCATTACTTTTTTAAGATTATTGTTTAGGAGATATCTTAGTGAGGTTGTATTATTCATCTGACTGCTTTAGCTTGCCTCAATGAATTATTAAATAATAAAACACTATTCAAACAGTGTTTTATTCTTTCCCTTTATGCATCAAAATATAACATGTCTACTTTACTCATACTGAACAACAAAATGATGCTAGAAAAAATATAACAGCGACGCCTAACATGAAAAGGATCTCAAGAATCAAATACAAAAAACTTTCTTTGAACTTATTTTTGTTTATCTTAAGCAATATTCTGTTTTTAATTTTAGTAGTTAGTGAAGCAGGTACAAATTTGTGCATACATGCATCAATATGTGATTAGGTTATCTCAAAGACGTGTTACGCAAAGTTCAGCACGAAATAATTATGCGAACTCAGCACTTTGGTTATGTTTCAAAAACTTCATAGACTGCATAAATATCATCAAAAACTACGTCTTATGTTAGTAATAAGCGAAAATAAGGGTAATTTTAGGTCCTGAGCATGTAGTATCAAGGAATTGAAGAAAGCGTAAGGTCATAAGCTCCTATCAAATCGTATGTGCAACGTGGTATTTACTGAATATTCGGTACCCACCATTAGCCCGTTTGAGGGCATTCTCCGGTCTCTGACCGTATCTCGCCATGGTGTACACTACACTTTTCACTTCATCCACATAAATATAACGTTAGAAACGTGGTGCAGAACAATTTTATCGTAATGTTCTGTACACCGGCCTGTCAAGAGACAGGAGAAATCAAAATGGCCGAATAGACTTGAGCCAAAAGTATCGATAGATGGTAATAATATCGATATTTTTATTCGATTCATTTATCGATTAAAGGATGTAATTAATTTTTAATCGAATTATAAATATTCATTTTAAATGGCAAATTCGCACCAATTTAAATATTTTTAATTGATATAGTTTTCGTATTTAATCTTAACATTATTAAGTAATTGTAGTACATCAAATACGTCCTAAAAATCCACAGTTTTCAATTTAAACATTGTAGGAGTACCTATGTTACAACAATTATAGTACAATATTATGATAAATCTTTTATGCTCGATGAATATTATCATTCGATTCATTTTCAAAATCTCGATATTATAATTATCGATACATATGTTTTACTTGCTCATTCCCTATAGACCAGTCGGGATTTTTTGTTAGCTTCCAACATAGTAGTCATAATGTCACATTGGAAACCAAGTCTTTTTGCTTTGCCTCGTAATGTTTTGTGATCATAATCATATTACAATGTTTAACATTTTTATTGTATTTTTGTAAGTAGGTGCGATTCTTAAATAAAACAATGTGTTGTGTGTTATATTATGAATGACTTTTAATAAAAAAAATGAAAATAAAACGATGTTATCTCAGTTATTGAAGTTTATGTATTGGGACCTCAGTATGGTTTCTCACTTAACCAGGTCGTGGGACATGGATAAAACCACAGATTTATAATTAAAAAATAAACATAATTATTTTTATTTACAAATATACAATGCAAATTACAATTTATACAATTGATTAAAAAATCAAGGCTTCTATGAACCGTTGCATAGGAATTTCCACTAAAACTGTGATTGGTACGGCGAGGACATAAGTGATCAGGTTGGTTGCACACCAGTCCACCAACTGAAACAATAGAAAATATTATTAGTATTAGTACGTTAATTTGCGCTACAAAATCTGATATAAATATTATGAAATTCGGCA
This sequence comes from Spodoptera frugiperda, assembly GCF_023101765.2. Taxonomy (NCBI): domain Eukaryota; kingdom Metazoa; phylum Arthropoda; class Insecta; order Lepidoptera; family Noctuidae; genus Spodoptera; species Spodoptera frugiperda. Next base: position 6,741,655 of record NC_064222.1, read on the forward strand.
AAGAACAAGAGTTACAGACATTGACCTCAAAATAAGCAGGCTGAAGTGGCAATGGGCAGGCCACATGGTTTGAAGGACTAAGGAAGATGATCGATGCCACGTGGGCAAACCTCCCGCTTGGTGAACCAATATCGCCAGAGTCACTTGTCGATCTACGTGGATGATGATGATGGTCACATAATATCAACAGCCAATAAGTGGCCACAACTGACCAAAGGTTTCTTCTCGCATGGAAAATGTTTGAGCATAAATCACCATTCTTGCACAATCTTGAATGGCGAATGTGTTGGCGATTTCTGCCCTTACACACATATCTTTATATTTATCAAAGTTCCACAAACCATATCAGTCGCAGAGGTTCCATAAGCCACCGATCTGGTGGCGATGGTCATGTCGACGCACCAGTGCAGCAACATCACTGTCAAAGACATGCGCGCCATCGTCCGCCAGCCGCGCCAGCTGTAGAATTTACGTATTGGTCCTGGAAACACAATTTTAAGTAAAACTTAGAAGTTGATATAGAATAGCCTTTTTTATTACGGGAGGGGGAATCCTTCAAAAGGCCTAGTTGTTTGGGGAAAGACTGTGTGGGATTTATAAGGGTCTGGCTGTCTAGGTTGCGTCATTTGGCGAATGCATGCATCCTTCATAAACAACAGGCAGCCTACAAATTATAAAAAACCTTGCATTTTGCTTAGAAATAATGGTCAACTGTCCACGAAACGGCAATGTGAAATCCGCCTATCGTTTTTGACGAATGCTTGCTTTCGTCACATGATGCAACTATGTCAAACGTGGATAATCATAGTCTACATTTATTTTATGACGTAGTAATCGATTTCATTTCGATGGTGGATAGTATAGAGACTTTCAGCCCAGGAATGAGAAATGGTGTTGAAAGTAACCCTCCAGCTGTATGGAGTCATATACCTATTCCCAAAGTGACTGGCAACACTTAGACAAGCGAATACATTCAATTATATTGATTATTTCAAGAGAATATTCTCGTTTAGAAACCGCTCCATAAAATTCTCTTACCGTCAATATGGAAGGCTCCCAGAAGACCAATGCACATTAGAATGCAGAACAACGGCCGGTCGAAAGCGATGTAAACAGCATTGAAGAGGTCGGATGATGAGTGCTCCCGCGCGTATATACCAGTTAGGGCCCATGTAAATAACACGGGAAACATCGTGTAATGGAGGTACACGAACCACTGTAAGAGATATATATGAATAACATTAATTCAAGTCCATTAAGTATAAACTGATTGTCCAATGTGTAGAAAGATCACACAAAGCGAGATCATTATAAACTGGTTATGTCTATAACTCTATGTCTTGTTTTTTGTAGAATGGGAAAAAACTTTTTTTTTCTTTTCTTTTTTAAAAAGACGTTGCCCCACACTAGGATTCTCTCTTGTGTCATGGATGTGTTTACAAACATACAATTTCACATGCACAGGACACCCAGACCCGAAACAACAATTGGATCACACAAAGAGAACCTGCTACACGTTGTACGGCAGCCAGTTGCCCAGCCACCGCGCCAACCGTGCAGTCGAACTAGCACACGAGTCATCTGACAACCAGAGAAGTCACAGGTATGTTGCCGGCCTTTTAAGAAGGAGTACTCTCTTTTCTTGAACGTTTGAAGGTCGTATCGGTTCGGAAATACCGCCGACGTCAGCTCATTCCACAGTCGCCAGAGGTCTGTAATTCGGTTCTCGGATAGGGCCAAGTATTAGGGGGTTTCATTCTGTTTTTTGAGAGTTCGAAGATTTTTTTTGTCAAAACGGGTGTATTAGGTCGTGTGCACATCAGCGGCATAATGTGTATATATATAGCCTTAAGCTTTCGAGCTCAAAATACACTTACTTTGTAGTCAGAAAGTTTGATTTTCCTCTCGTCCAATGCAAACTGAATATGTGCGAGAATGAGCCCCAGGAAACACGCTGGCAGCGCCCCCCATGACGATATGTAGAACTCAGTGAAAGATAGATTGTCTCGGAATATTCTACGAATGTGTCTGAAAGTAACAAGTAACAGAATTATTTTAGGCTGGAGAATTAATCGATGAATTGATGACACAAAAGAATATCTTTGCAATGTTTTCATCTGGATTGATATCAAACCAAACGTTTTGATTTCAAAGTTTCCCACATTTTTTTCCAAACAGTATGTATATTTACTCGAATCAATATACGTTGAATTTGAAACGAAAACCTAAATGAAATTTCCTTATTTCTTCTCCACATGTCCTCACTCAACAAATTATACAATAGGTACATGATTACGTGTAGGTATCTCCTTAAATAAACTTGTAATGTTTTCCTTGATACTCACTCAGGCGTTGCTAAATATATCATAGATCTGTAGTCCTTCATATACGCAACGAAGCCGTTCAGAAGGCAGGTGACGAAGAAGAGTACCAGGTATAATCTGACTGCGAAGCACCGCCGACGCCATAGCAGGAGCGTGAAGGCACACGCCACGATATACATGTGCATGTTCACTGGTAAGAACCTGGAGAAAGAATTGGTTAACTGTACCCTTAGTATAAGGTTGCTTTACGTTTAAAGTAATCGAAACGAGAGCGCGTTCGGCGCTCTGATTGGCCGGTTCGAATAAATCAGCTAATCTCTCTCGTTTCGAAATTATTTAAATCACGCCTCATTTTGCGGAAGGGGTAGGCATAGGAGCAGTTATGGCACGTATTGTAATGCTGTAAAATGTACACCCACTTGGGGCGAGATTTTTGCCATATACTGGGCACAATTCCAGATTCCGTGCTACTACTGAGAAATTTCCGAAAAACCGAAAAAAGAACAGTAAGTAATACTTTGCCCCCGAGACCCCTTGCCCGGCAGTCGCACTTGCGACCACTCGGTCAATGAGGCAGTCAAAATACTTTAAAAGTATTACTCCATAAAGAATCCAAATGTTTCTCACCATGTTGGAACGACACAATATTTGTCAGTGTCCACAATATTGTTTACCAGGAACACATGTGACCAGAATTTGCTGGTACAAGCCTCGCTCTCCAGACCTATGGTGGTGGACACCAGCGGTCCACCTCTTGTGTCCAACCACCAAGTTGCTGCGAAACCCACTATGAAGATGTGAACTGGAGTTATTCTGCAATCAAAGTCAAAATTAAATAGACCAGGGGCCTTAGTCTGCTATTACAATTGTGTCACAATGTTCGATCATTGAGCAGTGCAAGAGAGACGGAGCTATGTAGGTTGTATAGCTCCGTCCCTCTCCGAATGCACTTTTGGACGTCAAAGCAGATATAATAATATTAAAAATTACTGTCTGTCGGTCAGTCCTCTAGTGGAGCTATTTCGCTCGTTCCAAAGTGTAGATTCCTATGGAGAAGAACGAGCAAGAAACTCCTTGGTACACTACACTTTAAATCAGATTCACAATACAATTGTTTCCTAGGTCTAAAAATTAATTATTTTGATTTTGATGTCACAATAAAATATAATATCCCAAAAGAATCGCACCTTCATTCATTAATTGGTCGATTATAATTAACGCAAAAATTTTATGACGTCATTAGTTGCGACCTCATACAAAATTCATAGAAGAGTATCGTTTTTAGGGTTCCGTAGCCAAATGGCAAAAAACGGAACCCTTATAGATTCGTCATGTCTGTCTGTCCGTCCGTCCGTATGTTTGCCGTATGTTGCCATTTATTTGACATTTTGTTAAAAGTATGGAATTTGATTAGTTGGAAACTACCGTATTCTTGGTTACAGTGCATTAGCATTCATTATTATAATTCATTCATTATTCATTCGCATTAGTGCTGCGAATGACCTAATAAACCATTAGCGCTCCATAACAAATCTAAAGCTCTTAAGTTTCACACTTTCAGGGGGCTTACTCCGGTTCTCGAATCCGAAGTTTCGTTTAATCTTCGCTCGTAGATTTTATTGATTTACTAATAGAATTACTTGAAATAACGTTTTATTTTTAATTTCATATCAAAACCTATTTATTTATCTTCATTACATTCGTTCATTTTTGTTCACAAAGGTTCGCAATTAATACAATTGTAGTAGGTATGCAATCTGCGAAGTTTCGGACGAAACTTCGTTTTTCGTTAAATTAGAGTAGGCCCCCAGGACTTACCTCACAAGTCGTTTAATAATACAAAGCGGCAACATATGCAGCCCCAGCTCCTGTTTCTGGGAGTAGATGAGCAGGTTGTACCCTGTGAGGAAGCTGGTCATCATCACGAACACTTGGATCAGGGACGTTCCAGCTGACAAGTATATTCCGTCCAGTCTCTGGGTTAACTGTAAGTTGTACGAGAAATGTGAAAAGATAGCTACTCCCGCATGGTTTCACCCGTCAAAGTCAAAATCAAAGCATTTATTTTTAATGAATCCTAAATTAGGCACTTTTGAAACGTCAAATTGAATTGTCCGTCAGTCTGTCTGTCAGTAAAGCTAGGTGCTCATTCCAAAGTGTAGCTTCGAATGCCCGTTGCTCAACTCTTATCATAGCTTCTGTAAATTAGACAAATACTTGGATATTTGAGAAACTGGGTTTGTAGGATACCTCTATAAATGATACCAATTTGCAGGTCCCTTTAAGTCTTACTTAAGAAGGTTCCACTATATTATACTTAAGCACAATAGTTTGGACTTACCTCTTCTAAATATTCTGGATTTTTGATGTGGTACATGTAATGTATGACGCACGCGTGAGCGTATGTCGTGAATCCAAGTGCCATTACCCTAGAAATACATTTTGTATTCATTAGTATTTTAAATTACATATTATAGGTAACTACTGATTGTTCCTCACTTGAGTTATTAGAGTAGTATTGAGATAGTAGGAAATATTTTTTTTTTTGTATGGCGTAAAATATTGTGCGTCATTTTTTATTGAATACAAGTTTCAAGCCATAGGGGCAAAATATCCGAAACTACGGATTAAGCAGGCTTACCGGGACTCCGGCTCGAAAAGCAGGAGTAGGCAACATAAAAAAAAAAAATATTAGCAGTCTACATTTGTTAAAAAATCGATTAGCTCTGTCAAACGACTGACCGATATCTGTCACTATGTCTATAGTTGCACTAATAAACACGAAGAGACAAGAAATACCTAAGACCTTCCATGGGCACCAAGGCAGTTTGTCGAGGATCTCCACCTTCACGAATAAATGTCAGCCGACGCCAGTTTTCTGGTATGGAGAACGAAGATAGAAGTTTGTTTTCTGCAAGTTTAAAAACATGGGTAGGTTAGTCTGTTGTTGATTAAAGCATTAACTGCCGAAAGAAAACTATTGAAGGTAAATCCTCCGCTAAGCGTCGGTCACCAGTGACTTACATGGCGGTTAACGTGTTAAATATTGCAAACATTGTATTATATTTTTCAAGTATCATTAACTTATGGGCGAAAAAAAATCGTGTCTAATATATTTTCATTACTTAACTAACGGACTAATTTTCATTCCCCGTCATCATCCCTAATCATACCCGCTGTCACAGTAAATAAAAAAGAACTTACTATTAGGGTTATCACCAGCAAAATTATGATAAATGGTCCCCACAATATTAGCAATTATCAATGTATAAACCACATTCTTGAAGATCACTTCTGCAGAAGTAGGGGGTCTTTCGGAAGCTTCGATGATGTTGGAATGAGTTCGACAGTAGTCCAGGGACTTTAGGGTAGCGTGGAAGTCTTCTGCTTGCATATAGAAGTTTGTGCATCTTTCGAAGAGTTGTTCAGGGCTGTTTCCAGGGTCAAGTGTAGTGTTAAAGCGTGATAAAGTAGCTGAGGAACATCTGTCGCTCAGACAGTAGCCGCGATGTATTCTCGTTCGGTTGAAGTGACGATATGATTCATCTGAATAAGCCTGGAATTCAATTAATAATGTTATAAACAAAAATAAGTCGGGTTTTCCTTCCTGACGCTATAACTCCAGAACGCACGAACCGATTTCCACGGTTCATAATTCATAATAAATTCTTTATTGCAATTCGGTTTTGCATTCGTTGGTAGAAAATGCAAGAAATATTTCAAGAGAAAAGCAGGAAAACAGGGAAAATGATTGGTGGCGAAACGGGGTTCGCCGGGTTTGGTAATTATGTTATAAAATAATTTTATTAGCTTGCAAAGACAACCAAAATTTCCTTTTTAGCTTATTGAGTTACGTATTAAGAGGCCGTTAGTAGTAAGAGGCCACGTTTCAGTTCAATAGGTCATTGTTATAAACACACAATGATAGACTTTCGTCTTTAGACAATAGGGTACCTAATCCTATGTCTTAGGTATATTGTTTTCATTATCATACATACATACATCAACAGCCTATTAGTGGGCATCGCTGACTAAAGTCCTTTCTCACATGGAGAAGGTTTGAGCATTAATCACCAGGTTTACTCAAGATGAATTGGTGATTTTAAACTTATAATTAGAAAGTATAAGCCCAGGTTTCCTCACGATGTTTTCCTTCACTGTTTGTCAGTGGTGTCTGAATAATCTTAGAAACAAAACCGACGTCAAACATTGCTTGCATTGCGTTTCGTTGTGTAAGTGAGGTTTATCACCCCTTCCCAATACCCGATTTCCCAATAACCCTTAAATTCCTAACCATGAAAAGGCCTGCAACGCACTTGAAACACCTCTGGTATTTCGGGTGTCTATCTACGGGTGGCGGCGATTGCTTACAATCAGGTGACTGGTGGTGAATAAAAAAGTATATTCGTACTTGCCTTCATTAAATCGTAAGTAGTATGTGGTAATTTCGTTGGTGTTAGGTCGAAGGTCCCAAGGCAATACAATCCATCCTCCTTTGCTAAACATCGCTCATAGTCATCCAGATGAAATAGTTTCGGAAAACTCGATGTTTCTGCATCTAAAACAAGATTAAATATAAAACAAATGATTTGAACAACATTTTAAATACGATATCACGCATCTTAATTCCAGAAGGTAGATAAGTATTTTTAACGAAGCACTCACATTTCACTCGCCTGTTCTATTTTAAACCAAACTACTTGCGAATAGATACCTAATAAGATTTTTTTTTAATCAAATATTTCTTGCTGCTTTTCTCCAGCCCTGAAGCATTGCAGCAAGCAAGGTTAAAGCACAAAAGGGGATTTCATAGGTCTTCTAAATTTTCTCAGTACTTATAGGCATAGGTAAGTAAGTAGGTGTTTCATTGTGTGAGTGAGGTTACCGGAGGCGCAATTACCCCCTTTCCAAACTTTCCAATCCCAATTCCCCAACAACCCTTAAATTTCTAACCCCTAAAAGACCGGCAACGCACTTGTAACGCCTCTGGCGGTTCGGCTATCCATGGGCGGCGGTGATTGCTTACCATCAGGTGATCCCTAGGGTACCTAGGTACTAAACAGCGTAAAAGCTTTTTTTAACTTAATTTTTTGTTATGTTATTTAATGGTAAATGGTAATGTTACCTGTATATTCCCTCGCTGATCCAAATGTCACAAACAGCAGTAAGAACAGAGTTGTTAACGCCATCACTGTTTCAACACTTAATGAAGTACTTACATGCCTTATAATTATTACAGTTCGGTGGTAAAGTACGCATAATTTACAATATATTAAATTTTGGTTCGTGTTTTTGTACGATTCATTGATTTATAATTATAATGTATATTTATGTCGTTTGTTCCCGGTAAGTAAATGAGGTGGCCAAGGTTTGAGATTATTGAGCCTATTTATAATTAAACAAGCTGTTACCCGTGCAGAATTTGGCCTTTTCAATTAGTCTTTTCCGAAGAATGCTCTACGGCTGTAACAAATCTCATAAGACCTAAGTCTAATCCAGTACCTAAGTTATAGGTAATATTTATTGTGAAATTTAATTTTAGTTATTTCAAAAAAAATATCTTAGCTTACCACAGTTCAAACGGTCACATAATAGTTTCATAGCTTAGCTATTATATCTTTGCAGTAGCTACATAGCACATCTTTGGTGGAGCACCTTTAGACTCTAGCGCATAAATAAAGAGCACACGGACGAACAAAAGGCAGTTAAATAAAAAACAATGTTTAATGGCTGCAGGCTTTATTTCTATTTGCTTTTTTTTAAAACGTTGCCCCCACATTAGGATTTTCTCCTGTATCGTGGGTGCGTTTACAATTTCACATGCTCATGATACCCAGGCCTAGAAACAACAATTTGTGGATCACACAAAGAGTTGCTCCGCTACACGTTGCACGGCAGCCAGTTGCCCAGCCACCGCGCCAACCGTGCAGTATTTTACAAACCATACCACCATACATTTGTTGGGACCCATTGCGACATAATAAACTTGCTGGTAGTCGGCCACCACGCTGTAGTGTGTTGTGTTGACTTGAAAGGGTTCGGAATGTTTCTCGTCGTTTCGTGTACACCGAATAGTGTAACTTCAATCGTTGCTGAAAACGAGAATATGAATCGGACCTCGACAAACGCAGATGTCTTGAAGTAAACGAAGCAAAGTAATCTGCGAAAAAAGAGAACAAATAGGGATATATGCAACGTCACGCCTTTTATCCTCGAAGGTATAGGCAGCGGTGCACATTACGGCACGTAATGCCGATATACAATGTACACCCACTTCCGACATTACAATTTACACCCACTTTTCGCCATTTGTGTTATGCGTCCCATGTGGTAGTGGGCCTATTGCCATACACTGGGCTAAATTCCAGACTTCGTGCTACTACTGAGAAATTTTCGGAAAACCCAAAAAAAAAAACCAATAATACTTTGGCTGACCCGGGAATCAAACCCGAAACCCCTTGTCCGGCAGTCGCACTTACGATCACCCGGCCAACGAGGCAGTTAATTTGTAAAAAAAATGTTTGACTAAATAGGCAACTCAACAATAGTTTAACTTATTGGGATGCCTTAGTTTAAAGTACTGGTTAAAGCGACATTATAAGTAGATAGCAATTTAAAAGGATCCATCAGCCATTAGACTACAACAGATTGGGTCCAGTAAGTATCTAAAGCTGATGGAACGGCTGCCGGAACAGCGGACAACTACATAGCTTAGTATCGGTGGAAACGGTCACATAGTTTCACAGCTTAGCAATTACATCTTCGTAGCATAGCTACATAGCAAATCTCTGGTGGAAAAGCGCCTTGAAACCTACCACTGGACCTAGCAAAAAAAGTATTTGTATTTACCTCTCCCTCTCTCCTGCTCTGCTCTGGTTGTAAGCCAGTCCCCTCATGTCAGGGTGGCAGTTGTGTTCCAACCAAATAGCAGCATTTGTTCTAATTTTACAATCCAAGTTCACTTCGACGCACCTAAAACTAGCTATGTGACTTATCTCTATCTGGAAATAAAAAAGTTGTCTAAAATGTTGTACCTATTTCTTTTTAATAGTCTCTCTCAAGTCTCAATTGGGCCAGAATGCAACTACCAAAGTAACCAAAGGTTCAGTTTCCAGGGGCCTCAGTCTGCTATTACAATTGTGTCAGAATGGTCGATCATTGAGCAGTGCAAGAGGGACGGAGCTATGTAGGTTGTATAGCTCCTTCTGGTCGATATTGAATAAAGTAATTTATCTTAAGTAAGACAGGATTAAGGAGGAGGCTTTTGTTCAGCAGTGGACGTCTCTCGGCTGATGATGATGATGATGAAGATGGGGTTTTCTGCATGCCTAATAGGCGCGAATGAAGGTTCACTGTTGTATCACTGAACATTTTGAGAATGAAGGTTATCTAAAATTCCAACGTGGGAGAGTCATGCTTCGACACCTAATTGGTTGGCTCGACCGTTGTGATACCACGGCCTCACAGAAAACCGACGTGAAACAACGCTTGCGTTGTGTTTCATTGTGTGAGTGAGGTTTTTGGAAACCCAATTACTCACCTTGCCAATCCACCCAAACCCCAAATAACCCATAAATTCCTAACCCCTAAAAGACCAGCAACGCACTTGTAACGCCTCTGGTGTTCCGGATGTCCATGGGCGGCGATGATTGCTTACCATCAGGTGAACCGTCTGCTCGTTTACCGGCTTATAACATAAAAAAAAACTGAAATATACTTATAAGTAAAATACTCACGTGGAAAAATCCTTGCGCAAGATTACTGTTTGTGTTGAATTCCGAACTGTCTTTGTAAAGGACAGAGCCTCGAGCTCTCCTCGAACATTGGCCTATACCTTTTGGTAGTTTCGTAGTGCCTGCAATGAAAATAGCACTCTTTGAATTATTATTCTTTGTGAGAAAGAAAGATTCGCGAAATAGGAAACTCAAGAATTATTATGTTAGTTCTTTTCCTATCACGGGACCACAGGGTCTTGGACCTTTGGAAGGCGTACGAGGGGCTGAAGCCAACTCGCCGAGGCCCGTTGAATCATTTTAATCTAAATAAAAAGAAATTCTTGTTTGGGTGTCGTGTCTTTTTTGTGCAATTAAAAAAAATATATTATGAGCGGCGGACACCCGACGCGCCGTAGACTAAAAGTAGTGGCAAATTTACAAAACAGTATCGAAACGAGAGCGCGTTCGGCGCTCTGATTAGTTGGTTTATTCGATCCGGCCAATCAGAGCGCCGAACGCCAACTCGTACTAAGGCTAAAGATACACCAAAGGCTGGTTAGAACAATTCAACCTTTATTTAGGCACTTACCCTTAAACAAAATGAATTTGTATGGAGACAATCTACGCATAGCTAACTTGTATACGTCCTCATAATCTTCATAGGCTTTCCGAGAGATGACGTCATTAATCCAGGGTAGGTAGTCGTGGATGTTTAGGAACCTGGTCGGAGCTCCGCAACCGGGGCTTCGGAGGGCAAAACCAAGCTACAAGTTATAGAATAGAATAAGGGTCAGTGTCTACCCTTAGTACGAGTTTGATTTACTTTGAACGAAAACGAAACGAGAGCGCGTTCGTTGCTCTGATAGGTTGGTTCATTCGCGCCAGCCAATCAGAGCGCCGATCGCGCTCTCGTTTCGTTTTTGTTCAACGTAAAGCAAACTCGTACCGTACTAAGGGAACGATGCGACGTGACGCTGTGTGTTCACTTAAAAAAAAACGACATCAGAAACAACTCTATTTTCTAAACAACAAGAAACAAACTTCATGCGCGTCACAAATGCTTTCATAAGAGAATGCTTATCATCAGTGGGGCAGAGGTATTGAAAAAATGGTTTCACTAACAATACATTCGATTTTTAGTTTTAATTCTGCTTATACATATATGTATTTTTATCATGCGGAGTGCAGCACCGTTCTCCCGCCCGCATTTTCAGCAGCAGCATTCGATTTCGATCGTCGATTCGAGCTACGGGAGCCGCCGACTCAACACCGAAGGATGCTCCATGGCGGAGCGAAACATATGTCGAGTAGTATATTGCATGTTATGTGCGTGTTTTTATGTTGCACCTCTGCTGTATGAGCATTTAATTGCATTTAAGTGCTGCAAAAAATACATGTATAAGCGGAATTTAAACTAAAAATCGAATGTGTTGTTAGTGTAGCATGGATTTCTGCAAAGTAACGTCTGATTCTATTCTATATATACAATGGGCTCACCAGTTTCCAGAACCCCCAAGACTGCCTGGTGACCAGTGCGGTACCAGAGTCCCACACACAGGGCGTTGTAATGTTCTCTGACACAGCACACACTGGATTCACCGGGTTCGTCTTCCCATATGATAACTGTGGAGTAGATACATAAGTTTATGTTGTATGTCGTTTCTGACCGCGGTTTCGCACGCTTTAATAAAATTATGTATAGGTATATTTTTATAATAACTGTCGCGAGATATACTAAATTAATTAAAAATAGCGTGCGCAGACGCGGCGACATCTGCGCACGTTGCTCATAATGAAGAGTCCCTATGTGACTTGAAACTGGTAGAGCTTTTCTTCACTAATGTACATGAGTAAACCTTAGTTTTTAATTAATTATTGTATAGGTATGTTTGTTTTAAATAAAAAATAAATCGGATACCTGAGCTTTATAGTAAAACTCTTCACAATCTTGATCGTCGACAAATTTCATTTTGTATACCTCTTTCTGCATTTCCTTCGATGCTAAAAACAATAAATAATAACATTTCAAGTACCTATTATGGTAAGCGTCCACAGGCCCGCATCGTACGCATCGCACGCAACGGATTTTATTTTGTCTTGTATAGAAACTCATACAACTGCGTCCACTGATCCGCATCATCGGCAATGCCTACATGCGATGCGTACCGATGACGTCATACGGAATGCGTGCGATGCGTACGATGCGGGTCTGTGTACGCTTACCTTAAGCCTACGACGACTATTGTAGCGATACTAGCGATGCTATCGCGCATTACCTAATTAATAATATGAAAATTAAAAAACCCTAAAACAAGAAAGTCATCGTAAAATTGAAGCAGTCGGGACCCATTCTAAATATGAAGACTTAGTGAGGGCACACACGACTGGCTTTCTAGAATGGGTCCCGACTGCTTCAATTTTACGATGACTTTCTTGTTTTAGGGTTTTTTAATTTTCATATTATAAAGAAACGCAGTCGGGTTTTTTAGTTTTTTAAATTACCTTTTTTTATTTTATTTTCTTTTAGTTTTATTATTTTTGTATTTTGATATATCTAGTGTCACTTTCACAATCAATACGAATCAAATAACCCCGGAATAATATCAAGCGGAAATACATTCAGGCTAGAGAGTGAGAAATATTCGAATTTGGCGCCAAAAATCCGCCATTTTGTTTTTTTATTATTTTGATATATCCAGTGTCACTCTCACAGTAAATACGAATCTAACGACACCTCTCAAGTCAAAATCCATCAAGCCGTTTAGGGTAGAGAGTGAGAAATATTCGAATTTGGCGCCAAAAATCCGCCATTTTGTTTTTTTAAGCATTTTGATATATCCAGTGTCACTCTCACAGGAAAGACAAATCCAACGACACCTCTCAAGTCAAAATCCATCAAGCCGTTTAGGCTGAAGGGCGTGCCAAACAATTATACATACATACATACATACATACATACTCTCGAAAAACATAACCCTCCTTCTGGCGCAGTCGGGTAAAAACGGTACTAACATATTACGCAGGTCCTTTTATGTGCACGTCGCGACTGTATTGATGCAGACGCGTGGCAACATCGCTACAAAAAGTATTTATGAGCGAAAGGTCTTAGATGTAAAAATATTTTTTATGCTTTGATATTTGGCCAATCACTCTCTATACCCTTAGTAGGAGATTGAACGGTTTCGTTAAATTTTCTTCCAAGCTCCTACTGAGGGTACTTGTAAAATAGTACTGAACTCACTATTCGACTGGGACTGGAACATACTATTTATATTATTCAAGTCTAATCTTCGCTGCGGCGAGAAAAAGTGTCGGACCTTACTGTCTACAAAAGCACCCCTTTCCAACTCCAGATCCAAGCCGGGGCTGCGAAGATATATCTATTAACCTATAATTATGATAATGCCCGCAACCCCGGCAGGGCACCGACCCTAGTGGGCCCCGTCTGTGGTGTCCTGAACCTCTTTTCAGCGCACGTGAAATTACGCGCGTTGGCCTTGCTTGCCGTCCGAAGACCCAGAACTTTCGGTGGCCGGACTCCGGACATCGTCACGATACCTCAATTTTTTTAATAGCAAATAGAAAGTTTTTACTCACTATCTGTAAATTTTATTGCGTACATATCAGTGAAAAGTCCACCTCCTTTTACAGGCATGCAAATTGGTAACACCGGGGCTGTGGAAATAAACACAAATGTAAATAATATTTCTTACATAAAGACTCTATAATAAACAAGAACGTAACAGAAACCAAGCAGTATGCAGGGTTCCTAGTAGTAGTAGGCAGTAGAAGTAGCGACCTATCAAGTGGAAAAAGACTTGGATTTAGGAATTTATTCATTTTTACAAAGGAGTCAAAAAGATCATCCATTGAAAAGACTACTGCACCAGAACTTTTTATACCTTATGACCTGGAATTGAACGCAAAACAGGAAAACTTGACAAACAAGACAGACATCTTAATACAAGAAAACAAAGAAAAGGATAAATTTGAGTACAAAAGTCCTCGGGAAGGACAACTAGTTAAAGAGATTATGTACATATAAAACGTTTAAATGCACAAAAACACCTTTCCAGTCGTTAAACTGTGTTTCACTCCACCCGACCAAGTCCAAAAGTGCAATGGTAGCAAATGTCAGTCTCTCTTGGTACTGTGGATGCAGTATATAATCCATTACATCTACTGCATATTTCTGATTTTCCTTGCCCTTGCTACCCCAAAGAATTAGCTTCGTATTATTCCTGAAACCAAATATGAACTTTATTTAACAATCTTCCCAATATCTGATTCCCTAACAGCCCTTAAATTCCTAACCCCCAAAAGGCCGGTAATGCACTTGTAACGCCTCTGGTGTTTCGATTGTCCATGGGCGGCGGCGATTGCTTACCATCAGGTGATCCGTCTGCTCATTTGCCTCCTATTTCATAAAAAAGCTTTGGTTTTGACCAAGGAACCTAGCACTCCTCGAAGTTTACCTACCACAGAAGTTGTAAGACAGCTGCAATTCTCTGCTAATGGAAGGTGTTGGCAAGCTATAAGTTTCTTCTATTTAAATACCATCCCGTGTATGTCCCATGACACTTACTTGAGTTCTGTAGGCTCAATCCTCGCTATATCTTCAGCTGCTGCTATCGCAAACCCAGGGTGAATGAGAACAGCTCCAGTTATTGCAAAATGAACCCTGCCTGCTATGTCTGAAATATGTAATTAGTATGCATTGTAAACCTCAATAGCAATAGCAATTGCTAGTGCGTTGTCAATTATTTAATCTTTAGAGGGATCACGCCGGTTATCATCTGTGAGGTCATAGTATACTGGTATCACTCAGCTAGAGCCGACCGATCTATGCAAAAAATGGGTCTCTAACAGTGCCGGATAAAAGCGACACGGGCAGTAAGCAAATGTGAATAGGAAGGCCCTGGAGTTACATTGCCTATAAAAATTTTGGATGTAAATAAGCCAGAACGTTTACAAGAAGGCTTTTTGTGAAGGTTTTTAAAGTCGGTCTTTTGTTGATTTGGGCACAGGTGCGGGCCCCCCGTGCGCAGGGCCCGTAGCATTTACTGCTTCCTGCTATATGGCTAATATGGCACTGGTCTCTAATGATATAAGGATCTCCGGTTCCCACGATATCTACATGCAAGTGCTACTAACTACTAGGGAGTGGAATTCTTTGCCGGGGTCTGTGTTTCCTGATGGGTACCTATAACCTGGGTATCTTCAAAGCCCGAATGAATAGGTTGCTTATGGGCAGACGTGCTCCATCGTAGGCCGCATCATCACTTACCATCAGGCAAGATAGCGGCCAAACGGTAAAAAAGTGACAAATTACAGTATATCTAAGCAAACAGTTATGAGAGTAGAGTACTAACAAAAGCTATGTTGCACTAGACCAAGCCAGGGGAACCGCCCGATGTCCGACGCTGGGCCCTCAGGCATAGTCTGCTCAGCATCTGCAGAGCACCGCAGCCGCTCCCACATAACACCGGCACCGAGTTGAACTGAAAACAACATTATGTGATAACTCGAGAGTCTATAATGCCATTTTTTTAAGGGGGGAAAATCATCCAATCACTTCTCCCATCCTTGGCGAGACGAGAGAGATTGTCAGACTTTTACTGACTAAAAACCATCCCGTTCCTACTCCTGCTTTTCTAGCCGAAGCCCCGGTAAACCCGCTAGGTAGTCAGCAGCTCCGGATCAGGCATTAGCCCTTTAATTTTTGGGCCTACTAGTTCAAATTGAATAATTCTTTTTGTGTTGCATAGTCCATTTATTGAGAAAGGTTATAAGCCATATTATGTTCCGCTGCGATCAATAGGAGCGGAGCAGAGCGGGTGAATCCGCGCGGGAATAGCTAGTATAATATAAATTGACACTATTATCTATTTAGTTACTTACTTTTGATGGTAAATAATAATGTAATTAGAACGCACTGAAGATCTCCCATAATGAATCCTTATAAAGTACCTATAATTAATGATAACTACAGTCCGCGTCACTGCGCATTTTCAGGAACAGTTTCAACACAGTTTCAATCACAACTGAAACCGTTTCACTATGAATTAGATATTGAATGTTTACGAAACTTACTTTGTTTGTATTGAAACAGCACTGTTCCCACCATCGCACACATTTTCAAGTGTGTTATTTGTTTTGATGTTTTTATTTGTTGGCGTACATGCTGTACGACTTTGTTTTCATTTCCCAGTGGTCTACGTAGTAGTATTGTATTCAACAGGAAGAGATAGCTCTTCAGAACTTGTGTGAATATTGTGCTTTTTCGTGGGAAATAGGAAAAAAAGTTAAAACGAAAGTATGGTACTGGAACGGGGATCGTAATTGTATTGGCTAAATACGAGGGTTAGGTGCCAATACGTAGATGTTTTAGGTAATAATGTAAAATGTGCTTAACATAATAATGATTACCATTCATTATTTATCACGTCACTTAAATCCTACATAACTATCACAGATTTCGCTTTCTGCTTACCCCTAAATGTAAAGTTAGCGTGATGTGTTTACCTTGCCAGCATTAAAAACTAGTTAATCAAATCAGATGACAATTGACAAATGAAATTGACAATTTGACATTTGTATTTTCTATTGACGGTAATAGGCAACAAGATTTTGAAAATCACAATATTTACATAGAATACTGCGCAAATTTGAATAAAATTACTCACATTGTACATTTTTAATGTGATTTATCGTTGTTGTAGTGAATTTGTTTTGATAATAAAATATAACCTAGCAAATGCTGGTAGGATGCAGGTGGTAACTAAAGTACGTCTATTTCGGAGTCCGTACACAATATTCTTTATAACTGAGGACTTGAGTATCTTGCCTGATGAACAATACTACAAGTCTATTGGTGTAAAGATAGGCGACTGCTGTGAACTGGAAATAGACGGTGAAGATGAGGTTCAGAAGAAACTTAGAGTGAAAACGAATGCGTTATTTCTACAGCCTTTTGTAAAGGAGTGTGTGAACTCCGATGTATACAGATCCAATGTGGTGTCACACTTGAACCGTCTGGGCGGATACCCTGCGTGTGGAACAGTGTTTTTGAAATTAATTCTAGAACCTCCAGATACAGAAATCATTGATTATGCTTGGTAAGTGTTAAATATGTGTATTTAGACTGAAACATTATTATGTGTTGTGGTAGTCCGGAGGTTTAAAACCCGCTTCTCATGCATAAGGGTATTCAAACCTACCAACAGCAAAATACCAATGAGACGCTCTGAGTTATATGTACATTCTAAGATTATTTAGACACCTCTGACTAACGGTGAAGGAAAACATTGTGAGGAAACCTAGGCTTATAATTTTTGATTAAGTATAAGTTTGAAATCATCGCCAACCTATGTTTAGCGTGCATGGTGGTTAATGTTCAAACATTCTCTATGCGAGAATGTGCCATGCAAGCTTAGTCAAACATCTATACCTTTTCTAATGTGTGTAAAACTTCCAAGGACATTATACAGTAACATTTAACCTAATCATAGTGCCTATCACGCTCTTGTTTCGTTATATTACTTTAAACGTAAAGTAAAATCATATGTTTATTTAACATACAGGGTGTCCCTGAAGTCGACGTCCAACAGGCACCAGATGATCGGCAAGGTTCCAAATGTTATCAGAAAAATATAAAAAAAATTCTAAGTCCTACAGTTTTTAAATTACAGTGACTTATGTGTTATCCACGAAAAAGTACACCCTGTGCCAGTCTTTTGACTCTTGTTGCTACAAATCTTTATTTTTTCGTCTGTAGTATTCCTTACATTATCCTGAATAGTGCTCCAGTAATATGGAATCATAAATTCTTACCCAACTGCTTTAGATTAGAAAACATTGTTAGTTTTAGAGAAACCAAATACTCTGAATAAAATTTTCACCTTATTTTAAGTGACTGTACTGAATAAATTATGTATGGCGCTAGTAGTGGCAAATTTCACCAAAGTTGGCGCATTTAATAAGGATTCTAAAATGGTATAGCACTTTGCACATTATTTCTTAAATTCAACACAAAAAAAGATTTTTCAACGAAACTCGGTTTCGATGAATTTATTTGAACTTACTAATATTTCTTCTAGTGTACTCAAATCATACGTTATAACCTCGTATGCACTAGACAGTACTTTGCACGCTATTTGTTATCATCATGTTGAAAATCTGCGAGGGTGTCTTGTCAAACAACATTGTCTGTTTACCCATGATTTCGCTTGCAGCATTCGTCGGCAATATTATCGCTAGAAGAACTGGTGTTGTGCATCTCGAGCCATCGTACCCGGGCTTCGGCATTTTAGTTGAGCACTGGCCTTTTTGCGCCGTGTTGATTATTTCTTTTTAACCGACTTCAAAATTATTTTTTTCCTTTACCTGCAATTCCTTGTAACGGTGCAAATAACTCTTTCTCGAAAAACTAAAGAATATTTGATGCTTCATCCCGCATTTGATCACAAGGCATGAACACGTAACTTAATCGGAGGATTCACCCATTTCTTTTTTTTATGGGGATATGACGAGTAATTGTGCGTAAGGGCTCATGTACACCATACCACTACCGCGTCGATATGCTGTGTACATGAATCTGCCGCGTCCATTGCTTTTGATTTTACTACACATTTGATATTGTGTTTGATGCACTATGAACATCATATTGCAATCATTCAATATTATTTAGTGAAACATGATACAACGTCAGTTCCTCTAGTAAGTCTATTAATATTGCCAACGAACGCTGCAAGCGAAATCATGAGTAGACAGACAATGTTGTTTGACAAAAGATCCTCGCTGATTATCAACATGATGATAACAAATCGCGTGCAAAGTGTTGTCTAGTGTAACGAGGTTATAACGTATGATTTGAGTACACTAGAAGAATTTTTAGTACTTAAGTTCAAATAAATTTATCGAAACCGAGTTTCGTTGAAAAATCTTTTTTTGTGTTGAATTTAAAAAATAATGTGCAAAGTGCTATACCATTTTAGAATCCTTATTAAATGCGCCAACTTTGGTGAAATTTGCCACTACTAGCGCAATACATAATTTATTCAGTACAGTCACTTAAAGTAAGGTGAAAAATTTATTCAGAGTATTTGGTTCCTCTAAAACTAACAATGTTTTCCAATCTAAAGCAGTTGGCTAAGAATTTATGATTCCATATTACTGGAGCACTATTCAGGATAATGTAAGGAAGACTGCAGACGAAAAAATAAAGATTTGTAGCAACAAGAGTCAAAAGACTGGCACAGGGTGTACTTTTTCGTGGATAACACATAAGTCACTGTAATTTAAAAACTGTAGATTTTAGAATTTTTTTATATTTTTCTGATAACAGTTGGAACCTTGCTAATCATCTAGTGCCCGTTGGACGTCGATTTCAGGGACACCCTGTATAGCAGATACGATTCCCGCACAGAGCAATTATTTGTGTGTTCTACAAATTGTTGTTTCGGGTCTGGGTGTTATGTGTATGTGGACTTGTATGTAATATCCTAATGTGGTGAAATAAAACAACAATGTACCTTTTATATTTCAGGAATGAAAGAATTCTCCGACTTATTTGGACAAGAGTTGAGATCGAGAATGCTTTTTCATGGCTGTCAACATTGGGAGGTGCCTATTCTGCTCTCGGTGACTATTTTGATCATTGTGTAAGTATCTCTCAAATATCTGCATAATGTATAAAAATCAAGTTGTAAGTCTTGCTTAAACTCGAGAATGGCTGGACCGTTTCAGCTATTTATGTTCTTGAATTATTTGTAAAAGTCTAGGGACCTTTAAATGATGAGAACAAAATGTTTGGGCCGATATGATGTTAGCTAGGTCAGCTAGTTCAGGGATAACTTTACATAGGTAATTATATAATTGATAAATACTCTCAGCACAATTTCTTATTCAAAACTTTTAATCTTTCAGGCAGAGGAAGCAGGTAGAATATCACTCCGGCAATATAAGCTGTCCAGAATGCTCGGTGACGAAGGGTTAGCAGCCAGAAGTCGCCTTTATTCCGCACTGTCACAAGCCCAGAAAGGCAACCTACACATATCTAGGAACATAGTACGGAATGTTGCAGCGTTCGCAAGAGAAACACACGATAAACGTTTGATACGTATGTGCCAAGGTGTTTGGGCTAAACTCAAGTACTTAAGATCCTTGAAACATGAGTCCCAGGCCACAGAAGATAAAGAAGAGAAAGACTGCGATATAAAAAACGGGAAAGTGCAAAATGCTGTTACAAATTGAACCTTATAATAGATGCATAGTGGTGAAAACTCCTTGTCTCTCGCTCTATGCATAGTTTTAATTGTGGGTCTTGATTCTGTATCCCTGATCAGCAATATGTAAGTGCATTATTTTCTAGATCTAGTTGTCTATGCAATGCAATTGATTATATATTTTCCATTTAACTATTGTTATGTTGAATTTATACTGCCAATGATTTAGGTAATAGAAATAATGTCTTATTCCTATATGTGTTGGTTTCATTATTCAGTGACTATGTGCAATGTTAATAAAGTTTGTGCAATTGCAAGGTTCCAATGCTTTTATTTTTCATTTAACTAATATAGTTTTGTGTTGACTTAAAGATGACTTTAACATGATCAAATATGTCCAGATAATTCCTTTATATTTATGTCGAAAATTATTACTTGACCTATACTAATGGGTATGCATAAACTAGGTATTTATTATTAATATCAAGTTCTTCTCAGCATCCATCTCACTACATCTCCCCAAGATGTTGAAATAATTAAATAAAATCCTCTGTATTTGGTTAAACGATTCTGTACACATTTCTCAATTTCAAAATATTAGTGATTCCAAAAATCTAGTGCTGTTCGTTAGTCTTACTAAAACTCCAGAACAGCTGGACCGATTTGGTAAATTTTGGCCTTAAGTTGTTTGTGGGAAGTCCAGGGAAGGTTTAAAAAGTGAGAAAAATATGTTTAAGGCAGGTACCAAGTTTGCGGGCCAGCTAGTTTATAATAATAAGCAATGAAGGTCAAATTAATTATTTCTCTCCGTCTAAAACTATTTTGGATAATGTCCTCCACACTTTGGAAGTCAGATTTGCCCAATGAGCTTTATTACCTTTCTATAAAGTCGAAAATCCAATTAAAAAATGGACAGACTGTGACTGACAAAATCTGAGTGAAAGTGGGATCGGCAATCTGATTGCCGATACAATGGACGCAGTCTGAAAAATAATCCGTTTGATGCGATCCGTCCGATGCGGGCCTGTGGACCTTTAGAAGTCATTCAATAAATGTAATACAAGTAATGTCACGTTGTGATATTTATTATGTAACTTGGTAATCTATTTTAAAATAGAATTAGAAGTCAAGGTCCTAGAGTTCAGTTTTATTTGATTCATGTTATTGTGTTAAGTACTCACGCATAGTTACAAGTATGTACTCATTATTTTGTTCAATGCCATTTAAGTTCAACACAGTCAAAATGTTTTAATTTTATTTTAAAGTGAAGTAAATATAGCATTGTTTTCTTAGTGTAGTTATAATTATTAAGTCGTTATTGCGGTTTTTCCTTTGTTAATGTTGTTGGCACTGTAAATAAATTATATTTTTTAATATTACCTATGCATTTTTTTACATACTTAATTAATGATCGGTCAGTGATCCTGTTGCCTTTCTTTCTCTTTATTGTTGAAAATTCGTTAAGTTTTAATACATACAAAACTGTTTCCTTATAAAAATATGGACTTACAACAAATTATAATTATTCGAGTCTCTGGGAGTCGAACATGAGTCTAGTTGCGCAGCAGTCGCTCACACCGTCATTGAGTCATTGCGTCAACTCAACTATATTTGTCAAAACAGATTATTTTGAGGCCCTCCTCAAAACAAAAATCGATTGTACCCACAACCATCCAATGATTTTTCCTGCTTTGGGCGAGGCGAGAGGGAGTGTCAGACTCTTACTGACCACAAACCATCCTGAAAAATCACCCCGTTCCTATTCCTGTTTTTCGAGCCCGAGCTCCGGTAGTCGGCCAGACAGTCCACAGCTCCCGGGCATAGTCAAAACAGTTGAGTTTTGGTTTGCAGAAGTTTATATGTTTACGTGTAAATTTCTTTGTCACGAATATAAGACGTTTTCTTATCACATTAGTATAGTAAATAACGTCATAATATTTGTTGACAATTGTGATATCACATACATGTTTATTATGCTTGATAAACTATAGTAAGAAGTTAGGCACTAGTTAAAAAATATTAGAAAAGTCTTTAAAATTACCATGTGTACGAAATACTGGTGTATTTTTCTATATGCACATTATACGAAATAAAACAACAAAATGCATTTCAAACATTTATTTATGAAATAATGATATTCCGTTCGCGACTAAATTGTTGATGGTAAATTCATAACAAAAAGCCGTTTAAGAATGCAATATGGCAATATAAAAATAAAGAAATTCAAATTTCTGTCTACATAAAAATAGCAACATGGTTTTGGTAACATACTGAACACAATTGTAATAAAAAAAATGGTAAATATATAAATATTAATAAATTCCATCTCCATTTTGTATTTTTTATCTGTTAACATTATATTTTATCTATACTGAGTTACACTATTGGTATTGCCATAAGTGAAAAGAGTTGTGTGCTCTTTTATAAATAAAATCAGTCAATTTTTATGGCAAAAAATAGGCTTTTTGAATGATCTTATCTAAATATTAGAGATTCTTTTACATTCTAAGTGTAAATTATTTGAGACAAGCACCATTTATTATCTATTATTTATATAAATTACGTTACTTTTGTTAAGGCAACATTATACTATTTGTAGTTAAAAAATGGAGATGGATTATAATTCAGCTAATTCATTACATTGGTCTAAGGTAAAATAATGTTTTAATTGAGAATTAATATTAATATAGGCATGATTAATTCACTCTGCGATATAAAAACATGTATTGCTTCCGTAGAAAATGTCTAAACTACAGATAATATGTATCTTTAGTAAAAAATAGTCAATACTGTGAACATTACGTATATTAGAAATAGTTTCTGTATTATAGGAACATTTATTCCTCGAAATATTTTATTGCTAGTTACAAGTCATATACGTAATAGAGGGCAAGGTATAATTAGGAATATATGAAATAAATTGTGTGAAAGTGTGACAAAAGTGATCCAGGATTAGTCTAGATTAAGTTAGCTGCATTTAACTAAAAACGTAATATCCACAGGTAAGACCAAATCGAATATAAACTGGCAACCCTTATAATAACCTCAAAAAATACGACTGTTCAGTAACTTAGGTAGTAAGCATTTGTTATACTATTTCAAACACTAAGCATTAGAAGCAATCTATTCCAAGGTAATAAATTGCGGCAGAATGGACTTCATTCAAGTTGGACCCGCAGTGAACCAGAATAGCTTCTTTTCATCCTGCAATAGGGAAGACGAGATTTTTTTAAATGCCCGTCTTGTGGATTACAAACAAACATTAGACACGTATTTTTTGAGGATAAGTTGATTATAGTATAGATTTATTTAGAGTTTATATATTATACAGATTATATGACAGATTCTAGATGTCGTTGTCGAGTATATCGCGTGACGTTACTACTAGTACGTTTTGTACTTAAGAATGATGTAGCTAGCTCACACACCTTAACTTTGATTCGATTAATCTATGGATTGTTTTATACAACAAATTAAAATAAAATACGTGACTAATATTTTTAATGACCTTACTAACGGACTAAATAGATTTTAAAGTTCAAATCCTATCATCATCCCTATTAAGACAATAAGGGTTGCCAGTTTCGTCGACACATCTACCTATAGTTGGACGTATTCTGCCACCGTTAGTGGTCTATTCTTTGGAACAGAAGGGGCAAGCGAGCGTACCCATTGGGTCCCAGGCTGGCAACACTTTCGGCTCTTGTTTAAATACTTGCAACACTTCGTCCGGCACATATTTCTTGTCGACAACCACCTGTGGAGTATAATACAAAATTATTTTAGTAAAATTGGTAGGAGTAGGTGCCACGATATACCGTGAAGTAGGGGGAAAGATACAGGAACGGGGTGAATAATAAATATTGGGAAAATGTCCTAACATCTATTCCCTCCATTTCTGTATCTATTCACCCCATTTAACCGTAAAATAATTTACTTTAATAAAATAATTAATCGACTAAGTCCTGTGTACTGGTGTAGTGTGGCATTAGTACTTTTTGAAATGTCTAATTTTAAATAATATTATAGTATTTATGGTTAACATACCTCGAAGACAAACTCCCTGAACCAGGGCGCGGTGAGCAGCAAGTACCCCTTGTCGTACTCCTTGTCGCTGTACGAGTTCTCCACGCGGAACTTCAGCGGGTTGCCTTTCTCCTGTTCAACATATAGCCAAGGTAAATAAGTACCTGTTACATGTACATAAGGATTGTAATAGTTCGGTATGTGGGATTGATAATATGAACTAAAATGGTTAAACATGTGACAGGTGATCGATTTTGAAAAATGAAAGAGTATTTTACGGCCAATTACAATAACCTATCTATCTGTACATTTACCTACTAGAGATAGAATTTTGACATAAGCTATGGAGCTTAAAGATAGAGATAGAATTTTGACACATTTTGTCCATACAAAATGTGTCAAAATTCTATCTCTTAATTGACTTTCAAAGTTTCTGAGATAAGAGGAAGGCGGGAGTAACAATTAAATATTGAATGTTTTTACATCTCAAAAAAAGGGATACAAGTAACCAGGCCTATCGTTGCTCCTATTACATCATAAGTATTATAAAGTTGATTAAACTAACGATCTAAATAATGTTAAAATGAAAATTGGTCTATGTTTGTTACTCAATCACGCCAAAACGACTGATGAAATTTAGATCAGGGGTAGAATACAGTATGTTTTTATCCCACGGAAAGCGAGCGAAGTCGCTGGCAGAAGTAAGTAACTATTATAAAAATTACATACCATTTTATGAGAGGCATTTTTATGAGCTTACGATGTCTTGATCGAAAGTTAGTTAGCAATGAATGGTCTAATGATAAATGATATTTATTTTGCAAATAGGTAACAATGTAACTCTTTTACACGTCAACGTCTGTAACTCACATCAGTGCCGACGGCGGTGAAGACCATGGCGTGTGTCATCCAGGAGTCGCCGTACATGAGCCGGTCCGCCTTGTTCATGCCGATCTGCACCTCCGTGTTGAATACCAGGCGGTAGTCCTGACTGTGGGGGGGGGGGGAAGATTCATTATTATGCTGTTATGTTCTAAAATTATTATTAAAATTTATATTTGGGTCTATAATGTTATACTATTTGAAGTTTTCACCTCCTATTACATGGGACTTATAACACAAATGATGCAAAGTGGGTGTACATTGTTTAGCGGCATTGCGTGTCGTAATGAGCACCTTACCCCTTCGGGGATAAAAGGCGTGACGTTGCGTGTATTTGAAGTTTCTATTTGAAGTATTACCTAAGTGAATTGATGTAATTTTTTTGACATAACGATGATATTTCAAAAAAAATCCTCCATTATTTAACCAGAGTTAAACAGTACCTCTACCATGAGTTTGAAGCAATAGTATTTGTCGATAGTCGCTAGCGACGACATACATTTTTGTATGGCAAATTTTAGTTGCACAGTTGACCGGTAGAGGCAGTGTAAAATTAGATAAATATAAGAAGATTAGAAAAAATACAAATGAAAATACTCACGCATCCAAATCTTCGAATCCGTTCTTCCGTTCAAATCTCTTGGAGACCTCGCAGCCGAACCAGACTGCTTCTCCTCCAGCGATGCTGTCCTTCACGGCACTATAATATGAGGTAAAACAAAGATAAACATTTATTATAGAGTATTTAGGTCTATACCTAAATACTCTTTAATAAATGTTTATCTTTACAGCCCTATGGCGGCAAACGAATATCCGAATCACCTGATGGTAAGTAATCAGCGCTGCTCATGGCCATCCGAAACACCAGAGAAGTTACGAGTTTGTTGTCGGCCTTATGGAATTTGAAAAGAAAGGGGGACAATTCCCCCTATCTTTTCAATTTCTCCGGTCTCCAGTAACCTCACTCACACGGCGAAACACAACGAAAACTTTGTCTCACTTGGCTTTCTGTCTGGCCGTGGTATCACTAAAGTCGAATCGACCCATTCGTGCCGGGAGCATGGCTCTCCCAAACTTATTATATTTTTATTTTTATACTACGTACCGCCTCAAAACATTTTTTTCTCATCTTTTAAACCTTTCCTAGACTCTCGCATACATTCATGACCAAAATTTCCGAAATCGGTTCAGTCGTTCTAGAGTTTTAACGAGACTAACGAACAGCAATTGATTTTATACTGACTTTACGTACATAACTTGACTTTATGACTTTACAATATAAAGTCAATTTCGCATTTTTTGCAGATGTGCCAATATATTACTAGGTGAGCGATATAGAGATTTATCTTCAAAGAAATAAGGGTCCTTTTTGCAGATGTGCCAATATATTACTAGGTGAGCGATATAGAGATTTATCTTCAAAGAAATAAGGGTCCTTTTTGCAGATGTGCCAATATATTACTAGGTGAGCGATATAGAGATTTATCTTCAAAGAAATAAGGGTCCTTTTTGCAGATGTGCCAATATATTACTAGGTGAGCGATATAGAGATTTATCTTCAAAGAAATAAGGGTCCTTTTTGCAGATGTGCCAATATATTACTAGGTGAGCGATATAGAGATTTATCTTCAAAGAAATGAGGGTCCTTTTTGCAGATGTGCCAATATATTACTAGGTGAGCGATATAGAGATTTATCTTCAAAGAAATAAGGGTCCTTTTTGCAGATGTGCCAATATATTACTAGGTGAGCGATATAGAGATTTATCTTCAAAGAAATAAGGGTCCTTTTTGCAGATGTGCCAATATATTACTAGGTGAGCGATATAGAGATTTATCTTCAAAGAAATGAGGGTCCTTACGTCATAAGTGTCTCGATGGGCTGGTTGTTGTAAGCGGTCTGCCGGCCGCCGACGACGTTGCCGAGGCAGTGCAGCGTGTACAGCTGCCCGAACGGGTTCGACTGTCGAGGGTCCGACACTAGGCATACCTGTAATGTGTAATAATGTAGAGGGATTTTTATCTAGCAGAGATCTTTTATTTTTTTTATAGAAACCAATACTTTCGAAGATATGTCGATTTGGAATGTCGTGTAGCGTCGCTTTTATTATTTTCTTACCGAAACAAATAATTTCAAAGATATATATCGCGATTTGGAATGTCGCGTGATGTCAGTTCTAGGTACATTTTCTACGTAGAAATGACGTATTTGCTTCCACTACTAAACTTTGATTCGTTTTATCTAAGTATCTGACATTTTCATACCCCGTCTGCACTGCATCCCAATTATTTATTTATTTATTTAGTGTCACCAACATAAATACAGTAATATTGCACAATGAAAATAACAGTAATATACAAAATACCTTAGGCTAATCTGTATTTACAATTATGGGTAACCATGCATGCATATAATTTTAAGTTTACAATAATACTAAAAACCAAATAATCAAAATAAAGTGCAAGTCTAAAAAGAATTAAAACTAAAAATGTTCTCAGCAAACAATGAAAAAAAAAAAAACACATAATGAAATTCCTAATTTCAAGCTAAACTACATCAGTCTCTCTGATAATTCTGAGGAACTTAGGGAGGCGCTGGAAGTGAATGTCGAGTTCTGGCAATGTATTTGTCAGGTCATTGTATTGCTACACTCCTCACCTTATTGTTGACATCGAAGAGTGGGCGGACATGTTTCTCGTAGAACTCCTGCGGCGTCAGCATGCCGAAGCTGTTGTACGCCTTCTCCTTGTTGTAGTACTCGTAGTTGAACTTTTCTGGTGGGGTACCTGTGGGGATATATTTATTTAGTAGAAAAACATGTAATAATTTTACAGCTTAAGCCAATATTCTATTGGGATGGATAGAGTTGATATAGGCACTGTTATAGTGTTAGTTGAGATGTTTTATTATTGGCGGAAAGTTGATGTTAGATGTTAGCACTTCTGGAGCCTTAGTATGACTTTGCTTTCCATTTAATGAGATCGAAACGAGAACGCGTTCATCGCTCTGATTGGTTGATTTTGTCAAGCCGTTAAACGTGAAGTAAACTCGTACTAAGGTGCCTGCGTACTACCTAGCGGGCTTACCAGGGCTCCGTCTCGAAAAGCAGGTGTAGGAACGGGGTGTTTTTTAGTCTATAAGAGTCTGTCACTCTCTCTCTCGCCTCGCCTAAGACGGGAGAAGTCATTGGATGATTTTCCCCACCAAAAAAAACTATGTTTAAATAGCAGGATGTAGGTGCTCATACCTAACAATTAGAAAGTAAATTTAAAAAGAAACCCGGTAACCCTATTGCTAGGTCTATCTTTTCTTCTTTAGATAGCTTCAAAAAAAGCTAAGCACCTCCTTTTTTTCTCCAGATAGCTATTAAAAAAAACCTAACCACCTCTTAGACGTATCCCACCATCGTAAAAAGGACTCATCTCCAGATAGCTAAATAATAAAAGCCAACCGCCTCTTGGACGTACCCCACCGTTACAAAAAGGACTCAATGCTTAGTATGTACATAAAAAAACTAAACAGAACAATGTATTACCCAAGCAAGTAGCGACGATGTTGTAGATGACCGCCATCTGCTGCTGTATGGTGCACTGTATGTCCTCGTCGGTCGCGTTCGCCGCCACCTTGTCGCGCAGCTCAGTGCATATTACATTAAAAAACTAAACAGAACAATGTATTACCCAAGCAAGTAGCGACGATGTTGTAGATGACCGCCATCTGCTGCTGTATGGTGCACTGGATGTCCTCGTCCGATGCGTTCGCCGCCACCTTGTCGCGCAGCTCAGTGCATATTACATTAAAAAACTAAACAGAACAATGTATTACCCAAGCAAGTAGCGACGATGTTGTAGATGACCGCCATCTGCTGCTGTATGGTGCACTGGATGTCCTCGTCGGTCGCGTTCGCTGCCACCTTGTCGCGCAGCTCAGTGCATATTACATTAAAAAACTAAACAGAACAATGTATTACCCAAGCAAGTAGCGACGATGTTGTAGATGACCGCCATCTGCTGCTGTATGGTGCACTGGATGTCCTCGTCCGATGCGTTCGCTGCCACCTTGTCGCGCAGCTCCTTGGCATACTCGCGGAGCTGGAACCATTTGTAATTAAATGTTATAATAACCATTAGAATGAATGTGCGAAATTAATGTGAAACATCCTCCAAACTCTTTGAATGCGATGTCCATGGGTGGAGCCGATTGCTTACCATCAGGAGATGGGTCTGCTGGTTTGCCATCTTTATAAAAATCTTATGGAAATTTCCATTATTAGCAGTGGACAAATGTCCGATTTCATTTTAAAAGTATTTTAACAAATGTTGTTGCCCTTACAGGGTCCATAATGTATCTTAGCTTTAAGCCTACTTAAATAAATGAATTAAATTGGACACAAATGGTCAGATAGTCATGGAGAGACTGCTCGCCTCTATGAGCCCCTGGCGAGGCTTGAAACTAGTCGAGTAACAATCTAACATATTATTAATTAATTACCTTAGTCTTGATAAGAGCGTTCATATGCAAACTGCGACGGGAGCTGAACGACTCGGCGAAGCACTTCTTCGGGATGACGCCGTACTTGTTCACCAAGTTCACTATCATGTCCCACTGGCCGCCATCGTTGATTGGGTCCTGCAAACCAACACTTAATTTTAGATTGTAAAGTCGAGCAAAGTATGATTTGATTGTTCGAAATTTTCAGGTAAGGATTCTTGCAGGATCAAGGAAGTCTGGTATGAGAGTTATCCTTGTTGGAGTAACAAAATCAATCTAACTTTGTTCCTTACGCCAACACACTGAAGATGTTTGCATCTCGCTACACATTCGACTCTGCTTAGGGATGCCTTGAGAAAACACACACATCCCAAAGTCTAATAATACATACATGTTTGATAAATTATTAGTTTTATTTTATCAACTTAAACCTAACATACCTACCATTAGAGGTGCTAGTACAGCTCAAGGTCTATTGACTAATATCATACCTAGTTACATTAGTCAGACAATTTGTACCTCACTGGCGGATTTTATGCCTCACTGACGTGATCTCCTGGTTGACCGCGAAATCGCAAATCCTTAAAGCCTCGTCTCCACTAGGAACATTTGTCGAGCGACATTTTTTTTTTACATTTTATGGGTCGACGTTTGACCGCTATCTCACCTGATGGTAAGTGATGATGCGGCCTACGATGGAGCACGTCTGCCCATAAGCAACCTATTCACTCGGGCCTTGAAGACACCCAGGTTATACCCATCAGGAAACACAGACTCCGGCAAGGAGTTCCACTCCCTAGCAGTTCGCACAAGGAAGCTTGAAGCGAAGCGCTTCGTGCGAGTGGGTGGGATATCTACCATGAAGCGGTGACGCCTCGCCGATTGTCTTGTGGTTCGATGATGAAAAGGACTAGGGGGAATCAAGTTGTGCAATTCCCCCGCACACTCTCCGAAATGTATCCGGTAAAAAACGGAAAGGCTTGCGACCTTGCGCCTGTGTTAAAGGCTTTGAAGCCGTGCCTCCTCAAGCGCATCATCATTGATGAGCTTCTTGGCACGCCTTTCAATGTGTCCCCGACGACATCGTCGCATCGACAAATGTTCCTTGGGGACGAGGCTTAAGCCTGATTGGTCAGTTGCCGTAACAATGGCAACATTGAATAAAGGTAACTGACGGTTGGGTGCCTGACCATAGCAACGTGTGTAGCATTGTCAGGGTAGTTGCTGCGTTCGACGCGTACGACACACATGGACATGTATTTTTTTTTGATGGGGGAAAATTATTCAGTTACTTCTCTCGCCCTGGGCGAGGCGAGAAGGAATGTCAGTCCCGTTCCTACTCCTGATTTTCAAGCCGGAGCCCCGGCAAACCCGCTAGGTAGTCCGCAGCTCCGGATCAGGCATCAGTTCTACTGGGCCCCATCTGTGGTGGTCTGATAGCTATTCGAGCGCGGAACGCGACGCGCCGATGGACATGTATTAAGGGCTTAAATAATTACCTAACAATACTGCATTATACATTTATTTACAAAGTGTAACAGTTACACAATACATGCAATGATAGCTGTTATCAGCATAAATAACTGCAGCGATACGCTTCGGTACATATTAAGTAATTGTTTGTGATAAATACGATAGTACTATCATGGAATATAATTGTGGTTTGTTATGTTGGTATTTATAGGAGACCTCTTTTTGAAAGGAAGCGGTTTTGGATAGGTCATTGGCCTTTGATATACGTTGTATTGAAAAAAACCGCAATGATGTAGGTATTGTAGGTAGCAGGTACATACTTATAATGAAGCTACGACTAGTATTTTGTTCGTGTAGATGTAAGAAACAATATCTTTAGTACGAGTTTGACCACGTACGGCGCTCTGATTGGCCAGCTCGAATGAACAAACTAATCAGAGCGCCGGACGCGCTCTGGTTTCGAAAAACAAACTCATACTAAGGCTAGATAAGGATTGTGTAGTTTCCTCAGTCAAAAACAAATTATTTCGTCTTTTCAATACAAGAA
Organism: Spodoptera frugiperda; assembly: GCF_023101765.2. Taxonomy (NCBI): domain Eukaryota; kingdom Metazoa; phylum Arthropoda; class Insecta; order Lepidoptera; family Noctuidae; genus Spodoptera; species Spodoptera frugiperda. Next base: position 6,773,338 of record NC_064222.1, read on the forward strand.
AATATTCCAAAATAATCACACTTTCATTCATAGATTTGGTGATCTACTTAATTTCGATCTCGTTAAACGTAAAGCTAACTCGTACTAAGGGTACTGGAAGCAGGTCGCAAGTTTTTTTTGAGAGGCCTAGCTATGTTCGACAGTGGATGTCTTGTGGCTGATATGAAGCAGTTCAAGTAATTCTACAATAGTTTTGTACCTTCAAGAGGAAGTTCACGAGTCGACCTTCGAGTTGCTCTCCCTGCCTGGCGGTGGCCACGATGTTGTTCAGCCAGTAGTGGGCGCGCTCGATCTTATCCCAGAAGAACAGGTAGCTGCAGATCAGATATAATAGTAAATTAATAATGGCTAAAGGTATTAGGTCTAAAGGCAAACGTAGTGTAGGCCTCCTTTAGCTAGGTGGAGTGACAGTAGTTGAGCACTGGCCATATTTGAGCATTGTTGATTATTTATTTACTTTTGAAATTATTCTCTTGCTTTTTTGCCTGCAATATTTTATAACGGTGCAAATAAACAGTTTTTTTTCCTTTCTTTCCACTGTATGTATAAATGGGATCGCATTATTCATAGAATATGAACCGCCAGTATTCATCACACATCACGAGTGATTGATTACATATAAAATATTGTTAATCAAACTACAAATACCTGACAATATTTTCCTGAACTCAGTACCAACATACAAAGACACACTTTCATAAAATTTCGCGTTAATAGCAGCAGGATAACGATACCGATGACTGTTGTGATTACAACGAAAAGTAGACATAATACCGATAGCAAATCATCAATACAAACGATGCGACGTCGCCGTCGCCGCGTTTCCATGCATTGTCTGCACAAAGTACCTACTATCGCCTGTTTTCTGCGAACTAGGTAAATAATATGATGCAATTGTATCATATAATGTTACTATTGATTGTAATTTAAGTCTTTGACTGCTCCGGAGCTGCGAACTACCTAGCGGGTTTACCGGAGTCTGACACTCCCTCTCGCTTTGCCCAAGGCAGGAGAAGTCACTGGATGATTTTCCCCCCTCAAAAAAAAGTCTTTAACTGCCAATAGAAAACTGTTGAAGGCAAATCCTCCGCTAACGTCGGTCACCGGTGACCACCACGGCGTTCAATGTGTTAAGTTTACTTTCTGTTTGTTATTTAAGGTTTGTAGTAGCGGCTACACACCTTAAGATTTAACTATGCAATTTTAACTGTACCTTTATTATGAGTTTGCTTTATGACTAAAGTAGGAAGAGAGCGCGATCGGCGCTTTGCGCTCTCGTTTCGATTACTTTAAACGCAAAACAAACTCGTACTGAGGGTACTGTACAGTTCGACTGTACTGGTAATTCGGAAGGTGTGTAGGCTGTATGCACTTACGATTTAACTGTGTAGTTTTTAACTGTAGGTACAGTTAAATATCGTAAGGTGCGTAGAGCAGACAGTTGAACTGTAAAGTTTTACCTCACGAAACCAGAATAGAGAAAACTGAAGGTACAGCTAAACCCGCACAGTTACATTGTAAGGGGTATAGACTGTATGGACCTAGGATTTAACTGAACAGTCCGACTGTACAGTCAAAAGTTTACATTATAATTATGTATGTACCACCATATAATCTATTTAGCTAAAAATTAAATAGGTCTACACTTTGGAACGAGCAAATAGCTTCACTAGAGAACTAACCGACGGATAGACGTTATTAATATTATTATATTTGCTTTGACGTTCAAAAGTGCCTTCTTGGTCTATTTGAAATTTGAAATAAATAATTTTGACTTTGACTTACCTCTGCGAGAATTCAAACTCCTCAATGCCATACTTCTTCATGAAGGGCAGACGCATCACATTGAGGGCAGCAAACAGCCAGCAACGGCCAGAGTTCTCTTGATTCGTCACCGGCTTGGCTTCAGAGTCAATCTGTTGAAGAAAAAAATACTTTATACATAAGAAATTTAAGTAGACAATTGATTGAAAAACTACAAATAAAGTGAGAAGAAAGATTTTTCTTTGCTGAACATATTTTGACGAGTAATGCCCGAATACTCAAACGCTACTCAATTTTAAGACGCTCTCAAATGTAGTTCTGTCACTATAATTTTTTTATAAAATGACAGAGATAGCACGATATTTAAGTACAACTTAAAATTGAGTAGCGTTTGAGTATTCGGGCGTAAGACATTTGAACATTTCCATAAAATTAGTACTGTATTTTAATCAAGATTCAACTATGTATTACTAGTAAAAACTAGTTCTATAGTACCTATAATATATTGCAAACCAGTTTAGAATAACAACTAAGATTGGAACAGGAAAATGTGTATATAAAACAAGAGAACAAACAAACATGTTTGTTTTTTCAAACTAATTGTTGAAAAAAAATTGTGTATTTACATAGATTTATTGTGCATACTAATTTTTGCTAACAAATTTAAGGAAAATCCGCTATGTGCACTGGTAATAATATCAATACTCATTCCTCTTTAATATGAGTAAAAGCCTCTACCTAATCTTCTCTTCTACATATATAAAAATCAATTGTTTTTCGTTAGTCTCGCTAAAACTCGAGAACGTTTGGACCGATTTGTTAAATTTTGGTCTTGCTTATTTGTTGTCCAGCGAAGGTTTAAAAGGTAAGAAAATAATGTTTGAGGCGGTACGAAGTTTGCCGGGTCAGCTAGTTATTAAATATTTTATAGTTTATTTCAATTTTGGGTTGAATTTCAACCTGGGTGTCTTCAAAGCCCGAGTGAATAGGTTGCTTATGGGCAGACGTGCTCCACCGTAGGCCGCATCATCACTTACCATCAGGCGAGATAGCGGCCAAACGTCGGCCCATTCAATATAAAAAAAAAAAAAAAAAGTGGAGGATAGTCAAAATAATCCTTTACATGATCCATACCAGTTCTTTATTATTTTAATTTTTTTATTAGTATTAATACTAGTACAGCATGGAACCTTTTATGCAAAAGTCTTTAGTTTTTTTTTCACTTCTTCTGCTATATTCATCTCTAGGGCTGAAACTACATAACATCGTCACGCCTTCTATCCCGATGTTGTAGGCAGTGGTGCACATTATGGCACTGTACAACGCACACATAATACAATTTATGCTGTAAGTCCCATGTATTATGGGTTAGCCTATTGCCGTAAACCGGGCACATTTCCAGACTCCGTGTTACTACTGAGATTATTTTCAAAAAACCCAACAATACTTTGCTCGAACTGGGAATTCCCGAGACCCTTTGCCCGGTAGTCACACTCGACCACCCAGCCAACGAGGCACTCGGCAAACTACAGAACACAACCTACTATAGATCATTACATACTGCTTTAGCTTCCGTCTCTTTCACTCGTTTGGTCCTACGAGCACTCCGGCTCCTCTTACGACGAGCACTCCGGCTCCGCCTCCTCCGAGCACTCCGGCTCCTTTTACGACGAGCGCTCCGTCTAACGTTACTGCGCACTTGGCTTACATCCTGGATCTGTCCAATCATGAGTCTATGTAACCACTAACGACTAGCATCTCTTTTTATAATAACCTTTCATAATACTACTTTCATTCTTCTACTTTGTACGCTTACTTATAAAATGAAAAAAAAAGCAAATAGGGGAAGGATTGAAACATAAAGGAATATAGTATCCAATTAAACTAGTAAAACAGTTTCCTACATAGAAAATAATTGACTTATGATCTACGGTGACATCTTACCAGAAGGCAGTTCATACATTTACATTGCTACGGACGGACGGGAGTACCAAAAAATAAGACTAATGTACAAATACTCAAACACCACTCAATTTTAAGTCCCTCTCTCAAATAGTTCTGTCTCTATAAATTCTTTGTAAATGACAGAGATAGCACGATATTTAAGTACAACTTAAAATTGAGTAGCGTTTCAGTATTCCATGGTAAGTATTGTTTACTCACTTTGATGTTATAGACATGTAAGGTGGTTTCAGTCTTCTTTCTGCTGATTGCAACCTCGAACGGATCAAACCTCGTGCATACATTCTGTGCAAGTTCATTCTTAGGGTCCGAGTAGAAGTCGTTACGGAACTTTGATAAGATATCTAGGCTCAACGGAACTGAAAGAAAAGGATTATCTTAATTAATACAGGCATATAAGAAAATACACAAAAAAATATACTTGGGAACAAAGAAACTGAGGCACTAGCGCTTTTTTTCATTATAAAGAATGTTATATAACTTTAAAATTAAAAAGTGATGTGTTTTACAACAAAATACTTTCATTTTAAAGCTAATTAAATTGCTTTGGGTATGATATACATACATTACTAATTGATAAAATATTTGTATCCGAAAATATTTATCAAGAAATGAAAAAGAAACAAATGCTGGGTGGCTTCGTTACATTGCTCCCAAGTGTATATTTCATTAGTTTTAGCGCTGGAATCTTATATAAGATAACAATACTGTCATATGTTAAGCACAATTGTTTTTAAGAATATTATAAGATTTTACTAAGAATACAGATTTAATTTTATGTGACTTTGTTAACATTAGGTAGTATTTACTGTCATTTTGAAGCAAATACAATGAAGAGATAATTTTAATAAATAAAAGAGATAATTATTGTTTGTTAACTTATGTTTAGTACATGTCACCAGTAAAGAAAGACCACCTAACACAAGAGTATCCTTGCTTAAAAGGCTTTGTTTGTATAATTTTTTTTTATGTAGATAATAAGTTGATGAAATATTTATTTTTAGGTGATTTTACATTTGTTTTATGTAAGTTTCCATTCATAATATTAATGATTTGAAAACTGATGAATAGTGGCTCTATGCTTAGGTATTTCAATTGAATTATTTGGACAGGAGAACCCTTTATATTTTTCTCTTGTATTTAAGGGCATTTTCCCACTTAAGTCTAAATTTCCTGCCTTTACTAACTAGCATTAATTTACATAAAATTCAGGATACAAAACAATTGGATTTGGTTTTAGAAACTCCTAAATGTTAATAAAATTATTGAAAATCTTACATTTATGGTCTATTTGTGTGCTGTATCTTAAAAACTTAATTATTACTCCATTATGTACTGGTAACTTGATTATATTATTCATTTCATGGTGATAGGAGTATTTGTAAATATTTCAAAAATATTAAAATAGCAAAAATTTGGCAAATCAGGATGACATGGTTTTTCTATTTGATATACAAACTCTGTTGTGGTAAATTAAAAGTAAAAGTGACAGTTGGTTTTACTTTTTTAATTGATTTGTTGTGTAATGAGGTTCGATATCTAAACATTAAAATTCTGTTCAGTCAAATTGGATAATATAATCAATATAGTTTAGTTTTATTTCTGTTTACCTATGTGGCATTGTATTCGTATTAAAAAATGACACAGCTATAAACTCGTCAGCAAAATCCCCAGAGTAACAAAGTAAACACACCAAAGCTAAAGTACAAACACTAAACAAAAGAAAAAAAAAGATGAAGTTGCTACTCAAAATAAGCGTTTGTTATTTCGTGCATATAACGTAGGTTATGTTTGATTTTTAGAGTTAAAAACGGAATTAATTTAGTCTCTGTACCTGTCGACATAGCTGCGGTAGGCTTCCGTAACAAATTAACCGACCGACTCTTCAATATGACTGCGGCAAATGATTTTACAAGCATTTATTTTGAAATGAAATAAAAGATGACAAGGTATTTCCATTTTCCCAAAGCCGGGTGGCAATAGAAACGTAAACATTATAATCTTTATTTTCTCAGCGATAAGGGTCATGAAAGTAGCTGCGTTCCTATTGGTTGTTAGACGGAATAAGCACATATTGTCTTCTCGCTTTAACTCATTCATTAACCTGTTCCCAAGTGGTTCAAAAGTTCATTCTTCAGGCTATTGACCCCATGCGCAGCTGATTTGAGTCTTTATTCTTCGAAATAAAATTAGTTAACTACACATTTAATTAATGATATTATTTTATTAGCTAAAAGTAATTGTTAATTTTAAACGATACAGTAATTTTTAACACAAAAAAATAATATTACAGTTTTTCCGAATGTCAATATTATACAACTGGCAACATTCACAATTACGCGCGAAATTTAAAATTTATTTTAGCTGTGGTATTTTATCGAGCGAATAAAACATGATATTTTTTATTATACAGTAAATGAAAACTACTAAATGCAACAAATAAACTATAATTTAACGATTTCCATAAATATTTACACATATCTGAGTAAAATTAGGAAGTTATACGACGTATTTCGTAAAATCAATAATTTGAACAACGTAAGGTTTACATTAGAGACACTTGCGCCAAAACGTTAATCTGTCAGTTTTCTTCCGTGCATTATTTATTCGTTGATAGAATCTTCTTGAAAAAAAGTGCCTAATATATTCAGTAGTGGTTTTTAAAAATGTCGTTAAAGGCGTATGAAGATGCGTGTACCAGGGCCGAGTTATTTGGCCAGCCTATACCTGATCGTGAAGAGTTTTTGTCAAAACATAAACATTTGGATGTCGTAGAATTCGAGGAAGTGGAGATTCGGACGGCAGAGGTATAAAACCTTTTTACTTGGAATAGATTTTCTTCCATTTATGGGTTAATTCGTTTCTCAAGATCGAACGTTGTTTTATTTCTTGGTACATGAACATTTTTGTTTCTTAGTTGTTGGTTATTGGTAGAAATGGGGTCAAGGATGTAATGTGGCTCTGAAGAGGGTTTGTGGAAACCTATTCCAATGTAAGCCTTGACATATTTTTCTGAAGTAGAAACAAGACACGAGGAAACTTTAATGTATATACTTATATCTTATATCTTTATACATTTTATTTTGGTCACTATTTTAAGGTAATTGATTATTTTTAATTAATATTTGGTCATAAAATCACCTTACTGACAAAAACTATTAATTTCGCTCTTTTCAACTTATGTTATGTAATAGCAATAGTCCTATATTATTTCCAGGTTTTGTTAGGATTTTAGAACAACTCTACTTTGTAAAATTACTGCAGTACTCAGAGACATTTAATGATTACTTAACACTGTCCTTATTAATTGTTTTGGAAACAAAATCGTTACTAAGGAATATTTTCTCTTAAATCTCTGATATCATAATTATATCTATCGATTCAAAATACCTATCTCTGATTTGTAACCATTTAATGACTCTAAGTACGGCGATTAGGTTTTTAAAGTTAAATAAAACATCGTTAGGTAGTTCGTTCTTCGTTAAAAATTATATTGGGAAAAATAATTGTGGTCACACAACATCAATTTTCATAATGTGTCTTGCCTTAAATAACAATGTGTGTATACATTTTCAGAACACTGCCATGCTAGATGAGCAATTAAAGGAGGGTACGGGTGGCCTAGCTGAGCTGAACACTATACTAGACTCTACTCAAACTAAAATAAATAAATTAAAGGTAACATTCATCCGAAAATTATAATTATTTTTAAACAGGTAACTTAGTTCTGAGACGTATTTTCGTAATAATAAAATAAAAAATAAAATAAAAAGGTTTATTTCAGAAACATGTACAAAACTTTTACAGTAAATCTTACATAGGGGCCTCCTTTTAAGTAAAAGATATATCTGTGCTAGGAGGCCCCGCTCTTCAATGCCTTATATAAACGATAAAAAGTTGTGTGTTTCGTAGTAATCTTGTTGGTATTCTCATAAATAAATACGCCACTCTTCTTAAAATGGACCATAAGACTCTGATTCCATCCCAGTCATTCTGTTGTGGCGGGCTTATCCCATTAGAAAAAAGGAAATAAACCTCTGATCACACCTTGTCAACGACATTAGATTTAGGACGCATTTTAAAATATTTATTACAAAATTTTCAGGGAGTATGCGGTACGATCACAAATTTTTTTCGCGTTAAGATGTCTGCGAAGGACAACCTGTCCTATTCCAGTGAACCAAGCTACGTAGGGCAGACGAATTATGACAAAGATTATATACCGCCTTCTTCAGAAAACGGCTCCATAAACAAGGGCCTTGGTCCCGACGACAACGAAATGACGCCGCGCGCGGGAAAATCGAAACAAAATGGCGGTGGCGGTGACATTAACACCGCTTTGGACGATTTAAAGAAAATGGAGGAAAATTCTTCGTTATTGGGCAAGGCAGCGGCTAAAGATATTGGAAAGCAGGTAAACACACAGATTAGTAAGCTGGACCAGTTAATCAATCAAGCTGATAGAGCTCAGACGTCTTTGAACCATCAGAACAAGCAAATGCGAACATTTTTGCGATAATTTTGTCTGAATGTTAATTTTTACTTACTTGTGTCTCATGTCGCTGCATCTTATAACTAATTAGTCCTGTTTGTAGACTTTTTTAATGTCGGCTTTGATCCGCTTAGTGTATCAAAGCTTAAGTGCCATTTAATTCGTAATGTTAAGATGAATGAGACAAGTATCCATTTAAAGTGAAATATTGAGAAAGGAAAAGAAAATAAAATATAGTTGCAACAGCATGAGATGCGGTAAATGTGTTAATTAATGAGAATTTGTAAGATCATGCTTAGCCACAAATGTCAGAGAGTTACAAAAGTAACGTAAGAAACCATGATATATTTGCATCTATTTCATTAATAACAATTGGAACTTGATTTTTGACTTGGTAAAATGAGGTGAGGCTCGTCTGTTGTAAAGGTTGCTACGAATGTGTTAACTCACCATAAGGTAATCTGTATACTCTGGACCCTTGTCCTGCTGAATAATAGTGAGCCTGATTTTTTTTTGAAAAACCGAAAAAGCCCACTTAGGTACTGAACACATTTACTGAAAAAGCACATTTACTTTGCCCGAAGCCTTGTCTGGTCACACTTACGACCACTCGACCAACGAACCAGTCATTTGTCAATAGCAATATAAACTCATTTAATTTCCGCAGAAATTAGTTCAAGTTCTCAAGGCGAATTGAAACAATTTCGCGACGGAATCTTTTCTGCACTGTTTGGCTTTTGTGGCTAAGTATTCTAGGAAGTGTACGAATCAAGAAGTGGGAAATGACGTGTTTCGGAAATGACCTTCGGGTTATTGTTTTTGGGGCTTTAGAGAATTTTTGCAAAGTTTTGTGACGTGTTTGAAATTAGGGTTCAGTTAACTAAAAATTACGATTTACTCAAGACGCTCAGCGCAGACGCGGCGACCTCGCGCAGTCTACGGCGGGTAGGCTGCGCGTCTGCGCACACTGCTCATGATAAAAGATTATTTTTACAGCTAAGCTAATTGGACTAGTAGGTATAACCTTACGGATATAGTCCAGCATAGTCCTGTTAAATCTCATTCGCTATACGGTATAAAATAAAATAATGAAGTTAGTAAATAAATGAAGAAAAAAGAATTTAAGTGTGGGAAAGACATGCTTGCAAGAATTTTCCGGCGCGACCGGAGTGATACCACGGAAAGCCGACGTGAAACAACGCTACGCTTGCGTTATGTTTCGTTGTGTGAGCGGACCGGAGGATCAATTACCCCCTTTCCCCATATTCCCAATCCCCGATTTCCCTAAATTCCTAACCCCAAAAGGCCGGCAACGCACTTGTAACGCCTCTTGTGTTTCGGATGTTCATTGGCCGTGGCGATTATTTACCTTCGGGTGATGCGTCTGCTCGTTTACCGGCTTATACCACAAAAAGCGAAGATATTTCAATTAAGTACATAAAGAAGAATACCTTGTAAAAATTCTCTAAAGTCTTGTAAAAAGTATGCTCAAGTATTGTTGATATTAATAACACCGCTTGTCCAGGTTTGATCACGTGTTAAGAAATAATCACTCTTATTCTTATGATGTTAAAGATATTATTCACTAGTTTTTAAATTATTATTGATAATACTTAGTCAATTTTCTTTTATAAGTTGTGTTTTAAGGTCTTTGGTCTTTACATAGGTGCCTCATATAATTCTGTCTATAAACACATACATAGTTACATAATAGCTATTCCCTTAGTACAAGTTTGCTTTACGTTGGGCGCTCTGATTGGCCGGCTGAAAAAACCAACCAATCAGAGCGCCGAATGCGCTCTCGTTTAGATTACTTTAAAAGTATGTAAAGCAAACTCATACTAAGAGTACTAATAAATAACACCATGATGCCAAAATATTTACCTATAAAAACATAATAGTGTCTTTAAGGTTCAAATTCGTTAGCAGAGGATTTTTTGAACAAAATAAAAATGTTAGTTGACGTCATGATGACACGGGCTGAATTCTAAAAAGTCCTTTGCTAATATTGCCTTAACTTTATGATAACAATAAGATTTTCAATATCTATGAACTATATATTATGAATACCTAATTTTCCATGGGCACGAGTAACACAAGCCTGTAAAAACTCATATTTTCAAAGAATAGATGTTATTTAAAATAATTTCTAACGTCAAACGGAATGTGTACGATGCGTGCGATGCGGGCCTGTGGACGCTTAACTTTTATAGTACCTACGCTTCATAATCGTACAGATTGAATGTCTATTTTGGTCATATTAATTGTAAAATTATTTTCTTTATACTTATTGAAATTAAATTTTAAGAAATTGGTGCTTTCTCTGTGAGTGTGATCGTTAAAAAAATTATGAATTTGCATTAGGTGACAATATTTATATCTGTATATCATTCTATTGTATGTATGTAATGATATAACCCTTTATAAAGGTTTTCGAATGTTAGTGTGATCATGTAATCGATATATTAAACTTTATAACCCGATAATCGATTTGTTGTTGTTAGTGTCAGAATCGTGTGTTTTAGATATATTTATGAGGACTGGACCTTATTCTATTCAGATTAATAAAACAACTGCTGTGGAGGCGAACTTATAAGGTGTTATATGTATATACGTTCGAGATTTCTGTTAATAAAAAATAATTAGGTAATATTGAATAAACACTTTCTCCAAAAACGTTGGAAAACTGAACAAATGGTTCATATTTACAAAAATTATCAATTTTTTTAGTTGACTATCGTAGTTCTCATTCTTTACCGACGAACATGCACGAAAAGACTGATGACTGTTGATGAAGCGAAAGAGGTGTGTAAGATTCGTAGCAATTGGCGTTCCATTGTCTCTGCCAATCCTTACAGGAGACATGCGTGAGGTTGTGTATGTCATCATGCAACGTCACGTAACGTAACGCGGTAGGCAGAGGTGCACACTAGGCAATGTTATGTATGTATGTCTCATTTTAATGTCTAATACAATGCGTCCAAATCAATTTATAATAGTTATGCCTGGTGAGCGGCTTATATGCTCAGAGAAATATAAAAATACTACATAGGTATGTTATTCCGGCAATGATTAGATACATATGAGATCTAGAAATAATTAGCACGAGGTCGGGGCAAGGCAAACCGAATGTTTATCAATGAAGTCTTGAATTTTAAAGCTCAGGAATTCTTGAAGGTTGTGATTACTGATTGGAGATGTGTGGTTTTGGAAAAGTGAGTGATAGTTATATTTTCGGAAAGAAATGCACAATCTTACCTTGGATTGCGGCTTGAAATTTTCAGTATTTTTACGATATTACGTCAATAGACGTCGCTTAACTTGATGCCTATGAAAAGGATTGGCCACAGAAAGTTCTACCAAGAGACGAGTGGAAGGAGGGTAGGGAGGCCTTTGCCCTGCAGTGTGAGGTTTTCTTGTGTTAATGGTGACAGTGTCATAATTATAATGATAATTAACAGGAACGGGCAAAGATACATAAAAAGCATCTCTGCCGATATGGAAAACGGAGACTAGGTACTGATTTACTCTAGGATTCTTCAATTGAATTATATTTTACTTCTGGTATCGCTTTAAATCAATCTTGTATCCTCCACAGCCAAGCGTTTGCGGATTTCATCGTCTTACTTCTCCGTTGTTGAGTCCTTCACTAGATTCAGAACAGAGAGTCTAGGCTTATTACTTTAGTAGCCAGTTTTAAGCTTAAGATTAATATCATTCTGCAAATATCTGTAACACACGGTTTTGACACTATTTGTATGATTAGAATATCTGTCTATATCCAAGACAATCTCTTCTTGTTAACCTATTTAAGCTTGATCTTCGAAACTGTTCGCAAATATATCTTAGCATTGTGATAAATTGTTGTATTTATGACATTTCAAAATAATATTAGACATTTTTACAAAACTTCAAGTAAATGTTTCGAGTAAAATCGATCAATTTTCGTTTCATCGTGACATATGTGATGTGAAGATTGTGTTGTGAAATTCGGTGTTGTAAAATTGTCTTGTATTATTTTTGAAATGCAGTATGAAATAAATTGAGATGAATACTATGATAGATAATAGCTGGGCCGGTATCATATGGAAGACGCAAGCACTAGTTACTCAAAACTCTTTGTTTCATCATCATATCAGTCAAAGGACGTCCACTATTGACCTCCTGCATCCAGCGGCTCCCCTTGACCTTACCTAATGGTGTTAAACTCTTATAAACTCTTTGTTATTGTCCTGTAATATGTATTTTTCATTATGTAAACAACTTTTCCTTTTTCTTATGTGAAGTTTTATAATTTGACTTCTAAAAGAATAATGTATAGCACTCTTAATGTTCCGTGTTTTATGTAAAATATTATGTCTGTGGTATTGTTAGTTGAATCTGCATGTTAAAAAGACATAGGTACAGGAGGTACTTCTAGTAACTAATTTAAGGTCTAAAGAAAAAAAAAGAGTATTACTCGGGTCTTGAGTTTTCTATCAAGTATTTATCTCAACAGTAGTGTTAGACACGAGTTGTACATAACTACATACATACATACAAACATAGTAACATTTGTATGATTTATAGCATTATTGAAAGAAACCAAAGCTGTGATTAATCTGTTGTTTTATTTCCGTCCTTTCGTAAACAGGCAACAAATAAAGTTGTCATAATAATAACATTTCAGTAATGTCCACTTCAGCACCATTTGCGTCAGTCGTTACGTCCAACGATGATATTTTAATTTTAAATGCATTCTCTTTTAAAATTTTCGTTCGGTTCCTGACCTGGACAATTTGCCAAGTGTGTGGTAGGTTTTTGATTTATTGAGAGTTCCGACATTGCGTTGTTGTTTTGCTTATTCATAAATTGTCTGATGATTAGTTTGTTGGTACGTAACGTGTTGTTTGGGTTCTGTTTTTTCAGGTTGTGTAACAAAAATAATATATCCGTGACGAAATGCCATTTCGGGTGTGAATGGTTCTTCGTGTACGTGAGATTTCGTTTAGCAGACTCACACTTGTTTCAGAAAAAGTAAAAATAATAATTGAGTAATCTAAAAAGTTACATACATTTATTTATTGAAAACTCTACAGCTTACCTACTTTCTTAAGTACATAGTATGGTATGCAAAGGAAGACGGGCTCTGAAGCTAATTAGAAGAAGGGTAACAATGCATTATAAAAAGCTAGAATATGGTGCAAAAAGGTTAAAAACTTAAATAATAACCTTTCATTGACAGTCGGGTTAAAAAAATGTAACAAAAAGTAACAGTAAACAAAAATCAAAAATATACTGGTACTACATACATAATAGGTACAGTATATACATAATATATTCTTAATCATTCTCTAGATACTGAATTGGTAAGAAAATATGATTTCAAATACACACATAAATAAATAAAATTTGTTGTTTACAATTATTTAATTTATTCAAATTACACAAAAGTACGAACAATGCCCGATAATTGGATAAACTTTTTCCTGATACCAATTGAAGATACAGTTGACATTGGAGGCGTCACGCTTCAATCAGGGCCACACAAAAACTGCGCCGTATCAACCGTGACACTAGGCTTATATAAGAATCTGATTATCGTACCATGACCCAACATTTGAGATTCAACAGTCGAGATGCTACTTGCACTTATTCTTTGCCAACTCGCAGCATCAGTGATCGCAAATCCGTTCCACAAATACCCCTCAGTGTTCCTCCTCGATGTTGGTAATGAAGAACTGGAGAAAACTAACACTGAACAGATCAGGCTATCCGTTCCCGGAGGATCAGTGGCTTTGAGATACCCAGCGATAGGCGATGGCGAACTAATAGGACATCTTCGAGTAAGTAGCATCGATTTTGGAACAGCTCTCAAAGCGAATATAGTTGACGGTGGACCTGGTTACAAATACGCCGTTTTAGTATTGATGGGTAACCGAGGAGTTCCGTACGACGCCGTAGTGACAGTGCAGACAGTGAATGAACAATCTCTCAATATACCAAATGTTGCGTACGATCCCAACAGTGCTGGTATTGCTACACCAGTTGAGGAAGACGAGAACAACAGTGCTGAGGATGTGAGTGATGGCCCACCACTTACCAGTTATCAAAGTGAAAGCATTGTACAGAATAGTCAAAATGCTGAATTGACACAGTCTTCTGATAACGTGTATAGTTACGTTAAAAACGAAGTGGAAGATGAAAGTGATCAATTAGAAGAAGATAGTGACTTTGATGACAGTAACGCACCAAATGAAGAACAAGATATTGAAGAGGATGATGACGATGACTCTGAAAATGGCACTGATGACACAGGCAATGAAAATGATCAGACAGATATACACAAGGAGTATACTGATGACGTAGATCAGGTAGACGACTCAAATGTACAAGTCAAAGGCATTGATACTTACGATGATGACAATGATGATGATATTAGTCCAGAATTAGAACAATATGTACCAAATGATTATGCGGAGGACAAACCACCAAATATAGAAGAAGAAAAGTATGGGCAACCTGAAGAAGTGAACGTAAGACCAGATTATCAACAAGTCCCATTAGATTATGAGGAAGCTTATGACATGGATCCAATTTTCAATGACGGAGAAGTACATAACAATGGCGATAAATATAGAGATTCTAACAATAACAATTATATAGATTCTGATGATAATTATGCCGTAGCTTATTAAGTTATTGTTTAAAATTAGGACAGTGATTTGTAAGTAAGTCATAGCAATTATTGTAAAGATAAATAAGCTAATATTATTATATTATATTTAATTTTGTGTAGGAGTAAGTAAAATAATAAAAAATTGGTTTCGTAGTATTTTTATTTTTGTGAAGACTACCTAATGTTGATATACTGTAATACCGATTACTTCATTAGGGGTTACTTATTTGAATCATACTATCGATGCTGATTACTTTATAATTTATAGTTTTTTGTTCACAGTTTTGACTGTGCCATTTTAGGTGATTTAATAAATACATTTAATAGGTAACCCGTTCCGATCTATTTAAGTAGTTATTTTTGCAAAATTGTATTTGGGATCATTACTTACCTTTTATGGTAATAACTGAGGTACAGAATTACTATTCCAGGAATGTACACCATACAAATTTACGTCACTGCTATTGACTAAGAATTCAGAAATGGAAAAGAAATTGGTCTCAATAATAAATCTTTCTTAAAACTTGGCAGTGTTATCAGACTTGGCGATGACACACAAATCCGGGTGGAGACGCAAAAAATGACAACAAGCTTACAACGTCTTGGTACTTGAAAAACAGATACTTGGCAACCATTCCAGGTAGAGATTAAAGTCCATGGAAGTCCAGAAACTCATCTATACTTAGGACTTGTTTCTCGATGTCTGGATAGCCGCTATGTATCAGATAATTTTGAATTAAGAATGTACACTATTTGTCACATAATACGTAATAGGGTAGATGACTGATTGTTACTTTAATGCCCGTCTTATAGATTATTTTAAAATATTTGACACGTATTTTTTTATTTTCTTACGGAACGAAATACTTTGAAGATACTTATACAATGTGATAGGGGCGAGACTTCTAACCCGTTAAGGCTGAATACTACATCTAATTTTATGGACAAAAAAGATAATATGGGGGGTTGAACCCCCAATAAAAAATATTGAAACATAGCGATATTTTCGGTAAAAATAATTCAGAAATGATTTTTTTTCTCACCAAAACATTATCAAACATATGAAAAAAGTAATGAATTAGTTAGCCAAGGTTATTAGCTACCGTTTGTCGTTTTTTTTTGTTTCTACGACGCATACAACCTTTGATATCAAAAAAAGTAAAAAAAATATTAAAATAGCCATAATTCTTAGGGGGAGGGGATTTGACCACTTCGACTCCCGACTTTTGTCGATAAAATTACATGTAGTACTCAGCCTTAACGGGTTAGAAGTCTCACCCCTATCACATTGTATATTGATTTGAAATATCGCATGACTCTATTTACCGTATTTGCTCTCACTCCTAAATATTGATTTGTTTTATCTCAGTATTGTTATCTTATACGACAAAATAAAAAAGAAAACACTTGTCATCACACCTATTATGAGCTTTTAAGATTTAATTTTAAAATGTTTGCTTACAAACAAATCATTGTCAAATGAAGACAGAGGACTGTCATTGAAAACGTTAACAAAATTGATGGCTTACTTGAATATAAGAGTAAATTCGAAACGAACGTGATGTCATGAGTAAATATTATAAAGACGAAATTAGCTCTCTTATTATCCCATGTATTACAATGGTTTTAATGGAAAAACTGATAAACTATCTAGTTTTTTTTCGTTTTATTAATTTTCATTAGCAATCAGTTGACTGCATACAGATGACTGCACAGTTGGCGCGGTGGTTAGGCAACTGGCTGCCGTGTAAAGGTTCGATTCCCGCTCGGAACAACTCATTGTGTAATCAACAGATTGTTGTTCCGGGTCTGGGTGTAATGTTTATGTGAAATTGTATGTTAGTAAACGCATTCACGGTACAGGAGAAAAACCTAATGTGGGGCAACGTTAAAAAAAAAAAAAAAAAACAGTCTCTCCTGACTATAAGCAGATGTAGTGTGTGTTTTTTGACGTGTTGGTCGCTGCTCCCAGTAGAGCTAGCACTTTCTTATCAAGCTTGTTACTCAGTATCGAAGATATCCCGGCGTTTCTTGAGCCGGCGTATGGTTTCTGCGATTATCATTTGCACCGCTAACTGATTTTGATGGTTTTAACGGAAAAAAACTCTTAAACTATCTCATTTAACGACTTTATAGTCTGCAGCAGTAGTAGTCCTAAAACTACGAACAGCCAATTTTGGGCGGATAGTAGCTTGGTCTAAGTTTTCGATGATCTAATTGCAATCTCCAAGTTACTTGCAAAGCGAGAGAATATTGGCAAACTCTCTCTAAAGAAGGAACTCCTTTGATCTATGGTAGACGTAATTTGATAAGACGTAAGCTGATAGATCCCGGGTAGGGAAAATAATTACTGAGCTTTTTCGTTATTTCGAAAATTTCTCAGTGGTAGCACGGAGTCTGGAAATGCGCCTAGTATATGGCAATAGGCTCACCACCCACACCACATGTGACTTATAACACAAATTGTGAAAAGTGCGTGTACATTATACAGTGGCATTACGTGCCGTAATGTGCACCTCTGCCTACTCCTACGGGAATAAAAGGCGTGACGACGATGTAAGCTGATAGAATATGATTATGTTAGTAAATAGAATCATAGAATTTTAATTTTTATTAAGGATAATCACAGCTTGACTTTAAGCGTTGAACCAAAAAAGAGTTCATAATATTTATTACCCAGAGCCAACTCGATTAACCTGATGACCGAGGACGTTGCCATTTGCCCACGTTTTACTGACCACACAATGCAATGATAATTTGTTTTTATATCAAGCATATCAGACAAGTTCAAATAATGTATGTTATTCTCAATATTTGTGTGAAATATACAAGTATGTATGCTTGGCAGAATGCATGCCTTAATTGTTATTATTGGCTAATGATCAAAAATACAATGACCTGTGTCTAGTCCAGTGTCGAGATTTTGGTCTGATTAAAGTTTAAGTTTAGAGTTTTGTTTCTATTTGCCCAATTTCCTTATGTCCATTCGGAGGTGATTCGCCTTTTATTTAGAATTTTAGAACATAATTAGTGAGTTCTACAAAAGAGATATGGGTTGTTTTACTCGCTGTTTCAGATGTATTACTGTTAAAAGTCAAACAAGCGCCTCAATTAGTCGTGATAAAAGTCAGTCTGAAAGGTCTATATAATTATATCTAAAGGAATATTTTATAATAATGTGTCGAGACTAATAAGACTAATTGTGTTTTAAATACTGATTTCTATTTTATTATTGCATGCCTCAACGGCGGGACATAGCTGAACCTATTTTAATTATTTAAGACCTGTATTTATGATACATACCTACCTATAGTCCACAATAAAGATGATTTGATTTGATTTGAAAAGAAAATTACTTGCATATATTTTTTATAGCCATTTAATAGCACACACGAGCATCGAATCTCGTGTCCTTTTCCACGTGGTACGTCTCAAGGTTCACTCTCTCCCATCATCACAGCTGGTTGCCGATTGATATAAAAATAAATTCACGTATAAACGAAATCGGTTCGTCCTCAATTCTTGCACGTGCCGATATTATTATCTATTTGTCTTTCTTGAGACACATTTTTTTTTCTATACATTAACCCTTTTAGAGTTATGGTTTTAATGGTAATGTTGAGTTTTTTTTTAGATAATCTTACTTCGGTTATAGCGTGTATTTTGTAATTGGGAAATGATTTAATAAGATGGTGGTGAAGTAATAAAAGTAGAAGGATGTTTCATAAATTATAATGTTTTTTGGCTTATTCGCGTAATTATATTATTTGACGAGCAACTCGGATAATTTCAAGCCATCCTCATGCCATAGTAGCAGCGCGACAGTCTTGTGTCGCAAAATGCTACTCATGAATATAAACCTCTAGCATAACTTGAAACTAGTCGAGTTCCTCGTCAAATAATTACGTTAGTAAGCCGAAAAATTTAATAATTAATTTAGTACGATCAGATGAAAGACACGTCCTCAAAAAATTTACACTGCTGGAACACAGAAACCGCTGGAAGCAGGTTCCCCGCTCCAGGTACAATCCTGATGCTGACCACGATCGTCAGACATGAGGAGAACGATCAGAGGGAAGATATACCTAAGAGAGTTTGCACGAATCATAGAATCTTCGCGCTGGCAGGTGGGCTGAAAATAGCAGTTAGAAAAGCTTTAGAAAATTAAGAAAGCGCTGTTATAAGATAAATTTGAATTTTACAACTTACGTGTTTACAACTAGTAAACGTGTTAAATGGATGGACTTTAAAGAAGTAGGTAAGTAGTAAAGTATATAAGGATCGTAGTTCTATCTGTTATTCTCAATTATCGTTGAACGAAAGCGATGGTTTATGTGTTTATTTATGTACTAATGTCGGTTATAATTAGATGCAATTGATAGATTTAGAGAATTTACAGATCAAAGTAAAGGTAGACATATTACAATGTAAATACATCTTTCAATACACAAATCGCTTACGATTTTGTTTGGTGATTAGTTGATTACAAATCCGTAATTTGCAACTCACAAGCGATTCAAGGAACACATTATATTGTTATTTTCACGGGTTATTTTGTTGTTTTTCAGCTGTTAATAGGTAAACAGAGTCAGGGTATAGACTTTTCCTCTTACAGTTTTTTATTAGTCATGAAACTTCGATTCTCGAAAGTATGATCAACTTTTTTACTCCTCTTACGCCCGAATACTAAAACGCTACTCAATTTTAAGTTGTACTTAAATATCGTGCTATCTCTGTCATTAACAAAGTATTTGTAGAGACAGAATTATATTTGAGAGCGTCTTAAAATTGAGTGACATCTGAGTATTTGACTATTAACCAGTTATTTTGATGAGTATAACGAAATAGGTGGAAAGAGCCTATTGATATACACTGAGCAAGATTCCAGACTACGTGATGTCAATCGTAAAACATCAATAGCTCTTTGACTGACCCAAACTTGATATTCTTTTCTTCTTTAGTAAACGCGCTTACGAATACTATCAAAATATATTCATTAGTAAAGTACTTTTGGTCAATTAATTAAAAATCTTAAAAACAAGCCTTTATCATTATATACTTATGTCCTCGATGTGTCTTGGTACAAACTCGGAGCCAAAACTCGATATATTTACTAGTTGGTACTTAGGCAACCCATTCGCCATAATATTGCATGACCATCAAATCGTTAAGAAATGCTGACCTCATCTAGATTTTTTTTATAATAATTTTGGCGTGTAAACTTGCTCTTTTGTAGCCTATTTGCAAAATTAATTCATTTTATTTTATAGTTATAGTTGTCAACTTTCATAATGATACAACACTTAGAAGTGTGTTTAATTCAGATTATTAGATTTTATTACCATAGTTGGTTTCAGGTCGACCTCATAAATGCATGGTTTGACCTGGCATTAGCAGACAAAGATGCGTTGACCGGCCACTGACTGTGTTGTAAACACAAAAAATGTACACAAAAATATTATTAATGGTATCAATCAGTTTTATTGGGAAACTTTATGAATCATTCGACTCTCAAAAGTGGAGTAAATAAATAGGAGATTTAGTGTGAAAGGATTTATAATTGGCTTTGATTCAATCGAGGGAATCTTTCGTTTTAATACTTAAACACCTCATACAAATAATATCTACAGTAACAATACAGTGAGATTATATAGTTTTAATGAATGAGTAAAACATATGTCGAGTGGTCTATTGCATGATATGTGTGTGTTTTATGTTGCACCCCTGCTGCATGAGCATTTAATTGCGGACGGGAGGGCGGTGCTGCACGCAGCATGTTAAAAATACATATAAGCGGAATTAAAACTAAATAATCTTACTGTATTGTTAGTGTAGCATGGATTTCCGCAAAGTAACGCCTGATTCTATTCTATATAATATCTACAGTTAAAAGAATCAGAGTGTAAAAGTGTAAATTTTATTAATACTAAATACACCTCATACAAATAATATCTAAAAAGTTAAAAGAATCAGAGTGTAAAAGTGTAAATTTTACAAGGCACGGCGACGTGTAACGTTTCTGCGTCGTGACGTTCATTTTTACGTTACGTTAACGTAAATTTGCACGTCACGTCAACGTAACGTGTCACGTTACGTCACGTTGACATCGTGACGTGGTGATGTGGACACGCACCTCAGTCTTCATGTTTACTTCTAGCTGGAAATCGTCTCTTTTCGTCTCCACTTCGGGCATCTTCGGCCATCTTCGCATGAGTAAATCCACTCCTGACAAATTAAGCTATCCAGACTAAGTTCATCATAATATTGTTGTGTTTATAAGAAATCAATCAAAATGAGAATTCATTGGAATTCCTTGACGATCAGGTTATTGTTATTTTTTTATTGTTTACCAAATATGCTAACCTGGTACCGATATTTTTGTGTGTCAGGTGTTTTAAGTAGATCAAACAACAATGTGTGTTCTGATTGATACAATAACGAACTTGTATTTGTTAGTCATTCCAGGTAATCTGAAATTTAATTGTGTTGAAGCTAGATCTCGTAATATTTAAGGTATAATCTGTAGATACTAGTGACCTACTCCGGCTTTGCACAAATATTAATGATTATCTACCATATTATTATACATGTATTATCTATTATATAAAAATAAGTTGTGTTTTCCTTCCTGACACTATAACTCCAGAACGCTCTAACCAAATTCCACGGTTTTGCATTCGTTGGAAAGGCGAGACCTTTCCAACGAATGCACGGCTCCGTGAGGTTTATAGCAGAAGAAAATTCTGGAATAATTCAAGAGAAAAGCAGGGAAACAGGGAATTTCAGGTGGCGAAACGGAGTTCGCCGGGTTTGCTAGTTATATAAACCTTCCTCTTGAATCACGACTAAATAGATTCTAGACATCCGTAACACCAGAGGCGTTACAAGTGCGTTGCCGGCCTTGTGGTTAGAAATTTAAGGGTTGTTGGGGAATCAAGGGTTGGGAAAGTTGGGAAAAGGGGCCTTAATGCATCAAGGTTTCTCTTCTCAGAAAAACATAAAATTTTTCGGACAATACTAAACTATCTGACCTCCTGAAGTCTGGAATTTGTACCCGAGTAAAGCCAGGACAGGCAACAAGTAGCAAATAAAAGGTAAAATACCTAGAAAAATAAAAATATATTACCGAAGGAAACAATTTGAAATTACGTCCCACAGAAATAGTTTCAATTACATAGCATTGAGGAAGCATTTACTATGGCAATCAAAAGACAAATTACATCAATTTGTTGCGAACGAGGTTTTCGAACTATCAATTAGATAATAATTTACTTTATTTATATAAATACACACGTGTAAGGCAAAAGAACTCGTGTATGGGGTATATGTGCATTATTTGTATTAGGGCAGATGCCTGATCCGGAGCTGTGGACTACCTAGCGGGTTTACCGGGGCTCCAGCTCGAAAAGCAGGAGTAGGAACGGGGTGGTTTTTAGTCAGTAAGAGTCTAATACTCCCTCCCGCCTCGCCCAAGGCGGGAGAAGTCATTGGATGATTTTCCCCCCGCAAAAAAGGCCTGGTGGTAAGTAAGTAAGTAAAGTAAAAATCTACGTGTGGACCGAAAAACTCAAAGCTCAAAGGCTCACACCCAGCCAGCTTAATGGAATTGGTATATGGATGAATGGTATATGAGTACGGACCTGTACATTCGTACTCATATTCATTTAATGGTTACTCAACCCAGTCTATAGCAATTTTTTTCGGAACAAAATCGTTACTGTGCAATAGTTTGACTGCACGGTTGGCGCGGTGGCTGGGCAACTGGCTGCCATGCAACGTGTAGCGGGTTCGATTCCCGCACGGAGCAACTCTTTGTGTGATCCACAAGTTGTTGTTTCGGGTCTGGGTGACACGTGCACATGAAATTGTATGTTTGTAAACGCACTTACGACACAGGAGAAAATCCTAATGTGGGGCAATGTTTTTTAAAATGAAAATAAATAAAATAATAAAGTTTAAATTATAATCATTAAAATTCTCTAAGTATGGCAGTAACTTATAAATAAAATGGGATAGATAGAAGTTCAGTCCACTCTATATACCTAATTACTTTATTCACCTTTACCACAGTTTAATGTGTTCACTAACCCACATTTTGAGTGGCCATTGTTTCGGTCTAAAAGCTTGCAACGTAATGCTAAATAGCCTAAAACACCCCCCGAGTTATTAGGGATTTTCTACCAGATATATGCTATGCTACGTTGCTGTAGACGCAAGTTTCAAGTTGTCACAGCCTAGGTTGCCTAAATACTAAGTTTGCTAAACTCTGTCTTTAGGGGACAATTATACCCCTATTATTACTGGGGGTGTTGTAAGAGCCGTCTTAGGGAGTAGCAACGCTCTGTGATGAACCTGCAACTTTTAAACTACGATTTCAAGGTTTTAGTGGACTGCCTAGCGGGTTTCCGGGCCTCCGCCGGCTAGAAAAGCAGGAGTAGGAACGGGGTGGTTTTTAGTCAGTAAGAGTCTGTCACTCTCTCTCGCCTCGCTAAGGCGGGAGAAGTAATTGGAAGATTTTTCTTCCTTAAAAAAAGGCAAAACACGACTGATAATCGTGGATGTTATATTAAACCTTATTATGCAGAAAAATAAGTACTCATAATCCAGGAATGGACTGTTACCCGCAGTTGATGTTGACCCCCATCACAGAACAGATAAAAGAGGTCTCTCTCTCTCTCTCTCTCTCTCTCTCTCTCTCTCTCTCTCTCCTCTGTTTTATCTCTTCTGATTCCCTGACCCATGTATGATCGATATGTATTGTATTGTATAACAAATCTATGTACTTACAGCTTTGCAATATTGCATGAAGTCCTTAAACATTGATTTTACTTTCAAACTCATTTTCATTTTACGTCACAAGAAATAACATGGTTCTTGTGCGTTTAAAAATAAATTGTTTAATGCATTATGTAAACGTTACTGAATTCCACACAATTCTGTTTATAATTTGTAATTAGATAATCTTCTAGGTAATAATGCTAATAATATTTATTGAAGTCCAAAATAAATTACTATAAATGTAAGTCGACCAAAAATTGCATCGAAGTACGGCTAACGGTCGATAGAAATTCAAATAAGGAATTTTCAAGCGAACATGGCGCCGTTCTACAATTCTAAATTCGAATAGTCCGTGAAACTGTTTTTAGAGGTGCGTTCATGTGTCGTTCTAAATACATCTTGATATTTTACAAAGGATGCGTTCATTAGAGGCGAATGGTTAAGTTTGAAACGTTTTTATAAAACTGAATTTTAAAACAGTAGTAGTACAGAGTCTGAAATTGTGTCCAGTATATGGCAATAGGCTCATCCCCTATTACATGGGACTTATAACACAAATGGTGAAAAGTGGTTGTACATTGTATAGCGGTATTACGTGCACCTCTGCCTACTATACTTCGGGGATAAAAGGCGTGATGTTGTATGTGTGAATTTTAGAGCAATTTTTACTGAAGTAAGTATTGTTAGTTTTGATGTAAGCATACCTGTAATTATTTTTTATCTTCACTGCGAAATTTTAGCTTATCTAAAATCTTCTAAGTATGAAAGCAACAACCAACTATAGATAAAACCTTAATTCAAAAACAAAATGGCAGACCGACCAGATTTTCTCACAGATTAAAAAAAGAAAGAACCGTTAATGAATAATGATACTATGGAATCAGACTATGATTCACATTATTCAAATCATTCTAAATTTGAATAAAGCAGTCTTCTTTTTTTTTTGTTTTTTCCTCTGTTTAAAGTTCTCAATTTGATATTTAGATCGTCTTTATGTCGTAGTAATAAGGTTAGTTTTTGTATGTCATAATTTAATGACCGTATGTGACCGTGTATCAAGGGATAGGTCATTTTCGCACGGGTCAATGTTTCCTTCCAAAGGTGATTCTGTTTATATTTTATTTGGTAATGTACACATGTTATCATCACGCATACACAATCTTAAGTTTTGGATCGGTCTGTTTTTGATAGAAAATGTATTCTAACAACAAAATTCGATTTTAATCCATCGATTTTAGATTAGTTATTGATTTCTGAGATTAGATAGATGAATGTGTGTTTATCTATATTGTCGTTATGGTCCGAAGATTTAAGACGCCCCTACCTAAGCATGAGAAGCGGGCTTCTTAAATCTAGCGTGTTTGCATGTTTGCATTTACAAACATACAAGTTCACATACACATGACACCCAGACCCGAAACAACAATTTGTGGATCACACACAGTTGCTCCGTGCGGGAATCGAACCCGCTAAACCTTCCACGTTAGCCAGTTGGCTAACCACCAACCACCGGCCCAACCGTGTCTTAAGTTTTGATATTATGTTATAATAGACATTAAAAATATATCACGGAAGTAAAGAAAATTATTGAAAGGAGTTTACATGACTCCCTGAAGGATTTCCATGACATTTTATTACATAGTTATCTATACACAAATGGGGACCGCCCGCAGTGCCGATTCAATGATGAATGAGAATTATTTGCCATCCAATTTTATTCATACATTTAGAATGAATGAATGAACGGTCATCTGGAAACACGTGTAAGGAAGCTATTTAAGTTGGTTGGCCCGGAGCTGCGGACTACCTAGCGAGTTTACTGCCTTGAAAAGCAGGAGTAGGAATGGGTTAGTTTTTAGTCAGTAAGAGTCTGAAACTCCCTCTCGCTTTACCCAAGGCCAGAGAAATCATTGGATGATTTATTACTTAAAAAAAAAGTAATAAAGGACTTGCGTTAAATGCGAGAGACAGTTTTTTTTTTCTTTACTTTTCACGAAACGTCACAACAGAGTGTATACGAAGCATGATTTGTGATTGGAGATAGAGTTACATAGGGGATTTCGTCGGATTTCTTTAACTGTAACTAGCATTATAAAATAACTGGAACACTTATTGATGATAAATTTTTCAATAGATTAAATGGTCCAGTGTAATTTCTATCACTAAAAAGCATGTAATCTGTGGAATTTAATCAAATATCCGTCCTAAATAATTCAAGCTGATTCTAACCTACAAACTTCTTATAACACAGTAATCATTGCATATTAAAACAATCAAATTTTCCACATTTCCGTACAGGAAACATAACATGAACAGAATAATTTATAATAATAAGAGAAAGCCCATAAAACACATCCTGTTGTACGTACATTAAATAACTGAACAACACCTACTTATCATCTTCTAAATAAAACAACGAAACTTTTTGGATTCATTTATACTGGCCACTGCATATTTAGCACAAAAACGGTCGTCGATACGATACATTCGAAATTTAAATTTTTGAAAATAGAACGTCTCTGTGCGTTTGGGAACCGCTAACTGAATTAATAGACCTATTTCGTGATACCGTTATTGTATTGTTTCCATTGAGAATGTTGAGTAATAGGTATTTTAGTATATTCTGGCCTTTTCTGGATTATATACTCACGTATCAGCTCAATACTAAGTCTTAATCTGATTGATTTAGAGCACAAAATCGTTAAACACCTCATGTGGATAGTAGTCTAATAGTAGAGTCTATGTGTCACCAAACGGAGTTCTCGACGATTTTTTTTATATTATAGGGGTAAACGAGCAGACGCGTCGTCATCTGATGGTAGCGCCGCCCATAGACTGGTGTCTATGGGCGGCGCTAATCGCTAGTAGTCACGGGTGCGTCGCCGGCTTATTAAAAAAGAGTACGCTCTTTTCTTGAAAATTTGAAGGTCGTATAGTGTCGGAAATACTACTGACGACAGCTCATTCCATACTTTTGGTATGCGAGGCAGATATTGCTATTTCGGGAGAAGCGTACAGTTGTAGTCTGCCAACCATCTATATGATGGGGATGGAAGTGCTGTCATGTAGGTCGATGGCGAAGATACGGTTTATCTGTAAGAATAGTTTAAAATCTTTAGTGT
The DNA here is from genome assembly GCF_023101765.2 of Spodoptera frugiperda. Classification (NCBI taxonomy): domain Eukaryota; kingdom Metazoa; phylum Arthropoda; class Insecta; order Lepidoptera; family Noctuidae; genus Spodoptera; species Spodoptera frugiperda. Next base: position 6,800,114 of record NC_064222.1, read on the forward strand.
CAATCTGCTGTCTCTAGTAACCTCACCTAAACAATTCAAGCGTTGTTTCACAAGACATAACTAGTGTGATAAACTTTGATAAACCTGATACTTTAAACTGCGATCTTCAACCCATCGGCAGACGCGTGGAGATTATATGGCAAATTCTTATATTGTATGCCATATCTTATGTAGAGGGGGTCCATATGTGGCGATACCTGACAAGTGACAGATGACAGAAGTCGCACATAGACTATCGACGAGCAAATCAACGGATGACGTCATAAATATCCTGCATCGCACATGCGAAGTTTAGATGCGAATAAACATGGATAGAAAATCCCAACGAACAAAAGTTGGGCAGAAAGCCCGCCAGGCACGATCACCTCGCCTGGTCGGAGGATCCTCCTTTTCTTAGGGAACTTTACTCGCTGTTCCCTAAACATAGTCCAGTACTGGCCTACCATGGTCTGTTGGTGACGTGTCCTCAATACTGCGTCTAGTATGCTTCCTGTTTAATTGTGTGAAATGAGTCGTATGAAGTCGTATGCGTCTCTTACTCAGATGATTGTTTACTAATAAGCTGTAGAGGTATAAATATTCAATCCAATAATTTAGTATGGTTTACAGAATGGGAATACAATTGATTGTTATGTTGTTAAGATTAAATGCAAGTACAGGTGCTTAGGTCACTTTAGACCCTGTGGTATTCTGCAGCTGCGGACAGCCTAATTAGGGTTACCGTGGCTGGCCGTGGTCAAAGCACAAGAATAGGAACGGGGTGGGTTTTTTAGTCAATAAGAGTCTGACTCACCCTCTCACCTTAATCCAGGGTGGGAAAAGCCGTTGGATGGTTTTCCCCCTTAAAAAAGACCCTGTTTTATATTACTCGTACTTTCAATTTTGTAACTCTTGACATTACAGTATCCGAAAATGTTTGTCAAACATTAATGGTAATAACTAAGATCTTATGCTTTAGAAGGACTGACACAAATCATAGTTGTTTATTGACCCGTGAACTTTGTTGCTACCATTTGTAGTATAAAAAAATCAATGCTCACCTTATTTTCGCCCTATCCGTACTTCTCTAAAACAGTGAATAATCGCCCTTGACATTTGAAGCACCATTAATATGACTTCGATTCGGTTTTAACGACAGCTCGTGTGCACGAGCACAAACTCTTAAACATGAGTAATTAACCGGCTCTAACGAGATTTGCTAGCCAACACTAGTATTTACATAGGGAGCCCTAGTACTATGATTATTGTTAACTACATATACATAAGACTGCCTCGTTGGTCGAGTGGTCGCAAGTGCGAATACCAAACAAGGGCTCCCAAGTACTACTGGGCTTTTTTCGGTTTTTCGAAAATTTCTCAGTAGTAACACGGAGTCTGGAATTGTGCCCAGTTTATGGCAATAGACTCACCCATTACAAGGGATTTATAACACAAATGGTGAAAAGTGGGTGTACATTGTATAGCGGCATTCGAGGATAGAAGGCGTGACGTTGCGTGTACCAATTGTAAGAACGTTACATTACACAGAAATGCTCCAGAAAATGTTGTAGTCTATACTCCTCCTACCTTAATGGGTGGCAACGCACTTATAACTCATCTGGTGTTGCATATGCGTCGTTGATCCGACGATCCGTCTTCTCTTACCTATATTAAAGATTAAAGATACTCCGTCGCATTTGTCAATGCCACCTGCAGAAACACACGTCCTCATTTTCATGAAATAGGTTAGTTTTAGATCAGATAACACATAAATACAGCTATGTGTGATATAGGGCACAGGTGGGCATGTAAAGTTGTTCGCTAATATAAGTGTCACAGGTCAATAGACGGTAAATGTTACTTGTGATCGAGTAACAGTGATTGATAAATGATAAGCCTCATGTTCTGTGAATAGCAGTGTTTGTTAGGATGTAACAGATTTCGTTGATAAATATGTTTAGTTTTTTTAAGTGCAATATTATCATTTTAGAAAGAAACGTTGTTCTATATTAGGATTTTCTACTGCGTCGTGTCCACACGTAATTTACAACCAGAAAAATTTAAGAATCAGACTTTAGTTTGATCCACATTTTTTTGAGATATAAACTGATAAAAAAGCTGGCGGATCTCCGGATGGCAATCGCTGTTGCCCATGGACACCCAAAACATCAGTGGCGTTACAGGTGCGTTGCCGGCCTTTTGGTAATGAGAACTTTTAGGGTAGTTGGGGAATCGGGGATTGAGAAGATATATTATAATTATTTGTTCCCAACACATATATTATTTGTTCTTCCGATCCGACAAATTTTGCGTCTTAAACGAACGCGCAACTCATTGCGTAGCAGCCAATCATCAAGCTACGCGTCACAATTTTGTAACATGTCATTGTTAAATATACTTCTTTAAGGGTGCTTTTCCACCAGAGATCTGCTATGAAGATGTAATAGTTAAGCTAAGAAACCATGTGACCGTTTTCATTGATGCTAAGCTATGTAGCTGTGCGAGGAATATGCGCAGCTCGAGTATCCATAGCACGTAATCATAGTATGCATCCATAACACGCAACTTTCTATATAATAAATATAGCTTAGCTAAGTCCTTTTCCACCAGTACTGAGCTATGTGTACCAATGAATATGATTGTTGGAAGCCAAACGCATCTACAGCAACGTAGTATAGCACATCTCCTAATAGTTCTATACTGGAAAATAGACTTGTAATTTCAAAGGTCAAATATTTTAACACATAAGTAATTACAATATATTTAAACAAGTTATTATTCTATTTAGATGTTCTAATAATTGTAGGTACCTACTCTATTGTTAACACATAATGTGTGATGTGTTTGTATGTAAGGTTTCTTTTTATGATGAGAAAAATGTATTGTTCCATTTATACTTTTGCTTTTAAGTTAATGTTAATTGGTTTTGCTATGGTTTCTCGTACCTGGCAACAGCTGAACGATTGCTTTGTCAAAGCGACAGACAGATATAGGCACACAATTGTTATTTATTGTTGCTATGTATTATTGAAAGGTATTCAATATGTATACGAAAAACCTTGACCTTAGATTTTCATTATTATCAAACAATACTTTGTTTTCTGTAGAGCTACAATAGAAATTTGTCGCTAAGCTTTAAAATTAAAAACACACACGCACACCAAAAGTGTGTAATGAGCTGTTGTCGGCGGTATTTCTGAACCGATATGACCTTCAAACCTTCAAGAAAAGAGCTTATTCCTTTTTAACCTCTCGTATGCTGTATATAATTATGTAAGACAACTATAGAAAACAGATTGTGTCTCGCGCAGATCTGCGTTCATACGAAGGGTTAAAACGGCAACGCACCTGTGACTCTTCTGGTGTTGCGGGTATCCATGGGCGGCGCTGATCGCTTACCATCAGGTGACACGTTTGCTCGTTTGCCCCCTATTCCATAAAATTAAATAAAAATGCTAGTGGCTCCGTTTCTTTAATCCAAAGTGAAGTTATACGAATTAAAACAATGGAATGAGAACTTTTATTATACATTCTTGAATGTTCACAGTTTTACACCGATTATACGTATGAAGTATAAACATGCATTTGGTTTATTTAAAATTAACATGTTCAATAACGAGAGGTAACGCCTTGCGGTCTGCCGACCCCTTTGTTTACATTGTCTGAAGGCTGAAGGTTACTTGTATAATAATTAAAGTTTATCTTGTACTGAAATATTGGTTTGATAAATGTCTTTTCCGTTCTGTCTTGTTTATAGAAATTAAAATGTTATAAATGTCCACCTTTTTTTAACTTTTAAAACTTGGATCAGGACTGACTAAAAGCAATCCAGTGCATGGTGATTCCCATCAGTATGTACAAAAGGGGCATCAGGGGGCTTACTCTTGAATCCAATTCCGATCGATCGATCGATTAATATTGTAAAATTTTGTACTTATAGGTAGCAAACTAGCACCTATTGTATACGTATTGTGTGGATATTAAATGAATTAGATGGTATTGAGTTTGGTTTTATATTCCATACTATTTTAATAGCTATGATTGGGGTTGAGTAATCGACATTGAATAATTATTGAGAATATTGAGATTTTATTAGATTAAAATTGTATTGGCATCAAGATTGTTTTCAAGAGTAAGTGTCCAGGACCCCCTCAATAAATGCACTGTATACGCCTATAATTGGACATGTGATTCAAGACTCTATTTTTTAATGTTTACATAAAGTATAACAAACTTCAATATTATACATGAACGTAAACTTTCAACTAACTGCCTATGTTTAATAATATTTTCTATTAGATCCTGTTTACAGATGAATGATCGTAATTTGAATGAACTATAAGCCATATACATAAACGTATTGGGTACTTATATGAAACTGGTGAAACAAGTACCTTATCTACAAAATGGCCACCATTAGCCAAGGATCCTCTTCAGAAAACACTGACCTATCTACACAGAATCAGTTCTTACACGTGCACGTAACCTCAAAACGATCCATTACAAAGAAATTAATAGATATAATAATCAGAACACATACTTATACATGGAGCTAAAAAGACCAGTATAACCTGGTCTCGCTTTGTACAACCTTGCCGCACATTCGAAGGTCAGTTTATACTGGTTATGTATAGTTTGATGTGTGTACATAATACTATGTTATATGTAGGTACACTAACATGATTTGCGAATCAGGGACAAGGCTGTACTAAATATATACAAACTCTTTAGTTCTCCCGATGTTTCGTTCATAGCAATTTACGATTTCGACAAATGACCTGATTTTAATGTAGGTATGTGCGTGTCACAGGGTTCAATGGTAATATAGGATTGTTAAAGTTTGACTAGATGTTTTGTAGGGATGAATATTTATGATGCTATTTTTAAAGTTTGACTACAGATGTTTTGTGTGTGGTGTTATTGTATGCTGTTTAACTAGAGCCAAGATCTTTGCTTTCACTGTTTTATTTAGAAAGATGAGTGGATAAATTTTACCTTTCAGTTCAAGATGAGACTTAATTTTACACTTTAGTAGATCAGATGGTTTACTGACATAATGAAGGTATCCAGTAATTATCTATTTCTTTAATACTCACCCAATACTTACGACTTGGTGCTCACCACTTAGAATAGAGTAGACTAGCTCAGCAGCTGCTTCTTCTCTTTTGCTCTCTGCAATTTCTCAGCAGTAGCACGGAGTCAGTGGCCTTACGTGCCGTAATGTGTACCGCTGCCTACCTGTTCGGGGATAAAAGGCGTGACGATACCTATGTCCTATATATTTATCTTTTCAGGCAAATTCCTTAACGTCCTTTATATAACATGGTTTAGTAAAAGATATACAAATTAATTTACGCGATTCGTACTTATTTAAAATATATTATGCGGCTCAAATTGAAAATTAGTAACGTTTGAAAATCTATGATATTGATAAGAGCCCTGCAACATAGATGTAATGTGGATTGTTCCACATAAATTATGATAGGCATGTGAATTATTATCATTGAGCGTGGGTTATGTAAATAATTATAATGTTTTCGAAAATTTGTGTTTGAATGTATTACTGACGATTTTTTTCTATATTTGGATTTGTTATTTTGTTGGGCTAAATTGGTATTATTGTGGGATTATCGGGATAAGAAACAAAATGGTATGTGGGATGTAGGTAGTGCCTCATTGAAAAATTTAATGCTTTTTTTTCGTGGTCCTGTAAAGGATTTTCTTTGCTTTACTTTGTGAACGTATGGCCTACGGGTTTGCTCTGTATTAAGAGTCTCAAATAGTGAGCTAAGTGAAATGCTAGCTAAATACTGCTAACTAATGAATGAAAAGTTCGCGTCACGTACTGTTTATTTAATACTAGCTTTTGCCAGCGACTTCGTCCGCGTGGAATAATGACTACCGGAAGAAAAAAAATTATCCCCCTTTTTTCCCCGTTGGGGGGGAATTAAAAAAAAACCTCTCTTAGTGGTAGCCTACTCCTCCCAACAAACTTATATGCCAAATTTCAGTTCTCTACTGCCAGTAGCTTCGGCTGTGCGTTGTCTGTCAGTCACTCAGTAACGGAAGAGTAAAGCGTAATTCATGTATATCTTTGGTGTTTCTGTACCGATTTCTATAATTCTTTTTTTATTAAATAGGTAATAATGTTAACATTTTTAATTAGGGGTGAATGAGAGTGTTATAAACGTAAGAGTAGACAAATATAATCAGAAAGCTCCAAACTGCTAAGCTATCGGGAGTTATACGTGTTATTGTGAGTCAACCATAAGAGTATATTTTTTGAGATATTTTTTATACAATTTTAAGGAGAACATTTCCGTCATACATTATTTCTGTGTAGCTTTAACCATTAGGGCTGCACACGCGACGGAAGTTTAAAAAATGGAGTAAGTTCTCCGGTTTTCCCAACATTTCCCTTCACTGCTCTGCTCCTATTGATTGTAGCGTGATGAAAAGTATACTATAACCTGCCCAGGAGTATGAAGAACAATTGTACCAAGTTTCGTTGAAATCTGTCGAGTGGTTTTTGTTTCTATAAAGAACATACAGACAGACAGACAGACAGACAGACAGACAGACAGACAGACAGACAGACAGACAAAAATTTTTCTGATTGCATTTTTGGCGTCAGTATCGATCACTAATCACCCGCTGATAGTTATTTTGGAAATATATTTCATGTACAGAATTGACCTCTCTACAGATTTATTATAAGTATAGATTACCTGTGTACACCTCTGTTATTTCTTTCAGGATAAAATATCATCTCACCATAGTTATACTTTTTTACTACCCATCATCCTCGATTTGTAAAAACTCTAACAATTTTTATGCGTCAAGGAGAACGTGGTTTACGCAATCAATTGTAAAGATCTCAATTGTCATATTTAGTACCTTTTGTGGGTTATGGTGGATAGATGGCGTTTGTTTCGCTTCTAATGACAACGCGGTTGACTTAGCGGTGGGCGGTTGGCGTAACGCAAACATTGTGACAGAAAAAAAATAAAACCATCAAAACATCCTGTAAAAAAGCCCAAATCTCGCACCTCATCAGTTTTTCTACTTTACTCTCTACTTAAGGGACCTTCTGTCTTTAATTATTATGTAATTAGTTATCATATCAATATTACATTAATTTTATGTTTTAAATAAAAAAGATCGACTTGGCCATCGCATGAAAACACAAGTATACCATTTATTTTTTTAATTAATTAGAACCTAAATCAAGATAAGAATTAGCTGGTAGTCGACACTCTAGCAACAAAGAATAAGGCTAGGAGAAATAACGACTCATTAGCATGACATTTACTAAGATAAAATAAGGGGGACACCATTTGTCATTGGGACGTCATCTGTCACTTTAATAATCCTGCCTGCTATAAAATACATTCACACGTTGGGGAACATGAAATAATAGAGAGGAAGCGACACACAGTCCTCCTCATCAAGGATGTCTGTAGGGCTTATCAATTCTAGAGAGGTCAAGGTGTGTCTCGTTTTCAAATCAGATCTAAACTGTAATTTTATTGTAACTTTCGTGAGACATACTAAATTAATTACACTACTCAACAAATTTACAACTTTTAATTTTATCTGAGTTTTCATTATGTGATTATTATTCCTTGTCACTGATATTATAAAAATATATAAAGAAGCACTTTCTATCACATCTCAATTTTCAGATATACAGCTATGTCCGAAATGACAAAGTTGTCATGATTTTATTCTTGTTTTAATTGGAATGGTGTGGTTTTTTTGGAGTGACTGGCTGTCCTCTTGTACTCAGATGCTGGGGTACGCCTAAGAAGGCTCCAGCAATAATCTGCGAGCATAGCAGGCTCCCATCGACCTTGAAAACGTTTCTCAAATGCAGCAACATCTTGATGAAAGCGTTCTCAGTGTTCGTCACTCACTGACCCCATATTGTCGGAAAAAATCCAAATGTGGATGAAGAAAATGCAGTTTTAATGACATATCGCATCCCATTTTATGGTAGCAGTCCAATAATATATCTATTTTTTCGCGAAAATCATCTGCTTTCTTGTTACCAAGGAAATTCTTCGTGACATCGACAAAAGCTTGCTTGCCATGCTTGTTTTTCAATATTGTTGAGAGTAGATGTAAAAGACGAGTCTAGAATTAGTTTATTTATGTCTGGACCAACGAAAACACCCTCTTTGATTTTTGCGTCACTAAGTTTAGGAAACTTTTGCTTGAGAAACTGGAATACTGAACCGTCTTTGCTTAATTTTTTGACAATTTTTTTTATAATTACCAATTTGATGTGCAATGCCGGTAAAATGAGTTTAATCTGGCGCAACCAAAGGATCTTTAATGTTTTGTTGTCCCACAACTATAGAGTGACGTGATGGCCAATCTTTTTTTTAATAAAATGAATTGATCGCGGCTCGGCTTGGCGTACCAAATGACATTTTTTTCGTAGTTCCCTTAAACCAACCATTCAGATTCGTATAACATCTTAAACAGCATACTTTAGGCACCCACGGCTTGTCTTGACTTCTTACGTCACGGTTAAAATAAGCTGGATAGGCCTGTTTAATTAAGTCAGACAGAGGCTTTTTTTTCGATTTTGGCGTAAATTCTCCACAATCATAGCAAAATAAATCAAGACTATTAACACACGCTCACGACATTTTAAAAAACAGTTATTAAACTAACGAATGGACTAAGTTTCATCCGCAATAGTTATAAATTTCATGACTACCCGTCATTTAACTATTGAAGGTCGGTAAAAAAATTAAAAGTCCTATATCTCCACTTCTAGATGTGATATCAAAATAAAATGCCTATAGTTATTTATTATAAGGCAACCTCATTATGAAATAATACGAACTGGGTCAGATATTTTTTTTGTGTTGAATAGTGTTATTAGAGTAGCAGCGCGACAATCGCCGTGTCGTGTGTCGCGGAATGCTGCTCATGAATATGAACCTCTAGCATGGCTTGAAACTAGTCGAGTTCCTCGTCAAACAATTACGTGAGTAAGCCGATAGCATAATAATTAATTTAGATCTAAACTGATTGTTTTTGCGCTCACCAAATGACAACTTGTTTTTATTAGAACTAATGACGGGATATTTACCATGTTTATTCATTTTCGTGAGTTTCCGATATTTCGGCACTGTTGCAAGCGCCATGATCACGGATTAACAGTGCCGAAATATCGGAAACTCACTAAAGTAAATAAACATGGTAAATATTCCGTCATAAGTTCTAATAATAGTGTTAATGACCATGTCAGTTTAAAAACTTATATGACAACCTGTTTATTTAATATCCTTAACAATATCAGGAACGAGTCAGTTAAGAGGATTTTCTCTTCGATGTCCGCATGATGATGATGCGAGGCAATGGGCCCTTATCATCAGGCGGTTAGTAAGATTTCTTGCTACTGATTGATGTTGACAATGGAAATGTCTTACCACACATCAATAAGTTCAAAAGTGCTATTTTTGTTTTATGCCAGTAAGTATGTATGCATTGTGCACATTTTGGCTGATATGGGGCTCATAACATAACTATTGAAAAGAGGATCTTACATTCTGTATGTGCATATCACACCGGTCACCTGACATTTATGATATTTTTTTTCACACAGACGATGTGAATAAAAAAAAGACAAATCATAAAGTTTTATTTCGTTATTACACGATTATACATGTCATAGAGTTGGTGGTGTCTCATCTTATGCATTTCGATGCCTGTACTAGGAGAAAAACGTATTTCTTTTTAAAACTGGAACGCATCTGTGATTCCTTCGACATGGCGAATGTCCATGGCCGACGCTGTTCGCTTACCATCAGGTGGGGGGTCTGCTCGTTTGCTCCCTATTTCATTAAAAACAACAGTTTCCTGTCGGTAGTCAAAGCTTTAATTTGTATAAAGCAAATCCTGTTTTAACTAACTTTATAGCTCTACAGTGAATAATGTACAAGATAAAGTATTATAAAGTGACATCATTTATTATTTCTAAAATCTCATTCTCATTTTCTTGGAAAATCTTATAACGTGTGATCATTTCTAGGGCAAGGTTATTAAAAAAATAGACTAAATAACAAAACTTTACAGTCTAATTTCCTTTGCATTATGAATAGAGGAAAGTGCTAAAAGTGACAGTTGTGACATTAATAGCGTTATGATTGAGTTTATGAGAAAAATATCAAAGGGAACGACTTGTGAAATAAATTCGTTCTTAACAGATCGTAATGAGTGTATTTTCTTAGAAATGTGAGAGTTTCTATTTTGATTTCCATTATGGGGCTCTTTGAATAATATGTAGATATTATCCAATTTACATGGGATTTACAACATAACTGGCTTTTGATAATTAATATGTTAGGTTGGTTAAAATGTGCATATCTAAATGTGCATTGAAAAGGCTTGCAATGCACATTTGGCAAAGTATTATTGGTTTCTTACAGATGTTGACAGTGATTTTTGGCGTTTCTTAGGTGGCGCTAGTGAGAAATGTAGTCTAGTACTTTATTTATTTATTTATTTACAGGAAACTCAACAGCTTACTTTCTGAAGAAGTACAATCTAATACTTCTTGAAAAAATATTGTTATTGTTTATTATGTTGTATTATATATAAACCAATTTTTTTTGACATTATTTCATATGAAAAACAGATAAAATTGTCCGTCTGTGATACTAACATTCGTTTAATTTGTCAATTAAAGTTTCTTTTTTCTTCATTTTCTATAAATATGTGAAATGTATAACTGCTATGCTTTAGTTTAACGATTGTAATGTTGTACTATTTTACTTTAAATAAATAAATATATAATGAAGCGAAAGAGCTACGTAAGATTCTTTGTAATTGGCGGTCCATTGTCTCTGCCTTCCCCATACGAGACAGGCGTGAACTTATGTATCATATATACCATACATACATAGCTTCACGCCTGTTTTCTGTCTGTTAAATAACTAAATATTTAGAATTTAACTTTAAGGATTGCAAGCAAGCTCTAATTATCTCTTCGTTTCTGTTTTCAGACTACAAAATTGCATTCGGGGAAAACCAGTGTCGTATGTTGCAGGTAATAAATAAAGCTGCTGTACATCTTCTGTGGGATGTGGGTGTTAAGAACACGGTTAATTATAAGACACTAGTCAAAGCGTTCGGATTCCGCTGGAAATTTCAGTATAATTATTTCTATCAGCACTGTTAATTTTAGGACATGAAATGTACTTCACTGATTCAGGGGGGATTTTCTGGATTTTTGGTCTGAATAATAAGTGAATAAGATAATGATACTTTTTTTGGAATTAAGTTTTGTTTGTGGAAAGATACTTTATGTGCTTTTTTGGTCAAGTGGTCTATTATAACTGGATTATTTTCGGCTTTTCGCAAATTTCTCAGTAAGTAGCACGGAATCTGGAATTGTGCTTCGTATGTAGCAACACGATCACCCTCTATTACATGGGACTGATAACACAAATGGTGAAAGGTGTGTGCACATTGTACCGTGGCATTACATTCCATAATTTGCAACATTAAGTACTCAACCTTCGGGAACAAAACGCCGTACAGATATCAAAAAAAAAAAACACTATGTGCAAACTGAAAAGCATTTCTGGCATTTTTCGCAAATCTGCTACCAGATCTACAGACAAACACTTAGTGCTTTAGTCTATAAAATGTATTGCTAATAGTACTTACATTCAGTCTGAATGGTAGACCGCTATATAATTATATCAGCAGACGGCCCTCCGCGCCGCGTACCTCCCCCACAATCAATAAAATGTATAGGTACACTCATCTATGCAAAATGCATGAGAGATGTGTTTTTACTTTTTTCTCCTTTTTTGAATTTTCGTTATGTTTGGGTATTAATTATGTATATATTTTGGGTCGATATTACTTTAGGATGAAGATGATTCTCATTTTAATTCAGTTCAACAGTTTGTAAGCTATCATATGGATCGCTTTGTTATTAAATAATTAAATCGCTTTGTTTCATAGTTGGGACACTGTACACTATGTGTGCATTAAAGTTATTGTTTTGATTTGATTTGAATTAGTAATAAATAGTACAGCCCAAAAACACGCAATTTTAATCATTGTCTACGTACTAATAAAAAAGATGTCGCCATTAAGCTTCTCGTTCTATCGCTAGTTCAGCTACGAAACGCTAAATTACGAGTATTGTGCGAGTACGAGTTAGCAGATACACTATAAATATTATAAGTATAAAAGTCAGGAAAGTCACTTAGTTTTATTTAAATACTAGCTGGTGCTTGCAGCTTCACTCGCATGGATTACGGACTATTGACTTCATTTTTTAAAATAAAAGTAGTCTAAGTTGCCTAAATCGGACCAGCTATTTCATAGATAACCCGAAATAAACAGACAGATAAAAAAAAATAGTATTTATGTATCGTATGTATATTCATATGCATGTAGTAAAAAGCTGTTAGTAAAAAAAGTTATTTCAATATTACAAACACTACAATTTTATTTATTAGTCTAGATTGGAATCAAAACATATTTAGCCTTCTATTTAGCACATTACTGGTTAATTAATTATCATTCGCTTCAATAATAAAGGCATTTAAAAACAACGCTATCAATCTTTCATATTAAAATCAACAAATAATTGAGCACATTGTCATCGTTTGCATAGAACTAGTAACGCCATCTACCGTAGGCAACTTGTCAGTTGTCATGTAGTTATGAACGTACCTGTTTCTTTTGTCTCCGATGACAGGGCCGCACTCAAAACGCAGGAATGCTCTCGAAACTCGTGACTATTCTTTTAGGTTGTTATGTTAGGTAGTTAAATTAATTATTAAAATATGAGATTTAATTAATGCACTAGTATTAATATTAGCAGTGGTTAATGATGAGAAAATGAAGTATTATTTGTGAGGTATTTCATCAAAAATGCTATTTAGTTAGGTGTTACCAGAAATGGAATGAAGCAACTCACTGTTTTATAAGATTGAAGAAATTTATTAACTCGACAGAGCCAAAAATACACACCGACACTTATACAGCACACTACACAAGAATATTTGACTACATGGATACACAAGACGACATTTAATTCGGCTCTGGCTCTCCAACCATCTCCTTGATAGCTTCGTAGGCGCCCTGCAGGTCATTCAGCACGCGCCGGTACTCGGATCCCTTAGATGCAGCGATCTCCATCATTCGGTTAAAGTCTCCTCTCAACATCGCCTTGTAAGCTTCCTTCCCAAAATAGCCAATGACGTCAGACTTGAATAAATTCACGACAATCTGCAGCTGTTGTCCATGTCCAATCCTCTTGAAGAAGGCGTACTGCCTCGGATTGAATTTAGCTGGCACGATAATCTGCGTCGGGTCTATGGACGCCCAGTCGCCTCGAGCGATTTGTTCGAAGCCTCTCCTGCCGAAGATGGTGAGTAGTTTCGGCTTCATCGCCATGATGAGTTCAAGGAAGCCGGCTTCGTCCATTTTGAATATTTCGTCGTCACTGTCGTCGTCCTCGTCGGCATTCCGGCCACGTTGTTCCTTCTGCCAGAGCTCACGTTGGCCGCGCTCGGAGCTAGTACTCGGTCTTGCATATGGATGGTAGAACACCGTACTACTCGTACTCGGTTGTCCATAAGGATCTGAGAGCTTAGACGGCGCCATATTGGTTATACAGGTGGTTTAAGAAGTCGGTTCGCGAAGCACGCTCGTACTCAGCACGCGACGTCGGATGTCCGTCTTTCTATGATTTATGGCGCAGTGATGTATTACGTAACTGCATCGCCCACGTGTTAGCGCATGCGCGTCACCTTCTCGCTCTCACTTGCATAGCTCCACCCTTTTCGTGCGTTACGTTTCCTACCTGGGAACACACACTTTGTAGTTTTAATTGATTATATTATACCAATTAGTAATAGCTTTAATAAAGACTTTACTGTTATATTAAGATATTAAGTTATTTTAAAATATTAGAAGGCAGGTGTATCAGAATGAACTAACTTTGAAAAAGTTTAGTTACATGTTATTGATAATGTGTTTTCCATTACAAGCAGGGACGCGCGTCTGGTTTGCATTTTTTTATAGTTTGGCGATACCAACATGTACTTAGCTACCTGTATATGTGATGTACCTGTCTGCCCCCTGCCTCCCCAATTCATCTCAATCAATATGGACGACTGGATTTTACCGCTCGTCAAATATTGGCGTGTGAAGTTTTGAATGAAAGATGTAATAATGCATTTATATGTTATTTAAAGTACGAAATACTTTAAAAAATATAGTTTTTTGTACTTCCTAGGTATATTACAACCGTTAATTACTTTCAAATATAATAGGTTTGGTTATAATATTATTCAACACGAATTATTGAACGTGAATATATATATTTTTAGGTAGAGTATTAGTTATAATAATTATAATAGAGGGTGAGTTTTTATCCTTAATACAGATATTATTACGTTTAAAAAAACCCAAGTAGCGAAAGAAAATTACTAGAATCATTTACATTACTATTGCAACTGTAGTTTAAAATGTTACGATCGGCTTTGGTCGCCATTTTACTTCGACAGTGCTACCACGTGACCGTCCCTACAGACTATTGATTTAATTAATTATTTAAGCTACCTTGGTCAGTTTAAAGACTATGCGACTATTACAATATGCACCCCTACCTTTATCGATAGTTTAGCTTTAAATAGAGGCAATTTAAAGCTGTTTTTTTATAAAAGTTAGGTTATGTTTGGTGTTCATTTTGACTGTGAATTGGTTAGTTATTACTTTGATTTTCAGTGTTTAACAATGTAAATGAGATATAGAATAGTTCTAGGTGTATGGGTATAAGCTTTTGTAATGTAAATTAGGTAATGTGGGACTGGGAATGATTCATTAAATAAATTGGCAAAAAGTGAGGTTATATTCTATTTATTGTGTGACACCTCTGTTTGTAAATCACTGTTAATGCTATGAGAGTAGGATGTCTACTCACAAGATGGATTTGAAAAAGGTTGCATTACCCAACAACCCTTAAATTCCTAACCCAAAAGGCCAACAACGCAGATTGCTGCGTTGGCGGCGGAAATTGCTAACCATCAGGTGATCTGTCAGCTCGTTTACCGGTTTATACCATAAAAAAATGAAGATCTGAACACAAATGTAACAGCCAATTTATTTAATTAAGTAGACATATTACTATCAAGCCTACTTTAAGCTATCAAATGGTACCTTCAATAGAAATTCAACCTTATGATCTCACTACAACAACGTCGAAAATCAATTGCACAAAACAGACAGCGGTATATCATGACAAGCTGCCACTAATATCAAAAGTAAAGTGTAAATGTATGTTTTATATCACAAGAACCACAATTACAATACGTTTTATGATAGCAATATGTTTAGTCAACTACAACTAACCACACATTAGTCGCTTGACGTATTTAGTTCAGTGGGATAAGGAATAGACAATCGTTTATCTCGAAATTTAGGCTAAAACGTCTTCAGACTAGTCCAGACGGAATTATTTAGTTGGGCTCCTGAAATGCAATTGGAACGAGTTGTGATTGTGATCGTATTGAAGTTGTTTTGAGTTTAATCTTGAGACAAGTGGCTTTTGTGAGTTTGAAGTTATTGTTACGCGGTTTGTGTTGATATGTTAAGGGGTATGTAGAGACATTTTTTTAGCAGATTATTGTCTTGTTGGTTCATTGGTACCAATGCGGATAAAGGTTCTCGTAAAGAGTTATCAGGGCATTTGAGTTTAGATTCGTATTTTTGTTTGTTTGGATGTTTGTCCGTCAATCAAGCTGAAACTACTAAACGGATTTTGATGAAAGGATACAGACAGAGTATGAACTGACTTGGGCGATATAATACTTTTACCTATGGGAATGCGACGAAGCCGTTGGCAGGAGCAGTAGGCTCTGAGCTCAACCTATGCGTTGCGTCCCGACAACCCTGTGACAAAATGATGTTATGATTATTTTATTATTTTAATTTCATCTTCATTACATCTCTTTAACAATGTTCTGATGATTTGATGATGTATTATTACTCTGTGGAGTCAGCAACAGGAATAAGTACGTGATGACGTCACCCCATTTGTTTTCACAACAACAGTCTCATGGATTTATTGGTTTCTTACAGAATATATTATCTGTGCGATGAAATAAGACATGGACCATTATTTTTTCTCGAAGACAACGCATTGGCGTCATTAGATGAAAAAAACTGTTTACAAATATTTCCTGGAGCACTTTTCTTAGTTTAAAATACACTTTAAAATTAATGACTTGATAACTACGTGGCACATGGAGTTTCTTGCTCGTTCTTCTCCATTCGAAGCAACACTTTGGAACGAGCGCCTAGCTTCACTGACGGACGGACTGACGGACAATTCAATTTGATGTTTCAAAAGTGCCTAATTTAGGATTAATTTAAATAAATGCTTTGACTTTGACTTTGACGTACTGGTATGTGTGTAGTCGTGGTGTAAGGAGGTTTAAGATGCCCGCTTCTCATGCATGAGAGTTCTCATCATGCGTTCAAAACCTACCAACGGCAAGTACCAATGTGACTTTTCCGAGTTATATGTACTTTCTAAGATTATTTAGACACCATGGACGAACGGTGAAGGAAAACATCGTGAGGAAACCTGGGCTTATAATTTCTAATTATAAGTTTGAAATTGCCAACACGCATTGAGCAAGTGTGGTGATTGGTGTGCCGGAACGCAGATCTAAGCGAGACATAATGTGTTTTCTATTGTGTCTTATATATGGCATACAAGCGGTTAATGCCCAAACCTTCTGTGTATGAGAAGAGGCTTTTGGTTAGCAGTGGCCACTTATATGATGTTACACATATTATTTGACAAATAAATGTATCTTTATCTTATATTCAGTTTTCTTTTACAGTTTAGTTTATAAGAATCTAGAATAATAGTTTCAATAAGAGTGGGTGTACTAACAATATTTACATAATAATATATTAAAGTACACTACCTACGCTTATGTAGACAAGTAGGCGTTATGGTTTTCCATTTGTTTTTCAGATTGACACAAACAGACAAAATAAAATTATTAATATTAATTATGTCACAACTTATTCACTCCAACGCATAAACTGTCGATTACGTAATGAAAATTACCATAATTTGCTTTTTTTGAAAATATTTTTACAGCTGAACGAGTAAGGGTGTCAAATTATTTATTGTTTATGTTTTCGATTAAAATTAGGTTAAGTTATGCAATCGGGGGTTGTTTTTTGGATGGGCGAAAAATCTTATCTTCTGAGAAATCTATGGAGTATTTTATAGAATTTGTAAGGCCCAATAGGGCTGATATCCAGATGCTGCGGACTATCAAGCGGGCTACCGGGGCTTCGGCTCGAAAACCAGGAGTAGGAACGGGGTGTTTTTAGTCAGTAAGAGTCTGACACTCCCTCTCACCTCAGCATAGACAGGATAAGTAATTGGATGAGATTCCCACCTTCAAAAAAAGTAGAGCTTTTCTCAGTATATTTACGTGAGAACAGTATACTTACCGTTACTTTTAGTTAAAATAAGTTACAACAAGTTTGTCTGTAAACTTTTTTCTAGAAAAACAATTTCATAATACTGAAACAAAACTAAAGTAATTAGTCGTACGAGTACATAAACTTGGGCAATTAGCCAACTAAACGTATTAATTGTAGGTCCTTACATCATCACGAAAGTATCTAGACACACGGCAGTGTGTCCGCCAAGTTCGAGCAAAAAAACCGACACACCGGCCGTGGGTTATATTACACGAACCATTTCGGGCCAAGTTCGACCCACCTATAACTCAAAATCTATTTTATCTACGCATATGAAATTTCTAGTATCTATCGAGATCTACTTACTTATCTAAAATACAAAATTTCATTAATGTACCTATTGTAGATCTTGAGATATTGACGTCAGAAAATCGCTATTTTTACTATACACTCACTGACTGACTCACTCACTCACTCACTCACTCATCAAAAACCTAGACCACTTCCAATGGTCGTATTGACTTGAAATTTGGCATGGAGGTAGGTCTTTAGGTCAAGGTAAAGGAAAAAATCTGAAAATGGCCAAGTGTGAGTCGGTTTTAAAAATAATGAAGGTGTAAATTCATACCCCTAAGGAACTAAAACAAAAAAAATATCTATATCTTCCAATGGTCGTACCGACCTAAAATTCGTTACGAAGGTTTGTATTTAGTCAAAGTAAAGTAAAATAAGAAAAAAAGAAAATAAACTTTACAAAAATAAATGAAATCCCACCCAAAACATAAATGTGAAAGGATGCCAAGTTCGATAATATTGGAATGCTTCGCCTATAAAAGAAGTGAGATCTAAATAAGTACCAAGTTCCATACACAGACCTCAGTTAAAAATGATATAACTTGGCAAGTTTTAATAGAAAATTATATACTTGACTCATTGCGTTTAGTAGGTTTATAACAAAGTGTGTGAAAACTTGCCAACTTGTTATATCATTTTTAACTGAGGTCTGTGTATGGAACTTGGTACTTATTTAGATCTCACTTCTTTTATAGGCGAAGCATTCCAATATTATCGAACTTGGCATCCTTTCACATTTATGTTTTGGGTGGGATTAAATATTACGTAGAACAATAAGCTCTTAATATTTGTTTCTTTTTTATGGTGCAAGTTGGTAAACGAGCAGAACAATCACCTGATAGTAAGCAATCGCCGCCGCCTATGGACACGCGAAACACCAGAGGCGTTACAAGTGTGTTGCCAGCCTTTTGCGGGTTATGAATTTAAGGGTAGTTGAGGAATCGGGGAATGGGAAGATTGGAGATTGGTAATTGGGCCTCCAGTAACCTCACTCACACAACTTAAGCGTTGTTTCATGCCGGTTTTCTGTGAGGCCGTGGTATCACTCCGGTCGAGCCGGCCCATTTGTGCCGAAGCATGGCTCTCCCACACTTAAATTAAAGGTGTAATCTTACGTTGTCTTGTAACCACACGTGTTTACACTACACTTTATAATTTCCGCTGACTTTCAGTATGTTTTCAGCGCGGTAAAGTTATAAATTTTCGTCGTAATAACGTTTTTAGCCTCGCCACTAACCTTGTGCAGTTCATTCACAGTAGCAGTTATGTTATTAACTACTAACTGTTGCCCGCGACTTCGTCCGCGTTGAATAATGATTTCTGACAGAATTCGCGTTTATATTTTTTGACCTAAAATAAAATATTTTGTTTTAAAATAAAAGTAGCCTAAGTTACTCCTTTGTACATCAGCTCAAAATCGGTCCAGCCGTTTCAGAGATTAGCTGGAACAAAACAGACAGACAGACAACATTTTACAAAATATATTTTGGTCTATGTATCGTATGTATATATGAATATACACTCAAATAGTTTGAGTTAGAGAATGCATGTAGTAATAAAAATAAATAAATTAAAAAAATTAAAAAACCCGACTGCATAAAAAACACTTTAAATAAAAACTGAACAGTAAAAAACAAGCTTAGTCTAAAAGTGTAGATAGCAATGCTATTACCACAAAATTAAATAATTTCATAATCAATACACAAAAAATAATAATCTTATGCGAAACATAATTGAGTGCAACAGTCGGGACCCATATTGAATGATTTTAGTCCAGTTTATTTAATGGGTCCCGACTGTTACACTCAATTATGTTTCGCATAAGATTATTATTTTTTGTGTATTGATTATGAAATTATTTAATTTTGTGGTAATAGCATTGCTATCTACACTTTTAGACTAAGCTTGTTTTTTACTGTTCAGTTTTTATTTAAAGTGTTTTTTATGCAGTCGGGTTTTTTAATTTTTTTAATTTATTTATTTTTATTTAACACTTTTTAGTTAGTTATAATACGGCTATGTGTTTGTCAAGATTTCACCCGCGACACGAAACGACAGTTCAGAAACCGCTAGTCAATCGCGTCGCGTAGTACCTATACGAGTATTTAGTTTGGATAATAAAGAACCTAATTGCACATAGTATTTTTTTTTCTATATGTCAGTGATATACCATTTTGGAATCCTCATGATGAGCTCTTTAATTTGATACCCATATTGTAGCAAATAAAAAAAAATTTTTTTTTTACTTCTATCTAGGGCGCCTCACGGCCGCCATGTTGGTTTTTGTTTTACGTCACATATCTAAGAACACTTGGGTAATTAAGACGAATCCAACGATGCCCTGATTGTCGAAATCCATCAAGCCGTTTCGAAGAAATGAGGTAATAAAGAATATTAGGCTCATACATACAAGATACGCGCGAAAAACATAACCCTTCCTTGGCAGTCGGGTAAAAAGCGGTTATTTGAACACTACAAACAGACACTCCAATTTAATTTATTAGTGTAGATAGTTTATTTTGATAAGTCATCCGTTTAATTGCGATCTTGAATTTGATTTAGTTAATGATCTTAATAGTTAGTCTCTGTGGTATAAGAACAAAAATTACTATTTTTGCAGTTATTATTATTAAGTAGACTTTGTTTGGTTGTGTCATTTGATTGCCTAAGTACTATGAAGCACAAAATCCAAGACTGCATTTAACAAAAGTACCATATTGGTATTTCTTCGTCTATTCACACACGAAATACAAATCTAGCTTTCAAAATAGTGCCAGGTGAGTTTAACTTCGAAACCTATTCTAAAAAGACGCCCAATTATCCTCCTCCCCAATCCTTACAATTCCCAATTCCCCAATAATCCTTAAATTCATAACCCCCAAAAGGCTGGCAACTCGTCTCGTGTCGCTTTTCACCATTTGTGTTATAAGTCCCATGTAATAGGGGGTAAGCCTATTGCCATATACCGGGCACAATTCCAGACTCAGGTGCTACTACTGAGAAATTTTCGAAAAACCGAAAAAACCCAGTAATTCTTTGTCCGACCCGGGAATCGAACCCGAGACCCCTTACTTACCCCATTTGCGAACACTTGACGAACGGACCATCGAGGCAGTCATGACTATCAGACATGATCGGAAACAGCCCTGCCCTTTATAGGACACCGTGAGGAGTGCCGCAGAGGTTCAACTGTCTACTGGTCTAAATATTGTGCATTTGACAGCTATGACGCAAATTGAGG
The DNA here is from genome assembly GCF_023101765.2 of Spodoptera frugiperda. Lineage (NCBI taxonomy): Eukaryota > Metazoa > Arthropoda > Insecta > Lepidoptera > Noctuidae > Spodoptera > Spodoptera frugiperda. The sequence continues at coordinate 6,821,184 of NC_064222.1, forward strand.
AGGGTAGTGCTTCGGCCGGCACGCGGACTGTTAAGGGGTAGAAGGGTTAAAATGTAGCGTTTAAAATATGTTCCGTTTGTGCATATATAAAACTAAGTTTTGCCTGCGTTTTCGCTCTCTTTAAAAAGTATTATTATTAATGGAATTTATCAAAATCCTTTCGAAGGGGATACCTTTTTTTAAAGTGGGAAAATCATCCAATGGCTTCTCCCGCCTTGGGCGAGGCGAGAGGGAGTGTCAGACTCTTACTGACTAAAAACCACCCCGTTCCTACACCTGCTTTTCGGAGCCCCGGTAAACCCGCTAGTTAGTCCGCAGCTCCGGAATGGGGATATCTACTTCATAGTATATTGCATGCATAAAGGTATAGGCTGAGGCCCGATCGGTTTAAAATTGACAAAGTTTCATACAAACTTTCACCATCTTAGCGAAGGCCTACGTCATAACATCTACGTCTACCTGCATACCAAATATCAGCCCGATTCATTCAGTTACTTGGGCTGTATGTTGATAGATCACTATGTCAGTCGGTTAGTTACTTTTTCTTCTGTGTCACAGATGCTTTTACAAACGATTCACATACGCATGACACAAAAACTCGAAATAACAATTTGTGGATCACATAAATAGTTACTCCGTGCGGGCAATCGAAAGCGCTACACATTGTACGGTAGCCGGTTGTCTAGCCACTGCACCAGACGTGCACTACACTACAACTTTTGAGTTACATAATATTATTATAATTAGATTTTTTTTCTTTATTTTAGTTTTAAGTTAGTTTTTATTCTTTTTTAGGTATTTTTAAGTTGTAAATAATGTGTAAGTAGACGATACTGCTATTAAGATTAATATTAACTTCCCCTTAAATTACATCTGTCTATGTTCTAACCGATTGTACCATTCTATTGCGTTCTATTTTGTCTGAAACAAACGTCTGTATGTACTCTCTCTGTAATATTTCTTATAGAATGTTATCACAATAGCTTGGCGGACATCTTATGTATTGAACATTTGGAATGTGACCCGTTTTGAATACTGTCTTTAACCTAAATGGAAGGATATTTTTCTGAAGGTACAATACAAAGTAGTATTCGCACCCACATCGTACGCATCACACGCATCGTAGGCATTTCGCATGACGTTATCAGCACGCATCGCATGTATGCATTGCTGATGATGCGGATCAGTGGGCGCAGCTTATGAGTTTCTATACAAGGCAAACTAAAATCCGTTGCGTGCGGTGCGTGCGATGCGTTTAATGCGGGCCTGTGGACGCGTACCTTTAAGGTACAATACAGCTTAGTATTGACACATGTCCATGTATTATATTTTTATAAGACACACGTACGTCTCCATGTTTATGATCATTCACAAAATTAAATGACCTTCTTAGGTAGACAAGCATTTTTATTTATAGAAAAAAAAATAACGAGAAAATGTCAAGAGGTTATAAAGAATATGTCAATTATTTACCGCCAATTTTCAAGTTCCATTTTTAAAACCGAACCAGTGTCAACACAGCAACCATAAACAATGACAATTACTTTTAACAACTAACCCGGACTCTGTCAAGTAATCTCGTGTATCTTTTTAAATAAGGAAGGCACTTTATTTCGAGAACATCATACTTTAAAATGTATAAAACCTCTTTTCCGGCTCTCAAAAATTAATGGATATGTTTTTTTAAAAGGTTTATTTACTGCGGTGTACCTACTTATCAGGGAATGATATATTAATATACATTTTTGTGTGACAGTTTTAATGTTAACTTATAGGTTTGGGAGTAAAAGAGTTTATTTTAATGTGTCCAATTATAATTTCGTTGTTGTTCGCTATCTGTACCCTTTACTTGACATTACAGTCACACAAAGAGAGGGCTTAGTACGAGTTTGTTTTACGTTTAAAGTAATTGAAATGACGACGCGTGCGGCGCTCTGATTGGCCGGTTCGAATAAACCAACCAATCAGAACGCCGAATGCGCTCTGGTTTCGATCTCGTTAAACGTAAAATAAATTCGTACTAAGCCCTCTGTTTGTGTAACTGTAATGTCAGGTAACGCTAAGGTCACAAGTAGCACAAAGAATGGAGTGCATACTTTCAACTTTGATATTTATGTAAAGAACAAACAAACAATTTTAAAAGCAATTTCTGGGTTTATGTGTATATGTTTATGCTTTGGAAATCATCACAGAAGCATCTTTATAACGTGCTGTTTACGAAAATGTGGGATGTTTTGGCCATCACACTGCCTAATTGATGGTAATAATAACAAACCTTAGTTTATTATCATAAGCTATAGGCTCCAGTTTATAATCCGATAACCGGCTAGAACCAGATCAAACCAGAAATAAAAACCAGAAACTAGAGCTTCCTACATCAATCACGTTCAAACAAGAACCAAATTCGAATCTATTTTTAAAAAAAGAAAACGCGTTTCCTCATCTATTTACCATTCCAATTAGTTTCAAATATAGAAAAAAGAATTACGAAATTAACCGTTAACTAACTAACTAAGTAAATAAATAATTTACGCACTTCTTTTCATCATCCGTAAAAACTGGTCAAGGATGAAAGAAAAAAAAAGTTTTTTTCTTTGTTTATCATCAAATGGCTCGTGTTCGGTTTTTCTTTTATTACCAGCCAGCCGTGTCGGCCTTACTGTCTTCCTGATGACAGATGAACATAGACAATACAATGCAATGCAATGATTCTGTTCTACATCTAAAGAATTAAAATTAAATCTGTTTACTATCCTTTTCCATTATTCGTAGTGATTTGTAAACAAATACTTTACTCGTGAAAAAAACTGGTTTGTCCTTGTAATTTCAGATAGATATTGTAGATTGAGTGCACTACGATGACGAAATGATGAAAACAGTTGTTTAGAATTTACTCTTTGGAAAGCAAGAAAAAGCACGATTGTTAGGCTGTTTTTTCCAGCACAGATGTGCTAGGCAGTTATGCTACAAAGATGTAATAACTAAGCTGTATAAGTAAGATGCGCAGGTTGAGTATACGATGTATCGATAGTAGGGAAGGCATCCATAGCACACATCTATAACACGCATCTTTCCATATAAAAACAAATCTTAGTTGAACCTGTTTCCACCAGTGCTATGCAAGCTATGTGTACCAAGGAATATGACTAGTAGAAGCCAATCGCAAATCCCCAGCAACGTAGCATAGCACATCTCTGGTGGCAAAGTACCTCATACAGATTCTGAATCTGTGACGTCATTACCAAGATGATTTTCTTTAAAACGAACCGAAGGCTATCTAGTTTTTATTGAGTTTTGAAGTTTGTTTATGATTTCGTGTGTTCTTACGGGATACTGATTGATTCGGTGGCCTTCTGGTGTCAAATTCAATTGTATTGTTTATCTCTTTAGTAACCTCAGTACGCTAAGTGGGTCAACAGTTACATACAGGATCTCTAATAAGATGTAATTACATTTCAGACATGTTTTTATTATACTTTTAAAAACGTAACATGACATGACGAGAGGGTCAGTTTATATTATCGACAGTTGATAAATATCATCAAATAGTTGGTCAGACTCTTACTGACTAAAAATCACTTCGTTCCTACTCCTGCTTTTTGAGCTGGAACTCCGGTTACCCGCTAGATAGTCCGTAGCTCCGGGTCGGGCATCAGCCCGACTGGGCCTCAACTGTGGTTGTCTTATGGCTCTTTGACGCGTACGCAGAACGCGACGCGCCTTATGCTCTAGTCTAGTTCTGGTCGTGCTGCGAGCGACCCTTGCTCGCCGTATGCAGACTCGTATTTACGGTGGTCGGGGATCCTCTCGCGTTCCCCGACACCCAGAGTCTCACCCGCGACGGCTGAAGTGCGAGGAGGTACGTTACCTCCCTCCCGTCACGTGCAAACCCCACATTCCTTACGACCAATTATCACACAAGTTTTTTAATCCATTAATTAGAATTAAAGCACATTTTGTCAACGTAACAAATACTGCAACTAATCGAATGTATTTCGAACCTCCTTATTAAGTTTTTTGTCTTTATCAATTAGATTCTTTAGTGAAATTAATTCGTTTAATGTACCGTGACATTTCCTTTTACGGTACATTTGATCCAGTCCGATTGGCTTTACAAATTGATTAATTATCGTAGTTTGTCATTGAGAATCTGTGTTTTGTTTCATCTTACTTTTTTATGCAGTTTGAGGGGAAAAACATTACTACAAGTATTAATTACTGAGTGATAGGCATTCATTAGCGAATCCTAGGAATTTTATAATTTGCTGTGCCCGACGGAGCCCATAATTGTGACTAAATACTTTATTTTCTAATTTTTTGTTCATTATGGATGCAACAAATACTTGAATGCATCATAACATAATTGAAAGAAAGAAAAACGATTTATTCAGCATCTGCCACGATGCACCTAATACACATAAATAAATAAATACATTACAAACATAAACACAAGAAAAATATTTTTATAATAATAATAAATAAGAAAAAAACCTGGTTAAAATTCGGGAATTAAAATGTGCCACGTAATGGATTCTGTATTTATGAAACAGCTTCTGCCAGCGACTTCACCCGCATGCCTGTGGGATAAAAACTCAAGTATCCTGTCACTCAAGCCAGCTCATACCCTGTCTGTATACCAAATATTTTCATCAAAATCCGTTCAATAGTTTCAGCATGATTGACGGACAAACATCCAAACAAACAAACTTTCACATTTATAAGTGGGAAGTAAAACCGCTATAAATCATTATAATAGTTTCAGACACCCAAAATGGAATTCTAATTCGTGAAAACAGACATCTTGAATGATTCATTGCAAGGTCGCTTTTTACTACGTTTGGGCACTCATCTTATACCAGTGGTGGTCAACCTGTGGCTTCGCATCACAGCAGTAATATTTTTATTAGATCTATGTTTCGCTCCCATATTTCTCAGTAGGTATATTTCTTTTAAATAAGATTAAATCATGTTTACAATGTTTTGAGGGAGCCGACTAAGAGACCACTTAACACGGTACTGTTATAAACCGTTGCTCTCTGATAAACATTAACCTTTTAATGTCTTACAAATACCGCGCTTTCACGGTTCAATTCTCAACGTTATCCAAGGACTGTAGTGAATCAAATATAAATTATAAGGTATAATACATTGTTTTCTTACGTTTTTCTCATGCTAAAAGTCTTTGAATATACTTAGCTTAAGTAAACGCTAACGCATTCTAGATCCACCACAGATGGGGCCCAGTAGGTCTAATGGCCGATACGGAGCCGCGGAAGAACTGACGGGAGTTAAACTGCGATATCCAACCTGCCTGCCTTGCATGGAGACTATGGCGAACCCCTCTTATGTGGATAAGACTACCACAGATAGGGTCCAGTAGGGCTGATACCTGATCCGGAGCTGCAGACTACCTAACGGGTTTACCGGGGCTCTGGCTAGAAAAACACGATTAGGAACGGGGTGGGTTTTAGTTAGTAAGAGTTTGACATTCCCTCTCGCTTTGCCCTAATAAAAAACCCTACCTCACTCACAGACTGTCGATGATGTATATGACCTCTGTCCCTACTGCAACCGCAATTTTATTGCGTTGGCGCAGCACCTCTCACTGAAAGATCTTCGCAAATGTTTACATCGTAAAAACAATAATTGTTATTACTTCCTATAATTGCGTTTAAGTAGTGTTTGCGCATATTTTGGTAGAGTAAATAATGATGAGTTCAGTATTTGAGTTCTATATAAAATGATAAATTACGAGTAGACTGAAAGGAGTCTGCCATTTTTAAGTGTGGGAGAGGCTCTCCAGTGAGAGAGGCTCTACAGTGTGGGAGTGTGTTTCGGCGCGAATGGGCCGGAATGCCCAAAAGGCCGACAACACACTTGTAACATCTCTGGTGTTTCGGGTGTCCATTTGCGGTAGCGATGGGTTAGGGTCGACTACCGGCTTAACCATAAAAAAATTACAAGTGAAGAACACAAACCAAAATAAACTTTCGCATTTATTATATTAGCAGCATGTTATGACGCGTTATACCATGTTTTTACTAAAATTGTTTATGAGATTAGTCTCATATCAACATCATGTCCAACAAAAATGTTAAGTACTGCTTTGCTTTCAATCAAAAGATGCGCACACGTCACTCCCATCCCTAACCTCCACCTAACCTCCAATGAGATTAAAAAGCAATCAATAACAAATAAACCACGCTTTTATCGACCTTAATAGTCATAATAATACGGTATATTTTTAAATTACACCTTGATATACACACGTAGGTATTATCAAGGAAATAGTACGGGTTTTATTTTAGGCACTCTTGCGCATAGTGGGAGATCGATGACCATGGAGTTTTACATGTATGTAGGTGTGTTGCAACGATTTATTTAGTGCTGGTAATGAGTGTTGGTACTGTTATGTGATCTTGGAATGTCTTGTTGATCCAGTGTTTCTTCTTAGAACAAGGTCCATGGATCAATCGTGAGATCAGGAAAATAAGACGTTGCACAACTCTTATTCAAACCTGGAACAACGATTTGTGCGTTACACAAACAAATTATATGTGGTAAAATCAAACCCAAAGTAAGACAAGAAGTGACACATTCTAAAGTGTGGGAGAGCCATGTTTCGGCTCGAATGGGCCGGCTCGACCGGAGTGAACCATTAGCGTTGAGATTCGTTGTGTGAGTGAGGTTGACGGAGGCCCAATTATGTATTTTATCTTAAAAAAGGAATCAGGCCAGGTTTTTGGAATTTGCTTCATGTGATCTTATATTAAGAAGTTGAAAATAGATAAGTCACTGACTGACTGAATTACTAAAAAACAAAATTACACAAAATTCCCAGAACATCTCACGATTTTTAAGGTAAAATGCAACAAGGTTAAAATTTACAATTGTCAACACTGAAAACAACAGTTACACAATAAATATTAACACTGTTTTTCAGCTGAAAGCAAGCAAAGCGACACCGTTAAGGATTTTCCTTAAAAAACTGATGATTTGTCATCTTCAATGGACGCATTGATAAATTTTCTAAGAAAAATAAAATAGATCAAGAAAACAAATGAGTCAACGACTACTTTAAATTCTATATTGTCAACAATCCCTTGTACTTGTATAATTAGGTCATGATACATAGTGAATGAATTATATATTACTGTTTTTGTGCAATCACACGATGTTTGGATGTTTGTCCGTCAATCATGCTGAAACTACTGAACGGAACTGAAAATTTTGATGTTTGGTATACAGACAGGATTTGGGCTGACTTTTTTATGGAATAAGCCAATAAACGAGCAGACGGATCACCTGATGGTAAGCAATCGCCGCCGCCCATGGACACTTGAAACAGAGGGGTTACGTTTGTACCCTCTCGTTAGGAGTTTAAGGGTTGTTGGGGCATCGGGGATTGGGAAGGGGGGTAATTGGGCCTTGGAATTAGGTGACAGAATACTTTTTGTAGCACGGGAACACTTTTTTTATAAATCAGGAAAACTGCCTTTGTCACTAAAATACACACAAAAGAAATTTCAAAAGAAAACTCTCGACATATTCGGTTTAAAAACAGGTCACGGCCTATGCGTTCACCGAATTCCATCTAAATCAGTCCAGTAGTTTCCATGTAAACATCCATGAACCTTCTACGATTTTCGATAGAAATGTCCTTAACGTTATTTTCCTCCGAAGCATTACGAAACTTTTTTCCTAACAAACAAAAGACGATTCTAGAAAGACCGACAAGTTCCCGATTACACAACTTACACGCTACTTAAGTGACTTGACCTGATTACATGCCGAGTTGAATATGTACAGCGGGCAGTAGATTTTTTTTTCGAGCAGACGGATTATCTGATGGTAAGAAATCGCCGCCCCTCATGGAGACTTGAATAAGAGGGGTTCTGTTTGTAACCCCTTGTTAGGAATTTAAGGGTTGTTGGGGAATCGGGGATTGGGAAGGGGGGTAATTGGGCCTTGGATTCGGGTGGCAGGATACTTTTTTAGCACGGGAACACTTTTTTATAAATCAGAAAACTACCATTGTCACAAAAATACACACAAAAGAAATTTCAAAAGAAAACTCGAGACATATTTGGTTTAAAAACAGGTCACGGCCTATACGTTCACCGAATTCCATCTAAATCAGTCCAGCAATTTCCATGTAAACATCCATGAACCTTCTACAATTTTCGATAGAAATGTCCTTAACGTTATTTTCCTCCGATGCATTACGAAGCAAAACGAAAAAAAAGACGATTCTAGAAAGACCGCTAAGTTCCCGATTACACAATTTACACGCTACTTAAGTGACTTGACCTGATTACATGTCCAGTTGAATATGTACAGCGGCAAGCAAATTTTTTTTTATTAAAAAGAACTTTGCCCCACACTAGAATTTTCTCCTGTATCGTGGGTGCGTTTACAAACATACAATTTCACATAAACATAACACCCAGACCCGAAACAACAATTTGTGGATCACACACAAAGAGTTGTTTCGTACGGGAATCGAACCTGCTACACGTTGCGCGGCAGCCGGTTGACCTGCCACCGCGCAAACCGTAACAGCTAGATGAACCTATTTTTTATTTATATTCGATTTTAAACTTCATTGATTTGACATAAAGTTAAAAATTGAATAATAAATATGGACAGATTAGTGTAGGTTGTCATATTGGCTATTGTTTTTTTTTTATGGAATAGGTGGCAAACAAGCAGACGAGTAACCTGATGATAAGCGATCAGCGCCACCCATGGTCACCCGCAACATCAGAGGAGTCACAGATGCGTTGCCTTGCGTTGAGTTACGAGCATACTAGTTTTTAAACTAGTATGCTCTCTTTTGAAGGTTCGAAGGTCGTATCGGTTCGGATTGCCCGAATTCGTATTGTACTCGAAAAATAGTAATTGGGAACGAATCTAATATGTGTGGTTATTAATAGATGAAGTATTTGTTATTTCGTTTGAGATAAGGGATCGTTCAATGCGTTCGTAACATTTTTTAGGTTAGAAGGCCATGAGACAATGACTATGTCAAAAATGTTACCTATTGCAAGATCTTTCTATTTTTATAACAGATATTTTTGGTTTAAATAAAGTGTCCGTATTAGTTGGTCTTTTCTCAGAAGACTTCTATATTTAGACGAAAAAGGATGAAATACTAAAAGGTCAGTACTTATTACCAGTATTACTAGCAAGGCTTAGGATTAAGATATAATTCTGTGACAAGAAAGATATTTATGGTTGGTTATTTTGAGACAGAAGTTTGTGTAATGGATTATCTTATAGTGAGGGACAGTTATGGACAATACAACATAAGATGTGTTCACTGTATAGGCTTAATCTTTATAAGTTCAAGTATAGTTAGGCTTCTACTAAAAACACAGTTAGTATGTAAAAACATACCGACGTTATGATGGCCATCATCGAAGCAAGGGTAAGCAAGGGTAGCTTGTCGCCCGACCAGAACCAGATCCGTGTAGACAGCGCGTCGCGTTCCACGCGCGCCTCAAAGAGCCAGACCACCACAGATGGGGCCCAGTAGGGCTGATGTCCGATCCGGAGCTGCAGACAAAGTAACAGGTTACCGGGGCTCCAGCTCGAAAAGCAGGAGGAGGAACGGGGTGGTTTATAGTCAGTAAGAGTCTGACACTCCCTCTCGATTCGCCCAAGACAGAAGAACGCATTGGATGATTTTGACTCGCCTCACCCAAAGCGGGAGAAGACATTGGATGATTTTCCTCCCGCAAAAAAAGCTTGCGTTATGATTGTATACCATTCACGAAGTTCATTGTTTAATTACAGACTATTGATATTTTTAATATGGAAAAAAATATCATATAGAAAAATTTTATGCTTGAGGTATGAAAATTTGGTAGATTTGCTATGCTTTCAAATGCTGAAGAGTTTCTGTTAGGCTTTTCGTCGATACTACTGACACTCTGTAGATATTTTCTCCAGTACACGTCATCTTAATTCCAATGTTAATTTATTGTAGAATAAATAAAAAGGTTAATAAACACTGCGACATCACGTTTAAACAAATACGTAAAGGAATGCATTAATATTATGTATTTTAGTACATAGCATACATAGAACGCCTCACGTGCAAACTCTTGCAAGAAAATAGTGTTAGATGAAAATTTTTACATATTTCTTATTTGAATTCGTCTTTATATACAGTTTGTGAGGTGCGTCAATATTTTATGTTGTACATAATATATGAGTTTTACATATTATGTGTTGGATGGGGTCATGGGACTTTTATAGTGAGTTTATATGTGTTTATTTATTGGTATTCTATAAATAAATACGCGAGATATATAATGAGGGGTATTGTATTTTTTATGGTTTTATAGATTTGAGGATCTTTTTTAATGTAGATAGGGATTCTTTTTTCATATTCTTTCTCGTTTATTGTTTTTACTGATACAGCTTCGTATTTTTTATATTCTATCTATATTGTTTAAATGTCATGGTTGCCGAGGGGTTTGACATGTGCTTCGTGCATGAGGGCGTCCAAAACCTACCGAAGGCAAGTACCAATGTTACTTATTCCGAGTTATGTGTACTTTCTAAGATTATTTAGGGACCACTGACAAAGATGAGGAGCTTGTAATTGGAAATTATCCAATTATGAGTCTGAAATCGCCAACCTGTATTGGGCAAGCGTGGTGATTAATGCTCAAAGCTCTGTGAGAAGAAGCTTTTGGTCAGCAGTGGCCACTTATAGGCTGTTGATGTGATGTGTGACTTAACCCACCAACCAATAATAAATCCTCTTCTAGGTTCACTTACACAACAGCCAAGAAAGCCAGACTTTATATGCCAAAGACCTAAGGCATTGGCTATTGACACAACACAACTACCAAACCCTCAACAAGTACAAAAACCCTCAAACAGTTATTTGTATTTGCTCAACAATAGAACAAAAGTCCTTTACAGAAGTATAAGAGGCAATATATCATAAAAATATTCAGTATTGTACTTGTTTGTACAAAATAGGTCAGAACACATCACGTGTGGAGCGATCTCCCATCGTCGGTGAGCCACGAGACCGGTGGCCTACGACACACGTCGGGATGTACGCTCAACGACACAAGTCGTATGTATGATGATATGAAGATAGATTTTTTGAATTAATTAATAGTATTATAATGCTGTTTATGCACGTGTAGATCGCAAGGTTGGTGCGGTGGCTAGGCGACAGGCTGGAGCGTAGCTTGTAGTGAGTTTGATTCCCGCACGGAGCAACATTTTGTGTGGGTCTGGGTGTTATTTATAATGTGGACTTGTGTTTGTAAACTATATAAGAGAGTAACCACGATACAAGAGGAAATCTTAGTGCAGGGAAAAGTTAAAAAATCTAATCGTGTTGGCGCAGTGGCTGGATGACTGGCTGCTGTGCAACGCGTCGCGTGTTTTATTCCCGCGTCGGATAGAAAAGGTGGTAATGGCGTTCTCTAAGTAAAATAATAATTAGCCCGGAGTCAGAACATTCAGTGGTGTGTATGTGGCTCGAAAAGCACATAAAGCCGTTGGTCCTGCGCCTAACCTCTCTTCAATCGCGTCGGTCTGCCGTCTCATTGAGTTCTGAGAGTGAACGAACAGAGAGTGCACTTTTTACTTTTCATTTTTCTCCCCAAAATACCTTTCCCATAACCTATTTTGCCCCCAACTGTACCCACTCACAAATTTCGCTACATATCGGCCAAATATCACGTTCCTAGCAAACACGTGTTGCTTCATATTATCTGTTGCCAAAATCTCGTGATCTCTAACACTCCCAGTTTATTGTGATATTGTGAACACATTGTGTTATTATTTTGATTTGTTATTGTTTGTTTCTGAATAGAAGTCAAAGACAAAACAAAACAAAAGAGGGTGGGTCTTTAAATGTTGGAATATTTTTGTTGTTTTTGGGTGGGATACTTACATGTGCTTAGTAGTATTTTTAAAGCTTAAATAAGTGCGTAATTTATTTATAAATAAATGATATTTATTTTTGCAAATACGAGCAGGTTACAAGATAACTCTTTTACACGTCAATCTCTAAATTAAATAGATGTGGCCGGTATTTCCTATCCGACTACTTTGAGAAGAAATGCCGAAACAAAGTCATAGTCTCTTTAAAGTCCAGATAATCAAATAAAGAATAATGTGGGAGAACCGTGCAAGTTGTTTCTGTAGTGGTCTTTTGAGGAAAGAACCACAACAGTTTGAGTGGACCCGTTCTGATGGCAGTACGCATCTGTCAGATTAAAATCTGCTCAGATGACGCACCTTAATGATTTAAGTTTTGTATTGTAACAGACTGAGAGACTACCTTTTACTTTGAATTTCTTTTTCTCACATTTTCGTTAATTTTAATTTTTAATCTTTAGTCCAGAAAAGTAATTGGTACTGTGTAATGTGCCTACCCCCGACCGGTCGATGATTAACTGCCGTACTCAGAGTCATTTAATGGTTACTTAACCCAGTCCTTAGCAATCGCTACTAGGCAATAGTTTAAGTAATAATTATTTGTACCTAAGTGCGGCAGTAAAAGTCGTAACGTTAAGTTATAATCACAAAACCGACAAATAGTATATCAATAGATATTACATGACATCTGTTGCACGTTCACCATGTTTTATTCACTCAGTATAAACAGACAGTTTTATACACAACTGTACTTGCAGTATTCGTAATCGAATCGAATATAAAGCATTATCCAAATATATGTCAATGCTGTTCCTTCACGTTAGTCTCGCGAACCATAGACAATGTACATAATTGTCTATGTCACAATTGTCTATGGTAATCCTACAGGTGCGGGTTTATGATATACTTTGGGAGCCTGTGTTTGTTTTGTTTAGGTTCAATAGTTCCTATAATAGTTGGTAACTTGTATGCACGGTTGGAGTAGTGGTTGGGTGACTGGCTGCTGGGCAAATGCTGGGCGCGGTTTAGATTCCCGCTCCGGCCATAAAAGTGATAATGGCATTTTTTGAGTAAAATGACCATTACTAACCTGGGGTCAGGAAGTTTGGTGGTCAGGTCAGAAGGTGTTGTCTCTCCATGGACTCGAGGTGATGGCCTGCGCGGGTGTCGGCCCGCGCCTCCGCGACGATGCACAGGGTAGCCCAAACTTACCTACCCCGTGCACGGTCAGGACGGACCTGGCCGGCATGTGATGTGGGGCTGCGGAAGAATCTGGACTCCTGGACTCTCGCGCCCCCCACGATCACGTGCTGAGTAGACACCGGGGGTTTTAGCCGGTAAGAGTCCGGCATACCCCTCCGCCTTTCCTCGGGTCATCCATGAGGATTTCCCCCGACAGAAAAAAAGGAGGTGTTGTCTTGGCGATTTCAAATTGCGGGTACCGCCGAGTCCACACCTCTTGAGGATGCTCCGTAGAGGCTACACATACACATTAAGCAGATATCGTGCGGCAACGCTCTCTGATAAACCTCAACCTTTTATATAGCGATTGTCAACCCACCTGCTAAGCTTTTGTGGCCCATGACGTTGATGTTGTATTAATATGTATGAGTAAAAATATAATAGATATTATATCTAAAAATAGAAATATCTCAAGTTCCTCAGCTAAGTAGAGAGATAAAAATAAAATTAGATTTTAAATAAATACCAAGCGAAGAAAAATGAATTTATTCTCGTATTAAGTAACAAGAAACTTGTACCTAATAGAAATTAAATTCAATAAACTGACAACAAGAGGGTTTCAGACAAGTTTATGGTTCTGTACAAATTAAAAAAAAACGTAATCTTATCTTATTATAGAAAAAAATATTGATGTTCGTTAGCCTCGCCAAAACTCGAAAACGGCTGCACCACTATGGCTAATATTGGTCTGGATTTTTTTGTAAAAGTCTAGGGAAGGTTTTTAAAGATGAGAAAAAGATGTTGCGCCAGCAAATTGTAAATCATACAAAGAGTTGCTCCGAAAAAGCTACACGTTATGAGGGAGCCGGTTGCCCAGTCACCGCATCAACCGCGACCGTGCACTCCGTGCAGTATGTATGGGAATGATAACACTGGAGATAGTACCTACCTAAGGGTGATGTATTATAATCTCTCGTTACCATACGATGTATGTATTAACATTTCACATTTCATTGACACAGAACCCTAACAACGATATTAAAAAAGCAAAATCAAACATGGCTGCCTAAATCTGGAGCGAAGTCGAGTGTTTCTTCAAACAGCTTGAACGATGTATTTTTAAACGAAAACAATCTAATTAATGCTTTATCGTTCATACTCAAGGACTGATCTGAAATTAGGTAGACATCTTTATAAAATTACTTTGAGAACTATTTTATAAATTCCTTTAGTATTTTATAGATTTTCCTTGTTTATTTATAGATATTTCAAGTGTTACATAAACTCAGAGACAGAGAGAAAACCAACGTGAACCAACGCTTTCGTTGTGTTGTGGGAGGCCCAATTACCTCTCTTCCCAATCCCCGATTCCCCAATTCCCGCAAATTTCTTACCCCAAAATGCTAATGGACTTGTAACGCCTCTGGTGTTTCGGGGGTTCGTGGGCGACGACGATTGCTTACCATCAGGTGATCCGTAAGCTCGTTTACCAACTTATAACACAAAAAACTCATGAAAGTGTGTGTACTGGCGTAAGCATCGATGAAGGAACTGCACATTTAACAAAAACCAGGCGGCAACACTCTCTGATTCCTAGGGTAAGCGCCCGCTTACTGTAAAATCTCCACACCGTTTACCAAACTTGATGGTTTTTGGGTGTAGGAGGCTCATAGTGGATTCACCTAATAAGACCTCTAGAACTTGTGTTGGAATTAACTGTGAGATGTCATATTGTTAGGTTTCATAAATAAATAAAAATAATATAACTCTAGAGTAAAAAGCAAATTGCTCTGGAGTAAACTGATTACTTTGAATTACTAAATTATTAAAAACAAATCTAGATTACGAAGTCATTTAGTACGTCTCACGATAGTTATTATAAAAAATATTAGATTACGAAGATTACAAGTGAACATGTTCTACTAAAACTGACTTTAAAGATATTAGATCTAAGCTATAAATTATAAGAACAATATCTAAGTATCTCTTCATAACCTAAGTATGGAAAAGCCCAAGAGATATTCAAGAAACTAAGTTTATAGCAATTTCAATCATTGAGAGTGCACTTAAAGTCTATTTTTGAGCTAAATTTATTCTGGGGTTTTCCCAGGCGACTCCTTGTAGGATTAATGGATATTAGTATTTATTTTGGTCTCCCTTGATGAGATTGCTTTACTTATTTTGGACTAAGCTCTAGTGACACATTTTCTATATTTCATATTTCTTTACCCAGATAAAAAAGTTAATAATAAAAATCTTTATAAATCTTTATAACCATCATAAACAAATAAAATATCTTGACTCTACTACTCACGAGGTTGTCGATATGTGGAGTGTGGATTCGGCTCTCATTTTGCCGATAGTCGTGTCGGCCAATAGGTTGATCCCTAAAAGCCTCGACATCCATCTTAGGAGGCTGGCGTTGGACGGATGGATCAATGGCTTGGTGCAGAAAGCAGTACTCCTTGAAAGGGCACGTATTGTGAGGAGGTTCCTGTCTTCTAGAGTGGTTTAAATAAATATATGGAAAAATCTTTATAGGTAATTAAAAGTGAAATAATGTTTGATTATTTTAAGAAGAGTTCCCTCGTAACAGAGTTCTTAAGCCATAAAACATAATCAATTGCGTTTGTGTATTATAATATAATTATAGTTTAAACTAATGAAAGAACATTTCTACCTCTCCTTTTATAGAAAACAGAAGCGAGTTTACTATTTGCACAGTTCATGTTTGCAAACACACCCACGCACTTGGAGTAACACAATCGTACGCAAGTCTACACTACACATAAGATTAATCTATCTGCTTACAGAAATACTCAACATCATTATTTATATTTAACCCATTTCCTTGCAAAACACTATTCACACGTTTCTTTTTAACCAATTTCCAAAAAATAGTAGGTTAAGTAATTCTGTAGAAGTGTTTACTTATTTGTTTAAAGGTGGATCAATAGAACAAAAACAGGAAATATAGTAACATTAACACACTTAAATGTCAAAGTCAAAATTATTTATTTCAAATAGATCAGGAAGGCACTTTTGAACATCAAAGTGTGTAGAACTCGTCCTTAAATTCATACTGAACTTATATTTAGCAAAAAGGGCGTGTCAAAATCACCGTAGTTATCAAAAGCTAAATTCATACCCATAACAGGCGAAAAACTGCCAAAAACTAAAATACGTTTTTATGACTTATCCCGCCTTGGGCGAGGCAATAAGAAGTGTCAGACTCTTACTGACCAAAAACCACCCTGTTCCTACTCCTGGTTTTTGAACTGGAGGCCGGGTAACCCGCTAAGCAGTCCGCAAATTAAAATACTGCAAAATTAATCTCGACCTAAATTTGTATTAAAACTAATATCGGTAACATCACTACACCATTAAATAGTTAAAGAAAGATATCGATCTATTATAATCTATCGCTCTACACATAACCAGACCAGCCGTTCCTTAATAAAAGCGTAACAAACAAACAAACACACAGACATTTCGCACTGAAAACAAACGTAACTACGGATGTTTTGATACCGCATTTAGTTCTTCAGTTAATTTTGGTAGTATGAGTCATCCCGAAGGATTTTCTTAGTATGTACGTTGTATTTCGCAATACTTGAGATGTATGTAAGGAATTTAATTTAAGTAAAGGAAAGGAAACATGGGTTGAAAGAGGGTCAAGTAGAGAATGTGGTGAC
The DNA here is from genome assembly GCF_023101765.2 of Spodoptera frugiperda. Classification (NCBI taxonomy): domain Eukaryota; kingdom Metazoa; phylum Arthropoda; class Insecta; order Lepidoptera; family Noctuidae; genus Spodoptera; species Spodoptera frugiperda. Next base: position 6,837,977 of record NC_064222.1, read on the forward strand.
AAAACAAAACATGGTTAGTTTTTTTTTATGTTATAAGCCGGTAAACGATCTGATGGATCACCTGATTATAAGCAATCGCTGCCGCCCATGGACACTTGAAATACCAGAGGCGTTACAAGTGCGTTGCCGGTCTTTTGGGGGTTAGGAATTTAAGGGTTGTTGGAAAATCGGGGGTTGGGAAGATTGGGAAAGGGGTTAATTGGGCCTCCGGTAACCTCACTCACACAACGAAACACAACACAAGCGTTGTTTCACGTCGTTATTTGTGAGTTATCTTATTTTTTTTAGACTTATCTTATCTAGGTATTGTCGTATTTTATTTTATTGTATTTTAGTATTCCTTCATGTAGTAGTTCCTTCAGTAGTAGTTCCTCAGAAGGAACGAGTAGCGGGTTCAATACCCGCATGGAGCAATTCTTTGTGTGATCCACTAATTATTGTTTCAGGACTGGGTGTCATGTGCATGTGACATTGTATGTTAAATATTCCGTTTCGAGTTCTAATACTAGCATTGTATTTTTGTAAACGCACCTTCAACACAACAGGAAATCCTAGTGTGGAGCAACGGAAAGAAGCCCGATAATAAAAAAAAAATAGAAGTCCAGAAAACTCAACAATACATTACCTCACTCGGGAATTGAACGCCCTTGACCTTGACCAACAGGGCAGTCAAGGCAAGTATTAATCGAAGGCTAAATTATTTACTTACAATAGACAGTATTACATGTACATAGAACTACATATCAAGATATACAAACCACTATAAACTGACCGTCGAATGTACGGAAAGATCATACAAAGCGAGACCATGGTAAACTGGTTTTGTGTAGCTTGAAGTGCAGCTGGAAGTACAATGATCGAAGGTCTGGAGTAAGATGTCCTGTCAATACTAATTTAATAAGATTTTCTTTTCTTACAGACTTTAGTTCGACCTTTGTAACTGAAGATAGAATAGGTGGTATTGGAAAGGACATTACAATAATTATATTAGGGCAGAGTATAAAATACGGACATTTTTATACATCATCAATGGACTTCTACCGCCTAAGTGAGGCGAGAGGGAGTGTCAGAGTCTTACTGACTAAAAATTCTCGGTACAAGGTACCGAGTTCTGCTTTTCGAACCGGAGCCCTGGTAGCCCGCTAGGCGGTCCGCAGCTCCGCTTATAAGCGCGTTGGCTGAAGAATTTATTGCAGGTTTGATATCTGGGTTGGTTATCCGGATTTTAGAATAACTCTCAACACAGAGTCTGATAAACTCATAAGTCATGGGTTTCGAAACTTATTCGGGTCAGTTTTTTTAGTTTACAGTTTGTAAATTGCAGTTTTTGTTAAGTTAAAAAAAAAACGATTTTCTTTTTTCAATACTAACTATTGACCTACATCTATCTGATAGAAAATTGGATCAAGAATGGCATTTCCTAGTTAATTTTTTTCTAGACAAACCATTTAATTACTCTCTAGAACAAACAATTAAAGAAGTAATTGTTTGAGAAAAAATAAGGAAAATTGGACCTATTGTATTATGAGATCAAACTGGTTTGATGGAAAGGAAATTACGGTTCAGGGCATTTGTTCTATTTGTAGATTGTCTGTCAGTCATTTTGTTGTATCGGGGGGCTTTAGAAAACCGGTATAGGGAAGGTCGTGGTGGGTTTTTTAAAGGTTTATGCTGGTCTTTTTTTTCAGTTTGGAAAATAAACCACCCCGTTCCTACTCCTGCTTGTCGAGCCGGAGCCCCGGTAAACCCGCTAGGTAGTCCGCAGGTTATGCTGGTTTACCAGCCACCATATACCTGAAAAGTGGGTGTTTTAAACCTCCGACTTTAAAACGTCCACTTCTCATGCATGAGGGTGGGGGTACGAAACCTGCCAACGGCAAGTACCAATGTGACATTTTCCAAGTTATATGTACTTTCTAAAATTATTGAGATACCACTGACAAACGGCGGAGAAAAAACATCGTGGGGAAACCTGGGTTTATAATTTCTAATTATAAATCTGTTGATGAAGCGAAAGAAGTGTGTAAGAACCATGGCAATTGGCGATTTCCATTGTCTCTGCCTACCCCCATGGGAGACAGGCGTGAGGTTATGTATGTATGTAAATCTGAAATCGTAAACCCGCATTGAGGAAGCGTGGTGATTAATGCTCGAACCTTCTTCGTGTTGCCCGTCATTGGTCGAGATTATTATCAACAACCAATGACATGGCGGATCCTGATCGAGCTCACTTCATTACAGAATAGCCTAGCTGCTCTCACTCATATAAAGAAGTGGTTTGCAGATAGTGTGAAGATGACATATAATACTTAAGTACTTACTCTATTTTTTCAGTTGTCTATTCGTCATTTGTGTTTATCAGGGGGTTTAAAAAAGCCCGGTTAAAACAATAGAGGTTGACATGATTCATTACTTTTGTTATACAATCATGAGTCGGAAGATATGCACCGCTGAATAAAGGCCTGCCCCGTCCACCGTCGAATGACAACTTGAAATAGGTACATGTTTTGTACAGAATAGAATCAGGCGTAACTTTGCGAAAATTCATGCTACACTAACATACAATACCTACCTATTTTAGTTTTCATTCCGCTCGTAGATGTTATGCTAAAGCCGCCGAGTCAATACCTCCTGAAGATCAAGCTCCATGGAGGAGCGAAACATATGACATATGTCGAGTGGTTTATTGCATGTCGTGTGTGTGTTTTTGTGTTGCACCTCTGCTGCGTGAGCATTTAATTGCGGGCGGGAGGGTGGTGCTGCACACCGCATGCTGAAAATACATCGAGAAGCAGAATGAATAGAGGGTAAGCTTATAAATTGGAGACAATTCCAGACTCCATGCTACTACTGAGAAGTTTTCGAAAACCTGAAAAGTAAAACCAGTACTTTGCTCAACCCCGGAATCGACCAATGAGGCAGTCTATCTACCTATCTACTAATTTATGGGGACAATCCCCATACCAAACAAATTGACCATTTGAAAAATTCCTTCAATGGATTCTATCGAATCATTACCACAAGGTGAATAAGGAAAACCCATTGTTCGTCGTGCCATTGTATCGCCGGTTCGATTCCCATCCTTTTCTCTCACCGTGCAATTATTGGCGTATTTTTTAATGACTGTACATCCGAGAATTGTTCTTAGAATATCATTGTGATGATCCTCAGTAATATTGATTAAAGAAGGTTCTTGATTCAGTCAGGATTGCTATAATTTTGGATGTAAGTATAGAAGGTATACGATTTTAAACTTGAACCCTTTAAACTGTGATCTCTAGTTCGCCTGTTAAACTTGAAGAATAGAATAGAAGTTAAGTTATACAGGGAAGGCGTGGAAGTTATACAGGGGTTTTATTTTTGTTGTTTACATTTTTTTCCTTTACTGTTTATCAGTGGTGTCTAAATAATCTTTGAAAATACATATAACATGACAAAAGGCACATTGGTACTTACCATTGGTAGGTTTCAGTGCAGTCTAGAGACTTGAATAAACTCAAATAATACTTAACTCAATTAGGATTCATTCATCACTACTTAATTTCTTAAGTTAATTATTTTATATCAACCCACGACCCACAGATACTACAAACAAGGTATAGATATACTACAAACCACAACAAATTTACATCTCTACACATATTACAAAAGAGAGAACGGTTGTTTGTTTGCCTTCAACAGGTTCTAAAAGTCTTCGGCCGATTTGTATAATAAAACTCTTTCACCGTTAAGGATAAAAAGTAAGGTACTTTTTATTGAGTAATACAATAGTATTTTCTTGTGTGTAATAAACACCGTGAGACGGTATCAAAAAATTAGCTTAACATTCGGGAAACGCTCTACTAGTTTCAAGTTACACCGGGTCTCTTATTTACGATTACCATGTGAGTAGTTACATTTTTTGGAATTAATAGGCTGCACAGTTGGCGCGAAGCGTGGGTAATTGGCTGCCGTGTTACGTGTCGCGAGTTCGATTCCCGCACGGTACAACTCTTTGTGTGATCCACTGATCCACATATTGTTATTCCGGGTCTAGGTGTCATGTGAATGCCAAATTGTATGTTTGTAAACGCACCCACAACACACGAGAAAATCCAAGAGTGGGACATTTATTTTAAATAATAAAAATCAATATTATAAAACTATTTTTATCCCAATATTCCGTCATAATCAATTCTACACGAACGAAGCCATGGTCAAAAGCTATGTAGTTTATAATATAATCAGAAATTTTGAAACTAATTTCTAAAAATATCGCTCTTTGTGGGCGATTCCACTTCAACAGCAGATGTGGCCTTAGGCTATAAAGCAGTAATATAAAGAAAACAGTAAAATAGCCTTTGTGACTTGATACACTCGTAATTATATTATAGGTCTGATACCCTTGCTGGAGTACAATGTGGACTTAACGCCATTTACCCTGGTATGTTTGACCTTTAGGGAACAGAGAGTAAAGTTCCCTAAGAAAAGGAGGATCCTCCGACCAGGCGAAGTGATCATGCCTGGCGGGCTTTCTGCCCAATTGTTGTTCGTTGGGATTTTCTATCCGTGTTAATTCGCATGTGAACTTCATACTCGTATGTGCGATGCAGGATATTTATGACGTCATCCGTTGATTTGCTCGTCGATAGTCTATGTGCGACTTCTGTCATCTGTCACTTGTCAGAGTGTCGCTACAGACCTATACGCTTTGCTGTATTGTTTTATTTAACATACATACAATAAGATGTATGTTTTTGATAAAAAAAAAGAAAATGAATCTTTGTTTTCAGCTGTTTGTTCCGACTAATCTCTGAAATGGTTGGCCAGATTTTTAAAGAACTTTTATTGGCAGGTAGCTGATGTACTAGGGAGTAACTTAGGTTACTTTTATTTTAGAAAAAATCCCTATTCTGTCATTAGTCATTTTTCTACGTGGACGAAGTTGAGGCGACCGCTAATATACAACAATAATAATAAAGTCTTTATTTTGGAATTTTACATTCCACTACTACTACTAACAGAAACAAAAGCAAAAGTAGAACATAGTTATTAAAAAAAAAAAAACATTAAAATGTAGAATGCCACGATATTTTTTACTTGTGAAAATAAAATTTGCACAGTGCAATCTTTTTAAGCGAATATTGGATAGTGTTAAGTTATATGATTTGATTTCTCTTATAACAATCCGTATTCATCACATTCCATTTGCAACATGATAAACAGTTAGGTATTTCAACTAGTTTATGAACACCTGGAATTGGGTCGCAGTGCAGTACAGATGCTATTTACCTGGCCACAGACCTGCGGCTGGAATTTCACCTTGAGATATATTATAGCCATAATAATAAATACAGATTTGTCGGACGTTGCATCCTGACTGTGGTGACCATGAGGTTGATGGGACATGAGTACTATCGGATTTTTTTCGGAAAATTCTCACAGTAGCAAGTGGTCTGCAATACTCACAACTCACAACTGATGAAAAGTTGGTGTTTTGTATGTGGGATAAGAATACCATACAATAGGATAGTTTCTTCACTCACGGAAATAAGTCTGCTATTTGACGTACTATTTCATTCAAAATTCGTAGTAAATTTATAGTTTTTGACGGTTCGAAAAAAGTATTGAATTTGACTAGTAAGAAACTAGCCTATTGACATATTGATTTTATTTTGATAGAATATTGTGTACGCACGTATTCTTCAGTCGATACGACTTTCTTTTATATTGTTCCTTTTCGCTATAATATTGGGTAACCATATCCATACCAAGTAAAAAATTAACTGAAAAATCTTACTCCAAAATCCTGCACAAAATCCACCCAATCAAGTCACTCTAGCGCTCCATATAACCGGTGCACGCGCATATTTGACAGCGTGCCAGCTGTGTCACGGCGCAGCTCTATTTCAACGCAACTTGCGAAAATGTATCAATGGCTGCAGTGCTATTCTGAAAACGGTAAATTCATCAACAAAGTCATCTCGTCAATCACTTCGCAAGTCACATTTTAAAATACTTAAGTATACATGTGAATCTACGAGTAAAATGTCAAATCTGTCAATAATATCTGGTATAATTATTCTCACTTCTTTCATCACTTGGTAGCGTTGGTCTCGATCTCACTTATTTGTAGAATATTTAATTGGAAACCCATTTGTACCCTTTCTTAACCACCCTAATTGGGTTCGATCCCCAGTCACCAGATCTCCAATCCTTAAATCCTTAACCTCTAAAAGGCAACGCTCATGTGTTTCTCTGAGTATTTCAGGTCTCCATCAGGTGAACCGTTATTTCGATTTCTACCCCCATTTAAACCCTTTCTCAATCAAACAATTGGGTTCGATCCCCCAGTCACCCAATCCCCAATCCTCAAATGCCTAACTCCCAAAAGACAATATCCATCCATTTCGGTTGTCCATCAGATGATCCGACAGCTCGATTTCTACCATCAACTAATCTATTTTCAAGATTCAGAAGTGACGTTGTAAAATTGTGCGTTCAGAATAAGACTGCTACTACTGCACCGGTTTACGTTAGTAGTAATGGCTTCGATTTTGTGGAGCGAATAGATAAACTTCAGTTTCTTGTGTAAATATAAGATTTCTGATTGTTTTTGTTAGATAGTTCATAGTGGAAATGTTTGGTTGAAAGGGACTTCGTGTTGCGTCATGTCATTCAAATTTTGTTACGAAGTTGTAGTGTTTCGGATACTTTCCTTTATTATATCCGTTATAGGATTCCTATACGAAGAATTAGTGTGATTTTTTTTTTATTACTAAGTGTGGGAGAGCCGTGCTTCGGCATGAATCGGCCGGATCGATTGGATTAATACCACGGCCTCATAGAAAACCGACGTGAAACAACGCTTGCGTTGTGTGAGTGAGGTTAGTAGAGGCCTAATTATACCAATCTTCTCAATCCCCGATCCCCAACAACCCTTAAATTCCTAATCTCCAATAGCCGGCCACTTGTAATGCCTCTAGTGTTTTGGATCTCCATGGGCGGTGGCGATTGCTTACCATAGAAAAAGGAGTATAGGATACATCAGACGCATACAGCGTAGTGATGAGAGGCGCATGAAACGGAGATAGCTCGCTGCCAAAATGTTTTGTTTTGTTTTGGTTTGTAACGCGTTCCGATTTAATGTCAGTGCTATAGATATTTTGGTTTAGTTAGTTTTGTCCCCTTAAACAAATGACATTCTTTTTTTATGGTACAACCCGGTGAACGAACAATCGGATCAACTGATGGTATGCAATCGCCACTGCCCATGGACACCCGAAACACCAGAGGCGTTATAAGTGCGTTGACGGCCTTTTGGCTGTTAGACATTTAAGGGTTGTGGGGAATACGGGAATTTGGAAGATTGGCAAGGGCGGTTATTGGGGCTCCGGTAACCTCACTCACACAACGCAAGCGGTGTTTCACGTCGGTTTTCAGTGAGGTCGTGGTATCACTCCGATCGACTCGACCCATTTGTGCTGAAACATGGCTCTCACATACTCACTTATGCATATTCACTTTCTAAAACATAAATCATTTCTCCAGTTTGATTGTGAACATTAATTTTTACAACAAAACAGACTACAGCTTCAGTTTTCACAAATCTTGACTATTAACCATCAATGAAGTGCCACTGTATGAGTACTTAGGGAAAGTACTTTATATGAAGCACTTGACTATCAATGTAATCTGTTAAACCTGATTGTGAGATCGTCGACAGATGACGTCATCAACATCACACGTGGAGTCTGCATGTATGATAAGAAATATCCAATTTCTATGGGATAGGTCAGCAAATGAGTAGATAAATATAAGCTGATGGTAAGTCAAGGGTACGTAGTGTTCCGGTGTTTTCAAGGTTGTATTTACTGTAGATCCTGACTGCTGTTGCAGTTGTTTTGGGATCGAGCGCTGATGAACCTTCCGGAGCTACCTGGATTCCGGCTCGAAAAGCAAGAGTAAGAATGGAATGGTTTTTACAGGGTGATTTTTAATCAATAAGAGTCTGACATTTCCTCTGGCCTCACCCAAAGCGGGAGAAGTTGAATGACTTTACCTCCTAAAAAAATGGGATTTGGGAGGGTGCAGAAGACTTGTCTCATTAAAAAACATATATTGCGCTCTCACGACGAAACACAACGCAAGCATTGTTTTACGCCAGTTTTCTGTGAGGCCGTGGTATCACTCCGATCGAGCAGACCCATTAATCCTGAAGCATGGTTCTCTCACGTTTTGAATATAATGTTATCACTTTCACACGTTGAGTCCACGTGCTTGACAAGTGATGTCCATTCGAAAACAATTGAAAATCCTATGCACTGATAAGTAGTATCGTGTGTGTAATGCAAGTGCTAATAGTATTAATAGCACTTCATAATAATGATACTTGATGTTGAGTACTGCGTCTAGGCTATTGTTTTATAAAGGTATGTGTGAGACAAGGAGAATGTAAACATTATACTTTTTGTTTAACTTGTCAGTGGTTTAGGACAAGCCCACCACAACCTCCCAAAACCGCTGCAACTCTAGCATCTACTGTAGATTTAACCTTGAAAACACCGGAACACTGAAGTCGAGTCTCAGGAACATGAATTACTTTCTTGGATCCATGGATGACAACGAAAGAAATCAGAAGAAATAATTAGAGGAGAAAAAAGAAATCGACAGGTCCCACTTTCCTCGATGAAAATTTACGCAGGGGACAGAATAACTAAAGCTTAAAGTAACAAAACCCAGTTGTAAAAGGCCGGCAACGCACATGTGGCGCCTCTGGTGTTACGGGTGTCCATGAGCGGCGGCAATTGCTTATCATCAGGTGATCCGTCCGCTCGTTTACCGGCTTATACCATAAAAAAAGATTGGGCATTCGCTAGCCTTATTCAGACGACGAAACAAAACACAAGTTCTCTCTGGGTTCTAAAAAGTTTAAATAAACTGATTGACTTTAAATAAAAACCGATTGATCTCAATCACTCAATCGTAATATATTGCCAACGAGACACTACTGTCTCCTAAGCTTCTGAGTCACTAACCAAAACAAATACAAACACTATAACTAGTATACAGCATCCCACTGAAACATCGACCCCAACCTAGTTGGGTAACCGCCAGGAGAAAGAGAAATACTGGTCTGCGTCCTGGATTCAATCTACTGAATCAGATTTGCATGCAACTTACTGGGGTTTGTAATTAAGTCTACTAACTACTACTAAAAGGACTTTGAACTTATCTACAATATAAAAATAAGTTGGGTTTTTTTTCTTGCCGCTATAATTCCAGAACGTACGAATCCATTTCCACGGTTTTGCATTCGTTGGAAAAGTCTCGGGCTTCGTGAGGTTTATAGCAAAGAAAATTTAGGAAAAAATTAAGAGAAAAGCAGGAAAACAGGGAAAATCATTGGTGGTGAAACGGAGTTCGCCGGGTTTGCTAGTCATCTTTAAAATTTAAGTAATTTATTATAACTTTCGTGTGACATACTAAGTTAATTTCTATGTCATCGGCTCAGTAGTAGCGTGACAATCGCAGCGTTTTGTGTATGTAGTAGAATGTTGCTCATGAATATGAGCCTCTAGCATGGCTTGAATCCGGAGTTGCGGACTACCTAGCGGGTCTACCGAGGCTTCGGATTGAAGGGCAGGAGTAGGAATGGGGTGGTTTTAGTCAGTAAGAGTCTAACACTCTCTCTCGCCTCGCCCAATCGGCGGGAGAAATTATTGGTTGATTCTCTAATCATCCAATGATTTCTCCCGCCTTGAGTGGCACTTATGATTAGAGAATCAACCAATAATTTCTCCCGCCTCTCTCTTTAAGAAAAAAGCGTAAATAAATTCCATATTTTCATCCAATAGTAAACCACACGTGAATCGCACGTGAACAGTTCAAGATCCAAAAATACGAAAATCTATTAATACATTGACTCGAAGAGGTGTCAACTTGAAAAATAGTCGGCTAGACAGATAGTGTCGCGATAAAAGAACGACTTTTTCTTATAATAAACGTTGCCTCACACTAAGATCTTATTTTGTGTCGTGTGTGCGTTTACAAACTCATGATTTAACGGGTCTACCTTTATTAGTAGAAATTTTTTGGTCATAATTTTATTTTGCATAACAACGCATGGCAGAAACTTCATTTCGCAGAAAATCATTTGGTATACCATCACTTGCAATACATTAAATACGCATAATTTTATAAGTCAGAATAATCTTTAGGCATAAATTGATACGCATAATAATTGAAAGGTAGAACCATCATATTGCAGAATGTTCACTGTCAGAATCGTCTTTTGGCATAAATTTCATAACCATAATAATTAAAAAGTAGAACCATCATATCTCAGAATGTTCACAGTTAGAATCGTCTTTTGGCATACTTTTAATATCCATAATAATTGAAAGACTCATCTATCACGCAAGCATGCAGCATGCAAGCAGGCTTGCAACAAGCAAGCAAGCAAGCAAGCAGCAAGCAAGCAAGCATGCAGCATGCAAGCAAGCATGCAGCATGCAAGCAAGCATGCAGCATGCAAGCAAGCATGCAGCATGCAAGCAAGCATGCAAGCATGCAGCAAGCAAACAGCATGCAAGCAAGCATGGTTTCTGTCACGGCTCCGGCGCTGCGGGGCTCCGGCGGTCCCACGCGCGCTAATCGTCGCAGACGGCTTTCGCTCACCACCGCAGCTTCGGCTTCTTGGCCGGCTTCGCCAGCCAGCCTCAGCCGCGGCGGCTCGCTCATAGCCGCCTGCTCCTCAGCCCGCGGGCCGCCTCGCCCCTCCGCGCCTACGCGATTTTAAATTGCACTCTAGGGGTAGGGCAGACAAGACTACGTGCAGTCGGTTTTGTAGCGATTCGGTTCTGTCAGTTTACTAACTTTTATTCTACCATCTTCTTAATATGCCAAGTGAAATTATGCCAAACAATCGTCGCTCTAAATAAACGTTATGTGAAACAAAATTATGCAAAATTAAGCTTTGCCAAACGTAATTATGCCAAATAAAATTCTACCATCTTAAAAGTATGCCTTTGTAAATTCGGACATATAAACATTCGGCAAAACAATAATTATATTAAACAATTTTTATGCCATATGTATATTCGTTTAAAGAAGATTCTGCCAGGTGTGTTATGCCAAACAAATTTCGGAGCATTAAAATTCTGCCAGATAGAGGGAACCCTGATTTAACATACGCTTCATATTCAGTTTTGGAACAAGAATTTGTCAGTTGCACAAAGAGTTTTAAAGTCTGGAAAATCTTTTTTTTGACTTGGATGAGGCGAGAGTGCACTTACGGTGGCCAGAGATCGTCACGCGATCCTCAATGCCTGGAGTGTCTCCTGTGGCGGCTGGGGCGTGAGGAGGATCGTTCCCTCACGCGCTCTACCTCCTCCTTAGCTAGCATGACTGCTTCGCGGAAGGAGGAGATGGCTTCCCATATGCCTAGAAAACCCGTGTGCGACAATTGAGCCTGCATTGTGCAGCTGATGCTGACCAATGTCTGCATACACCTACTAGGGGCGTTTGAAAAGTCCGTGTAAAGTCAGAGAGATAGCACTATTGGCGCGTATCGAGGTTATGCCTAGTTAGTAGCGTCTTTTGGAAGACCACACACCAAGTTTCAGCCAGATCGGTCTATTTCTTTGTGTTTGGCATTCGTTTGAATCGAAGAAGTCGAGTGATTTTCAAAAAATGGACGAAAAAGAATTTCGTGTGTTGACTAAACACTATTTTTTGAAAGACAAAACGCCTCAGGAGACTAAAGAAAAGCTTGATAAACATTATGGTGGCTCTGCATCTTCGATTAGAACAGTTTATATGTGGTTTCAAAATTTTCGGAGTGGCCATATGGGCACAAATGACGCTGAACGTTCTGGACGCCTGTTGAGGTTACCGCTTCAGAAATCATTGATAAAATCCATGATATGGTGATGGATGACAGAAGAGTGAAGGTGCGTGAGATTGCTAGTGCTGTGGGCATCTCGAATGAACGGGTACATAATATTTTGCATCAACATTTGGATATGAAAAAGCTATCCGCAAGATGGGTGCCGCGATTGCTCACGCTTAACCAAAAAGGAAATCGTGTGAAGTGTTGCAAGGACGGTTTGCAGCTGTTCTAGAAGAAACCGCAGGACTTTAAGCGTCGTTTCGTCACTGTAGATGTACACTACACTTCTGAGACCAAAGAACAATCTAAACAATGGGTTACCAAGGAGGAATCTGCGCCAAAAGAGGTGAAGACCGGTCCTTCGGCCGAAAAGATTATGGCGACTGTGTTTTGGGATTCGCAAGGCATAATGCTCATCGACTATCTGAAAAAGGGTAAAACTATTACAGGTGCATATTATTCATCGTTATTGGACCGTTTGGAAACCGAGCTGCAAGAAAAACGCACACGATTGGCCCACAAAAAGTGATTTTCCATCACGACAACGCACCAACTCACACCTCAGCCGTTGTGGTCGCAAAATTAATGGAAATAGGGTTCCAACTCGTTTCTTATTCCCCGTATTTTCTAGACTTGGCTCCCTCGAACTACTATTTGTTCCCCAATATGAAGAAATGGCTGGCGGGTATAAGATTTTATCCAAACGAGGAGGTGATTGCAGAAACAAACGGCTATTATTAAACTAGAGCAGCGTTGGACGAAGTGTATAAGCCTAAAAGGAGACTATCTTAAAAACTAAAAACGGTTTACCCCAAAAAATTAAGTAGTGTTAATTTTTGCACGGACTTTTCAAACGACCCTCGTACATATATCGCACTTCGATTTTAAAGACAGTATTGACATATTTATTTCAGAAAGTAGGTTAAAATAAGTTTGCGATTTCAGGACGCACAGGTGCATTATATCTACTGTTATAGAAGTGATACTTTTATATAGGTGATAGAGACGATAATTATTGTGTACTATAAATTAAATAAATTTTATAATATATAGGACTATCTAAAGCAAAATCGGAAAGCGAAAATATATAGTTACCTCATTACAACCTAACCTTCTTCCAATTTTACGATTAAAAGTCGTAAAATTTTGTCGCACCTATGTGGGAGGACATAAAAAACTCGTGTCGCAGGCACGTGAAATTTTTGGAATACTCATAGTCACGTGACCGGGTAACCGATCAATCATTCGATGTTTGATATCTACTCGATTAGCTTTGAACCACATTCCATAATCGATTCCAGAATCGATTTGTAATGTTATTGCATTGTGCACTTTGTTTTCGATTCTTTGTTTTTGACAGAGATTTATGTATTGAAACGTATTTTCGAATTTTAAATTGCAAAATATTGCGCAGTTGCTTACTGGAACGGTGTATAAATAAGATTGAAGACATATTGTCGTCACGGCTTTTATCCTTGAAGTGGTAGGCAGAGGTGCACAATATGGCAAGTAGTGCAATGTACACCCAATTTTGACTATTTATGTTATAAGTCCCATGTAATAGGTCGTGCCGTATCCGGGGCACAATTCCAGACTTCGTGCTACTACTGAACACTTTTCGAATAGCCGAAAAATGCCCAGCAATACTTTGCCTTATCTTGTCGCACTTGCGACCAACGAGGCAGAAAATTTAAAATAGTAATAAAATGTTAATATGAGTAGACAAAAGTTTAAGCTTTATTACAAAGTGGTAGAGTTGACAATAAAATGAAGGAATTTAACAGAAAGTGGTGGTTTGATCTGCTGTTGTGTATGTACATTTACTTTACAAACAAATGTTGATCATTTGAGAGAAGTAACAGCAACTGTCTCGTTAGTCGAGATTTAGCTGAACGTCATTTAAATACTGGGTCGAAGAAAATATTTCGAAATACTTCATCCTGTTTATTTTTTGTTTGAAACAAGAGCAGAACGTATAAAACGAACGTATTCGAGTATATTATCTCAGTACCTGGCAATTACTTATAGAGTCACAGACCACAACAATATCCTATAAGTGGCCACTATTGACCAAAGGCCTCTTCTCACACGGAGAAGGTTTGAGCATTAATCACTACGCTTGCTCAATGCAGGTTGGCGATTTCAAACTTATAATTCGAAATTATAAGCCCAGGTTTCTTCACGATGTTTTCCTTCATCGTTTGTCAGTGGTGTCTAGCTAATTTTAGAAAGTATACATATGTAACTCGAAAAATGGAGACTGGAAATGGAAACTCCAATAAGGAGTACCTACTTTTTACTATCACTGAAGAAAGGGAATTAGTCAACATGGTGTCATGAGTTAAGTATAGTGATGTTCATTCATGCCGAAGCGTGGCTCTCCCACACTTACGTCCGAATACTGAAATGCTACTCAATTTTAAGTTGCACTTAAATATCGTGCTATCTCTGTCATTTTATAAAGAATTGATAAGGACAGAACTAGTTTTGTGAGCGTCTTAAAATTGAGTAGCGTTTGAGTATTCGAACATTAGAGTGATGCGGGGAAGTGTTACAGTTAAGTTTTAAACATATGTTGAGTGGTGTTCAATGCTTCAGGCATTAAGTACTGCTTTGCCCCCATTATCCTACAAAAAAAGTATGTTTGAATAGCAAACTCATACAAAAGTACCAGGGAAGCATAAACGGGAACGAATATCCAAAATGTATCAAGGCTGAGTTTGTAAGGTAAGCACAGAAAATAGCTACTATTTGTAAACTTTTGCAAATGTGTATACAAGCTGGTTCAGTTGACACACTTGTTTCGGCTTTGCTTCGTATTTTTAGGATGGATTTTCCGTATAAGAATAGCTTATTTAGGTATGCTGTAAACCTAGTTTCTGGATGGTAAGTTATGTCTAAATTAGACGCATTTGTCATAGATATTTTTTATTTTTTATTAGATCTGGACGTAATGTAGTAAGATGTATTAAACACAATTATATTTTTTTAGGGTGGAAAATTATTCAATGATTTCTCCCGCTTTGGGCGAGTTTAGAGGGAGTGTCAGACTTTTACTGATTAAAAACCACCCCGTTCCTACTCCTGCTTTTCGAGCAGGAGCATCAAACCAAATCACAATTTTAGTTAAGATATTCTTAAGATTCATACCTCAATATCGTCCCAAGGACAGGAAAACTCAATCACTACAGCTATCAAAAACCCAATTCATAATTTAATACAAACAGTTCGAATATTGGCCTAAAGACCTTCCGCGTTCTAGCTTAGTAAACCTAAAACCCAAATACATCATTTCATCAGCTGTCAATCAGTCCAGTCTATTTGGAAGTGCAAAAAAAGTGTTGACAAATGAGATTTTTTTAGCACATCTTACTTCAAGGTCGGACCTAGATCGATCGATCAGCGCCACTTGTAATAAACTAAATAGATTTACTCATACTTCCGTATTTTAACTGATTGCTTCCCATAACTGATTGTGGAATAATAAGGTCAGGTAAATAAACCATTAGTTTAACTCAAATGGGCGCCTAACATAGTGATTCAATTGTTTTTCTTCAATCTATTATAATGAGTTTACGATGAAATATTTGCTAGGTGTAAGCATGCTTTTCCACTAGAGATCTGGGGGCTTACTCTAATTCAACGACGAACGATAAAATTTCGGAGATTGTATATTACAATTCTATTTATTGCGAACATTCGTGAACAAAATAGAACGAATGAAATGAAGATAAATAAATAGGTTTTGATATGAAATTAAAAATAAAACGTTATTTCAAGTAATTATATTAGTAAATCAATAAAACCTACGGCCGAAGATTAAACTAAACTTCGGATTCGAGAACCGGTATAGGCCCCAGCTATGTAGCTTTGCTGAGATGTAATAGCTAGACAATGAAACTTTGTGACCGTTTCCACTGATACTAAGCTATGTAGCTGTCCGAGAAAGATTCGCAGCTCGAGTTTGCGATGTATCGCGATAGTAGGGAAGCTATCCATAGCACGAATCTTTCCATATAAAACTTAGCTGACTCCAATGTACCAATGAATATGAAACCAAACGCATCCACAGCAACGTAGCATAGCACATCCCTAGTGGAAAAGCCTTAGTAATAATATTTCTTCCTGTATTGTTATGTTCCTTTGTTTTTACTTTTGTAAATAACTATTAGTACCGATTAACAAGTGTTACCGACAGTTTTACTCCATTTATGAGTTATTACCTAACAATTCATGTAATAAATACTGCGAGTATTTTACTACCGAGGCGTGTATCATAAAAAGGATTACGTTCGACTCCCCGATGTGAAACTATTCTGGAAATGTTACGTAACGTTTATGACATGCTTTGTTCAGTTTATTTATTTCAATTTTCACGTAATATTACGATTGTTTTGTGTTAAAGACGTATGTATGATGGGTTGTGTTTTGAGTGGTTATAGAGTGATGGTAATGCAACTATGGTGTTTTCGGACGTGGTTAAGTTTTTGACTGCCAATGGAAAACTGTTGAAGGCAATTCCTCCGCTAACCTCGGTCACCGGTGACCACCACGGCGTTCAAAGTGTTAAATACTATGTTATCGGCTTACACATTAGTAACTGTTTGACGAAGAACTAGACTACTTTCAAGCCATGCTAGAGGCTCATAATTCAGTGAGTAAGCCGACAACATTATAATTAATTTAGTACGCCTCACGAAGGTAGTAAATTAATGGACTAACTACCTACTACGTACTTATATAAGGCTGCGCGACGTCGCCGCGTCTGCGCACGCTGCTCATAATAAAGAGTCCCTCTGTGACACGAAACTATTAGAGCTTTTCTCCATTAATTTACGTGAGTAAACCGTGATTTTTAGTTAATTTAATATATCTCACGATAGTTATTTTAAAAATATAAGTAAAATTCTTAACATATCTAGAGAAAAGTTGCATTAGTTCTCTGCCTATCCCATCAGTGAATAAAAAATATGACGTTACGTTATTGTAAATTCTAGTAGCTTCAGTCCAAGATGGCGGAAGGGTGACTCAACTAGTGTGCTTACCCTCATTCATTACTGACGTCAAAGTCACTAATACGACTAGTCAAACACTGCTATACGACGCTTAGCTACTCTTACTTACCCACGCTTGTTCCTAGTAAGTGTCGCAATGAACTCAATGCGTGCTGTCCATAAATTTGATAATTTATGCTGCAAAGTTCCGAAATGTATGGAATTTTTGGCGGAATATTTCCAGTTTGTGTGGTTGATTGGAAATGCTAATGGGTTTGGAAAGGTTATGCGAGTTATATTGGAGGGAGAAAATTTTGCTGTTAGTTTTTTTTAAGGATTTGCTATATTTGCTTCAAATCTTAATTTTTGTCAGAAACTCTATAGGACTAATGTCAAAAATCGACCTTAATCTAAAGGTTTTGGATTGAGACCGGTTATTGAAATCGGCGGTTAAGGAATTGGGTTTAGGATACTTCTCTTTATGTAAACAGGAGAAAATATGTTGTTACTTTTTTCAATAATATGTTTTTGATAAGTACCAATACAGGTTTTCTTTTTCTAGTCTTCTATTAATATCTTCTGATATATTCCGATGCGGGATCGGGTGTTTTCATGGTTGTATCTACTGTAGATCCTGGCTTACAGGAGTTGCAGCGGTTTTAGGAGATTGTGGCGGGCTTGTCCCTTCAAAAACAGTACCAGGACAACAAAAAATTAGCGGAGCACATTCATTTAACACTTGGGATATCCCTCGAAAACTGTGTGCTAAAGTATTTCAGTTTGTATTGATCAGCAATGTGGACTTTTACTGTACTATGACGAAGTAATTTAGACTTTATGTCCTTTCTATTATTTACTATTTTAGGTACCTACTAATCACCAGTATACTACCGTCCTTAAATTTTGTGTTGCATGACACCAAAGACTCGTGCGCAATCCTTAGTCTATAAAGTATGTTCAATTGCTCATAATGTAATAACTACATAATATTTCCTCTCAGTTCGCCAATAAAACACCTTCTTTAAACGTGTAGGTGGGTACGGTTGTAAGTCATATTATATCTTCTGTGTTAATTCCTGGAACTCATGATTGACAGTATCGTGTGCAGTGCTCACATACGTCAATTCTTGGGACACATAGCTATAGGTGCAATGTATGAATATGGTTATAGGAACACGAAGTTTCGAGAATCTTCCAAAAATTTCAGGTCTTTAGGAATTTTATTATAACTTTCGTGAGCCATACTAAAATATTTTTTATGTTATCGGTTTACTCACGTTTGAATATGAACCTTTAGCATGATTTGAAAGTAGTCGAGTTCCTATTCAAACACTCTTTAGGAAAATTATACCACTATTAGTTTTTTCAACGTCGATAGTATCATTACGAGACTGATAAGGTAGGATTCTCGGGTTTGGTTTGAGGGTCTGGTAAAAGTATAATTCAGATTTTCGAGAACTCTCCGGGCCACGGTGTTAAGCTGAGCCCCAGCCTTTTGGACTGCGACGTACTATTCTTTTAAGTTTATTGTGTACCTGTGTTCTCGCTAAAGTGTGGCGTGGCTTACTAAAGTAGGCGTGGTTTTTCATTCATTATTTGTAATAAATTCATCAGTAGCAACAGTTTATTTTTGGCTTACCGATCATACCAATTAATGATGCTGAAAATATCGAGTTGATGATTGAATTCTACCATTTATCATTGTAAGTTTGCGGTTTTTATTCAATCAGCTTTTATAGTTTCTGGTGAATACTAGATTACAATCTGCTCAGTAATTCAATTAGGACAGTCTGCTATTAATTTATAAATTGAAGAGCGTGGTTGAGATTTTATACAGCCTAGAGGATATCGGTGTTCTCCCTCACCCATCTTTATCACTATATTATAGACTTTATTGCCACTGTTTAGAGACTACTTTTGTATGATAGAAATGATTGTAGAAAGTACTTTATCATTTGTTTTTTAAGTGCTAATTGAAGTGATGACATCGTTTATGGCTGTCTCGTTGGTGAAGTCCCGAGTGTGACCTAATACGAAGGTTCAGATTCGATGCCTAAGGCGGACCGTGTAATTTTTTTTACTGGCCCTAATGATGTTTTAAAAGCATCTACATAATATTGGAGTTGCGGACTATCTAGCGAGTTTACCGAGGCTCCGGCTCGACAAGAAAGAGTAGAGAACTGCTTGGTTTTTAGTCAGTAAGAGTCTGACACTCCTTCTCGCCTCACCCAGGGCGAGAGAAGCCATTAGATGAATTTCCTCCCTTAAAAAAATCTACAAAATATTACTACTGGAAGTTTCTTTCAGACCTTATCCAAATCGAAATCTATTAATACTCCTACTCCTACACTCCAACAGGTAAAATCCCTTTACCAGGTCAAACTAGCCATAATAAAGGAGAATAACGCATGCAAACTAGAAATTTTCCTATTGTACGTATGTGTTAGGGTGGGTTCTTTTCAAACCGATTATATGTAAAGGGAAGGGCACACTGACGGCTTGTGAGTGAGCGTTTTGTTTAAGCTATGTATTTTAATATTTCGATTCATATCATAGTGTGAACTATAGGAATACTTTTTTTTAGTGGGGAAAATCATCCATTGAAATCTCCCGCCTTGGGCGAGACGGGAGGGAGTGTCAGACACTTACTGACTAAAAACCATCCCGTTCTTACTCCTGCTTTTCGAGTCGGAGCCCCGGTAAACCCGCTAGGTAGTCCGCAGCTCCGGATCAGGCATCAGCCCTGCTGGGTCCCATCTGTGGTAGTCTGATGGCTCTTTCAGGCCCACCCACGAAACTACAGGGATACTACATTGAGAGTACAGTCAGAAAACGTCTGACTGCTGAATATAGACTGAAAATTGTTAGAATTTGAGAATTTTAGTTATGTAGGTCAACTTAAATGTGGTATTTTGAGAATGCTGTTGCGTGTTTCTCCGTAGCTGGTAGCAGTTTAAGAATTTGTCGTGTTCAGGCATTTTCAAATTACAATTCCAATAAACTATATGTTCCTGTATACTAATTGTGTCACACTTATAATTGTAGTGTGAAAATCTACACTACAACTATTTTACCATACTGCAGTACCCACAATACGATGCGTGTCCATCTTGTAAGTAATCCGACAGTGTAGCCTAACCTTAAGGGTTGATTCTGTCATCGTTCTAGTGACGTTTCTCTCAGGTCATTCCCCTTAACTAATCATGCGCCGGCTAGCACACGTGGTCAGGCTTTACAAAAGAGGTTTAAGTGCATCGAACTGTCGTTTAGATGTGAGTGGGCAGTTAGCAAGGAGAAATGAACCTTTTTCGATATTCATAGGCTTATAATATGCCTATTAAGTCGTTTATTCCCTAAACGGGTTGAGATATTTAGGGAACAGTGAGTAAAGTTCGCTAAGAAAAGGAGGATCTTTCGACCAGGCGAGGTGATCGTGTCTGGCGGGCTTTCTGCCCAACTGTTGTTCGTTGGGATTTTTTATTCGTGTTTATTCGCATATAAACTTATGTGCAATGTAAGATTTATGACTTCATCCGTTGATTTTTTCGTCGATTTCCTATATGCGACTTCTGTCATCTATCACTTGTCATATGTCGCCACAGATCACCATCAGCCTATAAATGGCCACTGCTGACCAAAGCCTCTATATTAAATGTTACACCCACATTAAATTTCACCAGTTAAGTAACAGGTATAATTACTTGACTGCACGGTTGGTGCGGTGGATGGGCAACTGGCTGCCGCGCAACGGGTAGCGGGTTCGATTCCCGCACGGAGCAACTCTTTGTGTGATCCACAAATTGTTGTTTCGGGTCTGGGTGTCATGTGTATGTGAACTTGTATGTTTGTAAACGCACCTACGACACAGGAGAAAATCCTAGTGTGGGGCAACGTTTTTTTAAAGAAAAAAAAAAAAAATCCGAACTTCATAGTGATATATTTTGGACTTAAATGTGTAATAACAGCATAGCTCAAGCAATGTAATTGGGATCCTAACCGAGGCTCCGGAAAAATTCAAGGGATTGCCGGCCCCCAGCTCGAAACAGCAATTGAAACGGGGTGGTTTCCCATTCATTTTACCTATACGAGCATGGTATCAGTCATTCTCTCCATCAAATATTTTTGACCTATCTCCATTTACAGCAACAAAAATCCATTCAAGAAAGTTCCATTAAACCATTAGTACCTTGAACCCAAACGCTAAAAGTCTTCCATTTCACCACACACACCCTATCCTATACTGACAAACAACCTCATCACATTTTCAACCCTATCCCTTCTGTTATAAAGTGGGAAATCAATTGCTCATACTTGTCAGTTTAGTATAGCTTCATGTGCGGCATATAGGAGTTGTCCTTCAAATCGTAGGTCAGTGCTTGTATGCCAATTAAACCGTCACAAGTTGACCGGTCATTGCCCTCAGTTAATCGGTGGAAAACAATGATTAGCTATATGCCTACTACATACATATGTATAATATTCCTGGAAAACTTACTCATTATGTGGATAAGACAGTTTTCGTTCAGTTTCTTAGCGACGCGTTTCATTAACCTGTCCATCTGTCAGGTTTGTCGTTTCTAAGTACGTATAGCATTAAGAAATTTATTGAATATAAAATCATAGATTATTATATATATTAGTAAAGTAGATTACTCAGGATGTTATCCTGCTACACCCACATTTCACTACTTATATATTATGGAGGAATTAATAATAAATATGTATATGCCGTCTGAATGAATATTATAATGAGTTAATCATAAAATGACAGCAACGCGCTTCTAGTAGCTGTCGACTCTCTAGCGGGTTACCGGGGCTCCGGCTTGAAGAGCAGGAGTAGGAATGGGGTGGTTTTTAGTCAGTAAGAAACAGTCTGACACGCTCTCGCTTCGCCCAAGGCGGGAGAAATCATTTAATGATTTTCACCGTTTGAAAAAAAAAAACAATTTTAGTGTTGCGTGTGTCAATGAGCGGCACTCGCCTACCATTAGTTAATCCGTCTGATCGTTTAGCGTCTTATACCAATTAAAATTTAATTTACAAGTACAGTCTCATCTTCTGTCATCGTCCCATCCTTGTAATTTATAACCATCAAAGTACGAAAACAAAAAAAGTGAAAAATACTTTAGAAAAGTAATTTTTCAGTGAAATTGGACCCACAGAAAATGGGTCGAGCAAGACATTTAACTGACAAATAAGGTGATTGACCCCAATTGTAGTAACTGTTATTAGAGAAAAGTAAAAAATTGTCAAGTTTGAGTTAGAAGGGCCTCACAATGAAGAAACCAGAAAGTATATTTTTTTATTATATTTTTTTGTGTTTTATATCCTTTTATTATTGTAAGTATCTTGTAGCTCATATAGTACTACGGTTGTCCTCGGGCTGTGCTGATCTTTTACCCATTAAGTGACCTACCTTCTAGTTTGGCCCTTATATCTTAAAAATATTTTTGTTACATGGACATTGATTTTTTTTTTATTGTAACTTTCGTGAGACATACTAAATTAATTATTATGTTATCGGCTTACTCACGTAAATACGTGAGTAAGCCAAATAAATATTTGATGAGGAACTCGACTAGTTTCAAGCCATGCTAGAGGCTCATATTCATGAGCAGCATTCCGCGACACACGACGCGGCTATTGTCGCACTGCTACTCGCTGCTACTATTTTGACAGTATATATATAGCATGGCTTGAATTGACATTGATCTTGTCGTAGGTATAATTATAATTTAGTACAATTTTAAGATTTGAGTGTATCTACTAGTCAGAAAAAATATTGGGAACACCTATGTAGGTGTTGTCTCGCAAAACATACCTAATAGATCTTTCTAGACACATTCTTCTATAACCAAGGATCTCCAAAACAGCAAAAAAATGCTAGAACTTGTGTAATTTGTAACAAATTCCAATGTAGCAAGTTTGAGAGGTTAATTAATGTCAATTAGCGTCGAACTGATGAATTGACTCTTCTAATGAGTTTAAGGACAACAAGTTTTACGACAAATAAGTAATGTTTTGTTTTGTTTTGATATTTTAAAGAAAATTTTGTTTAAAAAGTTGAATTTCGACGAATTGAGAACCTCTTCTTTTGTTTGTCGTCGATGAATTATCTTTACAATAGTGGAATAAACGAAACGAGAGCGCATTCGACGCTCTGATTGGCCGGCGCGAATGAACGAACCAATCAGTGCCCTTAGTACGAGTTTGTTTTACGTTGAACGAAAACGAAACGAGAGAGCGTTCGGCGTTCTGATTGGCCGGCGCGAATGGACTAGCCGATCATTACCCTTAGTTTTGCTTTGCGTTTAAAGTAATCGAAACGACAGCGCGTTCGGCACTCTGATTGGCCGATGCAAATAAATCAACCAATGAGACGCCAAACGCGCTCTCATTTCGTTTTCATACGACGTAAAGCAAGCTCATACTAAGGGTATGAATCAAAATAAGGAAAAAATAACTGTTCACATAAATCAAAATATTTACTTGCCAAAGACTTTGGTGTAGTTTGTTTACTTTTTCAAATATGTGATGATGAATCATATCAGTCATAAGGAATTAAAATGAAAGGAAACAAAACGAGAAACAGAACAAGTTCCAAATTTTTTGTTGTAAATATTTAAAAAAAAACATAAACACATACTATAAACATAACGTTACACCTCTTGCTACCGTACTCAGAGTCATTTAATGGTTAGTTAAATCAGTCCTTAGTAATAGTTTTCGATACAAAATCGTTACTAAGGAACAGTTTAAGTCATAGTTAAATGTATCTGAGTACGACTGTTGATCAGCTGAGGGGTAGGCAGACGAGGAGCATATACAATTATATACACAATACATAATGTAACTACTTTGTACTAGTTATGTTAATAGTTCTGTACTTTCATGTGTTAGGGGTGACCCTATTGGCATACCCGGACCCGGACACGGAGTATAATTTAATTTGTACTGAAAACTAAAAAAAGAAAGACCCAAAAAATAGATTGCCCAACCCAGGAATCGAACCTCAAATCCCTTGCTTTGTACTGAAAACTGAAAGAAAAAAAATAGACCGAAAAACCAAAAAATACCTTTTCCAACCCAGGAATCGAACCTCAAATCCTTTGCTCGCGAACTGTATATGTGACTACTCGACCAACGACACAGTTTCATTTCATTTTATTTCAGTACATACGAGTAATTTTTTAAAGTCACCCTCCATTTAGGTCATTGTGTTATTAAAATCCAATGTCAATGACCTTCGGCGGGAATTTTCTGGATTCCACAATTATGGAGGAAGGTGTTAGAAGCTGTTGTTTGTGTCTGCTCGTTAGTTCTGACCCAATTCTCTTGATGAACTTTTAGTAATATGATTGGATAGGAATATGTATGTTATTTTCTTTCCTTTTAACAAATTACACTATTAGTATATTGATATTGAACTACTGGTGTGATATTAAGATTGAAATGGTAACCATTAGTGACTGATGTAGCGAGCAAGGGCCCAGAAATTTAAGATGCCTGCTTCTCATGTATAGGGGTTTGAAATCTACCAACGGTAAGTACTAATGTGACTTTTTCCGAGTGATATGTACTTTCTAAGATTATTTAGATACCACTGACAAACGGTGAAGAAAAACATCGTGAGGAAAACTGGGCTTATAATTTCTGATTATAAGTTTAAAATCGTCAACCCGCATTGAACAAGCGTGGTGATTAATGCTTAAACCTTCTCCGTCGAGAAAAGGCGTTTGGTTAACAGTGGTCACTTGTGGGCCATTGATGTTTTCAGTCAGTAAGGGTCTAAAATTGCCTTTCGCCTCACTCAAAGCGGGAGATGTCATTCGTTGATTTTCCCCCCTTAAAGAAAACCCCTGAACCGACCTTCCTCTCGAAAGTCTTTTAAAATTATTCTTCAGTTTATAACCTACGATCGATGTGGGAAATAAATCCTGCGTAGTTAAAGGTAATAGTTTTAGAATAACGATAGTGAACGATGTAATATTGGTCATCATATAGGTGATCACTTATTACTCAATCAATAAGACAGACAATTAATATTAATAGACCTATACAAATACATCACAACTCCTATATCTAACCTCCTATGAACGTGTTACCCAAGCTACGTAGGCGACTCGTCACTCATGCACCACTGCACACGCTGGTATAAACAAACGTTATGTGAATGCTTATTATGGAATATTTTATAAATGCTGGCAGACTTTTATGGTGGGGGAAGGGTGGAAAATATTTAGTACTGAATTTGTTATTAAGAATATGAATTAGTTTATTAAATCAATGTGCATATGTGTACTATAATTATGTTGTAATAGATGGAGTGTTTCCTGTCGCCAACCCGCAATCTTCGCAATCCCCAATTCCTCGACCACCCTTAAATTCCTAATCCCTAAAAGGCCGGCAACGTACTTGTAACGCCTCTGGTGTTTCGGGTGTCCATGTGCGGCGGCGATTGCTTACCATCAGGTGATCCGTCTACTCGTTTATTGGCTTATACCATAAAAAATGTTTTATTAGCTTGATTAAACTAGAATGAAGTTTCTAGAACATAGAACCTAGGTCTTAAGGTCGCTGGGCTAGCAATTGAGTAAGGCACTAAGTCCTATTAGCAAATAGTTTGTATACCTAACTAGGGTTGTCCAAACTACAAATTGGGCAATGACCTACGACCCGTAGTAGCAATTTCATTATGTTTAAATGCCGCTAATCTTTCCCAAAACCAAAATTTTAGTTGTCAATCAATTAAATTCTTTGGATATATAAGGTCATTGGTCATTAGTTTAGGTATCTAATGATTAAATTCTAGATTTTAGTAGTAAGCCTTTTAACTTCGATGCCTTTTAGTGTGAAAATGTATTAGATCATATTACAATATGTATTTGAAACGAAGATTTTAATATTAAAAGTGTTATTATCCTCTAATCCTGTCTTATGTAGAGGAAGCTCATTCTTTCTCATTTTTCTTTCTTTCTTTCTTTCTTCTTTAGGTCCAGCAGAAGTCTACCAGTGACGTTCTATAACAAGAAATACATTTTCTAACACCTTTGGAAACACGTAATTTTGACTTATAAATTACAATATGGATAAGTTTTTTAATTATCTACCCAAAAAACAGCGTACTAATAACAACGCAAAATCAGAAACTAAATAAAACTATTCCCTATTACGTAACAATTCCTATATTTCTATAAAAGTAACAGATTCTAGATGTTCATAGCAACAGCTGTTGGACAGAATGTCTATTGAAGCGTATCTAGGACTGTCAGTTATCCACTCCTACGCAACGTGCTGTAACGATGGAAACCATTCTTATAATATTTATCCATTTAACCAGGCGTTAGGCAGACCTAACTATGAGTTATACAATACTTCTGGTTATCTGTGACATTGTCTGTAGCTTTTAAAATAAGTTGTAGTTAGTTTGACTACTATCAGTAATACAGTCACTAGAGAAACTGAAAGAAAAGTGTATCAGTGTATATTATGTAGTATGCAAATAACTGTTGAATTTTTTTTTCTGCAAATCTTTTATATGGTATAAGCCGTAAACTAAACTAGCAGACGGATAACCTGATGGTAAGCAATCACCGTCCCACATGATCACCAGAGATGTTACAAGTACATTGCCGGCCTTTTGGGGGTTAGGAATTCAAGGGTTGTAGGGGATTTAGAGATATGGAAGATTGGGAATTGGGCCTCCGGTAACCTCACTCACACAACGAAATACAACGCAAGCGTTGTTTCACATCGGTTTTCTGTGAGACGTAATACAAAATAAGGTAACGTAATGCCATTTTATTTTTGTAGGTGGTAGCGCCTCAAAGAGCCATCAGACCACTAAACATCATAGATGGGCTGCAATAGGGCCGATGCTCGACAGGGGTTGAAGACGACCTAGCGAGTTACCGGCGTTCCAGCTCAAAGCAGGAGTTGGACTGACACTGCCTCTCGCCTTACTCAAGGCCTCTTATATAAGTAAATTAGATTAAAATCAGTTGGCTCTACGATGCTGGGGTTGTCGCACATACTACTTTTATTGAGTTGAAAGTTGAGTAAATATTGAACAGTTAAGCTAGTTAGTGATGTCATTCGAAGATTTTCCCTCCTGAAAGAAAGCCCCTGAACCGACCTGACTCTCCCAATTTTTTAAAATTATTTTCCAGTTTATGACCTACAATGCGATGTGGGAAGTAATTCCTGCGTAGTTAAAGGTAATAGTATTAGAATAACGATAGTGAATGATGTAATATTGGCCATCTAATCGTTCACGAGCACAGTAATAAAGGCGTCTCAACTTTATTACTGTGTGGGATCGTTTGAGGGCTTTTATAGATCTGCTAGCGTGTGCTGCTCATGTATTGCGCGCGTGTAACATTTGAAGAACTCATTCTCATACGTGATACATGGTTATAGCCCGAGGAACTTGGCAGGAGTATCTCATATTATAATTTTAGATTACATAAAAGACATAACCTCACGCCTGTCTCTCATGGAGGTAGGCAGCGACAATGGAAAGCAAATTGCTAAGAATCTTACTTTTTTTGTGGCATAAGCCGGTAAACTAGCTGACACCGCCCATGGACGCTTGATACACCCGAGGCATTACATGTGCGTTGCCGGCCTTTTATGGGGTTAGGAATTTAAGGGTTGTTGGGGATCGAGGATTGGGAAGATTGGGAAAGGATATAATTGGGCCTTCGATAACCTCACTCACACAACGAAAATTTACACACTTATTTCGCTTCATCAACAGTCATCAGTCTTTTAATGCATGCTCGTTGGTTAAAGGTACTTTTAATTTGGCCCTTCTTTAACATATCGCCAATCTAGTTACGTAGTAAGTTTCGTATTTTAATAAAGGGCGACTGTCTTTTGTTTTGCATGGAATTTGAAACTTTGAAATTATTGTATTGGCATCATTCAAAAATAGACCTCTTACGTATATAATACTGGGACAAAAAACAAAAGCTACACTAGTACTTTTGTTTCTATATTTAGTGAGAGGTGATTGAACAGCTAAATGGACGGGTCACTAGGACCGAACGGTCTAACGAGCCTAGTTTATTTAACTTAATATAGTTTACTATAAATCCTGGACCTTCGTGTTATAGGACAGGTTGAATACAGAAGTATAACTTACTTAGATTACTTGGGAATAAGTTATTTAAGTGTGGGAGAGCCATGCTTCGGCACAAATGGGCTCGATCGGAGTGATACCACGGCCTCACAGAAAACCGACGTAAAACGACGCTTGCGTGTATAAGCTAGTAAACAAGCAGACGGATCACCTGATGGTACATAACGATCGCTGTCGCCCATGGACACCCAAAAACACCAGAGTTACAGGTGCTTTGCCGGCCTTTTGGGGTTGAAATTAAAGGGTTTTTGGGAAAGGGAATCGTAAATATTGGGAAGGGGGTAATTGGGCCTCCAGTAACCTCACTCACATAACGAAGACTAACTCAAGCCTTGTTTAGCGTCAGTTTTCTGCGAAAAATAGAGTTATCAAATTCAAAGAAAATTGCAGTCATTAAAGGTTCTTTGTCTTACTGGCACTAGTACATTAATTCTAATTCGCTTATTATTTTGACTAACCATATCCTTTTCGGGGGTAACCTGTGTGGATGTTTACAGTAAACTTAGTGTAAACTGACTCGTTGCTTGAATCAACATCTTACAAAACAAATGAACGTCGCCGCTGTTGAAAATATTCCTTTAATAAGTAGGTACTTGTTGTGATAGTAAAGTACGATGAATGGAATAATATGTACATTTTCGATTCTCCAATGTAATTGCTGTTATTTGATTTTTTTATTATAGGTACTTTTTTTTTGAGGGAAGAAAAATTATCAATGACATCTCCCGCCTTGGGCGAGGCGAGAGGGAGTGTCAGACTTTTCTGACTTAAAACCACACCGTTCTTACTCCTGCTCTTTGAACCGGAGCCCCAATAACCCGCTAGGCAATCCGCAGTTCCAGTACCGAAACGAGCTAGCAGGCAAAGTGAGATTTTTATATACTTTTCTTCATGTTTATCATAAAGAAAAATAATATTTTCTTTAAAAATAAACTAAACCTTCTGAATATTCACTATCACACAAAATCATAACTTGCCCACCCAGTATAAAACAGCTACGGACTTTATTGACAATCATAATTGAAGAAATAGGCCCGAACCTTTTTGTTCCACAAACTATTGACTTAGAATAATATTTGTTCTAGTCATTGTTCCTAGATAAATAGGTTTCTAGACTGCCAGAGAAAGGGTTCGGCCTGAATAGTTTTTACGTAATTGCTCGTATTTGTTAAACTAGGCAGACAACGTGTTTGATGTACGTTTAAGTAATTTTAGGCCGGCCTTTGACTTTTGTATTGCGTTTCAAGATGAATGTTAATTGTTGTAGTGACTAATTACGCTTTTAAGCTATGTTTCTTCGTTATATATTTGACACTAGTTATATATTTGACACTAGTTGCTGCTAGCGGATTCGCCCGTGGTATAAAAGTATAGTATAGTGTAAGTAAAGTAGGTTACAGCATCATTTATATGATTTTATCTACAGCCCAGAAAAGTCGTTGATATAAAAGTTTCGAGAGTAATTTAGATGCAAGCCAACACTAATCACAGTATACAAGTTTTCTCAATCAAATATCTTTATAACCGAAATCAATGAATTCTTATACCATTCATAAATCTACATGTCAAAAGTAATTCATGAGCCACAATTCATAAAACTCACGTACTTAAAAATCGCGGCCATATTGCCGCCTGCGCTATTTGCTAACGTATTCTTTCACCAACTAATTTACGGTACAAGACGCGGATTATACATAAAACATAATATACTGGAATTAATTCGGTACAGTTCCAACTCCCAGCTTCCCGTGTAGGCGTGTGATATATTTGCAAATTGTGACTCATCACGGATTCAAAGGTATAATAATGTTGACGCCAAACAGTCTGATGAGAAAGATTTTGTTTCAAATTCTGTTGTAAATTTAAAAAACATGGATTGTTATCTCATATTAGAGTACCGTGGGTGCGTTTACAAATAGTAATTGCTCAGATACATATAGATAGATTACACCTAGACTCTAGTTTGTGGATCATACTAATAGATGTTCCATGGGTCAAGTCGGTCGCTCAACCACTAAGTGCCGTCAGAAACATTTAGTCAGTTAACATTTAGGCATTTATTTTATCAGAATCATTTAGTGCTGACAAAGAGAATGCATGTACCAAAATACCTACGGGCCTGCGGACGGCGAGCAAGGGTAGCTCGCCGCTCGACCAGAACCAGATCCGTGCGTGCGGCGCGTCGCATTCGCTCATGCTTCAAAGAGTCATCAGAACACCACAGATGGGACCCAGTAGGGCTAAAGCCCTACTCGGATCTAGGGACTACCAATCGGGTTACCGGGGCTCCGGGTTGGAAAGCAGTAGAAGGAACGGGGTGGTTTCTAGTCAGTAAGAGTCATTCTCTCTTGGCTCACGCAAGACGGTCGAAGTCATTGGATGATTTTCCCCCATAAGAAAAATGTATCAAAAGATTTGTTCTGAGTAAATTAACCTACATTACGTGCCTGTCTAGCTAGACCATTACTGTCTAATCTAGGCACATCTACACCGTTAGCCAAATATACGCGGCGTAGTCTGAGTAATAATTACCGCGTTCCGCATTGAATGTTGTGTGTTTTGGCATTAAATTCTTTATTACTAAGCTCATCGTTTGGTTTTAGTCACGATTTTTGGGAATTTTAGATTATTAACTATAATGCAGAATCCGGAATTATGTCTGGTGTATGTATGGTAACCGGCTTATTCTCAATTAAATGAGAATCATAACATAACTGGTGAGAAGTGGTTTTGTATTGGAAAAGTGGTTTTGTATTTCAAGTGTGGGAGAGCCATGCTTCGGCACGAATGGGCCGGCTCGACCGGAGTGATACCACGGCCTCATAGAAAACCGACGTGAAACAACGCTTGCGTTGTATTTCGTTGTGTGAGTGAGGTTACCGGAGGTCCAATTACCCCCCTTTCCAATCTTCCCCAATCCCCAGATTCCCAAACAACAACCCTTAAATTCCTAACTCCCAAAAAGCCGGTAACGCACTTGCAAAGCCTGTGGTATTTCAAGTGTCCATGGGCGGCGGTGATTGCTTACCATCAGGTAATATGCTCGATTACCGGCATGTCTCATAAAAAAAGTGTAAATAGTTCTAATAATAGTTATCTGCGCATCTCTGCATACTTCCTTTCTGAATTAAAAGGTGTAATAGAATTAGTGTTAAATGCTTAAATGCAAATGTAAAGGTAAATTTTCCATAATGACGGAAATCCTCATTTAATTTTATTTCTTACTGATTTCTCACATCGTGGGGACGACGGGGCATGTCGCCGATTCTTACCGGCTAAAACCACCGCGTTGTTCCTCCAATGCTTGTGACTGTGACCCGGGTTGCCCTTACGGAAACACCACACCCGGGGCAGGGTTCAATCTACTGCAATGTTTGCGGCAGATCCCGCTCCATTATGTAAATGTTATGGTAGCTACGTTAATTGAAAAGCTAGTCAAAAATATACAGACACTTAAATATCTATCTAATATCTTCATCATTCCCCATTCGCTATCCGCACTAAAACCACCCCGGTGGCCACCCTCAACACCCGTAAGGGGCACCGGGTCCTCTTAATAGACCTGCTCCGGAGTTATCAACAAACCTACGTCTTAATTTCTCGGTTGCATCATACATAATTTAGCCCAAAACCAACAATTCCTAGATCCACCATAAAATTACGTAAATAACCTTCCGCATAAATTATTATATATAGGTATTCCAGAAAATTATGGCTCAAAGATGAATCGCGAACTACTCCAAGTACTCATATCTCATCATAAGTCTGCCTCGTGCAAAAACATGAACTATTTCTGAGATTAAAGACATTTTCTTGGGCCAATTATAGAGGAAGTGGACTGAAAGACGTATTTTATCATCTGGTGAGGGTTAGGCGATGACTAATGGCTGGTGGACAGATGTGAATGATGATCACGTCAGTCAAAATTCTAGTTGAAGGTAACTGGAGATTTCTGGTGTTTGAATGCAACGTGTGCAATGACGTTTATGCGTGTATTTCTGGTTCCTTACGTCTGAGTTTGATTAATCTGTGACTGCGAACTGGTGACTACAGGATCAGCTTTTTTTTGTATAAGAGGATCACCTGATGGTAAGCAATCGCTACAGATACCTCACTCACAAACTTATTTCACTGTAGTTTTCTGGGCCGTGGTATTACTCCGGTCGAGCCGGCAAGTTTGTTTGCGTATTTGTATGTTTGTCTGAAAATACTGGACGGATTTTGATGAAATTTGCTATAAAGGGTATATCTGACTTTGGTAATAGGACACTTTTGTCCCACGGGAATGCAGGCGAAGCCGTTGGCAGAAGCTAGTACTAAAGTACTAAAAAGACGTAGGTCGTTAGCAGACTCTGGATCTGGTAGTAATATTTATTTAGCACATCTGGAAGACTATATAAAGTCGTTGTTGCTATGAGTAAAGGACGGTAATAACTCAAGACTAAATTGAATTACTTCATTCACAAGAAACAAGAAAGTATTACGCTATTTCATATAACAAGAACATACAAAATCTTCTTCTTATTTATTTAATAAAGCCAAACCAAAACTAAACCAATAATATTCTTACAGAAATAAGAGGTAATAAACTATGATATATTATGGAGAAACCAAACAACAAATTAGACGCAAAGATGAAATGCTACCGAGAAACTACGTCAAGGATCTTCAAAGACAAATTAGTAAATAACGGAGTTAGTCATTATTTCGAAATATTATGGTCAAGTAGGGGAAGGTGGGGTTATAACAAACACTGAATATATTTGAACACAGAAGAGAATACTATGTTTCACGCATCTGGTGTGCACAATAACCAAGGTATTTGAACTTGGAAAACTATAGAATAAAATGACGCCGGCGATTTTTCCAAACCGATACTG
Source organism: Spodoptera frugiperda (assembly GCF_023101765.2). Taxonomy (NCBI): domain Eukaryota; kingdom Metazoa; phylum Arthropoda; class Insecta; order Lepidoptera; family Noctuidae; genus Spodoptera; species Spodoptera frugiperda. The sequence goes on from NC_064222.1 coordinate 6,870,866, forward strand.
ACCATCAAAACCAGAAATGTGGCTCACATTTCTGGTGTTACAGATGTCCTTGGGTGGCTGCAGTGGATTCCACAAAAACAAAACCTTGAACATGAACACATCAATAGCGTACCCATAAACTTATTGCTTCTACGCGGTTTCCATAGTCTTCGCAGCATAAATGCACTGTCCAACACAAAAATAATTATTCAATTCGGATCAGTAAACAAACAAATTCTTCAGCTTTATAATTATATTAGTATATGAGTATTAAGTATTAATTAAAGACGTTACTGTATTTAGGAATAACTAGTATTCATAAGTCACTCTAATAAAAATTGCAAATTTTGAGACCCCACGTTCCAATGATCAAGATTACCCTCTCTTCCTCTAGTTATAAGATCAAGAGAAGAATTGGCACACGGTAACATCACGTTTGAAACAGCACATTGGGTTCCACGTGCTCTCATATAAACATGTAGTTTGTAATTGAACACCACTAAAAGCTTTAAGTGCAGCAATAAAAGTAAATTGGATCTCGTGGCGAAGTCATCAGTTGGGCAGACGTACATGGTGACTTCTGGTCAGTAGTGGTTCACATGAATTGATCTTCTTATTACAAGTTTGCTTCCTTAGTACAAGAAATTTGCTTTAGTTTAGACGAAAACGAAATGTGAGCGCGTATTGCGCTCTGATTGGCCGGCACGATTTTACCAACCAATCATAGCGTCGAACGCGATCTCGTTTCGTTTTCGTTCAACGGTCGTACTAAGGGTACTGAAATGGGTACATGTCCGTCTAGTTTGATAGGTTAGTTGTAAGCGGTTGATTGAAATGTGTCAGATATGTGGTTACATTATGTAAATTACGTTTGAAATGGGTCGAGTAAGTGCGATGGTCGAGTAAAAGGATTTGCATGTAGACTGCTTGACTATTTACTTTACAATGACTTTTTTCGAGTTATATTGTGTAGTTTCTAACATTATTTAGACACCACTGACAAACAGTGAAGGACAACATCATGAGAAAACGTAGACTTCAAAATTCTAATTAACTGCCACACTCAGAGTCATTTCATGCTTACTTAAACTATTCCTTAGTAACGATTTTGTATGGAAAACAATTGCTAAGGACTGGGTTAAGTAACCATTAAATGACTCTGAGTGCGCGAGTAAAAGTCTAAGCGTGGTGATTAATGCTCAAACCTTCTCCGTGCGAAAAGAAGCCTTTGGTCAGCAGTGGCCACTTATAGGCAGTTGATGTGTGTGTAGATATGTTTGCAAGCAGGTTGGAAGCAGCAATATAGTATGTACTGTAATTAAAGCCTTAGCTAGCTGGCTCATTGATCGAGTGTCGGACAAGGGGTCTCGAGTTCGATTCCCGAATCGGGCAAAAGTATTAATGGGCTTTCAAGAAACTATCTCAGTACTACTACTGATTCTATGTCCTACGACGGAGTCTGGAATTGTGCCCAGTATATGGAAATAGGCTCACCTCCTATTACATGGGACTTATAATAAAAAGTGGGTGGACATTGTTTAGCGGCATTACTGCCATGATGTGCACCTCTGCCTACCCCTTAGGGGATAAAAGGCGTGACGTTGCTATCTACAAAATACAATGTATGAATTTATTTCCTTGCAATATTGATACTCAGTCTCGACAGAGGAACAAACAGACAGTTTCCGATATTATTATAATAGTTATAGTGGCTATAAAATGCTATGAGGATGAACGAACTCACTGTCCTTAGATACACGTGTTTATGTTCATATTATACAGCTTTTATATGTGAATTAAATGATCTTTGGAAGTGTCAATAAGCGTACTAAAGGTGTGAATTAAATTATGTTTCATTGTAACTAATGTGAGTATTGTAGCTTTTGTGAGACATACAAAATTAATTATTATGTTTTTCGGCTTACTCACGTAACTGTTTGACGAGTAACTCGACTAGTGTCAAGTCTTACTCGAGTCTCATATACATGAGCACAGCGTTTAGCGACCTACCAGCACGATAGTCAAAGTGTCGTGTGTCGCGGAACGCTACTAAAATGAATAAGAGCCTCTAGCACGGTTTGAAACTGGTCGAGATCCTTGTCAAACAGTTGCGTAAGTAGGCCGAAAAAACATAATAATGAATTTAATGTGACATTAAATTATCTTTTTTTCTTAATGATCATCGTCTCTGACAGTCCAATACTGGACTATGGACTTCGTCTACGTAAGATAGCTTGCTATAGTCTCCTGACTTAGAAGGCGCGATGGGTTCATAATTCTAGTTTTGTCAGAGAGCTCTGTCTGGCTCAGTTTCTGTTCCTATAGTCCCCTATAACGGGGCATGTGACACCCACTGGAAGCGTAGGGCAGGTAATATATTTTTTACAGTTCTGTCGTAATCGTACGGTTTTTACCTTTACAGGAAAATGAAACCGTACAGATACATACTTTATGTAACCAAATGTAAAATTTTCTTGCGAAAAAAAACTTTTATTGAGAAATGGTTAATGTTTATGGTATCCTGACCCAATTTCCGAAGTTTTCAATTTTGGGGTGGACGTAAGCAAAGTTTGTTGTATGTACATTTTTTTTTGTTAAATGTTTTGAAAAATTATTACTTAACCATTTTAATTGCATGTCAAGTGAAATTGGAGGACTTTATTTTAAACTAGCGACCCGCCCCGGCTGCGCATCGGTGCAATGGTGATATATGTATTATGCGTGTATTATAGATAAATACCATCTAGAATCACTCTATCTATTAAAAAAAACGCATCAAAATCCGTTGCGTAGTTTTAATTATTATTGAAGTATACAAAGGGACTTAGGGACAGAGAAAGCGACTTTGTTTTGTACTATGTAGTACACGCATTGAGCAAGCGTGGTGATTAATGCTCAAACCCTGTTCATTTGAGAAGAGGCATTTGGGCACCAGTGGCTACTTATAGGCTGTTGATGTGATGTATGATAATATTATATGTGCTGGTTTGCCCCTATCCCATAAAAATGTCGTCCCTACCATTCAGCCCCTAAGTAGGCCAGGAAAAGGCTACCTAGAAACTAAATAAAGTACCCAACGAACCCCTGTTGTGTCCAAGTGCTTAATAAATTACTATTCCAATCTAGAAATTATTACAGTACAGCTATAGATGTCCAGTTTACCATGGTCTCGCTTTGTATGATCTTACCGCACATTTAACGGTCAGTTTATACTGGTTTTGTATAGCTTGATGTGAAGCCGAGGAGCTATGTGTAACCAGTTTATCATGGTCTCGCGTTATATGACCTTACCGTACATTAGACGGTCAGTTTATACTGGTTTTGTATAGCTTGTTGTGTAGCCGTGTTTACAACTTTCCTGTGATCAAATAAAGTAAAAGTTCGTCAACAATTCTTTGCGCTAATAACAAAAGTTGTGTAAACAGGAATGTAGGACGTTCAATGACTGAAGCAACGACTATCGCAACCGAGGGCTGGGCTCGCTGTTATAGCAGCGGTAAGTCCCCTCTTTGAGGAGTGGCTAGAGAGGCGTCACGGCGTCCTCACCTACCGCCTGACGCAGGTGCTTACCGGACACGGAAGTTTCGGTAGGTTCCTGTTTCGGATTCGGCGGGAGGAAACGCCCGGGTGTCGGCATTGCGTGGATCACCCGGAGGACACGGTGGAGCATACAGTAGCGGTGTGCCCTGCATGGGCTGAGCACCGCCGTGTCCTTAGGGATGTGATCGGCGACGGTGACCTCTCGCGTCCGGCTTTGGTTCAGGCCATGATGCGGAGCGAGAGGGAATGGGACGCTGTCTCCTCCTTCTGCGAAGCAGTCATGCTAGCTAAGGAGGAGGCGGAGCGCGTGAGGGAACGATCCTCCTCACGCCCCAGCCGCCGCAGAAGACACTCCGGGCGTCGGGAATCGCGTGACGATCTCCGGCCACCGTAAGTGCGGGTCTGCGGACGGCGAGCAAGGGTAGCTCGCCGCCCGACCAGAACCAGACCCGTGCGTACGGCGCGTCGCGTTCCGCGCGCGCCTCAAAGAGCCAGACCACCACAGATGGGGCCCAGTAGGGCTGATGCCTGATCCGGAGCTGCGGACAACGTAAAAGGTTACCGGGGCTCCGGCTCAAAGCAGGAGAAGGAACGGGGTGGTTTTTAGTCAGTAAGAGTCTGACACTCCCTCCCGCCTCACCCAAGGCGGGAGAAGTCATTGGATGATTTTCCCCCCTCAAAAAAAAAAAAAAAAAAAAAAAAAAGGACGTTCAATGACTGAGATTTACAGTGCTGTGACCTTTGTTGCCGGGATGATAATTAAGGTTTTGGAACACAGCATCAATTTGGAGCTTGATTAAATATTTTTAATTTTTAAGGCACTTTTCGCGTATATGATGCTAGTTTGCCCCCCTTATGTCAATTCAAATCCCAAATCGATGACATGATATGACGGACCGCGATTAAGTTCACTTTAGAGAATATCTAGCCTAGTTTTTTTGCGGGGTCTAAATCTTCCAATGACGTCTCCTGCCTTGGGTGAGCCGAGAGGGAGCGTTTGACTCTTACTGACTAAAAACCACCCCGTTCCTCCTCCTGTTTTGAGTCGGAGCCTCGGTAACCTGTTACGTTATCCGCAGCTCCGGAATATCTAGCCTACTGGACTCTCGAATCAGATCATATGCTGATACATGGATGCCTTTTCTAATTTAACAAACACACTTCAAAAGATTTACCTTCATATTATAGACATTAACTGCCACGTCGTCAGACACTGGTGACCAGCGCTTTAGCGGAGGATTTGCCTTCAACAGTTTTCTTTCGACAGTCAATGCTTTAATCAAACCTTTCTAATACTATTAAGTCTTAATTTTCTTCTTTCGACAGTTAATGCTTTATTCAAACCTTTCTAATACTAATAAGTCTTAATTTTCTTTATTACCTCAGCCAGAATAAATACCTAGCTTGCTTTTAATTTTAGCCGTCATTGTCTTTACCACCTCCATCTGAAAAAATAGCCTGCTTGCTATTCATGTTCCTTTTGCACCTATCACATCAACATAGAATGACGTACTAGAACTGACCAAGGCTTTCATCATAACCTGAGCTCAAAGTTCACACATTTCCATTAATCCACGAGCACAACCATTTGCAGAAGCACGTGTAAACAAAATAGTAGCAGCAGACTGCAGTTCATTGACTTTAAAATAAGCACGAGGATCTAAAGCCCACGCCCTCTGGGGAGGAGGAAAAGTTATGATTGCAACTAGAAAAATGGCCGCCGATCGCTAGGGGTGGCACTGCATTTGTTTTTGTAATTTTCTCCTAGTTTTTATTAGAATCGGGTCAAGTGCGGTCGCTCTGATGGCCTCGTGTATTCTTGTTTGTGTGTGTGTGTTTTTTTTTTAGTTCGGTTAAGGGATGTTTGTTTTGTGATTGTTCTGTTTGTAGATTGGATGTTGAGATTGTAGGCTTTGTGATTTGGCAGGTTGAGTGAATTGGAAAGAATTAGGCAATAAAATTTTCATATAATACATATTTGAAAATGTTTATAAGTAAATATAGGTACAATAAATCTTCATAATTTTCATGTTAGAAACAATTTTCAAAAATGTTTTTTAAGGCTTTGTAAAGAGTTTCATCAAGAAAATTAAAGTCGTTTTGTCACTATCTTCATCTTATTTCTTTCAGATTCTTTAACACGTTAACCGCCACGTCGAACGCTGGTGACCGACGCTTAGTAGAGGATTTGCCTTCAACAGTTTTCTTTCAGCAGTTAATGCTTTAAAAATCCTTGCACCATATTTATATATCATCTGTCTCACAGCAAGCGGTCATGATGTATGAATGTGTAATGTCATTCTGGATCAATTTTTTGTCATCGAATTGACTTCTGAAGTGTATTCGGTCACGGTCAAGGTTATTAAATGTAGACTGCGTTTAATATTAATAGAGGGGGTGAAGATGGAAATCGAAGTAAAGTCCTGGACTTGTAAAGTATAAACCAAAATATTTTAAAATGCTCCAGTTGTCTTAGTCACAAGTTGAAATACAACGCAAGCGTTGTTTCACGTCGGGTTTCTGTATCTCCGGTTAAGCCGGATCATTTGTACCGAAGCATGGCTCTCTCGCGTGAAAGACTTGTAGAGATTTTTTTATTGACGAATCCTATTCATCAGGCTGTGGTATTCTAATGGTAGACTATGGGCTTCCTATACACAAGTTGAAGATAGCCTAAAAGGATCTGTTTCATCAGAGTGCATTACTGCTTAGTCTTTTTTATGTAATAAGTCGGTAAACGAGCAAACGGATCACATGATGGTAAGCAATCGTTGCCAATCATGGTCACCAGATTCACCAGAGATGTTACAAGTGAGGTGCTAGTCTTTCGGGTTAAGAATTTCAGGATTGTTGGGATTTGGGGATTGGGAAAGGGAGTGATTGGGTATCCAGTAACCTCATCCATTATTTTGATAGCATTATAGGCACCTTCAAACTTCTCGTTCTTTACAAAAATGACACGTGACAGCGTACCTTCACATATCACGTGAAGGTATGCTGTCTCTGCCAAAGAGCAATGATTTGACTATGCCTTTTATCTAGGTTTGGTTTATACCAAAAACACCATGACAATTTAAAACTGATCGTTTTTTGTTTTCGAATAGGTAATGTAGAAGTGTATATGTTATGTTTTTTTAGCATACATATTAATGTACCTCTGACGTCTTTCGTTGTTGCTAAGCCAAGATTCAAGGGGAATTGTTCCTTAAAGATTGCATAATGTATGAATTTCCTGTGGGTTCCAAATGTTAAGAGGACTTATTTTTGTTTGTATCGATACCTATAGCCATAGAGTTTTTTACTTATCCGATGTTTATCATCAGAAGTATGCGAATGCAAAGTTTGAAAGAATTTAATATTACCTCATACCGCAAATGTATTGATAATCCAAAGTTCAATGTTGCTATTTAAAATTGAACTTTCAAATCATAAAATATTTACATAAAAGCTATCTATTTATTTATTAACCTTTAAATACCATCACATCAATGATTGAATTCTTAATAAATTAATCATTTCTCAGAAGTAATGAGTCCAACTCAACCGGTTTAGTTAAGGATAAATTGAATAGTTTCTAAGATATTTGCATTATATAAGGTGTTCTAAAATTATCTGCCTCGGCTTAAATGGGATGTAGAGTACACAGCAGAACAGTTAACAGGTGAAAAGCAGGCCTATAATTAAATATGCCTACTTTAATCTTCAATAGTTAAAAGGTATAATATTATAATTATCACTCTAATAATATATAATATACATAATTTAGTTGATTTCTTCTTTTATCTTTCGCATACACATGTTCTGCAAAAACTAAAACTATTAAACTAGACTGATAAGGAAAAAATTGTAAAAACGGAAAATCCACTAATCTTCTAAAAGATATGAATCAGATATCAAATCAATTTGTTAATGAATTAATAAATTGTAGATTACACTACATTCTTTAAGAATAATACGAGTCTATTTATCAAAATATAGTTTTTTAAGTGACGTATCAATTGAGTAGGTAAGGGTATAAAGTACTTATTATTATTTGTGATTGGCAAGAAAAATATTGTCTTTTTCTAGAACATACTATATCAATTGATTTCAGAGGAATAAACGGAATTTAACAATCAAAGTTTAATAGACTAATGACTTGACCAAAGGCACTTTTGAACGTCAAAGCAAATATAATAAAAAAGATTTCTGTCTGTCGAAAATATCAGTAGCGTTATAAGTGGGTTGCCGTTCTTTTAGAGATTAGAAATTTAAGAGTTGTTGGGATTGGGAAGATTGGAAAGGGGGGTAATTAGGCCTCCATTAACCTCACTCACACAACGCAAGCATTGTTTCACGTCGGTTGTCTGTGAGGCCGTGGTATCACTCCGGTCGAGCCGGCCCATTCGTGCCGAAGCATGGCTCTCCCACACTGTAAATAATAGTTACGTTATCAATCGACACAGGTATGTACTATAAGTAAATAACCAAACTACTAATAGACCGTAACATTTAGTACACCGTAGCCGACTTGAGAACAAAAGAGGTATGTTATCGCAGCGTTATCGTCCAGTTAAAGTGCCCAGTAACCCGGTTACTGATGTACTAACTGCAGTTTATGTTCGTTTAATTGCTATGCACATGCATTTCAATTTGGATGCACTTTGAAATGGGTTTTTGGTGGTTTAAGTAAGAAGTGTAGAAAAGGTAATTAAAATTATACCTCTATTGAATCTATCAATACCTTGAGTTAAGTATGGTGATAAATGATTTGGCGGGTTACCGGGGCTCCAGTTCAAAGCAGGAGTCAGTAAGAGTCTGACACTCCCTCTCGATGCACCCAAGGCGGGAGAAGTGATTGAATGATTTTTCATCCTAAATTAATTATTATTAATTAATTATGCTACTGTTGTAGCAGCGCGACTGCACGGCAATCGCCACGTCGTGTGATTAATATACGTATTATTATAATAAAAAAAACTTTTTACTATATGAATAGACAATGATAATAAGAACTCCACTATTCTGTTCTAAAAACGACAGTAAAACCGAATTTAAACAACACAACACATGACTCATCACGTATCATACTCAAAAAATACACTGAAAGTCGTTTATGAAGTTCACAAAATAGGTTTCAGTATCTTTAGTACGTTTTTGCTTGCTTCAAAAACGATCGCCGCTCTCATTGGCCGGCTCGAATAAACCAACCAATCAGAGCGACGGACGCGCTCTCATTTCGATTACTTTAAACGTAAAGTAAACTCATACTAAGGGTACTGATGTCCAAACACAGTTAAGCCCTTCCAAAGTTCAATGCACCTATTGCCTTTAAAAAATGGCCCCATTTACGTCCATTCTGGCCCTTGTTAAATTTTATGGGGTCGCTCTGTGAAAAACTACGTTCCTTTGTTTGTGCTGTTTATATGCAGCGCTTGTAGTAGGTACATGGCGTGTTTGTGGAGGAGAGAGGGCGTAGTTGTGACTTGAGTCAAATTCAAAGTCAAGATTATTTATTTCAAATAGACCAGAAAGATGAGCAAGCAAGAAAAACGAGCTAGAAACTCCATAGGTTTTCTTTTATGGTATAAGCCGGTAAACGAGCAGACGGATCACCTGATGGTAAGCAATCGCCAGAAGCGTTTCAAGTGCATTGCTGGCATTTTGGGGGTTAGGAATTTAAGGGTTGTTGTCGATGTCGATGATATCGGGCCCGGAGATTGGGGATTAGCTTGAATTGGCCAAATTACCTCTCAATTGGGCCTCCGGTAACCTCACTCACACAACGAAACGCAACGCAAGCGTTGTTTCACGTCGGTTTTCTGTGAGGCCGTGGTAACACAGTCGACCCATTGATCCCGAAGCATGGCTCTCCCTAATCTTTCCAATCTCTTAACCCCTCGTTAACCGGCTTATATCATAAAAAAGAAGATTTTTACTGATGCTTAATAAACTTCTACTCACTAGAACAACTGATCTGTGTCGCAACCAGCCCCTGTCTACCCTACACTATGTATCATAAACATAGATATTCATTGCATGTTTTTGATGCCATATGTATGAGTTTCTAGAGTACACCAAGGTTACTGACGAATCAGGGGTTTTTGGTAGTACGTAACAATTTATACTGCATCATAAGTGTATCTGATTTTAGCTTCCGCGTTACGAGAGAATTTTTACAATGAAATACCAAATTTTTTCTGTAACAAATAATATGACAAATCATGGTTATTAACCCCAAAATATTCCAGAAAATTGCTACGACAAGTCATCAACTATGTGTTACAACTATTTGTTGCTAAGAGACTACAAATTTACTAACCGATCTTTATTAACAATATTTAGATTAGAGTTTCTGTCAAAAATTAAGATTAAGATCGGTTATTTAAATTGGCAGTTAATCGCCTCTTCTTATACTCATGGGAAGAGCTGCGGACTACCTAGTGGGTTTACCGGTGTTCCGGCTCGAAAACCAGGTGTAAGAACGGGGTGGGTTTTAATCAGTAAGATTCTGACACTTCCTCTCGCTTCGCCCAAGGCGGGAGAAGTCAAGAGCGGTGGGGACAAACTCTACCGACTCTAGAACACCGATACTACATATCTACTTTATCAAATACAAAACAAAAGAAAGTGAGTATCTACCTACAAAAGTACTTACTATGAAGTATATGGTACTTATGTCCTGTACATACTTATATGTCTTCCGCGAGAGTGACAAGGACAACAAATGTCAAAGTAGGACAGACGTGATCACAATTAATTTAAGAGTTTCATTCTGTCATGTATCGGAACGTGATCACTTTCTTGTTTCTATGTTTTGATAGTCGATTAGTTTGTCATAATGTAATATAATGTAACGCGTTTGTGGGTAACTCTCCAGAGATTATGATAGAAGATAGGTTATTGGTGTAGGTACGTAGTATTTGTCAGTTATATGTATTGGTCGTAGTTCTTACGTAATCAGTTCCCGCTATCATGGAAGGCGGGTAAACTGGTCCTCGTGAAGAAGCCAGGGCGCCCTGCGGACTCTCCGTCCGCGTACCGGCCCATCGTGCTACTCGACGAGGTGGGAAAACTATTTGAAAGAATAATTTCAAACCGCCTCGTCGCGCACCTGACGGGAACAGGGCCGGACCTCGCGGACGGCCAGTTCGGCTTCCGCAGAGGGCGCTCCACGGTGGACGCCATCATGCGCGTGAGGGACCTTACGACGGGGTCTGCAGTGTCCAGGGGTAGGGTCGTCGTGGCGGTGTCTTTGGACATCGCCAACGCCTTTAACTCTCTGCCCTGGAGCTGCATTCTGGAGGCACTACGATATCATCGGGTGCCTACCTATCTCCGTCGTATAGTCGAGGCTTATCTGACGAACAGATCTGTCATCTACCCCGGTCACCGAGGTGAGTGGAACCGGCGAGAGATGTCGCGCGGTGTTCCACAGGGATCGGTCCTGGGACCGCTCCTGTGGAACATAGGCTACGACTGGGTGCTGCGCACCGACCTCCCGAGCGGCGTCAGCGTGGTTTGCTACGCTGATGATACGCTAGTGCTAGCAAGCGGGAGGTCGCACCAAATGGCGGCTGACTTGATGACGAGAGCGGTTGCGATAGTCGTTGCAAGGATCCGGCAGCTGGGACTCGAGGTGGCGCTTCATAAGTCCGAGGCCATGTGTTTTTATGGCCGCGGGAATGCGCCACCTCCGGGTGGGTTCCAGATCATGGCAGGAGGGGTTTCCATCGGCATCGAGGGGACGATGAAGTACTTGGGACTCGTCCTCGACAGTCGGTGGAAATTCGAGGAACATTTCCGACGTTTGGCTCCCAAGTTGGAACGGACGGGGGCTGCTCTAAAGCGGCTCCTACCCAATCTCGGGGGACCAAACGCCTACTGCCGGAAGTTGTACGCGGGGATTGTGCGGTCCATGGCCCTCTATGGGGCCCCGGTGTGGGCGCCAAATCTACGGCGACGACCAGCTCGTGCGCTGGTTTCATCCCAGAGGGTCATGGCCATTCGGATGATCCGTGGATACCGCACGATCTCCGGGGAGGCGGCTAACCTCCTTGCGGGATCACCGCCGTGGGATCTGGAGGCGAAAGTGCTTGCGCACGTATACAGCCTACGTGCGGAGGCGCATCGCCGGGGCGAAACTCCACTGCCGCGCCAGATTAGTGCGTGGCGGGATGAGCTCCGGCGCGATCTCATGGCGGAATGGAAGCAACGACTGTCGCAACCGAGGGCTGGGCTCGCTGTTATAGCAGCGGTAAGACCCCTCTTTGAGGAGTGGCTAGAGAGGCGTCACGGCGTCCTCACCTACCGCCTGACGCAGGTGCTTACCGGACACGGAAGTTTCGGTAGGTTCCTGTTTCGGATTCGGCGGGAGGAAACGCCCGGGTGTCGGCATTGCGTGGACCACCCGGAGGACACGGTGGAGCATACAGTAGCGGTGTGCCCTGCATGGGCTGAGCACCGCCGTGTCCTTAGGGATGTGATCGGCGACGGTGACCTCTCGCGTCCGGCTTTGGTTCAGGCCATGGTGCGGAGCGAGAGGGAATGGGACGCCGTCTCCTCCTTCTGCGAAGCAGTTATGCTAGCTAAGGAGGAGGCGGAGCGCGTGAGGGAACGATCCTCCTCACGCCCCAGCCGCCGCAGAAGACACTCCGGGCGTCGGGGATCGCGTGACGATCTCCGGCCACCGTAAGTGCGGGTCTGCGGACGGTGAGCAAGGGTAGCTCGCCGCCCGACCAGAACCAGACCCGTGCGTACGGCGCGTCGCGTTCCGCGCGCGCCTCAAAGAGCCAGACCACCACAGATGGGGCCCAGTAGGGCTGATGCCTGATCCGGAGCTGCGGACAACGTAAAAGGTTACCGGGGCTCCGGCTCAAAGCAGGAGAAGGAACGGGGTGGTTTTTAGTCAGTAAGAGTCTGACACTCCCTCCCGCCTCACCCAAGGCGGGAGAAGTCATTGGATGATTTTCCCCCCTCAAAAAAAAAAAAAAAAAAAAAAAAGTTCTTACGTAATTCCATTTCGAGTGAGAAATATTATGTTATAAATCTCTTGTTTATCCAAGTTATCCATTGCTATATATATATTTACAAGTTTATCCATTGCTATATACAAATGTGCAAGTTCTGAGTAATGTAGCTAACTTAGGGTGCTTTTCAAACAAGAAATGTGCTATGCTCCGTTGCTGTGGATGCGTTTGGCTTCCACCAATCATATTCGTTGCTGCATAGTGCATATATCTTAGCTCTGGTGGAAACGAACTGAGCTCATCTATGTCTTTTATATGGAAAGATGCGTGCTATGGATGTTTCTTGTGTATGGTTTCCCTGCTTGTTTTATCGACGAGGCTGTTTTCTGTATCCAACCTTCTTAGTACATTACAGACTGCTTGTTTTAATCGCCGATACTTCCTTCTTCTATCCTTTTGGAAATCAAATCCGAAATTGATTATCCTCCTTTAAGCTTTTTGCCATCATTAGACCGATTAGTAACTCTTGTTCTGCAGTTTTTTGTTCATATTATATGTATTTTCCAAAAACCTAAAGATGAACGTGATCTCTAACACGTATTTTGATCTAACAGATTAGGGAAATCCTAATTCAACGTCATTATTATGTCGTCCATAGCTTTTTCGTGGGTTTTCCTTTAAAAATACTAAAATAATGGAGTATTGGTCATCTTATTGTTATTCTGAATGAGTGTGTTATTGTGTCTCATCACGGAAATGTTACACTCATCAAGCTAAATAAAACCAGTATAAACTGACCGTTGAATGTGTTGAAAGTTCATATAATGCGAGACCATGATAAAATGGTTTGTTTTTGTATAGCTCTGTGTGTTGTAGTGTTTACACCTAATCTATCGTTTGGTTTGGTAGTCAAACGTATCTTAAAGTTGCGGTTTTAAGTTTTATTCTTGTATCGAATCTACATTTTGGATTCATCTCCTGACTTCAATGACGGACTAACTGACGGACAGATTTAAATATAGGTACAAACAGCGTGATTTGTTATTAGAGCATAAAAGTTTAGCGTGTTCTTTTTGCATTTTCAGTTTTAGATTTGCCGTGTGGCTCATATTTAAATTAATACCAAAAGTTAAATATTTTATTTGAAAGATGCATGCTATGGATGCGGGCTATGGATGGCTTCCCTACTAGCGATACATCGCATACTCGAGCTGCACATATTCCTCGCACAGCTACATAGCTTGGTATTAGTGGAAACGGTCACATAGTTTCACAGCTTAGCTATTCCATCTTCATAGCATAGCTACATAGCACATCTCTAGCGGAAAAGCACCCTTATGATGACTTGGGACTTATTCCTTAGTAACCGAATAAAACTACCAGTTTTCAATAAACACCAATAATATATACATATCGTTTTTTTTTTAAGTATTCAAATAATATCAACATGTTTTACAAACCAAAATTTATGGGGATTTTCAAAAAAATATCAGTTTCTTAGAAGAATTTTAAAATGATTTGGGTCAAGGTGACCACATTGGTAAAGTAAGGTTTTGTATGAAGATAGAGTTTTTATTCTGTTTACTTAATTTTAAATTCAATCTGGTGTACCTATAATCCTACATCCTACATGTGACAGGACCAAAATTTGTGATTGATATTCGTGATTTATATGCAACCCACGAAATGTCATGTGACTTGGAAAGTAATGAATTTGATTAGATCTGTAAGAAGATTAAGTTAATCTAAAGCCCATATTCAATATTCTGTATTCAATTTTAAGGTACCCACCCCCTTTTTAAGGGGGTAAAATTATTCAATGACTTCTCTCGCCTTGGGCGAGTGGGAGTGTCAGATTCTTACTGACTAAAAGTCACACCGTTCCTTCTCTTGATTATTGAGCCGGAACCCTGGTAACTAGCTTGGCAATCTGGATAGTAGGGAAGCCATCCATAGCACACACCCGTAACAGGTATCCATAGCACGCATCTTTCCATATAAAAAACATAGCTTAGCTGAGTCCGTTTCCACCAATGCTAAGCTATGTGTACTAATGAATATAATTGATGGAAGCCAAACGCATCCACAGCAACGTAGCATAGCACATCTCTGGTGGAAAAGCACCTACATAACATAGAATGTTATATAAAACAAATGATAGCTCTACTTAAGCAAAACACATCCGTAATACCAATAATAGAATTATCCTTCCACTTACTTACTTATTTACTAATACAACGCTTCACACAATCGGCTAGATGATATAACAATGAGTACATTATATAAAGAGGTGTAATATCGTAAACATTGTTGAGTAAACAATAAGAAACCTATTTTTCTATTCATTTAGGTAAGGTAGTCTTCATAATGTCTCGTATGTATTATGTCTGGAAATAGACCCGGATTATGAAAGGCTTCGAAATTTTTCTGAAGAGTAGGAATAGATAATTCGAAAATAAATATTATACTATATTACTTATTGAGTTTAGGAAATATTCTGACTTTAATTTTAGCTACGTATACGTTAGCTTTATCCCGCGGATGCGGTCGTGTCAATAAAACGTGAAAATAATGGTGTAAAACCTTTTTTATTCTATCTGCTAGAGAACATAGCTGCTTGTATTATATTGCTTGTATCTATTGGAACAAGCAAGCTGAAAATAAACACCTATGGACCCTCAAATCTTCAAGAAAAGAGCATACTCCTTTAGGCCGGCAACGCACCTGTGACTCCTCTGGTGTGTCCATGGGCGGCGCTGATCGCTTACCATCAGGTAACTCGTCTGCTCATTTACCACCTATTCCATAAAAAAACACAAATTTTAAAATAGTACTTCAAACTTTTTCTGCACGTTTAGTGCAATATTCTTACACGAATATCAGTTATCACAAAATTATTAATTCACCTTTCAGGTTTGATTTACTCACCAAATTCTATTTATATATCTCACAAACTCCGGATAATATGTCTGTGATCATCATGACAGCCACTAAACGCCCACTACAGAACATAAGCCTGATCCAATGGCAGGAAATAAACGGCTATAAAACAGACAAACGAATCTTCCCAAACAATGAAATTATAAATATAGATCATTGTATTCCATTACAGAAGCACGTGTTGATTTCATTTATTTCACAAAAAAATAACTGTCCTACACGTGCTTCCAAAATGTGATTAAAATAATCTTCAAGCTTTGTAACACCAGTATAAACTGACTATTGAATTTGTAGTAAGATCGTACAACGTGAGGCCATATAAACTGGTTGTGTATAACCCGAGGTGTCCCCGAATGTACCTATTGTTGACATTGACTGTGGAAAGTTTTGAGAAGAAATTATTCATATATCTTCATGAATTTGAGGGGAATACTATTCAGTAAGTGTAGGTAAATCAATGTTTATTTTAAGCTTATTGGTAAAAAAAATATCTCTTAAGGTGTTTTTCCGCCAGAGATGTGCTATGTTACGTTGCTGTACCTACAGCAATTATTGTTACAATTATAACTTAGTACTGGTGGAAACGGACTCAGCTAAGCCATGTTTTATATATGGAAAGATGCGTGCTATGAATGGCTACTACTATTGATACATCGCATACTCGAGCTGCGCATCTTACTCGCACAGCTACATAGCTTAGTATCAGTAGAAACGGTCACATAGTTTCACAGCTTACCATTACATCTTCGTAGTATAGCTACATAGCACATCTCTTGTGAAAAAGCACCCTTATACTCATAAGATGGACAGACCTGATAAAGATTGGAGGGAAGTGCTATATGATGGGGCCCAGTAGGGCTGATGCCCGATCCGGAGCTGCGGACAACGTAACAGGTTACCGGGGCTCCAGCTCAAAGCAGGAGAAGGAACGGGGTGGTTTTAAGTCAGTAAGAGTCTGACACTCCCTCCCGCCTCGCCCAAGGCGGGACAACTTAATGGATGATTTTCTCCCCACAAAAAAAAAGGAGAAGTGCTAGATGCAGTTTGCTTTCAATTCAGTCGATCTCAAGGGGGGGGGGAGGTCTACGTTCAGGCGGATCTGTCCTCCACTGTACGTCAGAACTTTATCAGCAAAACTAACCAGGAAGCGTTAGATATCTATTTAATCTGCAGATTTATTATCACTGGTAGGAAATTCATATCAATTAATCTATCTATTGCGAAATTATTAATTAGTTTTTATGTTATAGGCATATTTTTGCATTAGAAAAAACAATTTACAACAGCTTAGTCGATAAATAATGCGTTAATTGTCTGATTGCAATCATGACATCTGAGTGAAAGATGTTAGGTTTTGATATTCGATTCTAGTTAATCAAACTAGGTATCTAACTAGCAAAGAAACTAATGGCCCATTTCACTAATCACCCATAAATCACGTGATATAGTGACACGATTGGGCCGGCTCCACCGAAATGATACCACGGCATAGAAAACCGACGTGAACCAACGCTTACGTTGTGTTTTTGACCCATGAGCCATCTGACCACCACAGACGGGGCCCAATGATGTTGATGATCATGCCTGATCCGGAGCTGCGGACTACTTAGCGAGTTTACCGGGGCTCAAGTTCGAGAAGCAGGAGTAGGAACGGGGTGATTTTTAGACAATAAAAGTCTGACACTCCCTCTCACCTTACCCATGGCGGGATAAGTCATTGGATGATTTCCATCCTTAAAATAAAAAAGGCTCCTAAAAATTTTGGAGGGATTGCTGGAAGTGGGCATTAGTAGGTTTCTAAATTTAAAACGAAAAAAAGAATTGTCAAAATCAGACAAAATAAAATGTAAAAAAGTATTTGAAATCTTCAATTGTTTTGTTCGTCGCTTAACAAATAAGAGCACTTCTGTTTCTTAAGAGAGCTCTGCCAGGGATTAGGTGTGATATTATGAACTGAGCACTTTATAAGTTGCCCATCGTACTTGAACAATGCCTGATTTATGCATCACTTGTTGCTATGCCACAGTGCAGGAAACAAGTTCAGTATGTCAAAATGTATAACAGATTTTACACTGGAGCCGGTCCCTGCGTGGGTATTGAGAATTTTAATCCCTTTGTCATTTAGCCCTGTCCCAACTAGCAAAATCAGTACTTAAAACGATCTCAAGACTACTTTTATTTTCACTTATAAGAAACTTGTAGCATTCTACAAAGCTGGATTTGGGCGCAGTTATAAGATCAGTTATTTCTATATCTATCTTATAATCAACTTATAAAATGTTACTAAGCCCTATAATATACTTGACTAAGCGCAATAGCTTCTATAATGTTATGATACTACACAATTACAAGTACAAACGCTCTTGTTAGTATCTGACATAAGTATCTTACTAAAGCAATCTTGTTTATATGGCACTAGTAATGTACTTAGTTATTAGTTATAAGTATATTTTAAGAGGTTATTTTTGTTGTTGCTTCGGGTCGTGGTGCCGGTTGTTCTGTAGTCATTTATTTTTAATAAAAACGTAACTATTATTTTGTGTTATTGTAAAATATAACTAATAATACATTTAAAATATAGGGTGTGAACCCGTGGGAAAGTCATATTTACTGTAAATGTGTACCAAAATTTAGTTAATTTCACAATGCCCTCCGAAAAATAGCACATTAGTATATTATTGTAAATTAATTATTTCAACAATGTCATGAATATCCGCCATGTTTTAAAATTGCTCTTCGTTAAGTACTTTATAGAATCATTATAGGTAAATTAGTCTTTGTAACAGTTTCTGTCCAGATAACTCTCCTCCATTTTAAAACAAATTAGGGTTCCCTTGAAGTCTGCCTGTTAATGATCGATTTTCCTTTTTTTAGGATTTAATTAACAAGATGGTCGTATTTCTGATACGACCATCTCTGATGTCGACTGTTTTTTGACAAAATCTTCTTTGATTTTACTTACAAATATGAGATGGCCTTGGACAAATACACATTTTGTGTTATCCGAAAGCTACAATGGGTGTGGATTTCCAGTTTATATAAACAATATGTATAGACCTACTCATTTCGTTTGTAGTCAAGAAAACATAATAGTTTTATTGCATCAAATCTTTTTTTGGTTCCCGATTTGCTCCCAGTACAGTATATATGACCATTACATCGAGGATGAATGCACAATTTGTTACTGATTTTGTATCCACATATTTTTTAAACACACCCATAAGTACTTAATTTTTTAATGTTAAAATAATTTTATCGGATAATATTTTTTTTGACATTTGTTATTTTTTTATAGTCAGTGGTCTCTGCGTTATTTAAATCGTATTCTTTTTCCCAATTTTCAACTTCTTTACTTTCTGAGTAGTGGGAAAAGGGTGAAAAAATATTATTGATCGCGGAACCCTCAATTACTTCACCTGTGTTTGCACTTGACGCGCTTGATTTATATCCCGATCCTGTTGTTTACTAGTAAAGTGATTGATCTACTATCTTATAAACCTTTTTGATCTTATAGCTCTCTTTTTAAGTACTATTAGATTTAAAAGAGTCTCGAGCAAGACTATGATGGCACAAACTTGTAATCGTTTCAGCTAAGTATGTTATAATATCATTTTCTCTCACAAAATGCTACTATAGGATCAAAATATTATTCAGGATTATTTAGTCTTACTTCAAACAATTATAGGAGACTTATTCCTTAAAGTGTCCTAAAAGATAATCTTATAGTTAACTAAAAGACTGAGTTATAAAGGCTATTACTCTTGAGTATATGTATGCTTGTGAAATGCTATTACTAGTAAAAATGTCCTATAAATGTTTTAGAGATCAGTCTTGTAGCGAACTACAAGATCGAGATATAAAAACAAATGCACTTGAGTATGTTAAGGCTTGGCAAATGCTATTATAAGTTAAAAAGTCTACCGCAATGCCTTTACAAGAGCGTTATTAGTAGTGACAGACTTATAATATTTCCTTATAGGATTACTTTGCTTGTTGGGGTATGTATGAAGCGAAAGAGATATGTAAAATTCGTAGTAATTGACAGTCCATTGTCTCTGCCTACCTTCGTGGGAGACTGACGTGAGGTTATGTATGTATGTATGCTTTTATACTGTTTTGCATTTGACTTTTCTTCTATCATTAAATCTTGACTTGAAATTCGGTCAAGATGAGCTACTGCTAATTATGCAATGCAATTTAAGAGTTCTTTCTTTCTTCTACTGAAGAAAGAAACTCTTATATTTGAATTAAATTCAAATTAACTCTATTGTATAAAATAAATTACTCACATTATTGAGAATCTCTCGACGTTCCTTTTTAAAAAACAACATTCCTATCGATACACTTAAATCATAAATTTATAGAATGATACAACCATTCAAACCAACAGTAGAAAGAGTAGGAAAAAGAAAGAAAGAAAAACAGTTTATTTGCACCAATTACAAAAATAATAAACATAAATAATTGATAAAATTAAAATAAAAGTATTCAGAATAAAAAGAGTTTTCTTTAGCCAAGTACCAGGGCAACAGAAATTAGAGGAGTAATCAACAAACAAATAAATAAATTCTTCAATGAATCTACTGCCAATCTATTTACTCTGTGTAACAAACTACAAAGTCCATGGAGATACGCGTGTCATCTCGTCTGTCGTTACATAAGCATCGTAACCCAACGCGGGTCCATTACACGCGGTACAGGGAACTTCGTTTACATCATTGTGTTTATATGAACTTATTTTAAATAGTTATATAGAAGTAATTTAAAATATAACACATCCACAAATGGTGAAAAGTGGGTGTACATTGTATAAAGGCATTACGTGTCGTAATGCCACTATACAATGCGTAATGAGCATCTTTGCCTACCCCTTCGGGGATAAAAGCGTGACGTATTATAAATATGACGAAGTAATAAGTATTTTAAATACTTATTTGGAATAGTTATTTTATGGCTATATTGATATTACGTACCTAATTTTATTAGCTTCTGTCAGTGCCTGGCACGTGTGCCCATGGGATAAATAGGGACGTATGTGTTATTCTGGACCTTTGTATACCTCTACCTCTTCAGCCGTTTTGACGTGAAGGAGTGACAAACAAACATACAAACTTCCGCAAATTCCAGACTCAGTGCTATTACTGAGAAGTTCGAGAAACCGAAAAAGCCCAGTAACACTGTCCGATCCTGGAATCCAACTCGAGACCCTTTGCCTAGCAGTCCCTCTTGCGACCACTTGACCAAAAACTTTCTGACTTTCAGCCATTTAGGTACTGGATATTTCCAAAAATTAAAAAAGACATTCCATTTCGATGATACAAAACTTGATCAATTCGATGTTTTTCAATAACAATCGTGTCTAATAACAGAACTGTCGAAAAGTTGTTGTAATGTAAAATAAAACTCTGCCTATACTATACATCCTTGAGGAATAATATTACCTACATTATGTAATTTTGAAACATTAAAATTTGATATTAATATACTAAACACGTGATTTTTATACTTAAGTTTGCTAATTTTACCAGTAAATATTTTTGTATAATTTGTTTGTTAAGTAAGCACTTTGATAACATGTGGTTCGGATCAATTGAAATAATTCATTAATTCAATTTCAACCACCAATGTATTTTATATGGTATAAGTCGGTAAACGAGCGGAGTAAACTCACAAACTCACTCACTCAACACTGTGTTTCGTTGTGTAAGTGAGGTTACCGGGAGCCCAATTACCCCCAATTTTTTCAATCTCCGATTCCCTAAAAACCCTTAAATTCCTAACCCCCAAAAGACCGGCACGTATAACGCATCTGGTATTTTGGTTGTCCATGGGCGGTGGCTATTGCTTACCATCGGGTGATCCGTCTACTTATTTATTGGTTTTTCCCATAAAAAAGCTATTATGAGAAATTCACGCGAGTAAAGCTGCAGATGAAATCTAGTGACTCAAAAACTCAATGTACCTAAACCATGCAGGTACATATACCTAGCTATATAGGTACCTACATAACCAAACCGTGGTATAGGTCGTCTCGACCCCAATCTAATCAGCAAATTACTTTTAAATGCACTCAAACAATGTCACGGCCAACTATAGCCTCTAAACTAGGTATAAACAAAAAAAGTATTTGTTTCTACAGCACGCTGATTGTCTGTAAAAGGAGCCTGACACGGCTATGCCTAGTGTCTGGCTATACGAGTGTACTGGCCAGACATTTGAGTCTGGCACATTGTGGCCACCGGAGTAGGATACCAGAAACTGTTAGCCTTGGTGTGTTGTTACGTTTGGTTTGGTAACAGAAGTACAAGTTTTAATTGCATTTGAAATAATATACCTATTTTTATTGTTCAAATTTTTTAGGGGTGTCTGGGATTTAAGTAGGTACCGTATCTTTTTGGGGCCAATTTTATCAACGTTAGATAACTTTATCGCAGGAATAATTTTAAACCTTATTACAGGTTTTCACGTATAAAAGTTAATAGTTGAATGAAAAATCTATCCTAAGTGACGTTATTTTAGTAATATGTTAAAAAATATGAAGTGTTTTCAATGTCATGAGTCTATCTGTCACAGTATGGAATTTAATATTTGAAAGTTTATGCTTTATGGAACCATTAATATTTATACCAAAGGTACCACTTATACTACTCAAATTGGTGAACAATTATATTACAATTGTTAAACCAACTTAAATTTTCTGTATTTGTCTAGTACCTATATGTATAAGTTGTACTTCTGAAATGAATCTACATAGTAACCACTTAGGCATATAAATTATTATGATGTCCACGTTACATAAGCACTTAACAACAATTATGACATATTTACATAATTCCGTAAAAACTGTGGAATTTATAGTACAATGAAAAATATAAATACTTCAATTAGGTATATCATGTTATATAGAAAATACACGTGTAAGTTTTTTTTAAAACCTTGCCCCACTAAGGGTTTGTTACCTATTTCATAGTATGTTTACAAACATACAACTTTACATACACATCATAGCCAGACCTGGAACAACCCTATGAGTATCACGAATATAGCAGATCGAATCCGCGACTCATTGCATACCAGTCGCTTGCCCAGTCATTGAGCCAACTCTCCAGTCACATGCTACTACGGTCCGATTTACTTTAATAGAGTTTCTTGCTCGTTCTTCTCTATTCGAAGCTACACTTTGGAACGAGCACCTAGCTTCACTTACAGACAGACTGACGGACAATTCGATTTGACGTTTCGAAAGTACCTAATTTAAGATTGAATTTGACTTTACCCTGTGCACAACTCTTATAGATCGTAGCGTAATGTTTTAAAGACTTCCTACATTAATGGACTATCCAACACAAAGATTATTCAATTCCAACCAGCAGTTCCGGAGATTAGCGCCTTCAAACAAATAAATTCTTCAGCTTTATAATATTAGTATATGTTTTTATAGCAGTTGCCCAGGAATGTGACCCAATTTCAAGGCTATTGTGAAATTCGCAGTAACAGCGCAGGCAATTACGGTGGATTTCACAATTTTCAATCCCAAAATAACTTTTTATCTGACCCGTAAATTGAACTCAGATACATGTGTTACGTTGCGTGATGTGTCTGATGTCTGCTTTGCTGTGTAACGCACGACACGTTCGCTGAGTGAGTGATACCCAATCCCCAATACTCAAATCCCTAATCCCCAAAGCCAGTAGCACGTTAGTAACTTATCTAGTGTTGCAGGTGTATAGGACGGAGCTGATAGCTAACCATCAGGGAATTAGTGTGCTCGTTTGTCGTCCCATCCCATAAAAAACTGAGATCCTTTTGATTTTGAGAAAATGATCCAATGACCTCCCTCGCCTTGGGCGATGCAAGAGGGAAGGTCAGATTCTTACTGACTAGAAACTGCTTTTCGAGTTAGAGTCCCGGTAACCCGCTAGGCAGTCTGCATCTTCGGGTCGGCATTAGCCTAGCTAGGCCCCAATCGTGGTGGTCTGATGGCTCTATGAAGCGCGTACGAAACGCAAGGCGTCATATGCACAACATTTACATCTAACCGTGGGTGAAAACGACTTAAATCTTACATTCATAATAATGTTACATAGCGACTCAATGAACAAGAGATTTTCCTTATTAGTTACATTAATTAAAAAAATCAAATGTTACATTTTCCGCGTACGAACATACGATGTTTTTATAATGACTATCATGAGACATACTAAATTAACTAAAAATCACGATTACTCACGTAAATTAATGGAGAAAAGCTATACTAGTTTCGGGTTACAGACTCTGTGACTCCCTGAAGAGTCCCTCTGAGGGACTCTTCATCAAGAGTAGCGTGCGCAGACGCGCGTGGTTTTTAGTTAATTTAACATACGATGTAAATATTACACAAACCACATAGTAACGGTATGTATTGTATTACTCATTCATTATTGACTCAATCGTAGTAACTATATTAGATAAAATGCAGGTCGCTTCCAACCGGCCTATCTGGAAGTTATTGTGGCAGACCTATGTTCAGCAGTTGACGTCTTGTGGCTGATATAATGATGATAATATTTAGCACTATTTTCCACCAGTTATGGTAAAGTCCCGTGCAATATACGCCATAGGATGCACCAACCCAAAAATATTTAGGTAAAATCGAAAATTGAACTGATTTTTTTGGACAACAAGAAAAACTGAGTATTATTTTGTGAGACTGGAGTATCGACTGGTGTATCTCGTCAATCACTCAACCACCAACAAACTAGAGTTATGTGATATACATATAAACATTTTTACTAGACACAATGATAGATTGCAAACAAAATGAGTAATACAACAATTTAGTAACGATTACGATTTGCGTTTGTTGAAAGAAAAATATTTATGTGATCGTAGGAATAGATTTGATCAGCGATTGGACAGTCGGTGACGTAAGTCATTTTATATATTTTTATGTCTAATATTCTTTAATATAAGGAAATTAAAATATTTGCATTGTAATTCTTACTCATCATAAAATAAAATTATAATTGTCATTGTTGGTTAGTAATTTTAATTAGCAGGAAAAGTATCAAAATGTCCGATTTAATAATGCACTAAGCCGGTAAACGAGCAGACAGATCGCCTAATGGTAAGCGATCGCTGCCGCCCATGGACACCCGAAACACCAGAGGTATTACACATACGTTCTTGGCTTTCCTTTTGGGAGTTAGGAATTGAAAATTTGTTGGGGAATTGGGGCTTGAGAAGATTGGGAAGGGGGTAATTGGGCCTCCGGTAACCTCACTCATACAACGCAAGCGTTCTCAAACGCAAGCTGGAATAAGAAAGCGATCCAAATATGAATATTATTATCAAACATACAAAATAAATACACGCGTTAGCACTTTCGTCGTCGACTGTAACACATCACCGCTACGCTAAACGCCGAAGAGTTAAAAATAACAATTTATTTTTAATTCCGTCTGTTAGTTTACACTGAGTGATGTCAGTAACTGCTGTAGTCAAAAGTCAGGAATAGATGAATAGTTCAATCTTGAGAATGCGGTTAACTAAAATTGGATATCGATTCTGGTGAAAAGTTTAAATATAGGTGCCTTTAAAACGTACACAGCGACATCTGGAGTTGGAAGTTATTGTGTTGAACGAAACTGGAAAAGGACTAGAAAGTTTAGATGAAAGATGTATGGGTATGGCGAAGTTATATATAAGGAGAAGAAAAAGAAGATTATTATTTGATTAATCATTCCAATTCATTCCAATCAAAATGGAATGACGAGGATTAAAAACTTAAAACAAAACCAAAGGTAAAAACTAAAAAGCAAAATATAACTATTATTAGTACTGATAGGTTACCCACCCACTGATAGGTTAGAAGCTGGTGCCATAAGCTCATATTAACATCATATTGTCGTCAATGGAAACGGTCATATAATTTTGTAGCGTAGTAATTACATTCTCACAGCAAAGCTACATAGCACATATTTGCCAGTAAGGCATCCTAATTCGTGTGACTAAATGTGTAAACCGCTAGATAGATATAGATAGCTAGATAGACAATACTGTCCAGACCTTTTCCCAAAATCTCAAGTAATTTTTAAGTACCTATTATAAACCCGTAACTCTTAAAGATAGGTACTTAAATTGCGTACTGATGAATAATTCACGTCGGTACCAGTTAATTCATGGCACATGGGGCGTACATTGTTATCTCAATTCCCAGAGCTGTGGACGGCCCACTTTCATCAATTGCGTCACCATCATTCCCAATCTGTTGACTTTATATTTCCGTGTCGATTGATATAATGATGTGCTTTGATTTAAGGTTAATAAATTGGTTTTATTTTTGAGAGGGAATGATTTCTCTCACCTAGGGTCGGGCGAATTCCGAGCTGTGGACTACCTAAGGAGTTTAACGGGGCTCCGGCTCGAAAAGCAGGAGAAGGAATGGGGTGGTTTCTAGTCAGTAAGACTCTAACACTTCTACTTGCCTCGCCCAAGGGGATAAGTAATTAGAGGCGAAATAGAATGTCAGACTCTTGCTGACTAAATCCCACCCCGTTCATACTCCTGCTGTTTGAGCCAGAGCCCCGGCAACATGATCTCGAAGTCTTCTGCCGCGGCTTCGTATCAAATAGGTATCAATAATATATTTTATAGGTGTAAAAATTCCACAGAGTTCAAAAATCTAATAAATACATATTATACGACCAGAAGGTTCTAAAGATTTTCTTAAGCTAAATGAATAAAAGGGACTATGTACCTCCCACTATGTATTACGAAACTCATAGAGAATAAAGGATAACAACTTATACTACCTAATTTATGATAATTAAATTAATTAGAAAAGCAATACTAACCTTTAACGAAACTTGTGGGAGTTTGGACTAGGGATTCTGATCGTGTGGCTTATAAATTAACTTTTAAATACAAAATACGTCATAAGGCAATAAGAAGACATAAGCAGAGATGGTACTAACACTAATGTGGGTGCTTAAGTGTGGGAGAGCCATGCTTCGGCACGAATGGCTCGACCGGAGTGATACCACGGCCTCACAGAAAACCGACGTGAAACAACGCTTGCGTTGTGTTTCGTTGTGTGAGTGAGGTTACCGGAGGCCCAATTACCCCCGTTTACAAATCTCCGATTCCCCATCAACCCTTAAATTACTAACACCCAACAGCAACGCACTCGTAACGCCTCCGGTTTTTAAAGTCGCGGTGATTGCTTACCATCAGGTGATCAGTCTACTCGTTTACCGGCTTATACCATAAAAAAGAGTACACACGCACTCACAGAATTAAAACAACAGGTGTGATGTTCTGTTATATTTATTTGTTCAATACGTCAATTTCGATCATGTAAATACCATGTGATAACTTAGATTGATAGATGACACGTTAACCAAATAAAACCTTATTTGCAAAGTGCCAAGTGCCAATTTTGTTTGCATTTTTTCATTCGAAATGACGTTCGTTCGGCGTTCGAGTATTACAAGTATCTATTGACGTAGTAAAAAAAAAAAACAAATGAATGAACTCATTCATGGAATTGATTTTTTTTGGAGTTTTAAGTGTTTTATCAGTTTAAAAATGTTATGTCATGTCGTTGTTTTATTTGAAAGATTAAAGATACTGGAGAACTGTGTTAATGGTGATGGTGGAATAAAGAAAAAGGTGAAACAAATTCACAATTGCGTGAATGTGAATTTGAATATCTTTTTTTATGGTATAAGCCAGTAAACGAGCAGACGCCCATGGACACCCGCAACACCTTAGGCGTTACAGGCGTTGCCGGCTTTTTGGGGGTTAGAAATTTAAGAGTTGTTGGGGAAGCGGGGATTGGTAAGATTGGGAAAGAGGGCAATTGGGCCTCCGGCACCTCCGGTAACCTCACGTCGATTTTCTACCGGCCGTGATACCACTCCGGTCGAGCAGACCCATTCGTGCCGAAGCATGGCTCTCCCACACTTGTTTAGCCAAACACATGATTGTCACTCATTGGCAAGCTATTTAAGAAATATAGTAAGGTGTAATGATAGATTCTGATATGTTATAAAACGGATACCTCAATCATTATGCAATGGATTTGGTGAAAACTCCAGCAAATAAATTTAGTATCCACGTGTGTTTATTTTACTATAATATTTATATTACTAATCAGTATCAGTGTTGCCAAATTTTTGGCATTGAGTAAAAGCACGTTGTGGAGTTGTGATACAGTGATACTCCATACGAAACGTGCAACAGATGGCTTTAAATTGCAACATTCGACCTTCTTTCGATATTGTGAGAATTCATTTTACAATAACATGCGTTTTGATGGAGATAAAAAGAACAGGTGCTTTGAGTTTTATTATTGGTTCTTACATTTGCGTTATATGTCCAACAGAAGTGTGCTATGTAGCTATGCCACGAAGGTGCAATAGCTAAACTATATAACTACCGGGGCTCCGGCTCAAAAAGCAGGAGTAGGAACGGGGTGGTTTTTAGTCAGTAAGAATCTGATACTCCTTCTCGCCTCGCCCAAGGTGGGAGAAGTAATTGGATCATATTCCCACATTAAATAAAATAAACTATAACTATGTGACCGTTTCCACTGTTACTAAGCTACGTAGCTGTGCGAGGAAGATACGCAACTCGAGTATGCGAAGTATCGAAAATAGGGAAGCTCACATATCACACACACATAACACGCATTCATAATACGCATAATTTCATCGAAAAACCTTAGCTGAGCCCGATTCCACCACTGTTAATTGTACCTGCTATGTGTACCAATGAAAATGATTGGTAGAAGCCAATCGCATCCAACGGCAACGTAGCATAGTACCTACATAATTTCTGATAGAAAAGTCATGTGTCATGGCGTTATTATGTATATGATGCAGTAATAAAGGACTAATGACCGACAGGATCATATCATCCAATGATACAGGTATTTAGCAAAAATATAATATACATAATAATGTAGGTACAAATTTGTCATCCATTGTTTCACGCTGAAATCATGAATACATCGTCATAATACAGTTTGTTTTTAAACATTTATTTCAGCAATCTTTCCAGAGATTCGGTTTAACCGAAAGATAATAATAAATCGATAAAATGATTCAGTTTTAGTAATATCGATTCGTAATCGTGATTTGGGAAAATTTATTTTTCAATAACATGGTTGCACTTCGAGCTGTACATAACCAGTTTATCTTGGTCTCGCTTTGCTACATCTTTCAGCACATTCAGCGGTCAGTTTATACTGGTTTGTTTAGTGTGATGATAAGCCGTGTGTCTTGCATTGCTCATAATTGTTTGTAATGTAACCTAAATACACAAATTGTATTGTCATCACAACTTATATTTTTTTAAGAGATAGAAGAAATGTATCATGTACTCTACAATTCGTCGCCAACATGCAAAGGGGTGAACCTCATACAATTTGTTATTTGAGGTTCGTCCAATTATGATCAGCATCAGAACTTACAGGCCACCTGATTGTAAGCGGTATACTAGGTTAACTGACGGATAGACTGACTGACAGACAATTATATTTTGACACCTAAAAGTGTTTGTACGTTGTTTAAATCTAAAGTGAACTACGTATAAAAAGGCTATTCATTAAAATTATAAACCCAGGTTTCCTCACGATGTTTTCCTTCACCGTTTGTCTGTGGTGTCTAAATAATATTAGAAAGTACATATAACTCGGAAAATGTCACATTGGCACTTGACGTAACTTGGTTTCAAACCCTCGTGTATGAGAAGCGGGCGTCTTAAACCTCGGGACTACCACAACATAAACATAATGACTAATTCACTCAATAATATTGTTCTCAATCCGTACTTTGAACCCGCAACGTCATACTTCGGGCGTACTTGCAATCATATTATGACTAAAGATGCAATTTCCTATATAACTAACATAACAAACGGTTTAACGTAACTTCATGACAATTTAAGCAACAACAATAACGGCAATAAAAACAATAACTTGTTTATTATTGCGGTTGAAGTAACACTTATTTTTGCTATTTCCTAAATAAACAAAAAGCAACTGAGAAATAAATTGTAAAACAATAATATAAGAATTATAATATGACATATTTAGGAGCAAGGTAATGCCTCCGCCAAGTCGTATTATAATATATAGGAAAGTATTATATAAATATAATACTTACCTCCTATGCAGCTCCTATTTTGTGACAGCGAAGTCTCATGGGTTTTAATTATAAAACCCATGAGACTTCGCTCGCTTCGGCTCGAAGAGCAGGAGTAGGAATCGGGTGGTTTTTAGTCAGTAAGAGTCTGACACTCCCCCTCGCCTTACCTAAGGTGGGAGAAGACATTGTATGATTCCCCTTAAAAAAAGTAATAATTTCCACGCTTAGCAGGTGGGTGGAGACCATAGGTTCAAAGAATCAGTTTTATAAGAGGTCGCTACTAGTCTTTTACTCAGATTTACGTTTATCGCAGCAAAGGGGTGGTGACAAATGAATTACGTTATATACATACCTACACGTACTCTGCGCCGTCACCATACGGCGCCTTGTAATACAATAATATTATTATATTATGTAAACAAATATTAGGTACACAGAAATCCAAATATCTATCGCATACGCAGTTAACTTTAATGAAATTCCAGAGAGCAATTCAATATGGTAGACGCCCACTTCCAGTTAATATTACGCCTATATTACGCATTGGGACAAAAACAGGGAAATAATACGAATTACGAAGCATTAAAATAGCCATTTCCTTGAAAAATAAGAGATTTATTACAATTAGGTACTTTATTAGCTTTTATCGTGTAAGTATGCTTTTCCACCAGAGATGTGCTATGCTACGTTGCTGTGGATGCGTTTGGCTTCCACCAATCATGTTCATTGATACACATAGTTCAGCACTGGTGGAAACAGGCTCAGCTAGCAGCAGCTTTGTTTTATATATTATGGAAAGATGCGTGCTATAGATGGTTTCCCTACTATCGATACGTTGCATACTCGAGCGCGTCTTCCTCGCACAGATACTTACCTTAGTATTAGTGGAAACGGTTGCATAGTTTTTCAGCGCTTAGCCAATCCGGATGAAAAGCCGATGTGTTATTCCAGACTATAATCTATGTCAATGGTAAGTAAATTTCGTTAAGTAGTTTTAGCAAAAAAAAATATACGAACATTCATAGAACCTCAATTATTACCTACATTAGGACGAGTACTTCGACGCTTAACGAGAATTTTTATTAAATTTTTTCTTTATTTTAGTTTTAAGTAAGTTTTTATTCCTTTTTTTAGGTATTTTTAAGTTGTAAATAATGTGTAAGTAATCGTAATAATTTACTTCGAATAAATTATTACATGTCATTTTTATTATTTGTGGTAAAAAATATTGACTATTGTCTTGCGTAATTGTCATTTTTAGGAATTGTTTTGTCATTTTTTGCGTCAATTATGTTGACTCGGGTTAATAAATTGACGTAATTTTGTAGAAAAGTAGTGTTTTGATTGAATAATGGGTACTTGATAGGATTTAAAACATGTCTGCTTGTTCTCAAGTGTTTGTCTTCGTGAGAAAAATAACATAAGTCAGCGTGATGATTCATTATGACAATCAAACTGTTATTGGAATTTGTTTTGGTTTGAAATGTTAAGATAATTCGTCATATGTTTTTTACTAAGCACAATATTAAGTCACCATTGAGAAAATAATAATCATAATTTCATATTTAAATCAAAATATTATAACAAAAAATAAAATAAAATTGTCATTCACAAAAAATAAAAATACAACTAACGAAGAAAAAATATCAGTACCGTACTTTACAACATTTTAAAAATTAGACTACAAAAAAAACTGTTACACATAAAATTCACAACATGTCTATGGTTTAAAAAAACATTGAGCATTATTTCCCGCGCTCTCAATTGGCCAAGATGGCGCCGGTCACACACACGTGAGGAAGCAACACGCGCGAAGCATTGACCAATAAATTATAACAACGTGCTGGGAACGTAATCTGCATATAATATTTGATAAACAAATTGCCATACGATTGATAAACGGCCATTGCATTGTAGGATAACGGTGCAGTCGTTTGATTTTATAAAATAAAGCAGAAAAGAGGTTTTAAGTTAATTCTTTGGCTGAGAATAAATATAATCGTCGATAAGTAAGATAACTGCCTCGTTGGTCGAGTGGTCGCAATTGCGACTGCCGGATAAGGGGAGACCCCTTCCTCGCACCAATCGCAATCGGGTTAGGTTCCCGGGTCGGGCAAAAGTATTACTGGGCTTTTTTCGGTTTTGGAAAATTTCTCAGAAGTAACACGGGGTCTGGATCTGCGACCAGTATATGGCAATAGGCTCACCACCTATTACATGGGACTTATAACTTAATGGTGAAAATTGGGTGTAAAGGTTTGTACAGTGGCATTACATGCTGTAATGTGCACCTCTGCCTATTCCTTCAGAGATAAAAGGCGAGACGTTGCGTAGTAAGGAGACAATTAGTATAGTTTCTCTGAAATGGCTGGACCGATTTAGATGAGACTTTTATTTTTATGTAGTGAAGTTTTTAACGTTGTTATCTTAATATTTAAAAAATATGTAACAAGAATTGGTACCTAAACGAGAAACATGAAGACAAATTAAATATTAAGTTAATTAATTTTATTACTGATATAATCCACGCTTTATATTTTACCAAAACATGTGCTTATATACGTAGCTGTTTATTTTACATTTTTCCTTATTAATAATAATATAAATTAGTTTTTTTAAAACCTGTATGTATGAATATTTTTTGAGGAAATTCCGCACGAAAAAGCACTAAGTAGTCGCATTAAAAATCATGTTTATAGCGTCACGCTTTTTTAATCCTGAAGGGAAATGCACAATGTACAATGTACATAATAATATTATGAACTGTAAACAGTATGGTGTGCAGTTTAATAGGGACTGAAATAACATGATGATTATGTTGAAACGTAAGTACCGTACCGTACCTAGTCAAATTCACAGTACACTTTTCGTGTCAAAAACGAATTTTGTATCGAATGCCAACTTAAGACGTCATCATTTATTTGCTTTGCGACAATTAGCACAGTAATCTCTGAAAAAATTGGTAGAATAAATCGTAATCCATGTATATTTTTTAATATATATTTTTTTATATTTTATTGTACCTATTAAAAACTTAAATAGTTTTATTTTGACCCAGGAAATTAGATTATTGAAAAATTTTCGAACCAGATAAAGACTAAAAAACCACAAGAAATACGATTTAGGAATCCAAACCACTAGATGATCATACTTTTAACCATGGAAGTAATAAATATTAAAATACATAAATTCTCCTTGTTTACAGTACGTTATACATAACACGAGTCATCAATTACACGCTTAAGTTGAACTATTAATAAATGAATAATTCGTTCATGAATGTGACGTAACGTCTCATTCAAGTTTCCAACATTTGTTTGTAAACATCGTAGTAATTAACCTTTGAAGTAAACAGATGTTGCGGTGACATTTATTATGTTTTATTATGTGTCATGGCGTAGTAATTTTTTGAGGTGGGAAAATCGTCCAATGACTTCTCCCGTCTTGGATGAAGCGAAAAGTAAGTGTCAGACTTCAAACCTTCAAGAAAAGAGCATAGTCCTTTTTAAAAGGCAACGCACCTGTGACTCCTCTCGTGTTGCGGGTGTCCATGGGCGGCGCTGATCGCTTACCATCAGGTGACTCGTTTGCTCGTTTGTCTCCTATTCCATAAAAAAAGACTCTTACTGACTATAAATCACCCCGATCCGTTCCTACTCCTGCTTCGAGTCGAAGCCCAGGTAACCCGTAAGGTTCTCCGTAGCTCCGAATACCGCTAAGGACTGATTTTTTTTCCAGAAACTGTGTTTCCAGAAAGGTCTTACCACAGAATAGTTTACGGTATAACCTGGGTGCCTTCAAGTGACTAAAAACCACCCTGTTCCTACTACTGCTTCGAGCCGGAGCCCCGGTAACCCGTTAAGTTGTCCGCAGTACCAATCATGCGATATTTTTGTCATTGCATTTTCACTTAAAGAAAATACTCATACACACACACAACGTCACGCCTTTTTATCCCCGAAGAGGTAGGCAGAGGTGCACATTACAGTAAGTAACGCTACTGTACAATGAACACCCATTTTCACCATTTGTGTTATAATTCCCATGTTATATGGGGTGAGCCTATTGCCACATCCTGGTAAAGAAAATACTCGTATACCTAATTATGCACAAATAAGATGATGAATAATGGGTAATGAACGATGCGCTTACTCAATATTATTCAAAGATTAAATTCATTAGGTTCCATTAACTATTTGTCAATGTCCACACTTCCTTATGGCGAGAAAACAGTTTCATCGCGTCCGTCTATTGTTCTAACGATTTAATTAATATTATAATGTCTAATTAATCCCTCTATTAATATTGTTATGGTAGTTTTAACTAATTAATTAATTAATGGATTGGTTAACTATGTCTGTGTTTTTGTCTGTTGCTATTGTTGCCTGTGCGGTTGGCGCCGTGACTAGACGATCGGCTGTTGCGCAAACTGTCTTGGGTTTTATATCCACGAGAAGCAATTTCTTTTTAAAAGCAACTAGAAGTGAGACATATTAGATCAACTGAAAATCACGGTTTACTCACGAATTATTAATAGAGAAAACCTGTACCAGTTCGCTCTTAGTTCTACGCACGTCGCCGCGTTTGCGCACGCTTCTCATTATGAAGAGTCCCTCTGTGACTCGAAACTAATAAATGGAGATACCATTAATAATACGTGTGTAAACCGTGATTTTTAGTTAAAACTAGAAATCTCTTTGAAATCACCAAATGATTTCTCTCGGCTTGAGTGAGACGAGAATGAAAACCTAACTCTTACTGACTAAAACCATCCCGTTCCTACACTTGCTTCGAGTCACTACCGTAATCTTTGGGCTTCCCAGCAGCCTCAAAGTTTCTGTACTCTAGAGTCCACTCTTCTAAAGTTTATAATATGTATGTACCTAGAATTTTCCTTTATGTGGGTGTGTTTACAAACATAAACAAATACGCGTTACATTTAAAATTGTAAACAACAACTTGTTTATATACAAATAGTAATTTCATGTAAGTTTTATCGAACATAATTAGACTCTAATCATACATCAGTAGTGATGTTATAAATCCATGTTTTATTACCTCTTTTAATATTATGTTTCTTATCGGAAACTAACCCAGAATTGGCGATAGTATACCTAATCAGTAGTCATAAATGGTTTAATTGAACTGCATAAAATAATCAACGATTGGGATTGACATACATAGGCCGCATTTGTCAAATAACAGTTGTCTTCATCATCATCGTTATCAATGACTTGCAAAAAGGCCAGTTGGAAGCGACCTGCATCCTATGGCTTCCTGTGACCTTAATCAAGTCGTCTGTCCACCATGTGGGCTTACAAATGAGAAATGTTCAGATACATCTTGTTGAGAATTAATGAAACTGTCGACGAAGTAGCATCGACAAAACCGGCATAGGCTGCGTGACGTCGCCGCGTATGCGCACGCTGCTCATGATGAAGAGTCTCTCTGTGACTCGAAACTAGTAAAGCTTTTCTCCATTAATAATACGTGGACCGTGATTTTTAGTTAATTTAGTATGTCTCACGATAGTTATTATAAAAAAAGGACAGCAAGCCTAGGTGAAACTATTGTGAATCCACATACGGCTTTGATGGCGAACCATAATGTGATATGTAGTTTTGTCGCGTCGTCTTTTTGTTTACTCCATAAAAAACAGCGTATGATAAATATCAAACCTGATACAAATTACTTACTCTTTGTGTCCATTAGATTAATTTAACGTTTATTCTATTTGACTCATAGCACAGACATTACGTCTATCGTCACCTATACTAAGTATAGGTAGGTTCATATGGCGACGCAACAAGCTATACAAATCCAGTATAAACTGACCGTCGATTGCGCAGACAGATCACATACAAAGCGAGACCAATATAAATTGGTTTTCGATAGCTTGATGCGTTCAAAAAATTATCAATTACTAATCAGTTCTAGTTGTCCTATGTCATTGGACGATATTACTCAGACTGTCAATCATTTAGGATTCGAGGTCAATGATAATGAAAACAATTAATAATATAAAGTTCCGGTATTTGATAGAGATTAGGCATGGTACAGTTTTCGCAATATTAAGGATGAAATGATTGGGGGAAAGTTTGAAAGTTATATCTATCGCCTTTTGTGAATCTTGTGCCTTTTGTGAAATACGTATGTGTGTGTGAACTTCTCAATTAGGCCGGTATATATTTTTTTCTATATATGTGAGGTTATCTACCGATTTGTGTGATTCTTTTTTTGTTCGACGCGAATGAGTTGATAATTGGGAATTTAGTGGGAAATTTGCTAGAAAAAATCAGGCAGTACAATGAATAAATAGATATTTTTGGTTTTCAGTTTGTGTTATATGTTCTGGGTCCCACTTATGTAGAAGAGATAGGTCTCTAGTTTAATTTTTAGAGTTTATATTGTGTTATAGGAACAGTTAAGTGTATGGACTATAGTTCAGAAGAAGACACTAAAAAAACCTATTATATAATATTAACTGTAAGCTAATGATGCTTGTGACTAATAAGCCAACGAGATTAGACGCCTTAAAAATATGTGAAAACAAATTCTAACGACACATTATTAAGGTATCATTTCAAATACACAACGCCACTTAATTCCCATTTCATATGGAGATATTTTCTAAGCATTTTAAAACCTAATACCTCTTTACTTACTTCCGCGAATTCCTTGTACACTGAACCGCTGCTATGCGTATGAATGTACTCATTAGTGTGATTGGAATTACTTGTGACTGACTGGAAACACAAAGACCGACTTGTCACTATATAGATGTATTTTTAGAAGGTGCAAGTCTGCATAATTTATTGCAGGGTTGGCGCATTTCAAAGTGGCTTGGTAAGTTATATTCAAATTATCTCATTTGTATGTAATCACAAAATTAATAACGTGTCAATATCATAATAGCAAATATAAGGCTTTTTTAAGTGGGGAAAATTATCCAACGACTTCTCTAGCCTTGGGCGAGGCGAGAGGGAGTGTCAGACTCTTACTGACAACAGATATAAGGCTGGGGCAAGAAGGAGACGATCAGGCGATTCTTAACTAAAAACCACTGCGTTTAAAAACAACTACGTTTGCAGTCTGTGAGAATTCGAATTCTTAACATCTTACTGCGTGTTCCACGTTTTAAGATTGTTTTGAATAGCCTTTAAATGGATCTTAAAAAATGTCGTCATCAACATCTAGACAAGTATAAACTCATTCAACTGCCATTACTAGTCACCACTATGATTTTTCAAAAGTGATACTTTTGCACATTGCCTCTTAGATGTCTATCTCTTGGTAAAATGAATCATAATAATTTGCAATGTTTACACCATTTAAATTTACAACAGTGCTGACATATCTGGTTGGCTCCCCACTGGCTACAGCTTTAGTTAAATCTTAATTTATTGCTGTAAATATTTTTCTATCGTCTGCCGCGACATGTGTTGTTAATTTCAGTATTCCAGTTTAGGTGGTCCCGTCATCTGGATCACAGACTGTTTTTAGTTTATTCTGTGGTGATTTCATTATTGTGTATTTATAGATTTCTGTCGCTAGTTGCGGGATTTAGAGAAAAGGTTGGAAGAATTAAATACGTAGGTAAAAATATAATCTTAAACTGTTTTAATGACTGCCTCGTTGGTTGAGTGGTCGCAAGTACGACTGCCAGACAAAGGTTCTCGGGTTCGATTCCCGGGTCGGGCAAATTATTACAGTGGTTTTATCGGGTTTTCAAAAATTTCTTATAGTACGGAGTCTGGAATTGTGCCCAGTATATGTCAAGACAAATGGTGAAAAGTGGGTGAAGCTAGCTTAACTACAAGCACGGTTTACTCACGTACATGATGAATAGTCCCTCTGTGACTCAAAACTAGTAGATCTTTTATCCATTAATGTACGCGAGTAAACCGTGATTATTTATTCAATTTACATAGTATGTCTCACGATAGTTATTATAAAGAAGCTAGTATGTACATAATATGAAGGCAGATGAAGTCTATGAAGGCAGATGGCTTGTAGGAGTTGTAGGGCATGCAGTTCACTCACATTAGGACCTCCTTGCCATTTGACGCGAGTCTATTGTTAGACTTAAAGCCAAATTCTTGACTAAATCGTATTAAAATTTTAATTTAGTTATCAGTCAACACTTTTGTTCTATTTCTATAGTATTAATTGGATACTCGGTTTAGTTCGATCAAATATTTTATTTATTTATGTAAACTAGGAGAAAAGATCTGGCTTACAATAGTACATCTCTGGTTTATATTACGTTCTTACACACATGGCTCTCCCGAGCCATGCTTCGGCACGAATGGGCTGGCTCGACCGGAGTGCGGAAAACCAACGTGAAACAAAGCTTGCATTGTGTAGAGATGTTACCGGAGACCCAATTACCCTCCTTCCCAATCTTCCCCAACAACCAATAAATTCCTAATCCCAAAAGGCCGGGTGCACTTGTAACGCCTCTGATGTTTCGGGTGTCCGTGGGCGGTGGCGATTGCTTTCCATCAGGTGATTCGTCTGTTGGTAAACCGGTAAGGTTTATATCATAAAAAAAATGTATCTCGATATTTATTATGAGTACAAAAACTCCTTAGTTCATTGCTTTAGTCAGCAAGTTTCGTAACCACACAATCAACAACGCAGTATTATTATTTACTAACAAAACAAAACAAAAACACTTTCATATTTGTAATAAATAACAGAAACGTCACAAATAACTAACAGTCCATAGTCCAAGCCCATCAACGTCATCACCAAGAGAAACTGAACTAAAACAACTCAAGAACTCAATACTGACGTCATCAACAAAGAGTTAAGTCATCATGCGCACGAGTCTACCAAAAATTCACGTCAAAAACAATAAAACGTAAGAACAGGGTCGTTCCGCGCATAATATTAACGGTCGAGGTGACGTCACACGCTTGGAGGCGCGCGGACGCACGATTGGTTGCGAAATCTTGTCCTTTGACTCGTATCTTGTGATGCTACATCTTAGTATTGTTTTAGATTTTTTGTCAAACTGTATGTAATTTTAGTGGTTTTTATATGGGATAGGAGGCAAACGATCAGAAGTCAAAATCAAAGTTAAATTATTTATTCCGATTAAACCATAAATAGGTTGAAAATACTTTAAAAATGTCCACAAATAAAGAAATAAATAATAGTATGTCCGTCAGTGAAGCTAGGTGCTACCACTACATAGTATGTGATCAGCAGTCAGCATGATGTACCTATGGAGATAAGCAATATGGCAATACAAGAAGAGATAAAGGTGCGTTGCCAACCTTTTAAATACCGGAGCTGCGGACTACCTAGCGGGTAAACCTGGGCACCGGCTCGAAAAGCAGGAGTAGGAACGGGGTGGTTTTTAGTCAGTAAGAGTCTGACACTCCCTCTCGCCTCGCCCTTAAAAAAGCCTTTTAAATAGGAGTAGGTATGCTCTTTACTTGAAGTTTTAAAGGTCATCAGTTTGAAAACACCGCAAGCGATATTTTCAGTCATTTATCATTTGATCTCTGCAAGCAATGGTATTGAAAATCTTTGGCCAAGCAAAGCTATATGGTGATAAGGATAATGTTATTCAAAATTCCCAATACAAGCCTTCATTTTCTAAGAAACGGAATCTGGATTCTTGCCCAGTATATCGGTGATATAATCATGTGAATATTTTGTGACGCATATACAAAACTGGTAAAATGAAAATATATATGCATGCATCACCTAAAGCCTCACCGTCTCGGGGAACAACCGGCACATTAGTATGTTAATTCTATTACGTTATTATGTAAAAACTAAAAGTCACAAATAAATCATCTCCACAATAATCTGACATGACCATTTTAATAATTCGATCGCCAATAAGAACTCTGACCTTTAAGATCAATTGTCCGATGGCATTGTAAATTGGGGACCAGACTAAACGCCACACATGTATGCGTACGCGCCGAAAACTCGTTTCCAAACACGTGTGTCATATGTCAAATGCGCCTGGGCACGTGTCGTGTGTCATCGGTTCATATTGAAATTATTGATGATTTTTAACAAGGTTTTATTTGACTTGACCTGTGAATTAGAGACAGACCATGATCATAGAAACTTTTGGCTAATGAGGTTAGCTAACTTGACTTGAAGGAATTGCCTTATGTGCCCAGTGTTGGTGTACGATGATAGGTTCTTTTTTGAAGGGGGTAAATCATCAAATGTCTTCTCCCGCCTTGGGCGAGGCGAGACGGAGGGTCAGACTCTTATTGACTAAAAACCACCACGTTCCTACTCCTGCTTTTCGAGCTGGTAATAGACTTGGCCACTAGCATCATCATCACTATTATAAGATGAGAAGACTTCAGGGAATAAACGGTGTGATATCATCTTAGTTGAATGGTTACTTAAAGCAGTCCTTAGTAATTATTTTCAACACAATCATTACTAAGGTATAATTGACTGCGAACTACCTAGCGGGTATATCGGGATCCGGCTCGAAGGGCAGAAGGAGAACGGAGTAGTTTTAGTCAGTAAGAGTCTGAACCCTCTCGCCCAAGGCGGGAGAAGTCATTGTATGATTTTCCCCCCTTAAAAAAAATAGTTTAAGTAACCATTAAATGGCTCTGAGTGCGGCAGTAAGTATTTTAATTTGTACCAGTGACAACTTAGACAGCAGTTGTTAGCCCAGCCACTGCATCACCCGTCACCCTGAATTACATTTTGGACACGTGGCCCAGATGCGCCATTGCACGTGTTTTGTATGACTGATTCATATCGAAATTATTGTCATTCCTGATTCAAGTAATGAGCGGTACTCGTATTCGTATTTAATTGTTTTTATTGCCATTTCCAGCGTCTTTTTCTTTTCATTTATAGGAATAATGTAATAATATTTTTTTCATATATTCTATACACGAATATAATGTCTAAGATTCCCAGTTTTCTGTTCATTCCGGCTTAACCTAAATTGTCTAAAAGTAGCCAATATCACTCTCCAGCCTTTTAACTGTAAATACTAAAGGTATGTTAACTAAAAATCATGGTTTAATGACGTAAATTAATGGAGAAAATCTCTACTAGAATCTACAAGACGCTGCGACGTCGCGCAGCCTACGCACACTCCTGATGAAGAGTCCCTCTGTGACTCGAAACTAGTACAGCTTTTCTCCAGTTGAGTAATCCGTGATGTTTAGTTAATTTAGTAAGTCTCACGATAAAACTAAATCTATGCCACAAAAACAACACTATTTTCGTACTTTTAATGAATTTTCTGAATATTTAGTAAAAATAAAGTACATTATTACGTGCCGATTGTTATAAATTATAAAATAAAAGAACAACGTTCTCTTGCGCCGGCACACGTCGCTCCGACCTCGCATTATTGAAGTTAACAACTTATTAATGCATTGTACGCACGTCAATCTTTGTTTGTTTGTTTTTTTATTGTTTCATTTATTTGTACATTTATATGTAGTTTCTGTCTGTCCCTTTGTCTAGTAGATTAGGTGTGAAGGGAAACTGCATTTCAATTCCAGGAACATCGAAATGATCGATGCTCCTGAGATCATCTATTATGTCCACATATTGTCTGTAAGAAAAATTTATTTAAAATCTATCTTATATGGTGAAGGAAAAATACCTAGAGGTTGGTTGCATTATGTGGCAAATCTATCTAATCGGTCCTACGTATTTTGATGGTGAAAGATAAATATGACCCCTAGTTTTCTCACGGATTGATTATCATAGAGGTCATAATATTAAATAGACGACAAAAAAAATCCTAGAGAGATATTTTTCTGAACTAAGATGAAAAACACTTTTCCACCACCAGATCCTAAGGTATGCGTGTGAGAAAAGATATCGGTACAATATTTTTATGATCATAATGATCATTAGCTATTAACTAACGTATTAAAAATATCACTCACTAGTTGGTGCCATTAATCTGAAGATTTCGAATTATCGTTGCGCATCCGATGTAAAGAAAGTGTAATAAGTCGACATTCCTTCGAGACGGTAACTTGTCACGTGAAAGAGAAAATCAGGAAAGCAAATGTTTGTATGATTTTTTTTGTTATAAGCCGGTAAACGTGCAGACGGATCATCTGATGGTAAGCAATCGCCGCCGCCCATGGACACCCGAAATACCAGACTGAGACATCGAGAGTTTGCAGGTTCAAAACCTATCAAAGGCAAGTACCAATGTGACATTTTCCAAGTTATATGTATTTTCTAAGATTATTTAGACACCACAGACAAACGGTGAAGGAAAACATCGTAGGGAAACCTGGGCTTATAATTTCTAATTATAGGTTTGAAATCGCCAACCCGCATTGAGCAAGCGTGGTGATTAATACTCAAACTCTTAACTATAACTAGTAAACTCTCCTTACAAAGATACTCAAACATTCTCCGTAAGAGAAGAGGCATAGGTCTAGCAATAGAAAATATGGATATATAACCAAATAATATTTATATGCATGAATGCAGAGGAAAGAAAACTTGTACAATGTATCACGATGACAGTATCATGTGGGTTCGTAGGTGGGTTATCCCATGGGCGTAGGTGAAAAACCGATCACATTGACATGAATTCTTCGTTTTCTAGTTGATGATGCCTTTCAGATTTCTCTTACCATGGGTTTTTCCATGAGGATGTTACAATATTTAGAAATGTTAAAGTTTTTAAAAATGTTTTATATACATATAAGTGTAAGTTACAACACCTTATGATTTGTACCTAAATAATATATTTATCTGGAGACTCGTCGACCCCACAGTCAAATCACTGCAACGGTTTTGTGGGGCTTAGTTTATAAGAACTACAAAGAGGTAAAATTTATAATTAAAGGTGTAGACTTGTTCCTTTTCGCCTCATCTCTATTTCTGACTTTGCGATCTAGGTTGATGACGTATTTGATCAATAATTATCATGACTTATTTTAGCCACAATTAATATTAAAAATACTTATTCTCCGAAACCACAATGACCTAAATTTTGATATATAAGTAATTACGGAACATTATGGAAAAGCCCCAACTCTTGGCCTTACCAGAGAATCGAACGTGATTAAAATATTTCAATCAATTTCAACCACGTAAAGTAACTACTGTTTTGTTTACTTAATTGTTTATTTTGTTCCGTTTGGCATTCATCGAGTGTATTGTTGGAAAACCATTGGTGACCTTTGTGCGACCTTGGTGGCTATGGGAGTACTTCCTTCATCGTCGTGGGTCATTTGTTGATATTGAATAGTATCTACCTATTGTTGTGGATGGTGTATGACATAATAGACTCGCCCTGTATTACATGAGACTCATAATAGAAGATTAGGTATCTTAGTATGATAAATTTAGCGCTGTGTTTTGGAGTCTTACTTGAACCTTTTAAACTGCGATCTTTACTATTGATTTGTGTGGAGACTATGGCAAACTTTCTTTAGCAGTGTGGAAGAGCCATGATTCGGCACAACCAGACTGATACCACGGCCTCACAGAAAACCGATATGAAACAACCCTTGCGTTGTGTTTCGTTGTGTAAGAGTACCGGAGACCCAGTTACCCCCTTCCCCAATCCTTCCAACAGCTTGCAACTAAACAATCACACACATAAAACATCACATGTTTTATTACATAATCTTTTAAATAAGTGTAACATTACCTATAGGAACATCTACCCAATGAATGAGGTTACTATCACACTCTGATTAAGACCTACGTAATTCCCTAGGGACTGGCCCTATCTTCGTGTTTGTTATATAAAAGCCGGATAAGGGAATAGGTCAAAAGCCGTAATGTTA
This sequence comes from Spodoptera frugiperda, assembly GCF_023101765.2. Taxonomy (NCBI): domain Eukaryota; kingdom Metazoa; phylum Arthropoda; class Insecta; order Lepidoptera; family Noctuidae; genus Spodoptera; species Spodoptera frugiperda. The sequence goes on from NC_064222.1 coordinate 6,914,186, forward strand.
TTGGTGTATGAATTAAATTATCTGTTTTGGGAGTTAACTAATATATTGTGTGTAACAGGAGTTATTTTTGCTAAGGTATAAGGTAGTAAACGAGTAGACGGGCCACTTGATGGTAAGCAATCGCCGCCGCCCGTGGACACCCGCAACACCAGAGGCGTTTAAAGTCAAAGGTTTTTGGGGAATCAGGGATTGGGAAAATTAGGAAGGGGTTGTTTCATATCCCATGGAAGTAAGCAGAGACAATGGAATGCCAATTGCTACGAATCTTACATATCTCTTTCGCTACATCGACAGTCATCAGTCTTTTCATGCATGGTCGTCGTCGGTTAAATTTAATTAAATTTTGATATATAAAGATAGATAGATATGATCAATAGATTATTAAGATAATGCATTAATTTGGTGCAACAAAAGCCATAAAATACCAAAATACAATTACCAAAACAAGATATTAATAAAAAAGAGTAATTATATAACACAATCGTTCTAATTTGATAATGTCTGCACTAGATTCGATCGGAAATGTACCGTGGTACATTGTGTAGTACGTAAAACCCGAGTTATTCGCTAAATCATTACTGATAAAGATATTATCTTAAGGTATTTGATAATATGTCTATTAATTATTTTGTTTTATATAATAGAAGGTCTCTCATTTGTTTGATAAATCTGTTTTGTTGTGATGAAGGTGAAATTACATACTGACATACATAATTCATTCTCGTCGTCTTGTCCCTGGGGTCTCCCAAACTGCTGCAACTCCTGTAAGTCAGGATCTACAGTAGATACAACCGTGAACAGCGTGCGAACAGCGCGTCTCAGGAACATGACTGTCTTGGATAATGACTGAAGAATATATGACAAGGATTCCTTTTTTTTAATGTCCTCTTCTTCATAGATTCAACTTGCTTCCAATAATGGGTATGGCAAAAACGCCTAAACGCACGGAATTTGTTCTAGTACTATTGTGTATAATAAACTACACCTGATGAAACAACTAGATGCAATAAAGAATTAGAGAAATGACTAGGCTTGTGAAAAGCGAAGGAGCTATGTATAGTCATACGTTTAGTCATTCTGTTTTCCAGTTAGAGATCAACAAACCGAGCAGCTAGAGATCCGGTTAGTAATCCAGATATTACTAGTAAAATGAACTGAAAATAAAACCACCATCTGCCAAGAATTTACTTAAAATTTTTACAGTTTGATAAGGCGATGATGCAACGGACGATGGAGCATGCCTGGGATATATAAATTTATATATCTACATTGAAATACATGCTAGATAAGTATGGTCAAAATAATAACAGACATTTTGATTCGACAGTTAAAATTGAGGCAGATTTTTTGCTATAAGGAGGTGAACGAGCTGACGCATCACCTGGTGGTAAGCAATCGGTGCTACCCATGGATAGACACAATATTTTTTTAATAGTGGAAATCTTGACTTCTCACGCCTTGGGCGAGGCGAGAGGCAGTGTCAGACTCTTACTGACTAAAATTCACCGCGTTCCTACTCCTGATCAAAATGTTTTTGTAAGTTTGTCTTTTTTTCATGTGACTGCAGAGTTAATATTAATCGATAGGACAAAAATCGTTAGGTTAATCGATTGATTGATACATCGATACATTAATGTTCGATTGATAAACATCTAAACATCGGTAAATGAATGTTAATAACTAGAAAAATATATCGAACATTGAAAAAAATATCAACAAAAAATTTGTCAATACGGAAATGAAACCTTACTTTTACTTAGACACGAGATAGTGTAGTCAGTTCAATAAACTGTAGGAAAATATCCTATTTTCCTTTTATTTATCTATCAGTCAAGAAACTGCAAAAGCACTATGACTTACTAAGAAATTAGTTAAAGACTTATTCTAAGTAAATATGATAGAAAATCTTCATCAGCTGATTGCTGTCGATACACACAATATTAGGTTTTACACTTAAGATAGTTATCGTAGAGACAGTTGTTTTTTTATCTTTACATGACTAAGTAAAAATCTTATAGTGGATGTTACAAAAATGTAAAAAGTAGTTACATATTAAACGTTCTGACTGCCTCGGTGGCCAAGGGGCAAGGGTTCTCGAGTTCGATTCCCAGGTCGGGCGAAATATTACTGGTGTTTTTTCGGTTATTCGAAAATAATTTCTACGTTATACACGGAGTCTGGAACTATACCCAGTATATGGAAATAGGCTCACCACTTTTACATGAGACTTACAACATAAATTGTAAAAAGTGGGTGTACATAGTACAATGACATTACGTACACCTCTGTCTACTCCGTCGGCGATATAAAAAAAATAAGATAACATTGAGATCATCATTCCATGAGATGATACGTTTTCTGAGATGATGAAAATCTAAATGTCCTAAAATGAAATACAGCACATTTGTTTTGACGACCTTGACGACCCTTTCTTGGCATGATATGTTCAACACCTTGTATCAACCACTCGCACTATAAGAAATCGCAAACTTTATCAATCGATATAGTTTAAACAATAAATACGTGACGTCATTACTTATCAGTATCTAGTAGATAGGCATCGTTACAACATTACACTATGTCGCTACATTTATTTTTATACGAAAACAGTTGAAAATAACTATATGATTCATTTTACAGTCACAAATATTCCTCCTATATTTAGAATTTATGTGAAATAATGCGCAATTTAAAGTATGACTGACTATCGTCGTAAGTCTTCCGATCTATTTCAATCATAGCGTCCAGTCCGTCTAACTCGACTAGCGCACTACGCAGGAGATATTATAGTGCACAAGTGTGTGTGCAAGTATAGGTGCATTCTCTGTTCCTTCACTCTCTAGATACGATGGGACGGCAGACCGACACGACCGGAGAGAGGTCAGGCGCAGGACCAACGGCTTTACGTGCTTTCCGAGGCACGAGGGTGAACCGCCGAACCTCCTGGCTCTAGGCTAACATGCTTATTTTCCTGAGAAAGTATCTTTATTATTACTTGGCAATTATTATAAACTCTGCTCCTTTCTTTAGATAACATTATTGTTAGAGCAAGAACTGCTAATTAACACACTTACGGTTTTAATTAAGCAAAAAATATATACAAAAGTAGGTTTCCAAGTAATTATCCCAAAATTGAAATAATACACCTTTGACATAATTTCTTAACAACCTGTATTCCACCGGCCAATGAACTTTGTAAGGAAAAATTGTTATACCAACACATTTCAGTTACGAAAGTTCATTGTTTTTGTTTTTCAATTAACAAAAAAGGTTGTTATTTGTTTATTTTTTACTTTGAAACTGGTTCAAAGTAATTTGTTTGGGTACTTTTCCACCAGAGATGTGCTATGTAGCTATGCTACGAAGATGTAATAGCTAAGCTGTGAAACTATGTGACCGTTTCCACTGATACTATGGTATGTACGAAGATGCATCGCCGCAAAGTAATACCACTCACGGTGGAAACGGTCACATAGTTTCACAGCTTAGCTATTACATCTTTGTCGCATAGCTACATAGCTACATCACTGTTAGAAAATAACCCTAAGAGTCTGATTTACGCCTTATTCAAGGCAGAAGAAGTCATTAGATCATTTCCCCCTCGAAAAAAGTAGTAAACATTTTTACATACTGACTTTTGACTAAAAATTTCTTAATCAGAAGACATAATTGATTGATTTATACATATAAATAATCTAAAGAGGACACTTCCCCACTTTAAATAAAACATATAAGTAGGAAGGTGATTGATGACCCAGTCTTAAAGGTATTCCAAAAACTGCTAATTCTTTCGTAAAAACATTTGTAACGATAGTGGACATGCCTGGCGCTTTAAATGTATTGATAAGTATTATTCCATGCCATTCTAATCTCTATACAGATAAGCATTAACTTTACATTTGATTAACACATGTTAGACGCGTGTTTTTAGTGATAAAGAATTTGCAAGTCCTTGTGTGAGTAAAGTTGGGTGTGTATTTGTTATTGTTTTTTTTTTTTACTAATTCGGAGGTTGGTATGTTTTGTAATACTTAATAGGAAGGTAAATAATTGTTGTTTATAATATGGTGGAGAGTATGCATAATCATATTGAATAAGATCCGGATAAATATTTGTAAAATTAAAAATAAATTCGAAAGCAAAATAAATTATGTGTGATAAATTGTGTAAACAAAGTGTGAATTCATTCCAATTTTTCTTTAGGAAATTTCATTTGTGAAGTGTGGTAGCACCTGGTCTACGTTTTATGATTAATTATAAACTACTTAAACTTTCTCAAAAATTGAGATGTTTATGCTATTTTTTGAAATCAGCTTAATATTCAGATGATTTGACATGACCATGTGTCATGTTGTTGTTAGTTTCGCTAAAAATCGAGAACTGCTGGTCCGATTTGGCAGATTTCGGTCGATTTAAGAAGCGAGAAACAATTGTTGGAGGCAGTATGAAGTTTGCCAGGCTAGCTAGTCTACAATACAAAGGACTAACTTCAACATATTAAATAAAAAAAAACTAGATTTAAAAACAAAAACAATTAAGAAACTGTGACAGGAAGGTGGTAATCTTACCGTAATAATTGTAATCAGTAGCACTTTGATACGGGGATGTACCGCACTCATATAGGAATACTATGAGTAATTAACAAATAGTTAAGTACTGGTAGTCTTAGTAATGTTACAATTAACCTTCTAGAAATGATAACATTTTGATTGATCGTATACATAACATAACTTCCAATCTTTTACTTCCTGTTTTTCTATTCAGCGCGTGCTCAATTGTGACATTGAATTTTCACATAGTGGAGGAATTTTTGAGTGTTTTTAAACTGACATGGTCACTAACACTAGAAATGGAACTTAAAACGGGATATTTACCATGTTTTTCATTTTTTTCCGTGATCATGGCGCTTGCAACAGTGCCGAAATATCGGAAACTCATAAAAAATGAAAAACATGGTAAATATCCCGTTTTAAGTTCCAATTCTATTTTTGAGTGTTTTTTTTTCTCTAACGTTCCTGGTGTTAAGCGATGATGCGAACTACGATGAAGCACATCTGCCCATAAGCAACCTATTCACTCGGGGAAAACAGGCTTCAGGAAATCCACGACTCTGGCAAAGAAATCCTCTCCACTTCCTTCCTTCCACAAGGAAGCTTGAAGCAAAACGCGTCCTGCAAATGAGTGGGATATCTACCATGAAGCGGTAACGTTTCCCCAATTATCTGTTTGTATGATGATGAAAAAAACCAGGGAGAATCAAGTTGTTTAATTCCCCCGCACATTCACCGAAATGAAATAATCAGTAATAATTTATACTGTTTAGACTAATTCTCTGTTTTGGTTTTGTATTTCTTAATTAATTACTGTTACAAATTAATTTAACCAGTATACAAAAAAAGTCAAAATATTTATTTCTCCAAATTGAGAGCAGTAATAACAAATATGAAATCGCGGACAATAGAAAATAGAACAACGGAAAATGTCAACTTAAACACGCACCTTGTATAATCCGTGCCAGTTTCTTTCCTAACACCCTCTATAATTAATTAACTGTTATAATTAAACGTTCAGATTTCTAAGAAGTATGGTTTCAAATATTATAATAACTGCGTTAAAATAACTAGAGTTCACGGACCTGAAAACCTAAATAGTTTTTCTAAAAATTAATTTCGTTGAATGTGAAACCTTTCAATTATTTTAATTGCATATCGTACCATTCTAGTAATAATATTAAACTATGAAGCAAGTACAAAGAGGAGAACACATTACTGGATGTCCCTTTAACATAGTTTGACTGCACGGTTAGCGCGGTGGCTGGGCACCCGCCTGCCACGCAAAGCATAGCGGGTGCGATTCCCACACGTAACAACTGTTAATCAAAGGCCTCTTCAAACACGAAGAAGGTATGAGCATTAATCACCACACTTGCACAATTTATAGGTAATTAGTAATTATAAGTCCAGGTTTCCTAAAGGATTACCGGGGTTCCTGTTCAAAACAGGACTATAGGAACGGTGTGGTTTTTAGTCAGCAAGAATCTGAAACTCCCTCGCTTCAACCAAAGCGGAAGGAGTTATTGGAGGAAAGGTTGCCTCCCGAAGAGTGGTGATTTATTTACCGATGTACAAACTTTACATCATCATCAATATCATCCATCATATCAGCCACAACACATCCACTACTAAGCATAGACCTCCTTCAACGACTTCTAGATAGGTGGAAGCAACTTTACATCACTTACTTAATACCCATTAGAAGGAAAGCTCCATAAATAAACTCTAATATCGTAAATTGAATAAAAGTAGGAGTCTCAAGTATTTTAATAACGTTTTTTCTAAATATAAACACTCAAGGTTGTTATAGTCACGTTCTAATATTTATTTACTGGTCGTTATTTCTATAATGTATTAAATTCTACCCTTAGCTGACCGAAATAACTTGACTTGATCGTTTCGGATTACTTTTCGGTACGCTACGGAGTACCGAGTACCGAGTCGAGTTTAATTTTAGATTTTTTTTAATTTTTCGTAAGTAAATTTTAATATGTCTGAGTTGAATTGTTTTTAGTTTACTAAGTATTTTTTATCTACTAATGATAAGTGATATTTATTTCTGTAAATAGGTTATAAAATAACACTTTTACACGTCAATATTTCAAAGAGGATTAAAGGATTCCACTTCTAGCCGGCATTTCAAGAAGGATGTATAAGCTGGTAAACGAGCTAACGGATCACCTGATGATGAGGATTCGTCGCCGCCCATGGACACCCGATCAGAGGCGTTACAAGTGTGTTGCTGGCCTTTTGGGGCTTAGAAATTTAAGGGTTGTTGGAGAATCGGAGAATAGGAAGATTAGTCAGGGGGCAATTGGGCCTCTGATAACCTCGCTCATGCAACGAAACACGACGTAAGCGTTGTTTCACGTCGGTAAAATGTTGAGTGGAGAAACCCAAAAATGGTTTTATGTATGTATTGTATTTATTAGAGTACTATTAGGTAATCTATTTACTTAGTGTTAAACTTATTTATTTATTTCATTTCTTCTATATTATAGCTCTTACGATACTGGAATTACCGTTGTGGTATTTACAGAAGTATTGTTAAAATGAAAAACGGTTGATAAATGTAATAAATACTTTGATAAATATAATATGAAGAGTTTGTCACGTACACCTGGATTTTGCCAGTTCTTATTTTAATACATACTAGTTAATTCTACGTGGTTTCACCCGCTCTGCTTAGCTCATTTTAATCGTAGTAAGATGTTTTATAGCTTTAGCCTTCCTCACCAAATGCACTATGCCCTATCCAACAAAAAAAAATATTATTCATATCGGTACAGTCGTTTAGGCGAAAAGAAGACACAGAGTCGTGAGTCACTTTCGTATTTATAATATTTTTTTCGTTCACTGCTCGGCTCATATTGGTCATAGCGTAATGTTTTATAGCCGAAGATGTAGCGCGTTCAAACAAACAAAACACTTTTTACTTAACAAATGATATATAGTGAACACAGGTTACATTCTCAGATAATAATTCTAAGATAATAATAAAAATACGAGACAAAATATTCCCGAGATAACCTGATTTATGTCCCAAATAAATATGATGAAACTGCCATTATCAATTAGCCACTATTTTTACATCACACACGGAATTTTATAATTAACTTGACCCGGCCTTAGTACAACTGAGGTCAGATTTACAACTGCATTAAAACTGAATAAATCTGTTTTGTATAAATATGACGAGTTTGGAATTAAACACATTGCATTTGTTGTGTTTTTGTTATCTTTAGACTTTAGACTTTTTTATCGTCACGCCTTTTATCTCCAAATCCCACTGTACAATGTACACCCACTTTTTACAATTTATGTTGTAAGTCCCATGTAATAGGTGACGAGCCTATTTCCATATTATACCGGGTACATTTCCAGACTGCGTGCTACTACTGAGTAATTTTACTACTACTGCTTACTTAGCCCGACCCGAGAATCGAACCGGATGCCCCTTGTCCGCATGGCTCTCCCACAATACATATCAATTATATTATTCTTTGGTACTTATTATTGGTTTATGAACATTTCAATACCCTTACACAAATTATGTACACCTCAACCAACAATTTGATGAAACAACACACAAAATTATGACGAAATAAGACAAAAAATCTTGTAATCTAAGCGTAAAAAACAAAATTCGCGTCTCATCACTTATCACAAGAAATCTCGAGCCCAAATCTTTGTTATCAGTGATCTGATGATAAGATAGAAGATTGTGACGTGGGACTAGGATTATCCAAATGGGTCTAAGGTAGGCTTAGATAGACTAAAAATCACAGTGTGACTAAGAGGTTGGGGAATTTTGAGCTTGATAGACAAAGATGCTGACGTTATTGTGTTACATTTTTTTTTGCAAATACTGGTAGAAATCTAGATAGAGAGTTTTTGATACACGAAGCTGCAGTTACAAATGTGGTATGAGAGTTTTTGATACCTGGAGCTGCGGACTGCCTAGCAGGTTACCGGGGCTCCGGCTCAAAAAGCAGGAGTAGGAACGGGGTGGTTTTTAGTCAATAAGAGTCTGACACTCCCGCTAACCTCATCCAAGGCGGGTGAAGTCAGTGGATGATCTTTCAACCTCTAAAAAATAAAAAAAAATGATGGATTTAGATCTTCAGTTAATAACGTATTTACGTTTTACAACGTAATATTTTAGACAATCATATCGTCATGCATATGAATAAAAAAGTATTAAACGTTTAAGTCCAGTTCGGTCCAGTCCATAAATCCAGCCCAGTCCAGTCTGTCAGTAGCTGATATAATATTATTATGTCGAGGGCAAAGAGAAGATAGACTGATATTTTCTTAAAAAAAAAAACAAAACGCAACAAAAAATTCCCATTCTTTTTAAGTCCTACACCAAAATAAATATTTTAATTATTATTTAACTAAGAATAAGGCATGTGTATTACGTTAGAAGTTATAATTACTGAGTAACGCAAGAAGGTTGTATACAACTCATTAAATGTATTCATTACGAGTAGCTCTGACCCAATTATTGAAGAAAATCTCGCAAAGCAATGTTAAATATAAAATTGCAATCAAAGAATTTTAGGTGAACATTTTTCTTACTTCAATATCCATTGCTGGTTATCTACGTCACGTCTTAAGAAGCTCTTGTGTAAAACCAGCAATGGTTATTGTACATGGCGATTTGTTACAATATTGATACTTATAATTTTACTTAGGTAGGTTGCTTTGTCGGTTAAGAGTAAAGCCTTGTCCAAGGTTTTACTTAAGAGTGCTAAGTCTACCTACATGTTTACGGTACAGTTAGCATCGTATGTAGGTTACTAGTTCCGATGTTGTGAGGAAATTATGGTAATATATTAAAATGGAATATTAAATATTGATACAAAATTGTGGTTGACGAGGAAAACTTTACTTTTATTACTTAAAATGTCTATTTATTTAAATTTAGTGTTGGGTTAAAGGCCAGAAATGGTTTTAACTCCTCTGGTGTTACGGGTGTCCATGGGTGGTACCAATTGCTTTTCATAAAGAGATTAGTCGACTTATATATTCTTTAAAGAAATGTAAGCTAATTTATTAATTGTAATGTAAGTAAGAATTTTTCGTGGAAACTCTTGGAAAATTGACTCCCATCCATGGCCAACTTATTAATTAGATAGAATAGAATTTTCTAATTGAGAATTGTATTCTCAATTAGAAAATTTATTTTACTGGAAAAATCAAGCACGTAAAGTGCTATACAAAACTGAACTTTAAATAAAAGGTTATCAGATTCTATGATCGGAGTCTTCATATACAGCAACTATCGACACGGACTGTACCTACGTGTAATGCGTCCGTTCAACTGCACAAACTGTGGAGGAGTCGAATGCAGTGGGTGGCTTTATTGTTATTACAATACGTGCTATTTTCCCTTAGCAAATGGCGAGACAAATAAATCTCCTTTCCGTGCAAATATGCGTTAACTACTTAAAAAGGAACGCTTACTATTTAATGAATTTATGTTATTTTTAAATTCGTGTTGTTATTTCCCGACTTTCTCGGTGAATTAGTCGATTTTTTCTTTCATACGAACATTTTACTTAGACAATATAAATAGTATAGATTTATAGGGATCAAATTGGTGCAGAGGTTATTACATACAATTATTCTTGTATTGTGTCGAGTCGTCATAGGAGTGGACTAAGGAACTGACTACACATTTGACTGAGATCACCCAATAGTAGTGGCTGAGAAAACTGAATCTTTAAAAGTTGCCAGTTGCCCAGGCACCGCGTCAACCGTAGGTACAGTCACTCTATCTAACCGCCATACTCAGAATCATTTAATGATTACTTAACCCAGTCTTTAGCAATCGTTTTCGATACAAAATCGTTACTAAGGAATAGTTTAAGTAATCATTAAATGTCTCTGAATACGGCAGTATGGCTATAACAGAAATCATTGTTCTACATCTCTGCCGTTAAAAAAACAACGCAAATAAACGTCTGTCAGTTTATTTCCTTGTTGACAAACAAACTGTGACTGTATTAATCTAAATATAGGAAACATTACCAATAATATTTACCTGAAAAGTAAAGGAACTTGGATAACGATCGGGTCGAAATATAATTGAGTTGTAACACGCTTTTGTAAACAAACAAACATAATCAGATATCATTTTATACTTATTTACAAATCGTAGTAGATTTGTATCTAATTGTTCCAGTTGTACGTCTGGGTTTTAATTTAGTATCTAATTTATTGATACATAATCTTAAACACCTACCTTAATTTTATTATAACTTTCGTGTTATATACTAAGTTAATTGTCGTGCTGTTGCTGTCAACAGCGCGACAATTACCGCGTCGTGTGTCGCGGAATGCTGCTCATGAATATGCGCCTCTAGCATGGCTTGAAATCCGGAGCTGCGGACTACCTAGCGGGTTTACCGGGACTCCGATTCGAAAAGCAGGAGTAGAAACGGGGTGGTTTATAGTCAGTAAGAGTCTGACACTCTCTCTCGCCTCGCGTAAGGCGAAAGAAGTCACTGCATGATTTTCTCCCCTTAAAAGAAACATGGCTTGAAACTAGTCGAGTTCCTCGACAAACAGTTACCCGAGTAAGCCGATAACATAATAATTAACACCTTCCTAATTGCTATCGCAATTGCTACAGTACGTGACTGTCCTCAGCTAAAGATTTGAGCATTCGCTGTATAAGATGGTTTACAATTGTAAGAGTCTACTATTCGGCCCTAGTTAGCACGAATTTTTTTATTACGTGGTGAATTCTTCTAGGTGCCCCTAGCTAGCTGGTTACCATAACTCCGGCACGAAGAGCAGAAGTAGGAGTAAAGTGTTGTTAAAAGATTGATGGTGTCAAAATATACCTATTCTACTCTGCGGTCACAACCACAACAATAATCAAAACAGCAACCTAATAATATTTTGTCCGACTTCGGAAAACCCCCTTATCAATACACTTATCATCTACACCACTGACCAATGTACACTCCTTTAACTCAAAGATATGACGACATAAATACGAAATGGTTATCAGTAGCGACTCGTGTCTATATTCAAACAGGCAAGTTGGGCAACTCACTGTAATGTACTATCGTTAACACAATTGCATGCCCACTTGACATGTAGGTATCTATTATTACATAGTTTCTGTTATGTAAACAAATGACTGTGAACTATATGGTAGGGTTTATATTTAAATGGAAGAGGTGTCAAAATAAATATTTTTAATTGTGTAGTTTCCTCAGTCAAAAACTGAGAAAACTACCCCATTAAAATATGTTATTAAGACTTTTTAATACAATAAAAAATATCACACTTTCATTCATATAATTGATGATCTACTTAATTTTTGAATTTTTCTAGCAAATTTTCTAGGAATTCAGCTATTTGATTTTTGTAAGAATCTGATGACTGTCGTCTCGGGTGTCAATCGGTAGCGGCGATTGCTTACCACCAGTTAATCCTGGTGAGGTTGTGACCACCATAAAAAAATCGGTTTTAATGACACCCGCAGGTAATATAGAGTTGGGGAAACCGTATTCTCCTACGCATTAGTTAAAATACATACTGGGTATAGGTAGCACTCTTATCTAGGAATGTATGTAAATACTAAAACACATTTGCAATAGGCAATAGGGATATTTTAGTTCACAACTGAAGGATAGTCTGAATCACCAGCCCGCACGGAACTCGCGGGTTCTTTACGACCTCCTTTAATAGTAGTTAATAATAGTACTACAATAGGTAATTAATTAGTTCCGAGGTTTAAGACTTACTCATTATGTATGTACTTGATATTTTCTTGGAGATGGCAATGTCACGTGGGAGATCATGCATTGCAAATAAGCAGATCACTTGACGATAAAATAATGGCAACACCCGCGACACCAGAGATGTTATAGGTACGTTTCCGACCTTTGGAAGAAGACTCTATCTTTCCTGAGAAATACAACCCGGGTCTTTTCAAGGTCAGAGTAAATAGGTACTTTCTAAGTCTGTGTGTTCCATCCTCGGCCACATCTTCGCTTCGCCGTCCCGGCAGTAAGCGGGTTGGTGGCCAAACGCAGACTTATCAACGTTAAAAAAAAAGAAAAGACTTGAGGATTGGACTCTTGTTATCTCACTCACAAGGTGAAACACAACACTTCTTTTTTATGATATAAGCCGGTAAAACTTTAATTGTTTCACATCGGTATCACTTTTCGAGCCGGCCCATTCATTCCAAAGCATGGGTCTCCCATGTTTTCTAATATAGGAGCCGCCCCAGCTTCGCATGGGTGCAATGATGATATATCTATACCCAAGTTTCCTAATATATGTATATTAGGTATATCTTTATACTAGCAACCCGCCCCAGCTTCGCATGGGTGCAATGATGATATATTATGCATATAAACCTTCCCCTTGAATCACTCTATCTACTAAAAAAACCGCATCAAAATCCTTTGCGTAGTTTTAAAGATTTAAGCATACAAGAGGACAGAGAAAGCGATTTGTTTTATACTATGTAGTGATTTAATATTTTGTATACTGCATAGTTGCTGAATAACAGACACAATATCAGTAACTCCATTCATAAAGATACTAGGAGCATTTGTTTTTATGCAGGGATTATCGAGACGGTCATAATGCCATTGTTTTTCAACCAAAATATATTATGATCGAGTATGTCAGCCGCGTATCTTAAATACTCAGTATATTATCAAAGATTAGTACATGAGTGAGTGGAATACCGGATTACTCTTTGTTGGAATAGGTGTTTAGCAGTATCATGTCTAGATTTTTTTGAAAGTCAATACTTTGTTGCTATAGGTAACTGGAAATTTCCGTCTTTGTTATGTTTTGATTTTGATAAAATGGGATTTGTTTAATACGTATGGATTTGATGTGTGGATTTGAGTTAGTTGTCCTTTGTACTGTTTATCTACCTGTCTGTGGTTTGTGGCACTTAAGCCCGAATACTGAAACGATACTAGAATCACCTCTTTCAATATGCGTAGTTTTAAAAATTAAGCATACAAAGGGACAGAGAAAGCGACTTTGTTTTATACTATGTAGTGATTTAGTATTTTATATACTGCAAAGTTGCTGAACAACAGATATAATATCAATAGCTCCATTCATAAAGATACTGGAACATTTGTTTTTATGCAGGGATTATCGAGGCGGTCATAATGCCATTGTTTTTCAACCAAAATATATTATGATCGAGTATGTCAGCCGCGTATCTTAAATACTCAGAATATTATCAAAGATTAGTACATGAGTGAGTGGAATACCGGATTACTCTTTGTTGGAATAGGTTTTTGGTTGTATCATGTCTAGATTTTTTTGAAAGTCAATACCTTGTTGCTGTAGGTAACTGGAAATTTCCGTCTTTGTTATGTTTTGATTTTGATAACATGGGATTTGTTTAATACATATGGATTTGATTTGTAGATTGGAGTTAGTTGTCCTTTGTACTGTTTATCTACCTGTCTGTAGCTTAAGGTAGTTAGTCCGGAGGAACCGTAGAACATAGTGTACCCTGCGTGGGCTGAGCACCGCCAAGTCCTCAGGGATTGGTCGGCGAACCTCTGCGAGCACTGACGCCATGGTGCGGAGCGCGAGAAACTGATGCCGTTCCTCCTTTGCGAAGCAGTCATGTATAAGGTTAGGCGGGGCGCGTGAGGGAACAAACCTCCTGAGCCGTCGTGAGAGACACTCCGGGCGTCGGGGATAAGAGAATCTTATCACCGTAATGCGGGCCTGCGGACGGCGAGCAAGGGTAGCTTAGCCCGAACAGAACCAACGTGCGTGCGCATCGCGTTCCGCGCGCGCCTCAAAGAGCCATCAGACCACCACAGATGGGGCCCAGTAGGGCTGATGCCTGATCCGGAGCTGCGGACTACCTAGCGGGTTTACCGGGGCTCCGGCTCGAAAAGCAGGAGAAGGAACGGGGTGGTTTTTAGTCAGTAAGAGATTCGCCCAAGGCGGCAGTAGTTTGGGGCTGTGCGTTGATAGGTAAAAAAAAAAGGTAGTTAGTGTGTTACTTAATGTACCTATTTATAATGTAAGTATACATTCACATAAAATTGATGTTGAACCAAGACTGTATGGCATAAGTTAAAGTCAAAACATTTATTTCGTTATGTATTGTACTTTTGAAACGTCAAACTTCAATTGTCCATCAGTCAGTCTATTGGTCAGTTAGGTTAGGTACTCGTTCTAAAGTGTAGTTTCGTTGTCCGTTGGATCCGGCTCAAAGCAAGAGAAGGAACGGGGTGGTTTTTAGTTAGTAAGAGTCTGACACTGCCTCTTGCCTCGCCCAAGGCGGGAGAAGTCATTGGATAATTTTCCCTGATAAAAAAATACTCTTTCCAAAAGCATAGGTTAGCTTTATGCTGAGCCGACCAAAAATTATAAAAGATATCCTTTGTTAGAAAATATAAAACCTAGGCCGACAATAGCTGAGCTGTTTTTTTATCATATTAATTTTTATTTTCTTACCTGCATACCAAATGACTTCGCCGATTGTACAAGGAATATATATTTATGATCTTTTTTCAAGTTTTATTTAAAATTTCAGCTCATTTGCTTTATTACATTATTACTGACTGATTCATTATAATAATTACATACAAAGATCACATCGAAAACATTTGTGAATGGAAGTAATCAATTAATTGTCACATTATCTAATTATTATCAATTATCATTTATGATACTTAAACATAGTATTTAACAAATTATTAATAATTACAAAATTGTTTATACTTATTATAACTTTCGTGAGACATAATTAATAATTAATTAATAACGGCGATAGTCGCCGCGTCGTATGTCATGGAATGCTGTTTATGAATATGAGTCTCTAACATGACTTGAAACTAGTCGAGTTCCTCGTCCAATAATTACGTAACTAAGTCGAAAAATACAAAATTGTTGACTCCTCAGGTGTTGCGTGTGTCCATGGGCGGCGGCGATTGCTTACCATCAGGTGATCCGTCTGCTCGTTTACCGGCTTATACAATAAAAAACAAACATTGAAATAAAACGCATGTTGCTACATGCGTATGCTCATTATACTTCATTTGAGAAGGAAAGAACAAATATTTTCCTGTTCAAACGTGTGTCGATACGATATGCACTGTGTGAAGAAACCGTGACGTCATCGCTGATGCGTCTTTAACAACACACTATAGTTTTGTGACGTCATTCAAAAATACTGTTTGTTCTTCGAAGGAAACTAAGTGATGGTAATTTGTATTTCCTACAACGTAGGTATGTTTTACTAAAGATGGTTGGAAATACAATAATAAAACTCATATTTGTTATGGGAATGTACCGTTTTATTGTGAATGTGGTTTATAAATAAATAAATAATATTTTTTAGTTTACTTGATAAATGGTCATATTTCTGGACATGGTTTAGGTATTATGTTTGTGTGATTGACCCTAATCATTACACTCAGGATTTGACTGTCAATAGAAAACTGTTGAAAGCAAATCCTCCACTAACGTCAGTCACCGATGACCTACGTGGCAGTTAAAGTGTTAATTTTTTAAAGCTCCAAATGCATTGCACCTTACCATACCACCAAAGTCATTTTAGGTTATTACAGTTATTTGAAAGGAGAGATATCTCCAGTATAAACTGAATTTGTGAAAAAAGTAGTATAAATTGAATGTTAAATCTGCAGAAAGATCATGCAAAGGTAGATAGATCATCATAGATTGGACATGCGTTTTAATTACCTGGTGATGGTTTCTTCGAAAACAATTACCTATTAATTTGGCATATAGTGTGTCATACTCTACTTTGTCACAAATACATTATTTTAATCGATGCTGGGTTTTTGTTTCATATATTATTTTCGAGCATTTATCCTTTATCTTATATTCTTATTGGATTAGATTTTTGGAATTGACAGGTCTAAACTGTGTCTAAGAAACAAACTTAGGGAAAAACCTTAACTAAATACTAGGAATTGCATTTAAATAATGACTAAAACATCATTTTCCTTAATTCTTAAATGCACTTTTATCGTATAATTTAACAATTTGTGTTTGTATAAACCGAAACTGTGATGATGATACTAGTTTATTACTAAGAATTCCCAAACTCATGAATCCACTCAATTACCCAATAGAACCTAGCTTGATCCAAGGATTCAGAATCAAAGTCAAATCATTTATTCCAATTAAACCGTAAATAGGTACTTTTGAAATGTCAACAAATAAAGAAATAAATAATAGTCTGCCCGTCAGTTAGCTGAAGCTAGATGCTCGTTCCAAAGTGTAGCTTCGAATGGAGAAGAACGAGCAAGAAACTCCATTCATTACTCTTAGATTCGATAGAACTCAAGACCACTTCCTTGATAGTTACAATAGCGGTGATTTAACCACACAAGTCATTCCAAAAATCATTTGCAAAGACCACAAATACGCGTAAAACAATAGAAAATCGTAATAGTCACAATGTTTTCATACATAGCAATAAAAAAAATAAGGTAGGTACATAAGTAAATAAACCAATACACGTAATTTAGTTTGGTTCCTAAAAACGCCCTTATTGTTTCAATAAAGAAAGGTCAACTATTTCGTTTCTTATTACCTTTGTAATAAGTTCGAAAACAACTCGATGATTACTGAGAATTTGTTTCGGTAGGCAGGGCCGGACTAAGGGGGATTTGGGTCTCCTTAGGAATGTGCCGTAATAGGCGTTGCACAATAGGGTTCCGGGTAACTCAGTGTTCCATAAAGATTGACAGGGTGACTTTAGTAAGGCGAGAATCAACCAGTCCTTCTCGTGAAAAACCTAGACGTTTTAGTGCCTAATATGGAGCTTAGTCTTGTTGCTAGTAATTTTGGCGGACACATTTAAGACGATCTAAAGTAAGTAGAAAAAGATAGATGTTCTAGTTTTGTAGAACAAGACATCCTTATCAGCCCAGCAAATAAAAAAATGTTTATAGGTAAACGTTAACCCTAAGGCTGCGGACTACCTCGGAATTGCGGACTGCCTAGCGAATTACCGGGGCTCCGGCTCGAAAAGCAGGTGTAGGAACGGGGTGGTTTTTAGTCAATAAGAGTCGCCTCGTTAAAGGCGGGAGAAGTCATTGGATGATTTCCCCCCTTGTCCTATCTCTTAGTTTGCGCAATAATCTCCAGGCAGCCGAAATCCGTCGTTGGCTAATCATACTTTGATGTGGCCAGTTCTACACTAATGAAGAAGAAAATCAAAGGCCAAATTCCACTGATTGGTTACACAGAATACCTTCTAAGTACGTCACTGTAGAACTAGTGTTACGGAGTTCATAATTTATTTATACTAACCTTTGTACCTTCGTGACGTAATGTTTCCGCGGGTGGGTTGTAAACAACCCCTTAACGATGACGCTTTCCAATAGGGTTGAAAGAAGTGGCACTCGATAATCTGATCGCTTCGTATTACTAGTCGTAAAGGATTTGGCATTAGCTTCTGAATTATCACGTCATAAAGAGAGGAAGTAAAAACATTAGAAAATTCGGTTGTAGAAAAAAAAACATATCGGTCGAATTCACCTCCTCCTCCTTTATGGGAAGTCGGTTAATGAAAACACTATTGGCATTTGTTGGTTTCACCATCTTTATGCACGCTACCCACCTCGCAGTTTACAGTGTACAGTTTTATCTATTCTTTTGGGTTGATCAGTTAAAATTGTATAGTTCAATAAAATTATAGATCCATATACCCTTCATACGACACGTAAGGTGTGTAGTCGCTATCATACACGTGATTAATTTATTTGACAGATAACTCATTCATGGTGGAACAGGAACTTAGTGGATAAAAAGAAATGACCAGCTAATCATGATTAGATACGCTACTAATTTGTCTGCAAATGATCTATGTATGTGTAAAAGGTAACATCTACATATTTTTATGCAAAAAATATATTGAAGAAAATACTTCAACTGCGAGAATAATTCGTACATAGAATGTCACATATCACCAGCTTCAATAGGATTCGAATCTATTTTGGATATGAATACACGAGGCATAAAAACTTTTTGGACCGAAAACATGTACTTAGTGTACCGAATTCTATAATAAGGTTATAGAGATTTCAGCTAGAGACCGTTTAGGATTATAATAGAATGACCCTCTTATCTATTCGGCTATTAAGGGCTGGACTGTTATTATAAAAGTAGGTATTTAGGCAATAAAAAATTTAGTTTGGCTATTATTTGTTACTGCTATTTACTTGTAACAATTTGTTAAAATTCGTATTTGTCTTAAGAAGTGAATAGTTTCCTACTAGTCAAATTCAATACTTTTTTCGAAACGTCAAAAAACTATATTTTCTATGAATTTTGTATGAAATACTCTATTATGACGTCATAAGTTTTTGACTTCAAATAGCAATCTTATTTCTAGAAATTTAGCTGAAAAAAATCGAAAATTAAGTAGTTCATCTTATGAATGAGAGTGTGATTATTTATTGTATTGTAAATTTGTAATAATTTATTTTTGACCCAGTCATCATCCCTATTCTATACATCATCAGCCTATAAGTGGCCAATGCTGACCAAAGGCCTCTTCTTACACAAAAACCTTTTGAGTATTAATCACCACGCTTGCTCAATGCAGGTTGGGATTTCAAACTAAAAACAAAGTCGCCCATTTTGTCTGTAGTCCCTTCGTATGCATAAAACTTTAAAACTACGCAACGGATTTTGATGCGGTTTTCACTAATAGAAAGAGTATTTTCTCCGACAGGTTTTTATATATAATTGAAATACATTGAAACTATATTAGCTGAGTTATAGCGATTTATGTCCAAGAAGTCAGAAAAAAAATCTAATTGAAGATTGCATTTGTGCGTGCGCCGCTTATACCGTTGGATACAAGTAAGAACAATGTATAGCAAAAACATTGGTCTTTATTAGTTCTACAAAAAAGTCCGCGATGACATATATCCAGCTTTTTTATTTAAGTCACAAAAACTACTTTTCTGTATTAAAAAAACATTTAATTCGTTGGGTGATGTTTAACTGGTGATATAACCAATAATAAATATATCCTTATCATAATAAGTAAGTTCATCATCACGAGCATTTAATTTAGATTATTTTTGCAGTTTACAGTGTGTTATTTAGACATATAGTTTAGGAGATATCACGATATTAGTATTGCGGCACGGTACGGGCCGGCCGCGGCGGCGGGGGCAGCGTCCCTATAAATAATATTAAAAAGTAGGTACTACGACTTTGATCTATACATATAAGACAAAAAAAAATCTGTACATTACTTAAATATTTTTTCCAAAAACTGATAGGGGGGGCGATCAAAGAAGAGTCACAGAAACCAAAAAACATTTTAATATTTTAAACGCGGTTAAGGGAAAGAGAAGTTATTGTGAATTGAAAATTAGTATCCAATATGTGTTGGTGCGTTGACTGTATTTGTCGAAGTAGCGGGATACACGCAAACGAAGTTGCGCGGGTCAGCTAGTATAATGATAAATTTTAAGCCCGATAGGCTCACCCCCTATTACATAAGACTTTAACACAAAATGGTGCAAAATGGGTGTACATTGTATAGCGGCATTACGTGCTGTAATGTGCACCTTTGCCTACCCCTTCGACGATGAAAAGGCGTGACGTTGTGTTTAAGCTCGGGTTTCCACACGATGTTTTCCTTCACCGTTAGTATTTTTTTCTTTTTTCCCTATAATTAATCAATCTATCTTTATGCAATAATTGTCCACAATTTGTTTTATTATCATACAAGTTATCGGAGTTCTAAATTACTACACAATCTAAAATGAAAATTGACGCATTTTATACTCTTGGAAACTATTCTTCCAAACTATAAAATTTCACAACAGAGCATAAAGGAACCACGCAGTTCTGAAAACTATTCTTCTAAACTTCTAAAGCGTCACAAAGAGTTTTCTATCCAAGATTTCTAAAAATAACATAACACGATCAAGGAATCTTCTAGAAAAATACAGAAGAAACAAAGTTCCTGCCGTTTCCCTGACACATAAGTTAAACTTTCAAACCAGCTAGCAAGCACAACAAGCTACCCTAGAATTCTTCAACACATTATCAACTCTATATCAAACTGATAAGGTTGCAAATCTCTTACAGAATGTTGATGAAGGTTACCTTCATGTGCTAGGTGTTGCTTAGTAGCCACATAAACAGTATTTATTTTTAAACTCCAGTGACATAACTTGTTGAACTTATGAATACAAGAGTAAATTAAATGAAAACAAAATAGTACTTAATGAGATGTGACGTCATCGTTTTGGTTCCTTTAATAGAACATTTTTGTTCAGAATTTTCTTGCGTAGTATAAGACGTATTGTTTTGGTATTACATGTTTTTAATTTAGCTTTTTTTCTTTGTTGTGTTTGTTATAAGGAAGTTTGGTTTTATCCTTATGTTTCAAAACATATTATTTACCCTTTGGTTGGTTAATAGACTTCCTAATAGTACATACTACGCATAGACATAAATAAACATTCGTTTTGTTTTGTCCCTTTGGGATTGGGTTTATACAGAGCAATACCTACATGCTTCATAATATTATTATGTTTCTTTAATGTATACTGGGTGAAAACGAAACGATACTGAAAAACTCTACATAACTTTAAACGTTTTTGTTTTCTAGTTATTCATGCAACATCAGCTTTACGCAGACACATCTATTGGTACATAAAATAAACATTGTAATTCTTATTTTTTTTTAAATAAAACTAGATATTATCGTCACCTATTTGCGACGTTTGGGAGCATTCCGTTTACACCCTGTATAGATAAAACAAAAGAAAGATGCACTCTTTATTTAAAATTTTCAAACACTACAATATTTATTTTAGCAAAAATGATTCAAAACAAATATTTTAATACTTAAATGACCGATTTGATCTTTTAAATAAAAAAGCACTTACATTTGTTGAAACGATCTGTCAAGAAGCGCAGATGACAGACTATTTTAATTAACTGTCAAAAATGAAAAGTCAACAGGAAGACTACAGAGTGTATAAATGTCACTTTTTAATGTAATATTTATAAAAATAAATGAATTGTAAAGGGAACGTTGTACTGCTACGGAATATAATCTGTTTTTTTTTTATTATTTGTAAAATACTAGCTTCTGCCAGCTGCTTCGCTCGCGTTCCCGTGTGATAAAAACCTATCACTCAAGCCACTTCATAACCTGTCTGTAGGTATACCAAATTTCATCAAAATCCGTTCAATAGTTTCAGCTTGATTGACAAATTAACAAATTTTCTCAGAGTGAAAGAAAGCGCATGGAATTTAGAGTAGATTTTCAGGAAATAGACATAGGTACCTAATTAATATGTAACAATTAATAAAACTAATGACATAATAAGTAATTCTAAAAGATCACTGTTTGTAAACAAACACCCTAGACTACAAAAGAACTTACATAATTGCCTGTAATAATAGTACGCATGAAAATAAATAAACATCTTACGATACAACGAATATCGTCGTCAAAACATTAAACTTTTCAACAAAAGCGTCTACAAACACAGCATATCAAGCTATCCTTTTCTGTGAAACTCTTCAAACAATTATCAATTCTGTTACAAAAGCAATAAAGCTTAAAATGGCATATCAATATACTGTTTAAATTTCTGCTTTTCATACTTACTCAACGTGAAATCATGGGAACCTTCCATAATAATCATGTAACTGAAACACTATCGCCGTCTCTTTCAGTTTTCAAGGAAATGACAAAAACAGGTTATTTCTGTTTACTTTATACTTTGTTACGATACTTGGAGTTATGGACGAGTTCTGTTGGATATGGCTCGTAATAGAACTTAGCGTAACATTAGAATTGGATTATATTTATTTATCTATACCACGGTCTCTGTAAAAACTGAAAACCGACGTGAAACAACGTTTGCCTTATATTTCGTTGTGTGAGTGAGGTTACCGGAGGCCCAATTACCCCCTTTCCCAATCCGCGATACTCCAAAAACCCAAATTCCTAATCTCAAGGCCGGCAACGCACTTGTAACGGCTTCGGTGTATTGGGTGTCCATAGGCAGCGGTGCTTGCTTGTCATTTATCATTTATATGGAAAGATGCGTGATATGTTGCGTGAAGCATACTTATGCTATGGATATGTGCTATAGATGACTCCACTATACATCGTATACTAGAACTAAGCATCATCTTTGCACGCGTACATAGCTTATTATCAGTGGAAACGGTCACATAGTTTCACAGCATAGCTCTCTTACGTCTTCGTAGCATAGCTACATAGCACATCTCTGGTGGAAAAGCACGATTATAGATTTATTAGTTTGGTTTCATAACAGCACAGCCAGAAGTATTGTGTTATGTAGTACCTTTGCATGTTCTTGATTTAATACTGAGTGACTGGTTGTTAGTTCATCAGTGCAGTTCAGTTATGGGTAGTTCTTCGAAATTTGATTCTTCGACTGATTCATATGGCCAAAATTTAATTCCACTTTAAGATCTGTAACACGTGTTCATATGAAAATAGTTATACCAAATAATGTATATTCGAATGAGGGACTCGTTTTAAAAAAAAAGTTTTCGAGATATCGACGTTTGAATATTTTCTGCCCAGATGAATCAGAAATTGTTACAGATAAATCTGTTGAACAATTGAAAATTGTATGTAAATGAGCTCTGTATTTATTTTAATTGTTAGCATACCATTTTCGAGTACTTTCGCACAGAGAAGTCACGAGCATTCATCATCACGCTTGCTCAGGGCGGATTAGCAATTTCAGACTCATATTAATTACATTCCTCAAAAAAAAAGTTTTTAAATTGTAGCTATAACATTTATAGCTAAGTTAATTTAAAAATAAGACTAGTAAAAAAATGGACAACCCAACAAGAGTATTATTTTATATTATTTTATAATTCATATGCGGTTTTGACCATACGAATCAGGCACAGATGAATCAGGATTTTGCTTACAATCATGCATAACTCATCGTATATACAGACTTCATTCTTATCATTTTTCTACACGAATGTATATCCAAAAAGCTTCACACGAAATATAGATTGAAGTTTTAAAACTGTAAAGTAAATTTTATAAAATAGGCATTGTAATCAGGATGCCATGTAAACCAAACACAGATGAATCAGATATTTACCTTAGTTACACCTTGATCTAAGCCAACCAGCCGCACGTCCGCCTCCTAGCTTGTCCGTTGCACGCCTGGTTTCCCTCCGCACAGGAAGCCAGACTCTCATTATTAATACCCGACCAAGTATGGTCATTCGTAGCTTACGCCATATTAATCAGTATTATACGCCGGACACTTCTTATTTATTTATTTATAATCATACCAACATAGTTATAACGACTGCATATTTTTTTTGAAGAGGACGACTCATCTCCTTTCCATGTAATTATAATTTATATTGAAGTATCAAAGGGAAAAATGCGAAATCGACTACTTTGTTCCGGAAAATGGCAAACGGACACATCATATGAATCAGAAGAACAAGCTTTAAAAAAAAATTTTTTGTACCTAGACTGCAATTATTTAAAAAATATTATTTGTCCTAGTAACTGATATAGCTAAACTATACTAAAAAAAATATTACATGCCGTTTTGTTAGTTGGTTTCAAAAATATTCCCAAAGACATCGAAAATTTTGTCTCTGAAGAACTACCCTTATGCACGGCTATTACACGTAATATTATTGTTTTATGTTACAAATGGGAACGGGGTAGGCAGAGACGTAATAAATGTGTTTTTTTTCTTTAGTGTCATAATTTTATAATATAAATGAATACACATCCTACTTGATCACTGTAAAAATAAATATCAATTACAAATTTATAGGTCATTAGGTTAATTTGGTAATTAGGTTATATTAGTAGTAACGCGTCAGTGAGAACTTAACAGGTATTTTTATTTAGATTTCAATGTGATGTGGTATTTTTTATGGTATTAGCCGGTAAATGAGCAGACGGATCACCCGATGGTAAGCAATCGCCGCCGCCCATGGACACTTGAAACACCAGAGGCGTTACAAGTGCGTTGCCCGCTTTTTGAGGGTTAGAAATATAAGGGTGGTTGTCGAATCAGGGATTGGGAAGCAGGATAATTGGGCCTCTGGTAACCTCACTAACATAACACAAGCATTGTTTCACGTCGGTTTTCTGTGAGGTATCAGTCTTTAAAGCGACTATTCCAAGCACAACACTGCTACGGAGAATCCAGAAATGAATGCCTTATTAGTATTACGGTTCACTTCACCTGACTAACAGAATGTACTTAAAACAAATTTCAAAGAACATGCGTACCGATACTCTTGTTTTTAGTTCGCACTAAACAGAATCGAACCTATGTCCCGTAGTATGGCTTCGTGTTAAGCAGTTCTCATTACAATTACCAGATCAACAAGTCAGACAGCGTCATATAAAGTGATGACAGCCAATTGGGCCCTTGGTAATCTTTTTGTAAGTCCTATTGGACGAATGATCACCTAACATCAAGTGGTCTATCTGCTAGTTCGTCTTCCTAGCTTATAAAAATATTTAGAACCTGCCTTGTAGACTATATACTACCCGGTCTATCTCTAAAAAATAAAGTGTCATTTAATAAAAAACCTTTTGAACATGCAATGCAGCAAGATATAAACTTAATGCATGCATTTAAGATTTAAGTTATATAATATAACCTTTTATTAGATGACGAGAGGGAAGACTAAAAACGTATGGGATTTTTACTTCACTAATACCACCCCGATGGCCACCCTCAGTATCTGTAAGGGGCACCGGGTCCTCTAATAGACGACCTATTACGGCGCATCCCTAGGAAGACATTTGCGGAGCATCTCCTATGAGCCTCGCTGTGCAAGTTGCACGACAGCACGTGACCACCGTCACACCTGAGGAAGTGATACCTAACCTAGGTCAACAATAACATTATTTACACAGAAAGAATTTTCAGGAACAACAATAAAAATATTTCTCAACAACTCGCTTTACGACTTCCACTTGTACTTAACAAGTAGCCGTAAAATATTTTACAGAATGCCATCAATATGAATTTTAATGCATACCTAACATACCATTCTATCATAAACTTCCATGACGTAGATTCTGTTTCTCTAGAAACTAGATAAAATGATCCAGAAAACTACTAGTTGATCTTTTCTCCCTTAATCCTTCTACTATCTCACCAGTCACTATATGTATAGGTATCCAGCCTGGAATAGTACACGCAATTGTTTTAGAAAAAAATGTGCTGCTTTCTGGCCGTTTTCACAATAAGTAAATATTTTTTTCAATAGTTACCTTATGTTTACTTAGACCAGACCCAGTCCTTACCAATTGTTTCCGGAACAAAATTGTTACCAAGTAATAGTTTAAGTATTAATTTACGTGAGTAAACCGTGATTTTTAGTTGATCTAGAAACTGACATAATCAAAAATTAAGAACGTACAATTACATACTAAACTTCAAACTCCTCCAAGAATCTAGTACTTTATTCCAAGAATCCTAGAATCGGGAGAGGATTGGACGTCCAAGTAACCTCACTTACACGGGAAAACACAATGCAAGCGCTATTTCACGGCGGTTTCTAGTGAAACCGTGATATCGTGGGCTCCAGTGGATTTTAGCTGATACATGACTTCCTCACTTGAAAAACTTACCGCATCTTATTTTTTCTCGTGCCATGGCGAGGCGAGAGGGAGTGTCAGACTCTTACTGACTATAAACCACCCTGTTCCTACCCCTGCTTTTCGAGCCGGTGCCCCGGTAATTCCGCTAGATAGTCACAGTTCCGGAACTTACCGCATCTAAGGACTTTATTAATATAATACATTTCTTTGTAAATTTTAGCACCTCTTCCGATATTAACCGGATTTGCTGATACGCAAAAGTGCATTAACTCAAAGGTGCGACAGAATATAATCAGTAAATATCTATTAGTTTCCAGTTATTTACTAAGATTGTCTAAAATCGGCGAATATAAAAAGAAATGAAGATTAGATAATGATTCACTACTTCAGATAGAATTCCGAAATACTTCGTCATAGAACATATTTTTTTTTGTGGAAATCACGAAATATCGATGACTGTACGTTCTAAAGAAACACTTACAAACAAACAGAAGATTAACATTGAACCAATTGATACTAGCAATTCGGAATACGACGAGACGAATTCAAGAAATAACAACTACTCCGTACAGTTACTAGGAATTCGACATTTGTTTCACCAAACTAAATCTTAACCCATGAAACAGACGCAGACAGATGTGATGTTATCCGGACACTCACTCATAATTTAACATCACTACTTCTTCATATGTCTTTCTAGCAAGCTCTTAAACTAAAACAAAGACTATACTTTAGTAGAAATGTACCTTTAAACTTCGAGGAAAGACGAGCAACAAACTTTTTACTTCACTTTTCATACTGCCAAATATACGGTCGGACAATGACCCCAACAAATATGACTAGCCTTCGTTCCACAAAAGGAGGCAACTGAAAGACAAATGCACGATTTCTAATGCTATATATCAAACTGCATTTGAATTCGAAAGTTACACAGAAGAACAGATGAGATATATCGGCTTATCAATAAACCTGCATCCTGTTGCCACATACCAAACACTTGATTGTATGTTTGTAGACCACCCAATAACACAGAGAAAACCCCCACAAATAGATTTATTCCAATTACATATAAAATAAACAGCCGTCACGTAAACCGCTACTGTTTTACTATTGAAATATTTTATCCAATCAGTTGAATACCTGGCTTCTTATTCATGTTTTAATCATTAAACGAATCAATCAATTTGTCGTAATATTTAATTAACCTTCGATGCAATCCTTACTAGCTTAGCAGGACCTTCGAGCGGTCTATTGTTACATTATAAAACATTTGTCGCAACCTCTGTACTTCAACGATTGTAAATTTTAATAGCGTCAATGTTTCGAGTCGCTCTGCCAATGGTTCTTGTGACCGACAATGAGCACATCCGAAATTTGAGAACACAATGAGTAATGAAACTGAAATCAATGTACAGTGGGATCATTCAATCATAATTGGGTAAGGTCCAACGTTTTTACGTACACTGAAAAATGACTCTTGGATTTTAGTGACGCTTTCGATAGTTGTGAACGTAAACAACATTGTAGATAATTAATTAATAATCGCAAACTTGAATGAAATAATAAAAAAATAATATGCAAACCAGACCCAAAACAAACCGCACGCCGCAAATTTCACAAGCGATAAAACAAAAACCCAGGATGTTGACCGACATTAGTTGTAGATTTATATGTAGTGTCGCCAGTGAAGTACTAGCGGGCGAGTGGTGGGGGCGCCGCCACGCGCCCGCCGCGGCAGCTCCGGCGGAGCGGCGAGCCAGTTGTCACACGACAGCCGAGCGAGAAAGACGCGGCCTGAACGACCTGCGTGTTCTCAAAACTTTACGCGACTAACAACTGCAGTATATTAAAAACATTTGACTGAGAGTGTTCAGTTGCAAGTTAAAGTGTTGTGATAGTGATGACATTGTCTCGGAATATTCGGTTCTCATGTCTCCTGGACAAGCTTTGATGTCAGGGATGGATGTGAGAGACCGACTAGTGGAGGAGATTGTACTCCTAGCGCTGTTCCTGGTGTCAACTGCGGCCAACTCGTTGGCTTTACTTGTTTTCTGCCGTCGACCGGGACTTAGAACTATATCAAATCGGTAAGTTCACTTTAACTTTTATATCACCCTAGTTCCACCTGTGTAAACTTTAAGTGCGTTAATAGAAAAAGAAGTTAGCAGGATTCTGACTCATCAGATTTCAAGGTCAACGTGTTCCCAAATATGAAAACCGTTAAATATTGATGGCATTACTTAAATTCAAAGTTTCACAAGAATCGGCGAGTCTATCAAAACTGTTGAACAAACACAAGAGAGAGTTGTAGTCGTTGTTGGTGTTGTAAATAATAATTTAAATAGATTAAACATGAACGTTACTGGCGAAAGCAATGGTAATTAATTGACTTTCGACATGTCCGATAATGTCGATGATGCAAAAGACTTAGTTGAAACAGTTAACAAAAGGAATAAAAAAAACTTCAAACGAGTTGCATTTTGGAATGAGAAGTGTACTTTGTTTAATGAGAACCATCCCTAAGTTGGGCCAACCGCCAACACGGCCAGTATTATTAGACTTAGCGATGTCTCTCTACCTGATGCCATACCTCTTTTCGTTTATTTTGCGGCCGCTATGCATGATTTATGATCCGTAAAGACCATTTGGGACATATTGCAAAGTAAAATTTACATTACCATCGCAAATTATGTCTGATGTCAATCATTAAAATGTATTGAAAAATTATTATCGCCAAGATTGTTGGGAAAGATTGAAATTTTATCACGTACATCTTATCGGCGACTGTTTAAAGTGAACAGACAAGATCTAGAAATTAATGAGAGTCATTTAAATGTGTTCATCAAGTTCACGACTGAGTTTCCTCATCGAGCCGTTTTTGAGAACACTAAAATTATCTTGAAAGAACTTGTTTTGTTTGTAAACCTCATTTAAATCTAGATCGATGTAAAGCAATAATAATTTATTACATCACTTTTAAAGGAATACCAGAAACAAAAACAAACGGTTGTTTTACTTTAAATGTCTATACATTTCTTTTTTTGGAACACCCAAAAAGTTTTTGTGAGCCGCCTCTTTGTCCTGACAGTGCCAGCATTTTTAACTTAATTCTTTCCCACGAGTGGCCATAATGTTTCATCAGAAGGTCAAACTAATAGTTTCGCATTTAAAAAACTTTTTCGTCACTAAGATTTATTAAAGTAACCTTAATTCGCCATTTCGGTAAACTGCGTGAATTCTTTGTTTCATTGTGGAAATCAACAGTTGGTTGTAATCACGAATTAAATGAAATCACGTGGACTTTAGAACAGTCGACTGAAGTTAGTTCCCACCAAACTGGCCAAATATTTGTACTTTGAACCAAAATATTGGACGAAACAGTGACTCGGAATCTAAACTAAAACTGTTAATGTGAAGAAATTTTATTTAGTAAACATGTCCAATGTTTGCAACCAAACACCAAACTACAGATGTTTCTATTGCAGATATAAATTATAAATAAATATTTCCTTGAACGTTAAAAAAAGTATCGCGTATCAATGTTATCAGAATGCCGAACGAAACTACCCGGAGCAAATTGGCCTTTGATTCTCGCTAAGGCCGTTATTCAGTTCAAGTTCTATCTATTAGATAAGAAAAACCCAGGAGTTGAAAACAGGGCACATTGCACAATAGGATCCGTGGCGCCAATGCATGATGAGGCTCCAGACTTAAAGCAATATTTCATGATTCAAAGAAATGGACTCAGAAAAGTAATTGCTTCGGTTTATCAAAATGTCAGTTCCATATTTCCAGTGGCAGGGCGTATCAAGGCAAAACAATGCTTATGTGTTCAAGACGATAAGAAATCATTGGCCTGTATTAATTAGGACGATAGAGTTGAATTTGTATTTGTATAAAATCGATTTTACTACTGATGTCACAGAAACTAACTTACTACTTAATGTGTACAAATTTGAAATGTCCGTGAGATTAAAATCAAAAATTTTGCTCAAGGCAAATCATCCAAAATTGACAAAACGAGCCATAAAAAATACGTTTGGAACGACAAAAGATGTTTTTAAACGCAAAATCAGTGTCTCATCGCGAGAAAATATCAAAATGACTATGTGAAACAAAGATAAGTGTTGATTCCTATAAAACATCAGAGATGCTACCTGATACCGACAAATATACTATCTGTTCACATTGTTTACATACTTTTTAATGTACTGAAGAGAACTTTATGCGTATTATTTATTGTTGGTCTATAAAAGTCTTTAGCAATCTTGTTTGCACCGATTTATCAGGTTTTTAACTCCAATGCACTTCTTGTTCCATGTTTCGGATATCAAGGACTGAGATAATGCGACATTGTTTTGCTTATTTAAGGATTATGCGGACACTTAAGTCTTACCAAGAACCGCTATCTAACAGAACTGACTATGCATACAAAAATCTAGCGCTTCAAAATCCATTATTTGCTCAGGCATCGAACGTGCGCCAATAATTGTTCTTGATACTTTGATACATCTAATCAGCTTTTTAATTAGAATTTCTGTCTTTAAAACATCGATTAATCACGTTCAGAACATCGTCGTTGCTGTTTTAAAAGCGTGAAAGTATTGAATCCCCGCCGACCATGACTTCGATTTGCATCAGAGTATAGAATAATCTAGAATATAAAATGGAATCTTAAGATCTATTTGGGATTACGTTCATACACTGACCTCTCAGTACGTGAGCTGTGTCATCAATTCGAGCGACTAATCAAAGGGGCAAATGACTAGAGTCATTACTTCAGAACTCATTAACGCCTTCCTTGTTTATACCTAAACAAACAATTCTTTTAAAAGTAATCGTAATGATTCTTCTCAATTTGGTGTCAAATGATTTAACGCTCGGACGGACAACTTGAAAAAATCCGCCAATCAACGTAAAGATCTGATCACGCTCTCTGATCATGTTTTTTTCTTAAACTACTTTTAATCTTTCCTCATCTAAGCTTTTGCACGCAAACGTCGTTAAGAATGGAATCTGACTTTGCTATGATACTGTTTATCACCAATGCCTTGCCTTTATTTATTGTAAACTTTGATACGCTTGCATTTACAAACATCATCAAACAATGCTTCCACACTAACAACATTGATAACCTCTTTAGATAGCTATAAAGGTACTTGAAGCCTATTAATATCCCATATTAACTTGGGTTGTTCGAAAACAATTTCTCATGAACCGTCACCATGATTCATCCAATCCTGACCCCTAGATTAGCCAGCCAATCGCGAATGATTTAACAGTCGTGGGTACTTCTAACATTGGATGTAGTTTTGCAATTTGTCCGGTTACCACGCAATCTAGAGGTTCAAATGTAATAAATGGAACGTCGCTCTTTTGTCAGTTCGCTGTGAACGTTTTCCGACATTTCATTAATGAAGATGATAACATTGAATCTGATGGAAAATTACGTTTACTCGGTTGCGAGTTTAATTGTGAAGATCAAATAAACAATGGAATTTCCTTTAAGTTTCAGTATGTCTTCTAAATCATAAACTATTACATCAAAACTTTACTGCGCAAAATTAGTATTGAGTACTGTTTTAAATTTATATTGATATTCATCTGCGGCACGTGTAGCTGGTGCCGAATCGATGTAGCATACAATGTTTCCTTCTTCAGTTACGCAAACTTTCATTCACTCAACGGGAACCGAATTTTCGTTACACTCATAAAAATCATAATCGTATTTTAAATCGAATTTATGCCTGCTCACACTGACTTTTATTGCTACTTCTTTATCATTTACACACATAGTAGTTAGTTTTAAAACATGCAAATCTTTGTCTGTTTTATTTAAATCACGACAAGAATTTCACGGCACGTGTATTGTAGAACAGTCCTATTTATTCAGACCATTTCTTTTTTCTGACCTTTGTGTATCACGCTTCGAAACAATTTCATCACTTACGCAGAAAAATTCCCAAATGAACATTAGACTGATCCCTAATTACATATCTAATTAATTTAATTCCGTAATAGTAACCCGTTTTCATTTCACACCGACGAGCATTTGATTACAAATCAAATGTAAAATTCATTACAACGTCATCTGCTTGATTTAGTCCGATTGTGTCCATAGCAGTAGTAAATGCAACCTCTTTATCTAATCTATTTGTAAACGGAAGAATTTTATTGAACGCCGTTTCTCACAATCTGTTATTCGTTCTTGACTTTAGTTCACACATGTTATTGGTTATAGGAGGCACATGTTTTGAGAAATCTCGCTCGAATCATAATATTACTTAGTTATTTATAGGATTAGTGGTTCTCTCCTCTCGTGGGTACGGTTCTGTTTGATAATATAATAGTGTGCTAAGATCTATCGTCGCTTGCATAATAGCAATGGTTTTGAACTGTAACGACGGTACTACTGCATTAAAAGGTCGCGGCGATTGGTTTTGGCACCGTTCCATCGATTTTCTAGTCTATAAAAATGTTCTGAGTAGTTTTTTTTTAAGTTCCCATGTGTCTAATTTTCTTTGTAATTTGATATAAATGTTATGCTTCTGATTGAGGGAATGCTAATTACGTTGATGATGTAAAAACGATAACTCTTGCCGAATTTGTAAATATCAACACCTATGCACTTCAAGACGGGCATCTGTCTTGATTTATAATTCAGATATCGAACATAATTTTTGATTTTGACTTTGAAATTGCATCGAAATTGTCATATAAAGATTAATAATAAATGTTTATAGTGATCAGTTGGCAATTGAAACTTAACGTTTTCCTGTTGATTACATTTTAACGTGAAATTACAGCAGTTTGTCAGTTAATCTCGCAAGTAAAATGGAGAATGTTTCCAATGACTCAGACAATATTATAAATCAACGCAACGTAAAACCGGATAGCTGTTATTATTGCGTGGAAGAAACCTAAGTTAGTAGTCAACGGTTAAGTCTAAGACGATGATAATCCTATCTTGTTTACATACTTATCTCATAATTGAACGTCACCGCGATTTTTTATTAATTAAAGCCTCAAGCCACGGAGTCTAGACGGGCGGCCATTGTTGTACAGCTTTTTGAATTTGGAACGGTGGAAAAATACAATGGATTTTGTTTTTTTTTTTTACATTCAATTGAATTTGGAAGGCGCTGTTTTTTTGGTTTTTTATTTCTTGGAATAGATGATTTACTTGTTTTGTTTTTATTGAAATGAATTATGTCAACAGGTATTTTGAGGTGTCTTAAGTGATTTTGTTTTTATGTTATTTGCAAATATGATTCGTTTGATAAACATTCTATAGTTATGTTGGTAAATATAGAATTAATTAGCTTCCGTGTACAAAAAATTAGAGCACGTATTTATTTATAATGATAGTTCTGGTACCTTTACTTTTAAAACTTAAATGAAATAATTCACAACAGTTAGTTAGACACAATATTAACCTTGTAATTTCAAACAATGTTTCCTAACATTATATTACTTGATAGACTGACTGATTATATTATGAATCATGAAAGTTTAGGTAATAAAGAGCGCAACTTACATTCATTCTTATTTGTTTCATAAGCACTGTATACTTGACCGCTTACTTTAGCGATGTCAAAATAATTCGTTATCTGTGGGTTGTTTTTATGGCGCCAAAGTTGCTAAATGTCAAAATCATTATAAAATACACGATACTGTCTTTGTCTTTTTAATATTAGTTATTAATAAGTAATGAATTTATTAAATAAATTTTATTTTGAAGTGCATAATTCAATTGTATACAATGCCAATAATTTTATGTGTGTCAGTTTTATAGTCAAGCGATTTATTTGATCAATTACAATTGAAATTAATAACATTTAAAGTAGGAAATCAACTTTTGTGAAGTTTTGTGTTTAAATCAAATAATAATATTTATTCAAATGGAAATCTTGAATGAGGAAGTAGATACAATATATTTTAATATATCTTTGTTCTTTCTTTAACTTCTTACAAAGCTAAACTTGCCTGTATCGAGTGACAATGGTATTTTTACCTGTGCCCTATAATTACAACACACAAAAAGAGAAGAGTTTTTGCAAGTCAGTTATTTTGTATTTTGACAGCAGTTATTATTTTATGACGGACAAACGTGATATTAAATCCAAGTCCAGCTTCTAGCTTGTAATAAATAAAGCAGTAGTCAATTCATCAATGCCCGCTCCTCGTCTAATAAATCGTCAGATGAGAATAATTAGTTGTTGCCAAGAAGTTTCACTTAAAACGTTAGTTAGGCAGAATTGTTAATCCGTAGTCAGCGGATCTTGCTAAAAATTAATAATCTTGTCTGTGGATCTTGTTTTTTTTTCTTTGTAGAGATATTTGTTGATGTTGATGTAAACTTTTCTTGGAAATTAATTATTGTTGATTTCTTCTTTCTTGTAGATTTATTGTAGTTTTGACTTTGTGGCTACGTAAAGTATTTGAAGTATTTTGAAGTATCTCTTTTAAGTGCGTTCAAATTCAATATTAACTGGAAAACGGATGAAAAGTAGTAACGAATTACTTTTAATCGGATTATAATTGACTGTATGTATTTAAATAGGTAGTTATGTGTTTTTTGGCAACTCCCTGCTGTCGTGACTAATCATAAAATTACTGTTTTGACCTTAGTTACATGAATGAGGCCATAGACTATTCATTATCTCGATTTAGAGCTGGGTTATTATTTTTTTAATCTGTAATTTTGCGGTGATGTCAACCTGATATCGAAATGTCAATGGTATCAAACATTAAAGTATTTCATTGATCACTTTAATTACTATTTCACAAGGATTTCTTGTACATTTCAGTATCCGAATCAATTATAATAAAAAGTTTTACAATATAATAGGTAGGTATTTGTAAATGAATTCGTATTTTGATACTTAAAAACGAACATAAAGCTATGCATAAAAAACCGTTTCCTTCATTACGTTTGAAGCGGGACTTGGCATAATATTTTATTGCCTATTCGCTTAGAGTTTTAAAATATTTAGAGACCGAGGAAATTATTACAACAGTCCTCCTCTCCAGCTAATAAAGAACCAGTAAAATGTATTTAAAGTATTTAAACAACTTGAGTGCAGCCGTAACGTTGGGCAAGACTAATGACGTTATCAACTAAAGTGACTTTCTAAGACATTTTCACCTTTTTTACTATCTAAA
Source organism: Spodoptera frugiperda (assembly GCF_023101765.2). Lineage (NCBI taxonomy): Eukaryota > Metazoa > Arthropoda > Insecta > Lepidoptera > Noctuidae > Spodoptera > Spodoptera frugiperda. Next base: position 6,949,532 of record NC_064222.1, read on the forward strand.
TGGGCGCCGTATAGAACGCAGTTAGTGATATACTACACAGCCAGCAATAAGTAATATGTAAATGGCGACTACATTTTTTTTTTAAAGTAGAACACGTTGACAACTTGACGTAAACAAAAAAAAAACGAGCAATCGAAAAAGAAAATCCATTTGACAGCTAAAAAGGCGGGAAAGTTACGCACCATAGATACAAGAATCACTGATTTATAAACGTAGTTTTTAACGGAACTAAAAGTGATGGGCCTATAAAACAAATTTTATGAACACTGCTATTGTTTTAAAACCAAAAATAAGTTTATTTCAACCGCAGCATTAATAACTCGAAACATTCAAGACAGAGATATCCGAAATCGTGCAAATTGACAATAAACGAGCGTCCTACGTCAAACAAACGTCACAGGTGATCTGTTTTCGAATCTACTCATGTATGGGCATGAGGTATTTATACATTTTCTGGATGATTAACGACACCATGACGCTAAACCCGTAGAGATCATGAAGCTCGAAGCGTAGGTGTGGACTCTCGATTGACTGAACAAAAACAAACGTGTAATATCTTCCGCGCCATACGTGCGGAATCTCATTAATCATTATAAGTCTATAATAGCGATCTCGTTGTTCTCAAAGGTGATATCACGCGTTAACTTAATGGGAACACTGAACTAGAAAATCCCTCTCAGTAAAGATAATGCCTAACATTCAGCTATTGGAATAATACTGGTAAGTTCAATAGCATTGGCCAAGAACGAGCACGCGTCGCACACAAACAGGAGTTACTTAATCGATTATTATTAATATATCGATTAGAATATAATTAATCGATTAGCAAGCGAAATCGTTAGTTTGACAAATGAGTGATGTAGCTTTCGTTAGCTTGTTAGGTATGTACTCACTTTCCATTCCTTAGAATTCGATTGTTCCTAGCCTTGATTGGTAGATTAATTACCGTTGCCTACTGACGAAACGGAATTGCTAATGTCTCAGATTCCTTCCAAATAACGTAACCATTATTACAATTGTAATTGATATTATAATATTATGTAAAGGTATACAAACAGTTTTAAGTGATATAAAGGTTCCAAAATACATGATTTTTATGTCCATTTTGCTACTTTTTGTATGAATAAGTGAAAATTAATTCAAAAATTCCACTTACAATTTAATTAAAGTAGGCAATTAAAAATCATTGAAAAAATATATTAAATTCAGACACATGCCACACGTTACGAAGTTCAAAGAACTGCTTTTACAATTAAAATTTATTTGACTTGTGACTTCTATTGTGTCAGCGACTAGTCGAGGTACCTAGATAATACACGGACACCCTTACGTCATTGGTTAAAACACGAAACAACGAAATATAAATAAATAAATTCCATTATAAAAAAAAATGTGACAGATTTGTCAACGTCACAAATATAATTATCATAGACAAATTGCATTTGACAGTTAGATTTGCGCGCGAAATCAATTTGACGTTTACAAGAGCTTTCAATTTTTAAACAAAGCAACATAATATTAGTGGTAACTAAGTAACGTCACGGTCTTATTGTTATGTAGGTAGACAGAAGTCACATGTATCTGTAATTACGTACGATGTACCGTTCCTTTAACATAATTAAGGTTAATTTTGACAATAATATAAAAAACTTTAGATTTTCTTGTCTTTAATTAGAAATATGAAATGATACAAGTAAATGAAATGTTACTGTAACGGTCTGCTTTATCCACAGCATGAGTCACTGCTCCAATCGAAATTATTTTCGGTGTATACAGGATGCTTTGATTTGAGTGTGCAACGGAAACGCCTAGAGCCACATTTTCAGAATGCGTGAAGGTGAATACTTTGTGTTGTGGAATTATTTTAATTTTGCATGCTGCCAGTAATTAAAGCAATTAAGATCAACGTTTTATTATCTATGCTTCACGATAAAAAGGTTCATGTTAATTAACATTTTGTCTATGAAATGTTGTAAGTGAACTTTTTGAGGAAATTGGCAAGGTTTTACAAATAAATTTTAGTGTAAAACAATGCGATAATTGTGTATTGAATCTTTTAATTATTTTTATTGAACAAAGCAGTACTATTCAATGACATTGAACTGTCGGTGTATTTCATTCAATTGGGTCATGTAAAAAGGTATTAAAATAATTGGGCCAGCGCTTGCTTTTAAATCTTAAATAAGAAACATCATTAATAAATCACATTATTTTAATGTAGCTCCAAATATTTCTTTTGAAACCGTGTTTGATTTATTACAAACAATATGAATTTACTTTGTGCAAACGCGATAAAAAAATTACTTCGTGTTTCTTGCCTCTTTGAATTTTTACTAAGTTTAGAATAGACAACGATTTGCATGACTACAATGACGGATCATAATTTGACAGATCAAAAGAGCGCCAAACGTAAACGTCAAAAAAATATGTTTTAATTAATTACGTAAATTGAAATTATATTGACGTAGGTAAGTAGTTTTTACTTATTATTATTTCTATTGTAAATTCAACAGAATATAATTCGTATTAAAGTTGAAATTAAACTTCAAAACAAACCTACTTATTTGCGTGTGGGCAACGGTTTTGGCCGTTGCTTCTGTTTTATAAACGGTGTGGGCAAGACGTTGGCTTGGAGCAATTACTTTGTTCAATATTAATGTTACATTCATAGAAACTAAAGCCTCAAAGATTGATTGATATTACGAGCATTGCGGAATGATATTAATTGGATAGACAATTACGTTAATAAGCTCTTGAATAAAGTATGAGTATGTTCTCAGTTATCATTTGAGAAATAAGTAATGACGTCAAATATCCAATGCTGATTGCTGACTGACACATAAAGTTCCCGTATGCATACGTATCAAACAATGATCAATCATTACAACACGTTAGTTACCTTAATGAACGTAGAAATAATCTGCATAATTTTGTTCCAAAGAAACGATTTAAACTGATTACTGCAATTAATATTGACTGACAATAACTTGCAAGGCTGTTAGCTACTGATTTCATGGTCAAACCGGCCATTGTTGTTAAAAATATTATTTTTCGCACGTTCATCGAGCTGTCTCCAATTATTGAAACCGTGGAAAGTTTTTCTAATAAAATTTATAACAATACCGTATTCAGTTACAGAAATAGTATACTATGTTGTCTATTAGTATTATTATTTTTAACACAATACATGTTAAACAAATGTCTGTTCTAAGACTATACACAAAGGTTATGAACTTGACCGACATTGAAGGTTTTAAAGTCTATTTTGCGTGTGAAACACAATTTTATACCAAGCTCCTGATAATACGGAGCCTATAAAGTATTTTTACTTGCAATAACTTTGTCTTGTAGTCGTAAAAATCCCAAAATAAACGTCAAGTCAATAAAATTGATGAAAGTATTTGGTATTCGAAATTTGAATGTGGAAAGCAAGATGGCGGTGCAATCACGGAGTTCGGTCTATATCGGGGTTTGCATGGTACACGGTCGTTTGACGGCTATTCAGCCAGTCGCTACCATCGATAATATTGAGGTTTGCCACTAAAATGTACTTTCTTTGCTGTTGCTGTGCAGAAAATGTGGCGTCATAGCTATGTTTAGTATCTTAAGACAATAGATATGAACTTGTAAAGTTATGGAGAAAATTATTCATAAATATGTACATCATTTTCGACCCTATTAAGTATTGCAAACGATTAGAGACCTGTTTAGATGACAGAATTTAACAACCTCGGGACATATTTTTATTTTTAAATTAGAGCCAAACTTAATAGGATTTCTATAAATAAATGATCTTATAAATAACAAAGAACGGTTAGCCATCTACACATATTTCTCAATACTTTACAAAAATGATTGCAAAGTCCGTCTCACGCTTTACCAATTTCCTTTTGCACTACTAACGCACGGCCTTTAAACTTACAACCATTAGCTAGTTTCGCTTTCATATAGCCTTTGGCTGACATTGCAAACGCAATTAAATAATTTTGTAGTCCATATAATTGTGCAATTTGAAGGGAGCCGTGTAAATCGTTTCCTATTTGTTGTTCAACGGTAATTAGACAAGGGCAACTAAATAGTACATGTTTCATTTTGTAAAATAATAGTACATAGTAATTACTTTGCATAATAAGAGGTTTCAAAAGATTAACGTTGGCATTCAATTTGATTATAGAAAAAGGTCGATGACTCTTCTTAATTTGACATTCAAATGTCTTATCTTTCTGAAAAAGTAAATTAAAGTTATGTTTCCAATTATTATGTCGCATGGAACACAATTCAATTTGACAGCAACTGTCAATTGCTGTGAGCAAGTTCGACTGCATAATAGTGTTAGTCAGATGTTTTGGGCCAACCGCCAACACGGCCAGTATTATTAGACTTAGCGATGTCTCTCTACCTGATGCCATACCTCTTTTCGTTTATTTTGTGGCCGCTATGCATGATTTATGATCCGTAAAGACCATTTGGGACATATTGCAAAGCAAAATTTACATTACCATCGCAAATTATGTCTGATGTCAATCATTGAAATGTATTGAAAAATTATTATCGCCAAGATTGTTGGGAAAGATTGAAATTTTATCACGTACATCTTATCGGCGACTGTTTAAAGTGAACAGACAAGATCTAGAAATTAATGAGAGTCATTTAAATGTGTTCATCAAGTTCACGACTGAGTTTCCTCATCGAGCCGTTTTTGAGAACACTAAAGTTATCTTAAAAGAACTTGTTTTGTTTGTAAACCTCATTTAAATCTAGATCGATGTAAAGCAATAATAATTTATTACATCACTTTTAAAGGAATACCAGAAACAAAAACAAACGGTTCTTTTACTTTAAATGTCTAACATTTCTTTTTTGGAACACCCAAAAGTTTTTGTGAGCCCACCTCTTTGTCCTGACAGTGCCAGCATTTTTAACTTAATTCTTTCCCACGAGTGGCCATAATGTTTCATCAGAAGGTCAAACTAATAGTTTCGCATTTAAAAAACTTTTTCGTCACTAAGATTTATTAAAGTAACCTTAATTCGCCATTTCGGTAAACTGCGTGAATTCTTTGTTTCATTGTGAAAATCAACAGTTGGTTGTAATCTTGAATTAAATGAAATCACGTGGACTTAAGAATAGTCGACTGAAGTTAGTTCCCACCAAATTGGCCAAATATTTGTACTTTGAACCAAAATATTGGACGAAACAGTGACTCGGAATCTAAACTAAAACTGTAAATGTGAAGTAATTTTATTTAGTAAACATGTCCAATGTTTGCAACCAAACGCCAAACTACAGATGTTTCTATTGCAGATATAAATTATAAATAAATATTTCCTTGAACGTTAAAAAAAGTATCGCGTATCAATGTTATCAGAATGCCGAACGAAACTACCCGGAGCAAATTGGCCTTTGATTCTCGCTAAGGCCGTTATTCAGTTCAAGTTCTATCTATTAGATAAGAAAAACCCAGGAGTTGAAAACAGGGCACATTGCACAATAGGATCCGTGGCGCCAATGCATGATGAGGCTCCAGACTTAAAGCAATATTTCATGATTCAAAGAAATGGACTCAGAAAAGTAATTGCTTCGGTTTATCAAAATGTCAGTTCCATATTTCCAGTGGCAGGGCGTATCAAGGCAAAACAATGCTTATGTGTTCAAGACGATAAGAAATCATTGGCCTGTATTAATTAGGACGATAGAGTTGAATTTGTATAAAATCGATTTTACTACTGATGTCACAGAAACTAACTTACTACTTATTGTGTAAAAATTTGAAATGTCCGTGAGATTAAAATCAAAAATTTGCTCAAGGCGAATCATCCAAAATTGACAAAATGAGCCATAAAGAATACGTTTGGAACAACAAAAGATGTTTTCAAACGCAAAATCAGTGTCTCATCGCGAGAAAATATGAAAAATGACTATGTGAAACAAAGATAAAGTGTTGATTCCTATAAAACATCAGAGATGCTACCTGATACCGACAAATATACTATCTGTTCACATTGTTTACATACTTTTTAATGTACTGAAGAGAACTTTATGCGTATTATTTATTGTTGGTCTATAAAAGTCTTTAGCAATCTTGTTTGCACCGATTTATCAGGTTTTTAACTCCAATGCACTTCTTGTTCCATGTTTCGGATATCAAGGACTGAGATAATGCGACATTGTTTTGCTTATTTAAGGATTATGCGGACACTTAAGTCTTACCAAGAACCGCTATCTAACAGAACTGACTATGCATACAAAAATCTAGCGCTTCAAAATCCATTATTTGCTCAGGTATCGAACGTGCGCCAATAATTGTTCTCGATACTTTGAAATACATCTAATCAGCTTTTTAATTAGAATTTCTGTCTTTAAAACATCGATTAATCACGTTCAGAACATCGTCGTTGCTGTTTTAAAAGCGTGAAAGTATTGAATCCCCGCCGACCATGACTTCGATTTGCATCAGAGTATAGAATAATCTAGAATATAAAATGGAATCTTAAGATCTATTTGGGATTACGTTCATACACTGACCTCTCAGTACGTGAGCTGTGTCATCAATTCGAGCGACTAATCAAAGGGGCAAATGACTAGAGTCATTACTTCAGAACTCATTAACGCCTTCCTTGTTTATACCTAAACAAACAATTCTTTTAAAAGTAATCGTAATGATTCTTCTCAATTTGGTGTCAAATGATTTAACGCTCGGACGGACAACTTGAAAAAATCCGCCAATCAACGTAAAGATCTGATCACGCTCTCTGATCATGTTTTTTTCTTAAACTACTTTTAATCTTTCCTCATCTAAGCTTTTGCACGCAAACGTCGTTAAGAATGGAATCTGACTTTGCTATGATACTGTTTATCACCAATGCCTTGCCTTTATTTATTGTAAACTTTGATACGCTTGCATTTACAAACATCATCAAACAATGCTTCCACACTAACAACATTGATAACCTCTTTAGATAGCTATAAAGGTACTTGAAGCCTATTAATATCCCATATTAACTTCGGTTGTTCGAAAACAGATTCTCATGAACCGTCACCATGATTCATCCAATCCTGACCCCTAGATTAGCCAGCCAATCGCGAATGATTTAACAGTCGTGGGTACTTCTAACATTGGATGTAGTTTTGCAATTTGTCCGGTTACCACGCAATCTAGAGGTTCAAATGTAATAAATGGAACGTCGCTCTTTTGTCAGTTCGCTGTGAACGTTTTCCGACATTTCATTAATGAAGATGATAACATTGAATCTGATGGAAAATTACGTTTACTCGGTTGCGAGTTTAATTGTGAAGATCAAATAAACAATGGAATTTCCTTTTAGTTTCAGTATGTCTTCTAAATCATAAACTGTTACATCAAAACTTTACTGCGCAAAATTAGTATTGAGTACTGTTTTAAATTTATATTGATATTCATCTGCGGCACGTGTAGCTGGAGCCGAATCGATGTAGCATACAATGTTTCGTTCTTCAGTTACGCAAACTTTCATTCACTCAACGGGAACCGTATTTTCGTTACACTCATAAAAATCATAATCGTATTTTAAATCGAATTTATGCCTGCTTACACCGACTTTTATTGCCACTTCTTTATCATTTACACACATTGTAGTTAGTTTTAAAACATGCAAATCTTTGTCTGTTTTATTTAAATCACGACAAGAATTTCACGGCACGTGTATTGTCCTATTTATTCAGACCATTTCTTTTTTCCGACCTTTGTGTACCAAGCTTCGAAACAATTTCATCACTTACGCAGAAAAATTCCCAAATGAACATTAGACTGATCCCTAATTACATATCTAATTAATTTAATTCCGTAATAGTAACCCGTTTTCATTTCACACCGACGAGCATTTGATTACAAATCAAATGTAAAATTCATTACAACGTCATCTGCTTGATTTAGTCCGATTGTGTCCATAGCAGTAGTAAATGCAACCTCTTTATCTAATCTATTTGTAAACGGAAGAATTTTATTGAACGCCGTTTCTCACAATCTGTTATTCGTTCTTGACTTTAGTTCACACATGTTATTGGTTATAGGAGGCACATGTTTTGAGAAATCTCGCTCGAATCATAATATTACTTAGTTATTTATAGGATTAGTGGTTCTCTCCTCTCGTGGGTACGGTTCTGTTTGATAATATAATAGTGTGCTAAGATCTATCGTCGCTTGCATAATAGCAATGGTTTTGAACTGTAACGACGGTACTACTGCATTAAAAGGTCGCGGCGATTGGTTTTGGCACCGTTCCATCGATTTTCTAGTCTATAAAAATGTTCTGAGTAGTTTTTTTTTTTAAGTTCCTATGTGTCTAATTTTCTTTGTAATTTGATCTAAATGTGTGATTATGATTGAGGGAATGCTGACTGACTGATTATATTATAAAAACGATAACTCTTGCCGTATTTGTAAATATCAACGGTTTAGCACTTCAAGACTTGATATATCTGTCTTGATTTATAATTTAGATATCGACCGTAATTTTTGATTTGGACTTTGAAATTGCATCGAAATTGTCATATAAAGATTAATAATAAATGTTTATAGTGATCAGTTGGCAATTGAAACCCAACGTTTTCCTGTTGATTACATTTTAACGTGAAATTACAGCAGTTTGTCAGTTAATCTCGCAAGTAAAATGGAGAATGTTTCGAATGAGTCAGACAATATTATAAATCAATGCAACGTAAAACCGGATAGCTGTTATTATTGCGTGGAAGAAACCTAAGTTAGTAGTCAACGTTTAAGTCTGAGTTTAACACGATAAACCCATCTTGTTTACATACTTATCTCATAATTGAACGTCACCGCGATTTTTTATTAATTAAAGCCTCAAGCCACGGAGTCTAGACGGGCGGCCATTGTTGTACAGATTTTGAATTTGGAACGGTGGAAAAATACAATGGTATTTGTTTTTTTTTTATATCCAATTGAATTTGGAAGGCGCAGTTTTTTTTTCGGTTTTATTTCTTGGAATAGATGATTTACTTGTTTTTTTTTTATTGAAATGAATTATGTCAACAGGTATTTTGAGGTGTCTTAAGTGATTTTGTTTTTATGTTATTTGCAAATATGATTCGTTTGATAAACATTCTATAGTTATGTTGGTAAATATAGAATTAATTAGCTTCCGTGTATAACAAAATTAGAGCACGTATTTATTTATAATGATAGTTCTAGTACCTTTACTTTTAAAACTTAAATGAAATAATTCACAACAGTTAGTTAGACACAATATTAACCTTGTAATTTCAAACAATGTTTCCTAACATTATATTACTTGATAGACTGACTGATTATATTATGAATCATGAAAGTTTAGGTAATAAAGAGCGCAACTTACATTCATTCTTATTTGTTTCATAAGCACTGTATACTTGACCGCTTACTTTAGCGATGTCAAAATAATTCGTTATCTGTGGGTTGTTTTTATGGCGCCAAAGTTGCTAAATGTCAAAATCATTATAAAATACACGATATTGTCTTTGTCTTTTTAATATTATATTAAAAATAGTTATTAACTAATGAATTTATAAAATAAATATTTTGAAGTGCATTATTTAATTGTTTACAAGGCCGATAATTTTATGTATGTCAGTTTTATAGTCATGCGATTTATTTGATCAATTACAATTGAAATTAATAACATTTAAAGTAGGAAATCAACTTTTGTGAAGTTTTTGTGTAAATAAAATAATAATATTTATTCAAATGGAAATCTTGAATGAGGAAGTAGATACAATATATTTTAATACATCTTTGTTCTTTCTTTAACTTCTTACAAAGCCAAACGTTACAGTGTATCGAGTGACAATGGTATTTTTACCTGTGCCCTATAATTACAACACACAAAAAGAGAAGAGTTTTTGCAACTCAGTTATTGTATATTTTGACAGCAGTTATTATTTAATGACGGACAAACGTGAATATGAATTCAAGTCCAGCTTCTAGCTTGTAATAAATAAAGCAGTAGTCAATTCATCAATGCCCGCTTCTCGTCTAATAAATCGTCAGATGAGAATAATTAGTTGTTGCCAAGAAGTTTCACTTAAAACGTTAGTTAGGCAGAATTGTTAATCCGTTGTCAGCGGATCTTGCGAAAAATTAATAATCTTGTCTGTGGATCTTGTTTTTTTTTATCTTTGTAGAGATATTTGTTGATGTTGATGTAAACTTTTCTTGGAAATTAATTATTGTTGATTTCTTCTTTCTTGTAGATTTATTGTAGTTTTGACTTTGTGGCTACGTAAAGTATTTCAAGTATTTTGAAGTATCTCTTTTAAGTGCGTTCAAATTCAATATTAACTGGAAAACAGATGAAAAATACTAAAGAATTACTTTTAATCGGATTATAATTGACTGTATGTATTTAAATAGGTAGTTATGTGTTTTTTGGCAACTCCCTGCTGTCGTGACTAATCATAAAATTACTGTTTTGACCTTAGTTACATGAATGAGGCCATAGACTATTCATTATCTCGATTTAGAGCTGGGTTATTATTTTTTTAATCTGTAATTTTGCGGTGATGTCAACCTGATATCGAAATGTTAATGGTAGCAAACATTAAAGTATTTCATTGATCACTTTAATTACTATTTCACAAGGATTTCTTGTACATTTCAGTATCCGAATCAATTATAATAAAAAGTTTTACAATATAAGGGAAGGTAGTTGAAATTAGTACGTATTTGATACTTAAAAACGAACATAAAGCTATGCATAAAAAAACCGTTTCCTTCATTACGTTTGAAGCGGGACTTGGCATAATATTTTATTGCCTATTCGCTTAGAGTTTTAAAATATTTAGAGACCGAGGAAATTATTACAACAGTCCTCCTCTCCAGCTAATAAAGAATCAGTAAAATGTATTTAAAGTATTTAAACAACTTAAGTGCAGCCGTAACGTTGGGCAAGACTAATGACGTTATCAACTAAAGTGACTTTCTAAGACATTTTCACCTTTTTTACTATCTAAATGGGCGCCGTATAGAACGCAGTTAGTGATATACTACACAGCCAGCAACAAGTAATATGTAAATGGCGACTACATTTTTTTTTCAAAAGTAGAACACGTTGACAACTTGACGTAAACAAAAAAAAAACGAGCAATCGAAAAAGAAAATCCATTTGACAGCTAAAAAGGCGGGAAAGTTACGCACCATAGATACAAGAATCACTGATTTATAAACGTAGTTTTTAACGGAACTAAAAGTGACGGGCCTATAAAACAGATTTTATGAACATTGCTATTGTTTTAGAAACAAAAATAAATTTATTTCAACCGCAGCATTAATAACTCGAAACATTCAAGACAGAGATATCCGAAATCGTGCAAATTGACAATAAACGAGCGTCCTACGTCAAACAAACGTCACAGGTGATCTGTTTTCGAATCTACTCATGTATGGGCATGAGGTATTTATACATTTTCTGGATGATTAACGACACCATGACGCTAAACCCGTAGAGATCATGAAGCTCGAAGCGTAGGTGTGGACTCTCGATTGACTGAACAAAAACAAACGTGTAATATCTTCCGCGCCATACGTGCGGAATCTCATTAATCATTATAAGTCTATAATAGCGATCTCGTTGTTCTCAAAGGTGATATCACGCGTTAACTTAATGGGAACACTGAACTAGAAAATCCCTCTCAGTAAAGATAATGCCTAACATTCAGCTATTGGAATAATACTGGTAAGTTCAATAGCATTGGCCAAGAACGAGCACGCGTCGCACACAAACAGGAGTTACTTAATCGATTATTATTAATATATCGATTAGAATATAATTAATCGATTAGCAAGCGAAATCGTTAGTTTGACAAATGAGTGATGTAGCTTTCGTTAGCTTGTTAGGTATGTACTCACTTTCCATTCCTTAGAATTCGATTGTTCCTAGCCTTGATTGGTAGATTAATTACAGTTGCCTACTGACGAAACGGAATTGCTAATGTCTCAGATTCCTTCCAAATAACGTAACCATTATTACAATTGTAATTGATATTATAATATTATGTAAAGCTATACAAACAGTTTTAAGCAATATAAAGGTTCCAAAATACATGATTTTTATGTCCATTTTGCTACTTTTTGTATGAATAAGTGAAAATTAATTCAAAAATTCCACTTACAATTTAATTAAAGTAGGCAATTAAAAATCATTGAAAAAATATATTAAATTCAGACACATGCCACACGTTACGAAGTTCAAAGAACTGCTTTTACAATTAAAATTTATTTGACTTGTGACTTCTATTGTGTCAGCGGCTAGTCGAGGTACCTAGATAATACACGGACACCCTTACGTCATTAGCAGAACACGAAACAACGAAACATAAATAAATAAATACCATTATTAAAAAAAAAATGTGACAGATCTGTCAACGTCACAAATATAATTATCATAGACAAATTGCATTTGACAGTTAGATTTGCGCGCGAAATCAATTTGACGTTTACAAGAGCTTTCAATTTTTAAACAAAGCAACATGATATTAGTGGTAACTAAGTAACGTCACGGTCTTATTGTTAAGTAGGTAGACAGAAGTCACATGTATCTGTAATTACGTACGATGTACCGTTCCTTTAACATAATTCAGGTTAATTTTGACAATAATATAAAAACTTTATCTTTTGTCTTTAATTAGAAATATGAAGTGATACAAGTAAATGAAATGTTACTGTTACGGTCTGCATTATCCACAGCATGAGTCACTGCTCCAATCTAAATTATTTTCGGTGTATACAGGATGCTTTGATTTGAGTGTGCAACGGAAACGCCTAGAGCCACATTTTCAGAATGCGTGAAGGTGAATACTTTGTGTTGTGGAATTATTTTAATTTTGCATGCTGCCAGTAATTAAAGCAATTAAGATCAACGTTTTATTATCTATGCTTCACGATAAAAAGGTTCATGTTAATTAACATTTTGTCTATGAAATGTTGTGAGTGAACTTTTTGAGGAAATTGGCAAGGTTTTACAAATAAATTTTTGTGTAAAACAATGCGATAATTGTGTATTGAATTTGAATCTTTTAATTATTTTTATTGAACAAAGCAGTACTATTCAATGACATTGAACTGTCGGTGTATTTCATTCAATTGGGTCATGTAAAAAGGTATTAAAATAATTGGGCCAGCGCTTGCTTTTAAATCTTAAATAAGAAACATCATTAATAAATCACATTATTTTAATGTAGCTCCAAATATTTCTTTTGAAAACGTGTTTGATTTATTACAAACAATATGAATTTACTTTGTGCAAACGCGATAAAAAAATTACTTCATGTTTCTTGCCTCTTTGAATTTTTACTAAGTTTAGAATAGACAATAATGATTTGCATGACTGCAATGACGGATTATAATTTGACAGATCAAAAGAGCGCCAAACGTAAACGTCAAAAAATGTTTTAATTAATTGCGTAAATTAAAATTATATTGACGTAGGTAAGTAGTTGCTTTTGCTTATTATAATATCTATTGTAAATTAAACACAATATAATTCGTATTAAAGTTGAAATTAAACTTCACAACAACTGACTTATTTGCGTGTGGGCAACAGTTTTGGACGTTGCTTCTGTTTTATAAACGGTGTGGGCAAGCCGTTGGCTTGGAGCAATTACTTTGTTCAATATTAATGTAACATTCATAGAAACTAAAGCCTCAAAGATTGATATTACGAGCATTGCGGAATGATATTAATTGAATAGACGATTACGTTAATAAAGTCTTGAATAAAGTATGAGTATGTTCTCAGTTATCATTTGAGAAATAAGTAATGACGTCAAATATCCAATGCTGATTGCTGACTGACACATAAAGTTCCCGTCTGCATACGTATCAAACAATGATCAATCATTACAAGACGCCAGTTACCTTAATGAACGTAGAAATAATCTGCATAATTTTGTTCCAAAGAAACGATTTAAACTGATTACTGCAATTAATATTGACTGACAATAACTTGCAAGGCTGTTAGCTAGTGATTTCATGGTCAACTCGGCCATTGTTGTTAAAAATATTATTTTTCGCACGTTCATCGAGCTGTCTCCAATTGAAACCGTGGAAAGTTTTTCTAATAAAATTTATAACAATACCGTATTCAGTTACAGAAATAGTATACTATGTTGTCTAATAGTATTATTATTTTTAACACAATACATGTTAAACAAATGTCTGTTCTAAGACTATACACAAAGGTTATGAACTTGACCGACATTGAAGGTTTTAAAGTCTATTTTGCGTGTGATACACAATTTTATACCAAGCTCCTGATAATACGGAGCCTATAAAGTATTTTTACTTGCAATAACTTTGTCTTGTAGTCGTAAAAATCCCAAAATAAACGTCAAGTCAATAAAATTGATGAAAGTATTTGGTATTCGAAATTTGAATGTGGAAAGCAAGATGGCGGTGCAATCACGGAGTTCGGTCTATATCGGGGTTTGCATGGTACACGGTCGTTTGACGGCTATTCAGCCAGTCGCTACCATCGATAATATTGAGGTTTGCCACTAAAATGTACTTTCTTTGCTGTTGCTGTGCAGAAAACGTGGCGTCATACCTATGTTTAGTTTCTTAAGACAATAGATATGAACTTGTAAAGTTATGGAGAAAATTATTCATAAATATGTACATCATTTTCGACCCTATTAAGTATTGGAAACGATTAGAGACCTGTTTAGATGACAGAGTTTAACAACCTCAGGACATATTTTTACTTTTAAATTAGAGCCAAACTTAATAGGATTTCTATAAATAAAAGATCTTATAATAATAACAAAGAGCCATGGTTAACCATCCACACATATTTCTCAATACTTTACAAAAATGATTGCAAAGTCCGTCTCACGCTTTACCAATTTCCTTTTGCACTACTAACGCACGGCCTTTAAACTTACAACCATTAGCTAGTTTCGCTTTCATATAGCCTTTGGCTGACATTGCAAACGCAATTAAATAATTTTGTAGTCCATATAATTGTGCAATTTGAAGGGAGCCGTGTAAATCGTTTCCTATTTGTTGTTCAACGGTAATTAGACAAGGGCAACTAAATAGTACATGTTTCATTTTGTAAAATAATAATAGTACATAGTAATTACTTTGCATAGGTAATAGAGGTTTCAAAAGATTAACTTGGCATTCAATTTGATTATAGAAAAAGGTCGATGACTCTTCTTAATTTGACATTCAAATGTCTTATCTTTCCTAAAAACGAAATTAAAGTTATGTTTCCAATTATTATTTCGCATGGAACACAATTCAATTTGACAGCAACTGTCAATTGCTGTGAGCAAGTTCGACTGCATAATAGTGTTAGTCAGATGTTCTCGTCACACTCAGTCATGGCTGAATAATTTGGCACCAGTCGAAGACAATTGTTGCTTCACTTTCATGTCTATCTCGCTTTCAGTCTACCTTTCTAGATATTTCTTCTTGTCTAGCAATTCTAGTAAACATCGCAAGTGTTGACGTTAAACTTCAAAACTGACATTTACAATGACCATAGATTATAGAATGAAGTGTCACATTTTTCACCTACTGTCAATCTTGTTTGGGCATAATTTAAAAGAAGTAATTATAATTAAAAATAGACTTTCCCACGATTAAAAAAGCAGTTGGGCCCCATTCAATGTTATACAACTAACTTTTATGTCAGCAATTATGTTTGACGTATTAAAATGGCTTGAAAAGGCAACTTGACGTCATTAATAAATCCGGGTGCCACGGTTTATTGTTTATAGTCTAATCATAGTCACGTCATCTTTTTTTCTTCCAGTCACTGGGCAATTAAAACTCTTGAATGAAACAGTTTCTGCTAAACAATTGGTTTTAATTATCAAGTTCAGTAAAACAATTGATTTTAATCATCAATGTCGCTCTTTCTTAAAGTGTAGAGAAAATATAAATTAACAAGGAGAATATTTTTATTAAAAGTTTGACTAAAACATGGTTGATTTGACATAACTACCATAAATGTAATTGAAATATCAATCCTTTTACAGAAACCGTTTCGATTGTTCGTAATAGGAAGTGAAAATAAATCGTTGTCTTAAAAGAAACTATTAGTGTCCGCGTCTATTGACAGAACAGAGAAACGGAAACGTAATTTAAAAAGCCCGCCTTTTCCGCCATTGTCATAGACAATTCATTTTTTTTTTTTGGCTTTCATGGCGTGGATCGATCATTCATTCTTCCTATAAGTAGAGTTTTACTAGTTTTTACAGTATTTTATGTAACTCAAATGCTCTATCAATGTCTTCTTACTTGATTAATGATCCTTTAATAGCAGGATTTTGCCGTGAAATTAGTGGCCACGCAATTAGCATTGACAAGCATAGCATAACGAATCCCCGGTGGAATTACCAAACACCATTGTTTGTCCGACATCCGAATCATTCTCACTAAATCTTTATTCCAATAATGAATTCTTAGGGACAATAGTTGAGTAATTAACTTGGAGCATTTTTTTAAGATCGTGAGATCGCGAAACAATGGGCCCGATCACGTGTCGGTTAAACGTTGACAGTCACAATTGCTATTGCCATTACCTTGTCATCAAGTGACAGCTTTTTTGCAGATTTTGTTTTTTTTTGCAAAAATTGTGTTATTGAAACGCAGTTTAAAGTAATACAGGATTTTTTACGACAAATTTTCAATCTAATCAAGCTCATAAATGGTTAGTGTGACAAACTGGTAAATAGGTACTTTTAGATTATATAAGTAACAAAATCTTTCTTAAACAAAACGAGCGCCATTACAATAAAAACCCAACCACCATTTTCACGCAACGTCGCTTCGAATAACGTTAAGAAAAAAAGTCATTTAAGCTCGGTTCCTCTATTCCACGTGTGGACTGGAATGAGGTCTTGTGCATCAGAGAGATCTAGGTTTTGCCTTGATAGCTGCAATTAACCTATTTAAGAAGCCAGTGCCTAGATTTTGCAGAAGCATGCAACTTTTAGGGTCAATAATAGGTAGTTTTTTTCGTTTATTCAAATAGTACCTGTAACTTAAATCTTAATAACTTAATCCAGTATCTCACAATTATATTTCATTGGTAGGTATTCCATTTTACAACCGTAATTAAAGAGGCTGTATAATTAAATGTCAGTGCGTATTAAACGTCAAGTGTTCATAGATTCTAGAATGTTTTATTTACGCGCCAATAAATTCATTTGACATTAAAAGTTTTCCAAAGAGGTTCGTAGCTTAGCTCGCTTTGTTCGGTTTTTGCAAATGCTTTGGACGAGTTTTTTTTACAAAAAGGTTTTCTACAAATGGATAAGCAGCCCACAGGCATGTGGTCACGAATGTGTGTAGACTTGTTGCTAACCACATTGACCTTGATATATTTAATCGGGTTTTTCACATATTTACAAGCAGCGACGTATTATTTAAATTAAAAATCTATTTACTTTAAAAACACAGACGAGCTAAAGGCCTATTTTGAAGGTCAGACTATTTTATAAAAAGAATCTTTCAATAATTCCTTACCACTTATTATTTTTAAGACTCAGTCAGTACTAAAGAATGCCAACATGTTGACAATCCATCACATATCAAAACATCATTTGAATAGTGTTAATGTTTGAAACAGCGACTGTTTTGTTTAGAAAATATTTCACTTTGCTTTAATAGCTGTGCGAACACGGTGTAAAAGGAAAAACTTGAGTATACATTACCTACTCGAGCTTAGGGCTGGTAGAAGACATTTTACACCAAAAACCCTTACAAAAAATTACACGAGTCTACTTCCCACTCAAAAAGGGTGTCATTGAGACGTTTATATTTAGAAAAATAGTTCACCATGTCCTATAAAAATACAATATAAGATACTAGCCTAAAAAAATAGAGCTCCCAATCTTGACTCTTCTTCAATCACCTGTCAAAACAACCCGACCACCTTGACAAGTCCCATCCAATATCAGGGTTCATAAATTTCCTTCTCGTCTATCTAGCTAGCTTCAGCCCTATGTCCTCAGAATTAGGTCAGCTTCTACAGCCGTATTCATGTTACCAGGTGAAGGTGAAATGGTGAATGCATCATATAGGTACAAAACAATAACAATTATTAGGAGAGAAAGCTTTGTTAATGCAGTTCATAAATAGACAAAGGATTTTTTTCTTCAGCAAATGAGTTTCAGATTCACTCAGCGATGGCCCTGTAATACTGTCATAAATGTCGAGCCGGTATCTTCTTATGTCAGTCGTAAAATGGCTAATAAAATTATTGACTTTGAATTATCTAGTTAGCTCACTTCCTTTAATAAATAATTTACGGTGTGGTCAATGTTCATAGCAGACAACACTTTGATAGCATTCGGATTTGTAGGTTAGTTAGTCTAGTTTTATTTCTGAATGTAAAAAAATAACTAAAGAAATACTGGGAAAAATATTTTTAGCATCGTTTGTCAACGCTTTTCAGAGAAGCCCCAGCGACAATTCGACACTAACCTTTGACAACGGAATTATTTCACAACAAAAGATGTTCCAAAACTGAGCGTTCCAATTTACATTTTATCCTCCTAAGTCTTTTGGCTGTTGCTTACCCAAATATCTTTGGGAGCAATCTCTTTTAAAAATCGACACCCATGACATGGGACACAATGGGGCAAAAATAGTAACTATTTTGATTCTTTTTATCCTCCATCGTTCGCCATCTTGAAACGGCTGCGCATAACAATGGCGGCTTCCGCTCGCATGTATTGTCTATGGTACACGCTAAGGTGGAGTGATCCTCTTGTCATTAAACAATATTTTATGCTTATTGCTTCAAATCAATATTGTTAGTACCTAGGAAATAGGAAATATTGTATTTTATTCTATTTATTAACATCTTTCTTTCATGGAAACTATAAATTATCAGGACGGTAGCCATCTTGAAATCTTGTTGCGTCGAACAAAGGATTTTGTACTGACAGTTAATGCATTGGCTGAACCAGTTAGTGGCATTTCGGTTCGCAGCCGGAATATCGCGAAATTAAATAATAAAACGATTAAAAGCGACTTTGAGTTCTACCGTAGCCTTCATAGCATAAAAATATAGTTCTAAAGAGATGTTTGTGTTAAAATTTTGCTTCTAAAATCGAATTTATACATAACTGATTAAATTAAAAACTGGTTTCGAAACTCCAAGAAAATTATAGTAAAACAACAATGTCGTTGAATTAAGAAACTAAATAAATATTTAGTTTTAATTCGTACCAAGATCCGTTTCGGTGGAACGCCAAACCATATCAGATATTGTAACAAAGTTCCTTTCACTTGAATATTAATTAAAAAATCCTTTTACAATGCCTTATACAGGATCTGTATTGTAAATTAATAATATTTCCTCAATCAGTTTTATTATTATTATTTTACTTCTTAATTTTATAAACTAGAATGTATAACAACGACATTGATACTGGCCAGTTTCCGAACGAATAGACTGACATTTTGAATGTGATATTTTTAATCTGTGATTATTAAATGTCAGAATACTGTCAAAATGATAAAAAGATTAATAGCTATTTTTATTTTGAATTTAAAATATTATATTGCTTCTAAAATTAGCGTAAATATTACCTAAACATAATAAATTATTTTACATCACATCTTTCTAGTTTGTAGGTCATAATGTAACCCTGGTTACTGATTTTTTTATCGTTTTTTTAGTCTCAAAGTTTAATTAGATACAGAAATGTTTTACAAGCGGACTTGGTATTCCCCGACACAATTGCTTTTGTGCAGATTCTGAGTAACTACTGAATAATAGTGATAACATCGGCATTGCATTATTATTAGCAGTGGCGCTAGATTGCTTAATTGAAATTTGTCAATAGGTATATCCGTGCAACACTATAAAAAGATTAAAAATAACTCTTATAGCATTTTCTATTAATTCAATGCTTGACTTTGTCACTATAAACCTGGAAATAGACTTAATCTAATTATAATAAAACTGTTTAAATGAATAATTAAATCAAATAAACATCTGTTGATGGGAATTAGAATAATTTTAACATCATAGAAACGACGTTGTTTTTTTTAACACATTTTTTTAAATATTTTTATACTGATATTCTCGCAAACGCACTTATTTATAGTAAAGCTCATAGAAAGTGAATTTTAAAGACACGTAATGCTTTGTGTTGAAGTTGGATAATAAAAAAAAACTAAATAATTCAATGTACAACCAACTGAAGGTCTCACGTAGTGACAAGAAGATATGTAACACGTATAAAATGATTTGTATTCGATTCTCGTTCGTTTAATATCAAACAAAGCTCATTGACTGCAATGGATTCTTATATTTCATGAATATATTTATTACGTGATGAAATAAGAATCAATTATTTAGGTTCTGTACTGTATGTGTCATGAATGCACGTGTTCAGAATGGTTAGTTCTGTTCCTGAACTATATTTAAGTCTTTGACTGCCAATAGAAAACTGTTGAAGGCAAATTCTCCGCTAACGTCGGTCACCGGTGACCACCACGGCGTTCAATGTGTTAAAGAGTATTACAAAAAAAAAAATGATTGGCATTAAGTATTAAAAGAAACAAACTTAATAAAAAAAGAAACACACTGTCATTCCATATTCAAATTATAACTTGCCGCCAAATTACAGTTTGACAGGAATGATTTTTAATGCATTTTTGTTACGATGTAACGTTTAACCAAAACGAGTCTGGATCGTTTTAATAACATGACATAATAACTTGTGACAGATTAAAATATAGATAACATCACTCCTGTATTAGAAACCAATTAAGTAACATTAGTAATGTATATCTTAAGACGATTAAAACATTCGTTATGTTACCATTAAGTTTATTAACCCACAGTTCTTGCAAGAGAGAGTGCAGTTTCTAGCGTGGACTTGCGACGTCAGACTAAACAGGTTTTAATATTAAGCATCACTATACTGTACGTAAGCATTTCAAGCTTGATCTAAAAAAAAAACAAAACAAAAACAAGCCATATTTGAAATGACATTCTATTTGACATCTGTCAAAATGATAAGAAGAATAAAGATGGCGGCTTGAAGAAATTCCTTTTTTTATTATATGAGTAAAACTTTTTGTGCAAACTAATAAAAGACTTAATATGCTACGAAAGTAGGCAATAAATAAATCATAGAAAATATAAGAAACATTCCACTCTCACTAAAGCTGTAGCTGCCAAAAAATGCGTAATAATTCCGACCATAGCTACTCAGATATTTGGCTCATAATGGCATATTACGGCCAAATCGGCTGGCAATTACGTTTCATGACACCAACCAATGGCTAATTGGCCATTTAGCTTTCGGCAAACGTGTGTAGGGCTCCATATTATTTATCGATTTTTTTATGAACTGCGGCTTTGTATGAATGGCATACAAGGTTAAATATGCCATCAATTATATTTATGCATTGGTAGTGCCAAACTGAAATCAAAGATGGATCTATTACGTAGATATGTTCCATAGAACTATGACAGTTGCCAGGGACTTAACTTTTTTAAAATAATAACGTCACGTCACATATAAAAGATATCGTTGACATCATTCAACCAATTGCTTCCTTTGACTAAATAGAGGCGAGTTTAGTGAAGAAAAATGTTGTGTTTCTTGGCACGGAATTAATTTCGTAAATTGTATGTCTATTAGCAACAAAATGGACTAACAGACAGATAGATTAAAGGATGCCAAAATACCTTTCAGTTTTTAATGTTTTAGCTATTTATCTTTTAAATTGACGAACATAAAACTTCTAAAGAAAGAGAACGATAATCTTTCCACACTTATTTGGGCCAGAATACAATTATTCTTTATAAAAATCTCACTAAGTTGGACCTAATTTTGTACATGATGAATTATTTGCCATTAAAATTAAGGTTAGCGTTGAATCTTCCAAAAAATCTGATAGTTTTGAGTTTATATCTAAAAAATATGAAAATAATATGCTTGTGCTCAATTTTACAATGCACTTTTCGTTTTATATTCCATCGGACCAATCGAAAATGTATGCAAATAGGTTTGTTAACACGGATATGTATAAACGGAAAATCCTTACATCCCACAGTTTTATACCTATGATCTTATCTTCAAGCACTAGTATTAATTAACTGGTTTGCAACACAGCTATTGTTTGCAAAGCGTATGTTTATTATAACCTACTAAATCGGCTTCCTAGTTCCTAGGTCTTAAGTTTATTAAGCCCTATAAATATACTTGAAATACTACTTTATTGTCATCATTGTATTAGTAACAAGACGTCCACTGCTATACATAGGCCTCCATCAAAAGTCTTGTCTAAAAAAATATTCTTTGGTTTGAAACAATCGACCCATATACCTGACCAAATTTTTTATGCGCTCTCTTCCTCTGCATAATTTATTTTTAGCGGGCAGTGCATTGATCTCGTGTTTACTCGCAAATTTCATAGTAAAAGTCGAAGGTGACGTCATGAAGCATAAAAAATGCTAACGTTTTACTATCTACTTAGAATACTAGAAAATGTTGAGCTAGGTAAAGAAATACTAACTGTCTTACTTAGTCATTTAATGGTTACTTAACTCAGTCTTTAGCAATTGTTTTCGATACAAAATCGCTACTAAGGAATAGTTTAAGTGATCATTAAATGTCTCTGAGTGCGGCATTTAATGTATATGTTCTTAAAATAATGCCAAGACTAATTCTTTTATCTCCTTCCGTATTTAGTGTATCTATTTAAGGAAGTATTTAATTAATTAATATGTTAATATAATAATTCAAAGACTTTCCTGTATAAAAAATGTAACAAATAAATGTAAAAACCTTTTTTGTTACACGGAATAACGGGTTGATCCGCCATTTTGATAAAATGCTTTTGTAAATGATACTGGCCACTGCCGAATCTGTATTATCTTTGTTCTAAAATGACAATTGTTATAAATAAAAACTAATACTTAATCATAAGTTTGACGTCATGGGATTTGTTCATAAAATTATTGAAATGTTTTCACACGTCCAATCGTGTTTACAAATAATAAATGTGAACGTAAAACAAAATAGCAATAATTTTAAACATGTACAGATTAATTTGTTAATGTAATGTGCACAGATATTTTATTGTTTTATAAACAGTCGTTTAAAAGAATTACTCGCACTTAAAATTTGTCAAATTATTCACTTACTTTCTTCGATAAAACGCTCGATTAACGCAAATTGTGAATTCATTTTGAAACCACTTATTATTTGGCACGGTTTGAGATATCCAATTTAATGTCAAATCAAAATCAATCATGACATTTTATTGCCGCAAAAAATCATACAAACATTACAAGAAAAAATAACTCAAGAATCAAATAAACTTCCGAATGATATCTTACTTCCTGATATCCGTCAAGGTTTGACGTCTCATTCGTCATAATTAGTTCATCTGTTTACGAGATTCGGTGACTAAAACGCACATAAACTGTTTCGCGCGATATTGCAAGAAACTGTATTTATATTTTTATCCCTTCAATAAAACGTGATATCTTTGGCGAAATATTAATCGTCTAACGTCATACAGTAAATTCTGCGAACATTATAAAATAAAAAGTCTCCTAGAAATTCATAATTTGTTTATAAAACATTGGCACTCGAAATGATTTATGGTACCCAAGTTATTTTAAGACGCGGTTGCCGCGAGAAAGTGGACACTATCTAAAAGACTATTAATAAAAAATCACCGTGGAATATTACAGGTGGATTTTGCACTGGATTGGGTCGTAGTTTTTTTCCACAAGCACCCCTCTGTGGGCTATTTTTTCATATCCTCCTGACAATCAAACGTGCACGCCAGACGCGCATGCACGCTCGTGTTAAGAAAATCTTAGAGGATGCTGTTAACAAGACACCATTGTCCACTTCCCTGTCCACTGCTCTAATAGTTCAGTACCTAAACCCAATTATCCTTTTTAAAAAGCCAGTGAATAACCACCTTCTCAAATGACATTATGTAATTCAGCAATAAATAGCTTGACGTTCGAAAGCGCTTAAAAAAACGTCACCTCTCTATTTGAAGTTTGCGAGTGACCTTCATTCATAGCGAACGATTAACCGAGCTTTTTATTTTCGCTGGTGACTTTATAGTTTATGCTTCCTGACTTGTCATTTTCTTGATGATAGAAATGATTAATGACTTAATCTAATTGTAGAAATGTATCATCCATGTGAATTGACTGATCAAAATCCTCTTGTTCATAAAAACATTCAAATGAATGGGTTTAGTTCCACAAATCGAAATGACTAGTTCAAGATTTTGTTTTGCAATCGCATTCTTGGAAACATACACGAGCTAAATATAGCCTGGTATACACTTAACGATTGTTGCCTGCAAGCAATGGGCAAAATAACTTGAACAGGTTTAGATTGTATCTTAGTGTGGGGTTTCCCCGACCTTGCAAACTTATTTTTGATATACCGGCCTTTGATTACTAATAAACAACATAGCATTCACAAAAATGCGGCAATAACGCTTATTTATATTCAAACACATGTTTTTACAAAACACATAGTAAAGTAAATAGTTTTAAAAGTAAATAATGAAGAGGTCGCCGATGCAAGGTAAGCGGAATAAAATACTACAACTAGTTTCATAGAAAACAAGACGATAAGGAAAAACAAATAATGTGTAGATGAAGCTGTCACTAATAGAAAATGTAATGATGAAAAATATGATTTCATTACCATCGTAAAATTATTGGCGGTCGCGGTCGGACTAAAGAAAATAAATATGAACTTCACTTGACATAGATTTCACACGTTTCTGCTCATCCCCGGATACAAAGGTCCGAAGTCTGGAGAACGACATTGAGACTTATTAAATATTCATAAGACTTCAAGGTTTTTATATCATAGCTTTAGAGCAAATTTCCGGTCTGTATGTTCGTTAAATTGTTACTTCTGATGCGACCGTTAGACGGTTTTGCCCATCGTTTTTTTGCCAAAACATCTTAACAACTGGTTTCTTCTCCATACTTTCTTTTATCATCTAACACGTTCATTGCATCAATAATATTTAGTGCTTCTCTCATACTATGTTTAGGATCATCAATATCAAGATTGTAATTTTCAAACACAGTCTTAGGCCTTGAAAAGTGTTCGTGAATAATTTCTTTCTCCACCTGAGCATTAAATTAAATTTGGCTTTACATCTTTAATATGTAAGCATCAAATAATAAAACATTACATTGAGTAAGTACTTGCTATACGTAATAATTGGCCTCGACACAATAAAGTGTTGCCTTTTGTGTTCAAAATAGCAAAACGGTTTCACCTCTGCTATGGCCACAAGCCATTGAGAACACCTTCGCGTCCCACATAACATCCATCAGATTACAATCTATGGCAATGCTTATGACTTGTTGAACCACCTTAATTTACTTTGTATCTGTGTGGTTTTCACCTTATCCTACATCCACAAGAATTTGATTTAAAGGTTCAAAATCAATCCTGCTTTTATTCGAATCATTAATCACCTATTCCAAACAACTGGTCTAAACATAGACCAGTCAACATCGGATGATAAATTGCCCTTGATTTCAAAACCAATACTTTTGTTTAGGTATTCTAGAAGAAGCGTTTATACTTCACATTAAGCCTGGACTCTCTTTTAATCCTTGGTTATACAATCAGACCTTAATTGATGTATGCATTTGCAATCTTGTATCCGCCTCGAAGAGAAAAATTGCATGAATAATTGAATCTTTTAAATTGATTTGATTTTCAAATGTCAATTTTCTTGCATTCGAAGGCCGCTGAGGAGACAATGTCATGCTTTATATAATCTGCAAGGGCAGTGTTTAACATTTATGTAGATGGAGGAACAATCTGGACGATCGATAAATAAAGATGGAGTGATACAAGGTTACTGGGATAGGGCTGGTGGATAAAAAGGCTTAGAAAAACTCCGTGTTCCAGGAAAACATACATTAGTAACAAAAACATGAATTGTAAATTCCAGCTTTTTATAGCACAATGATATTTACATAGCATATATCCATATTTCGTTTTATGAATGGAAAACTTTGTCTGTTGTCCAAAAAATGGGTACCTACATCTGGAAATACCAACGATAGGTATTCTATTCTATACGGTGATGCAAGACTAAATCCATGATCAAAGATTTTTTGCTTCTTTAAATGTGATACGTTTCAAAACTTGTATTTTATTGTAAACACGAATGAATATGTTATAGAGCAAGTCTCAGGTGAATCAGAGCGCGACTGGTTTGATAGTATAGAAACTAATGATGCTAAATCGAATAATAATGAATGTGATACCGAATACAATATTAAATCGATTAATTTTACCGCTAATACTAGGATATCAGCCATTTTGTTTGTCGTACCTATATTAGATATAGTAAACAGACTTGTAATTATTCCGGGAATGAATAACTATGAACAATCCACACTAAAACACGGGTGTTTCCAATTTCGTATTAATTTTGACGAAAAATTCTCGATATACATCAATAACAGGTTTCATAAATCTGGTTCTGTTTCAAATCAATTGATATTACTCACACGTGGATTCCAAAATAGCTTCTTCAACTTCCCGAATGTTTTCATGCGACTAACAGTTTACTAGATCTCAAACTTTCCATATTTTTGTTTGTTATTGTTAATGCAACCTTCCCTTGAAGATCGTTGAAATATGGAGTGATACAGAACTGATGTTCCACCTTCAAAATTTCCTTCATCGTCTATTTTTATATCATTCAGTTCACAAAGAACGTCTTCAGTTTTTATTTCTTTTACGCGTTTCATAGGTAGCCCTAAAGTTAAACAATATTTTTCTGTCTCGATATTCATCTGATTGCTATTTTATTTTTCTATCAATATTAAAACGGTTTGTTTATTCTCTTCAGCCAAATAAATTGGGCAAATAAACGATAGCCGAATATGAATTTACATAGTAAATCATGTAAATACCTACTAATGTATTGGATGTTCGCAGACATACAAGCTCGGATCATTATTGAATTAGAAACTTTTCGTGCATATGTTATTACTGATTTACTAACTAATTCAATTAATCAAGTTGTTTGTGAATCTTAAACTTGTGTGTGCCGTCTAGACAGAACTATGAAATCCGTGATATAAAATATTCCTAACAATTTTTTCCTTGTTAACAAATTATTCACTAATGCAAGACAAAATTCATACAAATTAGATATGTAAATGTTACACGAAGAAATATTCAAAAACGAAATGTACTCGAGGACAGTTTAGTCGTTAAATTGTTAATACTATACCGATATACTGCATATATTTTGAAACTGCAAATTACTTGAAGCCATTAATTGTGACACTCGAGTTATTAGGACTAACAATAGTAATTAAAGGGGTCTTATCAAATAATTCGTGAACATTGTAAGTCGGTCGTGTTGCGCATTCGTTGCGGTGGCCAGTTTACGAAAGTCCTCTTGCACTCTCAAAATGTTCAACATAATCTATCAACACATCTAATTGTTGCGACAGTTCAAATCACCAGGATTAATGGAGAATTACGTAAGCCCAGGGGCTCGGTGCTTGTTGCGTGTTAATCAATATCATTCCACCAAATCGCTTTGTTCGACCGCTTCCTTGTCGCCGACTACACGTTCACGAACATTCCATACCGAGGGTTACTATTTTTGTTAACAATGTCGATTGACGTGCACACCTATGTTTACAAACACTGCCACCGACCTAATCGGTTCCCAATGTTATCGTTTGATCGCGATCGTCAAATTAATTGCCGTGCTATCGAATCTGTAAAATGTACGAAACATGGCCTTTCTAACGAAACCTTGGTGTGCCAACACTGTTCAAACACGAGCCGCGTAAACATGACCCCCGCGTACATTATGTGGACGTTGTACTGCAGTAGCTGACGTATGTCTTTGTTATTGTTACAGGTTCGTCATCAATCTGCTTGCGACGAATCTTTTGACGACCTCACTGCTGGCGCCCGCGCTGTTTGGCGAGCACTCTGCGCAGGAGGACATCCAGTCGTGGGTGGAGGCGGGAGACGCGGCGGCGGCCGCATGCAGCCTCTCCTCACTGCTGTCCATCATGCTGATAGCACTGGACCAGCACCACGCCGTCACCGACCCGCTGCGCTGCCACACGCGGCTGCTGCAGCGCCGGCCGGCCGCGCTCTGTGCTGCCACCTGGCTCGCAGCCGCCTGTGCTGCTGCTATCCGCGCAGCCATCGCCGTGGTGCGCCACTTGTGCCCGCTCGAGCCCATTGTGCAGGGAGTCGAGCTGGCGTATTACATCGTGTACTTAATACTAGGAGTAATTACACCCATCGCCATCGTGTGCTTCATGTATGCGAGAATATACCGCGCGGCGCGCTCGTCTGGCCTTCGTGCGCGAGCACATGGTGCCAGCGCGCTGCAACTACACGAACCTCCCACGATCCTACCCGATCTGGCTGAGGAGGGAGAGGGACTAACCCTCAAAATTGACGGGCCTGAGTGCTCCGTAACCGTAGAAAGTGAGAGGAAGTTCGGGCCATTCCTATTACCGCCTGAACGACCAGTACGATGTCCGTCGGTTGCCAGTCTACGCAATTCCCGTAAGGAAGGAAAGTCTAACGAGGATCTGAGGAAGGGGCTGCCAGCTGTCAGCTCCGCACCGTCGCTAGCGGCTCCATTGTTAGCCGTGCAACAGCGCACGCCGCAGCCTAGTCATAGTGGGTCCAGAATCACATCAATCAGGTGTCGCATATCAAACGCGTCACTGTTTAGATATAGAGAAGAATCTCGGGCGGCCCGCGTGGGGCTGCTGACGGGTGCCCTGGTGATGCTGCACGTGCCGCACGCTGTGGCCGCCGTGGTGTCGGCAGTGATGCCAGGATTGGCGGACTGCGCGCGCACTCCTTCGCTGGCGCTGTTATTACTAGCGTCGGCGTTGTCACCGTTCCTATTCGCGCTGCGCTCACGGCGCGTACAAAGAGAAGCGCGCAGATTACTTCTGCCAGAGAAAAGTGCTTGGGAGAGAGCGTCAGGAGTCGCGTCTGCGGCGGCGGTGGACGGGCAGCGCGCACGGGCTGCTCTCGAGCTGCTGCGCACCCTGTCGCCGGGCAGCAGCGCGCCCGAGTCGGGCACCAGCAGCAGCGGGGAGGCGTGCCGCGGCTCGTTCAGCTCGGGCGGCAGCACGCAGCTGTCGTCCGCGTCGGACGAGTGACCGGCACTCCGCGCGCCCGCGCTGCTCGCGTCGCGGGTGCGCTTCGCTCCGCGTCCCACCGCTCTACTCATCTGTGATACTAGGCTAAGCCGCAACGCGCTCGGCGCGACCGTTAGAC
The DNA here is from genome assembly GCF_023101765.2 of Spodoptera frugiperda. NCBI lineage: Eukaryota > Metazoa > Arthropoda > Insecta > Lepidoptera > Noctuidae > Spodoptera > Spodoptera frugiperda. Next base: position 6,978,842 of record NC_064222.1, read on the forward strand.
TGATTTAGTATTAAGTTAATTTATTGTGTCCACGTACCTTTCCGCTGAGCGGAGCCAATTTTTATTACCTGATATAATATAAGAAAATAAAATAAAATAATAATATTGAATTTAACATTGTCGTTTTGATTGTATTGACCCTGATTGCACCGCGGTGGTAAACCGCAACAATGCGTTTATAATTTTACACACGAATGGAATAGTAATATGAGGCAGACGAGACAGTGACTCACTGAATTACACATTCTATAAATATACTGTAGTAACCTAAATGAGGATAAAAACATTTCACAAATGCTAAATATAAGTAGTCAAACATTGAAATGAAAACAATTAAATATTTACTGATACAACATTCAATAGAACGTAAGACAATATCACGACACATCACACACAAAGTAACATAACAATACTAATAAGAGAACATCTGCTCCTGCTGCTGCTGGTGATTCTACCTCCTGTCTACTTCTTGGTTCCTGGTACCTTCAAGCAGCCTGCAACATAAAGAAAGGGTTTTGTATACAATTACCTATGTAGGGAGTAAGTATAAAATGATAAATAACAAAACTGAAAAATTCTAGACAATGATAACGTTTGGAAACATTACTGCTAAACTTGACTTTCGGGGTTCGATTCCCAAGTCATTTCTATTAAGTATGAAATATGAATGCTAACCACAAAAGACTGATAAAGAAATAAATGAATGCACAATACAATTATAATGCTGCATTGCATAGAAACATTACAGCTGAACCAATGAATAAATCATCAACCAGTGTTGATACAACATACATCTTTTATGCGTAGCCATCACGCTCATTGTTACCTGAAACGTAAGCAGAGCTATCAGTTATGTTATTATTTCCACTGAAATAAGAGTACAATCATTCTTGAAAAATAACTACATATTTTGGCAATATCTAAACATAAAAGATTCATATTAAACGAGATTGCGTTCGTTCAAGTCCGTTCTGATTGGCCGGCTCGAAATTTCAAAAAGAAAAAGATCATTAATAATAAGAATCACACTTTACCGTAATTTGACTACCTCGTTAATCGGGTTCAAATCCCGTATTGGATAAAGCAGTATTACAAAAAAATAATTACATATTTACTTAGCTTTTCATGCACATAAATGTGAACACAAGGTGGGCTTACAACAGCCAAACCTTTGGATGATGCAGAAACAAACCAGTGGTAGGTGCACGAAGCTAGTAAATCTAGAAAAAAGTAGCAAAAATGTTGATACAGTACAGAAAATTTTACGTAGTCAAGAATTGTGCTTGCTCCCTAAATGGCGATAGGATACATAATGTAATAGGGAATCATCTTATTGCCATAAATATCACAGATCGGATATCAAGTAGACTTTGTACTCTGCATTCAAAGTACGACAACTACCTAAGAAACAGCCATTATTATCCTTACTTAATAAGAATGAATACGAAGACGTGTTTGTTTGTCATTCTTTCACGATGCAACACTTACAACAAGCTGTCTTAGTAGTATGAGTTTTATGTCTCGAGATAGTAAAGATACCTTTTTTTAAAAAACCTTTCTGAGGCGTGAGGGAGTGTCAGACTCTTACTGAGTAAAACCATCCCGTTCCTACTTCTGCTTCGAGCTGGAGTCCTGGTAGCCCATTAGGCTATATTTAGGTAGCTTCACTGACGGACAGACAGACAGACTATTACTTATTTCTTAATTTGTTGACATTTCAAAAGTACCTAATTATGGTTTAATTGGAATAAATGATTTGACTTTGACTTTGATTATCGTGTCTAGAAGTAGTCCAGAGAGTAATATAGGCTACAATTTTTATGGAATAGGTAGCAAACGAGCATACGTTTCACCTGATGGTAAGCGATCAGCACCGCCCATGGACACCCGCAACACCAGAGGAGACACAGGTGCGTTGCCGAAAAACATTTTCTCCTTTGCTCGAGCGAAGCTGCAGGTAACACCTAGTTTCATACAACTATGTTACCGTACTACATTTGCAGAGTGCGGCTTACATTGCATTAAAAGATTTCGCTATCTGATAAGGTACCCACTAGACTACAGATAACGTGATTTGATGATGATCTTACTGTGTACGTGGCATATCATTACGTGGAACTTCCATCGTCATCAGATCATCACGCTTGATATGGTGATGGGGTTAAACAGAGGTGTATCGGGCAAAGACTTTTCAATATATTGTTTATCATTTATTATTTATTTAGTGTCAAGTGTGGGTGTGTCTTTATTCTATTGTTATATCTAGACTTGCTATAAGTATATACTGTCTATATACTATGTATCCATCTATATACTATATCAATTAAACTGCTTTTTATTTTTTTCCAACAATCAATCCAATCAGAAAAAAGTGATGGAAGGTAATATTTGAAGCTTCTTTGATATTGCTTGTGGCCAAGACTCTACTTGCTTTGATGGCCGAACCATTTGTGCCGAAGCATGGCTCTTCCATCACCATCATATCAGCCACAAGACGACTCCAATGACTTCCAGATAGACCTGCCTCCAGCTGTTCCCTGCGACCTTCCATCACTATTATTTAAATTGTCATCATAACTGTAGTGCTATTTGCTGCATATGTCCTGTTCCTGGAGTCTCATAGGACTCTCATAGTCACTACGCCATGTTAGTTTAAGCACTAAGGTATAGAGCCTAATTACTTATAACATCTAGTTTTATTAGATCCACATGCACCATGGGGAAACACGTGGGTTTTCGAGATATTACCCGTTGTATGTTGACCTTGGCAAATGTACTGTCTCATGTACAGACGGTGGCGCATAAGACACTTGATGGACTAAAGTATTTGGTTTTGCGGTTTTTTCTAGTCCAGTGGCTATGAGCGTGACTGCTAAGCATGTGACTATGGAGTTAGTTTTAATACAGACATAATTATGTATCTATGTGGTGAGGACAGATTTACTTATAGTTGTCACTATCCCTATTCTTCCCGCCGATGTCAAAGTCAAAGTCAAATCATTGATTCCAATTAAACCATATACTTAAATACTTTTGAAGCGTCAACAAAGAAATAAATAATCAATAATCTGTCAGTCTGTCTGTCAGTCTGTCAGTGAAGCTAGGTGCTCGTTCTAAAGTGTAGCTTCGAATGTAGAAGAACGAACAAGAAACTCCATTCGTTACTATTTTAAAAATCGAGTCGGAGGAGCGGCTGAGGACTACATATCATAAAAGTAAACGTTGCAACGCTTTTTGATGAACCTTAATCTTTAAACTACACTCACCAAACCTTGGCATGTTTAGGTAAAATATAATGATGGCAGCACAGTGGTCAAGGTGTAACTTGCAAAGCGAGGTTTATGGGAGACACACGTCTCCCTTGAGATGTGCCGTAACAGGCGTTGCACCACGGGAGTTCTGGAGCAGGTCTATTTAGAGGACTCAGTGCCCCTTATCAATGCTGAAGGTGGTCACCGGAGTGTTTTAGTGAGGTAAAAATCCCATACTCCCTAATCGTTCTCCCTAAAAAGCTAGGCGCCTTTAGTAGGCTTCCCCGGTATCAAGAAAAAAAAATATGGCAAATCCTCAAATATCTTATGCACATATACCTAGAGGAGATACAAAATGATGAGACCGAAAAATACTAAAAAATATTGCCTCTGGCATGGATACCAAACCTCCTGTCTGACATTCAGAACCACTTTAACCTAGCATTCATTTTAATCCTTATACTTAAGCATAATAAAACCTATAACAGTTACACTCGAGTGCATTGTTATGATGCACTTTTGTTTTTTAATATCAGGCTACCAACATGTGTCAGTAGTTCAGTCACACGTGTCTTGGTACCTGTGTGTAATACCTCCTCTATTGTATGGGCGCCTAGTACCTACATGAATGTGATGGTAAAAATGGGTAAAAATAAAATGTTTGTTTTTACTACTTTTTCTGTCTAATAAATATCATAATTTATTTGTACTGCTGAGTTAATCTAGTGCCATATGGTTACGGTAGAAAATAATTACATTTTGTCACTGGTTATAACTTCTTCTCTTCTCGGGATTTTTAAGACTAAGGGACTACATACTCACGCGACGATCTCCGATCACCGTATGCCGTATACCGGGTCTGCGGACGGCGAGTAAGGCCTCTTGTACACACACGGTTTTTCGCCGTAAAAATCTACGGTTAATTCGCCGTGCGGCGGCACGGTCGTCAGTGTTGTATGGATCACTATGGAAGCGTGTAAACGTGCACGGCGGTAAACTGTACGGCTAACACACCGTACGGTTGAAAAACCGTGACGTGGACAAGAGGCCTAAGGGTAGCGCGCCGCCCAACCAGAACCAGACCCGTGCGTACGGCGCATCGCGTTCCGCGCTCGCTTCAAAGAGCCATCAAACCACCACAGCCCTGGGGCCCGGTAGGGCTAATGCTGATGCTTCGCCAAATGTGGGAGAAGTAATTAGTTAAAATTGTGGTTTTGGTAAGCTTGAAGATTATGACAAACCCATCTTATGTTGAAGAGACATATATACCAGTAGTGGTCTGTTACTGCATATCCGCAATTTTATTGATGGTATAAAAAATTAAGTGTTGGATTTTATGTATTTTAAAATGATTGGGTTTTGCCCTTAAATAGAGGTGACGAGTGAGATGAGAACGCACGTGTCTTGATATCTATGTACCTACATAATAAATGGTTAATGTTTAATAACTCTTCTATTGTTTGATCTCCTGGTACCTACTACCCATGTGAAGAGATTACTATAGTACCTAATAACGTGTCAGCTACACAATTAAACTTACCTGTAGGTACAGTTTGTCGTACAGATGGTCTTGGTTCGATTCTTGGGATGTGCAAAATGTCATTAAGATTATCAATCATTTGAGCTTGATGTTTAACAATAAATCATTTATTCATTGCATTGGAGTGGACTTAGGAAACTTCTATCATAAAAGTAAGTAATTAAAAAAAATACTAAAACTGTATCGTGCCGTGCCCTTTTTTGGCAGTAAAAGTATAACATAATCATGTCATTAGATAACATACATTATTCTTATAAGGTCAAGACACAATTTAGCTCGCGCTATCAGCTAGAACAGACTATGGCACTTTCGATTCGCGTGTATTATGTAAACTTAAGAAACGGTTGGATTACAAACTTTAGAACAATGAGCATTGTCTGTGTGTAGAAGTATCGTCGTGGTAATGACTGGGCATTTGATATCTTTGGAGAAAATCTTACTAAAAGCGTAAATACGTATAATATTTAGAAATACTAGCTTCTGCCAGCAATTTCACCCACGTTCCTGTGAGATAAAAAGTATCCTATCAACCAAGTCAGCTCATACCCTGTCTGTATACCAAATTTCATTGACGGAGAAACATTCAAACATCGAAAGAAACCAACTATTTTATTTATAATGTTAGTGTGATTGAGTACATTTAAACAAGATTTGAGGTCCATTTTGATTTTAAAACAAGATTTATGGCCCTTTGACCTATGATTTTTGATCGAGTATTATTTATCGAGTAAATAATAAAGTCCAATTTCGTATTTGTATTGAACAAAACCGGTTTTTCGTGTCCTCGTACTAAAATAAATGACATTAAAAATAAGTAAATGGTACTTAGGTACTGTTTACTTATATACGTTTATAAAGGAGGTTTATTCATCAATATATTATAATAATTAATATTTATTTACTTAACACTTTATGTACAAATGAATAAGAAAGATATTCTCTACCAGCCAACCATAGGGCAGGGAAGTGTAAAGTATCTAATGATAAGTAGCTATCATTAGATAGGTACTTTTTCGAATACCGTATACATATAATTCAGGTGTGAAAGGGACATAATATGAAAATAAATATAACCAAATAAAATAAAAAATAAGGAATTCAATGTATGTTTTATGTAATAATAATCAATCAACTACTTAAGGCTGGTGATGCATGAATGACACGAAAATCAAAACGATAAAAATTATAAAAACAAAAAATAATTGTAGCATTTTTCGGGAGCGTTCCATTTACAACCTATATGCCTACAATAGTGGATTAGGAAATCTTTAGTTCGCTCTTGTTTAAATAGGTACGGTATCTACAGAAAAAAATATAAGTACCAAGAAGACAAAATAAACAACCTCTTCTAAGTATCTATAAAAAACAGCTGATTCATTATGACTACTTACCATTCTTTCGATTGGTAAATATACTATATGCAAAAAACTAATCCTTTTCTAATCTTCATTAGTTTAAAAAAAAACGTAGGTTTCTTCCATTAAGTAACACTATCCAAGTTTTTATAACTTATTAAGTATAAGTATATTTATAGATTTAGGCAAAAAAAACTTCTGTGTAAACATATTTAATTATTTGTATTTGTTTGCTATTTACATATAGGTATCTATTAATTATTTACAATGTTATTATAATTGATAGGACAAGGTTGCTTATAGTAATAAAATGATTTATTATACACTTTTAATTTACGTAGAATTAATTACTTGGTTGGTCACGTGGTTTTATGCGCAACTGCCAAAGGAGTTTCGAAATAAATTCCTGGCGGACTCGTAATTAGACTATTTTAAAAAAATTAAAAGGTTTCAGTATCAATGCCTTTCCATTTATTTCCCAATGAGTCAAAGGTGTTCAATGTAATGAATGCTTAATCTTCCGACTAAGAAAGACGAGAAAGAGTCATCTGTATAATAATAATTATGTACCTATATAAAACTTTTCCAATACTGTGTGTCTGACTGATTTTAACTAATTGAGTGACTGACTGTCTGACAAATAACGCACAGGCGAAACTACTGGACTTAGAAAGCTGAAATTTGGAATGTATGTTCCTTGGAGAGTATAGGAGAGCACTAAGAGAGAATTCTCCTAAATTCTCACGGGAACGGGTAAATAGAGAATCACCTATTTAAGCGTTCGAAGTTGCTGGCAGAAGCTGGTTATATTTAATCTATTGTTTGCAACTAATAAGCACAGAGTACCAGGTAGGATTTCCCAAACCAATACCTTATTACATTTACTATTGAAAATACAAAATTCTCAGTAATAGGTGGTCTGATGTTACTGTTAAATAAAACATTTACATAAGATTTTATTAAAAACTAGCTTTTGCCCGCGACTTCGTTCGCGTGGAATAGTGACTTCCGGCAAATTTTTGGTTTTAACCACATAGTTCCCGATCTCGCGGGATCTCTTCAAAAATGAGATGTGGAAGATATTCCAGGGAACTCTTCAAAAATCAACATAATGAGCTCTGCGTTTGAATTTAATAGATGTATACTCACTTAGGGCATTGAAAAAATAGTTTAAAAACGGACTTAAACTAACTTAAAACTAAAGAAAGCTACGAATTACGAATTTATAACAATTAAAAAAGAAACTATATTACAAACTATCCTCTATGCTATAATAACCAAGCTTAAACTAAATAATTTAAAAGAAACAACTTAAATCTAATCTAATTAAAAAAAAAATTAGACTTACAATTTTATTAAAAAAACTAACTACAGTAACTACTAATAATCGATATCAAACTAAACCTACGTTAAATAGTTTAACCAAAAAACCAGGAAAACCCAACAAATAAACTTATTAATTGACAAATACAACGAAACCAATTTAGAATATACGAAACAGCAGGACCACTACAGACAAATAATCATACGACTGATAATACACTTTTTCTACGATAGTACCGAAGCGCTCGGCCGATACCCAACCAAATGAATGTAACGAAACCATAGCGCGATCTATTTCGATCCCCACGCCATCTATCGAGGATAAAGACAACTTGGATTATTTATTTATACTCCGTTCGGGCATTTTCTTTGTACTAAAAGTTTAATTATATTGATATTATTTTTTTCATACCTTTTTACTATTTATTTACTTTTTTTCGATGAATTAAAACAATAACATGAACCGAAGTCGTGTAACGATCGACATAGAATTTATCTATACTCCGTTAGAGCATTTTCTTTGTACTAAATGTTTTATTATATTGATATTATTTTTTTCATACCTTTTTACTATTTATTTACTTTTTTCGATAAATTAAAACAATAACATGAACCGAAGTCGTGTAACGATCGACATAGAATTATTTATAAATAATTTATTTCTTATTTTTATTTTTTGATTTTTGAAATAAAAATATATCTATGTCCTTTCTAAGGTTCTAAACTATATCTGTACCAAATTTCAACCAAATCCGTCAAATAGTTGCGGAGATTAATGGTATAAGCATAGAATGTTCGACGTGATTCTTTAATTTGACATAACTTTTTTATTTATGAACCGATTGACATGAAACAAACACTAAATGTAAATTTAAGCATCCCACAATATATTCGTGAAAACCGCATCCAACTCGGATCAGCCGTTTCTGAGATTAGCGCGCACAGACGAACAGACAAACAGACAAACAGACAAAAAAAAAGTTAATTACATTTTTGGGTTCGACATCGACATAACAATAACCCCTGCTATTTTTTTTATTTTTATTTTCAATGTACAGACAGCACTTTTCTACGATTTTATTATATGTAATAGATATAGAAAACACATAAATTAGTTTCTAAGAAGTGTCCACTATCTCTGCTGTTGACACTATGTCTGGTACATCCTGAATGTTACACGTCAGTGTTTATAACACATGACAGACCAAATATTCTTACCACGATGTGAATTCATGCTTTTTTTTTATAGTATAAGCCGGTAAACGAGCAAACGGATCACCTGATGGAAAGCAATCACTGCCGCCCATGGACACTCGAAACACCAGAGGCGTTACAAGTGCATTGCCGGCCTTTTGAGGGTTAGGAATTTAAGGGTTGTTGGGGAATCGGGGATTGGGAAGAGGTGTAATTGGGCCTCCAGTAACCTTACTCACACAATGAAACAACGCAAACGTTGTGTCACGTCGGTTTTTTTTAAATCGTTGCCCCACATTATGATTTTTTCCTGTGTCGTGGGTGCGTTTACAAACACACAATTTCACATACACATGACACCCAGACCCGTAACAACAATCTGTGGATCAGACAAAGAGTTGTTCCGTGCGGGAATCGAATCCACGATACGTTGAACGGCAGCCAGTTACCTAGCCACCGCGCAAACTGTGCAATAATTTTCAGTGAGGCTGTGGTATCACTCCGGTCAGTTTTAATTAGTTTAGTTAAAAATAAAAAAGGGTAAAAGGTGTTTTAATTCTTTACATTCCTTCAGAGAAATTGCGTGATGTTACCTACATTGTTTGTTGAACCTAACAGTTTCCAAGAAAATGTATCTGAAACCACTATCTCTGCTGTTGACAATACGTCTAGTACATCCTGAACATTACCCGTCAGTAGCATGTAGATGACAAATGGCAGACGACAGACTAAATAATGTTAGTAGGTACTACTATTTATCACAGAGGGACTACATCCCTCCGTGCATGACTCCGCTCCCTGCGGTGCCCGATGCGGGCCACAGCGACGACGACGATGACACAGCACCAGAAGTGACCGAGGCAGAGCTGAGAGTGGCGGTGCGCCGGATGGGCGCCAAGAACACCGCCCCGGGACCCGACGGATTGCCTGGCAAGGCGTGGGTCCTGGCTTCGGAGACTCTCAGGCCTCGACTAATTGGTCTCTTCAGCGCATGTTTGGAGAGGGGCCAGTTCCCGCTATCATGGAAGGCGGGTAAACTGGTCCTTGTGAAGAAGCCGGGGCGCCCTGCGGACTCTCCGTCCGCGTACCGGCCCATCGTGCTACTCGACGAGGTGGGAAAACTGTTTGAAAGAATAATTTCAAACCGCCTCGTCGCGCACCTGACGGGAACAGGGCCGGACCTCGCGGACGGCCAGTTCGGCTTCCGCAGAGGGCGCTCCACGGTGGACGCCATCATGCGCGTGAGGGACCTTACGACGGGGTCTGCAGTGTCCAGGGGTAAGGTCGTCGTGGCGGTGTCTTTGGACATCGCCAACGCCTTCAACTCTCTGCCCTGGAGCTGCATTTTGGAGGCACTACGGTATCATCGGGTGCCTACCTATCTCCGTCGTATAGTCGAGGCTTATCTGACGGACAGATCCGTCATCTACCCCGGTCACCGAGGTGAGTGGAACCGGCGAGAGATGTCGCGCGGTGTTCCACAGGGATCGGTCCTGGGACCGCTCCTGTGGAACATAGGCTACGACTGGGTGCTGCGCACCGACCTCCCGAGCGGCGTCAGCGTGGTTTGCTACGCTGACGATACGCTAGTACTAGCACACGGGAGGTCGCACCAGGTGGCGGCCGACTTGATGACGAGAGCGGTTGCGATAGTCGTTGCAAGGATCCGGCAGCTGGGACTCGAGGTGGCACTTCATAAGTCCGAGGCCATGTGTTTTTATGGCCGCGGGAATGCGCCACCTCCGGGTGGGTTCCAGATCATGGCAGGAGGGGTTTCCATCGGCGTCGAGGTGACGATGAAGTACCTGGGACTCGTCCTCGACAGTCGGTGGAAATTCGAGGAACATTTCCGACGTTTGGCTCCCAAGTTGGAACGAACGGGGGCTGCTCTAAAGCGGCTCCTACCCAACCTCGGGGGACCAAACGCCTCCTGCCGGAGGTTGTACGCGGGGATTGTGCGGTCCATGGCCCTCTATGGGGCCCCGGTGTGGGCACCAAATTTAAGGCGACGACCAGCTCGCGCGCTGGTTTCATCCCAGAGGGTCATGGCCATTCGGATGATCCGTGGGTACCGCACGATCTCCGGGGAGGCGGCTAACCTCCTTGCCGGATTACCGCCGTGGGATCTGGAGGCGAAAGTGCTCGCGGACGTATATAGGTTACGTGCGGAGGCGCATCGCCGGGGCGAAACTCCGCTGCCGCGTCAGATCAGTGCGTGGCGGGATGAGCTCCGGCGGGATCTCATGGCGGAATGGAAGCAACGACTGTCGCAACCGAGGGCTGGGCTCGCTGTTATAGCAGCGGTAAGTCCCCTCTTTGAGGAGTGGCTAGAGAGGCGTCACGGCGTCCTCACCTACCGCCTGACGCAGGTGCTTACCGGACACGGAAGTTTCGGTAGGTACCTGTTTCGGATTCGGCGGGAGGAAACGCCCGGGTGTCGGCATTGCGTGGATCACCCGGAGGACACGGTGGAGCATACAGTAGCGGTGTGCCCTGCATGGGCTGAGCACCGCCGTGTCCTCAGGGATGTGATCAGCGACGGTGACCTCTCGCGTCCGGCTTTGGTTCAGGCCATGGTGCGGAGCGAGGGGGAATGGGACGCCGTCTCCTCCTTCTGCGAAGCAGTCATGCTAGCTAAGGAGGAGGCGGAGCGCGTGAGGGAACGATCCTCCTCACGCCCCAGCCGCCGCAGAAGACACTCCGGGCGTCGGGGATCGCGTGACGATCTCCGGCCACCGTAAGTGCGGGTCTGCGGACGGCGAGTAAGGGTAGCTCGCCGCCCGACCACAACCAGACCCGTGCGTACGGCGCGTCGCGTTCCGCGCGCGCCTCAAAGAGCCAGACCACCACAGATGGAGCCCAGTTGGGCTGATGCCTGATCCGGAGCTGCGGACAACGTAAAAGGTTACCGGGGCTCCGGCTTAAAGCAGGAGAAGGAACGGGGTGGTTTTTAGTCAGTAAGAGTCTGACACTCCCTCCCGCCTCACCCAAGGCGGGAGAAGTCATTGGATGATTTTCCCCCTCAAAAAAAAAAAAAAAAAAAAAAGGTACTATTATTTACCTAAATGAGAAATAAAAACAAATAATAATCTTCCTCAAGGTTTATATGTTGCTTTTGGTCTCCGCCATAGACCGCATCATCGTTTACCACGAGGCAACAACGAAGCTCTGATTGGTTGGTTTATTCGAGCCGGCCAATCAGACCGCCGAACGCGCTCTTTTCTTATCATTTTTAATATTGTAATATTTGAAATAAATAGTTTTGACTTTGACATCCGCCACCAACCCTTTAATTTGCTGAAGTTAACCCGCATTGAACAAGCCTACTGATTAATGCTCAAACCTTTTCCGTGTGAAAAGAGGTTTTTGGTCAGCAGTGGCCACTTATAGGCTATTGATGTAATCACCACGGTAATTGTCCCATATTTCCTAGTCTTTCTACTCAAAAACTAGGCGCTTTTTGAAGGGGCCATAATTATATTAATTTCTTTATTGTACAGACAGATCTATAGTACAATTTATATATATAATCCAATCGTCAGTTCTAACAGTATCAAACGTGGTGACATCAACACAAATGACATAATAGTCATGCTTCTGTCAAACGATACGCGCATGATAGGTAGCAGTTGCTTAGTGATGTAACACTATTAATAATTATTGTTTATTAATAGTAATAATGTGTTTAATAAGACAAAACATTCATCTGTTATCAGTGTTCGCTAATTGTTATAATGATTAGCTCTTCTTGTGATAGTTTAGGTGCCTGATGTAATTTGTCGGTTGTTTCTTTTGTAGTTTAAGCACCTTTATAAGGTTAAAAGTACACCAAAGTCAAATGATTTTGGTGTCAAAAAAGGTAGGCACAGTTTTAAGGTACGTGTCCACAGGTCCGCATTGCACGCAACGGATTTTAGTTTGTCTTGTATAGAAACTCATACAACTGCGTCCACTGATCCGCATCGTACAGACCGCATCATCGGCAATGCCTACATGCGATGCGTGCTAATGACGTCATACAGAATGCGTACAATGCGGACGGAGCAGGAGTGGGAATGGGGTGGTTTTTAGTCAGTAAGAGTATGACACTTCCCCTCTCCTCATCCAGGGAAACATCACTAAACGATAAAAACCATGATTTAAGTAAACACGCCTATTACCAAACTCCGTACAAAATTGTAAACTCAAAAATTACAAATTTTAGAAATAGATCAGATCAAAAATAAAAAATAGATAGGATCAAAAATAGATCGGATCAAAAATCAAAAATAGGTCGGATCAAAAATAAAATATGGATCGGATCAAAAATCAAAATTAGATCGGATCCAAAATTAGCCGTAGACTTTGTTCGATGGCTACTATACTTTGATTTGAACTTCGTAAGGTCAGCTGTCTAGTGTTTTAATTAGCATATACATATATTATAGTATCACGCTTTGGATTCATGATGAGTAGGCCTTATTTGCCTACAGTTTTTTTTGCTTCCTCCATATTCATAGATCTTGTCATACACACGCGGGTTAAGTGTAATTAGCAAATGGCTAGTACTTGATTAAGTTGTAAAAAATGTGGTATCTAAATAAAAAATGATATTATTAAGTAGCTTCTGCTCGCGACTTCGTTCACGTATCACGTATATAAGGTGTTCTAAAAGTGTCTGCCACTGGTCTAATGAGAGCTAGTGTTGAGTTTCAAGATTACAATAGTGAAGAAATTTCGTACCCTGGACCAGTGACTACAAGTTTAGTAGTAAACCAAGAAGCTCGATAGAATACTCATTGTAACTAACTTAAAGTCCTAGGTTTCCGGATTTGATAGGAAAAAAGATAAAGCATACTTATATTAGGGATTTTTTATTTTTATTTCAATTACAGTAGTAAGTATCCAAATATTACGTATAACTATATAAAAAAATATGATTACTGAAACTGACATTACCTTCATAATCCAATTACATGCAACCTCTTTTTCGTTATGACGACCTTGAGGTTCACAGTTCAATGCTCGACTATGATAAGAGAATACCTCTACATAAATAAGAGGGTTTTCTACAATCTCCACACTTGGCAATTGAGTTGGAGATTGCAGTTAAAGTGCAGATTTATCAACGGTTACTGTTACCCGGACTCTGTCAAATGCGTTTAGTCCACACTAGGCTTCTCGACCTCTAAAAAAAGATTTGGTCATTGATGTCAACTCGACCCCTTAAACACAGTTCATACTGGACCCCAGTGGCGTGACAGTGGATTTCATACATACAACAGGCAAACCTCGTCCGCACTTGATACATATGTAGTTTGAAAAATAAATTTTGGTACAGTCAAATAGTAGGGAATAGTCAGTACTTAATTATGATACCCACGGCAAGAATAAGAGAGGCTAAATTATGTTCTACTTTATTCTTTATACAGAAATTAATCACTTGCACAACTTATACATATAAAGAAAAATAATCAAAATCAAAATTGCAAATGAAAAATCATCTACGCTTCGAAACAAAGTAAGAATTTAACATGCGTACCTGAACAAACATTTATATACATAAATACATAATCTTTATATACTCACGTCATTACATAGAGCTATATAAGTACATGACTACACATTAACCTATACATAACCAGTTTATCTTGGTCTAGCTTTGTACGATCTTTCCGCACACTCAAAGGTCAGTTTATACTGGTTATATACAAATTTATGTGTACATAAGAAACAGCTGTGCTGACGTATGACGTCACTGCAACAAATCCATTCATTTAGTTTTGTAATCAGTTGTTGTACGTGGATGATAAATTCTGAACAATGATTTGGAAAGTGAATTTTGTTTTTATGAAAATCCCGTTGAATATACGCAACGTCACACCTTTTATCCTCGAAGGGTAGGCAGAGGTGCACATTACGGCATGTAATGCCACTGTAAAATGTACTCCACTTTTCACCAATGGCTTTATAAGTCCTATATAATAGAGGGTGAGCCTATTACCATATACATACCGGACACAGTTCCAGATTTCGTGCTACTACTGATAAATTGTCGAAAAGCCAAAAAAGCCCAGTAATACATCCCGTTGTAACTGAAAAAAGTTCATGAAGACTGTATAATGTAGATTGTAGTATTGTATTGGTAGATTGTATTGTATTGGGTATACTACCTATATCATTTGGCATAATATAATACATGTTGCCATCTTGTCTTTTAGGATCAATTTTTGCAAAACCAGATAACTTCAGATAAGAATAATTTTGAATTATTATAATTTTTCTCGTATAAAACTATAAGATGTTAATTTTATTCCACAAGTACTCTGGTCATTACCCCCTTTAGCAAAATTAAAATTAAAATATTATTTTGTTTACATTACAGCCATGCATTCACTATGCACATAGGAACACTGCACCTCACCTCAGTCCATCGTGGAAATATACCTAGTCTATGGCTATCAAATGTTCCTAAGTAATGAATCTAATCTATGGTTTATTCCGTGCCAAGTCATTACGGATTAAAAGAACATATTACGTTTTATATTGAAGGGGGGGGAAGACAGAGGTGTACGATACATAATGCAGTTGAATGCACGTTTGGTGCAGTAGTTGGGTGACTGGCTGTTTAGCAACGTGTCGTGGGTTCGATTTCCGGTCAAAAACTGATAATGGCATTTTTTGAGTAAAAATTATTAGCTTGGAGTCAGGAAATTTGGCGGTGTTTATATATCCGTGCCTCGAAAAGTACATAAAGCCGTTGGTTCAGATTCTAACCTCCTTCTAGACGTGTCGGCTTTCAGTCCCATCAAAGAAGTATCAAAATACATTTGTGATTCTACTCGTCTCGCAGTTCTCACAAGAGCCTCTTTTTTATTGGATTTTGTCCCCGCAAACGAGCAGACGAGTCACCTGATGGTAAGCGATTAACGCCGTCCAATAGACACTCCCAACACCAGAGGAGTAACAGGTGCGTTACCAGCCTTTTAAAAAGGAATACGCACTTAAAGGTTTAAAGGTATTGAAACAGAGACTAGGTATCACAGCTTTTCCCCACAGCAATCTCATAACTTGGAGATTGTGGGAAACCCCTCTTACGTTTTGGAGAACCATAGTCCATTATAGTCAGTGAACTGTCGCATGCTATTTATGTATGATGTAAAATAGATAATGAATCTATGGTTTATTCCGTAACTAAGTCATTATTATACGGCTAATACAATACAAACATAAATTATGCTGTAATGAGTATCTAGTATATACAGTATGGAGATCAACCATATGATTTATATGAAACTACATGAATTATTAGTCTACAGAAGCATAATGCAACTAAATATTTCACAGACAACCGAAAATTTAAAATTTTCAAAGAAAATAAATAATGTAAGTAATTAATCAAGTATTCAATTTTGTATGAACAGCTCCATGTCTCATGCCTTGACCACAGAAGAGCTGTAATGTTGTAGATTGTTTAGAAATATTACGGACACGTGGCACGGCTTGTATAATGCCGTATTTGTAAAGCAAATAGGTAATATATATAATATAAAATCAAATAAATAATATAAAATCAAATTAACTCAAAGAGAATAATGCACTTTTTGGCTTGCCTACTGGGCCTATTTCGCTCATTTTTCGTATATTGTCAGCCAAGATGATAACAAATATGTAGTTTAAATTAAGTCATAAGAGGTTTCCGCATACGGTATAACAATTTGTTTGTAAATTTAGTTCGTTACGTCAGTGTATATGAAATGTATCGAATCTGTTACTTAGGTATGGAACAGGTGCAAAGGAATTTGTGAGATATTGTACATATAATAGAACATATAACACCTTATTCTTGGGTATACCTACACTTAGAGGTCTTGTTTTCATTTTATTCACCTTTTATTTCCAAGAAAGGTTAGGTTGAGATACATATTTGAGGAAAAACTTACTCTGTATTAGTGATTCTTTAAGTCATCATCATCAGCCTGTTCTTGTCCACTGCTGGACAATGCTCTCCAATGGCACGCCCCTAAGCACCATAAATACTATGGCCTCTATAAAAAGTAAGTGAAAAGGTGACATCTATTACTAGACTATAAGCCTCTAGCGAGCCACTTTTTCATATATAAAACGACTTGCTGTAATCTCCACACTTGTTGAGCGGGTTGGAGATCGCAGTAAATACCGAATAAAAAAAGGATAAGTCCATTGCTGGACCAAGAGCTTCCTCTACATAAGATTTACCGTAATCTCCAAACTTGGTGAACAGGTTTGAGATCGTTAGTTTAAAACGTTCACGTTTATCAGAGAGCGCTGCTACCAGTACCTCAGATATTTGAAGAGGTGTTATAATTATTACATCATCACAAGACTGCCAAGGAATTTAATCAATTCTTAATACAATTAACAATTAGTAAATATTGCTTATTGATTAGACCACAGTGTCAATAAACGAAGCGACTCATATAGATTAAGAAAATAATTACAATTTTCAAGCACTTTATCCATTAAGAACATTAGTTGGATTGTAAACAGCCTATTGTGTGGTAACAGGTTGTAAACAAATGGATCGGTAATGGAAATTCAATGATGTTTTTACTATGTATATCTGCTCGCGTGGATTCCGGACTTTATGAGTTCATTTTCTAAAACAAATGTAGCGTAAGTAACTCATTAGTATAGCTAGCAGCCTACTAATAAAAGTCCCGTCAAAATCAGTCAAGTTATTTCAGAGATTTGCTGGAACAAACAGACAGAAAGACAAAAAAAGTAAAAATGTATGTATATTCATATGTATTTAAAATCGGTTATTTCAATAATACAAACAGACACTCCAATTTTTTTTGTTAGTCTAAAGTAGTTCACATGTACTTTGACCCGAAGCCACGGTCACCGGAGGTGCGTACTGCCAAGCAGCTTTACCGGGGCTCCGGCTCGAAAAACAGGAGTAGGAACGGGGTGGTTTTTAGTCAGTAAGAGTCTGAAACACTCTCTTGCCTCGCCTAAGGCGGAAGAAGTCATTGGATGATGTCCGCCCCTCAAAAAACCACTAGGCTGTCCACAGCGCGTAATTGAAACAGCTTGGCAGAAGGCTTAGGATACAAGAGATGCGACTATATATGTCATATGCAGCTCTAATGTAAATGATTTGTGATTGAATAGCGCTGTCAACACTACACTATATTATTTTCCCATCAATGGACCTAGACACAGATCTAACTACTAGTGGATTTTCCAATTATTATGCAATCTTAAAGATGTTGATTTCTAAGTACCTAGGTATATTGTTATATGTATATCTCTACACGTCGGTAGGTGCTTAGTTACATTGTTTGTCTATTGGATGTCTTATCTCATTCATTGCCAAGTAATTGTAAATGAAACTGACCGATAAGGGATTTCTGATTAGGTTTTCATGTTGGACAAAGTATTATTAGACTTTCGATTTTGAAAAATTCTCCGTTCATGGTTTGGAATTCCACCATTACAGACTACACCTTATGTATTTATCTATTTATTATATAAAACTGAAGAAAATATTGTAAACATGACGAGTCTCATAACTAAGTAAAAAGGGAATATTAACACTTTAAACGAACTTCTGAAAGGTTATTTTGTTTGCAATTAATTATAAATGCAAAATTCAAAACTCATTTTATTAGGGAATGTTATTCAACGTCCAAAGTCTAATGTTCAATGACCAATGTCGAGTCCTAAAGTCCATGATCCAATTTTATCCGTCAGTTACCTAAACACTAAAAGGCTCGTCCTTTATAATATGCATGACATTACATGTGGGAGAGCCATGCTTCGGCACGAATGGCGCGGCTCAACCGGAGTGATACCACGGCCTCACAGAAAACCGACGTGAAACAACGTTTGCGTTGTGTACCGTTGTGACAGTGAAGTTACCGGAGGCCCAATCACCCTCTTTCCCAATCCGATTCCCCAACAATCCTTAAATTCCTAACCCCAAAAGGTCGGCAATGCACTTCTAACGCCTCTGGTGTTTCGGGTGTCCATGGGCGCCGGCAATTGCTTACCATCATGTGATCCGTCTGCTCGTTTACCGGCTTATTCCATAAATAAAACACTAAAAGGCTCGTCCCTTATATATGTATATATGTGCATGACATAAAAGAGGAAAATAACATTAGGTATTATGTATATCGTTCTTAACAATACAAATTACGCATTTCCAAACAGCTGTTCCATGCTAATAACTAAAGATGACTAATAAAAGATTTAATATTATCAAAATATTGATTCATTCATAAAGAAATACTTGTGCGCATCTGTCTCGTATAATATATAGATACATATTATTTACTTATGAGTAATAATAGCGTAATAATAGGTATTTTATAAACATCACGATTCAAGGGGCCACTACTGACCAAAGGTCTCTTCTCCCACGGCGAAGGTTTAAGCATTAATCACCACGCTAACTCAATGCGGGTTGGTGATTTCAAAGTTATAATTAGAAATTATGAGGCCAGGTTTCCCCATGATGTTTTCCTTCACCGTTTGTCAGTATCATCTTAGAAAGTATATAACTAACTAAATATGGTATATAACTCGGAAAAAGTCACATTGGTACGTACTTGCCCTTGGTAGGTTTCGAACCCGAATCCTCATGCATGAGAAGCGAACGTCTTAAATCTCTACCAGGCCACGTGTATCGTCACGTAAAAAAATATTTATTATACGCATTTTTTTGTAAAAAAAGCAAATTCTGCCTCAGTTAAGTAAATAACTTCTACGCGGACAAATTTCGGGAATTCAGCTAGTAAGATACAAAGGCCAATTTCATTTCGATATTATTAGAACAAAATACCCAGATCTAAATATTAAAAATCCGTATTTTCTTCTGTCAAAAAACATATTAGTTTAGGTACCTAATTAGTTGTATATGTTGTCAAGTCGACAACTAACATACAACTCAGTATATGCGCAGTAGTTGCACATGGTAAACGTGTTTACTCTAATAGTTATAACGTTCAACTCAAAAACGGCCCATATAGACGTATACGTCAATTTATCTCAACTAGTCTATTGTAGAGTTAGTTTTCCACTCTCTACGGTTAAGTATACATATCGTCACGCCTTTAATCCCCGAAGTCGACAATTATGACACGCAACTGCCACTGTGTACTATTCACAATTTATGTTGTAAGTCACATGGTAATACGTGAGTTTTCTCGGTTAAGTATAAGTTATTTATATATCTTAGAGTTAAATCATACTTTAGAAACGTTTAAAGGGCAACAAACGTCAAACAATAACAAGATCGGTTTATCATTCAAATGTTTTATCTCCAATTAGGTATTCTATCTAAAGGCTAGTTATCGCCTATTGCCCACATAACAGTAGTAGCCTATTTGTGCATTATACTATAATTTTACTACATGTTATATAGATACTGAAACATAACTTTAAAATAATCAAAAATATAATATATAAAAATATCACATCCAGGAATCAAACTGAAGATAAGATGACTTAATTCCATTCAAACATTTCAAAGTACAAAAATAATAACTAACCTTCAAATAATCTTAACCTCTGCTTACCCCAAACTCTACAACATAAAAATTCCATTACATAAAATATTGTATTCAATGTTGCTCCCTGATTTAACGACGGTTCCAATTATTTAACCCAGTAAGATAACCTTATAAACTAAGTACGCTTGGGTTTCATAAATAGATATATGACGCATTTAACATATATTTATATCACATCTTATAGCCCCTGAAGGGGTAGGCAGAAGTCGTCGTATCGTTACGCCTCTTATCCTCGAAGGGTTAGGCATTATGGCCGATTACCCAATTTTCACCATTTATGTAATAAGTCCAAATGTTATAGGGGATTAGTCATAACTCTTACAATTTCAGACTACTTGCTACTACTGAAAACGAAAAGCCGAAAATAGCTCAGCAATACTTTGCACGACGCGGGAATCAAGCCCGAGACTCCTTCCAGGCAGTCGCACTTCCGACCACTCGACCAACAGCTATGCTTTAGAGCCCCGTTTATTAAGGGTGTGTCAGTTGTTTTGTCATAATAAATGGTAGGTAATTGAATTATTTCCACAAATTATTATGTAGACACCTATTTCCCTATGAATTCACATGAATTATTAATTGTTTACCGTCATATAATTTAATTACCTGAAAACCAACAAAATTTTAAGAAATGTTTATTATTCAAGTAGATCAACATTACATAAAATAACAACGTTTTTTCCATGTGAGTCATTATTGAAAAAAAAAACCCAAATAACACTCTGACTCACACAGGAATCTAGTATTTTTTTTTTGAGAGGGGACCAACTAGTATTTTTTTTTTGAGAGGGGAAAATCATCCAATTACCCAAACTCTCATTCAGCATTAACACTGGCGACAACCCAACCAATGAGATTAATCTACCAAATTAATTACAGCAATTATAAAAATTATAATATCACAATTCTGTTGTTATCGTTACACGCAAAAAACTAAACATTGGGCGTATCAGTAGCGGTATAAAAATAAGAATCGTATGACTAAAATACTTATATATCTCTAAGTAAATAACTTGTTATATTTGTTATGTACAAATAAAGAACGAGTATATAGTATTATCACTGGTTTCTTTCCTACACTGATAAATATGAGCGAGGGAGTGACCGAGCAAACGTTCGTTAAGATTGCATCAGAATTACTTTTTACTGTGATTTGATTTTAAGTAAACTAGGAGAAAAACTCTACTGGCTTACAATAGTTACTAAGTGTGGGAGAGCCATGCTTCGGCACGAATGGGCCGGCTCGACTGAAGTGATACCACGGCCTCACAGAAAACCAACGTAAAACAACGCTTGCGTTGTGTTTCGTCACATGAGTGAGGTTACCGGAGGCACAATTACCCCTCGTCCTAATCCTTGATTCCCCAACAATCCCTAAATTCCTAACCCTGACAAAAGGCCGACAACACATTTGTAACGCCTCTGGTGTTTCAGGTACAGTCAACTGTTAAATTAGGTGTGTAGCGTGCATTAGCGGCTGAATTGTGTTGTACTAGTATGGGTACTGTGTACAAAAATATGTTTATTATGTATATTGTATTGTTCATTAAAGTGTTATTACGTCTAAATAACAACGTTTCGAGTTGGCATAAATATTTACTACATAGTTTCATATAGACACGAGTCATAATAAACCTATTTTTAAAACTGTATAAAACTATCTATAACACCTTTTTGGAGAAAATACTAGGGAGTGTGGGATTTTTACCTCACTAAAAGCTCTCTGGTAGCCACTATCTACACCTAAAGGAGGCACCGGGTCCTCTTAGTAGACCAACCCCGGAGCCCCATGGTGCAACGCCTGTTAGCACCTCCCTACGGACACCTATATGTCATCCTTAAACTTATCAGTCCAGTGTTGTGCACAGCACGATCTATAACACCTACTCTTTACACTAAAAACACCTTTTATTATTAACAAGATTCAAAAATAAAATCCTAAGTATCACTTAAAATAAAAGAGACACACACACATTTCGAACCAATAAGATCAACGCCAAAAAAATCTCTAGAACACACACAACAACGTCACAATCTGAAAATATCGATGACGAAACAAACATAAAATTGTACCGAACGAAGTTACAATACTTGTACACGTTTTACATGTAGTAGTGATAACATGTATGTTATACTTAGCGCACTGATAAGTGGGGGCTCGGCCTGACGTCACGTCATTCATAAGATAACATCACGCACTTGTTGACATCATGTTACAATGAGCATTGAGATAGTTGGTGCATATAGGGGACTGATAATATGGGTGGGTAAAGGAGTCTTTATACTCTTGAGTGCCTCTGTTGTCCTGGTATCAGTTTGAGCTGGTCATGGCTTGTTGGATAAAGAGGTATTGTGTTTTCGCTTTCTAAACTACGTAGTTTGGAATTGTGGTGGTGTTTATCTCCTTTTGAATGGGTTTAATGACATGACTGTTTGTTCGACAGTAGAATTATTCTTGTTACTATCCCTACTCTTCCCGCGGGTGTGGAAACGACTATGGAAGGTGAACACATATGAAAGAGACCGAAAACAGCCCTTCCTAATTCTCGATTCCCCAACAACCCTTAAATTCCTAATCCCCAAAAGGCCGGCAACGCATTTGTAACACCTTTGGTGTTTCAGGTGTCCATAGGCGGCGGTGATTGCTTACTATCAGGTGATCCGTCTGTTCGTTTACCGGCTTATACCATAAAAAACAAGAACACCAAAATGCCGAAATGAAAAATTTTCTGAATCATATCATATAATATGTCTTTTGAATGTAATCTCAGTACGCACATATCACAGAGTTATGTTATTCTTATTTTCTAATATTAGTACCTTCGATTGATCATAATTAGAATAATTTATTTTAGTTTTCAGCTATTTGCAATTGCATCAACGAAACCACTTAACCACTTTACAATTTAATTTCGAATTCATTCGTCACAACTGTCGTACGGTAATGTGCGACAATTTTAACTTTTGGCAAAAACTACATACTCGTACCTAATTATCGAGAGAATTTGCCAAAATACACATGTATTTAATCGAAGCGTCTAGAAATACCCGGAAGATTAAAGAGATAATTATAAATAATCAATTAATGTCAAAACAGGTGTATCAGTCAGCAGTGACATCTTTACTAATTATACCTAAACTATTTATTTTATATGAAACGTAGGTACTCAGTAGTTACTTAATTGCAAATATAAATACGTATGTATTCAAATGTACATTGCATGCAAGATTCAGAAGTGCCATTACAGAAAGTTCGAGATGTTGAAAAAATGTTACATTTATAAATAATTTCATAAGGATCCTTCAAAGTTAAAAGCAACGTCACGCCTTTTATCAGGCAGGATGCTCATTACGAATGCCGTAATGCTGCTATACACCCACTTTTCACCAGTAGTGTTATTAGAAGTCCCATGTAATAGGGGGTGATTCTTTTGCCATATACCGGACACAATTCCAGACTCCGTGCTACTACTGAGAAATTCTCGAAAAACCGAAAAATTCCGAATAATACTTTGCCCAACTCTGGAATCGAACCCGAGACGGACTTTGTCCGGTAGTCGCACTTGCAAACACTCGACCAACGAGGCAAAATGGTCCTTAATCAAGAAAAGGTTGGGATCCCCTAGTCTTTTTTTTAAGGGGGAAAATCATCCAATGCCTTCTCTCGCCTTGGGCGAGGCGAGAGGGAGTGTCAGACTCTTACTGACTAAAACCACCCCGTTCCTACTCCTGCTTTTCGAGCCGGAGCCCCGGTAAGCACGCTAGGTAGTCCGCATCTCCGGATCAGGCATCAGCCCTACTGAGCCCCATCTGTGGTGGTCTGATGACTCTTTGAGGGGTACGCGGAACGCGACTGTTTAGTTCGCTGCCCTTAAAAACAAATAAAAATAAAAAATACCTCTTTCGCTTCATCAACAGTTATGAGTCTTTTCACGCATGCTCGTACAATATAATGATGCTTTATTAACTGTTTTAAGTGATATTTCTGACGTTATCTGTATTATGTAAGATGACTGCATATAAATCGTGCATGTGGGTAAACTTGGCTCACACAACTTGTCATTATCTTGATATTGTGATTATGCAAGTCACCATTCTTGGATTATGTTCATCTGATGTGTTTGATTGTGTTGTTTGTGATGTTAAGTCCGTATTCGATTGTTTGTTTAATGATATTACCTACATATAAGATTAAGGTTTCCGTTATCTTATTACAACGGAAAAATCTTAGTAAACTTTAGTGATGAGAGGATTTTGAAGTTGCTTATTTAGTGGCGTTTCTCAAATAGATTGTTTACATTTCAGAAAGACCACTTGTACGTACAAACATACATAATCTCACGCCTGTCTCCCATGGGGATAGGCAGAGACTAGACGTCAATTGCGACGACTCTTCCATATCTTTTTCGCTTCATCAACAATCATCCAGCCTTCCAGCCATTTTGAGAATTAGAAAATTGAAATCTGGGTAATAATATCAACTAGAGCACTAAATCAAATCCTAACTCTAGCAGTCACTTATAATAGAGAATTCTAATACACATACACACATATCATCACTGTACGATGTACTGAATCTTTTTTTTTTATCTAAACGCAGTAGATACGTTTGCCGATAGACAGGTTATAATAAATGTTCACTACTAAGAAACAATTACGTAGATAGTCTATAAAATTATGAAATGAAAAATTACTTTATTATTATGAACAAAAGACTTTAAATTACACAAAGCTGAAATGTTTTGACCATGTATTAGGTTGTTTATGAAATATTGTAATGTTTTTATAATAACTTTTAATATAATAAACATTAATACTAGTTTGGTTAATTCTAGTTAGTAGCCGCTCTGGCATTTAATACTTATGCATACTTCCTTCATAAATATTCCAGAAACGAGAAAGAGTGATTCATTGACTTAAAAAAACTATGGAGTGTTCGAAAAATAGTTTCAGAGATGGTAAACTTGTTCATAAGTCCTAGCCTAACAAGTGATATTGTTAGTAGAAAACTATGACATCATCATCATCACATCATAAACCTATCAGTGGCCACTGCTGACCAAAAGCCTTTTCTCACATGGAGAACGTTTGATCATTAATTACCACGCACTCTCATGCATGAAAAGCGGGCGTCTTAAAGCATCAGGCCACTACGACATTCGACGAAAAGTATGAGAGAATTTTTACATTTTCAATTAGGCATTAACTACAATTGCTAATGGCTATCTAATGATAAGTAGTGAAACGTGGTTGTTACAAAATATAACAAGCACCTTTTCCTTATTTTCGTAGTACGTCAATATTTTGTAGATTACATCGATAAGTTCATTTTTTTTCAGTTACCTGAAAGATTTACAATCTCTGACGTACCATAACTAACAGCTGTGTAAACTCTGAAAAGTAGTAAAAGTCGGTAAAAGTGACCATCGGTAAAAATAAGACCGATCCACGTAGATTTACAGGTCATTACCGAGATTTAAAATTAGTGATTCAAATTAATACTAAATTAAATTGGAGTGTCTGTTTGTAATATTGAAATAACCGTTTTTCACTTCATGCATGTATGAATATATACATACGATACATACCTACACCAAAATAATAATGTTTGTCTTGACGGGACTTTTATTGGCAGGTAACAGATGTACCTACATTTTTTTGATGGGGAAAATCATCCAATCCCATGACGAGAGAAGTCTCTGGCCTTGGGCGAGGGCGAGTATCAGATTCTTAGTGACTAAAAACTACCACTTTCCAACTCCTGCCTTTCGAGCCGGAGCATACCTTTTTGCGGTACCGCGTGCAGTCTAGAGCTCCGGATAGCTAATGTACTAAAGAGTAACTTAGGATTACTTTAATTTTAGAAAAAATATTTTATTTCCTAGGTTGTGACAAAGCCCGCAATCCACGCGAGTGAAGCCGCGCACATCATTTAGTCCTATATAAAGAAATGAAGTAAATACGCGGGTTATTTTTATAGTTTTCTAATTTAGGTAGCAAGGTACGTGGTTTATATTTGCTGAAATACAGGAAGGTCTTTCCAAAATTAAAAACTATTTTAATGCACCATGGTGTAAGTAATTAACACTATTTCATGGACAAATTTAGCAACACCAGAAGATACGTAAATACATTGAGTTATTTTAAAAAACTTACTTATTTTTGAAAGTCAAAAACACATCACATCCACAGTCTCTGAGTGGCCACTGCTGACCAAAGGCCTCTTCTGATACGGGGAAGGTTCGAGCATTAATCACCTCGCTTGCTCAATGTGGGTTGGCGATTTCAAACTTATAGAAATTATAAGCTCAGGTTCCCTCAAGTTGTTTTTACCGTTTGTCAGTGGTGTTTAAATAAGCTTACTCTGAAAATGTCACATTGGTATGTGCCGTTGGTAGGTTTCGTAGAACCCTCATATATAAATAACAAACAACATAAAACATACTTACAACATCACGTGTCTTTAAAAGCACAAAAATAGATACTACTTACGGTTACCCATCCACAAACGGACCTCGAGCCGCGTAGCTTAACTCCTGAACATTACTGCGTTACAATAATCTATTTCAAATTCCTATGCATATACGTAAGAGTGTTCAGAAAACATAATATTGTAACTTCTACGTAATACAATGACCAAGAAATTAAGAATAATTCACCAATGAGGTGAGATTTACCAAAGAGGTGCAAAACACATGAGGTAATTTTACTATTAAACGAACTTCCCATCTTAGTCTATGACGCAGGAACTTCCATAAATTAGTTTTAAGGGGAAATAGATAGTGGTTTTATGTCATTGTTTACTAATATTGTGTGAATTATGACTTGAAGTCAATATTTTTTTGCGGACTTTACGTAACCAAATTCTGTTATAGTTTTATTTTTAGTGTGAACTACTCTTAACTATCCATCATGTAATATTACTTCCAGGAAGTCAGTAAGATAATATGCATTTGGCAAATATTTTTCTCTGAGCCCAAGAAAACATGTTAAAACCCTTTAATCCGTGCAACCAGGGAATGGAACAATCTGCTGGCTTCTATTTTTCCTGACAAATACAGGCCGGGTGTTTTCAAGGGCAGAGTAAATAGGTATTTTCTAAGTCTGTGTGCTTCATCCTCGGCCACATCTTCGCCTCGCCGTCCTGGCAGTAAGCGGGTTGGTGGCGAAACGCTGACCTATCAACGCTAAAAAAATGTAAGCGTCCAGTTAAATATCAATTACCGTGCCCCTAACACAGCTATAAATCGCAAAAAATATATCTGCACTAAATAAGAAGGAACAATCGTGTGAATAGAACGAAAGAATCATGCGTATTCTCTGTCGCAGTAATATGAGCGACAGGGACACGGAAATATGTGTCTTATAATTATGTGACACAAGCGGAGAATAGGTAAACAATCTGGCCATACACAAAGTCAAATTATTTATTCCAATTAAACCATATATTATTATAGGTTCTTAGGTACTTTTGAAACGTCAGCAAAGAAAGAAATAAACAAAAGTCTGTCAGTCTCTCCGTCAGAGGCGCTAGATGGTAAAAGATTTTATATTAAAGTAATAACTTAGTAAATCAATAGATCTACTCATCTCTTAATTGGCTAACAATTTCTCATATTATCAATAACAAAGTTAATAAACCAATCGAACATCCCACATTCAACAAGTACGTCCCTAAGATGGCGGACGTGGCGCCTGTCATAATAACAGTTACGTCATTGCCAGTTTTTAAAAATAGTTCGGCAGTTCATTGTTGCCAGTGCGATAAACTAATTTTCTACCCGATTATTGCATGTAATATTGTTATTGATAAAAATAGAATTATATTTCTAAGAGAAAATAAATCGATCATAAAATTCATATTACGTTCTTGGGAATAATTAATAAATAAATTAATATATCTGATTTGAATAATGTTAGTTGTAATAGAGAACGAATTGAATAATCTCAATGAAGGCTAAAAAGACTATAGGTAATTAGACCTATTTGTTGTCACCTGACATTTTTAGTAGTGACTAACTTTACGGATAAAAATACCTCTTATTTAGTAAAACATGTTTACTTAACTAATTTCAACGATCATTACTGTAACACGAAATGAGTCATTTTTAAAATGGCGTCAGAATAGGACTGTAGTCTTTTCCGAACAAAATAGTAATGCCTTAAATAAAGAATGACTATTTAAGATTTCTTAGTAACGATGACTTCTGTCCGGTTTAAACTATCTCATACTAAATTTTAGTTTTAAAAGTACTATTGTTGAACACAGCAAAATTCCCAATCATTTCTGGAGGCGTCCAATGAGCTATATTTGGATGAAATCCTAAATTATATTAAGAAGTTTTAGAAAGGGGGTACATCTGTTCAATTTTGGACAAACAAGCGTCAGTAAAGACTATAAATAAAGGGCCAAGTCGACGACAACGAAGATTCTATGACGTATATCGATCTATTTTGGCATAGAAAATTTTCAATGAGTTTTTTTTTGTCTTAAGATTACTAATAGACTGTAAAGACTAGGAAGTGTGTCGGTGTTTCACCCCCGTGGCTCAAGAAAGATGTCCTACGCTTGACCTCTCTCCAGCAATGGCGGACGATCGAACCATGTGTATGAAGAAACAAAGTGCGTCTAAACTAACATAATTATGCCTTTTTAAGTCTATCCTGCAGTTCATTAGGCTTAAAAAAGTTAGCTGTGGTAATCGATATCACAGTGTATATAATCATAGTAAAGTAGTGTTTATCTTAAGAGAGACAAAGGCTAGATTTCTAAGCATTAAAATACTTACTTGAATTGTTATAGAGCCTGTGTTTATAGATTTTTCAAGTTTAAAATGTCTATACGAGAATAATTGTGGTTGGCTAACCTAGATCCCGGTTGACATCGACGCTATTGATTTTTAATTTCACTATTTTTGGCTATGTCTAAAATTGTGCATGCGCTCTATACGACCTCTGTCTGCTAACTATTTTTGCGGTTTTTCGAGTTTGAAAATTCTCAGTAATGTTAAGTAACACTCGGTAAGGTTTTTCGGTCTAATAACATAATAGGTATTTTTGTAACTAAATCTTCATGTCAAATATTCCTTTGTTTTAAACTCATACTTACTCAAACCATTTTTATACTTACACACTAGATATTAAAGGTGCATCTTCTATCACTCCTCACGTCCCGTCCTGTAGTCCAGTCAGGTCCGCTTCACCACCCAGGAAACAGGAGTGCAGTTCAATACTTACCACAAACAACAACCTACCGTACACTCATGTTTTTAGAGTCGCCTTTTCATTAAGAAGAAAATATCAGACATGGAACATTGTACTCCATACATTGAAATATGGACTCTATTTATCAACGAAGTTAAAGTTCATTTTGGTTGGGACATTAACCTGTATGAAGTTTGGTACTTTGTGTTTCTGTGCTAGTAGCGCCCTCTGGGCGATTGATCTGTCTGGCGAACGTGTCTATAAAAAAGCTGTGTATATATTTATGTATAAGGGTGTAACTCAGTGGGCGCTCTTTATGATATTAATTGAAGTGTTTCTTATGATTTTTGCCTGCGAATGTTAAGTTTATTAACACTGTCCTTTCTCTATGCGAATAAAATCACAACACTGGTATTTGAAGCTAGTTACTATGAAGCCTTTATTAAGTTTCAATGGACACAAATGCGACTACATGGTATACAGACATATAGAACTGCTACTCTACTCTACATTGAAGCGAAAATATTTGTATTTTTATGAACTGAGCGACATTGCGCTGTGCGTTAATCTTTAGTTCTGCGAAACGAGAGCCGGAGCGGGATTTTCGTTCGACTATGCTTATGTTTTTGTTATTACGCGAATCTATTTTGGGTTGTTAAGTTATTTTTAGCACTAAATGTCACTGTTCTTCTGTCTCCTTCTCTTCTTAATTTCTCTGCTTTATCTTGATGGGAGCCTTGCCCTGGCTTGCGCGCATCTTGTTCAGAATCTCAGGGTATGGGTACCCGTTCTTCTTGGCGACCTGAACCATCTTCGTCCAGTCTCCCCTCTGCATGGCGGTGTAAGCTTCTTCGCCGAAGAGTTCGCAGACGTCTGGTTGCAGCTCGATGACCACGTTGCTGTTTTTAGGTATATCTGGCTCGTTCTTCAGCTGGATCATGATGTATTTGCCAGAATTGGCCTTCCGCTGAGTTTGTGGTGACAATGTAGCCTTAGAACCTTGAATGATGACTCCGAATGACTGGCTAAGGGTCATTACCTTGATGAAACCCTTATCGGACTTGGGTTTCTCCTCTTCAAAGTCACTGTCCTGATCCTCATCGTCATCACTTTCTTCTTCATCACTCTCCTCCTTGACTTTTCGGCCGATGTTGACCAGTTCCACTCCACTAACCCCAAATGCATTGGTTGCAACTCCTTCGTCATCGTCAGTGTCGTCGTCGTAATCAGATTCATCACTCCCCTCCGATTCGCCTTCACCCTCCGATTCGTCACTACCCTCATCATCCTCATCACCCATGGGGTCATCACCTTCGTTCAGTTCATCACCAACCTCCGCTTCCTCAACTTCGACACCTTCATCGGTCTCATCATTTTCTCCAGCTTCATCACCTCCTTTCATTTCATCACCGCCAAGTTCATCACCTCCCTTGGTGACACCACCTGCCTCTATGGGGATGGAGGGATCTCCACCACTTTTCTTAATGTCGTCACTCTCCATAGGTTCATCACCGCCCTTGGCTGCTGCAGTTTCCTCAGCCCCACCACTATCCTCAATTCTATCACTATCACCACCCTTGGCGCATTTATCACCAGGATCTCCATCACCTTTCCCATCTTCCTCGAATTCACCTTTCTTCTGCTGTTCGAGTTCCTTGCGCACTCTCTCTGCTTCGTAATCCGTGGCACACAAACTGGCCTTCAGTCCGTTCCGCGGATAGTCGATGATATTGGCAATAGTGCCCGTATCGATGCTGAGGTCTTGTATAATTTTGGACGCCATTTTCTTGATCTTCCGTTTGAAATGATTCAAACGGGTCCGAATATTAAACTTGAAGCGCGCGGTGGCGGACATCCGTCTTCGTGATTTATAGCACACTGATAACACAATATTGCATTCCCGCGGGACCGCGCATGCGCGAATCGCGCCGTCTCCCACTTGCATCTCCACCCTTTTCGTGCGTTACGTTTCATGTCCAAAATCAAAACATTTGTTTGTAATCAATTAAAATTTTAAATATCTTTCATCTTGACTGTCAATAAAAAATAGTTGATAATGATTTCTTGAGTATAGTATGTAGGGAAGCTAAGTTGGGCCATTAATATGGTAAATATGTATGTATGTTAACGTTTTGATTTAATATTTTTTCCATTACAAGCAGTGCAACAAGCGTGTCCTTCAAGGTATTGATTACCAGACAGGTACAACCGATTTTCTAGCTCTATTTCACCTGCCGGGAGCCCTAAAAATAGGATGCTGAGGCACTCACATCACATATAACTGTACCTATTATATATACACTAGTTTTCAGACTATGTAAACATCGTTATATTTATGTTAAAATTCTAGAAAGTTCCTTCAGTAAAGAATCCTGTAAAGGACTGAAAATTGATTTCGCACTTGTTGAATGCTTTTGAAAGTTTCTCTACAATGCACGTCGTGATTTATAGCTACCAGGAGAACAGGAATGAGCGAGAGTTACATAATTTGGTTTGTATTATTGTAATACTAAATTGTAAGGAAAATTTACACGTTTTTACTCAGCCGCTAGGTTAGTAATTGCTAATGCACAACACCACGTGGTTCTATGTCGTGCTTCGATCGAACAAAGTGTTATATATATTGAGTTTTACTACTTAGTGACTCTAGAATACTGAACTTTAAAATACTCTATAACTTATAGGAGATCACACAAACACATCACACCTAAGAAACAGAACAAATACAAGTTGTGAATCACACAAAGAATTGTTCCGTGCGAGAATGTAAACCGCGCGCATCTCATTGCGCAGCGGTGCAACTTTAGAGCTCGGTTTCACAAAGTCGGGTCGGATTAAGATTATTTATCTACTATCTAAACTATATTAATACTATAAAGAGTAAAGATTTGATGTTATGTTTGTTTGTATTGAATAGACTACGAAACTACCGGACCGATTTGTGAAATTCTTTTACCGTTGAAATCCTACATAACCTCTAATGAACATAGGCTTACAGACATATTTATTAAGATAAAAATAAGGGAACTGTGTGAAATTTTTGGATAATGTAAACCAATGTGTCAGATGACTACCAAAAATGTCCTTTTATTGCTTTATTATACACAATAGAGTAAAGTGATGTACTAGAGTCTTATAGAGGACATTAAAATCAACGTAGGTAATAGTTAGTCATATTATTATGTCTAACTATTACAGTTGAAAATACGAATTCAAGTTAACTCAATATATTTTTTTCATGGATATTTTCCCTTAAAAATGGAGCAAATTACGTGTCAGTTAGTGGCTGATGAAAAGTCGTTGAACCGTGACACTTCTACCTATACTCGTATAATATTTCGAGAAATTACTAGTAATTTAAGCAGAAAAAAAATACTTTTTGTTTACATTAAATAAGCTCCGAAACTACTAGAATACCGAAACACCAGAAGCGTTACAAGTGCGTTGCCGGCCTTTTAGGGGTTAGGAATTTAAGGGTTGTTTTTGAAATCGGGGATTGGAAAGATTGGGAAGGGGTAAATTGGGCCTCCGGTAACCTCACTCACACGACGCAATCGTTATTTTAATATTAAGTTTTGATTCATACAGTTTCACATTATCATCAATAGATATAAATTGTTAAAAGATTACCAATGAACGTTCCTGCTATCCTAGTACATTGTGAAGACAAACTACTTATAATTTACGTAACAAATTAATCCTCGCGGTTGTAAACTAATATGGGGGTCTTCACCACAATTATTCTGCACCTACAAGGATCTAATTACAAAACTATTGTCTCATATATGTTACAATTGCCTTTAACATACTACTTTACTTAAGCCTCTTGTTGTTTTTAAGCGAGCGGTATAATAATCTTTATGTAGACATACTAAGTAATATAATAAGGATAATGGGTATGAAAATTAAAAATCTAATTTAGTCCCCCAGTTAGGTAACGAAAAATTATTAGACACGTATTTTTTGATTTTGTCATATAAGACAATACTTAGGAGAAGGAATCCACTTTAGGAGAGAGATAGGACAGGCGTAGGACCACCGGCTTTATGCACTAAACAATTCATTATTGTGATTCATAAATTAACATTACATAAAAGATTTTGTTTAAGTCTTCATACTAGGGATTTCATTTATAAATTAAAAACGATCTCTATAAATTACCTAGTACACAAATCCCTTTTAATTAAAATGCTAAAACCATCAGACTCTTAATTAAAATACTAAGATATCAATATAGCTTTGTTTAAGTTCAATCATTAGAATTATTAATACCATATTTATCAGCCTGTCACCACTTATATAGACTGTACAATACACATTATTAATTAACTAACATAGACAACATATTAACATACAATTAGGCCTGTCATAGTGTATGGTAAGATCATAATATGGCTATTCAGTTACTAGGTACAGTTTGAGATAAAATTATGTGTCAAAGCATCAAGTATCAATAGCCTATAAGTGGCCACAGCTGACCAAAGGCCTCTTCTCACATGGAGAAGGTTTGAGCATTAATCACTACGCTTGCTCAATGCGGGTTGACGATTTTAAACTTATAATCAGAAATTATAAGCTCAGGTTCCCTACGACGTTTTCCTTCACCGCTTGTTAGTGGTGTCTAAATAATCTTAGAAAGTACATATAACTCGGAAAAAGTTACATTGGTACTTGCCGTTGGTAGGTTTCGAACCCTCATAATACAATTATATGATTAAGAGAATTATTTTTAGACAAATTGAAAGTTATCGGACAATGTTGAGGTTTTTTTTTGTTGTTAATTTGGGATAATGGTCAATAACGTCCCTAACGGAGCTCGAACTGAAAACGGGAGCTTGTTACTCGAACAACTCCTTGTTTATATCCAGTTATATGTTTTTATGAATTCCTAGTATTGACGCGATTACTGTAATTGCATGTATTTCGTTGTGTTGTGCAAAAACATGATTAAAATGACCGAAAATGTAATACTTAGTTCTGGGATTTGCGATTGAAACTTTCTATTAATTCAATTAAAATATTGGGTGGGTTTTAAGACTATATTATTTCCTTGCGGAATACCTTAAGCATACTCGTGTCTTACTGTCTACATTTCTCTAGTGAATATCTTCAACTTCATGTACTTTAAACTCAACCCCAACCTACTCCTTCAGGGAATAAAATACAAGAAGAAGTTTAGAAATAATTTCATCCAGGCTTAAGTTTAACATAGTTAAGTTATAAACAATTATAAAGTTACAAAGTTCAGAGATTTTAGCGGCTGACTGTACATGCCCTTTGCAAGGTTTTACCGAGGTCGACGACCTCACAGAATGGTAATCCATGTAGCTACGTTAGTTTTTAACTGGTAAACTGAATGATTACTTTTTTATGGAATAGGGAACAAACGAGCAGACGGGTCACCTGATGGTAAGCGATCAGCGCCGACACCTGCAACACCAGAGGAGTCACAGGCGCGTTGCCGGCCTTTTAAAGAGGAATACGCTCTTTTCTTGAAAGTTTACCTTATTTAGGAAGATGTTTTAGAGGAAAATAAAATGAATTTGAATACTTTTGGCTACTTTCCATTACCGTGTATCCGACCAGTGTAATTTTTCTGAATGAAATTTGAAGATTTATTTGACATGTCAGTTCATTTCCTCTTATTTTTTTATTTTAGATTATCTTTCAATGCTCAATTGTTGTTTTTAAATTGATGTTTCAAGACAAATTTTGAATGATTAGATACTACGTCTACGATGAGATCAAAACGTAATTTTGTAAATTTTACTTCGTCCTAATTTTTCTATGACAATCGTACTTTTTACAAGATTTAAATTTTCTTCTACACCACGTAATGCGAAAATATTTAAGATCTAGTTCTATTGAAATAAGCCAAACTTAGGTTATTAGACGAATGCATGCATCCTTCAAATGACTGACGTGCGGTTGACGCGACGTTGCCACCACGTGGACAGTTGTTCGATTATTTCTTCACAACATGCAAGCATTCGTCTTGCAGTCGTCAGTTGAAGAAAGCATGCGTATACCATGTGGTTACATGGATGGTAGCCCTTACG
This sequence comes from Spodoptera frugiperda, assembly GCF_023101765.2. Lineage (NCBI taxonomy): Eukaryota > Metazoa > Arthropoda > Insecta > Lepidoptera > Noctuidae > Spodoptera > Spodoptera frugiperda. Next base: position 7,014,308 of record NC_064222.1, read on the forward strand.
GAAGCTTAAATCTCGCAATTTCATGAATTCCTACGTGTTACAGACATAATCATGCAAAATTTTGGCCCTTATCGTGTATGCAAGTATCCTTATCGGTCGTTGTAATACGGTAAATAATCGGTATCAATACTTAAGATTAGACATGAGATGTTACCAAAATGCATAACGAGACATTCAATATTGAAGTACATCGAACTTCCCTATGAGTCAAATTTCTTCAATCCATTTTGTACTCAATATCCTGTCCAATAGGATTGAAAATCTATTACAATAAGACAGTTTGGGCTAGTTTGACGATGATTACTGTCTGAACCTATCTTCACGTCCTAAACTTAGGGGATTCAAAGTGTGAGTGAGATAGATATATACTAGCATACATGAAAAAAAGAGACGAAACTACATTTAAAAGATGGCGGTTCTAACTTCTGTCTGCACCAAGTTATAGTGTGTGTGTGTGTGCGCGTATGTGAGTGTGTGTTGGTGTCTTTATTTCTTTATTTAGACCCTAATCGATTGCCACGCCATCTAGTAATGTACACATGTATTAAGTTGTAAACGCCACTGTGGAGATTAGGTGTAACTTTGAATAGAGGTCAGGCAGAGTGCTGTGGGGTTCAATTTATTTTTAATTGTGTAGTTTAAACTCGATTTATTAAAGAGATACCTATATAGAAAATCTATTAAGAATGTCGGAACATAATAATTAGGCTTAAATATCATTAAGTGGACATGAAAAATCTTCGCATAAAGCTTTGTAATACACCTCGTCTGAAATTAGTTATTTTGTCGGATAAATTAGGTCAAGTTAGGTTAACAATAAGACTACTGTTATTCATAGTTTAATTGATAAGCGCAAATTCACTACAACTAACTATTTGAAAGCATTTTTTTAAATAAACATTAGGCCAATCTTTTGTTGTAAAATATAGGTAAGAAAAAAAATTTATAACGCTTTTTTAAAGCATTAACTGCCGAAAGAAAACATTTGAAGGCAAATCCTCCGCTAAGCGTCGGTCACCAGTGACTGACGTGTTTGTATGAGTAAAGATCTATATATTAATACGTGATGCAAAAACTTTGGACCTCTTTTTACGAAAATTGCGCGGACGTAGGAGCATAAAATTTGGTACACTTATAGTTTATGTGTAGGAGAAGTGCATAGCGCTAATATGTTTCAAAAATAATGCTTATAAAGTACATTAAATCAATAAATAAAACATTACACACACATGCATAGTATCTGATCGTATTTGACAAAACGTCAAAATCGATAGACATTGCGATCATATTCTCACGTCTCATATGAAAAGAGTTTGTGTTAAATAAAAATTATCCTTCAACGTACGTTAAGTGGTATTGTAAATTAAATCATATATGGTCGAATTTCGGCCACTAGGCGACCACTAGTAACACTAAATCCTTCCTAACACTCATTTGTTTAGGCCAAACCAGTCCCTTTTGGAAAAAGATAAACAAAAAACGAGTTTGTGGTACGTTAAACTCAAAATCCGTAACCGCAAAAGGCTATTTTTGTCATTACTGTACAAAAATAACCAAAATGGTTATTTTGGTCATTTCTCCATATTAAAAATAACCTTATTTGTCCGTTTGGGATTTTCGTACCAGAAATACCACTGTGACTCATATCATAACAGTATTATAATTAAAACATACCTATAGCCATTATAATAATTTATAAATAACATAGCCAGGTAATCTAGCTCTTATTATTATTCCTACAAAGTTGATTTTTATTTAATTTTATTCTGATATCGTACGTTTTGTGTTTTCCCACGGACGGAGATACAAAAAATATTTCTTCTTTTAATAGTTTATCTATAATATAAAAATAAGTCTGGTTTTCCTTCCTGACGCTATAACTCCAGAACGCACGAACCGATTCCCACGATTTAGCATTCGTTGGAAAGGTCTCGGGCTCCGTGAGGCTTATAGCTAAGACAATTCAGGAAAAACGTCAAGAGAAAAGCAGGAAAACAGGGAAAATCATTGGTGGCGAAATGGAGTTCGCCGGGTTTGCTAGTTAGTAATAATTAGACCACTAAGCTGTATTTTTTTTGCTAGTTAAAGCGAGCAGATTGACCACCTGATGCCAATGAACAACTACAAATTTAAAAAGTTACAAAGTGCATAACCCGTCTTTTGTCGTGAAAATGTCATGGTGGCCTGGAAGTTAAAGACGCCCAATTTTCACACATGAGGGTGCTAGTTGGAAACCTACCAACAGCAAGTACCAATGTGACATTTTCCGAGTTATATGAACTTTCTAAGATTATTTAGACACCACTGACAAACGGTGAATAAAAACTTCGTTAGAAAATCTTGGCTTATAATTTCTAATTATGAGTTTGAAATTGCCAACCCGCATTGCTAGCTTACTTGTGAGAAGAGGCCTTTGGTCATCAGTAGCCACTTATAGGCTGTTGATGAGGAGTAAGAGATAGATTTCAAGGTAGTATCTGTTCGAAAATACCGCAGACGATATCATCAACTCATTGTATAGTATTTGATTATTTTACCAAATACCTGCATAATCTTGCAAATAGTTTCAGTGACCCATTAAATTAGACAGTCCTATCATTCATTATAACAAAAAAAGCAACAATTACTAACCCAATCTATAAATAACCCACTAATATATCAACTTGGAACCGTTCCATCATCAGGGAAAGTGAAGCACCTGATGACGATGATCTATTCATATACTTCCAAATATAAACAAGATTGTCATTCGAATAGTACTCGATGACAGACGAACAAGAAATGAATTCATCATCACAACACATAACCTACATTGGAGGTGAATAACCTCGCAGGTGAGTCAGTGGTTGTGGGTGGGACTGCAGGCCGCAATTTTATGGAGTCTGATCGTTCTGTTAGTGGTTTTGTGCCTAACTGTGAGTAGGGTTGCTAAGTCATCCGGGCATACCTATGCGTTTTGTTTAACATTTGGGAATAAAGACTGGCAACGAACCTGTGACTCCTCTGGTGCTGCGGGTGTCCATGGACGGCGCTTATCGCTTACTATCAGGTGAGTAGTCTGCTCGTTTACGACCTATTACATAAAAAACTACTCTACAATATTGAGAATCAAATTTTAATGAATGTAAGAGTGTGTTTCGTTGGCCAATACTAGATCATGACATTGGAATGAAATTCTACATGGACGGATGGTAAGTGGCAACCCTAATATTAAGGTAAAAATGTAAAATTTTGTTAAATATCTGCCATTTCAAAAATACTTTTTAGATATGTATTTAATTCGTATCTGTGTAGGAGACATTGTGGTCGTCTGCCTTTTTGGTTTATGGTGTCCATCATTTCATTGGTTTCGTAGTACCTTTACATGGTCATAATTTTTATTTACACCCTTGATTTATTCTCGCTTCAATTGATTAAAGTCAATTTTAGTGTAGGAAATACTTCTGCTTATAAACTAACAAGCTTTCCACTTAAACTAACCTTTATTATTACATTCTGTCCCCTCTACATTGGTGAAAGCATTTAATCTTTGCGCGTTTGGATTTGTCTGCAGGCTACCTGCGCCTGCGTCTGACCTTGGTAAGTGTAGCGCACGCGAACGCTGTGATTGGCTGCTTTCTAAGCTGAGAATGAGATATTGTTTTTATTGAGATACGTGTTTCTAATTACTTTTGGAGAAGTTTGAGTTCTAATATTGAGGACTAGCTACTTCTGCGCGGTTTCACCCGCTCTGCTTGGCTCCTATTGATCATAGCGTGATGTTTTATAGCCTATAGCCTTCCTCGATAAATGCACTATTCAACACAAAAAGAATTATTCAAATCGGACCAGTAGTTCCGGAGATTAGCGCGTTCAAACAAACAAACAAACAATCAAACAAACAAACTCTTCAGCTTTATAATATTAGTATAGATAGTATAGATTTGGCTGCTTTTTCCTCAATTCTTCTCCGTTATTCCAAGAAGGCAGAACTTCTTTTATTCTATCTTGGTATCTTTATGGACTTATTTTAGTCTTGGTAGGTTTGTGTACCAAGAATCTTATCCTACGTTAATATTTGGTTGTAATGTCCTGTATATCCTTTCCTCTTTATCAGACATCCTCTTCAGATCTTTTATTTCTATTCTTGGTAGATTTGTCTACCAAGGGTCTTATCCTACGTCAATCTTTGGTAGAGTTACATAACTCTTGTCCTCCTTATCCATTTCCCTTTATCAGACATCCTCTTATTTATTACAGATCTCTTTTCCTTTCTTATCATTGCAAATGTATTCCACTATTTCTTTTTGACATCACTTATCACTCATTCAAATCAAATTTGGTAATAGCTAAGTTTCACCATCATCAGCCCATTCGTCCACTGCTGGACATTTGCCTAGATGCGGTCTCCACTCCAGAGCTCATCTACCTCAATGGCCATCGGTTCTTCAACAAATGTGACTGGTCCACTGCTATTTCCGCTTATATATCCTTTAGACTAAGTTGATAACTTTGATTCTCTCTGGAATCTTTTCGTTTTGGTTTACAACTTAAGAAAAATAGATAGATAGATTAATAATTACTAAAAATAATTACTTAATTAAAATAATGGGTACAAAGGCGACTCAAGTCATTATCACTGATAGTGACTTAAGTTTAAATGTCATAATTATTTATTCAGTACCGTACATTAAAAAACTATTATTAATACATAGGCAAAAAAATAGATTACTAATGTACATGCCGCCTTAGTCCATTCATTAATTATACTAGCATGTCCACTATATTAGTTCGGATAAAAAACTCTTTAGTAATAAATAATTAAACAACTTTTTTGTCTAGAAATCCGAAATAACATGTCTATTTTCGGTGGATTTCAATTAAACTTTGTTACAACCAATTTTAATTGGAACAGGTTTACTATCACGTCATTACAATTTTTTCTAGAAAACGGATCTCAAATCTAGGAAATAATTACAATGACTTACTAGTTTTTGTAATAGTATGCGTCCATATGCCCGCATCGTACGCATCGCACGCAACGAATTTTAGTTTGTCTTGTATAGAAACTCGTACAACTGCGTCCACTGATCCGCATCATCAGCAATACCTACATGCGATGCGTACTGATGACGTCATACGGAATGCGTACGATGCGGGGCTGTGAACGCTTGCCTTAAAAGAGAACTCTTGTTCAGTTTCGGAATATTAAACAATTGAATACAAACTTCACACGGAAGGAATATTAGAAACAAAATATTCGATTACAAAGAAAAATAAATACATTTCAAACGCTTGAACAGTTTTTTGAAAGAAACTTCCTAATTTTTTGCTGTTTTCTTTGATAATTCAAACTTCAATCTAGTCTGAGTTGAACCACTGGGAACGAGGTTAATGAAAATTTTAGTTTAAAAACTGACGGACAAGCTTTGTTTTGTTGCAATTATTTTTGGCTCAATCCCTCCCTTGTAGGCTAAATGCCAAAAACCCAGGATCTATTGTGTGTAATCAGTTTTTAACACGTTGACGGGCCGTTTACGAAATATTTTTAAATAGTTTTTTAATCATTTCTGCGTTCATGACACTGGGGAAAATTGCCAACATGTGTTCGTGTAAAATGTACAATGAAAATATAGAATGGGGTTTCGACATTAAAAATATGAACTGGAATTGAACCTTTACAAAAATATGTATTTTTCATTACAGTTACACAATAGATATATTTATTCTTTTACTAGCTGGTGCCCGCGTGGATTACGGACTTTATGACAAAAAAGTAGCTTAAGATACTCCTTAGTACATCAGCTACCTGCCTTTAAAAGTCTCGTCAAAATCGGTTCAGCCAATTCAGAGTTAAGCCAGAACAAGCAGACAGACATACCAATGTTGTAAAAAGTATTATAATTTTGGTGTAGTATCATAGTAAAAATGGGTTATTTCAATATTACAAACAGACACTCCAATTGTATTTATTAGTCTAGATAAAATCAACAAAACTGTGGAGTCTAGACACAAGATTATCTTTTTTTACGTCCATTCCGTGATTTGATTTCTCAGAAACACCGAAAATGTCAAAAAAAAACTTACACAATCTTCATCACCTAATTGAATTGCTAACTAGGAGCGCAGAAACAAACGGAGATCACTTTCATTCACCCTTTTCTTGACGGAAATTCGTATGACGTAATACCAGGGCATTAGGTATGGTAATGAACATGTATCGAATATTTTGACGAACAATACAATAACAAAACAACTGGACTTTGACGTACAAATAAAAGAAAATCTTATATATTATACATATTACGTCAAAATCGCATAATTTTGCATATCTCGTATGGAAAAAGGTTAATTGTTTACTATCTCGTTTTCAAGTTCATTTTATGACGTGCAATTATGTAGGTATAGCATTCGTTTATTTTGTTTTATTGTTTCTATATTTTGGTGTAGTGCATCGGATATTTGATCTTAAGTAACTATTAAGTAATACTGCGGACTACCTAGCGGATTTACCGGAGCTCCAGCTCGAAGAGCAGGAGTAGGAACGGGGTGGTTTTAGTCAGTAAAAGTCTGACACACTCACCTAATCCAAGCCGGGGCGAGTCATTGCCTTAAAACTGTTAGGTACAATTCTGCAGAACATGACCAATTACTAGAAATATATAACAACTGTTTGACTCGACTCATCAATAGACTGATTATAATCAACACAATAGGTTATTTCCATTAATAAACTGCATTCTATTGTTTTTATATCAGGTCTGTCAAATCCAGAATTATTCCACACAGGCCTATCTGTAAGGTTTTCTGCAGACGAAGCAACTTTAGTTGATTTAGCGAGCAACTTTTGGTTATCGTTTTGTTGCATTAATTTAAAAAATAGTGCACGATTATGTAACTTTTTGTAAGGGGGAACTTTACTGACTAAAAACCACCCCGTTCCTACTCCTGCTTTTCGAGCTGGAGCCCCGATAAACCCGCTAGGTAGTCCGCAGCTCCGGATCATGCATCAGCTCCACTGGGTCCCATCTGTAGTGGTCTGATGGCTCTTTGCAAGCGATATGTAGTTTATGATATATTTTTTAAACTTTAATGGACACACTTTTTGTTAAAAGAAAATGTTTAGTTATATCATTTCTTACAAAATTATTTCAAGTTGCCAGTCAACAGCAACAAGTTAGCAACTAAAATTGCGTGGTGTACAACAGTACTTAGGTAGCTCACGTTGATAGCTCTTTTATTGTATGGCCTAGATAAATAGAGTAACGTTATGTAATAAGGATTATAGAAATGATGGATGTGCCTTCCAAATGAATAGAAAGCGTGTGTTACTATGGTGATACACGTTTTTGCTAAGGCTTATCCAGTTGTTGATGTTATTTCTGGATTAGGAGTCCGAGATGAGTGATTATGGGTCTAGCTTTTTAGGGTACTCATTCATTTTTATTTGATGTTTTATTGGTGTAAATATTGTTAAATATCTAGATTTTGTTTTCATGTAGGTTAGTATTTTAATATCTCTTTTATTTTGTGATTCTTTCTGTTTATTTATTTAAAGGTGAATCAACAGCTACATTATACAAAACTTTACAGAATTATAGAAGAAGAATACAAGATTTTATGTTTTTTTTATAGAATAAGCCAGTAAATGAGCATGCGGATCACCTGATGGTAAGCAATCACCGTCGCTCATGGACAACTGAAACACCAGAGGCTCTCCCAAACTTATTGTTAAATATCTAGATTTTGTTCTAACCTAGGTTAGTATTTTATTATCTCTTTTGTTTTGTGAACCGTTATTATGTGTTATGTTTCCTACATCTATGTATAATACTGTTTGATACAAGTAAGTTTGTAACGTATAAAATAATACGTACCGTTTCTTTAACTGCCAACATATCGGAGTTATATCAGTTTTATGTCACCCGGAAGCGAACCCGCTTACCAGAGGACCGTTATGTAATTGTGTCGTGTTATATTAATGATATTAAATTGAAGAATATTACGTCCATATTATATTTAAACGGTTTTATTTAGTTTGTCTCGTGTTTGGGTCTTTAGTAATTGCAATTTTACCTCGTTCCTGACGTCAGATCGATCTGATATTTAGTATACACTCTTAATCTTGATGACAATACAATATAATCTATTTTCTTCCACAACTATTTCGACCATGGATGTCGAAAGGGCAACCTAATATAAAAAATATGTTTTTTTATTTAAAACAAAACCTTGTCCTACACTTGGATTTTCTTCTGTGTCTCTTCGTGTGTTTATGTAAACAAACAATTTCACATGCACACGACACCCGGACTAGAAACGACAATAATATACGGATAACACAAAGAGTTGCTCTATGCGAGAATCGAAACCGCTACCCGTTGCGCGACAGTCAGTTGCCCAGCCACCGCACCAACCATGCAGTCAAACGAAAGAGCTTGATTGGTAGACAGACATAATAACATATTTTATATGTATTACCTATGTGTTATTAATTTATTCTAGAGGTAGACAGAAGTTAATTATTAATATAATTATTATTTATTATATTTATTTTATTAACTCTCATGAGATATATTAAATTAATTAATTATGTTTAACGGTTTCCTCACGTAACTGTTTGACGAGGTAACTCGATTAGTTTCAACTCACGTTGGGAGCTCATATTTGTATTTGAGGTCTTAATATTATTATGTTACGTTTTAGAAATTTTATTTTCAGTTTATACATGAAATTCATAATCTAAATGCACATAATTTTGGCAGTCACGTTGTACATAAATTTCAAAGAAAATCATATACATACATACATACCTATCACATATTATTGTTTATTCGATTATTTTTTTTCATTCGTTCAGAAAACAATGTTTTTATTTATTAATGCTAAGTTTTTACCTTGACTTTACTTTTTTTTGTTTTGAGAATGAAAACCAACGTGTATTTATATACTAATACATTATGTATAAGGGATAAAATTCAGAAAATCTAAAATGGCAGGACAATGTGACCTGATGAATAAAATTAATGGTTTACTCACGTACATTCATGAAGAAAAGCTCTACTAGTTTCGAGTCACAGAGGGTCTCTTCATCCTGAGCAGGCTATGTGGCGGCGACGCCGCCGCGTCCGCACACGCTATATGGATCTCATTTATTTTAAGAGATTGTTAAAAGTTGCTCCATGCTGGAATCGAACCCGCTACACTTTTCACGGCAGTCGATTTTCCACCGCACCAATCATAGAGTCATCATGAAAATCAGCATGAATAAATAAATACCATTTACTAAAATGACAATTATTATACTTATTAAAGTAATACTTATCATAATCTTATTATTCATAATTTATTAACACAACATAATAATATTGATTGATTGATTATTATAATATTACGAAACGGTGCGAAGTTCGTTGGGTCAGCTAATTTATATTAAATATTAATAAATAACAGTTGTTAAGGGACTAAGCAGGAAGCTACTGAGTAACCGGTCGTGATTAGTTTATCAGCTGAGGAGTTGTACTTAAACAAGATATTATGGTATGGTGTTAAATAAAACAATATTTCAAACAGAAGTTTCATTAAATCATTGATAAATGATAAATGATATTTATTTCTGTAAATAGTTCATAAAATAACACTTTTACACGTCAATATTTCAAATAGCTAGATGAGGCCATTACATTATCCTCCTTTTTATTGTAACTTTCGTGAGACATACTAAATTAATTATTATGTTATCGGCTTGAAACTAGTCGAGTTCCTCGTCAAACAATTACGTGAGTAAGCCGATAACATAATAATTAAATTATCCTCCTTATATAGGAGGAGGCTGGAATGGAATTAAGTGTGGTAGAGCCATGCTTCGGCACGAATGGGCCGGCTTGACCGGATTGATACCACGGCCTGAGTAAGTAGTCAACTCGGACCATATGCCTACGGCCCATTTGGGACGAGTTGGGGAAAATAAAATAAAATAATATTTTTAGTGGTCAACTCGTCCCACGTCACTACCACAATGATATAAGGTACAGTCAGTAGCAAAAGGGTTAGTGTGGAAATAATAAAGTTTTATTACTTTGTTGAAAACAAAAGATTTTCTAGGAACTTCATTCTATCTATGTTATCATTTACTTCATAAGTGACCATACTTTAAACCACACATGTTTACTATTCTGAGTAATTTTGGTTAACACATGAATTTGTGCGATTGCTAAAAAAACTTAGGTAATAAATTATTTAACCGACACTAAAAAAAGAGGTTCTTATTTCGTCAGGATTTTTTAATATGAAATAATCTATGAACAAAACGAAAGTAAAGAAAAAAACTATAAAAACATATTTTTAATCTGGTGTTGCTAACTGTACCAAACATTGATAAAGTTTAAAAATCCATACAAAAAAAATAGTGGGACGAGTTGACCACTAAAAACTTAATTTATTTTTAATTTCCCCAACTCGTCCCAAATGGGCCGTAGGCATGTGGTCCGAGTTGACTACTTACTCCACGGCCTCATAGAAAAGCGACGTGAAACAACACTTGCGTTGGGTTTTTTTTTCTTCTTAAAAAAACGTTGCCCCACATTAGGATTTTCTCCTGTGTCGTGGGTGCGTTTACAAACATACAAGTTCACATACACATGACATCCAGACCCGAAACAACAATTTGTGGATCACACGAAGAGTTGCTCCGTGCGGGAATCGAACCCGCTACCCGTTGCACGGCAGCCAGTTGCCCAGCCACCGCGCCAACCGTGCAGTCAGTTTGCTGTGGACTACCTAACAGGTTTACCGGGATTCCTGCTCGAAGAGCAGTTCTTACTCTAGTTCTTACTACGGGGTGGTTTTTAGTCAGCAAGAGTCCGACCCTCTCGCCTTACCCAATGCCGGAGAAGACATGGATGTTTATTCTCCATCAAAAAACGCTTATCACAGAAATGTCGAAAGTCGAAAGGTTTATCACAAAAATACTGTCGAAATCAGGTACTATATATATGCTTTAGAGTCATTTAAGGACTAGACTCTTAACGCTTCTTATGACACCCGCGGAAAACGCAAGATGGCGACAAGAGTATTCCACTCTGCACTTATTCTTCTCCCTAATGACAGTTTTAAAAATTCATTTGCACACGTAATTATTCTCGAAGCTTTTTAAATCTCATTCATATTTGTGTGTGTGCCAGAAAATATTTTAAAATACCATCGTGCTTTGTACAACATGACAGTATTGTTTTTGGCGGCCATTATTTCATGTGATCCATTGTAATTTCAATCTTTTACACTTTGTTATAGAGTTTCAAATGGGATAGCACGGAAATGACTATAAATCGATTTGTTGTTTTTATTGTTTTATGTCTGTTCATTTGTCTTTTCGTCAGTTATTAGAGTGCATCTATTAGTAGAGCACTAGTTTTCTTTTATTTGACAGAATTATGTCATTTACGTTATATTTCCGCGTTGTGAAATAACTCTAGTTACTTCATTCATAAGGCTCAAACTCCTATGGAGTCGGGAACGTACTTGTATCTCCTCTATCCATGAGCAGCACTGAACACTTACCATCAGGTGCTCCGTCTGCTCATCTGCCCCTTTATCCTATAAAAAAGCTTAGTCCCAATTCTCTCATTCAGAATAACCTAATCTGGCCCAATTTTCTCATTGATTTTCAAGCCTATCGCTAAACGATAAGGTCTAAAATCTATTTGAGAGTTTCGGGGTAGCTTGAAGTGCTGTCGTCAGTACCATTGGCGGCTAAAAACTTCCGGCAATATGAAAGGTTTCAATTTCAATGAAAACGTGACTACCTTGTCGGTCTAGTGACAAACTCTACTAAGGAGTCTTGATTTCGATTCCTGGATTGGATCAAATAATTTTCCATGAAGTTTTCTGGTTCCGAAATATTAGATATTTGTAGGTCTTCATTTCGAAACTGGTTCAGGAGTTGTTTCGTAATAATAACACAGTATAACATCTCACCAGCGAAAGGGTAGATCAAATATACATAGTTAATATTACACCCACTTTCCTACGTAGGAGCTGTTCCATGTAATAGGGGTTGAACTTGCTGGCAAAATCAAGCAACAGTATTTGTGGTTCTACCGAATAACCCCGTAGATTTTTATCCGAACCTAGCAAGGTTAGGTTAAAGCAGTCATGGCAACCTTGACTGCATGGTTGACACGGGGGCTGAGCATCTGGATGCCGTGCAACGTGTAGCTTTCAATTCCCACACGGAGCAACTCTTTGAGTGACACAAATCCGGGTATTGGTGTAATTGGCATGTAAAATTATATGTTTGTAAAATGTAAAAGCACTCACGACACAAGAGAAAATCCAAATGTTTTTCAACGTTAGTCAACGTTTAAAAAAGGGAGTATCACGCTTGCGACCACTCGGTCAACGAGGCACTGTCGGCAGGATACTGAAAAATGTGTTTCCTATTGTTCACGCGATAATACAACTAAACCTCCATATTTTACTAAATGCATATTTTTTCTCACAATTATATCTCTAGATCCAACTCGATCAGAATTGGGTCTAAACCAGATTTAACTGGATAATATCATTTACTGAATGTCTGCCCTCGAAAATTGATAAGATATCCTTTATCAGTGTTATCGTTCGGTAGTTTTTTTCATAAAATACAACACATGCTTTCACCAGTTATGTTATAAGTACCATGTAAAGAGGAAGTGTGCACGATTACGGATTGCACAAATGTTCAAAAACCCTAACCACCCACGAAGACGTTGATGGATTTGTAAGTTTTGAAACTGACATGGTCACTAACACTAACATTAGAACTTCAGACGGGATATTTACCATGTTTATTTATATCTATGAGTTTCCGATATGAACTTGAACGGACGAACTTGATCAGCGTTTGTCCGTGATCATGGCGCTTGCAACAGTGCCTAAATATCGGAAACTCATAGACATTAATAAACGTGGTAAATATCCCGTCTTAAGTTCTAATGTTCGTGGATGGACTACCCACGAATCAAAGAGACCTCTTGCTCGATAGTCGCACAACCGGACGACCAATGAGCACTGAACTTACTGAAATAATCCGAAAAAAGTTTTGCCCGAACTGAAAACTCAACTCAAAACCTCTTGATCAACGTCAAGTCACACTGGACTCCTCAAAATTGTAGAAAAGCAAAAAATAATTAATCACCACATAGTATAAAACAAAGTCGCTTTCTCTGTCTCTATATCTCATTGTATGCTTAAATCTTTAAAACTACGCAATGGTTTTTATTGCGGTTTTTATTGCCGATACATGTATAATATATCACAATTGCACCCATATGAAGCTGGGACGGGTCGCTAGTATTAAATAATATTATTAACATCACGTGTTTTCCCAAAGGTGCCAATTAAAGCACCACATATAAGGTTTACTTTAAGTGACCCACTTAAAGTACCCATTCAAGACTTCTGTAGGACCCTTGTCATAATATATATGTGAATTTTGACCACAAGTCAACGCCCTCAAAATATAATGTTCCACTTACTAAATAGGTCGACTTTACCATTTAAAATATGTTATAGTAATTAAAAGTTTGAGTTTAAAACTTTTTGGGTCATACTCGTTATAATAACACATCTGTTTTTCTCTCGTAGTTAACCGTCTGAGATTTAATTTATAGGACTATAACTGAATGTTACTGTTGTTAATGTGGTCAAGGGAATAAATAACCTAAGTCACTTTAGCCACGTAATTCTGCCCTGCATAGGCTGAGCACCGCTGTGTCCTGAGGGATACAGTCGGCGACGGCGACCTCTCGTGTCCGGTATTGGTTCAGATCATGGTGTGGAGCGAGGGGGACTGGGATGCCGTCTCCTCCTTCTGCGAAGCAGTCATGCTAACTAAGGAGGAGGCGGGGTAAGTGGAAGTGAAAAACAGAAGTAGGAATGGGGTGATTTTTAGTCAGTAAAAGTCTGACACTCCCTCTCGCCTCGCCCAAGGCGATAGAAGTCATTCCATGATCTTCCCCCTTAAAAAAATCTATAGAATTAGCACCAAGCACTATCTAGAAACATTAGCTAATCTCTAATCATGGAACGAGCTATTTTAGAACACACAAAAGAATAACGGAAACATCAAACACTATTGTAAGCAAATAAGAAAAAAACAACTAAACCAGATTTCGTCATCATCAACACCAAACTTCATACGTTTGACACAAAAACAAATGTTTTACGCGGAATAGCTTCGGCCATGCAAACACAAACGTCACTCGTCATCCGTCAACAATCATTCTTTATTTAAAAACGGAACGACGCCATATTGTGTTTAAAAATGACGTAACAGTTACGTAACATTGACCGTGACATCTGTCAAATTCGTGTGTCAATGTCATCGAGGCAAACCATCTGTTGACTTTGGTGGGGTCGGGCAAGGTGTAGTTCGGAGGTAAACGCCGATCAATGACCTGAGGAGCTCAAATAATAATAATATTGATGGAGAATGACAACTGGTTCGGTTGCTAACTGATTTTGTGAATATTTTATTGATTTTAATCGCCTATGCGTTGATGACTTAGGAATAGGACTCTGAATATGCACGAAATTTAGCTCACTGCCTCATCGGTCGAGTGGTCGCAACTGCGATTGCTGGACAAGGGGTCGGGTTCGATTTCTGGGTCGGACAATCTAATCTAAAAGTTTCTCAGTCTCAGTGGAATTGTGCCCATTATATGGCAATAGCCATCCCCTAAAACATGCGACTTATATCACAAATGGTACATTATACAGTGGCATTAAGTGCCTTAGTGTGCAAGTGCACGACTGCCTAACCCTTTCGGGAAAGAAAGGCGTGACATTGCCTAACCTCTTTTTCAATTCACACCCTAAAACTTGGAGCTTCAAGAATCAAATTTGAATTCCTCGGCAATACCATTCTTTCTCATGAATCTAAAAGTGAGGGATTAATAGCATAGAGACATGAAATATTTTAGTACAATTCTCAATTACTTAAAAGATAATCAAATAAGAAAACATACGTTTTTAATAAATAGTGTAAGTATTACAAAAAGTCTAATAATTTTAGTTTAAGATTAACCTACCTACGTATAGTATATTATTTCAAAACTCTCAACATGATTAACGTAAAATTTAATGATGTAGGTTATCAAAAACTTAATCAAATGATTAACTCATCTTATGAATCGGTGAAATGGAAAGTAAGATTAATTATTACATAATTATTAACCTAATTTATCTTCAGCAGTACGTAATATTTAAGTAAACCATAATAATTAGGTTAGAGATATAAATAGATCATCTTATTGCAAAGATTATTTGAAACAGAATCGATGATAAAGTGTTTTTAACTTGGTATAATTTGAGTTTTTGTATAATGTTAGAATTATTGATAAAATAAAGAAGTTTGTTAGTAAAATAGATTCTGGTCATACCGGTGTGATACAAAATTAAGCTTTAAGTGTGGGAGAGCCATGCTTCGGCACGAATGGGCCGGCTTGGCCGGAGTGATACCACGGCCTCACAGAAAACCGACGGCTTGCGTTGTGTGAGTAAGGTTACCGAAGGCCCAATTATCCCCCTGCCCAATCTTCCCAATCCCGATTCCCCAACAACGCTCAAGTTCCTAACCCCCAAAAGGCCGGCAACGCACTTGTAACGCCTCCGGTGTTTCGGGTGTCCATGGGCGGCGGCGATTGCTTACCATCAGGTGATCCGTCTGCTCGTTTACCGGCTTATACCATAAAAACAAACGGAGTTTTGTTGAAAGTAATCATTTGTGAAAATTACCGTTGGCCGTAATTAATATTGGATTCGAAATTGTCTTAAAAAAGGTAAGAAAAAAACGTCACGTTTACTATGAATCAAACTTTTCTTATAGAGGTAATTAAGTAATCTAAGACCTCGTGTTTCAGAACCAATCTATCAACAAGGCCTTTGAAAACCTAAACAAACTATGTAGGTATTATATATATACCTACAACAATGACTAATTCACTACGTATTTCCCCTTCAAATAAGTTGTACAAAATATGAATAAACTCTATTGTTATTACTTTTAATAATAAGATGAATTATTATTGTGGTTAGAACAATTAAAAACCAATTATAACGTTGTTTAATGTTACCCAGAATGTGAGGAGAATAGGTGAATAATTATTATTTATTGCATTGTATTTAGTCATAGGTGCTGTTTTATAAAATAATATTCTTAAACATAGCATGATTGTTTTTTGCTAAAGAGATTGTCGGAGGAATTCATATTAACATTATCATCTTTAACTTCATCGTGGCGGTGGGGCCAATAGGTACTTGATGACTACCTCGGGAGAAGGCACGATTCCTTGTCATTTCGTTTGACGCTAGTGTTCTCCGGGCATGGATGGTTTGGGAAGTTTCTATGCCGCATAGGCAGGGAACCGACGCTCGGTGCCATTACTGCGAGGAGGATATGGTGCGACACAACTCCTCGTCGAGTGTGTGGCTCGGGATGAGCCTCGTCCCCTCATATTAGAGATCGGTTACGACCTGTCCCTGCCGATGGTCGGCAGTGCAGAGTCGTGAGATTATGTACTCGACTAGCAGGAATCGTATGCTGCAAAACTTGACTCGACAGTCATCTTAATATCTACAAACAACGAGGCAGTTATTTTTTATTTATTTTATAAACGATTTTTTTTTTACTAAAAATGTTTCCTACCTAAGTGTAAAGTAATCCATTCCAATCGAATTACTTAAAATACTCTTTGAAATCATAACGCTGTCCTTGAGACGATTTGAAGCTGGTATTAAATTCAGTAATTTGAAGCAACGTGAACTTGACCTTTTAAATCAAGTAAACATTTAATTCATAATTATAAGTTAGGTATATCTTATTTACTTCATAAATAGAGTTAGGTAATTTAGCTTTTTGAGTTGCAAATCAGCCATAAGCATCAATTAAATACAAAGAGGAGATGTTATAACTGGATAAATAAGAATAATAATAAAATTCTTTATTGAACACCAATGGATTTGTACATTACTTTGTGTAAAACTAAGGTACAGAAGTGGTAGTACAAATTAGTTGTTAAACCCTTCATTTCCAAACTAGGCAGACCTGTATATTAGAAGTCAGTGTTCGACCGTATTTTTTAACTTAATAAAAACATTTCCCTTATTTACGGGGAGCGCTTGGAGACACTTTACGGGGAGCACTGGACGTTACAAGTAATGCAGTTTTGTTAAAAATAAGATAAAATAGTTATCTTGGATTTTTCAATCAGTTTTTTTTTTTATAATTATGGTGATACCTGTGTGACCTGATTAAGGTCGTAGGAAGCCGCTGGATGCAACGTATCATAAACACTAATTACCTACGAAATATTATATTCTGTAGGTACTGTATGCACCTGTCTAGACATTCATTCTACATTGTCATATGAAACGTGACCTAGGTTCGAAAAACCACAATATAATACATACATATAATGTACATTCATATTCAGGTAGGTATGTACATATAAGACACGACACTATATTTGTGATCACTATATTTCAAGGTTGTACAAATATGAAACCTTTTTTTTAGTAAATTAAAATATCTCTAGGAGTCCATGCAGACCCTAGTCTGCTGGACTACTGCAGCGATCGGAGCTGGAGACGATGTGGCGTTAGGTCTACCTAAAGCCATATCTAGCACTGGATTAGATTATTATTACATACTGCCTCCATCTCCACTATTACATAAAACCTCAAAAATTCGGTTAATTGGTCCTTGAGATTTGTGGGACAGTTACAAGCTGATGACGATGCTTTTTTGTGGGGGAAAAATCATCCAATGACTTCTTCCGCGTAGGGTGGGGTGAGAGGCACTGTCAAACTTTTACTGACTGAAAACCATCCCGTTCCTACTTCTGCTCGAGCTGGACCCCGGCAACATATCAGGTTATCTCTAATGCTAACGATGCTAAGTCGAGAATCGAACTTACAACCTCTAGCATACCAGTCACATTAACGACAATTTCATTAACAAGTCACATTTTTCGACCAACAAAGCAATCAGTTTCTTTGTCTAATCAAAAAACTCTAGACAAAGAAATCACATTAGTACCTAACTAAGTGACTACCTTCACAAAAACTATATTTAAAATAAAATAAAACTAACTACAATAAGGCTTTACGATCCATTGTAACGCAATATCCTGTCAATTACCGTCACTTCCGGTATCATGGCGGACGGCTTTTTATTTTTAATTGTTCCGATTATCTTCAAGGATCGGAAGTAAACGGTGCGTGCTATTGATTGATTGATTTAATTTAATTAATTGTTTAATTTAAGATTTTGTTAATGGTTTTTTTTTGTATCGCTATATGAGCGACCAGATTGGCGATATAAGTAATTAAGCAGGGTCGTACTGATGACTGTTGATGAAGCGAAAGAAGTATGTAAGATTCGTAGCAAATGGCGTTCCATAGTCTCTGCCTACCCACATGGAATACATGAGTGAGTTTGTGTTAGTATCTATGTTGCTTGTAGTTTAGTCTGTAAAACTTTGTTTTTGGTGAAGTAGTCTATAATCCGATTTTCTAATATCGCGTGTGTGTAAAAAAATCACAGCGCAGCGACCTAGCGGGTTCCCGGGTCTCCGGCTCAAAAAGCAGTAGTAGGAACGGATTGGTTTTTAGTCAGTAAGAGTCTGACACTCCTTCTCGCTTCACCCAAGGCGGGAGAAGTCATTGGATGATTTACCTCCCACTAAAAAAACTAATAAATCTAATTATTATTGTATTAAGTAGGTAAGTATTACAGGTATCTAAGCATTGATTAATTACTAAAACGCGTTTAATTATAGGAAATTAATAGAAACTTCAATGTCTTTTTATACTAAAGGAGTAATGAAAATATGATTAATTCAATACTTTTATTGTTATATTCAGATAAATAAGATTTCATAACTTGTATTTATTTTTATTGTATAGCTTCATTTCCTTGATTAATTTATAGAAATCCTTTATTAGTTGAGTTGCAACATTCATTATATTTATGACTAGGCTAAAGATTCCAGGTTCTCTGTATAACACCAGAGGCGTTACAAATGCATTGCCGACCTATTGGGGATCAGGGATTTAAAGGTTGTTGGAGAGTCGGGGATTGGGAAGATTGGGAAGTTGGGTAATTGGGTCTCCATTAACCTCACTCACACAACGCAAGCGTTGTTTCACGTCATCCGATTTTTGTCAACATTTCTTTTATTTTATTCTTACTACACAATTCTTATATCTGCAAAAAGAACAGGGTGACGACAAATATATTTTACACACAGCATATACATATTATAACATATACCTATTGAAACAGTAATAAATTCTTTAATAGGTCATTTACCTGTTTTTGAATACGAATATAACACCAACCTTCAAATATATGTACAATCGAGACTCAGTATGAAATTACAAACGACACGTCAACACGTGTGCACGTTTTTAACAAATTGCTACGAAACTTATTTTTTTTTTTAAGATTTCGTTGTTTTAGTCTAGGAGTCGTGACTATAATAAAATGTTCAATGTTTTGTTTATTTTGTCTTGTTGTTAATTTATATATTTAAAATGTTTTGTTTTGTTTTCGTAAGATGTTGGTTTAATAGAAATGAGATGTTTATGTATATCTAGCTACCTAGCTTCTGATCTGGAGCTGCGAACTACCTAGCGGGTTTACCCGAGATCCGTCTCGAAGGGCAGAAGTAACAACGGGGTGGTTTTTAGTCAGTAAGACCTCAGTCTGATACTCACTTTCACCTCTACCAAGTCGGAAATTAAAAATAAAACAATAAGTCATTGGATGATTTTCTCCCCTTAAAAAACCTACCTAACTTCAATGACAGAAAGACTGACAGACTATTATTTATTTCTTTCTATGTTGGCTTTTCAAAAGTACGTAAGTATTTATGGTTTAAATTACCAATTTGTCTTTGAATTTGACTTTATATGTCTTGTTAATTGTGTAAACATAAGATTAAATAAAAAGCGGTTTTCTTAACTAATACCTTGTTAATGGATGTATTTTAGGATACAATCCACGATTTATTAGTGATTAAGTACCTTGTTTGACTTGTGGTCACAAGTAAAGTGTCTCAGCTTCGATTCGTAGGTCTAGGCTAATAGATTATGCTCTATGAGAAGATTTATTTTATAACTATTACAATAAATCTTAGCGTCTGCAAGATCACGCCTAATATCCTAGTGTGAAGCTGTTTTACGCCTTGACCTCTGCTTCCACACTCTTCCAAGAATGCAATCGTAATAAAAATGTCAAGCATTTATCACTTTTATTTTCACTAGGTTAAGTGTCACTTTCCTACTTTCTGTTGTTTTTCTTAGTCGCCATTATTGAATGGTAGGCCTACTTGATTTGTTATGTTGTACTTTTTTTATATTTGAGTGAAATTATATATTAAGTAGGTAATCACTTTCACATGTTACTATAATCTTTAAGTGTGTTGATCTCGCAATTTTGATAGTAGGACAAAGTTTCGAATGTATAACATTTCTTCCAAGTTTTTTTTCTATCGTCTATGTCCAATATATCACTTCACACCTTCACATATCAAAAATAACTAAACTCAATTTCTAGATGACAAAGCCCCATCTTCCCCCAGCTCCTAGACTACATAAAACATATTGCAGGAAAGTCACGAGCTCCCGGCCTACAAGGATGTCACCGCACACCTATCGGGTGTAGTGTGCAAAACGTGTGTGTTATATTACAACGTGCTGTGCACGTGACGTCACGTGTGCATGTCAAATTACACTATTTAAAAAAAATACGCAATTTTTCAATTAATTCAATACCCGATGACCTGATTTTCGTGTTTATCCCGTATTTATTGTAAGTAGGTACGTAACGTTGTTAGACCTGTCTGTATTTACCTATACATATTATGTACTTGGGTAGGTATATAAAGTGTTGTTAATTGCAACTTTATGTTCAAAGTGATAGGAGTTATTTTTGTCTAATGTAATAACATTCTTTAAGTAGCATTAAATTATTTGGAATGCATTTTTCACCTGCAATGTGACAAGTCCCATATAACTGAAGGAGAGTCTACTGTAAAGACTATTCACATCACATCATCAACACCCTATTAGTGGCTACTGCTGACCAAAGCCTCTTCTCCCATGGAGCCGATCTTGAGCATTAAACACCACGCTTACTCAATACGGGTTGGCGTTTTTTAAAACTTAAAATACGAAATTATAAGCCTAGATTTCCTCACAATATTTTCCTTCACCACTTGATAGTGTCTAAATAATCTTAGAAAGTACATATAAATCTGAAAAAGTCACATTGGTACTTGTCGTTGGTAGGTTTCGAACCCGCGCTCTCATGCATGAGGAGCGGGCGTCTTAAACCTCCGGGCCACCATGACATCTAAAGACCTTAATAAAATTACCTATGCATTATTCCCTGGTTTTAAAACCATGATGAGTCTGAGTCTTTATTGCTTACCATCAGGTAATACGTCTGCTCGATTACCGGCAAGTAAAAAAAAAACAATTATAACAACATCCTTACAAGAATAGCTAACCAACCATTACCAAACGCAGTTAACCCAATAAACATCTTATTCAATTTCATAAAACTCGTTAAGGAATACAGTTATTGCAACGCTATGTCTCAAGTATTAATTATATAATTGATGTCATCAGACAATATTGATGTCTATAAATCGATACTTTATTGATGTGTTACCTACACTGGTACGAGTAGTAATAAATAGAAAACTTGTGTCTGTGTGTTTATTTGTAAAGAATGGACTCAATAACAATGGACACGAAATATTTCTAGTAACAGGAATATAATGAGATTTTCACGTAGGTTTGAAAATCATCACGGCCCTTAGTATGAGTGTGCTTTCTGTCCTGACTCCCTTTGTCCCGGGAGAGATGAGAGACCTGAGTCAATGTCAGACTCTTGCTTACCAAAAATCACCCCGTTTCTACTCCTGCTTCAATCTGGAGTCCCGGTAATCCCTCTGGTAATGCTAAGATTTAATATCGTACCTTACCTATACCTTAACCTTGGCTTACCTAACAAAAATCTTTGACAACGAACGAAGTGGCGGGCAAAACCTAGTACCTATATTAAATAGTACATAAAACGATTAACAGTTAGTGCAATAACATAGAAGGTGGTTCTCTGGCACGTGCCAATTACAAGCACGAGTCGTGATGTCAAGTGGGTACACTTGTAGTAACACGGATAATGGTTAGCTAGATATCTCTTCCATATATATTATTATTATATCTCTGTGTGTCCAAATAACCTACATTTGCTATATTTAGCTGAAGTTAACAATGTATGGGAGTATGTTATTGGAATACCTTCAATAAGGTTTTGGTGGAAAATAGCAATGATAAAACTACACTATTACAATGACTTCACTCGCCTTGGGTGACGATGAGTGGGAGTGTTAGTCTTACTGACTTAAAACCACTCCATTCTTACTCTTGATTTAAGCCAGAGCCCCAGTAAAACCGCTAGGTAGTTCGCAGCTGCGGATCAGCTATCAGCTCTACTCGGCCCCATCTGTAGTAGTCTGGCTATGAGGTGCACGCAAGTATTAACTTGTATCATCATCATATCAGACAGAAGATGTCCATTGCTGAACATAGGCCTACCAACAAGGCAGTTTTATGTTATGCTTAATTAAACACTTACCTATAATTAAAATCATAACTTAGAAAGTTTTCACAAAATGTAGTTAGCATATCCAGTGTAAAGTTAATTCAGTGTTCAAGTTCAAGAAAAACACTAATACTAAACGTCTTAATGGGGCGTTATACAAAATGCGACTTTATGCTATAAAGAACACGAGGAAGAGAATAGTCTAGTAGCTTTTCATCAGAGTTTTCATACAAATAGAATGCTTATTTTTAAGAAAATAGTTTTGTGAAAAGCAATATGACCATTTTTTTACATTTACGCTGTTATATATATACTATAATACATCACTTTTTCATGAAGTCAATATAGTTTTGCCTCGGGTAACCTCACTTACACAACTAAACCCAACACAAAATTATCAATTCTTTACAGTTACGCAGTTACATAATACATAACTTTTTTATGATGTAAGCCGGTAACCATATCACGCATCACCTGATGGTAAGTACTAAGTCTACTATAATCACCGCTGCTCATGGACACCTGGAACATGGAGGCGTTCCATATGCATTGCCTTTGGGTTAGGAATTTAAGGGTTGTTGAGATGGTGATTGGGAAGATTGGAAAGGGGGTAATTGGGCCGTCTTGTCTTCAGCTAAAAGTTAAAAAAGACAGCAACATAAATAAAAAAAAAATCATGACCATACCAAACACTTTACTACGTAGTGTCTAAAAAAATTCCGTATTTACAAACCTAGAACACTAGGCTTGGCTCGTGTAACCTAGAAATTGGTATTTACTGTAATAATTATGACGCTATTGCATTTGCAGCAGGTTGCACACTAGCGACATTCGATACTGTCCCGTGCATCACTCATCGATAATACTCAATCGATAGTGCACGTGAGAGCGCATGCGCGTCCGTCACGAGGCGTCGCCTGCGCATAGTGTAAGTAGTTAGTTATTTCGTGGTTATTGTTGGAATTTTATTTGTTTGATGGCTTTGGTTGGAATTGCTGTTACGTCTGATTATTCTTTGTTTTGCTTTTAAAACTAAAATATTACTAAAAGTAATTTTTTACAGGTGAATATATGAGCCATTGATCAAACACTCTTAGTAGATATTGGAGGCTGGATGGTAATCGCTGTATAATGCTATACAGATCGGATTTGTCTGATTAAGAGTGCTTTTCCATCAGAGATGTGGTACGCTACGTTGCGTTTGGCTTACGCCAATCATATACATTGGTATACATTGGTATACATAGCTTAGCACTGGTGGAAAAGGACTCAACTAAGCTTTGTTTTTTACATTTGATTACATGATACATTGCATACTCGAGCTGCGCATCTTCTCACAGCTACATAGCTGATATCAGTGGAAACGGTTACATAGTTTCACAGCTTAGCTTATAGAAAAGAAAAGTTTTACTTATTCAGTGGATGCAAATCAACCAAGAAATACAAGCTTTTCTTTGAGAATTCGAGGAATAAAAAACTAAATCGGCTTGCTTAAACACGACAATTAGTATGGTCCTGGTGATTTAACAGGCCAGCAAAAAGCCGGTGGTATAAGCATAAAAATTGCCTTAGCCTCGAAAGTATAAGAAACAAAACAAAAATAAACTTTAACATTTACAATAAATACTACACAGAACATTATTTTAAAACTCTTGCGCCGTAAGAGCCAAAACAAAAAAAGAATTGATGTTAGTGTTTGTTGAATATACTACACAAATGACCTTCAAATTAAATTAAATTGCAGTTTTAAATACAAATGAAGACTAATGTAATTGTAATAAATCTTACATTAGTAGAATTAATTAGTCTGTGACCCAAACAAAGTGATTGAAACCACGCGGTGTGTGTTTCTGGTGGACTTTGTGAATCATCTTGTATGTAGAGCTAAAGAGGATGTAATTCGTACATTGTTGTGTTTTACACAGAGTTTTAGAAGGGAGAGTTTTAAGTGTGGGAGAGCCATGCTTCGGCACGAATGGGCCGGCTCGACCGGAGTGATACCACGGCCTCACAGAAAACCGACGTGAAACAACGCTTGCGTTGTGTTTCGTTGTGTGAGTGAGGTTACCGAAGGCCCAATTCCCCCCTTCCCAATCTTCCCCATCCCCGATTCCCGAACAACAACCCTTAAATTCCTAACTCCCAAAAAGCCGGCAACGCACTTGTAACGCCTCTGGTGTTTCAAGTGTCCATTGGCGGCGGCGATTGCTTACCATCAGGTAATACGTCTGCTCGATTACCGGCTTGTTTCATAAAAAAGAAAAAAAAAAGATTTTAAGAAATGAAATTGTTTTATTTTTAACAAAAATATTACGTTTCGTGAGACATACTAAATTAATTATTATATGTTCCTTGGCTTACTCATGTAACTGTTTGACGAATGCGAACGATGAATATGAGCATCCAGCATGGCTTGAAACTAGTCGAGTTCCTCGTCAAACAGTTACGTGAGTAAGTCGATAACATATAATAAAAAGATCACGGTTTAGTCTCGTACATTAATGGAGAAAAGCTCTACTAGTTTCGAGCCACAGAGGGACTCTTCATCATGAGCAGCGTGCGCAGACGCGGTGACGACGCGCAGCTTACTTTGCGGAGGGCGGGAGGGTGGTGCTGCACACCACAAGCTGAAAATACATCTACAATCGGAATAAAAACAAAATAAAAATATTGTATTGTTATGTGGTAAATAAAGTTTAAAAAAAAATTATAATTTCAAAAGATGATTGTCTAAAATGTACCGGATGAAAAGCGAAGCATCCCTCTACCGTTTACTAAAACAAACCATAATCTTTAATTAATCAATAAACAAACTGATTGTTGGTACGTTTGTTATACATATTCCTTATCCTTTGAAGTTTCCACAATCATTAATTTTATATATTTAGAACACTGAACGCATTGCATATCGCTTCAAAGATTTGATGGGCATATAATATGAAGTTTCTTTATTTTTTAATTGTAAAACATACAATATGGTGTTTTGAGGTTTCTGTCTTTGTACCTTTGTTTTCTCGAAATCTGTATATTTTGAATAGGAAACGTAGTTCTTTTGAAATTGTATTTATTTTTTAAATATGTATTTTGAAAATAATGACTGTACTGTATATCATCAACAACTTTCATCAACATCAACAACAGGGGAGTTACTCTTGAATCCAATTCTGAAAAAATCGAAAATTAAGTAGTTTATCTGAATGAGAGTGTGATTATTTTTGAATATTTGATTGTATTGAAAAGTTGTAACCATTTATATTTGACCCAGTCATCATCCCTATTACTGAAATAGAAGCCTCCTTATCTACAAAGGTTTCCAGAGGGTTTCCCATAATCTCCACGCTTGGCAAACGGATTGGAGATCGCAGTATAAAAGTTTCAGGTTTATCAGAGAGCGCTATTACCCGGTCTCTATCAAGTGGACGCATACTTCTTACATTATATCCTATCGAATAATGTTATTTATTATAACAAGATGAGAGGAATATGTGTTAGTTTCAAACTTATAAGAAATCTAATCAAAGTTTACCTAGTTTCCGAGCTGAACTTTAAATATTAACTCACGAACATGGTACATGTAGCAAGGACGGTTATTAATCTATCTCCATAATATAAAAATGAATCACTAAATGTGTTGCTAAGCGCAAATCTCTAGAAAACTCTTTTTTGGTTGGTTTGTTATAGGTAAGAAATGAGCTTACTCCTTTCTAAAAGGCCGGCCACGCACCTGTAACTCTTCTGGTGTTGCGGGTGTCTATGGGCGCGCAGCACTCACCATCAGGTGGACCCTCTGCTCATTTGCCCCCTATTTTATAAAAAAAGAGGTTACTATGTATGTGAGGATAAATTAACAAAGTTAGCTAGGTCTGCTATTTTTTTTATTATTATTAAATAAGTATGTTAATTTTTATATTGTTATTGACACTTGATCTGTATGCTTGACAATAATGAGTAATTTAATTAAGATACTTACATTTTTTTATAATTATTTATTTGGGGCCGACTTTTCTATTAACAATTTTCAACTTTTTTTATGGAATAAAATTAACATTAGCAGTGTTTAAAACGCCGAATCTAGTATTATAAATGCGAAATCTCGTGAGTTTATGCATTTGTGTGTTTTTATGTATGTTTGTTGCTCAATCACCTCAAAACGGCTGAAGAGATAGATCTGAAATTTGGAACAGGGGTAGAGTATGGTCTGTAATAATTCATAAGTTATTTATTATACTACGGGAACGCGGGCGAAGCCGTTGGCAAAAGCTAGTAATATTAAAATAAATAATATGATTATAGGACACTTAATTACCTTCTAAAATATTGTCCTGGGCTACATAATATAATAGTGCAAACAATCCCTTTCAAACAAAAACTAACCTCTTAACATCAATATTTAACAATAAAACCTATATACAATTTGCTTTTTAACGCCTCTGTCCTCAATATACAGTTCTGCCTATACGAGTACAACAGGTGTGAATGTTTACCTATCACTTTTTAGATCATCATTGTTACAAAGATTCTTGTAAGAATGTGTTTACAATGACCTAAATATATGAAAAAAGGACACGACCTATTTAATACACCTGGAATTCTTGAGTGAGATAGACAAGGCTCAGCCTGTGTTTTCTCTTGTGTCAATCACTAGAGAGTGTAAAACAATGTTGCTTTTCGCTGTCTGTTCCTATGTATATCTTTAAAATTACGCATTGGATTTTGATGCGGTTTCTTTTAATAGATACAGTGATTTAAGGTATATGTAGTAATTACTTAAAATGGACACCCGAGACAACAGAGGCGTTACAACTAGTTACAAGTGCGTTGCCGGCCTTTTGGGGATTAGAAATTTAAGGGTTGTTGGGGAATCGTAGATTAGGAAGGATAGTGATTGGGCCTCCTAACCTATCTAACATAACGAAACACAACGCAAGCGTTGTTTCACGACGGTTTTCTGTGAGGCCGTGGTATCACTCTTGTCGAGCCGGCCCATTCGTGCCGAAGTATGGCTCTCCCACACTTACCTGATAATGAAAGAAAAACAAAACAAATGCATTTACCTACTTCATTTATATTTACATACATAAGAATAAGAGATTTAAGAATAAGAGTTAGCCTACCAACAAAAAATAAGGTTACAAATAAAATCAGATAAAACACCAATTTTTTTTCTGTAGTTACATTACGATTACCGAGTCATAAGAGTCCATTGCACTTGACAAGTTTTGAAATAATGCACATGGGGCATTGGCACGTGTAGTGCCATGTGGTTGCAATTAATTGCCTACCGATATATTGGTGTGGGGGTCATTACCCGGGCAGCGTACACTACGAAATTACAGGTTCATGTTACAGCGCTTAATTGAACATATTTATTAGTTTGATTAATTATTATTGTACATGGGTAAATTTCGTGGGTCGTTTGTGTCATAGTTGAGTTTGGATCGGGTAAGATTTGGATATTGGATTTAGAAAATCTTGGTGGAGAGAGTTATGAAGAGGCTGGTAGTTTTATGTCTGGTTTTTTTAGATGGCAAATGAGCAGCCGGGTCTCCTGGTGGTAAGCAAACAGCGCCGCCCATGGACACCTGCAACACCGGAGAACTCATAGATGTCGGCCTTTTAAAAAGGATAATACGCTCTTTTCTTGAAGGTTTGAAGGTTTACACAGTAATAATAATATCATATTTCATGAAAATTGCATATCTCTGACCTGCACCCTCATGCATAAGAAGCGGGTGTCTTAAACCTCCAAGCACGACTAGTTCAAGTTAGAAAGTTCAAAGTAAACTGCTGTTGGTACATCATCAACAGTCCGTCTTCAATGATGATGAACCAAAAAAAAAAAAACACCAAACAGAACCCGTAATAGATTTCAACTGGCCCGACCTCCGTAAGAAAATAACAAAACTATTTTTCTGTTTATGTAACCTCTCCCGTATAATATAGGTAATAGATGAAAAACGTCTGAAATACCACTTAGCACAGTTTACTTTGCATTGGCCTCAAAGCTATAAACACATGTCAATTTTCAATGAAAATGTTAAAACATAGCTCTAAAATTCCAAGTTAACGATTTAAAAAAAATCGTAAATTTTCAAAAATCCATTTACCAAAGCTCCAAAAACCTTGTAATCTAAAAAAAACCCAAACATTTATTTTTTAACTTACTTACCCGACACAAAATACAAATAGGTAAGTATATGACACACACAACAACCTATTTCAATTCAACAGTCTATATATGGCCACTGCTGACCAAAGGCCTTTTCTCACATGGAAAAAAGTTTTGAGCATCAATCACCACGCTTGCCCAATGCAGGTTGGTGATTTCAATGTTATAATTAGAAATTGTAAGCTCAGGTTTCTTTAATGGATTAATGTATCCATCACCGTTTTGTCAGTGGTGTCTAAACATGCTTAAAAAGTTCATATAACTCGAAAAAGTCACATTGTTACTTGCCGTTGGTAGGTTTCGAACCCTCATGCATGAGAAGCAGGCGTCTTATACCTCCAGGCCCGATTCCTCCCAGTAGGGCTGATGCCTGATCCGGAGCTGCGGATTACCTAGCGTGTTTACCGGGGCTCCGGCTCGAAAAGCAGGAGTAGGAACGGGGTGGTTTTTAGTCAGTAAGAGTCTGACACTCCCTCTCTTCTCACCAAAGGCGAGAGAAGTCATTGGATGATTTTCCTCCCTCAAAAAAGGCCCGATTCTTAACACACTACAAAAGTATAATGTTTGTTTACATTTAATTCAGCTGTGTCCTAATATGAAACTAGGTTTCTGGGGCTGGCCATCATCTGTCTTTCAATCACTATGATGTATATTAGTACAAATAAGCAGCTCTTTGTGTCAAAAGAAACTCATTAAACGCGGTTTCACCCAAATAGCTGAAATAACCTTATTCTTTTGTACTACTGAAGAGAGAAATTGATTGTAAAGTACCTAATTGGGTACTTGTAAACATGTGCTAGTATTGTGTTGTTGTGTAATAGACTTAATAGATAATACAATACTGAAAAAAAAAGTTAAGGTAACAAGTCATTTGATGTTCAAAATACTATTGGATTTTTCACTTGCGTAGCGTGCGAGCGCGTGTATAACTTTGTTATTGTTGTTTTATTTTACATAATCATGTTATTCAACAAAAAATAACATCAATTATTCATTCGAGAATGAACAAAAATATGCTGTATCAAAAATGAAAACTCAAGACGAAATCATTAAAAGAATGTGCTTAGGCTATCTAGATGTAAAATTATTATTTAACTTACTTACATAATTAGGTGCAAAGATCATGTAATTACTTAAGTAGGTAGGTATTTAGTTTAAAAATTAGGCACACACTCAAATCTGCAGTTTTGTCTCAATTAAGTAACGAAATAAATTATGACAATTTTGCTTATTAATTTGTCTAAAAATATAAATTGTTTGACAGCATAATTTTTATTGTTAAAGAGCATTTACACTATATGTTACAATTTTAAAGTTACATAAAATATAACTTATTATATTGATCGCATCGTAACTATTCGTAAGATTTAACGTCAAAGCATTTATTTCAATTAAGCACTTTTGAAACGTCAAATTGAATTGTCCGTCAGTCAGTCTGTCAGTGAAGCTAGGTGGTCGTTCCAAAGTATAGCTTCGAATGGAACAAATAGCTTCACTAGAGGACTGACCGACAGACAGACATTTTATTTTTTCTGTATTGTAATATGTTTTGCCGTTCAAAAGTGCCTTCCCGGTTTATTGCAAATCAATAATGTTGATTGTGACTTAGCAAAAACTATACATAAGTAGTTTCTATCAACTTCGAGGGGATTCCAAGCACATTGCAAATTGAATGTATTTGTCTAAAAAGGTAGACAACCTCTCAAGTATGTGTTATCAGTTTCGCAACAATGAACATTTGAGACCAGACTGACTAATACTAATACCATATCGATTTTCCCTGTTAACCCCGAAACGGTGAAAGAACAAAGTTTATGACTTTGGTCTCAATGTGAGACTGCCCTTATCACTGCGTTCTAAATGTCTTGATAAAAAGCTATAAATGTTCAGGAAGCAGGTCGAACCATGATATATTGTCACGGTACTCCTACTTACAGAATAAAATTGGATTTTTTGCCTTCTGAATTTTATGTTTGCCTGGTAGCGCTTGGTGTCATGTTACATATTTCCTTTATATAGAGGCGAAATGTAGCGTCAGAACATTACTTACCACTCCATTCTTACTCCTGCTTTGATCTGAAGCCCCAGTAACTCGCCAGGTCACCCGCAGCTCCGGGCCGGGAGCCTGGTAGAGTTTGATGATAGGATTTCATTAAAATTTTTCTTCGGAAGATGTACCATCCCTATACTCTAACGTGTTTATTAATGCTCCACTAATTTATTTTGCCCTGGTACTTTGCAAAAGAAATTATTTGTCTCTCTCTTCTGTTAGATTAATTTAGGCATGGATGAAGTCATTGGGCACAACTGGTATATTAATTTAAATTGGATTTTGATGTTTCTAATTGATATGCTTGCCTGGTAACTCGTATGGATAATATGTGGACTAAACCGACTGGGACATAAAGAATCTAATTTCCAACCTCTTTACCTCCGAGGATGCTAGTCACATTATAAAAAAAATATATATAATGATATATTAATTCAGGAAAGAGCTATGTAGTTTTTATGTCTGCCTAGTAGTTTTACTAAACCATGTGCTAAAACACGTGATAGTAAATAATATATTAAATTATGGATGTTCTCTAATTACTCAGTAATATACGAGTAATATATCTTCAGGTATGTGTAGTATGATTAAATTAATCTCATTAAAAGAATCACGCAATTATATAAAGAATGAAGGTAATTAATATAAAGATAGAATTTGTCTTTACATATTCCATTCCATACCTCGTGGCGTTGTCTTAAGTGATGACGAGGTTTATGGAGAGATGCATGCATTGGTCAAAAGATGATTTAGAGTATGGAAATTGGAATTAATTATCACCACATTAAAATAATAACTAAAACAATTGTCTTCTGTCGATCCTACTATGGATTCCTTGACAAGGAATATGTTTTAATAATCGTTATACTATAACTAGATGCACAGATATTGCTAAAGATTTTAAAGATTTTTTTATGGTATAAGCTGGTAAATGAACAGACACCTGATGGTAAGCAATTGCCGCCTCCCGTGCGTTGCCGACCATTTGGGTATTAAGAATTTAACGGTTGTTGGGGAATCGAGGTTTGCGAAGGGGGTAACTGCACACAACGCAAGCGTTGTTTCACGTCGATTTTCTGTGAGGCTATGGTATCACTCCGGTCGAGCCGGCCCATGCGTGCTGAAGCAAAGTACTCCCATGCAGAAATTCTTGAATATTCATCAGAAAATCTTTCATACAAAACCAAAGTATGCTACTAGTTACAAAAAATAAATAAATTCTACGTACAATATACATGCTTCTTAAAATACGTGCAAAAATCTTACATTTCCCACACATAGCAACAATCTATTGGATTTTATATTATTCTGCATAGGTCGGCAGGTACGGGGCTCGTGTAACACAGTTGCGGATCGATATCCGGGTCAGTCCATTTGCTGATTAATTTAATTGATTAATCGCATTTTTTTATTGCGTCATATACTTGCACTTACACCTGTCTTGGTGGGTACCGATTTTAATTTTTTGAAGTCGAGTCTGCGGACTAGAACCAGACCTGGCGTGTCGCGTTTCGCGCAGACCAGTCAGAAGAGCCAGCAGACCACCACAGACGGGGCCCAGTATGGCCAATGCCGACCCGGTGCTGGAAACTGCCTAGTGGGTTACCGGGGCTCCAGCCTGAAAAGTAGGAGTAGGAACGTGGTGGTCTTTAGTCACTAAGAATCTGACACACCCTCTCGTCTCGCTCAAAGCGGGAGAAGACATTGGATAATGATTTTTCCCCCTTAAAAAAAGATATAAGGTCTGGTGCGTAACGAGTTTTCACGTGTTAGTTTTTGCAACGCACTCTTCATAAACATAAATCTACCTTTAAAGGTACATAGATTAGCTACTATACCTACTCATTATATATTATGATATGATATAACATAAGATTAACCTATGTTTACATACTTATGACCATAGCTTACTATGTAAGCTGTAATTTTACTTCACTGGGAATTTCCTTCGTGTGACAGCCATATAGTGGAAATTTTATACCAAACCATGTATGAAGGATATCATTAGATGAAACCTTTCATATTCATTATATGGTACTTAGTTATTATAGTGTTTTAGATTTAAGGGGAAGTATGTAACATGTACCTATTGAACATTACATAACATTTTGATCCGCAAATTAGAGGTTAGATTTTTAACCTAATTCAAAAAGAGGTCCTCAGTTTAACTTGTATGTTTGTGCGCAATTATCTCGCTTTTGGTCGAACCGATTTTGATGCGGATTTCAGCACAGTATTTTTCAGACTTTAAAGAAGGCGGTTATTTTTTTTTTAATGATTTATTTTATAGACCAGTTACTTTAGTCCAATTAGTTAATAGAGTCTCATTCCCAAGTCATATGTGATAAAATTGACTGTTTTTTTTTTCAAACCTCCAGAATTCAGAATGCAACTCAAAATGCAAATGAAAAGCTACGAAAATTTTAATTTTATCAGTGTTTTCCAGATTTAATCATTTGTTATGCAAGACACGATTACTGCCAGTTATAATTACATTTCCTTTAGCCCAAACTTCTGCTGAACTTATTTGTCTTTGTGGTACCAATTGAGTGTAGAATCGTGCTTAGAGTTCGGCACTAGTTCCTAGGAAAATATCTAAAAGCGGGTACTTTACTTAAGGACTATCAATTTAATAGAGTAGATGACTAATTTAATTTAAATGTCCGTCTTGTAGATTGTTCTACTATTGTATCGATAGTAGGAATCCATCCATAGTAGGTACACTTCCATACCAAACATTCATAGCACGCATCTTTCCATATAAAAACATACCTTTTTTTAAGGGGGGATGATCATCCAATGACTTCTCTCGCCTTGGGCGAGGCGAGAGGGAGTGTTAGACTCTTACTGACTAAAAACCACCCCGTTCCTACTCCTGCTTTCCGGGTCGGAGCCCCGGTAAACCCGCTAGGTAGTCCGCAGGGGTTCCCTCTATCTGGCAGAATTTTAATGCTCCGAAATTTGTTTGGCATAACACACCTGGCAGAATCTTCTTTAAACGAATATACATATGGCATAAAAATTGTTTAATATAATTATTGTTTTGCCGAATGTTTATATGTCCGAATTTACAAAGGCATACTTTTAAGATGGTAGAATTTTATTTGGCATAATTACGTTTGGCAAAGCTTAATTTTGCATAATTTTGTTTCACATAACGTTTATTTAGAGCGACGATTGTTTGGCATAATTTCACTTGGCATATTAAGAAGATGGTAGAATAAAAGTTAGTAAAGTGACAGAACCGAATCGCTGCAAAACCGACTGCACGTAGTCTTGTCTGCCCTACCCCTAGAGTGCAATTTAAAATCGCGTAGGCGCGGAGGGGCGAGGCGGCCCGCGGGCTGAGGAGCAGGCGGCTATGAGCGAGCCGCCGCGGCTGAGGCTGGCCGGCGAAGCCGGCCAACAAGCCGAAGCTGCGGTGGTGAGCGAAAGCCGTCTGCGACGATTAGCGCGCGTGGGACCGCCGGAGCCCCGCAGCGCCGGAGCCGTGACAGAAACCATGCTTGCTTGCATGCTGTTTGCTTGTTGCATGCTTGCATGCTTGCTTGCATGCTGCATGCTTGCTTGCATGCTGCATGCTTGCTTGCATGCTGCATGCTTGCTTGCATGCTGCATGCTTGCTTGCATGCTGCATGCTTGCTTGCTTGCTGCTTGCTTGCTTGCTGCTTGCTTGCTTGCTTGCTTGTTGCAAGCCTGCTTGCATGCTGCATGCTTGCGTGATAGATGAGTCTTTCAATTATTATGGATATTAAAAGTATGCCAAAAGACGATTCTAACTGTGAACATTCTGAGATATGATGGTTCTACTTTTTAATTATTATGGTTATGAAATTTATGCCAAAAGACGATTCTGACAGTGAACATTCTGCAATATGATGGTTCTACCTTTCAATTATTATGCGTATCAATTTATGCCTAAAGATTATTCTGACTTATAAAATTATGCGTATTTAATGTATTGCAAGTGATGGTATACCAAATGATTTTCTGCGAAATGAAGTTTCTGCCATGCGTTGTTATGCAAAATAAAATTATGACCAAAAAAATTCTACTAATAAAGGTAGACCCGGTCCGCAGCTAACATAGCTTAACTGAGTCCATTTCTACCAGTGGTAAGCTATGTGTACCATTGAATATGATTGGTGGAATCCAAACGCATCCACAGCAACGTAGCATAGCATATCTCAGGTGGAAAAGCACACTTACTCATACGATAAATTCGCAAAAGCGCTTCTATCTACGTATTATAAAAAAAGTAAGTTATGCCCGATAATTTTTGGAGGGCAGAGGTGAACGATAGCATTGGCCTGACACCGTAGATATCTGCTGATCCTAATTGAATATAACTAGGTTTGTTGTCTGACCATATTATAAATGAGCTTTTGTTTTGTACTATCAACCTGATATTTTATTTTCATCTGATAATAAATTTTAATTATATTCTGAGTAAGTCATGATATATTTTATTAATTTTGAGCAAACTTGGGTTATAATATTTACTTAAATAGGTAGGTTAACAATAAATATTTGGTATTTGTACTCTACAAAGCTATTAATAAATAATATTAAAAACTGTATAATTAATAACATCCCCTATTTTTTTAAGTCGGTTAAAAACCTCTAATAATAAACCAGGGCACCAACATTAATAGGATACTTTACATGAAAAAATTCTATTCTAAAACTCTATTAACTGTCGCTATGTCCAATCGGTTTTCAACTATATCGCGAAGTTATTAAGTCCAAATTGGGTAGAGTTTAGTCTTAGCCTTAACGAAGATACCTCATGTCAACTCAGTGTTGATGTTTGTGCTGTAATTCGTATCATTACCTAAATGACGACTGAATCTGATGACGCATGATGACCTGAAATATATTCTGGAAAGAAACCTTGACTAGTAGGATGTGTTTACACATTTCAATATAATGCTTACCATCAGGTAATCCGTCTGCTCGTTTACCGACTTATACCATAAAAAAATGATTATATATTTTTCTATGAAACTAAACAGCAGATGATTATTGTTCTTGCTTTTACAACTTTTCGTAAAATATGATTAATGCATTATTACGTCATAATTGTTATAATAAGAGTACCCAAAGTTGATGGAAGCACATCCCACATATTTCTATGCACACGTCACAACGACTCACCCTAATAAACGACCCACAGAATGTCAATCACCTTTAGCTTCCTGCTTTCCTGGTACTCGATACCTCAATGTCGCAGTTTTCCACCAACAAAGCCATGTTTGATAAATATGGAGACACGATCATCATCATTGTCCAAGATTTCCGCGTAAATGTTGTTTGGAACAATTATTTACACGCTCGCTTCTCAGAGGTGTACTTGATACGCTGTAACTACTGGGAAATAGCCGGCGCGCGACTATGGTTTTGTTCGCAAATAACAATTACGTTTGAAACCGCGAAGAATTTGAACGATTTACTTGCTTAGGGTTGCTACTTTCCTGGTACTTTTTAGATAGAAAGAGACTTAGTTTTAGTTTACTTCATTGACAAGATACAAAAAATAGCACCAGACTACGGTTATCAGAGTACTAAACTACACATATACATAATACAGATGCATATAAATATATAGAAAGAACAAGTATGTAAAGTTTTGTAATAGCTACCTATGTGTTTATCTTTTATCCTCATATCCATTATACATTTCTGTATTTTTTGAGGAATAGGACACCAAAAAAAGTAAAAAAAATATTAAAATAGCCATAATTTTTAGGGGTATACCCCTTCGAATGCAAGGTGATTAACTGATGGTGAGCAATCGACACCGCCTATGAGCACCAGAGGAATTACAAGTGCGTTGCCAGCCTTGGCGACACCTTACATTGTGGTATTACTCTAGGTGGCTCAATTGTTCTGAAACACAGGTCTTCCACATAATACAATTTTATGTGTACCCGATACACGTTACAGTCTCTTCAAGCTATCATATGTTGGTCGGAACGATCAAGTGATTTATGTCGTGAATAGCAAAATATTTTTCACACGTCAGATGATAATTGAGCCAAGTATTTGACGGCATGACAGGCGCGATTAGCAACATTATCTGATAACAAGGCATCGCAGGTTATATTCGTGTTTTTGAGAAATATTAGCAAAATCCACGCACTGATTTTCAAGTAATGCGTATACTTAATAAAATTGTTTTCTATGGCTGATCAAAAAAAAATTAATAGATTTGCGAATTTAATAGATAAAACTTCTTAATACAAAAAGACTAGATTCACATATCTGTTTACTTATGTTCGCCTAGTACCTAGTTCTCATTTTTGACTAATTTTCATAAAATTTTTGTATGTTTATTTTTTACCAAATGCGTAGTTAATTTCAATATTTAACATTAATTATAATTTTAAATAATAATCTGTTCAATGTCATGTTTATTATTATTAAAAGGTTTTTTTTTAAATAACATCAATTCATCTAAGCTTAGTTTTTTATTTATTTGTTTTGAATACTTTAAAACCGACAAGAATATATCAAAATAATCGTAAAAACTATTTGTAATACACTCATATAAAACCTTAAGGTATTTAGTGTTTAAGAATATTTTAATTGCCAATTGTAAACAGGTAGGTACCTATTCTTATTTCTGAAGAAGAACTATTAATAATTTTAAGTCTCGTGCTGTCAATGTTAATTTATTATCACAAAAACTTTAGAGGATATAAATATATTGTCAAATGTCAAGTAGGTATACATTTTCCTATTATGTATTTACATAAATAATCGTAAACTCATGATACCAAGTATAGATATTACGATACAAAAACGTCTATAAATATCTACGTTAAAACTTTCCACTTAAATCACTCTATGACATTAGTGAAAATCTTATGAAAATCCGTTAAGTAGTTTTCGAGTTCACCACAGTCAGATAAAAGTTTAAATAACTTGGTTTCATATTAATAAGGTTTGAGGCAACCCTATTAACTAAGCTGACAATATTTACAAATCCTTGGCAAAGCTACGGCTTATGATGTCAGTGTAGAACGTTAAACAAATCTTAGAAATAAAATTCAAGTAAAGCAGAGGGGCATGTCAATATTTTGGCTAGCTTTAGTTTATTTAACTTATGAGTAATTTGACCGGATTTATGAATACACGGAGCAAGAATGCGATTTTTAAGTGACTGACGTAAGCTATGCAATAAAGATGAATCATCATCGCATGGTTAAGGGAAAAAATAGCATAGTGTTAACGTCACGCCTTTAAAAATCGAGAAACGAGAGGGAGCGTTAGACTCTTACTGAGTAAAAACCACCCCGTTCCTACTCCTGCTTTTAGAGCCGAAGCCCCAGGAACCAACTATGTAGTCCGCAGCTCCGGGTCAGGCATCAGCCCTACTGGGTCCCATCTGTGGTGGTCTAGCTATTTGAGGCACATCGTACGGCTTTGGTTCTGGTCGAGCGGCGAGCTACCCTTGCTCGCAGACGGGCAGAGAGAACCCTGCTGTCCGGTCTCTGTTAAATATTACTAGATAATAAGCTAGGCTGACAAAAACTTAACCGCTCTTCTCCGAGAACCGGGCAGAAGTTAGTTACCGGGCACAATTTTGATTCCATGTTCAACAGAGTTTTCAAAAAATCGATTGTAATTCAAAAGGCAATATTGAAAAGGTTCTAAAAATCTAAGAGTGGGAGAGCCAGACTAGCTTAAAAAATACAAGTATTTTAATGTTTTTTTTTTCATTATTTTTTTAAGAATTAAGCGCCTTAAAATAATCCCTACTTAACAAAAAGTTATTTTTCATCTTATTTCGAAAAAAATATCACAATGTATTTTGCAAAAAAAAGTGTTTTTATTCCATACTCGTACCTATCTAGAATTTAATAATTACTTAAGTTCTCAAGGACTGGGAGACGCGGGGCGACATTAGTCAACAAACACTAGCTAGTAATTAGTTTGTGGTAATCATCAAAGGTTACCTTAGACGACTCGCAGGCGTGTCTGTACTCCTAGTACTTTTCCATCAGAATATGAACACCAGATAGCTTTTTTTAATAATACCTGGAATTTTATTCGAACTTTTTTGTCTATTTTTCATCAACGTTACTATTTTAGAATTCTGATGACTTCTATTTCTGTCTGCTTTCCTGGTAGTTTTTTGTATTGTTTGTATTTTCAATGGAAAATTTGAATTCTCTTGAATGTTGTCATCACAGAAATATTTTTATTTATTTTGGCAAAAAAAGAGAACCAGTGATACAAGTATTTGGTTAACATTTAATTCGATACTTTCCTAGGTCAAAAATAAATTATTTTGACATTTCAATATAATAAAATATGCCAAAATAATCGACCTTTCCTTCATTAATTTGACGATATACTTATTTATTGAATTTTAGAGAAGTAAGTATGTTATTTGACGCAAAAAAGACTAGTAGTAAACTACCGTATTATGACGTAGGTAGATTAATGGCGAAAAGTCCAGAAAAAAATATGATGAAACCTTAAATAAACCTCGCACTACTGCAGATCAATACCCATTTTGGAATTGTTTATTATTATGCAATAATAATGATGTTCACAAAAAATGTTAGTCATCACGTTAGGTCAAAGATTACGCGTCTGATATCATCAGTGTGATGATAATCATGGATCATCGGATGACATCGAATGTTCTATTGTTATGTCATTATCATAATAACGTTCAGAAATGCATTCGTTTGGTATCTGCGTAATTTATTATTAACATAATCCTTGGTATTTTCGTTCAATATGGTCCATTTGAGAAATGTCAAATATTCGGCTAATAAAATTATTACCGCAAATTAAATCACTTTAATGCATCCATAGTGTGGTCTACAATTTTAATACAGTAATATGTCCCAACTATGGACCCTATTGGGCACCACATACACCTATTGCACTATTTTAAAGCACGAAATTTTGAAAGAAAAGAAAAAAGAAAAGTTTTTCTTTTTCTAGTCAACTATTTGGCAAGTCTCACCGAATGTTATTTCAATGACAATCACCAAAAGTAGATATTATTTTAGTTAATAATAAGAATTAACTAAGAATCATTTGTCTTATTTCCACAAGATTATTCTTCGTGGTGGCGTCATGATGATATTTTAAAATTAATGACTTAATATGAGACTGATTTGCCATCTTATAATTCTAATTTAACATTAAGGGACTTCACAGTTATCTCCCTCTGTTTGTATCAAAATAAAAGATTATGTATAGATAGTCAATAATTATAAATAAATAACACAGAAGTAAACAGTCCAACAAAATGATGAGTCTAACATCTAAGTACAATTTAAGTGTACTAAGTACAACCATACTAGCACTACAGAAAGATAAGGAGTTTATTGGTTACGTAGCTGATAACTGAACACTTTCCCCTATCCCTGTGTACAATAATAATGCCACAATATTACTCCGATAAGCTCAAATTAATAAGATAACATGTTATATCCAGATTTATACAACCAAGGTTTTTTCTTTGATGGTGTATATGAAGGTTGCCGATATCTACATAATATGAAAATCGATGGCTTAAGTGTTGAAGGCTTTGGGGCGCGAAAATTCTCGATTTCTATAAAGTACTCTAAAAGTCCTTAGATGTCTAACGTCAAAATCACGACTTTTATCCCCGAAGGGGTAGGCAGAGGTGCATATTACAACATACATAAGTGTGGGAGAGCCATGCTTCGGCACGTATGAGCCGGCTCGACTGGAGTGATACCTCGGCCTCACAGAAAACCGACGTGAAACAAAGCTAAGTGCTTCGTTGTGGGAGTGAGGTTACCGGCGGTCCAATTCCCCTCTTCCCAATCCTCAATTCTCCAACTATCCTTAAATTCCTAATCCCTAAAATTCCGGCAACGCACTTGTAACACCTCTGGTGTTTCGAAAGTCCATGGGCGGCGGCGATTGCTTACCATCAGGTGATACATACATGCATACCTGTTATTTGCATGGTTACTGAAATGCCTTTATTTTGTTGGTTATTTTAATTGAATATGTGGGTGACTGTGTTTTTGGTGTGCTTATCTTTATCTTTATATACATATATAATTCTTCTGTACGTGTGTATGTCACTGAACTCCTCTTAAACGACTAGACGGATTTTGATGAAACTTTTTGTGTGTGTTCAAGAGGATCTGAGAATGGTTTAGATTCACAATTTTGTCCGCTGGACAATGTTTTTTTAATTAATTTTTAATTTATTAGTAGTTGTTGATTTTGGAATGTTTTACATCGGATCCGACGGACGGCGCTACCATCGCAGTGTCAAATATTAATGACGTTAGATATTGTCATAACATTTGAATAATAATTTTCATCAAAAAGGTCCAGAATGTTTTAGCTTATTAAAAAAAGAATAAAATTTTCAAATTAACGTGTAGACAGGACAACGTCTGTCGGGTCCGCTAGTCTTTATATATATAATTCTTCTGTAAGTGTGTATGTCACTGAACTTCTCTTAAACGAGTGGACCGATTTTGATGAAATTTTTTGTGTGTGTTCAAGGGGATCTGAGAATGGTTTAGATTCACAATTTTGTCAGCTGGACAATGATTTTTTGATTAATTTTTAATTTATCAGTAGTTGTTGATTTTGGAATGTTTTACATTGGATCCGACAGACGGCGCTACCATCGCAG
This sequence comes from Spodoptera frugiperda, assembly GCF_023101765.2. Lineage (NCBI taxonomy): Eukaryota > Metazoa > Arthropoda > Insecta > Lepidoptera > Noctuidae > Spodoptera > Spodoptera frugiperda. Next base: position 7,055,814 of record NC_064222.1, read on the forward strand.
TGTCAAATATTAATGACGTTAGATATTGTCATAACATTTGAATAACAATTTTCAGCAAAAAGGTCCAGAACGTTTTAGCTTATTAAAAAAAGTTTAAAATTTTCAAATTAAAGACGTGTAGACAGGACAACGTCTGTCGGGTCCGGCTTGTTTCAAAAAAAAAACATAAACACCGCCTCTACGCCCAGTTTTCATCATTCAAAATGTATGTTATTTTAAGTAAAAACAGCCACAAAATATAAAACCTACGCAAACCAAACTTTAATATCTATATGCGGCTTAAATCTCATAACAAAGGCCAAATGCAAACTGTTATCACGTTCCCCTCACGTTTCATCGAATTAGTTGGGATTTAATTTTATTATGTGTACAGTGGCTATCGGTACACGTGAGCTTTGCGGTATTGATGAAAACCATCCACCTCCACATGCATTCTGGGATCCTATTCCGCAGTTTTTTGCAGTAATTTTTTTATAGATTTTGGTTGAACTAAGTTTGTAATAGGACTTTTTCAGCCTTGGGTGAGGTGAAAGGGAGTGTCAAACACTTACTGATTTAAAATCACCCTGTTCATAGTCCTGCTTTTTGAGTTGGAGCCCCGGTAACCCGCTAGGTAGGCCGCAGCTCTGCTTGGAGAGAAAGCAAGAAGAAAGTTAAAAAGAAAATTAAACTAACCCTCTCCCATCCATCCAAATCCAAAGCTGGCAACGCAATCGTAACTCATCTGGTTTAGCAGAAGTCCATGTCTAACTATTCATGGGTGACGTTGATTGCTTATCATCAGAAAATACTCTACTTACTCGTTTGATCCCTATTCCGGCTTTTAAAGTAGACAAAACCATGAAGTATACCTCATTTATAATTAGGCATGTAGTGGCACGTTTAATACGTCATAAAATTTGCCACATTTCATCAATTATTATTGTTGGCGTCAAAAAAACTAACACAGTAACGCCATCTATTGATTGATTAGGAAAAAATGTAACAAACATTTCGTTAGCATTTATTTATATTACCATGGCAACGATGCTAGTAGTGTATTATTGTTTGTGTGTATGTAGTAATAGTATGAAACGATGCGCGCCTACATAGATAGGTACTTATTTTTTTTATATTTTTGTAGTTATTTATGTTTAAGAACATACATGTTCATTCTTCTGCGTTCCGCGCGCGCTTCAAAGAGCCATCAGACTATCCATCAGAATCAAATTTACCGGGGCTCCAGCTCGAAAAGCAGGAGTAGGAACGGGGTGCTTTTTAATCAGTAAGCGTGTGACACTCTCTCTCGCCTCGCCCAAGGCGGTAGAAGGCATTAAAGATTGTCGTCATCAAAAAAAAATTTTTTGATTCTTCTATTAGACAAGAATATGTTCTAAATCTGTGACTAGCCTATGCCTATGACTACCAGGGACACATAAATTTGCAGCAGTATGTTTACATTTTTTAGTCTGCGATCTCCAAATCTATGAAGCATGCACCGGGTTGCATTATGAAGCAATAATGATTCTTAAGACATCAGAATAAGAACCCTGATTTATCTGCCAACGTGACCAATCAATCTCCTTCGTTTCTTCCCAAATATTTACTAATTCGTCTGTCTATCTGTTTAGGTCTGTAACGTATATCAAATCTATCAACTAGACTATTAATATATTAGCATTAAAAAAATTTTAAAAACGGACTTAAATTTTATTTACGTTAATGAACTATATTACAACCTATCCTCTATGGAAATAGTATTTTAAAATTATGAGTGAACTTGAACCTACGTTAAATAGTTTAACCAAAAAACCAGGAAAACCCAACAAATAAACTTATTTGACAAATAAACGAAACCAATTTATATACGAAACAGCAGGACCACTACAGACAAATAATCATACGACTGATAATACACTTTTTCTACGATAGTACCGAAGCGGGCCGATATTCAACCAATGTAACGAAACCATAGCGCGATCTATTTCGATCCCAACGCCTTATCGAGGATAAAGACAACTTGGATTATTTATTTATACTCCGTTCGGGCATTTTCTTTGTACTAAAAGTTTAATTATATTGGTTCATACCTTTTTACGGCTACTTTTTTTCGATGAATTAAAACAAAACATGAACCGAAGTCGTGTAAGGTAGAATTGCCTATACTCCGTTAGAGATTTTCTTTGTACTAAATGTTTTATTATATTGATATTATTTTTTTCATACCTTTTTAGCTATTTATTTACTTTTTTTCGATAAATTATGTGAACCGAAGTCGTGTCCGACATGAATTATTTATAAATAATTTATTTCTATTTTTATTTTTTGATTTTTGAAATAAAAATATATCTATGAAGTTCTAAACTATGCGTACCAAATTTCAACGCAAATCCGTCAAATAGTTGCGGAGATTAATGGTATAAGCATAGAATGCTCGACGTGATTCATTTGACATAACTTTTTTATTTATGAACCGATTGACCAAACACTAAATGTAAATCATATATACGTGAAAACCGCATCCAACTCGGATGCCGTTTCTGAGATTAGTGCGCACAGACGAACAGCAAACAGACAAAAGACAAACAGACAAAAGACAATCAGACCAAGTTAATTACATTTTTGGGTTATCGACATAACAAAACCCGTTCAATGTACAGGCACTTTTCTACGTTTATGTTTCCTTAGTCTTTACAATACTCATTCACTATTGTTCCTTACAAAGTTGCATACTATACATACGTAGAAAATATCTTATTTACGCTGTAAATTACATCATTTTCTACACATGTATTACTACACATTAATAGGCATTATTGAATGAACTAATAGTATTTTCAAAATAAACATTACAAATATAACAGTCATATGCTCGGATGTTTAACATTAAATACTTTGTTTCACTTCCGATCCTCGTGTAGGGAGATCAATGTACTATTTATGATGTATTATTATTATTTATTCATCTATCACTATTCTACGTAATATTATAATTTAATAATAAAATTACATTTGTATGTCTGTTTACAAATGGCATTCACTATTGTTCCTTACAAAGTTGTATACTACTACACGGTAAATTACATCATTTTTAGTTATGGCATTAATAGGCATTAGAATGAACTAATAGTATTTTCAAAATAAACATTACAAATATAACAGTACGCTCGGATGTTTAACATTAAATACTTTGTTTCACTTCCGATCCTCGTGTAGGGAGACAACTACTATTTATGATGTATTCCTAATCTATCTCTATTCTACGTAATATTATAATTGAATAGTCTTTGTATTTTCCTAGTCCGTTTGAGATGGCTTCCAACAAATACTACACGGGTGTTAGTTATCGCAAGGATGTAAAAATAGTCTTGTAACAATAACGGATCACTAAAATAGTGAATAGTCTTTGCTAGTCCGATTTCCCCACGTGATCACAATGCTCGATCAACAGACGGATCACCTGATGGTAAGCAATTGTTACAAGTGCGTTGTCTGCCTTTTGGGGGTTAGGAACTTAAGTGTTGTTGTGGAATCGGGGATTGGGAAGATTGGGAAGGGAGGTAATTGGGCCTCCGGTAACCTCACTCACACAACGCAAGTGTTGTTTCACGTCGGTTTTCTGTGAGGCCGTGTTATCACTTCGGTCAAGCCGAAGTATGGCTCTCCCACACATACATTTATCTTATTTTACAATTGAAAATGGCGTATTTTCAATGCACACGCATCCACAAGTACAGCTAGTATTTAAATTTTAATGTTTAATTATTTAAATCGCTGACCCATCTTCAAGGAATGCGTCAAGAGATAATTATTGTCATTTTATTTATTCGTGATTATGTATTATTGTTATTGAAGTATGTGGTTTATTATAATAATATTACTGTTAGCAACTTAGTTAGCGTTTAATGTGAATAGGAAATACATAGATATGTATAGGTACTGTTTGTTTATATTGATTCAAAACTACATGCCTTTGGAAAATTCTTTAAGCTTTAGAGAGCTTACTTTTTATTACCTACTTAAAAGGTTATTGTCTATTAAAATACAAAGAAGATATACTTATAACTGCTATTTTAAATAAAACTTACACTCTTTTTTAAAGGGAATCCAATGACTTTTTCTGCCTTAGGCAAGATAAGAGAATGAGACTGTTACTGACTAAAAACCACCCCGTTCTTACTCCTGCTTTTCCCCAATAACTCGTTAGGCACACCGTAGCTCCGGGTCAGGCAACAGCCCTACAGGGCTCCATCTGTGGTGATCTGATGACTCCATGAGGTGAGAAGGCGTCACGCTGTTCGCAACGCTCTGGTTCTGGTCAGGCAGCAAGCAACCTTTGCTCGCCGTCTGCTGATCCGCAAATGACACAAGATTCCCAAACGTAGAGTACCTAAGCGTTAATGCCCAAGTCAGACTAACAATTAATTATTGGAATTTAAATAATTTTAGCTTAAAAACACAGAGTTTTTAATCTACTCAGAAATATCAAATACACTACCCAAAAATGAAATTATATAAGTAGGTAGGTATAATTCACTATCATTTCATCTCTACTTACCCCAAATTAATACGAATATCATAGCTCAACAACTCCCAGTTAACTGAAATCGATTTCTAACGAGTCTACAATACAAATACTTTCAGATATAACGATGGTTACTTTAACCTTGAGTCGGTGGTCGGTAACTGACAGTTAAGTCGATATCACGATAGCAAGTTCAATAGTAACCGTGGAATGGTAACTCTTATGTAGTATTGTATGTAGATGTATCATAATATGTTATGACATAAATTTAAGTGCGGGAGAGCCATGCTTCGGCACGAATGGGTCGGCTCAACCGGAGTGATACCACGGCCTCACAGAAAACCGACGTGAAACAACGTATTTCATTGTGTGAGTAAGGTTACCGGAGGCAATTACCAGTTCCCATTATTCCAATCCCCGATTTCCCAACAATCCTTAAATTCCTAACCCCTAAAAGGCCGGTAATGCACTTGTAACGTCTGCACGTTTAACGCAGCGGTTAGGAGATCGACTGCTGAGCAAGATGTTGCAGATTCGATTCACGCGTGGAATCTTCTATGATCCATGCTTATATTTTTATTTCTAGGTGTAATAGAAAATATTAGTGCAATACCCCGCTTTTTCAAATAACTAGTTATGTCTGCTTGCTAAGACTTTGTGAAAGTCAATATCTGTATTATAAAATAAGATAAGATATTAATAATTTTAATGGCAATGCCCTGAAATCCTAATATACTTCGGAACTCACTAAGCAGCTAATCCAATTATGATAATTTAATTAATGTGAAATGAAATATTACGTTAACATTAAAATCTTAGCGAAGTGAAATGTTTTAATGATGTAATTCATACATCGTACTGTGGACCATTATTATAATAATATATTATTAAATTCGTAGTCAGTTCCTACTTTGATGGCCAACCCATTGCCATGTCAACAAGCACAGGGTCATTTCGACCCACCGTGTGATCAAGGCAGCATTCTTTTAATGGGACAAGCCCGCCACAACCTCCCAAAACCGCTGCAACTCCTGTAAGCCAGGATCTACACTATTGTAGATCCTGTGTATGTAAATACAAACATGAAACCACCGAAACACTGAAGTCCGGCGCGTCTCAGGGACATGAATGACTGTCTTGGATCCCGCAACGAAGGCCGCATGGAATAAAAATGTCACTGATATTTTGTCATTTTCTACTCTTCCGGGTGTGTGATAAAATCTGATTAAGGGACTATATTATTTAACTGAAATATTTTTAATGTACAGACGTCGGTTAGAGACAGCTCTAACCTTGCTAGGCGCTGAAATTTAGGTAAACTCCTCTTTTTGTATAGGAGGATATTTTGAGTTTGAGTTTGAGTTTGAGGCTCACAGTCAGCAGTAGACTTTCACAGGCAATTTATAACTATGATACTTAGTGTCTCGACTCTGAGACGTGGTATTCAACAGGTAACCTGCATCCAATCGCCGTGAACCACCGAACAGATCGTGAAGAATCACTAAAACTGTGACGGTAAAATCTTGGCTATTTCCAAAATTACACAAATCACTAAGACCTAAATACGACACACGTAACAAAATTATGTGATCATAAATATCTAACCTAGTTCCAAAATTAGGAATGTATCCGATAACCGACCGTACGGTGACTTATTATCAGAACATAATTGTACGCAAAATAAATAACACCAAATCCCCAGTGACATAATCTGGTTGAAGACAATGGACTGACCGTAATAAGAATATCATGAGTCAAACACGTGTTGACCGCTCATGTGCTCCTAGTACCAACAAAAGAAATTTCATAATGATTTTTAATGAGTTAGGTTTAATTTTATTACACACACACAACGTCACGCCTTTTATCCCCGCAGGGGTAGGCAGAGATGCACATTACGGCACGTAATGCCGCTATATGATGTATACCCACTTTTCACCATTTGTGTTATAAGTCCCATGTAATAGGGGGTGGGCCTTTGGCTATTATCTATGAAATATAACACAATTTATCATCACATTTAATCCCCGAAAAAGTGGACAAAGGTGTTTTGCATGTAAACAATGTAACACTCACTTTTCAGTTACATCAGTTATGTTACAAATCTGTTATATTCATTACCATTACAAAAAAAAAGATAAAGTTATCCCACGTTTAAGCAAAACATGTTTTTTCCAACAGAAAAGTGAACCTAGTTGAACTCTAGTTTCACGGTTCAAAAATGTCTAAGAGTAAAATGTGAATAAAAACTTTAACTGTTGTCTTATTGTGAGTAAATTAAAGAATCTTAATCAGGTAATTAATCAATCCGTAGTTGAACACCATGCTTAATTACTGCGTACAACAAAGACTGATGGACTCAAATCGATGTTTCTACAAAATGCAATCAAATTGAAAGGTGAACGACCTGTCCTATCCTAAGTACTCGTAAACTGTGAAAATTCGAGTTCATTGCACTTTATGTATATAGGTATTTATTGGTTATTAGTAACAGCTATAAATTCCATAAATGTCGTGGGTGAAAAGTGTCGTGAATGCATCTTTATCGGTTTATGAAAAGTGTATTGGTCATAAAGTCCTTAAATGTCTCTTCCCATTTCACTTTGGTGTTGTATATCCTTGAAATATGTAGTTTATTTCGGTTTAATACAAATTTATTCAGTACTTAAACATAATTATTTTCTCACCTATTAGAGCCTATTGTCATGTACTGGGTACAATTTCAGACTCCCTGCTACCACTGAGAAATTATCGAAAAACCGAAAAACACAGTTATAGTACCGATTTTAAAATTATGGTTTTTGTTATTTAATTACTATTTTCTGTCGTGGGCCCTGATGTGACTAGCCAGACCGAACTTAGTTTTAAAAGTTAAAGCAGTAAAGCTGACCGTATATATGTATGTACAGCTGACGAAAAGTCAGAGATACATGTGATAAGCACATCTTTTTCAAGGAACAGAAGAAACCCATAATATTAGTGTTCCAATTCACCTAGTGGCACGGTATGGAAAGTTCCCTGACAAGTAACTACAATAGTTATTACATGGCGCGCTAAACCAGGGTGTGCAGTAACCTTGTGCGGAGTTCACCTCAACTGCCGGGGTCAACTGTAGCATTTGACTTATTTGTTCAAAGGCTTGCTGTTACACCGCATCGTAAAAAAATAAGTATTTTAGAATGTAATGTTGTGGTTGCAAGTGTGACTACCGGAGAGCTCTCTGGTTCGATCGAGGGATATTTGGGATTTTTTTATTTTTTTTCCGTAACAGCACGGAGTCTAGAATTTGTGCTCAGTATATATGGCAGTAATCACCTAATATTCCGTGAAACATGATTCAAGACATAACAGGTGTGTGCTCCATCTTCGACCACATCTTCGCTTCGCCGTCCTGGCAGTAAGCGGGTTGGTGGCCAAACGCAGACTTATCAACGCTAAAAAAAATGGTACTAAGTACTACATTGTACAAACCTGCCGTTTCGGGAATGAAAAGACGTGACACTGTGTATTATGTCATCATGATACACAGCGTCACGTCTGCAATGTCAACGCATGAGCGTTATTGCAAATCCCCCTAATTAAAGGAATACTAATATCCTGAAATAAGTTGTCTCGGCTATTAGTAAAAAACAAAACACAGTAAATGTAGGTGAATGATTTATCAACATTCACCACAATTTCACCAACTTACTCTGATACGCGACGGTGTAACAGGCGGCCAGCAGCCTCGAATGTCATTTAGCTTTATCGTGTGCTTACACGACCTCACACAGGGTGTTCTCAAGGTGGTCCTCAACGGTGTTTATGGGAAATTGAAATTAAACGCCTTGTAATAAGGCATTGTATTGTTTAAATGTAGTACATTTTATAATATTCAAGAATAATAAAAAGTTTTGATAGAGCTTTAGAGACCTTAGTCAAAGATTGTCATAATGTTCTTCAAAGGAGAAAGTTAAGTCAAACTATCCTATGTTGGAGTAATTTAGGCAAATTAATCTTAAATTAATCTTATTGGAAGCGGCTAGTTATTTGCTGATTTATTAAGCTACTATTACAAGAGAGCAAGGATAGATCGCCATCCAACCATAAACAGATCCGTGCTTATGGTGCATCGTGTTCCGCGCGAGCCTCAAACAGCCATCAGACCACCACAGATGGAGCCCACTAGGACTGATGCCCGACCTGAACCTGTACTTGTACCAGGTTTGTTTTTAGTCAGTAAGAGTCTGACACGCCCACTCGTCTCAACCAAAGCGGGAGAAGTAATTGGATGATGTTGTTGCCGCAAAAATAAAAATGACCATGCAATACAATGAGCATATTAATAAAATAGGAATGATTTCTTGTGCCAGTTACTGGGTGGTTTTCCGAACAAAATCACAAAATGTTAACGGCGTCATTATCCTCAACCAAAAGTTAACAATTCTGCCGATTGAAACACAAAATTTGGTTTCAATAAAATAAGCTGTGACACTGCTCTCAACCAATACAATAAAAATAAGGATGATAATAAGCTACCGCGATGCTTAATAACGCAGGAGATTAATGATTTGTTAAATTAAAGTTAAAATTTTTCGGAAAACCACCCTACTATTAAAGTTACCATAATAATATGTAAAATTTTGATAATCGCTCTCAATGGTTTGACTCAAAAATATGGTATTAATATTGTACTATGTTGTATACTTGGATGTACATAAGTATGTATGTATGTTCTCAATAACGCTTATTACAATGCTTCATCTCATTAGGTACGTGGGGTGTGTACAAGGTGAGGTCTTGTTTATGGTGTAACCTTACCACAGACAATGTTCTAGTAATCAATATCTTTCTTCAACGTTTACATCATAAGTTTAAGGGCCGAACAATCACCAAACAATTTTCGTTTAAACTTTGTGAACAGTTTTTGTTTAGAAAAACTACACGATACGTATAAAATCGAATCAATTTTAAGTGTGAAAGAGCCATGCTTCGGCACGAATGGGCTGGCTCGACCGGAGTGATAACACGGCCTCACAGGAAACCGACGTGAAATAACGCTTGCATTGTGTTTCGTCGTATGCCGATTTCCTAACAACCCTTAAATTCCTGACCTCCAAAAGGCAACGCACTTGTAACGCCTCTGGTGTTTCAAGTGTCCATGGGCAGCGGCGATTGCTTACCATCAGGTGATCCGTATGCTGGTTTATTTTATAAAAAAAAAAAACTCAAAAGCCTCTGAAAAAAATCCTTCGCAACGCTATTAGGTTACCAGGGTGGGTAAACAGTAAACAGTAAACTAACCTTGACCAAATATGTAATGTTATGTTTTAACATTTCTATTGTAAATCAAACAATTCGATTGGTTCATGTAATTGTTTAAATGTATTATTATATTATACAACCAGAATTTATTGCAAATTTACTTTAAACAATAAGAGGGATATAATAGGAATACATAGCGAATTGTTTTGTTGAATAATGCTTCTATTGTTTCTGCCCGCCTGGTAGTTAGATGTCCTAATACTTTGTTTCTAACATCATTTTGTAAAAGTTAGTTTGTTTGTTAGTTAGTTTATCCTTTGTTTAGTTTGAGACAATTAAAACTTTTTGCCAAAACATAACACTATTGAATTTCGAAACTCGGAAGAAATTGTAGTATTATTTGTTAAGTAATAATAATATTTTGTTATTATAAAATTTTTAAAAGAAAATACTAACACCTTAAACTTTTGAGTTCTTCGTCCATTCCACTACAAAGTAAAATGTATTAGGTTTCAAATGATTTTTATACTTATTGCATTACTTATTTACATAATACTAAACAACAATACAAATCAGTTCATTCGTTCAAAATTCTTCATTCAATATCTACAACTGGAAGGAGCACACAGAGATACATTTTATGTAGCTATAATGTCACCCACTTACCGTTGCCATAGTCGGTACTTCGCTTAACAGTAAAAAGTTCCGAATTGTCACATAAATTCAGTAATTCTATGGCGTGGAAAACTTCGCCACCATTGGCATTGTGATGAAACCACGTTTAGGTGACAACGATTTGAATGACATAATTTAATGGTCATGTCATTAAGTCGGCTGTATTCGGCTTTGTTTTGTAACAGGCTACACAAGTACATAATAAACTATTGTGGGAAATAGAACAATAGGACAAACTTTAACTGTCATAAAAAACTAACTAAAAGAACGTTTTAACTTTCACTCATTTGAACGGTAAGTACCAGGATAGCATAACACAAAAAGAAGTAGGCGTGGATTTAAACAATACGAACGGAAAAAACTGACAAGTTTCAAGTTGACAATAAGAAAAAATATAAACATCGTTGTGTGTTGTTCGGCCACAATTACGGGTACATTTCCAGTGAGGAAGTCAAAATTAAATAAAGATTAGAGTCAGATAAACATTACAATTACAATCTTATTAATTTTCCGTGACTAAAATGGTGCAAAGTAGTATACAAGAGAGCAAGAAATCGGGTAACTGTTCTGTTTTAATGGAATAAGCCGGTAAACAAGCAGACGGATCACCTGATAGTAAGCAATCGCTGCCGCCCATGGACACTTGAAACACCAGAGGCGTTACAAGTGCGTTGCCGGCCTTTTAGGGCTTAGGAATTTAGGGTTGTTGGGGTATTGGGGTTTGGGAAGATTGAGAAGGAAGGTAATTGGTCCTTCGGTAACCTCAGTCATACAACGCAAGCGTTGTTTCACGTCGGTTTTCTGTGAGGCCGTGGTATCACTCCGGTCGAGCCGGCCCATTCGTGCCGAAGCATGGCTCTCCCACGCTTAAACTTGTTTGTCTTTATGTATCTAAAACTTTACATAATGATATTAGTCTCTTTAGCTATTATTCATTCAGTTGCGTATCTCAACTTTAAACTCAATTATACTTAGCCCAACCCGGTGAATGACCCCGAAGATTCACGATCAATTGACCAACAAAATTAAGTCAAATAGATTTGACTGTTCCTTTCACAACACCCCTTAGTATCTTTTTAATTTTGTACCGCATTGTAATTTGTACTTTCTGACGTAGTTTATTTTTAAACAATAGGAAGAACAACTATTTATGTCACTGATATAATATTATGTTTAAGCAACACTTCCAAAAAAGGATATCCTTATATTCCTAAAAGGTATTGCGGATTTAGTTTTAGGTGCGGTATTGGCAGAACTCTACGTCTATCCGGGCTTATCGATACTCAATGACGTTTAATAATAAGTCATTGTTTACTCCATAGATGAATGCGTTCCTGGTAACACGTATCGGTTATACTAAGGCGCTCCTTTCTTTAGCTTCCGTGTTGTAGAAATATATGGTACTACGTGGACTATTTTTGCAAAAGGCTTGCCTTTTTTCTAGTAATAGGTGGATAACACTCGTAATATGATTATGATTGTATGCAGAAAATTATAATATGATAAGAAGTACATCAGTCACATAGATGATGTCATCTAAAGCCACTCCAATAGTCATAAAATGGACTAAGTGAGTTAATTTCGACGCAATTCACCGTAAAAATGCAAGTCTTCAGACGCATAACAATATTTTTTAAAGAATGTTTGTTAATAACAAAAAATATGGACGCGACAAAAGATTTAATATTTCTGGAAAACATTTTGTTATTGTTCATTCAAGAATCAGTCATGACAGATTTATAAGTGCAATATGAAAATGCATAAAAATAACAAAAGAGTTCTCGCTATTTATTGATGAAGTTTCAATGGCGCAAACAACAAAATACATAAACAAGTATAATGTCATCAAATATTAATGAGAAGTAGCTAAACGCAAAATATTGTTTGTCTGCTTCATACAGAGAGTCAACTAATAACGGGACGTATTCGCTCAGAAACAAACACAGGGCCGCAACGACCACGGAACGAAAACATATGACCGAGCTACCAGGGACACATGAGGCAGCAAGCGTTGTTCCATTTTCATCTCCTTCAATAGGGAAATGTTTGAACAAACCAATGTGACGCTTATTGCCTGCACCAAGAGTCCATTTAATACAGTACTGCTGTGTGCTAACGTGTTACTGCCCGTAGTTTCAGTATAAAGAGTCTTATCACACACGACATAAGGTCTCGTGAACGGATATTGCGAATTTGCAGTATTGTCATTGTTGGACTAACTGTGTCTCTTTAACGCTCTGTTGCATTTATGATCGCCTGGTAACACACGATAGGAAGAGGGTCGGGATACGGGATGCGTCATCTCCGTGGGAGTGGGAAGTAAGCGTAAATGATCAATTAGTTCTTAAGAAATCGTATTTAATAAATAGAAAGTTGTATTTTAATAAACAACATTGTTTCAACTATTTTGTTATTTATTGTATTTTCTATCAAAGTATGTATGTTTTTACTCAGAAACTATTGAACAAATATTTTATCTTCGTTTTGCAGTTGAGAAAAAAAGCAAGTAGTATTTCAAATAGATTTCATGTGAAAACGTATTATTTTTAAAATCGTGAGGGCACACGTGAACTATCTTTGGTATTAACAAACAAACTAACAAAGTATTATAATGTGTTTATTTATTTGTATCGCAAATAGCACATTTGAATAAATTTTCCTATGTACCTTGGATTTTGTTCAATATTGTCAATAGTTCGATCTTTCAACCCAATTATTTAATGAATAATTAATAAACATGTGTTTCACTTATATGATAACCTTAAAGCACGTGCTACTACATACTTACTTAACGTAAATAATATACCACTTTCCTATATACCTTAGATAGTTTTATTGGTGAAATATAGCGAAATGGAGATGAAGTTAAGTTATGCGTGATGTATATTATAATTTTCGTGAGACATACTAAATTAATTATTATGTTTTTCGGCTTATTAACGTAATTATTTGACAATGAACTCGACTAGTTTAAACCCATGCTAGAGGCTCATATTCAGGAGCGCGACAGTCTCCGCGTCGTGTGTCGTGGAATGAAACTAGTCGAGTTCCTCGTCAAATACTTACGTGATTAAGCCAAAAAACGTAATAATTAATTATGCGTGATGTTTGAAACAGTTAAACGAATAAAACATACATATAAAGGTGGAACCAGAAACTTTTTGAAGTCGGTTAATTGTTTTGATAAATGGTATCTGGTTGTAATATTATGACTGTCAGTTGCCTGGTTTTAAAGTGATCCTCGATTCGGGTATTAAATTTTTGCATGTCAACCATGCAGTCATATTGTTATTTTTATGATTATGAAGTTTTTACGATATCTAATAAATAAAAAACCCAATCAATAAAACTGAAATTCTGTAGCTATCTAATCAAAATCTTATTTATGGTGATGTTATTATAGTCTATAGAAAATTCAATGATATTTCGAATATAAAGTCACGCCATATATTTTAAGGGTGCGTCAACCTTATACGCATTTATATTGCCTATACAATTCTGCACCCCTGGTATCTCAGACAACATTAAATTTAATTTTTATAGTTATTAGCACTAAGTACTATTTTATAACTGTAGAATTTAACAAACAAAGATTTATTTATTATTTTCATAAATGTTCAAGTAAGTTAAAACATTGTTTTGTGCATTGAAAACAAAGTTTTAAATCAGATATTTTGTTTGAAGTATCCAAAACGAGTTTTAAAATCTTGCTGCAACAATTGTTCTTGAAAGTTTTTCAACTTTGAAGTTTTACAAAATTAATTAATTGATTACTGCAGCATAGCAGTTTTTAAAATTTTCTACGAATTACTTTACAGTGACTTTCGAAATGAATAAATGAATGATCTTAATAAACAATATGTTCTGTATGTCTGTCTATGTTTTTTTTTTCGTTGTTTTTGCATAATAAATATATATATAATTATATAAAAATGACATATTAGATACTTAACTACCCACCCGGAGCTGCGGACCTACTTAGCGCCGGAGTTGCGGATTACCGGGTTTACCGGGGCTCCGGCTCGAAAAGCAGGAGTAGGCACGGGGTGGTTTTTAGTCAGTAAGAGTCTGATACTTCCTCTCGACTTGCCCAAGGCGGAAGAACACCTTGGGTGATTCCCCCATAACCCCCAAAAGGTACGTAACCCCGAGTATGTGACGAGATGGATTTATAAATTGTCTACTTTTCAATTTTAAAACCTGCGTATAAGAAACGTAACATTTTCTTACTGAAAATGAAACAAAAAAAAATTTTAATTAAATACGTCAAGAAACTCCAATCAAATGCATACATTGTTAGTAGTAAAATTAATCATAAATACCTACTTACAAAGATAATGCTAGCTTTAGATATTACTGCGGAATTGTAAATCAGACTCTTGACCCGTTGATAAGAGATAACAAACGATCAGTAGTACTGCAATACCTACTAACCTACTATAATTTGATGTTAAAGGCTGGTAACGCATTTTAACTCCTCTGATGTCTGCTCGTTTGGTACATATCCCATTTGACAGAAACCATGGTAGCAGCGCTCTTTGCTAAATCTAATTTTTGAAACTGCAATCTCCAATTTCTCCAACACGCCTGATAGCCGTGGAGCTTATAGCAAACCCTCTAGTAGATATTCACAGTCCAAGGGACTATTTCCCACCTCAAAAAAGGACTTACTCTTGAATCCAATTCCGATTAATCGACATTGATATTGTGAATGTCAGTTACAATGAACTAAATAGTATTAAGTTTGGCTTTTATATTCCGTAGGTACTCCGAATGCTATTTTAACAGCTACGCAATCATAGCTGTAGCTGTTAAAATGCATTGAATAATGATTGAGATTTTATTGGATTGAAATTGCATTGACATTGATATTGGTTTCAAGATTAAGCACCCAGCACTGGACGGTTACGGGCTGATGGTGATGATGATGATTGATGATTATTATGACACCTTTGTCCATTTGACATGGCGTTCAATTATTTACCGAATTTTTTGTTCAATAATTTTATTGCAATCATTCACCATCTTTTTTTAAGCTTGACATCACATTAAGTTCGAGTAATAGGGGTTAGACTAGGCGATCTGATTCACAAGGAGCACTACTAGGTACATTATGCGCTCTGATGCATCAGTAATGTGGAGTGTAACGTATTTTTCAACCTACTTGCAACTTATGATTGCCTAGTAACTCATTGAACTAAATAGATAGACAACGTCCACTGCCTTGGTGGTTTAATTGGATGTAACAATCGCGATTGCCTAACCAAAGATCTCTAGGGGTTCTATTCTTGGGTCAAGCAATATCTTTTTTACTCGTATTTTTGTAAGTTTGGTAATGTAAGCCTTTCTCTGCTAATATATTTGTGTAATAATGGTGTTTGAGCCTATAACTATAGATGTTCCTAAATGTAATATCGTCCCCTTGCATGTGGATCGTGGGTTTTTATGGTATAAAGCAATCTTTGAGGCTCACAAGTGCGTTGCTTTTTGGAGGTTAGGAAGGGTTGTTGGGGATTGGGAAGATTGGGAGGGGGGGTAATTGGACCTTCGGTAACCTCACTCACACAACGAAACACAACGCAAGCGTTGCTCCACGTCAGTTTTTTGGGGCCGTGGTATCATCATTCCGATGTAGCCGGCCCATACGTGCCGAAGCATGGCTCTCCCACACTTAAAAATAGGATCACCTTATTATTATGATAACCTGCAAAAATCATGATTTTACTAACCGATCTCAATTGTTAAAACTTCATTATAAGTTGAATGTAAATATTTAACATTAAAATAGTAACTTACTTGGAATCAACGCAAAACAATCTTTTTCTTCCACTCCTATCAGACCTTATCACATCACACACTCCCCCTTTTTCCTTCATACATTCACGCAGTAAATAATTTATTCAACAAAACAATATTATGTTTAACCCAATAAATCTATATTTAACATGTACAATGCAATCAAAACAAGGAATATTCCTTTGGTCGAGAAATCTGTAGGTTATCAACGGTCCTTGGGTGGTAGTGACTGACTAATTGTGGAATTTCTGATAACAAAATAGCAATATGCAATTATAATTATTATTGTATTGCATTGAACATATGTTTTGTTCATTAAATGTCAAGTAGGGATGTTTTAAAGGAAGGATTTTGTTAATGAAAACTGATGTTAAAATCTTCTTGCCAAAGGTCATTGCTGGTAGCCCGGTAGCTTCCAACCCAGGTGTGGGTTTGAGGCACTTGTTGGTCGATTGGTTGCAAGTGCGGCTACCGGGCAAGTGGTCTCGGGGTCGGGCAAAGTATTGCTAGGCTTTTTTGGTGAATCGATAATAATTTCTCAGTAGAAGCACGGAGTCTGGAATTCAGCCCAGTATATGGAGATTGGCTTACCCACTATTACATGGGACTTATGCCTCAAATGGTGAAAAGTGGTACAATGGCATTATGTGCGTAAGGCCCACCTCTGCCTATGCCTTTGGGGATAAAAGGCGTGACTTGGCCTAGATCTGTTTTCAAAAAAGTCTTCTTATTTTAGAGAATCCCGCAAGTATTAGATAATAATTAAAACGATGTACCAGGATACCAGAATCACTTAAGAAGCATTACAAACTGCATTTAACCTTTACTTAAGTTGACTCCAAACGAATGCACAAATATAATATCTCTATTTCATCCGAAAATACAATTAAGTTAAAATATGAAAACTTGTCGAATTCAGTTTGCTTTTCACCAGCACTCAATCCACCCAGGTGTAAAACCTTTTATCATTTAAAGTTAAACTTCAATCTGTCAAGTAAATTCAAGGTCTGTCTAACTTTACAACTTTACTTAGCTTAACTTTTAAGAACAAGTATGTAAGAAAACTTTTAACTTAAAATAAGTATTTAATGCTTAGTTATAGATAACTTTGGAATCGTTCATAATTACAGCTTATTGTAATGTTGGACTATTCCATTTTATTTTAATTGTCATTATCTGAAAGTCGTAAGGGAGGTTTTATACTAGCAGTTAAAAAAGAATATAAATATTATTAAAATTTAAAAGTTAAGGAGCCTGCAAAAATCTAATTATATTTCGATTTAGTTTGGGGAGCATACTTTTTTATGGTATACTGGCTGATGGTTAACAATCGCCGCCGCCCATCGACTCCGAAATACCAGTGATGTTACAAGTACATTGTCAGTCTTTTGGGGGTTAGGAATTCAAGGGTTGTTGGGAAATCAGAGATTGGGAAGGGGGGAATTGGGCCTCCGGTAACCTCACTCACACAATGAAAGACGACGCAAGTGTTATTTCATGTCGGTATTCTGATATACGTGTATATGATAGACCGTGGTATCACTGCAGTCGAGCCGGCCCATTCGTGCCGAAGCATGGCTCTCCCACACTTAAATATAATTATAACTTACATACATGTGTAATGCTAAATGTATCGTACTGTTTTAACCGATACAATTCGGATCTTACCAAAATATTATAAGTTAGTTACTACATTCCAGCCAAATAATTAAAACACTACTACAAACAAATGTGCAATCTTCTTAATATTACAATTGTAACTATTGATAGGAAATTTCCTCAGCTATAAATAACATAAGGTCACATAAGTCATCGTATTCGTTGGTCAATAAACACTTTTAGTGTTCTATAAATAGAGTTCATTATAAAAAACCGATAGCCGCATGACTTGCAGCTTGTATTGTATTATACAATTATGTTTATTTTTAAAATAATTGTTTGTGTTTTTTTTTTTGTTAATAAAAAGAAACTGTTTAAGAGTTTATATTTAGCGTTTGTATGTGTTGCTGCTGATGCAAGATTCGTTAGTATTGAGAATATTATCACGTCACGTAAGGGGTCAGTGGGATATCAGCTCAAGGTGGAATACCTGGGTGATTTAACCCAGAAACCTCAACATGTATGTGGAAGATTGCTATTGTTCCTGAGTACGATATACTGCCATCGATGCCAGCTGTAGTTATAAGTAATGATAACAATGAAATAATATCCTTTTTTTGGAAAGGGCGGAAAATCATCCATTGACTTCTCCTGCCTTGGGCGAGGCGAGAGGGAGTGTCAAACTCTTACTGACTAAAAACCACCCCGTTCCTATTCCTGCTTTTCGAGGCAGAGCCCCGGTAAACCCGCTAGGTAGTCCGATTAGGCATCAGCCCTACTGGGCCCCGACATTGTTTCCTTTAGTCAATAGGAGTTTGGTTAGGTCGCTAAAGGGGGCGTAGTTGAGCCCGTTATGTTGACACGGTTGCTGAGACGATGTGTCGTGGACATTGTGCGATTCCAGAAAACATCATCATATTATAATCAGCCAGTAAGCGTCAATATCAAGCTGGTTTGGAAATCGCAGTTTAAAAAAATCAGTACCAAAGAATGCTGCTGCCCTGGTCTCTACTAAATGTGTAGTCTCTTTAGTTAACTGTTATGACACCCGTGGAAGTAATAGGGATGGTGACGAAGGTATTCTATTTCTTTTTTCATGTAAAAAGTAACTGTACTGTATTTGATGATAGTCGCTAGCGATGGAGTAACTTTTTTGTATGGGAAATTTTAGTTCCACATGTGACCGGTAGAGGCGTTGTAAAATTTGTTATACAAAAATTTACGTCGTCGCTAGCGTCTATTAACAAATACTAGATAGCGTAGATAGCGTCACGCCTTTTAATCCCCGAGGGGGTAGGCAGAGGTGCACATTATGGCACATAATGCCACTGTACAATGTCACAATTTATGGTGTAAGTCCCATGTAATAGGTGGTGAGCCTATTGCCATATACCGGGCACACTTCCAGACTCCGTGCTACCACTGAGAAATTTTCGAAAAACCAAAAAAAGCCCAGTGAAACTCCGAATCCTGGGAATCGAACAGCAGCAACAATCAATTGGCAGTCGCTCTTGTTCGGCCTACGAGGCAGCCTTGCTTCAAACTTATGGTAGAGGTCCTGAAAAACAATTTCATAACCGTCTTTCAATAACAATTTTCCTTGTTATCTCTTTTATTTAATATTTAATAGAAATTGTGTTGACAGTAAGATTGACCTATTTCTTTCATAATTTGCGTAGGAAGATGATTGTTTTTAATCTGTGGGTTGGGAGGTCAGACATAAAAATCAGTGGCATAGATAATAATTTATTAATTGGCAATTACAGTGTTGTATCATTGTCTTTAGGTCAGTAGTGGCAGCGATATGATAATATTAAATGTTCTAATTGGTAATTATGTTGTTGAGGTGTGTAGTTCATTCAGTATTAGGGCTACGGTCTTTTTTTACTGGGAAATATTATAAACAACTAACTTCAGCGGCTATACTAGCATTTTCGTTGGATAAAAAGTAACCTATGTGTCAAAGTCAAATAATTTATTCTAATTGAACCATAAGTAAATGCTTTTGAAATGTCAACAAATAAAGAATAGTCTGTCAGTCTGTCCGTCAGTGAAGCTTGGAGCTCGTTCCAAAGTGTAGCTTGTGTTAGTCCAGACCATACCCAGATTCAAATTTAATCCCGATAGCTTCAGCCGTTTTGACGTGATTGAGTAACAAACATACACACAAACACCAACTCACAAACTTTCGTATTTGTAATAATAGGAAAGTAAAAAAAAACATTAAGGTAAAGATTCCACCTCTAAAGGGTAGACAGAAATGCACCTATTAAAATAAATATATTTTAAGGTAAATATATTTTTTAGAAAGAAATGTCCTATGATACTTTACTTGTCTCAGAATTGAACCCAAAATTTAATATTACAAGGGACTTCACCCAAGCACATGATATGACCAAGTTTGATTACGAAAACCCCTATTAGGTAATATTATTTATTTCACAGCACGTTTACAACCGACCTCAACTAACACCACTATACGACCAATGTGTCACCAGTTTACGACCACTATGACCATTTCCTGGCTCATACTTTATTTAATAGGCGACTTTTCAATGAAATCTGCAAATCATAATATAATAAAATAGTACGCCTGTGGAATATTTAATGTATGAAGAGTTTTTTATTAAGATAAAGAATTGTGGAAATGGATTTGTTTGTTTATTGTTTACTCCTAAACTGTTGTACAAATTCTGATGCACATTGTTTTAGAGGTAGATGAGCTGTTAGGACAATGAACAAGCTAAGTTGTAGATAAAAACTACTTGATACTTCTCTAACAAAACCACGAATTATGTCCTATATTCAATCAGCAAATTATCCGGATTATGGTGTTAACGTATTCGCAATTTTTATGCAGGTATGGGACTATCATTACCATAATTGGAAAACACATTAAAGAAATATGAAAGCAAAACAGACAAATTAAAACCAGTACCAAACACTTAACACAAATCATACTACCTAATAAACATTAAATAAAACCCAACGGTTTTTTTATTAATAATAAAAAAATCCACGTCCCTATGACACATACAACGTTGTACCAACATACAATACGTAGTTTATAATGCGATAATTCGATGACGCATCCTTGATATGATGACCATTTCGCAAGAATACTTTTTATGACAGTCCATGATGCCGACCGTACATACTCCTTGTCAAGCTAAACAAACCAGTATAAACTGATCTTCGAATGTACGGAAAAGTCATACAAAGCGAGACCATGATATACTGGTTTGTAATAGCTTAATGTATTGCAATATTAACCAGTATAAACTGAGCTTCGTATGTATGGATAGATCATACAAAGCGAGACCATGATATACTGGTTTTTATATCTTTATGTAATGCAAATACAACCAGTATAAACTGATCTTCGAATGTACGGAAAGGTCATACAAAGCGAGACCATGATATACTGGTTTTTAATATGTAATGCAATTACAACCAGTATAAACTGACCGTCAAATGTACGGAAAGATCATACAAAGCGAGACCATGATATACTGGTTATGTACATTTTTATGTGTAACTGTGAGTACAAAAGTCACGTGCTACGCAAGCGCCGTGTAACGGTCAGTTGTATTTTTTTTTTGGGTTATTTTGATAATGTATTAAAAACAATGTCTGTTTTTGTTTAGAATTAGGCTCTGGGTGGGGCGAGAGCGAGAATCTGACACTTACGTACTAAAAAGCATTCCGTTCCTACTCCTACTTCGATCTGTAGCCCTGGTAACACGCTAGGTCGTCCGCACACCTGGTTGGGCATCGAAACTTTTTTTAAGTGGGG
The DNA here is from genome assembly GCF_023101765.2 of Spodoptera frugiperda. Classification (NCBI taxonomy): domain Eukaryota; kingdom Metazoa; phylum Arthropoda; class Insecta; order Lepidoptera; family Noctuidae; genus Spodoptera; species Spodoptera frugiperda. The sequence continues at coordinate 7,077,428 of NC_064222.1, forward strand.
AAAATCATACAATGACTTCTCTCATTCCTACGCCTGCTTTTTGAACCGGAGCCCCGGTAAACCCGCTAGGTAACCGCAGCTTCGGATCAGGCATTAGCCCTACTGGGCCTTATCTGTGGTGGACCTATCACAAGACGTTTTCTATAACAGAAAAATAATGCCCTTGATTAACACAACCACTGTGATGTGACTCTCTAATCCTCGAAAATTGCATAGTGCCCTATAATTCACCTCTGTCCTACCATCAGAAATAGGTGTGTTATGTTATTATAAGTTACTCAGGCTGCCTTTCCTATGTTACGTTGCTATGAATGCGTTTGGCTTCCACCAATCATATTCATTGGTACACATAGCTTAGTACTGGTGCAAACGGACTCAAGTTAACTATGTATTTTGTATGGAAAGATGCATGCTATGGATGGCTTCCTGACTATAGATATATAGTATACTCAATCTTTATAGCACATGTTACTCGCACGGCTACATAGCTTAGTATCAGTGGAAACGGTCACATAATTTCACAGCATAGCTACATAGCACATCTCTGGTGGAAAAGCACCCCAACGCTCACGTATTGCGTGACAAATATAAATAAAATTACTAAGAACATAAAATCACCAAGTTTTTTTTAATGGCATAAAATTAAACCATTTACCAATATAACTATCTGGTTATAATCAACACGCCCATATCCGATTATGACTCATAACTTTATGAAAATAAGGTAAGTTTTCGTGTAACAAAATGTTTCAGTAATGACTGTAATAAAAATTTTATAAAACAATGGTATCCACTGCAATTAGTTAGTTATAATACCTAGATGACTAATTCTAGTTTATCCTAAGTATTACTCAGGAAAAACTATAACTGATGGCTTGCATCAGTTATAGTTTTGAAATTTATTTCTATGCAGGGTTCTAGACAGATTCTTGGAACGCAACAGCTGGAATTTCCAAAAACCTGATTCGAAAATCCCAATGACACTGTGCAATATTGTGCAATAATTAAGGTACAAGTTGGAAGCGGGCGACATGAGATATTCCTAACTACGGATCTAATTTCATAGGAATATACAAACGTATAGAAACCAGTGGTGTCACTGCGACACGACGTCTGCTGCTGCCTCATATCGCTCACTTCAAGCTTGTAGATACATTTACACCTTCCAACTACCGAGAGTACTTATAAGAACAGCCCATGTTATTTATTTTAGCTCGTGCTCATCCCACTGCAAAGGAATCCCTACTCTCCTTCCATTCCTCTCTGTGCAGAGCTTTCTGCGACCAATCCTTATCGTAGGTGTCAAGTTCGTCCCACCATCTCCTACTGGGCTTGCGGCGACGCCTGTTCCACTCAGTAGTGAGTTTTGCCGACGTGACCAGCCCATATGTTATTTGGTTAAAACTTAAAACAATGGAATGTTAATAGGCACTTCATAATGAGTCACTCGAGCTCTCGAGTGACTGTGTTAAGTGCCCTGATAAAACACAAACATGTGTTTTATTATGGTTGAATTCCTTAAGAGAATCGTATGTTTCTCTCAAGAATTCAACCGAAATTACGGAGACGTATTCAGAAGCAAAGATCACCATCTTGACAGAATTCGTCCACAGAGGTCCACTGCCCATGGACACCCGAAACACCAGAGGCGTTACAAATGCATTGCCGGGCTTATAGGGGTTAGGAATTTATTGGTTGTTGGGGAATCGGGGATTGTGAAGATTGAGAGGGAAGGTTGCCGGAGACTAATTGGGCCTCCAAACCTCACTCAACGAAACGTAACGCAAGCGTTGTTTTACGTCGGTTTTCTGTGTGGCCGGGGTATGACTCCGGTCGAGTCGGCCCATTCGTGCCGAAGCATGGCTCTCCCACGTTACAGTTTGATAGATAACTGTTTTTAATTAAACCATCTTAATGTTGATTTTCATAGCTACACTGTTTATTCATTGATCTTACTGATATTACGATATTATTAAAATACATTAAATTTTATTTTAATTAAAATACATTTTAATTAGTTTAGATACCTAATTATGGTGTTTACAAAATATTAGAAGTATTTAAATAGGGAAATAGTTGAAGTAACTATATGTAACTAATTTATTTAATTCCACATTTTCCTTTACCGATTACTGTATCCTAATTGTACATAACACTATGTCTGTTACCTCAAAAAAGATGGATAGAAATATACACTTACTATTTATTAATAATTTATTATTAAAGTAACACTGTACTAATGGGACTGTTGATGTTGACGAAAGAGATATGTAAGATTCGTAGCAATTGGCGTTCCATAGTCTCTGCCTACCTCCATGGTAGACAGTGAGATTATGTATGTATGAACTAAGAGGAGAAGCTTGTAATCAAACATAGGATACCTTCATAGAAATTCCCAAATAACTTTATTCAAAGATCTAAACACGCAATAACACTTTACTCAACTATTGAAACCCTATGAACAACTTTCCTTACACACTCAAAGATAACAAAATATATTGCCTATTTACCGTCTATTTTATATGCAGAAACAATTATCATCGCTCAAACTCAGTATATAAATTACTTCTATGTACATTAAATTATGTCATAGTACGTGAGTAAATAATAGCATATACATAGTACATGAGTCATGAATGAAAACGAAATTGATGGAAAACCTTTAGATACGGCTGAGAGGCCGGGCAGGGTGAACGACCTTGTGACGTCATCCGTGACGTCACCGACAGGAGGCTTGCGTAGCGCCACTTGATGACCTATTTCGCAACTTTACACAGCGACCGTGTGGCCTAATGGATAAGGCGTCGGACTTCGGATCCGAAGATTGCAGGTTCGAGTCCTGTCACGGTCGAAAATTTATTTTTGTGTATTTTTTTGTTTTGTATTTTTTTTTATTTGTTTATTGTTTGTTGGTTGTTATTTTTTGTTCAACGGTTTTTAATGTAACTTGTTTTTTAGTGTATTTTTTAACTATGCATATTGTTTTTTTTTCTATTACAACAAAACAATGTAATTTATTCTTATTATGTATTCTCATATAAATACAAAGTTATTTTTGAATTTTAATTGCTTTTTAAAATAACGTTTTACCCTTTATTACGACAAAGTCTAATTTGATCACTCCGAAACTAATAATATTAATTAATCTTGACTAAATAACTAAAATCGAATATCTTAAAACTAAATAAATTGACAATATTTTGTGAACCTTGTAACGTCAAAAGTTCGATGACCTTTGAAAACGACTCATCCATCAATCATGCTTTTTTTGCCAAAATCGAATCGAATAAAAAAAATCGTTTTCTGATCATTATAAACGAATGATTTATTTATTTTTAATCTATATTATGTACATAAATATGTATATAAGCGATTATATAACAATTTTACCTCCTTATCGCTCGCGAGGTCATCGACATCGAGTACTAGGTATGTAGAACTTAGCAATAGGTAGCAGTTACATTCAATGTCATAATCGCAGGGCCTTGAACGATTCTTATTGAATCTCTCGTTATCAGGAACAAGGACTTGTAATGTAGTTTTATTGCGAGTTGCTCTTTGCTTTTATGAGAGCCTGGTACCTAAGGTTTCTGGTAGCGATGGACGATGGTTACTTTGATTTTAGATTTTATTTTATTTGGTTTTGGCATTGGTATTGGTCAATATTTGTGTTTTTATTATAAGAGGATTTGTCGAAAACTACGTATAATGTAAAGAGCAAATTGTAGTTATGTAGTAGTAAAAAAGAAAATGTGAAAGTTAAAAAGCCATTTTGATTCAATCAAAAAGTTCTATTCCTGTATAAAACCAATACGACCTTTAAACCTTCAAGAAAAGAGCGTCTTCTTTTTTAAAGGCAGGAATTGGAAAGGGTGAATTGGACCTTCGGTCTTCGGTAACCTCACTCACATAACGCAAGCGTTGTTTCACGTCGGTTTTCTGTAAGGCCGTGGTATCACTCCGGTCGAGCCGGCCCATTCGTGCCGAAGCATGGCTCTCCCACACTTAAAGTAATAGAATGACTAAGCAAAATGTAGATTTTAACCATTTTAACACTGCACTGCTGCCCCGCTTAGAGGGAAATAACTGGTGCTATTTACAAAATCCCCTGTATCTAATAAATAAATCTGTCATTTGTATACAAAACACGTACAGTTATCAAATAATTACTTTCCTGTATACTTTCGGTTCTTTACCGGGCCCCTTAGTATATAAACATGTACATTATATAAGCATTTACATTATGTACCTAGCTATAAGGAAAAACTGTAGCCGACATGTTTGTAATACCTAATTGTGCATTAAATTTTGGTAAACATTTGAGTTATTGTTGCATAATATGTCATCATCGACGTGTATAATAATTTCAGCTTCACCCGGTCTACTCGACTCCTATTGATTGTAGCGTGATGTTTCAGCCTATAAGCCTTCCTCGATAAATGATCTATCTAACACCAAAAGAATTATTCAAATCGGACTAGTAGTTTCGGAGATTAGTGTATTCAAACTTTTCAGCTTAATATATTAGTGTAGATGTAAATACATATTCACACTACCCCTAGTCTTTCTGTGGGTGTGATTAGAGACGACTAAGGGACTATCTTCCTATTTTAACAAAGACCGTAGTAGCGTTCTCTGATAAACCTGAACCTTTTAAACTGACTTCTACTCGCTTACAAAACCTGACTTTTACGACAAACCCAACCCTCTTGAAGCTGCGGACTACCTAGCGGTGTTACCGGGGCTCCGACTCGAAAAGCAGGAGTAGGAACGGGTAGTTTTAAGTCAGTATGAGTCTGACACTCCCACTCGCCTCGCCCAAAGCTGGAAAAGAAATTGGATGATTTTGCCCCTTCTTGTATAGAAGAAGTACATGATCTATCAGTAGGTTCTCACGTGATGGATATCATCCATAATTCAAAGACACGAGAATCTCTTAGGTCTACCACCGGAGAGAGAGAGAGAGAGAGAGAGAGAGAGAGAGAGAGAGAGACGGTTATCAGCATTCTTTTAAAAGTTTTCAATGATGCATTCTTTTAAAAGTTTTCGATGATTATCCGTAATTGCTATCTCCAAACTAACCTGCCAAAAGTGCCAAGCAATCTCTTAACCTTTGTTTAACTGTGAATGGATTCTAAGAAGTGTCATTATTTATGTTATATCTATAGTTCACACCTTTTCCTTAAGATATCTCTTAGATCTTGTAGTTAATCTTCCTTTCCTTATAGGCAGTAAAGATTTTAGTACCAAAAAATCATAAAACATAAACTTATTTCTCATACTGTAGGTACAACATTCTAATCATTAAACAAATGGTTTCTAAGAACCAAATTAATATATACCCAGTCCACTTTACGCACGTATTTACAATCTAAAGCAACAAGGAAAAGATCTTAAATATACATACGTAAAAATCCATGTGAAAAAGAAAAAACATGATGTATGTAATAAAAACTAACGTCCCATCGGACTCGGACACCTCCTAGCTAATCATGAGTTACTGGTACTACGTGGTTAGAAATATCACACCTGGTGTAGCCAGTTATTTTCAATGTATGTGTTTCCCGGGGGTAAAAAACGAGATCATTGACCGATAACCAAGATAAAAGAAGGATAGAAATAAATTGGTGGTAAAGTTAGATGCCACGCGGTGCCTTGTGATCATTTATCACTAAGGAAGTACTTCTCTTTCCGCGGTTACTGTATGAGGTGACAAAGGGCCCAAAATAAACTGATATAATCTGAACCTTTAGCTGATACTTTATTTCAGATTTTGAAGCTTACAAGCAATTGAAAAGCAATATTTCAGATTTTGAAGCTTACAAGCAATTGAAAAGCAATGCACAGCAATGTAACCAAAATTGTTTTGTGAATCTGATTGATAATGAGTAACCTGTGGAGTTTCTTGCTCGTTCTTCTCCATAGGAATCTACACTTTGGAACAAGCAAATCGCTTCACTAGAGAACTTGATGACGGACATTTTTAATATTATTATATTTTCTTTTACATTTAAAAATAACAAAATAGTCCGAACAATGCTCTTTAAAATATTACATAAAGCCAAAAAATTGTACTTTGTAGAAACGTTAAACCACAAGAAAGCAGCTCTAACTATCGCTTTTTAAAAACTTACTTTAAAAACGATTTAAAGCAGACGAAACGTAACTCAGTATGCCACACAAAAGGCTTCTTTCACTTAGTCATTCGTCATCATGACGAAATCCATATAACTTATTATTGTTTATTTCATAATCTCAAATGGAAAGTACTGTCATCAGCTCACTTTTATTTGTGACCTTGTATCCATTACGTGTGGGTTGAAAATAATTGTTAAATGCTCCCAAAATAGCTGTTTCTTTTCATAGAAGCATCGAGAGTCGGTTTTCTGAGAAAATCCACTTTCGATAGTCCAGAAACAGAGTGTCTATTGTTTTTTGTCAGTACTTACAATCTGGCTAAGTATTAAACTTGTGTAATGTAACGGGCTTCTTTTATGTTTATGATTTCCTGGTAGTTAAACGTGAACATTTCGCGACGTGTGCGATCTGATTACTCCTAGTACCAATTTATATTTTGTCGTTTTTGTTTTATATTCTAAAGCTTATACAATGTGATAGGGGTGAGACTTCTAAACTCGTTAAGGCTGAGTACTACATCTAATTTTATCGACAAAAACCGGGGGTCGAAGGGGTCGAATCCCCTCCCCTAAAAATTATGGCTATTTTAATATTGTTTTTACTTTTTTTGATATCAAAGGTTGTATGCGTCGTAGAAACAAAAAAAAACGGTTCGTAAACGGTAGCTAATAACCTGGGCTAACTAATTCATTACGTTTATCATATGTTTGATAATGTTTTGTAACAAAGTGGCAAGAAAATTTTCCAATGTGGGCTTCCTCAAATCCGATACAGAGAAATGTAAACATAAAAAATATCGGATTTTGACAGCTTCTTACAATCAATAAAATGAGTCAACCAAATAAGATTACTTCGGGAAATCACAAAATGAAACTAATTCTCACTAAGAGGAAAACATAATTATAAATCTTTATTTATTATCTACACAACAGGAAATTACCCAACAAATATAAAGTAGTTACTACTTAAGACCACGAATATGACCTGTTGAACTTTTTACTTATCTTTCTACTGGTTACAATACATAGAAACTTGTAGTTCTATTTATCTATACTAATATTATAAAGCTGAAGAGTTTGTTTGTTTGATTGTTTGTTTGAACGCGCTAATCTCCGGAACTACTGGTCCGATTTGAATAATTCTTTTTGTGTTGGATAGTCCATTTATCGAGGAAGGCTATAGGCTATAAAACATCACGCTACGACCAAAAGGAGCCGAGCAGAGCGGGTGAAACCGCGCGGAAGTAGCTAGTTTATACTAAAGTCACTTTGAAAAGCCGCGTGGTGCCGGTAGAGTAGAACCGCTCTTTGAAAAACCTGAAACTTTTAAACAGTGATCTGTACCCGCGTCACATAGACCCACAATGCAGTATACGCTCTGTGACAGCACAGTGTTCATGATCATGATTTTGTCGACAAAGTTATGATCATGATCGGCATTCTATCGTACCAAGAACGATATTTTAGGTTAGATTTCTGGATAAGTAAATTATTATCAGTTTCAAAAAGCGCAGGACTGTCACATTAACTTGCTGAATGGCGCATTTTCATGTTGAAAAGTAAAGGTTTATTTTTTAAGAATGATATCAACCCTTTAATGCTTTATGTGACCCTGGTAAAACTTATTTAGGTAAACGTTACTACTTACCTTAAAATAAAACGTCTTCAAAGTTTAAAACTGATGTCCTAATTGTGAGTACGCCCTTGTCATACTTTTTATATTATGTGTGCAAATATCTCAAATGCCATTGAGATTTTAATGCTTCTTTTGTTAGTTTCCTTTGAAGTTTGTAACATAAAACTCCACAAAACGTCTTCAAGGTGTTCCACAGTAGTTTAAATAGGTCGAGTGCACTTGAGTGACGTCATTTTAAAGCAAGTCGTACAGTTAGTTTTATGTAAAGTTCCCATCTGACAAGACGACTGTCTAACTCTTGCGATTTATGATGACCTGGTACACGCGGTACAGTTTACACGTGGCGTTGGTTGACAAAATTGATATCGCGATTGTGATTGTCCTCTTTTACCGAGCTGGTGTCAGCTATTACGGTTTTTGTACAAAAGTATCATTATTTAGGTACACTAATTAACCTTTCAGTGTCTATTTTTGACAAATCAGTACTTACCGTAATTAGAATGAATTTTATAATGAACAAAATATTAATTAATACGAATACCCTTCTTTTCACCTAACCTTTTCCATGTTTAACTGACATTTAGTTTCATCTCTCTTTTTGCTGGGCTCCTAATAAATTAACCATAATTGCGACCTTTTCGTAACAAGCAACATTATAACAAAACTGACGTAATTATGTTATACGTAGGCTAACAAAGCAATTATTGGATTATTTTACCAACACAAATGGTGTCAATAGGTCTTATTATAGAATAATTAGATCACAATGGGGTCACACGTCATAATTTCTAGAAAAAAATGCAGCGTGGGCAGGATTGAATATGAATTAGTTACGAGAACATTGCGACGCCTACTTTCGTGTTTTTTGTATCCTAAACGAAACCTGGGCCTTTGATTCGGGGAACAAATTCGTTTCATCATAAATCAATCGAGGTTTGATGGATGACGGGCCCCACATTGTGGGAATATGTAATTTAAATCATTTTGGGTATATAAAAACTGTTTTCTGGAGATAATAAAAAGATTATTTCAGTATTTTTGTATGTTTAAATACTCAATTCAAATAGTGAAATGTAAATGGTGAAAAATGTAATTAATTCTGTAATATCGTTGTGGTGTTAAAAATTCATAGCAATCATTAGATAGACAATTTGTTGCTAGTAACATTTTTTAAGGGTTTATGAAAACACTGAATTATAAATCAACATTATTATTGAAGAATTTTCTTTGTGTTATTAGGAACTGCAACAATATAACATCATAGGTACCTGTTTTCTTTAAGGCTTTTGAAATAGCAAGCAAAATTATCCTATATATTTTTATTATTTAAATTTTTTGTCTTTCTTAATTAGATACAACCCCACCAGAACGCATTTGCAAGACCTGTCATAGAGTAGCCAAAACCAACATTGTAAGCAAATACTTAGGCACATGTTTACCATTTAAAAGGGGGGCTTTCAATACCGATTCTAATAATCAAAATGATTTAATTTATCTCGTGGATTCTTTGTCAATAAAAAGGCACGAGCAAAGAGATACATGCGTAAGTTATTTACTAAATTGCTTAAGAAAATTGACTTGTTGACATCTCCAGCTTCCTTCTCTCGTGTCATGTTATCCTGGTAGTTTACATTGCACGTGGTTCCCCTTGGGTGTCAAAAACCTCTTCGAATATGCGGTTATTTTTTAGGTCTTCCCTTTTTCCACGGACTAGATTTAGATGAATGTTAATTGTTTAAGTTTAATTCCCATGTCGGACAAAATGTTATTGAAGTTTTTGGTTTTCGAAACTTCTCAGTAAATACTAGGGAATCATGAATTGCATATTGTACCCGATGTTTATTATAAGATTCATTTCATTCCATTCACTATCACAACTTGCGAAAAGAGCTTGATTTTACAGGATTAAAAATAAAATCGACAACAAAAAAGGATCATAAACTATCTATTACACAAAGTTACATCACATTTTACTCGACTAATTAAAAGCTTACTGGAATTAATCCACTTATCGGTTAACACCTAGACTAATCGAAGTGCCCTTGACCTCAGTCCCCGATACAATCAATACCACCACAGATCGATACTGATCACCGCTAATCATGGTTTATTGGTTTGCACGTGTCCATTGTCATGGGCGCCTAGTACTATATTTTGTCCTATGTAATAAATTCAAAGTCAAAGTATTTATTTCAATTAATCCTAAATTTGGCAATTTTGAAACGTCAAATTGAATTGTCCGTCAGTCTGTCTGTCAGTGAAACTATTCGTTACAAAGTATAGCTTCGAATGGAGCCTTATTCCTATTTGCCTTAATTAAGGATCGAACCTCATAATATCGTCACGCCTTTTATCCTCGAAGGGGTAGGCAGAGGTGCACGTTACAGTACGTAATGCCACTGTGCAATGTCAATCTGTGTCCTATGTAATAGGGGTGAGCCCACTGGGCACTTTATTCCAAACTCAGTGTACTACTGAGAATATCTATAATTATTAAGTTGTGTTTGCGAATCGGTTAGAGAAAACACATTTTTAATAATGACGCCTGATCAAAAAGTCGTTTGAATCCAGCAATGGAAACATACCACCCATTGTCTACACGTGGGTATTACCAAGAACTGTTCATTGATACACCGATACTATTGGTGCTGTATGTATGTACACAGAGCTACGCATCAAGCTCAACAATACCAGTATAAACTGACCTTCGTATGTGAGGAAAGCTCATACAAAGCGAGACCATGATAAAATGGTTTTATATAGGTTGATGTGCCATGTGTTGTATGGTAAACAGTGACAACTGTTCCCATCTTTTCACCTTATTACTTAACCTCACGCCATTTTCTCAGAAGGTAGGGCAAAAACTAGATCAATTAGTTAATCTATTAGTTATTTCTATGGTTTATAGAGCACGGGTGGGTTGCATTCCGCGAATACGGGATCATGATCGATTGATATCAGTTGTTTATGACCTCCGTTGTCATTCTGTGCTCCTAATCATCAAATAATACAGTTAAGCCATAATAAACTTGAATTTAGCAAACAAAGGGCAAATAAAATACAAAGTGGATATGAATGGGACCGTCGGTAGAGGGTGCCCTAGCCTGACATAATATAGAGACCAGATTGGCGATATTTTAAAGAAGGGCCAAATTAAAAGTACCCTTAACCGACGAGCATGCACGAAAAGACTGATGACTGTTGATGAAGCAAAAGAGGTGTCAGATTCGTAGCCTAAAATTATATCACCCAAAAACTCAATCAAATCAGAGATCACGCGTAACACCACTTGATCAATTACTTTGCTATTTGAGTGTATGAAATACATACATACATACAAGAAAACAAACATAAAATTGCACTACATGCTACATTTGCATTCAAAATTAGATTAGCAAACAGTAATCGTAAATTGTATGTTTACAAAATATGTCCACGCGATTTACGATTTACGTTCAAGTTTACTGAAGTACTCAAAAGGCCGTAACCCGTCGTCCTAAATCTTCGTTCTAACAATAAAATGTACCCCTTTCTATTGCTGCTTCCCTGGTAATTTCCCCGAAAAACTAGGTCGATGGCCACTTTAGGGATTTCCTCGGTTGAGGGCTGGGTCTGATAGCACGTTTATAAAGAAGCCCTGATGGGCACCCGCAGCACATTATGGCTAGTAACAGACCGAATCGAGATGCCCTAGATTCCTTGATTATACTTATTTGCTAGAAAAGTATCATATGCTATAGACATTTAGAGAAATATCTAAGTCTCGAAACCTTCTATTAATTCATAATTACCTAAATAGGTTCGACTTATTACTATTTGTAGTAACTCTTTCATAAATTGACCAGAATTGTAATAAAAAAATATATTTTACTGTCTCTAAGTAATCAAAAATAAATATAGCAATGTCATTAAAAATGGAAGCGTCACTTCCATACAATTTCATAAAATAAAATATTCATCGAAAATGATCGTGACTGATAAATAAATACAAAAATAGAATTGACCTTCCCTAATGTGTTCTTAATATTCTGTGAATAAAATAAAATTATGTCTTTGAAATTATTCACAGCACCAAGGACATTTAATATTAATTTTCTTAGCACACAGTACAGAGGCGATATCTAATTTCTCTTGAATATTTACACTCTAATCTTATTGACCTTACTCTATTTCTATCAAAATTATCTTGCTTAAGTTTCTATCAAAAGTGGCTGACTAAATTTTAATTAAAAGCTGTAAAATGACGAAGCGTGCCTTAGTAGAAAATGTATAAATAGATCTAAAGCGCTCTTCTATCCATGTGACAAAAATATGGAATCGTGGAAATTACCTCTAATGTGGTCATGTTTGCCGAGTACTCAAAAAAGGGTATGTGTCCCAGTTTTGTGACAGATTTTGTGTACATTATTAACACATACACTCATGCATGGGATTTACGAATAAAGCTTGTTTGACTACTCTCGAGATCTGGTTAAGCAAATCTTTCCTGAAATCGTATCGTATCCTAAACAAATATTTTGAAGGAATCGTAAATTCGTGATATTCACACGTAGCTTACAAAGATTAGATAAAAACAATAGCTGTTTCATCTTATTATCTTGGGTTTAAAAGAACATTATTTTATTTGATAACATTTTCTGGAAAAGTAAAGACCTGTTATGCTATATATTTAATATATAAATTCTACCAACCTGCCTTACCCCAAACCTAGATACATGTATTTATATTCTAATATAAAGTAGGAGAGTAACTAAAAACTAGACTTACTTAGGATTCTTAAGTCGTCTAAATGCTAAACAAAATAAGAAGACAACTATTTTGTTTTTAAAACTCGCTGCAGATCTGTAGGATAGATAACAAACACTTAGTTAATAGAATTCCTAAGGAGAAAATTAATAATGCAAAACGGCACTTTTCTTTACATTCTTAACAATTAACCACAGACTAAATCTAGCAGTCTATTCCTTTAGATCTCAATCCTAAATTCCCTTCACCTGAGATAACAAACAAAATTGCTCAGTGTTGGGAATAGCCGAATTAAACGGGCAGTCGCCCCGTGCCTTCCCTTTCCCTCCAAACCACCCTTCTCGCTCACTGCAGTTCTACTTCCAGCTTGCTATGCAAGCCTGGTACCGAAAGTCACGGCGCGGGGAGATTTTTCCGTGAAAGTGAAGATTACTTTTTATGTGCGATCTATAATAGAAAGGGACAGGTAATTTATACCTCTACACTAGACAGAGAGTGAATCGTTTATTTATTTTATGTCATCCATCGCATTGCGTTCGGAAAAGTAGTGAGGAAAATGTACTCTGACTTTATCTTCGCCCCCTTTTTAATACAAGGAGAGCAGCAAGCGCAGCAGGTGCCACACTAGATTATGTCTTTGTTCGATATGCCTACGACAGTAATGTGTGAAAGTGATAACAGACAGTCTATCAATGAATGCCTGTAGGCTCCGCCCCTTTACTACGACTTCCGTAGAGCGTGAAGCGTAGCATACACGCATCAATGTTGTTCACTCATTCAATTCTACTATTGTAGATGTTTATTTTGAATTGTTGCTGATCAACTGTCATTATGTTAAAAATCTTGTATTGAAATCATGTTAAAAATAAAAATTGTTTAATTGAATTTAGTATTAGAAGAGGAAACAAAAGAATAAGATTCTAGATTTATAGATTAGTAATAATAACAAATATGTAGTTTCATGTGAAACTTAAATAATTTTTTGACGATACAGTATGTGTTTTATTACGAAACATCATAACCAGGGAATCATAGAAGCTTTGTAATAAAGGCCTAGTTTGTCCCACTTACTAATTACATACAATAAATAGTAGTTACATCCTACCCACTGTTACTAAATTGCTAGCCACTTTAACCCTATTTTGGCAAACATATGTTTGGGGTTAATAATTCTAGATCTTACGTAGCGGTCATTGACCTGAGAGTTACACGTTGCATGGAGACATTAGTCCAAAGTTCATCTCAGTTCAAGTTATACAGACATAATGATGTTTAATTTATGGGAATGAGTGATCCTTAAGCATCAGAGGAGTAGCAATTTGTAGTTTGATGGGATAAATCATGGGATAAATGATGACTTTGAATCTGTAATGGAAAGTTCACGAAAGGGAAAGGGTAAATGATGATAACTACAATTTGATCACGGGGGTGACGACCGACTTAATAGTAATTATTAAAATGTAAAGCGCCATTATCATCATAAAAATAATCATCAATCATCAATATTTATCAACACATTTTTTTAGAAAAATAATGTATATTTTTAAACATCAGCTGTGATCAGTTTAAAAACAACGTTGAACGTTAACCGAGAGTTACTTCATTGATCCAATTATTTCTTTACTACCAGGATAACATAAACACCTCGGTAATCGTATTCCACCCCTCGACACAATTTGATAGCGACATAAGAAACAAACATTATTTTCGCGGTCAACCGACAAATTGGACAATTTTGGATTGTAGGTTAATAAAATACGTTCAGGGTTAGAGAAAATCCAGATAATAATATTCCCATAGTGAATGACACGCTTTTGTTTTTCCCATTGTCTATTTTTGTATACCGTCTTGTCTATTTTTGGTACGTTTGATTATGTTAGCCTGGTCTTCATTCTTATTTAATGTAGGGAAGCCTTTTATATTTTGAGGTGGGAGTCATTCTTAGAATATTATTTTCATCGTATAACCATTTTAGAATTTGCCTGCAAATTGAATTTTCTTCAAAACATAAATGAAATTAAAGGAACCCAGTTATGTACAAACATAATATATTACATAATAATATAAGCAAAGTCTAAACTATTAGAATTCCCGTAAAACAGCTGATACGACTCTAAAATCTTCTAGGTCTATCCGATTGATATTAAAAATTCCTTTGTATACCAAAAAATCACTGGTATATTAGTTTTAGCAGGCATTCCTATATTTTACGGGTCATAAAATAATTTTATGACAAACGCCCTTGAACTGTAAGGGATCAGTCATAAAATGTCATAATGGAACACTATTATTATGACACTATGAAATAATAGTCGTGTTTAGTAATTAGTTTTATTGTCGAAGTATGTTTTATGATTGTCATTATTACATGGAAGCGTTTAGATATAAATTGGGGTTTTATTTATGTAAGTGTTGTTAATTTAGTGTGTGGTGGTAAATCGGTTATTTTAGAGCGTTTTATTGTACTTGATAGATCGATATTTGGCCGCTATCTCGCCTGATGGTAAGTGATGATGCGGCCTACGGTAGAGGACGTCTGCCCATGAGCAAGCTATTCACTCGAATCTTGAAGACTCCCAGGTGTTACACATCAGGAAACACAGACTTAGCTACTAAAAAAATGGAAATCGCTAATCTGCCTCGAGAAAGTCGGTTTAAAATAAAACTTCAATGTCGTGAGATCTTTTTTCCGTTTTTTCCTAACAATTAACTATTTCTTTTGAAAGTTACTTTTTAAAACGTTAATTAAACTAATATAATTTAATTCATCTTACCAGGAGATAATGATTTGCAGTTGACTCAGAACCGTCCGTTTGTTTACTAGGTTCGCATAAATAAGCAGTAAGTTAATTGATGTAGTAGTTTCATACAAAGAATGAAACATGCAAACAAAAGAAATAACGTCGGAGTTACCTACCTTACCTACTAATCCCGATTTACAACTAATTTGATAAAGGTTCTTAAAATAATACAAATAAATAATCAACCTTGTTATTTTAGCCCCGGTGTACAGCCTTACAACTGTGGAAATGTGACATTTCGCAAAACTAGGATCTCAGAACTAGAGAGGAAGTATCTAATTAATTTTCCCATTTTCCAAATCAAAACCTTTAATTTGGAGGATTTTGTTTATGGAAAATTTAATCTCCTACGTAATATAAGCCGTCCTTGTAAAATGTGCCAATTATTTGTATAAATAAGTAAGACAATCATAACTAGGTCAGAATTCGTCCTTGCGTTTCGGATTTCGTGTACTGCTCCAATGTCGACTGTAGCAGATATCTTCTGTCCTTGTAATAAATGCTCATATCGTGTGTCAGAATTTATGAGAAATTCTAACGCACCTATCTATGACAATGAATGATGTGTCTCGGTTCTAACTCGTTAGACACGTCTTCGTCGATTATGGCGCCCTGGTAATTCTAAACTCGGTGTGTGTTACCAGTGTGTTACTTTTTTGTTTTGTTACTAAAGTGAAGATTAGATATTTTTTCTTTGTTTCTTTTTCTTTACATTGATTGTAGATCTGTTATCAGTTACTACAGAATAATGTGTGATGGCATATTATGCATAATTAATTGCTTATTAAGTATTTAATTATCTATTTTTAAGTAAACATAACATTAGTGAGTTAATTCTAAACAACCAAAAAATAATTACGCAAAATTAGATTAGAAAGATTTTTCTGAATCATATTACAATTTGCAATTCAGCATAAATATTTTATTTTTTTCTAATAAACACTAAATTTGATTAAAGTGTATTAATAAAAATCTCGATTCTAAACATCACCCTTCTAACACTGACGAACAAAAAAATACTACGAACTACGATGCTCGCGTTCAAAGTCCTTGGTTCCTAACACTTTCTGCTACCCTGGTACTCGTAGAGCGACATTATCGACATGTTATCGAGTTTGTTACCAACACGAGCGGTAAGTAAGTACACCCAATACCCATTGTGTCCAATGATTGGTCAATATTGCGTGTCCTATTTACGCCAAGGTCCACTAGTGGGACCAAATGTGTCAATAAGAATGAATTTCGCTTTCTTGCCATTTGAACGGGATTGAGGTCACATGTGTGTATTTATTTGACCCTCTACATCACACAAAGCCTTTGATTGGCCTAGATTGGTCTACATAAACGTGACAGGTAACATTAGGTAGGCCGCCTAGAAACTAATTACTAAAAATAAACTAAAAGCATCATTATTCCACGCTCCACATGATTCAATTTCCCGCCCCTACCGCGCTAAGTGAAAAATATTTTATTCTGCCATTAAAGTCTCATAAAAAACAAATGAAAAGACGACGAACTTTGGTAATTTTTGTACCGAAATATAGAAAGTAAGTAGTTACTTTATACTTTAACTTACGTAGCGGGTTCATTTACCCTTAAGTGAACTTTTAACTACAAATAATATCTTTTTACTTTCTTTATTTTACCGAAATGGTCTAAAAAAGGGAGTGGTTTACTTATTTTTGTATACTAACTATCTTAAGAGAAACTAAATTATTTTAAAGTAATTTGTAACTTGTAAGGCTTTTTTATACTTAAGTAATAAATTAATTTGGCTTACTTACTTTATAATACTTGTTGAATAACAATGCATTGCACTACTACTATTACTACTAAACTACATTGTACTAGAATAAAAACCCCTTTTCATGTTACTTTCTTAATAAACAAAAATTAAATATTCTTGTTTACTCGTGTAGAGGCCCAGAGGTCTAAGACACCCGCTTCTCATGCATGAGGCCATTAGGCACTCTTATTCAAAACCTACCAACGGCAAGTACCAATGTAACATTTTCCGAGTAACATGTACTTTCTAAGATTATTTTGACACCACTGACAAAACAGTGAAGGAAAATATCGTGAGGAAACCTGGGCTTATAAATTTCTAATTCTAAGTTTGAAAATTGCTAACCCGTATTGAGTAAGTGTGGTGATTAATGCTTAAACTTTTTTTGTGTGAGAAGAGGCCTAGTCGGCTGTACATATAGGTTGTTGATGTGATGTTCACTCTAGACACAAATAACTATTTTTTTCAATAAAATTCGAAATTAGAAACATAAGTTTTCTGTGCTACGTAGTGCGTAGTACATACTAATCTAACTTCTAATCTCCTGGTAGAATTAATTCGTAAGATCCATACAGTAAAACATTTTTAGGGTTCCATAGCCAAATGGCAAAAAACGGAACCCTTATAGATTCGTCATGTCTGTCTGTCTGTCTGTCCGTCTGTCCGTCCGTCCGTCCGTCCGTATGTCACAGCCATTTATTTCCGTAACTGTTGGGCCTACATAGTTGAAACTTTGTAGGTTGATGTATTTGGATAACCGCTACTCGAATTTTTAATAAAAAGTTAATAAATTTAAAAATTAAAGGGGGCAATCCATACATGGGACTGATTAAAAAAATTTTTTTTTCTGCTAACATATCCGTGATGGGTGTCTATGGATAGGTCTTTAAAAAAGACATAAGGGTTCCTAAAACCATTTTTCGTCAAAATCAATCGTTTGAAAGTTAGACGCCTCCAAAGTGGAAAAAATAGTGTCCCCCCCCCTCTAACTTTTAAAATAAGGGAGTGAGAAATCTAAAAAAAATATATGCTGTAGACTTCAGTGGAAACTACCAACGAAAATTGGTTTGAACGAGATATCATAATTAGTTTTTAAGAAATAAAATATTTTCAAAAACCGCAAATATAACTTTGTCGTTCATACAAACACTATGCAAAACCAAGTTATTTTATAACTTTGATATTATGTCATCTACTTGCTGCTACGGAACCCTTCATGGGCGAGTCCGACTCGCACTTGGCCGGTTTTTTTACTGTTAGGCTATAGTTCTCTTCTAAAAATATATTATTAAGTTAAAACACAGTCAAGTTTACCTATGTATGGCTTGATATTTTCAAACAACAGAAATCCCACAAAACAATAAAATAAAAATAAACTTTTTTAAATCTAGTTCTAAAATTGAAGTTTTTAATAAATAAAAAAACAATTATTTGTTTTGAAATGAGAACTTTTATTTCTGCACCTGCATTTATAACGAAAATATTTTAGTTTATTTAAATTTGATGTTCAATGTTCATACCAATGGCCCTTTAATAAAAGTTCAAGTACCTAGCTTTCTTGAACTCTAGAAATAAAATAATTTACTTAAGACCTGTATGCCCTGGAGAGGTGAACAGAAATCTTCAGTGCTAAGAATCTTTAAAGTTGTATTCATATTGGCCAAGAAATGTAAAGGTTAAGGAACCTCGTCCCATGGGTGTTTTATCAACAGTTGACTGGGCACCGGCTGTGCATGTTCGCGATCTCTTACACGTCTGCACGCCTAGTCACCATGGAATTGTTTCCCATGAACCTCTCTACCTATGGGGGTGTGACCAACCTTTCTTTAGGTTAAGTAAACAACATTCCGGGCTCCGGCAAATTCCTGCCATTCCCATTTATTCCCAGGGGTTCAAACTCGAATTTGGAGGAGAGCATCAAGGTCGTTGCCATGGAAACCCCATGATTTCTATAGCTACAACCTTCCCTTGGAAGAAACCTTCGAACATCGTGTAAATTTGTATGGCATCGTGTTGTTTGCGATACCTTTTAAATATTGAATAAACATTTTGAATTTTGTTTTGATATTGACAAGAAATTTATTTTAACGATAACTTTGAGAGACTTGGCTTAAAATAAAAATAATGTTGTTCTAACATTCTTGAAAGGGAAAGAGAAAAACAAACTTCGCCCCGTCAAAACAATGCACTAATGGTTTCACTCGACTGATCATGTCTATCCACAGGGGCTATCCGTTACCGATCTTACGCACACAGACATTGTCGTGTCGGTATGCACCCAGCCACCTGTCGAATTTTCTATGTGTGAACAGGATGGGGGAGAGTACGGGATATTGGTAATATTGATCGGTTCGGAAGAGCTCCTCGCGCTTTATGTGAGCCTAGTACTTTCCGATCGGTTGTCCATTATCGGTAATCGCCGATACGCTGCCAATAACGATTCGAATAGATCGTGTTTTCATTTGATTGGTGTTAGAATCGAACTTGCAGTTATCATAAATACTTAATTTTTGAATTAATTGAATGATTTAATAAAATGTTTGTTTATGTATACAAGGAAAAGTACAATGGAAAATTAAACTTACAATGGAAAAGTTTGTGTACGAACAAGTTTAAATGATCAATTAATACAAAATAATTAAGGTAAAATTGATTTCTTTCGACAAAAAGTTCAATGATGGGTGAGCAAAGTTTTGAAGTTAAAGAAACTAACCTACCTAACAAAATGAACGGTAATCAGATCGGTTCCGGCCAAATACTAAAATATATTTTTTCACTAAGTACCAGAGCAATCCGTCTCACTCAATTGAAGTTAATTGACTTCAAGTACTAGGGCGTGAGGAATCAGAGCAGATAACGAGGAAATAACCTTTCATGAAATGCTTGTTCAGTTTTAGTATAATAGAAAAGGATAGAGTATATGTTTTCAATTGTATTATACATGGAAATACACACTACTTTGTTTTTGTTTGCCATATTAAATGAAAATAAATAAATATTATGTCAGTCTTCATTCATGTATTTGCGTAAAAGGTTTTCATTTTCCCTAGAAATTATTCGGTTTACCGTAAAGACGTCCATTTCTAAATTAGCCACTCAATTCTACGTACATTCCTTACATATTGCGGCATAACAATGATTCATAGGGTTGTAACGAAAATGTTTACAAACAAGAGAAAACAAGGTGTGCACTTGAGCAAAACGGTTTTCGAGTAAACAAACAAATCGATTTCTACTTAAACTGAAATACTACAGGTACATAAGACGTAGTGTATGTTGTAGATAGTATATGTACGATCAATTCACTCACTACCAAATGAAATTAGTTCAAGATATATGTACAATCACACATATGATTACGAATCATATAAAATGAATGTAACCCTTCCCCTTCCGAAGAAAGGCAGATTTGCAAATAATTTATTCAATTAACACACTTTTTATCATTAAATAACATAAGTCTTATACCAAAGAGAGGCAATCGTATTTCCAATTTTACCGCAATTTCGGGTTCCTGTAAAAAAATGTATCCAAATTCTATCTCTAGTAGCCAAATCTATCGACAGATAGGTTATTGAAACGGCAGTATGCTGATAACTTTCATTCATATCGATACAAAGTTACCAGGGTGACATAAATTCACAGATGGTTATGCATTTCTTTTTTTTTGGTCGAATCTATGACCGTAGTCTCTGTTGGTTCAGTCTCCTGTTTTTTTTCTTTGTGGGTCTATGTATGTAAATAATGAAGTGGTTTGCAAAGGAATAGCATTTATACTTGAAGTTTGATTGATGAGATAGATGCATTAAAATAACCAGAAACAAAAGCCTTAAAACTTAAAATGAGCTGTCGTCGGCGGTATTTCTGAACCGATACGACCTTCAAACTTTCAAGAAAAGAGCGTATTCCTTCTTAAAAGGTCGCAACGTGTCACTTCTCTGGTGTTGTGGGTGTCCATGGGCGTCGCTGATTGCTTACCATCAGGGAACCCGCTCGTTTGCCCTTATTTCATAAAAAAAAACTTATCATCAACAAGCTACGCAATACAAAAAAAATAACAACAACCCACTACTATTTTGTTCTAACAGTAATTTTAAACGTATCATAGTGTTCTAAATATAAAACTAAAAAAAATACTACAATAATTGGCCTCAATATTTTAACGAACTTGCTTTTCTTGTCAACCCCTTTTTCGACAAAACTAAAGACTATTTTTATTCAAATGAGTGTCGACCTATAAAAAGCCGTAACAGTTAACGAAGTAATTTCACGTAACTCTTAATTAATATTTATACAATATTACGCAAATTATATGAAATGAGACAAGGTGCTACAGAAAGCGTTTTTTTTTTTAATATAAGGTGTTCTATAAGTATCTGCTACAGCTTTAGTGGAAGGTAGTGTTGTGTTTGAAGATTACAATAGTGAAGAAATTTCGCAGTTAATTCAATTTGAGAACACGCATAACATGGTTCACAAATACGCACGATGCGTCGCTTCTTTAATGAAAACGATTGATTGCAATTGTTATCATTGACGAAACAAAAAGAGATAGCTCTTTCATAAGAAACCCTAGGGAACTACTGGTTCGATTAAAAAAAATGTTTGTGTTGGATAGTCCATTTATCAGGATAGGCTATAAAACATCACGCTATCATTAATAGGAGAAGAG
Organism: Spodoptera frugiperda; assembly: GCF_023101765.2. Taxonomy (NCBI): domain Eukaryota; kingdom Metazoa; phylum Arthropoda; class Insecta; order Lepidoptera; family Noctuidae; genus Spodoptera; species Spodoptera frugiperda. Next base: position 7,099,206 of record NC_064222.1, read on the forward strand.
CCATACGTATTAAAAGTAAGCTGTCTAATTTCCTTATTTTCTGATTTCCCGCTTGCTACATTACCGTAGCCTTATGAAATCAACAACACAAGTCAATCATGAATCCCTAGTAAGTCAGAGTTACCTACATTTCTCCTATTTAGGTACTTACTGTATAGATTCAACTGTTTATAGTTTCTGGGTTAATACTGGTATTTAATAATATCTACTTGTATCTGGAAAATTCTCTCGAAACCACGTTGCGTATTTGTGTTGGCGAAAAAAGCCGTTCGTCCAGTAATTTTATTTTGTAAGTGTGGGAGAGCCATGCTTCGGCACGAATGGGCCGACTCGACCGGAGTGATACCACGGACTCACAGAAAACCGACGTGAAACAACGCTTGCGTTGTGCGAGTGAGGTTATCGGAGGCCCAATTTTCCCAATTGACCCCTGATTTCCCAACAACCATGAAATTCCTAACCCCCAAAAGGCCAGCAACGCACTTATAACGCCTCTGGTGTTTCGGGTGTCCATGGGCGGTGCGGCGGCGATTGTTTACCATCATGTGATCCGTTTGCTCGTTTACGGCCTTGTACCATAAAAAAGTCTTTGTTAAAGAGTAACAAACAGAGGCGGCCTTAGGGGGTGGCGAACAGGGCAATCGCCCGGGGCCTCGCTCTTGCAAGGGCCTCGCGCTACACAACCCAAGCAAATTTAAAAAAATATAGATTTTTTTAAACTTTTTATTTTGATCCTTAATTACTTATTCAGGTTATAACATAGCGGTAAATTAAAATAAAGTTAGTTACTTAACTAATTCCATTAAAATTACTAAAACAGCTTTAATTTTACAATAATGTCTTGGCAGTGTACTTCCAACGCATTTGTTGCAAAATTACAATAGAAATTTCTAACAGTGTATTTGATAGTACTTGAATATCACGCCTCAAAATACTTGAAGATTTGTTTTTTAATCGTATAGCACTCGGGTCAGCTCGGGAGTCGAGACAGTTAATGTTCTGCTATTCTATCTCTCGGGGAATCCCCGCGTTTCATTTCGTTCGTCAACTCTTATCACCTTGGAATTATTTTACTTACTATATGAGTTACAAAGTCGTTACTGTACCGTAAATATCTTTCAATTTTACGTTTACACTTATATATACACAATATATAGTATTTAAAGTATTGAGTAAGCCGAAAAAGTGTAAATAAAATACTTTTTACAAAAAAATTAACCGACTTCACTAAAAAAGTTAAAAATAACTTTAATTTCGGAAGTCGGTGTTTCTCGGTATTATTTGTTTGTTACACCGACTTCCGAAATTAAAGTTATTTTTAACTTTTTTATTGAAGTCGATACTCAGTATCGCAACTAAAAAAGTCGGTTAAAATTCTCTATCTCAATAACTACTTTATTTATTTGTATTGTCACAGTCACTTAATTAACTTTATTGTGATTTCTATGTGAGTATGAAGTTCCATTGGCCATTTCTGGTCTTCTTCATCAGTTCCACCTCTTCAAAGGTTACTTTTTGACTGTAAATGCTTCAATTCTAGATGAATATACCAAAATCACTATATAGTTCCCTATAATATTTGAGGAGTTCCCTCGATTTATCTAAGATCCCATCATCAGATCCTAACTTGGTGACAATGGGACCACCTCAGAACTATCTACTTTCGAACAAAAAAGAATTTTGAAAATCCGTCGACAATTGACGGAGTATTCGATGAACAAACATACAAAAAAAAAAAAAACATACAAACAGCCGAACATAGTACCTCCTCCTTTTTGTGAAGTCGGTAAAAACTGTGTGATACTTAAAAAATATTTCTGGCTGTTTAATGCGAAACAATACAAGATTTACGAAATGAGTTCGCGTGATCGTGATGTCGGTAGAAAATTTGAGTCAGGTAGTTCAAAAAAGAAACGAGCTATCAAAAGAAAGCAGGTACAAGAAAATCTACGTGGATCTTTATATAAATATATAAAAATTGATGATCAAGAAACCTCTACAAAACGTTTATTGACTGAAAATGACTCTAATCCTGATCCAGCTGAAAACATTCCTTCCACATCATCATGGATGCCACCGCCGTTATCAATTAAAAATAGCGAGGATGATGATGAATTAACTACATCATTGTCTCTTAGATCACCGGTGCCGCCGTCAATACTATCCAGTCAAGAACACGAATCTGAGCCCGAGTCTATGTCTACATCCATGACAGCTGAAATGGTAAATCTGAATCCTCAAAATGACCCCGGTTTGTGGCCCATAACAATTACTGATGTAGACCGAACTGAGATTGTATTAAAAGGTCCAATCCGGGCTAAAGTTGATTTATATCCCGTAAATGATAATGGACGGCGATTCAGCGAATATCATTATAATAAGATACTAGTTAACGGTGAAAAACTTAACAGGCGCTGGATGATTTATTCACAAACAAAGGATGCCGTTTACTGCTTTCCGTGTCGAATATTCGGGCTAGAAAATACAAAGATTGGATCAAGTGAAGGGGTGTGTAATTGGAAACACTTGGGTGATTACCTAAAGTCTCACGAATCTACTCTTCAGCACAAAGATTGTATGTTGAAATGGATTAATTTAGAAAATGGTTTAAAAAGCTGTTCCACTATTGACTCCTTGGCCCAGTCACAAATTGAACAAGAAAGGCAACGTTGGAGAGATAATTGAAACGATGCAGCGACTTACAAATATCTATGACAGTAGGAGAATCATGTGATATTGATGGACATGAATTGTACGAAGAACTGAATATGTTCATTCGTGTGTATGAAGGAAACGACGACATTATCTCGGTGCTGAAATACATAATAGAAAAAAATTAACCGAAGTTTACCCCACTATCGAAATAGTCCTGGGAATTATTGCCACCACACCTGTTACAGTTGCGTCTGCTGAAAGGAGTTTTTCGAGGCTTAAAATCATTAAAACATATTTGAGGAATTCGATGACACAAGATCGGCTTTCAGCCCTTGCTATTCTTTCCATCGAAAATGACGTAGCTCATTCGTTAGATTATTCTGTTTTAATTAAAAATTTTAGTCTTAGGAAAAGTCGCAAACATCAATTTTAAAATGTATCATCTCTGTATTTGTTAATTTTGCAAATCTTTCAAAGTAAAATCTTTTAAATCTCAAATTTTATTTATTTGTATAACTTTAGTATTTCTCGTCAAACATAACAAGTACCTAAACCAAACAACCAGACCTACTTTCGCATCACATACTTTTTACGAAGGACAAAGGGCCTCGCAAAGACCTGCCGCCCGGAGCCTCGCAATGGGTAAGGCCGCCGCTGGTAACAAACATACTTAGGTAAGTAAATTCATTACAATTTTAGTAGGATGGGAATCGGAGTCTTTACAGTTACAAAGTTAAGTTAAAGTCAAAGCATTTCTATGAGTTTTGGAAGTATAAACAGTACTAAACAATAATCATATTTGTGTCTGACTGACGCCCCTTAAGTTACGTTATTTGCATTGAAAATATAGACTTCTAGAAAGAAAATCCACGGTTACTCAATGTTTTATTTATTTCGTTATTTCACAAATTGTCAAAGTGAAAAACTCTCATCTTTTCAGAGTATCTGTTTAGTAATATTGTGTAAAGCTGAAGAGTTTGTTTGTTTGAACGCGCTAATCTTCCGAACACGAAAAAACACCGAATCACGTCTCTATCTCTTCTTAACGTTTAAACAACTGTACTAGGTAATTTAAATGATCGAGGAAAGCTATCGGCTATAAAACATCACGCTATGACCAATAGGAGCCATGCAGAGCGGGTGAAACTGCGTGGAAGTAGCTAGTAATACAATATTTTGCTAACGGAGCTTTTAAATAAGATTTTAAAGTTGACTAACTGAGAACAAAAGCACTTTACTTACCGTAAAGTGCACATGTGCTGTACGGTGAAAGTTCCCGTGGGAGAAAGGAAATGGACCTAACCACGGGTTCCAATCATACCTCCTATTCGGTCTGTCAACCTGGTACGTTCCACAGGTACGCCGAGATTTCTCTTCTTTTTTTATTTTAGTTTCAAACTTTGGCTTAGTGCCAAAATTCACTGTGATTTAGAATACAAAAAAGTAGGTAATTTACGTATCAAACATATGGTTAAAGTTTATGAAATGAATACCTATAATGATAGAAGTAACTTTTCATTTCATAATATCGTACTTATTAAACAATTTTAAACCAAACTTTACTTTGAAAACGTAAACTAAGTATCTTTGGTTAGAAAACTCAAACCTGAGATGTTTCTTTTCAAGAAAAATTGCAATATCATAAACCATATTTACCTTAGTTTTATGCTTTATTCAATACACTATATCTGTCGCCTCCGTGTCAAAGTACTCATTACAAAATGATTACTCCGTCGAGGCAAAAACGGTCAATGCCCGTTCTTACGAGTATATTTAGTATTCCGAATCCACCGCAATTTGTCTACAAGATGTACGTGAAGTGAAGTGAAGGCTGAGACTTTCAAACTGTTTCAGACACTTCGATTTGCTTATCTCCTGGTAGCTATTACTCACGCGTCTTATCACCTTTGGAACAATTTAGGGGACTGCCTGTCACCTGTCTCATTTTACTGGTTGATAATGATAAGAAATTGTGGTTACTATTTATTCAGATTCCTTTTCCAGAAACTTATTTATATAAAAATTATGATTGACAGTCCAAAATATACTTACTCTCCCTCATCCTTAATGTTATTTACATTTAAGTATATTTAGTAGAAAAGATACTTAACATCAAATATTTGTTTAGTACGAGTATGAACTACGAAACGCGCTGTTATTCGTAGAAAGGTCTACGAAATGGTTACGGTGACCCTGACTCGCCTACGATGTCGTAGCAAGTGAAACGAACCCGTTTGTAAACTAGAAAAAATATCAATCAAAGAAATATAAACTGAAAATTGAAAACAAAGTAACATCAATTCGGATATTTCCTCGATATTAATTAAATTGTGATTCCAATAAAGGTCGTTGAACTATCCAAAAGTCTGCTGTGCCAATTACACGGCATCCGATTTAATAATTAGTAAGTGAACCAAATTATGTTCTTTGTTTCTCCCCCTTTTAAGATAATAGGCGCTCCAAAATTAACAACAAACAATCAGGCTGTTAAGTTGAGCGACCCCGCTTTTTACTCCAGTGCACATAACTTAAAAGGAGTTGATACGTATAAATGAATCCTTATTGGATAGAGGAGATAATTATTTTATTTAAAAAAGGTAATTTTATACTAATTTTGGCAGTTTAACGGCTGAAGCATGCTTTGATGATACTTCGATAGCCAAAATGAGCAATCTCTCATTAAGTCAGAAAAGGACAGTATAATGATTTAAACAGGGTTGTGAGAATGAGAGAGCATAATTTCTCTCCCCTGTGTGTTCCGGCTTCGCTTCAGAGCTCCAAAACTCCAAAAGTACCAGGCAACCATACGCAACGAGCAGGTAGCCGCATTCCAATGCCGACCTATCCTTCCCTACTACGGATGCGCTAGTCGCGCCGGTCAATGAACTAATTTAAAGACAGAGACGGAAACGGGACGTCTACGTCTATCTCACTTCACGTCGACTGAGTGTTATTTTAAAACAGATCTTATTCTTATTGAGGGAAGGTTCAATATTTTATTCGAGTGACGACAGGATGCAGGTAAAATTCATAAGAAAAGATCAGATGATTTCCTGTTGCGGGTACTAAAGGCTGAAGTGACGATTGGTTTGACAGAATTAAGGCCTTATTTTGAACGTGCTAAAGTTTAAATTTGACGAATTTGCTTATTTTGGTTTTGTTAAAAATAGGGGATAGACCGTGAGAAATTCGGGAAGAAACTTCTTCGGAGCTACTAGGCAAACATGATGTGTAAGGATATGTTTTTCCCACGTCGATCCTGTGATCGTGGTTCTCACGGTTCATATGTGTTCATAATTTCGTAGACAATGCGCATGTGTTGGTAACCGATGCGAACCGTTGAACGATTTTAAACTTCGGTTCAGCTGATTAAGTGCCCATTCATTAATAAGTCGTCTTTTTATAGCCAAGAAAAAAAACCGAACCTCAAGGGATAGCATTTTCTTCTAAAAGTATTATATAATAACAAAAAAAAAACCGACTTCAAAAAATAAATATTCCAAAACAAATTAATATGCACTAAAAAGTAAAAGAAATAATTGCGTATTTTTCAACAACTTAATAGATCAACTAACTTTACTAACTCATCACACACATTATAATGTAAGTAGGTACAATTATTGTTATTTCTGGAGTCGGTGTCAGCCAACTAAGATAGGTTTGTTATTTACCTATTATCACAACAAAACATTACAGTTTTACACCAGTTGTAAGTAGGTACTCAACCACCACTCCGCCCGTGCCGTGCCCGTGCCGTGCTAGTTGTTGGCGTTTCGTAGGCTGACACCGACTCCAAAAATAACAATAATTGTACCTACTTACATTATAATGTGTGTGATGAGTTAGTAAAGTTAGTTGATCTATTAAGTTGTTGAAAAATACGCAATTATTTCTTTTACTTTTTAGTGCATATTAATTTGTTTTGGAATATTTATTTTTTGAAGTCGGTTTTTTTTTGTTAAAATTGTTTTTTATTTCTTGATTTTTAGTGAACAACTTATTTGAGTATGGGTCGACCAATTAAACGCGCTACTCATATGAGACAGCGCCGTTTAAATGAATAATATTAGTATCTATCCATATTGACGCATAATTACATTATTTTCAAATGTATATTAACCTGATACCCTTACTTATAATCTGCTGAGCCGACAGCTAACAGTAACCTGTTCATAAGCTACATACATAGTCAGTTGTCAAACACACAAACAGATTAGATACCCACATAGGTATACAGTCATGTAACTCAGACAGCACATCAAGCTACCCATCATTCTATACCAGATATGCTACTATCTGTCCTGAATTTTATGACTACTGAGAAAGATAAGCTAGTATGCATCACTTCAACGTAAACGCAGAGCTCATTCTGCTCATTTTTAAGGAGTTCCCTAGATTATCTTCCACATTTATGGTCTGACTTTGAAAATTATTATATGTAACCACACTGTCATCGTACTCTTTCAAACACAAAAAGAATTTCTCAAATCGGACTATAACTGCCAGAGATATGCATTTGTCAAATACAAACAGATTAGGTACCTACATACACATGTAAATCAGACAGCACATCAAGCTACCCATCATTCTATACTAGATATGCTACTATCTGTCCTGAATTTTATGGTTACTCAAAAAGATAAGCTAATATACATCACTTAAACTCAAACGCAGAGCACATTCTGTTCATTTTTGAGAAGTTCCCTGGATTATCTTCCACATTTATAGTCAGACTTTAAAAAAATTATATGGGACCACATTGACATTGTACTCTTTCAAACACAAAAAGAATTTCTCAAATCGGTCTATAACTGCCGGAGATATCGATTAACATACATAAAAAAAAAATACGGTCGAATTGAGAACCTCCTCCTTTTTTTGAAGTCGGTTAAAAATAACTCATGTCGGTATTTATGATGATGTTAATTTTAATTAACTTTAGTAATTAAACATTTCTTGTACATCATAAATAAACCTCATTCACAGAATATTAATTTTGTGTTTTCAAAAACTTTACGTTACATTACGATGAAGAACCCACATTGCGACCACGTGGTCTAGCAATATCGAGATCGAACTGTATTGGAAGTATCGCCAATCGCCAATAATGGAGGACCGTTCGGAAATGTACTAGGGCGGCATGAGCCGTGAGAGGTGTATCGAACCGATCGATACGCTGCCGATATCGTATGGCTATCTATCTATGGGTCGCACACATGGGGTGCAATGACGAAGGTGTGTGTGGACCGTGTGAGCGACTCTACTTCCCCTTTTCATGTGTGCTTTGTATACCGTGCACGATATAGCAGTATGGGTGAAACAAGCTTTTAAAAAAATAAAGGAGCTTGTTTGCAACATAGCAACATCTATCTAGTAGGTAGATAGATTCATTTGGTAAGTACTTTTAAGTTAAAAAACAACACCAAAATAATGAAATTAGTTACGACCAAAATATAGTTAGCGAAAGTTATTATTTTATAAAAGTTCCCATCTAAAATTAGAAAACAACTCAATTGTTCTCGTCATAAAAAATAACTTCCTTTCCCTCCTAACTCTTTTAAGTAGCCGTTGTACTCATTATTTTCCAATTTCTACAAAAAACGATAAACTTAACTGAACGCTAACTTTAACTGTGAGGTTATTCAACTTTCGCAAATGTCATTGACTCCAGAATGTTCCAAAAAATATTTGTATGAAAGAAAACTTAATTCAATATTTTTCTACTCAAAAATCCGATTATCTCGAGATTCAGTGTTATGATTGTAAATATTAAAAGCTGAGGGGATTGTATTTATTTGAACGCGCTAATCTATCACAACTGTTGTTGGATTAAAATCTTAATTTCATAAAATATTCTTGAAGAATATTGAGCGAATATTGAGATGTGAAACAGATGGCTCAATTAACTTTAAATCACGGTTTACTCACGTATTATTAATAGCATACGCACGGCCTAACCAGTAGACTGCGCAACGTCGCCGCGTCTGCTCACGCTGCTCATGATGAAAAGTCCCTCTGTGACTCGAAACTGATAGAGCATTTCTCCATTAATAATACGTGAGTAAACCGTGATTTTTAGTTACTGTAGTATGTCTCATGGTAACTTCTCAACTTTTTGAAATCTGTGAAAACCATCCCTTCTCAAACAGCCTAATCTTCCTTATAAGAGTCGACCAACGGGATACACATTAATAGACAGAGACTAGACACCAGCGGTTTTTGATAAACCTGATCCTCTTCAACTGCCATTGGACTGGACTATCACAAGCTGGTAATTGTGTTGATAACAATTGACATAACAATGAACACGACTTTGCCGACCCCCATGGGAGACAGGCGTAATGTTATGTAAGTATGAACAAGTTGTGTTCACTTTCAAAAATGATTATGACCATCACCATCATCAATAAAAACTACTTCTTACACGGAGAAGGAATGACAAAGCTTGCTCAAAGCGCATTGGCGATTTCAAACTGATAATTAGAAATTACTAATTCAGGTTTCGTCACGATATCTTGTCTCAGAAAAAATAGAACGAAGATAACAGATAACCAAATTAATTGACGATTATGTAGATACCAATATTATGTACACTCACGCAATCAGAATGTCAAACCACAAAACAGATTACAGTAATTCAGGTCATTGTACCAGGGTAACAGCAAATTAGGGGGATGGATACAAATAGTGTTAATGGCTAACATACTTCCTGAATTGTTATGAGGTCAAAGTGACTTAATCAAAACGTAACAGCCGTTTAAGTGCCTAGCAATAGAAGTTTATTAGTTACGTATGCGCGTTTTATTGCTGCAATAAAAATAGTAGGCGCTTGTACGATAATTATTTGAGGTAAAGTAATTACACGTTTGAACGTAAACAATATCTGTTTACAAAACACAGTAGATACTATATTTTTGGTGTCTGTGTTTATAATTAAAACTTAAAATAAATAGTTTTATGTTTCAATACAAAAAGCTAATAATTTATCTAGATTAAAAATTCTTTACTCTAGTGTACCTTTAATATTCTCATTTACACGAACAACACGTAGGTACTGGATTCAAATATCTAAACTTTGCACCGAGGCTAATAAGGTCACCAAGGTCCAAGTGCAAAGGACTTTTAGAAAAATATTACCTTAGTGTTAAAACAGAGCCACGCTTTTGTTGTCCTGTAGCTTATTATTTTTGGTTCATGCTCTCCTAGTAGATAATTTAAATAAAATGAGTTTTAATAAGTGAACCAAATGTCTTAAATATATTTTTAAATCGTATCGTATAATTTTTTAAATCTTTTCTCTTTCACACCGCTACCGTATGCTCCACCGTGTCCCCTGTACGGTCCTCACAGTGATGACACCCGGCCGGACGTTTCCTCCCGCCCTATCAGAAACTGGAGCCTACCGAAGCTCTCATGTCCAGTAAACACCTGCGTCAGGCGGTAGGTGAGGAAGTCGCCCGTGGCGTCGCTCAAGCCACTCCTCAAAGAGGGGACTTACCGCTGCAATGACAACAAGCCCAGCGTTCAACGGCTATCAAAACATAGGCTTACAATGTTTGATTGTAAGCCTATGTTCATATTTATGGAATGAGTCACTTTCTCTGTCCCTTTATATGCTTAAATCTTTATAACTATCCAACTTATTTTAATGCGGTTTTTTATAGATAGAGTGATTCAAGAGGAAGGTTTTTGTGTATAATACATGCATAATATATCACCATTGCACCTATGCGAAGCTGGGGCGGGTCGTTAGTTGTGAATGAAATAAAAAACAATACTTTGATCATAATGTCGAGTATATATTTTCTTAAACAGTAAAGTCATCTAAACTAGTAATGTAAACTTATGTAGATGATAACATTCATTAGAAAACGATATAAATATCACGTTGTAAATAATATGCAGTAAATCTTCCCTTACGTATCAAAAGCATTTCTTATTTAACCTGAAACAAAATAATTGTTTGTAAGTATGATTTATGAAGTTCGTGTACATCGTATATCGTAGTATCTATAATAGATGATAAATAAATAACTATTGGTTGTGTAAGTGTAAGGTGTAAGACGGTGTGTAGATTTGCTATAGTCAAATTCAATACGTTTCTTCGTATAAAATGCAGTTATAAGTGACGTCACGAGATATTTCAAATCGATATATTTTCGAAAGAATTTGTTTCCTTAAGAAAATAAAAAAATCGTGTTATTTCAAATAATCTACAAGACGGACATTAAAACAAAAATAGTCATCTATTCTATCAGCTAGGATAACAGGAGCTCATAATTTTATAAGAGCATTCAAATACAGATTTAGGTATAGGTAACTCAATCAAAAACCGTCTCATTTTAGTAACATAAAAAAACTAAATAACAAAAGTAAACAAACATGGTTAATTAATGAATGGATTTACCAAAGCTTCTGTTATGTATTAAGCGAAAAACAGCCAGTAGGTACTAGGAATTCATAAGCTTGTAGCCGTAACAAATCCGGCTAATTGCGAATGGACGGCACAATTAGGGGCACTGGGCCGGACATTAACTCATTGTTTATAATGCCATACGTGACATAATATTCTAGAAAAAGGGTTGTTTTGTTAATTCATTCATGTGAAGTGGATTGGTCGACGCGACGTATCGATCAATTTATTACGTGTTTGGCTGAATTGGGTAGATGACTAATTGTTATTTTAATGTCCGTCTTGTAGATAATTTTAAAACATTAGACACGTATTTTTAATTTTTTTAGGGAAACAAATACTTTCGAAGATATATTGATTTGAAATATCGCGTGACGTCACTTCTATGTATTTTATACTTAATATATAACGTATTTGCTACCACTCTTAAACTTTGATTCGTTTTATCTAAGTATGGCTTTCATATATTATGACGAAATAAAACAATAAGTGTCTTAAAATTTTCATTACCTTATTGATGGACTAAATAGATTTTTAATTTCACCCCGTCATCATCCCTATTAGGTATCACAAGTACATGACTTTTGTCACTTAGATTTTCAGCAAAAACTGGTAATACTAACGAATTTCGATCATAAAATATTAAAGGAAAGGTAGTTTCCCTAACAAACCAGTCAAATGAAACCACATTTATCAAAGTAGACAAGTCACCTGCTTTTCTGGACCATTTAGTCCATCTAAAGATCAACCAGGGCTAGCATTTCCAAAAAAATCTAGCTCATTTGAACAATAAATCACTTTTTTCTGTCCGACAACAGGTACACACACCCTACTATAAATCTACCGGCTTAATCCCATTGTACCGGCTAAATCCGGATTGAAGCGGTCGTAACCGGTCACTCGCCTACATGTGAAGCCAACCAACATGGCGGACCTTGCTGCAAAAAGAGTGATTGAAGACTAAGCTTCGGAAGAAAAAGATAGTCATTTTATGGGAGGGATTAAGTTATTTATGTACTAGGGAATTATGAGTGGAGTAGGTGTATTTAATCCATCTTTTTACAATCACGCACTGCACCTAGTGACATTTGTAAGATTGAAACAATAAAAGTTGCTATTTGTGTTCTACCCAAGAGTTTTAACCATCTTATAAGTGCCTAGTACTGTACCAATATGTGTGTAGGTAGGTACCTACTTAGTTTGCAAAACATGCGTTTTGAAAAGAGCAAGCTCATAAAAATGAAAAGCACTTTACTATTCTGCATTTTTTAAATCCTTACTAGTAATAAACACAAATAACCCTCCATAAACAATTCAACAACAGCTTAAACATCTGTCCTCCTAGTACACAAAATATAGCCAGCCAATGGCCTCGGTCGGCATAATTCTAGAATTTTCAAAAAATCGCGAGAAATTCGGAGCGTTATGCAAATGATTCAGGTTCAGGCCGTTGACTTGGGTCACATTCAACCCTCAAGATGAAACGAGGGCGGAAAGTCAACGTCTTTAATTGTTGTGTTCGCGAATGATTGAACCGTTTTTAATGCGGAATCGGAAAACTGGAGCTTGATGCTTAAAATTAATTCTAAATTAGTATTTTGACGCGTTTTCGGGGTGAGTGAATGGCTGGAAGTGGCTTGGATACTGATGTCGAATAAATAGTATAATAGTTGTAGCATTTTTTTGAGTCGTCATGTCGTGTATCATTAAATTGCCATGTACAGTCATAATTGGACTTCAGATTAATGTACTATATGTTGTATTTACTGTGCGGATTGTCTTAGTCTGTAGTCTGTCACTGTACCTATTAAAATAAAATAAATCTCCCTTGTTCGTGTTTACTAAAATTGGCTAATTTGAGTTATTAGATATCTAACAAAAAATAGCTTGGTCGCTACTTACTGAAGATTCTAGCTTCTAGTAGGAGTTGAAACTCTTTAAATAATATTATAGTCTAAACCGAGAACGTATAGCAAAAAAACCTATTCCTTTGTTTAATATTTAAGTACTAGGGTCTCATATAAATAGCCTGATGATCTGATCCTAGTCGCTCCACATAAGGGACACCAACCTATTCCAAATCTCCTACAAAGATAAAATCTCGAGAAAATCACTTCTAGATTGAAGATAGCCCGTCCATCCTAACATTTTATTGCTTTTATGATAATTTCTACGCTTAGACACGACGATTTTGAGCACTAGATGTGAATGACATTTCAAATAGCTATATCATCACCAACCTATAAGAGAGAATCTAATAGGTATTTTTAAGATAAGTGAAAAGGACTGATCAAAAGAAAAATCAGGCTTTAAAAGTACAAGAAAAAATCATTTATTCCTTAGAAAATAACATGTTTTTGTCTGTCAGTAACATAGCTTTGTTGTTAACGAGGGCTGGCATCTAAATCGGGATCTTAAAGCCGGATTCTAAGCCCCCTGCAAGCAAAAGTTTGCATGTTATCGCAAAGAATTTTATTCTACATAATATATCTACCTATTGATTAAAAATAAATTGGATTTTGGAGCCGAACTTTGGATAGTTGGTGTATTTATTATATTAAGTGAAACCGAGATAGACTGCTAGTACGTATTATAGGTTCCGGAGCTGCGGACTATCTAGCTGGTTTACCGGGGCTCCGGCTCGAAAAGCAGGAGTAGGAACAGGGTGGTTTTTAGTTAGCAAGAGTCTGACACTCCCTCTCGCCTCGCCCAAGGTGGGAGAAGTCATTGAATGCTTTTCACCTCTCGAAAAACAAAGTATGTATCTATTATAGGTACGTGCCTACCCAAAAATTAGGACTACTGATAGGAATTATGATCACGTACTTAGGTATTGAAATTTCGAACTTTATCAAGAATATTTCAAGAATAATGACTAGATTTTTTTGTGTGTCCTAATTCAGAACGGAAATAGGAACCTATCAATTATTTACGAAGCGACTGTCATCTACGTATTTGCACATGTAAAGATCACACGGAAATCGTAACAAAAACTAGTTTTCTAGGGTAATATCCCCGGTTCGTTCCCGTTTCTACCTATTTAGGAAATATTTTCATCACGTTTTACGTAGGTAGATAGCGATCAATCAATCAATCTATCAATCTATTTATCTATAATATTGTAAAAAATACAATTAGGCTATCTATTTAGCCGGAACTGCGGACTACTTAGCGGGTTACCGGGGGCTACGGCACGAAAAGCAGGAGTAGGAACGGGATGGTTTTTAGTCAGTAAGAGTCTGACACCCCCTCTCGCCTCACCCAAGGCAGGAGAAGTCATTTGATGAATTCCCTCCTCAAAAAAGGTTACCTATTTAATATAGGAAGGTTGTCTATGTAATATATGTAGTGAGATGGAAGTAAGGCGTCAGCAAAATTTTGAGTTTGTTAAAATTGTTTTTTGAAGAGTTGAATGACGAAAAATTTTATTAAAAGTGAATGGTTTGAACTGCACGGTTGGCGCCGTGACTGGGCAACGACCTGCTGAGCAAAGTGTCGCCAGTTCGATTTCCGCACGGAAAAACTCTTTGTGTGATCTAAAAAAGCCTGACATGTTGGCTTGTACCAGGAGGACAGAAAACGTAAATACTTGAGTAGGATCAGGAAACTACAAATAATTGTTGGTATAGGAATATAAAGAGGATAGCAAAATAAATCCAGACCAGATTCCTCACACCACTACGTGTGTGTAATCCTTACTCGTCTGCCAAGTGAGAGCTCAAGTATAGTTCAATTAAACGGTTCATCAAGCAATAGTTCGTCTGAACCACAGATAAGCTTTACTAGATACGACAGCCCAGTCATCTTGGTAAAAAAAAAAAACTAAAGAAACGAGTAAACGGACGACCCGATGCACTCATGGACTCTCAATACCAGAACAGCATGTGCGTTTCTGACTTTTATAACCTTAATTGGGGTTCCTTCTTTTTGACGCCTAGGTTTTTGGGTCCTAGTCTTTTTGCGGGATTTTTATTCACTAAAACCGGGTGGTTTCGGTATCCACCTTCAGCACTGATAAGGGGTACCGAGTCCTCTAGAGAGACGGGCACTGACTCCCCACTCTATGCACCCGCGGCCTGAAAACGGTTGCCTTTTGGAAGCCTTCTACGAGCAGAATCAGCCTTCTCGCGATCCCGCTCAGCAGCTTTCTTTTATTGGGGTTCTTAGAGGCTCAAAACCGCTTAAGACACCCACTCAAAAACGTGACTTTGTGTTAAAACCTTACATTAGAACATCGTCTACAAAAGTAACCAAAAAATAAATAGACAGAGAAACATATAAAGGCTCCTGTCTTATCTAGTACCTATAAGGTAATCTTTGTCCTGCATACTTATTAACACATGTTCAGGCACTGGAAAAACTTTCCGTCTAGCGTCGAGACGTGTTTATGTACAGCATATCTATAGGTAATACTTACAACCTAAGTGACCTAACAATTTGGTATGATGTGCTGCGAAACATGTCGTCTGCGTAAAGTGCGTAAAGGTGAATGAACTTTGCAAGTTTATAGAGTAGTGTAGGTAGTAAAACCACGAAGTAAATAAATAAGAAGTTATTACTGAATTTCCCTTTAACATAATGCGTGACGCTTTACAGGGAACGCGAGACGCTACAAACCACACGCCCATTTTCCAATTAGGAGTCCCACACTAAAAATTATTTTAATTTGTAACTTTCTGAGCTGTCTATACTATTTTAATTACCTATAATATCATCGGGTAGGGCCATTTTTTGTGTCACAACATAATCACATATGGTATTTGCTCTTTTTACTTGCTTCATGAGTAAAATTTAGGATCAAAAAGTGGAGTTAGTAGGTATTTATGTAGGGTTTCTAATAAAATGTTTTATAAAAATAAAATAAATAACGTACCCTGAAAGCTCTGAGCCTTTTAGGCGACAAAGAACTGTTTAAAAGCGAGGGCTTATTACGAGTTTGCTGTACGATTAATGAGTTCGGCGTTCTGATTAGAAGCATGGTT
The DNA here is from genome assembly GCF_023101765.2 of Spodoptera frugiperda. NCBI lineage: Eukaryota > Metazoa > Arthropoda > Insecta > Lepidoptera > Noctuidae > Spodoptera > Spodoptera frugiperda. The sequence continues at coordinate 7,115,256 of NC_064222.1, forward strand.
GAAACGTGTTGGAAGTGTGAGTAAACAGTAGATATGGCACACCTAATGTTTACTCAGATCCTCACTGGATAAGGTAGGAACAGCTAGGTTGGGAGACTTGGGAAACCACATTCAGTTGTCATCAATGTGAAGAGGATGAGGACACTGTACACTGGTCAACTTATACCTTACTATTGCTCAGAATGACTCACTGAGTGAAGTATTGTTGCGGTCAGTCTTTCTTTCGGCAATGCTAGGGGATTTAATGGCTTAACACTCTTGGCAGGTCGTGCGTATCAGTGAATATTCTTTAAAAGAGTAACGAATTAGAGTTTCTTGCTCGTTCTTCTCCATTCAAGCCTAGCTTCACTGACAGACCATTTATTTGTTTACGTTTCAAAAGTACCTGTTAATGGTTTAGTTGAAATAGTTTTGACCTACCTATGTAGGTATTATTTGATTTACTTTAAGTACTCATATTCATAAATATTGAGGCTTTATAATCAGTAGGTAATAGACGTCTTGTTACTAATTAAATTTCGATCAAGTAACGAGATTAATAAAGATAGAAAATAAGGAAGGAGAAAGAATGCTGCCCTGAGGAACGCCAGCTTGCAAATGTACGAATCTAAAGAGTAGGTATTTACAAAAGTAAGAAAAATAAAAGATTTCGACAAATTAGAACCTCCTCCCTTTTTTTTGAATTCGGTTAAAAATAACCAATACTGTGCTTTGTCATGGTGCAGGACACCTATGAAAAGATGTCCGTAAGGATTGAGGAGCCACATCAGATTTTTAAAATCTGATTTTACCATTATTTAGCAGCAAGGAAGCTGATTTTGCAGCACGAATTCTAGATTTAGCAGCAAGATATATAACTAGATATATTAATGCAAAAGTGGCTCCTCAATCTAAACGTTTAAATTGAGGAGCCACCTATAACTCGTTAAGTAATAGATGAATATTTCAGCACAGTTCAGCAATGTATTTAATTTAGATTCTGAAAAAACAATACTTAACTATTTTCTTGTAAATTCAGCGTGTAGGGTGGTACACGCTGAAATCTGGTAAATGTATTTAACATTGCTGAACTGTGCAGATATATTTAGCAGACATTTCTGCTAAATGCTAGTATCTCTGGCTTTAGATTCCGTTGTCATCTCAGGTGGGTACAGTCAAACATATATAATTAGAACGTCAGGATTGAGGAGCCAAAGAAAATGCGTTCATCTACAAAATTTACTCTGTTTTACTATTTTATTCCTATACTGCAAAAACAAACACAACACCTACTAAATGATCATTATGTCGAATATAATAATTGATCGCTCATATCCAGTAGAAATTCACCTGTTAAATTTAGATAGAGGAGCCATACTAAAAGTATTGTATTTTCTTACATTTTAGCGCCACAGAAGCGAAATTTGTAGACGGTAATATGCAAAATTGCTGCTAAATGATACAAAATTTTCAAAAATATTCATCTATTACTTAACGAGTTATAGGTGGCTCCTCAATTTAAACGTTTAGATTGAGGAGCCACTTTTGCATTAATATATCTAGTTATATATCTTGCTGCTAAATCTAGAATTCGTGCTGCAAAATCAGCTTCCTTGCTGCTAAATAATGGTAAAATCAGATTTTAAAAATCTGATGTGGCTCCTCAATCCTTACGGACATATGAAAAGCCATGACTCACCACATTGAAAGCGTTAGAAAATTTGCGCAGTATTATTTTATTTTTTTATATTGATTTGTGGTCAACTTTATACAGTAATATAAGTTTTTAAACTGACATGGTCACTCACATTATCATAAGAACTTGAGACGGGATATCGACCATGTTTATTTATGATATGGTAACTTCAAAACCACATAAAGCAATAATAGACATTTGAAATGGATTGAATTTGACTAAGTAGTTGTCAACATCGTAATTAGTTATTGGAAAAAAGAGGTAAAAAAAGAGATGTGTAAGAATCTTAGCAATTGACGTTCCATTGTCTCTGCCTACCCCCATGGGAGACAGGCGTGAGTTTCCTTATGTATGATGTTGTAAAATGGATTCATAATATTACTTATAGGTACTGTTACAATATTACTTACGTCATGAGGGTCTAAAAGGTACAACTAATGAATAATAAATAAAACAAATCTACACCTGATCAAAGATTAATATAATTTTATACTCTTAAAAATATCAAAATAGTTTACAAACTAAAAATGATATTTAAAAATAACAGATACAAAATTAACTTACATGATTGTCTGATTTTTTAAATATAACATTCATAGATAATTATATTTATTTACCACAGCTGTTGTTTTTCAAGTAAATAAATTAATATCAAAACTCTAATTTGTTTAAATAGCACAATAACAACATTAATTTTTCAACCGCTACTGTCAATGCGACTATTAAATACATTATCTATATAATTTCAATAAATAACGACATTTCTAGTTCTAATTCCATCAAGATACGTATGAACCAACATACAAGAAACGAATTAGAGTAATGTTTTCTTATAAACTAATATTTTTGCTTATCTAAAAAATAAATCGGCGCCAATTTTAAAATTTCATAAATGGAACTTCTCTCGGTGCGTACTAGAAGCGACATCGGTTGTCAAACACGGAATTAACCGCGAGGCATTCTCGACACGCCAACCGATAAAAAAAAAGATAGCGTTATTTTTTTCGCTGATATTCTCGTAGCGACGATTGTTGTGTAACTACTATGTCTAGCGATGTAGTGTTGTTGAATGTTTGTGCGTTTAGTACGCGTGGTTTGCTACGAAAAGACCGGCCTCGGCGCCCACACCTGTTACGGATCCAGCCACGTATTTGCCTTGCGACGCCTGGCCGTTAGCCTGCAAAGAAGAGATAAAATGTGTTAGTTTTTTGGTGTGGCAACATTTTATAGCTATACACAAAAATGGAGTGCAGTCAAGCCTGTGGAGGTTGACTAAAATCTTAATTTAATATTTCTATATCAGATAAAAATCATTTTCTAATTTCTTCACAACCTTTCTTTTACTAAATAAAATCTAATGTCTATCGTAAATTAAGTGCATCATCATTACTTTATCTATCAAATATCCCACACACAATTAGTTTCTCATTCATTCATTCACAGATTAAACTTAATATTATAAATCACGAAGATACAGATTCATAAGTTCACCATACACTCTATTTATTTTATTCTACAACCATTCAAACTTTCACTTGCAACAGCATACCCTTAGTACGAGGTTGCTTTACGATTAACAAAAACGAAATGAGAGTGCGTTCGGCGCTCTGATTGGCCGGCTCCAATGAACTAACCAATCACAGCGGCGAACGCGCTCTCGTTAAATTCGTATTAAGGCCCCGGATATCAATATGTGACAAACTATAAAAATAAGCTCCAAATAACTATAGCCCAATGTTGCTAAGATAAAGCATTTGAATTTTTATTCTGGCAACATTCAAAAGTGTTAATTTTAGACCGGTATGTTTAACCTTTTCGCCGCCCAGCTATACTAAACACGATGTGTCGCCGTACGCCAACGTATAAATGTATAATAAATGTATAGTACGAAAGTAGGGATGGCGGTAACATCATGTCGATAATGAAAAAAAATATGTGTAAATTTAAATTGGTACTCAAATTTACAATTAAAAATACAAACTGTTAAATTATAATGGTAATTTGTTTTATTTTATGAACATTTATACTAAGAAAAATGGGTATCCGTTATCGGAGATGAAGATACATGCATAGAGTTGCTAGAGATAATAATAATAATTCGTAACATTAGCCACTTCACTATTCATTTCATAACGTAGTCTGTTTACTTCATATCAAGTCATTGGCGTTCATAGTACGATACATTTCGTAAGGAATAGAGTTGTCTATGCTTTTCTTTCTTTCTATAGAGTTTGGTTTGCTTTTGGTTTTAGTTTACATTTAAAATCAGGAACATTGTTTGTAGTGATTAAAAGTGGCAACATATGTGTAGTTTTGGAAATGTAACTATTTTAATACATTATCGTCCTCTTCTGATGTGCTTTCCTATTCAACATCAAGGTCAGAATCAGGTTCCACACCTTCTAACAGCCGCAACAACTCATCCGAATCATATTCGGTCATTTTGCACTGCACTGGGAAAGAAAAATGTGCGTGTACGCGACGCCCGGCACTATGACACAATGACCTTGACGCCTATGCGCTTACGACGTCACAGGTTTACTTCTACTGAAGTTGACGGCACTATAGTGTCACTCGACATCTTGCCATTACGTAGAGATGGGTCTAGCAATATCGAAAACCCTCAGTACATAATAATTAATTTCAATGAAATGATTTGATAGGTAGATGTACATTAATTTTGAAACGCATTTTAATACGTTATTTACTGACCGGAATTTCTTTTTATTCATAGAATTCAAAAAACGACTCGATGGAAAAGAAAACAAATATTATAGTAAATAAAGATTCTAATAAATGCAACTTTCGCGTCACATCACTGGCCTACTTGATATGAAGTCGTTGGCGTGCGGGACATAAAATTATTTGAAACCTTTTATGTTTTACCTTTTTAAAACAGAAAATAGTCTGTTTTGCATGAGAAAAAATAGTTCGTCGTGTCCATATTACAAAATTACAAAGAAACAAATGTTTTATGTATCGTAAATGTATTTCTTATAGTAGGTAGATACAATGAACTTCTATAGAAGTAGTGGCGTGGACGGCACGAAAATCCTGAACTTCTATAGAAGTTGTTGGCGGTGAAAAGGTTAAGATCAACAGGTTCAAGGTTTGAGTTCATCGACTAGTGATAATTTCGTATGTAAATATTAATGTTTCTGATAATGGTTACCTAACGTAAGTAGGTACGTATTTTTAAGAGGTTCTCATTTCATGCATATTATAATATAGGTAGGTATGTGACTTTCGATAAAATTTGTTCAGAATTAATAATGACTACTATTGAAATATAAGGCATGGTATGAAAACAGAATTTATTTCACCGTGGTTTGTTGATAGTCCTGTCTGCTAAACTACACAAAAGAATGGACAAGGTACTGGTACTCTGGTACAACTATGTAGATTGTATAGCTCCGTCCCTCTTGCACTGCTTAATGATCGACCATTCTGACACAATTGTAATAGCAGACTAAGGCCCAATTATTAAATTGGTAATTAATAAATATTCCGATTCTAGCTTCTAGACAAGACAATGATGTTTAATAAGAATTTGAAATAACTACATCTGTTTATTACTAAGCTTTAGAAAACAAATTAAACATTAGATAAGCTTCTAAATTAAAACTACAATGTTAAGGGGTTCTAAAAAAAACTGCAGTATTTTTAAGGCATATAGGGCAAACGGGAATATGGGATACCCTTAGTATAAGTTTGATTCGCGTTGAACGAAAACGAAACGGGAAGGCGTTGGGCGCTGATTGGCCGGCAAGAATGAACCAACCAATCACAACGCCGAACGCACTCTCGTTTGGATCTCGTTAAACGTAAAATAAACTTGTACTAAGGCCTCTGAGCGCCTGAAGGTAAGCGATCAGCATGGCCCATGGAGACTCACAACACTACAAGTGCGTTACCAGCTTATAATATATTGATGTTACGATATTTTGATGGTGATGATTACTAATGATAACTACTAGCTGTATAGATGCTAGTTTACGACAAAAATAAAAGGAAAAAAATAAACACAAACACTATAAAAACGAAATTAATTATTTATTTCAACAAATACAAGCACACAATAAGCTGCATAGTGTCTGTACTACACACTATTTCAAGCATACTTCTATAATAATTAGATACATGCAATACTACACGTTAAAAAAAAGAATAAAAAGCCGTTATTTTTTGACATTAAATACTTCTTTCTCGTTTCCACAGGTAATGTGAGAGCGAGATGAAAATATTTGAAATTACCTTTTTCTTTTTTTAAACGTGTTGTTGTAATTTTGGATTTGTAAAATGGCGTTAAGTCATATTATTTGTAAAAAATGTGGTTTTTGTGAATTTGTTACAAATAATATGACTTAGAAATTATTGTTCGCAATTGGTTAGGTTAAGTACCAAATTAAAATAATGTGATGTTTTAGATTTGTTTGTGATACACTTAGAAATAGAACTTTAAAAAAGTATAATAAAAATAAATGCCATATTGGATCTCAATTCGATTTAAGATTTTGAAAATAAATTCTTTAAAAAACGTGGAATGTAAAAAGTTTAAAATAAAAACATAAAATAACAACAGCCAATTAAATTTAAAGTTTTTAAGCAATTTTGGTATATAAAATTTTCTTTAAAGTAAAAATAACAATTTGAAAATAGATTTTGAATTAGGCAACATTCTTATAAAGCCAACCATACATAGTCCATCTGATAAAACTTCATAAAAAATGACTAAAAAAAGCATTGGCTTAAAAATATAATCATAATAACATGATAATATTTACTTTTAACATTTAGCAGTATATATGTATGGTTTACTTAAACTATTCTAATAGGCATGCGACTTAACAAAGTTAGATTTGTTCGAGGCCAGAGAGGGAATCGAACCCGCTTCATACTTTCCAACGCAAGCTAATCCATTGGCCTGTTACGTCACAATTGGTAAAGAAAACATCCAATTTTAGAATTTCGAATTTAGAATCATCGAGCCGACAGGTGATTGGTGGTTAGAGATGCGCAGGAGTGCAGCGTCGTTGGTGCAATGTCGAATTGTGAGGATTGGAGAGAAAAAAATGTTTGATTAGTTTACTACCATTGATTAAGTATTTCATATTCAGAAAGTACAAAAATTTGTCATTTCAATTGTACTTATTGAGTATGAAGTAAAACTAAAATCTAAGCAATTAGTCACACATATAAGAACAACACAGATGTAGTACATGCATAATAAAATGAAGTAAATAATTAGACAACACAGCGAGTTTACGTGCATTTAATACTGTCTATATGAACGACCTACTAAGACTTCAGAAGAGACGAGAGGTTACTTGGTTTCCGTCTGAAGTTAACTTACCAAAGATTGAAACTGCTTCCGATGTCAGCATCTATCTAAAAAAATGCTATGCTACTCTACTACTATTACCTACACAACTACTTTTACTATGAAGAGATCTAAGAATTTCAAAAGATTATCTGCTTTTACGTTGGACACACACATCCTCCATCGCCTAAACGCCTGGTACACTGAAGTTACATCAACGATATTTTCTAGCATAGATGTCACCTTTATCGAAAATAATAGATTAGACACACACATCCTATCAACTCATTCATCCCTGGTACCTGACAGTTAAGTTCTCACTTGCGTACATACCTACTTTTCACGTTTCCTATGAGGCTTTTTGCCTAAAAATTAACACAGTATTAACATCCTTCATCTCATAATCTCCTAGTACAATCAAGTCACCTTAGCACGCTTGATGAGCTCCTGCTGTCCAGCCAACACGTTCTCAGGCTTGCCGGCCCACGCGCGGAGGACGGAGGCCTGGAGGGCACGACCGTAGCTGAAGGTGAGGGCCCACGGCCTCTTCAAGTCCACAGTGTTGATGGCGTTCAGGTTCACTGACGCCTCCTCCTCAGACTGACCACCAGACAGGAATGTGACGCCTGGAGATCGATGCGTCATTCATTGATTTTTGATAAATAGAAAATAGACATTTTTACAACCGGGTCCTTGAGTAACATCTTGGTCAATTAGGCATAATTATTATCTTTAGATGTATTCAATTAAATTGTATGTATTTTGTATTTAATATGTTTGTGTACTTTGCGACAAATGTTACATACAGTATAATAAGTGCTAATAATAATACTACAAACTTACCGGGAACGGCAGCAGGTACAGTTCTGAGCAGAGCGGTGACGGTGGCACGGCCAATGTCCATGGGAGTGTAAGTCTTCTTGCAGCCCTGGCCAGGAGTCACCTGAGAAGCAATAAACAACATAATATTAGACATTTTTTCCACTACTTTCTATAAATAAATGTTAAAAGTACTAGGAGCTCAGTAGAGCATAGGAGGTGTAAATGTTACTCACCATGTTGGGCTTGAGAAGGGTACCCTCAAGGTAGACGTGGTGGTCGCTCAGCGCCTTGTAGACGGCAGCCAGAACAACCTCGGTCACCTTCTGGGCACGGTCAAGGTCGTGCTCACCTAGAAAATAGATACAATGAAGTTCAGTTACAAGTCAGAATACCTGCATCTTCCCACAGGTGTTATAAGAGTCAACCAAGGGACTTATTTAACAGAGACCACGCCACAGCGTTTATTAATAAACTTGATCCTTTTAAACTGTGATCTCCAACTCGCTCGCCAAGCGTAGAGATTATAGCACACCCTTAGTTTGTAGAAGAGGCTTATAGTACAGCACTTGACTCTTAAGGATTATTGTTGATGGAAAAGACCATCATTAATTTATTGTAAAGTACCAGGTAGGCATAACTGGAAAGAGTTCTCTTACCATCAGGCAGAACCTCGGGCTCGACGATGGGCACAATGCGCTGGCTCTGGCAGATGGAGGCGTAACGAGCCAAGACGTTCGCGTTCTCCATGATCGCCTGGTAGGATGGAGTGAAGCGGCCGATCTTGAGCACGCAACGCCATTTGGCGAAGTGGCAGCCGTCCTTCTTGTACTGGGCGCAGCGCTGGGCGAGGTCATCCAGACCTGGAGAAAAAAATAACAAATATTGTTTATTTACTAACATGGGAGGAGGTGACTTGGGGCTACCTACAATCTTATTTTGTAATTAAAATTGTATTTCTAAGTAAAAAATCTGTTAAATTAAATTCTGCATGACTCCACAAATATATCGTATGATGCAACTCATGTTTTCCTAAAAACAGAATGATAACATGATTTTAATCTTGTGACACTTTAACGAAACAACATCAAAATATTTAATTTGAAAACCGTGTAGTTTTTGTACACAGCAGATAAAATGAAAAAATATGTAATTGTTAACATGTTATAATAATACCGAGGCTTAAACTGGATTTATCATTTCAAATTGTCCAACGTTTTAAATCGTATTTAACAAATTGGTTCGACATTACTCCTTATTAGCTAAATTACTTTTAATAAACTTCTAACGTATGAAAAGTTTCCACCACGTAATGCGTAAAGCAGGGAAATGTCAAAAAAAATGTAAACAAATTTCCATTTGATCTAGAAACTATCCTAAAATAGGAAAAGAACCAAAACGGTTTAAACTTGTCCAGATAATTTCATTCAGTGGGCGGTGACTCGATGTCAGTTACCAGGGTCACATAGCGACCCCAGCGGTGATTATTCGAACATCAACATACATTAATAACTACTAGTATGACGCAATCACTTGTTTACGGACTTTTGACTTGATAACGGTGATAAGAGTAGTCGAGCCCCCCGGCCTAATTGTGTAGTGATCACAATCGTACTTTTAGGTAATTAAGGAACATGTCATGTTAAAAATAACATATCAGTCGTTTAAGTACAATACAATATTACGTTCCTATACCTCACAGTTTAAAAATGTCCAAATTGTGGCTTGATGTAGGTGTACTAAAACTGGCAAGGCAGTCAGCTGTCGCATTACGCGTTAAAAAGGTTAAAATCCGGAATTATATAAACATTTATTTTGTATGTTTTCACAATGTAGATGAAAATCGAAAATGATGCAATACAGTCAGCTATCGGAAGATTTTCAATTAATTAAGTTGCCAATAAGTAAAAAATTCAATATTTGCAATAATTTTTAAGTATCTACGAGTCAGAGAGCGACCAAGAAGAGAAGAGACAAAGGCAGTGTGGTACAAATCGCCGAAAAATTTAACACCGAAAGATAGGACATGGTAACATAAAATGAGTGTCAATGGCAAATTCGTTCACTCGACTACTCAGTGACCCTCTTGTTTTCAGGGAAGGAGTGTGTGATGGTTTTAGTCGGTAAGAGTCCGACATAACCTGCTGGTTGACGTACATCGTAAAACAAAAGGTATCCATGAGGATTTGCACACGTTAAAAAAAATCTACGAGTCGTGTGACACGCTTGTATCTAAAGATAGCCAGTCCAATAGGTCAATATAGTGGAAAAAAAATGTTTACTCAGTTATCAAGCGAGGTCATTTTCGTTTGGACATTTCATCGCGCATGGATAAGATAAAATGTTCCTAACCTTAAATGTATTAAAGCTAATGAAAGTAAAATTGTAAATTACTATACCGATTTCTTCTTCATTGATCTAATCCAATTGGAAATAGCAGTTATTTTAAGCGATAAGTTTAAGTCTTTATTTACACATACTATCAAGATAGGTAGAATAAAATTAAAATTATACTTACTATAATAAAATTGCACTACAGTCAAGAATCAGTCAATTTAATGATCATTATTATCAACTTAACAGTAAATTTAATCAGCTCTTCTTGATCGCAAAGCCAAGCTACCAGGATAGCAGAAGATTGTAAGAAGTATTTATTTGTTCAACGCCATACATGTGCAATTGTGCATGTCTTCTACGAGTATTTATTCAAGAAAATCAAACAACGGAAAACTATCAAAGAGTTTATAAGTGCCTTCATCCGCTCAAATCCCCTAATGATAATAGTGTTATAATCATCAGTAGGTACGTATAGTGATAACAATAATCTTTGTAGACTAAGTCTAAGCAATAAAATATATAACTAGGAATAAAATTATTACTGGTATAATAAATTCTTCACTATCATTTCTTTCCACACAATGCAAATCTAGCTATAAGTAAGAATTGTTATTAAAATTGCTTCTATCTATGTAAAAAAGGTCGTTCAAATCGGACCAGCCGTTTTGGAGTAAAAGTAGGTGCATGTACAAAAAAGTTAATTTCGTAATTAAAATACTAAGATGTACACATTCCAAAAGTATTGTTCGAACTTCTATAACTTAGTACGGTAGTAAATTGCTAATTTCTGTTTTTTTTATTCAAGGTGACAATTTTGCGAACCGGTCTCGATCATCGACATCACGGAAACAAGAGGCACAAGTCGGCACGACCAGTTTCAATTTCAATAATACCAAGTGTTTATCCAGTTCCTAGATTGCGGAACAAAGACTAGAAGAAAAAATTAAAGAAAATTCAAAATTTTTAACTGCTTGTTACTTGTAAATGACCATAGTATATAATATAAGAAAAAAGTAGCAAAATGATGCGTAACCACTACATAACTATTCTGCTAAAATTAAAAATCTTTCGATATGATCCTCAAACTCCTCAACTAAAAATAATCTAAAAATTATGGATGACCTTGGGACTTTAAAATCCTCCTAATGTGACTTCAAATGCCTCAAATTATCCATCACTTTTTAGATCTAACCACCAGAAACATAACTTAATAGTCCAGAACTGCCGATTTCTGTCCAAACCCCCTTTTTACTGAAAATTGCCAAGAATCCATCACTCACCCTGAGTAGTGCACTCGTCTTCAGATCCGAAGAGTGGGACGACACCTTTGTCGACCTTGATGCCGGGGATGATGCCACGCTTCTCCAGGAGGGTGACCAAGGGAGTGCCATCGTCAGCCTTCTGGTAGAGGGTCTCGTGGAACAGGATTACTCCGGAAATGTTTTCCGAGAGGGCCTGGAAGAGGTGGAAAAAGATTTTATATTATGAGAAGTTGTAAAAATACTGGTTTTCATTGTCGTATTTGAGGATACTATCGTGTCCATTTTTCTGTTAATTATAACTACTATTTGTTATCAGATGTTTTGAATATACCTACTCCAACACTCCAGACTATTCTAATCAGTCAATATTATAGCTCGGGGTCAATGCTTCTTTCAATATTAATAACCATGTTTTTATGATATCCTGGTCAAACATATAGTAGACTACGAAAATATGCAATCAATATAGTAAAACATTATAATTTAAATTATGCTATTGTGTAATAAATTGATGATAAAGATCAAGAGGTTTTTGAATACAAAATATAACTATTTTAAGAACGGATGAAATCTACAAAAGAGTTTATTTTTTTTAAGTATTATTACTCCCACAATATAGCATTGTAGGTAGTAACTAAATACCACTGACTTCTTAGTATGAGTTCCTTGAATTTCAATATTAAATCTGACAAAACCGCCGTGTTATTCCATTCCAAAAATTTCAGTATAAAACAAGCCTCTTAATATGTTGCACTAGTAAACATAAAAGCAGGTTTATCGATACATTTTATCTTTAGGACAGGTCTGATTATGTAACAGTAGAATTTCGAGTTAGAAAGTTGTTTATTTATCGAGCCAAATATGGCTTGATAAACAGGAAGGTTGGTCAGGCGCCATGACGCCAAAATACCAGTACTATTATCGTACAAAATATTAATACTGAAGCATGTGATTGTCTCGTACTTGGGTTTAGAAATATTTATGATACATTGCCAAATGTACCACTTATAGAAGACTGGACCAAACTTAATTTGAGCGACATTTTTGGCTGTTTATGTTACTACATTTTTATCTGTTTTGCTTGTCTAGTAAACGGTTGTCTTTAAGGTACCCTTTTTTGCAAATACGTGTATGAAATTCCGGCAAAAGAACTGTGATTTATGCGTTTATCAAATTACATGAAGGACAAAACCGTAACAATGTGAAAAGGAGAAACAAGAAAGGGAGATCCGATTTACTTTTGATTTCAATAATCGATCTCAATCCAATATCTTTAGATTAAGATTTATTCTATTCATATGAATGAATGAAACATGCTTTCTATAGAGTTTCTGTCAAAAATAAATACTGATCCAAAGATTTTGTGGATTAAGATCGGTTATTGAAACCAGCAGTAAGTGTTCATCTTTAGGATCGCCAATAGATGCCCTTATCAAAATAATTTAACAATATTATTTTGATAAGGGCATCATAATATAACAATTTCTATGTAGGTACATACTTTCACTATATACATAATTAATTTGGCAATCAACGCTTAATTAAATCTAAAGAGAAACACATCACATTGTATTGTACAGAAATAGATACTATTTTCCTACTTACGTAATTCTCAAGGGCATGTATAAAAAGGTCACTTTCAAATGACTTTCTCTAGTTCTCTTGTCATATAACTAGGTACGTGATTCTCATCATGTATTTACTAAGTTTTTAGGAAGGAAAAGGACTCATAACGACTCATTTGGCCATTATGAGTAGTTACTTAGCAGCGTAGGTAGTAATCAAGCTGTTGAGCTCCACGTAAGTCAGGAAAAATTGTGTTATGTATTTTCCCCAGTACTAGGATATTAGGAATCAGCAGTAGTCAATTCGATCGTATCTATGACAAGTTTTGAACACCTCAAATACAAACAGGTATTTTGTATTATAATTTTATTATAACTTTCGTAACACATGTAAATTTTTTTTTATTCATTAACGAATTATGTTTTTGTCAAAAAAAGTGTGGCTTGAAATTAGTCGAGTTACTTCGTCAAACAAATATTAGTAGACAGAGATGCAAACATTAAATTGCAGGTAAAAGTACTTTTCCGAAAATTATGTAGTATACGATAAAGCATCGTTAATTATGATCTTTTAAACAATTATTGGACGAAGTAAAAATATGATAAAAAATCGCATAACAGATTAAATCGATACATTGTTAAAGTATTGAATCGAGCGAGACCATGCTATTAGTCACTGACTAGAGAATTTCATACGACTATTAGTTTAGAAAGTAGGCCAGTTTCATAGTTTGCAGCTGTAAATACGTTACAGAAAATAGCTAACGAGCTTTACTGCCGCACTCAGAGACATTTAATAGTTACTTAAACTATTCCTTAGTAACGATTTTGTATCGAAAACAATCGCTAGACTGGTTTAAGTAACCATAACAACAATCTGAGTACGGCGGTTAGATAAAATTAGTAACTATGATGATAGGTTACCTAGGTACATACCTAGATTATAGACACTTAGTGTCTATCTTGGTAGATATATGTATAATCTAATGTGTTTTATGAACCCTATTTCTATTCAAAGAAATAAAAATTGCAATTTATTTAAGTGCCGAATAATACGGAACCTTACATCTATAGAAATAGGTATATTATTGTAAAAAAAAAATCTAATCTAACATGCATTAATAGATACATTCTCAATAGTAGGTACACAGTCTATTTACTTTCAAAAAATTTCAACGTAACCTTCACAGAAAACAGACATATTTTCATTTTCAACTACAACACACGCAGTAGTAAACACCAATTGTTTACTATAAAAACAAAATAGCACTTGCAAACGAATCGTGACTTAAACCAGACAAGAAAAAACATCTACGTCATTCGAAAACCAACCAATAGGTAGTGGAATTAATATTCAAAATCCAATGCCGACCAGTTGCGTTGGGGGCACGGCAACCACACCTCTGTTTAAAAAACTACGTAACGGAATCCGATTAACATTTCAATACGAGTTTTAAACTCGATCGCCTTGATATGTTATTTAATTTTAATTATAGAAGTTTCCTGAACTAGTCAAAATGTCATCTTGGTCATTAATGATTAGGTATTGTTACTTTTTTAGTGGAAATGTGATGGAAAAACTGAATAAAAAATTGTTTAGTCGTTTTCGAGTTTATCGCTGAGAGACAGACAGACATAGGTCGCGCCAGGACGCCATTCTATTTCGTAATTTTATAAGATCTCAATACTTTTTTTTAAGTATTTTTGAGAAAAATGTACCGTCTATTAAATAAGTTACCAGGATAACATGATACCTAAGGAGATTTCAAATTGAGTGCAATCAATATTTTTACACAAGGGTCAATAAATTTTCTTCTTAAGCCCAATTATTACGTTGCATAAGGTTGAATTTCAATTGTTTAACGTGAATTCCAAATAATTTTCTATGATTTCCCAATGTCATACCTATCCCAAAGGTAATAAAGTTCATTTTCAATTGTGTACTTACGGCGTCGGAACTGAAGAGCAACTGGCGGTACTTGCGGCGGTTCTCCTCTGTGTTCTCGACTCCGATGTCCTGGAGACGCTTGCCCATGGTGCCTGAATAGAAGACAAATGTTAAATCAAGCAATAATGACCTTTATTTCAGGACTGTTAAAGTGTATTCTTGTGTGGCAAGAACACTTATCATGGAAAAAATAAAACTGAAAATTATTAAGTCATTACATTAAAATTGTTATCATACTTCATGACTGTTTTCCTTATTAAAAGCTGGCAGAATCATTGAGTTTTGCAGACAAACCATTATCAACCACCACTCCTCAGAAATAAGGCTTAATTTCTTATATCACTCAGACTCACTAGTAGACTCATCAGCCAACAAGGATACTCCTTGACAAGCAACTATCAACCAATGTGTCTTAACAATAAAGGTTATTTTCGCATATCACTTACCAGTGGACTCATCAGCCAACAAGGATACTCCTTGACAAGCAACTATCAACCAATATCTCTTAACAATAAAGGTTATTTTCGCATATCACTTACCAGTGGACTCATCAGCCGACAAGGATACTCCTTGACAAGCAACTATCAACCAATATCTCTTAACAATAAAGTTTATTTTCGCATATCACTTACCAGTGGACTCATCAGCAGCAAGGATACCCTTGCCAGGAGCGACGATCGCCTGGGCGATCTTCCTCAGCTCCTCCTGCAGCTCGGGAGTTGGGTACTGGAAGTAGGTGCTCATTGTGGCTGGAACAATGAGGGTGATGTTATTAAGAGAATGGATAAATGCTAAAAATTGAGATAACATAGTTTATACCTGTTAATATATAAAATGTCTATGTATACCTATTGTAAGGTTTTAGAAAACATATTGAAAAAACATTTGACTGCACGGTTGGTGCGGTGGCTGGGCAACTGGCTGCCGCGCAACGGGTAGCGGGTTCGATTCTCGCACGAAACAACTCTTTGTGTGATCCACAAATTGTTGTTTCGGGTCTGTGTATCATGTGCATGTAAACTTGTATGTCTGTAAACGCACCCACGAAACAGGGAGAAAATCCTAATGTGGGGCACTGTTTTTTTAAAAAGAAAAAAGTAAAAATATTTAAAGATGTTCCTTTGATTAAGTCACTAAGGAACCTGCAGCCTTGTGTTCTATGTCCAACCACTCTAGTCTTAGTTATTGACACAAAATCATTACTATAGTTTAAGTAATCATTAAATGTCTCAGAGTGTAGCAGTTTGATGTTTCGTCTATCAGAGCCTTATGTATTATGTTTATATTGTTGAACTGAACAGATACAAGGTGAAGGAGGAAATTCCTCATTGACAAAAAGAAACTAAGTCCATTCAAGATTCAACCTTCGAGCAAACAAGTAATCTAATTATAATGTTTCAATTATTTCCTATACACATTAATTTTGCATGACAACCAGTCACAACAATGAGTATTCTATGTATCAATAGTAGGGAAGTGATCCATAGCACTCATCTTGCCATATAAAAAAATATAGCTTAGCTGAGTTCATTTCCATCAGAGCTAACCAATGAATATGATTGGTGGAAGCCAAACGCATCCACACCAACATAGCATAGCACATCTCTGGTGGAAAAACACCTAAGCTCCTTGCTCAGTAACCAATTGGAAAATAATACAAAATAATGTTCCAGAATCATTATTATGTTGGATAATAATGATATAATAACTAATACCAAAGTCATAAAACTCTGATAGTATTTACTCATACTACATTTTTACTTACTTATTGATAATATTATATTTGCTCAACACTTTATGATAAGATTAAACTCCAAACTTATATTCTATTTTTGTACATCATGTAATGTTAATGACGGACTAAAGGTTAATTGCCGCACTCAGAGACATTTAATGATTACTTAAACTATTCTATAGTAACAATTGCTAAGGACTACTTTAAGTTATCATCAAATGAATTTGAGTATGGGGGTATGTGATTTTATGAGAAAATGGTAATTAATTTTCTTTTCTTTCCCATGGGATAAAAATTCCCATGTAAATTTCATCAGAACCCATTCAGTAGTTTCAGCATAATTGACGGAACCAACATTCAAACAAACAAACTTTCACATTTCAAATATTTAGTGTGATAGTGTGATGGAGATGTTCAAGCCAATTATTCCATAAAAAGCTAATAACTATAAAAAGAAATAGTTGTTACTGTACCATTACTTTCAGTTCCATTCAAAAATAATGAGCAAGTTTCACAGCAAAGAAACTATTGAAATCAAGCCATACCATCACATCATAGCAAATACAATTTAGTTTTATACAGTTTACAGTAATAATAGCAATGGGATTCTAAATAGAATATGTAATTTCAAAATAGCGTCTATTTTTATAAATATTTTATTTTATTATACCGTCTACTATAGCACCAGCAAAAAAAAACAAATAAAATGAAATACAGGATAAAAACTAACTTTTAGTCAGTCTGTGAAAGTATAGGCAATGGAAATTGGCCAAACATCCTCTACATATTAAAGAAATTAGAAATATATTTCTATGAATTATGTATCTGTGGTCATTAGGACTAGGGCTTACGGCGCCTACCTACATACCTAAGGCAAGAAAACAAAGAGGATTTGTAAGAAATAGTATTATAGTGATAGCCTACCCTTCGTTCCAAATCCTGGCCACCATCCTGACTCCGGAGGTCCCTTCTTTCCCTTCTTTTTTTTACCTTTAGCACCCATTTTGTTGTTTGTAAAATTTATATAAAAATTTACTTAGAAATAAATTGGACTTAAAAATATTATACTCGACATTATAAAAGATGTTCTATCAAAAACTCACCATTACAAAGTAACTGAAGCTGTCCGTTTATTCATTTGTTTCGAAGAAATTAAATTACGAAGCGATATTTCACGGTTGGCTATGATTAACTGTCAAAAATTTGACATTTTGCATTTTTTGGCAAACTAATTTTAGTGATGGGGACGTTATCGGATTATCGATTAGTTTTTATATATTAATTATCTATAATAGGATTATCAAACAACGGTTTTACAAATATATCGAATGATATCTCAAATCAAGCACGATCTACAGTTAATAATTTCCAATTATAGAATTAAATTATACGTGGTTTCATTCAAGATCCCACTTTACAACGTCCAGATTATTTACAATTCATTTGACATTGCTCAATATTAGCTCCCCTGAGAGGTGACCTTGAAAGGTCATTGCAAACAAAATACCTTCTTGATACGAGAATTTACAAAGTATAAATTTCAGCGAACTACGGTATTAATAAACTCATTATTTTACGAAATATCTTCTGGAAAAGCACAAATTATCAGATAAAAAAATATTACTGGATAAATTAGTTATTAATTACTGGTAAAATTCTAAAAGTACGTTCAATCGATATTATTCGTATCTATTAACCTTTAGATATCATCCTTAGGTAGTGTTAGTTACACTGTTCGTCGTATTATTCATTATTATACTTTAACTATTAGCAGGAAAATGAAAATTAGCAATACTATAAAAATATGACGCCACACTGTTATAAAAATTCACAGTCTTCATTCCAAATCTTTAGGTTTACGATAAAAACGGAGGCTCGTTAATTTATTAAAATTATATTACATTTAATTAAATAAATACGTAATTGCCGAAATCTGCATTATAACCTTTAAATAAAATACTAACCGACCCGTAAATTATATAACTTTCTAAACATTATTGAACATTGCAACTAAAATGTTGAAGCGAATATAAAAAATATAAATTATTTAATAAACTTACTTTTTTATTAGAATTTATTTATCCGGTGAAACACAGACACTCCCGAACTGCTACGTTGGTAGTACTGTCAAATAGTAAGTCGTCGAGAGGACACATACAAAAGGTCATTTGAAGGTCTAGAGATAGCACAACTTCGAAGCAGTTTTACCTACCGGTATTGCGCCATCTAGCGGCTCTTTTATGAAACTCGAAGCCGACGTGTTCACTTATAAATAGAATTTGTACGCTGATGCTTTCGCTATCTAAGTGGTTATTTAGTTAGCATAAAAAACGGTAGATAGCGCTTTTTTAAATTAATATGATTATGAATCCTTGACTGGTTTTTAGTTATTATTACCGAATACGAATAATTATCGATATTAATTAAATTCATTACCTACGATCCCATCTCTACTAATAAGAAATTAGTGAAATATGAAGTTAAAAATTGACATTGACACCAAAAATATTACTTCTATGGTGTATCTTTATTTAAAACTTAGGTAATGAAGTTATTGAGTAAATAGGTAGGTACACAAAAAAGTTTAGTTATCCAAATATGTACTTATTTTCCTGAAACATTTTGCTATTAAAGCCAAGTTATAAGGTGATTGAAGCCAATAATAAGAATATATAAGTACCTACCTAAAGGAAGGTAGGTAGCTAGGTACTCATCTATTTTGTACCTACTTATAAGTCTATATACAATAAAATATCATGAAAAATCTCAAAGCTACCAATAAAAGTTCACGTCATCAGCCAATAATATAATTAGTCACTGCTGACCGTAGGTCTCTTCTCACACGGAGAAGGTTTAAGCACGATTGCTAAATGCGGGTTGACGACTTCAAACTAAAGCTTAGGTTTCCTTACGATGTTTTCCTTCAACGTTTGTCAGTGGTGTCTAAATAATCTTAGAAAATACATAAATTATTCGGAAAAAGACACATTGGGACTTGCCGTTGGTAGTTTTCGAACCTGCACTCATAAGAAACGCACCACGACATAATATAATAAAAGTTACCTATGGTAAAACACGAAAAACATAATAAATCGTTACATAACAGAACTAATCGGGGCAATGTCAAGAGTCAAGAGTTATCGATTTATTTATTTACAATTTACTCTACTGTTTGTACGAGATGAGTGAGATGACTTTATACAGCGTGATGTTTTTTTTTTTATATATAATCGGGCACTATTTCGCCTGTTGGTAGGTAAGTGATGATGCGGCCTACGATGCCGCACTTGTTATCCAAATGCAACCTATTCACTCGGGCCTTGAAGACACTCTTCAGGAAACACAGACCTTGACAAAGCATTATATTCCTTAGTAGTTTGCAAAAGAATCTTAAAGCGAAGCGCTTAATGCTGGTGGGTGGGATATCCACCATGAAGCGGTGGCGCTTCACAGATTATCTTAAAGTACGATCATGGAAACGACTAGATTTTTTTATTAAGAGGTGTCCATGTTTTACTGCTTTGATGGACGAGTGACCACTGCCTTTAGTTCAAGTATTGGTGGAAAAGCATCTAAGAAACAAATACCTCGAGATTTTTCAGAAATAAATAGGTACTCAGGTGCTATTTCAATGTCCGACTAGTTCGTGCAACTCCACTACATATGTAGATAGTAAGTAAGTAAGATAGTATATAAGATATATAGTAAGTAAGTAAGTAGAAACTTATTGAAATGTGTCTGATGAAAGACCGAAACGTTTGTAACATGTTGCCACCCGTTAATAAAACATTGTTTTATTATGATTGGCTTCAATCAGAACCAATTGACAAAGTATTGGTTGATCTTTATCATTTCTTAGAACAGACTTTGTAGTGGCTGTGAAGTGACGTGTAGAAGTGAGTAATAATTTGACAATATCAACATCATATTTATGACACTGGGCTTTAGTAGGGCTTATGTCCGATCTGGAGCTGCATACAACTTTAAAACCTTTAAGAAAAGAGCGTATTTCTTTTTAAAAGGCCGGCAACGCACCTTTGATTTCTGCGCTGATCGCTTACCATCAGGTGATCCGTCTGCTTGTTTGACTCGACTTATCGGCATTCGCTAATTAGGAGTTTTGGCATCATCTCTACGTAAACTAAGACCTAGCCTCTTTCTGATATGAAGTTGTGTACTTGGTTTGGTTGCTTATGTATGCAAATGCTCTGCTGTCACCACTCGCTATAATCGCTCCTGATGATGATGACCGCGTGATGACTAAAACAATAACAATTAAACCTTCCATTATAGATTTAAGTCCACAATCACATAATTCAGTGCATCATTATGTAATGTATATAATACCAAGCGAAATGGAGTTAATCCCCCTATAATAAAATATGATGGGCAACAAAACAACAGCCCGTATCATGTGATAACAGAGTTATCTAAATCATTACAGTTACGAATGTGTACAGCTAATGTTCAGTTTGAGTGAAGTGCTCTTGTAAGTCGAGTAGGTAAGTTTTTAATTATTTTGTAACTTCAACTTTTTAAGTGTGGGAGACCCATGCTTCGGCTGGCATGGGCCGGCTCGAACGGAGGGACACTATGGCCTCATAGAAAACCGACGTGAAACAACGCTTGCGTTGTGTTTCGTTGTGTGAGTGAGGTTACCGGAGGCCCAATTCCATCCCTCCCTATCTTCCCAATCCCCGATTCCCGAACAACATCCCTTAAATTCCTAACTCCCAAAAAGCCAGCAACGCACTTGTAACGCCAGGTGTTTCAAGTGTCCATTGGCGGCGGCGATTGCTTACCATCAGGTAATACGTTGACTTGATTACTGGCGAGTTTCATAAAAAAACTTGATTTACTTAATTAAGGACTTTTTGATACACAATTTGTTATAAGTATACATGTACACAATAGAAGAAAAGAGTCATCAAAGTCAAAGTCAAAGCATTTATTTCAATTAATCCTAAATTAGGCACTTTTGAAACGTCAAATTGTATTGTCTGTCAGTCTGTCTGTCAGTGAGTGGTGTTCGTTTCAAAGTGTAGCTTCGAATAGAGAAACTCCATCGCTGCTCTTTAAAAAAAAAATCTTTAAACAATTCATGATTCATTGTAGATTTGTCATACATGTGTGTTAAAATGCCAAATGCCCTTTTTCTTTTCTTTTCAAAAACACTGCTCCACACTAGGATTTTATCCTGTGTCGTGT
The DNA here is from genome assembly GCF_023101765.2 of Spodoptera frugiperda. NCBI lineage: Eukaryota > Metazoa > Arthropoda > Insecta > Lepidoptera > Noctuidae > Spodoptera > Spodoptera frugiperda. Next base: position 7,137,125 of record NC_064222.1, read on the forward strand.
GTCGTAGGCGTAGGTGCGTTAACAAATATAGAAATTCACATACACATGACACCCAGACCCGAAACAACAATTTGTGGATCTCTGAAAGATTTACTCCGTACGGGAATCGAACTCGCTACACATTACACGGCAGCCAGCTGCCAGACACCGCGCCAACCGTGCTGTCAAAAATTTCTTTTAAAATTCACCATTTTATTTAACATTTGCGGGTATATTCCCATAAAAATGATAAATATTTACCAGTTTAAATAAATCAAGCAAATTAATATGACTGTTCATAACCATTAACCGTAGGTAATATTAAAATTGAACTCTACTTTGTAGCAACCGCTAATTAATTTCGGAACCCGACTGTAATATTCAGGTGATTCATTATTGGTTTGTAAAACTGAACCTGTACACAATATGAAAATGAATTAAAAAGTTAAAACATAGGTAACTTATTCGGTATTTTTGACGGTTAAGTTTTAATCATCAACGTCACGCTTAGAAGAAAAGGGTCGGCAGAGGTGCACATTACGGCACGAAATACCGCTACACAATTTACACCTACTTAGTCCCATGTAATAGGGGGTGAGCCTATTGCCATATACTGGGCACAATTTCAGACATCGTGCTACTACTGAGAAATTTTCGAAAAATCGAAAAAAGCCCAGCAATACTTTGCCCAACTCGGGAATCGAACCGGAGTCTTCTTGTCCGGCAGTGGCACTTGCGACCTCTCGACCAACGAGGTAGCTAGAGAGGTAAAGTTTTAAATAAACGGAAAATTTGCTCGGAACAGATCCGGAAACATTTTTACGTTTTTGGCGCGCGGCTAAAAAGTTTTTCCGCACAACGCAGACAGACTAGCGAAACTTTTCGTGAAATTTAATTGGAAACTGTCTATCAGCTAATCCCTGGAATTATAAAACAAACAGAAAGTTCGTTGAGCACCTAAATATTAACAATGTTTTTATTTTTAAACCTACATCTAATTTAGGCTTTATATTTATAGATTTTTTCTACTTAAGTATTTAAGCCAGAGTAGGTATCTAAATTGTTTTAGGTTGGTACGTGTTCGAACCTCTTTTCCATACATGGTACCCTGGTAACTCAAAATACTGTGATTGGTGATCATTGATGAGGCGATGATCTAGTATTGCAACTGCTAGTAACTTAAATATGGTACCATTAATTATTCTAATTTATTATTTCAGAATGACCACATACTTTTCATACCCGGAGCCTGCTCTGCAGCAGGAGTTGAGGAGCACAGCGGAGGCTATAGTAGCTCCTGGCAAGGGCATCTTAGCTGTAGATGAGACCAATGGTAAGTAGAAAACCACCAACACAGGCGAGAGAAGTCTTTGGATGATTTTCCACCCACAAAAAAAGACATACATGCGCACTGCGCTCCTGACCCCTGACTGACGCTTTGATTTAAAGGAATGGCGTTCTGCTATGTAAAAGTGGTGATTGAAAAATTTAAATGCATTTTATGGTACTTTACAGAGGGCATCGGCAAGTTATTAGCAGCTGTTGGCTTACAGAACACTGAGAACAACAGGAGGAGATACCGCCAGCTGCTTTTCACTACTGAAGTAAGTGCAGAGATGACTTGTGCCTTTTATCTTAAACTAGCTATTTCCGCGCGGTTTCACCCGCTCTGCTGGGCTCCTATTGGTCATAGCATGATATTTTATAGCATATAGCCTTCCTCGATAAATGCACTACCCAACACAAAAATAATAATTCAATCCAGACAGAGTTTAGCGTTTTCAAACAAACAAACTGTTCAGCTACATAATATTAGTATAGATTAGGTATGAAACTAGACCATTATAACCCGACGTTATTATCAGAAAACTATTCTATTTCTGTTCACTGTAGCACATTTAACCGCATCGAGATGTATTATACCAAGAATTTTTTAGGGGAAAAATCATCCAATTACTTCTCCTGTCTAGCTTATCAAGATACTAAAAACTATCCCGTTCCTACTCCTTTTATTTGAACCCGCTAACCACGATAACCCGCTAGTAGTCCACAACCCCTGGTAGGTATATATATCTAGTTAGATAAATAGTCAGTCAGTCTTACTTTTTTGATACGATTTCGTTAATTATACCCAATATTATAATTAGATACTTATTAAGTCCCAATTTCGTTAAATCGTCTTTAATTTCATTGAATTTTTAAGACAGCCTCATTAAAGTTGAACATGGTATTCACAAGGTATAATTACATAAAGATTATGAGCAATACATCGAAGCCTCGTATTGAGCTTGCTCCAAATCTATACTTAATATTATAAAGCTGAAGAGTTTGTTTGATTGTTTGTTTGTTTGAACGCGCTAATCTCAGGAACTACTGGTCTGATTTGAATAGTTCTTTTTGTGTTGGATAGCGCATTTATCGAGGAAGGTTATAGGCTATAAATCATCACGCCACAATCAATAGGAACCGAGCAGTGCGGGTGAAACCGCGCGGAAGTAGCTAGTAATACATATACCACTTGACTTTTTTGGTTCCTATTAAAACTTTCCTTGTATTGTGAGGGACTGAGGGACAAACAAGCGTTGTTATTTTGTTTTTGTTTTAGCCAATGTCTCACAAGGGACGGGCGTACATTGTACTGATTAATGTTTTATAGTTCAGACTGTACCTACATGAAGGATAAATAAAGGTCATATTCCTTTGATACAAGTTTTGCTTTGTTTAGAAAAATGTTTCTGATGTTCCCTATGGTGCTAGGATTGTGGATTAATAACTGCGAAGTTTTAGAGTTGCAACATTTCCTTACTAAAGTTGAGTTGAGATCATAATGTACCTAATCAAAGAGGTGATATTGCGATCCACATTTAATTTATGTTTTGTTTTGGAGAAAATGTCTTAAATATTCTTGTCCGAGAGACTATCCAGTGTTTATTTATAAATCAAGTTTCTACTAGTTAATGCACCAATTAAAACTTAGAATATAGAGAAATTCAAGCTCAAACTATTGGTAACATTGCAGAACCTATCCGAACATGTATCAGCAACTATCCTCTTTGACGAAACAGTCTACCAGAAGACTGACGATGGCACTCCATTCATGGACCTCCTGAAGAAGAACAACATCATTCCTGGCATCAAACTGGACCTGGATGCAGTTCCTCTGTTCTTGTCGCAAGATGAGGTTACGACTCAAGGTAGATGAACTTATATTTTATATGGGTATTAAGTATATACTCTCTCTTCTCTAAACGATGATGGATTAAGAGACCTCTTTATTAACACTAATTTTTCATTAAAACTTTATCGTAGGGGCAGGCGGTCTTGTTATAAAATGGCCAGAAGGTACCCAAATCGAACCTGTACAAGTGAGACTATAAAACATTGATGATTAGAAATCATCATCGACAGTCCGTGTTCATTCACTGCTGGTCAATAGCCGCTTCAATAGCACGTCATTGAGTTCGATTTTCAGTTCTCTCCATCGGTTGGATGGATGGACTGCTTGCATTGATCTTTTAATACTTCCTTTTATCACTTACTCGTATTTACAGTTCAAAATATTACTGACCCTTATTTCAAATATCAGAATCTAAGTTTTTAATAGAATCTCCAAATGTCCAAAATCGATCATTAATTACACCCGTCATTTGACTTCTGGTCTCTTGCATGATACAATAGATACGCCTGGTTTCAAGTTTATTCTTCCCAGTCCTTACCATACCTTGAAAAGAAAAATAATAATTCCTTCTCAGTTCTCCATAAAATTCTTTACTTATATATTTCTTATTTACTACAGGTCTCGACAACTTAGCCAGTCGATGCGCAGAATACAAGAAGCAAGGATGCAGGTTTGCAAAATGGCGGTGTCCGCTCAGGATTGGGGAGAACATCCCATCAGTCCAGGCTATCAATGACATGGCTCAGGTGCTGGCGAGGTATGCTGCCGTCTGCCAGAGCCAGGGTCTTGTGCCTATTGTCGAACCTGACGTGGTTTTGGATGGTGAGTAATATGCAGATATTATTATATGTTATAATAATAGAGATTTAAAAATTGAAGTTAATTTATTTGTTCTAGTGTTGTTGTCTGGTTTTTTTATGATACAAGCCGGTAAATGAGCAGACGGATCACCTGATGATAAGCAATTGCCGCCGCCCATGGGCACCCGAAACACCAAAGTTTTATTATAATGAAAGATGCATGCTATGGATGTGTATTATCGATACATCGCATACTCGAACTGCGCATCTTCCTCGCACAGCTACATAGCTTAGTATCAGCGGAAACGGTCACATAGTTTCGCAGTTTAGCTATTACACCTTCATAGTATAGCTACATAGAACATATGAAAAGCACTCTAATCCTATCAGTATTTTAATTTCCATGTCTAGCTTTACGCTTCGGAAAATTATTGCTACCAATTTAATGTCCAAAGCAAATGTTCCATAATATAAACATTTCTACATTTAGTATATAATCCCGAACATTAACAATCAACTTAATTACTTTGACTGGTTGCATAACAATTAACTTTGACAATTAACCCTAAGTGCTTGCTTGTTTTGGAACAATATTAATTAATTATGTATTAAGTAAATGAACGCTTGTAATTTATGTGTGTTTAGGTGCTTTACTTATGTACTAAACAAATATCCATTAGTAATTGGTTATGTAAACTAAGATTTGGGTCTAAAATACATAGAATAAGTCCGTATTACTGATTTCATAATGTAGGAGGTGTTGTATCAATGTTTTTAGTCGTTTGTTTTTTTTTTCAATTAAATTTTTTTATTACACTCAATGTGTGCTACCAGGCGATCATGACATCGTAAGAGATCAGAAGGTGACAGAAACAGCGCTCGCAGCTCTGTACAAAGCGCTGAACGACCACCACGTCTTTCTGGAGGGAACTTTGTTGAAGCCTAATATGGTAAGTTCTTTCTTATTGTATAAGCCGGTAAACGAGCAGACCTCATCACCTGATGGTAAGCAATCGCCATCTTCCATGGATAATTTCTTATAGATCTCTGTTGTCCTAGTACTAGGCGACAGGTGTGGTTGATATTTTACCTATTCGAACCGATTTTGTAATTATTTCAACAAAAAGCTACATTAATAATTGAGCGTCATAGCGTCATAATAATTAGCTATATTAAACAAGACAAAACCAACTCATTACCATACTATGTAAAATTACATTTTCAACGTATACGGCAAATATCTGTGAACCAAACATTCTAATTAAGCGGGACGCATTATGCGATTAGTACGCGCGACAGAAACGTCATGCGATTTCAAAGCGAAATGCCTCGGGTCTTAGTGCAGGGATTTAAAGGCATATTAAAGGCACATCAAGCTATACAAATCCAGTTTATCATGACCTCGCTTTGTACCACCTTTCCGCACATTCAACGGTCAGTTTATACTGGTTTTACTTAACTTGATGTGTACTCTTCTAAACATAATATCCCTCTTTTGTCCTATTTACACCCTCCCTGAGGATCACAGCTCCTCTTTATTCCGCCGAACGTGATGTCGCATAAATAGCACTTTACATCCTACAGATTGAAGATTTATTTGAACAGTTTATGGTTTTCCCATTATTTATGTTAGAAAATAGTATGCAAATATTTGATTGCATAGAATACTTATATTTTTGTAAATACCTAAGTATTAGTTACTTACTACATTACTATTCGTTATGACTTGTTCACGTTACGCTAGTATTTTAGTCCAATATCGAAGTACATAGTATTAGCTCTCTCTCGCTTCTGTCCCAAAACAGAAGCAAGAGAGAGAGCTACCAAATACTCGCAACTTGACTAAAATACTAGCGTAGTGAGAACAACAATTTGTCCGTGGTCACCAATCCAGTCAGTTAATTAAACCCTAATTGACGTTTACTGCACGGTTGGTGCAGGCGCTGGGCAACTGGCTGTCGTGCAACGAGTACCAGTTTCGATTACCACACGAAATAACTCTTGTGTGATCCATAAATTGTTGTTTCGAGTCTGAGTGTCATGTGCATGTGAACTTTGTATGTATGTAAATACACCTACGACAAAGGAGAAAATACTAATATGGGGCATCGTTTCTTTAAGTAACTTCTTTTTACAGGTAACACCTGGCCACGGTTGTGCAAAGAAGAACACTCCTCAAGAGATAGCAGTGGCTACAGTGACGGCTTTACTCAGAACTGTACCAGCTGCTGTTCCCGGTAAGACAAATTCATCTTCTTCTTAATTAATAATGGCCTTACACATAATCTTAATCAGGTTAGGTTTGATGTTATATCAGTATTTTATGTCAAACTAAAAACCACCCCGTTCCTACTCCTGCTTCTAGCCAGAGTTCCGGTAACCCGTTAAGTCTTCTGAGGCTCCATATCAGGCATCAGTACCCTTAGTATGATTTTACGAGTTTGGAGCTCTGATTGGTTGGTTTATTTGAGCCGTCCAATCAGAGTGTCAAACGTGCTCTCGTTTCGATTACTTTAAAATTAAATGTAAAGCAAACTCATACTAAGGGTACAGCCCTATTGGGCATCTGTGGTAGTCTGCTGGCTCTTTCCTCTTTTCTAGCGAGTTTCTAACATCATATTCTTCTTATATTCTCCAGGAATCGCCTTCCTCTCCGGAGGTCTGACAGAAGAAGAGGCGACGGTCTACTTGAATGCTATCAACCAGGTGAACTTGAAGAGACCCTGGGCCCTCACCTTCAGTTATGGCAGGGCACTGCAGGCTTCAGTCTGGAAGACCTGGGCTGGGAAGGATGAGAACACTAAGGCTGCTCAAGCTGAACTATTGAAGAGGACAAAGGTAAAAATAAATGTTTTTTTTTTATATATATTTGATGGGTCGATGTTTGACCGCTATCTCGCCTGATCGTAAATGATGATGCGGCCTACAATGGAGTACTTCTACCCATGAGCAACATATTCATTCGGGTCTTGAACACACCCAGGTTATATACCTATCAGGAAACACAGACTCCGGCAAAGAATTCCAGTACTTACTTAACAATTCACACAAGGAAGCTTGAAGTGAAGCGCTTCGTGCGCTTGGGTGAGATATCTACCATGAAGCGATAGCACTTCGACGATTATCTTGTGTTTCGATTATGAAAACGGCTCGGGAAAATTAAGTTGTGCAATATGTTGTAATTAATCTAGACACCTTTGTAAATTGCTTCTGAAATTATAGCTTTTATTTGTTTTTAGCTACTTACAATTGTTTAAGTGGTTTCTTAAATAATATCTATTTGTTTCAGGCCAACGGGTTAGCCTGTCAAGGCAAGTACCAAGGAGGTGCCGCATCATCAGCTGCCACCAAATCCAACTATGCTGCTAATCATAGATACTAATTTGTAAATCATATAAATATATGCCAAAATCAGACGAAAGATTAGTAAATGAAATTACTTCTAAAGACGTGTTTTATTTTTAGAAAATAGATTGCCTGTGTTTTTTGTTAGTAACTTAAGAGTAAAGGTAAGCGTCCACAGGCTCGCATCGTACGCATCGCACGCAACGGATTTTAGTTTGTCTTGTATAGAAACTCATACAATTGCGTCCACCGATCCGCATCGTACGGACGCCGTCAATCCGTTTGTTGCGATCCGTCGGATGCGTGCGATGCGTACGATGCGGACCTGTTGACGTTTACTATAAAAGCGTCCATTCGCACGAGATATTTTACGCGTGTTAAAAAAGCATTCAATCCCATAGGTTGAAAAATCTCTCGTGTGATTGGGGTGTAAGTGAACATCAAAACATATAAAAATCGTACATTATCATATTATGCCGGAGCTATGGACTACCTAGCTGGTTTACCGGCGTTCCGGGTTGAAAAGCAGGAGTAGGAACGGGGTGGTTTTTAGTCAGTAAGACACTCTCGCCTCGCCTCGGAGAAATCATTGGATGATATTCCCCCTTCAAAAAAATCACAATATTCACTTAAACATTTATTAAGACATCTTTAAACAACAAAGAACCACCGATTTAAATATTTTCAGCCTCAAAATACTTAAATTGAAAATCCCTTGCATCACTCTCTGCATCCCTTCAACCTTTCACTCTTTGACTACTACAAACTTAAAAGTAAGTCGCAAATCCTTACTTGATCCCCGTCTAAGTCAAGTTTTAGATCAAAAGAAGTATAAAGCAGAACAGGCTATCTTAAAATTATCTTGGATTTTGTTCTTTAGAACAATGTACGTAAGGTTGAATCTCTACCAAAGAAGTTTTGTAAAGGATACTTTTATGTGCTGCTGTTTGTACAAGAATACGTATTTACAGTCAATCAAGTTAGTTAGTGTACAGGTAAAAAAAGATTGATTCAGTAAAGAGGTTCAACCTCTAACTCTAACTAACACTATATAAATGTGAAATTGTAAAAAAGCTTGAGAAAATAAAGAATTTTACTATTTACTATTATAAAGAAAAGTTCCACAAAGGCTGATGTGCTGAGCTGAGAAGAAACTTATAAAATTTTTCCAATTATCGTAAGTGACCCGGTTGTGGCCACTTTAAGAATTTTGTCGACTTTGAGGCTTTCGTAACTTATAGTTTTTGTTATCACAAACATATTTCTTGTAAAAAGTCATTAAACATGTATTAACCTTGCCTAAGAAAACGCTTTTTTTAAAGAACGTCCAATAGAAAAATAACTGTATAAAAAAGAAAAAAAAAGGAGTTTGTGCCATTTTTGGCCAGATTCGTGCCATTTCTGGCCACGGTCGTGTGCCAGTTCTGGCCATCAAAAAATACAATAAAAGTAATCAAAATTTATGAATTAAATTTGACATTTTAGAAACAATGGTTTTCATTTAGTTTGGAAAATATGAAATATTATTACTTCACTTGAATAAACAACTTACAAATAAAGAGATCAACATTTATATGACGTTGGTAAAAGCTGCAAAGTAAACGGACCTCCCCTTTGTGTGAAGGCAATTTATTGCATCTCTGAAAATGAAAAATGTATTTGTTGATATGTAAAGCCAAAGAAAAATAATAAATAAATTACGATAAATGACTAGAAGTGGGGCGTCTATGTACAAAAGTTTTTGACAACCATGTGGCCAAAGATGGAGAAATTCATAATTTTGTCTCCATTAGTGGCCACCTTCTAATACCCTCACTTCAGAAACATATGGCGACAAAATAACTTTAGTTCCACTTAGACAATATATTCTTCATGTAGTATTAACATAAACATCCAAACAATAAGCAAAGATTTAAAAAATAAAAACCAAATCCTCACCCGCTCGCCTTAACGTTTTTGTTAAGATCTTAACAATTTCACCCTCAAATAAAAAGAATGACTTGTTGCATCGAAGTGAAGTTTGACACATTAAAGCTGCCAAAGGTATCAGTGTCTACAATATTCAATATTTTAAATACTGTACATCACAGAGTAATTTATTTGTCCATGCCTTAGTTATAAATATTTGAAGGCCCAAGTGGCCACAAAGGGGTCGATGGCCACAACCGGGTCACTTGCCCTACATCGCTCAAAAACGTTTCATTTCCGCACAATCGACTATAACAATAAGCACTTGTCTTGTCTCTCTACTGAATTAATCTAAAGAATTGGTACAAGTTTGTTTCACTTGGTAATACAAGATTGTTTTTCATTAAACCATATCGAAACGTTGCAGCATTTAGTGATACAATTTAAGTGATTGTTACACTAATGAATGTAATGTGTTATGTATTTTTTTTTAATGTAAAGTGTAAACAATTGTTAGCTGACCTTAAATAAATAAATAAATTTAGCCCCCGGATTAGTTGGTTCATTGGGGCTGACCAATGATAGCGATCTACGTCATCAACGTGTCTATCACGTTAAAGGTAAAACAAACTCGTACAAAGGGTACTGTATTGTCTTACATGCATACCAAATAATTTGGCTGACTGTACATCTGTACAAGTATGGCAAGTTATGTTCCGTTGCCATGGTGACCCAGTTTTGCTTTGAGAATGAAAGACGAATGAATAATAGACCCGAGCAAAGAGACTTGCGAACAAAAATGGCAGCAAAAATGCGTTTTTTCTTGCAAAGTTATGTTATGGCGTGAAGTTGTTGATGGCTTTCTGTAGAATTTTAATGGGGTGTAGGACAATGTGAACTTTTTATCGTATGTGTTATATGAACCCATTTTGTATTGGTTGTTCTAAATTTTATGGACATAGCTTTATGTCTTCCTTATCCAAAAATAGATTTTCAGATAATAGGGATGATGGCGGGGTATGAAAATTAAAAATGTGTTAAGTCCGTCAGTTAGGTAATGACCAAATATCAGACACGTATTTTTTTATTTCGTCAAAAAAGATAACAGTACTTAGATAGATCGAATCAAAGTTTAGGAGTGGGTGCAAATACGTCATTTCTACGTATAAAACGTACCTAGAAGTGACGTCACGCGATATTTGAAATCAATATATCTACGAAAGTATTCCTTTCTGTAAGAAAATATATGCCGAATGTTTTAAAGTAATCTACAAGACGGACATTAAAATAAAAAAGAGTCATCTTCCGTTTTTGCTGATAGTCTGTACAACAATGATTTTGTCTGAGCTCTAAGTAAATAAATAAACTTCATAAATATTACTGTAGCTGTTTAAAATCCGATCAGATTAATAAATACCAAAATAACGATAAGTATTACACTTATTTCTGTAGCAACAAAATCTTCGTAAAATAGAAAGAGGATAACATCTAAAAATAAGATAAAATTGATTTCCTTTAAAATATTCAAGTCACGGTGAAGAGTAATTTCTTGATAAAAAATGTCAAGTAAGGCGGTAATAATCCTGCTTCGTTCTATGGGCGCCTAATAACATAATTGACAAAATTACCTCCCCCTTGAGGGAGCGTTGGTAACGTGTTTATGTATCTACTGAAGAAACTCGTTATACTCTATTAATGTTATGGTTTCCTGGTACATAGACTGTGGATAGCATCGCACGCATTCCGTATGACGGCATTAGCACGTAACACATTGCTGATAATGCGGTCCGTACGATGCGAATCAGTGGACGCGGTTGTATGAGTTTCTATACAAGACAAATTAAAATCCGATGCGTCCGATGCGGGCCTGTGGACGCGTACCTATATCAGAAGGGTCAACACACTCCTTAAAAAAACCAATAACCAGGAAACAAACAAACAATCGAATCGATTCCAAGAATAATTAACATCAGAGCTATCACGGGCTCGTTTGTTTAATTAATTACTTGTCCGGTTACCGGACGGTCCGATGGCCCGGTCGTCCGGACAACCGGACCGGTTGTGTATTAATAAGCGGTCCATCTGATTTATATTGTGGTGTGTGGATTGGCCGGTAATCGATGAGTGACGTTTGGTGTATTGGGATTACGTACCTATTATTTTCCTTATTGGTCATAGTGGCCGGAGGTTAAAGAAGACCACATCTCATGTATAAGAAGAAAATTAAACGCTACTGACAAACGGTGAAGGGAAACATCTAATTATAAGTTTGAAATTGCCAACCCGCATTGAGTAAGCGTGATGATTAATGCCTAAACCTTCTCCATGTGAGAAGTGGCCTTTGGTCAGTAGCCTTTTATAGAAGTAGTAGGGGGTTAACTTATATTCACTCACCGGGAACCATTCCAGATTTCAAGCTATTTTACAGAGACTTTTTTGAGAAACTGCAAACACGCTGAATATCTTTACTGGACATACAAATCGAATCCGAGACCCCTTACTCGACAACATACAACTCAACTTACAGAAGTAGAGGATTAATTTTCATAAGTAATATAGGTACCTACACCACTTAAAAACGCTGTCACAGTCCCCTTATCCACGCACCTTAAAATGGAACTTCGGGAGAAGGAAAAACAAAAACAAAGTGAAAAGTTCGCTAAGTACCACAATATTTCCTTAAGAATGAATTTGAATAAATTACTTGAAACTGTTCACTTCAGAAGGCTCTGCAAAGTTTGTACTCCCACGCACATGGAGCTACACACAACCAGTTTATCTTGGTCTCGCTTTGTATCATCTTTCAGTACATTCTACGGTCAGTTTATACTGGTTTTGTATGACTTGATGTGTACGTACGCAGTTGCCAGATTTCCGCGTCACAACTTACAAACACAAAACAAAAATTCATGGTGAACGGTAGCCCTTAATTCTCTGGCCCTTTTACGAATTTACGTGAAAAATGTGCCTTTCTGTGAATGTATGGTAAAATATTGAATTTCTTAGCTTTATTACGGGGCCATAAGGGTGAATTTTGAGTGTTAGTTATGCTGCTTATGTATTTTTACTTGGTGACTTTTTCAATCTCTTGCCATTTGCTGTTAGCCTGGTACTTGATTTTCAGATTTAGGTGGAAAGTTCATGACAGAAAGTACACAAAAAACATAATAATACCGTATTTCTGTTTAGTTATTAATTACTGGCTGCCTCGTTGGTCGATTGGTCGCAATTCCAACTGCCGGACAGGGGGTCTCGGGTTGGATTCTCGGGAAAAACCCAGTGGCTTTTTTCGGTTTCTCGAAGAATTCTTAGTAGGGCGTCTGGAATTGTGTCCAATATTTGGCAATGGGACTTATAACACAAATGGTGAGAAGTGAGTGTATATTGTATAGCGGCATTACGTGCCGTAATGTGCACCTCTGCCTACCCCTTCGGGGATAAAAGGCGTGACGTTGCGTTATTAAAATACATAGTTTCTTTGATACCCACTACGTAGTCTCAACTCTCAATTTTCCCTGATCAATATGTATGGCATAGTAGCAACCACTAAAAGTACCAACTCATTTAATTTATTTAAAGAAATAATGACAGCACCGCCTAACAAGAGACTACTTCATAAAAAAAAGAAAACTAAAAACGTCTCCTAATTTATAATTATATTGACATAAAAATTAAACTTCTTCAGTATTCTGGTAGCCTAGTACTTTCAAGGCTAGACTTCTTTAAGTCCAGTCCATTTGCTTAAAACATTTTGGGCGAAGTAAAGTTGACTTTTACAAAACTTGTGCATTAAAACTTAAAACTTTTGGCTGGGATCGGGCATTAGCGATCCGTACAAGTTTCCATAATAAAATGCTTTGCGTTTTATGAATACAAAGCATTTTGGTGAAGTTCAAAAGTTTCTGTTATTTGTGGCCACGAAAATTACGACAACCGTCTTAGTATTTTGTTTTTTAATGAAATATTTTCTGTATTACGACGCAAAAATAAAGTCGGTAATATTATAATAATGAAAAATCATTGACTGTTTTTAAAAAGTACGGATTAGTGTTGTTATTTTCTCTTATATCATGACTTTTTTAACCATAAAATATTAGATATTGTAAAAAAAAAATCGTGAGATAATACTAAATTAATTATCATGTTATCGGAACTAACTGTTTGACAAGGAACTCGACTAGTTTCAAACCATGCTAGAGGCTCATATTCATGAGTAGCGTTCCGCGACAACGACGCAGCGATTGTCGCGCTGCTACTGGAGATAATACTGCAAAGTGACTTCGTTTTTAGCCAAAATTAATTTTGTTTAGAACCTAAACAAATATTTTTATAATTTTCAGTAGCAGAATTCGAATTTTATATTGATTTTTTTAGCTATATAAACTAAAACAAAATCGCTCATTTCAAGACCCCACACGCCCGTTCTTCGTCGCATCTCTTTATTCACTTGAAGCACCGATATTTTACAAAACTCCAGACGAATTCAAACTGTATTACACTGAAGGTTCAAGTTCTGACATCAAAGGTATCTGACACTGTCACTGTCAATCACATGTCAAAAATGTACTCGAGTTCTGTTTTCCAATGCTTCTTACTTCAATAATTATTAGGGTAAGATGTTTACTTTTAAAGTAAACTTACTCATTGAAGAAAGTCAGCTTATGATTTTATAACTTATAAGTATAAGTATAGTATTTATTTAATAGCGTTTTGAGCCATGCTTCGGCACGAATGGGTCGGCTCGACCTGAGTGATACCACGGCCTCACAGAAAACCGACGTGAAAACAACGCTTGCGTTGTGTTTCGTTGTGTGAGTGAAGTTATCAGAGTCCCATTTACCCCCTTTCCCAATCTTTGAATCCCCGACAACCCTTAAATTCCTAACCCCCAAAAGGCCAGCAACGCACTTGTCGCCTTAACGTCTTTAGTGTTTTGGGTGTCCGTCCGGGCGGCGGCGATTGCTTACCATCAGGAGATGACGTTTACCGGCTTATACTATTAAAAAACCCAATAACACCTCCTATCCTCAATCCCAGGAGCATCAACAGATTTTATGACTTTTCTGAAGGCTTTCGAAAAAACCAATTACGGTACCTTAAAAATTTTCCCCAAAAAAGGCACCCAGACCCTAAATGTCCCTAAAATCCTTTAAAAAATAATTGCTTTTAACCTCTCAGCTGCTATCGACCAATCAGAGGCAGCTGTTTTAGACTCATTTGATTGGATTGAATTTAAATTGTACCAGGGATATAGAGAAATAGTATTTTTTGGTTATGGATGGTGCAACTTTAATGTATTAAAGTTTAACATAGCAATATAATTATAGCATAACAATATAACAACGCGCCTTTCCTTGAAGGGATACACAGAAAAGTATACATTTAATGAACCTAACCCTGTAATTCACCCTCTTTTCACCAGTTATGAGTTTTATGACTATCTTTTTGGTCCATTGGTTATAAGAGCGACTGCAGGGCAAGGTGTCAAGGGTTAGATTTCCAGAATATTATTATGGGTTTTTAGTCTCGGGGAGCCATTGGATGCCAGTGGCTGTCATTCGACGTGGAGGACTAAGGCGAAGGCCCTTGTTCAGCAGTGGACGTCTTTTGGCTGATGATGATGATGATGATAGGGGTTGTTTAAAGCTTTTTGAAAACCTGGTATCACATTTTATCACACTCTAATAAATTTGAAAGTCTCTTTGTTTCGATGTTTATCTGTCAATCACGCTAAAACTACTAAACGGATTTTGTTGAAATTTGTTATACAGACAGGGTATGAGCTAACTTGGGTGATAGGATATTTTTTATCCCACGGAATCGCGGACGAACCCGCTGGCAGAAGCAAGTCTTTAATAAAACAGAAAGTATAAAATAAAAGGTAGGTATTATAATAATAATAGGTATTTTATCATACTCGTAAACAGAATTTTAATTCTCCAGTAAAGTAAGTAACCTCCGTATATAAGCCAGTACTTACCTGGATATTTATTTTCCACTGTTACTACCTACAATAAATTATCTCGTGAACGCGAAATAATCTTCATAACGCAAACAATTTTATTATGTAGGCATGAAATTAAAGTGAGCAAGAATTTGCTAATGTAGACAACTGCAGAACAAGCTATCCTAACTAAACTCCAATTAAAAATCGACTTTATTACACGAAGCCAAGGTTGAAAGCGTGTTAACGAATATGATAGAATATGGTAGCTTGATATGCGTTTCTGTATCTAATATAAGCGTGTATCAAACAGACAAATTTCGTTTTTGTATCGCACGAGTATTTTCCGTGGAACGTATTCTAATATTGGAACCTCGAGGGGAGTGGAATGTTGTGTGGTCACAGTGCTAGCGGATAGCGATGACGATTTATTACAAGACATGATAATGATAAGATGGTGAGAATATTTGAAGAGGGATAATCTTTATAAACAAGGAACACAAAGTCAAAGTGAAAGCATTTATTTAAATTAGTCCTTACTTAGGCAGTTTCGAAACGTCAAATTGAATAAAATTGTCCGTCAGTCTGTCTGTTAGTGAAGCTAGGTGCTCGTTCCAAAGTGTAGCTTCGAATGGATCTGAAAGAAACCCCATCGCAACTCTTTTCAAATAAATATTTTTTTAGCTAGTGGCTGCGGAGCTAGCGGATATAGTGAATACTGTTTTTCTGCCATTACTAAGAAACAGGGTCTGTATCGGTTGGTAGCCGGTATGGATTGGCGTAGCTATACTCACTTATAAAGAAACAGATGCCACCTGAGTGGCATAGATTATATTGAAATATTATACCTGCGCCGATCGGTACCTCCTGATTTGTCTACCCGTACAGACCTCTTTCATTAACATAGTAATTTATATAACTTTTGGGATTGCTACTAACAAATTGTTCTTCCACGAAACTTAAAAGGATTTATTATATCTCGTTAATAAAAACGTACCTACTACAAAGTATTACATCGGACTCATAACACAAAAGATGAAAAGTGCGTGTACATTGTATAGCGGCATTACGTGTCGGAATGAGTACCTCTGCCTACCCTTTCGGGGATAAAAGGCGTGACGTTACTTCTATTTCTTCTAACTACGACAAAGTCCTCTCCCGCTATCAAAGCGACCCAACCTTTACTCACGAAAGGAAACGTCGGCGTCCCCCGTAGTCGGACAAACATTTTTGTATCGAACACAAAAACTGAACTCAATTTCTTTGAAGCTTATTCTGAGTAAGTAAATATTTGTGTACAATATTTTATTGAAAATCGTTGTCGCACTGTAAACACAATGTTTTCATAGGAAATTGAATACGCGGTTCGATTTCAACAAACATTGGGGAGTTTTCCTTTATTTTTTTAAATGAGAGCTGAGCTGGTGTTGAGTTTTGTTTCGGTTCAAACGAGACAATGCTTAGCTAGTTTTAATTTTTTCAGTATGAACGCTAATTTGTTAATATTAATTACATACGAAATTATCTAGGTAAGCACATAATTATACTGAATCTTTTAAATTAGATATTATGAGGGCGACTGGACATATTCCTACGTATTCAATCTAATGGGAAATTGTCATAAATATAATGCTGTATTTCTTTTATATAAATAAATAATTTTTTTTTAAAATTATCTTTTACATAAGTAGGTACGAATTTTCCTCACATTCTTTGCTATGAGTATATACAAGATTTGTATACGACTATATTAGGTATCTAATATGAAACTCAATAATTAATGCCTGTTTGTCCAGCACCTAGGTCAAAACAAAAAACGTATTGATCGTGATTTCAATTGAGATAATGTTTTGCTAGTTTAAAATTGTTTTGAATTTCGTATTGCAAAAAATTATCCACTCTCTTTTTTTGATAAGGGAAAATCATCCAATGACTGTCTTCTCTCACCTTGGGCTAGGCGAGAGGGACTCTCAGACTCTTATTGACTAAAAACTACCCCTTTCTTACTCCCGCTTGTCGAGCCGGAGCCCCGGTAAATCCGCTAGGTAGTTCGCAGCTCCGGATCAGGTATCAGCCCTACAGGGGCCCATCTGTGTTGGTCTGATGGCTCTTTGAGGCGCGCCGTACGCATGGGAAGGAATCTCTTCATCTATGTTATAGTAGATTCCAATACCCATTACAGTCGCCTTTCTTTACCTCTCGAGTGAAGTCAGGGGCAGAACATAGTAAATATATAAATTATTTATTTTCACATAAAGCCGCTTAATTTCCACGAAGTAATTTGTCTGGATTAGTATATGATGTGCTTATGTAAGTACCTACATGTTTTCATGTAAGCAATTTATTTGCGCTAGGCGTTGTATAGCTGCTGAAGGATTTTCAGGTCACGGTGTGGGTGTAGGGTTTTATTAGCATTTTATTGTGGTTTCGCTTCAAGATTATGTTGGTAATAGTAGGTATGAGGTAAGTAGTGAGTAAGGTGATTGAAAATAATATTGTGTTGCTTATATTAAATTCAATAGGGTGGATGACTAATTTTTATATATAAGACGTGGTAAAGGAAACTTTCAGGAGCTGCGGAAAACCTAACAGTTCACAAGGGCTCCGGTTCACGAAACAGTAGCAGGAACGAGGTGGTTTTTGGTCAGTAAGAGTCTGATACTCCTTCTCGCTTCATCATAGGCGTGAGAAGTCATTGGATGAATTTCCCCGTAAAAAACTAAGTTAAATATTTTTTAATAAATATCAAATTTTTTAATAAAAATCATTTGTAAAAAGATTTTTTATTACTCAATAATAAAAAATCTATCTATTTTAGATTATTTATCATTTAAATTAACTGAATATTTAATTTTACATCTATTATTTTCAGAAACTACCTAGATAGGCAGACTAGTAGGTAGGCTGTGTGTGACGTCACTTTTGATTTTATACAATAGGTAGCAAACTGTCACGTAATTTCAGCATAATACAACTTACATTTCAGCAGTTTCAGCTCCCTTACGTAATGTCAAACAATCTTAACTACAGTTCTTGTGAAACTTTCATAATTTCAGATGCCATTCCAGATTTTATGGTCAAAGTTTGTGAAATAAAAACAAAAAAATATATAAAATCGGATGGGTATAGTGTATAGTGATAAACCTAGGGTTTGATCATAAAGCTAGGGTTCCTAGGATACTCGTAAAACCTAGGTTGTCTAGGTAACGTCGTAAATGTTCATGTGCGCGAATGGTGTGTTATTTTACGAGGCTCGTATAATCTGTAAACGGGAATATCATTTTATTTCAGCATGGGGTAGATATATTATTATGATTAAATGTTGGTTTATGACTTTTATGTGATAGTGGGTGAGTTATTTAGTTTTAGTCTGGGCATGAATTGAAATGAATTTGAATTTAAGTGTGGGAGAGCCATGCTTCGGCACGAATGGGCCGGCTCGACCGGAGTGATACCATGGCCTCACAGAAAACCGACGTGAAACAACGCTTGCGTTGTGTGACTGAGGTTACCTTACGTGTGTAAGCCGATAACATAATAATTAATTCTTTATGTGTTGGATAGTACATTTATCGAGGAAGGCTATAAGGCTATAAAACAACACGCTGCCATCAATAAGAGCCAAGTGGTTGTAACCACGCGAAAGTAACTTTTGTTAAACAAAGATCTTTTAATTTGACTTTAAATACCTACAAAATTTCACTTACATTTTGGAGTGGTTAAAACACAACCCTTTCTGTAAACCTTTTAACTTTTTTATTCGCCTTACGAAAAGCGCGCAATGTCCTTGTAAAAAAATAAAGTCATAATGGAATTTAAGAAAACAATTTCTACCTACTACATAATAATTTAATACACAAAAAGGTAGAATATAATTCCTTAGGAACTTTACAAAGAAAAAAGGAAAAGATCATAATCTTTTCCTTTTGTTAAAGAGCTCATTATAATTTAAGGTAACAATAGAAATTATATTTATTATTTGAAGAGGAATTTGCTGTTTAGCAAAGGTTTCTTATTCAATTATACTTAGTTACAAATGAGGTACGTATATGTATAAGTATTTTTTTATAAACCTTAAAAACGGTAGATTAGGTCATGCTATGTTTTAGACAATTAGGTAATTAGGGTAGGGTGCTTTTCCAGCAGATATATGCTATTTAGCTATGCTACGAAATGTGTAATGTGTAATAGTTGAAGCTGTGAAACTATGTGACCATTTCCATCGATACTAAGCTATGTAGTTGTGCGATAGTTGTGATCCATTCATAGCACACATCCATAGCATGCCTCAATGGCACGCATCTTGCAAACCATAGCTTAGTTGAGTCCATTTCCACCAGTATTAAGCTATGTGTAACAATGAATATGATTGGTGGAAGCCAAACGCATTCACAGCAACGTATCATAGCACTGGAGGAAAAGCACCCCTATATTTTAATACAATTTTTATAAAACAGTGAAACTATAAACCTATTACTAGATTAAAAAGTACCAGGGACACAGAATCCCAAAAGAGCAAACTTCAAAACAAAAGACATCGTATAGTGATTGTAGTAAAGTTCCGATTCAATTACTTTAATTCCTTCCTGCGTAGTTAAGGGTGAGAGAAAATGTGATTACGTTTTCGCCCATCGTAAGCAGTGTCCGCTTATGACTTTACGCATGTGTGTGGTTTAAGATTAAAGCGAAGAGCGTTTTTCAGAAGACTTTGATTTTTAAAGAAGGTTTAAGGTTTTTATGGTATAAGCCGGTAAACGAACAGACGGATCATCTGATGGTAAGCAATAGCCGCCGCCCATGGACACTTGAAACACCAGAAGCGTTACAAGTGCGTTGCCGGCCTTTTGGGGATTGGGAATTTAAGGGTTGTTGGGGATTCGGGAATTGGAAAGATTGGGACGGGAGGTAATTGGGCTTCCGGTAATCTTACACAACGCAAACGTTGTTTCACGTCGCTTTTCTGTGAGGCCGTGGTATTACTCTGGTCGAGCCGGCCTATTCGTGCCGAAGCATGGCTCTCCCACACTTTGTTATTTTTGGTGTTTAGAAAGTACTTAAGGGAAACCTTCCTCAAATTGAAATACTACAGTCTACATAGATATCGTGCTTGATTACCAATGAAGTGATTGCAGACAACAGTTTGGAAAACGCTTTTGAGTTTGGACTTTTCAGATGTTATTATTAGAACTTATGACGGGATATTTACCATGTTTGTGCACTTCGATGAGTTTCCGATATTTCGGCACTGTTGTAAGTGCCATGATCACGGATGAGCTGAACTTTTCAAAAGGTGGGCAAAAATCTTCTGGAAGTATTTTTAACTTTGATGTTTTTTTTAATTTTAAATTTTTATTTAAAATCTCTTAACAGTTCACCTCTTTATACTTGCGACCCAACTCCCTCACTCTAAAGTTAGGGATGCCCCACACGTGCACACGAGTTTCGTAAGAACGTATAGTAAGGCATACGTGACTCCACTGCATAACTGCTTCCCTGGTAACTGGTTCTCGATCCCGGTTGTCTTCTGTTTACGACAAGCAATTTATTTCAAATGTTACACAATTGATAAAGAATGAATGTGGTGGTTTCATGCTACATTCTTTGAATTTATGCGGTCCTGGTACTTTCTGCACGTACGGTTATTGTTTTGGGGAGAATATTTTTACCTAATACACTGTCCCAAAAGGGAAAGCAGAGTCAACTTTTTTTACGAAGTATACAACCTTACATTATTAGGATCAGCTTATCACACTTTTCTCACTCATAGACTGACTATGCTATTCCTTTCTACTGAGAATGTTTCAATTTGAATTTACGACTACACGTAAGACAATCACGTCCTTTACTGCTGTTGTGAATTTCTCACACACGTGACGTATTTTACTGAGAATTTTGTACACACGGATCATAGTCATTGTAAGTCTTCAATCCAATGTTTTATCATAAAATTCATTAAAACCACGAATTACCTAAGTTTGAATAAAAAAAAAATCACACCTAATCAAAGTACTTTCTTTTAACTTTCCCAACAACCGATGGCTTCTAACAATAAATTATCTTAACGACTTTAATTTAAATTGATGGACAAATGTTCTCCTACAAACTTATGCTGTCCTAGTACCCAATTCGATTAGTACCTAATAACAAAAACTTCTTTATAACTCAATTTCATCCCATTTATCAGATTGTGGGTAATCAATTTTCATTAATCTGTTTGTTTGAAGTCCTTTCTATGGACGTACAAATCTGTATTAATCTAGATTAATGTTTTAACTAACTTTTGGAAGATTTAATTGGTATTCTGTGTTATTCAGTGGAGTTTAATTTAAGAGATAAAGTTGCAATCAATGATAAAAAACTAATTTCTTTTGGATGTTGAGTATGAAGAAATGTTGTCAGACGAAAAAGGGTTTTCTCTAGTTCATTCTGTCAAATATATACATTTTATGTGGTAGGTACATAATTATTATAACAAAAAAAAAACAAGATGCCTTAGAAATGGAATGATAAAATATGAAAATGTATGGTTCAATAAAGAAAACATTTCGCAAAGTCATCAGCCCAAACACCATCACAACAATAGAAAAAAAGGCTCAATTACCCCCTTCTCAATCTTCCCAATCCCCGATTTCCCAACAACCCTTAAATTTCTAACCCCCAAAAGGCTGACAACTCACTTGTAACGCTTCTGACGTTTCGGGTGTCCATGGGCGGCGGCGATTGCTTACCATCAGGTGATGCTTCTGCCTGTTTACCGGCTTATATCATCTTCATCAACGCGAAACAGCATTTACCTCATAAAACAATCATAGAAACTCCTTACATCCTTCCTTAAAAGCCTCTCATCATGATTGAATTATGCACTTCTATCATTGAACAAACCGCTCAGCATTGAAGAGTGGTCGGCAACGTAAATGCTAACAAAAGAGTGTGGACTCAGCCGCTGGAAGTCGCTAAGTTAACAGTTTATGTGTTAAGTGTTCTCTCGACGACTGAGGAAGAGGACACAGTGATTGGAAGAGCGGTTTATGAAGACAATTCATATTAACTTCTGTATAATGTATGGTGCCCTGGTACTTTTAATACATTGACTTTTATACATTTATATATTGGTTATTAGTAATGAAATGAGGTTGTTTTTTAATAAGTGATACAATATTCTACTTAATAATACAATATAGTGCCATGTAGAGTACATGTATTTAATACCACCCTTATGCCGGGACTCCACCAATGCGGAGACGAGACGAGCGGAGAGGAGATGTTTTTTAAACAACCAATAGAATTGAGTTATTGACACGTCTCCTCTCCGCTCAGCTTCAGTGGAGATCGCTGTGCGGAGATGTGTAATATTTGTATGTCGCGATGGAAGCGGAGATGTGAGCTGTGCGCGGACGACGCGCAGTGGAGACGAGAGATGTGAGCGGCGTGCAGTGAGCGATGTCACCCTCCCCCCTCTCGCCCGCAAGCAACCCGCAGAACCCCGCGCGCGCGCCGGCCGGCCATCTTGCTAGTACCACGCCCCGCACCCGAGCTGAAAAACATCTCTTCTCGCACAGCACACAGCACACCGCACACATCTCCGCTTTGGTGGAGTCCCGCGAGCTGAAAAACATCTCTTCTCGCACAGCACACAGCACACCGCACACATCTCTGCTTTGGTGGAGTCCCGGCCTTATACTTCCCGTGGGTGTCGTAAAAGCCGGTTATTTTATGGAAGCATACAATAATCGTGGTGGCCTGGAGGCTTAAGACGCCCGCTTCTCATGTACGAGTTTTAGCAGAAATCTACCAACGGCAAGTACCAATGTGACTGTTTCCAAGTTACCTATATGTACTGTCTTAAATTACTTTAGACACCACTGACAAACGGTGAAGGAAAACATCGTGAGGAAACCTGGGCTTATAATTTCTAATTATAAGTTTGAAATCGCCAACCCCCATTGAGCAAGCGTGGAGATTAATGCTCAAACATTTTTTCAGTGTGAGAAGAAACTGCGATCCCCAACCTGCATATGAAGTGTGGACATTATGGCAAACCCTCTTATGTAAAGCAGGTCTGTTGTCTAGCAGTGGGCGCTTCTTTTCGCCATCGACCCACACGACAGCACTTCCATCCCCATCATATATAGATGGTTGGCAGGCCACAACTGTGCGCTTCTCAAGAAACTTTCTGCCTCGCACAGCAAAACTGTGGAATGAGCTATCGTCGGCGGTATTTCCGAACCAATACGACCTTCAAACCTTCAAGAAAAGAGCATACTCCTTTTTAAAAGGCCGACAACGCACCTGTGACTCCTCTGGTGTTGCGGGTGTCCATGGGCGGCGCTGATCGCTTATCATCAGGTGACTCGTTTGCTCGTTTGCCTCCTATTCCATAAAAAAGTGGACTGTAGAGGGCTATTAATGATGACGTAATAAATATGAAAAATGGTCGACCTACTTTTCTTATGACCTCATAATATTCCGCTATCACCACTAAGTCCGCTACCTAACCCTTAACCCTTGCTAAGTGCTGACTCCAATAAGTGGGTACTACGGAAATGGTAGTTTAACTATTACATGTTTTATGTACGTAATAATATTTTGGCACTTATCTATATTAGAGTATTCTGAGAAATGTCTTGTACGGGAAAGTCATTGATAATATTCGATTTTTGTATTAAAAGTTAGTCCAAATTGCGAGTTTCGGTTGTGTCAAGAGTGTGATTGAAGAAGTACTAGATCTAGAATCTAGACTAGATCGTGGATAGATATGATTGATGATCTATGAGACAAGATAGTCTTGAAATAACTACAATTATTAATTAGATTATTATAGTAATATAATTAGTCTTTGTGGTTAAGTAACAATTTCAACCTAATGTAATCAATATTAAGTTTCACAAGGCTTCCTAATTATCATGAGTTCCTCTAAATCCAATATGTTGTTGTGTGCCAGAAATCTTACTTATATGGGAAGATTATATTATTACTACGATAATATGTAGTTACTACTCTACTACATGTTATCATATCGTGACATTACCGACATTCATTTTCCATCCGACTTAAAAAAGAATGAGTATCAGAACTGAAAACGTTTTTGGTACTGATTTAATCCGAAGCCACGATCATAATCTGGTTTTTTTATTTAATGGGTCGACGTTTGGCTGCTATCTCACCTGATGGTAAGTGATGATGCGGCCTACGATGGAGCACGTCTGCCCATAAGCAACCTATTCACTCGGGCTTTGAAGACACCCAGGTTATACCCATCAGGAAACACAGACTCCGGCAAGGACTTCCACTCGCTAGCAGTTCGCAGAAGGTGGTTCAATGGGCATTGTCCACAAATTCAACAAGAAAATCTTGATACATAAAATATACTCACTCCTATTTATTTCATATGGGAATAGCAGACGCGGTTATATGTCATATTGTAACGGTCGGCTTATTGGAGTGAAAAATAATATCGTCAGCGTTGCGTCATCGTGTCAGCGAATATTAAGAGCAATGTCATTCATCTAAAAATGTTATGAAATCTTGTCGCATTTTTGGTGATATATTTACATGTAATTATTAGAGGAATGGCGAAAATATTTGAGGTTAGAAACAGTTGTCGTGAGTGTATTTTCTTTAATGTAAAGGCCTTAGGACCATTTTTATTTGGAGTTTTTTATCATGTTAGAAGCGAAACATCTGTGTAAGAATCGTAGCAATTGGCGTTCTATTGTCTTTGCTTACCTCCATGGGAGGCAGGCGTGAGTTTATGTACGTATGTTTGTATATTATCATGTTAAGTCATTTTGGTGATATCGTCATAAGCTTAAAGAAGGAAGAGATATCATACTTTGGAATGAGCACCTAGCTTTATTGGCAGATAGACTGACTGACAGATAATTCAATACGAAAGTGTCTAATTAAGGTTTAATTGAAATAAATGTTTTATATTGACTTTGACATATTACCAGGACATCATAACGCTATCAGAGCTCACTATTTTCGCATAGTCTAGAAACTTCTCCAAGAACATTTGCGTAACCGACACATCTGTCAAATAGACGCGCGTCCGTAAATTCCCGCCATTTCTTACACACGCTGTCCGCCATTTTCACGTCATTATCTTTTTTTTATTCCTTTTCACTTTATTCCCACAGATTATAATAAAATAAAAACTCCTTGGAGAAAGGAATAATAAAAGAGAAGCCTTCATTGTTAAAAAAGGGACTGCCAATGTCAGTCGTAAAGTGTTGAGATTCATCAAAAAATCCTTTTTTATGAGGATGCAGATAAAATTGGAATTCGAATCTGGTAAAGTTTATTGAAGTGGGTATAGGTATATATAGGAAAGTCGTAAATATCGGTGTGAATACACGTGAATGCCTCGTTGGTCGAGTGGTCACAAATGCGACTGCCGGACAACGGGTCTCGGGTTCGATTCCTGGGTCGAGCAAAGTATTTTTTTACTACTTTCGTTCAAAAGTGCCTTCCTGGTCTATTTCCTTTTAAAGTACATTCCTGGTCTATTTGAAATAAATAATTTTGACTTTTGACCTTTATTACTGGGTTTTTTTCAGTTTTTCGAAAATTGCTCGAAAGTACGGTGTCTGGCATTGTGCCCTGTATGGCATTGGGCTCACCCCCTATTGAATGAGACTTATAACACAAATGGTGAAAAGTGTGCATGTGAATGTATTTAACGTGCCGTAATGTGCACCTCTGCCTACCCCTTCGGGGATAAAAGGCGTAACGTTTTTATTTTTTACGCGTGAATTTGATTTGGAAAACGGAGATGCAAAATATTTCTCTATGATCGAAAAAGTAACTGATATGTTGATGTTGATATTATTCCGAATCCCTTTAAGGAAAATTGGTTTACAAACCTGACAGCCAGAAAATCCTGAAAGAAATACGTCAAACTGAATGAAATTACTGAAACGCGAAAGTATCAGTTATTAATGGTAAAAAGTATTACTTACCTAAAAAATTAAAGGTCATACCAAAATATGTTTGATAGTAGATGATATCGTCAGAAAAGACAGAATCATGGGATGCAGATTAATGGGGGACACTTAAAACCGTAAAAGGGAGGAGGCCTACAATCCTAAACTGATCGTATTGATGATAACGATAGGTACAAAATTCATATTCGGAACCTTAATCCATATTTGGGTACCATTTTCTAGGGGAAATAAATAGCCTTTTTTTAGATTTCTCCCGCCTTAGACGAAGCTACTCAGTTGTGCATCAGGCGTCTCAGATTCTTACTTACTGACTAACAACCACCCCGTTCCTACTCCTGATTTTCGAGCCAGAGCCCCGGTAATACGCTAGGTAGTCCGCAGCTCCGGATAAATAAAACCTAGCCTATGTATTGTAAGAATTTTGCCACTTTCCCATCACAGTTTGTAATCTTACGTTATCTTGTAGGTACGAAAGGAAAGCGCGACTTTACGGCAGTCATTACTCCCTCGTAAAAATATTATGACTTAGAATTTTCTTGAGGTACATGGATGATATAAGCGTTGGAGTGTCCAAAAGATTAATAAATGTAGGAAAGAAGGTAAATAGATAAGATTTTTTTTAAGATTTACTTGTATCATAATAATTTCTATGGTTTATTGTTTTGTAAACACATTTAAACCTATCACACATTACTAAATAGATAGATAGGTAACCTTTTATCTCGGTATCTTGGATGAAACTGCTAGTAGAAGCTATAAATATCGTATATTTTAAAGCACTGTGCTTTCTGACAAAACTTGTAAAAGTAAATAATTTAACCAAAAATCACGGTTTACCACGTAAATTAATGAAAACGAAAAAACTTCTACTAGTTTTGAGTCACAGACGGACATCAGAGGGAAATCTATACATCATGAACAGCGTGCGCAGACGCGGCGACGTCACGCAGCCTACGTAACTAACTAAGTAATTGTTAGGACTTCATTTCTTACTTCTCCGTGATCACCTACCATAGAACATGCCTACAGAGAGTAAGGTGACATTTGCAAATATTTTTGTTAGAAAATGTGTTTGCTGGTTTACGATCTTCCGTTATGGTACATTCTTCTTTATGTCTGCTAGCTATACTGCTTACTGTATACCTTTCAACGGTAGCCAGGTTGGTGCCTCCTAAATAATGGCAGAGTCGTTAGCTCTTATATACAAAATCATAAAAACCAAAATAAAATAGCAATAGCATACAATAGATTTGTGTTTCTGGCTTTTTTTTTGAGGGAAGAAAATAATCCAATGACTTCTCCCGCCTTGGGTGAGGTGAAAGGGAGTGTCAGACTCGTACTGACTAAAAAGCACCCCGTTCCTACTCCTGCTTTTCGAGCCGGAGCCCCGGTAAGGCCGCTAGGAGTACGCAGTGTCTCTGGCTCTTGGCTATACTTCATGGTGAATGAATGTAATAATACACGAAGTAACTATTTATGTGATTCACGACTTGCTGTTTCAGGTCTGGGTGTCATGTGTATGTGAAATTGTACACACACACGACACAGGAGAAAATCCTAGTGTATTTGCAAAATCAATTTGCCACTGCTACAATTACCAATCTAAATATAATGCCATACTTTATTAATTAAACAATTTTTGAGTAGATACTCAAAAGTGCCCCTTTAATTACCTTTAACTAACTTTTTTCCTTCTTTTGAATATATTTCTTCACGGAAATAACACGGAACACAGTGTATGCAGAAAATGCAAGGTTTGCACAAGCTAACTCATGCATATTTGTGCAGAATGTACGTCATCCCTGTATTTGCACTTTGAGTTTACATTCTCATCCAATTATACTTTTGTGAATTCTAATTCAGCTGGTACAGTGAGTGAGAAAAACCTTCAAAGTTACAGATATCGTGAAAGGGGTGCTGGTGCATAGCGTGGGGATTCTAGTTGCCCTCAGTGAGTGACAAAATCCTTCAAGGTTACAATAATTATGGTGACAGGTATCATGAGAGGGGTGCGAGTGCATAGAGTGGGGACTCTAGGTGCCCATCCAGTGGCCACAAGTAAGATGCCATGCCCGTTCAATGGCCTCAGGGAAGACGGTGGCACAGTGGTGATATGCTGCTGTGTAACTTGCACAGCAAGGCTTGTGGGAGACACACATCTACCTAGGGATGTACCATAACAGGCGTTGCACTCTGGGGGCTCTGGAACAGGTCTAATTAGAGGACTCGGTGCCCCTTATCGGTGCTGAAGGTGGCCGTGTGTGTCCACAAGTGCGTTGCCGCCCTTTTGGGGGTTAGGAACTTAAGGGTTGTTGTGGAATTAGGAATTAGGAAGCTTAGAAAATAAATAATAGGTAATCGGCCTTACCCGGGGTGTTGATGTATGTATTTATGTAATGTTTTTTTTAAAATAATGATTAAATATTGTTAACAGAAAATAACGAATCTTGTGTTTCAGCATTACAAACAAATAGTACTAAAATAAAAATGTCAAACTTAGATGCTGAATGACATTTTCTCCTTGACTGTACGCGCATGGACGTTTTGAAATTCCCTTTGCCATGGAAAAAAGTAAAATGTATCCGCTTTGAGAGCTAGGTTTACTATCAAAGCACTATGTAGTTCTTTGTGACTAACCTTTCTGTTTTAGAATAGAGTATGACGTCATGTCTTCATGCGTGTAAAGTGATTTGTGAAAAGCAATATTTTTGTTCAATATAGGTGCTACACGTGAGAGCAACTACAAAGAGGAGATGCCATAATCATTATAGATACAAAAAATGTTTTTAGCCGAGTAAAAAGGTGTAGATAGGTAATAAGCGCTCAGAAAGTGGCACATTAAAATGTGGACAATTGGTAACGTTTTTGTAGTATGGGACCGCTAGATGGAAAATAGAGAGGGGCGTAGTTTGTAATGCCCTGCGCTTCCAGTAAATTGTCACACATTATGTTAAAGGGATATCCAGCACGTGCTTGCATACAATTAAGACAAACCATAACGACTTACTAATAAATAAAATTAAATAAATCTTTATTCAACATTTCTCTTCAAACAAACGGATGTGGAATTATTCTGATATCGTGATGGAAATGGTTGACCTTACAGAAGTTGGCAAATATAAGCATTATTGAACGTACAATAACATTCTACCTCAAATATGTAAAGTTTAACCGAAGCCAAGGTACATTTGTTCTGCTTGTGTTGCGTTTGAACTGTGGAAAGTATATTGGGAGAGTAGCATTAGTATGTGTATAAGTACAGGACTTTTTGTGATAGAGGTAAAAGAAGTTCAAATTGAAAGAATTAAGTGAAAGCTAGACTTTTGATCCTTAATATAAACGTGAGCTATGCTTCGCCGCGAATGGGCCGGCTTGATCGGAGTGATACCACGGCCTCACAGAAAACCGAAGTGAAACAACGCTTGCGTTGCGTTTCGTAGTGTAAGTGAGGTCACCGGAGGCCCAATTACCTCCCAATCTTCCCAATCCCCGATTCCTCAACAACCGCTAACCGTAAAGATTTTTTTCGGGTGTCTATGGGCAGGGCGATTGCTTACTATCTTACTTCACTATTTATCCATAGTCCAGTATTTAAAGTAAGTCCAGTAACTCTACAAAAGTAAACACTCCTCCCTACTATTCCTAACTTTAAGATAGCAAAGTTCGCTCTGACCAGTTTGTTCATAACTTCATACATTTGTTTGTTCGACTCCGTTGTTTGAACACTTTTGAATAAAACCTCATTTATCTTTCGTATTTTAAACTTTTCTCTCGATTTTCGCATTTTTATGTAACTGGAACATAGCTTTGGAGATATAGTATTTAGTTGTAGAGGCCCAATTACTTCCCTTCCCGATCTTCCCAATCCCCGATTCCCCAACAACCCTTAAATTCCTAACTTCCAAAAGGCCAACAACGCATTTATAACGCCTCTGGTATTTCGGGTGTCCATGGGCGGCGGCGATAGTTTACCATCAGGTGATCCGTCTGCTCATTTACCGGCTCATATCATAAAAAAAACCACGTCATTCTTTGTTAATCACTAACATTTATATATTTTTTATTTAATTAAAGTTATATTTTACAAAAACTTTGTTTCCTTTGCATCCTCCGGCTACAACCTACGTTATTTACCTCCATATTTTATTATTATGAAATAATGCCATGTTTCGCGAACTCAGCTTGTTGAGTAGGAGAGGGCCTCAAGCTTCAACACCCTCATTACAGCTGCCCTCTGGCAGGTCGCGCTCGAGGGCCTTGAGAGGAAAAAGGGCAACCTTTTGTTTTCGCCTGCATGGAAATATAAACCTCTGTTTGCTTGTTCTTGTATTATAATTTGATATTTATACGAGGAAATAGTAGTGCTTTTTTATTGTTATTTTTTGTATTAAATATAGTGTTATTACTTTGGTCTTCTGTTTCAATTAATATTGTTATTGATACTTCTATATCTACACTACCCCGCTTACTATTGCACTCAGTCTTTATAACCCTCATTTAGTGGTTATATAACCCAGTCCTTAGCAAATGTTTTTGGAACAAAATTTGGTTGGGTGCTTTTTTATCAGAGACTGCTACGTTGATGTGGATCAATTTGACTTCCACCAATCATATTCATTGGTACATGTAACTGAGTACGTGGAAACGGACTTGACTAAGCTATGTTTTTACTTGGAAAACTGCGAGCTATGAATGATTATGATATGATTCCCTACTACCGATACATCGTATACTCAAGTTGCGCATCTTCCGTGCACAGCTATATATACATAGTTTCACAGATTAGCTATTATCTTATCTTAACATAGCTATATAGTTCATATCTGGTGGAAAAGCACCCATACTGATATATTTTTGTTACTCACGGATTCATAACATAAATAAATATAAATAAAATTATACAATGTACAATATTTTGCTGTTGTCGTAACCAGACCCTGAAACTCGGACCTACAGTAAAGTCCAGTAAATCCCGCAAACAAATACCTTTTCACATTGTTCCTGAATTAATTATTTCAGGTTTTAAATAAGAAGAAAAATAATATGTAAATGTGCTGTTTTTGTTTCAGCTTTTTTTGGTTATACTAATGCGAGAATGTATATTTTTATTATTTTATATCTTTTGAATAAAAATGGTGGTTTGAAACAAGCTACGTCTTTGTTTTAATTAATTTATTTGAAGGTATAATATCTTTTTTAAGGTCGTAGTGGGTCCGAAACCTACCAACGGCAAGCACCAATGTGACTTATTCCAATTTCTATTATGTACTTTCTAAGATTTCTTAGACACCACTGACAAACGGTGAAGGAACACATCGCGAGGAAACCTGGGCGTGGAACTTCCTAACCCCCAAAAGACCGACAACGCACTTGTAACGCCTCTAGTGTTTCGGGTGTCCATGGGCGGCGGCGATTGCTTATCATCAGGTGATCCGTCTGCTCGTTTACCGGCTTATACCATAAAAATAGAAAAATCGTAGTCTTATCAAAACTTTCCTTAATACGGTATCCAAACGAATGTTACTCGGCAATCGCTTCATGTTAACTCGGTCCCTACACATAACAACAAACAAACAAACTCGTTAGATACAATCCCGCAAATTTCTATTACGAGCCTGTTATTAAAGTAAATAATACAATCCCTTAATTAAGTGTAACTGTTACTGTAAAACCTTAAATTACGGTTAATCCTATGATTTTCCAGTAAAATCTAAAATCTGCCAATGGGTTTTTTTATCCAATAACCAAACAAGGAGACGGATCACGTGATGGTAAGCTATCGCCGCCCATGGAAGTCCACAACACTGGAAGATCTACTAGACTAGACCGGCAATGGTGACGCGTAATATGGTCGGAACTGTACTCTTTTATTAACAACCTAATGTAATTTACTCATATTAGCAAATAAATGATTTGAATTTGAATTTAACTGCATTGCCAGTCTTTTGAGTGTAAGAAATTTGGACGTTGGTGATTTGGGGATTAGAATTAGGTCGTCAGTGACCTTGCTCACATATAATGCAAGCGCTGTTTCACGACGACGGTTTTCTGTAAGGCCGTGGTATCACTCCAGTCAAGCCGGCCCATTCATGCCGAAACATTCCACACTTAAAACATCCCTCGGTAAAATAAATGCTAAAATTTACCAGCAAATTGCAAAATAAACTAACACACCACCTTTTACAGTAACATAACGTAACCTCCAGTAATATGTAGGCACGTATTGTATTGTTTATGATATCGCCCACACAACGTAAACAGATTAGGCAATTAAGTTAAGAAACTAAACAAGCGAATATTGTTACAGCTTCGGGACATAAACTGGCAAACATGACACGTTTTTCGGACATACATAACATATTATTATGATGTAAGGAAAAAGATCTTGTGATAGAATTGTAGCGTAATTATTTTTTTATTTTTTTACGTGGGAGAGCCATGCTTCTGCTCTAATGGGTTTGCTCGTCTGGAGTGTCCGTGGTATCATAGCAAACTTAAGTGAATTACACTCAGACATAATATATAGAGATGCATACACGATACGTGCGAAAAAGGCTTGCGTTGTGTTTCGTCTTTTTTGTCGTGTATGCGAGGTTACCGGAGGCCCAATCTCAGGGTGCTTTTTCATCTATACTATACTTATATATAATATATATAATATTATAAAGCTGAAGAGTTTGTTTGTTTGATTGTTTGTTTGTTTGTTTGAACGCGCTAATCTCCGGAACTACAGGTCCGATTTGAATAATTCTTTTTGTGTTGGATAGTCCATTTATCGAGGAAGGCTATAGGCTATAAAACATCACGCTATGACCAATAGGAGCTAAGCAAAGCGGGTGAAACCGCGCGGAAGTAGCTAGTCAGAGATATGCTATGCTACGTTGCTGTGAATGCGTTTGGCTTCCAGCTATCATATTCATTAGTACACATAGCTTAGCATTGATGGAAACAGACAGCTATGTTTTTTATATGGAAACAGATTAGGCAATTAAGTTAAGAAACTAAACAAGCGAATATTGTTACAGCTTCGGGACATAAACTGGCAAACATGACAAGTTTTCCGGACATATATATTATGATGTAAGGAAAAAGATCTTGTGATAGAATAGTAGCGTAATTGTTTTTTATATTTTTACGTGGGAGAGCCATGCTTCGGCACTAATGGGCTGGCTCGTCTGGAGTGACCGTGGTATCATAACAAATTTAAGTGAATTACACTCATATACAAATGTATACTAACATACATATTATAAGATACGCGCGAAAAAGGCTTGCGTTGTGTTTAGTCACATTTGTAGTGTGAGTAAGGTTACCGGAAGCCCAATCTCAGGGTGTTTTCCACCAGAGATGTGCTATGCTACGTTGCTGTGGATGTGTTTGGCTTCCACCAATCATATTCATTGGTACACATAGCTTACCACTGGTGGAAACGGACTCAGTTAAGCTATGTTTTTCTATGGAAAGATGCGTGCTATGGATGGCTTCCCTACTCGAGTTGCGCATCTTCCTCGCACAGCTACATAACTTAGTATCAGTGGAAACGGTAAAATAGTTTTACATAGCTATTACATCTTCACAGCATAACTACATAGCACATTTCTGGTGAAAAAGCAACCTTAATCTTGTTCGTTATTTAATTACCTTTTGTCCTTTGTAAATTATCTTTAATTAAAAGTATTTGAGGTAAAAAAGAAACTATTTTTACCTCAAATACTTTATGTATTTTGTACAGGAAATGCGAGTAGATTCATCAGGTCATCTCCAATACAATACTTTAAAACTACTTCCAACTTCAACAAATCTAAAAACTTTAGTCTCAAAGGATATCTATAAAATTTGCAGTCTTGTCTGTAGAAGGTCAATAGAAGGGCAAGAGACCCTCAACAGTGTTGTAACGAGCCCTCCGAGAGGAAGTGGCACTCTGAAAATTTCAAAAAACAAAATAATGAATGTCCCTTTCCAAGTGGACGTAAAAAGGAAGTGTCTGTACTTTATGTGACAAAAATAACAACATTTTCAAGAATTTCTTTAGATATAAAAGTGTTCCAGCAAAGTTTTGCAGTTTTGTTATGTAAAAAAAATATGATAATAACCAAATAACAATCATGTCACGTGTACCTATACATGTATGTTATAGATACCTGTTATTTGCATGGTTACTGAAATGCCATTATTTTGTTGGTTATGTTAATTGAATATGTGGGTTTGTTAAATAAAATAAAAATAAATAAATACAATACGGCCAATGTAATTACTTAGATTTGCTGAAGAAACTTTTCGAAGTGTTTCCTCGATTTGTTTTAACCAAACCAGGATCCCATAATTATAAACAACATGCGCAAGACCCACCGGGAATGTAAAAAAACGACTATTAAAAATCCGACTTCTACTTCTTTACTTATAACTCAAGTCAGTTACTATAACCTACTCCAAGTAATAAACACTTTGCTGAAAACCGTATCAAAATGGGTTTGGACAATCGCGAGATAATCGCAGACAAACTTACATAACATACTGGCTCGACCGGAGTGATACTACGGCCTTACAGAAAACTGACGTGAAATAACGCTTGCGTTGTGTAAGTGAGGTTACCGGAGGCCTAAAAGACCCCCGATTCCCCAACAACCCCTAAATTTATAACCCCCAAAAAGTCGGCAACGCACATACTCCTCCATTTTTGAAGTCAGTTCAAAATACCTCCTATACCTTTATTTCGACTGTCCCTTTTAAAACCACAAAACCAGCAATACTTCGGCAGTATTTCACAATAACCTGAGCAATAACAATGTCAGGTTCCACTCAGCTATACTCGTTTGTACCCCACAATGGGACCCTTACTTCCCATATACGTGGCACTTCACGACCTAAATATATTTATATTATCCTAGAAATGGGGGACGCCATTAAAACATATCAATTTCTTATGTAGCCCCACTAGGTAATGAAGGAACCGTAATGTGTTTTGTAGAAATCGTACACAGCATGTCAAGCTATACAAAACTGCTAATTTGTTTTAATTGATATTCTACCTTATTACTATAATCTAAGGTTGAAATTTTATTGAAGTGTTTGCTATGTTGAGGGTAGGTTTACAAGCTGCTGTCTACACAAATAAAATAAAACATTATTAGGTAACTTTCTCTATTTTTCGGGGTGAATACCCTCTAGGGAGGGACCTCTTACCCTCCTGTTGCCCTCTTAGTGAGGTATAATTACTCAACTTACTTTATGTTGAAGCATTACACTTTTGTGCTAAAAGCTTGAGTTGAAGTGATGAAAATTATGGATACAAAGTGAAGTATTTTATGTTTTTCTCAAAATATGTAGACATTTTCAGGTTTTACAATTTTTTGTTTAGTATTTGCTAGCTAAGTTGAAAAAAGTACTGTTAAGATTTTCGATTTGCTATATTCATAGTTATTTTATCACAGTATACGAAACTAATCGTTAAAAGAATTGTCATTAACCAGGCAATAGGGTAGATGACTAATTTTTATTTAAAAGTTTTTTCTGACGGAAACAAGTACTTTCGAAGATAATTATCTATTTGGAATATCGCATAACATCACTTCTAGGTACATTTTATATACGTAGAAATGACGGATATATTTGCTACTACTCTTAAGCTTTGATTCTTTAAGTACTGTTTTATATGACAAAATAAAAAAATACGTGTCTAGTATTTTTTCATTACCTAACTGACGGACTAAATAGATTTTTAATTTTCATCACCTATTAACACATTGAACGCCGTGGTGGTCACCGGTGACCGACGTTAGCGGAGGATTTGCCTTCAACAGTTTTCAATTGGCAGTCAAAGACGTAATAAAAAGAAAACTTCCAACTTCTATAAACAAATACATAGACAAATAACGATCAATGTTTTCTTCGCGACTCTAAGTCTTAGACTCAAGGATAATTCAGTACATGTTTATCGACCAGCTCAAGTAAATTATTAATTAGCCAAGCCACTGTTCAGCCACACGTGTTGTTTCCCACACTTTCTTGTATATTGTATAATTGTTTAACTAATCTATTATTTAAGTTCATACGAAATTGTGGGTAAGACTGTAAAGTAGTGATTTTGTCTATAATCTAGAATGAAAACGTGTTATTAGAAACGTATAGTATCATTTATTTGTTGTACATTATTGAATTGATATGATGTAAGCCGTGAGGTGACGTATTGTCACGCCTTTTATTCCCGAAGGGGTAGGTAGAGGTGCACGTTAAGGCATTTGTTTAAAGAGTTTC
The DNA here is from genome assembly GCF_023101765.2 of Spodoptera frugiperda. Lineage (NCBI taxonomy): Eukaryota > Metazoa > Arthropoda > Insecta > Lepidoptera > Noctuidae > Spodoptera > Spodoptera frugiperda. The sequence continues at coordinate 7,173,479 of NC_064222.1, forward strand.
AGTCACAGGTTTAGGGAGCAATGAGTTGGGTTCCTTGTCATTGCAGCGGTAAGTCCAGGGTGGAAGAAGTTATTACATAATTATCCCCCTTAAAAAAGGGAGCAATGAGTAAAGTTCCCTAAGAAAAGGTGGATCCTCTGACCAGGCGAAGTGATTGTGTCTGGCGGGCTTTCTGCCCACCGCTTGTTTATTCGCATGTAAACTTCATATGTAGGATTAATGACGTCATCCGTTGATTTCATTAGTCTATCGTCTATGTGCGACTTCTGTCATCTGTGACTTGTCATGTGTCATACAGGAAATCGTAAACTTTGCAAGTCATGAGTCGAGTCAATGTTCCATGAAAAGTAAATTAACTGAAACCTGATACATTAAATATTACAAGAACTAATACTGAACAGTTCTTTAGTGAATATTTAAATATGATAAAAATACGAAACGATTGTTCCATTCTAATAGTAGTCATTATTAATTTCTTCAACTGTTTCTTTGATGTTCTGTCTTTGATTTTAATTGGTGAATAACTAATAATGGAGACGTAAGTTTCCCGGTTCATAAGTATTTAATAATTTTGTAAATAAATAATTCATAGCGTTACGAGTTTTCTCGGAGCTGCGGACTACCTAGCGGGTTTACTGGCGCTTCGGCTGGAAAAGCAGGAGAAGGAACGGGGTAGTTTTTAGTCAGTACGAGTCTGACACTCACTTTCACCTCGCCTAAGGTGGAAGAAGTCATTGGATGATTCTCCCCCTTATGGGGGAGAATCATCCAATAAAGCGTCACGAGTTTTATAATTGCATCGGAGCTCGCTTAACCATTTTCTGTTTCATGAAACCAGCGACGCGTCATTTGACGAATGCCTACACAAATGATAACAAATGATGAAAATGGATTTCGCTCAGAAACAATAAAACCTTGAGAACGCAACATCAACGCCTATCAGGCGTTGTAGGTTGCATGCATCTTAAAATGACGCATCATTGACAGTAGGCCCGTGATCTTTCGATAAATACCTATATCGTGTGAAATTACGTTATGAAATTCCAAATAAATGATCGTATATTAATACTCCAAAACCTTAATACACGTGCTATATAGCATAATAATAACATGGTTTCCTTTCATACAGCAGGTCCATTCATGGGCTAGCGTCGAGTATACAATTAGTTGTAGTTTGTTGAAGGACGGCCTAAATTCAGTCTAGTTTTATTGGACACACAGTATTGTGTAATTTATTATGAAACTGGTATTAGTAGTTTTGTTAATAATAAAATGGTACTTAGTAATCGAAGTTATAAAGTAAGTGAAAAAGAATTTATAGGTGTGTGACGTCTATAAATGGTATTGCTAATATACGTTTACAAAATATATGACGTAAATTCGACTGCACTAAATCGTCTCGTGTCATCACATGAGTTAGATTCCATAGGTACAGGATACCTCTTTATGTAATCCACTAAATGTTATTCCTAGCATCTATTATAGTCTGGAGCTGCGGACTATCTAGCAGGTTTATCGGGACTCCGTTGTTAGTCAGTAAGAGTCTGACACTCGCTCTCGCCTCGCCCAAGGTGGGAGAAGTCATTGAATGATTTTACTTTCTCAAAAAACATCTATTATAGTGAACAGAAGTGTGAGATATTATACATTACTCATATATACTATGCTGCTCATGAATATGAGTTCCTAGCATTGCTTGTAATAAATCGAAATAACTCAAATAGATTATACGAATAAGCTGGAAAGCTTAATTAATTATAATACACCTATTTTTCGAGCTCCTAGAATAGTGTCAAAAATACATTTCGAATAATATTTCGTTCTACTAGAGATGTCAACAAATACTCTAGTTGCTACAGTTTCATCCAGACAGTCACATTTAAGTATTCTTGTTCCATTTCAGTCATACATAAATCGATTATGGACTATCATAAAACGTAGGCTTCATATTGGAAAATCGTGTCAGTTGCTGCATTTCCGTCAAGGTAAGTTTATTCGATACTGCTGTAAAAACCAAAGTAAATTTTAAACTTAAAAACATTGATAATTTAAGTAGTTAGATTGCGGTTGGTGTGTATACAATGCTGTACTATGCAGACGTGCAGCATCGTAGGTCGCATCATCACTTACCACTAGGCGAGATAACGGCCAAACGTCGACCCATTAAACAAAAGAAAAGTTCCTAAATTATTTATCCATCACTGGCATTGATTCAGAACTCATTCTCTAAAGTTCTAAACTATATACATGTATAGTTTCAAATGGGATAACCGTCTTCAATACTGAGAAAAAGCTTCCAAGCATTTCATAAATAATTTCGTTCTACTCCAAAAATATTCCAAGCAGCAAATACCAGTACCTTTACGGGAATACCAAAAACGCTTAAGAAATATTAAAAGGCCCGTATCGTTTCTAGACAGGTATTAAATTCTTGTCCGTGTCGAGTTACCTACACACGTGACGCGCAGACGACGGTACCAATTTGCAGGATACCTATTTATGTAGTAGACAGTTCTGTGGAAACATTTTATTTGGTACTTATATTTTTTTTGCTGGCTGATCCGGCAAAATTCGTACCGCTCGCTTCAAACATTATTTTCTTACCTTTTAAACCTTCCTTGGACTTTTTTTTCGAGTTTTAGCGAAACTAATAATAAACAGCAATTGATTTTTTTATATGTATAATATACATAGATTAGAGGTTATTTGAGAGGAGTGCCTGGTCATGGAAATACATAAAATTGTGGAAAAATCAAATGAAATGAAATTAAAAGGATTTCGGTATATCCTGTGAGTGATTGCAGGCCCCTATCAAATGCGAAATTTAACTTAGTACAGAGATATGACAAAGTATTCATACCTTTTTACCCGACTGCGCCAGAAGGAGGGTTATGTTTTTCGAGTGTATGTATGTATGTATGTAAGTATGTATAATTGTTTGGCACGCTGTGCAGCCTTAACGGCTTGATGGATTTTGACGTGAGAGGTGTCGTTCGATTCGTATTTACTGTGAGAGTGACACTGGATATATCAAAATAATAAAAAAACAAAATGGCGGATTTTTGGCGCCAAATTCGAATATTTCTCACTTTCTAGCCTAAACGGCTTGATGGATTTTGACTTGAGAGGTGTCGTTGGATTCGTATTTAATGTGGGAGTGACACTGGATATATCAAAATAATAAAAAAACAAAATGGCGGATTTTTGGCGCCAAATTTGAATATTTTTCTCTTTAGCCTGAACGACTCGATGGATTTCCGCTCGATAGGGGTCGTTTGATTTGTATTTACTGTGAGAGTGACCCAAGATTTATCAAAATAAAAAAAAAATAAATAAAAAAAAGTAATTTAAAAAACTAAAAAACCCGACTGCGTTTCTTTAAAATATTAAAATGAAAAAACCCTAAAACAAGAAAGTCATCGTAAAATTTAAGCAGTCGGGACCCATTCTAAATATGAAGACTTAGTGAGGGCACATACGGCTGGCTTTTCAGAATGGGTCCCGACTGCTTCAATTTTACGATGACTTTCTTGTTTTAGGGCTTTTTCATTTTAATATTTTAAAGAACCATGCTTTCGCAATAACATACTACCGAGCTTAGTACCCTTTCTAATCAAATTAGGTAATTGTTTAAACAATAATTTACTGCCGAATACTAGGACATCATTAGTCTAATGGTAATTAAATGCTACGCATGGCTGCAGTTGCTACAATGTGCTACGCTGTTTGCTACGCTTTGGCTACGACAATTTCGTTACGCTCTGTTGATTACTACGCGATGAATTCGACTGTTCATAACTGTATGTAGCCCTGGTACAATAACTTCGGCATATCACTGTTATGAAACAAATTTATGTTATATTATTATCTATTTATTACTGATGTTATATTTAGAAAGACCTTAGTAATACTCGTAAAACACAAATGACATTTTAGAGACTTTGATTTCGGGTTGAGCAAAGTGTTACTGGGCTTATTTCGGTTTTTCGAAACTTTTAACGTAGTAGCACGGAGTCTAGAATTGTGCCCAGTATATGGCAATAGGCTCACCTTTTATTACATTTGGACTTATAACACAAGTGGTGAAATGTGGATACACATTGTTTAGCGGCATCTCGTGCCGTAATTTTCACCTCTGCCTACCTCTTCGTAAATAAAAGGCGTGTTATTGCGTATATTAAACACTAGTCACTTTTATTTAAGAGACGGTTGGTGAAAACGTCTATAAGAAATTCTAATTCAGAAAATCCAATAACAGGTTACCCAGAAGGTCGAAGTGACGACCCAAGTCCCCGATTCCTACCAAAAAAGCATTCCTGTATACCAATATCCCTTGCTTAGCATTTAATAAAGCACGCATGTACAATACATGTCCATAACACAGGGTAAATTATGCGTGACGAGGGTTCGACGCCCGAGTCGTAACATATCTTGTTTTGTATATAAATTACAAAAGATTGCGATATCTCGTGGCTTGGTTTTGTATAATAAAGTTGCGTAGACATAGCATAGCTTCACGCCTTTTAATTTACGACGGGGTAGGTCAAACAATTTCACATGCATATCACACCCAGACCTGAAACAACAATTTGTGGATCACACAAATAGTTGCTCCATGCGGGAATCGAACCCGCTACACGTTACACGGCAGTTAATTGCTTAGCCACCGCGCCAATCGGGCAGCCATTTTACCTAGTGACTGGTCGTTCGATCATGTTATCCCAATAAAAAAGAAAAAGGTCGAATAATAAGTAAATGTGTAGGTATGTTTAATATGCCAAGAAACATTGATGTATGTATGTATTAATGCATGTATTGTATATGTTATAGTATGTTCTGTGTTTGTTTCACGTTATGCAAATATTAAAGGGGAGCGCATAGCTCGGGAGAGATTGCTTGCTTTCTGGGTTATATTCTTTGTTGTATTTCGTCTTTTGTTTGAGCAAATATGAAAATGTTAGATTTTAATAAATTATTGAACTGAAGGTGTTATTATAACAACTGACAATTTATTCATACAACACAAATTGGTGTACTATTATATTAAGCACTAAATGCCAGCTTCAAGTCGTATGCACACTATCCAGCTGGTTACCGGTGCTCTGGCTCGAAGGCTAAGAGAGCAGTAGGTAAGTGTCTGACACTCCCTCTCGCCTCACCCAAGGCGGGAGAAGTCATTAGATGATTATATCCCCTCAAAAAGAGGTTCAAATTGTATCTGATCTGATGATGATGAAGCGATTAGCGACGCCCATGAACAAATATGAATGAATTATTGAAATTGGTTTACCCCCTACTATACTAAACTTCCTACTGCAATAAAAAGCAAAATATTATGCCCTACCTATTAACTTTTATTCTCTCTAATGCATTAGAATTAAGTATGTAAGTAGGTAGTAAACATAGACTGACCAACATAAAAAGACCTCATTAGGTTAGGCACAAGAGGAGAAGCTTCTCAAAATAATAACCGGCGAGGGGTCAACGTATGTTGGTGGTATATATTTTACGTATAATTACTAGAGACGTACGATGCGAGCTAGCTAAAGGATTCTGAGGTACTAGGCTATATGGAGTTAATAAATGTATGGTCTAATTTATAGGGGAAGCGATTAAAATATGAAAAATCAAAACTTATGTTTCATATTAGAAATTTTTAGAATGTTTGTAAGGGATTTCTTTGCCAAAAATAAGCTTTAACAACTGTAAACACGTCTCATTAAAACATTACATTAAAATATTTTGCTTTCTGCTCAATTTGAGAAGCATTGATTGTATGAATAATAGTTATAATGAAAGACAAATGAATTTGTATGAATGAGGTCTAATAGAAAAATTGGTGCCGACCCCTAGTGGCTTCGGAGAAAGAAGCGTTATATAGAGATCTCTTATTAGTGAGAATTGTCACAAAAACCAGGATTAAGAATAGGAAAAACGTTGAGAACCCCTCATTACGGTCGAAGAAATCAAACTTGATAATATAGCTAAATTTTTTTAACTCACGCAACGAATCACAACACAAGCGTTGTTTAACATCATTTTTCTATGAGGCCGTGGTATCACTTCCGTCGAACCATTCGTGCCGATGCATGGTTCTCCCACACTTAAAGACAAACCTTATGAACAGCAACAAAAACTCTATTTATGATGTATTAAATCGTACGTAAAATAAGAGTAGGAAGAGTAGGAAGGGTGGTTTTTAGTCAGTAAGAGTCTGACGCCCCCTCTTGCCTCACCCAAGGTGGGAGAAGTCACTGGATGATTTTACCCCTCAAAAAAATGGTTGTAGTAAAACCTCTTACCCCTTAAACCTTACACCGGCGACTAAGAATATCTTCATTAAGCCCAGGAGAGGTACTATAACCCACGTTATCACGGTTAATTTCAGACTCTAATGAAAAGTTTCATGACTCCAAGTTTTGATGAGGTTCCTTCTTGACGAGATAACGCTATGATTATCTTAATTACCATTACGAGTGCTATCTCTGTGTAATGTGGTAATTTATGTTGATAGCTTAAGTGCTTTGGTGGCTGTTTTACAGGAAAGAAAAACAGTTTATTTGCAGATATCGGATATTGCAGGAAAAACAAGAAAATATGAAAAAAAATATCAACAAGGTGCAAAAAAGCTTATTGCTCAGCTAAAATGCCGTGCCACGATGGCTTAAGTCACGGCGCTGATGTTCAGCACTAGCCAGTTGAATATGATTATTATAATAATTCTACTAGAGCGACATTGTTTATATACGTTTGGGTCAAATTACAATGAAAACGTTCAAAGATTTTCTTTTTTATCAATTCTTTATAAAATGACAGATAGCATGATATTTAAGTACAACTTAAAATTGAGTAGCGTTTCAGTATTCGGGCGTTAGACATTAAAATAAACCGGATGCTTGTAATCTAATTTATGATTCAAGTACCAGGGCAGCAGAAACTAGATGTAGGTGATTCAAAGTTATAAAATTTTTGTTTAAAAAAATACAACGAAAATGGCAAAAATATTCGCTTTCTTTTTCAAACTCAAACATTTAAAAATGCCAGATGGTTTTAGTCTAATTTATCATTACGGTACCAGGGCAGCAGAAACTAGATGTAGGTGATTCAAAGTTATATTTTTGGGGCCACTCTAAGGTCGAGATTAGGGCTTGAAGTGAGGTTGGGGCACTTTAGATAATTCACTTTTACGTACTTTACTGTTAGTAAGGTTTTTAGGAGTAGCTTTTTGTACTGGTTAAATACTGAATGTTTTTACTTGTTTTTTTTTTAAAGTTTAAGCTGAGATGGGTAATGGTATAAAAATTGGAATGTTGTTTTATTTTAAAAAATGGCTAATTGATGAAGTTGTGTTTTGACTGCCTCGTGTTCGATTATTAGGCCGGGTAAAGTGTTCTTATTCTCAATTTCTTTTTGAAATTATCAATAATAATTACAATAGAACTCGTCGAACACTAGCGATTATTTACTGTTGTGGCGACACATGACAAGTGACAGTTGACAGAAGTCGCACATAGACGCTCGATGGTCAAATCAACGGATAAAATTCTACTTCGCACATATTATGAAGTTTACATACGAATAAATATGGATAGAAAATCCCAACGAACAACAGTTGGGCAGAAAGCCCGCCAGGCATGATCAACTCGCCTGGTCGAAGGATCCTCCTTTTCTTAGGAAACTTTACTCTCTGTTCCCTAAACTGCTACACTAGATAAGTGTGTTTACATTAGGTAAATATAAATCGTAAAATCAGAAATTCCAAGAAGTTTTCCTTAACGTAATTGAAACGTAAATAACTGTTAAAAATAATATCATCTATACAGGGTTAAAGGGTAAGTCGACCTAAATCCTTTAAGACGTGATAGTTTACATCATTCCTGACTGATTTGACCATGGGACCCCATATCCCAAACTTAACCGTTTTCAAATTATCGGCATTTTAACTTTTTTGATAAAATTTCCCATTTTTTTGGCTATTTCTCCCTTGTTTTGTCTTTGGTGGCTAAATTTTGTTTTGTTTTTGCTTTTTTGTGTAGTAGATTAGTTACTTTATTATTTAGAAAACTAAAACTGTAAATAACTGTACCAACTGAGTAGTAGCAGACGATCGAATGTTAAAAAAGTAAATAAATTTGTGATAAGTTGTTTTTCTTTCTAAGATATTAAAAAAAAGTCTATGACAACTGTTCTGCAAATGTGCGTTAAAATATCTACAATTCTTCAGCTTTCTGATAAGGTATAACATGATAGGGAATAATTTGAATTCTTTGCCAAAACATTGATGAAGTACTACAAGGTAGTAATAAGAATATCGATATTTAAGCTTCAAATTTAACTTGAGTCAGATAACAAAATAAAACAAACTGGTTCACTTCACTTCAGAAGGAGTGTCAGGGAGTGGCTTTTTTTGAGTGGAGAAAATCATCCAATGTCTTCTCCCACCTTGGGCGAGGCGAGAGGGAGTGTCAGACTCTTACTGACTAAAAACCACCCTGTTCCTTCTCCTGCTTTTCGAGCCGGAGCCCCGGTAAACCCGCTAGGTAGTCCGCAGCTCCGGATCAGGCATCAGCCCTACTGGGCCCCATCTGTGGTGGTCTGATGGCTCTTTGAGGCGCACACATAAAAATCCATAGGGGTCAGGTCTGAACTTCTAGCTGGCCACGGTACAGGTCCGCCTCTCCCGATCCACTTATTGGGATAATTAGTGTCCAGTGCGGGCCTGCGGACGGCGAGCAAGGGTAGCTCACCGCCCGAACAGAACCAGACCACCACAGATGGAGCCCAGTAGGGCTGATGCCTGATCCGGAGCTGCGGACTACCTAGCGGGTTTACCGGGGCTCCGGCTCGAAAAGCAGGAGAAGGAACAGGGTGGTTTTTAGTCAGTAAGAGTCTGACACTCCCTCTCACCTCGCCCAAGGTGGGAGAAGACATTGGATGATTTTCTCCACTCAAAAAAAAAGCCACTCCCTGACACTCCTTCTGAAGTGAAGTGAACCAGTTTGTTTTATTTTGTTATCTGACTCAAGTTAAATTTGAAGCTTAAATATCGATATTCTTATTACTACCTTGTAGTACTTCATCGATGTTTTGGCAAAGAATTCAAATTATTCCCTATCATGTTATACCTTATCAGAAAGCTGAAGAATTGTAGATATTTTAACGCACATTTGCAGAACAGTTGTCATAGACTTTTTTTAATATCTTAGAAAGAAAAACAACTTATCACAAATTTATTTACTTTTTTAACATTCGATCGTCTGCTACTACTCAGTTGGTACAGTTATTTACAGTTTTAGTTTTCTAAATAATAAAGTAACTAATCTACTACACAAAAAAGCAAAAACAAAACAAAATTTAGCCACCAAAGACAAAACAAGGGAGAAATAGCCAAAAAAATGGGAAATTTTATCAAAAAAGTTAAAATGCCGATAATTTGAAAACGGTTAAGTTTGGGATATGGGGTCCCATGGTCAAATCAGTCAGGAATGATGTAAACTATCACGTCTTAAAGGATTTAGGTCGACTTACCCTTTAACCCTGTATACTCGTACATATAATAAAACTGTAGGATTGTAAATTCTGTTACATTGAAAATATAAAAAAATATAGTAGTATGTCACTAAGTAGACACAGAACCCACAAACGTGAATAAAAATTGTTTGTCTGCGGGTGTGGGTGTGGGTTTTTCTGTAGGTACAGGTTTGCTTGGGTTCCTATACCCATACCCGTGTACGGACCCTACCCCTTTACGTACCCGTAGGAGCAATAATTTCTACGCAGACGAAATCGCGGGCAGAAGCTAGTTTCAATATAAGAATAAAATTTTACTTAAAGATCTTCTTAATTAAAACTTCTTACTTCCTTTACTGGTAATAAAAAGATATTGTTTCATCTTACTGTTATTAAGAACTTAGCGCTAACTTTTTAATTTTCTTACTCATGAGAGAAGCAAATCAAAAAATATATTGTTCCAAAGGGCGTTCACTGTTTTAATATTCCAATACAGCAACTGCCGGACAAAGGGCTCTCGAATTCGATTCCCGGTTCGGGCAAAACTACGGGGATTTTTTCAGTTTTTCGAAAATTTCTCAATAGTAGCACGGAGTCTGGAATTGTGCCCGGTATATAGCAATAGGCTCACCCCCTATTACATGGGACTTATTAAACAAATGGTGAAAAGTACATTATACAGTGACGTTGTTTATTCCAATATTATAAAAAAAAGACATAAATAATGAACTCAACATGTCACACTCAGAAATCTTAACAACTACCTACCCATTGTCCACAGGACAATGAAACTTGAATTTAAACACAAAGGACATTAGACACGATTTTCTAAAACAATAGGCTAAGCCTATCTTAGTCCCTTTATCACACAGATAAGGTCAAGCCGAGGTATACACAGCTGCACATCACGCTATACACAACCAGTATAAACTGACCTTCAAATATAAGGAAAGATCATACAAAGCAAGACCATGTTAAACTGGTTATGTAGAGCTTAATGTGAAAGGGTACCAAAGCCCTTAAAAGCTATAGATTAAACAGGCATTTGTGACCTTACTCTGTTTGGCCCTTTGTAATTTAAATTAAATTTTGTTTAGTGATTAAAACTAGGTTTTTGTCCAGGTTTTAACTGTTTTTGTTTATGAGTAACATGGTGTACCAGAGTAGATAATTTTATACCATCAAAAACATCCTGTAAAAAAGCCCAAATCTCGCACCTCAGTTTTTCTACCGTAAAATGTTGTGAGATCCATGTAATACCAAGTCGGTTATTTTATTTAGTCCCTATTTAAGGGACCTTCTGTCTTAAGTTAATATGTAAATGGTTATCATATCAATTTTACATTTATTATAGGTTTTAAATAAAATTGATTGAATTGGCCATCGCACGTAATCATGCAATAGACCATCGTAAATCGTAATCATGAAATAGACTAAACAATATAATACGAAAAATGTCAACGAAAGTAGGTTATACTTGTGTTTTTTTGCTCGACTTGTCGCGGGCACTGCCGTTCCCCCAGATAAAATAACCAATTAAAGCTGATCAAAAAGGAGTACCTACCTATATAATATTTGTGGAATTCAGAGGTTTCATTATTTGATACTCTTTGTCTATTTATTTATTTTTATTCCACGACGGTGGCAAGAAATCGCACGGCCGGTGGTCCGTCGACTTACCATCAGGTGGTAGGTGGTTACCGTGGCTTCAGAACGCTAGCAACACTGGGGATTGTATGATTGCATCCTATAATTTATTTTTACTTTGACTAAGCAGACAACGCCACAAGTAACAGCTAGTTTCTCAATAATCCTGTCTTCGACTTTATTAATTAACCAATTTCATTAACACGAGACCTTAAATTAAGTAATTATGATTAATAAATCCAAGACAACAGAAGAGATATAATAATATAATATAATTAGTGAGCGAGATAGCTTTTTGACTTAATAACATAGTAATTTATCCCATATAGGCATAGTACACACTGACGGATTCGCGGCGAAGATATACTTAAAAAAACTTAAAATAGACTGTAACTATTATGGCATATGGATCAAAACTGCATGCCGGTTTACCTCCCATTTTTAGCAAGCTGTTTTCATCCGTATGCTTATAGTATTTAAGTAGTAGCAACGTCACGCCTTTTATCCCCGAAGAGGTAGACAGAGGTGCACATTACGGCACTTAATGCCGATATAAAATGTACACCCACTTTTCACAATTTGTGTTATAAGTCCCATGTAATAGGGGGTGAGCCTATTGCCATATACTGGGTACAATTCCAGACTCCGTGCTACTACTGAGAAATTTTTAAAACCGAAAAAAAATCCACTAATATGTATTTGACCGATTCGAGACCTCTTGACCTGCACTTGCGACTACTCGACCAACGAGGAAGTCAAGTAGTATTTAAGTTTAATTTTAAAATGATTTATTCTCACTTAGTTACGCGTTCGTCGGTGTCATCATCATCATCATTATCAGCCGAGAGACGTCCACTGCTGAACAAAGGCCTCCCCCTTAGACCTCCCGTCCGTCAGTGTGCCCTAGCCTAAATGTAGTACTTCGCAGCAAAATGCGAGTACCATGTCAGCTCATCAATTTAAATTTATTTACGGCTAACAGAAAACTTAATTAAGTGAACCTAATTAAAATTGTTAATTTGGGCGCGTATTACGGCCGTGTAAGTTATTTAAAGTGAATGCAAAATAATTTGTTATTAAGCTGGTATATTTTGGAACTTGACACGTGTGTAGGTATGTACGTTATTTAGTGTAGGTATTCGTCTACAAATAAGTCACGTTAGAAGATTTGAGTAATAGGGCTAATGATGGGGTATCTATATATTAATACTTGATGCAAAAAATTTGGACCGCTTTTTACAAAAATTGCGCGGACGTAGGAGCATAAAATTTGGGACACTTATAGTTTATGTGTAGGAGAAGTGTATAACGCTAATATTTTTCAAAAATAATGCTTATAAAGTACATTAAATCAATAAATAAAACATTACACACACATGCATAGTATCTGATCGTACTTGACAAAACGTCAAAATCGATATACGGTAAATTAAATCGTATATGGTCGAATTTCGACCACTAGGCGACCACTAGTGGTATCAAATGGATTAAAGTTCCTTGGGAGCAAATATGTTATTTCTACGTATAAAACATACCTAGAAGTGAAGTCACGCAGTATTTCAAATCAGTATATCTTCGAAAGTATTTGTTTCCATAAGAAAATAAAATATACGCGTCTAACGTTTTAAAATAATCTACAAGACGGGCATTAAAATAAAAAAACTAGTCATCTACCCTATTTTAGAGATTGAATGACTTCTTTGTGTTATCCAATGACTTCTCTCTCCAGGGTAAGGCGATAGGGAGCGTCAAACTCTTACTGACTAAAAACCACCCCGTTCTTACTCCTGCTTATCGAGCCGGAGCCCCGGTAAACCCGCTAGGTAGTCCGCAGATTTTAGAGATTGACACCTAGGTACAATGTACATAATTAAATTGGCATCAAGCAAAGTTATTTAATTTCCATCACACTCTTTCTCATCGGAATCCAAAACTGTACAGTCCCAGCAAGGGTAAATAACCTCACGAGGAAAAACAATAACAAATTATATTGTCTTTATGTTTGCACGGTCGATTAAAACGTCGGGGTTTTGGGTAAGGTAATCAAAGTCCTCGCTTGTTTCAAACGGGGTGCGGTGGATCGCGAAACCTTTTATTTACCCCTGTTTTTACCCCTATTTGAGGTCCAAATGGTAATTTTAGAATAGCTATTCTTGTCACGTTATTTATTTTGGTAGTGAATGTATGTATTGTATTTTATGGACATATTTTATTTATTGTTTTGTGTGAGTAGTTTTTATTATGTTGAGGTCGAAGTTTTGGGTTTTAGGGTGTGATATATTGCTGGTAGATAAAGTGATAGTTTAGAATTTATATTGTAGATAATACAATACACACACATATCCATATACTAATATCTTTTATTTTATAAAACGTTGCCCCACACTATAAAGGACTTTCTCCTGTATCGTGGATGCGTTTACAAACATATAACTTCACATACCTACACATGACACCCAAACCCGAAACAACATTAACAAAGAGTTGTTCCGTGCGGTAATCGAACCGGCTACATTTTGCGCTGCAGCCGTTCAAGTCAAGCTATGTGTACCAATGAACACAATTGGTGGAAGCTAAACGCATCCACAGCAACGTAGCATAGCACATCTCTGGCGGAAAAACACCCTTAAACTTAAATAAAAATGCAGTCACTTTTTAATAGCCTAAGAAAAAACCAGAATAACTACAAAATTCCAGTAACACAGTTTCACATAAATCCTTAACCGGTGGAGTTACAAAGTTCTTATCAGATGTTTAAGTTAGGAATAAGTTTAAGCTAAGTTAGGGACTTGTAATCTAACTTAATGAAATTAGCGGGAAGTTCGAAGCTTAGATAACACATATTGTATGTTTCATTACGCTAACTTTTGAAGTGGTGTAGGCAGAATTTGTGATAAAGTTACAACAGATTGTTGATAAGTTATGTATTGCTTTACATAATGCTTGTGGTTAGGTGTTATTAGTATAACCGACTTCAAAGTCTTTTCGATTAAAGAGGAATATCTCAGTTTGATCTGTATATGTCTGTTTGTGCGCGATTATCTCGCGTTTGGCAGAACCGATTGTGATGCGGTTTTCAGCATAGTATTTTTCAGATTTAGTTAAAGGTTTGGTCGAGGCGTTAAAGAAAACTGATGTAAGGTTTCCTTTTATTAAAAAAAAGTATTTTCAGGAAACGGACTCAGTAAGGTTATGCTTTTATATGGAAAAATGCGTGCTATCAATGGCCTTACTATTATGTGCATCTTCCTCACACAGCTATTTTGCGGCGGCGCATCTTTATAGCACATCTTACTCACACAGCTACATAGCTTAGTATCAGTGTAAATGATCACATAGTTCCACAGCTTAGCTATTACATCTTCGTTGCATAGCACTATTGGCACATAGACTGCACGGTTGGCGCGGTGGCTGGGGAACTGGCTGCCGTGCAACGTGTCGCGGGTTCGATTCCAGCACGGACCAACTCTTTGTGTGACTCACAGATTGTTGTTTCGGGTCTGGGTGTCATGTGCATGTGAAATTGTATGTTTGTAAATTTCTGGTGAAAAAGCACCCTAAACATCTTACCCAAACCGAAAACACCAAAGAAAAACACACATATAACCTAAATTTCTTCCATAAATATCAACAATACACTATAAAACCGCTGTAACTACTATATCGAGGGCTTACAGGATATTACTCCATAAATCCACTCATTCCTATATGGTCGTTACGTGAGAATGAGCCTTTATTACGGCATATGAAAGTACACCAAAAGGACATTATTGTTTAATGGATTTTCTTCTGTGTGGTGAAAGTGTAAAGTTGAAATTAGAATGAGATTTGAGTAGATGTGGCTAGGTTTATGTGCTTGTGTTAATAATGTAATATTTAATGTAAAAGTAATGAACATGTTATTAGATTTGTTTGAGCATTTATAAAATTGCGAGGTGGTAGTTATTAGCTATGTGGGAGAGCCATGCTTCGGCACGAATCCCACGCTCGACCGGAGTTATACCACGACCTCACAGAAAACCGATAATTACAGACTTTGCGTCTAATAAAAGTAACCTAAATTACTTCTTAGTACAACAACTACCAGGCAATAAAAGTCCCGTTAAAATCGATCCAGCCATTTTAAAGATTAGGCAGAACAAATAGACAGACAAAAAAATTAACTATTATTTTGGTGTTTGCATCGTTTCTATAATATTCATAATTATGCATATAGTAAAAATCTTACAAACAGACATTCAAATTTAATTATTAGTCTAGTAGTCTAGATAGCTAACGTTTTACCCCTAGATCTAAAGGCTTGTCTGTTCCACAGCTTCAAACTTCATCTTTGCTAACTAAATTAATAAGTTTGGAAACTTTTAACTTGTCTGTTGTTGATGCAGCCTCTGTCTTTGACACTCATTTGCATTCTCTTGGAAAACTTTCTGCAGAAGAAATGTTTTAGTTTTTATTATTTACTTAATCTTCTTGACTGCCTCGTTGGTCGAGTGGTCGCAAGTGCGACTAGGGGTCTCGGGTTCGATTCCCGGGTCGGGCAAAGAATTACCGGGTTTCTTTTTCGGTTTTTCGAACATTTCTCAGTAGTAGCACGGAGTCTGGAATTGTGTCCAGTATATGGCAATAGGCTCACCCCCTATTACATGGGACTTATAACGCAAATGGTGAAAAGTGGGTGTACATTGTATAGCGGCATTACGTGTCGTAATGAGTACCTCTGCCTACCCCTTCGGGGATAAAAGGCGTGACGTTGCTTTTTTTACTTAATCTTCTTGTGTTTACTGTTGAGTTTATTTTATCATCTTGTATCTTAATCTTTGAACGGCCAGGCAGACGAGATTGTTGTCAACGCCACAGCCAGGCAGACAACGATAACGTTGTGTGAGTGAGGTTACCGGAGGCCCAATTACCCCTCTTCCCAATTTGCCCAATCCCCGATTTCCCAACAACCCTTTAATTCCTAACCCTCAAAAGGCCGACAACGCACTTATAACGCCTCTGGTGTTTCGGGTGTCCATGGGCGGCGGCGATTGCTTACCATCAGGCGCTACGTCTGCTCGTTAATGCTGACCAAATTCAGTGAACAAAATAAAGCAATGTCTATTACTCTTTTGTGTTTATTTTTCTCTCTAGCGTAGTATTCTATTACCAACGTCAATTATATTACCAACGTCAGTAAAGTAAGATGGATCGTGAGAAAATAAATACAATCCTTCATAAAAGACTAGTTGCTGGAAACTGAAGCATTTCGTTTATTTTCTCAGTAAATATTATGATGTAAAGTGTGGCATGGGATTTTCAATAAGATTTGTAGTTACTCTGTATTGAAAAAGCTATTGTATTCGTAATTCAAATGTAATTAAAAATGAGGCTTCATTATAACAATTATCGTCGAAGATTAAAAAGACATCTCATAACCCAATTAAATCTTTTCCTGAAACGGAAATTGAACCTCGCATCATAAGCTTGCTAGTTGTAGTAGTTGCTCAACAAGACAATCATAAAAACAATACGCAATCTAAAAATCTACAAACAGAAAACACTATAACAGATATCTAGAACACAATTGATTACCTATTCACTAGAAATGGGGACAAACAAACAAACAAACAAACAAAAACACACATTACACAAAACAAACGTTGAATGAAAAACAATAAAAGTCAAAGCAAACAGAGTTTAAAACTAACATTGACCGATTTGAAGATATCGATCGTCCAATCGATGGGACAACATAATTACAAGAAACTATCGTCGCTCTATCCATAATTAAGAAGAAGAAAGCACCGGGTGTCACACCACTGGTCGGTTCCCACAAAGCAAGCGACGCTATTGGATGATACAAATTACACGTCATCGCAGAAAATTCTCATGACACTGAATTTAAAAATCGATCATTTAACTTCTATAACGTGTGCAAGCTACACGCGTCGCATTGTTAACGTTTCGAAAAATGGGATCAAAATCTTTGACATAATAAGATTTGAACTTTAATACAGACGTTGCTTTTGGAAATTATTCAAGGTATAGTATGGATATGTTTTTATTTTTAATCGTCATCATCATCAATAGCCTATACGTGGCCGCTGCTGACCAAAGGCCTTATCTCGTACGGAGAAGATTTGAGCATTAATCACCATGCTTGCTCAATGTGGGTTGGCAATTTCAAACTTATAATTAGAAATTATAAGCCCAGTTCCTTACGATGTTCTCCTTCACTGTTTATTTTAAAATTTATATTTGATAATGCTTGAAAATTTGTGGTTGTTTTAAAAGTAATTGAACTGTCTAATAAAGAATTTAATGAAGTTATATTTGCTGATGATAGTAATGAGTTTATCGATTGATTTATTGCAAGGTTGCGTAGTGATATTGAGGTATTGTCTTACCTTAATATGCAATGTAGAATTTATTAGCTTTTATGATGCTAACTGTTAAAGTAACAAGTGAGAAGTTTCGTATATTTATTCAAACTGACCTAATTAATCCAGGTTGTACAATAAAAGGTGATAAAGATAAAGTTATTGATAAAGAAGTAATTAATTCTAATTCAGTCGATAATTTACATGAGAATAATATTTCAGATGATGACCAAAGTGAAAGCCCAGGGCCTGGTCTCAGACCTGATGCCCAACATCAAGTTGATGCAGGCAGCTGGACACTTCCTCTTCAATTACCATTCAGGTAAGAGTTAATACTATAACAAGCACATTATGTACTAGAAGATATTGAAGAAGTAGCCCAAATTGATCCACTACTGTCCAGAAGTAATGAAATAGAAATGTGAAGTTAAGGATAATAATTTATTTTTATAATATTGTATCAATATCTATGAACTTAGTAAGAAAGAGAGAGGAAACTAGTAAAAAGAAAGAGAGAAAGTCACTTGAAAGAATATACAAAAATATATTTTCAATAACACCCATTAATCCAGCTGAAGAAAAAATACTTAAAGAGACAAAGTAGTATAAGTTTCAATCCAAATTGGCTACAGTTGACGTTTTAGATAATATTATTTAGTTTATACCGGCTGATATAGAGTTAATAAATATTAACACAGATTCAGAATTCGTAGAAAACATTAGGAGATATTTTTGCTTAGTTCGTTTCAACTCTTGTGTCATAACAAGGTCATAAAAAGTTATTATCAAATGGCAGCTTTGGAAAAATTATGTTAAAGTTCCTTTGGGAGTTTCTTCCTAAAAAACCTTCGATATTTTTGGAAGCAGATATATTTTTAGCTGATTCTCGTTTAACCGATTTATTTTTGTAAGTCCCTAGTCGATCCATTTTATCGACATTATTATTCGTTAAGCTTTAAAAAGTCTCTCAAGTTTACTGTTTCTGCTAAAAATAGTAATTTTGTCTTTCATAGCTAAGGAAAATGCTTAAGCATTTATTTAATATCCACTGTTGGTTCGACAAGAATTTAGTATGATAGTTAAATTACCTTTAAAGTCATTCTATCGATCTATATTACATAGGACTCATAACGTATCCAACAGACTTATAGACAAATCAAAGTCAAAGTATGTAATACTAGAAAAAAAGTAGACAATAGAAATTAAACTCATTTTTTAAAGTAAATCGCCTTCAATTTTCTTTACCGCCTCCATTTCTTTTACATCAGGTGATACCTAAAACCTTCTCCCTAGTCTGAAAAATACTCTGTCGAAAACAGCATCAAAATCGGTTCAGCCAAATAGAAGATAATGGCGCATAAGCATACAATTAAGTCAAACTGAGAATACCTTACCTAGTAAAACTAACTATAACTATCTTCTTTAATACCACTTTCCCCACAAAATTCTTCATCATTAATCCCAAAAACTAACACTCCTACTTCATCTACACAGAAAATGGTGGCATGACCGGCCTCCTTCGTAAGATCTACGCCAGCACCCATGCGATCCTCATCACCATCCACTTCGCGTGCATGGGCATCAACATGGCCCAGTACTCGGATGAGGTCAACGAGCTGACTGCCAACACCATCACCGTCCTCTTCTTCACTCACACCATCATCAAGTTGGGTTTCTTCGCCTTGAACTCTAAGAGTTTTTACAGGTAAGTCTTTTAAATCTCTATTTATTTTAATCTTTAAAGGTACGCGTCCACATGCCCGCATCGTACGCACCGCACGTAACGGATTTTAATTTGACTTGAATAAAAACTCGTACAACTGCGTCCAATGATCCGCATCGTACGGATCGCATCATCGGCAATGCCTACATGCGACGCTTCCTGATGACGTCAAATGGAATGCGTACGATGCGGGCCTGTGGACGCTTAGCTTAGGTAGGTTTTCATATTCGTCTATGTGGAGTGAGTGAGGTTCTCACGAGTAGGTTTTAATTCTGTAAGAAATTTTAATATAGTAATCACGACAGCCGTACGTTAAATACTCAATAAACATGCCTAATAAATAGTTTTTTTCTTAGTACCAATATAAATTGGTTGAATAGTTGTGTTTAGCACGTTTTCTACGTAGTGCACGTACCATGTTTGAGCCGAAGATACGCTTGCGTCGTAACGTTTTTGTGTTTTTGACTGATAAAGATGGTCTGAAGTTTTCAACTCCAACTTCAGTTCTTAATCATGATACAACGGGTACCTTTGGAGACCATAATATAGAATAATATCTTAAGACCGATCAGTACCCTTAGTACGAGTGTTTTACGTTTAAAGTAATCGAAACGAGAGCGAGTTCGCGCGCTCTGACTGGCCGGCTTGAATAAACCAACCAATTACTATCCATACTAAGGGTACTGATGTTAAAAGTTTTAATAACCCTCACTAGAACTGTTTTATCAACCCTTTTGTGCTAGAAAGGACGACAGAAAAACCCGAAGCACATAGAAACCCAATTAATTAAGAAAAAAGAATCAACTCCACAAAAAAAAATACAAAAGAAAAGAATAACAGTAATCTTTTTTTAAATACAAAAAGTAACGGTCCACAATTCCAATTTTTAATTATCACTTCATTCGCTGAACGACTTTTATCTACAAACGGCAATAAAAAGAATATAATTTTCCAACGTTCCTTTTTTAAAATGGATGTCGGTTAAAAAGTCGCCTGTACGAGTATCTTGCTATAATGGTTTGGAAAATTTAATACAATAATACGAGTATATTATTACTCGAAATTTTCACAACGCATTTGTTTAAATCTTTGCATACATTTTTAACTTAAATAAAAATAGTAAAGAGAATTTGCATTTGTAGTTCTCGTAAATGGACATTTATTTTTATTCTGCGTTACTAATATAGTTTACTTGTTTTTATTTTTTATACCGGAAATACAATTCCGTACAGTTTAATACCAGTTAAGTGCAATTATTTCACATTTCGCCAGTTTCATCATGGAATGGACGGGTGATTGATGATGACATAAGCGTTATATCACATAAAATTTAGTATATTACTAGTTTTAATCAAAAAGTGCCACCATAATTTCATATACTGTGATATTTACAATTCATACTTTTCTCGGTATTTTTTTATGGAATAAGCCGGTAA
This sequence comes from Spodoptera frugiperda, assembly GCF_023101765.2. NCBI lineage: Eukaryota > Metazoa > Arthropoda > Insecta > Lepidoptera > Noctuidae > Spodoptera > Spodoptera frugiperda. The sequence continues at coordinate 7,194,157 of NC_064222.1, forward strand.
ATGAGCAGACGGATCACCTGATGGTTAGCAATCGCCGCCGCCCACGGACACTTAAAACATCAAACTTACAAATGTGTTGCCGGCATTTTGGGGGTTAGAAATTTAAGTGTTGTTGAGGAATCGGGGATTGGGAAGGGGTATAATTGGGCCTCCGGTAACCTCACTCACACAACTCAAACGTTGTTTCACGTCGGTTTTCTGTAAGGCCGTGGTATCACTCCGGTCGAACCGGCCCATTCGTGCCGAAGCATGGCTCTCCCACACTTATACGCCAACTCTAAAAATATAACTTTTAAAAAGTGTTTTTACTTCATACATACCAGGGAAACAGAGCTGTAATAATACCATTATGTTGAAAAAATGAGCGTCAGAATTGTCAATTATATCCTCAACGGACCGACACGAAGTGTTTGCAGCCAATTTTAATTTTCACAATCTAAAACAAAGGGAGAGTTTGAAATTGGAATGATTTTAATTTTGAATTCCATTTCTCTTTTATTACCTACAATGGTAACAGTTTTTATTTTAATACTAGCTTTTGCCCGCGACTTCGTTCGCGTGGAATAGTGACTTCCGGCAAATTTTTGGTTTTAACCACATAGTTCCCGATCTCGCGGGATCTCATCAAAAATGAGATGTAGAAGATATTCCAAGGAACTCTTCAAAAATCAACATAATGAGCTCTGCGTTTGAATTTAATAGATGTATACTCACTTAGGGCATTGAAAAAATAGTTTAAAAACGGACTTAAACTAACTTAAAACTAAAGAAAGCTACGAATTACGAATTTATAACAATTAAAAAAGAAACTATATTACAACCTATCCTCTATGCTATAATAACCAAGCTTAAACTAAATAATTTAAAAGAAACGACTTGAATCTAATCTAATTAATTTATAAATTAGACTTACAATTTTATTAAAAAAACTAACTACAGTAACTACTAATAATCGATATCAAACTAAACCTACGTTAAATAGTTTAACCAAAAAACCAGGAAAACCCAACAAATAAACTTATTAATTGACAAATACAACGAAACCAATTAAGAATATACGAAACAGCAGGACCACTACAGACAAATAATCATACGACTGATAATACACTTTTTAGGGTTCCGTAGCCAAATGGCAAAAAACGGAACCCTTATAGATTCGTCATGTCTGTCTGTCCGTCCGTCCGTCCGTCCGTCCGTATGTCACAGCCATTTATTTCCGAAACTGTTGGGCCTACATAGTTGAAACTTTGTAGGATGATGTATTTCGGTAACCGCTATTTGAATTTTGAATAAAAATTAATAAATTTAAAAATTAAAGGGGGGCACTCCATACATGGAACTGATTCAAAAAAAAATTTTTTCATCTAACATATCCGTGATGGGTGTCTATGGATAGGTCTTTAAAAAAGACATTAAGGTTCCTAAAACCACTCTTCCTCAAAATCAATCGTTTGAAAGTTAGACGCTTCCAAAGTGGAAAAATGAGTGTCCCCCCTCTATAACTTTTAAAATAAGAGAGTGAGAAAACTAAAAAAAATATATGCTGTAGATTTCAATAGAAACTAACAACGAAAATTGGTTTGAACGAGATATTATTATTAGTTTTTAAGAAATAAAACATTTTCAAAAACCGCAAATATAACTTTGGTGTTCATACAAACACTATGTAAAACCAAGTTATTTTACAACTTCTATATTATGTCATCTACTTGCTGTTACGGAACCCTTCATGGGCGAGTCCAACTCGCACTTGGCCGGTTTTTCTACGATAGTACCGAAGCGCTCGGCCGATACCCAACCAAATGAATGTAACGAAACCATAGCGCGATCTATTTCGATCCCAACGCCATCTATCGAGGATAAAGACAACTTGGATTATTTATTTATACTGCGTTCGGGCATTTTCTTTGTACTAAAAGTTTAATTATATTGATATTATATTTTTCATACCTTTTTATTATTTATTTACTTTTTTTCGATGAATTAAAACAATAACATGAACCGAAGTCGTGTAACGATCGACATAGAATTATCTATACTCCGTTAGAGCATTTTCTTTGTACTAAATGTTTTATTATATTGATATTATTTTTTTCATACCTTTTTACTATTTATTTACTTTTTTCGATAAATTAAAACAATAACATGAACCGAAGTCGTGTAACGATCGACATAGAATTATTTTGTGTAACGACATAGACTTTGACTGCACGGTTGGCGCGGTGGCTGGGCAACTGGCTGCCGTGCAACGGGTAGCGGGTTCGATTCCCGCACGGAGCAACTCTTTGTGTGATCCACAAATTGTTGTTTCGGGTCTGGGTGTCATGTGTATGTGAACTTGTATGTTTGTAAACGCACCCACGACACAGGAGAAAATCCTAATGTGGGGCAACGTTTTATTTAAAAAAAAAAAAAAATATATATATATATAACATACCTTTTTACTATTTATTTACTTTTTTTCGATGAATTAAAACAATAACATGAACCGAAGTCGTGTAACGATCAACATAGAATTATTTATAAATAATTTATTTCTTATTTTTATTTTTTGGTTTTTGAAATAAAAATATATCTATGTCCTTTCTAAGGTTCTAAACTATATCTGTACCAAATTTCAACCAAATCCGTCAAATAGTTGCGGAGATTAATGGTATAAGCATAGAATGTTCGACGTGATTCTTTAATTTGACATAACTTTTTTATTTATGAACCGATTGACATGAAACAAACACTAAATGTAAATTTAAGCATCCCACAATATATTCGTGAAAACCGCATCCAACTCGGATCAGCCGTTTCTGAGATTAGCGCGCACAGACGAACAGACAAACAGACAAACAGACAAACAGACAAAAAAAAAGTTAATTACATTTTTGGGTTCGACATCGACATAACAATAACCCCTGCTATTTTTTTTATTTTTATTTTCAATGTACAGACAGCACTTTTCTACGATTTTATTATATGTATAGATGTACAGACAGCACTTTTCTACGATTTTATTATATGTATAGATTTATATTTTTGTTTTGTATTCTATTTTCAAATTCAAATGTTGTATTGTTTTTTTTTTCGTTATAACGGTCGACGTGGTTTTGTTTTTGTTATGAAAATGGGTAAATTATTCACGGCGGTGTACTGGTTATAATAACGCATGCGTTTAGTAGCAGAACTCTTCCAATTTCTGTTGCCCTGGTACTCCATAAAAGAAAATGTATTTTTTTTATATTGTATTAAAATTTTTAAAGTATTTTAATTTTAATTTAAAAATATATTATAATATATATTCTTTACAACGCGAACAAAGTCACGAATAAAAGCTAGTTTCCTATAAAGATATTGAAATGTTCGTCTTTCATGTATTTCTTTTGAAATTGAATCACGATCCGTGGGTAAAGTGCAGTCATGCTTTAAAACAATTTACTTTTAGTGGTTGTAAAAGGAAAATAGGGGACATTTCATTTATTTTACTTCATCTATTGAAGTTTTGTGATGTATTAGAGAGTATGATGATGAATTCTGAGGTGGAACAAAAGATTTACTGTCTTAGGGTCTTTGTATTTTTTTTAACGGTAGAAGCCCCTACGACTTCCTAAAACCGCTATAACGCCAGTAAGCCAGGATCTACAGTAGATACAACCATGAAAACACCGGAACACTGAAGTCCGGTGCGTCCCAAGGACATGAATAACTGTTTTGGATCCCGCAACGAAATACAATACTCTTACAAAATTATGAGTTCCTGGTAACCTCACTTACGCGATGAAACAAACCACTAGCGTTGTTTCACGTTGGTTTCGTTTGAAACACTGGTATCACTCCGGTTAGGCCCATTTGTTCTGAAGCAAAAACAGAATAAAATCAATACTTATTTATACACTAGCTTTTGCCCGCGACTTCGTTCGCGTGGAATAGTGACTTCCGGCAAATTTTTGGTTTTAACCACATAGTTCCCGATCTCGCGGGATCTCTTCAAAAATGAGATGTGGAAGATATTCCAGGGAACTCTTCAAAAATCAACATAATGAGCTCTGCGTTTGAATTTAATAGATGTATACTCACTTAGGGCATTGAAAAAATAGTTTAAAAACGGACTTAAACTAACTTAAAACTAAAGAAAGCCACGAATTACGAATTTATAACAATTAAAAAAGAAACTATATTACAACCTATCCTCTATGCTATAATAACCAAGCTTAAACTAAATAATTTAAAAGAAACGACTTAAATCTAATCTAATTAATTTATAAATTAGACATACAATTTTATTAAAAAAACTAACTACAGTAACTACTAATAATCGATATCAAACTAAACCTACGTTAAATAGTTTAACCAAAAAACCAGGAAAACCCAACAAATAAACTTATTAATTAACAAATACAACGAAACCAATTTAGAATATACGAAACAGCAGGACCACTACAGACAAATAATCATACGACTGATAATAATACACTTTTTCTACGATAGTACCGAAGCGCTCGGCCGATACCCAACCAAATGAATGTAACGAAACCATAGCGCGATCTATTTCGATCCCAACGCCATCTATCGAGGATAAAGACAACTTGGATTATTTATTTATACTCCGTTCGGGCATTTTCTTTGTACTAAAAGTTTAATTATATTGATATTATTTTTTTCATACCTTTTTACTATTTATTTACTTTTTTCGATGAATTAAAACAATAACATGAACCGAAGTCGTGTAACGATCGACATAGAATTATCTATACTCCGTTAGAGCATTTTCTTTGTACTAAATGTTTTATTATATTGATATTATTTTTTTCATACCTTTTTACTATTTATTTACTTTTTTTCGATGAATTAAAACAATAACATGAACCGAAGTCGTGTAACGATCGACATAGAATTATTTATAAATAATTTATTTCTTATTTTTATTTTTATTTTTTGATTTTTGAAATAAAAATATATCTATGTCCTTTCTAAGGTTCTAAACTATATCTGTACCAAATTTCAACCAAATCCGTCAAATAGTTGCGGAGATTAATGGTATAAGCATAGAATGTTCGACGTGATTCTTTAATTTGACATAACTTTTTTATTTATGAACCGATTGACATGAAACAAACACTAAATGTAAATTTAAGCATCCCACAATATATTCGTGAAAACCGCATCCAACTCGGATCAGCCGTTTCTGAGATTAGCGCGCACAGACGAACAGACAAACAGACAAACAGACAAACAGACAAAAAAAAAGTTAATTACATTTTTGGGTTCGACATCGACATAACAATAACCCCTGCTATTTTTTTTATTTTTATTTTCAATGTACAGACAGCACTTTTCTACGATTTTATTATATGTATAGATTTATATAATATACATTTATAAATAAAAAAAAACAAATAAAGTACAATCGTAGTTCGTTAGTCTCGCTAAAACTCGAGAACAGCTAGAAGCCTAGGGAAGGTTTAAAAGATGAGAAAATTATGTTTGAGGCGGTACGAAGTTTGCCGGGTCAGCTAGAAAACGAAATGAAATGTGGAATATTGCATTTTTAGAACCAAATCATAAGATTAAGTTATTGTGTATTATCAAAATCTTTTTCATAATAAAATATTTTTCAGATTACAGAAATCAAAACAATGTAATTTGACCGAGTAGCTTATATTATGTGCTTACCTAAGTTTATGTAATAAATAACTACTAACAACTTGAAAAAGAAAAAGTTTCTTCAAATCCAAATCATACGTTTTAAATTAATATCTAAACTGTTACAGAACCTGTCATTACTTAATAGAATCTTACTGCCATATTCAGAGACAGCCGCAAACAGAAACAGTTATTGATTATTACTTGAATTATACCTTAGTAACTATTTTGCATCGAAAACATTGCTAGAGACTGGATTAAGTAATCATTAAATAACTTAGTACGACGGTTAGTAAATAACTTAATAAGTTACAATCAAGTATCGTTGTATTAAGTTGTATCTAAGTTTACACTGAAAACAGTTGTTCGTTCCCACATACATAAAGGTTTACGAAGAAATAGATAAAGAGTATCTTTAAACCATAATTCTTTCAATACAGTCTGATTGTATGTTTGTTTTGTTAACTTTTTTATAAGTTTTTGTCTTTCTGTAGCTTACATAAGTTATGTAACCTTGTTATTCAAATTATTGTATGGGCAAGTTCGAGTTATTTCGACCCACTGGGGTAACTTTGATGACTAGGAATTCAGAATAGCGTATATATTAGTTTTTTACATACATACATATTATATATAACCTCACGCCTGTCTCTGTCTGTAAGTTACATTAGACTACCACAGATGGGGGTAACCACCAGTAGTGCAAACTGCCTAGCAGGTTACCAGGGTTCCGGCTCAAAAAGCAGGAGTCCTACAGGGTGGATTTTAGTCAGTAAGAGTCTGATACTCCTTCTCATTTCGCCCAATACAGGAGGGAGTCAAAAAAGGGTCAAATAAACCCGATTATACGGTACTAATATTAAAACACACTCTAATTAATTGATTTTATTATATGCGTAATTTTCATAAAAAAGTGGATATGTTATTTGACGCAAAACAGAAATGGATCACAACACACATTTTCGTTCAAAATTCGTAGAAAACTATTATTTTAGACAATTCAAAATTATGTATTGAATTTAACTAGTCGAAAAATACATAATTAGAACCTTTATTGGACTTCTGTCTAGCTTTAACACATGTAACGAATGTAAGTAAAATTATGAACATCGCATCAATTGCTATCGTAGTGTATAATCGTAAAATGAAATGAGTTTTTATTTGTTCATATTTTATGTGTTATTTATGAAAATTACTCAACAATATTTAATGCTTGCTTTTACGCAGAGGTAATAATTAAGAGAATAGTAAAATAATAATTGCATTTTACTGCATTTGAAGCTTAACTGGCTCACCGTTAACTATAATGGAAAAGGAGCAGTTATTTTAATTTTATTTTTAAACAGTTTTTCTAGAAACTTTTTCTTGAAATAAAATATTGTGAAATTAATGCGGGAAGTCGAAAAATAACAAACAATGCGATACCGAACGATACCTCTAGAAAATCCAAAAAATATTCATTTGGCTGTACTTTACGCTCTTCGCAGATCGTCGTGCAATGCTGCTCATGAATATGAGTCCCAGGCGTGCCTTGAAATTAGTCGAGTTACTTTATTAAATACTTTAATGAGTACCTAAACAGTAAAAGTTGTTAAATTTAATTAGAAAACTAACTTTGTTCCGCTCAATCTCCAACAGTAAAAGTCAAGGTCAAATCATTAATTCCAATTAAACCATAAATACTTGTAGGTACTTTTGAAATGTCTACAAATAAAGAAATAAATAATAGTTTATTAGTCTGTCCTTCAGTGAAGCTGTCGTCAATCTTCTGAACTAGTAATATAATTCCTAACCTTCTTTACCAGGACTCTAGCAGTATGGAACCAGTCGAACAGCCACCCTTTGTTCACGGAGTCTGATGCCCGCTACCATCAGATCGCGCTCACCAAGATGAGGAGGCTCCTATACTTCATCTGCGGCATGACTGTCCTATCAGTTGTCAGTAAGTAAAATTTTACTAATTTTAAAGTCGGTTAAAAACAGTAAAATGTTGGTATGCACTTAACTGCCAAACTGAACCGAGAGTGTGAATGTACCAGGGAAACATACTGAAGCAAGATCTCACTTGATTGTTCCACCAGTTTTTATGTAGTCCCAAACACAATAATGAATTTTAGAAATCAGTGTACACTCTGTTTAACAAATATACCGTCACGCCTTTTATCCTCGAAGGGGTAGGCAGAGACAATTTATGGCCCGCACGTGATGGCACGTAATAATGCCACTGTACAATGTACACCCACTTTCCACAATTTATGTCAAGTCCCATGTATTAGGAAATGAACCTATTGGTATACACCGGACACATTTCGAGACTCCTGAGATATTTTCGAAAACAAGCCCAGCAATACTTGCCCGACCCGGGAATCGGATCTTGCTTGTTCCGCTACGTTTATTCTGATTTAGTGGACCGTACCGTAACAGTTTGTGAGCTTATTTGTGGGGTAGTGCAGTAATATTGTAAATGCAGCTTTGTTATTTAATAAGAGCTACTTTTTTAATATAGTAAAAACAGAAGAGTATTATGATAACGCTTAGTTTTTAAGAAGTTTGTTATTAAGTATTCCTTTCTGAAAGGCTGGCAATGCATCAGTAACTCCTCTAGTGGTGCGGGTGTCCATGGGCAGCGCTGATTTCTTTACAGATTCCATAAAAAAACATAGTTTTTTAGGTGAATAACTTTCAACAACTAAGCAATATAAAATCCAGGGAATGTTCCATATTATATACAAATAGCTGTATCATTATATACGAATATAAACTTTCATAAAACTTAATACATGCAAAACAAAAAAAATACAGAAGTGTCCCACGTTGGGCGCCAATATGTACCAACTAACCTCACAACATCAACTTTCTATATAAAAACCAGTATCTACCGTATTTCCAACACAATATTAACACCAAAAAGCCGCCTTGTTGCTTCACCTGCCATCTTTCCATATAACGTATGGGCCTCAAGAGGGCATCTGTCTTGCGCTGCGCAAAGAAAACTCCTTTACCTTTCGTTAAAAATGTAAGCACACCTCTTGTTACTTCTGAGCTCCTAATGACCGTCGTGTTCTCGTTGTATTTGGATTACTTTAGAAGTTTTAATAATGAAGAAGAAAATAGTGAATTGGGTATAAAAATTAATTCCAACAAAGGGGAAATCGTTCTCAGGGACGAATCGGGTAGAGCAAAGAATTATTAAGTGTTTCGATTTTTGACAGTGGGCTCACCCCGTATTACCCAGAACTCGTGATACTACTGGTCAAAATGGGACCTACGTCAAATTTACTGTGTACTTCTACTTAACTTTCGTTGTTATGAATTTTGAAACTCTTCTAAAGTTATGTTCTCCCATTCTCAGGCTGGGTCACACTCACATTCTTCGGTGAATCAGTCCGTCTGATTACAAGCAAGGAAACGAATGAGACGTTGACAGAAGTAGCCCCTCGACTGCCTCTGAAAGCCTGGTACCCGTTCAATGCTATGAGCGGCACCATGTATATTATTGCTTTCGCGTTTCAGGTAAGTTATTTAAAATTAAAGAGAAAAATATTCTACAATTATGAATGTGCTACTAGTCGAAAAAATATTAAATGATTTAACTTCAAATTGTCCAGTATTTTCTTTTTACATTCTTGAAAATCAGTTTTTAGATTTTTATATTCTTTCTTATCAGAGACCTGTAGTTTTGAGAACTTTATTAAATACTGAGTATCTATGTACTCTATAATCCACTTACAGAATTAAATTGCGGACTCTAGCGGGTTATCGGGGTTTCGGCTCGAAAAGCAAGCTAGGAACGGAATGGTTTTCAGTTAGTAAGAGTCTGACACTCCCTCTCGCCTTGCCCAAGGCGGGATAAGTCATTGGATGATTTTCCCCCTCAAAAAAGCAACATACGTATTAACGTCATAGAAGAAGAAATCCTATTAACATTTTTCTTCACAAATTCCTTCTGCAGGTCTACTGGCTCCTCTTCTCAATGGCAATAGCAAATCTTATGGACGTCATGTTCTGCTCCTGGCTGATCTTCGCATGTGAACAGCTACAGCATCTGAAGGCCATCATGAAGCCTCTCATGGAACTCAGTGCTTCGCTGGACACCTACCGGCCCAATACTGCTGAGCTGTTCCGCGCTTCTTCGACTGGTAAGGCCAAAAATCTTGAAGGAAACTTTATGCTATTTTAGAAAAGCAGCCTTACTTTTATTAATATAGGAGCTCAATTAAATTAGTAGAGGTATATTTCCGACTAGAAATAGATTTTAAATAGGTACACTAATTGTACTTGAAATGCATTTTTAGTTGACATCAAAAACATAGCATAAAAACATAAAATAAAAAAATTATATGATTTAGCAATAAAGCATTCCTGTTGTTTAAAAAAGACGTAGGTATATGCAGTTAGCTCTGTGATTGAACACGGGTACATTGTTGTACTAATGTGGACAAAAAATCCCGGGTTTGAACCTCAGTCACACAAGTTCTTTTCTGCGGACTGCCTAGCGGGTTACCGGGGCTCCCGGCTCGAAAAACAGAAGTAGGGACGGGGTGTGACACTCCCTCTTGCCTCGCTCAAGGTGGAAGAAGACATTGGAAGATTTTCTCCTTTAAAAAAATTATTAACAAAATTTTTCAGCAGTATCATTTATTTAATCAATCAGTGTTTCTAAATTCCTTTCAAATTAGCCCTTTTTCAACAGAGAAATCCGAAAAGATTCCCGATACGGTGGACATGGACATCCGCGGCATATACTCCACGCAGCAGGACTTCGGCATGACGTTGCGAGGGGCTGGTGGTAGACTGCAGACCTTTGGACAGCAGAACAACAACCCTAATGGACTGACTCCGAAACAGGAGATGCTGGCGCGGTCAGCTATCAAGTATTGGGTGGAGAGGCACAAACATGTTGTCAGGTGAGATATGAGAGAGAGTAATGTTGCCAAGAATTGTATTGTGAATCTGATTGAAAAAGAGTAACATATGGAGTTTCTTGCTCGTTCTTCTTCATAGGAATCTACACTATGGAACGAGCAAATAGCTTTACTAGACGACTGAACGACAGATATACATTTTCAAAAGTTCAGCTTTTCGAAAATTTCTCGGTAGCACCGAGTCTGGAATTGTGTCCAGTATATGGCAATAGGCTCACCCCCCCTAATACATGGGATTTATAACACAAATGGTGAAAAGAGGGTGACCTCTGCTTACCCCTTCGGGGATAAATGGCGTGACGTTGCATATTTTATAATAAGTCAGACCATCGATGTAAGGCCGTTGTATGAGATAGCTTGGGCCACATAATAAACGCTATGTAAAATCATAATATGTACAACACTATAACTGACTTTGATTAAAGTTCCAACTATTAGAGAACGAGACATTGGCCAAAATTCCAAGAAAATCTACCCTTAATAGGAAATATAACTCAAAGATATGAATAGAATACAATTACCCATTCTAATTGAACTTAATAGACCCTTTGGGCCCACTAACGTGCAAACTATTCTCCGGAGCTCTATAATCTGTGGTTAGAAGTCATTCCCACTTCGGTAAAACTTCGGCTAACTTCGGAAAACTTCGTGTTTGAAGTTGTGAACTCGGAATATGGTTTAATTTGAATTTAAAATTCGTTTGAGATATCAAGAAATGGCGGCGTATGAATCTTGATTTAGTTTAAGTGGAGTTTGTTTTGTTGGTTAATGGTTCAGACGTTTTAGATGTTATCGTTTATTTGTGAGTAATTGGTTTAACTTCGATTTGTGTTCTTTCTTTGCATTTAAACATCGGATCTCTCTCATAGTAATGTTAATGCCGAGTGGTTGCTAGTGCGACTGCTAGGCTAGGCAAGGGGTATCGGGTTTGATTTCCGGGTCGGGCGAAGTCACGCTGAGCTTTTTTCGGTTTTTCTAAAATTTCTCAGTAGTAGCACGGAGTCTGGAAATGCGCCTAGTATGTGGCAATAGACTCACCCTCTATTACATGGGCCTTATAACATAAATTGTGAAAAGTGGGTGTACACTGTACAGTGGCATTACGTGCCATAATGTGCACCTTTGCCTATCCCTAGGGGGATAAAAGGCGTGGTAATATAAAAAATATATACATATATTAATTTTAAAACTGGCATTGTTTTCAGATTGGTAGCATCAATTGGAGACACGTATGGTACAGCCCTCCTGTTCCACATGTTGGTGTCAACTATTACACTCACTCTACTGGCTTACCAGGCTACTAAGGTAAGCAGTATAACATAATTAATCCTTAGTAACGATTTTGTATAGAAAACAATTGCTAAGGACTGTGTTATGTAAACATGCCGGCCTATTTGGAAGTACTTGAGGGAGGCCTATTGACCGGTAGTGGACATCTTATGATATAATGACGATGACGAATGATAACCATGAATAATGGTGATTATTCTGTTATCAAGGGTATTCTAAACTCTACAACTACGACTAATGTGGGAAAAATATGTTTCTCATGAAACCTTCAAACTAAAAAAACATGCCCAATACCTATACGTTTGACATTTGTGTAAGAATTATTACGTAAAAATATTACCCGTCATTCATGTAACCGCTCCGCTTGATCGGTCCCAGACCAATATCAAATGATCATTACTCATTTTTACGATCCAGTGATGATCTAATCATTTAACGTCACAGAAAATTAATAATACGGTCATCGTCTGTTATTATAATAGTATGGGTGTAAACCATTAATAATACGAGTAATACTTCAAGTAATTCCTACTTTAAGAAAAGTTAAAGTGGTATATTTTATAAAGTGGTGTCTGGTGTTTACTAGACTTCACTATTAAAATGTTCTTAAATAATGCCACTTGCTCAAGTCTGGATACAAATTGGTTTCGAAACGTTAGTTTTATTTTTGCGACAAGATAAACTGCTAATTATATTATTAGACTAGCTTTTGCCCGCGACTTCGTTCGCGTGGAATAGTGACTTCCGGCAAATTTTAGGTTTTAACCACATAGTTCCCGATCTCGCGGGATCTCTTCAAAAATGAGATGTGGAAGATATTCCAGGGAACTCTTCAAAAATCAACATAATGAGCTCTGCGTTTGAATTTAATAGATGTATACTCACTTAGGGCATTGAAAAAATAGTTTAAAAACGGACTTAAACTAACTTAAAACTAAAGAAAGCTACGAATTACGAATTTATAACAATTAAAAAATAAATTATATTACAACCTATTTTTTTTTTTTTTTTGTAACGCGATGGAAATCCTCATGGACTTCCCACGCCGTGGGGACGACGGGGGGTGTGCCGGACTCTTACCGGCTAAAACCACCGCGGTGTTCCTCCACTGCCTGTGGCCGTGATCCGGGCTGCCCTCACGGATTCACCGCACCCGGCAGGCTTCGACCTACCGCTCGTTTGCGGCAGGTCCCGCCACGTTAGCGGCCCTGGGAGGCTGCTTCCCTTCCTCGAGTAGCGCGCATGGAACACTACGCTAACGCCTACTCTCGCCTATACAGCGGACGTCTGACTCCCCCAGTCAGTCGCCCGCAGGCCTTTCCTATGGAGGTCGTAGATCGGCTGCCGCCTCACGGCGCTGACGATTGGCGCGTCTACGGCGGGAGGGAAAAGATCTTGATTCCCTCTCCCTTTCAGCCGCTTCCTTTGCCAACATGACTTGTTCACAGAAGGAAGCGACTCCGTCCCATGCACTCTCATTGTCGACCATAGCTTGTATAACAGTCGACAGTGAGAGGTCTCTACCGCCGAGTACTGCAATGAGTTCACGGCGCGGCTCTGCCCATGCAGAACATTCTTCGAGCGTATGCCGCGCCGTATCCTCCAAACCACCATCGCAGTGATGACACAACCTATCCTCTATGCTATAATAACCAAGCTTAAACTAAATAATTTAAAAGAAACGACTTAAATCTAATTTAATTAATTTATAAATTAGACTTACAATTTTATTAAAAAAACTAACTACAGTAACTACTAATAATCGATATCAAACTAAACCTACGTTAAATAGTTTAACCAAAAAACCAGGAAAACCCAACAAATAAACTTATTAATTGACAAATACAACGAAACCAATTTAGAATATACGAAACAGCAGGACCACTACAGACAAATAATCATACGACTGATAATACACTTTTTCTACGATAGTACCGAAGCGCTCGGCCGATACCCAACCAAATGAATGTAACGAAACCATAGCGCGATCTATTTCGATCCCAACGCCGTCTATCGAGGATAAAGACAACTTGGATTATTTATTTATACTCCGTTCGGGCATTTTCTTTGTACTAAATGTTTAATTATATTGATATTATTTTTTTCATACCTTTTTACTATTTATTTACTTTTTTTCGATGAATTAAAACAATAACATGAACCGAAGTCGTGTAACGATCGACATAGAATTATCTATACTCCGTTAGAGCATTTTCTTTGTACTAAATGTTTTATTATATTGATATTATTTTTTTCATACCTTTTTACTATTTATTTACTTTTTTTCGATAAATTAAAACAATAACATGAACCGAAGTCGTGTAACGATCGACATAGAATTATTTATAAATAATTTATTTCTTATTTTTATTTTTTGATTTTTGAAATAAAAATATATCTATGTCCTTTCTAAGGTTCTAAACTATATCTGTACCAAATTACAACCAAATCCGTCAAATAGTTGCGGAGATTAATGGTATAAGCATAGAATGTTCGACGTGATTCTTTAATTTGACATAACTTTTTTATTTATGAACCGATTGACATGAAACAAACACTAAATGTAAATTTAAGCATCCCACAATATATTCGTGAAAACCGCATCCAACTCGGATCAGCCGTTTCTGAGATTAGCGCGCACAGACGAACAGACAAACAGACAAACAGACAAACAGACAAACAGACAAAAAAAAAGTTAATTACATTTTTGGGTTCGACATCGACATAACAATAACCCCTGCTATTTTTTTTATTTTTATTTTCAATGTACAGACTGCACTTTTCTACGATTTTATTATATGTATAGATGAGAAGAAAACGAAAAGTTAAATAAACCTTTATTAAAATTGTGTTCTTTTTCAGATCAATGGAATTAACGTCTACGCGTTTAGTACTATCGGCTACCTCAGCTATACCCTGGGCCAGGTGTTCCACTTCTGTATCTTCGGGAACAGGCTCATTGAAGAGGTGAGTGGAAATCAAATTAATATTATTTTTAAATTTCCTGGTTTTACTAAAGATTTTGAAAAGAAATTATGATCAGGATTTTCTGCTTGTCTGTCTCTTTCTCTTTCTCTTTCTCTTTCTCTTTCTCTTTCTCTTTCTCTTTCTCTTTCTCTTTCTCTTTCTCTTTCTCTTTCTCTTTTTCTTTCTCTTTCTCTCTTTTTCTTTCTCTCTCTCTCTCTCTCTCTCTCTCATTTACTCACTTTTTGCAATTCCCAGAGTTCATCAGTAATGGAAGCCGCTTACTCCTGCCAGTGGTACGATGGCTCCGAGGAAGCGAAGACCTTCGTCCAGATCGTGTGCCAGCAGTGCCAGAAAGCCATGAGCATCTCCGGAGCCAAGTTCTTCACAGTGTCACTTGATCTTTTTGCTTCGGTACGTGGTCCATTGCTACATCAATGTTTGTATGACTTAAAAAAAGTTTTGGAGTATAAATTGGCAATGTTTTGTATGATGATATGTTATGCTGGTAATTAAGTCAACAATTAACTTAATGGGAAATAGGACTATGCATTATCTGAACCATCGCTCACATGTTACTGACCCTATAGTAAATTATAGGGTGTCCTAAAAAGTCTCTCTAGCATGACTTGGAAGTAATTGGTATTATGTCAATCTTTTTTTGTCATGGTATTTAATTTTAACAATAAGATTTTAAATTAGCGTTTTAGAGATTGCTGAAATATTAAAGAAGGGCTAAATTTAAAGTACCTTTAATCGACGAGCATGCATGAAAAGACTGATGATTGACTGATGATGGTGTGATGGTGTTCCTACCCCCTTGGGAGATAGGCATGAGGTTGTGTATGTAAGATTTTTAATTAGGTACTTTATTTTTACAGGTGCTCGGTGCTGTAGTAACTTACTTCATGGTGTTGGTACAGCTCAAGTAAAATGGAGACAAACGGATTTCGCTACTATGTCAAATTACTTACAGTATACTTTTGAACGTATTTGTTACACCGTTTGGTGAGGAGATATTACATAATCCTGGGTGGTATTAAAAAACAGAGTACATTAAATTGCATAATATTTGTTTCTTGATACACATTTGATATGCAAGTGATATATTTTTGAAAATATGGTACTTAAGTACCTACTTTGGATGATTTCTCCAATTGAACCTAAAGTTGGCTCGTAAAGAATGCCATATGACACTAACCACGTCTTTATGTACCATTATATTCCATTTTGTGTACTTAAAAAGTTAAAATAAAATATGAATACCTAATTCCTTTACAGTTTTCACAAATTGTCTGTATAATTTTTAAGTTATACTAATTCAATAGAAATTAAGATATTCCTGTGTGCTATTGACCCTTATCATGTGTAAATTGAAAATATTTTCCTATTTATTATACATAATACATATATGTACATTTCAGTATTAATGCAATTGAATATGTATTGCCTAAAGGGACCATTGTTTCAAAACTTATTTTTTCTTAAAAAATAGTGATAAAAATCTAGTAGCGAGCTTCTTAAAAAGTAGTTACGCAAAATTAAATTTAAAATATTTTATTATATAGATAGTATTAACTTTTTATAAGAATAAATCTTTATTTTATAATATTAAGCACATAAAACTTTCAATTTATTTACAAGTAAAATTAATATTTTAATGAAACTTTAAAATCTATGTACATAAAATTTTCTTCTTTGTAGAATTATAAATTATTAATTTAAAAAAGAAATTATTTACAACTTATAGAAAGTAATTAAGATTAATATATAAAAGAAAGATGGATAATTTATTTTAAAATAATGATAATTTATTTTATGAATCTTATTTATAGAAGTGTTATATTTAATGAGCATTTAGAAGTCACCCTGTACATGTAGGTGTGTTTATTTTATTCTAATAAAGTATATTAAATAATAATTTTGTTTAATTCTTATCTGAGGTTAAATATAAATTATATTTATAATGTTATATTATCATGAACAACAAGATATATATATAGTTTTTATGGAATAGGGGCAAACGGTTAGACGAGACACCCGATGGTAACCGATCAGCGCCGCCCATGGACACCAACACCTGAGGAGTCACAGGTGCGTTGTCGGCCTTTTAAAAAGGAGTGTGCTCTTTTTTCAAAGTTTTGAAGGTGGTAATAGGTTCGAATATTTTTTATGGGACCAGCCCGCCACAACCTGCCATACCGCAGCAACTCCTGTAAACCAGGATCTACAGTACATACTACCATGAAAACACCGGATCGGTTTGGAATATAATTATGTATAATATTGACTCTTATAGAGTTACGGGTGTCCATGGGCGGCGCTAATCGCTTAACGTCAGGTGATTCGTCGCCTCTTTTGCCTTCTATTCCATAAAAACATATTAATAAGTGATTTCTATGAATATAATACAATATATTTATGTTTAAACAACATTATGTTCATACCCATACATTACACAAACAGGTCTATAAACTTACAAGTCTAAGGCAAATTAAAACAAATAGATACGTGATAAAAGCATGAAAAAATGTACAGCGAATTCATTTCAAATTTTCTGTTGAACCTCCAGCTTAATCCTTAATTTAAAATCCATTATTCATCATTGACCCAGCTATCTGAGTGAACGGAGGACAGTACGAGGTCAGTCCTCAGAGAATCACTCTAATTTTGTTCCAACGCTACGCTATCTACAGCTACGATGTAAAGAGACAACGATTTAAGAAATAACGGGAAAAATTGTGGCAGTGAAACATTATTATTTTTGTGATTTACAAATTGTCAGATTTACAAAAAGGGTTTAGTTATAAATTAACTTTTGCACGCAGCTTCGATCATGCTGCTTTAAGGGGTTGAAGGAATGTTTACAAAAACCGGCCAAGTGCGAGTCGGACTCGCCCATGAAGGGTTCCGTAACAGCAAGTAGATGACATAATATAAAAGTTGTAAAATAACTTGGTTTTACATAGTGTTTGTATGAATGACAAAGTTGTATTTGCGGTTTTTGAAAATGTTTTATTTCTTAAAAACTAATAATCTCGTTCAAACCAATTTACGATGTTAGTTTCTATTGAAATCAACAGCATATATTTTTTTTAGTTTTCTCATTCTCTTATTTTAAAAGTTAGAGGGCGAGGGGACACTCATTTTTCCACTCAGGAAGCGTCTAACTTTCAAACGGTTGATTTTGACGAAAAATTGTTTTAGGAACATAATTTATTTTTTTAAGACTTATCCATAGACACCCATCACGGATATGTTACTTGAAAATTTTAAATCAGTTCCATGTACGGAGTGCCCCCCTTTAATTTTAAAATTTATTAATTTTTATTCAAAATTCGAATATCGGTTATCAAAATACATCAACCTACAGAGTTTCAACTATGTAGGCCCAACAGTTTCGGAAATAAATGGCTGTGACATACGGACGGACAGACAGACAGACAGACATGACGAATCTATAAGGGTTCCGTTTTTTGCCATTTGGCTACGGAACCCTAAAAACTACTACTAATATTAGTTTTCGAGTAACGCTCAAAACTAATCGAGGACAGTCGATCGTTTTCGTGCAGATTTGATTCATTTTGAGTAACCCGAAGCCCGATCGTTTCGACAAAGAAGACACTCGATTGTTTTCGAGCAACACTCAACCACTTTCGAGTACACTCGATTTTTTTTAGTAACCCGCAAGCGTTCTTTCACGTCGATTTTCTGTAAGGCCTGAAGGCACTCCGGTTAAGCCAGTTCCGTAACATTAACACTTAAAACCTTAGGCAATTTCCTATGAAATAAACACTGAAACAGTTTTTAATTTCCGTAGACCATTAAATTATGTTATGACATTCTGATGTGGCGGAGTTTACGAGTGGCTCGCGGTCTGTGGCTCCGCAGTAATTGCTTCAACGCTTTTAACGGCGTCGCCACATATTTCCCTGGTTGTGACATTTTCAGTTTCAGTTTATTTTGTTGTTTAAACCAATGTTTTTGGTGGTATTTTTGTGGTAGTGCTAATTATTATTAAGGCAAGTGAAGTACTATTTCTTTATTTTATTTTGATGAAGTATGTAATATTTATGTATGGTATAAAGTCAGTTTTGATTGTAGTAGAAAGAAAAATAGGATATTTTCCCCAAAACCATATTTCTTTTTAACAAGATGAGCTTTTTCTAATTATCATTAATATTGAGTTTCAAATTAAAACACAAAACGAGACCGCGTTCAGCGCTCTGATTGGTTGATTTATTGGAGCCGGCCAATCACAGCCAGGAACGCGCTCTCGTTTCGATCTAGCGCAAACTCGTGCTAAGGTCCATGTAACCTCCAGTATACAAATATATTGACATAAAAAATAATTTATGAATAAAGAAGCTATCGAGCATTAACATTACCAAAAAATCCACCCCAATCACAACTAACAACCTTATTAACCTTCAAAGAACCATTAAAATCGCATTTCAAAGGAAATTTTCCGCCAAATAAACGAACGAAATTAATTTCTACAAAATATTAACAATTTCCTTTTAAAACGATATCCGAAACTTTAGAGTGGCCGATTCAATATCCGTAGCCTAAGGCTGGCTGCACACGGTGCGACACGCTCCGACAGACACGACCGATGCGATTTGTCGAAGCGTGGCGAGTCAGTAGCAACGGTCGGATGAACTGACGAAAATACTGGCTAAATTGCTTTTAGCCTTTTGCAGTTTTGAACGTCGAATTTTCTTGTGGTTTTTAAATTTTTTTGGAGTTAGAACGTGATTTGGTCTTTCAGTTAATTTATGTATTTTTGTAATCAATGGATTTGAAAGGAAGGAAGAGTATATTATTATGTAGTAGCTGTATGTGCTAAGTAAGTATTATTAAATGTAATTTTGCGTAATTACGTACGTTCATTTGGTACTCAAGTAATAAATTAGAATTTTTGTCTGATGTTCATAAAACTGATCAATAAAATTACGCACTATCATTCTAGCAGATTAATATTTGGAAACTTTCATAATAGCAAGAGCACTCACTAGAAATAAAAAGTAAAAGAAATATATAAGAAAACTTTAAATGACGAAACAAATAAATAATAAATACACAAAACGACTTCAAATTTCAATATATTATTTCAAAATCAGATAACTAGCTAGGTACACATGTACCCACCCTTATATTTTAAACGCTTCGGGGCAGAGCCTTAATTTTATTCCTAAAGTTAATTAACGAAAATGATTCAGTACTGAATTCAGCTTTTAATTTGGCCAACTCTAGTATTTAAATGGTAATTTATATTTTGTTATTTAAATCTCGTATTGTTCCGCTATTTGATAGCGGTAGTATTTCGAGGGCGTTTTGTGTATTCATTGCGGACATTTTGTTGTTTTATTTACGTAAGAGTACGCATTTTAAGCTCCGAGGAGGTAAAAAGAGGTGCATCAATGGCATCTACTTTTTACCAGTTACGTTATGAGTTCTTTTTTAGAAAGTGCGAGTCAATTGTTTAATTTGATTATGAGTTTTATATACCTAACGAGCTTTTTGCCTGTGGCTTCACACGAACTTATTACGGAAATCAAGCACATAGCACATAGAACCTGTTTGATGTTGCTAGTTATCGACATAATTATCGGAAACCGTAATTCCTGTTTGTACTGTAGTAACAAATACAAATGACTTGGAGGACTAAGGGCATTCCTTTGTCCAGCAGTGGAAATCTTGTAGCTGTTGATGATGATGATGATGAAATACAAAACCAAAGGTATGTATGTAGGTACGACTTCAATACATTCCACTGTTAGCACTCAATACATAGGATTATGCGAAACGATACGATATTATGGTGAACAGTTTGCGAATCGCTGCGCGCCGATGTTTTCCTGAACTAAACATGAGGTACTCAACCTTTGATACTTTATGACAATTTATTAATATTTGAGTATGCCATTACTTATAAAATATGATCTTGGCACCTACGATAAGCATAGAGGAGGGAAAGGAGGGTAGGCAGGTCTTTGCCCTACACTGGGACGACCACGGCTAAAAATTGTTAAAAAAATACTTATAAGGCAAACTTAGCTAAGGTGACGACAGAACTCTAAGTAATGTAATAATTCTCCAATTATTCGATTTTTGCAACAATATCGATATGTAAATTCGGTAAAAATAATGACTACAGCTAGGATATCAGTTCGCCGGGGCGAAAGTCCACTGCCGCGCCAGATTAGTGCGTGGCGGGATGAGCTCCGGCGCGATCTCATGGCGGAATGGAAGCAACGACTATCGCAACCGAGGGCTGGGCTCGCTTTTATAGCAGCAGGTAAGTCCCCTCTTTGAGGAGTGGCTACAGAGGCGTCACGGCGTCCTCACCTACCGCCTGACGCAGGTGCTTACCGGACACGGAAGTTTCGGTAGGTTCCTGTTTCGGATTCGGCGGGAGGAAACGCCCGGGTGTCGGCATTGCGTGGATCACCCAGAGGACACGGTGGAGCATACAGTAGCGGTGTGCCCTGCATGGGCTGAGCACCGCCGTGTCCTTAGGGATGTGATCGGCGACGGTGACCTCTCGCGTCCGGCTTTGGTTCAGGCCATGATGCGGAGCGAGAGGGAATGGGACGCCGTCTCCTCCTTCTGCGAAGCAGTCATGCTAGCTAAGGAGGAGGCGGAGCGCGTGAGGGAACGATCCTCCTCACGCCCCAGCCGCCGCAGAAGACACTCCGGGCGTGGGGGATCGCGTGACGATCTCCGGCCACCGTAAGTGCGGGTCTGCGGACGGCGAGCAAGGGTAGCTCGCCGCCCGACCAGAACCAGACCCGTGCGTACGGCGCGTTGCGTTCCGCGCGCGCCTCAAAGAGCCCAGTAGGGCTGATGCCTGATCCGGAGCTGCGGACAACGTAAAAGGTTACCGGGGCTCCGGCTCAAAGCAGGAGAAGGAACGGGGTGGTTTTTAGTCAGTAAGAGTCTGACACTCCCTCCCGCCTCACCCAAGGCGGGAGAAGTCATTGGATGATTTTCCCCCCTCAAAAAAAAAAAAAAAAAAAAAAAAAAAAAAAAAAAAAAAAGGATATCAGATACATACATACGGTTGAACACTCCTGCCTCAGCTTTATATATTATAATTATTATGTATATTAACAATTCTATCAACAATATGGTGAAAACGAATTCAACTAACTGATGGTTTTTATATGGAAAGATGCGTGCTATGGATGCGTGCTATGGATGTGTGCTATAGATGACTTCCCTACTATCAATGCATCGCAAACTCGAGCATCTTCCACTTTCATAACACATCTTATTTGCACTGCTACATACCTTAATATCAGTAAAAACGGCCACATAGTTTCACAGCTTAGCTATTACAGGTGGAAAAGCACCCTTACCCAAACTCTAGTCGTGTGGAACTCTACACGATTTGCGATGCGACGTTGCCAGAGTCGTTTACTGTGTTGTTAGGAGAGCTGGCAACGTCGCATCTAGTCTGTCCCTAGGTGCACTAGTCTAGGTAAGTACTTATCGGATTCGATTTCGAGTAAACGACAGCATTTTGACTGTATTGACGAAAATTTGGTACTAACTTAAAATATTTCGTGCTGACGTCAGATTTTAAAGAATGTTGTGTCTTTTTATGGATTCCCTTTACATAAATATGTAGTTGAACGTTGCGGTGAATTTGATTAAGTGTGGGAGAGCCATGCTCCGGTTAATGGGCCGGCTCGACCGTGGTGATACCACGGCCTCTCAAAAACCGACGTGAAACAACGTGTACTTGCGTTGTGTTTCATTGTGTGATTGAGGTTCCCGGAGGCCCAATTACGTATCTCAATTCCTAATCTTCTCAATTCAACAACCGTTAAATTCCTAACTATTAGAAGTGAGACCCGCGTGAAGCGCGACACGTACGGGCCTGGTTTTGGTCCGTGGGCAGACCTACACAAATAAGTACTTAAGATATTATAATTATTATATTCACTGTTAAACCGAAAAGAAAAAGTCCAGTGTAATATAATTTGAAAAGTTAACAGCTAATTTTAAAACATCAAAGATATTAAAGTTTAAAACGATGGATACCTATTACAAAAAACTCAAGCAAATTAACAAGGCTATCACAACCAACAATGAATTGAAACTTAACTTTTTAAACTTTACTTTTAATTTAACAGAGCAATTAATAATAAAAGACTCGTTACCAGCCATTGAAATGTTAATTTTATTATCTTTTATAGGCCAATAAAACTGAAATGAACAATTTAACGCTAACATAAAACAATGGGGTTTTAATCAAATTTTCAGACCTTCTTATTACAAAAAGCTACTGAAAATTACAAGCACTGTTTAATTCTTAAATATAAATTAAGATTAATTAACAAATTCACTTACTTCGTGTTTTAATTAAAACTTAGTCTTGGTTCCTTTTGTGTGTAAGGGTGCGGTTACATTGGTGCTGTACAGAAATGTATGGAAACTAATCGTATTTTCTTTGTCGCTATATTCCAAAAGGATTTGCTAATCACGTCAACTTTGTTTTATGGTATAAGCCGGTAAACGAGCAGACGGATCACCTGATAGTAAGCAATCGCTCATGGACACCTGAAATACCAGAGGCGTTACAAGTGCATTGCCGGCCTTTTGAGGGTTAGGAATTTAAGGGTTGTTGAGGAAACGGAGATCAGGAAGATTGAATTAAAAAGGTAATTTAAAAAACTAAAAAACCCGACTGCGTTTCTTTATAATATGAAAATGAAAAACCCTAAAACAAGAAAGTCATCGTAAAATTGAAGCAATCGGGACCCATTCTAAATATGAAGACTTGGTGATTTTTTACTACTTTCTACAATGGGTATAGATTTACTATATTCTTTAAAAAATAAGAATAAAGGCTTTGTGAAGCAACCTTAAATCCCAAAGACCAGTCCACTTTTATAGGCATAATGGATTGCTTCCAAAAAGTTTAATTCACAATTTTCGCTGGAAATGAGATGAACCGAATTTGATTTTATTATAAACGCTTTTGTTCTGGACCGCCTATTGTAGTCGTTTTAAAGTTTATTTCATTAATTTTGTATTAGAAACTTTTATTAACCTTTTAAACAATGGTTCGTGGGAAGTTTCCATTGAAAGGGGGTTGTACTTTTCACTATTAAACTTTGTTCTTTGGTCTACTTAAAGTAATTGTTGTCAGGAAAAAATAATTAATGGTTGATTCTGGCGTCAAAGTTACATTATATAGGGTGACTGGTAATTAGTGAAGGATATTTGAACACAATATATAATTGTACTCATTTGATTATAAACAACTTTGATAAAGAAACTTTTTGTGTATACTAATTAGTTTTATTTTTATCACAATAATGAAACAACAAAATTTCGCGCGCGTGCTTTTTCGCATGATCAGCTGTTGGAAGATTAGTAGGTATTTCAGAAAATTATACGCATGTGCTCGGTAACCTCACTCACACAACGAAACACAACGCAAGCATTGTTTTACGTCGGTTTTCTGTGAGGCCGTGGTATCACTCCGGTCGGGTCGGCCCATTCGTGCCGAAGCATGGCTCTCCCACACTTTATTATATCCATTTAATATATCCATTACACATAGCTAGTTAATCAGTAAAGATACACGTAGGTGGGTGTAACCGAGCCTTAACTAAATCAGGCCTAATGGATGGTAACCATCCCGTATAGTGTGTTAAAAGCTTTTAGCCACCCGATGTGGTTTGTTCCCAATATATATTTGGTTTAAAGTATCCTTTAATCACGCCTGTTCATCATTAAAGAGATAGTGTATGACTATAAACAGCGTATGATTTACATACATGTAAATGTCGTGGTGGTCCGGACGGTTTAAGACACTCGCTTCTCTTCTGGAACAAGCGTGGTGAATATTGTTGAAACCGTCTCCGTGCGAGAAAAGGTCTTTGGTCAGCAGTGACCAGTGGTACAGGCTGTTGATGTGATGTGATTATTTATTATGAATTTACCTAAAGTAAATGAGAATATGCATCTGGCGAAAAGTGTAGGTAAATAACTATACAAGTATACACATAGACTTCTCTCAATTTTTTTTTGCAAATTATAACATCAATTATGCACTATACGAGAATTAAGCCTTCAACAAACTACAATACAATTGCTCGGGTGTCCATACAGTCATAAATATTAGATTAGAAAACTCTTTATTGTACACCACCACCACCAAACTTAAAGGAGAAACATACTTACAGAAATTGATAGTACAATGGGCGGTCTTATCACTAAAAAGCGATCTCTTACAGACAACCTTTGGATGGATAAGCAGTAAGGGAAAACATGGAGAAGGGTAGTCCGCGGTGTAAATATTATTCACATCTTCAGTTCAACAAGTGGTCGCTTTCAGCTCTCCTGAAAGTACTGAAAGAACGTAAAACACATTAATTCTATTCTTACCCTCATTTCGCTAACGGCCAGGCGTGAGTGCTCTCTCAAATTACCTAGGCTCTTTAACATCAAACTTGGAACACCTGATGCTTAGTCAAAACGTGAATAGGTATAGCCTTGCTAGTGTCTAGGTATAAATGGGATCATTATGGCTTCGTACATTTTTGGGCCTTTTCTGAACGAAAAACAATGGTACGTATCGTGAGAACTCACCCTTTGGAGCAGAACTTATAACAGTTCGAAGATTCATTATTTCCACATAACTATATAGATAGTATATTTTTTTTTGCTTTCTAAGATGCTAGGAAACGCAAAATAAGGTCGATATTGCTAGAACAAAGTATCTCAGGCAATTGTAACCTAAATACGAAACGATTTCGTTTTTCTGGGGCTCTGGCTCGAAGAGCAGGGCTAGGAACGAGGTGGTTCACAGTTCCTCTTGCTTCAGTTAAGACGAGAGAAGGCCATGGATGAGTTTCCCACCTCAAAAAAGCCATGCGTATTATTTCTATTTCATCACATAATATTATAGATGTGAAAGTTTGTTTGTTTGGATGTTTGGATGCTGTCGACACGTTGACGTTCGCAATTAATTTTTGATGAAATTTAGTATACACCCAGGGTATGAGCTGACTTAGATGAGAGGATACTTTTTATTGAGGATAAAAAGTATCGAGTGAAGCCACTAGCAGAAGCTACACTTACATTACAGTTACTGCTCTAATTTTGCAGACATCTTTAATTCCACCAAGCAGACTAACTTATTACATCGTTTTAGGACTACAAAGGAAAGCCTACATTCCAGACCCTTTTACAAATCACCGCACTAACCATTTCATTCATAGTTTTCAGACAAAATCCAGATATTTCTTTAACACAAACAATAGTTCGTTCGTTCAACGTCACGCCTTTTTGTCCCCGAAGGGGTAGGCAGAGTATACAATAATGTACACCCACTTTTCACCATTTGTGTTATAAGTCCCATGTAGTAGGGGGTGAGCTTATTGCCATACACTGGGCACAATTCCAGACACCGTGCTACTACTGAGAAATTTTCCGAAAAAAGCTCAACAATACTTTGCCCGACCTGGGAATCTAGTCCGAGACGCCTCGTTCGGCAGTCGCACTTGCGACCACTCGACCAACGAGGCAGTCAGTACAAACAATAGTAGACGTGCCAAATATATTACTGGGCTACCTGGAACACACGGGTTACATGAGAGTGTAACACTGGGAATAAATCCCTTTACCCTTCGCGCCATTTGTGTGACAATTGAAATGGTCTCGGTGTCTCCATAAATATCATGGGCCATTTATCTTTAGGTTATATTCGCGGTCAATTTGTTGTGCGTATCATGTTAATTTATTGAGATTGGTAAGTAATGTATTATAATTGAGGTATAGAGTATAAGATTATTAGGTTTATGTATATGTAAATTTTATTTGTATTCATTTCATTTTCGAATCCGTTGATACTGGACACTCCTTCAGCATTCGTGGTTATTTGCTAATGCTAGAATTTCCAAATATATTTTTTTAATACGTTGCCCCGCCTTAGTATTTTCTCCTTTGGCATGGGTGCGTTTATAAACATACAATTTCACATGCACATGACACCCACACCCGAAACAATAATTTGTGGATCACACAAAAAGTTGCTCCGTGCGAGAATTGAACTCGCTACACGTTGTAGGTTAGCCAATTGCTTAGCCATCACACCAGCAGTGCGGTCAAATAATACAATCATTTTAGCATTATCTTACCATGAATCAAATACAAAGAGATGTCATAACTGAATTAAAATTTTACTGGGAGCACGGGACGTTACAATCACGCCCCTCTCTATTTTCCAACGAGCAGTCCCATACTTATAACCTATCTACACCTTTTTACTTAGAATATTGGGCAGGGCCGATTTGTTGTGTCACAGCGCACAATCACATTATGGCATCTCCTCTCTGTACTTGCTTTATGGGTCAATGAGTCCTTAAATGGAGCCCTAATGCAAAGCAGCAATGAATAAACAATGAAAGGTGAGTGTCAAATAATATGTACATAATATATTGTATACCTTCTACGCGCCCCAGCCGACGCGAGACACACTCCGAACTTCGGGGATCGCATCACAATCTCCGGCCACCGTAAGTGCGGGTCTGCAGACGGCGAGCAAGGGTAGCTCGCTGCCCGACCAGAACCAGACCAAATAAACCAGAGCGGCGCGTCGTGTTTCGCGCGCGCCTCAAAGAACCATCTGATCAGTAAAGATGGGGCCCAGTAGGGCTGATGCCTGATCCGGAGCTTCGGACTACCTAGCGAGTTTACCGGGCTCTCGGTTCGAAAAGCAGGAATAGGAACGGGGTAGTTTTTAGCCCGTAAGAGTCTGACACTCCCTCCCGCTTCGCCCAAGGTGGGTGAAATCATCGGATGATAAAATAAAGCTCCAAACTTAAGAACAAATTAACAGTCACACAACACAATTTTATAACAAGTTCTATCTAACCTCTAAACTCAATATTACAGGCCCACATCAGTTACAAACTCCATTCAAACAACGACAACTAGTTTTGTGACCAACAAACAACTGAACGACACACAGTCAAAGAGTTATAAACAAATAAGTACTAACCGAGCTACTGACCCAATGAACGCAAATATTGGAACCAACTTACTTACACTGTCACCAAACAGTTGGCCATCCTTTCCTAGAAATGGTGGTATATTGTCCCAAAACTGTTCAAGGACATTTACTGCCTCATCAAGAGAGTCTGGTTAAGCTGATATGTGTTCTTAGAAACACAATCATGGTGGCTTGCCACAGGTATTTTTTTAAAGTAATTGGAAAAGGGATTTAAGTAAATCAACTAACCACAAGGTTGAGGCAGAATAGAATAGCTACCTAAATTTGTCACCAACCCTATCTTACTTATTGTAATTGCTGATTAAGGGCTATATTTCGCCGGTCTCCTTCATGTCCACCTCCACGTCTCTACCGTGGCGTCCTTAAGCTACCAAACTAGACTCGATACATACACCAGAGCTATTACACCACACTGATAGAAGTCCATTCTGACACTGTCTAGTGTGTCTGGTGAAATATAGACCTAAAGGGACGTAGACCGGGAAGCTGTACCGTTATTAGATAAAGCGGACTCTTTTGAACTACAATTTCCAACCAACTTTTCAAAGTATATTATAGTCCGCATAACAGCAATAAACTCAACTAAATAAATTGAATACTAAATATATTTTCATTTTACTACCAAAATATTTTCGTTTCTGGACTTTTCAGTCCCAAAATGGTTGAACATTTGGTCGATTTATAGCGATAGGCTCTCTCTAACTTATGGGGCTACGAACAAAACGAGAAATGGTGAAAAGTGGCCATTGAAAGCACTCTGCTGAAGCTTGCAGTGAAAAACTGCTGTAATGTTACAACATCGATCGAACAACGTTACTTTTTTAACCAAGCGAATGAGTGACTATTCTTTATTTTTAACTAGTTTCTGCCAGTGCTTTCGCCCGGGTTTTCGTTGGATAAAAAGTATTCCTCAGTAGTTGCACCGATTCTGGAATTGCGACCAGTATATGGCAATAGGCTCATCCACTCATGGGACTTATAACACATGGTGAAAAGTGGGTGGTTAAATTGTACGCCATTACGTGTCGTAATGTGCAACTCTGCCTACCGTTCTGCGGATAAAAGGCGTGACGTTATTGTTAGATAACGAAAAGATAACACTGGAGGGTTGCCAATGAAAATAAACAAATACAAAGCAACGAAATCTGGCAACACATAAAATTAAAAACAGAACGTTGCTCCGTACAGAATTTTAAAAACTTTTTTAATTTCAAATTTTCGTGTCTCCGTATAAAATGCAGTTGTGCAGTGTTGTTGACAACAGTTTCAACGGGAAAACTATTTTACAGAAACTCGTCGTAATTTTGAACACAAGCGCTGGATATTTTAAAGTGTACATGTATATAAAAGAAATGATTGTGTTGTTTCCTCAACCAAAAATAAATCTGTGTTCATTTAAATTAAAGTACCCATCTAAAACGAATGGCAGTTTCATTTACTAATTTAATTTTAGTAGTTGAGAGAAAGAAAAAAAAATCTTACATGCACCTTCCCCTTCCCCCTTCCCAATCTTCCCAATCCCTGATTCCCGATCGTAACGCCTCTGGTGTTTCAAGTGTCCATGGCCGGCGCGGCGGCAATTACTTACCATCAGGTGATACGGCTGCTCGTAAATGGATGTGTTTCAAAAAAAAAATGCACATCATAATTATTTTACTATAATATTAAAAACCATCTCTAACATGAACACAATATGAATTAAAATCGCAAATCAATGTAAGATAATTCCCTATTCGTTTCATGTTGAATTTAATGGAGTGTATATCCTCTTCATCGGTAGGGCTTCGGATTGGCAGCCTTACAAATTTGTACTGGAACTGGATTTAATATGATCAGAGCTTAAAGTTGGAGGTAGAACCAGATTGCTTTTCCACCAGAAATGTGCTATGCTATGTTGCTGTGGATGCGTTTGGCTACCACCAATCATATTCATTGGTACACATAGCTTAGCACTGGTGGAAACGGACTCAGTTTAGCTATGTTTTTTATATGGAAAGATGCGTGCTGTAGATGGCTTCCCTACTATTGATACATCGCATACTCGAGCTGTGCATCTTCCTCGCACAGTTATAAAGCTTAGTATCAGTAGAAACGGTCACATAGTTTCACAGCTTTAACTATTACGCCTTCATAGCATAGCTATATGGCACATCTCTGGTGGAAAAGCACTCTTATACTAAACTCGCCAAACTGTTACTTTTGATGGCGAGAGGCGCCCATTCGTAACAGCGAGCATCAGAACCAAATGTTCCATTTATTATAGAGAAATTCCATCGAATTTTATGAAATAGTTTTGAAGACAATAATATGAAGTAATGGCACTCGGAATTCCATTTAAAGAATCTCTGAATGTGAGCCCGGAATTCTGGAATTAGGGATGAAACTATACGGGTTTCCAATTTGAACTCCTCTGCTGATTTTGACATGAAGAAAATTATGTTTGGAGGCTAAAGTTACCACCTACTCTATAGTATAGGCAAATTTAATTGCAGACTATGGTACTATTGAGATATTTTGGAAAAACCGACTGCACATTGACTGCCTCGTTGGTTAAATGGTCGCATGAGCCATTATCTGCCTATCTGCCATCGACTGCACGGTTGGCGTGGTGGTTAGGCAACTGACCATGGGCAATGTTCGGGCTCGATTCCCGTACGAAGCAACTCTATGTGTGATCCACAAATTGTTATATTGGGATCTGGGTGTCGGTTTTTTTTATAAATAAATTAAAAAATACCGAGCGTAGTAGAGTAGTAGTCTGATTATTATTACCATTATTAGGCTTATTTCTGTTTATCTGCAATCTATCGAAGCGTGATGATCTTTGTATATGTGCATGCACAGGCATCATAAAATAAGAGAAAAATAATTTCAACGAAGGGCCTGTCTTAAATTATGTTCCCGTATATTTCCAAACATCTTAATATCGCCTAAAATATGTACATCATCGCCACATAGCTGTGAAATTGACAATCGTTGACGGCGTTAGGGGCCGGATTGAGGGGACCCAGTTATTAATTGCATGGTTGGTTCTGTGGTTTGGTGATCGACTACTGGGTTAATGTGGGGTTCATTCCCATTGGGAACAATTATGTGTTTTGGGGAAGTTGTGTTCAGAGGTACTGGGACACTGTAGGATTAAGTGTTTGATAGATGAAATACACCACTATTGTATACATTATTAAATACTGTAATTACGTTATCCATTTGAAATCAGTTCTATAACAAAAATACAACGAATTTTTTTTCGACTTAGAAAATTTTCTGCACATCTTGTCATAACAATTTTCTCCTAACAATAACAAACTCAACTAAAAAAATAATTAACAAAATTAGTTCAGCTATTCTAGAGACGCACCTTTTTCAAGGTAGGCAAATCATCCAGAGCGAGGCGAGAGTGAGTGTCAGACTCTTACTGACTAAAAACCACCCCGTTCCTACTCCTGCTTTTCGAGCCGGAGCCCCGGTAAACCCGCTAGGTAGTCCGCAGCTCCGGGGAAATTCATTCTTATATTATAGTTAGCACGGAAAATAATGTAGTTTCTCTTTACTCTAAAATTTAAAATTCAATTAAGAGACCAAACACCATTTTAAAATATAAATATTCACACTAGTCGCAGGGGTGGCAAAAGAAGTTAATTCCGTCCGGGAATTGCAGTGCACACCCAATAAATATTAGATGCGCACTCTAGGGCTGTCAAGAAAATCCCGGGATTCAAATGGCATGCTAGCGTTGGTTTGCTCAGAGATTTGTTTGAGAAAATGCGGGAAAATTAATGGGTGTGCTATGGGTTATGATTTTCTTGTAGGAAGAGAAATGTAGTTTGTACTGGTTTTAGTTTACCTTCTTTTATAATAGGGTAACGGAATAATTTTAATTGTAAACATTAGATACGTATTTTTTATTTAAATGCTTTCGGCAATATATTAATTTGAAATGCACGTTGACGTTAAACGTTAAACAAAGTTTAGGAGCTCCCTAAGTTCAGGAGTAGCGTAAGTTAGTATACTATTAGTCACTTAATTAAAGTATCTCTTAAGAGTAAAACGTCTCTTTCATCGCTCCTGAAGTCTACACGTTCCAAAAATCCAATTCCAATGAATAATTTAAAATAGAATTAGGTATTTTTTTTTAAACTAAAGTTTTAGTTGTGTATTTATTTTAAATCTATTAAAAAAAATACGATTCTATAGCCAACCCGATTATGCCCATTGAACAATAATATAGCTTTACTTAATTTATGATTAGTTCTATCCCAAGAAATTTATCTTCCTCCATCCCCAAGGAATTACTTACCCCTTTAAACATAAGTTCACGTACTCGTATGCATAATTAGAACCTCTTCATGGCGCAAGAACGTGCCCATTCAAGCAGACACATCCAAAGCACAAAGGAGTCCGGGATTCGGATCCCGGGAATGTGTGTATAAGGTATTGTGTTAGTCTGTCTGAGAATGGTTGGTGCAAAGGCTAGGCAACTGGTTGCCGTGCACGTATCGTACATTCGTAATTCAATTCCAACATGGAACAACTCTTTGTATGATCCACAAATATTATTCCTCGTCTAGGTGTCATATGTTTGTTTTGTAGGTTTACATATAAACGCAACCACGGTGCAGGAAAATTCTAGTGTTAAGTTTTTAGGGTATAGATAGTAAAGTTCCCTAAGAAAAGGAGGATCCTCCGACCAGGCGAGATGATCGTGTCTGGCGGGCTTTCTGCCCAACTGTTGTTCGTTGGGATTTTCTATCCATGTTTATTCGCATGTAAACTTAATAAGTGCGATATAGAATTTATGACGTCATCGTCTGTGTGTGACATCTGTCATCTGTCGCATATCATTTCATATGTCGCCACAAATGAAATGAAAATATAAAATACCACGATAGCGGGATTTTGTGTATGAAACTCCGGGATCCGGGAATACAAGTATGTGTATAGGGTACAACACTAGTCGACAGCTCATCAGGTATTCAATCAGCCACCGATTAGTCGTCGTACTTTGATCCGGGAGGCAATCATGTGGACCTGAACCGTGGAGGTAGAGGTACCAGGTATCTATGGAATGTGTGTGTTTGTAATCTCAGTAGAGGAAAGCGTGGAGGTACAGTTACCAGGTATCTGTATTTTTAATCTTTATTTTTTAAAAGGGGGTCTTTTTAATTTGCCTCATACGTCGAGTGGTTGCAAGTGCCATTGCTGGACAAGGGGTCTCGGGTTCAATTCTCGGGTCGGGTAGCTGTCGGTCCCTGGTGCTAGGTAATTTTTTTAAAGGTTGGTTTATCGAATATTTCTCAGTAGTAGCACGAAGTCTGGAATAGTGTCCAGTGTATGGCAATACGCTTGCTCCCTATTACATGGGACTATATAACACAAATATCCTCCTTTGGGGATAAAGAAGTGACGACACTTTTTTTAAGTGAATACCACCGTGATTTACTAACAACATTAAAAGAAACAAAATAATTAATAAACAAAAATCTACACTACCTCAACTTCAAGCTTAATACAATAATTTTAACAAGCATCCTAGCCTCTTCCGACAGTGGACGAGACAGAACACTATTATAGAGACCAACATCTATAATATTACCCCCAAAGGTTATCCGTCTTTGTGGCCACGACCGACCACACCAGGTATTTATGGAATGTACTAGGAGAGCAGACTCTACTAGGATTACTAACATACATTCCATGTTGCATTAGGGCTTGTTCACATTGGTCGCGGTGACGGTAGATTTTTAGTATAATTGTCTATAAAAATATCTATTTTTAAAATTATTCCCCCACCCTTTCGAACTATGCAAAATGTGTATTGTTAAATATAATTAAAAACATTTTTAAGTTTTTTTTTTTATATGAAAACCTCCTAATAGTATATTCTCTAATATTAAAACTCCTAATAGTAATACTGGAAGTTCTGAGAGTATGTCCCACGAAAAAAAAAAATGTTATCAGTAGCAGTGACAATCTTATAATTTCTTATCCTTCTTGATGAGATACAATATTCCTGAACAGAGAAAGCCACCAAAATCTTCATAGAATAAAGTAACCAATAACAAAACGAGATCGCCCATAACTTGTAAACTTCACAAAATTTCAAATTTCAAAATCATCCACCATAATAAATCTAAGTTAGACGGGGCCGTAACTTGAACTTAACTAAGATGACACGGTAATTACTATGCCATAACTTTTGTGCCGATCATATCAACTTAGTTGGCAAGTACAGTTATGTACAGAAATTTGATGAAGTTCGTTTATGTGTGTATTAACAGCTTCTGGGATTTACTCGCATTCTCCTGGGATAAAAAGTAGGTTGTGTGTTATTCTAGACAATCGGATTCCTTCAGCCATATTGAAGTGATTGAGTAACAAACAAACTCATAAATATTTGCATTTATAATATTAATAATATAGTAAGAAGTAAGATGAATACATGTACATTTCCAAATTAATTATTTTGTTATCGGCTTAATCACGTAACTGTTTGACGAGGAACTCGACTAGTATATCTCATGTAAGTTATAATGAAATGGCGGACTATTAGACTCTGATTGACTAAAAACCACCCCGTTCCTACTGCTGCGGTCTTTCGCGGATCCATATCAGGCATCAGCCCTACTGGGCCTCTTTACTGTACCTACATGCATGTTACGTAAAAAACAACTATATTTTTCCACAACATTTTTCCCCACTTTCGCCGATGATTGTACAAGGAAACTTGATTATAGTTATGACGTTAGAGGCATAACTTATTTATAAGGGTCCCTTGGCCCGCATAATTGTATGGCAAACACAGACACGGAATGTGGGTGAACATTTATTAGCAGAATATTAAGTTGCCTTGATTGGATCGTTGTGGGTCACTCGAGTACGTTCAATCGTTTTGTTTTATTGGATCTATAATTTGCTGGTCTGATTTTATTGAATTTGGAAAAGATTGTAGTAAAATATATTTTTTTCAAGTAGGCGTGGGATGTAGGACAGAACGGCCTCACAGAAAACCGACGTGAAACAACTTGTGTTGCGTTGTTTTTCGTTGTGTAAGTGGGGCTACTGGAAGCCCAATTACCCGCCTTCCTAATCCTCAAATTCCTGACTGTGTATCAAGTTTAGTGTCAATGGGCGGTGCCGATTGCTCACCATAAGGTGTTCCATATGCTCGTTTACCGGCTTATTCCATAAGAAAATATGTTGTTTTTCATTCGTTTAAAGTACATAAGACCACTAAACGTACTGCTTTCTTATCTCTAGTTAATTAAAGTACACTAGCATAATAAATTAACCTTTCACCCACCCAAGGACAAAGCATTAATTAAACCCAAATACTAATTCGAAAACCGATGTCCTCAAAAACAAATACGATCCCAATATGTAAATAAAATGGCCGACAACAGAGTAACTTTTAATTAAATTAAGTTTCGCAAATGATTCGCTTTGGTCTATAATTAATTCTGTACAATTACTGTTGCTATGTATTTACTTTATTTACTTTGTACGGATAAATCGAGTAATGAAGTAATGCGATGAGGCTACTTGATACTCAAATGTAATTAAATGGGGGAAAATTGGTTTTCATAAAACCCTACCTACGTGATAATTATGGGAAGGCAGATAATTTGTGTTATAGGATTAAGTAGGTACTTTATTCCCAAATAACAGGGTCAATATTTTGATTATGAAGCTGAGATTTATAGCTTGGCTTGTAACAAATTTTAACTGACTTCAATAAAAGTACGTCATCGGTTTACATGTATGTTTGTGCGCGATTATCTCGCGTTTGGCAGAACCGATTTTAATGCGATTTTCAGCATAGTATTCTTCAGAATAAGGAGAAAGTCTTAAGAATATTATTCGATTTAAAAAACGGAGGCAGTAAAGGAAATTGAAAGCTTTTTTGCTAAACAAACACAGGTAAAAACCAATCCTTAATCCATTCAAACACTTTCAATACAGATAAAATCCTTCCATTTATTACTTGTTCAGTATGCATTAGCCTCTTTGATTGTCTGCTACCCTAGTATCGCTCGTTCACTTTTATAGCTCAAACTATACTTAGACAAGACATGACCTAATTTCGTACTAAGATTGGAGATCGCGGTGCAAGTGTCGAGATTAAATAAAGCTACCTTATGTAAGGTTTTAGTGGAATTTTCAAACGTAATTTTGATTTTGTATGCCATATCCAGGATCAGAAGGAAATGACAGAATGAACTTAATGCCTATGAAAAGGATTGGCCACAGGTCTACGAAGAGACTAGCGGAAGGAGGGTAGTGTGGCCTTTCCTTGCAGTGGGGCGACCATAGCTGGATAATAAAAAAAAAATATTTTAACAGTTTTAGTGGGATTTTCATATTACCGTTTACCGTCTAAAGATGGCAGAATTCCAATTGTAAATGTAACACTCGCTTCACCAGGTCTCTTAAATTTAATGGGGTCCAGAGTTCAATGTGATTTGGAGCTACGGACTACTGAGCGGGTATACCGGGGTTGCGGCTCAAAAAACAGGAGTAGGAACGGGGTGGTTCCTCCCGCCCAAGGCGGGAGAAGTCATTGGATGATTTTCCCCTCTTAAAAAAAGGTATGTCCAGACACCGTTCTATAATATTTCAAGCCCCTTAATCAACTTTCACCTTCAATATTAAAAACATTAACTCAAAACTTCCCGCTCATTACATAGGTAACCTCGCTGTAACTTTACACTTGAGGCCACGATCTCGGACGCCTCTAGCGAAATCAGTTATTGGCAATATGGCCGCCGACTACCCACAGGGATTACCTGCGAGTCCTCGCTATCAAACCGCAAACCAATAATTTATTCGTGACAACAAGAATTATGTTTGATTCATTATCTTTAATATATTATTCTCTCTGATAAATTATGTTGTAATCGCTTTGAAAGCTGTTATTTATGAGGAATGGTAATCTTGTGATTTAGATGAGTTCTGTGATAGTGTTAAATGGTGAAGGCGACTTTAGTAAGACTAATATAGTTGCTGTGAAAAGCTAGCTGATTAACATAATATTATGATAAAATACAAATAACTTACCATTAGGTAATAGCATAAGGCAATAACTTACCATAACCATATGGCAAAAGGCTCACCCCTATTACATGGGACTTATAACACAAATGGTGAAAAGTAAGTGTACATTGTACAGTGGCATTACGTGCCGTAATGTGCACCTTTACCTACCCCGTAAGGGATAAAAGGCGTGACGTTCTATTACATTTCTACTACTACAAATAACTTAATACACACATTCACGCACACACAAAATACCATTTTGTGACTTGTTACTATTATGTGTATTTCAATATTTATGTAATTAGTATATATTTGCAAAGTTTTATTTAAAAATCTGTCAAATCAAGTGACGATACAAGATTCTGTTTGGAATTTACGTTAATCTTTAAAATAAATGGCAAAACGATTACACGATCGTGTCTTTATAGAAAATCAACCATGGCGTATTAATTATGTTTAACACTAAAGTACACACTTAATACCAGTCATTCATTATTCCAAACAAATAAAGAACAAACAAACATTTACGCGTAAAACAAATGGAAATTTCACCACTATTTACTCGAAGAAACCAATTTGTCGTTGTTGGACTAGGTTGCCAATAAATCCTATGAAGACAAGTCAATTTGTTGCTCGACAGTGTATTAGCCAAATTGACTATCGGAAACGCAGAGAATTGGGACGGCCACTGGCACACGGACCGGCCTAGTACGCCGTTTGCAAATTGCAATCCCGACATTTTCAATTGCGCACCTTTTCGTGGCCAACAGTGTAATAAAAGACAGTACTTCACAAGGTAGAATAAACCTTATTACTAAGTTTAGAAGGTTGATTTCTCATTGTAACGTTAACGTTTTCAATTTGATAAAGTGAAACATTTAGGACCGTTTTGATGTGGTATAGGCGGTTTGATGGGTTTACTCATTTCAATGTGGTTGGATCAGCTGTTTTTTATCTTTTATCCGTTGATGGACAGGTAAAATGCTCTATTTCATAGAATAGGTATGCTTTTTATCATGTGTAGACTGTGAAATGATTAATGTGGAGTTACTTTTTGTGTGTACCGTTTTGTGTAGAGGTAATAGGTACGTAGGTTGAGTTATGTTGTCCATTTGTGAATGTAAATGTTATTTATTTTCAGTATGATTGGAGCTATCCGTTTTAGGTGAATAGAAGATTATACTTTGAAGAAAGGTTTAAAGAAAACCTGCTAAAAATATTGATAAAATATTTTACCATTTTTTTTTACTACACTTGAAATGTTCCAAAATTTGCATAAGAAAAGTACGTATCAAGAATATCATAATAATACGTAAATATCAAGATAATCTATTTAAAGATACATAACTTAGAACCTTTTCATACAAAAATTTTCAAACCATACACACACAAAAAAAAAAACAAAGCACCATCGCAAATATATACATCAAAACAAAAATAAAATACAAACCAAAAGCGTCGAACTTTTTGCTCGAACGCGATAGTCCCCATGAGTTGTCATCCTGTCAGACCCGGCCGGAGCCGCAACGGCTGCCGGACAGCCGCATGACAACCGGACAGCACGGCTTTACGTGTCCCCATAGGAGATAGAAGGTTTTGCGTGCCAAATTTAAACATCGATTTGTATAGGAATTACATTTATTTTAAGTAAGCATTAAAAACGTGATTTCGACGACGACGAGAAATGACGAGATTTCTGTGTTTATTTAGTAAGTAAGCATTAAATCGATTTGTATGTCAATTACATCTATAGGTAGTAAGTAAGCAAGCATTAAAAACGTAGAGAGATTTCTGTGTTTATTTCGATGTCCGTTTTTAGGTTGCTTTTCCTCCAGAGATGTGCTATGCTACGTTGTTGTAAATGTGTTTAGCTTCTATCAATCATATTTATTGGTACACATAGCATAGCACTGGTAAAAACGGACTTAGGTAAGCTATGTTTCTTAGATGGAAAGATACATATTATGGATGCGTGGTACGGATGCATCTTATGGATGGCTTCCCTACTATCGATACATCGCTTACTCAAGCTGCGCACCTTCCTCGTACAGCTACATAACTTAGTATCAGTGAAAGCGGTCACAATACATAGTTTCACATGTTAGCTATTACATCTTCGTAGAATAGCTGGCCTCTGGGTCTTTTTTCGTTCGCCTTGTCAGTCAGAAGCAGTTTTTCTAGGTTATCACCTGTTTTCCTTGCCTTGATAACTTAACTCATACTTAATGCAAGTTACACTAACTTAGCGTTCAACTATAAGACGTATTGTATAAGCAGCAACAACTTGGACCAACTTGGAACCCTCGACTAAGTTGCCGTGTAATCCTTATCTTCATTTCAATATTACAACTTAACTGTACTAAGTTAGGAACTTGTTGTTTTCGTAGTATTGTCCTTTTTGTTTGTATAATCGTCGTTTGTGAGAGATACAGTTTTTAATCACCAATAAATTGTGTAACTTCACTACTTAGTATAAATAAAACAAAATCTAAATCTTTAAGACAAATGAACGGGTTTGGATGCGTTTTTGTTTTGTAAATAGTGATCAATGAAATCGAACGCACGGAGTCTAGAATTGTGTTCATGAGACTTATAACACAAATGGTGAAAAGTGGGTGTACATTGTATAGCGGCATTCCTACGTGTCGTAATGAGCACCTCTGCCTACCCCGTCTGGGATAAAAGGCGTTGCGTGATTCAAGAAAAAGCGCGTCCTAAACCTAGTTAATTTATTTATTTAATCTTTAATGTACACAATACAATTAAATAATAGTACATAAGGCGAACTTAACTTAACTATATACAATACTAGTTTCTGCCAGCAGCTTCGTCCGCGGTCCCGTGAGATAAAAAGTGTCCTATGTGTTATTCCAGACATACAAACACTCAAACTCAGAAACTTTTGCACAAAAACTCACAAATATTAGTAGGATAACAGAATTAGTGTGATGTAACACCCACTTTTCACAATTTATGTAACGTGTCCTCTGTATGAAGGAGTGATCTGTTACTAACACAATGGACCTCCTTTACAAAGGTCTCTGGTAAATGTGTAATTTACTATTTTAATACCCGCAAGAAGAGAAGAGGTGGTGATAACAGTTTTCTACGCTGCTGTCACCATACAACTTGTGATACCTAAATAATTACTGAAAACTAGCTAACCTAGCAAACTTTGTCCCTCCTCAAACACTTTATTATCGCCTTTTAAGCCTTCTCCGGACTTCCACAAATAATTCAAGGCCAAAATTAGCCGAATCGGTCCAGTCGTTCTCATGTCGTAAGGTGTTCTAACTGTATTTGCCACGGTTTTAATGGGAGGTAGTGTTGTGTTTGAAGATTACTATAGTTAACAAATTTCGTACACCGGACCAGTTAACTCAATTTGATAACATAAACAAGTTAAATAAATATTGACTCTACTCTGCATAAAGGTCTCAGCACACATATGGGATCGGAAAGGGATCGTCACCGTATCGCCTCGAGCCGTTCAGAATGGTTTGTATTAAACTCCCTACTGCAACGCACACTAATCGGAATAATAACGTAATCGACTTGAATTCCCGCGCTTACGGCTCATCGTCCCCGCGCTTACGTTTCTCCGTCCCCGCGCTTACGTCTCTCCGTACCCGCGCTTACGTCTCTCCGTACACCCTTTCCCCTTTCCTTTCCCGCGACGGGACGGCGAGGCGTAAGCGCGGTGTCGCCTAGCCGTAGCCGAGTTGACGTACAGGCGCTGCTGATACGCTTTCGTTACGTGCATACGGTAGCTTGAC
Organism: Spodoptera frugiperda; assembly: GCF_023101765.2. Classification (NCBI taxonomy): domain Eukaryota; kingdom Metazoa; phylum Arthropoda; class Insecta; order Lepidoptera; family Noctuidae; genus Spodoptera; species Spodoptera frugiperda. Next base: position 7,234,812 of record NC_064222.1, read on the forward strand.
GCCTGGTTGACAGCGAGGCAAAAGGCGTTACGGTTACGATCCCTTTCCGATCCCATATGTGTGCTGAGACCTTAAAGTGGTTCACAAATACGCACGATGCGTCGTGTCGTCAATGAAAACAATTGCTATCATTGACGAAGCGACAGAGGCTGTGAAAAAGACAGCTTTTTCATAACAAACATAGTTTTTTTTTGTATGAATAAAGTATCACTCATATTTAATCAATAATTTATATTTAGTATTGTAATCTTCAAACACAACACTACCTCCCTTTAAAGCCGTGGCAGATACATTTAGAACACCTTATACAGAGATTAATATTACTCGTCTAACGCCCGTAATAAATAGCGAATTTTCAAAAAGACATCAATTTGAAGATTTGTTTCATCCGAAATTCCGAGATCCGAGTTGGGTAACATCGGATTATTAATCCTGCCGGATTATTCGGGATCGACAGAGTGACGCTGGGGGTTTGAAGTTGTACTGGATTTAGTATTTTACACTATATTCCTCCCATGGCTTCACTCATGGAATGTTCGATTTAAGTTAGGTATAATCGACAATATTATTTAGTTACCAGGCCACGCATCGACACAATGATCATTTACAGCTTTATACATTATACATGTGTGGGTAATTTCATATATAAAACTTGTTTCCATTACGTATATTTATCATATATTAATAAAAAAATAACTTACATACCTACTTACGGCGCATTCCAATAACCTACCGATCGGTAGATTTGCCTACCAGAGGTAGAATTTTGACATAAGCTCCATACAAAATGTGTCAAAGTTTTATATATGAAATTACCCACACATGTATAATGTATAAAGCTGTAAATGATCATTGTGTCGATGCGTGGCCTGGTAATACAAAATTCTACCTCTGGTAGGCAAAATTCTACCGATCGGTAGGTTATTGGTATGCGCCGTTAATCAATTCGGTACGATACAAGAGTTATTGGTCCTTCTGTTTTTAATATACCTGTGATACTAATGTATGCTTTTTAAGAAATCCAATCTTTGGATACAAGCTTTTTTTTTGGGAGGAGAAAATCATCCAATGACTTCTCTCATTTTAAGCGAGGCGAGAGAGAGTGTCAGACACTTACTGACCAAAAAACACCCCGTTCCTACTCCTGCTTTTCGAGCCGGAGCCCCGGTAACCCGCAAGGCAGTCCGCAGCTTCAGGCCGGCATCAGCCTGGTTGTAAGCTATATAACAAACAAACACACAAAAGTTTTACCTTTAAAATATCTTAAAGAGCTGACAAAATACGGTCACGGATTTACGTTCTTAGTTTCCGTGTAGATCCGTATTGACGGACGGATTATCAATGTTGTGCTGTAAAAGGATTTCATGGTGGATAAAATTTTATGGGTTTTGACTTAGCTTTTGTGGGTTGTGACTGCTTGTTACTCACGTGTTCACAAGTACAACTACTGGGTCTCGTTTCTGATTCCCTGGTGGGGTTAGTGAAATGACCACAAGTGCGACTGCTAGGTTCTCGTGTTTGAATCTCGGTTTGGGCAAAGTGTTATTAGAGTTTTTCTGATTTTCGTTTTGGATTTGTCATAATTTCAGGCTCTGTATTGTTGCTGAGAATTTTCGGATGGTAAAAAATGGCCAATCTTTATTGGCACTGGTGGAAACGGACTCAGCTAAGCTGTTTTTTATATGGAAAAAGGGGTGCAATGGATGTGTGCAATGGATGACTTCCTTATTATCGATAAATCGCATACTTGAGCTGCGCATCTTCCTCAGACAGCTACAAAACTTAGCTTCAGTGAAACTGGTCACATACTTTCACAGCTTAGCTATTACATCTTCGTAGCGTAGCTACATAGCACATCTTTGGTGGAAAAGCACCCTAAATCTTAAACTCAAAAGGTGAAGTTGGCAGAACAACTTTTGTAAAAGAAAATATTTGAAAGTATACCTGGTATCGAGCGAACGATGCATCGGTATCAAATGTACTACAGCTTGCCATTTATAACCTTTACTAAACTACAAAGTTTAACCTATGAAGTAGTAACAAAACTACAACTTTTTAGCCAAAGGAAGTTAGACTTTAACCGCGGGAAGTAAGTTGTAAATTAGTTTGTGCTACGACTTTGTATCTTAATATTCAAAGGATTTTAGCCTTTTATATTGAGGTAGTAAGTTGTGAATTTGCTTGTTAAGTAGTTACTTATAGTTTGAACAATGGTTTGGAGTTGACTTTGAAAAAGTTAAGTTAGTTTTTGAAATAGTCTAGTTGGGTTATGGTATCAGCATTTATGTACTAGAAACCGATGAAACGAAGATACTTTTTAAATTGTTTGTAGTACTTACTCGTGTTCAAAAGTCTGTGGTTTGCAAGGAATGTAATATCTACAGCAATAGTTCCTAACTGGTGGTCCACTAGTGGTCCACGGAAAACAAAAAATGGTCAACAAAAAGAAAAAACTACACCTCTGTCCAATAAATACCATGGTTAAAGCTCAAATTAAACTTATATCAAAGAAGACAACTGAAAGGAGCAAATGATTTTAATAATTCAAAATTCATTATTTTTGAGTGAATGAGACAATCAGAGAGTGAGAAAATATGAGAAAATTTATAGTAGTAGTACTGTAGATAACTTAACAGGAATTATAAAAGTGGTCTTTGACCAGAAAAAGGTTGGAAACCCTTGATGAACCGAACTACCAACCATTCGCCAGTTAGATATGGTATGGTAAGTCCCATGTAATAGAGGGTGAGACCTATACCTATACACCAGCCACAAATACAAAAATCAATTTCTAACATGGATCCAAAATAGTTTCCATATTATATCTCACAGTGATCCCTCAGGCTTTCAGCATAACAATAACAATCCCGAGCGACACCTTGATTTTTTATCCGTTTCATGAAACACGTTTTCACGTGTCAAGGAGTCGAAGAAAAAGTATTTTCTACGAAAATGGGACAATCCTGTTTTCTATAAGATGGAGTATCGAGAATCCCACGTGACTTTGAATCGCCTGTTAGTTTATGTGCGCCTGGTACCTCTATCTTAGATACACAGATTTTTATACTGTAGTAAGTTAGGTCTTTTAAATATTTTTTAAACAAGAAAAAGGAGCAACTTTTACGAAAATGGGACAATCCTGTTTTCTATAAGATTTAGTATCGAGTGTTAGGTGGAGAATCCCACGTGGCTTTGAATCGTCTGTTAGTTTATGTATGCCTGGTACCTCTATCTTAGATACACAGATTTTTATAGTGTAGTAAGTTAGGTCTTTTTATGTGCGCCTGGTACCTCTATCTTAGATACACAGATTTTTATACTGTAGTAAGTTAGCTCTTATAAATTTAAACAAGAAAGAGGAGCAAATTTTACGAAAATGGGACAATCCTGTTTTCTATAAAATATAGTATCGAGTGATAGGTCGAGAATCCCACGTGACTTTGAATCGCCTGATAGTTTATGTATGCCTGGTACCTCTATCTTAGATACACAGATTTTTATATGGTAGTAAGTTAGGTCTTATAAATATTTTTTAAATAAGAAGCAGGAGCTAATGTCATAAAATTAGGAACTGAGACATGAAAGATTAATTATGCAATTTGTTTTTTATTTATTTAGTACAACTTTTAATTCTATTTTAATATTACACTTTAGCTACGTTATTACTAGGCTACCTAAGTAGGAAAATTAACACAACACTCATTCCACCATCAATCTAGACTGAAAATCAGCTAAATTCAGCTAAAACAAGGTCTTTAATCAAACGCAACCTGATTCCCGAACAACAGATCGTGGCATCTAACTAATCTGGAGTAATGAGGTGTTTGTATGCGCGGACCGAGCGATCTAATCAAACAGGACTAGCTGTCCAATAGTTCCCGTTTTATACGAGTCTAGATCGAGTTTAGTTTCAGTATAGTTTGATTTTGTTCTATGTAATTTTCTAGTTATCTTTTCGTAGAATAAAAAGCGTTTATTTAAGCGTTATTCTTATAAGTGTGGGAGAGCCATGCTTCGCCACGAATAGGCCGGCTCGACCGGAGTGATACCACGGCCTCATAGAAAACCGACGTGAAACAACGCTTGCGCTGTGTGAGTGCGGTTACCGGAGGCATAAAATTACCTCCCATCCCAATCCCAGATTTCAAAACAACCCTTTTTCTAACCTCCAAAAGGCCGGCAACGCACTTGTAACGCCTCTGGTATTTCAGGCGTCCATGGGCGGTGGCGATTGCTTACTATCAGGTGATCCGTGTGCTCGTTTACCGGCTTATACCATATAAAAACTATTTTTTTTTAATATACACCGTTGTCATAATCCATTTCATATATCTTATGTAAGTACACGCTACTTTTTCTGAAAACAACATAATCTTCAAGCGATGATCCACTATTATTTCAGAAACTTCATAGACCAATTCCTAGTTAGTGCAACTGTTCATCGTAAATTGACATTAATTACACAGAAGTCAGAGTTTACATTAGCCGGGCAATGTTTGTGTAACATTGTGCATCGCTACGGAAATCCTTCGGGATGTTTAAATTCCAACTTTGTTGTGCAAAGTCCATGTTATATAATAGAAGTTGTTTATTCTGTTGTTGAAGCAGTCAATTTTGTATCCTATTGTAATGTGTTAGGTATTATTTTAAGATTTTACTTATTTGTGTGTGATTGTTAGTTCGCTTGTGTTTTTGTTTTTTAGTTTGTTACTTAGTTAAGACTGATATTCTTTAGAATAGGTAGAGCTATGCTACTTTTTAGTACACCAAATTACAAACCTTAGTCAGTGATCAAAATTAATAAAACAACCCACGATTAGGGTTATACAGTTTTGACATTTAATAATTATTGGATTGAAATTGCATTGACATTGAGATTGGTTTCAAGAGTAAGCGCCCAGGCTTCAGCTACTATAGTATTGAATTTGGGAACTAGCAAAGCAAAGCACATTACCATAATTAACCTGATACCATTGTTCCATCCATCCAATTACACTATCAAGATCATATTACTCTATAGATACAAACAGTCAGTATACAAGTATCTATAGGTGTACACCATCTAAGATATTCCCTTTGAATTAATAGCCTATTCTGATCCATTTATCGGATAATCTCGCCACGTGGTCTCGACTGTGAATAGCACGATTTCCGAAGGATATTGCTGTCGTTGATTAAAGGAACGATGGTGTACTTCAAGCCTATTTGCCGTTTGCTTTCTTAAAAGGTATCTTAGGTTTGTTTAAGTGTTTGTCGTAAATGGGTGCTTTCTTTGAAACTTGGTATAGAAAACATTAGGCAATGTTTAACCAAGATCTTCTTAGAATTGGTAGGAATTGCGAATGTCTATGTTCGTGAACACAGACAGATAGGTGGTGCTGATGTCATATCATCCATTAGCTTGTTAGTACCTTATTCCATAAAAAAGTATTTTCAATATTTCAATACAATTTTATTGTAACTTTCGTGAGACATACTAAATTAATTATTATGTTATCGGCTAACTCACTGAACTTATTAACAAGAAATTCAACTAGTGTCATGTGTCGCAGAACGCTATTCATGAATATGAGCCTCTAGCATGGCTTGAAACTAGTCGAATTCCTCGTCAAAAAGTTATGTAAATAAACTAATAGCATAATAATTAAAACGCAATTTAACATTTGGTGTCTCATCGCTGATTACATTAGACAAATCGTTATTTCTTATAAATAAAAAAAAATATGTATTTATATGTTTTCTACCTAAATATAATACATATACAGGCTATTTTGCCTATGTAGTTCCTTCAATTATAATGATTAAGGCGACGGTTTCGGGTCTCTAACAAAACAAGAGACCAGCGGGACCTGTAATTAATTGGAGGGTTCCTCCACAGTGCGGGAGGAAGCGTGTTTGTAAATTAAACTATTTTATGTTGGTGATTAGTTTCATTTTAGATTGACTTTTTAGTTAAAAATGTGTCGTCTTTCATAAAAAATGAGTAGTTTTTATATGACCTTAATTTAACGTAGTAAATGACGAGATTTTTGTATACCAGTAGCGGTTTATAAAATTTCTAGATTCGTACTTTTCTGAAATCTTACTTTTGTTCTATTTTATAATGGGTTTTATATTACACTATAAAAGTTCACATACACATGATACTCAGACCCGAAACAACAATATGTATATTACAGCTGTTTCTTACGGGATCGAACCCGTTACACGTTGCGCGGCAGCCGGTTGCCAAGCCACCGCACTAACCGTGCAGTCAAATATAACTATAACAGAAGGTACACAGAACAGAATACTAACCACATTCTTAAAAGTAATCTTCATCATCGACTTGTCTTCATTAACTGCTGAACATCACAGAGTTCAATCTTCAGCTCTTCATATCCAACTCCCACCAGCCATTTCTTGACTCCTTCAAACTGTTGATCTCCTAGTCCTCCATAGTTAATATTTCATGTTGACTTTGCCTTAGCTCAAAACAATGACAGACAAAAAAAACAAAACCTTATTCCAAATTCAAATCGCGTGTCGAGTCACGAGACATTACTCAGTCGGACACTAGTGTCAGGGGTGTATTTACCTCTAGATAAATAATGTGAGGTCCAAGCTCCCGTGAGATCCATTAGCAGGACCTCACGTCCACTATTGTGCGAGGTCCATTGTCCAAAGTTTTAGTGCTGAGTATTGAGAAATAGGGTCTGAATTGCTATTATTTGAAGGGCTTTGAGTGTGATTTTGTTTGTGAAACTAATGAAGCTAGCCATTATTCTTGGTATAATATTGAATTAATTGTTTCCAGTCCCAGGCTGGTCTGATTTATATTGGGCTTTTCATGGAATTTGAAAATTCTATTAGGTACATTGGATTCATAAAATAACTTATGATAAATTGTATGTTTTCATCATCGTTCTTATCATTATTACTACAATGTCATTGGGCAAGCCCATTTGTTTCGTCACAGTGCACAATCACATTATGACTACTCCTACCAAAATTCCACCATTTACCTAGATAGTAACTGTACAGTTCAGTTTCAGAGGCATTTCCTTCCACGGACCCTCCGATTGTGGAATGAACTCTGAAAATTCCTGCCGAGGTTTTTCCAGTAGGCTACAATATGGGGTACTTCAGGATCCTTCCTTTTTTTATGAAACAAGCCGGTAATCGAGCAGACGTATTACCTGATGGTAAGCAATCGCCGCCGCCCATGGACACTTGAAACACCAGAGGCGTTACAAGTGCGTTGCCGGCTTTTTGGGAGTTAGGAATTTAAGGGTTGTTGTTCGGGAATCGGGGATGGGGAAGATTGGGAAGTTGGGAATTGGGCCATTGGGCTTCCTGGTAAATAGGTTTCTTAAGGGTTGGCAAAGCGTATGAAATGCTCCATGTGTTGCAAGAGTTCCTACGAGTAGGCCATGATAACCACTTACCATCAGGTAGGCCGTGAGCTTTTTGCCACCGTTCCTGGTATAATACAAACCTCCAAAACATTCGACTTCTCTTTCCCATAAAAATGTCATCACACATAAGCAAGCAGAACCTATCGTTCCCTTTCCCTACATTTGAAGTACACACACACAAACATGGAAATCCCTCTTATCACACGCAACAGCGCTGAAGTTGTAACCGGAATTACTTACACTTAGACCTTTCTGACCTCACCCGCACTGTAAGTTGAGGAATTAAAGGAAACTTGTTATTTATTACATTGACATACATACATACACATAGAAAATACGTTTTCTATATAAAATATACTCAACATAAGTCGAGTTAATTAAAAAAATAAAGAAACATAATATGGATTTGGCAACATAAAACCATTAATTTGATTATGTGAACATCCTAATCTATACTTCTATACTATATAATCTATACTAATATTATAAAGCTGAAGAGTTTGTTTGTTTGTTTGTTTGTTTGAACGCGCTAATCTCCAGAACTACTGGTCCGATTTGAATAATTTTTTTTGTGTTGAATAGTGCATTTATCGAGGAAGGCTATAGGCTATAAAACATCACGCTATGACCAATAGGAGCCAAGCAGAGCGGGTGAAACCGCGCGGAAGTAGCTAGTGTATTATATTTTTAGTACTAGATAGACAACAGAATGTTTCAAAAAATATATGTATTGTTTGGCATCACATTGAAACTCTGATAGAAAAGAGTACAATTTCCAATAATAACAAACTTTCCGGTACCAGGAGCGCAGAAAGCACAGGAGGTATCGATTGACTCGTGTAAACAAAGACGGGGTTACGGTATGCTCACCAGTAAAGGTGTTGGAGCGAGCTCCGGATATTGCGTTGTTCTGTGCAGGAAGTGGGCCTCCTACTGCCATTGTTTCCTTTGAGTAACTACTAGAAGTCCGTACACAGTAGGTATGGGGATAGAATGGGAATGAATAGCTATTCGGAATGGCTTTGAGATGTCACCTACTTATGAATACTTGAGGGCTTAGTACGAGTTTGTTTTACGTTTAACGAGATTGAAATTAGAGCGCGTTCGACGCTTTGATTGGTTGGTTGGTTCACGCCGGCCAATCAGACGGCCGGTTTGATGCTGCTGCTGGTGCGATCTGATTTTCGTTCAACATAAAGCAAACTCGTACTAGGTGTACTTTTAGGCAACGTTAGACATGTTTTGTAAAAAAATATCTAAATTACAAAATAAGAAAGATTTCAAAGAAAACTCTGTGTTCAACAGTGGAAAATTACAAAAGCATGTATCTAAATTAGTTTTGGAGAATAAACAGATTTTTTTTTGGTTTAATATCATCTAAAATAAATGTAATAATGAAAAAAAAAAATCATACTCACAACACAAAAAAAATATCACTCAAATAACAAAATAGTCTTCTTAGGTACCAGGAGTTCATAAAGTACACGAAACTTGAAAGATACGCAGAATAAACAAGGCTAATATTTTCATAAACAGACTGTCAAGTTTCCTGGTAACCATTCGATGCCTTTGTGTACTTTCGAAGAGTAAGATAAACAGGGAGAGTGACTGATAATGTTACCCTTTGGTTGATCTGCAAACATTACATGAAAACAGTGAGTTTGATACGAAAATAATGTATCGAACTCGCTGTAAACTCCCAGTTTCATTGGCCTAGAAGAATAGGGTACAATATTCGACTCTCGCGGACTCTCGAAAAAAGTCCATACTCTCAAAAAGGCTTACTCCCATAATCACCAAGCTTGGAAACGAGATGGGGATCACTATTGCAATTTTTTTATCAAATAGGGTAAATTTGCCTGTTCGTGACCATTGGGTAGACACGAACAGGCAAATTTTGCATCTATCCAACAGTTCGGGTCCATGTTACGGAACGCCTTTTAAAAATTACCACCACATTAGTAGTAGTCATGTACGCGAACTGGTAGGTGGACGCGAATAGGCGAATTTACCCTATGTTCTTTAGTCGTCTCATATAAAACCCACGGCAAGAGTAGGGGTGGCGATAAATTTATTTTACTCTGCACGACAACACTAATGAGGGTCGCGTCGTGTGTCGCGGAATGCTGTTCATGAATATGAGCCTCTAGCATGGCTTGAAACTAGTCGAGTTCCTCGTCAAAACATTACGTGAGTAAGCCGATAACATAATAATTAACTAATGAGGGTTTCTAATATCAAAACATTCAATAATACTTTAACCACGCTTGCTTATAAACAGCAAACAACTGATTTTCCGATCCCTGGTACTAGTAGTTCATAAGCTGCGAAGAGGTTTTACCCATGTAACTTGGAAACATAAATAAAAAGTTTTATTGGAACATCGGCGTTCCACTTTCCAGTAGGAAAAGTTGATAGGTATTATTATTATTTTGTTTGTACATCAAACAGTGGGTTTTATATGGAAAATGCCTTTAATAGGAAATATCAAGTTAATAGTTGCCAACTCCAGACTTAATTTCAGATACAGTATTGCAGGATTTTTATGGCAAATTCCTAGTGACATTTGTATCTACATAGTTCTGAGCAAAGTATTGTAGGCTTTTTGACAGTTTGGATTGAATTAGATATGTAGCACTACGTTCCCCTTTATTACATGGGACATATAACATAGAAAGCAGATTATTATGTTACCGATACGACCTTCAAACCTTCAAGAAAAGAGCGTACTCCTTTTTAAAAGGCCGGCAACACACCTGTGGCTTCTTGGTGTTGTGGATGTCCATGAGCGGCACTGATCGCTTACCATCAGGTGATCCGTCTGCTCGTTTGCCACCATATTCCATAAAAAAACATTAATTTTATTTTCTTAAACCTCCAGGCCGCTACGACATTTTTTAAACCTATAACTATGTGTAAATAACGAAATTAACCCAAAACGTCACTTAAGTTACCCCTTTGGATAATAATACCAGATTAGTTCTATTATCAAATTTTACTCTAAGTTGCCCCATAATCCAGTAACATGTTATCTCGGTAACAAACTACAACGGTAACTTGTTAATTAAATTTAATTAGTCTTAATTAGTGCAGCGTCACACGATGCTTCTAATTGGCTGCGGCTGCGGCTGAATAGAAACTTCATGCTCACACAAAGTAAGCTCTCAAAAATGTAGTAAAATTTTGAGCAGCCATGATACAAGTTTCGGAACTGAATAAACCTATGTCTGTTGGGCTTCATTTTTTATGTTTTATTGGACATAGTGTGAGTGCAGTTAGTGGACTAATCCGTTGGTCAAATGGTACCTAATATAACTGCTAAAATAAGTCTGTACTTTGATACCTTAGCTTAATACTTGTGCTCGAAAAAGTACCCTAAGTATGAGTTTGCTTTACGTTTAATGTTGGTTTATTCGAGCCGGTCAATTAGAGCACCGAATGTGTTTCGGTTACTTTAAACGGATAGTATGGAATAACACTTCATTGGTTGTTCTTTATTAACCCATACCTACTACAATATTATAGTGCGTGCGGAGCTAGTTGGGTGCGCGCATTAAGCTTCTGAAAGTTCATTTCTCTTGAAATTGGTCATCAATCATCATTGTCTAATCTCATATGCGTTGCAAGCAGTAGGCAAACCGTCCCTTACCCCTGTTCGCCACCTAAGGAGCGGCCAACCAGTTCCGCGCGCACTATAGTTGATATTGTTATAAAAAATAGTAAGGTAGGTTTGGTTTGCAATGACTTCTCACGTCTTGGGTGAGGCGAGTGTGAGTCTCTTACTGACTAAAAACCACCCTGTTTCCACTTGTGGTCTTTGTCCTGGTCCTGGTCCGCAGTTCCGAGTCGTGAATAGCCTTACTGGGCTCCATCTGTGGTAGGAAAGTAGGCGTGCCTGCTTAACCTTCAGGAAACACAAAGTATGAAGCTATGAGCTATTTTTTCCTTAATGTATTAATTTTAATGTTTTATTTCCTCTAAGCTATTGTTACTTCAAAGTAATTTCTAACTGCTTCTAATACGTTAAGGAAGTTTTGCGAACATTTTAATTGAAATGTCACTAACATACAAACTCCGTCGGTCTAAGTTGTGTATAATAAAAATAATTATGACAAAGTTCTTAATGGTTTCATTGTAACCACGTGACAAGGAAAATTACTGTGCTTTTCATTTTTATCCGTAGGATATTCTCAAATAGTATTAACATGGGGATATATTCAAATAGGTACCGTAGGTAGTCATTATGGTGACATATGACAAGTGATAGATGACAGAAGTCGCACATAGATGATCGACGAGCAAATCAACGAACGATGTGGGACGTCTTAAATCCTTCAACACACGAAGAATGAAGAATATGGAGTTTACATGTGAATAAACATGGATGGAAACTACCAAGAAACAACAGTTGGGCAGAAACCCCTCCAGGCATGATCAACTCACCTTGACACAAGATCCTCTTTTTCCGACCTTAGGAAGGTTTACTCTCTGCTCTGTTCCCTAAAACATTTTAATAAAAAAAAACACATTGAAAATCAATCCAAGTATATTGTTACCTTTTCTTCTACCATCTACCATTTCTTTCCATTCGTTGTTTTTTTTTCTATTAATATGTTATTCCATTTTCATTACATTTTCTAACATTTATCATTTTCCTTAAAACATTTCCATTACAAAAGAAACACTACAGCAATAAATAAAACCAAATTAATTAACACCACAAGACAACGTAAGGAAACAGAAGTTATTTTTCATGTAAAAAAAAAACAAACAAACAAAAAAAAAACGTTGACACCAAACCGCTTACTCAAATTAATGAATATGTAGGCAAAAAGCTAGACAAGTAGGCCCACGGACATTTATTTAGTTGTCCCCGTAAAAAATGGGGTAAGGGTAACTCGTTTATTACCCTAAATTTATTCTACCTGGCGCCCAGCGATAAGGGTCGAAAACAGTTGTTGAAAATTGCTCATTGTTAGATGTTTATGATCTATTCTACTGAGTGTAAGGACTGAATGCTAAAATAAAATTAGGTATTTTCGATTTTCAGAGATTTTCGTTCTTTTAACAGATAATTTTGTTGGTAAAGTAGAGGTAATTGTGATTTCTGTCCAAGAGGTCTCGTGTTCGATAAATCTTCGAAAGCATTTTTTTTTGGAAGAAAACAAAAAATACGTGTTTAATATTTTAAAATAATATACAAGACGGACATTAAAATAAAAATGAGTCATCTTCCCTTTTGAGAGTTTTTGGTTTATCGGAAATTCTATCAAAAACAGTATACTTACGTTAAGTTTCAGCCAAGGTTCGTGATAATTTCCATTTATATGGGGTGAAAAGAACGTAGGTAAGGTAATTTCGGAAAACAAACTACAATTTAAAATCGTTCACAACGTTTTTATTGCACCGTGTAACATTTGTATAACGATACCTAAACTTACTTACATTTGTTTTTCTAGTCACACAGCAATAATATACAAGTATTTGGCTTCATGAAAATACAGAAAACATAAGATTTCAAACAGAAACGTTCTCAAACATAGGTTCATTAATATTAACAATTTTGGTCACTAGTAAATATTTTATGACAAATAAATAAAAAAAGAAATTCAAATCATGTTAATTCCAAATTTAAAAACATCTGACAGGTAACATGACGTAACGTAACTCAAATCTCTCTTACCGCCAAACATTCAAAATGTTCTCAAACGTCATAAGTGTCAAAATATTTAACTGTCAAATTAGACAATTACGTCAAAATGACAATGACATTGACATTGTAAACTAACTGATTGCATTATTGGGCAATTATTTAACTCACATGTTACCTAAATCCTCACTTTTCTAATAATTATAATAATATTTAACTGTAAATAACTATTACCTATCAATTCTAACTTCACACAGCAATTTATACAATATTTATTGTTAAAAATGATATTTTTTAAGTTCGTGTCAAACTGAGAAATGTTATCTCTGACCCATTTCTTACATCTTCATATTATAATTTCAATCAAATCACATCTTAGCGCAGCAGGCTTACCGGGGCTCCGGCTCGAAAAGCAGGAGTAGGAACGGGGTGATTATTCGTCAGTAAAAGTTTGACACTCCCTCCCGCCTCGCCCAAGGCGAGAGAATTCATTGGATGGATTTTCCCCCATCAAAAAAGGCGCATTTTCTAAACTTTTTCCAAAGTCGAGATAACATTACTCACTTTCACCAAAACTCGTTCAAACACTGCGATAAACATTGTAAAAAATATTCTAATAACTATAAAAATGCAACAAATTGTAAATATATCATTATTTTACATCGTAAGGGTTGTACCTAATGCTAGTAAAGAAATTGTTTACAAACAACATGTGATAGAGGAAGCACATTCATAAAAAGCACAACACAGAGTCATTATAGGACTAGAAGAATTCGGTATATAATATCTACTATTCATTGAGAAACATAACAAAAAGAAATTTAAAAACATCATCCTTTATAAAGAAGATAGAAATGAAATAGTAACTAATGGTTTTAAAACATTAGTTGAAGAAATGAAAAGAAGTAATATGAAAAATAATGATGATAAGAATAATCTCTCGTATATAGGGCTCTTACTCTTGAAACCAATCTTAATGTCAATGCAATTTCAATCCAATATAATCTCAACAAACAACCACAAGTCCACAATCGTAGCTGTTAAACTAGCTTTCAAAGTATGGAATATAAAGCTAAACTCAATACCATTTAGTTTATTCAATATCCACACAGCACGGACGCAATGTGCGCTAGTATTGCAACTCAAGAGTACGAAATTTCACAATACCAATTGTCCATCGATCGGAATTGGATTCAAGAGTAAGTCCCCAGATCTTAATGTGTCAGTTACACGTTATTTAATCTATAAAATTGTACACACAATTATTCACAACTTATCAGGTATGTCGAGATTCTAAACAGTATCTAGATATCGAAGACTTAGTAGAAAAGTGTAAAAGTACCCTGAAATAAATTTAATACACGAATAAGTTAAAGCTTACATATTGTTAGAAGGGCGTATTACTATGGTGGGATCATGAAATTTGATTACAAAAATATCAACTATGAAGAAAATTTTGGGACTCTAGACAACCATTTTGTTGAAATTGAAGCATATTTTTTCCTTACTACGAAGAGTGAGATGAACACAAGGCTTAAAAACGCAGATAGTATTGATGAAATAGCATATAAACAGAATGCAATTAATAAAATTGGCAGTAATGATAATGAATATCAACTCATTTCAATAAACACAAATACACAGGCAACAGAAATAATTGAGCTTTTGTTTAAACTGTTCAACCAATATCAATTTCATTTTATATTCATTTCGTGTTATAACATCATTTGCGAACCCACTTTCTACAAAGCCCAAAATAAATTGAATTCTCCGGTATTTAATCAGTAATTTAAATAATACCAACAAGCGTTGGAAATCGAAATTCATTGAAGTCATTGTGGCTTTTGGCAAAAACGTTATTCTAAAGGATAAATCCTATCATTGTGACGCTTGAAAAAGTATCAAATTTGAAGTAAATTCAAGGAAGAAATAAAATATTAATAACGTTATAACAACGGCAATAAATTGTGTCCAAAGCTATATTCAGGCAAAAAACGTAATATTTCTTTTCGTATGTCATAATTGGGATTGGTTTTGGCACAAATCGTTCGTGGAAACCGCTGTCCTCTAATACAATGAATTATTACGGTTTCATTATGGGTTCCAAAGGGATCAAAGTGTGATCAATCCATTATTTATGTTTGTACGATCATTATTCCACAATTGTCGTATAGTTCCATGAATTGCGTCAGCTGAATTGGTTATTGACCCAATAACTGTGATGGGAATACGAAATTATGTAACAATATTTACTACTCATACAACCGTTTCGAAACATTAAACATTCGCATTATTAACAGCATTCATTATTTCTAAATTGTGTGCGTTTAGACGTGAAGTGGACTTGATTGTTTCAATAGAACCAAAAATGGCTGGTAACTAGGTATTTAGTTTAATCAAAATCTTTTCAAAATGGTTCTACTTAACTCATTTTAAGTGTAACAGAATAAGAGAGAGATATTAACAAGAATTACACAAATCAAGGAACTCTTAGTAGAAGACCAACTTTCAAATTGGTTCGAAGTTATGTGAATTATGAACCAATTTTATGAGGGTTAGATTGGATTTTGCACAAACGAAGCCCATCGAAAGTTTACAACTGCAACTTTCTAAATTGATGAATCAGCAAAATTGCTGCCCACACGAGCAGTGAACGGTCAATTATAAAACCTTAAAATAGATAAACACCCCTTTGGGATTACACAGCTTCCGTCACTTAATTAAATTGGATTAGATAAACAAAGATTTATGGGACAAAGTAATCTTGTAAAGACTTCTTAGGAGCCCAGTTTATGGTTCTATTAAAATAATCAAGGGAAGGGTCAAAGTAATTAACTGTGCTAAGCAATCACGCACCGAGTCTCATGTGTACTCCCACCAGCCGAGGAGTCGGGAGGTGGCTCCGAGCTTCGTCCTCCACCACTCCACTCGAGAGCATCTATCATTTCCATGAGCTCTTTGAACACAGCTATGACTCTCCAATTATATTTAGCTGAACACTCCACGTAGCCACACTTCCAGTGCTTACGAACTAAGTTTACGATATTTCTTCTCTTCTCTCTTGAGTCTCCGCAGGCGCTCTCAGCTATCGCAAGCTGCTGGAGTCCACTCGCTGCTGACGGAGTGTTACTACATAGTAGATCCTGTTTATTGCCGACAACTAACACTGGCACGTTTCTCATGTCCCGACTTTCCACCATTTGGTCTCTCAAAGTTCGTATGTACTGGAAAGTTTCAACGTTAGATAAATCGAAGACTAGGATGTAAGCTGTAGCGCTTCTAAGTCCATAAAAACGGTAGTGAGCCCACTCGTAGTAGGAATTTATTGGGAAGTACGGTATAACTGGTACGTCCGTAATTTTGACTTCGTATAAATGCTCGTTGATGATCACCGAAGGGTAGAAGGTATGTTTACGGTCGGTTGGCACGTACTCCTCCGAGAAATCGCTCCACACGAATTGCTGCGAACAAGGAAAAGGAAAACGGTTTTTAAAAGGGGTTTTGTAAAGTGACTAAGATGGATTTGGGTTGGATTCATTAATCACCGTATAAGCTGAGCCTCACCTCGCCCGGATGTGTCGTTATCGGGCTGACGACCCGGCATCAAGTGTGCGACACGGGCGGTGACTCTGACAGTTAGGCTCGAGTAACTTTGTCTTTGGTCCTAGGGGGGTTGATTCGGTACTCTTTTGTGGCCTGTTTTTGTTTACCTTTAAGGTATTGCATATGTGTTTGCATTTGCTTAAAAATAGAGAGGCATTATGTGGGTGTGTTATGATTTAAAGTAACAGCAAGAAAATGTTCGTTGTGTTGAAATATATATTAATGTATTAATTTACTTTTGGGTATTCAAAACTACATTGTTCAGAAAAATAGAGATACAACGTCAAACTCTATACAACATCATATTCACAGAACCGATGTTTCAACAAAACAAAAATCCTCTAAATGCAAATCTTACTCACTCCACACATTGCGATCACAAAATTTGACTTTGTAACAGAACAAACAAAGTTTATTCATGACAAACCAACAAACAGTACAAAACTAGCGCCCAGGTGTTCTGAGGTAAATGGAATTGCAGTTGTTTTTGAACTTTCTGAACAACTGTAGGTGAAGCTTCGAATGTTTGTGTGTGTTCAATTTGTGTTTCTATTTGAAATAGTGCTTGCTCATATAATTATAAAAAATGGTGAATGAATCCCTCAAAACGATGGTAAACGCAGGATTGCAGGTGACTGGGCTGATGGTCATTGCCTCTACTGTCACGTGATAATACTAATACTCTACTAATCACGTCATAATATACGCGAGAGCACAAATAAGCCACGTTGCGTCAATTGACGCACTTGTAACGCCTAGTGTTTCAAGTGTCAATGGGCGGCGGCGATTGCTTACCATCAGGTGATACGTCTGCTTGTTTAACGGCCATGGAATGCCTGCCGGCGTACTCCATAAAAAAGAAATTGACGAATGCATGCATATTTCAGAAATACTAGGAGGCCTACAAATGACAAATGCTTTCATCTTGCTTAGAAACAATGAAACATATTTACCAAGGGGTAACGTTAAAACCGCCTATAGTTTTTGATTAATGCATTTGTGAATAACGTTTCAAATAGACAAAAGGCCATATAAAGCACTGTCAAATTCTAACTAAAAATCATAAGGCAAATCTGTCTGTATTGGTAAGGGTGTTATTTAAAACTACCGATACATTATGTATGTTAAGGCAGCCTCAAGTATATGGTTTAGTAAAATATTCATAGAATATTTGATCAGCTAGTTACACATGTACATATCTGATTATGTCATATTGCATTACGCGAGGTAGGATTCAGAAACAAGATGGAGAAAAGTTTTTGAACATATGTATCTATGATATTCTTTTGGAATATATTTTAACTATAATTTTGTTTGTCTGTAATTTTTCTATTTGTTTTACTTATACTGAAAAACTTAATCGGCCTTGTTGGTCGGTTGACCAGTGGTCGCAAGTGCGACTGCTGGGCAAGGGGTCTGGGGTTCGATTTTCGTGTCGGGTAAAGTATTACTGGGTTTTTTCTATTTTTTGGTAAATTGGTACACCTCTGCTTATCCCTTCGGGGATAAACGGCGTGGCGTTGCGTGTAAAACTACGCAATGTTGTTATGTATTTTCTATCAGTAATACTTTCTGCCCATTATAAAGTATGTGCCTCAAATGTGTTTCATTAAATTAACCACCGAACTCAAATTCATTTAATGGTTACTTAACCCAGTCCTTAGCAATTGTTTTCGGAACAAAATCATCAATTAATGAAATAGTTTAAGTAGTTATTAAATGTCTGTGAGTTTAGCAGTAAGAGAGTTCAAATTAAAAGCTAGCTATTTTTCAAGAACTAATTCTAAAGAAACCCACAGTTTACAAATCAATTTCCAACAGCTAACATTTCACTCAATACTCTTTACACAGTTCACACACGCCGTGAAACCAAAATAAAACTAAACTAAAGCGAGCTAAACTAAAAGTTACACACATTATTTCACTCGATATAACGTTATTGCCAGTCGATCGGTTATAATAAACCTCTTTACTAACCGTCCCACATCCCGGGTCATTTTCTAACCACTTTCACACTGAAGCGAGGTTAAAAATATCGGAAAAATATAACTCATCACTTCTCAAGCCTCTCAGCACGTGTAGTAAAGCTCTATCATACTTATATGCTCCTGGTACTTTGATAGTTCGAATATAGTTGTAGAAGGAAAGCTTTTTGAGGGATAGTTTCTTTTTAATGTTTCATCTAGTCATCATATTTCAAGCAGCTTTTCAATACTTGTTGAGTGTACGTGTAGTAATCTCCTATAATATTTATATACTCCTGGTACCTCAACTAGCGTTTTTAAAGCAAAATATGGGGTGGTGGATACCTATTAAAGAACATTTCCATTGATTTACTTTTGAAAAAAAAATCATAGAATTAATTTCAAAATCCTTTTAACTATTCCTCCATTCTAAAAATATTTTCTAACCACTTTCATATTAAAGCGAGGTTAACAGTGCTTGTTATCGCAGAGCAGCCGGTGCAATATCGGAAAAATTTAACTCATCGCTTCTCAAGTAACCGGGCCTTTCAGCACGTGTTGAGTGTACGTTCTATCATACTTATATGCTCCTGGTACCTAGTCTAACGTTTTGAAAGGAAAATTGTTCATTGGTTTAATAATAATTTGATTTCATTTTGATCAAAAACCTGTGTGAGACTGTTAAACTATCGGTCTCCTATACAAAATAGAAGTTTGCTATAATTTCCAACCTTGGCAAACGTGTTGGAGATTGCAGTTTAAAACGGATCAAGTTTATCAAAGAACGCTTTTTTGAGGAGACAAATAATTCAATTACTTCTCTTGTCTTGGGTGACACGAGAGAGCCAGAGTTCTGCTGACTAAAACTTAGGCTACCTAGACTTTTAGCAGATATATAGGTAATGTTTCTAAGCTTATACACATCAATCGGTTTTAATAACTTATCTTATGTTAATAGGCTTCTAAAGATAATCCTAAAACGCTTTTTGCTTGTGAAGATTAGAATGTGCTACGTTTCAACGTAGACACATTCCCAAATCTAGATAGATAAATAATTTAGTATGGCCATATGAGAAAACATCACAAAATATTGCGACACGAAGCTGCGGGGGTACGTCATCTAGTACAATTATATTCCTTTTTACGTATTAAGGAAAGATATTTTAGCTAATAATGCTAATGTAATATTGAGGAAACACGAAAAACATTACGCACAGGGAAAACATGACAAAATAATATAATCAAAAGTAATGGAACTGAGAAATAATAACAACGGTATGATAACAGCGTACATGCTTGAGAAAAATAATGTTGAATAGACAGACAATCAATCATTTTGACGTATTGTTTTCGGTGGCCCTGTTGCGTAGGCCCATGTGTTATATACATATATATACTTGTTTCATAAAAACAATGACGAAATAAGAAAGTGAAAATATATTAGAAATGTACTAGTAAATGTGAAAGCTATTTATTTATCTGTCTATCAAGTTGAAAAGAAATAAAATTTAAATGGATTTTGAAGTGTTGTTTCAAATTGAATTTAAATTCTATCAGATTTGTCTGCGTATGTCAGTGGCGGTGTAAAATAAATGTTTATTTATTAGATTAAAATTGAATTTGGATAAACTAAATCCGCTAGAAAAATATAAGCTCTAAATAGATATTCTCAGAATCGATTTAGTTCTATCAGTTGATTCGAATATTTATGAATAACCTGAAAAATATTGTTAGTGTAGATGTTTTTTTCGGAAGAAAATTAGAAAAAAATGGCTATAAATATGATAATTATCTAAAAATAGTAAGAGATGAGCAACGTGAGAAATCGTTATTTTTAGTAATTTTTTTGTGTGGTATAAGCCGATAAACGAACAGATGGGTCACCTGATGGTAAGCAATCGCTGCCGCCCATGGACACTCGAAACACCAGAGGCGTTACAAGTGTGTTGCCGGCCTTTTGGGGGTTAAGAATTGGTTGTTGGGGAATTCAGCATTGGGGAGGGGAGCAATTGGGCCTCCGGAAATCACACTCACACAACGCAAGCGTATTTTATGTGAGGCCGTGGTATCACTCCGGTCGAGTCAGCCTATTCGTGCCAAAGCATGGCTCCAACACTTATATGTCTCACATCAATTATTATAAACATCATGATGATGTTGAAAAAAATGGAGAAAATGGACACAATAATATGAAAATCTTTAAGATAATCAACCTTTCTTTATAAATTTTATAAAATCAAATGTCAAATGGCCTAACTAATTATACACATAACACGAAACACAAAACCACAATTCGACCATCACAACTCACGCTACTAGAAATCTTAACACCACACTAAGTCTACTCAAATGCGAAATAATCTAATTACACATTCCATTTCCAACGACTTACACCTGTGCCCTAGATAGTTAACGATCCGAATTCTCATAATATGGTGTAATATAACCCTACTCAAGCTTTGAGTGAACCTCCTAGGATCGAGTGTCGAGAGATTATGGCTATTACCCCTACCTTTATGACAGTTGACATTGTTATATAGACGTCATATGTCATCGGCCATTTTTTAGTTGAGCTGTCATTTATTTGACAGGTTAAAATGGGCGGATTATTTCTATGAGTTATTTTAGCGGGGTACTGTTGGGGTTTCGTTGTGTGAGTAGGTTTACCGGAGGCCCAATTACCCCTTCCAAATCTTCCCAATCCCCGATTCCTCAACAACACTTTAATTCCTAATCCCCAAAAGGCAATGCATTTGTAACGCCTCTGGTGTTTCAAGTGTCCATGGGCGGCGGCGATTGCTTACCATCAGGTGATCCATCTGCTCGTTAAGCTTATTCCATAAAAAAGCCAGTAGTGCTGTTTAGAGAATATGGCATTATATCATATTTTCTTATGTAAAGAAGGCGAATAGCCTCTTTTGGACTGTTCTACATACATACTTATGTATAAAGGTCTATTTAAACCTCTTCTGTCTATATCTCTATTTGGTTGAGACGGATCAAATATTGTATCCCGAGGCATTTTCTCTAGTGGATCGTGAAAAAGTGAGCAAATACAAACTAACCTTGAAAGATGGATTTGCTTCCGAAAAAGTACCTACAGGTCGAACCGAAGGCAAATATGAAATAGGTTTATTTAATCAAAAGAATGAAGAATAAGTTTTTATTATTTTCATACAAGTTCCACAATGTTGGTTTTAGAATGATGAAAGTTGGCATGGAAAACCTTAAAAATGCTTATGGTCCATTGAAGGCCGCATCATCACTTACCATCAGGCGAGATTGCGGTAATCAATTAATGTAAAAAAATACTCTCACCATACTGCCACATACTGGGCACAATTCTGAAATTTTACTCAGTGTTCAGACTCCGTGCTACTACTGAGAGTAATCGTTTACCCGACCCAGGAATCCAACCCGATACCCTTTGCCCGCGACCCACTTGCGACCACTCAACCAACGAGGCAGCCTATAATTAAAATATCTCCACAACAAAAAGACTAAAGCCTACCAACGTTTCTGAATACCGATATTTATATTAAAAAGCTACATGGAAATGTGGGCTCCATTTTTCACGCCTCAAAGCCTAAAATCGTACGCATAGTTAATGAATCGGAAAATATGTCGAGTCATCCGCATGTGAACTACATTGACGGTGGTATAATCTTTTATTCTCAATACATTGTACTGGTGAAATCTTGATGGCTTTATTTTGTACCTTATTGTTGTTGAGTGAAGAATGAATTTTCTTTGAGGTGTTTTTCTTATAGGGGTTTTAAGTGAAAATGTGGTTTTTAAACAATCCTCTTTTATTATTGTATTACGTGTCTATTTTAAATTTAGAATGATGTGTACCTATTGTTTAAATTTATACTACGCTATGGTTATTTTGGTCTGATTCGTATTGTTACTAACATTTAATTTTTATTTATTTTTAGGGCATCTAGCGGGTAATTCAGAAATTAGCACAAGCAATTCCTTGTTTAAAAAGTGATCTCCAATAATTCGTATCCAATACCGATTGGAATTGAAATAAACTTTTTCTATTTTATTTTATTTACTAGGTAAGGAAATAAATTTATTGTAAATATACAGTGATTTAAATTGTTTTTTTTTTTAATATGGTGTCGGTTCTAATTTCATATTTACACTCTTACCTGCATGACCTATAGCTTTATAAGATTGTTTAAGCCTTAGTTTTATAGCGAATCTTTTCTTATATGCTTAAAATGTGTGGTGTACATAAATAAACAACGAAAAAATCCTATTTACCTGTATAATACTAGTTTTCCCAACAGCAGGTGCTCCAAGCAGCACCACTTTGACGAGGTCGAGGCTGTCGGGACTGGGCTCCAGACTGGGAGCCCCCCCCACTGTCAGGGTACCCCCACCACCTCGCTCCAGATAGTCCAGGTCCAATTCTAGAACAAATAGAAAATACATATAAGTCATACATAAGTATATTTATTCAAAATTCTCTAAAATAACATTTTTTTTTATAACGTCACGGCCTTAATCCCCGAAGGGGTAGGCAGAGGTGCACATTGTGGCACATAATGCTAATGTACACCCACATTTCACAATTTATGTTGTAAGTCCCATGTAATAGGTGGTGAGCCTATTGCTATATACCGGGCACAATTCCAGACTCCGTGCTACTACTGAGAAATTTTCGAAAAACCGAAAAAAGCCCAGAAATATTTTACCCGACCCGGGAATCGAACCCAAGACCCCTTGCCCGGCAGTTGCACTTGCAACCATTCGGCCAACGAGGCAGTCACATTTTTAAATACTACTTATAAAATAAAATAAAATATAAAAATAGGAGCCGACCAGTAGCGGGAGCATGGTCTAAGCTACCGGTGGTTAGGGCTCCAGAGACAGAAACCTCCTCACAATACGTGCCGTTTCAAGGAGTACTGCCTTCTGCATCAGGCCCTTGATCCATCCGCCCAACCCTAGCCTCCTAAGGTGGTTGTCGGTTAAGTCATTATTTTTATGTCAGCCAAAACACTGGTATTTTCGTTTTTATGCGATACAGGTTAGAGAGATTTATTTTGTTGCGGGATCCAAGACAGTTATTAATGTCTCTGGGACGCGCCGGACTTCAGTGTTCTGGTACTTTCTTACTTGTATCTACTTTAAATCCTGGGTTACATGAGTTGCAGCGGTTGAGAGATTGCGGCGGGCTTGTCCCAGAGCAAATGAGTAGAAAAGCGCTCCAGAGCTACACTTGATTTCAAGAGACCATGGAGACTCGCAACATCAGGGAAAAGACAAAAGCGTTGTCGGTATTTTAAAAAGGAATGCATGTTTTTCTTGAAGTACGTATCGGTAATTTCATCTATGTATAAGTATGTGTAAACACATTTCTGGTCAATCAGAAAAAAGACAAGCAAGCAAGCCTCAATTTGAAGTAGAGACTTTTCTTACTTAGAGGAGTTTTAGTGGTTGCAAGGTTAATGGTAAGAATTTGCAGCAAAAGCCAAATATGTAGGTAGGTATTATGGACCTTATATCATAGTTACATCTTATGATACTTAGATGCTTCACCCACCATTTAAACTTGGTTTAACATACCTATGTAGTTATTTGAGCGGACGTGAATTCGAAACGTTTAGACATGAATTCTGTTTCAGACCATACTTAGACATAAACTACAGACAGAGATTTTAGTCAAGAATTTCTCATCATCTCATCACCCTTTGTGGTAAATGGGAACCAAATTCTACAACTATTACAATTGTGAAAGTGTGTATGTTTGTTTGTTATTACCCCTTCACTTCAAAACAGCTGAAGGGATTGTGATGAAAGGTGAAATAAGGGTAGATTATGGTCTGCCATAAAACAGGCTATTTTTTTATCCCACGCGAACGCGGACAAAGCCGCTCACAGAAGCTAATCTTTATATGTATACAATGTGATAGGCTTGGGACTTCTAACCCGTTAAGGCTGAGTACTACATCTAATTTTATCGACAAAAAAAATTATATGGGGGGTTGAAACCCTAATTGAAAATATTGATTTGATTGGTAAAAATAATTCACAAATGATTTTTTTTTCTCACCAAAACATTATCAAACATATGAAAAAAGTAATGAATTAGTTAGCCAAGGTTATTAGCTACCGTTTGTCGTTTTTTTTTGTTTCTACGACGCATACAACCTTTGATATCAAAAAAAGTAAAAAAAATATTAAAATAGCCATAATTTTTAGGGGAGGGGATTCGACCCCTTCGACCCCCGACTTTTGTCGATAAAATTAGATGTAGTATTCAGCCTTAACGGGTTAGAAGTCCCACCCCTATCACATTGTATATAATTCTTCTGTACGTGTGTATGTCACTGAACTCCTCTTAAACGACTAGACGGATTTTGATGAAACTTTTTGTGTGTGTTCAAGAGGATCTGAGAATGGTTTAGATTCACAATTTTGTCCGCTGGACAATGTTTTTTTAATTAATTTTTAATTTATTAATAGTTGTTGATTTTGGAATGTTTTACATCGGATCCGACGGACGGCGCTACCATCGCAGTGTCAAATATTAATGACGTTAGATATTGTCATAACATTTGAATAATAATTTTCAGGTCACACACAAGGTCACACACAAGGTCCAGAATGTTTTAGCTTATTAAAAAAGTTTAAAATTTTCAAATTAACGTGTAGACAGGACAACGTCTGTCGGGTCCGCTAGTACTGTATAAATATTTCTTTACAGTAATTTATAGAAAAGAAGGTAGCAACAGCTTAATTTAAAATACACACAAAAATCAGAGAAAATTAGTACATGGAAACCAAATTATAATTTAATGAAACTCTTTGTAGTATATTTTATTGAGAATTTTCCTTAGTTAGGTATGTACCTAGCGAATGGAAACTGTGGTATTATTACATTTTATACAATTACGGGACAGGACACCAGAAATTTTGTCTATAGATAGTATTAAACTTTTGTATGTGATTTTTTCGTCCATGACAAGTTAATGTCGTGGTGGCCCGGAGGTTGAAATGGGCCGGCTCGACCGAAGTGATACCACGACCTCACAGAAATTTGACGTGAAACAACGCTTGCATTGTGTTTCGTTATGTAAGTGAGGTTACCGGAGGCCCAATTACCTCCCTTTCCCAATCTTCCCAATTCCCGATTCCCCAACAACCCTCAAATTCCTAAACCCCAAAAGGCCGGCAACGCACTTGTAAAAAATATTCTCCCTTAGTAACGAACAGAAACAGTATCATATTATTTTATATCATTACAATAAAAGGACTCGAGAAATATTATTTCATTTGATATTTCAATACATTTTCCTCTATAGGGTTCTACGCTATATTTTCGAAGAATTCCATTAAAGTCTACTTTCCGCGCATTAGTTCCCTCTTGGAAGTACCAAAGTAAACAGAGTGTTACCTAGAATTAGGAAAATGGAGGGATTTTTGTAAGAAAGTAGACTTTTACAGGGTACAATTTAATATATTATATCAATAGAGGTTATTAACTTTTTATGGTCTGTCTGCTCGTGTACCGGCGACGGATCACCTTCCATGAACACCCGTAATACTAGAGGCGTTACAAGTGCGTTGTCAGCCTTTTCGGGGTTAGGAATTTAAGGGTTTTTGGGTAAGCAATCGCTGCCGCTTGTGAACACTTGTGACACTAGAGGCGTTACAAATGCGTTGCTGGCCTTTTGGGGGTTAGGAATTTATCTAAGGGTTGTTCAGGAATCAGGGTTGGGAAGACCGGGGATGGAGATAATTTTATTGGGCCTGCGGTAACTTGACTCACGCAACGAAACAACGCAAGCGTTGCTTCACATCGGTTTTCTTTAAGGCCGTGGCATCACTCCGGTCGAACCGGCCAATTCGTGCCGAAGCATGGCTCTCCCACACGCATGACTCTCTTTAAACATCAATATATTTATCATGAATCACACAAAGAAAGCTATCTAAATTATCTTCAAAAAATGTCACACAAAAACACGCTACACTTTACAACATCAATAAAATCAAGAGCCCATGAATAATGGCGCATCTACCATCAATATATACACGACTACACGTAAAGCTATACATATCCAGTGTAAGCTGACCGTTGAATGTGTGGCAAGACCATACAGTGCGAGGTCATGATAAACTGGTTATGTATAGGTTAATGTGAAGCGTGTACAATGTATAAACAAAGCAACAAAGAGATCAGCCCCTGTGATAAATTACTCGTAATATTGATTCATCCCCCATTATATTTGTTTTTTACTCTTTTTGGGCAAAATATAAAAGATTTTTCTAGAATAACGACTCATTAAGCATTGAATGGTTCATTGCCGACGTATCGTTATGCCTTTTATCCCCGAAGGTGTAGGCAGAGGTGTACGTTACAGCACGTGATGCCACTGTATAATGTACATCCACATTTTACAACTTATGTTATAAGTCCCGTATAATAGGGGGTGAGCCTAATCCTGTATTACTGGGCACAATTGACTCCGTGTCACTATTTTTTTATTGGACAAGCCCACTACAACTTCCCAAAACCACTGAAACTCTAAACCACAACTAAACCAGGATTTACAGTAGATCCGTGCCACTATTGAGAAATTTCCGAAAAAACGAAAATAAAACCCAGTTCAGCAGTGCCCAGTTGTTATACATATTAACGGTGTAGGAAAAATCGACTCAAATTACACGAAATGCGAAAAACAAACACGTGCCTACCTACTCATTATTACGTTTTATTTACAAAAAGATTATGTTACCCTTCCATGTATAATTAAATACCTTTTCGACAAAACAAAACATGTTTATAAAGGCATACAAAATTGTAATTTCAATTGAAACATACAATATATACCTATCTTTATATATATAATTCTTCTGTACGTGTGTATGTCACTGAACTCCTCTTAAACGATTAGACGGATTTTGATGAAACTTTTTGTGTGTGTTCAAGAGGATCTGAGAATGGTTTAGATTCACAATTTTGTCCGCTGGACAATGTTTTTATAATTAGTTTTTAATTTATTAGTAGTTGTTGATTTTGGAATGTTTTACATTGGATCTGACAGACGGCGCTACCATCGCAGTGTCAAATATGAATGACGTTAGATATTGTCATAACATTTGAATAATATTTTTCATCAAAATGGTCCAGAATGTTTTAGCTTATTAAAAAAAGTTTAAAATTTTCAAATTAAAGACGTGTAGACAGGACAACGTCTGTCGGGTCCGCTAGTATATGTATATGGCAAAAGCCTCACCCCCTATTACATGGGACTTATAAGACAAATGGTGAAAACTGGATGTACATTGTACAGTGGAATTAAGTGCCGTAATGTGCACCTCTGCCTACCCCTTCGGGGATAAAAGGCGTGACGATACGTGTATAAGAGCACTCCAATAACTTTGAAGACAAATTAGAAACATCAAAGGAGGTTTTCATTAAAATATTCTTACAAAGACGTAGAAAAAAAAACTATAAGATATTACAAAAAGAAAAAAAATATATTATATTTTCATTCTCATATTTTATAGTTAAGTTAAAAGGTAATATTAATAAAAAAAAGGTACCTAGAGGTATTTTATGAAAACTTTCACGATTTTAATAAAAGTCTCGAGATGAAAATAAGATTTTAAAATGAAAATTATCAATTTATTATAAGCATTCATATTATTTTAGCTTTAATATAAATTCTTTTATATCTTTTTGACTTAAAGAAATGCGATGTTGTAAATGAAATATTTGCATATTTATTTATTTTATGTTTAAGAATATCTTATTAATTTTAGTGGCAACGAGTATGTTATTTAAGTGCCATGTTCTTTTTTATGGAATAAACCAGTAAACGAGGAGACGGATCACATGATGGTAAGCAATCGCCGCCTTTCATGGAAACCCAAAACACCAGAGGCGTTATAAATGCGTCGCCGGCCTTTTGAGTGTTAGGAATTTGGGGGTTTTTGGGGATTGAGAATATTAGAAATAGCTAATTGAGCATCCGGTAATGAGTGAGGTTAATTGTGAAAATCAAAGGCACGATAAATTCGCAAATTATAATTTATAACACCACAGAAGAGAACAAAGTTAATCCAACAACACTTACTACGGAACACACAAGCAAAACCATGGCACAAAAACAGCATGTAGAAGACAAGCAAAACCATGAAACAGAATTAGTCCAAGATATAAAGTTTAATAACAATATGATCGTTAAAGCAAATGATTTGTATTCAACAGAGTGAAGATAATCCAATATTAATTGAGATCCCATTTCAAAAGCAATCTTTGAAAACGGTAATAAGTATAAAATGAATATTCCCTTAGGTAATCTAGGTTTTTTGCTTAAGGTTCTACGTGAACCTGTTCCTTTATATCCTTTAAAAAGCTACATTTTTCCTTTGAAAGGCTTTTGTTTGCTGATTTAGGCTTAAGGCGTTTAATGGAACCTATATCTCGGTACTCCTTTAAAGACATTACTAGTTTTAAAATAATGTTATCACTAGAATTTTCTTCTGTGTCGTGGGTGCGTTTACAAACATACAAGTTCACATACACATGACATTCAGACCCGAAACAACAATTTGTGGATCACACAAAGAGTTGCTTCGTGCGGGAATCGAATCCGCTGTACGTTACGCGGCAGCTGCTTGTCCAAATGTCCAGCTCCCGCAACGATTGTGCAGTCGAAATCAGTGAACAGCTTGATTAAGGATTAGCGGTTTATCACTAAAGTAGCCATGTTTTTGGACCAATTAAGTACCTATCGTACATAAGTGAATTCTCCCCATAATGTATTTAATATGTTATTAAGTGAAACAGGACCAAATACAAAAAAAAAAAATAACTAAAATACTTAAAATAAACTTGTTCCTTAACAACCATCAATCGCAACACACAAAACAAAAACAAGAAAACTAGATGAATATCAACTTAAAAGAATTTCTAAATCAAAAAATCTGTCCAACACTGCATTGGTTTGTTAAACAAAAACCAAGATGGAAGAATGTTTCTGTCACTTTGATTCAGTAGAAGTTTCGCAAATGTTTTTATTCGTGTTCCGTGATAAGTCTCACAAATACTCTGATTTACTTCTTTCGACTAAAGAAACTAAGTTTACCAACTGCTAGTTTCCTTTTCGCTAACTAATAAATGTAGTTAAGTTGTTTACTTGTAGTTTTCGGTTGTTTCATTGGCTAAGTTGCAAACTGCGATTGCGAAGGTTTGGAATTCGTGTTTTGGGTAAAGAAGGGCTTTCTAATTTGAGGAATTTTAGCTAGGAAAGGAATTTGGGAACGCATTTGAAACTACACGACACTTAGTCTTGCGTGAGTGATATAGCAGCGAACGCAAAGCGGTGTGGTGACACGCGAATTCAACGCGATGCGGTGTGACCAAGCTAATTCATATTGATATCGCTCACCGCATCCTACGTCTGATTGGTGACGTTGGCCACGTCAATAGATTTAAATAGTTTGTTGTTTTCACGCCGCGGCGTACCGCTTCTAGATCGCTCACGCAAGACGTCGCGTTAGACGAAAACTTTCATTTGAAAATGGTCAGTGACGACCAAACAGAATTACAAAATAAGCAAGCAGAAAATGTAAAGAAAAATATAAAATAAAAAAAGTCACTTAACTCAAATTCAAATTCAAATCTTGAATTCGAAACAGAAACACTAAAAACAGATACATCAAAAGCTAAGAGAATTCATGAATATCTTTGAAACTAAAAAGAATTTGCAAGTCCCAATAAAATCCCAAAATATTCAGAACGTCTGTAAACTTAAACCAACAAGAGGTCTTAAAAGGCCTCATAAATTCTAGACTAGGGTTAGAAAACGAGTACTAGACAGTAATGGCTGAGATTAAATATTCATGAGGCAGAGAAACAGGTCTTCTTAGAGAAGGCACAATAAAACTAGAACCTAATTGCTCGTTAGCGGGATCTGGAGATGAGAATTAAAAGCTAAAAGTTCTAAATGAACTGATTTTCGGACAGTAAAATGTAGACAAGTTTATGGTAGGAGTAGGGACTATTGCTATATTATTATATGCCATTATTTTATATTACAGGGCTATTGTTCCTATTATAACCTAGTTACTATTATTCCTATTTATAGACTAGTTCCCTGCTCAAAACTGAGGGGTATTGAAATAACAGTGTTTTTTTCACATGTACATTGATTGAACTAACGGGTGTCCCAACAAGAACGCAAGATTTAAATTTGGCGGCATTCGAAGTATTATTGTTTGCCATTTGAACAAGTGTTATTGTTTGTTAGTATAAGGTATGAGGTTAGTAAAAATGGAGCGCTACACGATTGAAAATGAGGCAGGTCAAGCGCAAATAGTCAATCATGGTGTTCGGTATCGTAAAATGATAACCAGTTTAACCGTACCTCGAATTGAAGAAATGGATTTGGAGGACATGTGGTTTCAACAAGATGGCGCCACATGTCATACAACCAGAGAAACAATTTAATTGCTGCATCAGTAAGTCCCGGTCGTGTTATTTCACGTTTTGGAGACCAGAATTGACCGCCTAGATCATGTGATTTATCAACATTAGACTTTTTCTTTGGGGTTTCTTAAAGTCGATGGTTTATGCGAATAAGCCGACGACGACTCAAGTCTTAAAAAGGAAATTGGATGCTGTATTAATGAAATACCGCAGCATTTATGCAAAACGGTCATTGAAAAATTCATTAAAAGATCGTGTATGTTTCAGCAAACCAGCGGCAGCCATCTGCCCGATGTATTGTTCCATAGATAACCTCATCTTCTCTATTTTACGATATTATAAAGCTTTCACGATTTTTTTAAAGATATCTGCGTTTTATTTAAAATTCAAATCTTGCGTTCTTGTTGGGACACCCTTTATAAACTAACTATACTAAATGATTGATTGAGAGTCAGGTTTATTTAATTCTCCTAGAATCTCATTGAAATACAAATCAGATTAAGCCAAAATAATATTAGCTTAATGGGAATGCCCAATTAGTTGTCTTATAATACGTAAAGTAACTCCTAAATGCTATCAGATAAATATCTCAGAACAATTCTGCTAACCAAAATATACCATTTCATATTCCAAACATCAAAAAGAACATCTCCCTTTACACCAGATTTACTGCTCAAACAAAAATACTTCACAAACAAGTAAACTGCAACCAGCACCCATATTTCAACCATTAACGATACACAAACACATCCTTCGTTCAATATCCGAAAATATTCGCAATAAATTCAATTTTACAGAAATTTATTGGCAACAGTAAACCAAATTCAGTGAACTTCATGCGAAAATGTTGGCAAATATTTAAAATTGTGTTGTGAGATATATATTAAGCGTAAGAAATAAAAATGTGAGGATATTAGGGGGAGAGCTTGGTATAAATCAGGGATGTTTTGGGCTTTAAATCTCGGATATACGATTTTTTACCTTGCCATGTCGCGACAATGTGTTGAGGAATTATACCGGGATTATTCTGGAGTTTAAGTATCTACATTTGTTTAAAATGCGTAAGTTAAAGTCTGGAGAGTTATATTACATTGTATACACAAATGTCTTGACTCATTTTAAGATTTAAATTATGGAAAAATACATTTAAATTTAATTATATAATCTACAATGCATCTATAGTGTACAGTGTGACCTACAATTTTAATACAATAATACGTTTTTAACTATAGACCCTTTCGGACACCGCAAAAGTAAGTTTTAAGTCGTTCGATGGAATAATTTCTATATTATTTAGACACTAACATTTCTGGTTACCCAGTGCTGGCAAACCACTACAATTTACTAATTGACATTCTTTAAGTTAAAAATCAATAAATCGATTTTTATTACGAGGCAGAATAAATTAGACAACTATAAAAGATAAAACCATCTTAAAGTCAATTTCTAATTAAACCATAAGCCGCTATTAAACAAATTAAATACCAAAACAAAGCAACAACATTAAGAAACAAAGCAACCATTTCCCAGTACTTCGTTTGACAGAAAGAGCTGAGAAGCACTACACTGGTAATAATCCAGAATGGCGGCATAGTACGCCATTACGACAGAACATGCTGTTCACTTTGAATCCATTCCGTTTGTGTTTACGCATTTTCTCGGCACTTGAGATAAAATTTCCACTCTATATTTGAGTTTTCAATTGTAATGTTTAAAAGAAGTAGATTAACATGTAAGAATGCTTTTCCATCAGAGCTGTGCTATGTTACGTTGCTGGATGCATTTGGCTTCCACCAAACATACACTTAGCTTAGCTCTGGTGGAAATAGGTTAAGATAGATATTTTTATATGGAAAATGGA
This sequence comes from Spodoptera frugiperda, assembly GCF_023101765.2. NCBI lineage: Eukaryota > Metazoa > Arthropoda > Insecta > Lepidoptera > Noctuidae > Spodoptera > Spodoptera frugiperda. Next base: position 7,267,741 of record NC_064222.1, read on the forward strand.
TGTGTGCTATAGATGGTTTCCCTATTAGTGAATAAGCGCATACTCGAGCTGCGCTACTTCCTCGTATAACTAGGTACATAGCTTAGTATCAGTGGAAACGGTCATTTAGTTACAAAGCTTAGCTATTAACATCTTCGAATCATTGCTACATAGCACATCTATGGTGAAAAAGCACGCTTACTCACCCGTTCTAATTATGATACTTTCTAATTATGATTACACATTATAAATAAGAAAAAATATCAACATCAAAAATCTTGTAAGTGACATACAAAAACCCTGTATGATGTTTAACATACCTCTGATACCACAAAAAGCAGTCCTCTCTTCATACGTTAACTTATAGCTTATAGCTTTAAATTTTAACATATGGGATACCCCATTACACTCTGAGCGCCATTACATCAAAAGTTTTATTCCTTCCCCCTTGTTACGCGTTTCTGTGCGTCTCAAGTAGGATACAATTTGAAGAGCTGGAAGTTTTTGAGGACTTTATAATACTTGAGAAAGTTAAAGCCTTCGATGTATGGATTAAGGAATAAAATGGATGTATGAATAAAAAAACGAATTGTTGGTAATGATTAAAGCTATTTCAGTAAGAATAGAGTAGAATAGAACCTGGGCGAATCTTAAAAAAAAATACACAAAATGTTAACAGCATCATTATCCTCAACCAAAAGTTAATAATTCTGGCGATTGGAACAAAATTTGGTTACAATAAATTGAGCCGTGTCACTCCTCTTAACCAATGCATTAAAAATAAGGTTGGATGATAATAAGCTACCACGATGCTTGAATAACGTGTGTGAATAGTGGTTTGTTACACTAAATTGTGCACACTAAATGTTGCACAAGTGAACAGTTTACCTTGATTTGTGTTAGTGAAAATTATTATTGCATACCTAGACAAAACTAATACTGAGAAAGTAAGCCAGATTGCGATTAAAACTAGAGAAAAAAAAGTTTATTATCTAATTTTCTTGAAAGTTAGAGGAAACTCCATTCTCTTTAGAGTTAATAAAGAAAATAAAATAAAAAATATCTCATTTCAAAAACCAGCTGATTATGTTACTTTCGAATGGACCACAGATCCATTTTACTTTAATCACAGCAATCTTCAAAAGAATATCAGCTACTTAACTGTAGAAGCAGGACAATAGTCTGAATGCAGTAAAGTGCACATAATAATTCACTTAGTAGCCATCAAAGGCGAAAATGGTAGAAATGGAGAAAATGGTCTGCAGGACTTTAAATGGGAGTGAAAAGAGAACATATTATAGTAGTACTACAAGGAGTAGCATCAACAGCCTATAAGGGGCTACTGCTGACTAAAGGCCTCTCCTCGTACAGAGAAGGTTTAAGCTTTTCACTACACTTGCTCAATACGGGTTGACGATTACAAACTTATACTACTACTCGTAAATTAGAAATTGTAATCTCAGGTTTCCTTAAGATGTTTTCCTTCACCATTCGTACGTGGTTTCTTAATAGTATTAGTAAGTATAACTCGGAAAAAAGTCAGTTTGGTACTTGTTGTTGGTAGTTTTAGTCGTGGTGTTGTGTTCGAAAGTCGAACTCCTAATATACTGCGCTCCATGGCCCGCTGGCAAATCTTGAGTTTTTTTCCCTTTAGTACGAGTAGGTAATTTTTCCAAGCTACTAAAATCTGTGTAAATTAACTTATTACTACTTTTTTCACTATTATATATATTATACTTTTGCTATTATATTAGTGATATATATAGTAATACTGACTGCTTTTCTATAATTACGGTCCATATTTTTTCCTTAAACCTTCGTTACTCACTTTCTTAGGTTAATAAGAACGATAACCCTTCTCACACGATTCGAGCAATTACTCGTATAGCCGAAGAGTCGAAAAGCATACCTATAATTGCTATAGCTATTTTCTTACCAATTTTCCTTTAGACCGTGAACTATTTCTCCATTATTGTATATAATGAGAAAGGCGTGGAGGATCGAACAATGGTATAACTAGAAATAAGATTGAAGATCAAATAGTTTTTGGTGATATCGATTTCTATTTACTCGTTCATCAAAAGTAAGTTAGATTTGGCCTGCACGGTAAAGTGATAAAAAACATCTATTTTAAGAAGTGCGGAGTTTTTGATGTGTGTTTTTGGGACAAATTGTAAGGTGTTGGGTTTGAGCTTACACAGTTTAGAAATTGGTTTGAGAATATCGGTTTAATTACAATTTAAAATGCCATTAGAGTGTATATAATAAAATCTGGAGTGGAAAGAAGAGTGGACTATTATATGTTGCACTTGACCAACAACTTTGGGACAAGAATAACACAAAATTGTATAAAATGATAAATTATATTTATTTATGTAAATAGGTTATAAGATAAAAGTTTTACACGTCAATCTCTAAAATAACAAGATGAGTCTGGCATTTACTATCGGACTCTGAGAAGAAATGCCGAAACAAAACTCAAACACTCTGAACTTTATAAACCAAAAACACCAATTTCTAACCCATCCCAAGATTACATGCTCAACAACCATACCTCATTAGTAAGCAGTCCTTTTTGGAAATCAAACAAAAGACTACATTACCATGACATTACATAATTAGGGCACCATATAATGCCCTTTATACGTCCACATTCTGTATACCGTGGCTAAATCTTCCTGAATCAGGATAGTTGGTGTAATCTCTAAATAATTAAGAGGGATTCTGGTCAAATGTAATCCAGGAACATATGTATTGGGCTCGGAATTAGTGGTTCAGATTGGGAAGCAATTAATTCTAGCTGTGATGGGTGTTGTTTTTTGGATTTGGGTATTTTGGTAGGTATGTGATTATACTCTGATTTTTTATACACATCACAATAAAATGTTTAATGCAGTTTAGAGCTTGCGTGCGTTTATCGTTGTGAAGCTTATATAATAGGTATCTAGTAATTCTCTTTGACAGTAATTTTAAACCCACTGTAATGTTATTAGCATAAATTAAAAAATACCTCAAAAATATTTAAAAGAACGAAATGTAGTAAAAGAAAAACTTTTATTATGTTACGAAAACCCGATACTTTATCAGCCTCTTAGGTGAAACATTTCTGATAGAAACTAAGAGGTTTTTTATAACGAGGTAATCCTCTTAAAACACCATGATTATCACTTATAGTAGGATATGACAGATCTCAACTTTAAAAAATGCAACCTTGAACGATTTTAACTTTTTTTTTGTAAATGACGTATACGCCCCCACTCCTAAACTTTAATTCGTTATAATATCTAAGTCCTATTATCGTATATGGCAAAATAAAAAAATACGTGTCTAATATATTTTCAGTAACGTACCTAACTAAATAGATTTTTATTTTTCAAACCCTATTATCATCCCTATCACGTACTCTGTCGGACACAAATTTTTAAGTTAGTAGTATTATTGTTATTTGTTTGCAAATTTTTTCTTCGAAACTCACCCAATACTTTGTTCTGCTTCGTACAATTCCCTCTGGTGTCATGGTCATCGTTCTTATCTTGTTTCGACGAATTGTCAAACCTATTCATTTCAGTATCACACTCGAGTCCCTCACATTTCTAACTTTTAACATCATTCGATATTTTGGTCACTTTATAACATGTTTTTCTTCTTAATTATCATTGTTTTTTTCTATTTTCATAATCTAGTTATCATATTTTCTTTAGTACTTAAACACTACACATCAAATACACTATTATATGTGTTTAATTATATTCTTATTTTACGACATTTTTTTTGAGAACGAAACGTCGATTTATTTACAACACATCGAAACACACACAGAATCACTAACTATTAATAAACTCAATAATTATTAAGCTTTAACTCAAATTCCACCAAATTCCACGACGTAATTCACAATTATCGTAAAATTGGCGGCAAAATCTGCGCAGAGCGACGCGACCGCCCCCTCTGACGTTCGGGGATCTACTAAAATGGCTTCGTATTCGCAAACCTCGCGAACGTGAAGGCGAGAGTCGTTCATTACACGGTTTATGTCATCCCCAGGTTCTTTTGTTGCTGGCTGAATTTTTATTTTTTATCTTATAGGTACTGGCCGAATATTTTCTTCATAAAGATTCTGTTTTTGAATTTTGAATAGTTGTCTGTTGCGGGTTTTAAATTGAGCGGGTTTAAACTTCTTAAAGGACTAATGGAGATTATTTTAGGTAATTATTATGTTTTTCATGATTTTATCGTCACGCCTTTTGTCCCTGAAGGGGTAGGCAGAGTACACATTACGGGACATTTTCACTAGAACTAGAAAAATAGGATAGGAGGTGAGCCTATTGCCATATATTGGGCACAATTCCGTGCTAGAAATTTGTGAAAAATCTAAAATAGCCCAGTAATTTTTTGCCTGACCCGGAAATCGAATCTGAGACCCTTTACCCGGCTGTCGCTCTTACGACCACTTGGCCAACGATGTAGTTTTTCGTGATTACTTTATGAATTTAAGTTAAATATTTATCAAGCGAAGTTTGATATTTTAATACCAAACATTCTCTTTTGACACCAAAAACCAAAGTATAAAGCACCATAATCATTATAAATATTCATAATCATGGCCCGCTTAATTACTTCCGCGAAAGAAGAAAATCTTCGCGAAAATAAAAAAACGTCACTCAAAAAAAAGTTAATCAATTTCGAAGCTTCCTTATTTACATTTTGGCACAGATACTTGCTCAGGATTAGATTTCAAAGGCTCTTAGCAGATTCTCAAGACCTTTAGATTCAAAGGAGATTTCAGTTCTACGTTTGAGTGAGAAACATTAAACCCTTTGTGTTCTGTAGCCTCAAAAGCTTAGTCAAAGATGGCTTTAATTCGAAACTTGACTCTATGCCGCATGGATTAAAACTGCAATTCGAGCGAGCATTGTTTGAAATGCTCTTCTGTTTTGTAGGATTAACGAACGTAGAATTTATATCTGTATAATGGACAAGTCTAAAATATGTTGATCTTTTTGAGTGTGAAAATTCTTTATGGTGGGAGCTCATTTTAGATTGGAAAAGTATACGTTGAACTGATGCTTTTTTTTGATGGAGGAAAATCATCAAATGACTTTTCCTGCCTTGGGTGAGGTGAAAGGGAGTGTCAGACTCTTACTGACTAAAAACCACCATGTTCCTACTCCTGCTTTTCGAGCCGGAGCATCGCGGTAATCCGCTAGGTAGTCTCTTGTCTGATGTTTAACTACCATTTTTTTTATGGTATGACGTAGCAAATGAATAGAGCTGACAGATCACCTGATGGTAAGCAATCAGCGTCGCCCATGGATACCCGCAATATCAGAGCCGTTACAAGTGCGATGTCAATCTTTTGGGCGTTAAGGGATTGGGATTCAAGATAGGAGGAATTAGACCTTCTTACCCGGCAAAATACATCGCAAGCATTTTTTCACGTCGGTTTTCTGTGAGGCTGTGGTATAATTCCGGTCGAGCCGGCCCATTCGTGCCGAAGCATGGCTCTTCTACACTTAAAATGTCGAGGAGGGAGGATGAATTTATTTCGTAAAATATTAAGTTACAAATGCGATTTATATTTTTGGATGAAACGTAAAATTCTTGTTAGTTAATTTACATCTTGAGTTTGGATAGGATTTGTTAAAATAAAAATGCAAATATAATTTTGTCTGTTGATTTAAAGTTGATATATCGACTTTCGTGAGATATACTACTACTGACCATTAGCAGTGCAACAATCGCAATATGAGCCTCTAGAGCTTGAAACATGTCGAGTTCCTCGTCAAACACTTACTTGAGTAGGCCGATAACATAATAATTACAGTTTTTGCCTTGATGACGCCCGTAATGTGTTTTTTTTTCTATTTATTTAAATTTTAAGATGGCCAGAAAACGTTTAAAGAAATCATATATGTATTGGAAAATATCTTTAATAAAATTTCAGCTTTAAGTCCTTCTTATAAAGTTCAAAATCCGATGAACAAAATTGGGTTATCTTGACGTGCTGTTGACAATATTTTTTGGCAGATTTAATAGATATTTTTTATGTGTGTAACAGACGGGGACCTTATAGTTATGATGTCAGGAGAAAAAAGAACTTATTTTATGTCTTTGATATTTGCAGTTCTTAGAGATCAGCATTTTTTCTTGTTATTTCTATCTATGGAAGATTTGTTCGTTTATTATACGAGTGGTTGATACCCATCAACCACTCTATAAAACTATCTTTATTGGTATTTTTATAGACGGCGAAAATAAACTATCACAGAGATCTATGCTTCAAAGTTACCGGAGGCCCAATAAGTCCCGTGCCCAATCTCCACCATCCCCAAATCCTCTAACACATCTAAAAGGCTCGCACCGCACTTGTAACGCCTCTGGTGTTTTGGGTGTCCATGAGCGGCGGCGAATACTTACCATTAGGTGGTCCGTCTGCTCGTTTACCGGCTTATTCCATAAAAGAGATATTATAATAGGTACCCACTACAATTTTACACACTACATTTAACATCCATTAATATCTGTCTAGTAACCTTAGATAAAAGACTAAAGAAATTAAAAAAAAACCTACATCGCAATAAATTTCTAACCCTTTCACCACTAATTGTGGGCTATTGTCTGAAGAAAATACAGGAAACCTTTTGTTCTAGCTTAGAACGGACCGACAAATCATTTTAATTCTTATAGTTTTACCTTTTTTATACGAGTTTGTAGGTCTTGGTTGTAATTAAAGAGTTGTAGTTTTATTTGTTGGTCTTTTTATTAATTCTATTCTATTACCGTCTCATTTATTTATTTACCTTACTTGTTGATTACATTTTTTAAATATTTAATTAGAGATAAAGAAGTAGCCCACCAGTAACGGGATAAATCCAAGCTATAATCTGGTCAAGGCTCAAGAGAGGAATTTCCGGACAATGATTGTTGAATCTACTATCTTAATTATTATGTTTTTCGGCGACACAACACAACGTGGCGAATGTCAGGCTGCCACTAGCAGCGTAGTAGTCGCGTCGTGTGTCGCGGAATGCCGCTCTTGAATATGAGCCTCTAGCATGGCTTGAACCGGAGCTGCGGACTGCTTTTTTTATCATCCAATGACATCTCCCGCCTTGGGCGAGGTGAGAGGGAGTGTCAAACTGTTACTAACTAAAAACCACCCCGTTCCTACTCCTGCTTTTCGAACCGGAGCCCCGGTAATCCCGCTAGGTAGTCCGCAGCTCCGTATCAGGCATCAGCCCTACTGGGCTCCATCTCTGCGGACTGGCTGGCGTGTTACCACGGCTTCAGCTCGAAGGCAGGAGTAGGAGGGAGTGGCCCTCTACACAAAAATAGGAGTAATATAATTTTTCTTCAATTTCGTAGTAACATGAACTCATAAGTGGACAAAATTAAAGGAAAATTAGATCAAACGAATATCTGAAGTAAATTAATTATACCGTCATATAAAATTAAAGGAAATGGTACCCGTGCTTATATTTTCCTTAGAAACGCTTTGATTTCCGACTAATCTGATGGAAATTTGCTCTTTCGTTCTCAAGGAATTGCTCAAAGATGTAATGAGATCAAAATCCGGATCTTATTTACATGTGATATAAGGTCGTGATTCCCTCGTTAGTTGAATGAGGTACTTACCTACATATACATTATGTATGCATCCCAAGTATAATATTTTTTTATGTTGCAACGTCACGCCTTTTATCCCCGAAGGGGTAGGTAGAGGCAGTCTACAAATTAAATTCACCAAGAAATGTGCAAACTCATTTTTTTTTCTCCTCTAATAATATCCTCTGATTTATTTCGTTGTAGGATCCAAGACTTATTCATGTCCCTGGGATGCGCCGAACTTCAATGTTCTGATGTTTTCATGGTTGTATCTAGTATAGAACCTGACTTACAGGAATTGAAGCTCGTAGCAGGGCTTGAGCCATTAAAAAAAATAGTGTCTGATTGTAATATTGAAATAACCACTTTTAACTTCCTGTATATGAATATACATTCGATATATACACGAAAATTGTTTGTCTGTTTTTTTTTGTTTGTGCTGGCTAATTTCGTATAATTATGGCTGGACCAATTTTGATAGGACTTTCATTATCAGGTAGCTGCTGTACTAATGAGTAATTTAAGGTACTTTTATTAGTCACAAAGTCAGTAATCCACGCGAGCAAAGCCGCAGGCATCAGCTAGTCAAAAATATGATTATCAAAACGCTCTTAGTATTGAAAAAAAAGAAACATTATAAATTCAACTTCTGCTACAAAACAATTACATCTTTTTTTTTTTTTTGAGTGGGGAAATTCATCCAATGACTTCTCCCACCTTGGGCGAGGCGAGAGGGAGTGTCAGACTCTTACTGACTAAAAACCACCCCGTTCCTTCTCCTGCTTTTCGAGCCGGAGCCCCGGTAAACCCGCTAGGTAGTCCGCAGCGCCGGATCAGGCATCAGCCCTACTGGGCCCCATCTGTGGTGGTCTGATGGCTCTTGGAGGCGCGCGCGGAACGCTACGCGCCGTACGCACGGGTCTGGTTCTGTTCGGGCGGTGAGCTACCCTTACTCGCCGTCCGCAGACCCGCACTTACGGTGGCCGGAGATCGTCGCGCGATTCCCGACGCCCGGAGTGTCTCTCGCGACGGCTGGGGCGTGAGGAGGTTCGTTCTCTCACGCGCCCCGCCTCCTCCTTAGCTAGCATGACTGCTTCGCAGAAGGAGGAGACGGCATCCCAGTCCCACTCACTCCGCACCATGGCCTGAACCAGTGCCGGGCGCGAGAGGTCGCCGTCGCCGACCACATCCCTGAGGACTTGGCGGTGCTCAGCCCACGCAGGGCACACCGCCACCGTATGTTCTACCGTGTCTGGGCGCTCCTCGCAGTGATGACACCCGGGCGTTTCCCCCCGCCCAATAATGAACAGGAACCTACCGAAACTCCCATGTCCGGCAAGCACCTGCGTCAGGCGGTAGGTGAGGATGCCGTGGCGCCTCTCTAGCCACTCCTCAAAGAGGGGACTTACCGCTGCGATGACAGCGAGCCCAAAACAATTACATCTTAAGCCAACAAAATACAAGTCTGCACCTCCATTTTAATTAAGTTAGTAAACGAAAATGTTGGACCCATCGTCTCCTTCGCTTGTAATAAGCCTAAAAGGTACAACAGACAACTGTACCTTTTTGGACATCTACTAATTATCCCTTTCGGTCCTCAAGTAAGTATTTGCGTTTCCCAGTTGTTATTGAGTCAATATTGAAGTAGTCTTGTCCATTAGTTTAATTTGGGCTTTTGTTGAGTTAAATAACTAGTTAAAGGACAATTTGGAAACTGGTTATTGTAGTCTATGAGTATCTGCAGTTTTTCCAGAGACCAAGCAGCAGGGCTCTCTGATAAACCTGCACCTGCACGGTTGGTGCAATGGCTGGGTAACCGGCTGCCGCACAACAGATAGCGGGTTTGTACAAAACAAGTTTAGGTGTGGGAGAGCCATGCTTCGGCACGAATGAGCCGGATCGACTCGAATGATACCACGGCCTCACAGAAAACCGTCGTGAAACGACGCTTGCATTGTGTTTCGTTGTGTTGGTCCAGCAACCTCTGCTGGAGGCCCAATCACCTCTTCCCAATCCCCAATACCCTAACAACCCTTTAATTTCTAACCCCCAAAGGCAACGCATTTATAACGCCTCTAGTGTTTTCGGTGTCCACGAGCGGCGGCGATTGTTTACCATCAGGTGATCCGTCTACTCGTTTACCGTACGCGTTTATTATATTTTATAAAAAAAATCACAACATTTATTCTTTAATTATTTCAAAGAAAACCAGTAATCAAGACGTACATTCAGCCTCTGTTGTTTTCATAGTTAAGTTGTAAGAAAAACGCTGTGTCAGCGAGCAAATCAGGTCAGTATTGTGCGAACGCGATATTTTGGAGCCGCGCCAAGAACCTGAAACGATTCTTCGTCAGGGATTTTTCATCTAGAGCCTTGTTTCTGTGTGTGACTTCATTCTAGTTACTCGTATATACTAAGATAGTATATCGCGTAAAGTATCTTTGTAGTAATGTGATTAGTTGTAGTGTGTAACATAAATACTTTAAATAATGATTAGATTTATTGAACAAAAATATGACGTTCTAAACGGTATTTTGTGCCATTGACATATTAAAAAAAAAATTATGATTCGGGCACGACCCAAGAGTCTGTGGAAAACTAATAATATAATATAGAAAAACAAAACTTATAACGTCACATTTTTTTTTATTTTTGTAGGAGTGGGTTAGACGTTTTGACCAGTTATATTATAATGTGTTAGCCTACTCTAAAAATATACATAGTGAAAAGTTAAATATAATAATATTATTTCAATATTACAAACAGACACTCCAATTTTATTTATTAGTCTAGAAGTCTAGACTAGATATAAGTTATTGTTATTAATTAAATTACAAAAGCATATTATTTAGTATTTAACAAAAATAAATACATCATTAGAATAATAATACAAGTTCTAGTGTTTTAAATTTTAGGGAGAGTTTAATGTAAATAAATAGTTATCTTAATTTTATCAGATACTAACATTTTGTCTGAGTTAAAATTCAACTGAAGTTTGTAGTTTTAATCTAGCTTTTGCTTTTATTATTTTAAGAGATATATTTTTTAGTTTATTTCTTTTGGCAGAATTGTAATAGATTTTCTTGGCTTTTCATATTTCATTAGATACTTTAGGGGTTTTCCACCAGAGATGTATGCTCCGTTACTGTGGATGCGTTTGACTTCCAGCAATCATATTCATTGCTTCACGTAACTTAGCACTGGTGAAAACGAAGCAAGCTGTTTTATATAGAAAGATGCGTGTTATGGATGTGTTCTGTGTGTGATGGCTTCCCTACTATCGATACATTGCATACTCGAGTTGCAAGTTAGAACTTGCACAGCTACAAAACTTAGTATCAGTGGAAACAGTCAAATGGTTTCACAGCTTACCTATTATGGTGGACACCAGTGACTTTACATCGTATCGTGTAAGAAATAACAAGTATACTACAATAATTAGTAAGTATAATTATGTTTACATATTTACCTAACTGTTAGACGAAGGAATTCGATTAGATTTACAACATCAATAACAGTATTACATCTATCGATTTATAATTAGATAAAAAACTCAATATGCACCGAAAATGACTCCCATTCACAACATTACTACGTCACACCAATTATATTTAAAACTAGATATTCAAAATGAACAATGCATTTCTACTACAGCTACCAGGAGTACATAAAATGGCGAATGTAGAATAAAACGGAATAGCAGTTAAAGTGCCCTCACCGTCGCATCGCGTCGTGTCGTATGAAAAGCGACGCGAAGTGAGACAAAAAGGTTTGCATAAAAGTAGTTCGCACTATATTCTCGCTCGCTATTCGAATTGACAGTTACATAGTTCTTTGATAATTTGAGTTACATATTAATAAGTTATGTTTTAAGAGAATCACATTTTTAAGGTTTTTTAGAAAACGTTTGAAAATTTTTCAACAATATCTACGAATTTTAACTGACTTAAAAAAAAGGTGATGTATGAATAATTTTACAAGGAACTCACGTTAGTGTTTCACTCATATTCTTAAACAGTATTCCGCAACAAGACGCGGCGCCTATCACGTCGCTGAATATGAGCCCCTAGCATGCTTGAAACTATTCGAGTTCATCGTCGAACAGTTACGTTAACAGCTGATAACACAATAATTAATTTAGTACGTCTCACGAAAGTTATAATGAAATTATAGTCTTCAGTCACTAGGCAGTCCTAAAAACAAATACAGCAATCACTCTAAAACTCTAATATAAAATCTCCAAAACTATTAACACAGGACACGATATCAAAGCACCCACATTGTACTACCATCTACATACCTAACTACTATAAGTTAGTTAGATACTATACGTATATACCGACGCAGCTAACATCGTCCCATTACAGGCACCAAAGGGGAGGCTAAGATTAATGGAAGTACATAATGAGCCATATATGATTACTTACATCATATTATATGTAGGCAGGATATAATACAATAGACGCGTAGACTATGTTAGGTTATATGTAGTTATTGCGTCATAATATTATTATGTTTATGAAGATTCATTGTTTTAGTGGTGAAGTTGTGAAAGCGAGATACAATCTGAAAGTTACTAAGGAAAGCCTAGTAGTTTCTTATGGTTTTTTAAAGGAGAAAAATCATCTAATGACTTTGGAATTGCGGACTGCCTAGCGGGTTACCGTGGCTCCGGCTCGAAAAGTAAAAGTAGGAACGGATGGTTTTTAGTCAGTAAGAGTCCGATACTCTCTCTCGGCTCAAGGTGGTAGAAGTCATTGGATGATTCCCCCTCTCAACAAAAAAAGTGCAACGTACTCTTTTCTGAAAACCACATAAAAATCGGTCGGCCAATTGTGAGATAATCGCGCACAAACATACAATCATACATCTGTATGTATGTTTGTATGTCAAACAGAGATCCTCCTTTTTTTAAGTCGGTGAAAAAGAAAGAAAGAAAGTGTTACAATAATATCTAAAAAAATGGTATTGATTCCAACGTCGCTCTCAAAAAAAGTGTTATTTTTGCCAATATTTTCCAAAAAAATTACACAAGAACATTCTTCGAAAACTCTCCTCTACTTTTTCTCAAAGAATTTTATCTTAAAACAAAAATGTTTCTTTTCAAACTAACATTTCATTACATGAACGAAAGAACTAGGGATGCTGTGGTTATCTAATCTACTTTTAATGCAACCCTTTGTGGACTAGATGAGAAAATAATGGAACTAGCGGTGCCTTTGGTAGACATGAAAGCATTCGCGTTATTGCAAAACTTCATTTCATGAACGCTAATGGTGTTTCAAGAGTCAAAGGTTCTTTGGTATTTGAGATCAGTACTATGAAGTACTTAGTTGAATTCTATTTTTATATCTAAAAAATATTTTTTGTTCGTTAGTCTCGCTGAAATTCGAAAATGGTTTGACCGATTTGGCTAATTTTGGTCTTGAATTATTTGTGGTTCGGGTCTGTGTGTCATGTGATTGTGAACTTGTATGTTTGTTTACGCACCCACAACACAGGTTAAAATCCTAGTTTGAAATAATGCCAATTATAAAATAACAAAAATTTCATGAATCCTACATTTATAATAATTTCAGATGTTTCGATACATTCGATTGATACATTATATTTCGTTTCGTTTCGTTTTTTTTCATCCAGAAATATTTACAGATCCACAAAATGGCGACATCGATTTGTCACAAAGTAATCTGGAACATTCTATACCCCGCGGCGATAGAAGCGGTTAATTGGACTGATACTAAATGGTCCGGTGAGACAATTGATTTTCTTGCGCTAATAGAAATATCGTAAAAGTATAGCAAAAAGTGTCTTATTTTGGATATATGTTAACTATAATAAATCGCACCCCTGTTTAGGCCAGGAAACCGTCAATTAATTTGTGATCGTATAAGTAACATCTTGTAAAATAGTTTAATTATTCTATTTTTTTAGGGGGAAAATCATCCAATCACTTTTTCCACCTTGGGCGAAGCGGGAAATGTTAGACTCTTACTGACTAATTACCATCCTGGTCCTACTCCTGCTGCTCCTTTGAGCTGTGGACTACCTCGTAGGTTACCGGAGCTCCGGCTCGAAAACCAGGAGTCCCTACTCCTATGGGATGGTTTTTTAGTCAGTAAGAGTCTGAGGCCGGGACTCCACCAAAGCGGAGACGAGACGAGCGGAGAGGAGATGTTTTTTAAACAACCAATAGAATTGAGTTATTGACACGTCTCCTCTCCGCTCAGCTTCAGTGGAGATCGCTGTGCGGAGATGTGTAATATTTGTATGTCGCGATGGAAGCGGAGATGTGAGCTGTGCGCGGACGACGCGCAGTGGAGACGAGAGATGTGAGCGGCGTGCAGTGAGCGATGTCACCCTCCCCCCTCTCGCTCGCTAGCAACCCGCAGAACCCCGCGCGCGCGCCGGCCGGCCATCTTGCTAGTACCGTGCGCGCGAGCAGTTTGTATTTTTCAACGCACCCGAGCTGAAAAACATCTCTTCTCGCACAGCACACAGCACACCGCACACATCTCCGCTTTGGTGGAGTCCCGCGAGCTGAAAAACATCTCTTCTCGCACAGCACACAGCACACCGCACACATCTCTGCTTTGGTGGAGTCCCGGCCTTACACTCCCTCTCGTTTCGCCCAAGGCGGGAGAAGTAATTGGATGATCCAACCATCCTCTCAAAACAGGAACAAACTGTTAAAACACATCAAGTAAAATATAATATCTATAATATATCAGTACCAATTCACACTATACCTACCTATAATATACTAAGACTACAGCATACATATACACAAAGTAACATAGCCGAGCAGGAATACTATTCCCGTCTAGAAAGACTCGATACATATACAAACAGTACCTATATATAGGTATACTCGTATATGGAAAATAGACAAAACTTTTCTTGTCCTGTTTTTACATAAATTCCCCAGGCAATATGTAGTCGACATTCTCTAGGACAGCGGTTCTCAACCTTTTCTTGGGATGACTTTTATAATACTTTTTTTTAGGATAGGGACCACTATCACTATTATTGGGCAACTGGCTGTCACGTGTAGCGGGTTGTTTCCCGCACGGAGCAACTCTTTGTGTGATCCACAAATTGTTGTTTCGGGTCTAGGTGTCATGTGCATGTGAAATTGTATTTTTGTAAATGCGAGTCGTTGTCGCAGAAGAAAATATTAGGTGGGGCAGAGAAAAGATGTCCTACAGAATCGTGGGGTTCCATCGTCAAATCAGTAATTCCATATCTTATGACATAAGTTTAATTCAGTACCTGGTATTTTATGTGCTGTTGTCTTCTGTATTTTTTTAATTTAAGGATCACAGTTTGTCTTCTGCAAACCAACGGTTGAGAACCACTGTTTTAGGAAGAAAAATAAATAAAAGTGTGTTTGTCGCAAAAATTCTCGTGTATATTCTTTACATGTACGACAAGGTATTTTGTGTTCTGCTGACCTTGTTTGAAGGTTGATATTTACTTTGTGTAGTCTGTAGTCGTTTTTAATATTCATCGCGTATTAATTTTTTTGGATAGGAACGTCTAAGTGACGGATAAAAATGGGATACTTGATATATTTTCCAGTTCAGAAAAAGCACGTATTTTTTAATATTTCGTTTTATTGAATTACAAATCACTTTTTAGTTATTTTTTCTTGGCAGTGACAGTCTTAATAAAGAACACAGATTCACTTAGCCGGATAAACACACAACTTATAACTTGACATACCTAGTTTCAATGTACATTACATAACCTCATGCCTGTCTCCAAGGTCAAAGTCAAAGTCAAAATTATTTATTTCAAATAGACCAGGAAGGCACTTTTGAACGTCAAAGCAAATATAATAATATTAATAACGTCAGTCTGTCGGTCAGTCCTCTAGTGAAGCTATTTGCTCGTTTATACAAAGTGTAGATTTCCATGGAGAAGATCGAGCAAGAAACTCCATAAGTTGTGTGTGTAAGTGACTTTTAATTTAGCCCTTCTTTGATATATTGCTAATATGTCCGTCCAGGCATGTACAGATTTCTATTTTTAGTCCTTAATTTCCTGAAGATTACGAGAGACGAATCCGGTATATCTTATAGAATTCTACTTAGCCTTTTAGCGAAATGTCATATCCTATTTGTGGTATAATGTACTTTAGAAAGTACTTCAAAACATGACCCTTTTGCTTACAAAACGGTTCTCAAAGTTCCTTTGAGAATATTATCAGGAAATCATCCCTTTAGGCTTGGAGTCTATCTTTTATCTACGTTGATGAATAGGAATGTCTATACAAATCATAATTCGGTAGCTTAAAGATTAAATTTATATTGATTATCCACTTTTGAATCGTCTAAAGCAAATTTTCTTTCAGTTAATGAAAAAAAAGCTAAAGCTATTTTTATCCTCCATCAGCTGCTAATAATGCGTATAAAATTCTAACAAACAAAAAAGTAAGTAAGAAAATATAGTTTGCTACAATTACTGTCTTTGTCAACCTTTTTGTGAAAGATCGGTGTAATTTTATGCTATCCTAGTACCTACAGCAATTTCTTGTACTCAATATTATCAACTTAGTACATTACATTATTTGAAGTTCAACTAAGATATGCTTTTATGTGCCATGGATGTGTGATATGGATAGCTATTACATCTTCGTAGCATAGCTACATAACACATCTCTGGTGAAAAAAGAGAGAAGAGTGAGAAGAAGAGAGTGACCTTGCCCTTCGCCATGACACAACGATGACATTAAAATCTCCTACAAACCTAAAATAATATTATTACAGCGAAATGATTAGCTTCACATAAGTAGCTAATGATAGACCACACATTGTTAATTGTTCATTATTTCATTAAACCGTTTATCGTTTTAGTTATTCAAATAACCTCATTAACGAAATATATTATGTTAATTGTATTGTCGGTAATGGTACGGTCGGTAAATTTTCATTGTTATTTGAACTGAAATGTGGCTCTAAATGTCCATATTTATTTGCATTATCTGTTTTGAATTGCTAATTAAGGTTTTAAGTAATAAAATTCAGCATCAACAGCTTATATGCAGACTTTTTTTATGGTATAAGCCGGTAAATGAGCGGACGGATCACCTGATGGTAAGCAATCGCCACCGCCCATGGACACCCGAAACACCAGAGGCGTTACAAGTGCATTGCCGGCCTTTTGGGGGTTAGGAATTTAAGGGTTGTTAAATAAGAATATTGGAAAGAGGAGTAGGTAATTGGGCCACCGGTAACCTCACTCACACAACGCAAGCGTTGTTTCACGTCGGTTCTTTGTAAGGCCGGTATCCCTCCGGTCGAGCCGGCCCATTCGTGCCGAAACATGGTTCTGTCACACTTCTACAATATGTATACAAAAATGCAAAACAATATGGCGCTTACAACATTTCATGACATAAACTAGTAGTAGTAGATACATAAAATTTATATACCTATTATTCTAACTGTACTAACAAACCAAACCTTTTCTCTTAACAAAATAATAGCAATCAATTACCAGATTGATAACAGAATTAATAAATAACGGTGTGTTTGATTCCATCGGCGCCATTTTGGATTTACCGCCATGTTGCCTGGACGGGTCCTGTTGTTGCTTCTGCTAATAAGTTGTGCTTATGGACATAGAATTAAAAGTAAGTTTATAATTTTACTAAATTATTTGGTATACCACTGATGTGATAATGCGCTATAGTGACAGCAGAATGGAATATATTAATTATCGCTCTTTTTGTGGGTCTCTTTTTGTGGGTCTGGTTAGCTGGAGAGCTAAGGATGGTTTGCCACCAGAGATGTACTATGCTACGTTGCTTTAGATGCGTTGCGATTCGTATGTATTCTATGCGATTCGCATCACTTACGATACATACAACAAAATAACGATTTTTAAAATGTTTGTCTGTCTGTTTGTTCCTAATCTCTGAAACGGCTGGACTAATTTTGACGGGAATTTTATTATTTTATCAGATATCTTAAGTACTAAGGATAATTTTGGCGACTTTTATTTTAGAAAGAATATTTAATTTTAGAAAAACATTTAAGAGCCCAAATTCTGACAGAAGTTATTATTATTCCACGAAAACGAAGTCGCAGACAACAGCTAGTTGAATTTAAAGTAAATGTCTCTTCCTCCTACTACATCTACCCCTGTGGGAAATAACAGGTAGTACAAAAAGATTCTACAAAATTGTACCGTATGTGTATTGAAGCTGTTTTATATTTCAACCTTTTTCGGTCTTCGCGACAATAGGCTGGCGCAAACCACGTGAGAATACATAGGTACTGTTTTTTTTTCGTTTAATTCCTAAGGTTTCATATTAGCGCATAGGTTTTAAGTTACGCGTCCACAGGTCGGCATCGTACGTATCGTACGCAACGGATTTTAGTTGTAAGGGGGTCAGGGGGTTGTAAGCGAGGATTAGTAGAACGCAAATAGGGATGTATTTAAAAAAAAACCTATTTTATTATTTCATGTCTATTTCAAGTTTAGAATGATGGACTATTGTTTTCGATTAAAGGTAAGCGTCCACAGGTCTGCATCGTACGCACCGCACGCAACGGATTTTAGTTTGTCTTGTTTTGAAACTCATACAACTGCGTCTAATGATCCGTATTGTACGGACCACTCATCGGCAATGCCTACTACATGCGATCACGGTTTTGAACCCACACTCGAGCCACCACGACGCATTACAACATTTCTTACAATTTAACATTTAATTTAAAGTAACAAGGTCCACTATTGCGTAACTGTTAAACTACGAAGACCTATCTCCATTCTCCATGCATCCCACTTTATTTGAAAGTAGGTAAACTGAGAGAATTTTGAATTCGTGCCAATTCTTCGCAAGATATTGCAATTTGAGTTTGTATGCTTTGCAATCGCTGGCTTTTGGATTAAGATCGTAATTTTGATATTATTAGGTATGTTATCTTGTTTTAATTTGGGAATTGATATGTTTTGTTTTTTTGTAGGGTGTGTTTATTACTTTAAATTTAAGTAAAAGGCTAAAAAATTCAAATGTCAATGGGGACTGGTTAAGGATGTAAGTGTAGGACAGCCATGCTTCGGCTTGAATGGGCCGTGAGTCAACCGGAGTAATACCACGGCCTCACATAAAACCGACGTCAAACAACGCTTGCGTTGTGTGAGTGAGGTTACAGGACACCCAATTACCAATCCCAATCGTCCCAATCTCCGATTTCCCAACAACCCTTAAATTCTTAGCTCCCAAAAAGTCAGCAACGCACTTGCAACGCTTTTTAAGCTAGTGAACGACCAGACAGATCATCTGATGGTAAGTAATCGCCGCCGCCCATGGACACTCGAAACATCAGAGGCATTACAAGTACGGCCGGTCTTTTGAGGGTTAGGATTTTAAGGGTTGTTGAGGACGCGAAGGGTTGGGAAGATTGGGGAGGGGAGTAATTGGACCTCCGGTTTAAAACTATTTTTTATCACCAGAACAAGAAAAGAAGCAGCCTAACGTCGGCATCATAGGTGGCCACAAGATCTCCATCGAGTCGGTGCCGTACCTAGCATCACTGCGGCTGAACGGCACCTTCCACTGGTGTGGCGGGTCCATCATACACGAGCGGTTCATCCTCACTGCAGCTCATTGTATTGTGCCGTAAGTATTTCTAAGTAAATATAAAATTAAATCAGCTATTAGTATATTAACCAATTTTAATCACCTAACAAGTACCTAATCAGAGGGCTTAGTATGGAATAAGCCGGTAAACGAGCATACGGTTCGGCGATTGACACTTGAAACACCAGAGGCGTTACGAGTGCGTTACCGGGCTTTTGGGGGTTAGGAATTTTAAGGGTTGTTGGGGAATCGGGGATTGGATACGTCTAACGGAATCGAAACGCGCGTTCAGCGCTCTAATTGGTTGGTTAATTCGCACCGGCCAATTAGAACGCTGAACGCGCATGTTAGTCATTATAATTGTTACAAAATTATAATGTTTTAACAGGAGCTTTTAATTAACACATTAATTACGTTATCTGAAATCAGTATATATTTCAAAATGTATTAAACATTCATATTATTACTTACTGTATTGTAATGAAATACATCATTATTTCGAATAAATACTTACGATGATAAGAATATTCACAGTTAAAGTTAAAATAATATTTATTATAGAAATAATATTACTGCGAAATAAAGACTGAAGGATATCACATGTCATAGAATACAAATGAGCGAGTATTTATTATTTCTATTTATATTTAGATTTATAATATGTATTATTGAGAAAAATTATGTGCTTATACAAGCTGACACATATTGTTTAAAGTAATTTAAGGGTTGTTGGGAAATCGGTGATTGGGAAGATTGGGAAGGGGAGTAATTGGGCCTCCGGTAACCTCACTTACACAACGAAACACTACACAAGCGTTGTTTCACGTCAGTTTACATATACACAAACATGGTAAATAATTTGGCAAATAATTCCCACATTAATGGGAAATACAAATTCGCGTATTATGTTTGATATTTCGTCCGTGTCCGCGCCCACGAATTAGCGGGTAAAAACACTAGGTAGGTATATCTTTTATCGTTCAAATATAATATTTTTTCGAAAAAATTAGCTTTACAAAAAAATATCCGAAGAACAAAGAAACAAGGCTCTTGTAGCTCCTCTGTTATAACGAGTATCTTTAATGCTAATTGCTCACCTAGGCGATCTATCTCTTTGTTAACCTTTTACCATATAGAACAAAAATAGATAGACCCTAGACACCTAATACCAGCATAACATGACCACTATAAATGTAAAAAACACTTATAAAAAAAGTTATTTTTCTCTTATAAATCATTGGGTAAAACCGTACATAACGAGAGGTCGTTTTATACTGGAAATATAAGGCTCTATGAGCCTCCAGTAACAACTAATGAAGGCCCAATTTATGCCTCCTGATTTATCAAAAGACGAGGAAATGAAAACCGGATAGAACCATGTAGGTTGTTAGTTGACAAAAGATTGGAATAGGTACGATACTATGTATGTTTGTATTGTAGTCTTTTCAATATCGAAGTATTAATTTTGATACATATACGTAAGTTAGGTTACTTAAGACTCTATTAGGTTCTGCCAGCAGCTTCGCTCACGTTTCGGTAGGATAAGAAATATCATATCACCCAAGTCTGTATACAAAATTCATCAAAATTCGTTCAGTAGTTTCAGCGTAATTGACGGACAAACATCCAAACAAACAAACGTTCACATTTATAATAAATATTATTGTGACAGTGTGATGGAGTCGATTAAATAAAATATTTTTCTTTGATTTTTTTAAAGTATTTTTGTTTTCTTTTGACTGTACTATTGACGCAGTATCAGTGCAATCGACAAGTGGTCCAACTTCTAGTAGTGCTAAAATTATAAGTAATTTAATTATCATGCATCTACGACACAGAAGATAATACTATAATTGGGCCATTACAAATGTGCGAACTTCATAAGTCATTTTTATCAGATCTCTCACTCACACTTATGTGAGATGTGCGGGAGAGTCATTCCTTTGACGTGACAGTTCGCACGTTTATAATGGCCCAACTATACAGCGAGTCCATTTTTAAAAAAGAAGATATACTTTAAGTTAAAATGAGGCAAACTTACTGTACAGTACTGAATTGACATCTTACAAAGAAAGTTTTTACTAAAAAAATCTACATAAATCAGTTCTAAATAATTCAACCTTCGTCTTCGTGAAACTAGAAGCAAATATATTGCGAATTGATTTATAGGAGCAAAGGTTTTAGATGTAAAAAAGCCTTTCTTCAATGTACTGATTGTAGGCTGACTAGGCTCAAAATCTAGTCTGATTCACCTTTCGTTAGACGTAGCTTTGAAAGGAGTCAATAAAACTTTTTTCTTTAAAAGGTCGTCTTTGAAAATGTCTATCACGTATTTTTGAATGATTTTCTAGACTTTGGTATTTTTTACAATTTTTATTTTCTTTTAAGAAATAGTTTTTAGCTGAGATGCTTTGTGTGTAGTGAAGAATTTGTGATTAGTTTTATTTTACACTTATCCACTTTATTCTGAGCTGATGTTTAGTTTTTTTTTTTGAGGTTGAAAATCATCCGATGATTTCTCACGTCTTGGGCTAGGCGAGAAGAACTGTCAGACTCTTATTGACTAAAAACCATCCCGTTCCTACTCCTGCTTTTCGACCCGGGCTACAAATAATGCATTTAGATAAAAAGACAGTTTAATTTAGGTTTTTTCAATGTAACTAACATAGCTAATTAACACTATCGATACAAATCTTTCTTGGTATTGGAATTGAGGGCAGCATACAATCGATAGCCTTAGCTGATCTGATATAATTTTAAATCTGGCCATCGACACAAAATTAGACCGGATAAAGCTGTTAGTAGCACTAGAAAATGAACTTTATTCATAGCTTATAAAAGTTAATTTCCCAGTGACAACTTTTTAAAAAGAGATAGCTGGTTACTAGCGCTTGAAAATGAACTTTATTCATTAGATGCAAAGAGTTAATTTCTCAGTGACAACTTTTTAAACAGAGCTTCTCAGTGAAAACGTTTTTCATCACAATGAAATCTGGACTTTCCTGTATGGTATTAAAGTTTAATTAAACTTTGGTCTATTTCACCAACAAAGACCTCTTACTCAATAATCATACTACCGACTACTCAAACAAGACAGTCCAGACGAAAATCCACCCTAACACACATAATTTCAAGCTCCAAATTCACTAATTCAAAAAAGATCTGAATACAAACAACATCGAATATTCAATTTCCTCGAAAAGGCTTTCAATATACACCCTTCGGTATTTATGTCCGTATTACATCATTTGCAGGTTCTACACAAAGAAATTTCACTTCTATTTTCAGGAACAGAGAGTTCAAAGTCCTGGTTGGCACAGACAAGGTTGATGAAGGGGGAAAATTGTATGATGTGGAAAAAATTATAATACACGAAAAGTATTCGAATGTGACCGAGGACTATGACATTTGCATATTAAAATTGAATGAAAGCTTGACTTTTGGACCGAAAGTAAATAAGGTTGCATTGACTGGGAATATCGTGAAGCTGAAGAAAGGATTGTCGCTGAATGCTACTGGATGGGGGTACACGCAGGTGAGATTGATTATGGAAAATATTCTTTTAATCTATTTAATTTTAGGGGCTTTTAACTAGGCTACGTCAGCCCCATAATACCCTAAACTTTTCTATCTAAAAACATTTTAAATTAACTAAATTTTGAATAAAAATATTAAATAACTGCGGGTCATCACTGTTGTAACATCATAACAATAAATTATGCTGCATTGCTTAAAGACTGAAAATATAATATAAGGATCCTATATTTAAACTGCTGCATCAGTGAGTCCGTCGCCTTCTTAAATTTAATTTTATATTCCACCAGCATGTGATAATCATCATCCAACTTGCCATACACTACACAGTTAGGGAAACTTTTTGTGAAAGAACGACTAGAGCCACCTTAAACATCAATTCTGCAAAATAGTTAATGAATATTATGTCTTAAATATGTCTGGAGTCTGAAATAAAATAGATTCTCATCCTAAAAATTACACTCAATTCCCATGTGTACGTAAATTACAGCTAGCTAGTTAATTAAATACATAACCTTAGTAGGTACGTATTCTATCTTTTATATATATTTGTCTGTACATATATGTATACAGATAGGTACACAAATAAAAGGCTGACACGAAGATTACATTAGGAGCGTCTGACGTACATTTAATATCTACAAACGTGACGATAAGCCATTTCATTATACCTAGACTTCTAGCTTTTATATACAAACACGTACCTATATAAAAAATATCCTTCCTTTTTTATGAGTAAGAAATTGTGTTCATTTTTTATGGTATAAGCCGGTGAACGAGCAGACTGATCACCTGATGGTAAGCATTCGCCGCCGCCCATGGACACCCGAAATACCAGAGGCGTTACTAGTGCGTTGGCGGCCTTTTGGGGGTTAGGAATTTGAGGATTGTTGGGGATTCGGGAATTGGGAAGATTGGGTAACAGGGGTAATTGGGTCTCTGGTAACCTCACTCACACAATGCAAGCGTTATTTCACACCGTTTCGGTCCGTTTCTTTTGGTAAAAATCCGATTAAATGCCAATGGTCTCACATTGCCAATGGTAAACACATTGCCCGGTTGGAAACAACGCTATAATAACCTGTAGAATAGAAAATAAAGAAACATCTCAAAAACTACTATTTATCAAGCAACTAATAAATCAAATAGCATCATCTATCATTCTGCCAAAAGCTTATTTGTCAGACTTCAGTGACAAAATAGAAAATCCAAACAAACTCATTATAGGCTTATAACAAAATCTAGATTTAGATTGATATTGACACTGGAGTCTAGACAGAAATTAATAGACGTACTTAATGGTGGTGGGTACCTAAATATTTATATTTATAACTGTCATAGCTTTTATACTGTATTGGGAGATGAATAATACATAAGCATTAATACATAAATCTTATTATATTTGTGTGGGTCGTACGTAAAAGGGTTTGGAAGATTGGGAACATTTTTTTGAGGAAAGGATAAGAAAATGTGTTAAGAAAGAAGGGAATTTTTTTAACCCTTTAACAGCCCAGTTAAATATCAATTATCGTGCTCCTAGCTCCGTGTTACAAATCGAAATATGTAATTATATCTAGTCTAAATAAGGAGGAGGAATCGTGTGAATAGAACGATAAAATCATACATGTTCTCTATCGTAATACTACGACTTGAGCAGCAGGACCACGATACAGGCGGTTAAAAGATTAAGAATCTTTATAGAAAAGTTAAAAAGTTTAAATAATAAATTAATTATACTTTTTTTAAGAAGGTAACAATAACGATTTTGTTTTCATTTAAAATTAAGATCCTTATGTTGAGTCACAAATGATTCAGGACTTTACTTAATATTCTTTTAATAAGTATGCAGAAAATCGTTACGCTTTTCCTAATATTCAAATCGATGGTTGTTATTATTACTTTGTTATTACTTTAAGCAGCAAACATTTATTTTAAACATTCTAGCTTGTCATTTTACTCTCATGAACATTTCTTTGCTTTAAATCTCTTTCCATTTAATGTTTCACACATTTCAGCCCGAAGGCAAGATATCAGAGAATCTGCAGCAGGCTTCAGTACCAGTAGTACCGTGGCTGAGTTGTCAGCTGTCGTACGGTAAGATGAGACGTATCACCAGGAGGATGCTGTGTGCTGGTGGACGAGGCACGGATTCTTGCTCGGTAAGGATAAGTGTAAAATGACATTTATTTTTGCAAATTGTTTACAAGATAACACTTTTACACGTCAATCTCTAAAATAAATAGATGAGGCCGATGAATTTTATAATATCACAATTATTATTCCCCTCTAAAACCTATTGTTCTGTGTAGTCAGTTGATCATATGTTGTTAATAGCATTGTTAATTGTTTACTTAGTCTTAGAATAATTCATGCTGCCATGACAGTTAGTTTGGAGGTTTAATCGTAGCGTGATGATTTATAGACTTTTCCTAACAAATTGACTATCCAACACAAAAATAATTATTCAATTCAGACCAGCAGTTCTGAAGATTAGCGCGCTCAATCAAACAAGCAAGCACTTTAGATTTATATAATAAAAGTATAATATACTGCAATTGATGATATTCATTCTGTTCTTAATTATTCACTACCAAAGCATATACTTTAATACTATCGTTAGTTGTGAACCAATTCACAACCATCATGAGTCATCCCCTATGACCAAACCTAACTATTCAAATGTCCACAGGGCGACAGCGGTGGTCCATTAACTTGGAATGATGTGCAAGTTGGAATCACCTCCTTCGGAGCTGGTTGCGGTGTCGTACCAGGAGTCTACACCAAGATCTCCGTGATGCAGCAGTGGATCAAGGACACGGTTGAAAGTAATCACAAAGAGAAGAATATTAAGAAGGAAAAGAAGCTTAAGAAAAGACTTTTAAAACGCGCTCAGAAGTGATTTTCGAATTTAATGAGAGTCAATAAAGTTTACTTTATATTGTACAAAGTTTGTTTTGTATGACTTATTCAGTTTTTCCATAGAGGTTATAATAGCATAACAATTATATTTCATGTTTTCTTGATTACGAAAGTATAAGCAGAAGTAAGTATTTGAAATCAGACTTTGGTTTTTATGAAGTCTATTTTATCTACCCATCACATCACACAAATCATGGCTGACCAAAGACCTCTTCTCACACAGGGAAGGTTTGAGTATTAATCGCCACATTTGCTCAATGTGGGTTGGTAATTTCAAACTTATAATTAGAAATTATAATCCCAGGTTTCCTCACTATGTTTTTTTTCAGCGTTAATTAGTAGTGTCTTAATATTTAATTTTAGAAAGTACATATAACTCGGTAAAGGTCACATTGATATTTGCCGTTGGTAAGTTGCGAACCCACACTTGCATGCATGAGAAGCGAGCGTTGTAAACCTCCATGCCACCACGGCAGGCCATATCAGCTTTAACAGATCAGCTTTAAATAGATTATCTACCCATAATCCATTTAAACTCAACTAGAGTTATTCTAATGAAGTCGGCTATAGAAATGGACCACCATTCACTCCACGCCTGCACATTATCATCCACAAACCCCTTTCATGCTCATCCTTACTCCCTCATGCACTTGTGAATGGACAAACCCTTTCATTCCTTTCATAATCCACTCAAAAAGATCCTTAGTACTCACTCCATCCATCTTACTATTATTAATGTTATAAATACGAAAGTTCGTGTGTATATTTGTATGTTTGTTACTCAATCACGTCAAGACGTCTGAAGAGATCGGGGTGAAATTTAGAAAAGGAGTAAATTGTTGTTTGGAATTATACGTAGGTTACTTTTTGTGCAAAGGGAATGCGGGCGAAACCGCTGGCTAGTTAGAAAACTAGTTCTATTTTTTATGGTATAAGCACTGGCTTAACACTCGTCTGCTCATTTACTGAAATGAGCAGATGGATCACTTGATGGTAAGCAATCGGCACCGCCCATGGCCCAGAATATCGATATACCAGAGGAGAGTAATTGGGCCTCCGGTAACCTCACTCATACAACGCAAGCGTTGCTTCACGTCTGTTTTCTGTGAGGCTATGGAATCACTCCAGTCCAGCTGGCCCATTCGCTCAAGCATGACTTTCCCACACTTAATTATAATCCAGTCAAAAAGATACGAAGAACTCACTCAATCCATTGAAAAATATAACTCAACATCAACACGCTATCTACATAAAATGTAAAGAAATCCATGTAATTTACAAGAAAGAACTTTATTAACTGGGAAATTCTTTTCTCGCTATAAATCTTTTTTTTCCGCAAATTGGCGTGATGAAAGGAGGCTTTAGGTTGCGGTTTGGGGGGTATAAGGTAGCGAGTGTGGGATATTTTGGCCTTTATAAAAATGAACAGGACACTTTTTCGCTACACAAAACTGGATAACACAATAATAGGTTATGTTATCAGTAAATCCATGAAATCGCTCTAAATGTCATTTTTTTTAAATGCGTTGCTCATCTGAACATTTTTTCTGTATCGTGGGTGCATTTACAAACATATAAGTTCATATACACATGACACCCAGACCTGGAAGAATAATTATAGATTATACGTTAAAGGTAAAATCTTTGAGATATATCCTAAAAACATATTTTTATGTGTAGGCACCTACTTCTAAAGGATTTACGAATTTAATGAGGGTTATAAAGTCAAGTTTCCAAAAACAGAATACTACTATTCTTCTATAATCGACAAAGCCTATACTGAAAACGCAGTCCATCCACTTATGAAGACTCTCCACAAAATCGCTACCTCTCCGCTCAACACTATATCAGCAGCCTTACATCTCACAGCTTTTCTGTCTACCGTAATTACATATTTCTTCATACACATATATAGTACATAGTATAATACCTAGGTAGACGTGTTTGAGGCTCGTAATAAGATTCTTTCATTCTGAAAATGTGTGAATAAATCAATACATCTCATTATGCCCTGGTTTACTTTGAAGCTGAATTGAAAGCGTCAATTAGTTACTTTCTGTTAGGTAATTAAGGCTAGGTGGTGATAGTAAAGTAGAAATTACATTTGTAACCGGAGTGATACTCTTTCAATTTGCAATAAATGAGCAGACTCATTTCCTAATGGTAAGCAATAGCCGCCGCCCATGGACACCCGAAACATCTGAGTCGTTACAAGTGCATTGCCGGCCTTTTGGGGCTAGGAATTTAAGGGTAATTGGAAGTAGTTGGGCCTCCGGTTACATCACTCACACAACGAAAGATAATGCAAGCGTTGTTTCACGTAGGTTTTCTGTGAGGCCATGGTATCACTCTGATCGAACCGGTCCATTCGTGACACACACTTAAACATTGGACAATATCCAACCAACTCTTATGTAGAGTATACCCATAGTCCAACAATAGACTGTCCTGAGGTATTCGTGGTGAATCCATTCTTCCATTAAAATATCTTAACTTCATCCGAAAACTCAGGAAGATTTCCTGAACGAAAACTCAACAAACTGAATAATCCTCGAAAAATAAAAATCGTAAAGCATAATAAACCGTATAATTTAACATCTCAAAGTTCAGAATGCTATAAAACAGGGTTCCGTTTTCAAGACGTTCCTTCGTGTTTAACACAGATATAAAGATGACTAGATATTTCATTCTTTACAAATTCTATCTGAGTTATCTGAGGTATCTGTACCCTTGGTACGAATGTTCCTTACGAAATCGAAACGAGAGCGCGTTCGGTGCTCTGATTGGCCGGCTCGAATGAAACAACCAATCAGAGCGCTGACCGCGTTCTCTCGTTTCGGTCTTGTAGAAAATAAATCTAACTCGTATGAAGTCCTGAAGTAGTAAACCTCTGAAGGAACAGGGACGTGGTTTAATTTATTAAGGGACATTTTTTGTGTTTTCGGGATTTTCTAAGACGATCAATGTGTGTTCTACACATTGATTTATCTAGCAGCGTTTCAACTTAGAAGAATAATTTAAAAAAAAATCTATCGTCTGTAATCTGGCCGGGCAAAAAAAGAACGTGGTTTTCGAAAATTTTACAGTTCAGGTGAAAAGTGGGTTTTGCAATATCCATTTAAGTGGATCTCTGTCTACCTAGTTGAAGATTTTTTAAAGGGAGAAAATCATCGAATCACTTCTCTCGCCTTGGGCAAGGCGAGACGGAGTGTCAGACTCTTAATTACTAAAAACCACCCCGTTCCTACTCCTGCTTTCCGACCCGGAGCCTCGGTAACGCGCTAGGTAGTACGCAGCTCTGGAGTGTCAGACTCTTACTGACTAAAAACCATCGCGTTCCGGTCGGGAATTGGATCCCCGCTAAACCCACAGCTCCAGATACATAGTCGAGGTTTAAAGTTAGATTATGTCAATGTTAAAAATTATGCATCTTCTAGTAAACTCTAAGTCCCTGGTACACAATACGCAGATACATAACTTGATGTAAGTAACTCGTCACCAGCTTAATGTCTTTTTTACTTCAACACGTAAACTTGTACGTGTCTCGAAGTTTCTCGAAGGCACGCCTAATTTAGATCCCTTGCCAAGATTATGGTAATACATTTTTGTTTGTAATCTCAATTTTCGACTTTATTACGGGAAAATAAAGTTGTTTTTCTGTTGTAGAAGTTGTTCAGTTTGGGGTAGCTTGACGTGCTGTGTGAAATGTTTTGTAAATTTTCGTCTTTATTACAAGAGTATTAAAGTTGGGTTTTTGTTTAAGAAGTTGTTCAGTTTGGTGTAGCTTGAAATGCTGTTTTTATATCACGTGTTTGTTAATGAAGGAGGGTTTTAAAGATATTGGTATGGGATAATGATAATAAAATAAGAATTTATGATAGTAATTTTGATTGTTATCTCAATTTTCAATTATAACAGGCAGTTTTATAAGCCCAGGTTTCCTCACGATGTTTTCCTTCACCGTTTATCAGTGGTATCTAAATAATCTTGGAAAGCTGTTCATATAAGTAAAAAAAGTGGTAGGTTTCGAACCCCTTATGCATGACTGCTGCTTCGAATCATACTCATGCATGAGGATGCGTCTAAACCTCCGAGCCGGACACAAAACATAAAATTATTTATATATTACTTCCTCAAGCTCATCTGACTTTTGTAAAAATTCTATGCAAATTATAAAAAGTTAGAAAACAGACTCGAAAATAACTGCACAAAGTTTTTGGATTTCGATTTAGATTCTGTTTCATATAAAATATAAACTATTCCGAAAAACAGAATAGTCTTTTTAAAATAACTTTCAAATAAACTTCGACAAAACCAACTGTTATTTTACCAACACAGTCAGTTCAAACATACTATAACTCTCAAAAAAGTCACCGAACGGACGTAACTACCAATAACTTTATACATATTTATACCAAAAAAAAACGAACTTGGCAATAGAATCACGCAGTTTTTCATTTTAACGACATAACCTCGTCGAATTCTCGCCATTTGAGATTCGAGTAGCCATATTTTATTATCGTTTGAAATCTTTATACCAGCACTTACCTTTAAATGATAGCTTTATACGACTGTTAGTAACTCAGTTGAATTTTTATGATTTATCTTTTTTTGGAGTGTTTTAATGTATATTGGGAGTGAGGGTAAGGTTGCTTTTCCACCAGAGATGTGCTATGCTATGTTGTTGTGGATGTGTTTGGCTTCCACTAATAACATTCATAGGCACTGGTGAAAATAGACTCAGCTAAGCTATGTTTTTATGGAAATATGCGTATTCTGGATGCGTGCTATGGATACGTGCTATGGATGCGTACTATAGATGCGTGCTATGGATGTGTGCTATGGATGGCTTCCCTACTATCGATATATCGCGTACCTACTCGA
This sequence comes from Spodoptera frugiperda, assembly GCF_023101765.2. Classification (NCBI taxonomy): domain Eukaryota; kingdom Metazoa; phylum Arthropoda; class Insecta; order Lepidoptera; family Noctuidae; genus Spodoptera; species Spodoptera frugiperda. Next base: position 7,298,255 of record NC_064222.1, read on the forward strand.
GCGGCGCATCTTCTATGCACAGCTACAGCTATAGCTTAGTATCGGTGAAAAATATCACATAGTTTCACGGCTTACCTATTACATCTTCGTAGCATAGCTACATAGCACATCGCTAGTGAAAAAGCACTCTTAGTATCTCAGTGGATTTTTTATGATCTATCTTTTTTGGACTATTTTAATGTATATTGGGAGCGAGGGTAATGGTTCGTGAATAAAATGGTTGACAATGGACGTCTGTTTTTTATTGGATGATGAAATATGGCAGCTAACTGGGCCGTGTGCTGACATGACGTAGCAAGGATTTAAGAAAAGTTAGGAAAAAAGATGAATCATGCTAGGTTTGTGATAATGGAAGCAGTAGAAGGCATTGTCGCCATCTGTACTCTTTTTGTGGGAGTCATTAGAGATGATTAAGGGACTATGCATAAAGTGTGACTTGTAACTCGACATATTTCTCTAGGAAGGTGATATTACAATTTAACTCCTACAAAATTAGCCTTAAAGTCCCTTAAGATCATAAGCCTTAAGATCCGAAAGTGGCTAGTTTCTGCGATTATTTATTTATTTTCACCTATGGTCGTCCCACTGTAGGGCAAAGGCCTCCCTACGATTCAGTGTTCTAGTTTCTGAGATAATTAACATTTTTAATTTTGGTCAAAAATCCCGAGCTAACTGCCAAAAGATCACATCAAAAACTACTGGTTTGATTGTTTGGTTGACATCAATTAAGTAACATAATTTATTATTAGGTACTAATACTGCCAGAACCTGTGTCGTAGGTGCGTTTACAAACATACAAGTTCACATACACACAACACCCAGACACGAAACAACAATCTGTAGACACAAAGAGTGCACAAGCACTATTTGACTGCACAGTTGGACTGCAGTATTGCTGAAAAAAGCTACTGAAAAAGAACAATAAACATTGTATAAAATGTAACAAAAAAAGTATACATTTTTTTCAGCTTTCAGCACACTGGCCACGTAACAAAACAAAAAGCCGTCATATTTTTCGCGACGTGACAAAAGTGACATAAGGGTTGGCACGTGCTTATCAAACGTTTGTCACGTCCGAACGGCTCAGTTGCAACCCTAATTAACAAGCCAATCACGTGAGCGTTACTATCAGCTAAAGGTCGTTGCTATGACAACCAAGAGACGTGAATACAGAATAAACCGCTTTATTTCAAAAGGAATTAGAGTGAGATTTGTATAATTTGTGTGTGGTTTTAGATAATTTGTTTATTATTGTGATTAGTATTTACAAGCTGCCAAACTATTTGCTTTGTACATAATAAAGTATATCTTTTTTGAGCCAAAAGTGGAAAATGCTCATGGAGCCCCCTCATCTGTTTGACGTTTCTAAAGTGCTAAGGATTAATGGAAATAAATGCTTTGACTTCGACTTTGAACAACTCATCCGTATTTAAGTTCACGTAAAGTTTGTGTATATGTATAATTAAAGTAATATTATGCAATGTGTTTTGTTCCATTGTAACCCAAAAATGTTATAAAACATCCTACATCTGCAACAACAATACAAAACTCCTGCACATAAAATATTCACGGGCTAAAAACACACGCGCATAAAAACGAACGAGTATTAAAAGCAGCAGTGAAAAGTATAATAAAATGCAGCCCAGGGAACCGACCACATTTTAAAAACGTAATTACCAACAATTTTGCAAGTGAAGCATGAAAATAGAGTAAAAATCCAACGGCATAATTACCGCGCAGACAATTAAGTATTCATCCGACAGGGGCGCTAGTGTGCGCCCACAGATAAAAAAGAATCATTCACAGCAAAGTTCGCTACGTAAAAAGTTTCGAGTGAAAGGAGGTTTTATTACATAAAACCTATTTTTATGAATAGAAGCCTGTACGTGGTATTTGTGAGGTATTTCTGCTGTGTCTGTATGAAAATGTAATTTTATTTTGTTTGCGGCCTAATAAAGTTTTGTGAATTGAGGTTTTATTAGCACCGCAGTGACCTCCAAGTTTCTAGGGCGACTAGAAATGGGTCCAGACAAAAATATGTTTGTCAGAATTCCGAAATAACAAATGAAAAAGTATTTTATAAGATTAATAAATAACAGAAGGTAAATAATAAAATTGCTGATGACTGATAAATTGACATATTGTTTGTTTGTAATGCAATGTTTCATTTAATTTTCATTGCTTTTTTTAGGCATACAAAGCAAAAATAAAAACTATATTTTAGTTTAAAACACAAATATGATACAGGACGAAACCCCATTTATTTGTCCATCGCGCTGCGTTGCATCGCGTCATCGCAACGGACAACGAAAATATATTTAGTTTTGAATTCACAATTTTTCTGTTGTACCACACAGTCGATTTTTGAGTCCAGTGCCAATATTTTATGGTTGCAATTTATACCAATTCTAACGCAGTTTTATGGTCTGAAATAGCAAAATATATTTGACCATAAACTAAGCTTTTGCTATAAATATCGCATTGAACTGGTGATGTATGAAATTGCTGAAATACCAAAATTTATGTTGAGGCCGGCTAAATTTTATTTAGCTGTTTATAGCAACAAGAGTTAGAAGACTAGCACAGGGTGTACATTTTTCGTTGATAACACAAAAGTCACTGTAATTTAAAAAAATATATGACTTATATTTTCCTAATAATATATATTGCTTTTGATATGGTACCATTTGTACAACCTGTATGTTTTGAAACTTAACGTGACGTTACGTTTTAACGTAATATTTTGTTATGCATTAAAAAAGCAGCATTGTAATAAAATAAGTTAATAGGCAAAAGATTATGATCGAAAAAGTTCTAAAATAGTCCTAAAAATTGCGCTACTCTGAGACTAATAGCCATTATAATATTTCAGCATTAGCTTCATATTATACAAGTAAAAGCTAAATAAAATAAATAAAAAATAACACAATTATTTACACTCAAATAAATACTCGTATTTCTAGTTCCACGCGTAAGTTAATTAAATTAAACATACTGAAATTTCAGCGCCATTTCTACTCGGAGTGAAAATTCACAGCTGAAATTCTAAACAGAATTTCAGGCAGTATATTTCAGACATTAAGAGACGACTGAAATCTACAGCAGAAATGTGAAATTCAGATAATACAGTCTATTTTTCAGTGTAGTATTAAATGTTCGTGAAAATAGAGAAATAAGACCGGAACTTACTAGGACTTCAGCATAAGGTAGGTAGTATATAATTGTTGTTTGCTATATTGGACTGGCTATATGCTACATGGGACAATGATTGCTATATGAAGTTTCCTGCTCGTTTTTGTCCATTCAAAGCTACACTTTCGAACGAGCACCTATCTTCACTGACGAACAGACTGACGGACAATTCAATTTCATGTTTCAAAAATGCCTAATTGAGGATTAATTGAAATAAATGATTTGACTTTGATTAATTGACATAAATGCTATTACTTAGAGGCTGGGACTTAAAACACTATTGGTGAAAAGTGGGTGTATATTGTACAGCGACATTACGTGCCGTAATGTACACATCTGCCTACCCCTTTGGCGATAAAAGGCGTGACGATGCGTCTACAAAAAATACATCGCCCAAAATATTATTACCACCATTTCTCAATTAAATTGCACAAAATAAATTTTCTAAAAAAAAAGTTTCTAGAAATAAAAATGCCAACCTTTCAATATATTATCCAACTTGATATCAGGTAACATTTTACGGAGAAGGGTGCCCACAAAATATACCTTTTTTTCTCCCGAACGCCAGGTGTACGAATGGCCAATCTAGCTTCTACTAACTTATGATACCCTGGTACAATGCCCTTGCTTTTTCACGTTTTATTAAAATGTAACCTCGCTTGAAGGGAATTGATGAGAACTTTGATTAAATTTTGTATGTATGGAAAACGATATTTTTAGAATCGTGTCGTGTGGTGGTATCAGGGTAGAATAATGATTTATCACCACCATTTGTCTTCAGGTGGGTGTCAAGTCAATTAAGCTGTTTGTTGACTTTTTGAAAAATTTCAATTTCAAAATTCAGGATAAGGTTTATAAAAACCAGATTTTTTTGCAATTAAACAATATATTGATTTGTTTTATAAAATATATTTTGTTTTATAAATATAAACTTTAATTCTCTAACACGTGTGCTAATAATAGTGGAGATTATTGCCTAGGGTGCTTTTCCACCAGAAATATGCTATACTACGTTGCTGTAGATGCGTTGGCTGTTACCATTCATAGGTACACATATGTTACATAAGGGTTCCGTTTTTTGCCATTTGGCTACGGAACCCTAAAAAATGTTAATTTTATTCCCGCAAAAATACACAACACTCCACTTTTACCCGCTAACAACTACCAAAAAATAACACTGTTAACAAAACCTACTATTGACATGGCTCTAACAACGAACAGTTTTTAGACCAAACATTCGAATAAAAGTGAAACAACCGACAGATATTCAATTGTAACAAAATGGCCACCGAATGCTACAAATTGGGGGGAAACGTTCAATCAATTTGGGTAAAATATGAATGGTTTTTACGAATAGTTCAGAGGGCCTATAGCTTTTTTTACATTAAGTAAGGCAATCGAAATGTTACTGTGATTAGCTCTATATTTTATTTCCTTTATTCCAAGTTTTTTCGTATCGGTACAATGGCTGTTTATGATTCCTATGAAAGAAACCAATTTTAATTACCCTTATATTAATTATATTTACTAAATTAATTAATTAATTCAAGTCCCATATCTTTAGTAAACAAATACTAATCTTATTTTTTAACGTGAGAGTCGTATTTACAAAAGCTTTGATAAAATTCTACATAGGTTAAGCAGATGAAGTGCTATAGTTTTTGTACTGTAGCGAACAAGTGTAATTCAAAACAATTAAGATAAGATTATGGCAATTGTTCCACTCAAATATAACTATTACTATTTCATCAATACTCTCAGAACACCCAAAAACTAAAGCCAATACACTAAAAATACTCACACACTCCTCAAATTGAAATATCAAAGCGTTTGAAGGCCAAAAATAGCAACACTCATAATAAAATACTCAACAAAAAGCCTCTATTTCTAGCATCCCACTAAAGCTTTTGCGAAAATTGGAGCGTTTCTTAGAGAAAAGAAAAAAAATGCAATTTCCTTTTTCTATTTAAAAACGATTAAATAAGAACATTTTCACGGAAAATCTATTTGTAAAGGGTTTGGTTTCTTATGAAGTTGGTCGTTAATGAGAAATGAAATAGAAATGAGGTTTGTTATTTTTATTAAGTCGTTTGTAGCTGTTGTACTTACGCTACTTCTTGTAAACGTATTTCTAAACTAGCGTAATTATAATTAAAACAGTTTTACATAGCTTAGTATCAATGGAAAAGGTCACATAGTTTCACAATTTAGCTATTACATCCTCTTAGCATAGTTACATAGCACATCTCTCAAATCTCTCGTGGAAAAGCATCCTAATCATTGTGATACTTTTATAAAATCACATGAGCTGTTTCAAAATATTTTCATAAACAATAAATATCTTTTACTTATGATATTATAACCTCTGTAAAATAAATTTTTACAAAATAATATATATTATGAGCAGCAAATTATGTATTATGATAAAATATACAACACGAATACGCCTGTTAAATTAATCGTACAATCTCACAATTTTTCTATTTCCACTTGACTTTTAAATCTTAAAAAAGTCATCACAGTCCGTCGCGTCGTGTCGCGTCGTACGACAAACTCCGAACAAAGTTTTAATTAAAGAAAAACCTTCTCATATTTTATTTATTTACGAATAAAAAGTTTGTTTCGAAACGAGGAAAAATTAAAAAGACATCGCTCGCTGGCAAGAAATTTCAATTTGCCGAATTTAAAAGTTGGCATCGTATCCGAAATTTTCGGGGCACTCTCCTAAATTGGCCGATGCATTGCCTCGTAACTTAAACTTGAGTGTAAGCTTTCGACGAAAAAGATACATATGCAAATACATACATATTGATGTAGTTTAACCGTCTGATAGTTTTCTTGTTATTAAAGTATTGGATAAAAACATACCTTTTCATTTATGTAGGGGGAAATCTTGAAAAGGTGCCTAGTTTTTTGGAGATAAAAGACTAGAGAGTGTGGGATTTTTACCTCACTAAAACCACACCGGTGGCCACCCTCAACACCTGTATAGGGCACCGAGTCTTCTAACTAGACTCGGTCAGGAGCTCCCACGGTGCAATGCATGCGGCACACCCCTAAGGTAGACCTACCTATGATATTGAAATATACTAGACTCTTCTTAGTCCAATCTCTATATATAAAAATCAATTGCTGTTCGTTAGTCTCGCTAAAACTTGTAACGGCTGGACCGATTTGGCTAATTTTGGTCTTGAATTATTTGTGGAAGTCCAGGGAAGGTTTAAAAGGTGAGAAAAAAATGTTTGAGGCGGTACGAAGTTTGTCCGGCCAGCTAGTGTATATTTCTAAAACATTGCCCCATACTAAGATTTTCTCTTGTATCGTGGGTGCGTTTACAAACATACAAGTTCACATACACATCACACCCAGATCCGCAACAATAATTTATGGGTCACACACAGAATTGCTCCGCGAGGGAATCAAACGCGCTACAGTTGCACGGCAACCGTGCCGTCATGCAGTCGTATGGAATGAATGAAGCCAATGGAAGGCAACTACAATGAAGTTCGCGTCTAATATTATCTACACTGATTTTCTAACAACATTGTTACCAGGGTAGCATAATGACGTGAAGTAATTATTAGGTTGGAAGAACTTGAAGCAGTCAGCCTCTGCTTTGAAGCCATGGCATCAAGTTTCAAACGAGTTAGTTGCGAACTCTAGAAAGATGGCTAGCGCTGTTCAACAGTTTCACCTTTAAAATAACTTTAAAATAACAAGTTTGAAAAGTTTTGTTCGAAGCAAGATTTTGCGAAATTGATGTTGGTAGATAAAGGTGAAAGATTGTGTTTTGAAGTGATTGGTCCGTTTTCTATAAGAGTACTAGCAAACCCGTTTCGCCACCAATGATTTTCCGTGATTTCCTACTTTTCTCTTGAATTTTTCCTAAATTTACTTTGCTATAAACCTCACGGAGCCTGAGAATTTTCCAACGAATGCAAAACCGTGGAAATCGGATTGTGCGTTCTGAAGTTATAGCGTCAGGAAAAAAAACCCGTCTTCTTTTTTTTTCTATAAGAGTATGTTATTAGTACTTTTATGTGTGCGCTATTTAAGATCAATACATATTACATACAACCTACACGTGGTTTAGAAAGAGAGGAGAAAAGAGCAGGAGTAGGAACAGGGTGGTTTTTAGTCAGTAAGAGTCTTACACTCCCTCTCGTCCAAGGCGGTAGATGTCAGTAGATGATTTTTCCCTCTTAACAAAAATACTATTGACGATGATGATGATTCTGAAGAGACCAATTTCAATTCTTAATTTACAAACCATTTTTTTTTTATCTACTACTAGCCAGTTCATGTTATCAGCAACAGAACAGACTCAGATGACAAGAGAAAACGTTTAATGACTTCTTACTAACTAAATAACTTAGCTAACAAAACAATTGGAAATTAATTGCACAAACTTGACAAGAACATGTACTAAGTACAGTTTATTTGTCACATTTTGGTGGAAAACAACGAAAATGGAAAACTTTTGATCAACTAAACAACGGTGGTAGGTATGGAAGTTTTGTAGATAGATGAGTTTCGTTAAAGTTAAAGGACAAGATTGATGTTTCTTGTTAAGTTTTGAGAGCAAACAGGGCTGTATTCCCAAGGCAAGATAGGGAGATATAATTTTGGTAGGCGGTGTAATTCCTATTGTATTAAGACGTGACGTTGCACGTTATTGTATTGTATAAAACATGAGTACAAAACAAAGTCAGTCAATGCTATAAAACATGGAAACATCAAACTCTTGCAGCTCGATTATGAGTTCTCATGCTTAATAATTAGATCTACAGATGAGATACTGATGCTGTAAACGAGCAGTATTATTTTCTCATCACATCATCAGCCTATAAGTTGGCCACTGCTGACCAAAGACCTCTTCTCACACGGAGAAAGTTTGAGCATTAATCACCAAATTTGCCTAATGCGGGTTGGCGATTTCAAACGTATGAACAGAAATTTTAAGACCAAGTTTCCTCACGAAGTTTTCCTTAACCATTTATCAGAGGTGTCTAAAAAAAGAAAAAAGTTACATTGGTACTTACCGTTTGTAGGTTTCCAAGCTTAAGATGCGAGTGTCTTAAACCTCTGGGTCATTACGACATTTTTTTTCTCATAGTCAGGCTATAAACTGAGTAAAGTACATTTTTTTAATCCTATTTATTATTTGATTCAATTTCAATTTAAAATAATCCAATAAGTTTCCTTTCAACAAAACACAAAGAAAAAATATAAATACTAAACATTTCAAATCTCAAACGCAAGTACCAGGCTACCAGGCGAACAGAAGTAAACAGGAGCTTTCAGTTCAAGTTTCTTTTAGAAAGAGTATCGAATGTAAGTTTATTTTCAACAGTTGCGTTACAAAGCTTTGCTCTTTAAATCCAACGTTCGTACGATTCCGACGACACGCTTCTGTACTCGGCGAAGAAGTTTAAAAATAAATTATTTATTTGAAGAAAGATTTTGTTTGAAAGAAATAATATACGATTATGGAATCTGGTGACGTTTTTGATATAATCAATGAGAGCACGTGACAGTCCATTTCTTGACTGTTATAGTGCTTTTCCATCAGATGTGCTATGCTACGTTGCTGTAGATACGTTTGGCTTCTACCAATCGTATTCATTAGTACACATAGCTTAGCCCTGGTGGAAACGGACTCAGCTAAGCTGTGTTTTTTACATGGAAAGATGCGTGCTATGGATGGGTTTCCCTACTATCGATACACCGCTTAGTATCAGTGAAAACGGTCACATAGTTTCACAGCTTAGCTATTACATTATCGCAACATAGCTACATAGCATATATCTGGTGAAAAAGCGCCCTTTTGATCTTTATGCTTATGGTTAAGATCGTCAACAGCGTGTGGACTTCTTTACATAAGAAGAGACAATCTCATAATTTTGACTATCCGTCTTACGTTATGAAAAAAAAGATAAATAAAAATTTATATGTTGAACTTACACTACTAAATACTTAGGTACGGTACTGGCGTTGTTGACACTTGTTCGTTAAAAAGCAAAGAAGTGGTTGGAACTTTTTTATTAAAAACTTTTTTATTGAATTCTCGTCATCTCGTGTTAGGTCCTTCGAAATTCTGTTACCCTAGTCTGGAGCTGAAACTTATGTACTACTTATGTACCTACGTTAAACATAAGTTGATCAAACTTTAAGATATTTTAGGTTATAAAACTTTATTCATTGCCTCGTTGGTCGAGTGGTCGCAAGTGCGACTGCTGGGCATGGGGTATCAAAGTCTAAGTATTACTAGAGATTTTTCGATTTTCGAAAATTTCATAGTAGTACCACGGAGTCTGGAAATGTGTCCAGTATATGGCAATAGGCTCACTCCCTTTTACATGAGACTTATTACACAAATGGCGAAATGTGGGCGCACAGTGGCATTACGTATCGTAATATGCAGGTGCACCTCTGCCTACCCCTTCGGAGAAAAAAGGTTACATAATTATAAAAAAAAAATCTGTGTATTTTCTTTATGACATTCAGGAAACCATGTCTTTTTAAATATTGTCTTGCATCATTTCATCATTTATTATACATAATAAAATTTATTAACTTAAAAAGTTACACTCAAAAGATCTTCAATACAAACACAATATAATTTAGTTCTAACACAATCTCCCAGTGCATTACCCACAAAAATAAGATATCAACCGTCGAAATTGTGTAACCAGCTCCTACTTGAATTCGCAGAGCAACGTATCGCCACTACATAACATTGCTCAAACGTTACCCTCAGGCGCCAGCGAGACTAGTCCGTTCTGGCGCGCATCCAATAGATATAATACTCACGAAATTCCCCCAATACTCGTTCAGACTATTGTCGCACAGAATCATGAGATGCAAAGCTTCAGAAGGTCTGTTCACGATATTCGTAGTTTCAATTTACATATTGAACAGTTTACTAGTCTGTCAGTATGCATTTTGTTTTTATTTTTTATTTTATTGTTCTGGGTTAATATCAATTAATGAATTGTAGCTAACAAATAAGCGTCTATCTATCAAACATAGTTTGTCATACAGCAATTTTCTCGGTTTTTTTAAACCGATGTTAGTATATTGCTAGTATGTTTGCAGTATGAAACTAAACTAAAAACATATGTTAAAGTGTGAACCTCTCATTTTTTTTCAATTGGGTATTATGTCTAAACCCTTTTCCTTAGTTTGAAAAATACTATGCTAAAAACCGCATCTAAATCGCTTCAGCCAATCGCCAGATAATCTCGCTCAAACAAACCTACATACAAGGTCAAACTAACAACCTTCTTTTTTGAAGTCATTTAAAAATAGATAAGACTTCTGTCTCTACCTACACCATTACTAGAATGAATACGTAAACGCTCTCGTAAAAGTTAAACGCGCAGTTAACGCTGTTATAACGTGGGCTCTGTAGGTTCGAGATGTTTCGTATAACTGGCTATGTATGGTTATATATTATGGTTCACTATGCCACTGGTACTATGTAGTTTGTAGCACTTTGTTGCTTTTGTTACTAGGCTTTGTTATTTAGGTGTTCCTGTGAAGGCTCTCAGGTTCATCTATGGGATGATGGTACTGACTGGCTGTGTATTATATTAGACAATCATTATTTAAGTGTGGGAGATCCATGTTTCGGCACGAATGGCACGACCGAAGTGATACCATAGCCTCACAGAAAACCAACGCGAAACAACGCTTGCGTCGTGTGAGCGAGGTTATCGAAGGTTACAGTTACACCCTTCCCAATACCAGAATTCCCCAACAACCCTTAAATTTTCCTTAAACTCCCAAAACGCCGACAACGCTCTTCTAACGCCTCTGGTGTTCCAGGTGTCAATGGGCGGCGGCGATTGCTTACCATCAGATGATTCGTCTGTTCGTTTAACTGCTTATACCATAAAAGGTAAATAAGTACTAAAACATACAACAACACAATTAAGATTAACTCCATACTTTACGTCAGTGCACACAAAAGCACACCCCCCACCATTGGCCAACAAACGACCAATATTAGAGCCGTCCTTTTGTCCCATATTTATTTCAAAACAATGGAATGCAAATGAAAACAAGATGGCTTCTTTAATTAACTTTCAGTTTCCTGAAGCGAGGCTTGTGACATCGAGACATTTACTTAATTAAGCCTGAAAGTGTCTGAAATGGTTGCGCTCTGAAACTATGGGCTAAAATTGACTGTATTTGAATATAACGTTATCACACTAATAATATAAATGTGAAAGTTTGTTTGGATGTTTGTTCGTCAATCACGCTGAAACTACTGAACGAATTTTGATGAAATTTGATATACAGACAGCGTATGAGCTGACTTGAGTGGTTTTATCCTACTGGAAGGCGAACGAAGCCGCTTGCAAAAGCTAGTTGATAATATTTATGTTACTTAGTAGTTATGTAACAGAATCTGAGGAGTCAAACTTTCCTTTAACCTTATTAACTCGAGTTGACCTATGCAATCAAGAATCACTTGATAAGAAATAGATATATTGACATCAACAGTACATGCCTAATTCGTCAAAATACTGCGCGTGTATTTTGACGAATAAAGCATGCAGCACATACTTTTCGTCCTTTGTTATTTATTCAAAGTAAGGTATTTATAAGAACAATTGCTAGCATAGCGGCGTAGTAGTAGCGTAGTAGTGGCGTAGCAGTTTCGTAGCAATTGGATATAAAATATATTATGTCATTTTATGTATACAGATCTGTTACATACAATGGCAATATAGGTCAATGTCATACTATAAAAGTTTGGAACTGTCATAACAGTTACATACGTAGCAGCGATGTTACCTGTCGTAGCAATTTCGTAGCGGTTTCGTAGCAGGAGCGTAGCACTATTCCCTTTTGCTACATGAACTAATTTGGTACAGCCCAAAACAAATCACTTATATTCTTTTATCTCCAATCTCTACACTATACAAGCCATTATGAGCCTTCCTGCCAACGATAACAAACTAATAACAATAAATAATCCCAGTTACAATATCTTTAAAGATAAAAAGTCGGCGCCTGATTGTCTGCCGATGGCAGTTTGGATGCTGTCCAGCAGATTCTTGAAATTAGTCATTTGTCTAGAATTGTTACACACAAATATGGTTATTCTTTACTTATGTAAATTGGGCCGTGACCTTGAAATTTTGGTTAATCACAGAAATGGTATTATTGTAAGCAGAAAAGTTTTCTAATGATTTCGGCTCTATGTCAGGGCATTGATGTCTTAAATGGGAATCAATAAAGTATTAAGTGTATTTTAATTACAATATTGTTGTTTTAGATCAGAACATGATCTAAATTAATTTAATTAGCTAAACAAGAAAGATGTATGAAGTATTTAATTATCCGGTTTTTTATTTATAAAATGACTAGTGAATGTTAGCTTAAAATTTTCATCAAATTGTAGGTATCCTATGTACATATTTATTTCAAAGTCTGCATATTGTTACAAACTGATAAATTAATTTGCTCTACTACTAATTGTAATAAATTTATTTGCACTGCTACTACTATTTTACAGTGACAATTAAACAAATCACACAAATAAATCAGCTAACAAATTACTTAGATTAATATTGACTGAAAATCTGAATTACAGGAGAGCTCACAGGTGCTCGTATGGCTATAAATCAGGGTCTTAAATATGGAAGAGCTGAGCCACGCCTGTTGATTAATTACAAAGAGACTTAGGAGACTGTGCTGTGATCCTTCTCACATTTGTAACGGGATCTCATTAGTTTGATTTGACATTTTAGCTATGTAAATAAATTATATTTGGTATTCAATAAGTGGTCAAGTCAAGTCAAAGCATTTACTTAAATTGATCCTAAATTAGGCACTTTTGAAACGTCAAATTGAATTATCCGTCAGTCAGTTTGTCAGTGAAGCTAGGCGCTGGTAGGAATATTAAAATCTTTATTTTTTCACGTATAGTTAGCTTTTGAAATGCATTTTCTAATCTGTGGTATAGGATAGGGTAGCAAACGAGCAGACGGATCTTCTGAAGGTAGAAAGAAATCGGCACCACCTTTGGATATACATATGTTATACCTGTAGAGTTTCTGAGAATGAATTGATAAACAGTAAACTCACTCATACGACGAATCACAACACAAGTTTGATTACGGCTAGTCCTCTTACTCGTATGTAAAAAGTTGAAGCATTTATTTCAATTAATCCTAAGTTAGGCACTTTTGAAACGTCAAAAGTGTATGTCATACTCACACCTCTACATAGCTTAGCATCAGTGGAAACAGTTACGTAGTTTCACAGCTTAGCTATTATATGCTCTCAGTATAGCTACGTGGCACATCTCTGGTAAAAACACCCTAACAACGGTATTTTCCATCCGCAAAAATGAAGCAACAACCTTTTTATATCGGAATTACCATTATATTTAAATCAGGGTCTGTCGATGACAGGTTTTTGATGGAACACGACTTAAAAAGGACACTCCCGCCTTTTCTATGTAGTTGGAGGTCCACTGTGGTCTAATGATCGAAGTCATTAGGAAAAAAAATTGACTATAAATCAAAGTCAAAGGAAGGATGTTAATCTGTCTCTTTTTTTGGTAGATTTTTCCTTTCTTTTTTGATAGTTTTATGTAGTGACATGTCCTTTACTATGTAAAGAGTGACATGATATAATTTTCCTGATATTTTTTAAAGAGTTAGCAGTAGGCTAGTCGTTATGGTGCTTTGCCAACAGAGATGTGCTATGCTACGTTACTGTGGATGCGTTTGGCTTCTACCAATCATATTTATTGGTACACATAGCTTAGCACTGATGGAAACGGAATCAGCTAAGCTATGTTTTTTATATGGAAAGATGCGTGTTATGGATGCGTGCTATGGATGGCTTTCCTACTATCGATACATCGCATACTCGAGCTGCGCATCTTCGTAACATAGCTACATAGATGCATCTCTGGTGGAAAAACACCCTAAAGCGGACAGATGACCTAATATAAGTCATCGAAGCCTCTGGATGTAGATCGCTTCCAATCGACCGATCTGGAAGTTATTATTGGCTGCTTATGCTTATGTTCAGCAGTTCAGAACGATTCAATTCTATTATAACGCGTTGAAAATACAACTATCGTCGTGTGCATTTTCTTAGAGAATTTCTAGAAAACACGGAGTGCACCACAAAATGTTCTATTACACGATTAACTTACATGATTATTCTTTTTTATTATTATTTAAAACAATGTATTTCTAACACAAGTTTGTTTTGTAATATTCTTCTTTTGTAACTATAGCGCGTATAAAATTTTAAAGTGCTATAAATTCGCGCAATGGCGGGCGTTACATCAAAGGCTACCGAATGCCGACCGTTTTATTGCCAGCAGTTAAAACGAACGCTTTATATTTAAGCACACACTTTAAAGACTTTAAACAAACTTAGTTTCAAGTTTAAAGTAAATCTTCTGTCTTGTACTGCTAAGTAAATTCTTCTATGAGGTGAAACTTCTATCCAAATACTGACAATAGGTCTTACCAAGAAAGTAAAATAAACCAAGTTTTAAATATTGACACTATGGAATCCCACCAACACTTAGGGGAAACCCAGAAGGACTGTGAAAGCGGTGAATTATTGTTAAGAACAATTTCTCATTAAATTCTCATCAATCATCAATACCCTTAACCGACGAGCATGCATGAAAAGACTGATGACTGTTGATGAAGCAAAACGATGTAAGATTCGTAGTTATTGGCGTTCCGTTGTCTTTGCCTACCTCCATGGGAGACACGCATGAGGCTATGTATGCATGTAACAATTTCCCACTACCTGTCGTAATAATACACATATCCTTAAACTATAGACGTCAACCAATTTCAAAAACAATAAAGAGTTCAAAATTGGCATCACTCACTCTAAAAGAATGACGTGTGAAACTCTTACTGAATTAAAAACCAGTTTCCCACAAATACGGACCATGGGAATCCGGATTCTTCCGCATCCCCGCACTTCCTCACTTAATCATCTAATCCCATATCATGGGAGAGAGGAATAAATCGCCGAACTGGGAAACACTTGGGAAACTTTGACACAGTAAAGGACAGAGCAACTGCGAAAACTTTATAAACTTATTATGTGTTTGTGACATTCAAAGATGAAAAGAAGAAAAATAATTGATCCCAATTGCTAATTAATTAATCTTCGTTATTGTACACATAAAAGCCACAAAGCAAATTATATTATATTTTACAAGTTTAGTAATATATAGTAATATCACAAAAAAAGCTTTTTTATTCTTTTCCACCAGAGACGTGCTATGCTACCTTGCTGTTTATGCGTTAGGCTTCCACCAATCATATTCATTGGTACACATAGCTTAGCACTGGTGGTAACGGACTCGGCTAACCTATGTTTTTTATATCGAAAGATGCGCCCTATGGATACGTGCTATGGCTAGCTTGACACTGGTGGAAACGGGCTCAGCTAAGCAATGTTTATATATGGAAAGATTCGTGCTATGAATGACTACGCTACTGTCGATACATGGCATACTCAAACTGCGCATCTTCCTCTCACAGATTTATAGCTAAGTATCAGTGAAAATAGTCACATTAGTTTCACAGCTTGGCTATTACACCGTCTCAGTATACCTACATACCAAATCTCTGGAAGAAAAGCACCCCAAATATGATATTTTTCCTTTTACAATTTTCCAAAAACTCTCGGTCCTCTGGTTCATAAATAAAATCGTTTCCAGGCAGCCGCCGATAGATTTATTGACTACGTAATAATTCATAGAAATCGCCCAAAGGAAGTAGGTAATAAAAGTTTTTTCTGATTTCCCAAGAGATTATACGAATTTTCGTTTGGAACGATAAGTAAGTACATTTTCTGGATTACTTTTGAATTAATATCTCTCTGGGGTTGTGCAGTGAGAACTATTCAGTTTTTGCGTTCTTTCGGTTGATTAAGAATATTGAGTGAGTGATGTGACTTATATGCTATGTTATTTTTTTCATTCTAAGGTATGGTATAAGCCGACAAACGAGGAGACGAAACACCTGATGGTAAGCAATCGCCGCCGCCCATAGACACCCGGAACACCGGAGTAACGCCTCCGGAGCAGAGAGCAGACGCATTACCTGATGGTAAGCAATCGCCGCCGAACAGGGACACTTGAACACCAGCGGTTACAAGTGCGTTGCCTTTTGGGGGTTAGGATTTTAGGGTTGTTGGGGATTGGGAAGGGGGTAATTGGGCTCTCCAGTAACCTCACTCACACAACGAAATACAAGGCAAGCGTTGTTTCACGTCGGTTTTCTGTGAGGCCGTGGTATCACTCCGGTCGAGCCAACCCATTCGTGCTGAAGCACGACATTCTTACATTTACTACATATTACATAAGGTGAATTCTGAGAATACTTACATAATAGCAAGGTTCCTAAACAAACCAAACATTGTGTCAAATAATCTTTACTCCATAACTACCAAAACTCTTCTCAATTGAAAACTGGTGACATTGCTCTTTGGAGTTTCAAATAAATGCGAAAGTTCTACACAAATCCTTCCGATTCTATACAAAAAGTAAAGGGGGGGGGAGGTACATTCAGGAAACATTGGTAAGGTAGAAAGTTTCTCTGACTTTCCAAAGTCTTAGTTCTACTCGAGTTTGCATCGTTCATTCTACGTAACTTCCTCGAAGTTTTACGTTCTACAACTGATTTCATTGAAGACTGCTCGTCAACCTTTTATTTTTTAAAACAAAGGGTATTTGTTTAATATTTTATTTGAAAAATCTTGAGTTTGATAACGTTTTTCAATTGATTTTAGATGATCAATTTAGTCTCTTCTGACCAATATAGATATCCTTATCGCTTAAGTTATTAATATTTCTTTTTTTTTTTTTGTTCTTTTTTTTTTAAAAACGTTGCCCCACACTAGGATTTTCTCCTGTGTCGTGGGTGCGTTTACAAACATACAAGTTCACATGCACATGACACCCAGACCCGAAACAACAATTTGTGGATCACACAAAGAGTTGCTCCGTGCGGGAATCGAACCCGCTACCCGTTGCGCGGCAGCCAGTTGCCCAGCCACCGCACCAACCGTGCAGTCAAATATTAATTAAAGTATTTAAAAGATATGTCTAAAATTGGTACATATCAAGAAAACTTCATGCAACAATTTTAATGTGGCCAGTTTACACAGGCAATAAGAACGGGTAGGGCTGACGTAGACTATTAGTTAAAAGCCCCTAAAATTAAATACATAAAAAAAGACGTGTAGATAATAGATTTTTATCATTACATATTTTGTATCTTCTGTTGTTCGGACTTTACAAATCTTCTATTAGATTTTTACGACTGATTTCCTTTCCTTCTTTTTTTTATGTAATAGGAGGCAAATAAGTAGACTGGTCACCTGATGGTAAGTGACCAGCGGCACCCTTTCGTTAATTTCATTTTCTTCTCTTCGCCTTTTCCTTCAGGCCGATGGTTTACACAGAGCAGGTCAAGAGTTCGAAACTCCATACAGACGTTGACAATGTATGAAGTTTAAAACCATTGCACTGCCTTATGCACTCGTGTCTTCATTGGTGGTCTTCCTTATTTTATGTGTGTTTAAATGTGTCATGTAGATGACTAATTTTAATTTTAATGTCCGTCTGGTAGATTATTTTAAAACATTAGGCGTGTATTATTTATTTTCTTACGGAAACAAAATTGAATACTTTCGAAGTTATATCGATTTGAAATAACTCGTGACGTCACTTTTAGGTACGTTTTAGTAATGTAGAAATATACTGGTAACGCCCAAAATAACACCTTACGTTATTTAATTTAGGATTACGGTCAAAAGAAGAATCGTGAATAAATAGTAAAAATAATTAAAGAAAACTTATTAATAGGTACTCACGTATAGTATATTTCTTGTCGGAATGTCTAGTAGTCCTGGTGGTCTGTGACGTACGCCTCTTGTAACGCATTATGAAGTCTGTGGAAGATAAAGACTATGATAAGTAACTTCCTTCAAAAAAAGAAAGAGTTAGCCATTAATCTTCACGTTCGACATACTGGTTTGAGAAAAGTACTTATTAAGATGCTGCTATTACTATTCATGAACTGCCCCCATACTGTAATTGGGCGAGTGGTTGCAAGTGCGATAAGGGGTTTCGGTTTCGATTCCCGGGTCGAGCAAAGTATTACTGGGCTTTTTTCGGCTTTTCAAAAAAATTCTCAGTAGCAGCACAGAGTCTGGAATTGTGCCCAGTATATGGCAATAGGCTCACCACCACATGGGACTTACAACATAAATTATAAAAAGTGAGTGTACATTGTACAGTGGCATTACGTGCCATAATGTGCGCCTTTGCCTACCCTTTCGGGGATAAAAGGTGTGACGTTGAAAGAAGATGCTGATATACCGTACCATTCATGAACTCAGTCCTAAAATATAAAAAATTAAAATAAAACAGTAAATAAAAGAAACAATCTAAAGACTCAATGTCTTCAAATGTTACCAGATTTAAATTCATTCTCAACTCTAGTGTTACCAACTTCAACGATTCATATAATAAACATTTAACTAAACTAAAACGTAATGTTATCTGTGTGAATTCAATTTCACGGATTTCTGTTATTCGATCTCTTTTCTTGTAAAATTTTATTCACTTTCAACGTTTCGTGAGTTCAGTGTTGTCTAAAATGTACCAGTTTTAGAAACGGAGGAGTGGTATTTTAATAAAATGTCGTGAGTTTGATATTACATAGTATTTTAATAAAATGTAGTGAGTTGATATTGCAAAGTATTTTAATAAAATGTAGTGAGTTGATATCACATAGTAGAATTTCGTGTACCATTTCCAAACGTATTTTTGACGTTTAGAACATTATTTGTTATACTAGATACTTTATTATTTTTATGTAAATTTTCGGTTTCAACTTAATGTTACGTTATTTTATTTACGAAAGGGGTAAGCAGAGGTGAATATACCTACTATAAAACTTCCACGTTTCACCAATTATGTTATCCCGTTATTATGACTGCCTCGTTGGTCGAGTAGTGGTCACAAGTGGAACTGCCGAACAAGTGGTCTAGAGTTCGATTCCTGGGTCGGGCAAAGAATTACTGGGTTTTTCGGTTTTTCAAAAATTTCTCAGTAGTAGCACGGAGTCTGGAATTGTGCCCAGTATATTATGGCAATAGGCTCACCCCACATGTCCCACATGGGACTTATAAGATTTATAACACAAATGGTGAAGTGTGGGTGTACATTGCGGCATTATGTGCCGCTATGAGCATCTCTGACTGACTCTGACCCTTTGGGGATAAAAGGCGTGACGTTGTAAATCCCAGTTTATTAGTTGGGATTATTAGTCACATCACAGTATCCAGTAGTGGTCGGAAACGGGTTAATTGCAACCCGTTTCCGACCATAACAAGATGCATACGAATATACCAAACAATACCAATACTAATTAAAAATCGAGTTAGAAATTATCAAGGCCACATTAAATATATTATGTAAAGTTAACAAAACTCGTTGACAATCCTGCCACGGTTATCAAATCAAACACTTTGATAATACCTACAAAGTGACAACTGTCAAAGGCAGCGACTTTTGAAAGATGTTCCAAGTTATAACAAGATGTTGCCATGGCAACCACCGTTGTTAAAGGTTACTTTAGATATTACATGTCTCAAAGTTAAGGAGAGGTATAAATGTATGGAATTCTGTTTGCAAGTGAAATGTTTTTTTTAAATAATTGATTGTTATGTTAATCGATTTTATGCGTAGATATTCGTATTTATATATTTTTTTCCATAGACACATTATTTTTGTTAAAACGTAAACTATTTTTACAGTTTAATTAAGTAGGATACCGGTTTATTTAGCTTGACCTATTTGTTTGTTTGGGTTACATTTAGTAATTGGCAATTAACCCCTTTCCTAACGTCCAATCGATCTGATATTTGGTACACACTCTTAATCTTGATAACCATATACCATAACCTGTTAAAACCGTTTAACATAATATCAACATATTTTTATGTATTACTTGTTTCGACTTTGACCTGCCAATAAAAGTTCCAGCTATTTCAGAGATTAAAAAGAACAAATAGGTAAACGGACAGCCTGATAGACAGACAAATTAAAGTCAAAAATTGAAAAAAAAAATTATGATGTATGTGTCAAACTGACACTCCAATTTTATTCGCATTGCAAATAAAAGACGATCCATAACTCGCCCCTACGAGTACTACATGGTACTCATAACATAAGTAGCGAAAAAGTGGGTGTAACTGAACTGATACACGACTCTCTAATATCATGAGGAAAAACGATAGCATATCTTTCTTTATAAGGCATTTGAAATGGACAATAAATTGTAATATTCCATTCTAATAAGTATTATATCTTTAGTCTTATAATATAAAAAAATGAAACGCGTGATCAATCAAAATATCTATAAATAGATACCTATCTATTTTTAATCCACTCATTTCTAATATCCATTTAAAAAACAAAAGCATATCAGCAGGTGAAGTCATTTTATCGCACCCTTAGAATGAAAGTGACCAAATCCAAAAATCTGCAAATTGTGGGCAAATGAGTCAGAAAGTCTCAGAAAATTATAGTATTAAGTAAATACATTTGAGAAATTTGAAAAAAAAAACAGAAATTTCGAGTTAAGTCACTTTCATTTTAAGGGTGCGTTATAGTAAATAAATATATTTTGTATTTTTTTATATATGGTAAATAATTACAAAACCCTATATATATATATCATCATCATAATCATCAGCCGAGACACGTCCACTGCTGAACACATGAAAATGAACCCTATATATATGTATATAGAGTTTTGTAATCTGTAGGCGTGTATGTACATAATAATATAAAGTAACCTCACCTTTCACTGTAGCAGCGATCCCTTCAATCTTATGTAGCACAACCTTTTCCACAATTCTATGTATTAACGATATGTACTATATAAACGGGAAGACTGTGTCAAACAAACTACAACAACAACATTATAATACTATTATTATTTGAACACATACACATACAACACGTACGAACTACACTCATAATTTAACTATCACTTAAAAACTAAATAATCAACACGAAAAATGCAATACAAACTACTAATATGCATTTAAAAAACGTTTTTAATTTATAATTTTCACATTTTCATTCATTATTTTAGGTAAAAATGTTAATTTGACTATAGTTTCGCTCCAGATTTTTTGGTTTTGACGTTTCGTGTAGGGGTTGCCAATGTGCGGTTTTATTTTACCATGTTTATCAATCTCATGATTTGTAATAAACACATTATGAAGTCTATTCTGATGTAACTTTTAATATTTTATCGTCATTAACTGACAAAGTTACTCAACCCTTGCTTCTTCTTTTCTCTGTGTTCCTAGTGTAATTCCACAGACTGGTTTATTATTTAAATTTCTACAGAAACAAATAACAATAGTTTACTAGCGTTATAATCCTAACTTCTACAACAACAAACACCACTACGTCATTTCAATTCTAAAAACAAAACACCAAAACACCTCCAACACCCCTCCCTAAAAACAAGGACCAAAAAATTTCCCAAACCTGGCAACATAGACCCACGCATGCGTACAAAATGCCCGGGTTCGCGCCAGATGTTCTCAGAGTTTTGGTAGTTTTATTGATCTGCGTAGCCTGGTAATGCGAGCATCATTACCTATGATAGATTGACCCCAGTATCGTAATAGATCTCCCCCTATCCATGCCTTGGACGTTTGGCCTCGAAACTTTAATTTAGACTGGCTGGATAGTGTCTAGCAACAGGGGAGACTAGATTTGAATTTGGAATTAGGTCGAGTCTATTTATGTGTGTCGTTTGTTTACCTTATGTTGAGGACTGTCTATGTACTATACATATATGTTAGGATAATACAACGTCAATTTAAAGCCAATTAGAAACCTGGCACCCGATAGCAACGCACTTGTGAAGCCTCTGGTGTTGCGGGTGTCCATGGGCGGCGTTGATTGCTTACCATTAGGTGATCCGTCTGGTTGTTTGCCCCCTACTCCATAGAAAACCCTTTTGTAATATGATCAAGTCTAAATACAGGATAGTTTTATTATAATTTATACACTGTGAACCATTGCATGAGCAATCTAGAGATTTAATCAAAATATATAATGAAAGTGTTTATCAAACTATACACGATTGGTGCATTTTCCTAACCTATGTTAACAAATAAATGATTTGATTTCATAACCATAATACCATTTACAAGACGTCCACCACCTACTGAGCATAAGCCTCCCCTAATGACTTCCAGTTCGATCGGCTAGAAGCGACCTACATTCAGCTTATTTCATTTTACCTACCAGTCTGTAGAAAAATAATAACCTTTTTTTAAAACAAAGAACAGTCTACAATTTTCTTCACCGCCTCAACAGTGCCCACTGATAGTTTAGAACTTTATGAAATTGTCAGAATAAACAAATAAAACGAAGAAAATGCTTAGAGTCTGAAGGTTTTCCTCGATTTTCCTGAGTCCCTATCGACCGACGCGCACTGAGTTATTAATTAAGAAAGTATACCCTACCGAACAAAAAAAATACATGCAAATCCGTCCAGAAATGCTCAAATAATTGATGTGAAAATCTACAAAGTATCGTGAATGTCATTGTAACTCAAGGACCCCATGTTCACTCTTGTTACGAGCTCTTTTTTAAGACTATGACTTCTCCCGCCTTGGGCGAGGCGAGAGGGAGTATCAGACACTTACTGACTAAAAAACACCCCGTTCCTACTCCTGCTTTTCGAGCCGGAGCCTCAGTAAGCCCGATACGTAGTCCGCAGTTAACTCAAGGACTGGGCTCCACATCTACTACGGGCCCCGCAAAGGCATTATCCGGCAATAGGTAACAACACTATCACCTCTTATGTTTTAAAATTCACTACAGCACACTTTCAGTACAAACAACTATAAATCATTATCACCCATCCCTTTCCAACCCTTTTAATTACAACGACATTCAAGATTGATGATGCCTAAGTAAACGACGATAGGCCTTCCAAAGTAGTAACTCGACCCCTTTAAACTATTTTGGAACTTACAAAGTTGGGAAGTGTTAAATCGTCTGGATAGTGGAAAAAGCCAGACTAACTAGGTTTTAGTTAGTATTAAGACTAGCTTTAGTTTCGAACATTTTTTTTGTAAAAACCTCATTTATTAAGTCGGGTAATGTACCTAAAATCTTCTTCTCAATTCAAAAAACTATAATTTCTTAGTAGTAGCACTGACTCTGGAATTGTGCCCAGTATATGGCAATAGGCTCACCCCTATTACATAGGACTTACAACACATACGGTGAAAAGTGGGTATACATTGTACAGTGGCATTACGTGCCATAATGTGCACCTCTGCCTACACCTTCAGGGATAAAAGGCATGACGATACGAAGTCTAGGTATTATTAGCTAATTAACAATCACAATTACTTGCTAGTTAGGCCCATTTGTCATAGACATTCATTGAACTTAGGTAATAATAGGTATTGCAAAAAATATGAGGAAGCGAGTCAATAAAGAGATCAAAGGAGTATTGCATTATAAGTACATAATTACTGTAAAGATAATCTTATTGTTAACTGATTACGACCAGAAACTTAGTATGAATTTGCTTTACGTTTAAACGAGATCGAAACGTTACCATGTTCGACGCTCTGATTGGCCGGTCGAATGAACTAACCAATCAGAGCGCTTAGTCGGAGTTTGTTTTACATTTAACGAGTGTTTTAGAAAAAAATCTCTATGAAAATATTTTGTAACTGCTCAATTTAAGTGCGGGAGAGCTATGCTTTGGCACGAATGGGCCGGCTCGGCCGGAGAGAGACCACGGCCTCACCGAGAACCGCGAAACAACGCTTGCGTTACGTTAGAGTATGTGTGAGTGAGTTTGCCGGAGGCCCAATTACCCCGCTTCCCAATCTTCTCAATTCCTGATTCCCCAACAACCCTTAAATTCCTAACCCCCAAAAGACCAGCAACGCATCTATCTATCATCCAACGATTCTGTTTCAGGTATCCATGGGCGGCGGCGATTGCTTACCAACAGGTGATCCGTCTGCTCGTACCGGCTTATACTTTAAAAACAAACATCCCACAAAAACATTTCATGATAAATGTTGCCAAGACGAGACCATATAGCTCGCACTGTCAAAAAGTAATCAGATCCCGTGTAGAGCCAAGTTTCTAACCCTACATGCCCAGACCTAAATCGATAAGCCCTAATTTCACACTCAAGTTACGGGGAAATTCTACAGCCATAGCTCGTACTGCGTAGTTCGTAGCGCGTAGCAGTATGATATTGTTGTTTGGGTACTAATACTAGCTTACATACCAAATTTCAGTTTTCTAGGACTTCAGGAAGTACCTTAAGAATTTTGTTGATCATCAGTGAGTGAGTGAGTGAGTGACGAAATCGGGGTATTTTAGATATCAATAAAATCTAAAGTATAAGAGCTATGCAATTGAAACTTTAGAGGTTTATTAAGTCTACCACTGACATTATATCCTGAATATTTTGTTTATCTGGTATAACCCAAACTCAAGTTATGAAGGTTCAAAAATACGACGAAGCGCTTCGAGAAAAGGTAGGTAGTGCCCTTGGGCTTGCGCTTCGCTTGGCTCGTCTTGGCGGGGCACTACCGTGCCCCCAGATAATACAGATGTATTTACTGAATGTAATCAATACAATGATAATTAAACCGTCTCGATTGACACAGCAGTCAACGACACAATGACCTCTAGTCGCCGAGTTAGAGAACAAAGAGTTTCTTTCATTGAATGACTTTGTAAACATAGGAGGGCCTTGTTTGGGGTTTTTCACAACAAAGATAAAATTTTATACAACATACAGAGTGTAAACGTATGACTGTCGCGCGACGATCTCCGGCCACCGTAAGTGCGGGTCTGCGGACGGCGAGCAAGGGTAGCTCGCCGCCCGACCAGAACCAGACCCGTGCGTGCGGCGCGTCGCGTTCTGCGCGCACCTCAAAGAGCCATCAGACCACCACAGATGGGGCCCAGTAGGGCTGATGCCTAATCCGGAGCTGCGGACTACCTAGCGGGTTTACCGGGGCTCCGGCTCGACGGGCAGGAGTAGGAACGGGATGGTTTTTAGTCAGTAAGAGTCTGACACTCCCTCTCGCCTCGCCCAAGGCGGGAGAAGTCATTGGATGTTTTTCCACCCTCAAAAAAAAAAAAACGTATGACTGTACGGTTGGCGCGGTGGCTGGGCAACTGGCTGCCGTGCAACGTGTAGCGGGTTCAATTCCCGCACAGAGCAACTCTTTGTGTGATCCACAAATTGTTGTTTCGGGTCTAGGTGTCTTGTGTATGTGAAATTGTATGTTTGTAAACGCACCCACGACACGGGAGAAAATCCTAATGTGTGTTAAAAAAATAAATAAAAAATAAACGGAACCCTCGCAAATGCCACAAACAGGTAATGGTGAAAAACGAGCTTTATTAAAAAAAAAATGTGTTTTTCGGGAGCTTTCCCTTTACACCCCGTAATGATATGTCATTCATATCCCAAACAGGTAGAATGTATGATATTCCCCACATATCATACACATAATACATCAACATAATATAAGAAGGAACTGCAGACAAAGTGAGAAGAGGTCTCAAACGGAGAAGGTTTGATATTCTCCACTAACACATACATACATACATGCATATCGTCACGCCTTTAATCCCCGTAGGGGTTGGCAGAGGTACACATTATGGCACGTAATGCCACTGTACAATGTACACCCACTTTTCACAATTTATGTTGTAAGTCCCATGTTAATAGGTGGTGAGCCTATTGCCATATACCAAGTACATTTCCTGACTCTGTGCTACTACTGAAAATTTTTCGAAAAACCGAAAATGCTTAGTAATAGTCCCGACCTGGGAATCGAACCCGAGACCCCTTGCCCGGCAGTCGCACTTGCAACCACTCCGCCAACGAGACAGTCTCCACTAACACCTATTTTTATTTTCAGGAGGGCTACTGTATTTCAACGAATAACAAAGTTTCGTCCGAAACTTCGCAGATTTCGTACTATAATTCCATTTCTTGCGAACTTTCATGAACAAAAATGAAGATAAATAAATAGGTTTTGATTTGAAATTAAAAATAAAACGTTATTTTAAGTAATTTTATTAGTAAATCAATAAAACCTACGGCCGAAGATTAAACGAAACTTCGCATTCGAGAACCGGAGTAGCCCTACAGTTATTTAATATTGAAATAAATCTCATATTTAAAGTTTTGATTTTGGTGTCATACGGGACGAACTATTTAGTTGTACCTGGCGCTAAACTTTAATATAATTATCGGCAGTTAAATAAGGAATATTCCAAGCAGTCTAATTGCTAAACACGGTCAATGTCTTTGTTTTTATATTGATTTCAAAACCCGCCATCGTTGTCAGTGATCATAAGTATTAAACTAAATAAAATAAAAAAGTATATCAAATTAAATTCGAAACTGTTCTGAAATTGAATCTGGTATTCACCTGCATACTATGTAGAAAAAATCTAACATTATTAGATTTTTCTGCAACTCATACAATTATTTAAATTAGGACAAAATAGAACATTATTTTCTAATAATAACATATTGTTAAAAATAATAATGACAATGATTATAAACAATTTTTCACAAAAACATAATACCTCAATGATACCAGCTGATTTAACAACAATAGGAAAATAATGACAGAAGGTCAACTCTTAACCATATTGGTTAATGTACCTACATTGCACAAAACGATTTTATTTGACTCGGGCAAACATATAATTTCTCTATTTATGAATTTATTTGAGTTTACAAAATTAATGATACTTACTCCGATCAAGTTTTTAAACTGACATGGTCACTAACACTATTATTAGAACTTATGACGGGATATTTACCATGTTTATTCACTTTGGTGAGTTTCCGATATTTCAGTTAATCCGTGATCATGGCGCTTGCAACAGTGCCAGTTGCATAAGTTCTAATAATACTCCGATAAAGTTTGATTAAGTTTTATTTTTGGTTTTATTTTTAAATAATTTAACCGTGAAAAATATTCGACACATATTTTTTTGTTTTGTAACATAAACAACAAAAACTTAGATAAAACAAATCAAAGTTTAGGAGTGTGAGCAAATACATTTCTACGTATAAATTGTACCTAGAAGTGACGACACGGGATATTTCAAAGAAAATGAAAAACACGTGTCTAATATTTTGAAATAATCTACAAGATGGGCATTAAAATAAATATCATCTACCGTACTAAAATAGTTCATTGACTTGCTTAGCTATGATCACATTCTTGCTTTCCACATTACATAACACAGTTTTCCACACTAACAATAGCCTAGAAGATATTCAATACACGTATTAAAATAATAAATTATAGATTAATTAAATATACAACACATGATAGTCTTATACAATAGAGTTGCCTAATTAGGCCTGTATTCATACAAAATAAATTGTCGTAATAAAAACCAGACAATGCATAAATAAATTAAACATAAATCATTTTTATATTCGACTCTTAAGTATGATCATTTTAAAGTAAAATTAATGTATTTGTACATTAGCAATTAAAAAAATACTTGTTCCTAGACCCAATTACAACCCCTTTCTAATCCCCGATTCCCCAACAACTCTTAAATGCCCATAAGGCCGGCAACATACATGTAACGCCTCTGGTGTTTCGGGTGTCCGCGGGCGGTGGCGGTTGCTTGCCATCGGGTGATCCGTCTGCTCGTTTACCGGCTTATACCAAAAAAATATAGATTTTGATTAATAAAATTAATTTCATTAAATATAAACTTTTTTTCGTATGTTTCTAGTCAATTTATAAAAATACACTACTTGACGCAAAAGTAATATTTTTTATTTCTGTTATTTATTTTAGACAAATAGAATGTAACTTAAACTATTGCTAATCATCTTTACTGTGTCTTACTACAATTCAACTACCAATACAAACAGTGAACCTTCTGATTTACCTGTCTACTGATACACCTTTACATTCAATCGTGAGGTCAAGGTATCTGCAAGGAAGACCGCGTCTGACTCAGTCAGTATAGTGCCAACGGCCATTGCTGACTGACACTGGGTACGTTATTTTTTAATTTTAATTATTTTTTACGACAACTGTCAACCTTGCTTGTTTTTTTTTTTTGAGTCGGTGAATGACAGCTGTTCTTTTTTTTTGTTACAAGTGATTGTTTGTTTGTTGTGAGTCAAATTGTTAAAGACTTTTTATTTAGTGTTTGCCGTCTATTGTTTTGATTTTGTTTAAATTGACTAGATTTGATTGGGTTGTTTGTTTTTGCGAAATGTGGTTTGTTTTATTAGGTTTTTGTTTTTGGTTTAGGCAGATTTGGTAATGATAGGTTTAATTAATTTTTTTTTACAAGTGTAGTACAATTTAGTTAAAATTTGTTCAGGAACTATTTTTAAACCTTGCCCATTACTAGGTATTTTTCCTGTGTCGTAGTTTCGTTTAAAAACATACAATTTCATATACACAATCATAGTGTCGGTCATAAATTTTAAAGATATATTTTTAAGTTACTTAAACAAAGTTATCATTATATTCCAGAATAGAGACCATAATAATAACCAGAGCACCAGTTCAATGAATATACATGTCTCTCCTCTGTCTACCCCTTCGAGAAATAAGACTATGTTACGTTATAATATGTGTCAAAATAGTGTTGTTACACAACGCAATCACGAGTTTTCCGTGTAATCGATACTAATGTAATTAGAAAATGATTGTTTTGCTAATTGATGCCGAATTTAGCAAGTTATATTGATGGAAAATTCGCCAAATGTTACGTGTCTGATACTTTTGAGTGTATCATTTCATACATACATTTAAAACATAAGCATTTATCAGTTCATGATAGTTCACCCTTCGATTACTACTCTACTTAAGACAATTTGTCATAATCTCTGAGTTCTGAGAGCTTCAACTGATCATGGTTTAAAAGGTCCAGGTTTATTACATAGCGATTTTTTTTTGAGGGGATAATCATCCAATGACTTTTCCCGCCTTGAGCGAGGCGAGAGGGAATATCAGACTCTTACTGACTAAAAACCACCCCATTCTTACTCCTGCTTTTCGAGCCAGAGCCCCGGTAACCCGTTAGGTAGCCCGCAGATTATTTTCCCTCTTGTTTTCAGAGAAGGAGTGTGTGTGTGTGTGGTTTTAATCGGTAAGAGTCATCGACATAATCTGCTTTCTGACATACATCGTAAGACAAAAAGAATCCATGACGATTTCTACACGTTAAAACCGGCCAAGTGCGAGTCTGACTCGCCCATGAAGGGTTCCATAAGTAGATGACATAATATCAAAGTTATAAAATAACTTGGTTTTACATAGTGTTTGTATGAACGACAAAGTTATATTTGCGGTTTTTGAAAATGTTTTATTTCTTAAAAACTAATAATGATATCTCGTTCAAACCAATTTTCGTTGTTAGTTTCTATTGAAATCTACAGTATATATTTTTTTTAGTTTTCTCACTCTCTTATTTTAAAAGTTAGAGGGGGGGGGACACTCATTTTTCCACTTTGGAAGCGTCTAACTTTCAAACGGTTGATTTTGACGAAAAATGGTTTTAGGAACCTTAATGTCTTTTTTAAAGACCTATCCATAGACACCCATCACGGATATGTTAGCTGAAAAAAATTTTTTTTTAATCAGTTCCATGTATGGAGTGCCCCCCTTTAATTTTTAAATTTATTAATTTTTATTTAAAATTCGAATAGCGGTTATCGAAATACACTATCCTACAAAGTTTCAACTATGTAGGCCCAACAGTTTCGGAAATAAACGGCTGTGACATACGGACGGACGGACGGACGGACGGACGGACGGACAGACAGACATGACGAATCTATAAGGGTTCCGTTTTTTGCCATTTGGCTACGGAACCCTAAAAAAGGTAGTCCGCAGATCAGAGAGCGTTGCTGTTTGATCTCTGTCAAGTGTGTAATCTCCTAGTTGGCCTATGACACCCCAAGACGAAGAGGGGTAGTAACAAATGTAATCTACCTGTAACTACCCAAAACGTTACCCCACACTTGAATTTTCTCCTGTGTCGTAGGTGCATTTACAAACATACAAGTTCACATACACATGACACCCAGACCCGAAACGACAATTTGTAGTTTACACAAAGAGTTGCTCCGTGCGGGTATCGAACCCGCTACACGTTACGTAGCATTCGGTTGTTTTAGACTTTGTTGCCGTATCCTTTTATTTTAGAAAACCACTGAATAACAAAACAATAAAATTAGAAATCTATGCTCAATTTTCGACACATTCCAATCCATACACAAATCTAAACTGAACTTAATTCAATTGTACACAAATGTCAATTTCGTGCGTCTACAAATGTCTTATTCGATAGTTGGTATATCAATTTGAAAACCAAAAATATCAAGGCTATTTATTGTTGGAGAGAACGGTAACAATGCACTGTGACGTAATAATTGGATATGCCTAATAAAAATAGTTTTATTGACTGTATATAATTGGTAAATAATATAAATGTTTCTAACTACCCAACTGCTAAAGAAAGTCACGTTATCATTGCGTACGTATGTACTGTGGAGGACAGATACGCTTGATCATTTTAAAAATGTATTGCTTGAACTCAGTTATAACATTAAGACATACCCCATATGTAATATTGAGATGTTTAAAATAAACTCCGATTAAGTATTTTAGTAAATAAAATCTTTTATTATTACTGGTACAATGTCTTAATCTCTGCTTCCGGGCCACAGATCACCAATGATATTGACGTATGACAGGTCCTGTCATATTAACAAATCAATCAGTGTAACCTGCTTATTCTGATCTATTACACCATATATGTCTCATCATATAGAAAAGCAGTAATATCGCAGCTTAGTGATGCAATACGTACAATCCCTTTACTCCAAAATTCTTATCACTTATCAGTTAGTGATTCAAACGATCGATATAATTCAACATACACATTTGATAATATCGATATAATATTTTCCCCGCACTAACAACGGGAAGTTACCTCGTAACTGACTTCCTCAACAAAATGACTTACGAATTGGTGAGACTTGTTCTGCGCAGGAGTTGATGACGTTTTTATATACATATGTATAGCTATGTGTATGATATATAGATTTATAAGGTCATAAGAGTTAACTTTGATTTATTACATGTTGCATGATGCTGTACTGAAGTATAAAAAATATACTAAAACTATTTAAACTTTAAGATTTATTTAACTAAATAATAATAATAACTATGACAAAAATATTTACAAGGTAAAAATTTAAATTATAGGCAATTCCCCCCTTCCCAATCTTCCCAATCCCCGATTCCCCAACAACCCTTAAATTCCTAACCCACAACAGGCGATATCTTTGATATCTTCTTCTAGCGTCGAAAAATATCCAAATTCTTAAATACAAATACAAAAACATCAATACACAAACATTTGCATTTATAATATTAATTATAGTAAGATGACCTAACATCATATTTAATAGGTAATCTAAAAGCATAAAACCATATTAATAAAGATTAGCTGATCAAAAAGATTTAGATCAGCTAATATTATAATCCTACACATCATCCATGTTAGATATTAGTCATCATCTTATATCCAAAAAGATTACGTGCATTAAAAATAGATTTTCTATCAAGGAAACCACGGCTTAATGACCCAAAGTTGACTAATAATGCCACATGGCATTAAGTTCATTGTGTGTAGTGTACATTGAAGATTACATTAATCTATCTATACATATAATAAAATCGTAGAAAAGTGCTGTCTGTACATTGAAAATAAAAATAAAAAAAATAGCAGGGGTTATTGTAATGTCGATGTCGAACCCAAAAATGTAATTAACTTTTTTTTTGTCTGTTTGTCTGTTTGTCTGTTTGTCTGTTTGTCTGTTTGTCTGTTTGTCTGTTTGTCTGTTTGTCTGTTTGTCTGTTTGTCTGTTCGTCTGTGCGCGCTAATCTCAGAAACGGCTGATCCGAGTTGGATGCGGTTTTCACGAATATATTGTGGGATGCTTAAATTTACATTTAGTGTTTGTTTCATGTCAATCGGTTTATAAATAAAAAAGTTATGTCAAATTAAAGAATCACGTCGAACATTCTATGCTTATACCATTAATCTCCGCAGACCGCAACTATTTGACGGATTTGGTTGAAATTTGGTACAGATATAGTTTAGAACCTTAGAAAGGACATAGATATATTTTTAATTCAAAAATCAAAAAATAAAAATAAGAAATAAATTATTTATAAATAATTCTATGTCGATCGTTACACGACTTCGGTTCATGTTATTGTTTTAATTCATCGAAAAAAAGTAAATAAATAGTAAAAAGGTATGAAAAAAATAATATCAATATAATAAAACATTTAGTACTAAGAAAATGCTCTAACGGAGTATAGATAATTCTATGTCGATCGTTACACGACTTCGGTTCATGTTATTGTTTTAATTCATCGAAAAAAAGTAAATAAATGGTAAAAAGGTATGAAAAAAAAATATCAATATAATTAAACTTTTAGTACAAAGTAAATGCCCGAACGGAGTATAAATAAATAATCCAAGTTGTCTTTATCCTCGATAGATGGCGTTGGGATCGAAATAGATCGCGCTATGGTTTCGTTACATTCATTTGGTTGGGTATCGGCCGAGCGCTTCGGTACTATCGTAGAAAAAGTGTATTATCAGTCGTATGATTATTTGTCTGTAGTGGTCCTGCTCTTTCGTATATTCTAAATTGGTTTCATTGTATTTGTCAATTAATAAGTTTATTTGTTGGGTTTTCCTGGTTTTTTGGTTAAACTATTTAACGTAGGTTTAGTTTGATATCGATTATTAGTAGTTACTGTAGTTAGTTTTTTTAATAAAATTGTAAGTCTAATTTATAAATTAATTAGATTAGATTTAAGTCGTTTCTTTTAAATTATTTAGTTTAAGCTTGGTTATTATAGCATAGAGGATAGGTTGTAATATAGTTTCTTTTTTAATTGTTATAAATTCGTAATTCGTAGCTTTCTTTAGTTTTAAGTTAGTTTAAGTCCGTTTTTAAACTATTTTTTCAATGCCCTAAGTGAGTATACATCTATTAAATTCAAACGCAGAGCTCATTATGTTGATTTTTGAAGAGTTCCCTGGAATATCTTCCACATCTCATTTTTGAAGAGATCCCGCGAGATCGGGCACTATGTGGTTAAAACCAAAAATTTGCCGGAAGTCACTATTCCACGCGAACGAAGTCGCGGGCAAAAGCTAGTTAATAAATAAAATAAAGTTACCGAGCTTAACAAATTAAACAGACATTTTATTTTTGTATTATATCTCGCATGAGAGATTAATAACATTACACGGCCTACTCATGTTACTGTAACACAAGGTTGCTTGAGTAATATCCAGCTACTCCAGGGAGTGCGGGTCTGCGGACCAGACCCGAGCGTACGGCGCGTCGCGTTCTATGCGCTTTTCAAAGAACCACCAGATCACCACAAATGGGGCCCAGTAAGGCTGATGCCTGATCCGCAGTTGCGTAGCATCCGCAGAGCAGGCATCAGGCGGATTGATTGGATTGCGGAAAAGCAGGAGTAGGAACGGGGTGGTTTTTAATCAGCAAAAGTCTGATACTTCCTCTCGCTTTGTCCAAGGCGGGAAAAACTACATTGGATGATTATCCCTCCTTAAAAAAAGGTACCCATAATCATGTTGAGGATGTCCATTGGTGGCGCTTATCGTTTTCTAAGTATATAATAGATTTACTCTTTAGCCCCCAAATTCACAAAAAAATTACGAAACGTCTACTACCTAGGATAAGAGATACATAAAATCTTTTTAATTAGCAATTATATGTTAACAAGCCATTCGTCTAACATTACCAAGAGAAATTAAAATAATTACTCCATTGCTTCACAGCTTGTAAAATCTTTTACACTTGTATGTTACACATTTCTGTTTAGACATTGTTATGTTGCATCAGTTACATACGTTTTACATTGTTATTTTAAAAACATGTGTAATTATTTAATCATAATGAACCAATTAATAAAAAATTTGATATAGTTAAATTAATTATTGCACTTACAACCATTTAGCCAACGAGTGGTTGCAAGTGCGACCGCCAGGCAAGGGGTCTCGGGTTCTATTCCTGGGTCGGGCTAAGTATTGCTGGGCGGTTTTCGGTATCTTGAAAGCTTCTCAGTTGTAGCACTGAGTCTGAAACTGTGCCCGGTATATGGCAATAGAGTCACCCGCTACTATATGGGACTTATAACACAAACTGTGAAAAGTAGGTGTACTTTGTACAGTGGCATTACGTGCCATAATGTGCACCTCTGCCCATCCCTTTGGGGATAAAAGGCGCGGCGGTAAAATTAATTATTTAAACTTTATTAACTTACATTTATTGAGGCATTTCTATTTATAGCTTTAAGGAAAATTGGTGTTTCAATTTTTTTTCTATCTGGAATTCCGCCTTACATTTTCGAATTAATAACTATTTTTGGAATTAACTAAATAACAATATCTCATAGATATTGTTGAAGAGTCCATACATACATATAAATAGATTTGCATCGTTTTACTATGACCTTTTATCAGCGGTACGGGAAGTTCCGTGACTTAAATTAAAGGTTTGGATTCATTACATAAGCGAGCGATTATGTAATGAATCACAGCGGACTGAACTTCCAAATGTGTCTCATAAAAAAAATATTTTATACTAAGTATGTACTCACTTAAAATATTAGTCAAGTGCTATTTATTCCCGGGGAAAGCTGCATTGTCCAGATACCAACAACAAAAAAAGATTCGGTACAAAAACTGTTACACTTTCACATATTCGTAAATAAATCTAGATACTATTAGGACTTAAAAGGCAAATCACTAAAATATGAATCATTTAAAATCACAGAAAACTTATTACATAGAACTATAGTTAGTCTCTAGTCGCTATTAAGCAATACCAATACAATTTGTACGGTAACCAAATATTAATAAATCGCTATTTGAACGTTACTAAGTCCGCACCCTAATTATTTTAATACCGCCAAGTACCACCGTGGGCGTCGGCGTGAGAAGCCTTCGGCAGATAATGTATTTATTATCTCACATTTTATGCATAAACCTCTTTACCTAGCTACTTAATTATTAAACCTCTTAACACGAAGCTTTAAGGCTTATATTTTATACAAGGATAAACATACATAATATGTTTTGTTACAACTAGTACCTATCTATGATCTCGATCTACCTATCTCTTTTTATCAACATCGACTGCCCTTGCCTGCTAGGATATGGGCAGTCGATGTTGATAAAAATCCTTAAGGGTGATTTTCCACCAGAGATGTGCATCTTTGTAGCATAGCTATGTAGTTACGCTACAAAGATGGAATAGCTAAGCTGTGAAACTCTGTGGCCGTATTTTCACCGATACTGAGCTATGTAGCTGTGCGAGGAAGATGACGAAGCATGGCTCTACCACACAAAAATTGTCATTGATATTTGACATTTAATATACTTAACAAGGGCCTTTGTTGTCAGTCATCAACAGTTACACCTCGCTACTACTGCAACAGATTGCATCAACATCGTTAAAGCAGCACATTATGTTCTGTGGGAAAATGTGACTTATACGTGACAAAATAAATTATATATTGCCTAACTTCAAATAGCAGTAAAGTGCTTTAAAACATTTGATCTTACAATACAAGACCATTCGCTTTTGCAATCTGTACGTTCAATTTGAAACCTTTGTTGTGCTGAAGTTTTCTACTGACATTGAGTGTTAAGATTGAACTCCGAATATGGCTACTATTCCACAAGAGAGGTGCTATGCCGTAACATAGGTGGAAGCCAAACGAATCCAGAGCAACTTATTGCTGTGGATGCTTCCAGCAATCATATTCATTGCTAAACACAGCTTAACACTGATGCAAACGGAGCTAAACGAAGTTTTTATAGGGAAAGATGCGTGCTATGGACGCGTGCTATGAATGGCTTCCCTACTATCGATACATTGCATACTCGAACTACGCATCTTCCTCCCACAACTATATAGTTTAGTATCAATGGAAACGGCCACGTAGCATAGTTACATAGCACAACTCTGGTGAACAAGCTCTCTAAAACCACTACGGGTTTACCGGGGCACCGGCTCGAAGGGCAGGAGTAGTGTCAGACTCTTACTGACTGTGACCGAGAGGGATCTCGTCTCGCCCAGGACCCAAGACCCAAGACGAGAGAGGTCATTGGATGATTTTCCCCGCTTAAAAAAAAACATTTCCATCCGTTCGTTGGTTTCCTATAAAACGGGTTTATTCATTTCCACGAAATTACTTCACAGTAATTTACAATTGAGCGATTACTGCTCATTACTCTTCGAACGAGTGAATGAATTGTCGAAGAGTCATTCACACGTACTTATTGTAACGAGAATAAAATTTGACACGCGTTTATAAATGGGTTAACGTGCTGTTTACGTGTATCTAAGTAGGTATGTTTGTACGAATATAGAGAGACAGTACCTAGCTGTTCTTGAAGATTCAGTAAATATACATTAGTGTCAGTAATATTAAAAAAAAAAACATTGTTTTCTCAGCTTATGATTGACGAAATTGAAATATAATTCATTTAAAACAAAATGGTATTTGAACTCAAATTCATACTAGGAATAAAAGTTTTTACATATTTCTTCACATTTGTTGAATTTCAGTGTCAAAACCAATCAATAAATAGATACATTTTTCTATTGATTTATCAAATAAATATCGTATGTCTAGATGGGGCACTGTAATAAATTCTAATGTATTTTTTTCATTCCTTTGTAGCTATTGATAAAAACCATTTATTATAAAAAATAATTCTTATTCAAAAATTCACAAATGTCATAGAAACAATGTCGTACCAATTTGACATTAGGGAGACGGGCAGAGTTCCTCGTGTAATGTCAAGGAAACTCCGTGATAGGATACCGCAAGGCATTTACCAGTACAATAGTTTTGTCTGCAAATGTTACATATACTGCACAGATTTTGAAATTCTCGTGCTGACTTTTATTGGAATTTGATTGTTATTCGATTACGTTCACGGTCGTTTATTGCTTGGTAAAAGTTTGTGGATAGTTTGGTTTAGACACGAAATGGACTAAGTGTTAATGGATAAAAGAAAATAACACATTTTAATTCTTTAAGGCAGAGGTATCAAATATTCAAAGTCCCACAATATAGAATTACTTATAGAAATTATAATACTATTCCCATAAGTATATTATGGGGATAGTATAAGTATACTAAGCTCAAAATTCATAACTCCATTCAATAACTAAATTACATTAATCCTTGTGGAATTGTACGTTTGTAGACGCAACCACGATACAGGAGGAAATTCACGTGTAGGGCAACGTATAAAATATATAAGATCGACCCTGGAATCGAACCCAACACTCCTTGCTCAGCAATCGAACTTGCAACCACTCGGCCAGCAGCCAACATCAACTATTGATAAGATACCAAATATATATAAAGTGTTATAATGTAACAGCTATATTGTTATGCAAATCATGGTAATCACGATACATACTTTAGATAACGTATACATATATGTAATAAGGTGAATAACATAATTCGTACATAGCGCAGTATCCGCTTAAAAAGGTCATAGTTTCCTATGTGTTGCAACCATATCGTAATAATGCTTACCTACTAGGTAGTGTTCCTACTTATATACTATTAACATACCAAAGACCATACTAAGCATATTTTTATGTTAGCTAAGAAGGAGACAGGGCGTGTGAGGAAACGAACCTACTTATGCCTCAGTTGTTGCTGTCATTAAATTTTACTTAGTAAATACCCATTATCACATTTTTGGCTGGCGCGGGAATCGAACCCACAACATAATGCACAGTCTGATCCCTCTTGCCTCGCCCAAAGCGGGACAAGACATTGAATAATGAACCGCTCTCAAAAAAAAATGTTACGTATTATGTCAAAAATATTTTTAAACAAAAGTTTAACTAGGATTTGAGCTTGATAAATCGGGTCAGAGCCCATTCGTCCCCTAAAATTCGTCCCCCAGCATAAAAGTTGTAGATTCGGCCCCTATATAGGTGCCCATTGGTCTCCTGGTAGGGGACCAATTAATATTTTAATAAAAAATATTATTTTTAAGGTACCCATTCGTCCCCTCTAATATATATACAATATAAGTTAAAGATTCGGCTCCTATTCAGGTGCCTATTGGTACCCTGAGATAAAATTAGCTATATTTTACATAAGAAACGGTTAACATAGTACACTTGTGAACAGTTTATTAACGGAATTAATTTAATAAATCATAACAGATTATTCAAAAAAGAGCTATGATAATCCGTCATGATAATAATATATAACCTGTCGATAGGCTTACGATGTAAAATTGTCTCACTACCAATGGCTTGTTAAAATAACGGGTTACGAATAGATAAGGTGTTTAAAATTGGTAAGTACTTACTCTCCAAAAAAAAAATTTCAGGGGACGAATGGGCCCCTCAAAAGTTGCAGGGGACCAGTGGGCACAGGGTGCGAATCTTAGGGGACGAATGGGCTCTGACCCGATAAATCGTATACTTACATATTTTACGCAACAAAACACACATCAGTCGAAATCACAGAAACAAAAATAGCAAAAAGGACAGTCTTCCGTTATCTTAATACAAAACAGTAAACTTTACAATACATTGAATAATTTATAGGCAAAAATTTGTCAAGTTTTGAACAAAGCCCGCGATGGACGTGTTCTCAAAATGTCACTATTGTCTTGTAGAACAAAATAATTTTCTCAGCCCATCTGAGTCAGAAAGGTCAACGTGCCTACAAAATATACCTAATTATGTATACATAGAACGGTAAATAGATTGTCCGTACTAGAAGTATATATTATTACCATAAAGCAAGTACAAAGAGAAGATGCCATAATGTGATTGTGCACTGTGACACTGTGGGTTATAACCGCTCAGAGACATTAAAATGTGGACAATAATTGGCATCATGTTTGCAGTATGGGACCGCTAGATGGAAAAAAGAATTGAGGAGGTTAGTCCAATGTAAAGGAAGGTTATGATCTCATAACCTTTTATCTATAAAACATTAAATAAAGAAATCTCTAAACATCTAAATAATTATCTACAAAAATCTGGGTGCATCTAACAATATGGCTAGGGACTGTACATTCACACCGTGTTTACTATCTACACTACATACATACATACCTAGTATAAAACAAAGTCATTTTCTTTGTCCCTATGACCCTTTGTATGCTTAAATCTTTAAAACTACGCAATGGTTGATGATGCGGTTTTTTTAATAGATAGTACGTTTCTCGATCATAAGAACGTTTATATGTATAATACATTCATAAAATATCACCATTGCACCCCTGCGAAGCTAAGGCGGGTCGCTATAGTAACATATAAAATAGTACGCTACGCCCAATCTAAACCTTCAACCATTCCAAAATTTTAGATGCGTCTAACAATATGGGCGAATCAGTTACATATAAAACATAACGCTACGCCCAATCTAAACCTTCAACCATTCCAAAATTTGGGTGCGTCTAACAATATCGCCAGGGACTGTCCATTTTACACATCATGTTTACTATTATTAATATAAGACCTTTCCTTACACCGAAACCAACACTGAGTCACTGTAAAAACCCTCTAATTCACACAAAATTAAAACGGTTTACCTTTAAATCACCGGAGCATGCAATCTAATGCGTACCGAGTGAGCCAACCATGTTTTTTGTGATACCA
The DNA here is from genome assembly GCF_023101765.2 of Spodoptera frugiperda. Taxonomy (NCBI): domain Eukaryota; kingdom Metazoa; phylum Arthropoda; class Insecta; order Lepidoptera; family Noctuidae; genus Spodoptera; species Spodoptera frugiperda. Next base: position 7,338,331 of record NC_064222.1, read on the forward strand.
TTTACTAAGGTTAAAAGCCTGCCCTTGGCCAAGACTTCTGGTGGTCGCATATTGTTTTATTCACAACAATGCGAGGACAAAACCGTGGGCAATAGTGTGACATAAATTTTGTCACCATTTTTCATTATAATGAGATAATTTTAGTAAAAAAAGTAATTTAATACTGTACGTTACTTAACACTGTTAATTATTTTGGTCGAGTGATCTTATTGTATATGATTTGTGAAGTTTTTTTAAAAAAGTAGTCATGTGATGACGCCTTAGTTCACCCAAAAACATATATTAGGAGATTGATTGCGCGTAAATATAGAAAGGTTAATGATAAAAAGTACCCTAAAACTAAAATATATTAAACCTACTACCTTCTGCCAGTGGCTTCGCCCTAATCGCGTGGGATAAAAAGTATTCTACGAGTATCACCCAGGTCAGCTTATACTTGCCTGTATACCAAGTTTCAACAGAATCCGTTCAATGATATCAGCGTGATTGACGGACCAACATCGAATCATGCAAACAAACAAACTTTTAGATTTATTATTAACCTATCCTTAACTATCTCTAATGTCCTCGAGATCGGTCACAAAGTAGGATTCGACTCGAAGACTTGAAACTAATGGAGCTGAATAAAAATAACGATCTGTATTTCAAGACTCCCATTAAAACTTTTTCATAAATCTTCTATCATTTCACCTGTCTAACATACAAACCACATATACAAGATGCTTAAGTCTTTGACTGCCAATAGAAAACTGTTGAAGGCAAATCCTCCGCTAACGTCGTCGGTCACCGGTGAACACCACGGCGTTCAATGTGTTAATGACCTTTAACTCCTCATTCCAGTTCAAGGATGTCACCAGCAGCGTCGTTCGCTCAACGATGGGCTCGTGACAACCTGACCAGAGAGGCGTCTCCGGAAGAGCTGGTAGTCCTGGGCCTCTTCCCCATTACCTGTGAGGGAAATGAGGCTGAAGCTGCGAAGAGGGCGAGGAGGTACTACACTGCTAGAGGACCTGGAGGACTGACAGAGTTGTGGCACAAGAGGCACCCTGATGATGAAGAGATTCTGTCTAGCTGTCAAGATGTGTGAGTAAAAAGGATTTGGTATCAAACATACGAGCATACGGGTAGATATAATAGTACTTATAAATTTAACTCTGGGAGAGCCATACTTCGGCACGAATGGGCCGGTTCGACCGGAGGTTTTCTGTGAAAACCGACGTAAAACAACGCTTGCGTTGTGTTTCGTTGTATGAGTGAGGTTATCGGACGCCCGATTACCCCCGTCCAAATCCCCGTTTCCCCAACAACCCCTAAATTCCTAATCCCCAAAAGGTTGGCAACGCATTTGTAACGCCTCTGGCGTTACTACAACTTGGCTTGGCATCTGACGGCGATTGCTTACCATCAGGTGATCTGTCTTCTAGATTACCAATAAAAAAAAAATCTTTCTTATTTCTAGTACTCAGAAATATGTCGATTTTTAGCCCCATGAGGTTTATAGCTAAGAAAATTCAACAAAAATATCAAGAGAAAAGCAGGAAAACAGGGAGAGTCATTGGTGGCGAAACGGAGTTCGCCGGGTTTGCTAGTTCTGTTTAAAATTTTCATCCTGATACCAGGAAATCATGAACGTATAAGAATGTTATGACAAGCAGGCTAACATTAACAAATATAGCTTCCGCCTCTAATTTGTATTCTTTAGGAGACATACCACATGACGTTGATGTACAGGAAAATCTTTATAGATTGATTTATTGCTACTTAGATACTAAATTGTCTTTGTGTAGTAGTAATTGTCTAATTATCTTAAGGTCACGTTCAACTAGAATAAAATGTATACTTTTAATTATTTGATTGAGTAGACAGATGTTAAATGGTGGATGATTGTCTTCAATCATCAATTAAATATAAAAAATAAGGGGTTATATACACCTGACATGGTCACTAACACTAACATTAGAACGTAAGAGGGAATATTTACCACGTTTATTTATGTCTATGAGTTCATCCGTAATCATGGCGCTTGCAACATTGCCAAAATATCGGAAACTCATAGACACATACTCCGGCTACCATCCCAGACTCTACGTTATTTTGACTGCTCGGTTGGTGCGGTGGCTAGGCATTCGGCTGCCGGGCAATGTGTAGCGGGTCCGATTCCCGCACGGGGCAACTCTGCGTGATTCACAAATTGTTGTTTTGGGTCTGGGTGTCATGTGTGGGACAACGATTTATTTTAAAACGAAACTAAATATAAAACTTTAATAACTTTCCTTTTTTAAATATCCTATAATATCTCACCCGACTCAGAAATCAAATCCAGAACACCTTACTCAGCAGAATTACATAATACTAATCATTATATTTACTAATTCACAAAGTATATCACACCATGATTATTCCCTTACAAAGTCTATAATAACTTCTTTCACTGTTTCAGATACATAGTTCCACTGCGATCTCGTAGCCTGGGAGGAAGACGAGTCACCCTGGTCAGATTGCCAGCACACACAGCTTTGGACAGACCGATCTCAGCCAAGGCGTTGCTGTCCAGATGGCTCATGATATTGGATATCAGGTAGTCCTTATTTCATGATTATTTTCTTATAATGACATTTATTGAAAAAATGTAGTTTGACTAGAAGAGCTTTTCTTCACTAATGTGCGTGAGTAAACCTCAAAGTGATTTTAAGTTATTGTAGCTTGATGTCTTTTTAAAAAAGTTATTGAGTTATTCATAATTCATATTTGGGAAAATCGCTGAATCTTACTTGTTTAGTGCTATAAATATAAGTAAATAAGTACCTAAAGAGCCATTCAACAATACTAATAATGTGACTCTAGTCCATGCTTTAAAACAATTCACGCACCATTGCGTCCATTCAAGGACATAGTACACAGATATAACTTATACTACTTATAGATACTAACCACTGTGTTCCATCATATTTTATTTTAAAAATTATAAAACAGAAACCAATATAATATATGGCAATAGGCTCACCCTCTATTACATGGGACTTACAACATAAATTGTGAATAGTGGGTGTACATTATACAGTGCTATAATGTGAACCTCTGCCTACCCCTTCGGGGATAAAAGGCGTGTCGATATACAGAAACTAATATATTCACAAAACTACCAACCAACAAACGCCTCTTGAAAATCTTCAAAACAAAAGAACCATTTATACATATACAAGACAGCCTTGCTTTACATTATCGCTAACTCAACTAAGCAAACAGACTCGACAGCCTGATTGTGGAAACAAAGAACCAGTGTCAGTATGAACAAACAAGGAGTGCCACAAGGGTGTATTGTGGGGCCAAACTGTTTGCATATCGTTACTACTCGTCATCAACAACATTGATGCTCAAGTATATCTTCTGAAGTTATTCTTTGTTAGCAAATTTTGTTATGTTTGTGGTTTCTTTATAATTATGTTTGGTGTCCAATGGAACGTTGGCGTGGCTGTATGTACAGATATAAAATCTAGGGGTAATCGGTCGATTTGTAGCCTGCCTAGTTATCGGGGCTCGAAAAGCAGAACTAGGAACAGGGTGTTTTTTAGTCAGTAAGAGTCTGACGCTCCCTATCATTTCGCTCAAGGTGGGAGAAGTCATTGGATGATTCCCTAAACAGGGAAAGTCGGTATTTTTTTCTTTAGCATGGGATCACTATAAAACTATGAGAGGATTGGTATGAAAGAAATAAGTGTTGTATGATGACATCTGATGAAAAGAAAGAATATATGTACAAAGAGAATAGAAAATTTGATTTAAAATACGAAGAAGAATACTCATTATAACCATCAAATTGTTATGGTCTAAGTTCCTAGGAGTATTTTTTTTTTTTAAATCACACGGTTTCTAGAATTAACATCAACCATTATTGTCGCTTGCTTTTATTTATTTACTGATTATAACATAATTTCAATTTCTGTTTCAGACTCCGTGAAGATCCAACTCCTGGCGAGGAGGTGATCTTCATCGACGTAGCTGATCTCCAGCCGGCACACATCAAGAGCCACTTCAGAGGCACATACTGGAAAGACTTCGTATGGTGTATGAAGGTAAATTACATCACAATAATAGTAATGACAACAAATACTTTAACGAAATAAATTCTATCGTAATATGTAGTGAGCAGAGTTCAAAATGTGTTGGCGAATTCCAATAACTTACCTTTAACTGCGACATAGTACTTTTTGCAAAATAATAAGTGCATTGTGTTCAACCCTATAAGGTATAGCATATACTAGACAGAGGCCAGGAAATATAACACAGAAGAATCTTACCTACACAACATATAAATATAGCCTGCCTTATATACACACTTATGTGCATGAAGAACTAAGTAAATATAGAAAAACACTTTCATTAAGTACCTATTATAGTAGAGTATTGGATAGTAGGTTTAAGTTCCATCACTAAAACATAGATGGCGCTGTTCTCAACAAACATTCCACCTACTTTGAATTCCAATTTTCATTTTCCAGACTGCTTACCCGCTCCGCATCGCAGAGGTCCACGTCATCAATACTCAGCGTTTGAAGACCATGTCTCTTCTCTTACTTCACATAGGGTTATACCCTTGGAGACGTAAAGTGGTGCAGCTCCATGGTAGTTCGGATAGCATTGAGGACGCCTTGGGTTCAGACCGGTTGGCGGTTGAATCTCTACCGTATGAATATGGTGGGAGGGCTGGACTTATGAAGGATTTGAATGGTATGTGTTTATTGCAGTATCCTTTATATTTAGTGGAATATTATTATCCTGGCATTTGGAATATTATTATGACTTTTCTGAATATAGCTTATGGATACTGGTCCAAGATGCTAAACAGACTACTTGATGAGGTATATAAATTAAGCTGAGACAAATTGCGACTTAATTATGTTCCAAAGTAGCAGGGGTTTATTTATCCAACGTGTATTTGCTCTGACATTCGGATATCGTAATATGAACGTTATTTAAATACATTTAAAATATGATTTAGAAATATAATTTTCAATGGCAATTTCACTCACATAACTCAACAAAACCCATCTCCCCTCCACAGACGAATGGACAAAGAAACTACTATCAAATTCAAAATGGCTGCAGAAAGAAGAACGCAAATTCTACGACACAGATCTCAAGCCTGAGGGGCGCGCGCGCACCCGACATCGAAGCGCAGTGCGAACGCTGCGCGGGAGCAATGGATCCTATGACATGGTCACGCGCACACACTCGTGCAGATCTTTGCACCGACATGACGACCTTGATGAGGGGACCCATGGTGCCTATAGGACATTGAAAGTTACTAGTGATAGGGTTGTGTGATTTTTGTTTGAAGATCCTGAGATCCTGGTGTGATGTGATAGGTTTTTAAGTGTTTATTGTGCTAAATACTATAATTGTCTTGTAACAACTATTATGGTGTTTTTCCAACAGAGATATACTATGTAGCTATGCTACGAAGATGTAATAACTGAGCTGTGAAACTATGTGACCGTTTCCACTGATGCTGCTAAGCTATGTAGCAGAGCGAGGAAGATACGATGCTCGAGTATGCGATGTATCGATAACGAACCGCAAAACCATCTATAGCACGCATATTTCCATATAAAAAACATAACTTAGCTGAGTCTGTTTCCACCAATGCTACTAATGAATAAATATCATTGGTGGAAGTCAAACGCATCCACAGCAACGTAGAATATCACATATCTGGTGGAAAAGCACACCTATTCTCATAAATTTGACTTCTGACAAACAAAAGCAAAAGCTTCATGTACATACCTTTTCTATTCGCCTACTGCCTTGTATATTATGTTTTTGGTATAATACGAGATTATTTTATTGTTTACATTTTATGTTTGAAAACATATTTCTGATATACCTAGATACTGAGATTTCTTAATGTTAATAATAAAACCATACTTTTGTACCTTGTCATGCAATTCTAATTTATACCTTGTCTACATTATTTTTTTACAACATTTCTATTAATTCTCTTTAATATTATAGCTTTTATCAAACCTTGCGTTGTGTTTCGTTGTGTGAGTGAGGTTATCTGAGGCCCAATTATCCCCCCTTCCCAATCTTCCAAATTCCCTATTCCCCAACGACTTTTAAATTCCTAACTCGCAAAAGGCAGGCAAAGACTTCTAATGCCTCTGGTGTATCGGATGTCCATAGGCGGTGGCCATTGCTTAATTACCGGCAGGTGATCCGTCTGCTCTTTTACCGGCTTATACCAAAAAAAACCTTTACCTTAAAAACTAACTCTAGTTATACCTGGATTATTTTACACCGCAAATGATGGCTAATTAATAAGTCCTCATCCCCCTCAATCCTTCATAAGTGTTTGCCCTTTCAAGGCGTCTTAATGTTACATTATTATTTTCTTTCTATCTTCTATATCTACACTATTACGTAAAGGCTTTTCTTTCTTATTTTAGTCAAGTTTACCGAATGTGTAAAGAATGAGACAGCAAACTCATATCTCATGCGGGTTGCTGGCCAAACGCAGACTTATCAACGTTAAAAAAATACATAAGTATTCATATATCATACCTTCTTCAGAAATAACATAAAAATTCTACAAAAAAAATATTAGCTCCGAACCTGAAAGTAGAACAATCATAATTGGGAATGCAATTCAAAGCGTCGCTGAAGTTGTTAGCTCCACAAACTGCATGCGACTGAGAGCCACAAGCAATTTAGAATTCATTTCCTCGCCGGCATCCATTTGAATCGGAATGAAGGAGTGTTTAATTTTCTAACCACGTTTTGGGAGCATTTTGTCTGGAGTGGACTGCGTTGATAGTTAGGTTGTAAGGTGGTTGTCGAAAAGGGGGTTTTGTAGTTTGATGTTTGAGTTGTAAATGGTGTTATGGGCATTTTTACTGGTAAAGTAAGATTACGATAGGTACAACATTACCTAGCAGAGGCAGAGGTGTACATTAGGACACGTTCCATAATACAATGTACACCCACTTTTCACCATTTGTGTTATAAGTCCCATGTAATAGAGGATGAGCCTATTGCCATATACTGTGCACAACTGGAGTTGTGCTTGTTGTTGTGAATTTGTTGTGAAATAAAAAACCGAAAAAAGCCCAGTAATACTTTGCCCGACTCGATCGTACAACATTACTACCTCTTATGGAACTATTGAATTTCTTCTCTTAAAATTCAATTTGACCAGAAAACCACATTTTAGAAACGTTTGTCGGTATAATTGTGGTCAGAAACCGCACGACGTAACAATTTATAGTGCAACCAAACAATTGCATTCCACTCATTACTAATATGCGGAATTTACAGCCGTCCGTTTGGCCAACCGCTTTTCTGTTTCAGTACCTATTATCTACAGTTCTGTCAAATTGTGTTTTCTGTTCTTGCAAAACATTGATCGTAGCGTATGATTGGATGATTTTCTCCCCTCAAAAATAAAGCAGTATAGTTAAGACCACGTTAAGATCATATGAATGGTGAATCCTGAGTGGACACACTTATTTCCAAACAATCACTCTTTTCTAGCTCCTGCTCCGGTATATAGCAACCCTGATAGATTAAAGGTCATAGGTGTGCTTCTCGAATTAGAGCTTTAATCGCGTGAGTAACAAAACATTTGTGGCTCAGTTTATTATTTTCCCCACAGTTCACTCAGTCTGTTCACTTACCCAAGATTATTGAAATAAACCCATCCTTCTATCTGTAATCCATGTTCCAGTTAAAATGGCATCCATCTTGTTTTATTTTGTCTCGTTCAGCTTACCTCGTTAGTTAGTTGATTTTGTTGTAAACTGAATTTTTGTTCTTATTTTTGCCATTAAAAATCTATTAAACTGACTTTTCACGCTCATTCAACCATATTGTAACAGTTAGACAAACAAAACAGTATATCATAATGTATTTTTTATATAGAAAAAGGGAATCGCCTAAAATTTTCTTTACTGCCTCAATTTTTTACGGTAGTATGAGAATCAGGACGAAATTTAAGGGATTATTGGGGAATCGGGGATTGGGAAGATCGGGAAGGGGGTTAATTGGACCTCCAGTAACGTCACTCACACAACGAAATACTACACACACGTATGTAGACATTGGTGGGATCTATAGACGGCGTAGGTTGCTTACCATCAGGTGATCCGTCGTCTGCTCATTTGCCTCCTATTCTATAAAAAAAGAGTAGCATTCGCAGTTTTCCGTCAGCACTTTGAACCGAACGCTAGCCTAAGCAACATTTCTACAAAAACCTAGCTATTATAGCATAAGAGAACCATTTTTTCTGCATAAAAATACGAGTATTTCCTAATGGTAGCCGCCTCGTATAAAATAAAGCAAAATGCCTGCAATTTTTACGAGTGCATCTCATTATATTTAGTGAAAGGAGACTGGACGAGCAGCGAGCGCTGTGAGTGCTGCAAATGTTTGAGGATTATGTTTATATGGAGCGGATTCGATACGACTACGTCACGATTTCAGGTTGATTTGGACTTTGGACTGAAGAGACAACGACCTCTGAGTTTGTTTCGGCATTTCTTCTCAGAGTAGTCCTATAGGAAATGTCGGCCTCATCTCGTTATTTTAGAGGTTGACGTATAAAAGTGTTATGTATGTAATGTTATAAAAAGAAGACATTAACTGCTTTTTGTCGAAGCGGATAGACCATTTAATACTGAAAGAGTCGACAAAACACAGTAAATCTGACATTTTATTATCATCTGCTGTTAAACGAGTCCAATATCACATTAACTTTTTTTCATTCAGTCAAAGCCAAATGATTTATTTCAATTGAAACGTCAACAAATCGAGAAATAAATAATAGTTTGTGAGTCTGTCTGTCAGTGAAGCTAGGTGCTTGTTCCAAAGTGTAGCTTCGAATGGAGAAGAACGAGCAAGAAACTCCATTCGTTACGATCCAAAAATCGTACCCAGAGCAGTAAAACTTAACTAAAGAGGCTCTACTAGTAAAAAAGTCGTATGGTATAAATGCCACCAACCACAAATTCATAGTTTAGAAAAACCAAGCTGTTGGGGTAATGAGCGTTGATCCGCGAGCCAAGCGCGCATGCGCACTTTCTAAACTAAGAGTACAGCCACCAACAGCGATTTTAATGCAAATATTATTGCTAATTATTTTTAATACGCTGTCATGTTGTGAAACATGAATCTCAATTAGGTAAATGGAAAAAAAATCGTGACTTTTTAGGATTCATTTCTATCTTTTGTTTTATGGGACTGATTGTTATGATAAATGGTAATTTTGTGTTTCGTTGCATTTTGTGAAGCTGTGTAGCAGAGTAGGTGGTTGAATAGAACATTTTCGATGTAACGTATAGGGTATTGTTATAGCGGTTGTCGTACGAGCCGGCTTACAGATTTTTCAGAGACCTGGTAGCAACGCTCTCTGATAAATAAGCCGATGCATCGGCTCGTTAGAACATTCACCACGGCTATTTGGCGAGATTCTTCATCATTCTAACAGAAATAGCGATGCTGCTAAAATAGCATTTGATGTGCAAGATAGTAGCGTGTTTTTTTTTTTCGAGAAGGAAAATCATCCAGTTGCTTCTCCCGCCTTGGGCGAGGCGAAAGGGAGTGTCAGACTCTTACTGACTAAAAACCACTCCGTACCTATTCCTGCTTTTCGAGCCGGAGCCCCAGTAAAATGTTACGTTGTTTCCAACTCAAGATTGGGTATCAGCCCTACTAGGTCCCATGTGTGGTGGTCTTGAGTATCTTTGGTATCTTTGAGGCGCCCACAGAATGCGAAGCGCCGTACGCACGGGTCTGGTTCTGGTGGAGCGGCGAGCTACACTTGCTCGCCGTCCACACACCCACACCTCTTTGATTTGATAACTTGGAGACTGAAAATTTGAGGTTTTAGGCAATTATAGGACAATTGGCGCAATTACTAAGCTTGGAAGAACTTTAGGAAGCATATTTAACCCCTTAACTGCCGCCGAAAAACTGTGAAAGGCAAATACACATAGCAATAATTATTAAAATATTTACATTCTCAGTTATTTTACTTACTCCACGTCCATATATTTGTACCTACTCTAACACAACTGGGGTTTAATAAAAATAAACTTATATTCGTTTTAGCAACAGAACATGAAAATAATGAATTTCCATTTTCACACACGAAATTAATTAACCAAACTACTACTCAGTGACTATATCATTACTCAATAATAAACGTATAGATAACATTATCTAATTCAATCACTAAATTAGTATTTATGACATCCAAACCCCAAATCTACCATCCTTACTCCAATTGCATAAGGTACAAAGTCCCTTGGCAATTTTCCGTTGTGTTCATTAAAAGTGATGGGTTTGATAGTCTTTGTTGTAAGGTGGTAAGGTTGAGATTGCAATGGTTGGTAAGTTTTGAGGGTAAGTAGAGGAACAGAAGTATAAACAAGTAGCCAATCGCTATATGTTGCACACGCAACGCTTCACGCACTAATAAAGAGAAGTAGGGTGACCATGCAGTGTCACAAGAAAGGAATGTGAGGAATATATGATAAAACATAATTATATGCAAGGTGTTAGAAAGAATCAGTTTGGTTTTACAATTAATATCAACTCTATAGAGTTATCAACATATTGCCCCAATTCTGGGAAAAGGAATTTTCTCACATCTAGTAAGATGATGATGAGGATAAATAAAATTAAGTTTACTCAAATTCCTGGTCCTGGTTTCTGTCCTGTCCTGGTTTCCTCACAATACTTTCTTTCATTGTATGGCGTCTAATAATAAACTTTAAAGAAATGTGTTCACGTTGGTTCTTTGGCAGTTTTTTATATAATTTGCTCTCTAATGCTTCAAAAGATAACGACACTGTATGCACCAATACACACTTAGCCCCGTACTCAGAGTCATTTAATGATTACTTAACCCAGTCCTTTAGCGTTTGTTTTTGGATTCAAAATTGATACTAAGGAATAGTTTAAGTAATCATTAAATGTCTCTAAGTACGGCAGTTAGATATCTTAGATTAAATTCGTTACGTCACTTAACAAAAAATGATATTACACAGGAAAATTACGATTATAGATATTTCGATTCCTGTGGTTCCAAAAACCAGGTCAGGAAAATCCCACTTGCACCAAATTCACAGTCACCGCAAAGAAAAACTGTAGTTTGTAGTTTATTGCGCCGCCACCAAATTTAGCAACGATTACGTCACGCGCATCCGTCTTGTACACACGTACTCATAAACCGACGCATTAGAAATCGCAATATGAACTTTTGTTTACAACAATAAATTTGGTAATCAGACGTTTTGTAAACATTTAGTTTTATCGTTTCAAGTATTCAAGTATCGGTCGTTTTTTTTTTACCATTTGATGGGTCGACGTTTCGCCGCTATCTCGCCTGATCGTAAGTGATGATGCGTCCTACGATGGAGCACGTCTGCTACGAAGATGTAATAGCTAAGCTGTGAAACTTTGTGGCCGGTTCCACTAATAAGCTATGTAGCTAGCTAGCGAGGAAGATGCGTAGATCGAGTATGCAAGTAGGGAAGCCATCCATAGCACACATCAATTTTTTTTCAAAACTAACAATCGGGCCTAAAATCCACTGCTCGACCTCTTCTTGCTTGACTGTCTCACTTGTTTATTTCCTCCTTCGTCTTTACTTGTCTTTTTTTGTCAAGAATTGGCTAAAAAAAAAAAAAAAAAAAACGTAACGTTACATCGTTTAAAAAACAGTTAATTAAAAAAATAAGGAAACAATTACGAACTGAAAACAAAAGTTATAAATCGCGAATGAGCAAGTATGTTATACTTCTGCTAATTGCTGCACTCCTAGTACTTAATTAATAATAAACCATTATCTTCCGAGTAATTAGTAAAGCGTAATTTTGTACCGTTGCCGTTGTAAATTAAATTAATTTTTGGATTGTAGCGAAATTTGGAAAGCGTTATTGCAAAAACTGTAATTATTAAGAAAGGTTTTTTGGATACTGCCATTTTGGCCGAGTCGCAAGTGCGACTGCCTGACAAGGGATCTCGGGTTTGATTACCCTGGTTGGGCAAGTTATTGCTGGGCTTTTTTCGGTTTTTCGAAAAATTTCAGTAGTAGCAACGGCTTCGACGGCGTTCCCGTGGGATAAAAAGTATTCTATCACCCAAGTCAGCTCATAGCCTGTCTGTATACTATCAGTCATTTCATTCAAATCCATTCAGTAGTTCTATACATGATCATTCATCATAATGTTGACTTTGAGGGAGTTTATCTTAGGCAAAACGTCATTTTCACGGTTTTGCATCTTTCATGAGCGTTCGACCGACCATCAAGTCCAACTCTCATTTAACCAATTTTCCTGAACCTATAGAAACCATCAAAGACAATAAATACCCAGCCAAAACGACAAGTTCTAACCATTCACCAAAATGCTTTTCAAAGACATCCTCATCCCAACCCTTTATAACTATCATTACTCCATTATCATCCCTAAGACCCCATTCTATCCCTTAGACCCCATAGTATCCCTTACTAAAGACAATTTGGGGAAATTACAGTGGCCCACACTAAAACTACGGCTGCGGTCAGGGCAGCCATACGCAACGCGAATCCAGCATTAGTGGCGAACGATATTTCGACATGAATATAATCATTTGTGTGGAGTGTTTCCATTGCATTGCGATGTACGACACGTTAGATAGATTTTGCTGTAAATGATTTATTTGTTTATTTATTTCAACTCTTACAACTAATATTACAGGTAAATTATATAACCTAATGCGTTAGTAAGGTTCTTTATATAGATAGATTAATCTTTATTGTACACTATTATTAAAAAGAATACAAAAAATGAAACAATAATTATAAAGATTATAATACCAATGATAATTGATAGGTTACAAGATAAGTAACACTTTTAAACGTTAATCTCTAAAATGATATGAAATCTCTTAGATAAGGTTCTTAACGGACTACTCTGAGAACTTATACTGTGTTTCGGCAAACACAGTGTCAGTTTTTCAAAAACTTGTTCCGATACGTTTTGCGTACAAGTGAGTATAAACTAAATTAACGGATGATTACTATGAGTATCAGGTTAGATATTTGAATTCGGCAAAACATCATTAAGATTTTTTACAAAGACGATAAAGGATCTGAAATAATGTCTAATTTGGGAGAGCACAGAAATGTTACGTCATTAGTTGCGGGTAGAGTATCTTGTGGAAATAGTAAACCAATAGGCTAGCAGTTGACCCGGTGGCTGGGCAACCTGCTGCCACGCAGAGTGTAGCGTGTTCGATTCTCGCACAGAGCAACTGTTTGTGTAATCCACAAATTGTTGTTTCGGGTCTGGGTGTCAAGTGGATGTGAACTTGTACGTTTGTAAACACACCGTGGGGTGTGAGTGGGGCAACGATTTTAACTTTAAAAAAAATAAGATAAAATATATTATAGGTGTGGGGCAAAGACGTTTTTTCAGAAAAAAATAAAAATCTATTTGTAACAAGAACAAGATGAGGCATTGCTAGAATCAACATATCCCTTTCCCGTAAATAAAAATAGCTTGTATATAATCAAACACAACAACATCATATTAAAGATCTCGTGTATCAATGTAACCAGTCCCTCCCAACTAGCGGGAGGGGGGGAGGTACATCACACCACTATGACTCACCTCGATTAGACACTTTCAGCGCATTACGGTTACGGAATGCGCCACTCGTTTTATTGTGAACATGACGAAATGAAAATGACTTATACTTTTTAATATAACACATTTTTATGACGGACAATATAGGCTTTTGATCGCTAAGATAAAAATGAATTACTGTGTGGTCGAGAATGTGGTGATGGTTTCCAAGGCTATGGACAATGTTTATGGCTTTTCTATTCAGTTTGATTTAGTTTCTACATTAATGTATTGTCCCAGACGGACATATAGAGACCAGATTGGCAATATATTAAAGAAGGGCCAAATTAAAAGTACCCTTAATCGACGAGCATGCATGAAAAGACTGATGACTGTTGATGAAGCGAAAGAAGTAAGAAGATTTGTAGCAATTGGCGTTCTATTGTCTCTGCCTAACCTTATGGGAGACATGCGTGAGGTTATGTCTGTCTGTATGTATGTATTATAGTGGTACAAGCAGCTTGTTTCGAATTCTAGTCAAAAATTGTTTTCTGTCCGGTGTGTAACTTTGAAAAGGATTTATCAAGAGATTCTCAGTTTCTCGATGACAACAATGAACAAGAACATTAAATCTTAACTAGCCTTTGTCTAACGTAACTGATGAAAAGTCAAATACAATTGCAACTCCTTAGTACAGGACTTCTTATAGAACGGCATCTTATATACACTGATCAACTACGAACTATCCGTTCAGTATCTTATAAAGACTGACCAACTAACGCAGTCTTTTTTGAGGAAGCAAAATCATCCAATAGCTTCTCCCGCCTGGGGTGAGCCGAGAGGGAGTGTCAGGCTGTTACTGACTAAAAACCACCCCGTTCCTACTCCTGCTCTTTAAACCAGAGCCCCAGTAACCCGCTAGGTAGTCCGTCGCTACGGGCCCGGGTCGGACATCAACCCTACTGGGCTCATCTGTGGTGGTCTGATGGCTGTTTGAAAAACGCATTGTCTGAAAATGACTCCAATGGAATTATGGCATTCTTAGTTTTCACAATACTCCATTATGTGACTTTACAGAGCTGTATTAAATAATCTCAAAACTGGGATTATTTCAGACTTATTACATAAAAACGTAGATATGTACGTTCATATATTTATGCAATATGTGCATGGACGGTAATTTAAAAATAAAATGCGCTTTCTCCATTTTAATGTTTTAATGCGTCACGCTGTTGTGATAATCATTTTTAATAATAAACTATTCACTTTTACTTGCAATTTTTGTTTACTTATAGGATAGGTTTTAATATTTTGCGTTTTAAAGGCACAGCTTAAAATATACTTTTCAAATCACTGTCTTCTCTCAGTGTCAGCTCTCATTCTTACCTACAATAAGAACCCTTTGTGTTGCTTCATGTTACAAATTTCATCTCGATACCTTTAAGCTGTTTTAATTTGATTGAGTAAAAAACATACACAGGCACTCCAAAATTTTTGCATTAGTATATTAGTAAGATTTATGTCACAAAGTAAGCTGCTGGCTTTCCCACGAAGCCGCTGGGCTGGTATGATAATAATTATAAGGAGGACTCCTGGAGTAAGCTGGCGTAACTTGAACCGATATTATCAGAGTAAGGAGCCATTGGATGTAGTGGGCGGTTATAATGGGTCTTTATTTAGGAATGTCTTCTGGTCGGTGATGATGATGATATGCTACAGCAATAAACAATTTCTTAGGCCGAAATTGACTCAGTGATACACATAGTTAGGAAATTAAAGAATATTTTTTCAGAAACTATCGTGGTATTAAAGTTGTTATAGTTTCTAAAAAAGAATTGTTGAAACACAATGTGACGCAAAAACGCGTTGATGTCTTTTCTATTACACTATTTTGACAAACTTTTTTATCGAAAAACTTTCTTTTAAAATCTCGTGCTTCTCATTACAAAAACTACTGAAATGCGTGACTGTAAAGCGTCGGCTGTTTTCAAGCAATATTACGAAGTTATGTATGAGTGTGCATGAAAACGAATTATACAGTTTTCGTGAATAATCGAATATTTTTCGTTACATAAAAAGCGTAACGAAAACGATTGCTGTAAGCGAATAATTTATTAGTTTTGTTGCCTAGTGTTTATGAATCATTGAATCATATTATTATAGTAATATAAAACTATACAACAAGTCAAATACTCAGGTAGTCTTTTTTTATTATGGGAAGAGTTAAGGGGAGAGACTACCGGAGCTGTGGACTACCCCTGAAAAAAGGGAGAGACTATGTAAAATGAGATTCAAACTTTACTAAAATCAACCCAGTGACTATTAGGCTGATGCCTAAAGGGATACTAGGTCTTCTAAATAAAGGATTAAAGTATAGGATTTTTTTGAGGGGGGAAAATTATCCAATGACGTCTCTCGCCATGGGCGAGGCGAGAGGGAGTGTCAGACTCTTACTGACTAAAAACCACCCCGTTCCTACTCCTGCTTTTTGAACCAGAGCCTCGGTAACCCGTTACGTAGTCAGCAGCTAAAGTAGGATAATTTCCTACTCACCCATTTTTACACTATAAAGTGTAAAGCGTACGTGCCAAAAACTTTAATAAATAAAAAAAAATCAAAAAGCGAAACCCACAATAAATAAACTATTTCTGCAGAAATTGCTGTTTTTACAAGATGATCTCAATAAAGATAGCTGTGCATTGTGCTCGAAGATCAGAATCTGCGGCCACTTTACTTTTCTTGTAGCTATCTCCGAGCCGACGGTGACTCATTGTCTGTTGCTCTGACTGAGCTTCGGTCATACTGAGTGCGGAGTTTCATAGCCGTTTTGGAATTGCTTTTATCTGTAAAAGAAAGTATGATTACTATTTTAAGAGATATTTGTGGTAAATTAAGATGTAGTTTAATTTGAATGAAAATAACACAAGTTAATGAATTACGTAATAATTTTTGATAGCTTAAACTATCGCCTGAACACAGAATCAGTTCCAATTCACCAAAAGGTAGGCAGAGATACGTATACTTATAATTTAACTCCCACTTTTTACTAATTATACCTATAGTCATCAACAGAGGGTGAATCTGAGGGTGAAAACTTAGGGTGAGCCTTCTCATATCATAAACAGCAATGAAAAAGAAACACTGTAAAAACTTATGAACAAGATATATGTCCAGACAAATGGAAATCACTCCCTCATCAGTAGCGGCAGTAGCGGCAGCAGCAACAACCATTTTGATAAACTTAACATAAATCCCATAGCTTCTTATGAACGGTCCCAAACCTTCTGATGAACAATACCAAATGACTATCCACATTAAATCGCGAACATTAGCCAAAATTTAAAACCACCATCTACAAAAGTATTGGCAATCTCCACCGCATCCAACCGCTTTCATTGCAACCGAAACCTTGCCATCCAAACAAACACCATCCCTCCTAACCCGCGCTCACGCCGCGTAACGAAATAATAAAACCTGCGCGTGCGCACCACCCGCTCCATTCGGTTTAGCGCGATCGCCGCGCCACTACACTTTGTTTTGGTACTAAAAGTGTCATAAAATCCTACAAAACGTTACGACCAAGTGCCAGTGTGTTCATTGTAGAGACTTTGGCTTGTGACCTAATATTCCAGTTCCAAGGTGATTCTTTAATTACTATTTTTGAGTCTAGATTTTTTGGCAGTGCTTTTTGTGTTTGGATGCGGTTTTTGGTAAGGTTTCTGTGTGGTGCATGGAAGGGTTAGTTAGGGGCATATTTTACCAAACAGTGTTAATTGAGACGATGTATTGTGATAAGGCATAAATTGTAATATTCTAATCACAAAACTGAAATTTGATATTTATTAAAAGCATAAATTAATTAAAAACGTTTGTAGGTTGAACTTTAATTTTAACATAAGGTGAAATTAATTCGTATAAACTCACTCAATATATTTCTCGATTCATTAATGCATATTATATCCCCTTTCATTTACAAACACCTCAAGTTTTCATAGACATACAAATAAAATAATAACAATTTATTATACATACTTTAAAATTCTCAAAAAAAAATCTCCAATCAACTTCAATCCTTCATTACCAAATCACAGACACTAATCACTTTCCTATTTAAAAATAACTACTTTAATAATATTTTAAGCCGTAGTCTAAACTAACAGTTATGTGCACAGCCTTGTATTACCGGAGATAATAATAACTCGGCTCGTACCACTTCTTGCGACGGTCAATGCCTTCGCGGAGAAATTGCATTAAAGCCTAGCTTACACTGGCTAACTGTTGTCTATTTCCTGAGTTGTAGTAGAAGCCTAATCGCATTTATAATATGATAGTCAACGTAAACTGCCATTTTTTATGGGTTAAAATCGTCTAATGCTTTCCTCGCCTAGGGTGAGGCGATAGAGAGTATCAGACTCCAACTGAGTAAAAATAACCCCGTTCCTTCTCCTGTTTTTCAAGCTGGAGCCACGGTAATCACGCTAGTTGATCCACAGCTCCAAGTAAACAAAACTACCTAAATAATAGAAAATTCAGTGTTTGCGATTGACAAAAACATATACCAAATTGTTGTGTCAAAATTTTCGCTAAGTACATTGAGTTTTTAATTGAGTCATCTTCAATCTCATATTCTTCTAAGATAGTTTCAATATTTTGAAATATACAATGTATATCTTATAACCGTTGAAATTTAATATCTCAAAACTTTTTTTCATTTATATTATTAGTGAAAGTATGCCGCTACAAAATCTACGCTCTGATTATCATCTCAAATATTTAATATATCCAGAGCTGTGGACTATCGGGTTTACTGACGCTCGGGCTCGAAAAGCAGGAGAAGTAACGGGATGGTTTTTAGTCAGTAAGAGTCTGACACTCCCTCTCACCTTGCCACTGGCGATCATGGGATGATTTTCCTCCCTCAAAAAAATAAATAAACAATTGAAGTACTTATGTACCAAGCTTTACGATTGCAAAGAGAAACGAAATGCATAAGATATTGATTTGCTTTCTCAAATGTACATAGACATACACACGTAGAATCATACATACATACCAATCATACGTGATGTAGAATAATCATTATTCAATTACATACATTACATCTACAGCCAAGAATCTCAACCTCATTGCGTTGGTCTGATTATGACTATTAAGTTAATTTTGGACTAGTATGTAGGTCCAATGACCCCTAATAGGGAAGCGTATGTTCAGCAGTGGACGTCTTGTGGCTAATATGATAATGATGATGATGTAGATCATATTTTATAATCTTCATTCGAAGCTATACTTTGGAATGAGCGCCTAGCTTTACTGACAGACTGACGGACAATTCAATTTGACGTTTCTAAAGTGCCTAATTATTTTAACTGTAATAAAGATGGAGTATTCGACGATGTTATTGTTGAAAGTGATAAAAAGCTGAACATAGATGATATTTTTTACAAATAATTAAACTAAAATAACGAGTAAGCACAGCTATATAAGAAGCTATTATAGAAGAGTATGCTTAACGGATTTTACATTAAACTATATAAAAAGTATCAAATATAATCAAAGCCTTGAATAGAACAAAAAGCAAGAAACAATAAAAAATATTGACGCAAGTTCAATCCAGACTAAAACTTTTCCAGTACGTGTTTAAACCTGTTCAATCAAAGTGTATTTATTGGAAAATCCCAAAAAGTATGTCTAGGTAGACTAGAGTTATCACAAAAAAAAGAGTTAAAGCTATTTAAATATCTGAGTAGCACTGAGATACAAAAAATATTTCGTGTCTTTGTAACTACATTTTGACTTTCAACTGCAGTAGACAATAAGGGTCGTATGTTACGAAGATGTAATAGCTAACCGTTTTTACTAATACTAAGCCACGTAACTGCGAAGTCGAACTCGAGTATGCGATGTATCGATAGTAAAGAAGCCATCCATAGCACGCATGTTTCCATATAAAAAATAGCTTAGCTAAGTTTCCACCAGTGCTAATTGTTGGAAGCCAAACGCATCGATAGATGTATCATTCCATAATCTACTTGCTGACTTTAGTTTTGTTATGTCAACAAATACCAATGAGTCACTCAGGTGCTGGTAAAAAGTTTACAAGGTGAAAGGAAAAAAGTTGAGGCTGGAAACAGTTCTATTACCTATTAGAAAAATTTAAGATATAACAAATAATCTATAAAATCTGTAAAAAAAGTGTTTAGGAGCAAAGAAGTTTCTTTCAGAACTTAATTCAAATTGGCTTATAAAAATCATTAAATTAACTTTCAAAAGATTTACAATCAATTACAAAACATACAAATAAATATTGAATACAAATAATTTTGAACTGTCACATAAAGGCTTAGAAACCTTTCTATTTCCACTCTCCATAAAGAAAGCCCCCCCAAAAAAAAGTTGACAAAACAAAACACTGCAGCCATTTCCCCAAACAAAAAAAAGCACCCATTAGATACTATAGAAGCAGAGAACCATTCAATAATGGCTAGGTGGCGACTCCATCACGAGAGATCACGCTTACAATAAAAACTAAACGAATGGAGCGAGCCGCACGTGACTTCCGCAAATCCCGCCATTGAAGTGTCTGCTCTTGTTGCTGTGGATAGGGCTGCCTCTACACCGGGCCGAGTAAACTACGGAAACGGCAAAGTTGCAGCATAGTACGTTTGTCACTAGCCCTACTCATCCCGTAGGTGTCGTAAAAGCCGAATAAGGAAGTGTAGTCCACAAAATACCCCAATACCAGGGCTTCCCAAACTATGGGTCGCAAGCGAATTTCGCGTTCTATATTTTATTTCTCATATAAACAGTAAAGGTTTAATTCTCTGACTCTTCAGAATCTTCAGATCTAGATAACTTTGGGAACCACTGATCTACACAACTCTCTTTGATAAACCTGATTTTTCTAACTGCAATCTCGTTGGAGACAGACATTCGAGAAATTATGTCGAGTCCATACAATATACTCGTTTTCACCACAAATTCTAAATAATCCTTAAACCAAGGTATACATTACAGTAAGGAGTTAGTTTAAGTGCTCAAACAAATGCCGACCATATGGTCGGCATTTGTTTGAGCACTTAGGTATATACCTAAGAGGACAAAATTTCCCAACTAACTAAAAGAACAACAGTAATGACTCAAATCCAGACCTCTCAAGACCACTAATATGATAACAACTACCAAAAAATATGAAAACTCCAAAAAAATCTATGAAGCCAAGTCACTTGACTATGAAAGCAGGTAGCAACCCTGAATCAGTCACTTGTCTACAATTGTGTAGGCAACGGTACCCACAACCGTTACTGATGGATGCAATTATTTTGAAAGTTGAAAAGATTGAAGAAATCATCAGAAAGTCTTTGGCAGTGGTTACTCTGCATAGCTGTAGTTATGATCGCTATTATATTGTTTTGTACAGCTCGGTATTTCTATTGTGATTGCTATGTTTAGCTTGCGGTGTAAAGTGGCTGGTGATTACCTTTTTTTTTTTGTAGGCCTTAAAATGCTTTGCATCAACAGGTTGACTGTTAGAGAATGCCAAATTGGTATTAAGTCCACCGTTGTATGATTTTACATTAGGTGTAAAATAAATAAAATAAAATGTTAGTCAGCCTTTGTATAGAATTTTGGCTTATTAATGTAAGCTTTGTATCTGAATTTCTTTCATTCCGACTTCATTAAACAATGTTTCGTAACTGACCATTATAATTAATACTTACTATTAACACAAAATATCTTAATAATTGTGTTTTTTTTTTCTGTTTGGGAGTAAGTTTCATGATACTGAACATTTTTCAATCGCAGTCTTTCGGACTACCTAGCTAGGTAACAAGTTTAAATTGGGGCCAAACCATTTTTGGAATCTGATGTAATTTCGTTTTTAATCGATCGATGGACGTGCGTGATTAACTTTCGACACATTTAATATGCGATGTGTGTATTACTTTGTCATAACAATAGCTGTAACAACAATAAATAATAATTATTGTGTCACAATAATAATTTGAAATCCAGTTGCGAACAACGCCATCTGTTGCGTCACCATCAAACTACAACAGTTTTCCTTAAACACTTTTCCAAGATTGCATAAAGTTCAGACCTTATCTCACAGATGGCGTTGTTACCAAAAATTCGTCATTCGCTAAAATCGCTCTTTTTGTTAATTAATTAGGGTTGCATGTCTGTATGTGCATGGTAATTAGCAATTACATAGAAGAAACAGAGCGATACATCGTGACCACACGAGACGCGGGGGCATTGCTCAACCAAACGGTGAAAGTTTGTTAAAAACTCATTAAATTGCTTTTTTCGTAACATGAAAAGCGTTACGGTACATATAACTCGGTTACAGCTAGCCACTAAAAGATATTTTTTGCAAAGTAAAAGTTTCTCGTTACCTATTTTTGTTTTCATGTAAAAAACAGTTTAGAAATTTGATGTTTTCTCGCCGTGTATTTTGTTTGATTTCTTATTGTAGACCTTTTGTATACCTGTTTGTAGACAGATAAGTAGATCTACTCGTTGTTTTTTTTTTTTACTTAAACAAATAAAATGACTATCTTAATCCAGTGAATACAAGTCTCAAGCTAAGTGTGACTGGAAATCAAGGTGCTATTTCTACATCTGACAGTGTTATTGGGTTTTTTCCACAGCAATAAGTTTGGAATTAATTCATTTCCTTTTACATGGGATGTGTAACATAAGTGGCAAAAGGTATTAAGCACTTAAGCACACCTTTGCTTCTCACTTTGTGTAATCAAAGACAACTACATAATATAAGACCGCAATGCAACTTAATACTCACATTTTAAAATATTCTATGTATTGCATTATCGCGTAAATACTGGATATTCGACCTCGCCATGCCTCTAATTACGCCATGTGGTCAAAACCAGTGACCTTGGGGACAACAGAGTAGACCCCACGTGACCATATAGACGGACTTTTACTACCTGCTCTATTGGAAAAGCGTGTCATTGACCCTATGTGCATTCTTGGCTATCAAGAGATTATATTTTCAAAATGAAAAAGGAAATGCATGGTATACATCGAAAAATATCGATATGATAGATAATCTTAAGCAAAAATTTTATCTAAATGTCCTACATAATTTGAACACATATTTAAATTAATATTTTAGGTGAAGTAGGAAGTTAGGTCAAGTAGTACTAAAAGCCGATTTTACTTCAAAAATAAGTTAAAATGAATATGTTTTATTTTTCGTTTAGCTTATAAAACTAAGTAAACATAACACAGTTTTCAAACACCAATCATTTAAATACAGAACCTCCTCATCATTTGACTCAAACAAACCCTCTAATTCCTTCATCAGGACCAGTCGAAGCAGCCAAGATGACCCTAGAACAGCCAGCTGGTGAGATGTGGCAGAAGATCCGTGAGGAGCTGAATGAGAAGGCGGACACCAAGGAAGCCGACTTGGCACACATCAAGGAGTGGCTCAAGAAGGAACCTCATCTACCTGATGAGTTCGGTACGTAACTAAATAATACCAAGAAGCCCCGATAACCCTCCTTCCCAATCTTCTCAATCCCCGATTCCCCAACAATCCTTAAATTTCTAACCCCCAAAAGGCCAGCAACGTACTTGTAACGCTTCTAGTATTGTGGGTGTCATTGAGCAGCTGTGATTGTTTACCATCCGGCTGCTAGTTCACATAAAAAAATGTTATTTATAATTTAATTTTTGAGCTATTTTTTACTTGCTCGAAAACGCAGTCTGGGAAGACTTTTTTCATCCGTAACAATGATTCAGTAGTCCTTGTTTAGTTTCATCTTTCATAGACACTATAATATCGTTGTTTATTGCTCCTATAATTCTAAATTTAATGAACCTACTACTTTCACCCAAAGATCATGCATATTAGACCATGCTGTAGGTGGGTATCGTGATATCCTAAATTGAAAACTCCAGCCAAAAAATGTATCCAACTTCTTAAAATCCAAGAACTTAATCGATTTCTCCAAACAAATCTTCTGTATATTGACTATCAAACACATTTCTGTTCTCCAGATGACCAGCGTATCATGACCTTCCTCCGTGGCTGCAAGTTCTCGCTGGAGAAGACCAAGCGTAAGCTGGACATGTACTTCACCATGCGCGCGGCCGTGCCTGAGTTCTTCAACGACCGTGACGTCAACCGTCCTGAACTTCAGGAGATTCTGAACATTGTGTAAGTATTCAATTTTTTTTAAACGTTGCCCTATATTAGGATTTGTTGCCTGTGTCGTAGGTGCGTTTACAAACATACAATTTCACATACACATGACACCCAGACCCGAAACAACAATTTGTGGATTACATAAAGAGTTGCTCCGTGCGGGAAAGGAACTAGCTACACGTTGTACGGAAACCATTTGCCCAGCCACCGCGCTAACCGCGCAGTATTCGAAATTATTGTTTTATTAATAGTGTGCTAATGAGCTGACGGATAACGTGTAATTGTCAATTCGAAACAATCTAAATGAGCTCGCTCGCATTCTCGCCCAGCATCGGTCGAGATAATTCTGACATGCTATTTGTGGGAGAGCCATGCTTCGGCACAAATGGGCTGGCTCGACCAGAGTGATACCACGGCCTCACAGAAAACCAACGTGAAACAACGCTTGCGTTGTGTTTCGTTACATGTTTGTGTGAATGAGGTTACCAGAAACCCAATCACCACACTTCTCAATCTTCCTAATCCCCGATTCCACAACCACCCGGCAAAAGGCCGGCAACGCACTTGTAACGCCTCTGGTTATTCAGGCCCCCATGGGCGGCGGCGATTGCTTACCATCACATCAGGTGATTCTGCTCGTTTACAGGCTTATACCATAAAAAAATATTATTCATACCGGAATTCACTAATTATACCTACATTAATCTGAATAATATGACCGCTTCACAATAACTTTACCTACTGAAAACTTGTAATTAATTTCAATATAATATTCATGACGATGACGATATAAAACGCACTAGACAGAAAAATGCTACTGTTTTGTATTAGAACATAAAGAATTTTATTCAAAGAAATCAGACAGACTAATGAGAAATGAGCTCTATGCAACCGTGGTTTTTTGGCCAGTAAGAGTCTGACGCTTCATTTCGACACGATATTGTCTCTCACATACCAGCAGTCAAGAGAGTATCCTATGGATTTTCTTGCTCGTTCTTCTCCATAGGAATCTACACCTTGTAATGAGCAAATAGTTTCACTTAACTTTTTTTCGTTTCGACGTTCAAAAGTCCCTTCCTAGTCTGATTGAAATTAATAAATTTTAACTTAGACTAAAAAACTGCGTGCTGTTACTAAGCAAATTCAAAAACACTTAAGGGAAATAAACTCAAGTCAACTCCTCGGCTGTATTAAATAGATTTTTGTCATACAATTTACTTGTACTAAAGATTTAGATATAGACTATCAAACTGCGTGCTATTACTAAACAAATTCAAAAACTCTCAAGGGAAATGAAATGAACTCAAGACCCCATTGCTCGGCTGTACTTAAATATTAGGTAGATGTTTTGTCATACAATTTACTTATACTCGTAGCTTTTAAAACAACGAGTGCGTAATTAATTAGTCATCGCACAGACTTTGAAACTGACAATAAGTGTAATAATATTATAAACATAAGTGTTTGAAAACCTACAACAATGAAAAGCATATAATTATAGCGTTTGACGTCAATATAACAAATTATACCGATTGACTTGACTGCACGGTTGGTGCGGTGGCTAGGCAACTGGCTGCCGTGCAACGAGTAGCAAATTCCCGCACGGAACAACTCTTTGTGTGTTCAAATTGTTGTTCCGGGTCTGGGTGTCATGTGTATGTAAAGTTGTATGTTTGTCATGTGTATGTAAAGTCGTATGTTTGTCTAATCCTAATCCTAGAAAGTCCTGAGATTATTAAACACAAAATCAGACACATATAAAAAACACTTACGTTTTTGGTGTACCCAAAATACTGCTAGAGGCATCACGACTGTAATGACAACCATATAGGCAATTCTTTCATAGTCATTAAGGTTAATAATCAAATGTTATTTTTACAGGCAAATGCCCCCACTACCGGGACTGACCCCAGAAGGCAGACGTGTCATTGTCATGAGAGGTATGTATTAACAAATATAAAACCTCTTTTGTGTATATCTTCTATCTTTATCCTTATTCATCGTCTTTTAATTGATTTCCAAAGAATAATTACGAAGAAATATCAACATTCTATTTCTTAGAACATCTATCCAGGTGATCGAAATCTGTACGAAACAATTTAGTTATACTTCTCGCATTTTTAACACTGTCCCTGATGACATTCATAACATTTTTATTAATCAAGATGTTTTCGTATTGAAATGCTCTTCTACCTAAAAAAACTAGTAAAGGTTAGCATTAGTCATAACCGACACGCCACTCAAAAGTTAAGAGTAAAAATCTCCCTACATCCAATTAAAAAAAAATCCCTAATAATTCATACTATTTGCTTTCTATCTCAGGTATCGACAAAGACATCCAGACCCCGAATGTGGCAGACGCCTTCAAGCTGGCTCTCATGCTGGGTGACGTCAGACTGGCTGAGGAGAAGGAGGGAGTAGCAGGAGATGTGTACGTTCTGGACGCCTCCGTGGCCACCCCTACTCACTTCGCCAAGTTCACACCAACCCTGGTCAAGAAATTCCTAGTCTGTGTGCAGGTTGGTAACGAAATGAATAAAAGTAGGCAGAATTAGTTAAGTTAGAATTAAGGTAAGCGTCCACAGGCCCGCATTGTACGCTTTAGACACATCGCACGCAACGGATTTTAGTTTGTCTTGTATAGAAACTCATACAACTGCGTCCACTGATCCGCATCGTACGGACCGCATCATCAGCAACACCTACATGCGATGCGTACCGATCACGTGTACGTGACCGATGATGCGTAAAGTGACATCGACGATCCGATTGCAATCCGAACGCTGCCGATACAGTGGACGCAGTCAATCCGTCCGATGCGTACGATGCGGACTTATGGACGTTTACCATAAGAATCTGCTTGACACTCCTAGACAAATGGCATTTAAGCTAGCTTGCAAATAACCAAGCGGTCACCGGTGACCGCTCTCGCGCAACTTCGTTGTAGAGTTTGCTATGTACCTAATGTACTTAAAGAAGTAGTAAATTACAAAGAAGTAGGTATAATTTTAGGAGTGCGTGACGACACTGCGAGCGAAGCCACTGGCAGAGCTAGTACTGCATGTAAAGATTCATTAAAGAGCGAGGTTCAATGACTTCTAATGATTTCCGTAGCGGTATTTGGAATTAAAGAACAATAAATCTATCCATCATTACTTAAAGCACAACGGAACAAAAACTTCAGTAATAATAAATTTACGTATCTTCTATAGAAATGCTACAAAAGCAACTTAACTATAAGAAAAACTATGGAAACGCTAAAACTAAAATAGATGATCTTAAAAGTCAAGGCCTTAAATTTTGAATTCTTACACTTAATAGTTAATGGAAAATATTATAACAAAAACAATTTTTAACTTATATCATTATTGTCTATTCATATTAAGGTTGCAGAAAAAATACCAAGAAGTCAAAGTCAAATAATTTATTCTTATTAAAACGTATACTTAGGTACTTTTGAAACGTCAACAAAGAAAAAAATAATAATAGTCTGTTAATCTGTCCGTTGGCGAAGCCTAGGTACAGCGAAATCATTGTAGTGTTATATTTTCCTTTTCGGTATTTGGTTGTTTCGTTGACAATGTTCTAAGCTTAAGCTAAATATAATAATATGCATCTTAACCCGTAGTATGCGCACAGATCTACGCGAGACACAATAAGTTTTCTATTGTGTCTCATACACCAGCGTACAAGAGGTTTCCGGAGCTGCGGACTACCTAGCGGGTTTACCGGGGCTCCGGCTCGACGGGCAGGAGTAGGAACGGGGTGGTTTTTAGTCAGTAAGAGTCTGACACTCCCTCTCGCCTCGCCCAAGGCGGGAGAAGTCATTGGATGATTTTCCACCCTAAAAAAAAAAAAAAAGCGTACAAGAGGTTAATGCAGTAACCTTAGATTCAGCGGATCAACTACAGAGGATTTTTACTTTTTAATATCTTTCTGGACCTTTAAAGAATCCATGATTGTGCTCCAAATATACATACATATCTGCTAATGGTAATTCATATTTTTCTATCAGATTGAAGTCAGAGTCAAAGTCAAGTCAAAATGATTTACTTCAAATAAACCGAAAAGGCACTTCTGAACGTCAAATTTACAAATAAATATTAAAAAATAAACAAAATATCTGTCTGTCTAAAATTATTTTCTCAATTATTAATTTGAGTGTTTTAACGCAACCGTTTTCTGTAATAACTTTAAACTAACCAAATCGTCTGATGATTAACAGGAGGCCTACCCAGTCAAGCTGAAGGAAGTCCACGTAATCAACGTATCACCTCTTGTTGACAAGATCGTCAACTTCGTGAAACCTTTCATCAAGGACAAGATCAAAGAAAGAGTAAGTAGAAATATGAGTAAGAGAATGAAACATCATCAATAGCACGAATGTTATAAAGCACTCTAACTGCCGTACTCAGAGTCATTAGCAATTATTTTCGATACAATATCGCTACTAAGGATTAGTTTAAGTAATCATTAAATGTCTCTGAGTGCGGCGGTAAAATGTGGATCCACGGGCACTGATCCTAAGCCATAACTCCATCCGGAGCTGCAGACTACCTATGAGGTTTACCGGGACTCCGGCTCAAAGATCAGGAGTAAGAGCGGGGTGGTTTTTAGTCAGTAAGAGTCTGACATTCCCTCTCGTGTCGCCCATATCATTGAATGAAGCATACATCCGTGGTCATGGACTGAACTCTGGTGTAAATCAAAATAAAAATTCTTAAAGCTACTAAAACAATTTTAGCAGCATTATTATCAGTATATAGTCTTATTCTTGAAGCATTGTTATTAACACACTTATTTGTCTACTACTGATGTAAATCAGTGGACTTGAGTAAGTAGTCAGTAATGACTACTTACTGATTTGTCAAGTCCACGTCTAGGAGTTATAATATTTACATTAGATAACCAATGCTAGCATCCTGAAACTATCAGACTAAAGTCATTTTTGTACTTAGAATGAATTAAAAATGGACACTCGGAACTCACATCAATGCATATTTGCATATAACTTTTCCCACGTAGTGATTTTTTACATGTTTTATTCAAAAAGTTTTTAAAAACACCAGTCATTTATTTTGCATTGATATTATCTTATACTTTAAAGTGCTGAGATAAAACTGCGAATTAATTCAATTAACGTAATTTCTTTGCTTAAGGAAAATAGATTTTTCCCAAGAACAATTGCAGTCCTTAGCTGTCACAATTTTTAAAGCATTTTAAACTTTATTTCTTAATGAATAGTAATCATTTTTCCGTTTCCAGATCTTCCTGCACACTGACACAAATGATCTCTACAAATACGTTCCTAAGGAAATGTTGCCCCAAGAATATGGCGGTAACGCTGGACCCATGAATGATCTCCATAGTAAGTGAAGCTAATACTTATACAAACATAAACTAAATTATCATATGAGTACATATGTTTATTCCCTGAGAATTTACTTGTCGTTTTGTCTGGAGGCTCTGCGATTTTTCTAGCATCATTACCTTTGGATATTCATTTATTTGTTTATATATCTACATCTATATACTAATATATAAAGCTGGAAAGTTTGTTCGAACGCACTAACCTCTAGACCTACAGGTTTGATTTAAAAAAAGCTACGGCACACGTAACGGGTTTACCGGAGCTCCGGCTCAACGAGCATAAGTAGGAATGGGGAGGTTTTAAGCCAGTAAGGGTCTTCAACACTTCCTCTTACCTCGCCCAAGGCGAGAGAAGTCATAGGATGATTTTCCTGGGTAAAAAAATCTACATGAGCCTTTGTGTCTACTTAGCATTAACGCACGTGGTCTTAATTGATGTTAAATAGCAAAAATGGTAATTGCTTAACTCAAATCTCCATAACCACACGAGCGATAAGGTTCTTAAACCATTTGAATACAAAAAAAATAACAAAATTAGTTGATAGCAGATTTTTTTAACCTCACGAAGCCCGAGACCTTTCCAAAGAATGCAAAACCGTGGAAATCGGTTCGTGCGTTCTGAATTTATAGCGTCAGGAAGGAAACCCGACTTATTTTTTATAATAGAAGATTTAACTGATTATCTTTTCTTTCTAGATGCCTGGGTCAAGAAGCTAGATGAATACAAAGACTGGTTCGCGGCGCAGGAGAACCTTAAAGCCAATGAAGCTCTCAGGCCAGGAAAGCCTACCAACTATGATGAGCTCTTCGGAATCGATGGCTCCTTCCGTCAACTTGTGATAGACTAAACTATTCCCTCTAAATATTACTCCGTCAAGTTAAAAAGTCATATCGTCTTCATGTAATAGTGTTGTATCTACAGTCTTTTCAACTTGATCGGGTAGCATCTCTTCACTATCGCTTATTTCAGTTACCATTTTGTAGTTTGTATCGACGATGGTTGTTCTCTCGAGTGCTTGCTGAACTGCTTTGCAATTTTGTCGTCTATCTCATTAGTTGTAAAGTAGAATTTTGTTTGGCGTTCAGTTCGTGTTCTATTGAAGTAAATGTTGTATTTTTTCAACCAAAGTATTGCTCAATTTATTCTTATCTTTGTTATGGCGTGTGTAACGTCTTTAATGTTAGGTTTTTGATAATAAACATTTTCTATAAATATTGTTTTATTTCACTAAATATTCCCATAAGGTTACTCCGCCAGATATGTGCTATGTAGCTGTGCGAGTTGTGCTATGAAGATTCGCCGCTGCAAAGTAGCTATGCGAAGAAGATGCGTAGCTCGTGCATGTGATGTATCGATAGTATCCTGCCACTCATAGCACGCATCTTTCCATATAAAAAAACATAGCTCAGCTGAGTCCGTTTCCACCTGTGCTATGTGTATCAATGAATATGATTGGTGGAAACCAAACGCATTTACAGTGACGTAGCATAGTACATTTCTAAAGGAAGTTCCTTAATTTTATTACAAAAAAAAATGAAAGTAAAAGAAAAAGCAAAGAACGCTACATTCTTAGTGCGGATTCTCTGTGATACACTTTAAAAGGTATAAAAACTCAAGTATAAGTCGGTCCGATAACTACTGTTGGCACTTGTAAGGTTCAATCATTTCATGTCACATACATTTCTTTTTATAAATACGATTAAAGTAATACCGGCACCAACCCAATTAAAAAGCCCTCTAAAGAAAGATCCGAAACTATTTGTAATTAAAAAAAAAACTGCTATGGTCCTCTTTACCAACACAAAGTACGTCACCAACTAAACCGATGGTAGTTGGTTGGCCAATGATTGACACTCCGTTCCGTTCTAATAACCTTGAACGCAATAAACAGACGTAATCTGAACTACTTCTGCTGTGTCCCTTATTAACCAAGATTGAAATGTAGGCCATTATGGAGTCTGATCCGGAGCTGCGGACTACCTAGCGGGCTTACTGGGGCTCTGGCTCGAAAGGAGTTTTAGTTAGTTTTTAGTCAGTAAGAGTCTGACACTCCCTCTTTGCCGGCGGGAGAAGTCATTGGATGACTTTTCCCCCTTAAAAAAAAAGGCCATTATGGAGTACGTACTAAGTGTGGGAGAGCCATGCTTCGGCACGAATGGGCCGGCTCGACCGGAGTGATACCACGGCCTCACTGAAAACTAACGTGAAACAACGCTTGCGTTGTGTTTCGTTGTGTAAGTGAGGTTACCAGAGGCCCAATTACCCTTTCAAATCTTCCCCATCCCTGATTTCCCGACAATGATCAAATTCCGAACCCCCAAAAGGTCGGCAAGGCACTTGTTACGCCTCTGGTGTTTCAGGTGTCCATGAACGGCGGCGATTGCTTACCATCAGGTGATCCGTCTGCTCGTTTACCGGCTTATACCATAAAAAATTAAATTTATTGTTCCATGACTCCACACGTGCGTTTATTTTATTAATTAGTATAAAGTATTTTTTGCAGTATCGTCACGCACGAGGCTTTAAGCCACGGCTCAAATATCTTTATAAATATAATTTAAATAAGGACAGATATCCTCTATAGATCATTATTATTTTCTTATCTACATAGTAAATAGCTGTGCTTACTTAACTGTACTTTTATAGAAAGTGTGACTCTGCTAATTAGACAGTCTAATTTTCATCACTAATTTGACAAATCTAGTTAAATAAGTCTGATCTAGATGTAATCGCATCAACTAATAACAAGCTGTGATTTATTTTTAGGGGATTTTTAAATTTATGCCAAAATAACAAATTTAAATTTCTTTCTAAATTGGAATACGTTGACCGGCATAAATGTCTGTAGTTATGATTACTGACAAATGTCTTCAATATTTTTAGACATCAATGATTTTTTTATGGTATAGGCCAGTAAACGGTCAGTAGAATCCCCTTATGATAAGTAACCGGTGCCACCCAGAATAACTCCGAAACACCAGAGGCGTTACAATTGCGTTGCCGACTTTTTTGGGGTTAGGAATTTGATCATTCTTGGGGAATTAGGTATTGAGAGCCGACCCATTCGTGGTGAAGCATGGCTCTCTCACACTTAAAACTGTCATTTCTGTTAATTAGATTAAATAAATAAATAAAAATACAAAAAATTCAAGTAACTAGTTGGCACGAAATAATAATTAATAAAATCCACGCATTGAACGCATTTAAGTTATTTTATTAAATTCAATTATTCTTAATTGGGACCTAAGTATACAGAAAAAAATAGGATGAATTTAATATACATAATAATCACCGAATCATATAATTAGACCACTCACCGTATCGAAAAAAAAAACAAAAAAATTGCACATTAAAGGACTCATAGGCATAAAATTCTTTAAATAAATTTATTTATATGCACATAATTTAAACCTTTAACCGCCCAGTTAAATATAAATTACTACCGTGCTCCTAACGCACGGCTAAATTAATATGTCTACACTAAATAAGGAGGAGTAATCGTGTGAATAGAATGAAACAATCATGCATGTTTTTTTCTTAATATGTTTGTTTATGATATAAGTCCAGACAGACGAATCACCTAATCTATCAATCATCGCCGTCTATGGACACCCGAAATACCAGTGCCGTTACAAGTGCGTTGCCGGCCTTTTGGGGGTTAGAAATTTAAGGGTTGTTGGGGAATCGGGGATTGGGAAGGGGGGTAATTGGGCCATTGTTAACCTCACTCTCACTACAAAATACAACGCAAGCGTTGTTTCAAGTAGGTTTTCGGTGAGGCCGTCATATTAATCCGGTCGAACCGAAGTGTGACTCTCCCACACTTAATATAATCTTCAAACACAACACTCCTCCCTCCCATTAAAGCCGTGACACATACTTTTAAAGTTCCTTATATACGACAGAGGCAGTTAATGGGTTAAACATGCTTGTTAGCTATAAAATCTTAGTTAACCATATTTTAAATTTATATAGTTACGCATAATATTATATATCCAAAATGCGTAACGACAGAGTTGTATTTACAGTCAATATTCCTATTTAGAGGTGTATTGTCTTAAAATCGGCACCATCATACAATAGCACACTTTTCAGCACTTCGCATTTTCAGGGTGCTTTTCCACTACTGATGTGATGTGCTACACTTCGTTGCAGTGGATGCGTTGGGTCATATTCATTGCTACACATAGTTTAGCACTGGTGTAAACGGACTCAGCTAAGCTATGTTTTTATATGGAAAGATGTGCATCTTCCTCGCATAGCTATATAGCTTAGTATCAGTGGAAACGTTCACATAATTTCACCTAGCCTAGCTACATAGCACATCTCTGGTGAAAAAGCACACTTAAAATTGTTGCTGCCTTCTACTCTATTCCATAAAAAACATATTTTAATGAATCACAATTGATGTGACAGACAGTTAGTTCTCGTTGTAGTATTATGACAAAATACTATTATTAGCTCAAAGACTTGGTTATATAAACCGATTGTTCACAGTTACCGATCAATATTGCTGTGTGAACAGATTGCTTCACCCACAATACGGTATGAAATTAACTGCACAGTTTACTAGTTAATTAATCAGCTAATTGAAGATGCAATACTTACAGCAGAAAGCAATAATGATTTCCTACTATTTATAGAATTGTCTAATAAAATACTGATACAATTGAATTTTGCTTTTATTTTATCTATTACTACTTCAAAACTGAAGTTTTAAATAAATCCAATAATATATTTCTAGTTTATTTGGCATCCCGAAAATTTGGTAAAAAGGTATCGTCACGCCTTTTATTCCCGAAGGGGTAGGCAGAGGTGCACATTACGGCACTCAATGCCACTGTACGAAGTACACCTACTTTTCACCATTTGTGTTATAAGACCCATGTAATAGAGCTAAACCTATTGCCATATACCGTACACAACACCAGACTCCGTAATGCAACTGAGAAATTTTCAAAAAGCCGAAAAATACCCATCGATTCTGTACCGGACCCGGGAATCGAACCGAGACCCTTTGCCCGGCAATGACAGTGGAACTTGCGACCACTCGACCAACGAGGCAAGAACAATTAAATAAAGCTAAATGAAAATGTAGTTTAAACCTTTATCGATACAATTTTTCTTACGCCTCCGATCTTCATTACATTAATTACGTAAGGTAAATATTAAGGAAAAATGCCACCATTTTTTGTTCATAACATTGCCCTCTGTAGCTTCTGTGGCAATAGTCCGTGAAAATGACGATCTCACGGAGATTTCATTCGCGTCAAACGAACTTAGTATCATTGTCAATAGTGCCGTGGTAGGCAGCGCACGCGACCATCGCATCAGTTGCGACTCGTGTCACTGCGCTGAAATATTTTGTGATTTTATTTTATTTATTTTAATTTTATTTTATTTTGTTACGAGGATTGTTTTGGTTTAGTTTTCGGTAAGTATTTATTCAATTTTGTTATTTAATTTTGTTTTGTTTTTATATTATTTGACTAGTTGACCCGGCAAACTTCGTACTGTCTCAAATATTTTTCTCATCTTTTAAACCTTCCCTGGAGTTCCACAAATAATTCAAGACCAAAATTTGGGTTCTCGAGTTTTAGCGAGACTAACGAACAGCAGTAGATATTTATATTAGGTTTAAGGAAGGTTGTCAAGTTTGATTCAAGCGCTATTGTTTGTATTATCTTTTGATTGTTTCGGAAAAAAACTTGCTAATTTCTTTCAATTAGTTTAATAAGTTAACAGCAAATTCAATACATTGTAATTTTATTGCAATAAGATATAATCCACTTGAATTTTAAGCTGTTTGTTTAGACTACAAACAATCGATATTTCTATTAGAAATTATTTTAAGGAAGAGACCAAGGATCACTAATATATACCTAGGTAAAATAATTTTAGGTTTTAGGTACGTACCTACTAGGCATGCAGATCTTGTTGATGCTAATACTAGGACTGACCCGGAGCTGCGGACTACCTAGCGGGTTACCGGGGCTCCAGCTCCAAGAGTATAAGTAGGAACGAAGTGATTTTTAGTCAGTATAAGTCTGACACTCCTTCTCGCCTCACCCAAGTCAAGGCGGCAGAAGTCATTAGACGATTTTCCCGCCTCAGTAAAAGGCTGATAGATACTAGGACAGCAGATTTGTTAAGGAGCATAAAGTGATTATTTTCCAATATTCCTGTAACTATCATGGGTGCATGATAGTGTCAGTAATATTAGAAAATATGATAAAGCCAAAGAATGAAGTGAGACATTAGTTTAATAAGTAATGTTATTCATGGCAAATAAGCACATGGCAGTTACCTACCGGCTTATGATAAGATATTAGGTACCTATACAACGGAAATATGACAAGCCCGTACTGTTTGTGGTATTGCGTAGATTAATCCATACATACATACGATACATACATTTTATAATATTTAATTCTAAATAAACACGAATGCTTGCGTTCATTATCCTGTGGTTTTGTTATGATAACATTTATTTTTGTCTGGACTTTAAAACAGACTATGACCTCTAAGTATGCATTTCTTCTCAGGGTAGTCCGATAGGAAATGCCGGCCTCATCTCGCTATTTCAAATATTGACGTGTAAAACACGGATAAATAAATATCATCATCATCAAAATAATTTGGGCCCAATTAATCCAACTACATTAAGTTCGCATCTTTGTTCATATGATAGTAGTCTCTAAACAATGGTAATAAAGCCTATAATGGAGGTGGATAAGAGAGGACACAGGTGTCTTCTTGACTGTTTACAAGTAATTTTTTTTAATAATAATTTTATTCAATTTTTTTACATAAAATGTGGCCTTAAATCTAGACTCGCCAAACTGTAACGTTTGATGGCGAGAAGCGCTCATGAAACAATGGGCATTGTTAAAAAAAAAACGAAATTTATTATTAACTAGCTTTTGCCCGCGACTTCGTTCGCGTGGAATAGTGACTTCCGGCAAATTTTTGGTTTTAACCACATAGTTCCCGATCTCGCGGGATCTCTTCAAAAATGAGATGTGGAAGATATTCCAGGGAACTCTTCAAAAATCAACATAATGAGCTCTGCGTTTGAATTTAATAGATGTATACTCACTTAGGGCATTGAAAAAATAGTTTAAAAACGGACTTAAACTAACTTAAAACTAAAGAAAGCTACGAATTACGAATTT
This sequence comes from Spodoptera frugiperda, assembly GCF_023101765.2. Taxonomy (NCBI): domain Eukaryota; kingdom Metazoa; phylum Arthropoda; class Insecta; order Lepidoptera; family Noctuidae; genus Spodoptera; species Spodoptera frugiperda. Next base: position 7,374,661 of record NC_064222.1, read on the forward strand.
ATAACAATTAAAAAAGAAACTATATTACAACCTATCCTCTATGCTATAATAACCAAGCTTAAACTAAATAATTTAAAAGAAACGACTTAAATCTAATCTAATTAATTTATAAATTAGACTTACAATTTTATTAAAAAAACTAACTACAGTAACTACTAATAATCGATATCAAACTAAACCTACGTTTTAACGTTAAATAGTTTAACCAAAAAACCAGGAAAACCCAACAAATAAACTTATTAATTGTATATATATTATAAATACCCAACCAAATGAATGTAACGAAACCATAGCGCGATCTATTTCGATCCCAACGCCATCTATCGAGGATAAAGACAACTTTGATTATTTATTTATACTCCGTTCGGTCATTTTCTTTGTACTAAAAGTTTAATTATATTGATATTATTTTTTTTCATACCTTTTTACTATTTATTTACTTTTTTTCGATGAATTAAAACAATAACATGAACCGAAGTCGTGTAACGATCGACATAGAATTATTTATAAATAATTTATTTCTTATTATTATTTTTTGATTTTTGAAATAAAAATATATCTATGTCCTTTCTAAGGTTCTAAACTATATCTGTACCAAATTTCAACCAAATCCGTCAAATAGTTGCGGAGATTAATGGTATAAGCATAGAATGTTCGACGTGATTCTTTAATTTGACATAACTTTTTTATTTATGAACCGATTGACATGAAACAAACACTAAATGTAAATTTAAGCATCCCACAATATATTCGTGAAAACCGCATCCAACTCGGATCAGTCGTTTCTGAGATTAGCGCGCACAGACGAACAGACAAACAGACAAACAGACAAACAGACAAACAGACAAACAGACAAAAAAAAAGTTAATTACATTTTTGGGTTCGACATCGACATAACAATAACCCCTGCTATTTTTTTTATTTTTATTTTCAGTGTACAGACAGCACTTTTCTACGATTTTATTATATGTATAGATTAAATTATTGTATTTTTTTATAATTAATTTATAATTTTTTTTTATAATAAACAAAACGTGTTATGGATGGCTTCCTTACTATCTATACATCGTATACTCGACCTGCACATCTTTCTCGCACAACTACATAGCTTAGTATCAGTGGAAACGGTCACACAGTTTCACAGCTTAGCTAATACATATTCGTATCATAGCTACATTGCACATATCTGGTCGAAAAGCACTCTAAGACGGGTGTTTATGAAAAATAAAAAATAATAATAATGGTTGTGATTTAGCTTTTCTAATGAATTTGTCACTGTTTCTGTCATAAATTCATAATTTAATCGTTTTTCGTTATTGGTTTTTTGCGGTTTGCGGTTTACACATAGGTACACAAGGTACAATATAAGATACATTTTAACTAAAAATCACGGTTTAATCACGTAAATTAATGGAGAAAAGCTCTACTTGTTTCGAGTCACAGAGAGTCTTCATCTTGTACTTACGCGACGACACTGCGTCTGCACACGCTGCTCACGATGAAGAGTCCCTCTGATTTTCCTCTGTGTCCCTCTGATTTTTAGTTAATTTAATATGTCTAATGATAGTTATTATAGAACGATAAATTTTGTAATAAATATTGCACTACTAAATATCGAGACCAAATTTCATACACAAACCAATAATCATAATATATCATCTATAGACACCAGATACCAGACTGCATAGCTGATGAAATTCCTATACTCTTAATTACATCAATCTAAATAAAAAAAAAACCGACAAACTGGTTGAATACGACATGGAAGCCGGTCGACCTGTTAAATCGAGTTGCTTTCGCAACGAAATGCTAGTTCCGTTCACTTAGTAAGTGTTGCGAAAGCCCAGTACCTAGCTTACCTAGGGCATTAGGTTCACTTCTAGTACTCTAACAGGCAGTATATTTATAATTGGAGTGGGGTTTTAAAAACTAAAAGCTTGAAGTAAGATAAGAGGCTAAAAATAACAATCGAACAAAAATTAACATCTTTTTTCGAAACGTCAAAAATCTATCTATATTTTCTATGAAATAATGCTTTATGATAATATTATCAGATTATTGCATCGAATAACAGACTTAGTTCTAAAAAAATAGGTAGAAAAATTGAAAAGTTAAGTAGATTGTCAAAATGAATGAAAGTTGTAAATAAATGATTTGATCGTTTGTTTGTGTACATTGACAAGGCATCGAAACTGTTCGAACGATTGAAATTTCTATTGTATTCAAGAACTAATGGATCTTCTAAGGAGTTTAAGAGCTGGAAACGATAGACTTCAATAAATTTGAAATTATCTTTTAAATCTTGCTTAATAGATTATAATATAGCCAATGAATTCCAAATGAAAACCAAATTATATCTCAGTGTGATTTCAAACACACACATATGACTAAAAAAAACTAACTTCCAATGACTTTTTCACACAGTTATTTCTTATACAATAGTTCAAAGAATCTTCATACCTATGAAAGACAATTAACCAAATAATAATTAGTAGTTCTAACTTAACTATTATGAATTAGTGATCATATACGTGACCCAGGAGTCAAGGTTTAGGGTTTTCAGAGATTATTCTTACATAAACCATTATTTAATAATTATTTAAGAATGAATAACGCATGAACTTTTGGCCTTTTGCGTGACAAAAATATGTTTTTGTCCGGTTTTTTTTCTGTTAGGATAATGGATTTATTAATTTTAAAAGATTTTTTATTTAGCTTGACCTGTCTGTTTGTTTGGGTCTTTTGTAATGAAACCCCTTTCCTGACAACAGTTCAATGTGATGTTTGGTACACACTCTTATTCTATACTAGTTACCCGCCCTAACTTCGCATGGGTGCAATGGTGATATATTATGCATGTATTATACATATTCACCTTGAATTACTCTATCTATTTAAAAAACCCGCATCAAATCCTTTGCGTATTTTTAAAGATTTAAGCATACAAAGGGACATAGGGACAGAGAAACCAACTTTGTTTTTTTACACATTAAAACCGTTTAACATAAAACATATTTTTTTGTACATTACTTTGTTTTAGTATATTATATACATGTAGGGAAATAAAGTGCATTTCCTAAAAATAAATTAGGGTAGTATACGGTAGTAGACAGGGTCAGAGTAGAAACATTAAAAATCTAATTAGTCCGGCAGTTACATAAATAAAAAATATTAGACACATTTTTTTATTTTGTCATATACTTAAGATTACAATACTTAGATAAAACGGAGTTATGTTTAGGAATGAGAGGTCGTTATGTCACGTTACCCTATAAAATGTAGTAAGTTAGTTTCTTGACGTCACACGATATTACGTCAAAAGTATTTAATTTTTTAAAGAAAAGAAGAAATACATGTCTTTTGTTTTATATGTAGATAAATTGTAGGTGGCATTTCGTCCCATAATGTACACCTCTGGTCGCTCCTTTAATCCCCAAAGGCTACCCCTTTATTTATTATCGATATTTATTTATTATCCATATTTTAAGAAGATAGTGTTATAGAACCGACGTGAAACAACACTTGAGATGTGTTTCGTTGTGTAAGTGAATTTACCGGAGGCCCAATTACTCTGCAAATCTCCCTAATCTCTAACACTTCTCAGACTCCTTATGCCAAAAGGCCAGCATCGCACTTATAACGCCGTTGGTGCTTCGAGTGTCCATAGGCGGTGATAATTGCTCACAATCAGGTGATCCGTCTGCTCGTTTACCGACTTATCACATAATAAAACTAATCACGGAACTGCAAAACATTGTGTTGTTCGTCGACTCATAATAAAAATAATGTTTAAAAATAAATGCACTTCTATTTATTATTTAATCAGATACTTTTTGCTCTCACGGGGTCTTCGTTCTTTTATACGCCCAGCTTTAAATCAAGCTAAGCATAACCAGTCTAAACTGACCGTCGATTGTGTGGAAAGATCATACAAAGCAAGACCAAGATAAACTGGTTTTGTATAGCTCAATGTGTTTATTACTTTTTGCTTAATTTATAATAGTTATTAGTACTTGTTATTCTTATATACTGTATACAATAGTCCAGATATACATTTTTTAATCAATGTCTAGATCTATTCTATGTACCTATACATACTTTGAAATAAATAAAAAACGTATCATTAGGTACGAAAAAGTTTCGGGTTTTTACTTGGAGACTTGACGTAATAATCTTAATTAAGAACGAATTATTATGTAACTGGATTTTGTCCGCGATTTGGCCCGCGTAGAACAATGACTCCTTTTTTTAATGTGTGGAAATCCTTTTGTCTTGCGATGTGCGTCAGACAGCAGGTTATGTCGGACTCTTACCGACTAAAACCACGCACCTTATTCCTGAAAACAACAGCATTTGGGATTTTGACTTATTGCCTTCTATAAGAACTGTATCAAACATCAGAATCGATTCAGTAGGTACTTAAGTTCTGCCATGTCAATGACATGTCGTGTTGACATGTCTGTGAGAATAATCGCGACCAAACACGGTCGAGAATGCGATCGAGCTCACTTTAAACGTTCGAATCGACAGTTACAGAACAGAGTTTTTTTTTTTGAGGGGGAAATCTTTCATTCACTCATCCCGTTTTCGATGAGGCGAGAAGGAGTGTCAGACTTACTAACTAAAAACCACCCCGTTCCTTCTCCTACTTTGAGCTGGAGCCTCGAGAACGGGTTGTGTTGTCCGCAGCTCCATACCGGAGTTACAGAATAGCCTGGCAGTTATTTTGCTATTAATACGTACGACGTAAATATTTCTTTTTTTTGTTCTCTATAGACTAAAGAATTCTCGTGTCCTAGCAAATCCTTGATTTCATTAATTACTAGCCTAACATTGGTCTTGCTTTGATCCTTTTTTACTACGTGATTATCAATAAAGACACCTTGAGAGATAGTTCTATCATTTGTTCATACAAATATATTACTAAGAAAAAAAAACAACGCCTTCAAGGACTCCCACTTAGCAGTACATAGAACAAAAATGCATTTTCGCAATATTTTGTCATCTAATACAAACATAACTGACACGTATTTAGTTGAGAATAGAGTTCAATGTCGCAGTTGCGCAACAAACAGCTGATACTCGTGTATGCGGCCATATTGTTTTAATGCGACTGATCTTGAACTTGAATTTAGTCAAAGGGTGGTTTACATTTTTGACCTTTTGGGGGGGGGAGGGAAACATCCAATGAGTCCTCCCGCCTTGGGCGAGGCAAGAGGGAGTGTCAGACTCTTACTGACTAAAATCCACCCCGTTCCTACTCCTGCGTTTCGAGCCGGAGCCCCGGTAAACTCGTTAAGTACATCGATACATTGATACTCGAGCTGCGCATCTTCCTTGCACAGCTTTTACATACAGTTTAGTATCAGTGGAAACAGTCACATAGTTTCACAGCGTAGTTATTACATTTTCGCAGCACATCTCTGGTAGAATAGCGGGTGCTTTTGATTTGATGTTAATGTTATGTTATCTTCAACATAATAATACTAAAATGAAACAACAGAATACTTCCATTAGTATAAGTACTTTAAGTACGATAGACAAATACAATTATTTAAATGTAACATGATAAAAGATAACGTAGATTTGGCAATGGTGTTTGTATTTCATATTGTGCTTATTCATTCTACCATTGTATTTATTTAAGTGAGTAACTTTTACTATTACACAATAAAAACAGGTAACCAGAATTTCTTTTTCATCCATTGAACAAGCGCCAAATCTTTAAATATGGGAGAATAGCTCTCCCATACTGCTTCGGCACGAATAGACGGCTCGACCGGAGTGGTACCACGGCCTCACAGAAAACCGACGTGAAACAACGCTTGCGTTGTGTTTCGTTGTACAAATGAGGTTACTGAAGGCCCTATTACCCACCTTCCCAATCTTCCCAATCCCCGATTCCACAACAACCCTTAAATTCCTCTAACCCCCAAAAGTTTCGGATATCTATGGGCGGTGACGATTGCTTACCATTAACTTTAGTGATACGTCTGCTCGTTTATCGGCTTATACTATAACCCTAACTGAAAAATATTACTAATATAAATAATTCTTGCTTTGCAGAACAAAATGGCTTCCGCTTCAGTAATGCTGGTGCAGCCTAAAGGTGAGCTTTGGGAGAAGATCAGAGTGGAACTGAACGAGAATGTCAACACCAGAGACCAGGACCTGGCCACCATTAAGGATTGGCTGAAGAAGCAGCCACATCTGCCTGATGAATGGGGTGAGTTTGATGATGATGTTATATTTGAAGGTTGAAGTAGAAAGGAGCGTCTTATGGTTTTGGTGATTTTGTACCACATAACAGATACAAAAAATAGCTGTCAAATTGTGAACTAGCAAAAGATTTAAACTAGAGTTCAAAAGAAGGGTGTCCGAAATCAACGTAAAGTTTAATTTAGACTAGCTTCTGCTAGCAGCTTCGCTCGCATTCTCGTAGAATAAAAAGTAACTCATCTGTTATTGCAGACCATAATATACCCCTATTTCAAATTGCATCCCGATCCCTTTAGCTGTTTTGATGTGATTGAGTTTGTTACTCAATCACATAAACTCACAAACTTTCACATTTATAATATTTAGCGCCTGTTTAACCACCTTCATATAAGTGCCCGATAAACTTATGTGATAGATAGTGCATACAAATTACGTTCTTAATTCAAAGTTATCTGATACATAGTGGCTATCCAGACATTGTGAAACAAGTCCTAAGAAAGATACCATAGAATATATTATAGAATATCTGATACATACAATGTGAAACAGGTCCTAAGTAAGATACCATAGAATATCTCATAGAATATTTTCCGCTATATCCAATTAACAAAGGGTCAGTGTATAATGGTTCACTGTTACAACTCTTCAGATGACCGCTGTTTGATGAGCTTCCTCCGAGGATGCAACTTTTCTTTGGAGAGGTGCAAGAAGAAGCTGGACATGTACTTCACCATGAGGAGTGCCTGCCCGGAGTTCTTCAGCAACAGAGACATCACAAATCCGGAGCTGCACGACCTTATGAAAAGGGCGTAAGTCTTAATATTGATTGAAGATATTTAGTTTTCTCAAAAACTCTTTTTTTCATTAAAACTAATGATCTTAACCATTAGGTGCTATAGTATAAGTTTTTAAACTGACATGGTCACTAGTAACATCATTAAAACTCAAAACGGGATATTTACATCATCATAATCATCATTTATCCGTGATCATAGCGCTTGCGCTAGAGCCGAAATATCGGAAACTTGAAAAAACTAAAAAACATGGTAAATGTCGCGTTTTGAGTTCTAATGATATCATTAGGTGCTATCTCATACACTTAGCACACATTGCATTATAGACCTATCTGATGGTGCATAAACTTGATTTTTGATTACCAGTCAATAAGATTACTATTTTCTGTACTTCCAGACAAGGACCCACAATGCCAGGATTGACACCATCTGGCAGACGAGTCACCATTTGCAAAGGTAAATATTACGATCTCGAAGATCAATATGTATTTTTGTAATCATCCAGATTTAATCAAGTTTCAAATAAACTAGAAAATATTACATTGGACCCATTCTAACACCCTTAGAGACACCTTCTACCATAAAAAAACATGTCTAAATAAATTGCTAAGATATGAAAAAATGCCATATTGTTTCTAAAAACTGTTGCAACAACATGATAATATAAGAATATTGCACAATTAAGGACTTTTAGCACTATTTATTTATTGGTAAGACTGTTAAGGTGCTAAAAGCTATTGCTGTATTGTTTTTTGGCACTAAATTAGGACTTGGTCAAGTTAGATATTTTTGGAAGACATGTTAAACCAATCTTTTGAGTGATAAACATTCAATAACTTCTCCCTCTCTGGATGAAGCGAAAGAGTCACAGACTCTTACTGACTAAAAACTAGCCTGTTCCTTCTCCTGCTTTGAGCCGGAGAACCCGTAAGGTAACCTCTTAGGTTGTCCGTCTGGGTTTATGTTTTGTTATATTTATTGTGATGAGTCCTAGAAACTAAAAGGAATAAAGAATATACATATCTAGGATATTTTCCTGGTTCATTATGTCTATATTTTTCCTTAACAATGTAATAAAGTACGTTGATGCATCTATTGCATCGTATTGAAGGTAAATTAATTACCAGCGAAAACCGTTCCATTTGAACAATCATTGCCAATATAGTTCACTAGGTTTTTTATTATTTCCCGACAATTCTGACTGTGTTAACATTGTAGGAAATCCTGTTAAGACACAAATATGATTGTTTGCAATAATAATTGTGTTTAATGATGTTCAGTGTAAAATGTTAACGTTCACAAATAATAACGTAGAAACAGCTACGTTATTTTTGTTTTTAGTTTAGGATAAATGAAATTTCTGCCTTTTAAAGCCCGTCCACAATGCGAAATAAATACGCTTTATTCGTGTTAAACGTAAAACGGGGTGAATAGATTCAAGAATGGGGTGAATAGATGTTAGTACATTTTCCCAACATTTATTCACCCCTCAGATAGATACAGAAGTATCCATTCACCCCTCAAATTCTATTCACCCCGTTTTACCGTTCGTTTATTTAAAAATTCAAAATTTTCAAATTTAAATTCACAATTATGTATGTACACACTACACATGTAACACATGGAATGTATGAAAATACCCGCACAGTCAATAGAGATTGGTCCAAAAAATATTCTGTAATTGCACATAATAACTATAGAGTTATACCAATTCCAATTTCCAGCCCTGGACAAAAAGTTGGATCCTGCACAGCTCAATGACGCGTTCAAAATTGCGATGATGATCGGTGACGTCAGACTGATGGAAGAAATCGAAGGTGTTGCTGGAGACATATACATTCTAGATGCTTCGGTAGTCAGCCCCAGTCACTTAGGCAAGCTATCCCCGTCAGCGTTGAAGAAATTCTTCATTTGTGTCCAGGTAAATAACCATTTCTTATAACAGCTTCTCTTTTGAGAAAGGCTTCCTCTTAGGATTTCCACTTGATTCTGTTCTTTGCTATGCGTAAACTTTTTGGCCTTGCTAGTTGTTTGAAGTCGTGTTATAATAAAAGGAGAGAAGCCGAGTGCCGAGAGTATATTTTAAGTGGTTTTAGTTTTTTTTAACTGTTACTATAATAGCAATAAGAGCTTATTTATTTAATAACCATTTATTATGTTTGAGGATCCTGCCTTCCTCCCTAAAAGATGTATGTAATAGAGAATAGAATTGCGTGCAATTATATTTTTAATCAAGACATATGTATAGCAATGTGTTTATTGATGAAATTGCAGTATTTTTGTTGTAAGGCTACTTAATATGTATCATTTAAAACCAATGTGTTTTTGAAACCAATAAAAAATATCTCACATTGCAGGAAGCCTACCCAATCAAACTGAAAGAGGTCCACGTGGTAAACTCAACACCTTTGGTGGAGACAGTCTACAACGTCATTAAACCCTTCCTCAAGGAAAAGATGAGGCAGAGAGTAAGTTCCTTATCAGCACATCACTCCAAATCTACTGGTGAACATAGACCTGAGTAGGCCTCCCACTAAGGCTGCTAGATTGGTCGGTTAAAAGCTACCTGTATCCAACGGCTCCCGTAGCACGTAACATCATATTTATTATTGTCATGTCATTGTTATTTTTATAGAAAACTAGACGACCTCTAAATTTTAACAAACTCAACATAAAAGTAATTAGCGGAATCGGTTCAGTTGTTCTCGAGATTTGCGCTTAGCAGCACATTTAGCATTTACTAGATCTTTTTTTGAGCTATCATGATATTTACAATCACATACCGACCCATAAAGAACTACAATTTGTGAATAATAAAGAACTATGAATTAAAATCCTCTGCGTCTAATCTTCTACACCAACTAATCTTCTTGTATTTATTCTTGCAGATCCACTTCCATAGCAGCTACACAGCTCTCCACGAGTTCGTACCTAAGGAGTTACTGCCAACTGAATATGGTGGCACTGGCTGCCCTCTTGACGAGATCAACAGTATGTATACTTTTGAACTACTATTTCCATTTTTTTACTATTGTAAAAAGATTGGCAGATAACTTGGCAAGATTTTGTTATCATATTTTTCAAGAAAATTTCTTTATTAACTAAAAATACGCGGACGCGGACGTTCAATAGTCAGCGCAACGTCGCGCCGCGTATGCGCACGATGCTTGTGACGAGCAATCCCTGTGCGATTGGCGGATTTCTCTTATTATTTAAAAAAAATTTGCCAAGTTATGTGCCGAAGACTATAACAGTAATAAAGCTTAAAGTCCCATGTACCTATTAGGCAAAAGAAGAGCGCTTTGCGATTTTCTGTGAAATTGCTTTGGTTTTCCGCAAGGCACTATAATAGGACCACTCAAGTTTTTCTATGCTAAATCAGAAAAAGATCTCTAGTTTGTTACATAAATAAAGTGATGTTATTAAAATATTAATAATTGGTCTATTCTGTAATAATTGCAGGTGCCTGGATAAAGAAACTCGAAGAATACAAAGATTGGTTCAAGGCCCAAGAAAATCTCAAAGCTAACGAGGCACTTCGGCCTGGAAAACCGACTAATTATGATGAACTCTTCGGTATCGATGGATCTTTTAGACAACTAGCTATAGATTAGAGCACTATTATAAACCTAGATTACTCTGTAAGGCTTCGTAAGAACATAGGTTACCTTATTTTTTGAGCATATACATATATGCATTCATTCCGATCGTAAACCTCTTCGTATAATACCTACTATGTCTTTTTAAGGGGGGAAAATGATCCAATGACTTTTCTCGTCTTGGACGAGGGGAGAGAGTGTCAGAATATTTACTGCCTATAAACCACCTCGTTCCTACTCCTGCTTTTAGAGCCGGAGCCCTGATAAACCCGCTAGGTAGTCCGCAGCTCTGGATCACCTACTGTGTATGTCTAACTGCTAGACACAAATTGACTGATATAGTTTATTCACTGAGCTATTACATTTAGTACTCCATCAACCAAAATAATAATCCTTATCAATGCATTCGTCCTCTATAATATTATTAGGATTTAAGATTAAGTTTTGCTTTCTATTAAAAGCATTCTATAAGCGTAAATGAATTCCCTTTTCATTACTACTTGCATTTATATTTTGCGCTAAAATATCAAATCATTAATGTCTATGCTTTAACCAATGTTCTTCTTAATCTTTATTTTTAAAGTATTGAGGTTTTTATCCAACAAAGATATGCCAATCAATGTTTTAACAGAGACTTAATGTCCTATCCCCTAGTTGGGGCAGTATGCGTCCATAGAAGTCCTCTACAGCAAGCGGTCTTGAGCATTTTTACAGTACTTAATATGGGGCAGTGGGCGATCAAAGACGTCCTCTATCGCGCCCGCCTGTAGCGTATTCGTAGTACTTAATGCAAAAAAACCTTGTGGTTTACCGTCGAATTGCTATGGTGTGCCGCAAGGCGTCATATTGGGACCACTCAACATTGTCTAGCTTTTAAATTGTTTGTAATTTGCTCATTATTGACAATAACTCTGTAACTACACATAGGTTATGTAATCAGATGAAATGACTCAAAAAAGAGTGCAAAATAGTGCTCTTATTACTTTTAATATAATGAAAGTTAGTATGAATATGTGGGATTTAATGGGAAATGCTTCTTATTTAATTCAAGGAATATTTTCTAACTAGATTTAAGTGTGGTGATTGTCTGTGATAAATTAAATGATTCTAAACAAAAACGTACTTTATTTTATGCTGCCTTTTCCCCTGTTGGTTTTAATTTAAAAATGTAAGGCACGAAATTTGAAAACACAAGCCCAACTATATGTCTTAAAAAGACTAGGGAATATGGGATTTTCACCCCCCACACTCCCTCCTTTCAGTTCGGGATATTTTGAGTTTTGAATATCTGAGAAACTAGCCACTTTCGGACCAGGGACCTCAGGGCTAATTTTGTAGAAAATTTGTTGTATTATCACCTTTTGAGAGGAATATGTCGAATTCGATGTCACCCTGTATATATCTACATAGATTTTTTTCAGGGGGAAAACATCCGATATCTTCTCTCACCAGAGCAAGGCGAGAGGGAATGTCAGACTCTTACTGACTAAAAACCACCCCGTTCCTACTCTTGCTTGTCAAGGAAGTGCCCCGGTAAACACGTTAGGTAGTCCGCAGCTCCGGATATCTACATAGATGAAAAGAAAAGATACGTTTGTGCGACGGATACTTCACACCAAGCCTGGTTAATAGAATAAATACAACACTATTTACACAATAATGGAAACTCAGAGTGAGAAATAATATTTACTTATGCATTTAAGTGACAATACGTTGTAAGTATGACGTTTTTAACTTTGTAGAGGATTTGTATAAAGGTTGGCAGATAACTAGGCACTTTTTTTTCAAGAAAAATACTTTATTAACTAAAAATACGCGGATGCGGACGTTCAATAGTCAGCGCACGATGCTTGTGAGAATCAATCCTTGTGCGATTAGCGGAACTTTCTTATTATTAAAAATATATATATTGCTAAGTTACTTGCTGAATTCTATACCTACATATCAAACTCTTAAGTAGACGATACTAAAAAAAACTTGCACATTAACCACACCTTTAGCTCCCTTTTTCCAATGACTTCTCCCGCCTTGTGTGAGGCGAGAGGGAGTATCAGACTCTTACTGACCAAAAACCACCCGTTCCTACTCCTGCTTTTCGAGCCGGAACGCCAGCAAACCGTCCAGTCTTCCGCGACCCACCTTTAGCTATTTGTCGTAGCAAAAACTTCATCATCAACACAGCAGTTAATAACAGTCCTTTAACGCCCGAATACTGAAAGGCTACTCAATTTTAAGTTGTACTTAAATATCGTGCTATCTCTGTCATTTATAAAGAATTGATAGGGACAAAACTAGTTTTGAGAGCGTCTTAAAATTGAGTAGCGTTTGAGTAATCGGACATAAGTCTGCTTTACATTGTTAGTGGCAGTTGATTATAACTCATAATTTCCCCCATGAGACAAATTCATTAGTTATTATGTAACCACAAAGGTTAAAACGTGGCTAAATCGTCTAGTACCAAAGGACAAGAGGTTAACAATTACAGAACAATTGTTTATATGATACATAAGCACACATTACGTATGTACTTGGACTATGTTTCCTTATGCGACTTAGATATAAGGCTGTGATTCCATTGGTAGACAGGATCGTGATATTTATTATTTGACATTATCGCTTTAAGCATCAGATGGGGCCCAGTAGGGCTGATGCCTGATCCGGAGCTGCGGACTACCTAGCGGGTTTACCGGGGCTCTGGCTTGAAAAGTAGGAGTAGGAACGGGGTGGTTTTTAGTCAGTAAGAGTCTGACACTCCCTCTCGCCTCGCCCAAGGCGAGAAAATTCATTGGATGATTTTCCTCCTTAAAAAAAGCATATCAGCTAGGCTATTCTATAACAGTTAATTCGAACCTTTAGAAGTGAGCTTGCTAATCAAATTCACCTACAAACGTCAATGATGTATTGTGAATCTGATTGAAATAGAGTAGTATCTGATTGAAATAGAGTACTAACGTTCTCCTCCATAGGAATCTACACTTGATTAGTTGAAGCCGTTTAGCTTCACTAGAGGACTGACAGACTGACACTTTCAATAATTCTATACTTCTAAATTAATAAAGGAATTTGACATTAACTTAAAAAAAAAGCATAAACAGTGTTCTATTTTCGTAGAAAAAAATAATACACAAAATCGCTCCCGCTCACTCTTCGCTAATCTATAACCGCTACACACATGTGACACGACTACATAATGTTATCAATATACATATCCACGCATCTCTGTCCGTACGTGACTAAAGTTTAGAACTAAGTACACAAGTACCTATAACATAATAATACAACAAAATCTTTTGTCTCAAATGTGCTGCAAGCGAAAATTTGAAAACAATTGCTTTTGATGATCAGCAGTTATTAATAAGATTTTGTTTGTAGGTAATGGGTACCCTTTTTTAAGAGGAATAATCATCCAATGATTTCTCCCGCCTTAGACGAGGCGAGAGGAAGTGTCAGACTCTTACTGACTAAAAACCACCCCGTTCATACTTCTGCTTTTCAAGCCAGAGCCCCGGTAAACCCGCTAGGTAGAACGCAGCTAATCTAATCCGTAGCAAATATTGTTTTGGGTCTGGGTATCATGTGTATGTAAACTTGTATGTTTGTTAACAGGAGAAAATCCTAATGTGTGGCAATGATCTTTAAAATAACAAAAACAAAACAGTTTTATTTCTTTAAAACCCTATTTGACAAACTATCTCTACTTAAACCTAGGTTCTTTTACACCACAAGTGATGGCTAATAATAACTCCTCATCGCCCTCAGTCCCTCATAGGTGTTTGCCCTTTCGAGGCCCCTTAACGTTACATTCACCCCTTCGGATCCTGTTTCAGTAATTGCACGTCTTCGTAGAACCTGGCCAGGATAAAAAATAACAACTACAGTCGATAGTTTACCTATAACGTAGTTATATCGATAATAATAGGAATGACACCATGGTATGTAATTTAAAATAGTAATTAGTCCGTCTTTTAGGTAATGAGAAAATATTAGATAGGTATTGTTTTTTTATTTTAGTCATATTATAAGATAACAATACTTAGATAAAACGAATCAAGTTTAGTAGTGGGAGCAAATACGTCATTTCTACGTATAAAATGTACCTAGAAGTGACGTCACGCGATATTTCAAATCGATATAATATCTTCGAAAGTATTTGTTTCCGTAAAAAAAATAAAAACGTGTCTAATATTTTAAAATAATCTACAAGACGAACATTAAAATAAAAATTAGTCATCTACCCTATTATATAATGTTTAACATATTACTTGTACTGCAAAAATACTATTGAATGCATTCAGATAAAAAGAAATGCGAACTACTAGTTCTGAATATTTTGCTCACTGTATTTTATGTCGCTATCCATTACAATACATACGACTATTTAATTGACATATTATACAAGGTTTAAGATCCAATATCACGCAACTCGAAGTTAACCTCCCATTCACAAAAATAGTTTAAATAACTATACCTACCTACATATTATCATATCCGAAGCTGCGGACTACCAAGCGGGTTTACCGGGGCTCCGGCTCGAAGGGCAGGAGTAGGAACGGGTTGGTTTTAGTCAGTAAGAGTCTCACTCATTCTCGCCTGTGCCAAGGCGGGAGAAGTCATTGGATAATTGTACCCCTTTAAAAAATACTACATATCCATTCTACTCCAAAAAACGCTAGACGTTGTCTTAAGGATTCATGTGACAAATTAGAATATGAATCATCATCATCATCATCAGCCGAGAGACGTCCACTGCTGAACAAAGGCCTATGAATATATGAAGGAATATGAATATTTTTGTTCAATAAGAGTTGAATCGAATATATTATAATAATGAAGGTAGTACGTAAAGTTCTAATAATGTAACATTATTTACACTTTACCCGCGATAAACGAACTTTCGATTCTGTAGGACTTTGTGAAAACATACGGTTTGGAAATTGAATTTCATTTTTAGAATTCTTACCGCCTTACTCAGAGTCATTTAATGGTTACTTAACCCAGTCCTTAGCAATTGTTTTCGAGGCAAAATCTTTACCAAGGAATAGTTTAAGTAATCAATCAATAAGACCCCATGTCAAGACACCACGCGCACAAATAATTTGATGTAGATTGGTAAAAGAAAGTCTGACGAGTTAAATTTACGCGAAATTGAAAAATGATAATGTTATACTTTAAAACAGAAAAGTCAAGTCAAAGTCAAAATTATTTATTTCAAATAGACCGAGAACGTATGACGCTTGACCGCTTTGACGTTCAAAAGTGTCTTTTGAACGACAAACCAAAATGTTACAATATAAAGAAAAAAAGGCAGATTAAATCAACGAAATCGACTCTGCAAGTGCAGAAGTTTGGTAGTTATAACGGAAATAAGTACTCTAGACTTAATGTCAGGTTTTACCAGGAGTGTTTTTTAATCATAATTTAAATTCGAGCCATAAAAAAATATTTTTCTTTTAAAATTCAACCTTTACGAAATCTGTAGTCAACAATTTTTTTATTACTTTTAACTTCAAATACATTTCAGTTGTATATACATTTACTTATAACCACCAAAATGTTCATTTAATGATCTATAGAAATGCTTTAAAACACAATATGTGTACAACTTAAACCATGAATGAATATTTAAATCTGACATCAGTTCAATTATCGGCCCGTGTATGTGCTCACTGCTCATTGAATGCATTTCTCAACAGCACGCGGAGAGAGGTTCGTCTTAGTGGTCGCACAGCCTTGTTCCCCGGCTGACGCGACATACCTTTGCCTTAAAAAAAAAACGTTGCGAAACCATAGTGTACTGTGTGCCTGTGTGGAACTGACATGTGAGTTTTTTTTTTAAATAATGAATTTGGTTTTAGTTATTTGAATTTTTGGAAAGGGAACGTGTTCTATTTATTTTTGTTTCTTTTTACCTATTTTTGAAAATGGAACGTGATTCTTTTTTTTTTTTGATGTTTTGTAACGTCTTTTGTTTTTTTTTTTTTGTCTTAAGAAGTTCGTTCTTGTATTTTTAAAAATGTGAAAGCTTATGCGTTTGGTTATTGAAAATTCGGTTTGCTTCGGTTTTTAATTAAAATAACTGACACGGTCATGTGATATTGTGATTGGTTAAATTTCGTAGTTTAAAGTTTTGATTGAAATATCATTGCCAACTGCATTTGTGTTCTCTAGAGCGTTGAGTTCTACCCGCTTAACTTTTATTTAATTGGGTTAATTTACATAGAAAAACGAAGTAAAAATTGCGAAATCAATATTTTTTATTGTCATCAAAAACAATTTTTAAAGATAATATTATTAAATAGTGATAATTGCTATCCATTCTCTCAATTGTGATACCTATATAGATCAATAGTAATTTCTTAAACAGACATTTCTTTTAAAAAAACACCTTTAAAAACTAGTTCAAGAGAAATTTAATATAAGTAATTGATAGCCATTTTAACTCCATCATAAATGTTTAATAAGAAATAACTCTCAAAGCATTACCAATAAAAAACTCAACACATTTTTGTAATTGAAAACAGTCTGGCACACTTTCTTTCGCATTCAATTCGTCTTCAATTCTTCATACTTTGTTAACTGTATTCGAGCTGAAATGCTTTTAAAAAATATCTATTAACAGTGAAATCCATTTCAAAAGAAGTGTACTGAAGTACTAAAATCAATAATACTTCTTTTAAATTACCTATGGTGATTTAAATGCAGGTTTTATGTCACTTTCATTTCATTAACATTAGAACTTAAGACGGAATATTTACCATGTTTATTTATGTCTATGAGTGTCCAATATTTCGGCACTGATCACGGCTGAACATGGTAAACATCCCGTCTCAAGTTCTAATGATAGTGTTAGTAACTATGTCAGTTTAAAAACTTATATCACTTGCATTATGGCCAACAATGGACTTAGTTTGGCTACTTATGAAGTTGATGGACAAGAAACTGAATACAACTCAAGACTCAATAGGATTTGTAACCAAACTCAATATTTGACTGTTAGCTATGGAGTTAGTTGAGCTACTTATGATGTAGATGGACAAGAAACTGAATACAACTCAAGACTCAATAGGATTTGTAACCAAACTCAATATTTGACTTTTATGGGTTAGTGTTATTATAACTTTCGTGGCTTGCTCACGTATCGGTACGGTTTGATGAAGAACTCGACCAGTTTCAAGCCATACTAGAGGCTCATATTCATGAGTCAAATAGTAACGTGCGTAAGCCGATAAAATAATAATTGATGGGTTAGTGGGTCATCTTAGGGACAAATTAAAAAAAAGGAGACTAAACATATTATCGAACTGCTGAAAAGCATTAGCTATAACGTACTTATTACAACTCCTTATTTTCCTTCAATTAATTATAAATATATAATGTTACTTATATTACAAAATCCCGGTAGCTATTTAAAACATATATCCCCGACATTTACGGGTAGGCAGAAGGTCAAGGTAAACAGTTCAATCCTCAATCATTGTACTACACTTACTTAGTCCCCCCTAAATAGATAGTGGAGGTCAAATTGTATAGTTAATGTTTATAACTATTATATTTTTAGAAATGTATTAAACTAATCTAACCTTAGTTTTTATTGCTTACAAAGATATATAAAAAGTGTATCTTAAAAGGGAGGTTAAATATCTTTGGTTTGCAATGAAACTGGCAAGTTAGTCAATTTTATTTACTAAAGCTTTTGAGTTTAAAATGACTTGCTAGGATCATAATCTAACTTCTAATAATAAACTTCATATTATATCAATAGAACTAATAGTTAGCACAAAATGTAATAACAACACAACCAAAATCTAATTTCAACTCCAGGCTCTGCTCAACTGGAACTCGAGACCCCCTAACTCACTCCAAGACAACTAAAAACTAATTACTAACTACTAACTAAAAACTCGTAATCCTTTACTCACACACAAAAACAAAGTCTAAAGAATGAAGGTCAGTTTATGTATACAACGATCAAAGTATAAGAATAATTTATATTTAACTAGTCTGATGTCGGTTAATCCAAATTCCTAACTAATATTACAAATACGAGTGTTCTCATCTGGATATTTGTCACGTATTCACACATAACTGGTAAACATTGATAATGATGAGTTTTATTTAGTACAGCACAGGGATGTTTATCGATTATATTAACTCAGATTCGTCTGTCGCTTCTTGATATGCGTCAAACCAAAATATGTATGTAAAAATACTACGTTTTTGCTACTGTAATTACTACTATCATACTGTAAAGGTTTACGATCTAAAAAACAGGTTAAATATATTCAATTTAACAGATACAATTTTTACTTAAACCCAAAAAAATCAATTAAATATAGCACAGAGATGCAATCTCCACTGCAGATATTCCTGTGTCGTAAATGCATTTAATAACACAGTATACCGTAATGGTATACTCACTACAAACTAACATACATCATTAATTATTATGTTATCGGCTTACTCACGTAATGTTTTGACGAGGAACTCGACTAGTTTCAAGCCATGCTAGAGGCTCATATTCATGAGCAGCATTACGCGACACACGACGCGGCGATTGTCGCACTGCTACTGATACTGAGTAAGGTCCCCGGTAACCCGCTAGGCAGTCCGTAGCTCCGGGTCAACATCAGGCCTTTTTGGAACAACGATTTGTGAATCAAACATAGAACCTTCTTGAGGAGTGTAAGAATCCTAATAACTAAAAACCACCCCGTTCCTACTCCTGCTCCATGCCAGTACCCCATGTGCCCCGGCCATGACCCCGGCAGATCACTTGAACTCCATGTAATTCCCCGAAAACTAAAAACAATAGTTTTTCTGACCGAACAATTATTTAATAACACAATTAACCATATAATTATGTCATAGTCAGCGTATAATGACGTCATAACAGCATATTGATGTAAATGGCACGTTTATTTTAAATGCTCGCGCGCATGTACACCATTATTTAAGAACAATAAATTGTATCTACGTAAATATCAGTCTCTATTCCTTACGTCATAAGGTTCAATTTAAAGTGTTTGCAGACGTGGTTACCAATGAGTCATAGAATTGATTTATTTAAAAAACGTAGACATAACATCACGCCTTTTGGGTCTCTGAGGGAAGGCAGATGTCACGTGTTTGGTGAACAGTATCCGGCAGGTATGTTCAGTTATGGAAAACCCTCTTTTTTAGATGAGACTATATAGTCTTGTAGGTAGTGTTTTTTCATCTAACTAAATAATACTATTGCAGTAATCGCTATCAGCACCTATAGATGGCCTCAGATCTTTTTATTAAAAATTAACCGTACCCAAGAAAAACATCAATCATTAAAATTGTTACGTATAATTTGCTTTTAGTAGTAAAAAACGTTACCAGGATATAGTGCAGGTTCAACACCTACCAACAGCAAATATGCATTGAGCAAGCATAGTGATTAATGCTCAAACCTGCTCCATGTGAGAAGAGGCGTTTGGTCAACAGTGGCTCATTTATAGGCTGTTGATGTGATGTGACACGTTGCATGGTAACCAGTTGCCCAGCCACCGCGTCAACTGTGCAGGCAAAAAGTTTGACAGTCGCACCATGTACATCACAAAACAGATAAAACCTCTTTTATCTGTTTTGTGACAACAATGTCAGACAAAACTCTTTCAAATTCTATCAAAAAATTACAAATCATTAAACATAATTCAGTACATTAATTGTGCAAAAATATTGTTCAATCTTAAAAAAGAATAATGTTGTAATAATTCATTTCAATCAATTCCAATGCCAAAATAACTTATTATGAAACTGTATGTACCATTCTTCAAAAGCTCACCTAAAATATTGCTTCATTTTCTAATTGCATAGTCCAAGAATACAATGCTTTGCAATAATATTATTATCTTTGTAATCATAATGCCCAAATAATGGAATAATCTAATACAAGGTTGTTTCTTTAATTTTTAAGAGGATATAATCATTCACTCGCTGAAAACCGAATTGATATAAGGCTTGCATTGTGGGAGTGAGGTTACTGGAAGCCCAATTACTCCGCATCCCAGTCCCCGATTCCCCAATAACCCTTAAATTCCTAATCGTTAAAAGGCCGGCAACGTACTTGTAACGCCTCTCGTGTTTTGGGTGTCCATGAGCGGCGGCGATTGCTTACCATCAGGTGATCCGTCTGCTCGTTTACCGGCTATACCAAACCATACAAAAAAACTAAACTTTACTTCTTTAGTCACATTATTACACCAAAACCTGAGCTTATTTGTTCACTGCCTCAATGGTACAAAAATTGCAATCAAATTAAAGAACAAACCTCCTTTTTGAAGTCACCAAAACACCATTGTTTACCCACAAATTTTGACCCACATACCATCTTGCAATTCACATGCCCAACCTTGCTTAATAAATGATGCAATTGCAAGAAAATAAACTCCATGTATTCAATGTCACCACAATATTAAAAAAAATACTTCAAATTACTCTTTTATTGCTCAAAATATGCCTTGAGAATGTTTTGGTACGATAGTTACATTTTGTAATTTTATGGAATAAGTTGATGTTGAGATGAGAAGAAAATTATCTTTTGATTTTGATTATGAGTTGAGGAACTTGAGGATAAGGGTTCTTTTTCACAAGAGGTTTACTATGTAGCTATGCTACGAAAATGTAATAGCTAAGCTGTGAAACTATGAGACCACTCTTACCTTACCTTAATGGACTAAACCCAGTGTTTAACAATTGTTTTTGAATGTGAAATCGGTACTAAGGAATAGTTTAAGTAATCATTACATAATATCTATGAGTGCGGCAGTATATCTTGATGACCATAGGATATAAGCCCGATATGATACAATTAATAAGATAAAATTAGAAGATCGACCTCCGAACTTTGAACTAACCTCACTAATCTGTTTGTTGGTTCAGTGATCAATATAATTAAATTCAAATCGGGGAAAATACCCAAACATCAGCCATAATGCTATTAATAGGTGACCAAAAACAACACTATAAATACTTCGTTAAAAAACCACTAATAGACATGTTTTCTGGTACCTGGAAGTTTCTTCAAAAAACTTTAACATTTATTTAATAAACCATTATTCTCCCACGTTATTAAGCATCATGGTAGCTTATTATCATCCTTATTTTTATTGGATTGGTTGAGAACAGTGTCACAGCTTAATTTATTGAAACCCTTAGGCAGTTGTCCCACCAACGGCGAGTGAACGACTAACTATCGGCTATTTTCTCGCTCAAGAAACGTACAATAGATATACTTTCCGTGTAAACAAAAGAGATGCATATACAAATAGTTGATCGCTGACTGTTCACACTGCCGGCGAGTGCTCGCTTCACTTGTTTGTTTTTGTTTTCATTCGTTTTCACTCGTTTCTAGTTCTAGCTCTACTCGTTACTCGTTCATCGTTGCCGGTGGGACAACTGCCTTATACTTATTACTATTAATTTTTGGTTAAGGATAATGGCACCGTTAACTTTTGGTGATTTTTTTTGAAGGTTCGAAGTATTTTTGAGGACTTCTAACTCCGCACGACGATTGAATAAATTCATAACAATCCGTAACTTTTGCCCAATCGGCAGATTTGTTAACTTTTTGTTAGGATAATTGACACCGTTAACTTTGGGTGATTTTTTTAAGAATTGCCCACCTATTTATTTTTGAAGACTTCTAACTCCGCACAACGATTCAATAAACTCATAACAATCCTTAAACTTCTCTCCGCCACTTTAAACACTTTCAAGTACAACAAACACACACACACACACACATACATACAACATACACATGGTACCTACATATTAAACTTGTGCTAAGTCATATTGCTTCATATACACCTATGCCTCGTTTACAACACCTAACTAAGCAAGCAGTTTTCGTCACTCGACTAGTGACAAGTGACACGAACATTAATTTATGACTCGGACCAGTCGAGTTGTCTACTCTAGTACAAATAAGTCTTTCAAGGTCAAGTGTACATACTCAATGCTCATCCTATAATATAACGAAAATACTAATATATACTATTACGATGTTACGATTGATCGATGTTTTGGGACTGGGTGTCAGGTGCATGTGAAATTGATGCACCTACGACACAGCAAAAAGTGTCCTAATGTGGAGCAAATTAAAATAAAGAATAGATAGAAAAAAAAAATAAAAAAGGATTTTAATTGACGAAATTGTTTTAGTAACAATGCACCAAAACTATTCCCGCAATTTCTAATGTGTTTATCTTTCATTCATATCCGAATCAGAATATTTTTCTTTTAAACTTATAGACCAAGGAGTTAGAAAATACTTAATCAATTATTTTCTAACTGGTTGATTCACGAAGACAAACCGACTAATCTGTGGGCCAAACGCATTCTTGCCACAGTTGTGGTATAAAAAAATAATAATATACATACTCTCAACTTGATCTGTTCCTCGAGGCAAGTTGCAATACTTACTTACTTACTTAAGTACTTCCTAACTTTCATTTATCCTTCGACTGTCTAAATACTCGAATGCACTCGTATCTCGATATACATGTTGCAAACTTGAACAACAAAGATCGATCTTACGTAATCTTTGAAGTTATGATTGTAATATCGTCTGTAAATACTGACATTTAGTATCGATATAAACTAATCGTTGCATTAGTTTTAGCAATTTAGAATGAGATTTTTGTATTAGTTCGATATAAAACGTGTCAAATTGTATGATTGATGGTAGGTAGAAAATTGTGACAGATTATTATTTTGCTAAAATTTCTATGAGAATAACAATTTTCATTTGGAAAAGGTACAAGTGTGGGAGAGCCATGCTTCGGCTTGACCGGAGTGATACCACGTCCTCACAGAAAACCGACGTGAAACACGCTTGCGTTGTGTTTCGTTGTGTGATTGACGTTACCAGAGGTCCAATTACCCCCCTACTCAATCTTCCAAATTCCCGATGCCCCAATAACCCTTAAATTCCTAACTTTCAAAAGGCAGGACACGCACTTATAACGGCTATAGTGTTTCTGATGTCTTGTTGTGTTGCTTACCATCAGGTAATCCGTCTGCTAGTTTACTGGCTTATACCATAATAAAGAAAACAAGTCAGTAATATTAACGACTTGGATAATAACATTTTAGATTGTTCGTTTTTAATACTAAGATACTTTTTAAATATAAATTGAAAGGGAATTATCGCTTTTTGTGCATAATTTATAGATACAATTTCTCCGTAAAAATACTCGATAATGGTGATCTTCTTGTCCAGACAAATTCTTCTTTAAACCAACAACTTAATATGACAAACAAACTACTACCCAACTAGAAACCATCACCAACACCACCATAGGTGTATCCCCACCGTTGCCGGTACAAGGGCATCGCCCAATGCCACTCGAGTCAGGGTCACTATTGCAATACTATAGACATTTACATTACGGATAATAACCACAGCGTGGGTCAGCTGAGATCTTGTTGCGAAAGTGTTTCTGGTAGTATGTGATGTGGGAAAGGTTTTTATAATCACGTAATAATGTGACTAATGTAGTAAAGTTTAGTTTTTTTATGGAATAAGCCGGTAAACGAGCAGACGGATCATCTAATGGTAAGCGATTGCTTGCCCATGATTGATTGCCCATTAAGCGGCGATTGCTGCCGCACATGGGCATCTGAAACACCGGAGGCGTTACAAGTGCGTTATCGGTCTTTTTGGGGGTTAGTAAATAATTAAAGGATGGTTGCGAAATTATGGATTAGGAAGACTGGGAAGAGAGGTTCACACAGCGAAACACAACGCAAGCGTTGTATTTAATTACTTACTCAACTCTTCAAACAATCTGTTACAAAATTGATCTAATTTTAGAAGAGGTCAGCAAGAAAATATATAGAAATACCTAATCAATATGTACTCGTATATACAATGTGATAGGGATGGGACTTCTAACCCGTTAAGGCTGAGTACTACATCTAATTTTATCGACAAAAAAAATAATATGGGGGGTTGAACCCCTAATTTAAAATATTGAAAAATAGTGATTTTTTCGGTAAAAATAATTCACAAATGATTTTTTTTCTCACCAAAACATTATCAAACATATAAAAAAAGTAATGAATTAGTTAGCCAAGGTTATTAGCTACCGTTTGTCGTTTTTTTTTGTTTCTACGACGCATACAACCTTTGATATCAAAAAAAGTAAAGAAAATATTAAAATAGCCATAACTTTTAGGGGGAGGGGATTCGACCCCTTCGACCCCCGACTTTTGTCGATAAAATTAGATGTAGTATTCAGCCTTAACGGGTTAGAAGTCTCAAGCCTATCACATTGTATATGTAACAAATTAATTGAAATAGTTTCTTAAAATAGAATTATTATAATCTGAAGGCCGGTCATAGACATAGATTTCCATTTCTCTAGGTCAGAAATGTTTGAAAACAAATAGAGAAACCAGTTTTTTCATCTTTAAAAAAATATAAAGGAAACTGGTTTAGATTAATTACCATTTTTGGTTTGGTTGAACAAATATGCTGTCCTAACTTCCGCTTGTGAATATAGAAGACATAATATTTTGTCTTGATTAGGTACATATCCTGTAAGAATACCTTTTAAAAAGAATTGTCCGATACTAGGATGTTCTCTTATGTTGTGGGTGCGTATACATACTTAGAAGTTAATATACAAATGAAATGAACAGCAATCCTTTACATTTTTATAGGAGATAAATATGTAGTACTTGTAGAATATGTATAACAGCCTCCTTGGTCCAATGGTCGCAATTGCAACTGCCGGGCAAGTGGTCTCGGGTTGGATGCCCGATTCGGGCGAAGAATTACTGGGATTTTTCTGGTTTTTCCATAATTTTTCATTAGTAGCACGAATGGAATGTAGGAATGTAGCTAGTAAAGCGTGATTGTAGATACGTTGTATCTACGTGCCGTAATGTGCACCTCTGCCTACTCTTCGGGGATAAAATGCGTGATGAGATGTTACACGATATGCATAATAAACAGGATCTTACATCCTGTTTACATGACTAATCTCCTCACAATGTGTAAGCTTTGCTCTGAATTATTTTCCTTGACATTTTAAGAGAAAATTTCCTCATTCTCGACAGGGTAATTACCTACCTAAGAAATACGGAGACAGGGCGATAGTCACTCTTTCAGGGTTAACCAAAATGTGAGGTGTTTAACAACTGTTGTATATACAAGTATAACAACCAACATAAGAATATGGAATAGGGTAGATGACTAATTTTTATTTTAATGTCCGTCTTGTAGATTATTTTAATATATTAGACACGTATTTTTTATCTTCTAACGGAATCAAAAACTTTCTAAGATATATCGATTGGGAAATCGGGGATTGGGAAGGGGGAATTGGGTCACTTACAATTCCGAATAATTACGAATTTGCGTGTAATATTATAGGTTTTTTATTACACTATAGAGAAACCTAAAATGAGACAGAATTTATAAAAAAGCTAAATAATGGCACTTCTTTACATTAAACAAAATATTGTAGAAAAATACCATAAAACAATGATTAACCCGTTATGAATTTACTATGTCTGACGATAGTTATAATAAAATTATAAAATAAAGGCCTCAAAAAATCCCGTGAGACGATACTATACTATCATCTACCTACCTCGTATTATTATAGGCACAGCTAAACAGTGCCGTTGCACCGGTGAGTACAGTTAGGTGCATTTACCTCGATGCAGTTTACACCGGCCTAACTGCACGCGAAATTATTTAGTGCTCGAAAAACGAGAGAGATGGAATATAGGCTAATTGGAGCTAATGATCCATAATACATGTATGTATATGTTAGAAAACAGATTGGTGTTTACCTACATAGTGCATACATATGTGCTGCCGTTCACGAAATAAATTCATTTAAATCATGATAATGACAAAATGGGTCCAGTAGGGCTGATGCCGATCCGGAGCTGCGGACTACCCAACGAGTATATCGGGGCTCTGGCTCGAAAAGCAGGAGTAGGAATGGGGTGGTTTTTAGTCAGTAAGAGTCTGACACTCCCTCTCGCCTCGCCCAAGGTGGGAGAACTCATTGGATGATTTTCCATATTTAACTTCCAGCACAAAATTAGTACCTATATTCCCGATTAATTATAATGATTCCATTATTCTATCTATACGATTAGTTACTTCTACTTATTCTCCTATGACGCCATGTAGTTAATATTTATGATAAATCTTCCACTCTTCTGGAAATAATGATAGGTGTCATTAAAGATGTGTTCAAACGAATTGAAGTTATAATAACGGCAATACAATTTATTACACTAGAAGTCCGATAATTATAATTAATAGAAATAATAGCTACAGCTATTGTTTCTACGATAATCTATAATTACTATATGTATAAGAACGAAAATAGTGTAATTAATCTACTTTGACGTAGGTAAGTCTGTTGTATAATAGCAAAAATAAGTTAATAGGAATCAATCAGGAAGAAATCCATAATAGGTTACTCGTACTTTTCTAGACTCGAAGAATTTTAAAACAGTAGAACTAAACCAAACATTAATTATTCTTTTAGTATTATAACTCAAAAAATAAATAACTTGAGGGAGGAAAATCATCCAATGACTTCTCCAGCCTTGGGTTAGGCGAGAGGCGAGAAGCAGGAGTCTCAGACACTTACTGACTAAAAACCACCCCGTTACTTCTCCTGCTTTGAGCCGGAGTCCTGGTAGTTACCAGATTACATCGTCCGCAGCTCTGGATATCGACAGTTACCTGCCAGTTATTCTAGCACTATAATATTAAAAAAAATTACTGACATACAGCAAGAAAGAATAGAAAGAAACATTTCAATCCAAGTAACAAAAGTGACAGGGGTTACTTCAAGCTGGGGAGCTTGAAGCAGGAGTAGGAACGGGGTGATTTTTATTCTGATACTCTCTCTCACCTCACCTATGACGGGAGATTAATAATTCGCCCTAAAAAAAACAACAAAAGTCCAGTCAGCGAAAATCATCCATAACCTACAGACCTTTATCCGATCGTACGCACTTACTTTTTATTTAACCAATTAACAAGTCACACTTCTAATAAAATTGCAACAGACAGACAGACGTTACAACACATGTATTAGCTAGTGATGGTCCACAAACATTGCCAATGACCTTATAGGCTTAAAAATACCACATAGCAATACAACACACTACACAAACCAATATAAACTGACCGCCGAATGTGGGGAAAGATCATACAAAGCGGGACCATGTTATACTGGTTTTGTATAGCTCCATGCAGCAAGCTAAGTCAACCAGTATAAACTGAACGCCGAATGTGAGGAAAGATTATACAAAGACGGACCATGGTAAACTGGTTTTGTATAGCTCCATGCAGCGAGCTAACAAACCAGTATAAACTGACCGTCGAATGTGAGGAAAGATCATACAAAGCGAGACCATGATAAACTGGTTTTGTATAGCTCCATGCAGCAAGCTAAGTAAACCAGTATAAACTGACCGTTGAATGTGGGGAAAGATCATACAAAGCGAGACCATGATAAACTGGTTTTGTACAGCTCCATGCAGCAAGCTAAGTAAACCAGTATAAACTGACCGTCGAATGTGAGGAAAGATCATACAAAGACGGACCATGTTAAACTGGATATTTTTAGCTCTCTATCACGCGATGTTATTGGGCAATCGGTGCAAACGCATTGAGCAGTTTACAATCGACTGCCAATTTTTTTTAAGTTATTGAGGAAGGATACTCGTTCTTTGTATTCCGGTGATAATTAAGTAGTGATATGTATGTTGTAATGTATTTTTATGTTAATGTGTGTGTAGTAAACTTACGTCATAGTGTCGTAGTAATTGTAGTCGTCTTTTGTGTTGTTTATTGCCTAATTTATTTGGCTATACTTTGGCTCTGTTGCCAGTGTGTTACTATGTTGGATTTATTATAAAAATATATCGTTTTTTTAAATAAAAAAACAACGTCACGCCTTTTATCCCCGAAGGGGTAGGCAAAGGTACACATTACAGCACGTAATGCCGCTATAATTATAATGTACGTCCACTTTTCACCATTTGTGTTGTAAGTCCTATTATATATACTGGGCACAATTCCAGACTTCGTGCTACTAAACTGAAAAGCCCAGTAATACTTTGCCCGATCCGGGAATCGAACCCGAGACCCCTTGTCCGGTAGTCGCACTTGCGACCACTCGACCAATGAGGCAGTCAATAACAAAATGTTTCTTTAATTCCAGATAAAAAATGAAGTTAAAACAAGAGCTGCTGGTCCAGCCTGCTGGTGAGCTGTGGAAGAGCATCCGAGTGGAGCTGAAGGAGGATGTGACGACTCGTGACAGAGACCTGGCTGCCATCAGGGAGTGGCTGAAGAAGCAGCCTCATCTGCCTGATGATTGGGGTAAGTCTTCATTAATAATGAAATGCTGAGTGTTAGAGTGATAAAGAAGATTTTGTGGAATTAATGTGATGTTAAAATTTTCCATAATTATTAACATTTGATCCTATCTTGAAGGGATAGCGACCAGCGACACCCATATACAAAATTAATTACCTAAATTAATTAATTTTAAAGTAGATTTAATCTAGAACTTATTTTTATACGTATTGTTGTTGTCAATCTGGTTATTTGGTTTCATTTTCGTTGTTATTTGTTCTAACCGAAAATATTTTACACTCAATTTTATTATTCCCCACACATACTTTAATTCTTAAACTAGCGTCTACAACCAGCCTGTCTATTCAATCGTTTCCTCAGTCAAAAATAAATTATTTCAACTTTTCAATACAATAAAATATTCAAAAATAATCACACTTTTATTTATACTTTTATTTTTTGATCTACATACTTCATTTTCGAATTATTCTAGCAAATTTTCTATTATGTATGGGGACACATAGTTTCATGCTTAAACTGAGGTCGACAAGACTAAAATGATTAATTTCGTATTTACAGAAACGGGTCCCATAATGACCTTCCTGAGAGGCAGCAGCTTTTCCCTGGAGAAATGCAAGAGGAAGCTGGACATGTACTTCACGATGAGAGCCGCCTGCCCAGAGTTCTTCACAAAGCGAGACGCCACCAGACCCGAGCTGAACGACATTATGACTAACAAAATGTGAGGATATTCTTCTGTTGATTACCCTTATTTTAAAGTTTTTTGTAACAAACAATCAAAACAAACTTTTTCAAACTAAAACAAACCTTACAACCTCTTAAAATAAGGTCTAAAATCTCAATTTCAGGTACGTACTAGCAGGCGGTATTATTTTTTCGCCAATTCTCAATCCATTATCAGTCCATCATTTTTTTAATCCACTTCTTTAGCTCCCTTTCATGTAATTTATACTGCAATATCCTTCCTATAGAAACTTTTATTAATAATTGATATTTATGCTATTTCAGTCAAGGACCGCCGCTTCCAGGCATCACACCAAATGGCAGAAGAGTTACCATTTGCAGAGGTGAGTCCAGCATAAGTACTAGAAAAGTTCAAAGTCCATTTCGACACTTCCAATGAACACATATACACAGATTTGTGTGTGATTTCAAACGTATAATAATTCGAAATCATAATCCCAGGATTCCTTAAAATGGTTTTCCTTCACCGTTTATCAGTGGTATCTTAATAATCATAGAAAGTACACATAACGGGGAAAACTCACCATATTGGTACTTAACATTGGTAGGTGTCGAACCCGCGCACCTATTTGGGCCACCAAGACCTCTTCCAATGAACAAAGAACAAAATTTGTAAAAAGATCACCATACATACAACTACCTACATAATCTAGCAAACTTAAAGTGTCACCAGATAAAAATCAATAAAGTATCTCAAAACTCTTATATTCGAATACCCAAACATCACTCAATTTTAACTCGCTCTCAAAAATAGTTCTGTCTCTATAAATTCTTTGTAAAATGACAGAGATAGCACGATATTTAAGTATGTACAATATACTTAATATTGGGTAGCATTTTAGTATTCGGGGGTTTTTCTTCTTCCAGGCATCCACCCCGATCTAACTTCACAGCAGATCACAGACACTCTGAAGCTGGCCCTCATGATAGGAGATGTGCGACTGACAGAAGAGAAGGAAGGTGTGGCTGGAGATATCTACGTGTTGGACGCTGCGGTGCTAGGAGCCAGCATGCTGGCCAAGTTGTCTGCTGCCACTATCAAGAAGTTCATGATCTGTGTTCAGGTCTGTATAGAAAGTCAAAGTCAAAGCATTTATTTCAATTACTCCTAAATTAGGCACTTTTGAAACGTCAAATTGAATTGTGCGTCAGTCTGTCCGTCAGTGAAGCTAGACGCTAAGCTGACGATATAATCAGATTCTTTTAAGAGCTTATCTAAGGATATTATTAAAATAATGCAATCAATAATTAAAATAGTTCTGTCTCTCTCTTTCTATACATTAATTTCACCAAATAATAAATAATTAAAATAGTTCTGGCTCCTGCATTCATTTCACCAAGGGCAGTGGAAACTGTCGTATTCTTTTTCTTCACCTCTAATAATATCTTATGATTTATTTAGTTGCGGGATCCAAGAGAGTCATTTATGTTCCTGGAACGCACCGGACTTCAGTGTGCCGGTGTTAGAACCTGGCTTAGAAGAGTTACACAGATTTTAGGAGGTTGTGGCGAGCATGTCCCAAAATAAAATTATTTTTTTTAAACAATCATAAATATTCTTTGCTAGATCGAAGTTCAGAATCCAAAACGTTTCTATGAACAACCATTTTATTAAAAACCTAATTAAAATGTTACTTTATTTTACAGGAAGCGTATCCAATCAAACTAAAGGAGGTCCACATCATCAACACGTCGCCGTTGGTCGAGCGATTTGTAAACTTTGTCAAACCTTTCCTCAAGGAGAAGATTAGGAAACGGGTAAGAATCAAATCAGGGTGCTTTGCCACTAGAGATGTGCTATGCTACGTTGCTGTGGATGCGTTTGGCTTCCACCAATTATATTCATTGGTACACATGTCACAGGCTATTTGTACCAATGTACATATAGCAAGCACATCTTATCTTGTATTATATAGCTTTGCACTATTATAAACGGACTTACTGCCGTATTCAGAGTCATTTAATGATTAGTTTAACTATTCCTTAGTAACGATTTTGTTCCGAAAATAATTGTTAAGGACTGGGTTGAGTAACCACTAAATATCTCTGAATACAGCGGTTAGCTAAGCTATAAAAACTTATATAGCCATATAAAAACAGACAATTTTTAAGGGAAACTTGTTAGTGCTATGGATGGCTTCCCCACTATCGATACATTGCCTACTCAATTTGCACATCTACCTCGCACAGCTTCGATGGAAACGGTCACATAGTTTCATAGCTTAGCTATTACATCTTCGTAGCATAGCTACATAGCACATCTCTGGTGGAAAAGCATACCTTAAGACAAATTGTATTATTATTGAGGAGACGGATATTTAAAAAGCAGAATACATCTTTCTAGCCTTTAACGGTGGGTGTGCTTGAACCAGACATAAGTAATAAAATAGATTAAAAAATATTAGACTAATACAAATAAATCTTCTAATTTTGATAAACTAACAACATCGAGACAACTTATTGATGTTCTTTTTTATAGCATAGATTAATTTGCTTTGCGTTATTTTTCCAGATCTACATCCACAGGGAAGTGAAGGACCTCTACAAGTACATTCCTCAGGAGATGTTGCCCTCGGAGTACGGAGGCCAGTGTGGCAGTATGGCTACACTGCAAGGTAGGCTAACGTAATATTGTACTTCGAAAGAAAGTCATAACAGCCTCTTCAATATAATTGCCGGTGTCATTATTATAATAGATACTGTATACAATGTGATAGGGGTGAGACTTCTAACCCGTTAAGGCTGAGTACTACATCTAATTTTATCGACAAAAGTCGGGGGTCGAAGGGGTCGAATCCCCTCCCCCTAAAAATTATGGCTATTTTAATATTTTTTTTACTTCTTTTGATATCAAAGGTTGTATGCGTCGTAGAAACAAAAAAAAACGACAAACGGTAGCTAATAACCTTGGCTAACTAATTCATTACTTTTTTCATATGTTTGATAATGTTTTGGTGAGAAAAAAAAAACATTTTTGAATTATTTTTACCGAAAAAATCACTATTTTTCAATATTTTCAATTAGGGGTTCAACCTCCCATATTATTTTTTTTTGTCGATAAAATTAGATGTAGTACTCAGCCTTAACGGGTTAGAAGTCCCAAGCCTATCACATTGTATATACTGCCGCACTCAGAATCACGTAACGATCACTTAAACTATTCCTTAGTAACGATTTTGTATCGAAAATAATTGCCAAAGACTGGGTTAAGTAACCATTAAATGACTCTGAGTACGGTGATTTATTCAATTGTTGATGTGTTTTATGGGCGTATGACGATTAGAGCTATCACCTGATGGTAAGCATTCGACGCAACCTGTGGATATCTCTAACATTATAGAAGTTACAAGTCATAGTAAAGTACCTATAAGTTTTAGGGTGGTTGGCGTATCCATGTGGATAAAAACCCCAAAATAAATAAAACAAAGTTTACAAAGCCCTTGGCGAACATTTATGATCAACTGGGTAGTAGTCCATTGAAATGTTACAATTTGAGAGCCGAATTATGCATTTTTTAGAGGACGCAATTTTATTATTTGATCATGTAGGGGGGGTCAATAGAAGCTTAACTTGAAGTTTGTGGGGTCGCCACCCTTGTCCCTCGGCCGCCATCTTGGAAAAAGGGATGGAAACACTTTTTTTGCTATATCTCGGAAACTATGCATCGTAATAAAATTTTTAAAATCATAATTTGTAGGAAATTATTTTGCCTACAAATATGTTTAATAACTTTTTGCCCTAAATTAACAATTAAAGAAGTTATAAGTAAAAAAGTGAAATTTTGGTAATACAATTTTCTCTTTTGCTCTATAACTTTTTTTTACATTTTATAAATAAATGGCTTCAGACCAATCTTGTAGAATATTTTTCGAGAAAAATTTTTCCCTACAACTGTTTTCAATTTCATTCATTAGAAACTCAGTTACAGCGCTCCGAATTTAACCGGGTTCGTCAAATTAGTCCAGTCAAATAAGCTTAAATTAGGTAAGAATCTCGGAATGCGAGATGACCAGCTGTAATTTTGTAAAAACTTGTATATTGACACCCTAAAATTTGTCTCAAAACCATGGTATATATGGTAGGGTGTAAGCAACTCTTAAAATTCAGGGTCAAAGGTCCCAAAAATCGTTCTTTTGCGGTTTTTTGGAAATAACTCATTTCCTATGGGTTTTTGGTATTTGTATTCATTATCAATATTGTAGAATACCAAATTCTCTACAACTTTTGTCTAATTTTTTTTTTACATGGTGAACCGTTGTCGAGTTAGAGAGCGGAGAACGCACGGTCACTGCATCACATAAGACATTTTTTTTTCAGCTAACCTATCCGTGATGGTTGGTTATGGATAGGACATTAAAAAAGACGTTATGGTTTCTAAAACCATTTTTCGTCAAATTCAATTGTTTGAAAGATAGACGCTTCCAAAGTGGAAAATTGACCGTGCGTTCTCCGCCCTCTAACTCGACAACGGTTCACCATGTAAAAAAAAATTAGACAAAAGTTGTAGAGAATTTTGTATTCTACAATATTGATAATGAATACAAATACCAAAAACCCATAGGAAATGAGTTATTTCCAAAAAACCGCAAAAGAACGATTTTTGGGACCTTTGACCCTGAATTTTAAGAGTTGCTTACACCCTACCATATATACCATGGTTTTGAGACAAGTTTTAGGGTGTCAATATACAAGTTTTTACAAAATTACAGCTGGTCATCTCGCATTCCGAGATTCTTACCTAATTTAAGCTTATTTGACTGGACTAATTTGACGAACCCGGTTAAATTCGGAGCGCTGTAACTGAGTTTCTAATGAATGAAATTGAAAACAGTTGCAGGGAAAAATTTTTCTCGAAAAATATTCTACAAGATTGGTCTGAAGCCATTTATTTATAAAATGTAAAAAAAGTTATAGAGCAAAAGAGAAAATTTTATTACCAAAATTTCACTTTTTTACTTATAACTTCTTTAATTGTTAATTTAGGGCAAAAAGTTATTAAACATATTTGTAGGCAAAATAATTTTCTACAAATTATGATTTTAAAAATTTTATTACGATGCATAGTTTCCGAGATATAGCAAAAAAAGTGTTTCCATCCCTTTTTCCAAGATGGCGGCCGAGGGACAAGGGTGGCGACCCCACAAACTTCAAGTTAAGCTTCCATTGACCCCCCCTACATGAACAAAAAATAAAATTGCGTCCTCTAAAAAATGTAAAGCTCATGTAACATTTCAATGGACTATAGGCATTCCAAAATCCATTTTAATTTCTATTGCAATCTGCATTGAGTAGTGTCGGGCAAGCGTAGTTCTGTATTACTTTCCACGCTGTTTAAAACCAAGTATTAAACGATTTACTAAAATATTTCGCTATTTTTTTCTTTCAGAACAATGGAAGCTGAAACTGCAAGAATACCGCGATTGGTTCAAGCGCCAGGACAGCATCATCGCCAACGAATCGCTCCGGCCAGGCAGACCTACCAACTACGACGAACTATTCGGAATCGATGGTTCCTTCAGACAACTCTCAATCGATTGATACAAAATCGATTTAAACGTCAGCTTGACAGCGTCACATCACTAGAAATGTCAAAATGACAGATGTGAGATTGTCAAACTGACACCGTTTTGTAGGTTCGAAATTTAAATTAAGTTTTTTTTTTAATCTGTGACTAGATTGTGTACAGGGTGCGAGAAATACTTTGTTTTGTTTTTTTTTATTTTATTTCTATGAATGTTTTGATACAAAAGTGATATTAGTATCTAGCTTGCATCAATTCTTACTTTACGAATTATTGTTTTTTACTATCATGAATTAGCTATTACATCTTTAAGTGAGTGTATTATCAAAATATCTACCTAGACAAGATAAAAGCACTACTGCCTAGTCCGTGTCAAATATGTGATTTCTTGATCGGCTCTTACACTACTCATGGCAAGAACAAGGGTTGTGACATGATGTATGAAAACATTTATCTATTCTGCCCTTAACTAAAATAAACTAGCTTTTGCCAGCGGCTTCGCCCGCGTTCCCGTGGGATAAAAAATCCTGTCACCCAAGTCAGCTCATACCCTGTCTGTGTACAAAATTTCATTAAAATCTGTTCAGTAGTTTCAGCGTGATTGACGGACAAAAATCCAAACAACCTACCTTTTTTTTTCTTTTATTGCCCTCAAATTAGTTCATAATAAAACATTTATCTGGATAATCGTACTATAATAGGTAAGAATATGGCCTGAAAATTATACACTCACTCATAAAGATAGCGCCTTCTGTTAAAATCATGCTACATTTCACCTCAGAGCGACACAATTCATAATCGTAGAACTAAAAGGGTACATTAAGTTTAGATTAGTAAATATAATTCATATTTTGATATAAATTAGATCCTATTATTATATTATTAAGTTGCAATTTTATATAATTACCTACTTTTTCACATAATTAAATGCTTTAAACGCAATGGTAAAATTTTTAAATAAGTATTCGTATATACATGTAAGAATTAAAAAATTAGGAGCTGTATTGCAACATGAAATAATACTGAAATGAGATTATAATGAAATAATATAAACAATATATGCTTTTAATGTTATTGATATTGCAATATTGTATAAAAAATATAAATAATTTTATCAAAAGAAAGATGCTAGCAATGAAATTGCAAAAAATAAACTGTGGTATTTTAATTATTTTCAATAAAATTTTCTCAAAAAATATAAATCAAACTAGTTTTTCTTTTACCCTAATATAAGTAGTAAGTACCTGCTTACCTCCTGGAGCTGCGGACTACCTAGCGGGTTACCGGCTCGAAAAGCAGGAGTAGGAACAGTGTGGTTTTTAGTCAGTAAGAGTCTGACACTCCCTCTCGACTCGCCCAAGGCGGGAGAAGTTATTGGATAAAAAAAGATACCTACTTACCTACTAATAAAAAGTTTAATAGACCTGTTGGTAGACAATTTTGAATGCACCTAAATGTCAATAGACAATCACAGCTTGAACACCACATCAAAACACATAATTCCAAAAATAAACGTTTATTTACCTTATAAAAGCCATTCTAGATGGAAAATAAAACTAAGAAAGAAAGAAAGAATGGCAATTATAAGTCGTCGGAGCAAAGAACACACTTTTTAGAAGACGTTATACAAAATGGTATCTTAAAATATACGTAGAAGATCCATAAATATTATGGGATCTAGTCAAAAATACTGGTGTTGGTGTTGAAGCTCTTCATCACAGCCATCTCCTCAGGAGTCAGGTGGAAGTCAAAGACGTTGATGTTCTCTTCAATGCGGTGCCTCTTGGTAGACTTGGGGAGGACGATGAGGTCTCTGTCGAGCTGGAAGATGAGTTAAGTGGATAAGTAAAGTTGGAATTTTCGTTGATAGATGAGCAGTAGATCTATTAGCTTGGTGCTATCCTCAAGAATGGGTATTTGAAGCTTGCGATTACATTCCTACAATTCTTGGTTCTTAAAGCTTTTTTTCCACCAGAGATGTGCTATTCTAAGTTGCTGTGGATGCATTTGGCTTTCACCAATCATATGCATAGGCACACGTAGCTTAGTACTGGTGGAAACGGGTTCAAATAAGATTTATTTTTTATACTGCAAGATCCGTGTTATAAAGATGTGCTATGGATGGTTTTCCTGCTATAGATACATCGCATACTCGAGTTATGCAACTTCCTCGTACAGCTACTTTGCGGCACCGTATATTCATAGCACATCTTACTCGCACAGATACATAGCTCAGTATCAGTGGAAACGATAACAGTCACATAGTTTCATAGTTTTACAGCTTAACTATTACATCTTTGCAGTATAACTACACAGTATATCTTTGGTGGAAAAGCACCCTAAGAGAGGGTTTGCCAAAGATCTGTTTTGATTCATTCGGGGATCATGCTTAGATCACCGAAAGATCAGTAAATTATTGGTTGTAATTTTTGGGTATAACCCGAAAAAAAAATACTTCTTCACCCACCAAGTACCGCAGAACGACTTGAGTGACGGTCTTGTTGTATTTCCTGGCGATGTTCAGGATCTTGGGGTCATCCTTGCCTGGTCTTCCACCTTGTCCTCTGGAGACGAAGAAACCGAATGGACTGTACGCCATGACAGCAATGTTGCGCTCGAAGCAGTCCTTCACTGCCTCCTCTTGAGAGTTTGAGGGGTGGACCTGGAAGTAGAAAATGAGGTAAAGTTGTGGTTACAACGTGATCTTCCTTCTTTTATAGGTGGACTGGTAAAATCCTTTTCAGGAATATTTAAAAGGAAGAAACTGTGCTATTGTCTGTATTAAGGAGCATCGCTCCAACCCAGCAATTAAATTGTCATTTAAATTTGAACTTTAAATCGTATTTCGTAAGATATATTTCGTAACGTCAACACAAAAAGGTGGTAAGCATGATGCAAGCGCGCTTGCAGCCTATTTGTATTGTTATCAAAACAACAAAAAAAAATATTTGTCAAATAAATAACACCATTGATAGGGTTTGAATCCATTAGCATACCTACATAAAATTCCTACCTTATGTGCTATATAAGTACATACAAACAAAGCATTCCAATCATTAGTATTCTCGACTTATACCGCACGGCTTCACAGAAAACCGACGATAAAAAAAGCTTGCGTTGTGTTTCGTTGTGTGAGTGACGTTACCGGGGGCCCTATTGTCTCCCCAATCTCATAATCCCCGATTTCCCAACAACCCTTTAATTCCTAAACCCCAAAAAGTTCAGTAAAGCATTTCTAACGCCTCTGGTGTTTCGAGTGTCCATCGGCGATTGCTTACCATCAGGTGATTCGTTTGCTCGTTTGCTGGTTTATATCATAAAAAAGCTATACAATATTTACGTACAAAAATATTATTCGTATGTACCTTCTGAAGGTCAAACAATCACCTATCATCGCTCAATCGCATGATGTCAATGACCTCAAGTGTCCTTCAAAACATGATTAAGGAAATTTAAAAGTTATGACCATTAAAAGCATATCACCTTTATGTCTATAGCCATAAGACTCAATAGGCAAAAACAGCAAATATTGCACAATATTTGAAAACATATATAAGGAAAAATGTTACAATAATATAAACAGATTAATAAATAACAACAAAAAAAGCAAACGATATTGTTTTTTGACTAGTTTTAAACGACTTTTAATCGCTTTTTTCTATATACGAAGCAAGTTTTGAAATGTTTCCAAAAATCACCAGAAACTTGAAGAACTTGTTTTGTATCCAATCAACTCTAGATGGTTGAAAAAAATGGGATTTCCCTTTAATAATTACTCAACGAACGTGTGTTATTAAGTATAGGTACTTATGTAATTGACTACATCTACACAAATAAATAAAATTGGAGTTTTGTTATATTAAAATAACCATTACCTATTCATAATAATTACTACTCGTACATGCGTATAAAAGTACATACGATACATACACCAAGTTAAATATTTTTTACAATTTTTGTCCGCCTGTCTGTCTGTTTGTTCTATCTAATCTCTGAAATGGCTGCACCGATTTTGACGGGAATTTTATTAGCAGGTAGCTGATGTATTAAGAAGTAGCTTAGGCTACTTTAATTAGTCACAAATTCTTTGCTACTACGGCTATGGTATCCCGACTCGTGCTACTACTGAGAAATTTTCGAAAAGCCTTAAAAAGGCCAGCAATACTTTGCCCGAGCCGGGACTCCAGTCGCGCTTGCGACCACTGGACCAACGAGGTAGTCAAGTGTAGCTTCTAAATATACTAAAATTCAGACTAATATTTTTTCATCAACAAACAAAGTAGGTACAACAAACATCTAATATTATTTTTAAAAACTTTACATAATCCGTCAATAAGGAAAAACATAGCTATTCATACCTCAATTTGGTTGACAGCAGGCACAATCAGGCTGTTCTTAATGATCCTGTCAATCTGTTCGGTGTTGAAGTTGGACACTCCAATGGACCTGGCCAGGCCGAGCTTCTTGGCTTCTTCCATGCCCTTCCAGGTTTCCAAGTAATCGATGTTGGCGGGGGAACCGTCAGCCTAAATTGGAAAAGAATACATGATATAAGTGTGGGAGAGCCATGCTTCGGCATGAATGGACCGGCTCGACCGGAGCGATACCACGGCCTCACAGAAAACCGACGTGAAACAACGTGTGTTTCGTTGTGTGAGTGAGGTTACTGGAGGCCCTTTTCAATCTTCCCAATCCTCCTTTCCCCAATAACTCTAAAATTCTTAACCTCCAAAAGGCCGGTAAAGCACTTATAACGCTTCTGGTGTTTCAGGTGTCCGTGGGCAGTGGCGATTGCTTACCATCAGGTGTTCCGTCAGCTCGCATACCAGCTTATACCTTTAAAAAATCTCCACTTAGAATTATTGAATTCATAATTGGAACCAAGGAATTGGGCTGCTACATACTTTTAGCAAAACACTTATCTGGAAACGACACATTTTAGTCACTGTTGAACTATACAAATCTATAAATGATGTAGAACTCACGTTGCTAGCTTCAGGCGAGTGGATGAGGTACAGGTCTACATATTCAAGTCCCAGCTTGGAGAGAGACTCCTGCAGAGCTGGTACCACTTGGTGACGTGCGTGCTTGTCATTCCATAGCTGAAAGAAAGAGAGGTGTTTAAATTCCTTTAAAAGCCTATAACAGTCTATAAGTGTCCACTGCTGGGTAAAGGCCTCTTCTCTGAGAAGGGGAACCTTACTACAGGCTTTTTAATATTTTCAAAACCGCAGTTACTCTACAGTAACTGTAGCTACCTCCAATATATACTCGTACAACAGAAAACCACAAATGAAGTAGAGATATAGGTCACTGTATCTTTCGGACTTTAAGCCGATGTGTATCAGAAATATAAACTATCAGACTTGGATCCTAAATCCTAAGACATATAATCTATTGCTCCTTAAAAGGCTAAAGAATTTAGTATCATATACTATACTCATGATTCAAAAACAATGCAATAAAACGTTATAAATATCGTAAGACTGATCGATTTGTAGTTTTTGTATGCAATATACATATTAAAATTATGTACAAAAGTAAGATTCAATGACAAACTACAATGACAAAAGTGTTCGTGAAGGAATTCACGAACTTTAGCTTTTAATAACTCCATTATTTAATCAAAAATAAGGAACACAATAATAAATTGATTTTTAATTAAATTCTGTCGGTCCAACTTTAAGGACATTCTTGAACATAATTACCTATCTTATAACTTACTCCAAATCATTCTACAATAGATTTTGGGCTTTACCACGAAACAATATAGTTGAAAATCTATTGAAAAATATATAGATTGAGCTAGGTTGACCTACCAACGTCTGAGCCTTGATATACCTATATATGCACATTAATTTTATGTGCATTAAGCATAAAATAAGAAAAGACAAAGATGTTAATTTATACAAAACAATACTGTATAGGTGCCTTTGGACGAGTGGTTTCAACCATTAAATTCGTTTCGAGATCAAAGCAAATTGGCATTTATCTTTAATTTTGATATTTGCAGCATTGATGTTGCTATGCTTGATACAAAATGGCCCTACAAAGTAATATAATATTATGCCATAATCCATAAGTCAAAGTCTTAATAACTGCACGTATAGCGGGTGTGATTCCCGCACGGAGAAACTCTTTGTGTAATCCATAATTATTGTTTCGGGTCTGGGAGGAAGGAGAAAATCCTAGTGTGGGGCGTTATTTTTGGAAATAAATTTAGAAAAAAAAATAATAACATTGTGTGTCCTTCCCTTAACTTTATGCTATTAAACAACTGTCATCATCCCTATTATCATATACCAACCTTTCTTCCATATCATCCCCTACTCAATCCACCTTATCTTTGTCATCACCTACCTTAGTAGTAATGAAAAGATCTTCTCTCTTCACAAGTCCATTTTTTATAACATCGCTGATGCCTTTTCCAATTTCTTCTTCGTTTTCATAAAGAGCTGCTGTGTCAATATGGCGGTACCCAGCTTCTATGGCCCAGTTGACTGCTTGACGCATTCTTGGGATGTCGTCCTGGAAAGGATTAAGAATTTAAACTACTAGCCAAAATGTTTAATTTCTAACCCCCAAATATACCCGTGCGTGCGGCGCGTCGCATTCTGCGCACGCCTCAAAGATCCATCAGACCACCACAGATGGGGTCCAGTAAGGCTGATGCCTGATCCGGAGCTGCGGACTACCTAGCGGGTTTACCGGGGATCCGGTTCGTAGGGCAGAAGTAGGAACGGGGTAATTTTTAGTCAGTAAGAGTCTGACACTTCCTTCCGCCTCGCCCAAGGCGGGAAAAAAACCCCCCTCAAAAAACCCCCTAAATATACCCAATCTTCATTCCTAAGCCAGTAAGCGCCAAAAGATTGGCAACGCACTAGTAACTTCTTCGGTGTTGCGTCTTTAAGCAGTGCCGATTGCGTAACATCAAGTAATCCGTCTGCTTATTTGCCACCCTATGCAATAAAAATATATATATAATCTGCTAATTACTGTGTAGGTAATTCCAGAGTCTATATTTTAGAGTGACGTAATATGATATTTTTATTAAATAAAAAAGAAACAATATTATAATAATATGTGCATAAAAATACCTATATATTTTTTTAGGGGGAAATATCGCGCAATGACTTCTCCCGTTTTGGCTACGGCGAGAAAATTCTCAGACTCTTAATAACTAAAAACCACCCCGTTCCTACTTACAGCCGGAACACTGGTAACACGGCGGTTTCACAGCTCCGGACTAAATTTGAATCAAAGCAACGTCACGCCTTTTATCCCCGAAGGCGAAGGCAGAGGTGTTCATTACGACCCGTAATGCCGCTATACGATGTACACCCACTTTTCACCATTTGCGTAATTTTTAATCATGAGTTAGTTATGTATCTACTTACGAATCCATAGGTTCCCAGCGCCAGCATGGGGATTTGGTTGCCATCATTCAATGTTTTTGTGGGAGCCTTCCCTGCTAATCCGGATATGACCTGGACAAAAGAATAGGACTGTCACATAGCTTATAGTTAAATATAACACGAACAATGTTTAAGAGTAAATGACACCGCCTTAGAACTTTTTTAAGTCACTTTATACATAATTATTATAAAAATAAATAATCCAAAGTCAAAGTCAAAGCATTTATTTCAATTAATCCTAAATTAGGCACTTTTGAAACGTCAAATTAAATTGTCCGTCAGTCTGTCTGTCAGTGAAGCTAGGCGCTCGTTCCAAAGTGTTGCTTCGAATGGAGAAGAACGAGCAAGAAACTCCATCGTTACTCTTTTCAAAAAATGTTTTTTACAATATCTCTGATACATTATTTGATCATTTACCTATTGTATATATATATAGGAACAATGTAACGACAATACGACGTCAAAACTATGGGACAATAAAACCAATTTGTAAAGAATATAAATTAAAAAAAGCGGGTTGTTTCAAACATAGTACCCACATTATGTACACTTACAATTTTGAAATAATGCTTCTATACAAATAAAAAATAATCTTTAATTTAATTTTTCAAATAAAAAAAAATGAATAACTGCTTGATGCCACAGGATCCCTAGACTACATTGGAATAAATTAGTACTTTAATTTAACGTGTAACTAGTGATCAGTATGATCATTTTCCTTAACTTATTTTACATTAATCTAGCCATGATCATCATCATCATCAGCCTATAACATTCCCAATGTTACAAAATTAAAAGCCTTTTCTAAACTTTGCAAAAAATATTACTTGCGGTCTGACTCCACACGCTTCCTCATTTCACAGAGAAATAAGCAAAATTTTCATAATATATAAACTTTTTTGTGACAAAAATAGCTCTATCTAATGTAGCACAGTCATTCAATAGTTATGCGCGTACATGCGAACAAACATCTCAGAACTAGTGATATTTCTACACAGACATTAAAAAAGTAAATAATATAAAGTAAACTTACATGAAAAAGTGCGAAGAACGCGACAGTGTTTACAATGAACTTCATCTTGTCGTGAACGGGAACCGACTGACGCTTACAACATCGCCGAGACGCTTTGAGCTTAAAAGGATAATAACAAACAAGTTTTTAGCAAGCACGATACGACTACGACACGATTCGGTATTAAAAATTGTATTTTTTATGGTTTCTAAACCTTCGGACTACTGGTGGTCTGGCTTGAAGCAAGGCTTGGGAACGGTGTGATGTTTAATCAGTAAGAGTTTGACACTCCCTTTCGCGTCACCATAGTCCGGGGAAGTCATTGGGTGACTTTCTCCCCTCAAAGACAGAAAAAGCAGTTGAAATTTTGCGTTTTTTTTTTTTTGTAAACGTCCAGACGTTTCTCCTGGTGGTCAGCCTCGTTCGTGGACACCTGCAACACCAAAGGAGTAATTAGGACCCCTGTAGGCTGTTTCTGGGGATAGTTTAGGCGTTGTTTCACGCCCGCCGTTTTTATAGAAGGCTGCGTGGCTAAAATTTGGGGTACTGAATCTGGAAAATTGAGAACATGAAATATCCTTGTAGATAGAAAACAATTATGGAAAATAATTAAATCTAAATAGTAGTTGCTTGGCTAATAATGTCTGTACTAATTCTACAAATTTGGTAAAGTCTAATTACTTAATAAACGTCAATCCAAATACTGACACTGAGTCTCACTGTTTCTTAAGCAACAAAGCAAAAATAAGCGCTTACTTGTAAACATCACATCGCCATCAGCTTTGAAATATCACGACAGCGGCATTACATAATTATAATAGTCATAAATTGTATCTCCGCAGCCGCCATTTTGGGTCCTTTTATCCAAAAAAAAGTTATTTATGTTAAACATA
Organism: Spodoptera frugiperda; assembly: GCF_023101765.2. Classification (NCBI taxonomy): domain Eukaryota; kingdom Metazoa; phylum Arthropoda; class Insecta; order Lepidoptera; family Noctuidae; genus Spodoptera; species Spodoptera frugiperda. Next base: position 7,419,255 of record NC_064222.1, read on the forward strand.
ACACTGCCTTTTCGTAAGCCCATCTCTCTCAAGGCTCTGTATTATTGCTGACAATTTTCAAATAAAAGCCTACTTTGATTTTATCTGAGAGTCGATCATGTGACAAAGAGGCCCACTCGATTTACACATCAATTAATATTGGATAACATGAATAATACTTTTTGTGTAATTACATATCTACTTCCATGCTAATATTGTAATTGTGAAAGTATTTGTCTGTTTGTTTGTTTGTCCGTCTTTCACGGTAAAAGAAAGAGACGTGGCGACAAATTGACGTGATTTATTTAGTGAAGATAGTTGAAGGGATACAGAATGTCATCTCCTCTCATCTAGCTGCTTTTTATTTCTTTCTTACACCCCACTTTCCTAAAATAGGAGGTGGAAGATTGGATGCAGCATTCCGCATAAAAAAAATCTAGAATTGTTTTTTACCCTATTTATTTTTGAGAGAAAAAATCATCCAATTACTTCTCCCAACTTGAGTGCGGCAAGAGGGAGTGTCAAACTCTTATTGACTAAAAACCACCCCATTCCTAATCCTGTTCTTTGAGCCGGAGCCCCGGTAACCGACTAGGTATTCTGCAGCTCCAGGTGTGAATCTTACCCAAACCGCTTAGTTATCCCAAGTTATATTCTGTATTCTAAATCAGGAAAAGGCAACCATATTACTCAGAATTTTATTGAACGCCAGTAAAGCCACAAGCAAAGTCTAGTACACAGTTAATAACTTACAGAACTGGATTAACAACACCACAAGATGGATGACTTGTTTTTTCAAAGGAAAAAGTACTCGAGCTAATAATTTGTTTATTTATAGTTCAATCTTCTAACTGATCTGGTTTATCTAGTTGCCACCATGGGAATGAACTTGGTACATTTTTTGCAATGACTCTGCTAAGTAATCAGTTTGCCAGAAGACAGGTCTCGTGGCTTTGATTTTTTCGTTAGTTGTCCATTATGTAGGTACCTAAATTATTTTTATGAAATAGATGCCAAAATCGAGGCTTAAAACTCCCATTTCTTATGCATCAGGGTGCAGGTCTGAAAACTACCAACCGTAAGTACCAATGTGACTTTTCCAAGTTATATACTTTCTTAGCATAATTAAAGGCCACTAACAAACGGTGAAGGAAAATATTGTGAGGAAACCTGAACTCATCATTTTAAATTATAAGTTTGAAATCGCCAATTAGCATTGAGCAAGTGTGGTGATTAATGCTCAATCCTTCTCCGTGCGAGAAGAGGCCTTTGGTCTGAAATTTCACAAAACTTTACTTGACCCAGGAATTGAACTAAAGACCTCTGTCTTAGGAGTCTCGTAAGTTGTAGGTCTGAAACTTCACTAAACTTTACCTCCAATCGAACTATAGAACTAAGGAGTGTCGCTTAAAGGTACGCGTCTACAGGCCCGTATCATCGTACTAACCGCACGCAACGGATTTTAGTTTGTCTTGTATAGAAACCCATACAACTGCGCCCACTGATCCGCATCGTACGGACCGCTCATCAACAATGCCTACGTGCGATGCGTACTGATGACGTCATACGATGCGTACGAGCCGGGTCTATCTTTATGTTTGTTTTTTTTTACGGATGCTTACCTTAAGAAACGAACACTACGAACAGGCACTAGTCGATACAAATAAAAGTCAGTCAATTGAAATAGTCTTCCACAATAAAACTAGTAGTATTCATGAAACGATTGTACAAGTTTAGTACTCTTAGTATAAACAACAAACCGGTTCCCTTAAGGCAATCACAACAATACTATCAAAGATGTGCAAACCGGATAACTAGTGAACTTAATTACACTTCGTGCACGACATTGTGTAATATTAGAGTTCCTTATTCAGTTAATTTATGATAATGTGGGTTCGAAGCATGAAACTACTATTATATTGTGACTTTTCCCTTCCTAAACTGGTAATACCTATATGATCCCGATTCGGAGCTGCGGACAATATTACAGGTTATCGGGACCCCGGCTCAAAAAGTAGGAATAGAAACGGGGTGCTTTTTAGTCAGTAAGAGTCTGACACTCCCTTTTGCCTCACCCAAGGTGGTAGAAGTCATAATGACTTCTACCACTGATGATTATGGCAATAAAAAAGGTGATTTTTTTACGGCTTAGAACACAAACAAGCAGAAGATATGTCTGTTGGCATCACTATACAAGCGTTGTTTCACGCCACACTTTAAATAAACAAAAAACTATATCAATCAAATTTGATTAGGAATTAAGTCTGCTCAACTGGAGTGATACCACGACTCTAGGTATAGAAACGCGACGTGAAACAACGCTTGCGTTGTGTTTTGTTGTGTGAGCGAGGTTACTGGAGACCCAATAGGTTGAAAAGATTTTAATGGCATGGTTTAATTGGCTAAAAAAAATCGTAAATATAAAACGTACCACCTTAACAATGAGGTACAGACAATACACATACCTATTCTATTAGAACTAAGGTTGAAATGTCAGGAATGCACTGTTTAACTTTACCTTCAAATATCATCCATAATTGTGTTCTATTAAGATATCATTTTGAATGCCAGCGAAAAATGTATTTGTCAGTCATTTTGTGGTTTTTGATGCAACATGACGAAGGACATAGTTACAGCAATATTAATCTTTAAAAGGTAGATATAGGACAATGAGCCCACATTTTCAAAACGGATCGGTAACCCACAAGTTACAATTTTAAGTCTTTGACTGCCAATAGCAAACTGTTGAAGGCAAATCCTCCGCTAACGTCGGTCACCGGTGACAACCACGGCGTTCAATGTGTTAAAATTGGAGACGAAGGTCTCTTTAATAGGTAGATAGGTAGTCAAGCTTGTAGATTATTGCACTATTAAGGAGACTTATTACATACGAATATGTAATAGCTAAGCTGTGAAATTATGTAACCGTTTCCACTGATATTAAGATATGTGTGAGCTGTGTGAGCTGTGCGAGGAAAATGCGCAGCTCAAGTGACTGAAGTAACGATAGTAGGGAAGCCATCCATACCGCGCATCCATAGCACGCATCTTTCCATATAAGAAAACATAGCTTAGTTGAGTCCGTTTCCATCAGTGCTATGCTATGTGTACCAATCAATATGATAGGTGAAAGCCAAACACATCCACAGCAACATAGCAAAGCACCTCTCTGGTGGAAAAGCACTCTTAAAGAGGTTTTAAACACATCTCCAATTTCGGTTAATGTCGCTGAGAAAATATTGAAGTAAAGCCATTAGGCAAATACCCTTTTACCAACCTATACAACCTCATCATAATTTTATTAATCACATTCGACCACACCAATCCAAACGATGATTAAAATATACGATTTTTTGAGAAAATCCAGTACAAACTTACTAGTTGAGAATTCCATAATTAATAAAGACATCATTATAAGCTAGACCTCAAAATATTTCAAATTCCTTTTATTGTTTAAAGTCCAGTTCAGTCAGGGCTTTGCGTAATCACCAAAATTCTTCAGTATAAATAGCAACGCTCAGTGAAGGTTGGCATTCTACATAGCTCGCGTCTTTTGTTTCCCCACAGTACAAACAGAGGTACATACAAATATTACAGAGCAATTTTTTATTCGACTATAATTAAGATCTTCATCTACCAGAATCAGACCACTAGGTACCGAAAGTCCTCTCTCTTAACACACAGGACAGTACTATCTCACAGGTTGTAGCTACTGAGACACTACTTTTTGTCGTACATTGCCCACAGGCGTAGTATCACATAATGCAAAAATGTAAAATAATGTAGCGGCAGTACAAAAGTTGTAATAATACCTATGGTGACAGTACAACATGCCGTTCTTTACAATAGTATGAAAAATCGGTCGTCGTGTGGCGTACAGATTTTATGGAACTAAAAACAGATACAGGCGTACTGTCGTATCACTTTTAACTATCTTAACGTGTTAAGAATGGCATAATCCCCCAGTATCTATGTCAATATTAGGGTTTCCTTAATGAAAAAAAACTGCTGTAGCTACATTGCATGTTGGCGACTGCTGAGTGAGCAGTCTCGAGTCTATCCCTAAATCGGATACAGTTGATATTACTAGGGATTTTTTCAATCCTTTATCAAAATAATAAGTTTTAGACATAGCCTGCACATAGCACTGGTGTTGCGAGTATCATCAGATCTGCGGTGGACTTTGTTACTATTGAAAGTATGACTTATTTCAACCATAAAAAATGGCCTTTAGAATTCTTCCTGTCATGTATAAATTAATTATAAAATCAAGACTAGGATAAAATAAATAAAAACAAGACCCAATTACTTTAACATACTTTATTTTTCATTAAATATTAATGAACATTATATTTAAACCACAATAAATTAGAAGGGGTAGTTAGGGTAGTCCTTCCAGCTATCTATTTCAATGACACGGACATTCTTGTTGAAGTTGGCGATGGTGGCAATCTCATCAGCCGTCAGTTCGAAGTCGAAGATGTTGATGTTCTCAGCAATACGTTTCTGGTTGGTGGACTTCGGGATTGGGGTGAGACCACGTTCAATCTGTGTGAAGGAAATTATATTTTTGGTTATAAATTACGTTAACAGATATTTTTTTTTACTGAGACAGCACCTAATTCGACCATAAAAACAGTTATAGATTTTTTTTAAACTGACATGAACACTGGTAATTTCCTTGAAAAAAAGCGCCATGATCACGGATGAACTGAACTAAACTGAACAGTTCAGTAAATTTCCCGTCTTAAGTTCTAATAATAGTTTTACAAATTAACTAAAAGTAGCAGTTTACTCACGTATATTAATGGAGAAAAGCTCTACTAGTTTCGAGTCACAAAACAAACGCTACGCGACGTCGCGTCGCCGCGTCTACGCACGCTGCTTATGATGAAGAGTCCCTCTATGACTCGAAACTAGTAGAGTGTTCTCCATTAATGTACGTGATTAAACCGTGATTTTTAGTTAGCTTTGTATGTTTCACGATAGTTATTATAAAGTTATAGAAATTCTTTGTAGACGATAGACAGAAACCGATAATAAGCTTTGCTTTGCCCCAAATACTTGTTTCAAACTATTTTTCAATCTACTTACCGCAAATCTAAGAACAATTTGTCCAGGGGTCTTGTTGTACTTAGCAGCAATGGCTCCGAGGGTTGGGTCATCGTATCTTGGAGGAGGAGCATCAGGTTTGCTGCGGGAGACCAGGAATCCGAAGGGACTGTACGCCATCACAGCTATGTTGTGAGACATGCAGTGCTGGACCAGTGGTTCTTGGGTGAGAGTGGGGTTTACCTGGAATAAAATAGATAGGAGATTAAATATGGAGATATAAGGACCTATGTAGTGTAATAGGCTTCAAGGCATTTATTAACGCATTTCTTATTGACTTTAATAGCATGAAAATCTGATATTAACTTCTCATTTATTTAAATGAGAAAAAGAGAAATAAAAAAAAAGAAAAAAGGTAGTTAACGAACTAATTTAGTTTTTTTTTATGGATATAACATAAAGTTTGGAATTGCTCCCGATATTGCTTTTAAAAGCAGAAAAAATATCAAATAAGTTCAATTAAATATAATAGTTTTTAGGAAACATTCAACCTAAGCGAACAATGTCAGAAACTCTGTCTATCTGAAGTCAAAGACGAATCATTTATTCCAATTAAACAATAGATACTTTTAAAACATCAATAAAGAAAGAAATAAATAATCTGTCAGTCTGTCCATCTGTGAAACTACACGCTCGTTTCAAATTGTAGCTTCAAATGGAGAAGAACGAGCAAGAAACTCTATAAGTTCTGAGGTCCAGTAAAGACCAAAAATTAAAGAGACCAATTTAAAAATTCTCCATACAAACCTCAAACTCATTAACAGCAGGCGGTACATTGCTGTTGGCAAGCAGTCTGTCAATCTGTGCAATGTTGAAGTTGGACACTCCGATGGATGTGGCCAGACCAAGCTTCTTCGCTTCCTCCATACCCTTCCACGTGTCTAAGTAGTCGATATTGTCTGGGGATCCGTCTTCCTGTAATTATTGAAAACGTTATGTAAGAATTAGCTGTAACTATATAGGTTGTTGATGTATTGGTAATGAGAATTAAGTACGGGAGAGCTATGTTTTTGCACAAATGGGCCGGCTCGACTGGTGTAATACTAACGGCCTCATAGAAAACTGATGTGAAACAACGCTTGCGTTGTGTGAGTGAGGTTACCGGAGGCCCAATTACGCCCCTTTCCCAATATACCCTGATTCAGAACCCTCAAAAAGGCCGGCAACGCACTAGTAACCCTTCTGGTGTTTCGAGTGTCCATGGGCGCCGGAGATTGCTCACCATCAGGTGTTTCGTCTGCTCGATTACTGGCTTGTATCATAAAAAAAAACGATTTTTATAGCAGTAATCTACAATGTGAAAAACCACAAAAACTATAAACTAAACTACTCATCCAACCGAGATGCAATGTGAGATTAGCTTAAAGTTGAAGCATGTGTGTCAAGCCAGCATTCTAACAGTTTTATTAAAATGGGGACTAATTATTTAAATATTTATAACCATATTTTCACATATACGACATACATTTAAATTGGCATTCAATATATTCCATGACTCAACGACTGTAATTATAGATGCAATTTTAATTAAAACGTAATTATTCAGTTTCCATGCAGTATCTAAGTCATGCAGTTGCGATGTCCCGATATGAACCAAGAATGTTTTAATTACACACTAGATTGTAATTAAATATGTGCTGTACGATGTATCGAAGATTATTATTAATACTGAGTTGAAAATATAGGTAAGTATTACACATCAACAGTCTGGCGATCGACTATGGGCAATGCAACGTCACGCCTTTTATACCCGAAGCGGTAGGCAGTGGTGCACATTACAGTATAGTGACATTACGTGCCGTAATGTGCATCGCTGCTTACTCCTTCGAGGATAAAAGGCGTGACGTTGCTTAATTAATATCACACATCGACAGTCTGCGATCTATGTACATAATGATATGCCAGCCACGCAAACCAAAGTTAAAATTAAATTGCAAGGAGGCATTTGGTTTTACAGTTAACCGGGATTCCGGCTCAAAGCAGGAGGAGGAACGGTGTGGTTTTAGTCAGTAAGAGTCTGACACTCCCTCCCGCCTCGCCCAAGGCGGGAGAAGTCATTGGATGATTTTCCCCCTCAAAAAAAAAAGGAGGCCGGCGCGTCTCAGGAACATTTGGTTTCATCACCTCGTTACTTTCTCTTTTACTTCGATATTTTTTCTCTTAAGTAAATTCTAGTCTATTCGATTAGAAATAACATTACTCTTTACCAAAACAAATTGTGCCACACTGTTACCTAACCACTCTTCTGTCAATCTAGGACCCACCTTATACTCGTAGAACTCTTCTATAGATCTACCATAATTATTTAGAAATAATTGACATAATGTTACGTTATATCCTTACCTTAGTAGCGATGGGGAAGTGAATGAGGTAGAGGTCGACGTACTCCAAACCCAGCCTGGTGAGGGACTCCTTCAGAGCGGGCACCACCTGGTCGCGAGCATGCTTGTCGTTCCATAGCTGAAAGAGAGAGATAGATGCTTTTTAATCTATAATATAACCATAAATCGCTAAATGTGTTGCTAAGTTTAAGTGTGGGAGAGCCATCCTTCGGCACGAATGCGCCGGCTCGACCGGAGTGACATCACGGCTTCAATACACAAAAAAACACAAAACAATGCTTGCGTTGTTTCACGATGCCCGATTCCCTCCCTCCCAATCTTTCAATCCCCGATTCCTGTTGCTGGCAACGCACTTGTAACGCCTCTGGTGTTTTAACTTTCAAGAGTCCATGGGCGGCGGCGATTGCTTACCATCAGGTAATACGTCTGCCCGTTTACCGGCGAGTACCATAAAAAAGCTCAAGTCTCGAGAACAGCTGAACCAATTTATATTATTATAGATACATATTTCACTTGATTCGGACATCGAACCCGAGGTCAAACAAGATAAAGTCTGGCATTCATGCCCGCGCTATTATTATGAATAAAGAATCACACATAAGTGATACTTTCTTTTTTTAATGGGACAAGCCCACTCTCCAATACCGCTGCAACTCCTGTAAGCGAGGATCTACAGTAGATACAACCATGAAAACACCGGAACACTGAAGTCCCAGGGACATGAATGACTGTCTTGGATCCCGCAACGAAATAAATCAGAAAATATTATTAGAGGAGAAGAAAAAGAAAACGATAGTTTTGACTTCCCTCGGAAAATTTAGAATAGAATAGAATAGTCATTTATTTCTGAGTATATGGTATACATCGAGATCTTAATATAATATAAATAGTTTCACATACACTACCGTTGTCGGTGTAGAAATATTAATTCTTTATGAATAAAATAACATTATGGTATTAAATTCAACATTTTGGTATTTAAACAATTATCTATACCTATATCATATTAGAAATTACAATTAGTCTTCATATTAAATTATTATCTATACTAATATTATAAAGTTGAAGAGTTTGTTTGTTTGTTTGTTTGAAAGCGCTAATCTCCAGAACTACTGGTCCGATTTGAATAATTATTTTTGTGTTTAATGGTGTATTTATCGAGGAAGGCTATAAAACATCACGCTATGACCAATAGGAGCAAAGCAGAGCGGGTGAAACCGCGCGGAAGTAGCTAGTATTAAATAATAATAACAAAAAAATATTTAATGACACTTACCTTAGTAGTGATAAACAGCTGGTCCCTGGTAACGATTCCCTTGGCTATGGCATCAGCGATGCCCTGTCCGACCTGCTCCTCATCTCCATACACAGCTGCAGTGTCGATGTGACGGTAGCCAGCCTCGATAGCCCAGAACACCGCGTTGCGGACATCGTCTAATGTGTCCGTCTGAAATATAAAGAGAAATCATAATTAAAAAAGGCAGAGGTGCTCATTACGACACGTAATGCCGCTATACAATGTACACTCACATTTCACCATTTGTGTTATAAGTCCCATGTAATACGGGGTGAACCTATTGCCATATACTGGACACAATTCCAGACTCCGTGCTACTACTGAGAAATTTTTCGAAAAACCGAAAATAGCCCAGTAATACTTTGCCCAACCCGGGAATCGAACCCGAAACCCCTTGTCCGCACTTGCGACCACTCGACCAACGAGGCAACGAATCAAATTTTTTTTCGGAATAAGCCAACGAGTCTCATCAAACTATTACAACTCCTGTACACCAGGATCTACAGCAGCAGCCAACTAAAAAAACATCGAAACTATGAAGTAGGACGCACTCTGAGGATTTCCTCAGAATCACCTGGAAGATAGCTGTTCACATGAACAGACAATATGTTAGCAAGACGATATAGTATGGTACCTAATCCGATTCTGAAAATTTTTCGTAGGTTATAAAATCTGGTGGACAATGGGACTAATGATCCCAGGATTAAAATGTCGTAGTTCATATCAGCATTTGGATATTCATAAGCATTATTGAAAATCATTCGTATTCCAGGATTTGTAGCAATTGGCGTTCCATTGTCTCTGCCTACCCGTATGGGAGACAGGTGTGAGGCTATTTATGTATTGAACACGATTATTAATGGTTTAAAGGAATTCTAATTTTACCTCTTTAGCGGTACCTCTGCCAGTGCCCAAGGCAAGCATGGGCATTTTGTTGCCATCGTTGAGTAGCACGCAAGTTGGCTGCGCAGCTAATACCACCTGGAAGATAAAATCATCATCATCATCACCGTTCTCATAAACATAATTAGCATTAACAACAAAAACAAAAAACCGTCATAGTCCACTGCTGACAGTAGCCTCCTCTACATAAAAAGTTTTGCCTTAATTTCCGCAGCTCCCGAACCGGAGCTGCAGACATCCTTCAGAATTTAACCTGAAGATATCCTTCAGGGTTGACACAGGGGTCTTCTTTTTTTACATACTAAAATATATTCATCGCATAGTTTCTGCGGACTACCTAGCGGGCTACCGACTCGAAAGACAGGAATAGGGAAGGGATGGCGGTTTAGTCAGTAAGAATCTGACACTCCCTTTTGCTTCACCCAAGGCGGGAGAAGACATTGGATGATAATGCCCTCAAAAATAAAGAAATCTCCATAGTTGACAGTTGGAGATCGCAGCTTAAACGGTTCAGGTTTATTAGAGAGCAATTCTGCCTGGTCTTTGGTAAATGTTTCGGCATCAATATCATCATCATTCGCAACAACACATAGGTAAGCCTCTTCTACATGAATACGAATTAATTCATTTTAATTCTCCGCACACACAGATGTTGAAAAAAAACAAGCCTGGTTTCATTGTGAGATCTTTTAAATAAACTTACAGTGTCTTTTTAAGCACCTAAGCAGAATTTTAATTTTTAAACCAATAGATTTCGCACGTAGGTAGTGTAACATACAGATCTATCCTATTAAAATAAGATTTCTGAGAATGAATAGCAATATAGTGAAAGAGCAAGATTGAGGACAATGTCAATATATTCTACTTAGCTATCATGATACGTCATCTATCACATTTTTTATCCACATCCAACGCTTTAATTAAGGTTTGCCATCGAACCATGGAGCGCAGTATCTAACCCTAGCAGTCTGCTTAGCGGGCAGAAACTCCATGCTGCGCTCCAAAACTCAAATCGCTGATTAAAAATGACGAAGGGAACGTAGGCCTAAAAAAAATGAGGCCTTTGCCCTGCAGTGGGACGACCATGACTAAAAATAAAAATGCCTTAATGACAGATATTCTATGCAGAGACGAAACCAACAAATCAAATACCACAAAAAAACAGGTCCATTCTTAATTAATGTTTGACTTCATCAATTAATATTTAGATTTAAATTTTAACATTATCTATAAAAATAAATCTCTCATCTTAACCTTATCATTTATTTACGAGTCGATTCAAGGAAGGTTATATTATTATGATGACGCTTCGGATGTCGCAATCATTGCTTAATCCGATCCAAATCTTAAGGTTAAACAATGCAGATGATGACGTGTGTGACAAATTAAATGAACACCGGTGAATGGAGGCTACGGACCGAACTTAGAATTAATTTTTTGAACAATCTAGAACAAATAAAACTACGGTTAGATGGATTAAGGAGCGTCGCACATCCTCACATTTGCCCTCGTTCACGACTCAGCGCCAATGTCGCATTGACATTAAAAGTCCACAACAGTCTAAGTTCTTTGCTGGACCATGTCTCTATAGACATACTTCAACGGGAGTGTAGGCCTATAGCGAATAGCGGTAGAATAGGCCTATAGCGAATAGCGGTAGAATAGGCCTATAGCGAATAGCGGTAGAATAGGCCTATAGCGAATAGCGGTAGGTGAGTTTAAGACCGTAGTTTATGGGAAAAGTGATCGGAAGTGTAAACCACGTCTGGGGAAGTAGAGTTAGTAGATAAGTTAGGGACCACAAGTCATGTGGTCCCAGATTGATTTTTTTATTCACTCATAAAAATAGTGACATTTAGATTATTTAAAATCAGTCTCCTTTGATATAAGTTTAATTTAAGCTTTAACCGATATTTATTGGATAGAGGTGTAGTCTTGTGTATGTTTTTTTTTTCATTTCACGGACTCCTTTTTGTCTTCTGCGGACCATTAGTGGTCCACGGACCACCGGTTGGGAACCACTCATCTAGGTAGAGTGAATACAAACAATCTATAAGATGGCTGGTATTCACTGGACGCTAGCTAAAGACCGAGTTCGGTAGCGTGCTTTGGAGAAGCTTATTTTGAGCAATGAATAGAAAAAGTGATGATGACAATTGATCAAAATAGTTGAAAGAAGTTGTCATTGCCTTAGTGAAAAGAAATGAAGTGAATTTATTTTGTAAACATAGACTACAAAAGAGCAGATTTACACGTAAAAGTTAATTATAAAAGAAATCTAAATGAGATCTCAGGATCGATTAAAATTCGAAGTAAGTAAATTATGAGTTGGACCTCTCCTACTGGTGAATTAATCTGACTACTTACTTCACTCTTCTATAACTATAATTAAATAATAATAAGTAAGTACATAAATGAATAATTTAATAAGAGGAAATTAAGTAACATGAGAACATGTTTATACCTAGGTTACCTAGATCATTTGCATGCAGACTCCAGACAAATTATCTAGGTAAATGATATTTTTAATCTCTTTAACATAAAAATATAATTATACATTAATGATTCCTAGAATATCTAAGCAGATTTTTACTTTTATGTAACTTAAAAATACAGTATTATTTGGAAAATCTATACCTTTTCTTTTAATCACTAATAGTCCAGTCAAATAAGGTTAAATTAGGTAAGAATCTCGGAATGCGAGATACCCAGCTGTAATTTTGTATATACTTGTATATTGACCCCCTAAAACTTGTCTCAAAACTTACATATGGTAGGGTGTAAGCAACCCTTAAAATTCAGGGTCAAAGGGCCCAAAAATCGTTTTTTTGCGGTTTTTTCGAAATATCTCATTTCCTATGGGTTTTTGGTAATTGTATTCAATAGCAATATTGTAGCATACAAAATTCTCTACAACTTTTGTATAAACTTTTTTTTATACGGTGAACCGTTTTCGAGATAGAGGGCGGAGAGCGCGCGGTCACTGCATCTCTTCAAAAATTTTTTTTTCGTCTCACCTATCCGTGATGGTTGTCTATGGATAGGACATTAAAAAATACGTCATGGTTCCTAAAACCATATTTCGTCAAAATTAATCGTAAAAAAAATATATGCTGTAGATTTTAATGATTGCTTACATGCTTACACCCTACCATATGTAGGTTTTGAGACAAGTTTTAGGGGGTCAATATACAAGTATATACAAAATTACAGCTGGGTATCTCACATTCCGAGGTGAATTCCTAAATTGACTGGACTATAAGTATTGAAGAAAAATACGAGACGTTTAATCGACAAGATCATGCCAGCCTCATTATACCTTAAAACAAGACGACCAGGAAAGTCTATACCTAAAACACGAATATTAATTGCCATTCTCTTACCACCCTTAAAACAACTCTTAACTATGAAATATTTAACTTGAGGTAACACTTAAACGAACCCCTTATCTGTACTGTCAAGTGTCGGTTGTAGATAGAAACCAAAATAATATTAAATATCAACGAATACATTTAAAAAAAAAAACATAGTGTCTCAATCGACAATGTTCCGACATACAAATAGTTAATTTGACTGTACGGTTGGCGCGGTGACTGGGCAACTAGCTACCATGTAACGAGTAAAGGATTCGATTCCCGCAAGGAGCAACTGTTTGTGTGATCCACAGATTGCTGTTTGATCTGGGTGTCATGTGTATGTGAACTTGTATGTTTGTAAACTCATCCACGACGCAGGTCGAAATCCTAGTGTGGCGCAACGTTCTATACAAAAATGTTTTACTGAAGAACATGAGGTAATGAGATGTAAACACATTACAATAATCAAACAGTGAGATTATTTTACCATCAATATCACTATCATATCAATTACAAGACATACACTACTGAATATAAGCCTCTCCCAATGACTTCCATTCTTTCCATTCTAAATGATCGATCATGGGCAATAAAATTACGTAAATAAAAATCTATACAAGCATTTAAAGGTTGCATACATTTCATTACGTCTAAAAAATTGTGAAAGTAAACAAACGTACATAGCTATTTTATGTATGTATATAGTATTGCATCTATATACTACTTGTAAATGTCATCGATTTGTATGTACTTGGTATCGCCGAAATATAAGTACATATGTATATGTATGTGTATTTCTTCAAATCTGTTGTACCAAATTGCGGTTTGGATTAAAAAGAAAAAATCAAAATATTCGGTTATTCCCTTCTGAGTATAAATCGAACCGATATATAGTTTACAACTACATACTTGGTTATTTAGTTATTTTTTATAATACTTCGAATAAACCCATATTTAGTTTATAACAATAAAATTAAAAAACTTGACACAATCAAGTAATGTTTTCAGTCTTAGCCCATAACTGCCGCACTCGGAAATTGAATCGTTACTTAAATCATTTTGTTCCGAAAACAATTGCTAAGGACTGAGTTAAGTAACCTTTAAAATATGACTGACTGACTTCACCATTCTGAGTACGTGAAATTTTTCGAAATGTATAAGAACACAATTTATTTTTTCAAAATCATAATACTTTTTATATTTGTCTGCAATCTGGGACACAAAAAAAAATCGACAAAACAAACATACGTACGTAACACCATTCACAAGATAAACTAAAAAATGCTGTAAGAAACGCGATAACGAAAAGAGAAATCCAAAACTAAAATGTCATTTTAATTAATTAATTTAATCTTTACTCACGTTTAGCCCAAAAAATAATAACCCAAGCACTCTCATGTTGACTGGTACAACGTCAGAACCACACTGATCTCTTCCGCGACAACTTTATGTTCATATACCATATAACATAACCATCTAACTCCGCTGATCAATAGACACAAGTACCAGGATCGCATAAGTCGCTAGGTTCTCACAGCTTTCGAGCGTACATCGTGAGATGGTAAAGGTCGTATTGAGTTTGATCTATAGTGCGTGGGGCTGAGATTGCTTCGTAACTTCTGATCGCCTGGTACTTTCGGATGGTTGTAACATCATCAATCTTCGTCAGATAATTTGCTTTGACTTTTAAAAGTCTTTATTTATTTATTTATTTATGTAAGTAAATAAGAATGAATCATCGAAATGTTTGTTTTTAGTGCAAACTTTAACTTGTAACTTTTGGAAAATTACACTTATCTAATTATTTTTTGGTGCATTTAATTCAATGTAGCCCACATTGACATATAGGCTAAAAATTCTTCCAACTGTTTTTAAATCGTCTAAAATATGTTATTAGTATTTTATCCTACATTTGTATTGAAAATAAGATATTACAATATTATAGACATCACTTTTACACGTCAATATTTATTTTTTTCTTGCATATACAGAGATCTTGCCAATTCTTCATGAAGGTAGCATAGAACTACCACAAAGGTGGACATTTATAATCTAATGCACGCTACACACCTTGCAATTTAACTGTGCAGCCGGCAAACGAGTCCACCAGGATGGATCACCTGATGGTAAGGATCGCCGCCGCCCTTGGACACCCGAAACACCAGAACAGTTACAAGTACGTTGCTCGCCTTTTGGTGGTTAGGACATTTTTTTTATGGAGAATCGGGGATTAGGAATATTGGGGAGAGATAATAATTGGAACCGGTAACCTCACTCACACAACGAAACACAACACAAGCGTTGTTTCACGTCGGTTTTCTGTGAGGCCGTGGTATCACTCCGGTGGAGCCGGCCCATTCGTGCCGAAGCATAACTCTCCCACACTTAAAAGTTCGTAAGTTGTGTAAGCCAGGATATATGCAGAAACTACCTACACATCTGCTTACCTCCTAGGAAAAATAGGTATGATATCATTCATATTACTACTCTAATACTAATTAAAGACCAAAGAAAAACAACCCAATAAGGAAGTTCCAAACTTTGGTTATTTGCATAATTAATTATTACTTAGTTCTTCTTTAATGTCTTACTTTATCCTCAACCTCAGTAAATAACCAGTAGTAGCTAAACTAGAATAACTGCTTAGCTGAGTGCTGTAATAGGTCATTGACTGGCATTCATCATGGCTCATCCAAGGGCAAAGGCCTTTGGTTCCTGGAGCTGCGGACTACCTAGCGGGTTTACCGAGCAGGAGTACCTGCTTTTCAAGCCGGTGCCGGAATGCCACCACATTCTGGCTAGTATTCCGGAGCTGCGGACTACCTAGCGGTTTTACCGGGGCTCCGGTTCGAAAAGCAGGAGTAGGAACAGGGTGGTTTTTAGTTAGTAAGAGTCTGATACTCGCTCTCGTCTCGCCCAAGATAGGAGAAGTCATTAGATCAATTTCCCCCTTAAAAAAGAAAAAAGGGTTTTGGTCCCCAAGGAAGTCCTTACAGTAGATAGGGCTTGATATTTCTCGTAGGTACTTATAATTATTTGACTGCACGGTTGGTGCGGTGGCTGGGCAACCGGCTGCCACGCAAGGTGTAGCGGGTTCGATTCCCGCACGGAGCAATTCTTTGTGTGATCAAATTGTTGTTTCGGGTCTGGGTGTCATGTGTATGTGAACATGTATGTTTGTAAACGCACCCACGACACAGGAGAAAACCCTAGTGTGGGGCAACGTTTTATAAAAAAAATATAATAAGTGCATTTTTGGGATTATTATTGTAAAAAAGTAATAATAGTTGCTCTATTAAATATGAATTTAGTTTAGAACCTTACCTATAGAGCTGCTTTCAAGGTAATATAATTATTCGATAATAATATCTATTGAATCTGCATTAATCAATTGAAAAAAGTGGTTTATACATGCATGTAATATGAGACAAGACATTATATACGTATTAGTATCAATATTATTTAGGTGTTAAAAATCATTTTTTATTCAAATAATAATATAGATATATTATTAAATAATAAGTTCTTCAATACCAAGGTTAAAGCTCTGGTCGTGACTTTGCATTCAAATGCCAATCGTGAAATGAATCTGCAATGATTAAGGTAATCCGAATGAGGTTGCAAATAAAACGCTATAAGTTACCAGGGCTCCAGTTCAGAGCTGGAGTATTAACGGGGTGGTTTTTAGGCAGTAAGAGTCTGACGCCCGAATACTCAAACGCTACTCAATTTTAAGTTGTACTTAAATATCGTGCTATCTCTGTCATTTTATAAAGAATTGATAGTGACAGAACTACATTTGAGAGCGTATTAAAATTGAGTAGCGTTTGAGTATTCGGGCATAACTCTCTCTCACCTCGCTGAGCGTGAGGAGACATTTGATGATTTTCGTGTCTCAAAAAAAAAAGTGTCAAGGCAAAAGACACACAGCTTCCTAGAATCGATTTATTTGGAATCTATTCACACATTTTTGAGAATTTTCGAGCATACGAAGCAATATCGTATTGGGTAATCCCCAGGAAGGCTTAAAATATCATTACCGTAAACCCACTTTTTGTAATAAATATTCATCAGTAATTAATTAACTATTATTGCGCGCGGTTTCGTCTGTGTAGTTAAAAAAATATAGCTTCCAAACATCAAAATCCATACTTCATAAAAACATCGTAAGGAAAACCAAAAATAATAGAATACACGTTAATTTATTCTTATAATAGATCTTATTAAACAACTTTTTAAGGTCATATCTCACTTAAACGGAACGGAGTTTTTTGCTTTGGAAACAATACAAAAAGGCTGCAAGCGAGCTAGCAGCGCGCGGACCGCGCGCTTGCAGACATTTTATATTGACGTTATGAATATCAATTTGAACTTGAAATGGTACTTGAAATGGTATATACCATACGACATACTATTTAAAGTTCAAATTTAAATGATCAGTTAATTGCTGGGTTGAACCGTCACTAAATCTTCGTCAGTTTTTATATAAAATAAAACAATGTGGTACATAAATTAAAATACATAATAACTATGTAATTTATACATAACAAAACAATACCGAGTGACATAACAATAAAAAATACATGTGAACAAAAAAATGCATAATATCATAATCTCACGTAATACATATAATAATTGTCTCTTTTATATAATTAGATTTAGATACGTTTTAAGATATGAATCGAATCACACGCAAGAGCCGACGAAACCGACGAAGTGTATAATGTTATAAATTAAATTCAAATTAAGATGTGTGTATAATATAATTAAGAATCAGTGTCGAAGGCAAAAAATATAAGCAAAGTTGTGAAACATTAGATGTAGGATTAATATAATATTCATGTTCGTAAAAATGATCCGGATCTGCGAGTTTACCGGGGTTCCGGCTCGAAAAAAAGGAGTAGGAACGGGGTGGTTTTTAGTCAGTGATACTCCCTCTCGCCTCGCCCAAGGCGGGAGAAGTCATTGGATGATTATCCCCCCCTCAAAAAAGGCTATTCTGTAAGTGTCAATTTAAAATAATCGAAGTGAACATTCTCGTCCGTCATTGGTCGAGATTATTCTCACAACCAATGACATGGTGGACTGCGATTGAGTTCACTTCGATCTTTTGAATTGAACATTTTGCAAAAAAACGTCGCGTGTCTTGCGAGTTAAGAACAGTACCCTCAGTATGTACGGTTACTATGTACCCTTAGTAGTTGCGTTTAAAGTAATAAAACGAGAGAGCGTTCATCACTCTGATGGGTTGGTTTATTCGAACCGGCCAATTAAATCGCCGAACGCGCTCTCGTTTCGATTACTTTACGTAAAGCAAACTCGTAAGGGTATACAAGAAGCAAAAACGAGACAGTCAAAAACTATTATACACAGTTTAGTGATCCGGATACGACCTTAACATCTAAACTAAAAAACCCCAATAATAATAACTACAAAACCACAATTCCATTTCTTACTATTGATTTTAACATAATCTATCACCTAGCATTAGCTTCTTAAAAACAAATTAAATAGGTACACAAATATTTGAGTTGTTTACATAATATATTACGGCCATGTTTGGACTGTTCAATCATACCTATCATGTATATAGATAGATAAATAGTAAATAGACCGGTTGCCATTACACATGTAGGAGCGGTCATTAACCTTAGGGTCGGTACATACGAGTCACCGTGCATGATTAGATTTTTGCTATTTGCTAATGCTATCAACCCTTCTTCAACAGAACCTCTGTACTGCTGTGCATTTGGGTTTCTTTTTGTGGTATTCTACTGTATTGGGTGGCAAACGAGCAGGTGGTAACCGATCCAACAGTGGACAATAGAGGTAAACAGTTTTTTGTGGTATAAGCCGGTAAACGAGCAGACCGATCACCTGATGGTGAGCAATCGCCGCCGCCCTTTTTGCTGGTCTTTTAAGGGGTAAGGAATTTAAGGGTTGTTGGAGAATCGGGGATTAAGAAGATTGGGAAAGGGGGTAATTAGGCCTCCGGTAACACACACACACACACACGTCGGTTTTCTGTGAGGCCGTGGTATCACTCCGGTCGAGCCGGCCCAGTCGTGTCGAAGCATGGCTCTCCCACACTTAAAGTTGCTGCCATTTTTAGCTTCTAGTTGCGAATGACGTTTGTAGTTGTCGCGTACGGCTCGTGTGTGACTGCCCTTATAAGTTATAGATAAATGAACTTTATCTCCACTCACACTGTACGTGGACAGTTTAAAGATTATTTTATAACGAACTAGTTCTTGCACCCGACTTTGTTCGCCTGAATGTTTATAGGAAGTGAATATTTAATGATACTACAAAACAAAAACCATGCCTGCCTCGTTGGTCAAGTGGTCGCAAATACGACTGCGGAGCAAGGAGTCTCGGGTCCAATTCACGAGTCGGAGAAAGTACTACTAGCCTTTTTTCGGTGTCGTAATGTGTCTGCCTAACAATTCTGAGATAAAAGGCGTGATGATACAAAAAAAAATATTGCGATATTATTATAATTAGATAAGAGACTTAATATAACTACTTAGCAAAATAAATATTAATGATTGAAGTATAACGGTAATGTTTGTACGTGTTGTGAAAATATCGACAAATTAATCAAGAATATCGGCAAACCCATGGCACAATGCTGACAGTCTCTCATAAATCTGATATAGACTAATTAATAAAATTGGAGTGCCTTTTTTTAATATTTTAATAACCGCTTTTTACTACATAGATATGGACATCAATTTTTTGTGCGTCTGTCTGTTTTTTCTGGCTAATCTCGGAAATGGCTAGACCGATTTTGATGGAACTTTTATAAGCAGTAACTTAGGCTTTTATTTTCGAAAAAAATCAGAAGCTCAAATTCTGTCATAAGCCATTACCAGACGAAGTCGCGGTAACAATTAGTTAATGCTAAAGTTCAACATAAAACAATCAATGCATTGTTTACAACAACTGTCATAAGTAGTACGCTTTCCTTCCAAGAAAAATACATCCACTCACACAATTTTACACTATATTCCATTATGTTAGAGTGCATATTGCAATGTGCTGTCCGTTCAACTGGCCTTAAATACATAAAAATTGCTATTTTCTGTTGTCCATACGAAAACAGGAAATTGCATTTTTTATGAGCACTTTCTTTGTGAATAATGATTCGTGTTTAACACCTTTCTTTTAGATTCTAGATACTTAGTGCAGTGATCGTTTCTTGTAGGCACTAGGGCCTAATGCTTAGTAGACTAGTGACTAGGCTATCCCAATATCTTATTCGTGATTATAATTCAAGCAAAATCCAGAAGTAGCGTTCTACAGCAATACAAATAATAATATCTGTGTTAAATTAGAATTCTACCACAAAAATGTCCGTAACTGCGTTCAAATATCCAACAACAGAAATTTAAGCAAAATGTAATAGATTGCACGGTTGTCGTGGTAGTTCGACAACCAGTTGCCGCGTAACGTGTAGCGGGTTCGATTCAACAAGTCTAATGTGTAATCCATTAATAAAATTGTTGTTTCGGATCTGGGTGTCATGTGTATGTGAACTTGTACGTTTGTCACCCAGGATTTAAAAAAAATAGAATATTTACATATACCGGAAATCAAAAACTTTGTATTTTAACCAACCACAACAGTCTTTAAAAAAGCAATAAAACCAACCAAAACTTAATAAATTCAACAGATGCATACAAATCGCATACAATCACTACTCGATTAATAAGGATACTCGATCATAATGGACGGTTTCTAATCGATTCTTACCGATTAGGACTTGCGTGTCACATTCGGTGAAAGTAATCGATGCGGACCGCACCTCACTTCAACCTGGTTCGATTCCACTTTTTCGTATGTGGACCGTACTTACATATACGATGACTTAATGAGGTATTTTTTTTTTAATTAAACATTTATATTTTTTACCTTTTTTCAGATTACGTGATAGAGAGAAAGTAATTTCTCGATAATTATTTTTGCCTGCCTCGTTGGTAGAGCTGTTACAAGTGCGACACTTGTATCGCCTTCAATTCAACGGTTGATCAAAGTAATATTTAGGTTTGAAAAACTTCTCAGTAAAACCAAGGGGTTCGGATTCGGGCCCAATCAACAGTCGTGCAGTCGCCTTTTGTGCCTTTAGGCTTCTTTTTTTATTGAGTGCAATAATCATCCAATAACTTCTCCAGCTTTGGGCGAGGTGAGAGTTAGCCTAACTCTAACTGACTAAATACCACCTCGTTCCTACTCCTGCTTTTCGAGTCGGAGCCTCGGTAAACCCGCTAGGTAGTCCGCAGCTCCGGATACCTTCGCTATATCTTGGGAGATTAAAAGATGTTAGATTATTACCTTCTATATTTGTTCTTATAAATAAATATCGACAATTAACCTTACAGTCTCATGTTCGAGTTGTACTTGACATATACACATAATTATAATAACGTTTAGATTATAAAACAATGTAGGTAATATCTGATTTCCTAGTCATCGTAACCAGGTGTTAATTGAATACAATTACAAAGTCACTTACAACCGGTTTCAGTATCTAGTTACTCATTACATTTGCATAAATACACTTTAACTTGAATGCCATAAACATAAATAGTACAGCATTATTATAAAATTGTATTGTATGATTATTATTTTACTAAATGCATAAATATATTTATCCTAATATACAAAATTGAGTTTTGAACCGACTTCACTAAAGATGGAGGTTCTTAATTAGAATGGTAAGTGTAATTTTTAATTCGCCTAAAATAGTCATCAGACTACCACAGATGGGGCTCAGTAGGCCTGATCCGGAGCCGCGGACTACCTAGCGTGTTAACAGGCGAAAATCATCTCATGACTTCTCCCGCCTTAAGTGACACGAGAGGGAGTGTCAGACTCTAACTGACTAAAAACCACCCCGTTCCTACTCCTGCTTTGAGCCGGAGTCCCGGTAACCTGTTACGTTGACCGCAGCACCGGAGTCATGGGGAAACCTGAGCTTACAATTTCTAATTATAACATTGTAATCGCCTACTCGCATTGAGCAAGCGTGGTGATTAATGCTCAAACCTTCTCCATGCGAGAAGAGGCTTTTGGTCAGCAGTGGCCACTTATGGGCTGTTGATGTGATTCAGTAGTGGAAATCTTGTGGCTGATATGATGATGTTGGTTTTGCCCAACAATTGTTCCTACATATTTATACAATAGGTAAATGATCAAATAATGTATCAGAGATATTGTAAAAATCATTTTTTTAAAAAGAGTAACAATGGAGTTTCTTGCTCGTTCTTCTCCATTCTAAGCAACACTTTGGAACGAGCGCCTAGCTTCAATGACGGACAGACTGACGGACAATTCAATTTGACGTTTCAAAAATGCCTAATTTAGGATCAATTGAAATAAATGCTTTGACTTTGACTTTGACTTTGAATGGTAAACACACATTATGAGTACCAGAGAATCGATTGGAAAAATCCTTGTGTCCACCATTGCGGTTATAATTGCGGTTGCCATAGCAACGCGTCGCAGTGGACTAGATTACGAACAGTAACGGTATAAAGTGGGTAGGCAGTACTGTCCAACCGAGCAGCATAATTTACTCCACTGCGGTCTACCATGGTACAAATATTTGAAGAACAGTATTGCAACTTGGTAAAGAGGTTAACCGACGTGTTTTTTTTACCATAGATGTGTTATACTTAGGTCAAGACCGATGTGAAATGTTTGTACACACCGAAAGAGCAGAACGCGTCTTGGCTGGTAAAACATAGGTATCCTTCAGAGTTTAATCCGAAGATATAAAGGTGTCCTTTTTTTTACATACTAAAAAATATGTATTTTTATCGCATAGTTTCTTCGGACTGCCTAACGGGTTATCGGGCCCCGGCTCGAAAAGCAGGAGTAGGACCGGGGTGGTTTTTAGGCAGTAAGAGTCTGACACTCCCTCTCACTTCATTCGTTGGATGATTTTCCAGTGACGTCGCCCACCTCCCCTAAATATTTTCCTATATAAGCCTCTCCTAAATATTTTCAACTCAGCAAGAAAACACATAACAACCAATGATGATTAGTATTCATCAAATGACCATACAATTTAAGATTCTAGAAAAGACCCCATTTCATTCTCCAATTCAAGAAAATAACAATATAACTTTAATACATAGTTATAAACACGTAATAAATATTAATCATCCAATTATATGTCATAAAATTTTAAAATCACAATGAGACCTCGTACTCAAAAATCAGTCATAAAACCAATGTATTCGACATACTATAAGCACGATCATCCATTAAGAAAATAGTCGAGATGAAGCGAAGTTGTTCAATAAATATTCATTTCTTGTTATCACGCGTTTCAACGCA
The DNA here is from genome assembly GCF_023101765.2 of Spodoptera frugiperda. Lineage (NCBI taxonomy): Eukaryota > Metazoa > Arthropoda > Insecta > Lepidoptera > Noctuidae > Spodoptera > Spodoptera frugiperda. The sequence continues at coordinate 7,442,588 of NC_064222.1, forward strand.
TATTGTTGCACTTTCGATTATTTAATAGCAGTTTTCAAGATTGTGGGGAATTCACACTGTTACATAGAGCACGTTGCTTGAACTAATATTTATTATATTATCAACAGGACAGATTTTATTGTTTGTTTGCATTGAACAGGCTCTGAAACTACTGGACCCATTTGAAAATTTGATTACCTACCAGCTGGCCCGGCAAACTTTGTACTGCCTCAAACATTTTTTCTCCCCACCTTTATACCTTCCCTGGATTAATAAACAATTTAACATCAAAATTTGGCAAATCGGTCCAGCTGTTCTCGAGTTTTAGTGAGAGTAACGAACTGCAATTGATTTATAAAGTAGTCCTGTAGTAATAAACTAATTATCTGTTAATAATGTTAATCTAAAACCTAAATAATTATTGTCTCCATATCTAGTATCGGGGCTTACTTAAGGGAAATATTTTAAACTAGCTGACGCCTGCTACTGAAAAAAGAAAAATTAAAGAATAAAAAATAGCACCTAACTAACACAATACAAAACGATTATTTTATATGTAGTTGTAACACAGTGTTGCTAATGGAACACGCTAACAAGATATATAAGCGTGACAGACGACCGTGTTAACTTACACTTAAAGTCACTTCACGCTGATGTGATGATGATTTATCGTCGGAAGTAATGTTGACTATCACGCATGTGATTCACTGTTGAAATTATCATTTCAAATAGGCCTCTATTGATGGCGAATGATCGCTTACCATCATGTGATCCGTTCCCATGAAAAATCTAGACAAAAGTAATTACACTACATCAAAGCGTGGGAGAGCCATGCATCGGCACGAATGGGCCGGTTCGACCGAGTGATACCACGGCCTCACAGAAAACCGACGTGAAACAACGCTTGCGTTGTGTGAGTAAGGCTACCGGAGGCCCAATTACCTCACTTTTCAATCTTTCCAATCCCAAATAACCCTTAAATTCCTGACCCCCAAAAGGTCGGCAACGTACTTGTAACGCCTCTGGTGTTTTGGGTGTCCATGAGTGGCGGTAATTGCTTACCATCAGGTGATCTGTCTGCTCGTTTACCGACTTATACCATAAAAAAAGCTTACCAGAAAATCTCTTCTAGGCCTTTTTTTATATTAAGTAACTCGATTTTAATACATAGTTTATTCTCACCTGTTTTTGGTCCATATTATTCTCACAACTGGCGGACCGCAATCGAGCTCACTTGACAATTACAGAATAGCCTAACAGCTATGTCCATCATCAAGTTTGTCGGTAAAAAGCCAAGCAAATGTGACAAAAAGAAAAAAGAAAACAATCAAGAGAAATGAAACATCATGTTGGTATCTATCACCAAGACATCTTAGAAACCGGAGCTAGCCTTTTTATTCTCTTTTAATTTCATCGCTCACCGCAAAACATTTGTCGGTAGTTTGGTACCTACGTGAGAGCATGTCGGGCCTAGATTTTAAATTGATTGTAATTTACTTGCAAAAAAACTACGTGACTGTCCGGTATACCGTTTGCATTCTGATAGTCTGATTAAGAGGACAGGTGACCGTCTACCGAATTTTTTTTCTTATTCAACATGTCGGTAAACGAGCAGACGGATCACCTGATGGTAAGCAATCGCCGCCGCTCATGGACACTTGAACACCAGAGGCGCTACAAGTGCGTTGCTGGCCTTTTGGGGGTTAGGAATTTAAGGATTGTTGGGGATTGGGAAGATTGGGAAGGGGGAATTGGGCCTCTGGTAACCTCACTTATACTACGCAAGCGTTGCTTTAACGTCGGTTTTCGGCCCAACCCCCAAAAGGCCGGCAACGCACTTGTAAGTCTTGTAACGCCTCTGGTGTTCAAGTGCCCCTGGGCGGCGGCGGTTGCTTGCCATCAGGTGATCTGTCTGGTCGTTTACCGGCTTGGTACTCGTATCAAGACAATTTAAGTACAAAATGCTAACAATAATGTTACTTACTGAACCTGAAATATTCACAACATGTGAACGGTCCTTAAACCTGTGAAATTATTAGAATTACAAATATCGCACTCGATTAGACTAAGTAATTGCCGTTTTACTGCCTGCTTTATTCTCTATGTTTTATAAGATTAATTTACATTCTATAAACTGTAATTATTTATCGTCATTATAAAAATACAGAAGTTGCATTTTCACACGCGTGCTTCTTTCTTTGTATCATAAATTAAGTATTTATTTATTAATTAAGTGTCACACTTTTTTGTATAATAACTAACTAATTATCTATATTATCTATTATCTATATTTAATTAAATTCGGATTTAAGTACTCATTTGACAGCAGCATGCATGTGGCAGCAACTGAAATGACGCGCAGCCTGCTCTTAATAATTGGCCCGGTCGCAAGTTGAAATATCGTTGAGGAATTACGAGAAAAGATCAAGCTTAGTAGCAAGGTATTGTATTGAAATTCTAACTATTTTAATTTATCTTATATTTAAAAATGAATTTCTGTTCGTTAGTCTTTGTAAAACTTGAAGACAGCTGGGCCGATTTGGCTAATTTTGGTCCTGAATTATTTATGGAAGTTCAGGGATTAAGGATAAAGGTGAGAAAAATTTTATTAAGGCTGTATGAAGTTTGCCGGGTCAATTTGTAGATAAGACTAATGTCCAGTAGTGAAAGACATTTTTATTCAATCGTTGATGATTTAAAGTGGAAAATGTGTACCTGTATTAACAACACCTACCTATTCCGACTTCCAAGTGTATTTCCGAGTTGGAAGTATATACAAACATCAATAATTATTATCATTATCACGTCAAATTGTTTCAAATCGCGTGTCGGAAGAAACGATAAATTTCTTCGTACAATATACTTCTGCGCCTACTTTAGTGGATTATACGTTTTTTATACGGGAAATAGTAGTAAAAGTCTTTTTATTAATGCAAACACAATAATTATGTGAGTGCGATGATTTATAGGCATTTCCTAAGTTTACATTGTATTCATTTCAATTGAGTAGGTACGTTAGGTCGCATCTAACTGCAGACTACCTAGCGGGTTTACCGGGGCTCCGGCTCGAAAAGCAGCAGTAGGAACGGGGTGGTTTTTAGTCAGTAAGAGTCTGACACTCCCTCTCGCCCTAGACTGGATGATTATCCCCCTCAAAAAAATAACGCCTCTAACCGAACAATCTGGATGTATTTGGGGAGACTTGTTTTCTCCTTCTCCTCCTTTTTGGGAAGTCGGTTAAAAATATAAACTCACTCTCCGGTAACCTTATTCTATAGTCTTATAGTACAGGTATATTTATTTTATAGTTAATACATAGACACTAACATACAACTACTAGTTTGAAGACTAAAACGGTAGGTAGGTAAGTACACAGTTTTTTTAACCATACCAGTTAAATGAGTTGTTAACGCTAACTACATATTTCTAGAACTAGATTTCTCTGGAACGTTTAACGGTTGTGTCACCTTTACACTTTAAAAGTCAATGCACATTGTGCAAGGCTGTTTTTTCATCTAGGTTCTTTTATAGGTTACCTACGTTTGGACTAAGTTGTATTTAGTGTTTTGTAGATCGGAGGTGAACTACAAAACTTTGTATACAAATATCAACTACAAGGCGAAATGTCTTAAAATTCAATTTTAATTGTGTGATTTATTTATTTGTATTTGAATGATTAAAATGACCTGAATTTGTAGGTAATTACAGCTTAAATTGTAATTAATTGAGCTGCGGACTACCTAGGAGTTGCGGACTACCTAGGAGCTGCGGACTACCTAGCGGTTTACCGGCTCGAAAAGCAGGAGAAGGAACGGGGTGGTTTTTAGTCAGTAAGAGTCTGACACTCCCTCTCGCCTCACCCTAGGCGAGAAAAGTCATTGGATGATTTTCCCCCTCAAAAAAAAAAATAAAAAGTTGTAATTAATTACCTGTGTTAGTGGTAGTGTGCATTTTTTTATATAAAATATGGATACTGAAAGTGTTTTTTGAGGATTAAAAATCATCCAATGTCTTCTCCCGCCCGGGTGAAGCGAGAGGGAGTGTCAAGCTCTTACTAACTAAAAACCACCCAGTTCGTACTCCTGCTTTTAGCCGTGGTAAGCCGGGACGCGGATCTACGCGAGACATAATTTATTTTCTATTGTGTCTCTTATATACCAGCAGCAGGCAAGAAGTTAAACCGGAGCTCCTGTAAATCCCCTAAGTTGTCACCAGCTCCAGAAATTAAAATGAACCTTATAATCTATTAAAATCAAATGTTGACTGCAGTGTGCAGTTTTAGCACCCCGGCTGAGAGATCTCTTGTGCAAACAATCATTACTCTTATTCCACGAAATAACTATTAGTGTGATTCACAAGTCAATTTTAGCACATAATGCAAATGAGAGCTTTGAAAGTCATCCAAGATAAATAATAAAATCCTGGTGCAGAACAACTTTTATCGAAGTTTCGACGTGAAACAACGCTTGCGTTGTGTGAGTGAGGTTACCGGAGGCCCAATTCCCCTCTTTCCAATCTTCCCAATCCCCGATTCCCCAACAACCCTTAAATTCCTAAACCCCCAAAAGACCGGCAACGCACTTTTAACGCCTCTGGTGTTTCAAGTGTCCATGGACGGCGCCGATTGCTGACTTGCAGGTGATACGTCTGTTCGTTTTCCGGCGTGTTCCATAAAATAAAAAATAAGTCAACGTCTTATGTCTTAGAATCTTCAGGAAATAAACACCAAACATAAATTATTATCAAGCACTGCATGCATGTTGCATCTTCACATTAATGACTGACGTTTACTGCATGTAAACGTGATGTGTAAACGAGGTTCCACGGTGTCGAGAACGCGTGCAAGGCTTGCGAATATCGAGGCGGAGAGATCTTTGAGTCGTGTCGTGATCTTTGCACTGACAGACCTACATACGTAGACTAAACGTTTTATGGTAGGTTCGACGTGTGATGTGTGTAGTTTTGAGGTCCTTTCGATGTCTACAAAGCAATGGAAACCATATATTAAAATATTAAATGCAACGTTTCGTCAAAATATTTATGACCTTTGTTTTGAACCGCACTGCTTGCAATTGGATCATCATCATCAATAGGGTTTATATGGCCACTGCTGACCAAAGGCCTCTTCTCGTACGGAGAAGGTTTAAGCAAAAATCACCTCGTTTTTCGTCATATTTAGTTTCGTTAGACAAGATTTCTGGGTTCCAGGATACTTCTTGGAGCAGCCATGAATAGTTCCTTTGGTAGTGAGCCTATTTATATAAAATAAAAATAGAAAGAAATCATTTCTTCACTAGGTATGCAAATGTCAGTGTCAGGTAATACAAACAATTTGAAAGTGACTTCCTAAACACTTTAGCACCAAAGCCTCAATGTGTCAAATAGTAAAATATACTTTTAGAAATCAAAATAGACGTCTCACTTTCATCTTTGTTTGTATAAGGCGATACTAAGACATTACTCGCGCCTTGTACAGCACATGTCCCGCTTTCATTACGGACAAAGTACTCGACAAGTAAACACAACGTGCTTATCACGTCATCATGCATAAAATGCAGGAAAATTAACACGAAATCAGATTCCTTTTCACCGGCGCCGGCCCAATATGCTTAACTAACTGTAAAATATTTCTTTGCGATCGTCGTCGCTGGTTTTAAGACAGTTAGCCATATAGTCATTGGCATGACACACAATAGTATCGGGCCCACAGCGTGCTGCCTTCATTCGCCCGAGCGCCAACATTCCGTTAACAGTCTCTTCACTTTTCAACGCAACTCGGTCAAAGACAATTCTATAATGCGAAAAAGTTTGTAACGCTTCTATTAAACGGACTAATAAAACGTGAACGCATCGTAATTTGACAGTGAATTTGGCGGGAAGTTGAAAATAAAATGGCGCGCGCATTTTTCGTGATTTTCGCTCTTATTTTGGTTTTGTCTCCTTGTGAAATGTCGAGGCGGAAGATTAAGGATTATCCTACGGATAAGCAGCTGACTTTGCAGAGGAAGGAGACGACGCCAGTGGATTTCACAAGATTAGTGGTGATGAGATTGGTGTACGGTTTCGCGAAAGTTCTTGGCTTCGAGGAGCCAATTGGTGAAGTGATGAACGGTGCTTTCGTGCCTCCAGGAGCTGATGATGATGACTTTGATGACGATGACGGTGACTTCTTCGATGACTATTAACTTCAAGTGCAGTGCGCGCCTCTTTTCGATACCAAATAACTCGCATTTACTCATTTAATGTCTTTGTAAATTATTTATTAACTTATTCAACTGATTATTTATTGAAACTTAATTTATTTTAGTGTAAGATTGTTTTTAAGTGAGTACAGAATGATAGATTTCTACGTTATAAGGAAACGCCTGTATTATTAATAGACTGTCTATACTATAGATATTTAATTATTTATGATTTTATTTTTATATATTTTCTTGTCTATAGGTACTGTAACCAGAGCTAAAGTTGAGATGAAAATTAAATCATAAATCAGAATCAAAAGAAGAAATTAATAGTATTTTTGACGTTATACATCGAAAATAATATTCTTTTCTATCAAAATAATTACGAGCAATGCTTGTAGTTATGCTCACAATTTGTATTCTAATCTAATCAATTTTACACAAAAAACTAAGTTTAAAATAATTAACTTCAGCTCAGCTACCTTCTTTTATGTGGTTAATACCTACCTAACAAAGTCGATTAACACAAAAGCCCCTAAGTGTAAAAAATACTTTTCTAAAGACCGTATCGAAGTCTGTTTTTGTATGTTTTCCTACCATTGCATTATTTGTGTACCTATTATTGTAGGTTAGACGAGAGATCGCAACTGCATCTGCCGAATAAGGATTCTGTGGTTCGATTCCCGGGTGCAGCAGGGTTATAATTTAAAATTGCGCACTATGAATGGCAATCTCCCTAATGATCCCTATTAGGTACATGTGGTTCATAAGATAAATGATGAAAAGTGGTTATTACATTGGTTAAGTGTACCTCTACCTTTACCTTCCAAAATTAATTCGAAATGGTATTTTATTTTGTTTATTTTTTATTTTTAATATGTATTATTATTTATTTCCACTATGTAGTGTTATATCTTCTCTAACAATGTACCTGGTAGTTGCTAGCTGTCCTATTTATTTCTACTTGATATTAGCTACATAATAATTCGTAGTATTAATTTGTAAATACGTAATTAAATTATTTTTTATCACAAAGACATAGTTTTATTATTTTTTGCCTCAGAAAGGTAGTAAGTATCCAAGTTTATTTTTTAATGTCCGTCTGGTGGATTTTTTATGAAACATTAAACGCATACCTACCTATATTTTATATTCTTACAAAATTAAATACTTTCGACAATAGTATATTAATTATCTAACTGACGGACTAATTAATTTTTTTAATTTTCATACCCTTTCTACTGCCCTATTGACACATAAAGAATTGAAGTAAGTTGATAGATACTACCTACGTACCTAAGTGGTTAAATAGCAGGTAGTTAGGTACTTCATACCGCCTCGTCGGTTGCAAGGGTTCAATTAAGGCATGCCATAAGCCACCCACTAAAAATACCTATGGGTGCCGTATGTGGAACATGCTGGGTGCCATTTAAACGGGTGCCCAATGTGGAATACCTCCAATTAACGGGTCGAGTTTTCCGATTATTTATTGGTAGTCGCCGGTTTTTTGAAATTTTCTCAAATACAATATCTGAAATTACGAGCACTAAGCACCTATCATCCTATCTTCGGAGATGAAAGAAGTACGGTGTAAGAAAAACTGTCATTAAAAATTGTAATGACTTGAGATTGGTTCAGTGGTTTCGCTGTTGAATCGCTAATTCGATTCCCACACGGAAAAAATCTGATCCGGAACTGCGGACTACCTAGCGAGTTCACTGGGGCTCCGGCTCGAAAAGCAGGAGTAGGAATGGAGTGGTTTTAAGTCAGTCAAGAGTCTAACACTCTTACTCGCCTCGCCCAAGACGGGAGAAGTTGTAGCTGAAGTTCACATGATTTTAGCACCTCAAAAAAAAAAAAACACGAAAAAGTTCCTACTTAATGTGGTCAACATTATAAAAAAAAAAAATGTCTAGTTGCAAGTGTGCCGGACAGACATGACTGCATTCGACACGGAAACCGGTTTCGAAGGAAAGAAGTTGCGGAAGGAAACGCGTGTCGTGAGTTTATAAATATTGATTTGCTATTAACTGCACGGTTGGTGCAGTGGCCGCGCAACCCCGGGTTCAATTCCCGCACGAATAAGAATATCCCCCAAACCGATCGGCAGAGGAAATGTCTAGAGGCGGATTAAACCTGGAAAGTGCCCTAGGCAAGCACTTGATGTACGGGTCTGTGGATCGCGAGCAAGCAAGGGTAGCTCGCCGCTCGAAAAGAACCAGATTAGTGTGTGCGACGCGTCGAATGCTGCGCGCACCTGAAAGGGCCATCAGACCACGACAGATAGGGCCCAGTAGGGCTGATGCCGACCAAAGGCTGCGGACTACCTAGCGAATTACTGGTGCTCCGGCTCGAAAAGCAGGACTAGGAACGGGTCGGTTTTTAGTCAGTAAGAGTCAGGCACTCCCCCTCGCACCACCTGTGATCTAATTGGACGAATTGAGCCATATTATCAAAATAAAAAAAAACATTTCTCCATGAAAATAAATAATAATACTGTATTCGACAACCAAAAACAAGAACATCGTCATAAATCATAAACACAATCTTGCATCCACGACGGGTCTTCAGCGAAAGCTACATCTTGTATGTCTTCATCACTGCATTCTTCCACTTCATTTGAATAAGCACACCCTTTCATTTTCCTGATCAAGTCTCCCCATTTCACCTTCAAATCACAGAAGGGACAAACACCTTCTACTGGAACATACTCTCCTGGTGCCAAGAACAGATCGGCTAAACAAGTTATATGGCACAAAAGTTCACAGTTCGGATTCAAACAGGTGATTTTAGTCTGACCGTTAGTGATGTAAGCGGAGCATAGGAGGCATTCCTCATCAGGTGGTATGCAGTTTGAGTGTTTAGTCTTTAAGTTTCTACTTTTTACAGGTCCTTCGCAGATTGACATGTGTTGCGGTGGTGTTCTTTCGGGCTGGAAAAAAATGTATTTTATGAACTGTTAGGAACTTATATCAGATTATTATTCATACTCTGAACTTTATTTTTTATTTAAAACACTGCCCCACACTCGGATTTTCTCCTGTGTTGTAGGTGCGTTTAAAAAATATACAAGTTCATATACACATCACACCCAGACTCGAAACAACAATTACTGGATCAGAAAGCAAGAAAAGATTGTTCCAAGCGAGAATCGAACCTGCTTCACGTGCAGTAGGGCTAGCTTAGAGTCAAACAGATCAAAATACAAGATAATATTTTTATTGCGACACTTTCTAGAGTAACTAATTAGAATCAATAATTTGTCTTAGACTTTAAAAAAAATTAGGAAACTCATATTTAACTTACAGGAAACTCCTCCCGATATTCTGGCTCCAACCACCTAATGATCAGAGGCAGTCTGCACCATGGGCCCACTCGCAACATCTCACTCAGAATTCTTAATTTAAATTTAAATTCAGACTCTTTTCTTGGGATCTTCTTTAAGTTTAGATGTTGCAGTCTTATTGAATTTGTTGGGTTTTGCCAGGCCCATTCAAACTGAAAAAAAAAAATTATTGTTTTTGAAATTAAAAAGCATGAAATAAAACAACAAAATATTAAATAAGTAGGTTGGTACTTACCCTAAGAGCAGAAATATTATTTGGGAATCCATGCACGATGACTACCATTTTCCTAAAATATTTAATCAGCATTATGACACATTTAAGATTGTAATCGAACCCGAATGAGGTGTTTAATAAATTCTAATATTTAATTTATAAGCAAAACTGTTTGCAATGAGAAGAATTAATTAGAATAATATTTACAATTACTTGGAGTACCATAAAGGCATTTTACAGTCAAAAATGAGTGATAAAAATCAAGACAGACGCAGCTACGTGTTACTCAAGTATATTGTGCATACCAGGGTCCCTTATTATTAGTTCGGTGTGCTCCTCCAGCCCATATTCCTTTATTATGTTGCATTATTCTTCTATTTGGGTCCCGGGTATAACCAACGTATGTGCGGCCCTTGTATTTTGGATTTGTACAATATAACAAGTAAACACCGAAGAAATCCTCCACTAATTCTGGTTCGGTCATGTTTAAGTTGTATTTGATATTTTAATCTTTATTACTTTCTATTTATTTTTATTAATATTTGAAACAAGTAGGTAAGTACTTTTCTTGTTTGTTTATTTTTTCAACTTCGTAACTTTTTTGACATCTACGTTTAGCAATCGATGTTAGATAGTAGGACGATATGCTAAAATTCAAATGAAAAAAATACTTTTACTGTAAAGTAATGTTTTATATTTATGGAGAAATATAATTAAATGAGTTTAAATTTTTATTTACATTAAATGCTAAAATGTTCTAATTTAAAAAATAGACCATTATTGATGCTTAAAAAGTAACTACACGCAAAGAACAACACTGACATTTACCATTCAATTGTCAGTTGTCAGTTTGACAGATAACCTCATCGCATTTTTGTAAACATTCTTAGGTACCGCGTATTCGGTAAAAGTAATTAGATTTTTTTAATGTTTAACGTACTCCGTCTCCGTCTGCATAGAATCAACACAATCGATTGGTTATTATAACAATGGCTGACGTTAAAACATCGAAGATAAACCAAAATATTTGCGGATTGTGAGTACCGATACAAGCACTTTACATTAACATAATTTGTAATACCATTACAAGTAAATAAGTTATAATACTTAGCAAAACACACTCTCCACTATTAAAACAACATATCTAATTAAATAAAATCGTAAATAAACCTTTCAGATGCGATGAAAACCCAAGCAAATACTGCTGTCCACGATGCGAAGTCTTCTACTGTTCTCTCGACTGTTACAAGTCTGAGAAGCACTTACAATGTTCAGAGAGCTTCTACAGAGACTGTGTGAACTCTGAATTGATGGCACACAACGCTGATGATGAATCTAGAGACAAAATGGTGGACATACTGAAACGGATGCAGGATGATGATAATATTGACATAAATGACTTGATAGAGTATGATGATGATGATGGTGAGCCTGCAGACTCTGATGATGAAGAGGCTGATGACTTAGAAAAACGAATAGAGAATATAAACCTTGACGATGCTGACGAAATATGGAATGCGTTGACGGAAGATGAGAAAAATGAGTTTGAAGCGTTAATAAATAGAGGGGATGTTGGATCTATAATGCCTCAGTGGGAACCTTGGTGGGTTTATCGGAGAGAAAAGAAGTTAGTTGAAGATGTTGATGCCAATGCTGATGATGGAGAAGCACTTAAAAATTGTCCGGAGTTAAAAGCTGTACCGAAATTTGAAACATTGACTGTAAGATTACTAAATTTGTCATGTTTACCTTTTCTTATTTCTATTCACATGTAGCTGGGAAGTCAGGATTATTAAGATATAATCCTGGGATTTCTTTTTATCCTTTACACAATACCTTTTATCCCCAAAAGGGTAGACAGAGGGGCCCATCCTAGTGGGGAGCGAATAGCCTACAACACATCAATTACACACTAAAAAGATTAATTTAAAACCAAATATTACTTATTTAACATGTTAACTGCCACTTCAGACACTGGTGACTGATCTTTAGCGTAGCATTTGCCTTCAACAGTTTCCTTTCGGCAGTTAATACTTTATGATTGCTTGCTAAATGCTGACTGCTGTACAAAACTATAAATTATTTTCTTAATCTTTAACATTTGATTTCAGTCCGTCAAACCATCACCAGCAATCAAGTGCAACATAACAAATGTGCTAGCATCGTACGCATTCATCATGCGGTACTTCAACGGAGAGATAGAGCCGGGCGAAGCAACGATATGTCTGTTCAATATTTGTGATAATTTGAACAATAATACCAACTTTGATGATCCTGCTGTTGCGTTGGAGTCCGTTGCACAGAAATGTTTACAGGTACTTATTATGTGAAATTATTGTCAAGAAAAGCTAGTATTCCTTTGAGATTTTTGTGTTATTTTTGTATAACTGTAATTATAGTCACCAGGTCTTTTTATGATAAGCAATAATAGGCATATTACTGTTCCAAATTATATACTGAACTAAAGTTCCTAGCTTAGATTGAACATTGTATTTTTCCTGATCCAATAATTGCTCTAAAACCTATCTAGTGCCTGGCTTAACCGAAGACCGCATTCTTACAACTATTTCATCAATGATACAGCAACAAACCACAATACAATTATCAAAGTTACTCATTAAACATTGTTTCCTATTTCAGAGTGAATTAATACAAACAGACGAAGCAAGTATAACCGTAATGAGAAAAGACACATTCCTTATCATCCGAGGGCCAAGCGACGACAATGAAAAATACTACTGCCAGTCAGCATTATCCCATTTACACAATATACTTACTAAAGCCAAAACGTTAGACAAACAGAAAGACCAAAAGACTGCCAAAGAGAAGACGGTCTTCTCAAAGAAGTTTCCAGAACATGAAATGGAACATTTGCCCAGTTTAGATGTGAGTAAAGTGAAGAAATGTATCAAGAAAGTAGAGTATTACTTGTCCTATGTCGATAGTTATGATATGGATTTTGAATAAAGAATTGAATCATTTTTTGAGTAAATCATTTACGTTGTTAAATTTGGAACATATACCAATTCTCGATAATCTTCTAAACTAAACATGTAATAAGAGTTTTGTATTTTGCGCCAACAAGAGCGCTTGCCAAGCTTAGCTATGTTATTATATGGCTATACTATGTTTTTTATATGGAAAGTTACCTGCTATAGATGCGTGCTTTGGATGCGAGCGATAGATGCGTGCTACGGATGGCTTCCCTACTATCGATACATATTATACTCGAGCTGCGCATCTTCTTCGCATAGCTACATAGCTTAGTATCAGTGGAAAAAGTCACTTAAGTCTCCAACTTAGCTATAACATCTTCGCAGAGCACTTCTCTAGTGAAAAGCACCCTGTAAGCTAAAACCTGATATGTATGTAGCGGAGTGATTGCAAAGGAAGTGTAGGGTAGCAATTAATGGGAAAAAAGTTAATAAAATAAAACACTTTGGACACCTTAACCAGATATATTCGTTGAAACATGAATAATCCAGGGAATGTCAGAATGTACCATCAACAATAACATATAAATATTATTATATACACAATGTTCCAACACAACACTTAGTAACATAGGTACCAACTTTTTTCACAAATATATCGCTTTGTTACGTAAGCAAGGATGTGTGAGAGAGATGGAGCTATGGAAAAAAAAGAGATGACAAGATATGAGAAACAAATCTTAAATAGTTATAAATATTATGTAGTAAAGTAGAAAATTACTTGAAACAAACTAATATATAACTTTATTCTTGTATAATAGAGTTGAAAATGGAGTAACAAAATGTTTTATATAACAACCGATTACAGAAACAAATTATTATAAGTATCCTTGCTTACATAACCCATAAATAACATTGAAATCTAAACTAGAAATTGGCCTAAAGTTGTTATATTCCGACTTTTTTTACTTGTGTTCAGTAATTTGACATTATCAATGTTAAGTATCAACATAATTATCACAAAATCTGTTTTCGGAGTGATTGTAAAGTAAAAGTAATTTAAATAAATAATGAAAAACAATATTTTTGATGCTCCACGAAAACTAAAGCTCTACATAAAACATAAAAGCTCATTCTGTAGTTTATAGAGTGAGCATACTGAGTTTACACTAAGAAAATTCACTATTATGAGGTTTTTCTTCAGTCTGGGAATAGAAGCAAAATAGTAAGTATACATAATACGTTCTCTTTGATATTATCAACTTACTGAACACAAATACTATATCCTTAGTAGGTACAAGTTTGCTTTACGTTGAACGAAAACGAAACGAGAGCGCGTTCGGCGCTCTGATAGGCCAGCGCGAATGAACCAACCAATCAGAGCAACGAACGCGCTCTCGTTTCGTTTTCGTTCAACGTAAAACAAACTCGTACTAAGGATACTAATCAGAATATAACTTCTACTCATAATAATAAATAGATTATAAATTTCTCATTAGTTACACAATAACATTCAAAACGGCATTCTAACATATAATTTCGAGAGATATACATAATATATAAATTTCATATAATATAATTTGATATAATATTATTATAGCTATGGTAACATTACAAAAGGCTGTTACATACTCGTATAGAGGGCGCTAACGTCGCTTTTCGCTTCAACACTACTACTTTTAGTAATAATAGGTAGTATTTTTTTATATAATTAGAAAAATAAGATCAGATATTGATTTCAAATTACATAATATTATCTAGTCTTTATAGAAAAGTCTACGATTTTTGTAGTTTTAACACTTTTATTTAAGTTTATAGGTTTTTAGCCACAGGTCCATTTTTAATCGTCTTCAAAAAAGAGAAGGTTCTTAATTTGACCTGTACTGCACATGTATGTATTTGTGCGCGATTTCTCGCGTTTAGCTCAACCGATTTTGATGCAATTTCAGCATAGTATTGTTTAAAAGTAGGACACGGTTTTAGGGATATTACCTGACTTAAAAAATGGAGACGGTAAAGAAAATTGAAGGCGGTTCCCTATTTAAAAAAAAAGTTATTAGTTATTACTCTTTATGTAGAGAAGACCCATAGTCAGTGGACGTGTCATCAACATAATCATTATTTCTTTGCACATAAGGTTCAATTTCTTTTGACAAGAAGTAACAAAATATAACCAAACACCATACTCCACCATGTTTTTAATTTATTTAAAATTAAATCGTATTTTCATCTAAAATAAGTACGTTTTAACATTGAAACTATAACAATCACCACAAATCACGTTGTTTAGGATATTATTTTACTTTTTTTACTAGCACAAGGCTTTAATTCTGCTAAACAGTAATTATAAAAGTAGTTAGTAGTTATGGAAAATATACTTTACTGTTTAGAATTAAAGTTAACTTTGCTTTAAGTATTTTCCGAAAAGACAACTTTATCTCTAATCAGAAGAGTATATACAGAAAAAAAGATCATTAATACGACGCAAATTGAGTTGATAATTCTTTAAAAGAATATGAAATATACGACTAGTAGTTGAAACTGAATGTATGTAATGGTAGAAAAGAACAATATAATCAACGTGTAATTGAGTTAAAAATATATATAATTTATTAACTATATAGTTATAGAACTCAAAATTAATTAACCAACTTCCCTTCTAAACTATTCCTTAGTAATGTATTTGTTCCGAAAACAATTGCCAAGGACTGGGTTCAGTAATCATTAAATGACTCTTGAGTGCGGCAGTATGGAATAGTTGAAGTAATCATTAAATGTCTCTGAGTACAGAAATAAACTGTAAAAAGCAGAATTGAAACCTTGACAGTATGAAAGTAATATCTTAAATAAATAAATATTATTTATTATATATATTATAATACTCCTTTCCCACATAAATATATCCATTCACCTAACTCCCAAACCGATATGCATTCCTTTAATTTTAGCCAATAAGCAAATACAAAGAGGACATGTCATAACTGGATTTTCTTTTAACATAATGTGTGACACTTTACAGGGAGCGTGAGACGTTACAAACCACGCCCCTCTCTATTTTCCATCTACCGGTTCCATACTAAAAAAATGTTGATAATTGTTCACATTTTAATGTTTGACTGCTCGGTTGACGCGAATTATTTTCGGTTCTGGGTGGCTTGGGTATGTGAAATTGTATGTTTGTAAACGCACCCACAACACAGAAGAAAATCGAGTAGGGCAACGTTTTTAAAAAAGAAAAAGATGTGCCACTTTCTGAACGATTATAACCTATCTACACCTTTTTACATTTATAATTTGTCTTGTCACAGTGCACAATCACATTATGGCATCTCCTCTTTGTACTTACTTCACGCTCTATACGTACCTAAACAATGTAAAGTTTCTTTTACACTCTTGATGTATTCTGGTTTAATGTAAATTCAGCACTCTTCATCAGCAAATAAAAATAAGGTACAATTTTCATTAACACTTGTAATATAGAATTTGCTATGGGATTTAAGACATTAAATCTTTGACATACAATTCAATTTTTATTGAAGACATTTATTGAAAGTTAAAGTTAATATAACATTGTAATTTGTGGGACCACCACCCGAGAAGGAGAGACCTCCACAATAATTTAATAGTAACATTGCAATTTTGTATACATCTACATATTTTAAAAGGCGGTAAACATTCAATATTAATTTAATAATAATTAGATAAGATTTCAAAATCACTCGCCAATTTAAATATCTCACTACAAAACATGACATTATTAGAAATAACTGCATCATCAATTCAAAATACAAACTAACGGCAAAAAAATCCGTTACAAATTCTTTTTTTTTTAAATATTGTAGGTTATTTTAGTAGGACCAACCTTCCCCCTTACCCCCAATCCGTAAATCCCTATCCCCCAAAAGTCTGATAACGCACTCAACTCCTCTAATGTTGCAGATGTCCATGGGCGACGCCAATTGCTTACCATCAAGTAATCCGTCTGTTCGTTTACAAAAAGGATATTTGATTTTTCAATTCTGCCGCCCTATTCCACATAAAAAGACCGTTACAAATCCAAAATTCAAATATTTAAATTAAATTCTAGAACGTTTATTACCTTTTTTAATAAGGTATTTGATTCTGGTAATACTGTATCATGTCATACGTCCTTGTTCTGAAGTTTAAGAAGGAGTTTCTTATAACTGAGAGCATATAGGCGGCTGCCTCCTTCTCTGTCGAGTTGGGAGCGAACCTGGACCTTAGCAGTCGGATGGTCTGGCCACGGAAGCATGGGAGACCTGTGTCCAGCATTAGAGATACCATTGATATTATCGCTTCTTGGTAAGGCCTGGAAAAGAGAAAAAGATAGTAATAAAGATGTAGAATGGACTTTATGTGGATAGTAGTAAGGTCACAAATAGCTTGCTAAGCAATCAGCTTTATTGTTGAAGACTTGCATACTAAGGCTACACAATCGCACTACTTGATAGGCAAATAGTGACTCTAAATCACACATTATAAGACTTATATTCACCTGATGGCAAGAAAGACATACATTCAAAAGTCACGCAACCACAACGTACTAAACACTACATACTTGTTAAGCAAAAATGGACCTAACCTATTAGAAAACAAAGTACATATTTACCTGACAGCAAGGAAGGCCTGTACACAGAGTTCACAGAACCACCTAAATGGTGGGGCTTCCATCTTCCCCCCCATCACCATCACCATCTCGTCCGTCAACTTGATGTCCGGCTCGAAGCCCAGGTTACCACCAGGCGAGGATTCGAACATGAATCCGAAATCTGGAACGACGGAATTTAGGCTTTGTTATAATAAATACACACACAACGTCACGCCTTTTATCCCCGAGGGGGTAGGCAGAGGTGCACATTACGGCACGTATTGCCGCTATACAATGTACACCCACTTTTCACTATTTGTGTTATAAGTGCAATGTAATAGGGGGTGAGTCTATTGCCATTTAGGTGACTGACTGAGTACAATTCCAGACTCCTTGCTACTAATCATATTTTTTTTAATGCGAAAAAAGCCCACATCTTTTGCCCGACCTGAGATCCGAACCCGAGATCCCTTGTCCTGTAGACTTGCGACCACTCGACCAACAAGGCAGTCGTCATTTATGGAAACAAACTAAATTAAAAGTATGTTATAGATTACAATAGCTATATAATACAATAATACTAGCAAACCCGGTGAACTCCGTTTCGCCACCAGATGGCTTCGCTTATTTTTGTATCAGAGATGGCGCTGTATGTGAAAAATGATTTTCCCTCTTTTTCTGCTTTTCTCTTGAAATTTCTCCTGAATTTTCTTTGTTATAAACCTCACGGAGCCCGAGACCTTTCCAACGAATGCAAAACCGTGGAAATCGGTTCGTGCGTTTTGGAGTTATACCGTCAATAAGGAAAACCAGACTTATTTTTACATTATAGATGAAAAAAATGGTTAACATTTCATAGTTCCTATACATCCATTGAGACTCACCTATATGTATGATATGTCCGTCGACATCCAACATGATGTTACCGTTGTGGCGATCCTTGATCTGCAGGAGGAAGCCGATCACGCTGTACGCCGCCATCGACGTCACGAAGCAGCGGCGAGCGGCCTGAAACGTGTATGGAAGTTATTTCACGAAAATTAAATAATTATTGTGACCAAAAACACGTAAATGAGTCATTTGTATAGTCAAAACCCAGTCCTTCTTTTTTGAGGGGAAAATCATCCACTGTCTTCCCTCGTCTTGAGTGTCATACTCTTACTGACTAAAAACCACCCTGTTCCTACTCTTGCTCTTCCAACCGAAACCTCAGTGCCCCACTAGGTAATCCGTCCTAAACGTCCTAAAGAGCTTCAAAAGACTCTTTAGACTTCAGTCTTTCGAAACTCTATTAAAGATTTTTGTTCAATATTATAGCACTTAATTGAAAAATAAAATACATATACATAGATTTCAAAGCAATCTATAATAATACAACTCGAAATGGACTGCCTTCTTTCCCAAACCAGCCAAAGCAAAATATTACTAAGTTAATTCGACCCATACCTGGAATTCCCTGGTGGATTCGTCTCCGTACTTCTTGATGAAGTACTCGTACATGCCGATGTCGGTCTGCCGGCCGAGCTGGTCGCGGGACTTGGCGTTGGGCACGCACTCTATCACGCCACACTGAAAGTATAAGAATTGGGATATATCGCTGCTGATGTTTATTCTTGTACACAAACAACGTCACGCCTTTTTATCCTCGAAGGTGTAGGCAAAGGTGCACATCACGACACGTAATGCCGCTATACGATTTACACCCACTTTTCACTATTTATGTTTTAAGTCTCATGTAATAGGGGGTGAGTGTTTATAAGTGTTATGTTTATTCTTGTATTGCGTATTTTTTGGTTAGGTTGGTATTTTATGAGTGTAATAAAATTCATATTTGTTTTACCGAAGTGTTAGGTTAAAGGCCTTTAATTAAAATGTTTTCAAACGTGAAAACCAAGCGCGTTTGGTTAAATCGATGATTTCTCAATGTGAATTCAAAATTATTACTCGTATAGCCAAAATTGATAACTGATATCAAGTCACGTGATTTTCAATCCATTTTTTCTCCAAAAAAAAAATATTAATTTCAACCGTAAAACCCTTAATATGTGTTTATATTCTACAAAAACAAAACATAACTATACAAAATGTACATCTACAAACTCACCCCAGGTGCAGTGGCGACGACCTTATAGGGAAACAGGTACAGATCCAGCCCAACTTGTTGGAATATATTCTTGAACAGCGATATCACTTGTAGAGCCAACATGTCCTGTCTGACGTCATCGCCCACTTTAAAGATGGCCGCCTGCCACACTTCCGCCGCTATACCAGTGAACCTGTCTTTGCCGTCCTCCTGTTGGGTAAAGGGTTATTGAGAAAGATGATAATAATGATCGTCTTGTAAAAAAAAAATCTTTCACTATAAGTGTAGTTACTGTGATTGCTTTTGAAAAACAGGTTTGCTCAACAGTTATAGAGCACAGCGATTACTATTATATTATTATGTACAAATTTTAGAGAATGGTTCTTTAAAAGTTAATAAATGAAACAGTTTATCCGATTTTTTTAAAACCACAGATTCGTAAATATTCGAATCGCTCTATAACATCAAAGTATATCAAACATACAATTGCCTGTAATAGTAAGTTAGTACCTATGTACAGAAATTAGGAAACGTTGTCAATTGGAGTTTAAATCATTATGTTTTTCGGCTAACCCATGTGATTATTTGACGAGGAACTCGTCTAGTTTCTAATCGCAGGATGCTGCTCAAGAATAAGAGCCTTTATGTATAACATTGCTTGAAACTAGTCGATTTCCTCATTAAATAATTACGTAAGTAAGCTGAAAAACATTATAATTAATTTAGTAGCTTCAATAGGTACTTATCCCACACTTGCATCTTTTCCATGCACATACATACAAAACCTTGCATAAATACGTGCAACGAGACGAACCAACGAAAACCATACTCGAGAGGGGTAGGCAGAGGTGTACCTACATGCCTGTTAAATAGATAATTACTAGGGTAATGACATTTATCACACTCATACTCGATCCACTTACAAACTCCGCTGTAGACCGACGATGACTGATGTTAAAATATTTTAGTAGACTCTGTTTAGAACAAAATATATTCAAATAGGATTCTAGTTTTAAGTACCCTTAGTACGAGTTTGCTTTACGTTTAATGAAATAGAAACGAAAGCGCGTTCGGCGCTCTGATTGGCTGGGTCCAATGAACTAATCAATCAGTACCTCTGCCGTGATTTGAACCAATAGTATTTGTCAATAGTCGGTCGGTCGGGTGTCGGTCACCTATGAAACTAATTTTGCCATACAAAAAAATTACGTCGCCGCTAGCGAGTATCGACAAAATACTATTGGTTCAAACTTATAGTAAAGGTATACAGAGCCGAACGCGCTCTTGTTTCGATTACCTTTTAAACGTTAAGCGAACTCCTACCAAGGGTATTGTATACTAATAAAATAATAAAGGTACCACGGTAAAATAAAAAGAATATGGTTTACACGGCAGTAGCTATACGACGCGACGCTGGCAGAGTCGATTGCCGCAAAATACAGTTCATAGATACTATGGGCCCCGGCGTAGCTTGAAACTAGTCGAGAATTTAACTGTAAATAAATAATGTTCTTACCGTCGGTGGATCTTCACCCGCGGATATCGCCATGGCTATAGCTTCCATCTCATCTATGCCGTACTTTCGAACCCTGAACCTTGCTAAGTAAGGAGCTTTAGCCGCACTCTGCATAGGTGTACCTAAAAAAGGTAATGTTTTAACTTAATTTGCTAAATCACATAATTTTAAAATTATAGAATTTTTGTCTGGTTTGTTTACGTAGTATCATTTATTATTATTAGTACAATATTATATCATCACGTCTTTTATCCCCAAAGGGGTATCCAGAGGTGCACATTATGGCACGTAATGCCACTGCACAATGTACACATTTTTCACAATTTATGCTATAGGTCCCATATAATAGGGGGTGAGCCTATTGCCGCCTACTGAGAAATTAGTAAAGTAAAATATTAATTTTATACTTATTACTCACCGCTCTTGTAATCGATGTCTATGACCATTGAATCTGGGTTCGAAGGTAGATAACAACCGGGCTGAACCTATAAACAATATAAAGCAAAAATAAAGGTGACTGAACAAATCCTCTAATTAGGTCTATAATATAATTAACACCCCGCAACCCGCAAGTCACGTCTTTTATCCCCGAAGGGGTATGCAGAGCACATTACGGCACATAATGCCGCTATACAATATACACCCACCTTTTTTTATTCGATATAAACTAATGCTTGACTACAATCCCACCTGATGTTAAGTAGTGATGTAATCGTTGATGGTGAGGCGCACGGGTTTATTAAGAGCCTAATCACTCTAGATTATTATAAGTATGTATTATAAGTCCCATGTAATAGGGGGTGAGCTTACTGCCATTCCAGACTCCGTGCTACTACTGAGCAACCGAAAAAAACCTAGTAATACTTTGCCCGAACCGAGAATCGAACCTTGAGACCTCTTATCCAGTAGTCGCACTTGCGACCACTGGACCACCGCGAGGCAGCGAGTGTAACTACCAAAACTTAAAAAAAGTGTTAAAAACATACCTTAACAGTTTTCAGCGCCTCCAAGCAGGCTCGTTTTCTCTCGGCCCCCTTCGGGAACGGTCGGATAATTCCGCTTATGTTCGTGATTTGACTGAAGAAATCGAATTCTCTTTCATAGAAAGCCTTGGCCGGTCCTGATAGACGATCCACGATATTCTTCGTAAGGCTCTCTAAGATGTCGAACAAGGCTGCTGGAACAAGGATTGGGTAATGAGAGTGCTAAAGCTAGGATGGTTAGTATTGTTAGGTATATGGAATGATAAAGTTAGTTTTTGTTAGTTGTAGGTTTTGTTATGGCTTTGTCTAAATGGAAAGTACGAGTAAAAGATTGGAGCGGACGGATCACGGATGGTAAGCTATCGAAGCTGACCATGGATACCCGAAACACCGGAGGAATTACCAGTTGGTTAAACGGTTTTTCTCACGTTTTCTATTAGTACCCTTAGTATGACTTTGCTTTACGTTTAACGAAAACGCGGCGGTTTGATTGGCTGGTGCGAAAAAAACAACCAATCATTTTGATTGGTTGATTAATTTGAGCCGGCCAATCAGAGCGCCAAACGCGTTATTGTTTCGATTTCGTTAAACGTAAAACCTCGAACTAAGAGTACTGATCTTTGGTTTAATTTCCGCACAAAACAAATATTCACGTTATCATCCCTACAGTTTGTGATAGTCCGCAAACCATGAGGCAAACGTTTCATTAAAAAGAAAGACGAAGAGGAATGAGAATAGAGTTGATAATCGATTGACAAGCAAGCGTTACTTACGATCTTTGTTGTGCATTTCTTCATCCGTATACAAGTTCGTATGCATATTCCATATTAGTTGGTGAGCAACCACTTGTGACTTCTTCGCTAAAGACTTTATTAATTCTGCTACGTAACCCATCTAGAAAGTAAACATGCTAAATTGTACTTTAAATGTAACGGGTTAAGGTTGAAAGTTAGTCACTCAGATTCATTCAATTAAGAGGAATTGTAAATGCAAATTGAACCTTATTATAAGTAATTTAGACTAAAAATAGTTGTGAAACTAAAAATAATTTTGATCATATAAAGAATAACAAAACAAATGCTGTACACACTTTGCATCGTAATGAAACCAATTTATTTCATACTCAAAAAGATACAACCAAAAACCAACCTTATAACACTAACAATAAAGTCACAAACTCACCGTGTCATGTCTCAAAGCCTGTACCAGCTGAGGTATGTACAGTAAAACAGCGGAAGAGGGGTATGACGTGAGGGTGTTGACGGCGGCCTGCGCCGACAGGGGGTGCGGGGGGTACTGGCGACTGAAGTACGAGAGGGCCTCCACTGGACTCACTCGCGCCCAGGTTATCATGTGGACTAGCTGGAATGGTAAATAACATAGCTGGTAAAAAAATACATAACATCAATGTATAGTCATGATATAATCGCGTAGATTGTCATTGAATCAAATTATGTCTAAGAAAAGCAAAGTTGGCGCGGTGGCTGGGACCTGGCTGGCGTCCAATATATCGCAGGTTCGATTCCCGCACGAACAACTCTTTGTGTGATCCACTGATTATTATTCCGGGTATGGGTTTCATATGTATGTTTGTAAATGCATCCACGACACAGGTGAAAATCCTAATCTACAATTTTCAAGCGTTTCACCTGCTAGACGTGATATTAACTTCCTTCTGGTAAATTAAATACTTTTGTTCAGCAGTGTATAGATATCGTCATCAGCCGTAATGCGTCCAATTGGCCTCACATTTGTTCCATAACAAGAACATATCAAGTCACGTTCGTACAAATCAATTCCAATAAAATAAGATACAAAACTAGCTATTAAATAACAAAAACCAACTCTGTTACAACGCTATTAAGGTACATACCTCATGAGCATCGTTCAGCAATGTTTCAGTAGTGACCAGATATTTCAGTGCTTGTGGCACGTGACACACGGCTGTAGGCTGCGCTTGTACCTTGCGACGTATTTCCAATATTATGCCTTCGTTCTTCAATCTGAAAGGAAGGAATTTGAACTTTATGTCTAGAGCACTACGATACGTTTGTTAATAGCAGCAAAATCACTATATATAATTAATAATATATCTTTTTTAAAAAAGGTTCAGTTTATTGGGGATGCAGGAATAAAGAGTATTCAGAGAGTAACATAGATTACCAATAATTTTACAGAATGGCGATTTATTTAAAAGAATTGATTAAAAAGTCAGTTGAGATAAATGCGGAAGTGATTCTAGACTCTTTTTCGAGGTAAAACAGCGTTTTTATTCTTATTTTTTAGGAGGCTGAAGAGTGATATAAACTAGGATATAGACGCTTCTGCGTAGTAAAGAAAAAAACCTAGTCTATGTAGCTTTCCATCTAGAAAGCTTGTTGCGTCTAAATGTGTGGAAACATTTATTTAAGAGAGTAAAAACGGGGTTTTGCTCATTTTTCTCTATCCGAAAGTACAAATTGGAATGAGCATCTAGCTTCATTGACGGACAATCTGATTTTGACGCCTGTAAACAATCAATTGAACTACTTTGAGTTAGAGTGCCTTACCTTTCGGGCAGGAAGACAGCGAGCGTGGGGCTGATGTCCCAGGCGAGCTTGGCGTAGTCGCGCCACGTGCAGGACTGGGTCAAGTTACTCTAAAGTACGGCGATTAGTATGTTACCTCTCGGGCAGGAAGACAGCGAGCGTGGGGCTGATGTCCCATGCGAGCTTGGCGTAGTCGCGCCACGTGCAGGACTGGGTCAAGTTACTCTAAAGTACGGCGATTAGTATGTTACCTCTCGGGCAGGAAGACAGCGAGCGTGGGGCTGATGTCCCATGCGAGCTTGGCGTAGTCGCGCCACGTGCAGGACTGGGTCAAGTTACTCTAAAGTACGGCGATTAGTATGTTACCTCTCGGGCAGGAAGACAGCGAGCGTGGGGCTGATGTCCCATGCGAGCTTGGCGTAGTCGCGCCACGTGCAGGACTGGGTCAAGTTACTCTAAAGTACGGCGATTAGTATGTTACCTCTCGGGCAGGAAGACAGCGAGCGTGGGGCTGATGTCCCATGCGAGCTTGGCGTAGTCGCGCCACGTGCAGGACTGGGTCAAGTTACTCTAAAGTACGGCGATTAGTATGTTACCTCTCGGGCAGGAAGACAGCGAGCGTGGGGCTGATGTCCCATGCGAGCTTGGCGTAGTCGCGCCACGTGCAGGACTGGGTCAAGTTACTCTAAAGTACGGCGATTAGTATGTTACCTCTCGGGCAGGAAGACAGCGAGCGTGGGGCTGATGTCCCATGCGAGCTTGGCGTAGTCGCGCCACGTGCAGGACTGGGTCAAGTTACTCTAAAGTACGGCGATTAGTATGTTACCTCTCGGGCAGGAAGACAGCGAGCGTGGGGCTGATGTCCCATGCGAGCTTGGCGTAGTCGCGCCACGTGCAGGACTGGGTCAAGTTACTCTAAAGTACGGCGATTAGTATGTTACCTCTCGGGCAGGAAGACAGCGAGCGTGGGGCTGATGTCCCATGCGAGCTTGGCGTAGTCGCGCCACGTGCAGGACTGGGTCAAGTTACTCTAAAGTACGGCGATTAGTATGTTACCTCTCGGGCAGGAAGACAGCGAGCGTGGGGCTGATGTCCCATGCGAGCTTGGCGTAGTCGCGCCACGTGCAGGACTGGGTCAAGTTACTCTAAAGTACGGCGATTAGTATGTTACCTCTCGGGCAGGAAGACAGCGAGCGTGGGGCTGATGTCCCATGCGAGCTTGGCGTAGTCGCGCCACGTGCAGGACTGGGTCAAGTTACTCTAAAGTACGGCGATTAGTATGTTACCTCTCGGGCAGGAAGACAGCGAGCGTGGGGCTGATGTCCCATGCGAGCTTGGCGTAGTCGCGCCACGTGCAGGACTGGGTCAAGTTACTCTAAAGTACGGCGATTAGTATGTTACCTCTCGGGCAGGAAGACAGCGAGCGTGGGGCTGATGTCCCATGCGAGCTTGGCGTAGTCGCGCCACGTGCAGGACTGGGTCAAGTTACTCTAAAGTACGGCGATTAGTATGTTACCTCTCGGGCAGGAAGACAGCGAGCGTGGGGCTGATGTCCCATGCGAGCTTGGCGTAGTCGCGCCACGTGCAGGACTGGGTCAAGTTACTCTAAAGTACGGCGATTAGTATGTTACCTCTCGGGCAGGAAGACAGCGAGCGTGGGGCTGATGTCCCATGCGAGCTTGGCGTAGTCGCGCCACGTGCAGGACTGGGTCAAGTTACTCTAAAGTACGGCGATTAGTATGTTACCTCTCGGGCAGGAAGACAGCGAGCGTGGGGCTGATGTCCCATGCGAGCTTGGCGTAGTCGCGCCACGTGCAGGACTGGGTCAAGTTACTCTAAAGTACGGCGATTAGTATGTTACCTCTCGGGCAGGAAGACAGCGAGCGTGGGGCTGATGTCCCATGCGAGCTTGGCGTAGTCGCGCCACGTGCAGGACTGGGTCAAGTTACTCTAAAGTACGGCGATTAGTATGTTACCTCTCGGGCAGGAAGACAGCGAGCGTGGGGCTGATGTCCCATGCGAGCTTGGCGTAGTCGCGCCACGTGCAGGACTGGGTCAAGTTACTCTAAAGTACGGCGATTAGTATGTTACCTCTCGGGCAGGAAGACAGCGAGCGTGGGGCTGATGTCCCATGCGAGCTTGGCGTAGTCGCGCCACGTGCAGGACTGGGTCAAGTTACTCTAAAGTACGGCGATTAGTATGTTACCTCTCGGGCAGGAAGACAGCGAGCGTGGGGCTGATGTCCCATGCGAGCTTGGCGTAGTCGCGCCACGTGCAGGACTGGGTCAAGTTACTCTAAAGTACGGCGATTAGTATGTTACCTCTCGGGCAGGAAGACAGCGAGCGTGGGGCTGATGTCCCATGCGAGCTTGGCGTAGTCGCGCCACGTGCAGGACTGGGTCAAGTTACTCTAAAGTACGGCGATTAGTATGTTACCTCTCGGGCAGGAAGACAGCGAGCGTGGGGCTGATGTCCCATGCGAGCTTGGCGTAGTCGCGCCACGTGCAGGACTGGGTCAAGTTACTCTAAAGTACGGCGATTAGTATGTTACCTCTCGGGCAGGAAGACAGCGAGCGTGGGGCTGATGTCCCATGCGAGCTTGGCGTAGTCGCGCCACGTGCAGGACTGGGTCAAGTTACTCTAAAGTACGGCGATTAGTATGTTACCTCTCGGGCAGGAAGACAGCGAGCGTGGGGCTGATGTCCCATGCGAGCTTGGCGTAGTCGCGCCACGTGCAGGACTGGGTCAAGTTACTCTAAAGTACGGCGATTAGTATGTTACCTCTCGGGCAGGAAGACAGCGAGCGTGGGGCTGATGTCCCATGCGAGCTTGGCGTAGTCGCGCCACGTGCAGGACTGGGTCAAGTTACTCTAAAGTACGGCGATTAGTATGTTACCTCTCGGGCAGGAAGACAGCGAGCGTGGGGCTGATGTCCCATGCGAGCTTGGCGTAGTCGCGCCACGTGCAGGACTGGGTCAAGTTACTCTAAAGTACGGCGATTAGTATGTTACCTCTCGGGCAGGAAGACAGCGAGCGTGGGGCTGATGTCCCATGCGAGCTTGGCGTAGTCGCGCCACGTGCAGGACTGGGTCAAGTTACTCTAAAGTACGGCGATTAGTATGTTACCTCTCGGGCAGGAAGACAGCGAGCGTGGGGCTGATGTCCCATGCGAGCTTGGCGTAGTCGCGCCACGTGCAGGACTGGGTCAAGTTACTCTAAAGTACGGCGATTAGTATGTTACCTCTCGGGCAGGAAGACAGCGAGCGTGGGGCTGATGTCCCATGCGAGCTTGGCGTAGTCGCGCCACGTGCAGGACTGGGTCAAGTTACTCTAAAGTACGGCGATTAGTATGTTACCTCTCGGGCAGGAAGACAGCGAGCGTGGGGCTGATGTCCCATGCGAGCTTGGCGTAGTCGCGCCACGTGCAGGACTGGGTCAAGTTACTCTAAAGTACGGCGATTAGTATGTTACCTCTCGGGCAGGAAGACAGCGAGCGTGGGGCTGATGTCCCATGCGAGCTTGGCGTAGTCGCGCCACGTGCAGGACTGGGTCAAGTTACTCTAAAGTACGGCGATTAGTATGTTACCTCTCGGGCAGGAAGACAGCGAGCGTGGGGCTGATGTCCCATGCGAGCTTGGCGTAGTCGCGCCACGTGCGGTCCGTGTTGGGCTTGGAGCGCCACGTCGTGATGTTGTCCTCGCCCGGCACCGCCTGCTCCGGCCGACCGTGCGGGTTGTGCCATGTCACTAGGAACTCTATCTCCACTGCCTAAACAGAAAATAATATATAATTTGATTCATTGTTACTGCTTTATGTAATAGTCCTCGTTTTATAATCCTAACAATATATGACATACTAGCAAACCCGGCGAACTCCGTTTCGCCACCAAAGATTTTCTCTGTTTTCCTGCTTTTCTCTTGAATTTTTTCCTGAATTTTCTGCAAAACCGTGGAAATCACGCGGGCCAATCACAGCGCCAAACGCACTCTCGTTTCGTGTTCGATCAATATACTGAACGCACCAAAATGTTAACTAATAGACAATGTCCAGATGTTCATCCTATTGGGTTTGCCGATATACTTAAGTATACAATGATTTATTATTTCACGATACGCAGTGAGGTTGGTTCCTCGCTCTGTAGCATCCTAGTATGCGCACATGACATTTTCAATATATTCAATGATTTTTTATTATTATTATATCCTTACCATAAGTTCCAATATAAGGTTCCGTTTCCTGACGTAATCTTTAACAAACGTGTCCTGTGGTTTGGCGGGAGGTTTGACACTGCGGTTGGATCGCTTCCCCGCTATACTGCCGGCGCCACTGCTCAGTGTTGTCGTGGACATGGGCACCTGTGATGAAAACATATTTAAAGCTCGTTTTGAAGTACACAAATCTTATCGAAATTAGTTGATTCATTCAAGAGTTACGGTGTCATAGGTAAAAGAAATACCTAAAATTAAGTATTAAGTTCGACCGGAGTGATACCACGGCCTCACAGAAAACCGACGCAAAACAACACTTGCATTGTGTTTCGTTGTGTGAGTGAGGTTACCGGAGGCCCAATTCTGCCCTTTCCAATCTTCCCAATCCCCAATTCCCGAACTCTTAAATTCCTAACCCCCAAAAAGCCGGCAACGCAATGTAACGCCTCTGGCGTTTCACAAAAAAAAATAGCTTTCTGATTTACAATACTATTGGGTAGTAAAGACAATAGAACAAAATTATGTATTACCGTATTAATCCAGCCCGTAGTCTGCCGGCTGCCTATATCGCTATTAACAGACGAACGGTTGTCGATCGGAGAGTTCGACGTGTAAATACTCTGTTGACTGCTCGGACCCATCAGCTCGAATTCTCCTGCAATACGACATTGGTTAATAACTTATTATAATTGTTAAGATACAATAACAATATATTCAACACATAAATTGCGTGCCTGTATTTTGTAACTACATATTTTGGATGTAAGTCATTTTCAATCAAACTGTTTTTTTAAGCCAATGACATATGTTCAAAAATGTAATATAGTAGGTTTTTAAGGGGATTTAACATCGGAAACAATATATTTCTATGAATTTTTACCCGACTGTAGGAAGGGTATTGTTTTTGAACAAGTAATTTTTTCGTATCAAATTGTCTATACAAATTTCTCTTTAATTAGTTATAAAGTACTCAACTAAGGTTAAACATTAACTAAATTAGTTAAAAACATCGTTGTCTTTGGGTACTCAAATAGATTTCTTTTTCGATTAACTCTTCATCCCAGTCCAAACAAATAAATAATCCCTCTGAAATCCTCACCTCCAATATCACTGCTCTTCAAATACTTCTTATCAGAATGCATCAGTTGCCAGAACTTGATGAGGGAGATGATATCTTCTCTTAGAGCGCTGGAACTCTTGGCGGGGCACATGAGACCCCGGCAGAAGTAGTCGAGGCAGGCTGCGTAGACTCGCTCGCGGAGGATGTTGCGCGCTATGGAGCGGGGGAGGATGTCGCCTTGGAGGAGGGACAGCCCGCACGACAGGAGTCTGGGGGGAGATACAAAAGTTATTGTGTATCTTTGTAATAAAATTCTCGCAATTAATGGTTTAAAAAATAATGTTTTATGGCCCTTTGTGTACTTGACGAGGTACGCCGAGGACTCAATCATAATAAACATTGCACGACAAACGCCTGAGTTTTCTTTTTCTATATATATTTGGATTCCACGCACTTTTAGTCCGTACCCTTGTCATCATTTTTTTTTTTGGTTTAGTCTAATCAATATTTATATTGTCTATGTCACACACTATACAATTAAACACAACTATAATTATTATTGCTAC
This sequence comes from Spodoptera frugiperda, assembly GCF_023101765.2. Lineage (NCBI taxonomy): Eukaryota > Metazoa > Arthropoda > Insecta > Lepidoptera > Noctuidae > Spodoptera > Spodoptera frugiperda. The sequence continues at coordinate 7,472,795 of NC_064222.1, forward strand.
AAAAATACTTATTCATTAACACAGTCGTGGTTAGAAACTAGTATTACCTCTTCAAACAGTTATGAATATTAATTTGTAAAATCATTAAGCCGGACTCACTTAAATCGAACGCCAACCGCTTCAACGTGTCTGTTGATGTGATCTCTCACATCTCCCACGGTAATTGGTAGAGATCTGAAAAACAAAACATCACAAAAGTAGATAAACTAAACATTTGGTCATGAAACAATTGAATTCAACGCCCATTGAAGGTAGAAATTTTATTTAATACCTTTTATGAGATATATATTATGTAAGTATATTAATAGAGAAGAGCTCTACCTACTACGTGATTAAACCACGATTTTTTCCAGTAGGCTGCGAGACGTCGCCGCGTCTGCGCACGCTGCTCATTATGCAGTCCCTCTGTAAACCGAAACTAGTAGAGCTTTTCTCCATTAACATACGTGAGTAAACCGTGATTTATTATTTAATTTCCATTTTATTTACATACCTATGTAACAAACTCGCCAGCATTTCCACCTTCTCCAAGCTGTTGTACTTGGCGGTCTCTGCGACCTCACACAAGTATCGAACCCACACAGCGTGTGGAGCCACGAATGGGGGACGGGGCTCTAGTTTAGCACCTGTTGAAGAAATGTAATTTTAAGGATTCTTACATCATACGGATATTTATTAGAGGAAATTTTAACACAGCATAGGTTGCACATTACGGCACGTAATGCCACTGTATAACGTATACCCACTTTTCACCATTTATGTTATAAGACCCATGTAATAGGGGGTTAGCCTATTACCATATACTAGGCACAATTCCAGATTCCGTGCTACTACTGAGAAATTTTCGAAAATCCGAAACAGCCCAACATTACTTTGCCCGACCCGGAAACCGAACCCGAGTCGCACTTATGACCACTCGCTCAACGAGGCAGTCATTTGTGTCACGTGTTAAATTTTTATTTTATTTTATTTTATTGCTTTTAAGAAAACTTACAGCTAATACATCTTTTAGTTATTTGACAATAAGTGAAATAAGGCCAATTACAAGTTTCCACTTATGAATTATACAAGATAGGTATAGCCAACACGACATAATTCGCTTACGGTACACACCGAAAGAATACACATTTCTGCATCAAAATAAAAAACACTAATAGACAAAAATAAAAACCACAGATGACACCGTGAAATGTACAAAGTTCTTCAAAATTTCGTTAAGTTCTATAAAATTAATAAGTTACTACTCAAAAAATTAATGTCATTTGTTTTAATTTGGATTGTCAACCTACTAGTGTTTTAAAACTCGATGCATCGATACATTAAATGTTCGATCAATTAAAGGATATTATGAATGTTCATGTCTTTAGACTTTTAATTTACGTCCAAAATTAACGACCGCTTTCAATATAAAATCCTTGTATTTGATATCTATCCATTTCACGAAGAACCATATCAGTATGAGATACCAACCTTCATGAGCAGCCAAAGGGCTAATCTCCTCGCACTGCTTAGAGAACAGCCCCATCCTCCTGTCGACGGTGCTCTGCCAGGCTGCGAAGATCTCCTGCATGAGACGGATCTCCAGATCTGGCCGGGAGGTGGTCAGCCACTGCCAGCACTCCACGGCCGTGGTCACTGCGTCTTCCGTGAAGATGTCCACTTGAGACCATGCTGGGGATAAAGAAAGGGTTTTGGTATAGTTGGTTGTATAGATGAGGTATAATTAACCAGTTTACCGTGGTCTCGCTTTGTATGACCTTTCTCCATATTCAACGGTCAGCTTATACTTGTTTTGCATAGCTCTATGTGTAGTCGTCGCGGGTTTGTAGTAGCGCGGTGGTAGACCAGTCACTGTCTACTAGTAATGTATAGTACTGACCGACAGAGTGCAGCAGCGCGCGCGCAGTGGGCGCGGTGTGTGAGTGCGCGGCGTGCGGCGAGTGGTGGCGGGCGTGCACCAGTAGCGCGGTGGTAGACCAGTCACTGTCTACTAGTAATGTATAGTACTGACCGACAGAGTGCAGCAGCGCGCGCGCAGTGGGCGCGGTGTGTGAGTGCGCGGCGTGCGGCGAGTGGTGGCGGGCGTGCACCAGTAGCGCGGTGGTAGACCAGTCACTGTCTACTAGTAATGTATAGTACTGACCGACAGAGTGCAGCAGCGCGCGCGCAGTGGGCGCGGTGTGTGAGTGCGCGGCGTGCGGCGAGTGGTGGCGGGCGTGCACCAGTAGCGCGGTGGTAGACCAGTCACTGTCTACTAGTAATGTATAGTACTGACCGACAGAGTGCAGCAGCGCGCGCGCAGTGGGCGCGGTGTGTGAGTGCGCGGCGTGCGGCGAGTGGTGGCGGGCGTGCACCAGTAGCGCGGTGGTAGACCAGTCACTGTCTACTAGTAATGTATAGTACTGACCGACAGAGTGCAGCAGCGCGCGCGCAGTGGGCGCGGTGTGTGAGTGCGCGGCGTGCGGCGAGTGGTGGCGGGCGTGCACCAGTAGCGCGGTGGTAGACCAGTCACTGTCTACTAGTAATGTATAGTACTGACCGACAGAGTGCAGCAGCGCGCGCGCAGTGGGCGCGGTGTGTGAGTGCGCGGCGTGCGGCGAGTGGTGGCGGGCGTGCACCAGTAGCGCGGTGGTAGACCAGTCACTGTCTACTAGTAATGTATAGTACTGACCGACAGAGTGCAGCAGCGCGCGCGCAGTGGGCGCGGTGTGTGAGTGCGCGGCGTGCGGCGAGTGGTGGCGGGCGTGCACCAGTAGCGCGGTGGTAGACCAGTCACTGTCTACTAGTAATGTATAGTACTGACCGACAGAGTGCAGCAGCGCGCGCGCAGTGGGCGCGGTGTGTGAGTGCGCGGCGTGCGGCGAGTGGTGGCGGGCGTGCACCAGTAGCGCGGTGGTAGACCAGTCACTGTCTACTAGTAATGTATAGTACTGACCGACAGAGTGCAGCAGCGCGCGCGCAGTGGGCGCGGTGTGTGAGTGCGCGGCGTGCGGCGAGTGGTGGCGGGCGTGCACCAGTAGCGCGGTGGTAGACCAGTCACTGTCTACTAGTAATGTATAGTACTGACCGACAGAGTGCAGCAGCGCGCGCGCAGTGGGCGCGGTGTGTGAGTGCGCGGCGTGCGGCGAGTGGTGGCGGGCGTGCACCAGTAGCGCGGTGGTAGACCAGTCACTGTCTACTAGTAATGTATAGTACTGACCGACAGAGTGCAGCAGCGCGCGCGCAGTGGGCGCGGTGTGTGAGTGCGCGGCGTGCGGCGAGTGGTGGCGGGCGTGCACCAGTAGCGCGGTGGTAGACCAGTCACTGTCTACTAGTAATGTATAGTACTGACCGACAGAGTGCAGCAGCGCGCGCGCAGTGGGCGCGGTGTGTGAGTGCGCGGCGTGCGGCGAGTGGTGGCGGGCGTGCACCAGTAGCGCGGTGGTAGACCAGTCACTGTCTACTAGTAATGTATAGTACTGACCGACAGAGTGCAGCAGCGCGCGCGCAGTGGGCGCGGTGTGTGAGTGCGCGGCGTGCGGCGAGTGGTGGCGGGCGTGCACCAGTAGCGCGGTGGTAGACCAGTCACTGTCTACTAGTAATGTATAGTACTGACCGACAGAGTGCAGCAGCGCGCGCGCAGTGGGCGCGGTGTGTGAGTGCGCGGCGTGCGGCGAGTGGTGGCGGGCGTGCACCAGTAGCGCGGTGGTAGACCAGTCACTGTCTACTAGTAATGTATAGTACTGACCGACAGAGTGCAGCAGCGCGCGCGCAGTGGGCGCGGTGTGTGAGTGCGCGGCGTGCGGCGAGTGGTGGCGGGCGTGCACCAGTAGCGCGGTGGTAGACCAGTCACTGTCTACTAGTAATGTATAGTACTGACCGACAGAGTGCAGCAGCGCGCGCGCAGTGGGCGCGGTGTGTGAGTGCGCGGCGTGCGGCGAGTGGTGGCGGGCGTGCACCAGTAGCGCGGTGGTAGACCAGTCACTGTCTACTAGTAATGTATAGTACTGACCGACAGAGTGCAGCAGCGCGCGCGCAGTGGGCGCGGTGTGTGAGTGCGCGGCGTGCGGCGAGTGGTGGCGGGCGTGCACCAGTAGCGCGGTGGTAGACCAGTCACTGTCTACTAGTAATGTATAGTACTGACCGACAGAGTGCAGCAGCGCGCGCGCAGTGGGCGCGGTGTGTGAGTGCGCGGCGTGCGGCGAGTGGTGGCGGGCGTGCACCAGTAGCGCGGTGGTAGACCAGTCACTGTCTACTAGTAATGTATAGTACTGACCGACAGAGTGCAGCAGCGCGCGCGCAGTGGGCGCGGTGTGTGAGTGCGCGGCGTGCGGCGAGTGGTGGCGGGCGTGCACCAGTAGCGCGGTGGTAGACCAGTCACTGTCTACTAGTAATGTATAGTACTGACCGACAGAGTGCAGCAGCGCGCGCGCAGTGGGCGCGGTGTGTGAGTGCGCGGCGTGCGGCGAGTGGTGGCGGGCGTGCACCAGTAGCGCGGTGGTAGACCAGTCACTGTCTACTAGTAATGTATAGTACTGACCGACAGAGTGCAGCAGCGCGCGCGCAGTGGGCGCGGTGTGTGAGTGCGCGGCGTGCGGCGAGTGGTGGCGGGCGTGCACCAGTAGCGCGGTGGTAGACCAGTCACTGTCTACTAGTAATGTATAGTACTGACCGACAGAGTGCAGCAGCGCGCGCGCAGTGGGCGCGGTGTGTGAGTGCGCGGCGTGCGGCGAGTGGTGGCGGGCGTGCACCAGTAGCGCGGTGGTAGACCAGTCACTGTCTACTAGTAATGTATAGTACTGACCGACAGAGTGCAGCAGCGCGCGCGCAGTGGGCGCGGTGTGTGAGTGCGCGGCGTGCGGCGAGTGGTGGCGGGCGTGCACCAGTAGCGCGGTGGTAGACCAGTCACTGTCTACTAGTAATGTATAGTACTGACCGACAGAGTGCAGCAGCGCGCGCGCAGTGGGCGCGGTGTGTGAGTGCGCGGCGTGCGGCGAGTGGTGGCGGGCGTGCACCAGTAGCGCGGTGGTAGACCAGTCACTGTCTACTAGTAATGTATAGTACTGACCGACAGAGTGCAGCAGCGCGCGCGCAGTGGGCGCGGTGTGTGAGTGCGCGGCGTGCGGCGAGTGGTGGCGGGCGTGCACCAGTAGCGCGGTGGTAGACCAGTCACTGTCTACTAGTAATGTATAGTACTGACCGACAGAGTGCAGCAGCGCGCGCGCAGTGGGCGCGGTGTGTGAGTGCGCGGCGTGCGGCGAGTGGTGGCGGGCGTGCACCAGTAGCGCGGTGGTAGACCAGTCACTGTCTACTAGTAATGTATAGTACTGACCGACAGAGTGCAGCAGCGCGCGCGCAGTGGGCGCGGTGTGTGAGTGCGCGGCGTGCGGCGAGTGGTGGCGGGCGTGCACCAGTAGCGCGGTGGTAGACCAGTCACTGTCTACTAGTAATGTATAGTACTGACCGACAGAGTGCAGCAGCGCGCGCGCAGTGGGCGCGGTGTGTGAGTGCGCGGCGTGCGGCGAGTGGTGGCGGGCGTGCACCAGTAGCGCGGTGGTAGACCAGTCACTGTCTACTAGTAATGTATAGTACTGACCGACAGAGTGCAGCAGCGCGCGCGCAGTGGGCGCGGTGTGTGAGTGCGCGGCGTGCGGCGAGTGGTGGCGGGCGTGCACCAGTAGCGCGGTGGTAGACCAGTCACTGTCTACTAGTAATGTATAGTACTGACCGACAGAGTGCAGCAGCGCGCGCAGTGGGCGCGGTGTGTGAGTGCGCGGCGTGCGGCGAGTGGTGGCGGGCGTGCACCAGTAGCGCGGTGGTAGACCAGTCACTGTCTACTAGTAATGTATAGTACTGACCGACAGAGTGCAGCAGCGCGCGCGCAGTGGGCGCGGTGTGTGAGTGCGCGGCGTGCGGCGAGTGGTGGCGGGCGTGCACCAGTAGCGCGGTGGTAGACCAGTCACTGTCTACTAGTAATGTATAGTACTGACCGACAGAGTGCAGCAGCGCGCGCGCAGTGGGCGCGGTGTGTGAGTGCGCGGCGTGCGGCGAGTGGTGGCGGGCGTGCACCAGTAGCGCGGTGGTAGACCAGTCACTGTCTACTAGTAATGTATAGTACTGACCGACAGAGTGCAGCAGCGCGCGCGCAGTGGGCGCGGTGTGTGAGTGCGCGGCGTGCGGCGAGTGGTGGCGGGCGTGCACCAGTAGCGCGGTGGTAGACCAGTCACTGTCTACTAGTAATGTATAGTACTGACCGACAGAGTGCAGCAGCGCGCGCGCAGTGGGCGCGGTGTGTGAGTGCGCGGCGTGCGGCGAGTGGTGGCGGGCGTGCACCAGTAGCGCGGTGGTAGACCAGTCACTGTCTACTAGTAATGTATAGTACTGACCGACAGAGTGCAGCAGCGCGCGCGCAGTGGGCGCGGTGTGTGAGTGCGCGGCGTGCGGCGAGTGGTGGCGGGCGTGCACCAGTAGCGCGGTGGTAGACCAGTCACTGTCTACTAGTAATGTATAGTACTGACCGACAGAGTGCAGCAGCGCGCGCGCAGTGGGCGCGGTGTGTGAGTGCGCGGCGTGCGGCGAGTGGTGGCGGGCGTGCACCAGTAGCGCGGTGGTAGACCAGTCACTGTCTACTAGTAATGTATAGTACTGACCGACAGAGTGCAGCAGCGCGCGCGCAGTGGGCGCGGTGTGTGAGTGCGCGGCGTGCGGCGAGTGGTGGCGGGCGTGCACCAGTAGCGCGGTGGTAGACCAGTCACTGTCTACTAGTAATGTATAGTACTGACCGACAGAGTGCAGCAGCGCGCGCGCAGTGGGCGCGGTGTGTGAGTGCGCGGCGTGCGGCGAGTGGTGGCGGGCGTGCACCAGTAGCGCGGTGGCCCGCCATAGAGCCGCGCGGTGGGATGTCTCGCTGCCACTGGAGCAAGCGTCCCGTAATGCTGTGTGGAGTCGCGCCCCCACTCGCCATAGAGCCGCCTCGCCACCGCCTTCTGCGCTCACTGCGCCCGAGATCTGGTAAAAAGCAGTGGGTCATTGTCGAAAGTATTATGGCTTCGTCAGTGAGGAGTTAAGATGCCTTCTCAAACGTCGTCCGAGACACTCTAGTTGTCGAAGAACGCGCGACGATCTCCAGTCCATAGCAAGGGTAGCTCGCCGTCCGACCCTAACCAAACTAGTCCGTACGGCGCGTCGCATTCCACCCACGCCTCAAAGAGCCATCAGACCACCACAGATAGGGCCCAGTAGGGCTGATGCCTAATCCGGAACTGCGGACCACGAAATGGGTTTACTGAAGCTCCGGCTCGAAAAACAGCAGTAGGAATGGGGTGGGTTGTAAGAGTCTGACAGTCAGACCTCACGCCTTGCCCAAAGCAGGAGAAATCATTGGATGATTTTCCCCCATCAAAAAACAAATTTTACTAGTACCTACATATAAACATCAAACATAATAAAGAATTCGAATAGATAACCTAACTGAATTTCGTGCAAAAAATGCGTGGACGGTAGTTGTGTTCTCAAACTGTAAAACAGTTTCGACAACGCGTTATAAGGTTGATAACGCTGTGTTACGTAGACGTGAAGCGAGGTGAAGCGGGAAGCTTAAGACCGAACGAGATGGAGGACCTCTGTGGATGTCCTCTGCCCCATCTAGGAGACATAGAACCTTAAGTCAAGTCACTTAGATTTAATTTGTCCAGTTTAACTGATGATGAAGACATATTGAATAAGTGCCTGTTTAAGTCCTTTTAACAATGTTTTTATTTAATTTCTTTGAAAGTAAATACCTAATTTCATACTAATTTCTTTCTAAACTTACCTCTCCAGCATATCTGCTACGTTGAGACACGACAGCTAGCAAAGCGGCCGAGTCCTGAGTAACACAGGGTGGCCTCTTGTCCAGCGCTGAGCGAGGTAGTGGGGCAGACATTCTGTTCAGTCCAGCAGCACCTAGTAGGGCGCCAGTTGCAAGAGCAAGCCCGCAATGATGCCAGAGAGTGGAGTTTGGAACCTGTTTTGGTAGAGATAAGTTCAATTTGAATCGATTCGCATGACATTTGCTAGGCATAATTTTCGTTTTGTTTTAATTTTTAATGCAGTAACTTTTGTGGCATGGTTTTGTTTGTTCTAATGATGCATTTAACTCCTTTCTAGTAGACATTATGCAAAATTAATCTAAAACAAAGTATGTAAGAAAAAACATTATACGAATCGAAAAGAGCACTTAATTGTTAGAACTAGAACTAAACCAAATGCTTACTTGATTCAGATATTCTTGTAAATGTGACCGCGTTGACTGCGGCGCCCATTTCATCGCTTCTTGTACTATACCTTGGCAGCGATCCGCAAAGTCTTTTACTATGCACTGAAAAACAAATTAAATCTTCACAACTGCGGAGTATGGGACTAGAAATAATATGTCGTGGTGGCATGAGACTGCGGGTTCGAAATCTAAACAGCAGCAAAATACTAATATGACTTTTTCCGAGTTATATGTCCTTTCTAAGGTTATTTAGACACTAGTGACAAACGGCGATGAAAAACATCGTGAGGAAACCTGGCCTTATAATTTCTAATTATAAGTTTCAAATCGCCAACCCGTATTGAGCAAGCAGTGGCCACTTATAGGTTGATGATATGTTGTGGGACCAGAAATAGTATTTAAATAGCTTTTTGGCAAAAATATAGATTATAGTTTTAGTAGATTGCTTTCAGTGCCGGTAACGTAGACAAAGCCGCTGGCAGAAGCTAGTGAAAATAATATGCAAGTTTGAAAACACTAATCCGTTTTAAGTAAAGTCATGTCAATCAATCAATTCCCAACCTTATAACTACAGCCATAAAGTACAATATCACTTACCTCTCTCCCCTCCAGCGTATCTTGCAGTTGCAATGTGAAGTCGGTCCCCGGTACTTTAAGTAGCGGCGTTTCTTGGTTCGCGTCTAGTTCTAGACTGAAGCTTAGTACTTGGAGGATGTCTAGCATTGACCAGAGTACCTGGAAATTGTGTGTCACGTTAGTATTTAACAATAATGGCAGTCTAATAACGGAAATTGTCGTTAAATGTAAGCACTAGCATCCATGTTCTTGAGGATTAGGACAACCAAGACCGACAATCATAACAACTAAACTCTGTTGCTAAATCGTTCTAATGTTTAAAGTTTCAACCTTATTCTTATGCAATAAAGTTAAGAATCTGTCTGGCAACGTGACCTATGGCACCAGCAATTATTGTCGAGACAACCTTAAGTACAAAAAGGTCCCACGCAGAGCTGCGGACTACCTAACGGATTACCGGGGCTCCAGCTCGAAAAGCAGGAGTAGAAACGGGTGGTTTTTAGTCAGTAAGAGTCTGACACTCCCTCGCCACACCCAAAGGCGTGAGAAGTCATTGTATAATCCCCCCCCCCCTGCTTCAAAGGTACAAAAAGGTTCTTTTGGGACCATAAAAAAAACAATATCACCAACAACTTACCCGACAATTCCACAACAGATGCGGGAATCGGTCCACCAACCCCGCGAGCCACTTGTCAGCGACCCTTCTGATTTGTTTATGTATATGGTTGAAGTTGACCAATAGGAACTGCGCGTGTTGCTCTAGTTCACGCTCTCGAGACTCGTCCTTTACTTTATCTGACATCACGTCTAGGAATTTCTGGAATACCTTGTCTCCGACACTGGAAATTATACCGTCAAGCGGGGTGAATAGATGTTAGAACATTTACCCAATATTCACCCCTCTCCTGTATCTATTCACCCTATATTACCGTAGTGGTTTTCAGATAATAATAATTATTATGTTTATTGATTTAGTACTTGAGTCGTGTAACCCTCCAAATTTTTACATTTATTCATCAACAGATTTGATTAGTTAGCGTGATAGTTGAAAGTTCGAATGTATAGTTTGATGTGAAGTGGCTGCACGGTTGGTATACGCTGAGCAACCGTCTGCCAGCGTGTAGTGAATTCGATTCGGTGCATTTTATAATACTAACACCTTGTATAATAAAACCATTATACAGGTCAGATAACAGTTTTCAATCAAACACTAAAATGAACTCTAACAACAAAACAACAAGAATCAAATTACAACAACATCATGGTGGTACGTACCTGGCAACACATTGCCACATACCGGTCTTGTCTTTCTGTAAAGCGGAGTCACTCAAATACTCTATGATCGGCAGCAGACTCGGTTCCGGGGAGTTTGATACTCTGAAATGGAAGAATGAGAAGACATGCCTTTATGGTACAGTATAGTACACACAGGTACAGTAAATTGGTCTCATCTTAAATTTAATTCGAAAGAAAGTATTTTGATGGATACCTTATGAGGAAAAAAAGTATAGAGGGCTTACGAGTTTATTTTACGTTTAATGAGATCGAAATGAGAGTGTTTTCGGCGGTCTGATTTGCCGGCTCGATTGAACCAATTAGAGCGACTAATGTTACAGATGCTACGTTGCTGTGGATGCGTTTAGATTCCACCAATCATGTTCATTGGTGGTTAAACTATGATTTTTAATAATGTGGAAAGATGCATGCTATGAATAGTTTCCCTACTATCGATACGTATACTCTAGCTGCACATCTTACTCGCACAGCTATAGATTAATATCGGTGGAAACGGTCACATAATTTCACAACTTAGCTATTATATCTTCGTAACATAGTTATATAGCACATCTCTAGTGGAAAAACACCCTAAGGCGCTTAAAATTTCAATCTTACTAAATCCACTCACCTCAAAGTCTCCAACCAATAAACGCTCAGCAAATACATACACGGTGCAAACGTCAGTTTATTCACGAACACCGTCACCTCGGGCGAATGGTCCAATAAATTCGAAATTTGAGTCTTTAACTCTTGAAGTTCGTTAATCGAGACCGAATCGTTGCGGACGGCAGACGTGTATTGAAGCTCTCTCATTTCCGAACGTAACGACGTTTGAGAGACAAGGAAGGGAGATTTGACTGCTATCTCTTTTACTCCGGCGTACCATTCTTGAGGCCATAGTCCTGTAGAAGTAATTTGTTTTTTTTTATTAGTTGTTGTTGTTTTTGGATGAATAGGGATGATGACTGAATTTATAGTGGGTTCAGATGATAAGTATGGAATATTGGACACTTTTTTAATGTAAATTAGAAATTATGGTACTACATTGATTTGAAATTTTATACGCCTTAGTATATTTGATTCATTTTAAGTGACCTTTTCAATACTAACTGATGGACTAAATCGTTTCTTTTTATACCCCGTCATCATCCCTATTAAAGTTTCATTTATTATTTCATATTGACAAGATCTTTAAAGATCATTTAACAATAATCTTAGTATGAGTTTGCTTTACGTTGAACGAAAACGAAACGAGAACGCGTTCGGCGCTCTGATTGGCCGGCACGAATGAACCAACCAATCAGAGCGCCGAACGCACTCTCGCTTCGATCTCGTTAAACGTAAAACAAACTAGTACTAAGGCCTTCACACACTTGGAATCAAATTCAATTAATAATCATAATTAGCGAATTAAAAGGGAGCTTTATCAATTCACACTTAGTACTGTTATACAATAAGAATAATAATAAAAATAATGGCGAAACAAAACATCACTCTTCACTCAAAGCGTTTTCTATAAAAAAATACCTACAAAAATAATTTAGTACGATCTAACAATGACTTCTAAATAACCTAGGAAGCACACTCTTTTAAAACATAATTAATAATTAATGCACACACTACAAACTTTTGTACAAACATTGGCCAAATGTTTTGATCAAACTTTGTTGGTTGATACACTGGATTAGGTTGGCGGTGCTATATCTTTTAGTAGTGGTTATCTATCTACTTACCATGTAATATATAAATGATCTTATATAGTACTTAATTATAATATAATAAGGTCCATTTTTCAACAAATACAATAATTTTGATTCGGTAAGATTTGAACATTGAAAAAGGAATATGAAATCACTTGTTTTTTTTTTATCTAAAACCAGATAGGTATTTGGAGCATGCTTGGCTAGAAATTGAATTGAAGATTACTGTTTCGGTAAACAATAAATCTTTAGGAATGTGTAGAATTGAAATTCGAAGAAAGTTCATGTGAATATAAAAATTGGAGAAATTGGTTTATTTAAAATAAGGGGGAGAGGGGGGTAACTTTGACCCAAATTCTACAACATGAATGTACTACAAATGTAGAACAAAGCGTATATTCGTTTTTCGTTGAGTTATTATGCCGGCAACGCACTTGTAACGCCTCGGGAGTCCATGGGCGGTGGCAATCGCTTACCATGAGAGTGATCCGTATGCTCGTTTACCGGCTTATACCACAAAAAACATATTAAATAGACCACTACTAATCGACATAGCACCACTGTAAAAAACTTCATCAAACCATACAACATTCATCTATAATACAATATTTCTAGAAGCATGGTTACTCACGCTTTCGCATGGCTACAGGCGTTGCCATAGAAGAAGAGATAAAATCTTTAGATACATCTATAATTATGTAACATTTCATATTATAATATATAGTATAAATTATATATAACATATATATACAATCCACAGACTGAGAATAGAATAGTATGTGCTATTTTTTTGGAAAGAAATTTAGTTTTGTAGTTGTGTTTGTGTGCGTGGGCGAGGATTTATTTTTCAAAGTCAAAGTCAAAGTTATTTATTTCAATTAGACCGGGAAAGCACTTTTCAACGTCAAAAGCAAATATTAGAATATAAACAAAACAAAATGTCTGTCTATCGGTCATACCTCTAGTGAAGCTATTTGCTCGTTCCAAAATGTAGATTCCTATGGAGAAAAACGAGCAAGAAACTCCATAGGTTTTGTATATAAAAATAGTCAAGTTAATTGCCAAAGTATGTAATAAACAAAATAAAGAACTCTTCAGTTACAACTGAAGAGTTGTTCTTTCGCATCTAATTATGTTACAAAAAGATGTTCAACTTTTTAGTAAACGATTTTACAAGTAAAATAACATCTTAACGGTTAGGAGAATTCAGATTAACTCTTAGAGTAGACTCAAATAGATCTTGATATGTATAAAATTTTAGATACTATATCAACATATCGTAACATTATCATTAAAAGACACAATCCGCGCCCACGCAACACAATCCCACAAAAATTTAAACTTAGCAATATAAAATTTAATTCGTGGATAAAGTCAAAAGGTAATAACGAATAAATAAATAGATAGAATAATGAACTTTAATACAATAGTAATAAGTACCTGATTCCGCCGCAGTGAATCCCATCACGACGCAGTAGAGCCAGAAATCTTTGAACAGCTTGTGGAGACGAGGTTTCGGGTTCCTTATTGGGGGTAGCCTTTTTACTAGGACCTGTGGGGGAAGAAAGAAATAACATATTTCATTAGTTGATTGTTTTTTTCTAGTAATGGAAGGCAAGTCACAAAGCTAGTTAGCTAACATTGCTTAGGATGAAATCTTGGTTAGATTTTTTTGATACAGTTTATTATTTTTTATTAAAACTAGCTGGCTAGGCATTGCTCGCGTAGATTATGGGATTTGTGAGTATATATAATAAGACACTCAAATTTTATTTATTAGTCTAGACTAGATGTCAGATTTACGTTGTATTTGACTTTGGGTATTTTAAAATTATACTTTTGAACACATTTCACTTATCCAAGATTATTATAACATTAAACCATAAGTATTGATTTAGAATGTTTAAATGCTTAATTACATTTACCTTTTCTTAAGAAGATGATTATTTTTATTTATTTATATGTATATTGGTGAACTAAATACCATCGAAGTAATAATTTAATAGTCAACCACCCGACCCGTTTATAACTCACCGCAATAACAGGAATAAGAACACCCAAGTTCCCAGCACTGCCTGACGCCTTCAACACGGGAGCTGGTGACCGATCAGTAGCTCGTTCTCCCCCCAAACCAAGCTGTACGAACAGCTCGAGCAACCTCGTCAACAGCTCGAGCCGAGCTGTAGTACCGCGGACGTTAGCTGCTATGTTCGCTAGCGCGTTTAATACGGCGCCCGACACGTGTCTGGTGACAAGGGGTTATTTAATAATGGGTATTAATTAGTAGGTCGTAAAGATTAGAATATGATTGGGATGTGTTTGTCATAACAGTGATAGAAGCAGGTAATAGTAATGACTGTTGCTGGCTAGTTTAGATTTTGGCTGATACTGACAAGAAGGTTCATAATAATTATTTCCAAAATATTATGGAGTAGAGGTTAGCTATAAGCTCTCTTTAGTTATATGACTTAGGTCCTAGATAGACTATATCTTTTTGACGGATAAAGTTGCGGATGAAAGATTTTTTATAACGTTTTTTAATTCTAACACTAGGATTTTCTCCTGTGTCGTGGGTGCGTTTACAAACATACAAGTTCACATGCACATGACACCCAGACCCAAAACAACTATATGTGGATTACACAAAGACTTGCTCCGTACGGGAATCTAATCTCCCGTTACACGTCTCATGGCAGCCGGTTGCCCAGCCATACCCACATGAAAATCAAATTGCCAATAAAAAATATAACACTCTAGTCTCCACTCACCTATACTGCTTCTTATCATCAGTGTGATGGTAAGCAGCGCTGGCAGCTTCCACTGTGATGACGGTGAACATTCGCATGATCTCGTCGTGAGCCGGACCCTCAGGACTGGCCAGCGCCATGCAGCCCAACTGGTCCACTATCAATGTGTCTAGGGACGATGGGGCGCGGCAAAGTCTGTGAATATTAGTTCATTAAATAAGTAATTGGTAGATTTATAAATAGTGCATAAATGATTGAATGATTGATAAATTGATACTTGATTGATGATTACTCTTCATGACTCTCTCAGAGGTAGTAATAAAAGCAAAAAGTTGTCAAAAGATTGTACATCATCATGACTGTATCGTGAAAAGTAGTGATAATTAACTAAAAATCCTGCACGTCTGCGCACGCTGCTCATGATGAAGAGTCTCTCTGTAACTAGAAACTTATAGAGCTTTTCTCCATTAATATACGTAAGTAAACCGTGATATTTTAATCAAGATTGTACAGTGTTCAAATCTCAGAGGTCTAAATTAAGAATAACTGCGGTAATCAAGCGTCTATGTTTTATCACGTATTACAAAATGTTCTACAATTTCATAGACTGAAAATAAATACAAAACCTTGCACTTGGAAGTTTTAAATAGCATTTTAAAATACCTTGTATATTTGATACACATAACAATGATGGTAAGTGAAGTAGTAGCGCGACAATCGTCGTTTCATATGTCACGGAATGTTGCTTATGAATATGATCCTCTAGCATGGCTTAAAAGTAGTCAAATTCCTCGTTAAACAGATGCGTGAGAAAGCCAATAACATATTAATTAATGATGATAAGCGTCTCACCTTTGCTGGAAGAACTGTAGAATAGTATCTGTGGTCTTGGGCGTGTCCTTCAGCGCCACGGCGACATGTCCCAACATTATCACAATATTTGTACTTATCAACGACGACTCACTGGAACAAAGATATTATTATAACAACTAACTATTTATATTAGGAAAATAAGAATTTAAATAAGTTGGGCCGTCAAACGTTATGAAGGGTAACTGGTAATTAGTGAAGGATATTTAACATACGTGATTGAACTCATAATTTCAAACAACTTTCCCAAAGAAACTCTTTTTGTATATGTACTCATTAACTTTATTTTTATCACGAGTATACAAAAAAGTTTCTTTGGGAAAGTTGTTTGTAATCATGAATACAATCACGTGTTTAAATATCGTTCACTAATTACCAGTCACCCTTTATAGTGGAAACGAGCCTTTTAAAGACCAACACATAAAACCCCTCACCTATCACTAGTCTCAGCAGTAAACAGCCGATTACTGACGGACCCGACGAGCGCCGGTACACAATACGGGTCGACAGTCAACGCCGCTTCCAACGCGACACACAGGTTCTCAATGGCGGCGTCCCGAAGTTTCTCGAACGGCGTCGACTTCACCGGCACGCCAGTCTCTGTTAACCCTTGGAGCTCTTTGCCCTGAACTAAAAGGGACTCGGTCATATTTCAAACATAACACCACGCCCGTTTTCTTTTTGATTTGGTTCGGTTGAGGTGTGAAGTAATTCGAATAGAAAGAGAAAGATAATGATTTTGAGAATTCATTACGAAAATTGTTCTTAGTACGAGTTTGCTTTACGTTTGAAAAGATCGAAATGATACTCTCATTTCGATCGGCGCGTTGATTGGCCGGCTCGAATGAACCAACCAATCAGTAGCGCCCTCGTTTTCAACGCGGTTTCGTTTCGATTACGTTAAACGTAAAACAAACTCGTACTCCCTCTAGCCTCAGAAGCAATTATCTAAGGGGTCGTCCATTAATCAAGTGAGGTTATTTAACGATTTTTTTATCTTCACTCCTCCTTGGTGACCCCCACCCAATATTTATTACTACATATTTTTTAAAACAGCGAAAATGAGTGAGGTTTTATTTTGTAGGTAATGCATGTACACTAATAAATATCATCTAAATTGGTTGGTTTAGAAATGCATAATCGTCTGTATCTGTACTTATGGAATAAAACAAAAAAATATTATTATTATACTCTTTTATGAAAAACCCACACATTACCTCGTTTAAGGTTTAAAATTCCCGCGTTTGGCAAAAAAATATATAATTTTTTGTCGAACCCCCCTCCCCTAATTGAGTCTCACGTGATCAATGGACGTCCCCTAAATAAGGCAGGGTCATGTTTGCTAGCGAGGGTTGTCGCATTGCTAAAGGCTCTACTATAAAACAGGTCTAAGTATCCACTAAAAATATGCTAATCTCAACGTATTTAACTCTGGAAGCAAGTTGCTAATAAACTAATTGAACTATGTACAGGTACATCTTACTAGCATTAATAAAATCGAAAACACTCACGAAAATATGTCCGAAGCGTGGTATCGTCTAATGGAAAGTTAAAAATATTTGTAAGACTAAGAAGGTATAGGAAAGGGAAAGAACTAATAGATTTTTTTTTACTTTTAACAATATTTTGGAAAGTGGAAGCTTTCTTGGCAAAAGGGTCAAAGTCAAAATTATTTATTCTAATTAAACAAAAATAGATACTTTTGAAATGTCAACAAATAACGAAATAAACCATAGTCTGTCAGTCTGTCCGTCACTGAAGCTGCAAAGTCTAGCTTCGAATAAAGAAGAACGAGGAAGAAACTCCATTCGCCACTTTAAAAAAAATACAAGTTTACAATTTCTCTGATACGAAGAAAAACAAAACTTAAAACAGCAGGGGCCTTAGTCTGCTATTAGGTTGCTATGTAGGTTGTATAGCTCCGTCCCTCTCGCACTGCTCAGTGATCGACCATTCTGACACAATTGTAATAGCAGACTAAGGCCCCAGATAGATAAAACTTCCTACCAAGTATTCCGATACAAAAATTCAAAACAACGTACAAATAATCTTAAAAAAAAGGACCCTACTCCTCACAAACCAAATCGTGAACAAACAAAACGAGGCGTGGTGTTATGTCCTATCCAAACCAGGTACTAAGATAAAATACTTACGTGTGACCTTCATATGTTCTTTGCCAGTTTTCTCCAACTCCAACTTGTGTAGCTTGAAGAGTATGGGTGAAGGAGTCACCAGGAAGTCTCGGAGACAGTATATCGATGTGTTCGCTATCGTCGGGAACTTTGTTGCTAGTTTGCCGAGTCCCTGTGGGTAAGTTTGTGTTAGTGGGGGAGAATAAAATTATTTTTTGAAAAAAAGCGCTTTTCCACCAGGGATGTGAAACGCTACGTTGCTGTAGATCCGTTTAGCTTGCACCAATCATATTCATTGGTATACATAGTTTAGCACTGGTGGAGACGGACTCTGCTAAACTATGTTTTTTACGTGGAAAGATGCGTACTATGGATGTGTGCTATGGAAAGATTTGTCAAAAAAATCAAGTGCTTAAATTTAAAAATCTTAGAGGAAATCTATATCAGTCTTTAAAATCGCCCATGATTGCAAAGCTTTACATGATAAAATGATATTTATTTTGCAAATAGGTTACAATGTAACTCTTTTACAAGTCAATCTCTTAAATAACTAGATGAGGCAGTACATGAATATTAACTCTTTTAACTATCTACCAAAAGTTACTTATCTGTTTGTATACTTACTTCAAGACAGACCATCAGCAGCGGCATATGTGCAAGTATCAACTTGTGGTTATGATTGGAGTTTATCTTCTCAGTTAAACGTCCACATAACGAATCCGCACCTACAAAACAAACCAATATTTTAACTGTACAATTATACATATGTATCAAAAATAACACATCCTGTATATTGATCTTGTATACAGTTGTTGTGCGAAAATGGACTGTGTGAAAACGAGATAAGGTTGCAGTTATTCTAAAACATTGTCTTTCAAATATCAAGTACGCTTCATGTATGTTGGTATAGAGTTATTGTGCGAAAATGGACTGTATTGCAACGAAATAAGGCCGCATTTATTTTAAGCACAATATGGTTTTAACATTCATGAAGTATGTGCGTAAATGGACTGTATCGCAACGAAATAAGGCCGCAGTTATTTTAAACACAATATGGTTTTAAGTAGAATCGCTTGGATAGATTATTTAAGAGACGTTAAGAAGGATTGTATTTGATTGATGTATATGGGAATCAATGATGTGATGACGTCTGGCAGCGAAGAAATAACATAATGAGTTGTTCTAAAATAGTCTATATTGCATAAAGTCGCTTTTCACTCATTATTTATTATTAAAACGATTATGGCTCTTAGGTTACATGAAAAATAGACTACATTGCAACTATATAAGGTCGCTTTTTAAAAAAAACCTTATTATAATGACATATACTTAAGTTAAAAAGCGTGTGTTCCAAGCTAACGGTTTTTATAGCGATATTTATCTTTATTGTTTTTTTTAAATACATACATAGATACATAATTATTATGTAAAATTATATACTAACTACAGGGTATTAATATCGGAATAGTAATAGGGACAATCAATACTATTTGTTATGTTAGTTAAGGATGATAAAAACCAAAATGAGATAAGTAAATATGTAATAAAATAAATAATGTTTATAGCTTTAGTTTATAAGTTGTGGCGATATCGGCTCTTTAAATTTCAACTATATTTTTATAAAAGTAACGTTTAATTTGGTTTATAGTACAGTCGACTCTCATTAATTCAAACCTTCGATAATTCCAATCTTCCTATGATTTCAATTTAAGTTATCACGAGGTCCCTAGAAAACCTCTTTACTATTTCGACAGTAGTAGTATAAAGGAATACATTTTTATACAATTTGTAATCTACTAATCAATACAATTCGACGTGACCAAATTACTCGATAATTCCAATATTACAGAGAGAAAGGGAAAGATAGATCTCAAAACTTGCAGTAGTATCGATATTTAGGGTTAATGCGAAATATGCAACTCATATTTTTTTAAACCAAGCAGAAAGGATACAATAGGCACATTCTATATCAAATTAATCAATCATCGCGAAATTAGACTTTATACACAAAAGCCATAAGACTGATATTAGTACGCTTGCGGTTAGTTTATACAGGGGTGTCACTCTATCACTCGCCGGTACCTATTAATATGGTTAGAGCGTTTATAAGAGCTGGTACATGATAGTCCCCGTCAACTGCAACACCATAATACAATACATATATTATAAAATAGATATCAAGTTTCTAAAGACATAATAAAAAAAACTTAGTTAAATATTCTAAAGAAAAAAATAATTCGTTTTTGTGACACCCTTTGTTTCAGACAGTTCTTAGTGTCATTGTATTAAGGGTGAACCTCTAGAAATATTAGTATTGATAATTCCAAGTTATAAAATCCGGATTTTCGGGCAATGTTTTTAACTCAATAGATGGTTTTGTATGTTACAGTATATCTCACGAGATATACTAGATAATTTATTAAATAATAAATTATCTAGTATATTATTAAATAATAAATTATCTTTAGAAACTTGACAAAATAAAGAAATTAATAAATAGATAAAGCAAAAATAGACTTAACAGAAAAAAAACAGAGGAATAATAGAAATACAAAAAAAAAGAGAAACAACTACAAAAGACCAATATAACTTTATAATCCAATCTGAATTAGACTGTATCAACAGAAGATAAGGTTGAGAATTACCTGTTTCATCGCCAATAGCCCAGACAAGGAGGTCGACACAGGCTGAGTTAGCCATCACGTTGACCTTGAACTTGTTGACGGTTGCGAAGTTACTCTCCCTGTCTTCTCGCTCGGAAGCATCGTGGTGCCGACTCTGGAGTTCTGTCTGACCACTCAGAAAGAGGCATTTTACGAATTCCTGTAATTGGAAGATTGTTTTTTGTTGAATTTTCTGTATTGAACATTGTGTTTAAGTCGCAGTTGATGAACTCAATTTATCAAAAGCCGGTGATAGTTTATAGAGGGCTTTGTACGAGTTTTGTTTTACGGTTAACGTGATTGAAAGCAGAGCTCGTTTGGCGCTCTGATTGGTTGGTTTCTTCGCCCAGCTAATTAGCGAAATCGCTCTCTTTTCTATTTCATTCAAGGTTACTGACAAAACACACACAACAACATTACAAAGTTTGAAATAACATCTACGCTTGACAGAAGAATTGAGGATCGCCATTTTAAATGTTTATCAAAGAACGCCGCTTCCAAGTCTCAGTCAATGTGATGTGTTTGTATATATGATATGTCAAATGTGATACATAGATTTGATTTGTGGATTTGATAACTGTAGTTACCAAATTCTCGCAAATCAAAATTCTCAGTAGTAACCGCTAGTATAAACTTTGTGCCTGGTATGCACGACCTTTTTATAAACTTTAAACATCGGCTAGCCCTTGGAAGTTCGAAAACTCATAGCTGAAGCTTCTGCCTGTTTCTTACCTGAACATCTTTGGTGAAGGGACCAGGCAAGTCCTTCTGATGCTGCAGCAATTCTCGTAGGAGAGTCACCATCACCAAATTCAACGTCTCCGAAAAGGACTTGTATGGGAAGACCTGGAAGAAGAATGGATATAATTAATCTTCTATAGTAAGTTACAAGTCTGTTAATATTTTTAAATGAAGTATAAATTATACCTGAATCTGTCCAGAAGCATAAATATCTTCCGCCTCTTCATCCAAAAACGCTAACAAATCTTTGGTAAGCATCTTCTTCGCTAAAGACAAAATCGACTGGAGGTAAGTCACGTAGAATTGTACATTGATCCTCTTTTCTGGAGACTCAGAAAACCTCATATACGGAAACTGGTTGAAACTGGATCCGAATTTGTGGAAGAAGTAGGTCGTAGGATCGTAAGGGACCGAGTTGTAACTGTGGAGGGAACCTCTTTTGAGGGTCCCTCCATTACTATCAACGGTATCATTGCCATTTTCCAGAAGACTCTCGTTGTTCGGATTCAGATTGCCTGATAAAGACCTTGGGATAATAGGCCTGAATTGGTTGAACTTCCTCTTCTTGTCCAGAGTGGAATATTCGAAGTTTGGCTCCGGTTCCTTCGTCTTAACTGGACTTGGAGGCTGGGGGAACAGACGGCAGAGAAGAGGAGGGTCTACCGTCGCGTATCGTCCCATAGACCTAGCCAAACCTATTAAGATAGGAATAGTACTCTTGCAAAGCTGTAGTTTAGATGTAGTGCTGGAATAATCCTTGCTTTCATGGCAATTGATTATAATCTTTGTCAGGTTGGACATAAGTTCAATTTGCGCTGTGATGATCTCCTCTCGCAGTGAGGGCTGTTTCGTAGCGATGTCTGAGAGCAGGGTATTGAGACAAAAACTGAACTTTTCTGACATCGGTATACCTGTAACAATACAAGGTTTATTTAAATTTATTGTTCACGATTTATTTATTTATTTAACATTTATTGGTACGCTTTAATTAAAGTTTTTTATTATACATCGTAAATGAAGATAAAATCGCATAATTAGAGAGGATATAAATAGGTACCATTGACTGTTTGTTTATGCACAGTTCCATAATTTGTACTTCGAAGTGAGAGTGACACAGCTGAGCGAAAATGTTCAAGAAACTACTTCTACTCGTACTAGTAGTCACAATGTTTGAATACGTAAGTTTACACCTTTTTATATTCTTTTTGGTACAACGTTGAATAATTTAGAAGCTATATTAAATGTCAATCACGGTACAATTGCCTTTTTTCATTTTCAGAGCGTGCAACAAGACGGCGAAGCAGAAGGCAAGTTTCCAATCACTAAGTACAATCTATAAAACTGAAAGTAGGCAGTAAATATCGCCATTAAGTACTGTGACAAAAAGACTAGAATCGGATGGTGATAAAATTATTGTAGAAGATAGATTAGATACAATGAAACCATATTTATTGAGATAGTCCAGCGAAATTTCGCCTTTATGATTTTTGACGCGCGTTGATCTAGTCTGTATGTTCTACCACTATTAGGTAGTGGTAACACAAAGACATTAAGTAGGTTGTGCAGGACAAGTTAAAGCTAAGAGTGTTACCACACCAACCCATTGCTCCCATCGATCGACATCGGTTGATGTTGATGTAGCTTGTTTGGTAGCTTTAATTGATCGACAGGTACCGGTCGACTAACCAATCGATCGGTTGCTGTTCGATGGCATCGATCGACGTTGATCAGGCTGATTTCGAGTCTGTCTGTCTATGTATATTTTCGTTTTAATATTTTCAGTTACAGCCGGCATCACCATCAGTAGTTCGGGCGCACTCGGTAAGAAGTATATTTATGTATCAATCAAAAAAAAAAAAAAAAAATTAGCTTCTCAGTATGAAAATCTTTGGTAGATGAGGTCATAGTCCAGCACGATTCTCAAGAGCTGTTGTGATAATAATAATGAATAATTCGTTATCAGGTATTGTGCTGGACGGACTTCCAGTAATTGATGGAGACATAGACGTTGATTTTAGCGGCGGCGACGAAAAATAGTAAAACTAGCCTACTTGGTAAGAACCATTCAATCGATTAACGTTAACTGTTTTATGAGATAAGCTGGCAAACGAGCAGATGGATCACCTGATGGTAAGCAATCGGCACCACCCATGGACAAGTCCGAAACAGCAGAGGCGTTACAAGCGGTGTATTGCCAACATTTTGTGACTTAGGAATTTGAGGACATTGGGGAGGTAATTAGGCCTCCGGTAACCTCACTCACACGGCGAAACACATCGCAAGAAGTGAATATTAGGTATAAGTTAACCGTGTATTATTTTTAATATTTATTTCATTATCTACAATGTGATAGGGGCGAGACTTCTAACCCGTTAAGGCTGAATACTACATCTAATTTTAACGACAAAAGTCCTGGGTCGAAGGGGTCGAATCCCCTCCCCCTAAAAATTATGGCCATTTTAATATTTGTTTTTACTTTTTTTGATATCAAAGGTTGTATGCGTCGTAGAAACAAAAAAAAAGACGACAAACGGTAGCTAATAACCTTGGCTAACTAATTCATTACTTTTTTCATATGTTTGATAATGTTTTGGTGAGAAAAAAAATAATTTGTGAATTATTCTTACCGAAAAAATCACTATTTTCCTATATTTTCAATTAGGGGTTCAACCCCCATATTATTTTTTTTTGTCGATAAAATTAGATGTAGTACTCAGCCTTAAAGGGTTAGAAGTCCCACGCCTATCACATTGTATATTATTCCCTTTACGGACGAGGTGGGAAATAACATTTTAATTTTCTTTTCAGATGGATTAATGGTTCCTAACGACATAATCAACACAAATACCGGTATATTCACAATGAGTGCACTTATATTTTACTAATAAAACATATTGGCGTGAACAATGTGTATCAACTTATTTCTTTTTAAATTAATTACCGCTAGAATAGATATTATAGTTGTGCCCTGCATTGAGGGGAAAAATCATCCAACGATTACGATGAGACGGTAGGGAGTCTCAGACTCTTACTGACTAAAAACTACCCTGTTCCTACCCCTGCTTCAAATCGGAACCCCGGTAACCAGTAAGATCGTCCACAGCTCCGAGATTATAGTTGTATTCTAAAACGCAATAGCCATCAGACCACAACAGATGGAGCCCAATAGTTCAGATGCCCGGAGTTGCGGACTGACAAATGATTACCGGAGCCAGAACCCCGGAAAGAGATGGTTTTTAGTCAGTAAGAATTTGACACTAAGAAGGAGAAGACATTACATGATTTTTACCCTTCATAAAAAAAATGCTATAGCGCTTCGACATTGCACTAGTGTAAATTAAACCTTCAGTTTAAGTCAAAATGTTTAAAAACTGATAATCTCAAAAATAAAAGAACATAAAACAAGAATATTTCAGCCATAATGAACCTAAAGTATTTCCATTACATTATTACAATATTCCACAAAGATAATAAAAACAGTTAAATGAAAAAGTAATTTTCTTTTACACCTTGTAGTCGCAATTAAAACTAGTGAGATGTTAACTACAAATGAGTTGGCAGCCATCAGACTCACACTGACTATAATTAAAAACACATAATAGAAAACTCATTGCCGTATAAACAACATAATCATATGTTTTTACGAGTGCTAACAATGTTTTAAATGTGTTGCGTGACATTTGTACATAAAATACATATAGTCAAGGTAGTAGAATCATCATATCGTTAGAGAACATGATGATTTTTTCGAAACTGTTATCGAGAAAATTAATACACGTGTGTTTAATAAAAAAAAAATGTTCGGGATGATGACGGAGTATGAAAATTCTAAAAATCTATTTAGTCCGTCAGTTCGGCAATGAAAAAGTATTAATAATAAAGATAAAACGAATCAAAATTTAAGAGTGGGAGCAAATACGTCATTTCTACGTATAAAATGTACCTAGAAGTGACGTCACGTGATATTTCAAATCGATATATCTTCGAAAGCATTTATTTCCGTAAGAAAATAAAAAATACATGTCTAATATTTTAAAATAATCTACAAGACAGACTTTCAAATTAAAATTAGTCATCTACCCTATTATAAACCACCACGTTATCAGACTTATTCAAACTTGATATAAACTTCGTTGGGTTATCCAATAACTCTTTGCCCGACACAGAAAACCACCTCGACATAGAAATCAATGAACATTAGTCAGTCTAGGCACCACAAGACCAACGGGACAATAATCATAAAGTATTTAATGAGAACATTAATGATGTAGGAAAGTAATTTGTACGAGTATTACTACTTCTGATATGTCCATAAATATCAAGATGATTGGTACAGTGAAATAGAAGAAACATATTCACAAGTGAGCGGATACTGGATTTGTTTAAAAAAAGTATTACACTAAGCGTAGAAACTATTAGAAAAACTGCCTTGATTTATGAGCTATCAAAACGTTAAATCTATTATACAAAAATAAGTCGGGTTTCCTTCCTGACGCTATAACGTCAGAACGCACGAACCGATTTCCACGGTTTTGCATTCGTTGGAAAGGTCTCGGAATCCGTGAGGTTTATAGCAAAGAAAATTTAGGAAAAAATTAAGAGAATAGAGCTTAAAGAGCCATCAGACCACCACAGATGCCTAATCCGGAGCTGCAGACTACCTAGCGGGTTACCAGGCCTTCGGCTCAACGGGGTGGTTTTTAGTCAGTAAGAGTCTGACACTCCCTCTCGCCTCACCCTGGCGAGAGAAGTCATTGGATGATTTTCCACCCTCAAAAACAAAAAAAAAACTCTAAAACAAATAACAGAAAAAAAGACCATATCCATTTTTCAATCTATTCACACATTTAAGTATGCATCATAATTAGAAAGATAAAATCTGAAGCATCACATACTACGTCAATATATTACGAGTTAGTTGCACGTTACATAGTTATCACTGTCATATAAATACAGCATCCTACTATGTCCATGCACAGTTCCATAATTTGTACTGAGAAGTGACCAGTCCTGACCAAAAATGTTCAAGAAAGTATTTCTACTTGTACTCGTCGTCATGATGATTGGAGATGTAAGTTTTCTAGACAATATCACTACATACATAGTATAAAACAAAGTCACTTTCTCTGTCCCTATGTCCCTTTTGTTTTTAAAACTACGCAACGGATTTTAACGGAGCCCGAGACCTTTCCAAAAAATACAAAACCGTGGAAATCGGTTCGTGCGTTCTGGAGTTATAGCGTCAGGAAGGAAAACCCGACTTATTTTTATATTATAGATGTAATGTTCTTGATTTTCATTATCACCATACACATATCATATCAGTCTCGAGTCGTGCACCAAGTACTACATATTTCCTATGTATTTTTATATGCTAGTATTCAATCAGGCCGCTAATTTTCCGCCATCACCTACATCCAAATCCATTATTATTACCATTAAGCGTTTATATCAACCATCATTATACGCATTCCTGATTTCGTTATATTTTCCTTTTTCAGAGCATGCAACAAGGCGCAGACGGCGGCGTAGGAGGCAAGTTTCCATATATTCAACAAATCTGGTCGTTTGTCAAAGATTTTACTACTTCGATCATCCAGAACGGTAGTTTTAATCAATTTTGGAGTACCCCAACACTTTCTCACGCCATAAATTAAAATCGACAATGACCCTTGTATCCACGAAATTGATGATTTACGTGGGGATCTCCGGCAACCACTGCCTTAATATTTGGTGACGATCAAACAATCTTATATTATTTCCATTTAAAAATAAACTAAAGTCAATGTTATTGGTGGTAGGTGTCGTCTCATGGTATGCGATGATGCGGTCTACAATAGAACACGTCTGCCCATAAACAACCTATTCATTCGAGACTTGACGACACCCAGGTCGGACCCTTTAGGAATTATCATATTAAATCGTATCCTTAATCGTATATTTTCAGGAGGCGCCAGTTTCGGCATGGGAGGCGGCGCTGGCGCAGGTGGTAAGTTTATGTTACAGAAGCGCGATTGCTACTTAGCAGTCTTGTGTTGCAATGGGTCTTGCGTTGCATTCCCGAGTTGGACAATATTATAAGATTTACCCTTCACATGTTTTTATGGAATAGAGGTCAACGAACATACGGTTCACCTGATGTAAGCGATCAGCGCCGCCCATGAAACCCCGCAACACCAGAGGAGTCACATAAATATAAATAAATAGTCGCATAACCGGTAGATGCCAGTAAACGCTAACTCTTTAAAATTAGACCTACATATTGGTAATAAGTAATATTTCATACATTTTAAACTAGCAATTGTTAACTTCTCCGTAAAAATCATTAATTGCAAACAAGTCCCTACTCTATTCTTATAAATCCTGCGAATTTAATCCTGTGTGTAAACTCGAATGAAACAGGGTCGTACCTTTTTCTTTTTGATGACGGGGGGAAACCTTCAAAAGACGCCTAGCTTTTTGGGGATAAAAGACTAGGGAGTGTGGGATTTTACCTCACTAAAACCACCCCGGAGGCCACCCTCAACACCGGTAAGGGGCACCGGGTCCTCAGGATCGTACCTACTAACGGAATTTACTGCTGTGACTATTATTAAAGTTAAACATTGCTAGCAGGTGGTGCTGGAGGTGGTGGTGAAATGGGATTCGGGTTTAACGGCAACGCAGGCGCTGGCGGCGGCGCTGGCGGTGGCAAGTAAAACTACCAGGTAAGATAAATTCAACTCAATCATTTATTGACGGCTAAGATAAGACTAAAGAATTAGCGCCACTGGCAGTATAGTCAGCATTGAGACTCGGTTGCCATCAAAGTAAAAGAAAAGAAAATAAAGAATATATAAACAAAGCAAGCACAGTTCAGTTTACAATTCGTAAACTAACTTGTATAAGAACTAAACATTGGATAAGCATTCTAAGATGAGTGAAAAAAAAACCTACATTAAAAATGTATCTTATTTCAGATGGAGAACAAATTCACACTAACGACTTGCGACACAAATACGAGATATACCTGAAATGTACTTAGATTTTACTAATATGAGTGTAATATAGATATTTACTAATAAAACATGTTGGTATCAAACATTTTTTTAACCTTTTGAACGCCAGAGCGTAAACACATCGGCGCCCCTTCTACGCCAAGCCACAAATTCAGTACAAAAACCTACAAAAAAAATAGTGATTCCAACATCTTAACGAAAAGTTATCGATAACCAATGAATCCGTGCTTTTCGTTCTATATTTTTTAAATAAATATTATTCGTTGCATTGGTCTTTTATTTAACTTGACCCTATTTGGTATCATACTATCATTAAACAGCAGTTACTAAGTTCTAAGCAACCTAAAAGCAAACATTAGAACTACAAACGAATAAATCAATAATATAATAAGGTACATCACTAATCTGGTTCGTGACGTCATCCGCCGACGTGAAGACACGTCTCTGGCGTGGCTGGCACGACTTTTGACAACTTTCTCGCATGCGAGTAGGGATGTGATCATGTGATATTGTGGTACATAAAAAATAATAATATTTTATTATTTAAAACAATTTAATCATTTTACATATAATTATTAGTCGGATTCTTCGAAACTTGGCAAACTTATGTCATCCAAGTCCTTTTGCTGTCTTACTTTTCTTATTACGTTCAGTATATTGACATATGTGACTGACCGTTTTTCTTCTGGCACTCGATCCAATTCAAAAGCGACCAGTCTTGCGAACGCCGCATTTCGTGGGTCGCTAGGTCCTGGTCCTCGTATAGAGATATTGCTTCGGAAAATTCGTCATCCTCTTCTACATTTCCTAACACACGAAGGAGTTCTTCAGTAATCATTTGACTGTCAGCCATTTTTAATATAGCCTCGCACAATAATAATGCTTCAAATTTTAATATTACCACCGATCATAATAATAAATGTAGTAAAGCACTAGCAGACTCCCGTAGCGCTAATGACGTCACCGCTTGACGTCCATTCCCGTCTGTGGCGTACAGGTAACTAGACGTCATTATATATTAAGAGCTCATAGACATGAGCTCTTACATAGGGATGCGCGAGAGTGGACAGTAAACTATCGATTTAAGGATATCAATTATAAGTTCTTTTCCACATTTTTTTAAATATGAATATTCAGATACGAATATTTGTCAGTAAAAAGTAATTGTCAAAGTAATAGTAAGCTACTTTCAATAAAATATTTCATAAATTTGGAATATAAGTTACCTTACCTACCCATCACTAGCTGACGTGTCTTGACGTCTGTGGCGTGGGGAAATACACAATTTTACGGATTTCGATTAGCAATATTTGACGATTGTTTTTTCTTGTGAATTCAAATAATGAATATATCTTTGTGTCAATTTACAATATTTCACTAAAGTAGTTTGAAATAATAGGAAAAAGAAACACAGAAAACTTAATTTAGTATATTTATTTTGTATTTAAAAAATGTCGTTTTCTTGACGTCTATAGACGTCGGTGGCGTGTTTGGCACGATTTCGTTAGACGTCTATAAACGTCCGTGGCGTTCAAAAGGTTAATAAAGACAAGTAATCAGATATTACGATGCTTTTCCACCAGAGATGTGTTATACTACGTTGCAGTGGATGCGTTGGCTTTCACCAATCATATTCATTGGTACACACACAGAGCATAGCACTAGTAGAAACGGACTCAGCTAGATGTAGGATCCAATTTAAAGAAGTTATACGAGTTTGAAACTTCAGCATTTTATGTATCTAAGGCAATTGTGTGTGGGAGAGCCATCCTTCGGCACGAATGGGCCGGTTCGACCGGAGTAATACCACGGACTCACAGAAAATCGACGTGAAACAATGTTTGCGTTGTGTTTCGTTGTATAGGTAAGTGAGATTACCTGAAGCCCAATCTCCCCAAACCCCCATTCCCCAACAACCCTTAAATTTGTAACCCCCAAAAGGCCGGCAACGCACTTATAACGCCTCTAGTGTTTCGGATGTCCATGGGCGGCGGCTAACTGAAGCAGTACAAGCTAATAAAGGTTCTACATTAGTGCCTCTCAATGTTGAGCCTATACTAGAGCAGAGAGGGTGTATAGCTCTGTTAAAATTCGTTATGGATTATGGGACCCATCGCGGTTGGAATTCGGACATAAATCAAATAATCAGTGCCAAAGACATTAAGATAAAAACATACCTCTTAGAAGATAATTAAGTACTTCTTCCTAATTAAACGCTATAATACTTAAAACCTTGATTTTCAATAATCATAAAATCCTGAGACCTTAGTCAGGCATACCCATGCAAATGACCTCGATAAGACCATGAATAACATAATACCTATCACGTCCAACCATGAATCTATGTCATCACAATATTTACCTAAACTTGAAATACCTATGAAGACAAAGTAATAGAAAGATTTGTATGGAGTGACTTTGAAAAGCAACTGTGTACACGGTAGGTACATTAGAATAAATATTTTTATTTTCGAACTCAGGCCTTACATGGACATGGAAAAAGAAAATAGGCTTTAGGATTATGTAGTAGAGCTGTTCTTGTTTTTGATGATATAAGCCGGTAAACGAGCAGACGGATCACCTCATGGTACGAGTAAGCAATTGTCGCCGCTCATGAACACCCGAAACATCAGAGACATTACAAGTGCATTGCCGGCCTTTTGGGGGTTAGGAATTTAAGGGTTGTTGGGAAATCGGGAATTGGGAAGATTGGGAAGGCTACGATGTCGTTTACAAAAGGAAAATTGGGCCTCTGGTAACCTCACTTACACAATGAAACACAACGCAAGCGTTGTTTCACGTCGGTTTTCTTTGAGCCCGTGGTATCACTCCGGTCGAACCGGCCCATTCGTGCCAAAGTATGAAATTGCTAGGAAACACTTGTACTTAAGGCACTAAAGCTATTAATGCTAAAACAATATCTATTCCATTAGAGTCTTCACTAATAAATATAATCCATCGTTTACTTAGAAAGGTACAAGTAGATCGGAGTAGCTGATACCAGTATAAATACAGGCGTCAGTCTGTCCATTCACAGTTCCAGATTCTGTACTGCGAAGAGACACACCAGAACCAAGATGTTCAGAAAATTATTTCTTCTCGTACTCGTCGTCATGATGTTTGGATACGTAAGTTTTTATGATCTTTTTTATTATTTATGTTAGCTTCCATTCACGGCACCACAGGGTCCCAGACCTTTGGAAGGCGTACGAGGAGCCGAAGCTAACTCGCAGAGGCCCGTTGAACAATTTTAATCTATGTGAAATGGGACATCAGCCGGCGATTATCCCTGTATGCACTATGGAAGTGCACCAAAGGACAATCCCCGTTTGATGCAGGACTATTGTGAGATATGGTAAACGAAAATGGGTGTGGGTGGCTATGGAATAGTTAACCGGTTAACTATGGAATACTATGGCCCCTGCCCCTCACCAATATTGATACATACGGATAAACAGGCAGGGGGTGACTAGCAAACTCGATTAATGGGCCCCCGGAAAACGCCGCCATCTTTTTTATTATTATTAAGCTTTCTTTCTTTTTGCCTTTTTCTAATTTGATGTCATATTTTATAAAGAGCCCACCACAACAAGTCAAGGGTTCATTCTTGGTTAAAATAGGTACATTGTTATATTTGATAGCATATAATGGTAAGCTTCCACAGGCCCGCATCGTACGCATCGCACTCACCGCACGCAACGGATTTCAGTTTGTCTTGTATAGAAACTCATACAACTGCGTCCACTGATCCGCATCGTACGCACCGCATCATCAGTAATGCCTACATGCGATGCGTACTGGTGACGTACGATGCGAGCCTGTGGACGCTTACCTTTAACCTTCAGAATTATGTGGGATACATGTCCTTTAGTGTGATGCTTCTTTTTTAGTTGAATCCTTTTTTTAATTTAAATAAATAAAAAATTCTTCACAACTTTCCGCACCAACTCCAATTGACTGCACGGTTGATGCGGCAGCTGGGCAACCGGCTGCCACGCTAGAGGGGTTCAATTCCCGCACGGAACTACTCTTTGTGTGATCCACAAATTGTTGTTTCGGGTCTGGGTTTAATGTGTGTGTGAACTTATATGTTTATAAACGCATTCACGGCACTGGAGAAAAACCTAGTGTGGAGCAACATTATGTTTAAAAGAAAATTATTGTGCCTATCTATCTACTCCGCCCGCATAATTATCATAAGATATAAAGTACTAATACAAAGTATTTTATTTCAGAGCATGCAACAGCAGATTGAGGGTGGTAAGTTTATTGAAATTTTGACTTTTTTTAATAGCCATAAAAACTGTTGCTTAAGTTCGATTGAAAATAATGCCCGATATTATATGTTGTAAAAAAAAATGTTAAATGAGTAGCAGCGCGACAGCCGTAGTCGCCGCGTCCTTGTCGGAGTCCGTGTTTCCTGATGGGTATAACCTGGTTGTCTTCAAAGCCCGAATATATAGGTTGCTTATGGGCAGACGTGCTCCATCGTAGGCCGCATCATCACTTACCATCAGGCGAGATAGCGGCCAAACGTTGACCCATTAAATATATATATAAAAAAAATGTTGTTCAGTTTCAGGTGATGCATCTTTGAGCTTAGGGGTCGATAATATTAATGCTGATGGTAGTGGCGGGACGCCAACCGGTAAGACTATAACTCCTATAAAATCACACTTTATATTATATTCTTTTACTACATTGGTCCTTCTCCACATGAGAAGAGGTCTTTGGTTAGCAGTGGCCACTTATAGGCTGTTGATGTGACATTGCTCTTCATTGGGAAATTTTAATTTTTTGCTAAGCACATTGGGGCCCCCGTAGCTCGGAAGCCCCGTATAATTGATACAGCAGACACGGCGCTACCTACGAACCTATTACATTATCTCATTATTATTATTTTTTTTCAGTTAATCGAGCCGCCAGGAATGTAATTGGAGCTGGTCGCGGCTCGGGTGGGGAGGGCAAATGAAGAATTGTTTAATTTTGACACGGATATGATAAACAATAATGATTCTGAATATAATATTTAATAATAAATTGTAGCTTGCAATCACTGTCTTTTATTTATTTTTGGGATCATCTTTCATTCTCTAACTCATTAAGGATATCTAAATTCTGGTGCCTAACTTAATATGAAATAGCTAAAACACGCTAAGCCAAGCGAAGCGCAAGGACTTTAAATATTTTCTCAAAACAGTTAATAGTTTTTATAAGAAGGAGTATCAGACTCTTACTACTAAAAACCACACCGTTCCTACTCCTGCTTTTCGAGCCGGAGTCCCGCTATGTAGTTCGCAGCTCCGGATAAGGCATCAGCCACATTGGGCCCTATCTCTTTGAGGCCGTACGCACGGGCGGCGAGCTACCCTAGCTCGCCGTCCGCAGACCCGGACTTACAGTGGCGGGAGATCGCCGCGCGAACCCCAATGTCAGGAATGGTATTCAGAGACTATGGAACGCTAATTGCTACGAATATTTGATACCTCTTTCGAAACACCAAAATATATTATTGAAAAGAAACAGCTGTTCAATGTTTCATATTTACTTAATATACAATTGAAATTTTGTTTGTATTTTGATAAACAATAGACTTCCAAAGTACACAGTTTGTATGGAAAATATTATCCATCGTTTATTTACAAAGGGTAGCTGATACCAGTATAAATGCAGGCGTCAGTCTGTCCATTCACAGTTCCAGATTCTCTACTGCGAAGACACACACCAGAACCAAGATGTTCAGAAAATTATTTCTACTCTTAGTCGTCATCATGATGTTTGGATACGTAAGTTTTTAATAATCTTTTTTATTATTACTAGGCTTCCTTTCCAAAGACCTCGTTCTAACTTCTCTCTCTCTGTAGTCGGCCCCTCTTGACTAAGGATATCGTGGTCTTCATTGGATTCGCATTTGAAGCGAATTATTTGTCTCCATCGGTTTCTGTCCATCGCATCGTGAACGAGTTGGTGGAATCCGGTGGTAGACGCTGTTCTAACTTGGTCGGTGCTGAGTCTTAATGAGATTGGACTGATAGTATTTAACATAGAGCCTACTGCCACTTGCGTACCACATCCTACCAAAGATCACCACATTCTGGGTGCTAGCATATAGCTGATACGTGCTGTGATATATACACGTACTGTGGTATGCTCTTTACTGACGTTTCTTTTTTCTAATATATAAAATTCTCGTGTCACAGTTTTCGTTGCCATACTCCTGCGAAACGGCTTGACCGATTTTGATGATTTTTTTTGTGCTTATCCGGTATCTATGAGAATCGACTAACATCTATTTTTCATCCCCCTAAATGTTAGAGGTAGTACAACCCTAAATGTTTTAATTTTCCGCGGACGAAGTCGCGGGCAGAAGCTAGTTTAAATTATATTTTTAACTTTTTATACCAGTGATAACGATGTAGAATTGAAATCTAGTCCATCAGCCTGTTTGGTAAAAATGTTTACTAATAATAATAATTTTATTTCAGAGCATGCAACAGGGTGGAGGAGGCGGAGCTGGTTCTGGTGGTAAGTTGAATTGAAAAAAGAAGAAGAATTGTATTGTGAACCTGTTTGAAAAAGAGTAACCTATAGAGTGTCTTGCTCGTTCTTCTCCGTAGGAATCTACACTTTGGAACGAGCAAATAGCTTCACTAGAGGACTGACTGACAGACAGACATTTTTTTTTTTTTTTATAGTAATATTTGCTTCCCGATGTATTTGAAATAAATAATTTTGACTTTGACTTTAATGAGATTCCGCCTTTTTTGAGTAGCCATAAAATCTGTTGCTGAAATACGTTTGAGAATAATACCCGATATTAAATGTTGTTGTCCAATTATAGGTAATGCAGGTTTCGGCTTCGGTTTCGGTGGTAATGCTGGTGCAGGTGGCGGAGGTGCCGGAGGTCCCGGAGGTGCCGGCAATGGTGGTGCAGGGGCACCCAACGGTAAGACTTCAACTACTTTGAAATCACACCTTATATTCTTTGACTACATTGGTCCACCTTCTCCAAGTGAGAAGCGGTCTTTGGTTACCAGTGGTCACTTATAGGCTGTTGATGTGATGACGTGACATTGCACTACGAGAAGTTCAGATGAACGCATATAAATCAGTACGTACTATGTACCGTTTTTATTGATGGCGGGGAGACCTTCAAAGGCGCCTAGCTTTTGAGGAGAAAAGACTTAGGGAGTGTGAGATTTTTACCTCACTAAAACTAACATCTAGTACTCTTTGTACTTGCTCCGGAGCCCCCACGATGCAACGCCTGTTACGGCATATCCCTAAGGATTTATTATACAACGTGTAACAAAAAGGGGGTATACATATCAAGTGCACGGTTTCTAGATAACATAACAAACGATACGGGAAGGGTTTTTTAAACTCATGTTATCATGGTACCAAGTTATGAATTTTTCAAATCGGGCCGGCGCGCGAATCAAAATTTGATAGACAGGTACTAGGCGATCGGATTGACAGAAGAAATGTTTCGTAATATTAGCGAGTGATCCCTATAGTGTTGTGACACGTTTGGATGATTTGAAATCAAGAACTATGCGATATCAAATATTTGGTACATTTTTTTTTTATAAACGTATTTTAAGCTGAAACTTTGTGTAGAGATTCTATTCAACGTGTATTCATCAGGGCTTCTTGATGTATATGGGTATTTTGTTACACGTTGTATATCTACCTACTTTTAATTTTGATGATTGAGATGAAGAAAGCGAGGTGTGACAAATAAAGATTGTATACTAACAGACAAACGTATAAAACATCACGCAACGAAATCCGTAAAATTGGATGAACCTATTAGGTATCTATGTAATTTCTTTTTTCAGGTAAGGGAGGTAACTTTGGCTTTGGTTTAGGCAAGAACGCAGGAGCTGGTGGCAATGGCGGGGGCGCGGTGGGATTTGGCAAATAAAGAACTGATATTTTTTTTAAATAAACATACTTAATATAATATTTATTAATAAATTGTAACTCCCTATCACTGTCTTTTATTTATTTTTGGCATAAACTCTTCCGTTACTGATGAGTGTGATGAGCGACTAACAGATTTAACGCATAACAGAATGTATTTGTAAAATAACTGTTTATTACCATTGGGGAGTATTATGGTGCGTTTCCACCAGAGATCTGCTATGCTACGTTGCCGTGGATGCGTTTGGCTTCCATCAATCATATTCATTGGTACACATAGCTTAGCACTATTGGAAACGGACTCAGTCAAGCTGTTTTTATATGGATTTTACTTTTTTTATATATTTTACTTTAGTAAAAAAAACAAATGCCAGACGTCCATGAAAAGACAGATAACAAAAAGAAAAACAAGGGAAAACAAATTTAAAAAACATGTTTTCCTAGATAACTTATAGGTTCCAATTTAGTCTGCAACTAATTGCAATTATTCAAATATATGGATAAACAATGTCTGCAAAATGTAGGATAGTCTGTCTGGAACATATACTAACATATACATACAAACATATACTATACATCGTCGATATAAATTCACATGCGCAGTTTCACAATTTGTGCAGCGAAGCAACACAGTTGAAGGAAAATGTTAAAAAAACAAATTCTGGTCATACTTGTCATCATGATGTTTGAATACGTAAGTTTTAATAGCTATATTTTTAATCTCTAACACAAAAAGTGTGGGAGACCCATGCTTCGGCACGAATGGACCGGCTCGACCGGAGTGATACCACGGCCTCATAGAAAACCGACTTGAAACAATTTGCTTTGTATTTCGTTGTGTGGTTACCAGTGAGTCAATTACCGTCCTACCAATCTTCCCAATCCCAACAACCCTTTAAATTCCTAACCCCCAAGAGGCCGGCAACGCACTTGTAACGCCTCTGGTGTTTCGGGTGTCTATGGGCGGTGACGATTGCTTACTATCAGGTAATCCGTCTGCTCGTTTACCGGCTTATACCAAAGGCATTTCTTTTTATCTAAAGACGTCGTGGTTTTTATCCAGGTTATATAAATATTTTACAAAGAGGCTAAAGAAAATATTTTTTAAATTATTTTTGTGCAAATAACCGCCGTTCATGGACACCCGAAACACTAGAAGTGCTACCAGTGCGTTGCCGGCCTTTTGGGCGTTATGAATTTAAGTTGTTGGGAAATTGGGCCTCCGGTAACATCACTCACACAACGAAACACAACGCAAGCGATGTTTCACGTCAGTTTTCTGTGAAGCCGTGGTATCACTCCGGTCGAGCCGGCCCATTCGTGCCGAAGCATGGCTCTCCCACACTTAAACTAGTAATAATTACTTACTTACGACATAAATAACTGATAATTTGTCCTTAGAGCCTGCAGCAAGGCAACGGACTAGGTTATGGTGGACTACCTAGCTGGCTTCGTGGAGGTGATAATGGTAAGTTTAATGGATGAGTGAAATCAAAGCATTTATTTAAATCAGCAGAGGACGCGGTCAAATGCCTGTCTAGTTTTAGATTAAATAAAAACCTTAACTAGACAATTTTAGAACTTCAAAATTGAATTGTCATCAAAATTAAGTGCTCGTTCCAAAATGCCGTTTCGCATCTGACAGACCCTGGATAGTACGAGAGAGAACCGAATTTGAGAGGGCTGCCTTCATACTACTTTTAGTTCCTTTCATAAAAAAAAAATGAAGGTCACGTTTTTGTTGATATAACTGCCTCTTACATCGAACTGAGTGTTTGTCGCATAATTGTTATGACACTGAAGATGTCATATTTTAGGGCTTTTGGCTATTCAATGGCAGTTAGCATACATATTTGTTTACAATTACAGGTGGTTCAGGATTCGACTTTGGTTTTGGCGGTTTTGGTCCTGGAAATGGCGGTAATACAATGAAAATTAATTATTATTTATTTATTTATTTATTTACTCTTCATGCACATTAATGTGTACATAGGTGGGCTTAATGCCGTAGGCATTTTCTACCAGCCAAACCTTAAGGTGGTGCAATGAAAAACCAGTGGTAGGTGCATGGAGCAAGTACGGAAAAGCTCAGATGGAAAAATAGAATATACTTACTTATACAAATATATACCAATATATATTTAAATGATATGGAAATATAATAAACCTACATAATAACATTACATATACTATTTACATATACTTAATATATACATACTACTTATATCATGATGAAGACTCTGACAACCTCTTCAGAAGAAGCTCCCGAACTCTCCGCTTGAACATCAAACGACTAGACAGCATCCTGACATCGGTGGGGAGCGCGTTCCACAGCAAGATAGATTGGATAAAAAAGAAGAATGAAGAAATTTTGTGTGATGTGTAGGACACTGAAGGAGACGGTTATTAGAAGAGCGTAGATATTTGCTGTGGTTGGCGCAAGTGTATTGAAAGAGAGAGGATAGATAGCTAGGCGAAGAAGGTGAATCGAGGAAGGAGTAAAGTGTGGTAAGCGCCCTTTGCTCCCTGCGCTGGCGTATGGGCAGCCACTGTAATTGCAACCGATGTGCAGAAACGTGATCATATTTACGCAGGTTGAAAACGAATCGAATGCAGTTATTCAGAAGTCGGTCCAGTTTATTGAGGAGATCTGCATTCAGGTCGTAATAACAAACATCCGCATAATCAATAATAGGGAACAATAAGGCCTGCACTAGCATTGACTTGGTGGTAGACGGAAGCAAGTTTTTAACGCGATAAAGAGACCGCAGTGATCCGGTGACCTTTTTGCACACACTGGTGACTTGTGCATGCCAGTTCAAATTGCTGTCAATGAGCAAGCCGAGATCCTTGACATCATCACTGAACGGCACGATCGCACCGTCGAAGACAACAGGCGGCAGGGATGCAATGTCAACCTTACTCAGAGACCGGGAGCTTCCGATGATGATCGCCTGGCATTTGTTGGGGTTCACTGCGATACCAAACCGCGCCGACCAGCTGCTGATGGCAGACAAGTCATCATTGATTTTGCAGATAGCGCTCGGCAAGTCGCCAAAGCCGGCCTGACAGTAAAGTTGCAAGTCGTCGGCATACAGATGGTACGAACACTGAAGTTCTGAGGTGATTAGATTAATAAAGACAGAAAATAAGAGAGGTGAAAGTATGCCGCCTTGAGGAACGCCAGCTTTTAATTCGCGCCAATTTGATGTTGAGTCACCATGTTTGACCGACTGCTGACGCTCCTGAAGATAAGAAGAGAACCATTCCAGTGACTCGCCAGAGACCGTAAGGTGGGATAGGATAGCTAAAAGGATGTCATGACTGACCATATTGAAGGCATTCGAGAAGTCAACCAAAACCAGAACTGTGGCTCTGGTATTCTCGAAGCCGGTTCTAATATCGCCAGTCACTTTAAGGAGGGCTGAAGTAGTGCTGTGGCCTGGTCTGAAGCCAGATTGTAACGGACTAATTAGTCCATTTCTGTATATGAAACTCGAAAGTTGTTTATGTACGCAGGCCTCTATTATATAATGCTGATGTGATACACTGCTAGCCTTGTGAGGCTGTAAAGCTATTTGTTAGTTGTCATCTAATTACAGAAAACACTTTATACATACATACATTCATACATAACCTCACGTCTGTCTCCCATTTGGGTTGGCAGTGACTATGGAACGCCATTTGCTACGATCCTTCATACCTCTTTCGA
This sequence comes from Spodoptera frugiperda, assembly GCF_023101765.2. Classification (NCBI taxonomy): domain Eukaryota; kingdom Metazoa; phylum Arthropoda; class Insecta; order Lepidoptera; family Noctuidae; genus Spodoptera; species Spodoptera frugiperda. The sequence goes on from NC_064222.1 coordinate 7,512,374, forward strand.
AACTCTACAACATATTTTTCAATAGAAACAGCTGTACAATATCTAATATTTACTTACAATATCAATAAACATGAAATAATTAGAATTCCAAATCGATAATTGCGCAAGTCCAAAATTTATGTCCACAGCTGTAATAAGTAGACATCAATGAAAGACAAACAAATCAAACAAGTTTATTGTCTTTTAAATGTAAATAAATGTCATGATATATTACATCATTTACGTAAGAATAATATTATTATGACATCACGTAACATCAACAGCCTATAAGTAGCCACTGCTGACCAAATGCCTCTTCTCGCACGGAGGTTTCACCACGCTTGCTCAATCCGGTTCGGCGATTTTTATTAGAAATTATAAGTAACCAGGTTTCCTCGTCGTTTGTCAGTAGTATTTGTCACCCAGAGGAAAAGTAGGGGTGGTTTCAAACGTATTCTACTCAGCCGTCTTCCCTGGCCTAGGATTTAAGGTTTTTTGAGGTTGAGGAAATCATTGAAAGTCACCTCCTCCCCCCTTGGGCGAGGCAAGAGGGAGTGTCAGACTCTAAATGACTAAAAACCACCCCGTTCCTACTCCTACTTCAAGCTAGAACCACATTATGATATGTATATCTAAAAAAAAAAATACAAGGGTCTTTTATCTATTTAAATGCCTACTCGATACCTATTTTTCAGCCTTAACCAGGTTTTAGCGACAGTAAAAAAGATAAAAATAAGAAATAATAATTTATAGCTAAAGAAACTAGTATAATTGCTAATGTTAAATAAAATAGGCCTATCTCATTTGAATATCAGAAAAAAGGTAAAAGTTTGCATACAAATATTTTTTTTTATTAAAAGTATGCATTAAATGTAACAAATACAAACAATTCATTTTTGATGAAACCTTGTAAAAACTGATCTAGTCGTAGTGTAGGTTCAAATGTCATAAGGGTAATCTTTAATTATATGATTTTGTCTAATTTTTTTCTATGAGATAAAGCGGTAAACGAGCTGACGCATCACCTGATAGCAAGCAATCAGCGCCGAAATACCATAAGCGTTTTTAGGATTTGGGAGATTGAGGAGGGGACTAATTGGGCGATAACCTCACCCACACGACAAAACAACGCAAGCGTTGCTTCACGTCAGTTTTCTATAGGCCGTGGTATCACTTCGGTCGAACTGGCACCTATTTCTGCCGAAGCAGCCATAGATCTTTTGCCAAATGCTTTTAAATAGCTGAATAAAATTGACTTTTAAAAAGCTGTATTTCACAAATCTTGAAGCGGTAGTTTATGCTTAGTTTTAAATAAGTAAACGATGAAGTACCTATTCATGAAAAGACCTACCAACAACTTCTAAATTATCATATGTATGCAAAGGGGCTAAAACAGATACCTAGGTCTAATTATAAAATATGGTGAAACGAGAACAGGTTTAATATATTTAAAATTTAAATAATTAGATAATTTAATAATTAACATTTAAATGTATCCCTATTAAAGATAAGAAAAAGAAACCCTATAAACATAAAGGATTTCTATATAAATAGGCAGTAATACAGAGTTAAAGTACGCATTTCTGAAATTACTTCGATCTACGCAACTTCAATACACCAAAGTCAAAAATGTACAAAATTTTCGTCACCTTCATCGTCGCCATGCTGATTGGAGCCGTAAGTAACTTAAATCCTACTTACTACACTTGATTCTATTTACCGATTTAAAAAAAATGTATAAGTATGAGAGAGCCATGAGTTAGGAAATTGCCAAAAGGAGTTCCACTCTCTCAAGTCCTTCAGTAGAAAGAATGGCATAATTTATTAATTATCATTTTTCTTTTCATTACAGAGCATCCAACAAGGACGTAAGTATTGAAATAACGTTTCCAAAATAATTATCTGCATCTAATTCACAACATTTCTCGCATTAGTATACGATATTACAAGTTTTCAGTCGATTATCTCATATTAACTCTTCAAAATCAAAGTCAAAGTCATATTTCAATTAATCCTTAATTAGGCACTTTTGAAACGTCAAATTGAATTGTCCGTCAGTCTGTCTGTCAGTGAAGCTAGGTTCTCTCTAACTGTAGATTTAAATGGAGAAGAACGAGAAAGAAACTTCATCGTTACTCTTTAAAAAATCTTTTTTACAATAATTTCAAAGAGTAGATATACTTTTTAGACAATGAGACTCCCTTCTTCGTTGCAACTTTAACTGTACATACATCTTCCTACATCAGGAAAAATGGGGTCCATAGCTTTTTAATATATATTTTTTTAATTTACAGCAAGTGGACAATTTGGTTTAGGTGGAAATCAAGAAAGTTCGGGCAGTGTTGCTGGTAAGTGGCATCTAATAATTAATTGCTGCAACGACCGCCTCCTGTCTTGTTTATTGGTGACTATTGGTCATCAGCACTAATAGCGAAAACTTTAGATGGTTGGAGATCGCAGTTTAAAAAGACGTGGTGAAAATAGAGACGGGCGTGGTTTGTAACATCCCGCTCATCCACGCTCCCCGTAAAGTGTCACACATTATGTCAAAAAGAACTCCAGTTATGACATCTCCTCTTTGTATTTTCTTGATGGCCGTCACCACGCGGCTAAGGGACATCGCACACAGTAACAGCACGGATACAGCACAATTGCAGCACAGAGTTTTTTTGCCTAACTCTAAGCAATTTCAAATGATACTATTTAAATACAATAAAATTTAATGTTCTAAACAGGTAGTGGAATCGGCAGCCTGATTCCCGGTGGTCCAGGAGTCAATGGGTCATTTGGACTGGGTGGAAACGAGGGCCTCAATGGAAACACTAGTTTGGGCGGCAGTTTGGGCTGATAAGGTGATAGACTTTTTACAAACCATTTCCAATTTTATACCCTTTGTAATAAATGTCAAAATGGATTTAGCTGCAGTACCTATACTTGTCAGATCTCCTAAAGTAGAAAATTCAATTATGAGACAGGATTTCTTGTTAAATTTTTCAGTAGTTTTTTTTTTAAATAAAGCTGCACTTTTTCATATATAAAGGTACTTCTTCTTTTAGAGGCCGGGCCTGAAGAAGTACCTTTAGTACTGTTTATTTACATAGATCAAAGATTCTAATACATATTATAATATTGTTACAGGTCACTGAAGTATGAACATCTGCAAGAAGAAACCATGAGGAATGTGAAACAAATTGTATTACGTCACAAATCAAGAGCATTCACACAAAATGTACAAAAATAAACTCTATAATAGAGCGCAATACAGTTGACTATCGACTGCTAGTCAATTGTTAGTTTAATGTAAAAAGTACGCACATTATTGCACCATTATTTCAATAATAAATTAATGTTTCTTGGCAATAAAATGTGTTTTAAAAGTATATTATACCGAAATACCTATTTAATTTTTTAAATTCACATTTAAATTATCAGTTCAGTAACCTTAGTACGAAATCGAAACGAGAACGCGTACGGAACTCTGATTAGCCGGCGCGAATGAACCAACCAATCAGAGGCCGAACACGCTCTCATTTCGATCTCGTTAAACGTAAAACAAACTCTTACTAAGCCCTAAGATCTAGACAAGACGATCTATCTTAAGCGAAAAAATCAAGAAATAAAATGGTACTGAAATCGTTGAATTAAGTTATTATTGCGAATATACAATTTGCATACTCAAACTACAGAACTTAAGAAGAATTACACACACATAGAACATTTATCCTCATAAACAAATCTGCAATCCAGTACGATTCCCGCACGCAGCAACTCTTTGTGTGATCCACAAATTGTTGTTTCGGGTCTGGGTGTCATGTATATGTGAACATGTATGTTTGTCACACACGACACAGGAATAATCCTATAGTGGGGCAAAGTTTTTAATAAAAAAAATTATAGTCAGAACTCATTACTAACAACAACAGAACCAAAGCCACGGATCCCTAAATAAATCCAAATAAATAGAGACGCCTATAATAACAGTACACGCATTTCGGCAATCACTTCACCATAAGCCAGTTCAAAACAGCTAAGTAAAGATGTTCAAACTTATATTTATATTTATCATCGCCTTGATGATTGGATACGTAAGTCTTTTTCCACTTAAATCTAGTTAAAGGGGTGTATAGATACAGAAATGGGTTGAATATACGGTAAAACATTATACAATATTGATTTATCAATGTTGTTTCCCTCTTCTGTATCTGTTCGCCCCGTTTTACCACAAATGAGCCTCTAGTCAAATGCCACGTTTGTCTGCCGAGAGACTAGAAAACTGTATATATGGGGATGACACTGACAAATTGTTGATATATTTAATTGTACTCTGAATAAAATTAATCCACCCAGTATGTACCTACATTCAATTAGAATGGGTGTTTTTGATTAATTGAACTTATTTACATGTTATTTGTTAAGTTTTTATAGGTACCTTAAGATTATTAACTTAAAAGAAGTACGTAACTAGGATATTGTAATGATTAATGTTACTATTAAGTGTAATTGAAGAAATTTGTTATTTAATTTAGTCTAAGCATAAGAAATAGCAATACACTATTACATTAGGTGTCTCTGTATGATAGTTGTACGTTGTAGCAACCGTAAAAATTTACACCAATCCCATATAATTTAGGCTTCTACTCCCTTTTTAGATTTTCACGTACATTTTTGGTAACTACTACCTACCTCCTTTTATTTAATTCAACTTCCCCCAGCTTAACCCTCACGATACCCTGGGTAAAACACTAAATTTTTCTAATATGTTAGAGATCGAAACTGTATGTGTTAATGACCTCCTTAGTCTGTTCTCTGAATTTCATGTATACATATATTCATCATGTAAGCATGCTGACGATCAGTTTGTCAACTGTAATAATATTTAGATTAAACATACTAATATAATTTACTTTATTTCTTTTCAGAGCTTACAACAAGGTGAGTACGAAAATAATATCAAGTATTTTTTTTACTTTTTACTAACTTCAACCCGTTCTCGATTTGAACTTTTAATTGGGCGACATAATTGTCTATAATATAAAAATAAGTCGGGTTTTTCTTCCTGACGCTATAACGCCAGAATACACGAACCAATTTCCACGGTTTTGCATTCGTAGCAAAAAAAAAATCAGGTAAATTCAAGAGAAAAGCAGGAAATCAGAGAAAATCATTGGTGGCGAAACGGAGTTCGCCGAGTTTGCTAGTGCTCTATACAAATACTTAATGTTTGTAAAAAAGTTTTTAAAACCAAGAAGATTAATTCCTATTGCTAACGAATAACTAATATTATTTCTAATTTACAGTGGACATTGATTTGGGTGGTGACGAAGAGAGCGCCGGTGATATTGCCGGTAAGTGAAAACCAATTATTAAAAAAAAATAACAGGCCCAAAGCCTGACTCTACTGAAGAACTAGTAGCAGTTCCGTATATCTGTAACTAGCTACTCCCGTGATGTTATATAGCCTATAGCCTTCCTCGATAAACGTACTATGCAACTCAAAAATAATTATTGAAATCGTACCAATAATTTCAAAGATTAGATTATTCGCACGTTCAAACATACAAATAAACTCTTAGGCTGCCGCCAAATGTTAAAATTATAGCAAACCGTCTCATAAGAAAAGAAAGTGTTTTCAGTAATACCTTGGCGTATTCGTCTATAAATTAAAAAAAATAAACTGAAAACGAAAAAATAACTAATTCCATTGTAGGTACTGCCTATTTCTACCCACTGCAAGTTTAGAAGTCGGTGCCACAAACCTATAACAAAAAATTAAAAGAAGAAAGAAAGAAAGAAAGAAAGAAGATACTACCTATACCTACATTGTACACAGGTATCTTTTTTTTTTGAGGGTGGAAAATCATCCAATGACTTCTCCCGTCTTGGACGAGGCGAAACGAAAGGCAGTATCTACTACTCTTACTGACTAAAAACCACCCCGTTCCTACTCCTGCTTTTCGAGGCGGAGCCCCGGTAAACCGACTAGGTAGTCCGCAGCTCCGGACAGGGGGCCTACTCCGGTTCTCGAATCCGAAGTTTCGTTTAATTTTCGGCCGCAGGTTTTATTGATTTACTATTGAAATTACTTAAAATAACGTTTTATTTTTAATTTCAAATCAAAACCTTTATATTTATTTAATAAATGGAATTGTAGTACGAAATTTGTAGTTTTTCGTTGAATTAGAGTAGACTCCCAGGTATCTAATTAGGTTTTAATATAATTTTGTTTTTAACAGGTAATTTAACTGGCAGACTACCTCTCTTTGAAAGACCCCCTGGTGGCTTTGGATTGGATGATGATGAAGACCTCGTCATCAACGGAACTTTCGTTGGAGACCTTTTTTAAATCAATGATGTTAAAATAAAAGAAAGCCTATTTATTTACTTGTTGCATTTTTATTTACTCCACCATACAAATTTATTTATTACATTTTTATTTACTCAATGCGGCGCAACATCCACAGTCAAACCGCTAAACCGGTTTTGTGGGAAATTGTCATAAATATAATGCTGTACTTTTTTTTATATAAATAAATAAATAATAATAATACAAAAAAAACATTTATTCTTAATTATTATGTTTTTATTGGCTTACTGTTCTCGACTAGTTTCAAGCCACTAGCCGCGTCGTGTGACCCGGAATGATTGAAACTAGTCGAGTTCCTCGTCAAACAGTTACGTGACTAAGCCGATAACATAATAATTAATTTAGTATGTCTCACGAAAGTTATAATAAAACACTTATTCTTCCTGGTGTTTTAAAAGTAGTTTGGTTAAATCCGTAAAAACAGGGCCGAATTCAACAACTCTTAACAGTCCATTGCCCTCTACAAAAGAGGGGGAATAAATTAATAGAACAAATGGTAGAACTTGTCTTAAAAATGTAAAAACCATTGATAAAATGGTTTCAAAACATTCAGGTTTAATTCAACATAAGATTAAGAGAATACGCCTTAAATATTTAAAAATACGGCTGTTATTGGCGTCAAATTAATGAGAGTGTACATTTCTTTTTGTACAGAATTTGCCTAATTTACTTAATCAAAATTATAATATCTATAATACATGCCTTCAAAAGAAGTCATTTCAACTAAAAATATACAACACCTATCTACTTATTACCATACCTACTTAGTACCTACATATTAAAATATTTTTAGGGTTGTACATACAAAATCTAGACTTATAAATAAAATTTGAGTGTCTGTTTGTATAATTGAAATAACCAGAATACGATACATATACCAAAATCACTTTTTTTTTTTATTTTTCCCGTCTATTTGTCCGTTTGTTCCGGTGAATCGAATGATTTTGACGGGACCTTTATTAGTAGGTTTTGCTTAAAGAGGACGAGTGTAAGCATGTATGGCGCCCCATATTCAGCTTAAAAAAGCATGTTGGTACACCCCTAACATGCCATGTTAACTCGGATGAACAGAATGATAGCTAAAAACGACGAATTATCCACATAATATGTATTCCTAATTAACTACACTACTACAGAATACTAATAATAGGATAAGAAAATTTAAACTAAAGAAAAACAACAGATTACTAAAAATAGTATACTAATAAAATTTTAACCATAGAAAAATGTAAATTCGGTAGATAACATTTGTAGCCGAAAAAGAGAAAAATTGCATTAATTAATTAAGCCTGTTTTAAAATTATACTAGTTTTCACTTGTGGTTTTGTTCACAAATAATTATGACATATCTTTAGGGTTATTTAAATTGGCTTAGAACATCACCTTAAGGGTGGTTTTTCCATCAGAGATGTGATATGCTACGTTGCTGTGGATGCGTTTGGCTTCCACCAATCATATTCATTGGAAACGGATTCAGCTAACCTATGTTTTTTTATATGGAAAGATACGTGCTGTGGATGCATGCTATCGATATGTGCTATGGGTGGCTTACCTACTATTTTTACCCCACAAAAACCACCTCGGTGGCCACCCTCAGCACCTATAAGGGGCACCAAACGAAAATACCCTGGCAACATGTTAACAAGAAAATAAAAACACTAGAAAAAAAGACTAAAAGAGTACTTCCCAAAAATAAACACATATCGTTTAACGCATGTCCACGGAACCCATTCAATTCAAACGATAAACTGAACCCTAACAAAATTCCAAATAAATACCGAGGCTTAGAGAAGAAGGTACACAGTTCGGAAACGACTTCGAGCCACTTCAAAGAAGATCCAGATACCTGAAGCAAAAATGTACAAACAATTCGTCGTTGTCTTTGTCATCGCCATGATGCTTGGCAGTGTAAGTACATTAAATAATTTTCTATTAATATAACAAAGTCAACTAAATTGTGTTAGAACGATTGTGTCGAAACGGGATATTTACCATGTTTTTCTATTTCTACTCTGGACTTGAAGAGTTCATCCGTGATCATGGCGCTTGCAACAGTGCCGAAATATCGGAAACTCATAGAAATAGAAAAACATGGTAAATATGCCGTTTCGAGTTCTAATACTGGTGTTAGTGACCATGTCAGTTTAAAAACTTATAACTAAAATGTGCCTCGTTTACTTTCACTTTTTTAGGTAAATAAATTAAAAAGGTAGAAAAATAGCTTTGTGTTTTATCAGTAAACTTCAATGTTGCAACTTGCACCCATCGCTTTCTCTTGTCTTAAAAATCTAAACTATATTTTCTTTTTCATGTTTCAGACAATTCAACAATCCTGTGAGTATTATTATGAACTTTTATTATGAGTATAATTATGAACTTTTATTTTATGGTACAAGCCGGTAAACGAGCTGATAAAGTCACACGGTGTTAAGCAATCGCCGCCGGCAATGGACACCCGAAACACCACCGGTGTTGCCGACTTTTTGGGGGTTAAGAATTTAAGGGTTGTTGGGGAATCGGGGATTAGGAAAATTGGGAAGGGAGGTAATTGGGCCTCCGGTAACGTCACTCACACAACGAAACAACGCAAGCGTTGTTTCACGTCGGTTTTCTGTGAGGCCGTGGTGTCACTCCAGCCCATTCATACCGAAGCATGGCTCTCCTACACTTACTAGATAGATATTTGATGGTGTGATAGATATTGTTTTTTATTTTTCAGTGAGTGGAAACATTGGTGGCACTGGTAGTCAAGAGGCAACGGGTGGTGTTACTGGTGAGTGTCAAAATTACTATTTCAAATGATGATGAAAATCATTCAATGTCTTCTCCCATCTTGGGCGAGGAAAGATGTTTATATTATGTTAATTTTCTAGTCATGGACACTGTTTTGTAATTAATTGTTCGCAATTTGTTATTAAAAGTGACCTGCCTGGAAAAACAGGAGTAAGAACAGGGTAGTTTTTAGTCAGTATGAGTCTGACACTCTCTAGTGTCACCTCGAAAAAAAATTGTGTAATAAAAGTTGTATAATTTTTATACTGTACTAAACAATTTTATGCTATACTAGCAAACCCAGTGAACCCCGTTTCGCCACGAATGATACTCCCTATTTTCCTGCTTTTCTCTTGAAAAATATTCTGAATTTTCTTTGCTATAAACCTCACGGAGCCCAAGACCTTTCCAACAAATGCAAAACCGTGGTCCAAAATCGGTTCGTGCGTTCTGGAGTTATAGCGTCAGGGAGGAAAACCCGACTTATTTTTATATTATAGACTAAACAATTGTATACTAGGTATTTAATCATTTTATTGGTATATAACAGGTTCAGGCAGCGGCGGCCTCGGTCCCATCAATATTAATGGAGACTTCGGAAAGAATGGAAGCGAGAGCACCAGTGGCGAAGGGAATTTAGGCGGCAGTCTTGGAAAATGAGGTAACTAAAGCATTCAATTTTGAGTTGTATTATCATAGTAATAAGACTAAATATTGTGATAAGCGCAGGTCATTTTTATATCCGATTTAAATTCGTAATATAAATTGTGATAGGTCATAAGTTAGATTTAATGCAATTGAATTTCAACCTTATTGACTTTGGAATATGATATAGATTTATATAATTACCTAGGGAGCGATAAAAAGCATTGTATTGTGATAAGAGCAGATTATAAATTAGGTTTTAGGTGTACAATTGATTTTCAACTCTATATCCTTAGAAATAAGACATAGTTTTCTATAACACTAGGAAAAAATTGTTCATGCGTGACGATTTAGTGTTTCAAACTCAATATTGAATGAATGAAATTTGTACTTTCTTATTACAACAATAAAGTTCTATTTTAAACAAGCTATCTAATATTTAAATGTTTTGTTCCCTACAGGAGGCGGGTGAGGACATACTTGTGATGTTTTTCTACTAAATGGAAGAAATAATTGTAAATTGTACTTATTATTAATCAATAGATGGGAAATATATATTATTATTGCAGCAAAATCTGTTTTATTATCCTTAATCAAAAATTGTACCTCTATTTAGAACATTTAATATGAATAACTTACTGATAGCAGTTTTAGATACCTATGTTTATAATTTAATTTCTATGTTTATAATCTAATAACCGCCATAATCAGAGTAATTTAATGGATACTTAACGCAGTCCTTAGCAACTGTTTTGGGAACAAAATCGTCACTCGTTTAAGTAAATATTAAATGTCTCTAAGTGCGGCAGTTAGATTTTGACTGACATTTACTTTTAAATTCTCTGACATTTATTATCATGCACATTACACAAACAGCCTGAAAAAGAAATACAAATAATGAAATATGGTACTCACGGTCTCCATTCTTAATCCTATACACCGGTTCCTCAAACTGTGCAGTCGTGAGACACTTCAGGACCTTCAGGAAGTATGGCAGGAGTTTGTCCTGATGCTGCAGGTTGCTCTGGAGGAAGTACAGTCCAAGGGCTATGGATGCTTCCTGACTCCGCGGTGTCACAATGAGAGATGAGCTCACTTGAGGACATAGCATGAAGAGGGTGTTCACCTGGAATTTGATGTGTTGCTGTGTTAGAATTTGGATATTATTGTTTTAAAATTAATTGTATATGTATGTATGATTAATGATAAGGTTTTATATACAATATCCTACTTTATTTGAATAAAAAAAATCTTCAATGATTATAAAAAAATACATTAAAGTTATTAATGAATTTCTCAAATATTCCATTTTCATCTATCTGTACAGGATAACGCCTAATGTGATAAATGTGCTTATCTTAACACCTACATACAGCTTATGGCATATTTTTTGCATGCTGCATAATGCAATCCTTATAAATTCACCCAAAGTACAACAAAATAACTAGTCAAGTCAATTCCATTAGAAATCAAATTGAGAGCCAAGGGCACCCAAAGCCTGTGTGTACTAAAGTTGGCAGCAAAAAAACTATCCCATAACAAAATGCATCCAAACCAGCTCAGTAGTTTATAAGAAATACTCTTTCACATTTATTTGTAACTATAAGAAACATGTAATGTGTGTGTGTGTGTGTGTGTGTGTGTGTGTGTGTGTGTGTGTGTGTGTGTGTGTGTGTGTGTGTGTGTGTGTGTGTGTGTGTGTGTGTGTGTTTGTAACATAAGAGAGGTAAAATAACATTGACACTAAATTACCTTGAAATAATGTCATGAGAATACAGCCTATTGTTGAAACACTATAAGGGGATTATTGTGTGAGGTAAACAATTTATTTTTATAAGAATGCCAAATGCTACATAGTAGGTGTTAGTTTATTTATTTATTCATAATTCAACAACAATATAGACTTACAGTAACAGTGCCGAATCGTCTTCATGAGCTATTTAACTTTGATGTTAACTAATTAACTTTGAATATACAAAAGAGACATAGCTTATCTGTTTTGAACCTCTTCCATGTATAGGACACTCATACATAAAATAAATATTAAATTCCCTCTTAGTCCTCTGGGGCGGAAACCTCAATTTCGAAAAAAGGGTTAAAACCAAACTTTTTGTGATACCACTAAACCAATTTAAATAAATTCCACAGTATAAAATTAGGTCAAATGAAATTACTGATTGAATATAATGCACATGAGATGCAATGCAAGGAAGGAAAATTTAATATTCTGTTTCGTGACAGGCCCGGCTATTACAATAATAATTTATGTTTCCTAAATAGGTATGTGGCCATGTTGTGTTTTTTTTATTTAGATAATAACTTATTATCTATACTATATTCAACTACATATCTACGGAGAGTTGAATGTATTTAACCTCCATCATTTTGACCGACATAGAACGCATTGTGGACTGCCTATGTTTAATAGTGTGGCGATGCACATTGAAATTTCAACAAAATATTAACAGATACGGTCATAGAAATCTTACATGGTATGGGATAGAAAATCCCAACAAATAACTGTTGAGCAGTAGCTAGTACTAGTTGTTCAGTCGGAGAATGTTCCTTTTCCTATCTTAGGTAACTCCCTATTCCCTAAAGCAGCATTATGTTTTGTGGCTGATATCAGCCATGAAATGTATAATATATCGTGAGTTTTAATATAAACATGTGTGACACATTAAAACCTTAAATAATGTCCCTATTACGAACAGAGGAACCTAACCTAGTTGGAAAAAGGCCAGTAGTAAGTATGTTGCCAACACCTCAGAATTTATTTATTTTAAAGATTTTATAGTCTTTTGTTATGCCTTGCACTTGTAAAGAGAAATCTCTTTCAATACATTATTTTTAACTTGTTAACTGCCACATCGGACAATGGTGACCGACGCTTAGCAGACGATTTGCCTTTTACAGTTTTCTTTAGGCAGTTAATGCTTTAAAAATTTTAATATAATTTTGAAAGTTACTCTTATAAGAATTCAATTCATAGAAGATTGTAGCGAGTAACAAAATGATAACAATTGCTATCATGCATTTTAAACACATAATACCTATTCAAGGCCTGAAATACAACCACAACTAAAACCTCATTATTTCCAATGACTAATCTGGCTGTAAAATCCAATGTCATTGCCTTCCACATGAGATTAAAAAAGTTAACTGGACTTTCAAGGTAGCTATTAGACACATTCAAATTAATGATTATGTCATGATTGTTCGATATTATGTCTAGCATCGATATAGCAATCACACATTGATGAATCACAGCTCATCTCTGCTTCACACTAATGATAACAACCAAATGTTTGGGTGAGGTCATGTATTTATTTTCGATTAAAAAATACTATTAAAAAGCTATTGACCACGATACTGACGACTTAAGTTATGAACAAATTGTTAATTGTGCTACTATGTACATTTCTCTACACAGAATTACAACGGGAAACATTACAATTACGAAAAATTAACAAGATTGCAAAATACGTGTTGAAATTTTTACCTTCTCCCATGGTGTTGGATTTATACTCGATAGACATCGAGCTAAATGTTGCACGGTCTGTCTGAAGAATTCGTTTTCATCCATGGCTTTGTTTATATTATTCGATTAAATACATTTTTAATAATAAATACGTGATTACGATCGACGATATCAGCCGATCGTAATTTGACAGTTTGTCAATACTGCGTTCTGTTCTACGGATACTCTATTCGCTCTTCCATCGTGCACAAGTTTTTATTTTGCTTATTACTTTGCTAAATTCTAATAATTACTTAATAAGAAAACAGTGAATATGATTTTATAGTTGCTATTTATAATATAAATAAATAAAGGCTTCTTATTTTCCTTAATTAAAAAAAAATGTAATGACAACCGTAGAATGAAACGTCTTTGCAAACGTTCCAATCCACGTAGTTTACTTTTACATTTTTTTTTTAAGGCTATTGACGTTTACTTTTTTTAATGAAATGAAATTGAAACGGAGGTGTATTTTTATTTATCTTCTTTATTGTAATCTTGTTACATGATAATATTAATTACATATGGCACTCAAATTATTTTGGCAATCTTTTTGTCGTGTATGACATCACCGTTTAATTAAAACATTAACCCTGAAGGATTTAAAATGGATATAAAAATAATGAAAGAAAATAAATTTAATAACTTTTAATATTATTTATTTTTAGGGCACTAAAAATTAAAACATATTTTATTCTCTATAAGCTACAGCGGCTATATGTTTCAGTTTCGCTCGCGCCACTTTTCCTGCAGACGTGCGAGGTATTTTCTCCATGAATATGACTCCACCTCGCAAACGCTTGCTATATGACAGTTTATCTGTGGAAAAGAGGTTTTAAAATAAGAACTCATTTGTTTTAACGTAAAAAAATCTATTAAAAAATAATATTACTTATGAGTGTACCAAATTTCAGATCAATCGGACGTCAGGAAGGGGGTTAAATGCTAATTACTAAATTTGATCCAAACAAACAAACAGGTCAAGCTAAATAAAATCATTTTATAATGACTACTGGCTCGTAACTCGAGTCTTCAATCAAGGAGCCTCGATTTTGATTTCCGGTTGAAGCAAAGTTTGTAAAGAGAATAGAATATATGTATTGGTCACTACCCTTGCTTCTCCAGTATATGTCACAACTTAGAAGAGCCAAGGGAGGCGAGAAAATAAATCTGAACTTTTGGTTTGCAAAGCATTCAGATTTAAATCCCCTCTTAATTAGAAAAGACCCATAGTCTAACTTTAAAAGGCCACAAGCCTTTGAATTATGGTGATGGTGATATGATTGTGATGGTGACTTTTTAAGGGCCTCACCAGCAACGAGCTCCTTAATCTCATGCGCAGTAACTTTGTAACCTGGTCTCCGCACCACGCAGGCGACTGGATGCTCTCCATCAAAGACGTTGGAGACACTGGTCACACTGACGTCCTTCACTCCAGGGTGCTGGCGGATGACTTCTACTATTTCTAGCGGTGCTACCTGCGTAACAGAAAGTTAGGTTGAAGAAAGACTTTAAGTATCTAACTTTTTTATTAAACATGGCCCCAATCTAGGGTTTGTTTCCGCAACATCCGTACCCTTAGTACTTTCGGCGGTCAGATTGGCCGGCGCGAATGGACCAACCGATGCCGATGAGTTTTAAGATTTTTTTATGGTAGTAGCCGGTAAACGAGTAGACGGATCACCTGATGGTAAGCAATCGTCGCCGCTCATGGATTGGGGAATTCGGGATTGGGGTATTTGGGCCTTTGGTAACCTCACTCACACAACGAATCACAACGCAAGCGTTCTTTTACGTCAGTTTTATGTGAGACCGTGGTATCACTCCGGTCGAGCCGGCCTATTCGTGCCGAAGCATGGCTCTCCCACACTTAAAATGGTAAAGAATATCTATTTATGAGATTCTGGTTTGATTCAATATCCACGGCATAGATGATTTGGGATATAAGGGAGTTCCTGCGTACTCACATGATAATTCCTGTACTTAATTAACATTCCAAGTCGTTCGACGAAGTAGAAGTAGCCATTCTTGTCCTTGTACAATAGGTCTCCTGTTTTGAACCAGCCATCTTCTGTGAACACCGCTGCCGTCTCTCGTGGGTCGTTGTAGTATTCCTGTAATAATTAATTTGAAAAAAACATTGCCCTATATTTAATAATCACTCTATGTAGTCTAATGTAATTTAATTCTTCTGAGCTGGTAGGTTCCTAAACACAATTTTTTTTTCTTCCAATGACTTCTACCGCCTTGGGCGAGGCAAGAGGAAATGTCAGACTAAGTAACCCGTTAGTCAGTCCGCAGCTCCGTATCGCCTTTTTTTATTTAACTCTACGGTGGAAAATGTTTACGGTCCTCTATTTACCACTTATCAGACCGATAACAGCTATAGTTGAAACTGAGGTCTTAGACCATGTGTATTGAGTTATTTCGAAATATAAAGAGGTTTCCTGAGAACCTCGTGATAACTTCAAATTGCAGAGAAGAGAAGTTCGAATTATCGAAAATAAGAAAACAGCAACTTACCGTAAACATAGGCCCTTTCAGCCACAACTCTCCACTAACTTTTGGCTTTGTGATTTCTATCTCTGTATCTGGATCCATTAGCTGTGAACAGATTTACAAAAACTTCATGAAGTTGCATATATCCCTCCAGGTCACGATATTAATGGAAAGGTCTGGATAATTATAGTAAAGAGAAGAAACTTAGAAAGAAATTTAATGTACCTTAACTTGATGAACGTCGGTGGCCTTTCCGCAGCTTCCCAATGGGCCATCTGGTTCTAGCGAGAATACTTGGCCCATAGTTTCAGTTTGCCCATACATTTCAACGGCTATTGCATCAGGACGTATTCTCTTCTGAAATCGAAATAAAATAAACGAATCATTGAATTATTCCTCAGAATTATTGATGTTCTTTTTTCTGTTTTACTAGGATCAGTGACCTAACAAGACCTGACAAGAACAAGTCACCTTTTTGCTCGATCCTTTGCGGTTTTTTTCTTTACCATTATCATATGAGTTAAAAGCTCGCAAAGGTCAGAGGGTCTAGTTTTTTTTAGATTTACGTGATCAATCAGCGTTTAGCATCTTGGAGTAGCCAATCAAAGCGCCGAAGTAGTGCTTAGTACGAGTTTATTCCACGTGTAATGAAAGCGCGTTCGGCGCTCTTATTCGAGCCGGCCAATCAGACGCCGAACGCGCTTTTATTTCGATTTATTTAAAGGTAAAGCAAACTCGTATTGTATAAGTATACTGTTTAAAATACAATGTCTACTTCATACACTAGTATCTGGATATTAATATGGAGGTTCTTACCCTCAGCTCATGAAGGAGTTCCTTATGCACCTTCCCTCCTGTCACCATGACTAGATTAAATGAAGTAAAGTCGCAGATCTTTTCGTGTTTTAATAGAGAATCCAGCATTGATGGACCGAACAGTGCGCTGATTGGCTGCAAAAAAGTAAATTTTGAATGTTATATACTGGTAATTAGTAAAGGATTAGGAAACACATGATTGTAATCATGATTACAAATAACTTTCGAGAAGGCGAATAAAATTTTGTAGTTTTACGCTTCCCGTAAAGTGT
This sequence comes from Spodoptera frugiperda, assembly GCF_023101765.2. Classification (NCBI taxonomy): domain Eukaryota; kingdom Metazoa; phylum Arthropoda; class Insecta; order Lepidoptera; family Noctuidae; genus Spodoptera; species Spodoptera frugiperda. The sequence continues at coordinate 7,529,241 of NC_064222.1, forward strand.
CACGCATTATGTTAAAGGGAAATCTAGTTATGACCCTCTTTGTATTGGCCTCATGGTTATAATATTATTTTACTTTCCAGCAAGATTAAGTCATTAATTTTAGGAGACCATTGTCCAAAGGGATCACAGATGTTCTGAAAGGAACTAAATTTTTATTATAACTGTCGTGAGACATACTAAATTAATTGTTATGTTATCGACTTACTTACATAACTGTTTTATGAGAAACTATATATAGACATAATAATTAATGAATGTTTAGTTTTTAGATAACTTACTCGATACTCCTTAATAATATCGACGATGTGGTCCGTAGTGGGTTGCAGAGATGTTTGAATCTTGCACAGATTGAACAGTGGCATGGCTATCGCATTGTAGAAACCACCTATCCACTGTACTGGAGACAAAAATAGGGCTGGCGTGTTTCTTGGGCTGCTGTTTAAGAAGATAAACGAATTTGTGATTTAAGATCATAGATCATAGACTGCCTCGTTGGTCGAGTGGTCGCAAGTGCGACTACCGAACAAGGGGTCTCGGGTTCGATTCCCGGGTCGAGCAAAGTATTGCTGGGGTGTTTTCGGTTTTTCGAAAATTTCTCAGTAGTAGCACGGAGTCTGGAAATGTGTCCGGTATATGGCAATAGGCTCACCACCTATTACATGGGACTTATAACATAAATTATTGTGAAAAGTGGCATTACTTACGTGTCATAATGTGCACCTCTGCCTACCTCTTCGGGGATTAAAGGCGTGACGATATGTATGTATGTATGTAGATCATAGAATCAAGGTTTAAGATAGATCTACCTCGTGGTGGCAAAACTGGCACATAGGTATTAAATGTCTCAGAGTAGCCATTAAAAGTTAAAACTTAAAAGTTAACAACGCAAAAAATACTATCAGGTTCCATTCATTTTGTAACCGAAAATTAAAAAGAAGAATGAAAAAACTAACTCTTCTCTTTGACAAACGAAACAGAACTTTTCTTTCATATTTTGAAGAGCTAGATAGCCAAGAGAGAATGATTCGAATGTATCACTTTTTGCAAGTTACATTGTAAACAAAGCTGTGCTATGTCCACTCAACTTACTCTTCTATTTGAATATATTTCCTCAGCTCCTTCAGCCTGGTCATCCAGGGTCTGTGCTTAAAGGCAGCTATCTTCAGCACTCCACTTGTTCCACCAGTACTGATGAGCCAAAGGTAGATCTTGTCTAAGTCGAATTCTGCTGGCCTGGTAAAGTAAAAAGAAAGTCCATTTCATCAGCAACACCTGACAATCCACCTGGGGCCTTAGTCTGCTATTACAATTGTGTCAGAATGGTCGATCTTTGAGCAGTGCGAGAGGGACGGAGCTATACAACCTACATAACTCCGTCCCTCTTGCACTGCTCAATGATCGACCATTCTGACACAATTGTAATAGCAGACTAAGGCCCCTGTGGTGGACTAAACACATAAACCCTAATTCACAAAAACCCCAAATCTCCTATCCTCAAATCCTCGAATTCTAACCTACTCTGAAACTCCTAACTCCTATCTTTTATTTCTAGCGGGGGGGGGGGATCATCCAATGACTTTTCCCGCCTTGGGCGAGGCGAGAGTCAAGTGGTGCGGGTGCAATTTCTTACCATCAGGTGATCTGTATGCTCATTTAACGGTCTGTGCCATAAAAAACCTATGGTTCAGGTTTGCTGATGCCCGATCTCTATGAAATATGCAGTGCTTTAATCAGTTCATACAAACACTGCGGGAAGAATACGGGAATAAGTTAATAGCTAAATTCTTCTGCGTTGCTGTCTTTATACGGCTTTTTTAAGGGGGGGAAAATCATCAAATGATTTTTCTCGTCTTGGGCGAGGCGAGAAGGAGTGTCAGACTCTTGCTGACCAAAAACGACCCCATTCCTAATCCTGCTTTTCGAGCCGGAGCCCTGGTAAACCCGTTAGGTATTCCGCAGCTCCGGATCAAGCATCAGTCTTTAAACGGCTAGAATTATTTGAAGATTCGTAACTATTATTATGAATAGGTACATATGTATATTTACCTACAAAAATAAGATAACTGAGTCATTCAGGTATTGGTATTCAACATTACGTCACCTTGGAGCCTTATAATTGTTTCGGTCTAAAGGTCGCATGCGCAATGTTACTTAATTTCTGAGCTCCTAATAGTTTTGGTCCGTGAAATGTCAAATTTTATGGCATTTATTTTAAGAACATGTCAAATCATTTCCGTTTTTTTTTGGTTTTTAAGTTTCGGATTGACATACTCATCATTTCTGTTATACACTAAGTAACACTAACTAACAAAACTAAATCGTTAAACTTCTTTAATCAATCTACTTTCAACCCTATTTTAAGAAGGAATAAAGAAGAAAGTGTAAAACTCTTCACCAAATAGAAGCAGCATCATAATTCTTACCGGAATGTCTCTAAATTATCTCCATCATCGTACTCCCTGATGAAGTTCTGTATGGAATGCTTTCCTTCTGAGAAAGTCACGACCTTCGTGTCCAGCCCCAGTTCCGTGACAGCGTCTATGAAGTGCTCACACTGGCAGAACGCTACCTTCGGTTTGGTCAGCTTGAATAACTTCTTGATTTCCTCTGAAATCATTGACAGAAGAATATGATGGATATTTTACAAAGCAGAATGGATGGTGAAATTCTGTACCCTTATTGCGAGTTTGCTTTACGTTTAAAGTAATCGAAACGAGACCGCATTCAGCGCTTTTTTTCCCAGTCCTCGATTCCCCAACACCCTTAATTCTAAATTCTAAAGTCTCAAATGGCCCAACTCACTTGTAACGCCTCTGTTGTTTCGAGCTGCGGCGATTGCTTACCATCAGGTGATCCGTCTGCTCCTTTACCGGCTTATATCATAAAAAAAGGTTTAGGTTTATCATAAAGCCGTTACTGTCAAAGCCTCTTTCACCGCCAAGAGTAGGAATGCTGATAGACACGGGACAGTCTGCCGTTACACATAATTTGAACATATTACTTACCAAACTTAAACATAGGATCAACGCCGACGATGGGCATGCCGTTCAGCAGAGCAGCGTAGTATGGTATGTGAATGTCAAGGTGGTTCTTCCCGTGCAAGGCTAGCACATCTCCTGGCTTCGCTCCGAACTGACGGAGACATTGTGCCAGGCGCATAGACCGGTACAGTACTGAGGCGTTACTCTCGTATTTTCCTGTGGCTGCGTCGATCTGGAGAAAAAGATAAAAGAGATGTTTAACGGTTCCTAAATGCTTGAAATTAATTTTAATTAAGTTATGACGGAACTCCATACCAGAGATTTTGGATTGATATCGTTTCATAATAAAGGTGAATGAAAAGATCGACCCCAGAATTGATGAACGGGGACAAAACACAACGCAAGCGTTGTTTCACGTCGGTTTTCTATGAGGCCGTGGTATCACTCCGGTCGAGCCGGCCCATTCGTGCCGAAGCATGGCTCTCCCACACTTACTCGACATCTATTTCAAAGCACGGCTCAAGAGTATTTATCATACTTTCAGCTTTATCCCTCACAGTTATGTGGGGTTGAGCCTTTTGCCATTAATGAAAATATGGTGAACTTTGATACATGAATGATATAATATTAAGGAAACCACAAAAAACATTTTTGCATTTTATTCCGCTAAGCATCGTGATCTGAAGGTCAAAATTGGTTAGTTTGTTCTTTATAAGCACATATGAAATCAGTTAAGAAAATATTTGACAGATGATACCTAAAATATGAGACTTGTAGTCAAGACAAGATCTTTGCTAATGAATCCATTAACTATGTTGCGCTTTGATTTGTATCTTTTTTTATGGTATATAGGGACGGTGATCCGTCTGCTCGTTTACCGGCTGATCCTGATGGTAAGCAATTGCCGCCGCCCATGGACACCCGAAACACCAGAAGCGATACAAGTGCGTTGTCGGCGTTTTGCGGTAAGGAATTTAAAGGTTGTTGGTGAAGTGAAGACGGGTAATTGAGTCTCCGGTAACCTCACTCACACAACAAAACACAACGCAAGCGTTGTTTCACGTCGGCTTTCTGTGAGGCCGTGGTATCACTCCGGTCGAGCCGGCCCATTCGTGCCGAAGCATGGCTCTCCCACACTTTCTCGAAATCATTCTCAAAGCAAGTCTATAGAATATAATCATAGCTACCATTGATCATACTCCACCAATAAATAAATATGCGCTTATTACATCACTCCTAGATAAATTAAGTCTTACTCCACACAAAATAAAACTCAAAATCGTTACATAAACACTTGTTTTTAAACTAAACCAACTCTAACCTGGCATACAGCATTGGGCCGGGTCTTCATATGTTCAAAAAACAAATGTCCAAGATGTTTATTATCACCGTTATTCGCCATTTTCACGCGCAAAACACTAGAAACTTCACTGTTATTATGACTTTTATCAACGAAGAACTCTTATGTATTAAAACGTATTTTCTTTAGAAGCTACTCGACGTATATGCCACTCATAATTTTATAAAGAATCCGGTTTAATTTCAATGCAATAGTTGATATTTTGAACTCGTATGGCGGGTTTATTTTTAATTATATATATAAACTAATACATTTTCCTTAATACATAGTAATAGATACTTACAGTAACGTAACTAATGTTTTTTTTATACTAAACCAGTTTATCTAGTACCTTTGTAGGTTTTAATTTATCAATGTTTAATGATTTGCCTTTTATGCAAAATTGATACATTATGAGAGTGAACTTTTTTTAAGTTTTACTAAGTAACGATTTAAGTAACCATTAACGGACTCTGAGTATAGCATACATAACTTTCGTGAGACATACTAAATTTATTATTTTGTTGTTCAGATTACTCACGTACCAAATTATTTGACGAGAAACTCGACTAGTTTCAAGTCATGCTAGAGGCTCATATTCATGAGCAGCATTCCGCGTCCCATCACGTTGCTACTGATTAGATGTTATTTTGCTACTCATGATTTTTTTTATTTAGAGCTATCGGTCGACGAGCTGTTTTCGAGCTGATTGTTTGTCCACCTCGTGGGTGGACATTATCATCAATTCTTCAGCCAGAAGACGTCCATACCAGACGATGGTTAAAAATAGGGCTCCATATGAACAGTGATACACATATGAACAGACATACTAGGATTGGGGTGCTTTTCTACAAGAGATGTGCAATGCAAGCTACTTATGCTACGAAGATGTAATAGAGATGTAATAGCTAAGCTGTGTAACTATGTGACCGATACTAAGCTATGTAGCTGTGCGAGGAAGATGCGCATCTCGAGTATGCGATGTATCGATAAGAGAGAAGACATCCATACCTGAGTCCGTTTCCACCAGTGCTATGCTATACCAAAGAATATGATTGGTGGAAGCCAAACGCAAACACAGCAACGTAGCATAGCACATCTCTGGTGGAAAAGCATCCTCGGTGGAGTCATCTTAGGGGCGGATTTCTATCTCGGAAAAGCTAAAAATAGGTTGAAATACGAGTATTGAATTTATTTATTACTAGCTGTTGCCCGCGTTGAATAATTACTTAACAGAAATTGTTTTTATTTTTTTCTCAAATATTATATAGGAGTGTCTATGTATATTTTTAAGAATGAAATTACCGCTTTTAGCTACATGCATATGAATATGCATACGATACATACGTACACCTAAATTATCATTTTACCATCTTTGTCTGTCTGTTTGTTCTAACTAATCTCTGAAATGGCTAGACCGATTTTGACGGAACTTTTATTGGCAGGTAGCTAATGCACTAAGGAGTAACTTAGGCTACTTTTATTAGACACAAAGTCCGTAACCAACGCGAGCGAAGCCGGATGTATTAGCTAGTGTAATACATATAACCTTGAAAATTATTAGGCAATATTGTGAAAACTAGTTTTGGTCTATTTAGAATCTTTATTTAAATTTTTGACATGATTCGTTTATTGGCTATACTGAGCTAGTAGATCTATTGTTAAATGGATCTTTCTCGACCTTTTTAAATTGATGTTTTATTTAACGAGCTAGCTATAATCTTTACCACAGGTGGGGCCCAGTAGGGCTGATGCCTGATCCGGAGCTGCGGACTACCTAGCGGGTTTACCGGGGCTCCGGCTCGACCAGCAGGAGTAGGAACGGGGTGGTTTTTAGTCAGTAAGAGTCTGACACTCCCTCTCGCCTCGCCCAGGGCGGGAGAAGTCATTGGATGATTTTCCCCCCTCAAAAAAAGCTATAATCTTTAAGGTCTAAAGGTGCAATTTAGGCAGCAGTTATCTAGCTACTATTTAAATACTTAAAAGGTAAACTTCAAATTGACTGATCTTATCGCTTTACATCTACATCTGTGACTCTTCACAACTGCATTTAATTCAAAGGTATTTATGGTACCTAATTCAAAGAAAGAAATCTAAATGGACGTGACCCACAATACCTACACATTAGTACCTAATACATAATATTAGAATAAAACAAACTCAATTTCACATTGAAATCGTTTATTGTCGTAATTAACAAAATAATTACCTATCTAATAACATATTCAGTATATAACATTTATTTTTTTAAAACGTTGCCCTACACTAGGATTTTCTACTGTGTCGTGGGTGCGTTTACAAACATACAAGTTCACATACACATGACACCCAGACCCGAAACAACAATTTGTGGATCACACAATGAGTTGCTCCGTGCGGGAATCTCGCCCAGCCACCGCACTAACTGTACAGTCAAATTTATTTATTTATCTTTAATATTATAATTCAATACTGTGATGTAGGTATACAATACTAGCTACTTCCGCGCGGTTTCACCCGCTCTGCTCGGCTCCTATTTGTCATAGCATCATGTTTTATAACCTATAAGCCTTCTTCAATAAGTGGACTATCCAACACAAAAAGAATTATTCAAATTGGACCAGTAGTTCCGGAGATTAGCGCGTTCAAACAAACAAACAAATTCTTCAGCTTTATAATATATATACAATATTTCGATAGAATTAAGATCTTTCGGGTGCGTACCTACAAACACCCAGTTTTCACAATTCATGTTAAAATTTATTAAACTCAACTAGTTTCAAACAACGCTGGGGGCTCTTAGTCACGAGCAGCCAAACGATCGATGTGGCGAGCGCTGCACATATCACCGGATTTGCTAGAAACTATATAGTCGAGTTATATCGTCATACAGTTATAGGTACATGTAAGCCGTAAAACATAATGTATAATTAATTTAATGTGTAATATACATAGGATGGACAAAAGACAAGACAAGGAACAGAATTTACTAAATTAATTTATTTATTATTCACTAAATAACATAGACATATGTGTATAAACATAAAAGGACAGATTTACCTATATAAATAGAATGGGCGATCTCATGGCACAAGGTGATCTCTTATATAAGGTGTTATACAAGACTACTGTAAGCCGAAGGTTAAATGCTTGTAAAAATAAGATATGTCTGACAGCTCTGGGATCTCGCTCTAGTAGTGTTATGTTTGAAGATTACAATAGTGAAGAAATTTCGTACCCCGGACCAGTTAATTCAATTTGAGAACATAAAGAAGTTAAACATTGATACTACTCTGCATAACGTAGTTTGCAAATACGCACGATGCGACGCTTTCTTCAATGAATAAAATTGCTATACGGTGTGACAGAGACAGTAAGAGATAGCGCTTTCATATAAAACTCAAAAGTTGATATTTTTGTACGAAAAGAAAAATTCACTCAATAATTTATATTTACTTTTGTAATCTTTAAACACAACACTACCTCCCATTAAAGCCGTGGCAGATAATTGTAGAACACTTTATAGATCACCTTATCTATATGTAACAAGATTTAAACTATTTGTAGGTAGGAATGTCCTATTCTCTGGGTAGTGTCTGGACTAAAGTCCTCAGCTTCCCTCTTGCAATCTTCCCTGAAGAGGTCATGGGGAGCTGGTCCATGAAGATCACACCGCCTCGCAGTCTTTGGGAGTCCGATAGTTTATCTAAAAAGGAAAAGAAATTATCTGATTAAGGATTTGTAACATTACCTGGAAGATTTTTCCAAAGGTGTTTATCACATATATATATGGGTCTCATAACATAACTCGTCTCACAAAAAAACGACGTAAAACAACGCTTGTGTTTCGTCGTGCGAGTGAATTTAGCGGAGGCCCAAATAATCCAATCTCCCCAACCGGAATACCCAACAATCGTCAAATTCCTAACACCTAAAAGGCCAGCAAGACTCTTGCATTGTAATGCCTCTGGTGTTTCGAGTGTCTGTTGGCGCCAATTGCTTACCACCAGGTGATCCGTCAGCACATTTATCGGCTTATTTCATAAATAAAGGTGTATTTGGTCAAAAATTAAGTAAGATTAACAAGAAGAATAAACCACATACCAGCAACGAGCTCCTTGATCTCGTCTGCAGTAATGTTGGACCCTGGCTTCCTCATCACGCAGGCTACGACATGTTCCCCATCGTCCTCGTTAGGGATGCTGGTCACACTGACTTCCTGCACTCCAGGGTGCTCGCGAATTACTGCCTCTATTTCTGGGGGAACTATCTGGAAAAGAGAACAAGTATGATGGTTTTTAAAAAGGTTAAAATGAGGTGCTCAGATGAATACTTTCAACCTAGGTTCCAGAGGAATATCTTAAAAAGCTACCTATCTAATATGTGCGGGAGAGCCAAGCTTCGGCACAAATGATGGGCCGGCTTGACCGGCTGATACTACGGCCTCACAGAAAACCGACGTGAAACAACGCTTGCGTTGTGTTTCGTTGTGTGAGTGAGGTTACCGGAGGCCTAATTATCTCCCTTCCCAATCTTCCCAACCCTGATTCCCCGACAATTCTTAATTTTCTAGCCACGGTAATCACTTACGATCAGGTGCGCCGTGTAACTGCACTTGCCACCGTCATGGTATAAAAATGAGTGTTAAAATAAGGTGCTCAGATTTAACCAGTCCACATAGCTTAAGTACATTCCTACTTTGCCATAAAGTGATCCGTCTTCTCGTTTATCGGCTTATTACAAAAAAAAGCTTTATCATTTTATAACTTCTTAATACCTTTTATAACCACAAGATATAATGCATAATATTCATAAAGATAACTATTGCTACGCCATGCGCCAGTATGATAAGTGGGCAAGTAGGTTAAGCAAAGAAATGTAGTCAAACAAATTGAAAGGTGAGACATATAAAATTAATTATTATGTTATCGGCTTACTCGTGTAACTGTTTGAAAGACGAGGAACTCGACTAGTTTCAAGCAATGCTAGAGGCTCATATTCGTGTGTAGCATTCCGCGACACACGAGGCAGAGAGAGTAACGTGGGTAAGCCGATAGTATACTATTTAGTCGTTTCGTAGTTTTAAAGATTTAAGCATACAAAGGGACATAGGGACAAAGAAAGCGATTTTGTTTTATACTATGTAGTGATTATGTCTCAATATCGTTATTCTACAAGTCATAACTTACATGATACATTCTATACTTGATGAGCATCTTCAGTCGTTCCACAAAGAAGTAGTGTCCTTCCTCGTCTCTATACAGAATGTCTCCAGTCCTATACCAGCCATCTTCTGTGAAGGAGTTCGCCGTCTCTTCTGGGTTGTTGTAGTATTCCTGGAAAATATTTAATACTCTTTAATACTCGTTAAAAAAAAAAAACAAAAGTCTTAGTATCCCGGAAGATTAAGATGGACGCCGACACGGCACGCAGTGTGTCATTACTCTGTTTTTTGGAGCGAACTTTATTGGCTACGGAATATTTTGGCTGAAATGTTCACTTGCAGATGTATTAACTCGGTAAAAAATAGACCCAGAGAAGAAACCCGCTTCTCATGCATGAGAGTGCGGTTCCGAAACCTACCAACGGCAAGTACCAATATGACTTTTCCGAGTTATATGTACTTTCTAAGATTATTTAGACACCACTGACAAACGGTGAAAGAAAACATTGTTAGGGAACTAGGCTTATAATTTCGAGTTATTAGTTTGAAATCGCCAACCCGCATTGAGCAAGCGTGGTGATTAATGCTCAAACCTTCTCGTTTTAAGAGTAAGCGCCCAGCTCCAATCCAATATTAAGAATTATGATTCAAGAACTTTGTTCCTATCTAACTCTAGACTTCATAGTCACAATATATACCTACTTCCTTATTTAAAGTCTTAATAAATAAAGACATAATACTTATTTTAAAATAGATTTGAGGAAACTTCCTTAAATAAATCTGGCTAAACGTTCGTTTAATATTTAATCTGAACAAACAAACAATTATAGTTTCCTTCCTTATTGGCACCTACTCTTGAAATAGATAACAAAGTTTGTTTCACTAGTTTTCCTTAAACAAGCAATTTTTTTATAAGTAGAAGACGTGAATACTGATTCTGAGGCACATAACATTAAGTTGTGTATAACTTTATATACGCAAATTAAATTATGAGTTACATGGGACTTATAACACAAATAGGTAGTGAAAAGTGGGTGTACATTGTATAGCGGCATTAGGTGCCGTAATGTGCACAAGTGGAAACTATCGTTTTCTTTAACATCTCTAATAATATCTTCTGATTAATTTCGTTGTGGGATCCAAGACAGTCATTCATGTCCCTGGGACACGCCGGACTTCAGTGTACTGTAGATCCTGGCTTACAGGAGTTGCAGCGGTATGGGAGGTAGTGGCGGGCTTGTCCCATTAAAAAAAAGGCTGATTTATAGAACTTACCGACATGCTGACGTTCTTGGTGCACATTTCTCCTGGCACGTTCGGTTCTGTTATCTCTTTACCAGTTTCTGGGTCTATTAACTGCAATGTTATAAAAGAAATAGGTGAATAACAATTTCCAATTCCCCAGCCGTCGCGGGAGACATTTCGGGCGTAGAGGATCGCGTGACGATCTCCGGCTACCGTAAGTGGGATCTGCAGACGTTGGCAACGGGTAGCTAGGGGCTAGGAGTAGGAACGGGGTGGTCTTTAGTCCTAGTTAAAGTTTGACACTCCATCTCGCCTCACCCTAAGCGGGAGAAATCGGTTGATGATTTTCTCCTCTCAAAAAAACAAGTGAATGAAAATGGGTGATATGCATATCTGCCTTGTAGTTAGTCTTTAAATTTGATGATCTGATTATTACAAAACATACTAAATTGGTTTATACATAGCAGTGTCTCAGTGGGTCTCAGTCTCAGTTAGGTAAAAATTGAAACACCATATTTTTTGCATCAGGGGTTGATTTCTCCAACAATGACTTTTAAGAATTTTATTCTTTCTACTATTTTTATGTGGTTTTATAGTATCACTGAAGATATTAAAAACATTTCAATAAAAAACATACCTTAACTTCAGGCATTAATGGACCCGATTTCCCACAATTACCCAGTGGTCCATTTGGGCAGGCCATGAGTATGGGTCCCAAGTTCTCAGTCTGACCGTACATCTCCATTACTGGGACTCCCGGTCTAACTCGTTTCTGAAAGTTTTATAAAGCATGTTAGATCTAGTAGAGAAAGTACCAGTATAAGAATGTTGTTTGCCCTACATAGACATATTAGTCCCTGCGTACTGCGCATACGTTGCCCTACACTAGTATTCTCTCCTGTGTCGTGGGTGCTGTTTACAAACATACAAGTTCACATACCTACACATGACCCCAAACCCGAAAAAAACTATTTGTGCAAAGAGTTGCTTCGTGCCAGAATAGAACCCGCTTCACGTAACTTGACAGCTGGTTGCCCAGCCACCGCGTCAACCGTGCAGTCAAATAGAGAACGGTATCTTTGAGTTTGAAATAATTTCGTCGGTGCTGTTAATTTTAGCTCAGTTATCAACAACGGAATCATTTTATTTATGTACATTAAAGGTAAGCGTTCACAGGCCCGTATCGTACTCATCGGACGGATCGCATTAAACGGATAAAATTTTCGGACTGCGTCTACTGTACTACTACTGCACTACTACTCCGCAGCATTCAAATTGCCGACGCGAGTATTAGCAATCGGATTGCATTTCATTTGAATTTTTGGCATCGGTATTCCGTATGACGTCACGCATCGCATGTAGGCATTGCCGACGAGCGGTACGTACGATGCGGATCAGTGGACGCAGTTGTATGAGTTTCTATACAAGACAAACTAAAATCTGTTGCGTGGGATGCGTACGATGCGGGCCTGTGGACGCTTACCTTTAGTGACCGACAATCAAATATTGCTAATGTATAACTTACCCTAATTTCAATATGGACGTCCTTATGTACTTTCCCTCCGGACAACACAAGTTGATTGAAGCTGGAGAAGTCACATTTCTTCTCACTCTTCATTATAGCTGTTGCTATGATGGGACTCATCATCGCTGATACTGGCTGGAAAATTAAACACAATTTTATTTATATTATAACTTTCGTGAGACATACTAAATTAATTAGGCCTACTCAGAGCGAATGTCGTCGCAGCGAGTCTTCCCAAACCCCTATTTCCCAAGAATCCTTAAATTCAATGATAACTGATATTTATTGTTGCAAGATGGTTATAAGATAACACTTTTACACGTCAATCTTTGAAATAACTAGATGAGGCCGGCATTTCCTATCCGACTACTCTGAGAAGAAATGCTGAAACAAACTCAGAGGTTTTTAGATCCCTAACTCCAAAAGCACTTCTGATGTTTCAGGTGTCCATAGGCGACGGCGATTCCTTACCATCAGATGATAGTCCAGTCATTTGGTAGTTTTACCTGGAAAGTTTTCCGGGAGTTTTGAAAATTGGTGAATTTATAGATTTGGGTATGCTCTTTTCGAATTTCAACTTTGCCACCTCGTACAACCGCCGCTCGCGCCGCCATATTGAAAAAATGGCGCCTAAAAACGGTTTTTTATTAATATCTCCGTTCCGACGCATTTTACGAAAAAATATTTATCTACAAAATGAAACTAGAAAAAAATTCCTACAATTTATGTATTGATAACTTTTTCATAAAATCAATAGTTTTTGGCGTACGAGCGCCGCAAAGTATTATTTATCTGCACCACCACGTGTACAAAAAATGTGTGTTGTGTAGCAACGACTGTCGCAACCGAGGGCTGGGCTCGCTGTCATTGCAGAGGTAAGTCCCCTGTTTGAGGAGTGGCTAGAGACGCGAAATGGCGTCCTCACATACCGCCTGACGCAGGTGCTTACCGGACACAGGAATTTCGGTAGGATCCTGTTTTTGATTGGGCGGGAGGAAACGCCCGGGTGTCATCACTGCGAAGACCGCCCGGAGGACACGGTGGAACATATAACATAACACATATAACATCAGAAACAGGAACCTACCGAAACTAACCTGTTTGTACAACACACATTGTTTGTAAACGGTTTTTTATTAATATCTCTGTTCCGACGCATTTTACGAAAAAATATTTATCTACAAAATTAAACTAGAAAAAATTTCCTACAATTTATGTATTGATAACTTTTTCATAAAATCAATAGTTTTTGGCGTACGAGCGCCGCAAAGTATTATTCATCTGCACCACCACATGTACAAACAATGTGTTTTTTTTTAAATGTATCAATTCTTAAAAACTAATTATGATATCTCGTTCAAACCAATTTTCTTTGAAAGTTTCCATTAAAATCTACAGCATATATTTTTTTTAGTTTTCTTACTCACTTATTTTAAAAGTTACAGGGCAGGACACATTCGATAGACCTCATTTTTCCACTTTGGAAGTGTCTATCTTACAAACAATTGATTTTGACGAAAAATGGTTTTAGGAACCATGATGTATTTTTAATGGCCTATCCATAGACAACCATCACGGATAGGTTAGACGAAAAAAAATTTTTTGAAGAGGTGCAGTGACCGCGCGCTCTCCCCCCTCTATCTCGGAAACGGTGCACCGTATAAAAAAAAAGTTTAGGCAAAAGTTGTAGAGAATTTTATATTCTACAATATTGGTATTAAATGCAAATACCAAAAACCCATAGGAAATGAGATATTTCCAAAAAAGCGCACAAAAACGTTTTTTGGGACCTTTGGACCTTAAAATTTAATAGTTGCTTACACCCTACCACATGTAGGTTTTGAGACAAGTTTCAGGCAGTCAATATACAAGTATTGACAAAATTACAGCTGGGTATCTCAAATTCCGAGGTGAAATCCTAATTTGACTGGACTAATAATACTTTGCGGCGCTCGTACGCCAAAAACTATTGATTTTATGAAAAAGTTATCAACACATAAATTGTAGGAAATTTTTTCTAGTTTAATTTTGTAGATAAATATTTTTTCGTAAAATGCGTCGGAACGGAGATATTAATAAAAAACCGTTTTTAGGCGCCATTTTTTCAATATGGCGGCGCGAGCGGCGGTTGTACGAGGTGGCAAAGTTGAAATTCGAAAAGAGCATACCCAAATCTATAAATTCACCAATTTTCAACACTCCCGGAAAACATTCCAGGTAACCCCCTTTTTATCTACCAAATGACTGGACTATGATCTGTTCCACGCGTTTACCGGCTTAAAATATAAAAAAAGTTGAAAAAAAAATGTTTTCGATGTTTACTTTGTGATTCAAAGGATATTATATGGCAAGGCATCGACCTCATTTGTCATATAAATGCTTATTACAGTCGTTTGGACATTTACGTGTGCAGCGTACAAGTGAGTATATACTGAACAGATAAAAAAAAAAACAAAACATAATGTCGTGACCAGCTTATACGTACATTACCTACTTATGTAATGGTGGCTACATACGAAGAGGTGGAACTGAAGGCTTGTGCAAGTATACCGGAACGTGTGTGTGTCAAAACTTGCACAAGTTTCCTAACTTGCACAAGTTCATTCACCAAATTGCGGAGACTCATATTCATGAACAGCATCATATTCAGTGTCGCGGAATGCTACTCATGAATATGAGCCTCTAACATGGCTTGAAACTAGTCGTGTTCCTCGTCAAACAGTTACATGAGTAAGCCGATAACATAATAATTAATTTAGTAGGTCTCACGAAAGTTATAATAAAATTAAAGTTCATTCACATTCATCTCCGGAATTACTGGTCCGATTTGAAAAAATCTTTTTGTACTGGATAGGCTACCTATAAAACATCACCACGATCAAAATGACCCGAGCAGAGCGGGTAAAACCACGCGTAAGTATTATGGTGGTAGTAAAATTAAATATAATGAAATCAATTTGAATTGCAATACCAACCTTATACTTATTGATCATATCAATAATATGGTCCGTGGTGGGTGGGTTCGAGGTCTGCAGCTTGATCTGCTGCAGCATCGGCATGGAGATCGCGTTGAACATGCCCGACACCCACTGCACTGGCGACAGGTTCAAACCCATCTTGTTCTCGCCTTTGCGTCTAAATGAGGGAAGGGAAATTAAATTGTTTACTTTGACTGCCTTGTTGGAGAGTACAAGTGCGACAGACGAGTCTCGGGTCCGGTTCCCAGGTCTGGCAAGATATTGCTGACCTTTTTTCGACTGTTCGAAAATTTCTCAGTAGTAGCACGGAAGCTTTTTATATAGGGGGAGATAGTCATTAAATGACTTCTCCCGTCTTGAGTGGGACGATAGGGAGTGTTAGACTTTTGCTGACTAAAAACCACCCCGTTCTCCTACTCCTACTTTTCGAGCCGGAACCCCAGTAAAGCCGGTTGGTAGTCCGTAGCTCCGGTCTAGAATTGTGCTCAACATATGGCAATAGGCTCACTCCCCACCTACATGGGACTTATAACACAAATGGTGAAATGTGGGTGTACATTGTACAGTGGCATTACGTGCCGTGTGCCGTAATATGCACCTCTGTCTACATCTTCGGGGATAAAAAGGCGTGACGAGGAATCATACTTCTCTGGTGTTGCGGGTGTCCATGGGCGGCGCTGGTCGCTTACCATCAGGTGACGCGTCTGCTCGTTTGGCCCTATTTCATAAAAAAAATACTTACTCAGTAAAGTGCTGTGAGGAAGTTGAGAATAGTTTGCCCAGCAGTTCCAATTTCTTCAAGAACACGGTGTGAGTGAAGGCAGCTAGTTTGATGACTCCTGACGTACCTCCGGTGCTGATCAGCCACATGTATACTTTGTTTCTGTCAAATACTGTTGGTCTGAAAGCGAGAGAGATTCAAATGAAATGATATAAAAGCATGAAAGAATGACGAGAACAAAAATAAAATCATGTGTTTAGTGTTTGTTAAGTGTGGGAGAGCCTTGCTTCAGCACGAATGGGCCGGCTCAACCGGAGTGATACCACGGTCTCACCGAAAACCGACGTGAAACAACGCTTGCGTTGTGTTTCGTTGTGTGAGAGAGGTTACCGGAGGCCCAATTACCACCCTTCCCAATTTTCCCAATCTCCGATTCCCCAACATCCCTTAAATTCCTAACCACCAAAAGGCCGACAACGCACTTATAACGCCTCTGGTGTTTCAAGTGTCCATGGACGGCAGCGATTGCTTACCATCAGGTGATCCGTCTGCTCGTACCTATACCATAAAAAATACCCATAAACTTTATCATTAGCTGTAACATAAATGAATTATCATAAGCAAATAACTAATAAACAAGTTACAAAGAAGATTCCTTACAGAAATTCCTCGTGATCATCCTTATCATCATATTTCTCGATGAAGCTGGCCAGGGACCGCCTTCCCTCATCAAAACAGATGATCTCTGTGTTTAGCTCCAACTCCTCGACAACCCTCTCGTGTGTCTCCAATAGCTCCTTCTGACAGAATGCTATTCTTGGCTTCGCTATCTTGAGGAATGTCTTCAGTTCCGCTGTGAATAAAAAAATACTTGTACTGCTGTTTTAACGCTTCATGATTGGAACTCTAGTGTATTTTACGAATTATCGATTAGATTATAAGGACTTCTGGATAGCCGCTGTGTATCAGATAACTTTGAATTAACAACGTAATTTGTATGGACTAATCTGTCACATAAGTTTATCGGGCACTTTATGAAGGTGTTGAAACAAGCGTTAAGAGTCTAAACTAGTATAAAATTTAATAAAAAAGGCCGTCTGTCGATCAAGGGATCTTGAGGTCGATTTGTAACAAAATATTGTTAGATTTTCGCCAATTTTGAAACCAGTACGAAGAGTAGACTTGTTTCTGATGTAGCAATAGACATTTTTTTAAACGTTGTCCCATACTTGGATTTTCTACTGTGTCATGGGAACGTTTACAAACATATAAGTTCACATACATATCAAGCCCAAACACAAAACAACAATTTGTGGATTACACAAAAAGTTGTTCTGTGCGGGAATCGCATCCGGTAAATGATGCACGGCAGCCGGTCAATTAGTTCTTTTTGTTTAATAAAAAAAATAGTACGTATATCTAATGGGATAATGTTTTTTCCAATATGGTAAGAAGAGTCAAGGAGTTTTCTAAAAACCGTAGATAAACAATCCAACAAATCGAATACCATATATGAACAGATTCGTGTCGCCGCGGAACGATGAATAGAATTGGCGCAGCAAAACCAATCATTCATTTAAGTTCAATACCATGAAAATCAGACCAGTAGCCATAGATAAATGGTATACAAATAAACCGTATTTTTTCCTATAATTGCCTGCACTATATTATACGTGTAATAAGCAGGTACATGTAGGTACAGTGGAGGACGGATCCGCCTGATCACTTTAAAAAAATACTGCTTGAACCCAACAAAAACATTAAGCCATAACACGATAGAAAAGCGATAACGTCGCAGCTTAGTGATGCAACACGTGTAAACTCTTAGTCAGTGTGCATGTTGTACCTCCACTAGTGACAGTAGCACCCACCACCCTGCTTCATTCGCCAATTCGAGGTCATGGAGCGAGTCTTATCAGGTGCAAGAAAACATTAACTTAGTACTGGTCAGGCGCATGCGACCACCATTGTACCTATGTTAACTAATCACATGTTTCGTCACGTCTACTCAAATTAACCTTAAGATGTATTTTCCTTAAATTATAGTACGTAAAGTACAGATGTACTTGAGTGTATATATCGTTGACATTGGACTTTGATCCACTGCGAATTACCTGCCGACGGTAGTTTGATCACTTTGAGCGAACTTCTATAAATAGCGCATCGTTTTTGTGTTGGATTGAAACTAATGGCTGATGAACATTTATGGTTTTTTGTCTATGTAGCGTTAAGACTTGAAGTTTGAAATGATGATTGATTAGACTATGATCACGATGGGATTAATCTTTTATAACTTTGTTTACGGAGTTCGTATCTCAAACGATTACTGCCATCGTAGGAAGGTATAGGTAACTTCATAGTTATATTTTTATTTTAAAAAACGCCCCACTCTTCAATTTTCTCTTGTGTCGTGGGTTCGTTCATAAACATACAACATACACATGATACCCAGACCCGGAACAACAATCTGTGGATCACACAAAGAGCGGCGTGCACCGTGCGGGATTCGCACTCGCAAAACGTAACACGGCAGCCAGGTGTCCAGCCACCGCGTAAACTGTGCAAACTAGTAGTTGTAGATAACTAAGGATATAGTTTGCTATAAGAAGATTGTTAAACAAATTTTAGGCTAAACAAAGAATTGAAAGAAAGCTTAGTACTCAAATATCTATTAAGGCAAACCATTTGGACGTAAAACTCCAGAAATCAACTGATCATTCTAAACAGACCTTAAGATCTACAGTATCAGCCCACAAGCAATTTAATACTCACTGTACTTAAACATAGGGTCTACTCCAGCAATCGGCATGCCCGTCATCAGGGCTGAGTAGTATGGTATGTGCAGATCTAAATGATTCCTTCCTCCCAAAGCGAGGACATCTCCGGGCTTCACTCCTAGTTTTCTGAAGCATCGTGCTAATTGTACCGAGCGTGCTAGTACTGATGCATTTGTCTCACTCTCTCCTGTGGCTGCGTCTATCTGTAGAACAGAGAAGGGAATATTTTTTAAATGCGAATACTGACCATGGTTGCTCAGAAAAAAGTTGTGTGTTAAAATTGGTGAACCGAACGAACCTAATCAGCAGAATGCTAAACAATAATTTAAAAGGCATATTATGTATGTATGTAGGTTTAAGTGTGGGAGAGCCATGCTTCGGCACGAATGGAGCGGCTCGACCGGAGTGATACCACGGCTTCACAGAAAACCAACATGAAACAACGCTTGCATAGCATTTCGTTGTGTGAATAAGGTTACCGGAGGCTCAATTGCCAATCTCCCCAATCTTCCCAATTCCCGATTCCCCAATAAATAACCCTTAAATTCCTAAGCCCTAGAAGGCCAGTAACGCACTTGTGGCTCGGGTGTTTCATGTGTCCATGAGTGGCGGCGATTGCTTACCATCAGGTGATGCGTCTGCTTGTTTACAAGCGTGTTTCATAAAAAAACAAATAAAGAAAACCTAAACCCCAAAAGGCCGGGAAAGCACTTGTAACGCCTCTGATGTTTCAATGTCCATAGGCGGCGGTGATTGCTTATCATCAGGTGATTCATCGGCTCGTTTACCGGCTTAAGTATACAAAGGAAGGTTCCTATGCAGGTACCTAGGTACTGTAGGTAATACTCTAGTACTACGGTACTATTACTATTGTTTACTAGTAAGTGGGAACTGGGTGAATGAATTGAATGACTTTATGGCTTCCGGACGTCGCGTCGATAACTGGCACAATTGTACAATTGATTGCTTCGTGTATTTCCATTTTCCACTCTGAAGGACAGCATCAATACATTTATTAATGAATCACTTTAAGTTCTCTTATCAGTCGTTTGTGTGTACTGGAGATTTTCCAAAGGGTATCGACTTATCAACCTTGGTATCAAATACGTGTGATATTTAAGTGATATTGTTTATGGACTGGACAATAATCACACAATAATCTTCTGATTAATGTTAATATCTTTATTTTGGGGCTCTGGCTGACAATCCAATATATAAAATTCTCGTGTCACAGTTTTCGTTTCCATACTCCTCCGAAACGGCTGCACCGATTTTGATTAAATTTTTTGTGCTTATCCGTTATCTATGGGAATCGGCCAACATCTATTTTTCACCCCCTTAATGTTAGGGGTAGTACAACCCTAATTTTTTTAATTTTCCACGGACGAATTCGCGGGCGGAAGTTAGTAATGGACTGATAGTAGAGACTATTTCCATTACGTATAATTTAATGGAATTTGAACTCTATGAATGTTGGTGTAGGTCTAGAATCCTAGCTGCGGACTACCTAGCGGGTTTACCGGGGCTCCAGCTCGAAAAGCAGTAGTAAGAACGGGGCGATTTTTAGTCAGTAAGAGTCTGACATAACAGTACAAATAATGGCTAAAAGACACGAACATTGCACTAAGAATTTACTTTAAACAAGGATTTTTTTTATGAAACACGAGCAGATGGATCGCCGGGTGGTAAGCAATCGCCGCCGCCCATGGACACTTAAAACACCAGAGGCGTTACAAGGGGGTTACCGGCTTTTTGGGGATTACGAATTTAAGGGTTGTTGTACGGGAATCGGGGATTGGGAAGATTTTCGTAAATATTTATGTATTATAGTATTTAGTATGACGGTATTGACAATGCAACAGATGGGATGTGCAGTTAGATACACGCAACGCTTGTGAGCAATTACCTATAAATATAACTGACTGCGGAGGAAGAGTCCAATTGAAACGTTTCCTAAGTTGTACATAGTTTATTACTAAATTGATACTAATTTTCAGAATGATTCAAAGGAGGAGTAGGACCAAGGTGGTTTTTAGTCAGTAAGAGTCTGATACTCTCACCTCACCCTACGGAGTTTCTTACTCGTTCTTCTCCATAGGAATCTACACTTTGAAACGAGCAAATATATTCACTAGAGGTCTGACCGCTAGACAGACATTTTGTTTTTTTTTTTATATTGTGATATTTGTCTTGACGTTCAAAAGTGTCTTTCGGGTCTATTTTAAATAAATAATTTTGACATTGACTTTATTGATCTTAGCGTTGTTTTATAGCCTTTGTTTCATTAGTTGTTTGTATGTTTTATAGCCTCAAAGAGATTTATTCAAATCGGAACAGTAGTTCTGGAGATTAGCGCGTTCAAGCGAACAAACAAACTCTTCAGCTATATACATATATCTAGATAATTGCTAGACACTATGTTATTATTTATAGTATGGTACAAAATAATGGACACAAAGCGGTCTTATCACTGATAGTGATTTCTACCAGACAACCTTTGGGTGGACATATATTATTGCAAAAGAAATATTTAGACGGGATGTGTACTCCGAAATAAATAAATAAATATATACAAACTCAACAATATACCTACATATTAATTGTTATGTTATCGCCTTTCTCACGTAACTGTTTGACAAGGACCTCGACTAGTTTCAAGCCATGCTAGAGGCTTATATTCATGAGCAGCATTCCGCGACACACGACGCGGCGATTGTCGCGCTGCTACTGGCTTGAAACTAGTCGAGTTCCTCGTCAAACAGTTACGTGAGTAAGCCGATAACATAATTATTAATTTAGTATGTCTCACGAAAGTTATAATATAAAATACTAGCGACCCGCTCCGGCTTTGCACGGGTTTAAAATATGTAACTCACTGAAAAAATGATAAAATCAATCCAGTAGATTTGATTTATTCATTTACTGCCCGTAGCCCGCACGCGTTTTTTATAGGCACGCTGCCGCCGCGCCGCGTCGCCGTAAACGCTACGTTCCGCAATTTTTAAATCTATACATCTTCAAAAATATTGATTTAAATCAGATGCTGTAAAAGGCCAAATAGATCTATATTAAATCAACAATGTATTTAAGGTATTTAATTGGATAAGGATTAATGCTGTATTGGTTAAAATCGCTGCGAAAATTAGCAATTATTATTTATCGTAAAAAGTAAATGACAACAAATGTTATTGTGGGATATCTATAAGAGATAGACATATACCATCGCGGAGTTTTCTGTAGACCTTTTCATTGTGTACAATACTTAGTACATTATTTTGATAAATCTCGTAGGATTCAGCCTGCGTTTGCAATGTAAGCGGAAAAAATGTAATTATTTGCGACATCACATTAGAAACCTCAAAAATAACAGTATTTGTCCACTATTTAATGGATGATATTATACATAAAAACCTTCCTCATGAGTTACTCTATCTATTAAAAAAAACCGCATCAAAATCCGTTGCGTAGTTTTAAAGATTTAAGCGTTCATAGGGACATACAACACACATGACAGAAAAAGCGACTTTGTTTTATACTATGTAGTGATGATAGTGACACTTACATATCATTTAGGTACATACATACACTCAAGATATTAACGTTGTATGCACTTTATCTAAAATACTCGTTATTAAGTGCATTATTACAACTAAAAATATCATAGTAGATTGTATATTTAATCTGTTTTTATCACCTGATGGTTGCATTGCCTAATAATTGTTATCTGGTACAATAAAAACTGTCTCAGTTTTACTCATAGATATAAATTAATAAATATTTCTGTCGTTTTAATATAGTCCAATGGCATTAAATCCGGTTTATGTAGGACTATTTATGTGCAAGACGTGTTCGTGACGTGTGTGTGAGTGTTCAAGTGTGTGAGAGCCATGCTTCGGCACGAATGGGCCGGCTCGACCGGAGTGATACCACGGCCTCACAGAAAACCGACGTGAAACAACGCTTGCGTTTCGTTGTGTGAGTGAGGTTACTGATGGCACAATTACCCGCCATCCCAAACTTTCCAATTCCCCAACAACCCTTAGATTCGTAACCCCCAAAAGGCAACGCATTTGTAAAGCCTTTCGAGTGTCCATGGGCGGCGGCGATTGCTTACTATCAAGTGATTCGTCTGCTCGTTTACCGGCTTATTCTATAAAAAAGACGTAACCAATTAATCAATACTTAATTAGTAAGTACTCAGTGAAACTCGTTTAGGAGGAAAATATAATAATATCTAGACAATATTATTTAACGAGAATGATCAGAGTTTTTGTTCGATCATGCCAAATTCTTTAGAATTCGTTACAGCCTAAACCACACAGGAAAAAACCAAATAACGTAGTTACATAATATTACACAAAAACGATAAAAAACGTCACGAACTATGAACAAAGTTATGTTAACCAATAAACTACGTTTAAAAAGCTTAGTTACTTCAGCTTACTTTTTTGAAGTTGATGAATACTTATACCATAAAATCTGTTCCTAAACGTAACACAACACTTTTCTGAAAATTCTAACAAAGTCCGTTCAATTAATAATTCTATCAAATTCCGTTCAAATAATAATTAATTTTGATTTTTTTTTTAATAATTCCGTTAAGCGGTTTAAAATTCACGGAAAGTTTTAAAGAACATAATTTGTTATCTCAAAACAAAACAACATTGACATCCAAATATTTGAATTACGAAACACACATTCGACTCGTACGCAACATAGATAAACACGCAGTTTATTTTTAACTAGCAACCCGTCCCAACTTCACATGGGTGATATATTATGCATGTATTATACATATAAAACCTTCCTCTTGAATCACTCTATCTATTAAAAAAACCGCAACAAAATCCGTTGCGTAGTTTTAAAGATTTAAGCATACAAAGGGACATAGGGACAGAGAAACCGACTTTTTTATACTATGTAGTGATAGAGATTCTAAATTTAAATGCAAACACACCTGGCACACAGCTTCGGGTCGACTTTTGAACACATGCAAACACAAATGTCCCGCGTGATAATTTTCATTCATAAAATCGAACGGCGCTAACTTCATTTTTAATATCACTATTTTTTTCTAACACACAGAATTCACGTCTTTATTCCGCGACAGTCGTGTACCGTATGACGATTGACGACTTTTTTGCTGTTATTTATGTATAGTAGGTTTTAGTTCAATGGCCGCTCCGTTGTAGAGATAAAAGTTCGATAATTGGACGCTTTCATTCAAGGGATTAGCAAAACAATTACTTATAGATGGACCTGATAATAGAGATTATATTTCCGTTACGTAGGATTTTATGGAATTTGAACTGTATCAATGTTGGTGTAGGTCTAGAATCCTAATATCCTATTAATATTATAATACCAAAGCTTGTACCTATGTTTGTTACTTTTTCTCGTTAAAACGGCTGAAGGAATCAGGGTACACTGTTCGAAACTGCATCCAGGGCCCCATGATGATGATTTTCTACCTTGGGGTCAAGAAACGAGGTGTTCTAAATAATATTTAAATTAATTTCCTAATTAATATTTCCATTAACTAATTGATTGATTGGCTCATGCGTGATAGTGGCGCGAACGCGAATTTTGAGCAATGGTTGTCGGATTCTCATGTCGGTGTATGGATGAGCCCTGTTTTTATATTAACACACTAGCTTTCCGCCCGCGGCTTCGCCCACGTGTAATTCGGTTATATATAGCGTTTTTTAATGATCTCGACAGGGCTTTTTCTTCCACAGGCTGAAATCTTTTTTTCATTTCAATTACGTTTTTGACAATTTCATAGATCTGTTTAAGTATTTGCGTCTGATAGTCATCATCCCATGTGAATGAGCTGATGATGGAAGGTACAACTCCTCAATAGTTAAGAGTTTAAAGAAATTTCTTACGAAGTTATACGCACATGTGAGGCTATTAGGTTGACCTGATAATAAAAAGTAAATCTCATTAACGTTAAGAATTTAGGTGAAAATGGATGCGGACAAATTTCGTCTCTTCACTTGTTTCCTTTTAGCTGTTTGTATGGGTAGTGTTAACACAAAATAGGGATTTAAAGGCGTGATGTTATTAATGTTATGCATGTATGTACATAATTATGTATGTTAAAGAGATGACTGAAAGTTGTCATACAAAGTCTTTTTTTTTAAGGATGGGAAATCATCAAATGACCTCTCCCGCTCTGGGTGGAACGGAAGGGAGTGTCAGACTTTTACTGACTAAAACCCACCTCGTTCCTTCAGTTGCCCTTTGCGTACCGGGGCCACGGTATCTCGTTAGAACTTTCCCGCAGCCCCGGCTCAGTTTATCCCGTTTCCCCCACTTGGGGGTTGACATTTCAAAAATCCCTTCTTAGTGCTCACTTATGTTACTAAAGGAACCTCTGTTCAAAATCTCAGACTCCTATACCGAGCGGTTTCGGCTGTGCGTTAATAAATCAGTCACCCAGTCGCACCCCTAAATCACGATTGGAGGGTAGTTTGAAAAAACTTATAATGTCAAACATATTTACTTGCCTATGTACGTGTTCATGCCAAGTTTCAAGTTTATAAACCCAAGGAATAAGATTTTTCATAGAAACGTTTTTACCCCTTTTCCCCCCTTGGGGGTTGAATTTCCAAAAATCCTTTCTTAGTGCTCCCCTACATATCCCAAGGAACCTACATTCCAAATTTCAGCTGTCTACGACCAGTAGTTTCGACTGTGCGTTGTCTGTCAGTCAGTCACTCAGTAACGGAAGAGTTTTATATATATAGATTGAACCCGTGGTGGTTACCGGTGACCGACGTTAGCGGAGGGTTTGCCTTCAACAATTTTCTATTGGCAGTCAAATACTTAATATTTCTTTCTATAATAATAGGATGTAGACTGGCACTTCTGCGCCTTACCACAGAATATAGCCTTACTATTATTGGGAGAGAGTTATGTTTAGCAGTAAAAATTAATGTCTTGTAATATTGATAATTATGATGTTGACAAATACCAATTAATATATTTACATACAAATATTAAACAAATATACAAAGTATTTTTAAATCATACTGTACATATACCTACTGTTTTTGAGATAGATATATAGTTAAAAGATGGTCCGTCGTCTAATAAAATTCTGCGTTGTCACTATTACCTAAGTGTTGTGTATTTATTTTCTTATCTCATACACACACGTTCTTTACACCTTGTTATCAGTCGCTATCATTTAACAGACGATGTTTAAAATCTAATTATAAATAGACTTTAGTCTGTCGTATGATACGACACGTATCTTAGGTAGGTACAGTGGTGGTCACACGCGCCTGACCACCGCTAAATTAATGTTTGCTTGCACCCGATGAGATCTAGCCCCGCCCCTTGTCCTTGAATTGACGAATGAAGCGGGTGGTAGGTGATGCAGGTAGCCGAACAATATCAAACACACCACTGACTGAGCAATTACACGTGTTGCCTAACTAAGCTGCGACGTTATCACGTTAACAATATTCACAATAAATAAATTACTTACTAAGTATGAACATTGAACATATAAAATAAACTATGTAGACCAAGGCCAGACCATACGTCAAGACCTTATCTTGACGTCATGAACTCGTGTCTCTAAAAACCAGAGTTAGTAAAAAAAATAATAGGTAGACTACCTAAGTTACAATTAAAGGGTACAGCTAAACAATAAAACTTTACATTTCATGCTTTTGCCTACTGTAAAGGACCATGCAAATTAATGGCCAATGACCCCGTAGTAATTTTTGCATCGCCTTTCGAAAAACCCATAATAATACTTTGCTCAACCCAGGCACCATTAATGCAAAAGTTTTGTTTTAAGGGGGTAAATCATTATTACTTCTCTCGTATTGAGCAAGGCGAAAGGGATTATCAGACTCTTACTGACTAAAAACCACCCCGTTCCGCAGGTTCCCCTTGTAAAGCAGGAGTAACTGCTTTTCGAGCCGGAACCGCAGCTCCGGACTATATTGGTCATAGCGTGATGTTTTATAGCCTACTAGCAAACTTGGCGAAATCCGTTACGCCACCAATGATTTTTCTTGAATTCTTGCTTTTCTCTTAAATTTTCTTTGCTATAAACCTCACGAAGCCCGAGACCTTTCCAACGAATGCAAAACCGTGGAAATCGGTTCGTACGTTCTGGAGTTATAGCGTCAGGAAGGAAAACTCGACTTATTTTTATATTATAGATAACCTTCCTTGATAAATGCACTCCAACACAAAAATAATTATTCAAATCAGACCAATAGACCAGTTCCGGAAATTAGCGCGTTCAAACGAAATCTTCAGCATTATACATATATTAAGTATATAGATGTACATCACTTGTAAAACAATTATAAATAATTTATAACTGTAATTGTAATTACAATTATTGTAATTGTAAACAAACTATACAAATTAGTCTATCGCAAAAACAAACGTTTTTCTTTAGGTGGAAATATAAACAGGCTTTAAGTAGGTATAATTTGGTCGGTAATTCCACACAGAACGCAATATGATTTTATTGCATTTTAATCACCTGTTTCCTAAACAAACTAATATAAAAACATCAAAGTACGAAGTCTAAAGAGCAATTTATATAGAAGGTCATCCTTAGCTGCGGACTACCTAGCGGGTTTACCGGGGCTACGGCTCAAAAAGCAGGAGTAGGAACGGGGTGGTTTTTAGTCAGTAGAAGTCGCCCGAATACTGAAATGCTTTTAAGCTGTACTTAAATATCCTGCTATCTCTATCATTTTATAAAGAATTGATATGGACAGAACTAGTTTTGAGAGCGTTTTAAAATTGAGTAGCGTTTGGAGTATTCGGACATGACACTACACTACCACTCGCCTCGCCCCAGGCGGGGAATTCATTGGATGATATTTCCCCCTTAACAAAAAAACAAGGAAGGTAATTTTATACTGGTATGTATGTAAAGCAAGAAATGGCGATAGACTTGAAGGTAACCAGTTTATTGGACTTTGCCTTGTCTGTGTATCTAGTTTGTGATCTTTGGACTTATTTTTATCATGGCATGTTGTTATAAAAATGATGTCAGTCGGTGTTAAATAAGAATGCCGTATCATGATGACGTAGTGGAAATCGCATTACGAGATGGTCTGATGTTTAATCTTTGTCTTTACTCTGTTAACATTGTTTTCTATTAAAACATGTCGTGGGTGCGTTTAAAAACACATATTTCACCTTTTTTTTCAGGGGGAAAATCATCCAATGACTTCTCTCGCCAGGACAAGGCGAGAGGGAGTGTCAGACTCTTACTGACTAAAAACCACCCCGTTCCTACACATATTTCACATACATATAACATTTTTAATCGTTGTCATTCTGTGTCGTGGGTGAGTTTACAAACACATAACACCCGGCCCCGAAACAACAATTTGTGGATCACACAAAGAGTTGCTTCGTGCGGGAAGCGTGTCCCCAACTGCCGCGACAGCCGTGCCAATTTTTTCACAATAATTTCACATATACTTCCACATAAACCTGGAACAATACGTTGATCACACATGCGTCTTTCTATTAGGAAAAAAACATGTTTTTGTGTAATTTCCTTCCACCGATTGAGAGATACGATTGTAACACATTGTAAAGATAAAAGATAAATTAAACTACAATTAAGATAATGAAACTATTTTATTGAAACACAAAACATAAATATCTTAGTTAGAGATTCCAACTAAATACATTGTAATATAACACAAAAGGCACTGTTTACCCGAATAACTTAAAGCTGCTCAATCAAATACACAATTAGTACAACACTTTAGTATTTATACTATCTATGGACCTTAGATGAATAATATTACTAGCTATATTTTTATAATAACTATCGTGAGACATACTAAATTAACTAACAATCACGGTTTACTCACTGTTTGCGCAGGTTTGCAAAGACGCGGTGTCTCCGCTGCTCATGAGCTTTTCTCCATTAATATACGTAAATAAACCGAAATTTTTAATTAATATTACTAGCTTCTGCCAGCGGCTTCGGTCGCGTTCCCGTTGGATAAATAGTACCCTATTACCCAACACAGCTCATACCTTGTCTGTATACAAAAACCGTTCACTAGTGTCAGCGTGATTGACGGACAAACATTAGAATTTGTGATGTGATGACAAGGTAGTATCGAACCAAGGCATAAATTGCATCGATACATAGTAACTTAGGGTAAGGTTCAACCACATTGCTTATGAACAGAACTCGCAAGATTGCAGAACAAAAAATATGATGATATAAAATGACTTGCATTTATTTATAAGTCTCATGAAAGAGTTAAATTTTATGTCTACCGTGTGTCACGTTTTTAAACATCATTCATTTGGTTAATCACTAACGCCCAAATACTCAAACACTACTCAATTTTAAGTTGTACTTTAATATCGTGCTATCACTGTCCTTTTATAAGGAATTGATAGTGATTGAACTATATTTAAGAGCGTCTTAAAATTGAGTAACGTTTGAGTATTTGGGCATAATTTAGTGATGAAATTCCATAAATTAAATTTTTGTTCAGAGCGTTTACTATAAGTTTGTTTTGCGTTGAACGAGATCGAAACGAGAACGCGGTCGGCGTTCTGATGGGTTGGTTCATTGTAGCCGACCAATCAGAGTGTCGAACACGCGTACTAAGCTCTCAGTACGTTGAACGTAAAGTAAACTCGTACTAAGCTCTCTGATTGGTTGTTTTATTAGAGCTAGCCAATTAGAGCGCCGAAAGCGGTCTTGTCGATCTCGTTCTAAGGGCATGTAAAACAAATTCATACTAAGGATACAGAATACATTAAGGCACGTAAAAAAAGTATAATACTTAGAAAAACTGAAGTTTTTAGTTTTTTTAGTGTCTTAAAGCCTATTTTTAGTTCTATATTTAATATTAATCAGTTAATTTTGGTTTATACAGGTAATTTAATTATAATTAAATGCATTTTAACAGGTGTATTAAAAGTATTGCGCTCAAAATATACAATGCAGACTCTAAGAGTCGAAAAAAAAAAAATACTTTGCCAGATCCAGAAATCGAACTGACGACCCTTTGTTTATGAATCACAACCAAGATAACAACTACAGAGGCAGGTGCCCTTAGTATGAGTTTGCTTTACGTTTAAAGCAAGGCTCGGAACCGGTTTAAAAAATACCGGTTAATACCGGTTTATATCGGTTTTCCTCCGAACTTTTCTTAAGAACGTGAACATTAAAGAACTTTATTTTAACCTAAATTAACCGGTTTATTCGACGAGGGGCATGTCGGTACACGCGTTGAAATATTATTATTGAAATAAGCTGAACAGCGCGCGGCGTTTCTTTGATGTGCGTCGTATTAACCGGTTTTTATTGCTCTAAACCGGTTAATCCGAAAAAACCTTTATGAAAATACTGTTCCAAATACCGGTTTAAAAAAACCGGTTTCGCAAACGAAACCCAATGTAAAGGTTTTGCGTACAAGTACATAATAACGGTTTGAAAATTTAACCGGTATCCGAGCCTTGGTTTAAAGTAATCGAAATGAGAACGCGCTCAGCGCTCTGATTGGTTGGTTTATTCGAGCCAACCAATCAGAGCGCCGAACGCGCTCTCGTTTCGATTACTTTAATCGTAAAAGACACTCATATTAAGGGTACTGATCAGACAAAGTATTATAAATAAAAGTACAATAACTAAATATATGTTACTTTACATAAATCCTACATTTATATTGCATGACTGTTAGACATATAAAATACAGTTTATATATTCTGTTGTAGTAATAAACTTAATCATATACTAACATCCTGTTTTACAATTAAAACCTCCTTTTGTAAATCCCCTGTACCTATTTTGCAGTTCGCATTTACTAGGAGACCTTCAAATCTGTAACAAGAAAAATAAAGTTGAAATTATATTTAGTTTATTACATAAATCTACAGCCTATAAGTGGCTACTGCTGACCAAAGGCATCTTCTTGCACTGAGAAGGTTTGAGCATTAATCACCACGCTTGCTCAATGCGGGTTGGCGATTTTAAACTTAAGGTGCTTTTCCGCCAGAGATGTGCTATGTTACGTTGTGACATGTGTTTGGATTCCACCAATCATATTCATTGGTACACATAACATAGCACTGGTGGAAATGGACTCAGCTGAGCTATGTTTTTTATATGGAAAGATGCGTGCTGTGGATGGCTTACCTACCATCGATACAGCGCATATTCGAGCTCCGCATCTTCCTCGCACAGCTACATGACTTAGTATCATTGGAAATGGTCACATAGTTTCACAGCTTATCTATTAATCTTCTTTGTGTTGTTCTGGTGTTGCGGACCTCCTTGGTCGACACTGATGGCTTACCATCAGATGGTATCTCTCCTTTTTTGTCACCCTATGCCAAAAAAAGACCCTACATTGCAATACTGAAAAAAGCCAAGACTTCCAAATGTTTATATTGCCCCACACTAAGATCCCGTGTCGCGCTTTATGTATACCAATTATGATCTATATCAATACGAAGCTATCCTTACCCGTTAGCACTACCAGTGGGTGCATCCTGCATGACATCGAGCTCACACCGTATGCAGTGCTCGCTGCAGCTGGAGATCACGGTGTCGCTCAGCTCCACCTGGGAGCCGGAGTACATCTGTATGCCCACGCCACAGTTCTTTATTGTACAGCTCCTGAACTCCACCTGCGGAAGGAGATGTAAGGGTATATTAGACAGACAGGTGTGGCGACACTCTGACAAGTGACAAGTGACAGATGACAGAAGTCGCACATAGACTATCGACGAGCAAATCAACGGAAGACGTCACAAATATCCTGCATCGCACATATGAAGTTTACATGCGAATTAAGACGGATAGAAAATCCCAACGAACAACAGTTGGGCAGAAAGCCCGCAAGGCTGTTCACCTTGCCTGGTCGGAGGATCCTCCTTTTCTTAGGGAACTTTCCTCTCTGTTCCCTAAACAGGTAATAATTATAAGTAGTGTTGGAGTATTCTGTAGGTAGACTAGCACATAAAAAGCATTTGGCTAGTAGCACATACAGATGATACACGATAGTGTACATTAAGATTAAGATAACATCTCTTGCAATAGGTGCATCCTCATTTGCAGCGAAACTGTGATTTGGATCTTGATATTAAAAAAAAACATGTTAAGATATGACTATACAATCTACTATGCTACTGTCTTCGATGTTAATCTGTGCCGTTTTGTGGAAATAAACTACTATGAATGACTGAATTTCAAAAATTTTAGAAAGGAATAATTGCCGTCTCGTTGTCGAATTCAGTGCAAACTTATCTCAAACAGCTTTTCAACAGAAATCCATATTCTTACTTTACATCATCACGGTGTTATTAAAACGTTAATGGAGTAAAGCTCTACTAGTTTCGAGTCACAGAGGGACTCTTCATCATGAGAAGCGTGCGCAGATGCGACGACGTCGAGCAGCCTTCTATTTTTTTTACTTAGTATAGTATACATACTATAACTGGTTTTATAATAATCATCGTGACATACTGTAGTATGCTTTTACCTGCGCTCCCTTATGTACGACGATACCGGAGTAGAAGTTGTCAAACGTGCAGTTTTCAATGAGGATCTTCGCGCCAGACATCGCCACTATACCTTGGGCGAAGTCACTCTGCAACACAAATATTTCAGGTCAACGGTTGGTACTTTTTCAATTTTTTTTTAACGTCACGTCTTTTATCCCCAAAGGCATAGGCAGAGGTGCACATTACAGCACGTAATGCCGCTATAGAATGTACACCCACTTTTCACCATTTGTGTTTTAAGTCCCATGTAATAGGGGTGAAACTATTGCCAAACACGGCACAATTCTAGACTCCGTTCTACTACTGAGAAATTTTCGAAAAACCGAAAAAACGTCATCGTTTTGTTTTCATTCACCGTAAAAGATACTCGTACTAACGCCCGAATACTCCAACGCTACTCAATTTTAAGTTGTACTTAAATATCGTGCTATCTCTGTCATTTTATAAAGAATTGATAGTGACAGAACTACATTTGAGAGCGTCTTAAAATTGAGTAGCGTTTGAATATTCGGGCATAAGAGTCCAGATTGGCCTCTCTTTATCTTAACTATACGAACAAATCTCTATATATAAAAATCAATTGCTGTTCGTTAGTCTCGCTAAAACTCGGGAACGGCTGGACCGATTTGGAAAATTTTGGTCTTAAATGGTTTGTGGAAGTCCAGGGAAGGTTTAAAAGGTGAAAAAAAAATTGAGGCGGTACGAAGTTTGCCGGGTCAGCTAGTAAAATATATAAAATAACTCTCACCTTAGAACTACTAGACTGATCCAATACATTACAGCTGACAATATGTAGCGTGCCAGACCTCATCACTATCACTGTGTTCACGGACGAGCAGTGCAGAGTCAGTTCGCGGAGCCGACACTCTTCTGACAGCATGAGGAGACAGGAACGCATGTCTGATGCTTGGAGAGTCGCGCCTGGAGGAAATGGTATGGCAAAATTATGAGTTGA
This sequence comes from Spodoptera frugiperda, assembly GCF_023101765.2. Taxonomy (NCBI): domain Eukaryota; kingdom Metazoa; phylum Arthropoda; class Insecta; order Lepidoptera; family Noctuidae; genus Spodoptera; species Spodoptera frugiperda. The sequence goes on from NC_064222.1 coordinate 7,562,441, forward strand.
GGCAAAAATTTACAATATGTTCATAATAACATACATAAATAACCTCATGCCTATCTCCAATGTGGATAGTCAGAGACTATGGAACGCCAAATGCTACGATTCTAACAATTAAGTAAGTATATTCAAAATGGTGTTTCACGTATTTCATTGGGATTACATAATTTTTTCATACTTGTCAGGTTGGAGATCGCAGTTTAAAAGGTCTCAATAAATTGTCTCTCTTAGTCGGCTCTCGGCTTACGTAATCCGCGTGAAGCCTTTAAGTACTGATTAGTTATCCTATTCTGCCGTTACCTTAAGGCAATGCACACGCTTTCCCTTTGCGGTATAGAACCAATATTGATTAACAAGAAGAACAAACATACTATTGTATTATGGTATACATATACATATAAATAGATTATGAGTACCTAACATAGCTTGAAATTGATTAAGTTACCACGTCAAACAGTTACCCACTTGTCCATTGCGCTGCTTTACAGATAGGGCATAAAAACTATATGGAAAACGACGCAACGCAGAGCGCAACGGACAAGTCCTGGCCTTAACCCGTAAAACAAAACAAAATTCAGTATAAACATACCATTAAAACTAGTAACATTAATGTTAGCCAGCGGTAACTCAGGCAGCATCAGCTCGTGTCCACACAGTACCAGCTCATGGGGCTCCAACTGCAGGGCATCCTCCACAGACGTCAGGACGCTCAGTCGGAAGTCATTGGTCACGTGCGATATCAAGAACTTGGATATCTCACTGAACTCGAAGATTGATCCGCCTTGCCATACTGCTACTACCTGGAAGGATTTTAAAGTATGTATGTGTTGTAGGTATGTTTATGACTTTTTTGTGAAATGCTATAGGAAAATGGATAGTTGGCTGTTAAAAGGGTAACTTATTTCCTAATAAACTTGCTTAGAATTACTGGCAGGACATAAGATGTAGTGGCATCTTAGAGAAACTTAACATCGTATAGAAAAAAATGCCCCGAAGAAGTAGACGAAATTAATCGAAAACGGTAAGTTTTATCGTAATTTTTTATTTAACCAAAATTTTACATTAAAATTATGTGGTAGGTAAACATCTATGCCAATTTTTAGCTCTATACGAATGATGTCTAGGTTGCGACTTAATTTCGTCTATTTTGACCGGGCTATGGTCTTAAGTTAACTCTTTGATGATTAGTTGCTTTATGCATAGACTTCAATGAAGTATGCCTGATTAGACACAGAGCTTAGTTATAAATAAAGGTCAGAACAAAACAGAACAATATTAGACAGACTCCTAGCTACTTTGATTTAACTACTTACATTCTTTTTACTTTTATTCCTCTGCCATTTAGACCGCTCCCTCGCCAGATACTGTTCCCGAATCAACGAGTTTTCATACAGCGTCCACTTCGACATCAACCCGTCGAGACGCGCGTTCATCTCCGCACAGAGGGAGATGTAGTTTGGTGGTAGAAGAGAATCTGGAAAATATATTTCAGTTATTATAACTTAATAATTATTATAACTTTATATTAATAATTAACTTCCATAATTTATTGATAATAAGTATTGAAGTTAATTAATACGTTATTGGCTTATTCACGTAACTCTTTGACGAAGTACTCGACTAGTTTCAAGCTAATGCTCAATAGCCTCCCCCCCCCAAATAACCCCCTTCTCCAATCCCCGATTCTCCATCAATCCTTAAACTCCTAACCCCCAAAAAGCCAGCAACGTACTTGTAACGCCTTTGGTGTTTCGGGTATCCACGGCGGCGATTGCTTACCGACAGGTGATCCGTCTTTTCGGTTACCGGATTAAACCATAAAAAATAATGAGAATATCAATATCCTCACCATCATCGCTAGCCACATCCCCTTCACACAACGAAGAATCCATCTGCTTCAGTTTCTCATGAGCATCAATAGCACTGTTCCTCAACAACGTAATGGACCGAGCCACACAGTTCGGTATTGTACCGTTGTGCATGTCTGACCACAGCTGCATCCGTTCCTCTATTGTGTTTGATAAAAGCACTTCTGAGTCATCCCAAGGCATCCAAATGTCGTTGTAGTAGAATCTGGAAGTTGATAAAAATAACTATAATATAGCACAAATGGGCTGGTTCGACCGGAGTGATAACCACGGCCTCATAGAAAACCAACCTGAAACAACGCTTGCGTTGTGTTTCGTTGTGCTAGAAAAAATATAACTTTGTGTATGTTGATTAGGATTTCTTGAAGAATGTAATCATCTCTAGTGAATAGTAAATAACAGCTGCTAAAATAATCTACTTCTGTCTTCTAAAATACTGACAACATTTAGTAGATTTTGGTGAAGATTCAGTATGATGGAGTTTCTTACACTTACATTTTGGAACGAGCACCTAATTTCACTGATGGACAATTCAAAAGTGCCTAATTAAGGATTCTACTGAAGAATCTTTGCTAATATTGAGAATTTATGTAATGTAATAAGCTAGACAGATTCTTCTGGAGGTATAGTTTATTTTTTCTAATACTTCTAATAACTCACCTCAACAAATCAATAAACTCAGCAGTAGTAGCAACATTGATACACTGTTCTCGTTGATTGATAGTGGGCCAGAGTTCAATCAATGGCACATCCACTATGTTCTCCGGTAGTGATACAGTTTCATGTTGCACGCTCAGCACATCCACGCAAGCTGAGAGGTTCTCAAAGTCCACCGATGTCACTGTTACGTAGGCTATGCAGGGGAATCTCACTTCTGTAAAATGGATATTAGCATTTGTGTTATTTAATTATTTAGTATTCATATGCACATATTAGTGAAGTAATGAAGAACTTATTTTAGACAGTTTGCGAACGCGAATGCGAATATCTGAAAATGATATTTGCGAGTGCGAATATTGCCTTATGAATTTAAACCAATTCTTCTATGGCTTTATTTTGTTAGTTTACTGGAAGCACATGTCATAGTACAAATTTGTAATTATTTTATTTGGAGCAACTTCATATCAAAATAACCAAATAAAGCAAGAGTTACATTTTCATAGAATCTGAGTTCGCCAATAAGAATATATGTAGTGTCTAAAGTGCTTATAGATCACCCCACTGGCCCCATTTATATAGACTTATGATAATGCAACTTTTATTTAAAAGACACAAATGATTCAAAACAACCATTCACATACCTACATAATAATATAATAACATCTATTTCCACTGACAAAGTCACTGGCAAAAGATAATAAAGCCTAGTTTTAATTAAGTTGAACAAAACTTACCAAACTTCTTACAGAAATCCTTGGACAGTTTCCACAGAGCGTCCCATCCGACTGGTTCAACCAGTAACTCGGCCTGCATACTCCACTGTTCCCGAGTGGTGCCACGACCGGAGCTGAACACCTTCAGCAGCTCTTGCAGGATCTCATTGTCACTACGCGAAAATGTGTATACTGATGGCATCTGGAAGAAGAAAAATTGAGACATGATAAATTAACTACTAAGTACTAAACCTGAGGACACTAAGCATAGGCTGAGGAACATCGCCGAGTCTACGCACACTGCTTATGATGAAAAGAAATTAGTAGAGCTTTTCTCCATTAATGTACATGACAAAACCAGGATATTTTGTTAGTTAAGAAATATTGAGTTTTTGAACAAACATGCAACCTGAATTCCTTTCTATAAAGCCTTGTTTGCTTTTTGAATGGATAAACAATAATCTAAAATGAAAGTAACCACTTTTCAATTTCCTACCCAATGTAATAGGCCTTGCCAATTAGGCTGAGTGCAATGAAATGTTATGAGGTAATTCTTATAAGAATATCTAACATTTCCTTATTACTAAAACGACAAAAATAACAATCATAATGTACATATGTTATACTATGTCACTAATAAATTATATATTAAGGATCACAATTATGTTTTCAAACCCAATCTTATTAAGTTATCCCAACATCGAAATAAGATATACAAACTTCTTATTTCGAACTTTTTGCTCGTTTCACAAATAATAAGCTATTGATGACAAAATTTTACTCTGAACTATGTGTTTACTACAAAAAACACGATGTTTGGGCGTAAAACAACAAATTAACGTTGAACGTTTTTCAAAATAACTGATGAAATGACTCATACATAAAAATACACTATTTTGTACGAACTACGAAAGAACTACAACAGTTAAGTAATAAATAAACTTATTTACCTTTAACTAAGATATTTTGCAACTGTGAAATGTTTTGAATCTCTTGTTATTCTTTTATTTGAATTTGAGTTTCTTCTTTACGACCGCTACACAAAAAAGTTTTGAAAATTCAAACCGAGTTGACTTTGACAGCTTGACATAAATTTGTTTTTTCCGTTCAAAGTTTCGTTCTACGCAGATAATTACAATTTTACAATATTATTATGTCTTCTAAACTTTATAAACAGAATATTTAATGATTGCCGGCTTTTGTAATATTTATTAAAAGAAGTAATAGAAGACACATTAATGTTACTCTTTGAAAAAGGTCTTAAGGTTAAATTAAAACACCCTTAATATGGAAACGAAGTTATTTATGGTCTTCGTTAAATGAAACGTGTGTTACGAGCGTTCCAGAATAAAATAATAGAAGATGTTTTGATTTTAAACATAAAATAATTTAAATACTTTTGGTACATCGCCTCTTCGTTTTAACAAAAAAAGGGAAATTGTCATCAACATTATTTTTCTATGAAAAGTTTACTTTCCAAATTATATTCAGCTCTCAAAGGTTTTTGACTACTTAACCAGATTAACTAATTAATCGTATTAATTCCTGCAGTGTTTAGCATTGATTAAGGTCACCAGTTAGAACGAACAAATGAGTCAAATGACCGCATCACTGAGAGCACCTCATTGGAGGGTTCAAACCTATACGTATCCACATATTGAAGAAAGGCAGGAAGCAGAGATAGGTTTCGTCGAATTATTTAAATAGGATTAGTTCTTTTACGTTATACTTACTTACGCCCGTATACTTAAATGCTACTCAATTTTAAGTTGTACTTAAATATCGTGCTATCTCTGTCATTTCATAAATACCTAATTGATAGGGACAGAACTAGTTTTGAGAGCGTCTTAAAATTGAGTAGCGTTTGAGTATTCGACATTAGTTACCTACTTAAGTATTTACGTTGCTATTGGAACTGCGGACAGTATAGTTTAACTTTGCCCTAGATAACATAACTCGACGAGCAATAAACGTAACAGAGTGTATGACATGTTTAGGTCATGGTGAATGACTCGAACCTTGTGTGGTCAGCTTTATTATATTTTTATACTAGCTTCTGTCAGCGGCTTCGCCCGCGGACCCGTAGGATTAAGAAGTATCCTATCACCCCAGTCAGCTCATACCCTGTCAAATTATGTAATGACTTCTTCCGACTTGGGTGAGGCGGGAGGTTAGATTCTTACTGACTAAAAACATCCAATTCCTACTCCTGCTGTGAGATGGAGCCCCGGTAATTAGGTATACTCTGCTCCAGAAATAATTGTACGCAGCTCCGAAATGTAGGTACCTAGCTACCTACTGGGTGGTTCTTGAGCAGGTCTATTAGAGGATCGGTGCCCCTTACAGGTGCTGAGGGTGGCCACTTAGGTGGTTTAATAAGGTAAAAATCCCACACTCCCTCCCTTATATCTCCAGAAAGCTAGACGCCTTCGCCTTATGAAGGTTTCCCCCGTTATAAAAAAAAGGTACCAACTGGGTTTCTAACCCACATCTTTATGTTGAAGGACCGTATATTATTAATTTTGAAACAAAAACATTTTATTATGATGTCTTCATATTAATGGTTTGCGTTATGTGTTTACTTATATGAATAGACTAGCTACTTACGCGCGGTTTCACCCGTTCTGCTCGGCTCTTTTTGATCGTAGTGTGATGTTAGGTATATGTATAGCCTATAACCTTCCTCGATAAATGGACTATCTAACGCATAAAAAATATTCAAATCGGAACAGCAGTTTCAGAGAATAGCGGGTTCAAACAAACAAACTCTCCAGTTTTATATTACTAGCTACTTCCGCGCGGTTTCACCAGCTCTGCCCGGCTTCTTTTAATCGTAGCATGATCTTGTATAGTCTATAATTTTCTTTGAGAAATGTAATATCCAACAGAAAAAATATTATTGAATTCAGACCAGTAGTTCCGGAGATTAGCGCGTTGCGTTGCGACAAACAAACTGTTAAGCTTTCTATAAGTAAGTACTGTAGTTTAAAACAAAGTGTAGATGTAGATTATTATCAAAAATTACACCAGTTTCTAGTCAACATACACGCTATCATACGTGAGGAACATTAATATTGGTAGGTAGGCAGTATAACGACGTGAATACGGTCATTTTCGAGGTTTAGTACGTAATAAAATAGGTACGTTTGAATACAAAGTAGGTGTTTTACTGAGAGAAATCTCCAAATGTAAACGGCTAATCTACAAGTTATGTAAAACCAGTATAAACTGACCGTGGAATGTGTGGAAAGATCATACAAAACTGGCCACGGATAGGTTGGCTCGACTGCAGTGATACATACCTACTTATATCAAGGGCTTCTAGTAAAGCGGCATAAAACAATGATTACATCATTATTCACCGAATGAAGGAAACATGAAATCCCATTCTTCCCTCATCCTTAAATCCCTAACAGGCTGGCAATGTACTTGTACCTTGGCTTACTCTTGAATCCAATTCCGATCGATTAATACCTATATAATATGCGATCGATGGATATTTTGAAACTTCGTATTCTTGAGTTGTATCGCTAGCGCCTATTGCATCCGTATTGCGTGAATATTGAATGAATTAAATGGTATTGAGTTTGGCTTTACATTCAGTACTCTAAATGGTATTTTCACAGCTACGATTGGGGTTGCATAGTTTTGATATTGAATAATGATTGCAGCAGTATCAACTTTTCGGTGACCTAACTACGATAACCTTGTTTTAATTTTTTTCTAAAGGGGGAAAACCATCCAATGGTTTCTCGTCTTGGGTGAGCGAAAAGGAATTGTGAGTTATAGGTAGGTACTTTCTAAGATTATTTACACGCCACTGACTAACGGCGAAGGAAAACATAATGAGGAAACCTGGGCTTATAATGTCAAATTTTAAGTTTGAAATCGTAAATCTGTATTGAAAAAGCGAGGTAATAATTCTCAAAGCTTCTCCGTGTGAGAAGAAATTTTGGTTATCAGTGGCGACTTATAGGCTGATGATGATGCTACTCCCAAACGTCGTAGCTGTAGAATGCTCCTGATTAAACTGATTCTGCCATACCCATTAAAATGAAGTTATATAAGAAATTTTCATCCATTCCAACCCTAGTAGGCTGTCTCAAAGAGCAGTACGACCTTAACCTTTTTTCCTCAACCAAATCTTCCAATGGTCGCTTGAGTACATCCCCATACACGACAAGTAGTACCACAGAAGTAGTCCTACTGTTATTAAAATGCACATTATAATGTAAACGCTACAGTAGTCAGGTAAGAGCTTCTCAAGTAGACATACATTTGTATTCAAGTCCGCAGTATAACATTATAGTGCGAAAAATTCAATATAAGTGCTAAATAAATAAGCATGTTTACAAAATAAATATAAATATAAGTAACTAATATTACAACGCCATTGCAGTTTAAAAATCTATTGCGCGATTAAAATTTGTTCTCCATTAATTCTACGCATTCGGAGCACAGTTTTAAAAACAGTAAACGTTTTATTTTTAAAGGAAAGTCTTTTATGTATTGTAATCAAGTAATTTTAAGCGTTATTGTTAAACTTTATTGTGTTGGTAATTGGTAATAAATTAGCCAGTACATAATAGGAGTAATTAAATGATTGTAAATGGTTATATATGTATTATGGCATAATTATTAAAGTGGCAGTGTTAGAATTATTGTGTACGTAATCAAAGGCGATAACATAAAACGTGAGTATTTCTTCTTATTTAAAAAAATCGTACATGACCTAGGTTTGTTGTTTAATTACCATCCTCCAGCCTGACTCCGGTCGAGTCGGCCCATATGTGCCGAAGCATGGCTCTCCCACATTTCTATCATCTTTATGTATTCTTATCCCAAGTTAATTGACATCGTCACAATACTTATGTCTTCCTCATTCGTTCTTTCCTATCAGACGTTACCACGGCCAACAATCCATCTATCTCTTTTTATATATAGTTTGGACCACTTTATACACTATGGATGTATTAAAGTGATTTGATATGATATTAAATATCCCTTTTCTTAAACGAAATTTAACAGACAATAGAGCACTAAAAATTATCGGGGCTCCGGCTCGAAAAGCAGGAGTAGGAACAGGGTGGTTTTTATTCAGTAAATCTGATATTCAGAAAAAGAAGAGAGGATTTTTCGTCAAAATACATCGGATTATTTTCTTTCAGGTAACCAGCCATGTTGTGGCTTACCACCAAGTTAGTCATCACAGCCGGAATCTTAGGCTGGCAGTACTGGAGATGGAGACACCGACGTATGCTGGAGCTTGCAGCCAGACTCCCAGGTCCACCAACATTGCCCATCCTAGGAAATGCCCTCACTTTCATGCTTAATCCTGGAGGTAAGTAACCTTGTATTTTGTCAGCTTATTCAGAAATTCTTTCGCTCAGTAGATGATTTTTTGTCTAATATTATCTTAATTAAACAGTCTAGATTAATAAAAAAAAATTAAGTGTCTGTTTATAATATTCAAAATAACCTTTTTACTACATGCATGTGAATTTACATAAATTTTAAATACATAGGTATCGTATGTTACACCAAAACAATTTTTGTTTAATATCTGACTTTTTGTTCTGGCTTTTCTCTTGTATTCCAAATTTCGTCAAAATCCGTTCAGTAGTTTCAACGTAATTGAAGGATAAACATCCAAACAAAAACTCACACTTACAATACTAGTGTGGTAGCGTGAAGTTTTCTTATAATTAGTATGATAGTGTGATTTTAATTTAGCTACCGTACCTACTTTTAGAGGAAAAATATGAGTGTTATGTCAGTACCCAGTTATGGTCATTACACAGTAATAACAATTACAAGTTAATCAAGATAATTATAAGTCGAATAAAATAATTACGTGCAATTGACCACCACAGAGGTTAATTGTAATTATGGGCAATTTTAACACTAAGCTAGAAGTCTAGAGCAAAAATTAAGATAAATCATAATTATTAAGTATTCTCTGTTGGGTAAATTAGAATATCATAGCAAATAATTACTGGTAGATGCTTGTAGTATAGTCATTACCTAGATCTCCACTATCAATCTGTAAACGACTGTCTCACTGCTGGACAAAGATTATTTTCACAAGCATAAGGGATGCGCATTCTAATAATCACTTGCTCTATGTGAATTAGTTATTTCAATCAAACATGGCTCCTCGGGGTGTTTCCGCTCACCGCTTTCTGGACACTACACTCAAATCGATATTCACACGAATTATAATAGTTAGCAGAAAACGTTAAACTAATGAATTTCAATCATGACCAACTTAGATCGAAAACTTATATTATATAATGTCACACATCTTCTAATCCCTAAAGGGGTAGACAGGGTGTACCTACAGTGTGTAACACCCACGTTCTATTATTTAGGGCCGGTTTCACAATGTCTGGATAAATTTAAATGAAGAACCATCTGTCACATAAGTTTATCGGATACTTATGTAGAGGTGTTAAAATTAGCGATTCATATTATGTGTTACATGTAAGTATTAGGACCGAATAAAAGGGCGAATCATACTCAAGAGTAGGCATACTGGACTGCCATATATTTTACATTAAAGCTATGGCTAGCCCATTAATTCAAGCAGGAATTAGGTACACAATGTTGCAAGATTACTTCATAATTATACATCAGTGATTCAGTTACCTATGTTATGCGTCAGTTTGTAATTGTCACATAGGTACGAGTATTAAGACGCCGTTAAACAATTAAATAATAATATCATGACCAGTAGGCTGCAAAACCGGAAAATCCTTGCAAATATATTATAAACTTAGTAATTTACTCACATAATATTGCGTTATCTTAGAATTTCTCGTAACAAACCAGTTTTTTATAGTACAACAACAGTACGACGCCATGTTTTTTTCTTAATTTTTCGCTCCATTAATTATTAATGGCGCGAAAAAATTCGTTTCGTTTATGCTTTGAATCTTTAAAGTGAAACTTGTTTTAATAAAATTCAGGTTTTTACTTTTCAGGTAAATTGTTATGTGTAAAATTTAATGTTGCTATAACTGCCCGGTTACGTCAATAATGTAATGTAGTTAAATGATTTAATGTTTTTTTTATAATTGTTTCCGTATGTATTTTACTTAAAAAGCCTACCTACCTAGATGTCATTTGATAATAATATGTCATATACCCACATGTTTTCCTATTATTTACTTGTAGATGAGTTTACATACCTCTTTTCTTTCAAAATGAAAACGAAAGATTAAGTAGGTAGCTAAAGTACCTATCTAAAAATAATATACTTAATATATAACTAGTAGCCATCGTGTACGCCTTTTGGTTTAAAATCAGTAACCAACGTTGCGTCAAATTACTATAAAATAAACCACAGGGTCTATTATTTCGGAACTGCGGTTCTAACGGGTTACCGAGGCTCAGTCTCGAAGAGCAGGAGTAGAAACGGGCTGGTTTTTAGTCAGTAAGGGTCTAACACCTCTCGCCTCAGTCTCCCGCCTCACACAAGGCGGGGAAAGCCATAGGATGATTTTCCCCCTCAAAAAACAGTCTTATCCGTACATTTATTCTACACTTATCCATATCTATACTAATATACCTATAAAGCTGAAAAGTTTGTTGGTTTGAACGCGCTAATCTCCGGAACTACTAGACCAATTTGAATATTTTTTGTGTTGGATAGTGCATTTCGCTAACCATCAGGTTCCATCTCATCTTGTTTACCTATACGATAAAAAGAAACACCTAAACTACTTGTGGCCGCAAAATAACAATTAAAAAAAAACTACTATTTCAACTAACAATGAAGAAATCCCAACTGACTGGTTGTTCTTGATAATTGACGTAATGCCAGCTTTATTGTGCTCAGGACAGGCAGCTTGTACATTATGTAACTATGTTCATTTATTCCACTTTGTCACGCAAACATTATCTTTCAAACCAGGGGCCTTAGTCTGCTATTACAGAGGGACGGAGCTATGTAAGTTGTATAGCTCCGTTCCTCTCGCACTGCTCAGTAATCGACCATTCTGACACAATTGTAATAGCAGACTAAGGCCCCAGATTATGTCCATACCTATATCTTGTTTATGAACATTATCGTTGTGAATCACGAAGCAAGAACAAAGAGGAGATGTCATAACTGGATTTTCCTTTAACATCTATACATATAATAAATACCTAATAAATGTGTGACATTTTGCGCGGGACGTTACAAACCACGCCCTTCTCTATTTTCCATCTAGCGGTCTCATACTACAAAAACGTAGCCAATTGTCCACATTAAATTTTAATGTGCCATGAAGCAAATAAAAAGAGATGTTACATATATCTGGATTTCGAATGGTAGTAGTACTTAATGCGTGGTATTTTGTTACGGGGAGCGCGGGACGTTACAAATCATACTACTCTCTATTTTCCTATGTAGGTATGCTACAAAAACGTTGCCAACAGTCCACATTAAATTTTAATATGCCATATTCTGAGCGCTTTTGTAACCTATCTACACCTTTTTACTTATAACTAATATCACTAGCTTCTGCCATTGGTTTCGCCAGCGATCCCGTGGGATATAAAGTGTCATATGTGTTATTTCAGACCATTATCTACCTCTGTTCTAAATTTCATCCCAATCCTTTCACCTATTTTGACGTGATTGAGTAACAAACTTATAAAAAATCGCATTTATTATTCTTAGTAAGAAGATTGGGCAGGCCGATGTGTTTGGTTACAGTGTACATGCACACTATGGCATCTCTTCTTTGTACTTGCTTCATGTTCAGAATTAATTAACAATTAATTATGAGTATGCGTGTGTTGTTGCATGGGGATTATAAAATAATAAAGACGATATCATTTAATTACATACGAAGGCTATATTTTCTTATCTTGAAAAAGACTTTAATTAAAATTACCGGCTGCCCCGTTGGTCAAGTGATCGCAAGTGCGACTGCCGGGAAAGGGGTCTCTGGTTCGATTTCCAGGTTGGACAAAGTATTGCTAGACTTTTTCGGTTTTTCGAAAGTTTCCCAGTATTACTAATGAGAAATTAACTACACAGTTTGGAATTGTGTCCAATATATGACAATAGGTTCATATTATTGGGAAAATATTGATAAACTGCAATAAAAAACATATTTTTCTCAATTTTCAGAGGTGCTGAACAAAATCGACGTGTTTACGGAGCAGTATGGCGAAGTCTTCAGATTCTGGCTGGGGCCAGAACTGAACATTGTTGTAAATAATCCAACAGATATACGCGTGAGTACTTATCTACTGAATACTTTTAAGTGTGGGAGAACCATGCTTCGGTACGAATGGGCCGGCTCGACCGGAGTGATACCACGGCCTCACAGAAAACCGACGTGAAACAACGTTTGTGTTGAGTTTCGTTGTGTCAGTGAGGTTACCGGAGGCCCAATTATCCCTCTTTCCAATTCCTAATTCTCCATCAATCCTTAAATTCCTAACCCCCAAAAGGTCAGCAACGCACTTATAATGCCTCTGGTGTTTCAGGTGTCCATAGGCGGCGGTGATTGCTTACCATTAGATGATCCGTCTGCTCGTTTACCGGCTTATATCATAAAAACACTAGCACATGACCTCTTCACTTTTGTTAACCATTTTAATTTGGAACACGATGCACCAAGCACCCTGTGTAAGGGTCCGTTCATATCTGACGTAAAATACGTCGAGCGTATCATCGGTCGTACTGACGATGACATATCATCGGCTGAATGTGAACGGTCATTTGTTTTTCCATACATTTGTCTGTTCTATCTTATAAAATAAACGAATGCATACCGGTAGCAGTATGAAGCTCGCGATTATGTCGCAGAAAATTCTTGTGTAATTAGGTATAATAACTAGGTATACAATATGAAGTAATTAATTAATGAACTAGTTGTTGCCTGTGAAACTGTGTTTTTCCACGTTGACGAAAGTGCAGGTGGCCAAATACTTTTGAACGGTAGTGTATGTCATACTCATGGCAATAAAAACTAACTAACTCTTCAATTAGTCCATTTCAACGGATGTCAAAAACAATACTTATACTTTTTTATGATTATTTATTTATTCATTTTCCATATAAATTACATTACAATATACTAAGCCCCACAAAACCGTTTTAATAGTTTGACTGTGGGGTCGCTGAGTCTCTATGTTAATAATTAAAAGTGTTTTTACAAATTAAAAGTGTCTAAGTATTGATATTTTTGGGAGATCATTAAGTTCTTATGACGTCATCGAATGTTAGCGTCCAATAGAATAATAATTTAAAAAAAAGCTAGAAAAATTAACAATTAACAAATTAAGGACATGAGGCGGCATGTCTGCCGCTCGACGACGCGTCGTTAACTTCGTGTCGCTGACTACGAAGATAATTTCATATTATACATACATACATACATATCGTCACGCCTTTTATCCCCGAAGGGGTAGGCAGAGGTGCACATTACGGCACGTAATGCCGCTATACAATGTACACCCACTTTTCACCATTTGTATTATAAGTCCCATGTAATAGGGGGTGAGCCTATTGCCATATCCTGGACACAATTCCAGACTCCGTGCTACTACCGAAAATTCGAAAAAAGCCCAGTAATACTTTGCCCGACCCGGGAATCGAACCCGAGACCCCTTGTACGGCAGTCGCACTTGCGACCACTCGACCAACGAGGCAGTCAGTCTCATATTATAAATACATAGAAACCAGTAGTGTCGGCTGCAACATGTCGTCCGCTGCTTCCTCATATCGCCCGCTTTGTACCCTAACCTAACATAATTACAGTGAAGTGATTATTGATTGCACAACTGCACAATCACTAGGTACCTTGGTAATAAATTAATATTTGTAGTATTATACTTACAGTCCCTAGCCATATACTCACCATCTATTACATGGGACTTATAACACAATTAATGGTGAAAAGTGGATGTACATTATATAGAGGCATTATGTGCCGTAATGTGTACCTCTGCCTACCCTTTCGGAGATAAAAGGCGTGACGTTGCCTAACCCTGGCCATATTTTTTAAGTAGATTATGACTTATATGTATAGTCGTATACCTACAAAATAAACATTACAGTAGCTATACTAGAAATTAACTTTTGCTCTTTGTTAAATTCCAGGCGTTATTGACCAGTAACAAAGTAAATCAGAAAGGACCATTATATGAGTACCTGGTACCTATGATCGGCTATGGCATTTTATCAGGAGGTAAGTTTCTTTCCACTGACCCACATTTACTAAAATATTTATTTGAATTATTAAGGGAAATATAACAAAACCTAGGGTGATTTTCCACCAGAGATGTGCTATGTAGCTATGCTACTAAGATAGCTAAGCTGTGGAATTATGTGGCCGTTTCCACTGATGTATTATGTAGCTGTGCGATAAAGGCTGAGTATATATGATGTATCGATAGTAGAGAACCCATCTATAATACACATCTTTCCATATAAAAAATATAGGTAGCTTAGTTGTGCAGTGCTAAGCTATGTACCAATGAATATGATCGGTAGAAGCTTAGCTATGCTATGTTATGCTTGGTGGAAGCTAACCACCTTCTAGCACCCTTAGAATGGTGGGATAAGGAGGACCACAGAAGGAATGGGTGGCGTAGCTATTACCACAAAATTAAATAATTTCATAATCAATACACAAAAAATAATAATCTTAAAACATAATTGAGTGTAACAGTCGGGACCCATTAAATGTGTGAAGTTATATGTATAGGAGCTATACAAGGGAGTTATTGCGGTGACAACTAATACTTAATGGTAGGAATAGACTTATTTCATTAACCCAACCTTAACATTGCCCTTGGGCTTAAGTCATTCTGTCTCCTGCGTTAATTTCACCGAGGGAAGTGGACACCTTCGTTTTCTTTTTCTCCTCCTTCCTCCTCTAATAATATTATTTTCTGATTTATTTCGTTGCGGTTTATCCAAGACAGTCATTCATGTCCCTGGGACGCGCCGGATTTCAGTGTTCCGGTGTTTTCATGATTGTATCGACTGTAGATCCTGGCTTACAAGAGTTGCAGGGGTATGGAAGGTTGTGGCGGGCTTGTCCCATTAAAAATAACCCAACCTTAAATGTCTTAAAATAAAGGCAGTAGAAGAACAATAAGAAATAACATCACTTCTGTCTGACAATAATATTTCAATAGGCGAACAAACTACGAAGTCATGGCCAAAAACTTTTATTTAATCTGCTACAAAATATTTTCAGGTCCAATCTGGCGTTCTCACAGAAAAATAGTGACTCCTTCTTACAACAAGAAGTCGGTGGAGAACTTCTCTCCGATCTTCAACAGGGAGGCTGAGCAGCTAGCCAGGGTTATATGCCAGAAAGACCCGAAGAAGAGCTTCAATGTCTACAAAGATATCGTCAGATTTACCACGCAGAGTGTTAACCGTAAGTTTTAGATTTAGTTCAGTTGTATTTTGTTAAATATTCCCCAAGAACCCTTAAATACCTAACCCCCAAAAAGCCGGCAACGTACTTGTAACACCTCTGGTGGTTCAAGTGTCCATGAGCGGCGGCGATTGCTTACCATCAGGTGATGCGTCTGCTCGTTTATCGGCGATTACCGGCGTGTTCCATAACTGAACATAGCTTTTTTTATTTTAGTAGCTTTTAAAAGCGTTGCCCCCCACGTCGTGGGTGCATTTACAAACATATAAGTTCATGTACACATGACACCCGAAACAACAATTTGTGGGTAAAGAGTTGCTCCATGCGAGAATCGATCCCGGTACCCGTGCACCAACCGTGCAGTCAAAATTAAAACAAAAAAATAAAAAATATATAAAAAAAACTAAATATTAAAAGTCGCTTGGTCCTTTCAGAAACACTGATGGGGTTATCGAAGGAAGATTCCCAAAACCTGTACAGAGTGGATGAGATGTTACGTGTCACACAAGAGTAAGTTTTCATAAATATTTCAGTCTAAATCTATCAGTATTTTGATTACCTTTAGCCTTACAAAATTTTATTAGCAATATATGGTGCCCCTGCAGAACGTTTTGCTATTAGAAATCACGAGGGGCAGCACATATTGCTATTAAAATTTTGTAAGGCGTTTTTTAGAGCTTTAAAGTGTCTTATAAACGTACTAGCGACCCGCCCCAGCTTCGCATGGGTGCAATGGTGATATATTATACCTGTATTATACATAAAAACCTTCCTCATGAGTTACTCTATCTATTAAAAAAAACCGCATCAAAATCCGTTGCGTAGTTTTAAAGATTTAAGCGTTCATAGGGACATACAACATGACAGAAAAAGCGACTTTGTTTTATACTATGTAGTGATACGTACGCCCATAAAAACTTAAAGCACTTAAATAATAAAACTCTTTAACTAAATCATAAATGATAAATGATAAATGATATTTATTTCTGTAAATAGATTATAAGATAACACAGAAATATTGACGTGTAAAACACGTCAATATTTCAAATAGCTAGATGAGGCCGGCATTTCCTATCCGACTACTCTGAGAAGAAATGCCGAAACAAACTCAGAGGTCATAGTCTCTTTTAAAGTCCAGACAATATCAATTAGAGATGTCGGAGAACCGTGCAAGTTTATTCTGTAGTGGTCTTTTGAGGAAAGAACCACAGCAGTTTGAGCGGACCTGTTCAGATGGCAGCACGCATGTGTCAGTTTACAATTGGCTCAGCTGACGGCTGTTGCTGAATGATCCGACGAACAATACCAACCAAAAGAACATTTGGGTAGGCCACACAAATGCTCACACTGTCAGAATATAATTAACTAAAAGTGAAATGACTAGGCAAACTCTCGCACGGTCCTCAAACTAACAATTTTAAAAATAATATGTTAAAAAAAAAATATCGAATGATATTAATGTATATCATGTCAAATTGTATAAAAATGTAACTTGTGTTACAAACATGTCAACATGACCTGTGTGGACATTATAGCGGCTCACTCCCAAGCCTGACTATCATCTAAGTAGTCTTTAATTTTATAAAAAGCTTTACTATACAGTTTTTCTTTAATAACATTTTTAAATTTATTCAGGCTCAAACTTTGAATATCGCTGGGAATTTTATTGTAAAAGCGTATGCATTGACATCTGAACGAACCACTTATTTTCTTAAGTCTAGTAGTGGGAACAATATATTTGTTTTTACTTCTAGTGTTTATATTATGTATATCACAATACTTTTTAAATAAGTTAATGTTTTTATGAGCATACACTACATTTTCATAAATGTATTGAGAAGGAACAGTCAATATATTAATTTCTTTAAATAGTTCCCTAAGAGAGTGCCTCGGACTAAGATTATAAATTGATCGAATGGCTCTCTGAACTGAAACTCAAACTCAAATTATTTATTGCATTCATGTGTTCACTTACCTACTAGATATTAAATAATTAAGCACATTTGTAACTCCACAGCATATATGGTCTAATTTTCGAGAAAATGACAAAATGGTGGTTGCACATACCTATCGTTTACTGGTTGCTTGGCAAGAAGAAGCAACAGGACTACTACGTGAAGCTGGTGGAAGATTTGATGGGTGACATCGTCGGACGGAGGAGGAAAGCCTTGGAGGTGTCGGCACCTAGTGAGGAGTGCATGGGGATTGTAGACCGGTACATCCTCTCTGGAGATCTTACTGAGGAGGAGATTCAGAAGGAGAGCATGACTTTGTTTACTACGGTAGGTTATTACTTTGAGTTTTGGTGGTGATGACGGTTAGAGTCGTGGTGATTGTGTTTGGGTCAATCTCCAAAACGGGCGTAGGATTCATGTGGTCACTATATCGCTTTTCAGATATATAGATATTTAATGGTAATTATGTATCTCATTAAAAATAATAATGTTTAAATACTATATTTTTGTCATTGAATATCAGATCTGAAAAACACCAGAGCAATCACACGAATATGCCCGCTTTAGAGATTGACCCACTTACACACGATGTCTGCATGGGCATCCAGGTTCCATCGCCATCTACATAAATTAGTATTCTTTATAATTAATGATTTGATATTTCATCATCATCATCATTAATAGCTGGAAGACGTCCACTGCCTTAAACTTCCACGCTGAATGACAGCTCGCTACCTGCATTCATTTGCTCCCCAATAGATGCATAGTCAGACAGAAAATATTCCATTTCAGAGCCAAGAAGCAGCCGCTAAGATAGCATCTGGAGTCATCATGTTCCTAGCTCATTTACCGGATTGGCAGGTACATACATACATACATACTTTTACTTTATAAATGTTCCTAAACTTTAAAAAAAATATGTAGTATATACGGAAATACATGTGCGCCCTATGTCCTTTGACCAAATAGGTGACATATTTAACAAAAACAGAATTTAAAAAAGCACCCGCATGCGACAAGTCCCTTGCAGAGGTTGCAATAAATGTTTGAAGCTAAAGAGTTTCTTTGTTTGTTTGAACGCGCTAATCACCGGAACTACTAATCCGAATTGAATAACCTTTTGTTAGGTAAGTTTGTGTTGAATAGTGCATTAATCGAGGACGGCTATAAGCTATAAAATATCACGCTACAATCAATAGGAGCCGAGCAGTGGGTGTTAAATTATATAAATACGAATATAACTCACATCTCTATCTCTTCTTTACGCCAAAACCACTATACCGATTTCAGTTATGTATTAGATATTTTTATGTTGGATAGTCCATTTATCGAGGAAGGCTATAAAACATCACCTTACGGCTAATAGGAGCCAAGCAGAGCGGTTGAAACCGCGGGAGTGTTATATAAGCATCTAACTCAAAAACGGTTGACAATGCGGATTATAATTTAGTATTTTTAAGACCTTGAATGCTTAATGACGTATTTTTAATTGATGCTGCAAAAACAAGAATTAAAATACTTAAGTATATGTAAAAATATTACTATACAATCTATCGTTAAAAGATTTTAACACAAAATGTATTGAGTAAGTCTATTTAGATGAACGTTTAATAATAATTATGATGCATATATTGAGGTTAACCGGTCGAAACAACCAAATTGCCTGCCATAATTATTATAAACAGTTAAGAAGCTAGTTATTAGGTTCTGCTAGTGACTTCGCCGATAAAAAAGTATCCTGTCATCTACGTCAGCTGTCTGTATACCAAATTTCATCAAAATCCGTTCAGTACTTTCAGCGTCATTGACGGACAAACATCCAAACAAACAAACTTTCACATTTATAATATTAGAGTGATTATTTACAACATAATAGGTTAACGATTTAACTAATCGAAACATTGGAAACGTTTTTAGAAGTCATAAAAAAAACATTGCGACACACGCACACAGCTAATCACACAAACAGTCTATAAGTGGCCACTGCTGTCCAAAGGCCTCTTCTCATACCGAATCGTTTGAACCAGATATTATCATTATTCGTTTTTAAGAAATAATACTTTTTAAAAAACCGCAAATATATCTTTGTCGTTCATACATGTGAATGTGTATATGTAAAACCATGTTTTATAACTTTCATATTATGTGATCTACTTGTTGCTAGGGAACCCTTGATGGACGAGTCCGACTCGCACTTGGCCAGTTTTTACCATTACGACACAAAAAAATTATAATTAAAACTTGATTTATGGTTGATCATTTATTTCGGTACCTCACGGAACACCGTGAACATAACATAATCGAATACTGTCCTCGCCCTTAACCAATTTATGTTAATCGAGATGATTACTTTAAGAGGTAATCATTAGTAGAAAATTAAAAAAATACGGTTGGTACGACATAACTATTACTAATCTATACTAATATTATAAAAATGAAGAGTTTATTTGTTTGTTTATTTGAAATCCGGAACTACTGGTCCGATTTGAGTAATTCTTTTTGTGTTGGGTAGTGCATTTATTGAGGAAGGCTATAGGCTATAAAACGTCACGCTGTGACCAATAGGAGCCAAGCAGAGCGGGTTAAACCGCGCGGAAGTAGCTAATACAGTTTTAAAAGTATTAACGCAGTGGTATTGAACGCAGATCTACGCGAGACACAATGTATTTCCTATTGTGTCTCATATATACGAGGTTAATAAGACTGCCTCGTTAGTTGCCTGGTCGCAAATGCGTCAGCCGGACAAGGGGTCTCAGGTTCAATTCCCGGGTCAGGCAAAGTATAGGTAAGCATTTTTCGAAAAAATACAGTACCCAGTATATGGTAATAGGCTCACATTCACTCTTGCTCAAAGGGATTTACAACACAAATGGTGAAAAGTGGATGTACATTGCATTACGTGTCGCAATGTGCATGTGCAATGTGCTTCTACGTACCCCTTCCACGTTGCACGCATTAATCCAGTATTTTTATTTCTGGTTGGCCGTGGTCGGGACCCGACATCAGTGCGACCAATAAAAAAATTCAGGAAAAATTGTTTTGTTTATTGAGGAAATATGTTTTCGAAGGCCGTAGCTATATTAAAACGTTATGTTTTTCAACTTTTTAATTTTTATTATGATAACCTTCACTATAATGTCAAACACTTTATTTGATCAACCATAATAATATTACGTTCACTTCAGATGTTCCTTTTATTAGTTGGTAAATTATAGTATCTATAGCAAATTTTTATAATAACTATCGTGAGACATAATCTAAATTACAGGCCAGCGCAGATAAGTTTTGATACAAAAACAAATTATAGTTGAATAAAACCTATTGGAAATGGAAGAGAATATAAAAAAATAATTAATTAATTAGGTAACTAAAAATCACGGTTTACTCACGTAAATTAATGGAGAAAAGCTCTACTAGTTTCGAGTCACAGAGGGACCCTTCATCATGAGCAGCGTGCGCGACGACCCCGCGTTTACGCACACTGCTCATTTTAGTTAAAATATAATATGTGATTATAATATACTAGCTACTTCTGCGCGGTTTCACCCGCTCTGCTCGGCTCCTTTTGATCGTAGCGTGATGTTTTATAGCCTTCCACGATCAATGTACTATCCATTACAAAAAGAACTATTTAAATCGGACCAGTAGGTCCTGAGATTAGCGCGTTCAAACAAACAAACAAACTCTTTAGCTTTATAATATTAGTATAGATGTCTAATAAACGATAATAATAACAATTTAATACAACAAGCGCGCCGCACGATGATAATCGATATCACCATCCCTCATGACGAGAACCTCGTGAAAGCTGAAAAAGATAAACAAATAAAATATCTTGACTTGGCTCACGAGGTTGTCGACATGTGGAATGTGGATTCGGCTATCGTTGTGCCGATAGTCGTGTCGGCCAACGGTTTAATACCCAACAGCCTCGACAACCACCTTAGGAGGCTGGGGTTGGGCGGATGGATCAAGGGCCTGATGCAGAAGGCAGTACTCCTCGAAACAGCACGTATTGTGAGGAGGTTTCTGTCTTTGGAGCCCTAACCACCGGTAGCTTGGACCATGCTCCCGCTACTGGTCGGCTCCTATTTTTATATTTTTAAATGTTATTTTGTTTTTTATTTTTATAAGTAATGTTTAAAAATATAATTTTAGAGTGTTTTAAATAAATATATGGAAATTTAATACAAATTATGCCGTAGTTCATGTTGGTAACAATAGTTTATGTTTTTCACACATTTGAGAAATATTTTTAACTCAAAACGAGTTTAATTAGCAGCGACATAATGTAATAATAAACTTTTTTATGTCTGTATGCCATATAATTAAAAATAAAAATGGTTCATCGAAATATTTGTACGCGGACTACGTGAATAACTCCAGTAACTTCGATGGGAACGAAAAAAATTATAATTTAAAAGCATAATAAGTAATCTTATAAAGCATTTTATACTTAAGATTTTTCTTACATTTTATATTTGTTTTTGTATTTGCAGTTAAATTATTATTAATCTTTATAATACTTACTTATATTATTATTTAAGACTAGAGAACTCGAACTTAGTTTCGTTATCATCCCACTGCAGGGCAACGGCCTATGTTTCGCCCTGGAAAAAAAATCTGCGCATATTTGTTAATTTTTTCTTACATAAAAACCTTCTCCTATCAACAAGCTAAACAAAAAAAAAAAAATCGTCTCTTTAGCGTTGGTCGACAGAGAGAGTAGAAAACTCAATGTATGGGGATGACACTGACAAGTGTCAAAATTTATGTCAATCCTGTACAATTTAGTTTTCTATTCTACAAGTAGACATGCGCTAAATGCCATTTGGCTAAAGGCTCAGTTCAGCTGTTCTAAAGATTTGCGCTTAGCAACACATTCTACGATTTTTTATGGAATAACGGGCAAACGAGCACCCCCCCAGTGTCATCTGATGGTAAGCGAACAGCGCCGCCCATGGACACCCGCAACACCAGAGAAGTCTATAAACGATTCATAAATTTTAAATATACCTACTAACCGGAGTCATTGGAAAATAGTACTTGAGCGAAGCTGTTGGAGTTTTTCTACTTACATCTATACATAATATTAAAAAGACATCTACATATCTATACTATAATATTATAAACCTGAAGAGTTTGTTTGTTTCATTGTTTGAGCGCGCTAATCTCCGGAACTACTGGTCGGATTTGAATGATTATTTTTGTGTTGAATAGTGCATTTATCGAGGAAGACTATAGGCTAAAACATCACGCTATGACCAATAGCAGCCAAGCAGAGCGGGTGAAACCGCGTGGAAGTAGCTAGTGTAGGTATAAAGTAAAGACTTTAGTCCTAATCCTCAAAAAATGCACCTTTTCCAGGATAAAGTATACAAGGAGATGATGGAAGTGGTCGGACCTGATGGTCCGGTCACCAGCGAGCAGTTGAAGCGGCTGGAGCACCTGGACATGGTGTACAAGGAGACGCTTCGGTATTTCTCCATAGCTGCCCTGATACAGAGGACTGTTGAGGAGGAGATCACTATTAAAGACGGTATGAGAGTATTTAGTTTTTTTTTAATTTCATTAGACTTAGTACTGTCCCTATATTTATGTTATTGACGTAGGAGAGCCATGCTTCAGCACGAATGGGCTGGTTCGACCAGTAACCTTAGTATATCTCTTCACAATAATCTATACATAGTATAAAACAAAGTCGCCCATTTTGTCTGTAGTCCCTTCGTATGCATAAAACTTTAAAACTACGCAACGGATTTTGATGCGGTTTTCACTAATAGAAAGAGTATTTTCTCCGACAGGTTTTTATATATAATTGAAATACATTGAAACTATATTAGCTGAGTTATAGCGATTTATGTCCAAGAAGTCAGAAAAAAATCTAATTGAAGATTGCATTTGTGCGTGCGCCGCTTATACCGTTGGATACAAGTAAGAACAATGTATAGCAAAAACATTGGTCTTTATTAGTTCTACAAAAAAGTCCGCGATGACATATATCCAGCTTTTTTATTTAAGTCACAAAAACTACTTTTCTGTATTAAAAAAACATTTAATTCGTTGGGTGATGTTTAACTGGTGATATAACCAATAATACATATATCCTTATCATAATAAGTAAGTTCATCATCACGAGCATTTAATTTAGATTATTTTTGCAGTTTACAGTGTGTTATTTAGACATATAGTTTAGGAGATATCACGATATTAGTATTGCGGCACGGTACGGGCCGGCCGCGGCGGCGGGGGCAGCGTCCCTATAAATAATATTAAAAAGTAGGTACTACGACTTTGATCTATACATATAAGACAAAAAAAAATCTGTAAATTACTTAAATATTTTTTCCAAAAACTGATAGGGGGGGCGATCAAAGAAGAGTCACAGAAACCAAAAAACATTTTAATATTTTAAACGCGGTTAAGGGAAAGAGAAGTTATTGTGAATTGAAAATTAGTATCCAATATGTGTTGGTGCGTTGACTGTATTTGTCGAAGTAGCGGGATACACGCAAACGAAGTTGCGCGGGTCAGCTAGTTTGTATATAATTTTACGTTAATTGAATAAAAAAGTCACAATTTTTTTTTATATTAAAATAGAATAAATAATAATATAATCGACCAAGCCGTCGCACAATGACAATTGATATAACAATCCCACATAACGAGAATCTTCTGAAAGCTGAGAAATATAAAGCCATTAAATATCTTAATTCATCAGGTTGTCGACATGTGGGATGTAGATTCAGCAATCATTGTGCCGATAGTCGTATCTGCCGATGGCTTCATAGCCAAAAGCCTCGACCAACACCTGAGTTGGCTAATGTTAGACGGTTGGATCAAGAACCTGATAGATGATGACCAGTACAATACAGTACAGTACAGTACAGCGCGTATTGTTTGGAAATTCCTCTCTCTTGAGCCCTGACCGCCGGTAGTTTGGGTGTATCCCGTTACTGGTGGGCTACTGCTTTTTATATTTTTAATCAACAAGTATAGTAAATAAATAAATGGAATAAATAAAAATAAAACTATTTGAATAGATCGTATTTAAACTGATGATACAACTGTTTTAAATAAATTCATTGACGTCATACGACATTTAAAAGTATTTCGAAATCAAAACGACTTTGCAAAAACAGAAAATTATTAATAGATAAAGTGAAGCAAAACTAATAGTAGTAGGGTAGGTTTACAACACGGATATAAAAATATAATTTATTTACATTATAGAAGACTAGCTACTTCTGCGCGGTTTCACCCGCACTGCTCGGTTCCTATTGATCGTGGTGTGATGATTTATAGCCTATAACCTTCCTCGATAAATGCGCTATCCAACACGAAAATAATGATTCAAATCGGACCAGTAGTTCCTGAGATTAGCGCGTGCAAACAAACAAACAAACAAACTCTTCAGCTTTATAATATAAGTATAGATTTAATTGAAGGAGAGCCATGCTTCGGCACGAATGGGCCGAGTAACGAGTGAGACCACGGCCTCACAAAAAACCGACGTGAAACAACGCTTGCGTTATGTTTCGTTGTGTGAGTGAGGTTACCGGAGGCCCAATTACACCCCTCCCTAATTTCTTTAATCCCCAAATCCGCAACAATTCAGAAATTCCTAACCCCCAAAGGTCGGCAACACATTTGTATTGTCCGGTATTGTATTGTCCAACGCAAGCGTTGTCCCACGTCGGTTTTCTGTGAGGCCGTGGTTATTACTCCGGTCGAGCCGGCCCATTCGTGCCGAAGCATGGCTCTTTCACACTTATACCTAACTAGCTACTTCCGCGCGGTTTCAACCGCTCTGCTTGGCTCCTATTGGTCGTAGTGTGATGTTTTATAGTTTATAGCCTTCCTCGATAAATGCACTATTCAACACAAAAATAATTATTCAAATCGGACCAGTAGTTCTGGAGATTAGCGCGTTCAAACAAACTCTTCAGCTTTATAATATTAGTATTCCTACTATATTCGTGATCTACACGAAAGATTTATATGTATTTTAATATTATGTAAATTACGAAAAAACTAATTTTAGGCTAGATTTCACATAGGAACTAGCTGACTCGGCAAACGTTGTTTTGCCTTATAAATTATTTCGTAAAAAAATTAAGGGTGTCCATGGCCGGCGGCGATTGCTTACAATCAGGTGATCCGTCTGCTCGTTTACCGGCTTATATCATTAAAAATGTCATCCAAATATAGATGTAAAAATATAGCTTAATATAATAAGTAAAACCAAAAAAGCAAAAAGGTCATATAATAAAACTACGCCAACAGTTTTTCATTGCTTTGCTACACGAGAATATTAAAATCTATGCGACTATAATTTCGACTGCACTGTTGGTGCATTGGCTGGGTAACCGGCTGCCGCGCGTGTAACGGGTTCGATTCACGGACGGAGCAACTCCTTGTGTTATCCACAAATCGTTGTTTCATGGGTGTCATGTGTAATGTGAACTTGTATGTTTGTAAACACACCCACGACACAGGAGAAGATCCTAATGTGGGACAACGTTATAGTTTTATTATATGGATTTACTATTGATAGAAATGCGCGCAACTTTTTGGAATATTGTTATATTTTTCGTTTCTTTAATATAAAATCTTGTACGTAATATTTCAAGTTCATGTAGGTTGAGTATTAAAAAAAAATGTTGTGCTGTCTACAACATGATTTAATATGTTGTAAACTGGTTCTAACGATCCAAGGACTATAGGCATATTATAGCTATTAATTTCGTCACACGGCATATGAATCAATTTTTTTCGTAAATATAGTATGTATTTTTTCTTTATAAATAACAACAACAGCAACTCGTGTTTTTCTACTTCTGGACTATGGACCTTCTTTACATCTAATATATAAAATTCTCGTGTCACAGTTTTCGTTGCCATACTCCTCCGAAACGGCTTGTCCGATTTTGATGATTTTTTTGTGCTTATCCGGTATCTATGAGAATCGGCCAACATCTATTTTTCATCCCCCTAAATGTTAGGGGTAGTACAACCCTATTTTTTTTTAATTTTATGCGGACGGTGTCGGGTGCAGAAGCTAGTATTAAAATATATCTTTCGTGTAGATCACGAATATCTGGTATAAGTGTGGAAGAGCCATGCTTCGGCACGAAAGGGCCGGCTCAACCACGGCCTCACAGAAAACCGACGTGAATAATGCTTGCGTTGTGTTTCGTTGTGTCAGTGATAGATATTACAGAAAACTAACTATAGTGAGTAGGTACATAATAGTTTTCATGAGGCCGTGATTATCACTACAGTCAAGTCAAGCCATTCACGTTGACTCCTCCATATCTAATATATTTCCATGTCACAATGTTAGTTACCGTTCTCTTCCGAAACGGCTTTACCGATTTTCACAAAATTTTGTGTAAGTGATAAGAGTTGTTCACCCTTAACTTTTTTTTACGAAATAATTTATAAGGCATAACAACGTTTGCCGGGTTAGCTAGTTCCTATGTAAAATCTAGCCTAAAATTAGTTTTTTGTAATCTTCCAGGAAGTATCACCCTCCCAGCTGGCACATCACTGGTGATACCGATCCACAACGTCCACCGCGACCCTCGCTACTGGGAGGATCCTCATAAGGTGATGCCGGAGAGGTTCCTCCCGGAGAACGTGAAGAAACGAGACCCCAACGCCTTCGTACCCTTCAGTTTGGGACCTATGGACTGTTTAGGTGATTACAGTTTTATACCATTTATGTGAGATACGCAAACGAGCAGACGAATTGTCTGATTATAAGTAAAAATACGTATGACTAAACTCACACAAATATTGATTGCACGAATGGTGCGGTGGCTGGGTATCCGGCTGCCGTGCAAAGTGTAGCGAGTTCGATTACCGCACGGAGCAACTCTTTGTGTGATTCATAAAATTGTAGCTTCTGGTCTGGGTGTCGTGTGTACGTTAACTTATTTTTGTAAACGCACCCACGACACAGGAGAAAATCCTAAGGTTTTTTTAAACAAAATAAATTAGTTCGAGTTTGCTCGACTAGTTTCAAGTGACACCGGAGTTCGTACGCTGTACCAAACTTATCGTCATCGGCTCATCATTGGCTGCAAGAAATTATTCTTCAATTTATTTATTATTTTTGTTAACCAGGTCGAGTATACGCCACGGCTCTCATCAAGACTATAGTGGTGTGGGTGCTTCGGTACGCACAGTTGGAACCAGCTGGTACCCTCGACAACATAAAGCTGAACATCGCCATCTCCGTCTCCTGCGCAAATGGATATAATATTAAAGCCAGACCAAGAAACGGTAGAATAAATGAATTATCTTGATCATATTATTGTGTTTTTTTATTCAAAAATGTAAATTAATTGTGTTCTTTCTAAAATATGTAACCTCAATCGTATTGAAATTTTCAAACAAAATAAATAATTAAATAAATCAAGTATTCAATTCTGTGTGAACAGCTGCATGTACCTTGACCACAGAAGAGCTGTAATGTTGTACGTTGTCTAGGAATGTTACGGACACGTGGCGCGGCTGTTATAATGCAGTATTTGTAAACTGTGTTCAAATTAGCTGATAGAGAATCATGCACTTTTTGGGCTTAACTACTGGGCCATACGAAAAATGAGTGGTATACCACTCATTTTTCGTATGTTGTCAGCCAAGATGATAACAAATATGTTTTTTTAAATGAAGTCATCAGAAGTCTCTCCATACGGTATAAAGTTTAATTTAATAAATATGTCGTTATTTAAAGATCAACAGCCACTAAACAAAATTAAATTAAATACCGGCAACGCACCTGTGACTCCTCTGGTGTGCGAGTGTACACAAGCTGCGCTGATCGCTCACCAGGTGATTCGAAGGCTCGTTTGCCATCTATTCCATTAAAAAAAAGTATTGGGAACATGAAACGGGATATTTACCATGTTTATTTATGTCTATGAGTTTCCGATATTTCGGCACTGTTACAAGCGCCATGATCACGGATGAACTCTAAATATCGGAACTTCATAGAAATAAAAAAACATGGTAAATATCCCGTTTCAAGTTCCAATACTAAATAAAAATTAAGTTAACTGTACTTGGTATGTA
Source organism: Spodoptera frugiperda (assembly GCF_023101765.2). Lineage (NCBI taxonomy): Eukaryota > Metazoa > Arthropoda > Insecta > Lepidoptera > Noctuidae > Spodoptera > Spodoptera frugiperda. The sequence goes on from NC_064222.1 coordinate 7,591,108, forward strand.
GATACATTTTGATAATGCATATCCATCTCAGTAGGAAGAGCTTGCTTAAACTGCAGAGAATGGAGGTCACTGGTGCAACAGAATTTGTCTGACTTTGAGAGTCTCGTCGGCTTTCAAAGTTGAATATTTAACGACACGAGATATACTGATAAAAGCCACCAGCGGTACTTAATTATAATTATGTTAATGGTGGTCACGTGTCCGCTCTATTGAAGAATAGTTATAAACAGCTTCAAGTGTGGGAGAGCCATGCTTCGGCACGAATGGGCCGGCTCGACCGGAATGATACCACGGCCTCACAGAAAACCGACGTCAAACAACGCTTGCGTTGTGTTTCGTTGTGTGAGTGAGGTTACCAGAGGCCCAATTCCCCCCTTTCCAATCTTCCCGATCCCCGATTCCTGAACAACAACCCTTAAATTCCTAACCCCCAAAAATCGGCAACGCATGTTCATGGGCGGCGGCGATTGCTTACCATCAGGTGATAAAAAACAACTAGCAAACTCCGTTTCGCTACCAGTAGGTACTCTTAGTACGCGTTTGCTTTACGTTTAAAATAAACGAAACGAGAGCGCGTTCGGCGCTCTGATTGGCCGGCTCAAGTAAACCAACCAAATAAAGCAAACTTATACTGAGGGTACCGATGGCTTCGATTATTTTTGTATCAGAGATGCGATGGAGAGAGATAGTGCTATATGAGAAAATGATTTTACTTGTTTTCCTGCTTTTCTCTTGAATTTTTTACTTTGCTACAAACCTCACGGAACCCGAAACCTTTCCAACGAATACAAAACAGTTGAAATCAGTTCATGCGTTCTAGATGTTGATGGTGTTTTTTGCGACCTCTCAAAAGCATTTGATTGCGTTGATCATGAGACACTTTTGCTGAAATTAAATCATTACGGGATTAGAAACACTGCGCTCCGTCTATTGAAATCATATTTAGAGGATAGGCAGCTGAAAGTTCATATAAACGGGGTTAATTCACAAGGGTCTGAGATAAAAATGGGCGTTCCTCAGGGTTCAATATTGGGTCCTTTTTTTTTAGTCTACATTAACGATTTGCCACTCATATTCGAAAATGAACCAAAAATGGTGCTGTTTGCAGATGATACATCATTGATTTTTAAGATAGGTCGACGTATGAATAATTTTGACGACGTAAACAGCTCCATTCTTCAAGTCTATAATTGGTTTACTATTAATAACTTGGCGCTTAATGAGAAAAAAACCAAATGTATTAAATTTTGCTTGCCAAACGTACAAAATAACGAATGTTATGTTGCTTTGAACGGACAAAAGTTGGAATTTGTTAAGGAGACTATATTTTTGGGTATCACACAAGATGACAGATTACAATGGGGGCCCCACATAAAAGCACTTTCGGGGAGACTAAGCTCCGCTGCTTATGCAGTCAGACAAATTAGGCAGCTAACGGATGTAAATACAGCAAGGCTTGTTTATTTTAGCTATTTCCACAGCATAATGTCTTACGGCATTTTGCTGTGGGGTCGGGCCGCGGATGTAGAATCAATTTTTATTTTGCAAAAGCGAGCTATTCGAGCAATATATAACTTGCCCCGTCGTGAATCTTTGAGAGAACTTTTTAAAACTATAAATATTCTTACAGTGCCTTCTCAATTCATTTACGAAAATATTATGTACGTAAGAAAAAATCAACAATTGTTTGAAAAAAGAAGCGACAGACACAATTTAAATACGAGAGGTAAAAATAAGTTGGCTATACCGCAATTCCGATTGTCCAAAGTGCAGAAATCCTTCATGGGTTTTTGTGTTAAATGTTATAATAAACTACCAACTACCATACTGAATCTGAACGAGAAAAAATTTAAATCTTGTATAAAGCGTGAACTGTGTAAACAGGCATATTATAAACTGTCAGATTATATTGAGGATAAAAATGCGTGGCAGCATGTTGGTCCGGCTCCACTGGACACTCGCTCACACTAGACAATGCTCAAATACGATCACTAGTTACACGTTAACTTAAAGTATTAATTTATTCCAATGCAGTCTAGGGATCCTGTGGCATCAAGCAGATATTTTTTTTATGTGAAGGATTAAATTATATATTATTATTATTTGTATAGAAGCATTATTTCAAAATTGTAAGTGTACATATGTGGGCACTATGTTTGAAATAACCCGCTATTTTATTTTCTTTACAAATTGGTTTTATTGTCCCGTTAGTTTTGACGTATTGTAGTTACATTGTTCCTACATATATATACAATAGATAAATAGTGTATCAGAGAAATTGTAAAAAACTTCTTTTTAAAAGAGTAACGATGGAGTTTCTTGCTCGTTCTTCTCCATTCGAAGCTACACTTTGGAACGAGCGCCTAGCTTCACTGACAGACAGACTGACGGACAATTCAATTTGACGTTTCAAAAGTGCCTTATTTAGGATTAATTGAAATAAATGCTTTGACTTTGACTTTGACTTTAGAGTTAAAGGTGGTTAAAGCGTTACTTATTGTTATATTATATACTAGCAAAGCCGGCGAAATCCGTTTCGCCACCAATGATTTTCCCTGTTTTCCTGTTTTTTATTGAATTTTTTGCTGCATTTTCTTTGCTATAAACCTTACGGAGCCCGAGACCTTTCCAATGAATGCAAAACCGTGGATATTGGTTCGTGCGTTCTAAAGTTATAGTATCAGGAAGGAAAACTCGACTTATTTTTATACCTATTATAGAATAGATATAGATATAGATGGTGGATTCCCACATGAGAGCCCATGATAGACGCTAGTAGTAAAGAATTGGTTACTATAGGTAGTCAAAACCGGCATGAATGGATTATTTTTAGAATTTCTAACAACAGACTAATAATTTTGGATCAAGTTTTTTCGAAAACAGTCGTAACCTTGCAAATGCGACGTGTTTCTTAGAATGCTTAATTAATTACCTTTAGTAGGAGGAAATGCACAATTCTTTAATACCTATATTTTTAAAAACATCGTCTAGATTTTGTAGATGTGGACGAAGTTCCTTATGTTGCTTTGTACCTAGCTTCACTGACGGGCAAACTAACAAACTATTATTTCTTTCTATACTAGCGACCCGCCCCAGCTTCACTTGGGTGTAATGGTGATATATTATGCTTGTATTATACATATAAAACTTCCTTTTGAATCACTCTATCTATTAAAAAAACCGCATCAAAATCCCTTGCGCAGTTTAAAAAGATTTAAACATACAAAGGAAGAACATTTAGATTTAAACATACAAAGGAAGAACATTTAGATTTAAACATACAAAGAAGAGACAGAGGAGGCGACTTTGTTATACTATGTAGTGATTTGTTGACATTTCAAAAGTACCTATTTATGGTTTAATTGGGATAATTGCTTTGACTTTATTCTTATAGAACATCCTTTCGTCAATACAAAATTATAAATCAAACAATATGTCAGTAAGATCCATAACTCTGCACCCAGGGCTTTATCTTTCTGTACCATAGCATGGTTCTGAAAGATACAGCCCTTTTTTTTTTTTTTTTCAGGGGGGAAAATCATCCAATGACTTCTCTCGCCAGGGCAAAGCGAGAGGGAGTGTCAGACTCTTACTGACTAAAAACCACCCCGTTCCTTCTCCTGCTTGTCAAGCCGGAGCCCCGGTAAACCCGCTAGGTAGTCCGCAGCTCCGGATTAAGCATCAGCCCTATTGGGCCCCATCTGTGGTGGTCTGATGGCTCTTTGAGGCGCGCGCGGAACGCGACGCGCCGCACGCACGGGTCTGGTTCTGGTCGGGCGGCGAGCTACCCTTGCTCACCGTCCGCAGGCCCGCACTTACGGTGGCCGGAGATCGTCTCGCGATCCCCGACGCCCGGAGTGTCTCTCGCGACGTCTGGGGCGTGAAGAGGTTCGTTCTCTCACGCGCCCCGCCTCCTCCTTAGCTAGCATGACTGCTTCGCAGAAGGAGGAGACGGCATCCCAGTCCCCCTCGCTCCGCACCATGGTCTGAACCAATGCCGGACGCGAGAGGTCGCCGTCGCCGACCACATCCCTGAGGACACGGCGGTGCTCAGCCCATGCAGGGCACACCGCCACCGTATGCTCCACCGTATCCTCCGGGCGGTCCGCACAGTGATGACACCCGGGCGTTTCCTCCCGCCCAATCAGAAACAGGAACCTACCGAAACTTCCATGTCCGGTAAGCACCTGCGTCAGGCGGTAGGTGAGGACGCCGTGGCGCCTCTCTAGCCACTCCTCAAAGAGGGGACTTACCGCTGCAATGACAGCGAGCCCAGCCCTCGGTTGCGACAGTCGTTGCTGCCATTCCACCATGAGATCACGCCGGAGCTCGTCCCGCCACGCACTAATCTGGCGCGGCAGCGGAGTTTCGCCCCGGCGACGCGCGTCGGCGTGCAAACTAAAGACGCGCGCAAGCACCTTTGCCTCCAGATCCCATGGTGGCAATCCGGCAAGGAGGTTCGCCGCTTCCCCGGAGATCGTACGATATCCACGGATTATTCGGATGGCCATGACCCTCTGGGACGTAAGTAGCGCCCGAGCTGGCCGCCGCATCAGACTCGGGGCCCATACAGGGGCGCCGTAGAGGGCCATGGACCGCACGATCCCCGCGTACAACCTCCGGCAGGGGCATTTGGCCCCCGAGGTTGGGCAGGAGCCGCTTAAGCGCAGCCCCCGTCCGTTCCAACTTAGGAGCCAAACGTCGGAAGTGCTCCACGAAGTTCCATCGACTGTCGAGGACGAGTCCTAGGTACTTCATCGTCGTCCCGACACCGATGGTAACCCCTCCTGCCGTTATTTGGGACCCACCCAGAGGTGACGCGTTCCCGCGGCCATGAAAACACATGGCCTCGGACTTGTGGAGCGCCACCTCGAGTCCCAATTGCCGGATCCTTGCAACGACCGTCGCAACCGCTCTCGCCATAAAATTGGCCGCCGCCTGGTGCGACCTCCCGTGCGCTAGCACCAGCGTGTCGTCGGCGTAACAGACTACGCTGACGCCGTTCGGGAGGTCGGTGCGCAGCACCCAGTCGTAACCGATGTTCCACAGGAGCGGCCCCAAAACCGAACCCTGTGGAACACCGCGCGACATCTCTCGCCGGTTCCACTCACCTTGGTGACCGGGGTACGTGACGAATCTATCCGTCAGGTAGGCCTCGATAACACGACGGAGATAGGTAGGCACCCGGTAATACCGGAGTGCCTCCAGTATGCAGCTCCAGGGTAGGGAATTGAAAGCGTTGGCGATATCCAGAGACACCGCCACGACGACCCCACCCCTGGACACTGCATTCCCCGTCGTGAGGTCTCTTACGCGCATGATGGCGTCCACCGTGGAGCGCCCTCTGCGGAAGCCGAACTGGCCATCCGCGAGGTCCGGCCCAGTTCCGGACAAGTGCGCGACGAGGCGGTTCGAAATTATCCTTTCGAAGACTTTTCCCACCTCGTCGAGCAGCACAATGGGCCGGTACGCGGACGGAGAGTCCGCGGGGCGCCCCGGCTTCTTCACAAGGACCAGTTTTCCCGTCTTCCACTGAAGCGGGAACTGGCCCCTCTCCAAGCATGCGCTGTAGAGACCTATCAATCGAGGCCCGAGAGCCTCGGAGGCCAGGACCCACGCCTTACCATGTAGGCCATCGGGTCCTGGGGCGGTATTCTTGGCGCCCATCCGGCGCACCGCCGCTCTCAGTTCTGCCTCGGTCACCTCGGGAACGGTGTCGTCGTCATCGTCGCTGTGGCCCGCATTGGTCACCGCAGGGGGCGGAGTCATGAATGGAGGGGTGAAACCCCTCCGAAGTCGGGGGAACAAGGCGCCAACTACCTCCTCCACAACTTCTGGCCGGAGACTCTGAGTCAGCGGGGGAGCCCAGGTGCGGAGCTTATCACGCACCATCCGATAGGGGCGCCCCCATGGATCTCTGTTCAGAGTCTCCAGCATCTCCCGGCGGGCTTTCTCCTTAGCCCGCCAAATTTCCGCTTTGAGGGCGGCCTTTGCCGCCTTGTACCCCTCGTACAACTCCGCCTCTCTGACCTCCGCATCTGAAGGACGGATACGGAGCCTGCGGTGCCTGGTGTACCGGCGTCGCGCAGCAACGCACGCACTGCGCATAGCAGCCAACTCCTGCGACCACCAGTACACCTGGCGCTTGCGCTGACCTGGTCGGACCCGGGGCATCGCCACGTCACATATTCTGGACATGGCGTCCTGGAGCCATCTTGCTTCCTCGTCGATGTCGGCAGGCCTGTCCGGTGGTATCACCCAGGCCTGCACGATTGCGGCTTCCAGGAAAAGCTCCCGGTCCAGCTGTCTCAGCGCCCAACGCGGGCCACATGGGGCCTGTCTGACTGGCGGGTTCGCGGCCTCGGTGGAGACGTCAAACCGGATGTACCGATGGTCCGAGAACGTCTCCACCTCCTCCATAACGAGCCAGTCAACGACACGAGGTGACAGAGCGGGGCTGGCGAACGATATGTCCACCACCGATTCGCCCTGCATCCGCACGCACGTGGGGACAGAACCCCGGTTCAGGACGACTAGGCCTGTCTCCAGAGCCCAGTCTTCCACCATCCTACCCCGAACGTCGGTGAACCGGGAACCCCAAGCCAAGTTTTTGGCATTGAAGTCCCCGAGGACAAGTACGGGGAGGGAACGGAACCCGACGACGACGGCGACCAACTCCCTCAGGGAGTTGTGGAACTCGGCGAGAGTTCGGTTCGGAGAGAAATACACGCCCACCACAGCGATCTCTCCGAACCGTGCTGCGACACAACCCCGGCCTCTCCGAGCGCTCTCGAGAGTCGGGGTACCGGCGGCGGCCGACGAGATGATGGTCACCGAGCCGTCCAAGTCCGCAACCCAGTGATCCCTGGGCGGGACGAAATACGGCTCGGAGACCACAGCAACATTGATTGACCACTGCGCCATGCTCTGGAGCAGCAGATCCTGAGCGGCGGCGCAGTGGTTGATATTCGCCTGGAGGAGGCGGAATGGATTCATTACTGGCAATCCATCACGACCTCCTCCCTGGCAGCATTACAGCCGGCGGTGGCTACGGCGGCGGTAGTAGTGGCGACCGCGGCGGCGGCGGCGGCGGCGGAAGCGACGGGGGCGGCGGAGGGCCTACCCTTGCCCCTTGGTTTGGTTGGAGGGGAGCAGGCCTTGCTCCCGACCCGGTGATTGGCCGGCTTACCGGCCGCTGCACATGCATCACAGTGCAGCGGGGCGGTGCATGAGCCAGCTCTGTGACCGGGCTGACCGCATCGGAAGCAGCGGTCGCTGCGGTCAACCTCTGAGGTGCATTTGGCGCTTACGTGATCGCCCACGTGGCAGCGGTAGCACCTCAGAGGCCGGATTTCGAGCAGCCTGACCTGCGCCGAAACCCAACCTACCAGGAGCCTTTTACCCTCCTTTATCTTTTTGGCCGCTGTGACGGGGCAGCTCACTACGACTGTGCGCAACCCCGAATTGTCCGGACGGATGGTGCCTGCCTTGACCTGTTCAGCAGGGCACCCTCCTGTCCTGGCGACAGCGGCCACCACCTCTTGTTCCGTTACGGAGTCATCCAGGCCCATTATTCGCAGATCCAAGCATTTTGTGGGCCTGGACACGCGAACCTCGTCCGCACCAAGACACGCCCGGAGCCTTTCAGCTAGGGCGTCTGCGGACGGACCACTAGTCGCGCCGGGGACCTCCAGTAGACGGGCTCCAGTCGCAGTTGCCTTGATTGCAAACCCGTCAGGTGCCCCGAACTCCGCAGGAGTCACCGCCCCCTTTAATTTGGCGAGGACGTCGCCAAAAGATACAGCCCTGGGTGCGTTGCAGAGTTCTGCTTTTTGCTTGTTTTAGCTTATGCTAAAACAAGCAAAAAACTCTAACTAAAATATGTACTGGGTTAATACAATAGGGGTAGGTAGACGGATCGAATCAACGATAACAAGGATAGTTCGCCGACCGACCAGAACAGGACCTGTGCATAAGCGACGTGTTCCGCGCGCCTCAAAAAGTTATCAGACTACCACAGATGGAGCCCTGTTGGGTTGGCCATCCGGAGCTGTGGACTGCCTTGCCGTGCTGTGGGTTACCGAGGATCCGGCTCGAAAAGCAGCAATAGGAACCCCCAAAAATGTGTCCTCCCCTGAGTTCAGAGAGATTATAGTAGAAGGCCAGATGTGAGGTAATAAGGATAAAAGGAAATAAGTACGTTTTGCAAGGCCCGTCATAACAAGGTGGTGTTCTGTAGGTTCTATCTACCCCCTTTTTAATGGGGGACAATCATCTAATAGCTCTTCTCCTGCTATGGGTGAGGTGAGAGATCGTGTCAGACTCGTATTGGCTAAAAATCACCCCATTCCTACTCCTGCTTCGAGTCTGAGCCTCGGTAACCCCGCAAGTTGTCCGAAGCAGCTCCGGGTCAGGCCGATGACCTGCTGGGCCCCAAAGGTTTCAAGTTTTTAATAATATTTCATAGGATTTTTTGTTTAGATTCTAGTTTAATACAAGATAACATTGGTAGGCTTAATTAATCAAAATTTTCCAAAAACTTGTTTCTCAAGGTCTATATGTAAACGACCATGATTTAGAATTTGAATATATATTATATATATATATAGGAAAAATATTCCGATACTCGTATGTATGTGTAGTGAAAAAAACCAGTTTAAAGAACCTTTTGATTTCGACTTCGTAAGTATATAAGGTTTGTTTTAATATAACGTAACTTCTTTGTAGTTAATTGGTCAGTGAGTGCAAACATAGACAGACTAGTGTTGGTGTAGTGGTCTAGTCATTCGGTCCAAACCGAATGATGAAGCAGTAGTTATTGGACTTTTAGCGCTTCAGTGCATTACATGTGTGATATTATATAAGTAATTCAGCATTTCAGCAGTTCAGCACACGATTTTTTATAAAGGTGAGCCTTGTTTTTATATTTATTGAAGACTAGCGACCCGTCCCAGCTTCACATGGGTGTAATGGTGATATATTATGCGTGTATTATACATATAAACCTTCCTGCGGTTTTTTTACCGCATCAAAATCCATTGTTAGTTAGTTTTAAAGATTTAAGCATACAAAGGGACATAGGGACCGGAAAAGCGATTTTGTTTTATACTATGTAGTGAAAGTATTGAACGCATATAGGTAAATATTGGCATAACGAATAGATTATATACTTACAGTCTAAGCTACAAAATTTTTATAATTATTATAAATGGAAAAGTGTGATTATTATTAAAAAAAAAATTAGTAGTGAAATATCTCACAAGTCCTGCTAGATTAAAATTTCGTTTTAGTTTGAATATTTAGTATGTTTATATTGTACATGTAAAAATACTAATATTAAATAATTCCGATAATTGAAAAATATTTTTACCGACTTCAAAAAAAAGAAGGAACTCCATTTGACCTTTATGTATGTGTGCGTGCGCAATTATCTCGCATTTGGCTTAACAGATTTTGATACGGTTTTCAGCATAGTATTTTTCAGATTTAGGAGAAGGTTTTAGGTATAAAATCTGAGTAAAAAAATGGAGGTTCACACTAGTTTTTGAAGTAGTTTTTTTTAAACGCAGTTTTATTCATTAATGGTTTTCCTTGGTTTCTAGGACAGTGCCCATTATTGTGCACACACTACCCATTCCTAGATTCATTATAAAAATTCCATCCAAACATTGTAGAAATAGCCTTAATTATGTCATAAAACCGCCCATCGTACTCAAATTACTACAACAATGTAATCTTATTTATTTACATCGGTGAGCAATAACTAATAAAATAACAAAGTAAATAAACAGACTGAAACTTGATATTAATAATATTTTAAGACTATCTACTAAAATTAATTATGTATTATTAATTTGCTGAACTGTACCTATTTGACCCGGCCGTCAGTGAGGCGCAAGTAATTTAATTTCTTGTTTTACCTTTTGTTTTCAGTTCTTTAAATATTTGTAGCCTCCAGTCTGTGCCAAATAAACGTATTTTCTTTCTTTTTTTCCAAAAAGCTTGGTCAAATTTAATGGAGAGCTAATTAATATTTTTGAGTAATAAAAGGTAATTTATTTTTTATTAATGATCTTAACCTGTCAAAAACATATCGTATTTTAAAATTTAAGTAAAATAGGTGCGTGGCTCTTTTTTAAAACACCTTCTATTAGAGTTTAAACCACTGTAATAATAACAAATTATGCTCTAACCGCCACACTCAGAAACATTTAATAATGATTACTTAAACTTTAGTTAACGATTGTATTCCGAAAACAATCGCTAAGGACTATGTTAAATAACCATTAAATGTCTCTGTGTGTGGCGGTTACTACATTTTATTTACCAATTCCTAACAGTTGAATATAATCACGCAGTATTTTCAAATTTACGTAGAAAGAATAGTATGTGGTTCTTTTTTTAAATGATTCATTGGAGTTTCAAAATTAAAAACATAATTATATTTATGGTTTAATATAACATAACCTTGTAACCTTCGTAATATGTAGCAATCAAATAAGCATGACCAAATCTAAGGTCAAACAACACACTGTTCAAAATAACTTAAATCAAAACATCTTTTTAATATCTATTTAGGTATTTTTAAGTCGTAAATGTTCTAGCTTATGTTGGAAAATAAATAAACAATAACTATTTATTTATTTATTTTCCGCCACCCATAGACACCCGAAACGCCAGAGGCATTACAAGTGCGTTACCGGCCTTTTGGGTGTTAGGAATTTAAGGTTTGTTAAGGAATAGGGGATTGGGAAAGGGAGAATTGGGCCTCCGGTAACCTCACTTACACAACGAAACACAACGCAAGCGTTGTTTCACGTCGGTTTTCTATGAGGCCGTGGTATCACTCCGGTCAAGCCGGCCCATTCGTGCCGAAGCTCGGCTCTCTCGCACTTCGTCTGTGTAGAATGAATTGCTTCTGTAGAATGGGGGCATCGATACTAATGTGTGTTTGTTCCAGTTTCTCGAACATACATTATAGTCCAGTCATTTGGTAGTTTTGGAGTTTTGAAAATTGGTGAATTTATAGATTTGGGTATTAGTCCAGTCATTTGGTAGATAAAAAGGGGGTTACCTGGAATGTTTTCCGGGAGTTTTGAAAATAGGTGAATTTATAGATTTAGGTATGCTCTTTTCGAATTTCAATTTTGCCACCTCGTACACCAGCCGCTCGCGCCGCCATATTGAAAAAAATGGCGCCTAAAAACGGTTTTTTATTAATATCTCCGTTCCGACGCATTTTACGAAAAAATATTTATCTACAAAATTAAACTAGAAAAAAATTCCTACAATTTATGTATTGATAACTTTTTCATAAAATCAATAGTTTTTGGCGTACGAGCGCCGCAAAGTATTATTAGTCCAGTCAAATTAGGATTTCACCTCGGAATTTGAGATACCCAGCTGTAATTTTGTAATTATACTTGTATATTGACTGCCTGAAACTTGTCTCAAAACCTACATATGGTAGGGTGTAAGCAACTATTAAATTTTAAGGTCCAAAGGTCCCAAAAAACTTTTTTGCGCTTTTTTGGAAATATCTCATTTCCTATGGGTTTTGGTACCAATATTGTAGAATACAAAATTCTCTACAACTTTTGTCTAAACTTTTTTTTATACGGTGCACCGTTTCCGAGATAGAGGGAGGAGAGCGCGCGGTCACTGAACCTCTTCAAAAATATATTTTTTCGTCTAACCTATCCGTGATGGTTGTCTATGGATAGGCCATTAAAAATACGTCATGGTTCCTAAACCATTTTTCGTCAAAATCAATTGTTTGAAAGATAGACACTTCCAAAGTGGAAAAATGAGGTCTATCGAATGTATCCTGCCCTCTAACTTTTAAAATAAGTGAGTAAGAAAACTAAAAAAAATTTATGCTGTAGATTTTAATGGAAACTTTCAAAGAAAATTGGTTTGAACGAGATATCATAATTAGTTTTTAAGAATTGATACATTTAAAAAAAACACATTGTTTGTACACGTGGTGGTGCAGATGAATAATACTTTGTGGCGGTCGTACGCCAAAAACTATTGATTTTATGAAAAAGTTATCAATACATAAATTGTAGGAAATTTTTTCTAGTTTAATTTTGTAAATAAATATTTTTTCGTAAAATGCGTCGGAACGGAGATATTAATAAAAAACCGTTTACAAACAATGTGTGTTGTACAAACAGGGAAATTTCGGTAGGTTCCTGTTTCTGATGCTATATGTGTTATGTTATATGTTCCACTGTGTCCTCCGGGCGGTCTTCGCAGTGATGACACCCGGGCGTTTCCTCCCGCCCAATCAAAAACAGGATCCTACCGAAACTCCTGTGTGCGGTAAGCACCTGCGTCAGGCGGTAGGTGAGGACGCCGTGGCGCCTCTCTAGCCACTCCTCAAACAGGGGACTTACCTCTGCAATGACAGCGAGCCCAGCCCTCGGTTGCGACAGTCGTTGCTGCACAACACACATTGTTTGTACACGTGGTGGTGCAGATGAATAATACTTTGCGGCGCTCGTACGCCAAAAACTATTGATTTTATGAAAAAGTTATCAATACATAAATTGTAGGAAATTTTTTCTAGTTTAATTTTGTACATAAATATTTTTTCGTAAAATGCGTCGGAACGGAGATATTAATAAAAAACCATTTTTAGCCGCCATTTTTTCAATATGGCGGCGCGAGCGGCGGTTGTACGAGGTGGCAAAGTTGAAATTCGAAAAGAGCATATAGTCCAGTCATTTGGTAGTTTTACCTGGAAAGTTTTCCGGGAGTTTTGAAAATTGGTGAATTTATAGATTTGGGTATGCTCTTTTCGAATTTCAACTTTGCCACCTCGTACAACCGCCGCTCGCGCCGCCATATTGAAATAATGGCGGCTAAAAATGGTTTTTTATTAATATCTCCGTTCCGACGCATTTTACGAAAAAATATTTGTCTACAAATAAAACTGGAAAAAAATTCCTACAATTTATGTATTCATAACTTTTTCATAAAATCAATAGTTTTTGGCGTACGAGCGCCGCAAAGTATTATTCATCTGCACCACCACGTGTACAAACAATGTGTGTTGTGCAGCAACGACTGTCGCAACCGAGGGCTGGGCTCGCTGTCATTGCAGAGGTAAGTCCCCTGTTTGAGGAGTGGCTGGAGAGGCGCCATGGCGTCCTCACCTACCGCCTGACGCAGGTGCTTACCGGACACAGGAGTTTCGGTAGGATCCTGTTTTTGATTGGGCGGGAGGAAACGCCCGGGTGTCATCACTGCGAAGACCGCCCGGAGGACACAGTGGAACATATAACATAACACATATAACATCAGAAACAGGAACCTACCGAAACTCCCCTGTTTGTACAACACACATTGTTTGTAAACGGTTTTTTATTAATATCTCCGTTCCGACGCATTTTACGAAAAAATATTTATCTACAAAATTAAACTAGAAAAAATTTCCTACAATTTATGTATTGATAACTTTTTCATAAAATCAATAGTTTTTGGCGTACGAGCGCCGCAAAGTATTATTAGTCTTTATATGTACTTAAATATTTTATTGATACTTATATACAAGTCGTATACTTTATTGATCCAACAGACATACTAGATATATAGTTTTGTTGGACCATACATTAGCATATAAGTTTTAACATGTTATGCCTTTTTAATAAATAAATAATTAAAATACCTAATGAAAAACTGACATCTTCATTTTTTCTTGGTGTTTTCATGGTTGTATCTACAGTAGATCCTGGCTTACAGGAGTTGCAGCGGTACGGTAGGCTGTGGCAGGCTTGTCCCTTTAAAAAAAACAGACCATTAAAATATGTATTTTAAAATTTAATTAAACAAATATGTATAAGACATTTGATAAATAAATATATATTATTTTTTATCTAGTATTTTGGAGGCCACATTTGCAAAATAAACTCGTTAGAATGCGACTGACATTATAAAATAAATTAATATTCTTGCAAAATAGGAAACTATGAGAATTTTGAATTACTCAAACGACAATTTTACAAAGATTATGTTTATATAATCCAGTATGTTGTATAAAGAGTTGTTTTAAAACTACTTTGATTAATGATAAGATGATTAATTTTTATTTTAATGTCCGTCTTGTAGTATATTTTATAATATTAGACACGTATTTTTTATTTTCTTACGGAAGCAAATATATATTTTCGAAGATATATTGATTTGAAATATTGAGTGACGTTATTTTTAGGTACATTTTTGAAATGACGTGTTTGCTCCCACTCCTAAACTTTGATTCGTTTTATCTAAATATTGTTAACTTATATTTTCTATAATATAAAAATAAGACGGGTTTTTTCTTTCTGACGCTAAAACACCAGAACGCACGAACCGATTTCCACGATTTTAAATTCGTTGGAGTGGTCTCGGGGTCCGTGAGGTTTATAGCAAATAAAATTTAGGAAAAATAAAAAAGCAGTAAAACATGGTAAATCATTGGTGGCGAAATGGAGTTCGCCGGGTTTGCTAGTTACTTATATGACAAAATAAAAATATACTTGTATAATATTTTTTACCTTTAACTGACGTACTAAATATAACTATCCTGAAGGAGATATAAAGAGAGATAGCGAAAGAGGTCCTAACTTCTTAAAATGATATCAACGAAATCCGCTACAATAGCGACATACTTTAGTATGTCACGACCCAACCAAGCCACGATATATTTAGTAGATAAATGGAAATAAATACGGGTAAAGCCGTCAGCAGAAACTGGGGCCTTAGTCTGCTATTACAATTATCTCACAATGGTCGATCATTGATCAGTGCAAGAGGGATGGAGCTATACAACCTACGTAGCTCCGTCCCTCTCGCACTACTCAATGTTCGACCATTCTGACACAATTGCAATAGCAGACTAAGGCCCCAGGTCGCATAATAATTGCATTTATTTATATTTTCCCAGAATGGATTGGCGACTGACGTTGCTGTACCTAGTGGTTGGTGCACTGGTAGCCGCCTGGTTGCTATGGAGATTCAAGAACAGGAGGATGATACAGATGACCAACAAGCTGCCGGGCCCACCCCCACTACCACTGCTGGGGAACGCACTGGTGTTCATGAACCGGCCTGAAAGTAAACATAAGATACTACTTATTATTATTCAAAAGTCTAATCAGTTATTCCAATTTAGGGTTCTTTTTCACCAGAGATGTGCTACGCTACGTTAGTGTAGTTGCGTTTGGCTTCCACCAACCATATTCATTCGTGCAACATTCAATTCAATAATTAAGTATATCTTCAAATTAATGAGAAAAAGTTCGATTATTTTGAAATATTTTTATTGTATTGAAAAGTCGAAATAATTTATTTTTTTTCCTAGGAAATTACCCAATGATGTAAAAAGACTATCAAGTAAATAGACTCCTGATCATAGAAAACCCTTCAGCGAAAATACACAGTACCAATAAATTAACACACAAATTTTTAAATTTCAGAAATTCTGGACAAAATAGGAGAACTCATGGAGAAGCACGGTGACATTATCAAGTTCTGGCTGGGGCCTGAACTCAACATTGTTGTGAAAAACCCAACAGATATCCGTGTAAGTATCTATTGAACTAATATTTTAACGATATTGTAAACTGTTGACTGCCTCGTTGGCCGAGTGGTTGCAAGTGCGACTGCCGGGCAAGGGGTCTCGGGTTCGATTCCCGGGTCGGGCGAAGTATTACTGGGTTTTTTTCGGTTTTTCGAAAATTTCTCAGTATAGCACGGAGTCTGGAAATGTGCCCGGTATATGGCAATAGGCTCACCACCTATTACATGGGACTTACAACATAAATTGTGAAAAGTGGGTGTACACAGTGGCATTACGTGCCATAATGTGCACCTCTGCCTACCCCTTCGGGGATTAAAGGCGTGACGATATGTATGTATGTATGTAATATTTATAAACAAATTTGGATTTGCTAACCACATGAGACCCCATGATAGATGGCATTAGTCGAGAAACGGTTGCCATAGCCGAAATCGGCATGGAATGATTATTCTTATTATCTGGAAGTCATTGGGGGAAGCCTGTGTTCAGCAGTGGACGTCTTGTGGCTGATATGATGATGATGTAGACTTCCATACCATTGTGATTATCAGAACGCCTTAATTAGACACTCCAGAACATAATGTCTAATCCATTTTAAATTCTATTCTCCTGTACAAAGTATAAAGTATTCGTTTCTGCTAGCGGCTTCGTCCGCAGTCCTGTGGGATAAAAAGTGTCCTATGTTTTATTCCAGACCATAATCTACCCCTGTTCCAATTCAAATTTCATTTCGATCCCTTCAACCATTTTGACGTGATTGAGTAACAAACATACACACAAACTCACAAGCATTCGTTTTAAGCTATTTATGATATTAGTAAGTTTATACTATAAAAATATTATTTCTTTATTCAATTCCAGGTGTTACTATCAAGTAGCAAAGTGAATCAGAAAGGACCAGTATATGATTGCATGATCCCATACATCGGTGGTGGCATTTTATCAGGAGGTAAGCAGTTTGAGTTTAGCTGGTCTTCCAGAGACTGCGCTTACCGTGTTTGAGTCACAACAGTGAATATCAATAATAACCCATTAGTTTTGACGCTGTATTGTCGTTACAATGTTCCTAACATATGTATACAATAGGTAAATGATCAAATAGTGTATCAGAGAGATTGTAAAAAAACATTTCTTTTAAAAGTGTAACGATGGAGTTTCTTTCTCGTTCTTCTCCATTCGAAGCTACACTTTGGAACGAGCACCTAGCTTCACAGATAGACAGACTGACGACCAATTCAATTTATCGTTTCAAAAGTGCCTAATTTAGGATTAATTGAAATAAATGCTTTGACTTTGACTTTGACAACATTTCAGGCCCGACCTGGCGCTCTCACAGGAAGATTGTGATTCCTTCTTATAACAAGAAGACCATAGAGAATTTCTTCCCCGTCTTCAACAAGGAGTGTGAAGAGCTGGGAAAGATCATCTCCCAAAAGGGTTCGGTGACCTTCGATTGCTACGACGACGTCCTCAGAAGCACTACTCAGAGCGTCAACCGTAAGTTTTGTAAATTGTAGATTCAGATATTTGTGATTTTTCCAAGTGAATTTCATTAGAACACTTACTTCTTCTTCAAAAGAAGAGCAAAATCTTTCTTACTAATAACTAACTGACTAATAAGGGTGCGGCTCTAAAACCAACCAACAGCAAAGTACCTACATATATGTGACTTTCTTATTAAGACTAATTAGGGTGCGGTTCCGAAATTAACCAACAGCAAAGTACCTATATGTGATAATATGTACTTTCTATAAGCATTATTTATACACCACTGACTAACGGTGAAGGAAAACATCGTAAGGAAACCTGGGCTTATAATTTCTAATTAAAAGTTTGAAATCGCCAACCCGCATTGAGCAAGCGTGGTGATTAATGCTCTTCAAACCTTCTCCGTGTGAGAAGAGGCCTTTGGTCATCAGTGGCCACTTATAGACTGTCGATGTGTGATGTTATATTAATTCAACAGTTTCTCAAATCAATGCAAAAGGTAAAAGTCTTTCTTCTGTTGCTTTCAGAAACGCTGATGGGGTTATCTAAAGAAGATTCCGAAAACGTAACCAGATTGGAGGAATTTATATTTATCACCCATGAGTAAGTGTTTAGTTTGCTATCTTTGTTTCTTTATTAGGACCTTGAAGGGACGCGTCCACAGGCCCGCATCGTACGCATCGCACGCAACGGATTTTAGTTTGTCTTGTATAGAAACTCATACAACGGCGTCCACTGATCCGCATCATCAGCAATGCCAACATGTGATGCGTACTGATGACGTGAGTACGATGCGTGCAATGCGTGCGATGAATACAATGCGAGCCTGTGAACGCTTACCATAAAAGATAGAAGATCGAGACTTTGTTTTGAATTTGTTATAACTTTAAACCCGATTTCAAATTCAGCCCTCTTTTTACGTAAATCCAAATTAATATCAAAATAATAGTCTAACGTCAACCTTGCGCCTATATAATATCCCCGAAGGGGAGGCATTACGGCACGTAATGCCGCTTTTGCAATGTGTACCCACTTTTCACCATTTCTGTTATAAGTCCCATATAATAGGGTGTGAGCCTATTGCCATATATTGGGCACAATTTCAGACTCCTCCGTGCTACTACTGAGAAATTTTCGATAAACCGAAAAAGGCCCAGTAATAATAAATATGTTTTGTTACCCACAGCATGTACAATCTAATTTTCGACACAATGACGAAATGGTGGTTGCACGTGCCGCCATTATTCTGGCTGCTTGGCAAGAAGAAGCAGCAGAATTTCTACATGCAGATCTGCGATGAGTTGTCGGAAGACATCGTGAGGCGGAGAAAGAAAGCCTTGGAGGTATCCGTGCCTAGTGAGGAGTGCATGGGCATTGTGGACCGTTTGATCCTCTCTGGGGAACTCACTCACAAGGAGATTAAAGAAGAAACCTTGACTTTATTTACTAGCGTGAGTTTATTTGCTATAACTATGAAAGATTTCAATATCTATATCTATGTAAATTACATGTAAATCTTGTAATGAGCTTCGAATTTGACTACACGGTTGGTACGGTGACTGGGCAACTGGTTGCCGCGCAACGTGTAGCGTGTTTGATTGCCCGCACGGAGCAACTCTCTGTGTGATCTACAAATTGTTTTTATGGGTCTGGGTGTCTTGTGTATGTGTTTATAAATGCATGTACGACACGCAATCCTAATGTACGGCAATTTTTTTTTTAATTAATATAAGGTTCGATTCGGTGGAGATTTACTCGTACATAAATCACACAAACGGTATACTTATTCTATAGCTGTTTCGAAAATTGTATTTATTTTTATGCACCTTTTCAGAGTCAAGAGGTAGCCGGTAAAATAGCAGCGGGAGTACTCTTGTTCCTAGCTCACTTGCCGGAGTGGCAGGTAAGTCCTAAAAGAATTCTGCTGATCTTTGTTCAATTTGGCGTCTAATTTCTGAGAACCCCATCCTAGTTATAACAAGTAAAATAAATATAGTCCATAAATCTCCATACCTCTACCTATGTCCATACCTGTCTTTATATAGAAAATCAATTGATGTTCGCTAGTCTCGCTAAAACTCGAGAACGGCTGGACCGACCTTGACCGCAAATTTTGGTCTTGAATTATTTTTGGTAGTCTAAAATGCGATAAAAAGTATTTGAGGCGGTACGAAGTTTACTGGGCCAGCTAGTAGTATACTGTCCAATCATTCACCACCACCATGTAACCACTTCACCAGCCGATGCATATGTATAATTTTTTAACTTTCGTCCTTGATCATGTTAAATCAATATTGTAAATATTGTTTCCAGGAGAAAGTATACAAGGAGATAATAGAAGTGGTCGGGCCTGATGGTCCCATCACCGGAGACCAGCTGAAGCAGCTGGAGAACTTGGACATGGTGTACAAGGAGACACTGCGGTTCTTCCCCATAGGAGGGATGATACAGAGGACTGTGATGGAAGATATTTCTATTAGAGATGGTACGATTATCATTTTTTAAATATTTTTATTACGCAAAAAATACGAAATGTAATGAAACGGAATGAAACGGAATGAAATGAAATGAAATGAAATGAAATGAATTTGGAATGAAATGGAATAAATGGAATAATGGAATGAAATGGAATGGAATGAAATGAATGGAATGAAATGGAATGAAATGGAATGACATGGAATGAAAGGAAATGGTTCTTGAAATGACATGAAATGAAATGAAATGAAATGGAAGAAATGAAATGAAATGGAACGAAATGAATGGAATGAAATAAATGAAATGGAATGAAATGGAATGAAATGGAATGAAATGGAATGAAATGGAATGAAATGGAATGAATGAATTTAAATGGAATGAAATGGAATGAAATGGAATGAAATGAAATGGAATGAAATGGAATGAAATGGAATGAAATGGAATGAAATGGAATGAAATTAATTTGTTTTATCCAGTCTACTTATACATCTAAAGTAGCTTTTCTAAAATAGTGCTTTTTTAATTTTCCAGGAAGTATCACCCTCCCAGCTGGCTCATCCCTGGTGATACCAATCCACCACGTCCACCGCGACCCTCGCTACTGGGAGAACCCTAACAAAGTGATGCCGGAGAGGTTCCTTCCGGAGAACGCGAAGAAACGAGACCCCAACGCCTTCGTACCCTTCAGTTTGGGACCTATGGACTGTTTAGGTGAGTTAAAAAAATAAATTGTAGTTATAGGTAAACGAGCAGTCGGATCACATGATGGTAAGCAAGCAATCGCCGTCGCTATGGACACCCGAAACACCAGAGGCGTTACAAGTCCGTTACCGGTTTTTTGGGGATAAGAAAATTAAAGATTGTTGGGGAATTAGGGTGAGGAAGATTGGGGAGAAGGGGTAATTAAGCCGCCGCGCCGGTAACCTCACTCACAAAACGCAACACGTTTTACGTCGATTTTCTGTGAGGCCGTGCTATTCACTCCTGTCAAGCAGGTCTATTCCTGCCGAAGTATGGCTCTCCCACACTTCATTTAAACTTAGTTTTAAAGTAACCAGAAATCTATTCGTCAAATAGAATGTCATGGGTGAAATCATAGCAAAGATAAAAGATGTGTGGGAGATTCTTCGCCACGAATGGGCCGGCTCGACCGGAGTGATACCACGGCATCACAGAAAACCGACGTGAAACAACGCTTGCGTTGTGTTTCGTTGTGTGGGTGAGGTTACCGGAAATTCCTAATCTTCCCCATCCCCGATTCCAGAACAACAACCCTTAAATTCCTAACCAAAAAGCCGGCAACGCACTTGTAACGCCTCTGGTGTTTCAAATGTCCATGGGCGGTGGCGATTGCTTACCATCAGGTAATACGTCTGCTCGAATACCGGCGTGTTTCATAAAAAAAAAGATATACAAATGCTAACTTAATTTGCAGGTCGAACATATGGAACAGCCCTCATAAAGACAGTGGTGGTATGGGTGCTCCGATACGCGAAGTTGGAGCCTGCCGGTTCCCTGGACGATTTAAGGCTGAACATCGCCATCTCTGTCACCAGCTACGATGGTTATAACATTAGAGCCAGACCTAGAAACGAAAGAATAAATGGGTAATCATGAATAAGTGCTGAATGATTTTTGTATGATTGTGAGTGTAAGGATGTGAATGATGTAGCTCTTAAAATCTGCATGCTGAAGTGATAATGGGCAGGCACTATCGCTTGAAGAAGATCTGACTGTCGATGAGCGAGAAATCATTCTAGTAATGAATATGAACTGGAAGACGTAACTAAAGCAATCGGCTAAATCAGTGGTTCCCAACTTAACAAGATTGATATAAAAGTGGTTCTTCACCAAGAAACGGTTGAGGACTCGTGCAATAAATGGACAGTCGATATCATTAGTGTATTCAGTGTTATAAGGACATTTAATAGTTCCTGAATATTCTACAGAATGAACTGACATAGTCCTTCCATTTTATTTTATGTCTAGTCTTCAAATGAGTTGGTTTCGGTGTTTCTTCTCGAAGTATTCAGTTAGTCAATATCGCATTAATTGAGATTTTAAAATTATTGGTGTATATAGATGTAAAACGGGTAAAAGTGTAGTATTTATACGTAGCCTTTTAATTTTATAATTTAGTAAATAAAAACCATTTTTAATGTAATTTCGTTTTATTTCTTAAAAGTTTTGCCACGTAAGACAGTTACGTTTTGGGTCCCAACCGCTCTTCATTCTACAACAATATGTATTTTTATGGTCGAAAAAATACATCCAGATGTATTTTTATGGATAACAAACGAGTAAACAGATCATCTGGTGGTAAGCAATCGCCGCCATCCATGAACTGCAAGACCAGAGCTTAGCCAACTTATCAGTTTTATTAATATTAATAAAAAAATAAAAATGTATATCCTAATCAAATTAGTATCACACATATAACATAGAATTAACTTATCCGAAGAAAAATATTTTCATCAGTTCTATTCGTTACCCGAGGAGTCGTTCGCACAGAGTAAAAACTCATGACACTATTACAATAATGCAAACTGCAGCAACATAAAGGTGTAGTAAGTGAGTAGACTCATGAGGTTGAGCTGCAGTGCAGCGTCCACGTAGAACAGGCCACACACACGGACCTTGGTGAACGAAGCCCGGTGTAAACGTAGTATGTTCTTGTACAGTCTTCTCTCATCTTCTGAAAGAGGAATTAAAATAATAATGGTGTTTTATTCTTTTTTATGGGATAGACTGGCTGACTGAGTAGACGTATGACCTGATGGTAAGCAAGTGCATTATCTTTTAGGAGTTTGGGAGTAGGGATGGGGGTTAGAGGATTGGGCCCCCGGTAACCTTACATACACGCTGAAAACACAATGCAAGCGTTGTTGTTGCCACGCCGGTTTCTATGAGGCCATATTCTTCTTTTGTTATTGTGATAAAAATAAAACTAATGACTATACAAAAAATGTTACTTTGGGAAAGTAGTTTGTAATCATGAGTACAATCACGTGTTTAAATATCGTTTACTAATTACCAGTCAACCTATAACTCATTGTCCGCAGCTGCTATATTATGTTATGATTTACATATAAGTAGGTCTAACCAGAACGGTTCATCTCCAGTAGTAGTGTACAAGTGTCCTGTATAGTCCCGATACTGCTGTAAAACGCTTCACACTCTGCTATGAATATAGTTTGAAATATAAAACTCTTCATTAACCAGTAAAGTGCCAGGATCACTATATCAATTGATTTATCCTGTAAAGATACATTTTAAACATAGACTACAATATATACAGATACCTACCTATAAAATGATCTCACACACACACAAACACACCATATTATACGAGTAGTAGGTAGGTATATTTGTATATGTATTTTTTTATGCGATAAGCCCGCCACAACCTCCCGAACAGCTGCAACTCCTGTGCACCAGGATCTACAGTAGATACAACCAAGAAAACTCCGGAACATTGAAGTCCCAAGGACTTGTTTCAGAGACGAAAAGAAAAACGATAGTTTGTAGTTTATAAAGTATTTCATACACATAGATACGTATTTAAAATTATACATTAGACGAGCCATATAATATCAGACTTCTATTTGAGCTCCATCCAAAGGATGTCTGTAAGAAAGCGCCTTGTGTGATAAGACCGCCCATTGTACACTATACTCATTTATATGATTTTGTGGTGTACAATAAAGTATTCATAAAAAATATATATTTTTCTTACTAAAGTCCTTTCAAAACCTTGGCATTCTCAATTTTAAAGTTACTTACGTTACCGTGGTGTGTGAACCCTTTTTTCGATACAGTAATTAAAAACTGAACGTAAAATAGGGAATGTATCAGCACTTCTATGACGTAGTAAAATACCTGGAAAGTTATAAAACTTATAGATGTCGTGTGCCTCCTCTGCTGAAGGGTGCTTTTCCACCAAAGATGTGTAATGCTATTTTGCTGTGGATGCGTTCGGCTTCCACCAATCATATTCATTGGTATACATAGCTTAGTACTGATGGAAACGGACTCAGCTAAGCTATGTTTTTTTATATGGAAAGATGCGTGATATGGATGGCTTTCCTATTGTCGATACATTGCATACACGAGCTGCGCATCTTCTCAGTTTAGCTATTACATCTTCATAGCATACATCTCAGGAGGAAAAGCGACCTACAAGATTTTTTTTTTGTATTTAAATAAACACCGAGTATTTTCAGCAACTTCTCTTAAATTTTAAAAAACTCCTAAGTACAATGATATAGCGGTGGTTGTTGTGGCAACGCCATTATTAACTTACCCATTCTTGGATGCAGCCTTTATGAATGTCATAACATTTTAATATACAAAAGTAGGCTTCAATCATTTTCTTGCAAAAATCTTTCACCCGTACATTGTCATAATCATCGCAACTCATTACCTTCATATTCCAAAGGCTTGCTTTACATCCCAATAGTTTCAGGATACGCATAGCATAAACCATTTGCAAATCGAAAAGACTTAAAAAAAATAACATGAGTAACTCCCAAAAATGTATATTCATGCTAATGGAAAGGTAAGAATAATAGCTGATGTAATAGGAGAGAATAAAGGTAAAAATAAACCAATTCAATTTGATAAAACGTTTGAAACAATTACTGTCGTTGAGACATCTGTGCAGATGTTGGAAGTATAAAACAAACTGAACGTTCCCATTGGTACGGATAACACAAAGAACGCAATTCATGATGAAACCAAAGCCGTAGAAAATGGTATCTAACAACGTTGTAAAACTTTCAATAGAGTCAAATTGAATTTTACTGTAAAACATATAGGGAAAGCAACTGAAAAAGAATAAGAAACAAAATAATGCTGTTGCAACGAACGATACGAAACTAGTGAGACGGCTGTTCGGATAAATAAAGTTATTTTTAATCGAAAATTTTGGACAAAGTAAAATGTTTGTCATTAGGTTTAAAGAAAGAAACATTGATTGCACATCTTTGTCTAGTGAGTCACTCAGCATTAGATATGGTTCTATAACACGGGTCATTTTCATTATTATGAAAGCTTCGGCTACTGACGATGTACTTTAAATGTTAAGTTGAACGAAATAATCAATGTATAGTTTATCGATGATTAAATAGAGTCTACATGGATAAGAATCGGTAATTTGTAGTTAATCGATTACGTTAATCATGACGTTTATTTATGGTTTACCTCTGGGTTTTATGGTCTGTAAGCCTATGCATAGAGCATTTGGGTTATAATAATTAGTCAAAAATGTTACCATGTTACCTTTTCAGTTAACGGACGAGTTTTAGGACTAATGAAAATTTCTAAATAAGTTATAATATGTTTTTGTATGGTTTGGAAACGATTTCTTTGAAAATAAACAAATCTTTCTTTATTGACAAAAAATTAGCACTGGACTGATTGCTTTTTTGTACTTGGTAATATTTAATGGTAATTAAAAAAGGGATCCACAAACTAAAACTAAAAGTCAACAGTTTTAGGAAATCGACCTTGTTATATCTGTTTAAGAAATCGACCTTGTTATCCTGTTACATTTATCAAAGACTAGCAAACCCGGCGTACTCCGTGTCGCCACCAATGATTTTCCCTGTTGTCTTGCTTTTCTTTTTGTTTTTCCTGAATTTTCTTTGCTCATGGAGCCCGAGACCATTCCAACGAAGGCAAAACCATGGAAATCGGTTTGTGCGTTCTGTAGTTATAGCGTCAGGTAGGAAAACCTGACTTATTTTATATAATACATTTTTCATTCATTTTAAAACGTTCCTAAATTCTTATATACATTATTACATTTAAATATAGATGAAACAAAATGAATATGAGAATAGCTTAAAAATAAGTACCACACAATGTGAACAAATACGTCCAAATGTGTAGCACTGGCTTTACAATAGCGCAAACTGTAACAATACCACAGTATAGTTGCTAAGATGCGAAATTAAACTCAGTTGTAATGCAGCATCCACTTGGAACATGCCGTGAAGGCTCATCTTACTGAACGAAGCCCGATGTAAACGTAGCACGTTCTTACATACCCTTCTTTCAGTATCTGCAAAATTAAACGTCAAATCAGTATCGTCATCACAATCCTCATCGTGATGCATAGTATCTGATCGTATTTGACGTTTTGTCAAATACGATCAGATACTATGCATGGTAGTGTGTGTAATGTTTTATTTATTGATTTAATGTTCTTTATAAGAATGAAAAATATTGGCGTTCTGCACTTCTCCTACACATAAACTATAAGTGTACCAAATTTTATGCTCCTACGTCCGCGCAATTTTCGTAAAAAGGGGTACAAAGTTTTTGCATCACGTATTAATATATAGATTCATTTGGTTACTCACTAAGAGTGATGAAATTCCATAAATTAAATTTTTTATTGTAACTTTCGTGAGACAAACTAAATTAATTATTATGTCTTTCGGCTTACTCACGTAATTATTTGACGAGAACCACGACTGGTTTCAAGCCATGATACAGGCTCATATTCTTGAGCAGCATTCCGCAACACACAACGTAACGCGGCGACTGTCGCACTACTATAGCAGCACGAATAATGAATATGAGCCTTTAGCATGGCTTGAAACTAGTCGAGTTTCTCGTCAAATACTTACGTGAGTAAGCCGAATAATATTATAATGAATTATTATCATCGTCAGCATCGCCATCATCATATTCATCACCATTAGCCTGATATCACCATCAGCCTGTTTCCATCGGAAGACTTATTATAGACCTAATTACTACGTATATATATGTACCAGAATCCGTTGTCTTCAAAATAAGAGTGCAAGTATCCTGAGCACTTTGTAATGCAACATAAAACTTTTCGTACTGCTGTATTAAATACGATAACCAATAGAAATTCTTGAATAGCCATAGTGATATAAATGTTGTCATCACTGTCGCTCCATTCTGTAATAAAATAAAATGACCGCTTATTAAAAGAAAGGCTATCAGATTTTGCTACCAATTATAGTAAGCATAATATGTTACAATAGCTCTGTGTCCCCCGCGATAAAGCAGTTATACCAGAGTCTATGCTTAAATTTAACCCCTCTCTTCTTGGGCTAACCGCTAATTACTAATCATACATAGCTGTTGTGTCATAGTTACTATTGCGAGGTTTAATACCGGAGGCTCCTGTTACCAGGGGCCAATCAATCCAATCTCGAATCCCCCACAATCCTTAACTCCTAAAAGGCCGGCAACGCACTAGTAATGCCTCTGGTGTTTCGTGTATTTATGAATTGTGGCGATTGCTTCATCATCATTTACGATTTAATACTTACTGATGCTTCAACTATCTCATAACCTTCTTGCATGACAATTATAACTTCTTGAACGTAAACTAGGGTATGGATTAATACTTCTAAAGCGTAAAACAAAACCTGTTAGAGAAAAAAGATATCGTTACATAACATTACAGTCTATAATTTAACCAAACCAACATTAAACAAACATATAACTTACAAAATGTTTATAAAAAACATTATGAATGTCATAACAATGCAATATGTCGACGTAAGATTGAAACAGCTTTCTCCAATACTGTCTTCTGAGCCTCCTGTCTATTTCTCCACAATGGTGGACTTGAACGTTCCACATATTGACTTCATTTATCAACAACTTCATGATTTGTATGGCGTAAATAATATTTATGTCGAGGGCAATCAAAAAGTGGCTGGCAATTACTAAACCGAAAGGGAGATGCGCACAGGTGCCGAAAGCAAGCAGGAAAATGGGATAGGACACCAATATAAGGATCACAACGATCCAATTCCAGATGATGATTTGCTTGGAATCAGTGTTGCAGTTGAGGAACCTGTGGACTTCTTGAAAGGTTAACACGAACTTGATAGACTCGTTACTCCGAATGATCGTGATGAGAAAATTCAAAAGGAAACCCATACAGTAGAAAGCGACATCGTAGGCAACCATAAATTGTACGAAACTGTAAGACTTTGGTATTATTACAATCATATAATTCTTGAAATAAAAATTGTTAGCTAACGACACTGAAAATATGATATTCATAATTAAGGAAAAACATTTAGATATAAAGTTGTTGGGTTGTATAATATTATTTTTTATGGAATATTTTGGTCCTATGAATATATTTTGCAACACATTAAGAGGTAAAAGAATTGATTGTATTTCTTTATCTATTGTATTTGTGGAGTCAAAGTTTATAGGATTACTTCGATGTGATACTTTAAATATCGTCATTTTTAAAGAATTGTACCGCTATAAGTAACATGGAAATATATGGTTTATATTAACTATCATATCTTCTCATAAATTATGTTATACTACTTAGTTCATTACATGGAATGTGTGTCACTTCAGTAATATTATAATAATCGACCAAATTGATGTTTCCAATGAATTATTAAGTGATATTTTAGCTGCTTTTCCACCAGAGATGTGCTATGCTACGTTGCTGTGCATGCGTTTGGCTTCTATCAATCATATTCGTTGGTATACACAGCTTAGCACTGGTGGAAACGGACTCAGCTAAGCTATGTTTTTTTATATGGAAAGATGCGTGCTATGGATGCGTGCCATGGATGTGTGCTATGGATGCGTGCTATGAATGGATTTCCTACCCTACCTCGCATAGCTACATAGCTTAGCATTGGAAACGGTCACATAATTCCGCAGCTTAGCTATTACATCTTCGTAACATAGCTACATAGCACATCTCTGATGGAAAAGCGACCTTAATGTAACTTACGTATTTGACAGACAGCCATGTTGTAATATTTTAAAGTTGGTCAACTTATAAGGAAATAAGTTTTTTTATGTGTGTGTACATAATGGACCATTTAGTACGTGATCTGACTCTTGTATCTCTTGTACTCTTTTATAATAACAATTTTGTATTACAACTTTAAACCTTACTGTTTGATGATATACAAATGGTTTAAATTAAGTCATAAAGGGTTTCCCCATACGGCATAGGCGTAGCCAGGTTTTAGTATCGGGAGGGGTTCAAGAAAGTAAAACGAACAAAACTTCCTTCATTCATGAGAATATATGTAAATATAACCAGTTACTAGCTACTTAAATTTTATCTTAAGATAAAATTTATGCCTATGCCATACGGTATGATGACTAGATAAGATGACACTAGTCCGATTTGAATAAAGTACACGAGGCGATACAATGTAACGAAAAATACCTAGGATAATGATAAATATTTGTAACCACGCAGATAATTATAGCTACCTAGGCTATCTAATACGTACTTCAGCTTTGGAAAACAAACAAAGACTATTATTATTAGATTAAGTTACAAGTTTATAGCAGTGCAGGAAAACTGCGACACGTCACCACTTCCTCTACTGGTTTTACAAGTACTTATAGCAGGGCTCGACTCGCTAATTATATATACGTCAGACTAGCTGAACCGGCAAACTTCGTACCGCCTCAATATTTTTTCTCACCTTTTAAACCTTCCTTAATAATAATAATAATAAGCCTGTTTATTCTGAGCTTTACAGTAAGTTTAAGTATTAATTTATGCTGAAGGTTTAAATTATGTCACGTAGCTCAGTGTGCCTCTTGGCATAGGCCTCCTCCAACACTTTCCATTGGGTTCTGTCACGTGCTACCCTCCTCCTTAAACCTTCCTTAGACTTCTACAAATAATTCAAGATCAAAATTAGCCAAATCGGTTCAGCCGTTTATGAGTTTTAGCGAGACTAACGAACAGCAATTCATTTTTATTAGGGTTCCGTAGCCAAATGGCAAAAAACGGAACCCTTATAGATTCGTCATGTCTGTCCGTCTGTCCATCTGTCCGTCTGTCCGTCCGTCCGCCCGTAACTCCATACATAAATTGATTCAAAAAAAAATTTTTTTCAGCTTACATATCCGTGATGGGTGTCTATGGATAGGTCTTTAAAAAAGACATTAATGTTCCTAAAAGCATTTTTCGTCAAAATCAATCGTTTGAAAGTTAGACGCTTCCAAAGTGGAAAAATGTGCCCCCCCCCCTCTAACTTTTAAAATAAGAGAGTGAGAAAACTGAAAAAAATATGTGCTGTAGATTTCAATGGAAACTAACAACGAAAATTGGTTTGAACGAGATATCATAATTAGTTTTTAAGAAATAAAACATTTTCAAAAACCGCAAATATAACTTTGTCGTTCATACAAACACTATGTAAAACCAAGTTATTTTACAACTTTTATATTATGTCATCTACTTGCTGTTACGGAACCCTTCATGAGCGAGTCCGACTCGCACTTGGCCGGTTTTATATAGAAGATACTAACAAGCTGTGCCGACTGCCTCGTTGGTCTAGTGGTGACAAGTGCGACTGCTGGACAACAGGTTTCGGGTCTTACTGGGCTTCTTTTCAGATTTCCGAAAATCCAGGACAGTAGTAGCACGGAGTCTGGAATTGTACCCACTATATGGCAATAGGCTCACTCCCTCCTCTCTATTTCATGGGACTCACTTATAACACAAATGGTGAAAAGAGGGTGTACATTGTACAGTGCCATAATGTGCACCTCTGCCTACTCCTCGGGGATAAAAAGCCAGTAATATCAAGCAAATTAATTTTCCCCTACATACCAATTTTCTATTAATACTGAGCACACCACCCGGTAGTCAGAAGCGGAGCAGTGTTGAGTGTTTGCACATATATTCTGTATCTATACAGCTATATTATACTGTTATATGTGTATATTATATTAACATAATATATATAAAGCATAAGAATTGGTTTGTTTGTCCGCTAATTTAGCCTCCTTTAACCTCACTCACACAACGCAAACATTGTTTCACGTCACTTTTCGGTGAAACCGTGGTATCACTGCGATCGAGCCGGCCCATTCGTATCAAATCATAGCTTTCCTACACTTGAATTCTGACAGAAGCAAATTACGGACAAAGTCGCGGACAAAGGCTAGTATATTTATAATATTTTCCTCTAAACTGAGCCTTACGACACCACGTAAGACGTGTAATAATGTACGACCTGCATTTTTATGTACGAGTGTTTAAGGTCGGGTAGTCAGTGGTCTGTATTGTGTAAGGCACGACGCTATAGGAGGCGAGGTAAGGAAAACTACACTTTTTCTTATTCTTATAAAAAATATTGTACTCAATGAAGTACATTACATTGTTCTCGTGTTTACATTGTTAAATTGTTTCATGGTAAACGTATCTATAATGTAGTATTAGAACTCGAAACGGGATATTTACCATGTTTTTCTATTTCTATGATTTTACTCCAGTTCATCCGTGATCATGGCGCTTGCAACAGTGCCGAAATATCGGAAACTCATAGAAATAGAAAAACATGGTAAATATCCCGTTTCGTGTTCTATTACTACTAGTGTTAGTGACCATGGCAGTTTAAAAACTTATATCTATAATGTATCAGTGATATTGTAAAAAAAAACATTTCTTTTTGAAAAGAGTAATGATGGCGTTTCTTGCTCGTTCTTCTCCATTTTGGAACGAAGTTACACTTTGGAACGAGCACCTAGTTTCACTGGTAGACAGATTGACGGACAAATCAATTTAACGTTACAAAAGTGCCTAGTTAAGGATTAATATGAATAGATGCTTTGGCGTTTTTGAGTTTATTGAAATTACCTGATTGATTTAGACTATGGAGGTGGCGTTTGATAAGCAGGCTTCAGGCTAATAGAGTAGATGACTAATAAAATTTTTACTTTAATGTAAAGGCATAAGTACAAAAGATTAGCTGATTTAATAGCTACAATTGTTAAAATGTCCGGAGGCTTAAGAAGCCCGCGTCTCATGTATGTATTCTCATGTATAAGTACTATATAACGGCAAGTACCAATGTGACTTTTTTCGAGTTATAGGTACTTTCATAGGTTATTTTAACACTGCCAAACGGTGAAGAAAAACATCGTGAGGAAACCTGGGTTTGTAATGTCGAACTATAAGTATGAATCTGTATGATCGCCAACCCGCATTGAGCAAGCATGGTGATTAATGCTCAAAACCTTTTCCGTGTGAGAAGAGGTCTTTTGGTCAGCAGTGGCTACTAATAGGCTGTTGACGTGTCTGATGTGATTGAATAGTTTGCAATCTTTAACTCGTATTCGATCACTGCCAAATACTACGCGGATTTCTTCATTTTTGTTAGTTTTAACAATTAGTAGTGTTTTTGTAAGTTGCGTCTAGCGGCTAGATCGCTGTAATACCTAAATAAACTGTACACAAAACTTATATTCATGAAGGTCATATTATTATGAAATAAGAAAGGAAACCGTGTTTCAAGTTGCAGAATGTAATATTTATACATTTAAATAGAAAAATTGCAATAAACAAAATTTTATAAAATAACTAGCTGACCTGGCAAACTTCATACCACCTTAAACATCTTTTTCTCACCTTTTAAACCTTCCCTGGACTTCCACAAACAATTTAAGACCCAAAATTTGCCAAATCGGTGCAGCCATTTTTGAGTTTTAGCGAGACTAATGAACAGAAATTATTTTTTATGAATAAGATTTTTTTTTATATAATGTATAAGATTTATTTATTATTTACTTAGTTTAGTGCTGCGAAATAAAATGTTTAGTTCATATAACTGATTTTCCTCAATAACTCAAAAATAAAATTAGAGGCAGTACTTTTTTAGTTTTTAGCCAAGGTAAGCTTCTTTTTAAATGGTTGTACAGCAGCTTAGTGTCTTTCAGTGTCGGTTACAATCAGCGCACTTGTTGACTATGCAGTAAGTAAAGATTGACTCAGTATAGATACAGTAGCTATTATTATTAGAACTTATGACGGGATATTTACCATATTTATTCACTTCGATGAGTTTCCGATATTTCGGCACTGTTGCAAGCGCTATGATCACGGATCATGGCGCTTGCCGTCTTATCCCGTCATAAGTTCTAATAAAAGTGTTAGTGACCATGTCAGTTTAAAAACTTATAACAGTAGCTATTATTCACAACTAGCAAACCCGGCGAACTCCGTTTCGCCAACAATGATTTTCCCTGCTTTTCTCGAATTTTCTTTACTATAAACCTCACGGAGCCCGAGACCTTATCCTAATGAATACAAAACCGTGGAAATCGGTTCGTGCGTTCTGGAGTTATAGCGTCAGGAAGGACAACCCGACTTATTTTTATATTATAGACTAGCTACTTCCGCGCGGTTTCACCCGCTCTACTCGGTTCCTATTAATCGTAGCATGATGTTTTATAATAAATGCGCTATCCAACACAAAAAGAATTATTCAAATCGGACCAGTAGTTCCGGAGATTAGTGCGTTCAAACAAACAAACTCTTCAGCTTTATAATATTCAGCTTTATAATATTAGTATAGTATAGTATAGATATAGATTATATAGTTTTTATAATAACTTGTTTTTTACTTTTCAGTATAGATATAGATTATATAGTTTTTATAATACCTACCGTGAGACATACTAAATTAACTAAAAATCACGGTTTATTAATGTAGAAAAACTACTAGTTCGAGTCACAGAGGGACTCTTCATCATGAGCAGCGTACGGTCTGTCTATTTGTTCTGGCAAATCTCTGAAATGGCTGGACCGATTTTGACGGTTTTATTAGCAGGTAGCTGATGTACTAAAGAATAACTAAGGCTATTTTAATTAGTCACAAAGTCCGCAATCCAGATGAGCTAAGCTGCGGACATCAACTTGTTTTAACCTATAAATCTTGATTAGTAATCCTTGTAGCCTAGTAGGTAATAATAAATACTTGATTGTACTTTTATGACCATTTTGTGATACCTAAGGGGACCTAAATACCTAAGTATCATCCATAGGTCGTAACTTTTATAGTGCTAAGGTGCTAACAAGAGTTGCAAACAAGCTAAACACAATAATAATTCATGATACACTAGCGGTTGCCCGCGACTACGTTGGCGTAGAATAATGACTTCTCTGACAGAATTTGGCTTTTACATTAGTTTTGTATCGTCACGCTTTTGTTCCCTGCTGGGGTAGGCAGAGGTGCACATTATGGCGCGTAATGCTGCTGTATAATGTACACCCATTTTTCACAATTTATGTTGTAACCGAAAAAAGCCCAGCATACTTCGCCCGACCCGGGTATCGAACCCGAGACCACTTGCCCGGCAGTCGCAGTTGTAACCACTCAGCCGAAAGTAGATTTTTTAAAAGTAAAAGCATTTTTTTTATATGTCGCGACCAGATTGGCGATATATTAAAGAAGGGCCAAATTAAAAGTACCCTTAACCGACGAGCATGCATAAAAAGACTGATGACTGTTGATGAAGCGAAAGAGGTTTGTAAAATTCGTAGTAATTGGCGTTCCGTTGTCTGTGCTTACCCCCATGGGAGACAGGTGTGAGGTTAGACATGTATGTAATTATCCGTATAATTACGAAGTAATTATTTCCACGTATAAACGTGTTATATGTATTGTATAATTATTATAATAATTGGTTAATACCTGTCGACTGTCGACATTATGTCAACAATAGCCGTTTGTGTATTAGAACAAGTCGGTACCAATTATAATGACAATGACGATATACTGACAAACGACGACAAAAATGACGATATAATGACAATTACATGACATAGATGGACTACAAATGAGTAGAATTCATTCAAAGATTTTTTTAATAAACGGTTTTCAAAGGTATAACGGTTTGACAAGGTGATGTATCGATATACGATTATACATATATTTATAAATATCTATGTTTAGACAGAGGGAGGCCTTTGTTCAGCAGTGGACGTCTCTCGGCTGATGATGATGATGATGATGTTTACAGCCAGCTTTAGAAGATCGTATCGGTTGAAGTAATCCAATGATTTCTCCCGCCTTGGGCGAGGCGAGAGGGAGTGTCAGACTCTTACTGACTAAAAACCACTACGTTCCTTCTCCTGCTTTGAGTTGGAGCCTCGATAATCTTCTACGGTGGCCGGGCCAGTGTCGCCACCAATTCCGTGTTGACACGGCACTGTTCAGCCCATGCAGGACACACCGCCGCCGAAATAGAGTATGTTAGAGTTAAATGGAGTTCGTAATAAAATTAAATCTGATTTAAAAAAAAATATCAGTATACCAAACCACAACGGTTGAGGGAATGAAAAAAGAAAAGATTATGGAATCCTAAGTGAAAAACTGGTGTTAAAACTTAATTATCTTTGTTTCAGAATGAACTGGCTGCTGTATGTAATAGGCGGGGCACTGGCAGTCTTCTGGTTGCTATGGAGATACAAGAACAGGAGGATGATACAGATGGGCAACAAGCTCCCAGGACCACCCACGATACCACTCTTGGGGAACGCGCTGATGTTCATGTGCCAACCAGAAGGTAATAAAATCAGTGATATGTTCGGATACAAAACTCATATTTCTTCCGCACCCACCTGACCCAAGCCGATTGAAGACATCATTTAGAAGCCTTATTCTGTGGCCTAAGTACGAGTTTGCTTTACGTACTGTCGCGTAGGTCACCGGTGATCTACGTTAGCGGAAGGTTTGCCTTCAAAGGTCTTCTGTCGGCGGTCAAAGGCTTAACGAGAAAAAAACTAAAGTGCATCGGTGTAATTGGTTGTTTCATTGGAGCCCGGAAATGGGTAAACGAGCCCATGGACACTATAAGCGCATTGGCAAATGGCAAGAGAAGTCACAACAACAACACTAGTACGTTGCCCAAACTTAGATAAAAATCAACAGAAGAATGTCTGTAGCTACTTAGATACTACAAAGCATTAACTTATTTACGACTGGATACTCAAAGCTACGGAAAACCCGGAACTAAATACCGAAAGAAATCATAACATACATTACATATTCAGGTTGAAAATGTTCAACCGAGAAACAATTAACTCGTTGGTTCCTTGCAATTAAACATTACTGCAGTGTCAATTTTCCTTATGGCACGGTCAATCTAGGCTAGTGCAGGAAATTGCGACGTAATTATATGTATAGATACTAGTTTTTATTTCAACGGGCCAATCATCCAATTACTTATACAAGTGTCTGATTCTTACTGATTTAAAAAACCACCCCGTTCCTACTCCTGCTTTGAGCTGGTAACCCGATAGGTCGTCCGCAGCTTTGCATCGGGCATTATGCCCAGCTTAGCTTCATCTGTACGCTCTGTTGGCTCTTTGAGTACACACAACTCTGGTTCTAGTCAGGTGCGCCTTAAATTGTCGCGCGATCTCCAACGCTCAGAGTGTGAGTGACGGCGGGGGCGTGGAAAGGATTGTTCCCTCACGCGTTTCGCCTTCTCCTTAGCTAGCATAACTGCTTCGCAGAAGGAAGAAACAGTATCCCACTCCCTCTTGTTCCACACCATGGTCTGAACTAGATCCAGACGCAGCGAAGAGGGGATATACCGCTGCAATGACAGACATCTAGATTCTAGTCTAAGCTATTAAGCTATCATTTTCTATAACCTCTGCCCTAAATAGTTAACAATAAACTATTCAGTATAACACAACGACATAATTATGTGTTAAGGCCCAAGGGTAATTACTGCACCCATATTTGTTATTATCATTCAGTTCTTAGGTGCCTAGGTGTTCCTTCAAAAAATATGACATTTATTTAACAAATCATTATTCTCCCGCGTTATCAAGCATCGTGGTAACTTATTGTCATCCTTATTTTTATATATTGGATTAGTTGAGAACAGAATTTCACCAAAATTATATAGAGGCAATATCCTGGCAGACCTTCATGAGTTATTAACCATTTCTTTTGTTTCAGCTTTTATCAAAGTAATAAAGGATTTGATGGCAGAATACGGTAATGTCACGAGAGTCTGGCTCGGTCCTGATCTGAACATCATTGTCAGTAATCCTGATGACATAAAGGTAATCTTCTCTTGTATCGTACATTTTGTAAATTTTTAAGCACATCGCAGATTATCCAACTACTGCAATTTCCGTCAACCAGAATCTGCGATGAAGTTCGAAGCTACACTTTGTAACGAGTACCAGCACAGCTTCACTGACGGACAGACTGATACTATTATTTATTTCTTTATTTGTTGACATTTGAAAAGTACCTATTTATGGTTTAATTGGAATAAATGATTTCACTTTGACTTTGTTCATCAAAATTAATCAGAATAATCGATCATTACGACAGGCACAAGACGTGCACTGCTGAACATTTGCTTACTCTCAACTACGAGAAAAGTGGATGCAGCAGAAGAAGTAAATAAATAATTTTCAGTACCTAAACAACGTTTAAAAAACCGACTGCAACCACTTATTTTTGAAGTCGATTAATTAATATACTAAAATTGCTCCTATGTGTAACAAACACTTTTCTGACACCGCATCAAAATAGGTTCGACCAACCGTTAGATATATCGCGAACAAACATACATAATACATGTACAAGTCAAACAGAGAATCTTCCCATTTTTTGAAGTCGGTTAAAATATAAAAGATTTCAGAGTTTAATAAAAGGATTTTATTTTATTCCAGCTACTACTCTCAAACACAAAGACCAGTACCAAAGGGCCTCAATACAAATACATGGCGGATGTCCTTGGAGGGGGAATTCTGAGTGGATCAGGTACGATGATGATAACTTACGTACCTAACGGGTTACCGGGGCTCCGGCGCAAAACAGGAGTCGGAACGGGGTGGGTTTTTGACAGTTAGAGACAGTCCCTGTCGCCTCGCCCAAGTCCTCGGCGAGACAAGTCATTGGTTGATTTTTCCTCCCCAAAAAAAGAAAATTAAAGGTAGGCTCGGTCACCTTTTATAAAATCCCAAATCACAATCTCTTAAAAAACGGTAATTTTTTTAAGAGGGGAAAGTCATCCAATGACTTCTACCACCTTGGGCTAGGGGAAGTGTCAGTCTCTTAGTAACTAAAAACCACCCCGTTCCTACTCCTGCTTTTCTGTAGATCCTGGCTTACACGAGTCGCAGCGGTTTTGGGAAGTTGTGGCGTGCTTGTCCCATTAAAAAAGGGATTCCCTCTCACCTCACACAAGGTGGCACAAAAAAAGGTGTGAAATGGTCAAATCAGGTCCATTAACCTAATATTTTATTTGTTTTTAAAGGCCCGACATGGAGACGACATAGGAAGATAGCGAACCCAAACTACGGCAAGAGAGCCATTGAAGAATACAGCGAAGTGTTCAACCAAGAAGTGGATCTCCTGCTGAAGAAGTTCAGGTCTATGCCGAGAGAACAGTTTAATGTTTACGAACATGTCGTGAGGACCACTAGCTATGCAGTTTGTCGTGAGTTTATTTTGTTTCTCTTTTCTAAATACTAAATGGCCTACTGCAAAAAATAG
Source organism: Spodoptera frugiperda (assembly GCF_023101765.2). Lineage (NCBI taxonomy): Eukaryota > Metazoa > Arthropoda > Insecta > Lepidoptera > Noctuidae > Spodoptera > Spodoptera frugiperda. The sequence continues at coordinate 7,628,947 of NC_064222.1, forward strand.
GCTAGTGCTTACCGGGAAGCATCGGAATCTTTCTTAAAAAGTGCCAAAAAATTGGTGGTTAATTTTTATTTACCAACTTTAGACAATTATAAGTTTTTAAACTAACATAGACACTGGCTTTGCTTAGATAACTAATTTAAACCTGGGCACCAAAGACCACTGGCTTCTCATGCATGGAGTATGAAATTGCCAACCCGCATTGAGCAAGCGTGGTAATCCTCTTAAAATTAAATTCTCAAACTTTCTCCATGCAAGACGAAGACTTTGGTCAGCAGTGACCACTTAGTACTAGACTGTTGATGTGATGTGACTTCTTTTGCAGGAACTTTAATGGGTTTGACAAAAGAACAGACGATAAAATTACCACACCTTGAAGAATTGATTGACATAAGTCCAAGGTAAATATTTTTTACAATAATAAAATATTAGGCTAATTAAATTTAAGGAGGTAGCGTAAAATATATCAAGTACCCTTAGTACAAAACGACAGCGCGTACGCCGCTCTGATTGGTTGGGTTATTCGCACCGGCCAATCAGAGTCCAGAAAGAGCTCTCGATTCGTTTTCGTTGAACGTAAAGAAACTTGTACGAAGGGTACAGTTAATTTTCTAATACTTGTGCATTTTGATTGCAACCCCTATTTTCCATTTCATTATTTTTCTTATAAACTATTTACAACTACCTGATGCCTGCGGATTTGAAACAAATAAAACTAGCCTAAGTTACTCCTTAGTACATCAGGTCCAGCCATTTCAGAGATTAGCAAGAACAAACAGACAGATAAATATTGTAAAAATATGTTTACGGTATATGCACTTGTACCTATATATTCATTATGCATAATAGTTCAAAGTTATTTCAATATTACAAACAGACACTCCAACTTTATTTATTAGTCTATATAAAATAAAGTACCTGTAGTAATAACTACGTTAGAATGCCGGGTCATTATATAATTGTCTGTATATAATTTTATTACATATACAACCAGTCTGAAAGAGTTCGCGACTTCTCTGTCCAATTAGCTATAAGAATGGTAATAATAGTGTAAGGATAAATAATTATAAGTACTACAAGTGCATAAAAACAGCTGTTTTATGTCCTAGTTTAATCTAGTCTAGTAATATTCTATGCTAATCTCGTGTGTTTGTATATTTACAGGACAAATAATAAAAATCGTATTCTTTTTTATGGTAAAAGCCGGTTAACGTGCAGACAGATCACCATGATGGCAAGCAATCAAAAACCAAAAAAGAACCAATACAGGAAACCAACGTGAAACAACACTTGTGTTGTTTGAGAGAGGTTATCGGAGGCCCAATTACCCAATCCCCGATTCCCCAACAACCTTTAAATCCCTAACCCCCAAAGGCCGGCAACACACTTGTAACACTTCTGGTGTTTCAAGTGTTTCGTGTGTCCATGGGCGACGACGATTACTTACCATCAGGTGATCCGTATGGTCGATTACCGGCCCATTTCCAACGAAAAAAAATCGTCGCCACCCATTTACCCGCTGTTTTTCTTGGACAGTCAATTTAATCTGAGGTACAAGGCTCTTAATACGAGTTTGTTACACGTTTAATAACGAGATCAAAACCAGAGCGCGTTCGGTGCTCTGATTGGTTGGTTCATTCACGCCAGCCAGTCAAAGCGCCAAACGTACTCTCGTTTCGTTTTCGTTCAAAGTAAAGCAAACTCGTACTAAGGGAGGGTACAGATCTGATAGACAGAAGTAATATTATGGGCCTTTTTCATTACAGCCTCTACGACATAGTATTTCGTAGAATGACAAAATGGTACCTGCAAATTGATCCCGTTTTCTGGATGACCAGTGACCATCACTGCCAGAAAAACTTCATAAAATTGATGACAGGCTTTTGTGAAGAAATTCTGCAGCATAGGAGGGAGAGGTTAAAGACTTTGGAGGACAGTAAGAGGGAGTTGATGAACTCTGAAGAGGATTCGAGAGTGAATACTGAACTGAGTGTCATTGATAGGTTCCTACTGTCCCAGGAACTTGATAAGGAGGAGCTGGTGCAAGAGACTTTTACTATATTTACTTCGGTGAGTTTGTATTATGTTTATGAGTACTCATACTATCCCGATTTTGGGCACCTGCGTCTATCCGTCCGTGCGTATTTTGCACCCAAAAAATAATTAATGAATATTGGCCAAACCGAGTGCCTTTGTTTGTGATCAATAACACCACTAGATTGTAATGTAAACCTGATTAAAAAAGAGTAACCTATAGAGTCCCTTGCTCGCTCTCCTCCATAGGAGTTTTCACCTTGGAATGAGCAAATGGCTTAACTTAACTTTTTTGTTTTCACATTCGACAGTGCCTTTTGACTTTGACTTTGATGTTCTGCTATGACTTTTCTAGTACCCATAGTGAAACTAAAAAAAAAAACACTTTTATTTCAGAGTCAAGAGGCTACAGCAAAAATATCATCTTACATTCTTCTTATGATGGCTTATCATCCAAAATGTCAGGTAAGGACTAGCACTAGATTTCTTTGTCTTTTAAAAACTCATTTTTGAGTTAAAGAAGTAAATTGGGCTTCGGTTATTTATTTATTTATTCATCCTAACATTACATCTATCATTACAGGCACACCTAATGCGATAAATGCAGTGTAAACTTAAAAAATAAAATAAACCGAAACCAAATATCTGTATGAAGATAAATTAAACTTAACATTAACATCCTAATACTTAATAACATAAATAACATTTACAAATTAATTAATATTGAGACCCATCATTAAAAAATACTTTTATAGTTTGTGCCAGACACTGGGTAGCAGCACTTTTTAATTAACCTGAAGGCAACGAAATAGAAGCAGAATGATTTTTAGTTAGTAAGAGTCAATAAGAGAGAATCCAATGGATGATTTCCCCATCAAAAAACAGCGTAGAAATTAAATCCTATATTTATGTCGAGTCGAGCGTTAGACTTGGTCTGTATAATTATACCTTTTCTAATTCACAGGAGAAACTCTATGCAGAAATAAAGAGCATTATTGGCGATGAGGACAGATACGTGACTGATGACGACTTGAAGCGGATGCCGTACTTAGAGATGGTGTTCAAAGAAGTGCTGAGGCTGTACCCCATAGGAGCCATGTTGCAACGTACTGTTAGCGAGGATATTGCTATTAGTAAGTTTCGTATTTCAGGGAGTTATTTGCAGAGTAATTAATATCTTCTGAGAACTTTATGCCACAATTTATCAAGAGGTTTTTGTAACTTGTTTAAGGATTTTGTCTCTTATACCGCCACCTAAGCTATTGCCAAACAGCCGTTTATAAGCCAAACGCTATTGTTAATGCCATTGTCCAAATATCCCGTTAAGTGGTTGCTACACCAATGGTTATCCCGATAATTAATGGCATTTCCCGGTAATGTGGCCCGAGAATTTGAGACAACATCGCCCAGTGTCGTTCAAATCACAATTATGTTATAAAAAAAAACACAACTATATACTCGTAACTACTAATATTGGTCTACGAACTTATGGTCTACACATCGTAATTGATTTGCTATGTATACAATCTTTGATCATAATAAAAATATTTATTAGGGGTAAACTATGGTCAAATAGGTGAATATTTGTATCAAGGCTAATAAGACCTTTTGATTTGTGTAAAATTCTTGAACAAGAGCTAGTAGTAGTAACCAAGGATGGTTTTGTTATTCTTTTTATATTAGTTATCCACGGACTCTTGGTCCGTGCCTTTGTCGTACTTTGTTTTAAATAAGTCTACCAAGTAAAATACAAACTGTTAATTGACTCACTTATTAAAATTTATCTTTCTAACTATTTCAGGTAACTACACTCTGCCCGCTGGTTGTTCCTTCGTAGCGCCCATATTCCATATACACAGAGATCCCAGATTCTGGACAGAACCAGATCGATTCGACCCAGAGCGGTTCAACCCTGAAAATGTGAAGACACGCAACCCTAACGCTTATATACCGTTTAGTCTTGGACCGATGGACTGTTTGGGTAAGTTTTATCATAATTAAGTATCATATCGCATTTGTAAATTCTTACTGGTATTGCCGATGTCAAAATGTCGTGGTGGCCCGGAGGTTTAAGATGCCTGCTTCTCATGCATGAAGGTGTGGGTTCGAAACCTACCAACGGCAAGTAGGTACTTTCTATTAATATTTAGACACCACTGACACACGGGGAAGGAAAATATCGTGAGGAAACCTAGGCTTATAATTTCTAATTATAAGTTTGAAATCGTCAAACCGCATTGAACAAGCGCGGTGATTATGCTCAAACGGCAGCCTGTAGGTATAGGCTATTACAGGCTGTTGATGTGATGATGTGATGTTGCCGGTGTCCCTAGACGGTGCTGATCACGTACCACGAGTCCCTATCTTATAAAAAAATCTGTCTATGGCTCTATCTATAACTAACTAACTAGGTATCCGGGACAAGGCTAGCTTACTTACTTAATGGAGAACCGTGTAAGGTATAATACCACAAGCATAGTTGCAACTTTATAAGGTCATATGTAGCTATCTACTTATCTAGCTCAATAAGAGTAGGGATTTCCACAAGCAAAGACATTTTTATTTACTCAATGATTCAGTCAAATACAACTTACACCAGTTACACCTAGACGAAGGTATTCTGTTATTAGGTAACTATCGTGACATACTAAATTAATTATTATGCTATCGGTTTACTCAGCTTACTACGTAACTGTTTGAGTAACAGCGCGACAATCGCCGCGTCGTGTGTCGCGGAATGCTGCTCATGAATATGAGCCTTTAACTAGGCTTGAAACTAGTCGAGTTCCTCGTTAAACAGTTACGCGAGTAAGCCGAAAACATAATAACTAATTAATTTAGACGTATTCTTACTTATTTTATAATTTAATCGTCTTATTATTCTTTTCAGGACGATTCTTCGGGACAAAATTAGTGAAAACACTTTGTGTACGAGTACTGAGAGAATTTGAACTTTCTTCAACTGAAACTTACGACGATCTACGAGTGATAATAGCTATATCTGTTGCTTCATTGAACGGTTTTCCTATCATATTGAATCCGAGAAAGAAATGAACCAAGGTTTATTGTCATAGCACTTTATATTCAAGGGTTTATTTACAAAATAAATGATTTGTTACGGGTACTTTTGTTGTTTTATTACCTGTCTACGTTTTATATGCGATTTCGAATCTACTAAACACGTTAATTTGTTGTAAATCACAATCGCCTTAATTTTAATAATGACTTTGCCTCATCTAGATCTAACATCATGTTTACTATCCCGAAATTATAAAATGATTTCAAAGTAAACAAACTCCATTAAACATTGTTCATAGATTAGATAAAAACTACAAATAAAATAAAATTAATTAATAGTCGATTTCAAAAGTGATGTACTCATTAGTCATTAGTTGATTCTTATTAGTTTGACAAATGACAACTTGCGCATGGCAGTTCGGTAGTCTCTCTTGCTATCTGTCAGTTCGCGAAACGTTGTTGTCGCAAGGAGGTTATTTTCGTGAACGATTTTAATTTTAAATTAATTTCTTAACAACAGAAGTACAGCTTACAATATCATAGCTAATGTTAATTAATTGTTAGATCAATAATCACTAAGAACAAAATGGCATCGCTGTCGAGAATTCAAAAGCTTGCTCTAATAAGTTTGGGTGCTGTCGGAGGCGGTTTAGCATATTACAGAATAAATAGTGATCCGAAAGAAAAAAAGTTTAACGCATTCAACTCTTGGACGACAAATTTCACTCCTAGCGTGCAGTGGGATAAAAACTGGGACCAGTAAGTATAAATTATTCAAACATTTATAATACCCTATTATCACGATCATTAACAATTCTTTTGTTTGCTTAATTACTTGGTAAATAGAATGTTTAAAGTAATTTTCAAACGGTAATTATGTACTTTAATATCCTAACGTTTATCTTATCATAGAGAATTCTATAGATGTTGAATTTGTATCTAATAATATAAGCAGGTCATGACACAGATTACTAAAATGTTTTGATACTAAAACAGATTCTTAAATAGACGCGCGATATGGCTAAGTTCGTTTACCTTAAGATACTTTAAAAATAAAAAGGACATTAAATCTGTGTAGAGTCTAAATATAAATTATTCAACATTCTGTGTTCTCCTTTTATTTATGACTTTGCAAAAAGCTGTATGACAAAGTTTTACTTTTTTTTTTGTTTATGGTGTGTAGAAGAAACTTTGTTGTAACTGACAAAGACATTTTTTTATACGGCCAATTTAGCCGTTTTATTCAAGGACAATATAAAAAAATTATAGACTGTATACCTACCTATACTTACAAAGTATATATTTTAATTTAAAAGTTGTTTAATTTTATATCTATTTTAGATTCTTTATATTTTCTTCTTGAATTCTTACCTCATAGATATACAAATCATTCATACATACATAACCCCACACCTGTCTCCCATAGGGGCAGAGACAATGGAACACCAACTGCCACAAACCTTACATGCCTACTTATTTTGGTTCATCAACAGTTGTCAGTCTTTTCATGCATGCTCGTCAGTTAAGGACACTTTATATTGACCATTCTTTAATACATATGTATCCATAGCCATTCTGATATATTTCTTAATCATATAGGATTTATAACCGACTTAAAAAATATATAATAGTATTTTCAGACTAAAAAGAAGGTTTTAGGTATAATAGGTTAAAAAACAGGAGGTCCAACACAGTAAGGGGTTTTGAAGTCGGTTTTTAGAAACATAGTTTTATATTGTCTTGTTAAATAATAATAATCTAAAGGGATTCCCCACTCAGAAACTACCTAGTTTTTATACTGATCGCATGATAGGATAAACATCTGCATGGTTTAGTAATCAAAAGTACACTTATACAGTAGTTATTTGTTTAATATAATGATGTCACTAGTTTATTTAAATAATCACCTACAAATTGTTTTATCAATTATGTAAATAAGATATCATAGTTAGCATCTTATGTATTGTAACAAAATATATGCAGGAAGAATAAGGCAAGGCTTTCCATTACTACCCTTAGTAATTATGAGTTTGGTTCATGTATTAATTTTCGGCAGAACCAAAACGAGAGTGTGTGCAGCGCTCTGATTGGCTAACTCGAATAAACCAACCAATCAGAGAGTCGAACATGCTCTTGTTTCGATTTTGCTTGGTCTCCCCTTTCTGCTTTTTATATATTTGGCATCTACTATTCTATTACAAAGTCAAAGTCAAAATTATTTATTTCAAATAGACCAGGAATACACTTGAATGTCAAAACTACTATTATTAATTTAAAAAATGTCTGTCTATCGGTCAAACTCTTTAGTCAACTACTATTTGCTCCTTCCACAGTGTTGTAGATTCTTGTGGAGAAGAACAAGCAAGAAAGTCCATAGATTTCTCTTTTTCAAAAAGGTATAGATTAATTATATTAATTTGTTTCAAGTATCGATAAATAGTAACTTTTAAAATGTTAGTTATTAGTATTTTTGATTTCTGTTCTGGTAGTTATTTCCAATATAAATGTAGAAGTTTACTTTATTTCAGATTTACAGTATCACTAGGTAGCAAATTATCACTAACTATGGTAGTTCATTAAGATAGTTTATACCGTAACTGATACTAACTGTATTTACCTAATAGGCTATAGGCTACACACTTCAAAAAGCCAATAGAAATCTCGATCATCATGAGATTAATGTTTCTTATCTGTCTCTAAAAGTCTACTTAAGCTTGAATCCAGTAATAAACTCCGTAGAACTGATTGACTATTGTTTCTTTACTTATATCCATAACAGATGAAATGATATAACTAAAGTGGTAATTAATTCGGTAGATAGACTACAAATTAACAGCAGTTTTATGGCCTAAATTACAAATTGATGAATCTCAACCAATGAATTTAAATGATTATTTTTTGACAATATTAGGTTCAGCCAAATTTACGCTAGACATGAAACATTGTTTTATGTATGTATATGTAAATTTAGACCTAATTAACACAAAACCTTAAATTTTAGTCGGGAACCAGAATCCTTGGTTAAACCAATCAAGCATGGGCGTGAAGCTGATGACAACGCATATAATGAGAAGCTGGAGAAGGCCAAGAGCACGGCTGTGAGGCACCTGTTCCTCATCAGACACGGACAGTACAATGTCGACGGAGCCAAGGATACGGACCGGACTCTTACGGATTTAGGTGAGGAGGCACTATAATAAACTATAATGTACTATTTCATAAAGTGTGGGAGAGCCACATTTCGGCATGAATGGGCCGGGTCGACCAGTGTGATAGCACGGGCACACAGAACACCGACGTAACCCCCAAAAGGCCGGCAACGCACTTGTCGCGCCTCCGGTTTTTCGGGTGTCCATGGGCGTCGAAGATTGCTTACCATCAGGTGATCGCCTGTTCGTTTGCCTCCATTTTCATAAAAAAGGAGGTGCCATGTAACTAAATGCAATTCTGCCTGCTCCTTCGTTAACATTATGGTCATTATACAATGAATAAAGGGATTTTCTAAGTGCAACTATTATTTCTAGAATATTATCTATCTCTTGAACGTTTGGAGCTTGTCATTAAATTAAATGCTTTTTAATTATTAGAGAGATAATATTCAATTAACTACCAGTTCTAGTGTGAACTCATACTAAACTACAATATATGTATTGTAAAGACATTAGAATATCTCAAGTAGTACAAGCAAGTAAATAACTTGGTAGTAAATGTTCTGATTTATTAACAATCATCGTTTTTACTGCAACATAAAATATTTACTTTATAAATAAAATGTAGCCACTGGGGTTGTTACTTGTCACATAAATAACAATAAGTATGTAATATATTCTATTGATCCTAGTTTTCCATATTTGACTTCTTTATCAGTTTTTTGCAGTGTCGAAAATGCGCGTAAATGTTACGTCCGCTCTTGACTAGCTAGCGTAGAGCGAACATCAAATAATAGAGATCATTCACAGGGCACAATTTGAAACTTGTTTTTAAGCTGCGCTGAATAACTGATTCGTATCAGGGTTTTTGAGAATCTCAAATCTAATTATCCATGTAGGTAGTGTCTCGATATACAGTCCATCCACACAGTCAGACATCATAATAATATAATAAATAGCTCATAGGTAGGCGTGAGCACGCCTACCTATGAGCTATATCATCGCCTACCACCAGGCGAGAAGGTTGCCAAACGCCATCCTATAAAGTACGAATAAAAATCTTACTCAAGAGTTATATCATCTCATTATTACTCTAAACACTTATAAAAAATTACAGGAAGACTACAAGCGGACTTCACAGGCCAAAGACTGGCTCTACTAGACATAAAATGGGACTTATTAGTCCAGTCCACCATGACACGGGCTCAGGAGACAGCCCACATCATAGCTAAACATCTTGACAAGAATATTCAAGTGAAGGACTGTCAGCTCATTGAAGAAGGAGCTCCGATACCTCCAGAGCCACCGGTCGGACATTGGAGACCGGAGCCAAAAGTATGTATCATTTTGTATAGTTTTAGCTTTTGTCACAGTATGGGTGCTTTTCCACCAGATATGTGCTATGTAACTATGCTACGAAGATGTAATAGCTAGGCTGTGAAACGATGTGACTGTTTCCACTGTGCGAGGAAGATGCGTGAGTATGCGATGTATCGATAGTAGGGAAGCCATCCATAACACGCATCTTTCCATATAAAAAACATAGCTTAGCTGAGTTCGTTCCACCAGTGCTAAACTATGTGTATCAATGAATATGATTGGTGGAAACCAAACACATCCATAGCAATGTAGCATAGCACATCTCTGGTGGAAAAGCACCCTAAGAGTTGCCATCTGTGGATACTTGTACATGTTTATAGTAATTTTATACATTTTAAATAACACAACATTGCTTACATTATCGTCCTGCATTAACTTCTTGCATGCTCATCAGTTAATGGTACTTTTAACTTAGCTCTTTTAGGTCTAGAGACAGATTAAAAAAAAAATTACATGGAACTTAAGTAAGGAGGTATTTTTATGACTGACTAGTCAAAATAGATACCTAATTGAATAAGGAAAACCACTTCTTTACCTTCTATGAATTGTTATTGGCAAATAAGTCATACAAATTCTTAAGTGGCTATGCATAATGAAAATCAATTGTCATGACCATAACAATTGACTTAATATTATGTCAATTAAGTGACCACTTAGGTCAAAGGGTAACAATTTTGTTATAAATTGTTTTATAGCTGCTATTTAAGAAATTCGTCTGCTCTTTGGTCCCTCTGTCCCAGTGTAAGATATTTATTTAGTAAAACGTAATTTATAGTCAAATCAAAGTCAAAATTATTAATTTCAAATAAATTAGAAAGGGACATTTGAATGTCAAAGTAAATATAATAATATTAACAATGTCTGTCTGTTGGTCAGTCAGTCCTATAGGACTGACTGACCAACAGTGAAGCTATTTGCTCATTCCAAACTGTGAATTCCTATGGAGAAGAACGAGCAAGAAACTCCATAGGTTACTCTTTTTCAATCAGGTTCACAATACAATTCTTGGTAGATTAATAGTATACGTATTCAAGATGTTTTTGATTACTAAAAGAGCTAAATATACGTACCAATATCAGAACTGTACTATTTTAAATATAGTACACAATAAACGAACTATCCTCTCAGTCTATTTTAAGACGTTGAATGCAGCAAAATCGCATTCAGCACATCCCATGCATTGTGGGCTAAAATATCTTTACTAATTCAAATTCAGTGATCACTGAACGATAACCTCTTTGAAAATACCTCTTGTTACAATGTAGTGCCTTTAATCTGTTAAGCAGCTTCTTCTTTAATATTGCCTTTTAATCCCCGACAAGGGTGCACAATTGCACATATCAACATTTATTTTATTATACCCGAAATCTTATAGTTTAATATTAACTTATAACTATACTACTCTTGAAGAAAGTTACATTGCATAATAAACTCTACAATGAAGGCGCTTGGTTGTATAAAACTTTGCTACACTCTAAGATTTTCTCATGTGTCGTAGGTGCGTTTACAAACATACAAGTTCTCATTCACATGACACCCAGACCCGAAACAACAATTTGTGGATCACACAGAGTCGCGGTGACTAGGCACTTAAATTCCTAATTTAAATAACTTAAATTCTTTATAATTTATGCATGAATTGTTTTCTCAGCTGTTTGTAACTTAATTGTTCCATTGCATGTGTTTTCACCATTTATGTTTTCTGTACATTTTACTTTATACGAACCAGTTTGCATATAATATAATTTCATTAACTAATCTGTCCATTTGTCCTGTTCATCATAATCATAACCTATTTTGTTTTGTCTTTTCCTATACCTACTTATCTCTAATCTGGGATTTTCATGGAGATTTCATTAAACAATTTTTTTATAAGATATTAATAGTCTAGTAAAACATATTTTTCATACTATCCTTCCTATATTTTCAATTCTTTTTTTTTTATAAATTTGGCTGTTGGCCATTGGGCCCCTAGAGTTAATAAGCCGGCCCCGTTCTTTAATTAGTTGGGGGCCCATTATTTACTAAGGCAAAATATTGCTATGGAAATATTTAAATTTACCAATGTTACCCAAAATAATAATTCAGTAATTACTATAAAAAAAATATATTTATACCAAATAATTAGCGAGCGGGCCCCCAAATCTTGCAATCAAAATTCCACGTTCTCACATAAGAGTTAAGGTCTGGTTTAGAATGCAACTGGCGAGTATAGTAATCCACGGTTTTGGCACGTGCAGCAGTTCTTTCAGGACAGTGCGCGGATAGAGGCGGGCTTCCGTCGCTACTTCTACAGAGCGCCGCCGGAGCAGACTGAAGACACCTACACACTGTTGGTCTGCCACGCCAATGTGATCCGGTATTATGTTTGCAAGTAGGTTTATTTTTGATTGTTTCTTTTTTATTTTGACTTTATTTATTTACCTACCCCCCGTTCGTACTCCTGCTTTCCGCGCCGGAACCATGTTAAACCCGCTAGGTAGTCCGTAGCTCCGGATCAGGCATCAGCCCTATTGGGCCCCATCTGTGGTGGTCTGATGGCTGTATGAAGCGGGTCTGGTTCTGGTCGGGTGGCGAGCAACCCTTGCTCGCCGCCCGCAGACTCGGCACTTTAAGACCCTAGAATTAATTTTATCCTTTAATTATTTGTAAACAACTGTCAGATATTTTAATTATCAAAGAGAAAATACCTACATGTTTTTTCAAATACATTATCTTTGATTGGAATCTTTGCAGGCATATTAGTGTTCGTCTTACAATCATATTTATGGTCCTATATTCATAATTCTTTTCTAATTTTTCCAGGGCTCTCCAATTCCCACCAGAAGGTTGGCTTCGGATATCACTGAACCACGCCTCAATCACATGGATAAGCATCATGCCCAATGGCAACGTAGTCCTGCGGTGCTTGTCCGATACTGGCCACATGGAACCTAAGTACATCACTAGCCGGTAAAACAGGTGTTTACGAGGTTTATACGGGTGTAGCTAGCACTAGTGTGACTGGCGTGCCAATCAAAATGTGATTGGCACGCCAATCAATGCCAATTGCTGTTATTTCTGAATAGAAATTTCGAGTAATTGGCCGGATTCTGCACTGATTTGGGGTTGAAATTGATGGTTCTTTTAACATTTTTACTTAGATTGGTTGTAATTAATATCACAACATGGTATACTAAAGAGAGAATCAGGCAGCACTATTCGTGTATTAGAATTACAGTTCTAGAATTAATTATTATGTTATCGGCTTACTCACGTAACTGTTTAACGAGGAACTCGACTAGTTTCAAGCTATGCTAGAGGCTTATATTTATGAGGAATTTGTCGTGTGTCGCGGAATGCAGCTCATGAAAATGAGCCTCTACTGTGGCTTGCAACTAGTCGTTCTTCGTCAAACAATTACGTGAGTAAGCTGATAACATAATAATTAATTTAGTGTGTCTCACGAAAGATTTTTTTAAAGTCATACACTTTTATAAATACTTCTAAACGATATAAACGTAATGTTAAAAGTATCAAATATATTTCGATCCCACTGAGACTGAAAGGCATCTTGTTCATTATATTTTAACTACATATTCTATCCTTTATTATTATTGTTGAAATATTTCAAGACTTAGTGAAATCAAGAATAAGATGCTATTTCAGATCACAAAGGAGCATCATAACTTACAAATGTTGACTTTATTTCAAGTTGTTTACAGTCTAAATTACCATGCATTTGATTAAGTTATGCTGTTCTATGCACATTTTTTTTACATATCTGAGTGTACATAGACAATAAATTACAATAATTTTGTTTATTATTTAGTGATGGCTGTATAAATGTACAAAGAACTAACATTATTATCTCCTTTTTTATATACAAAGCATATTGAACTTTAAGACAAACTTATAAAGTTTTAATTTATTCAGCACTTTAGAGTCAAAAGCATGTATTGCCTGCCTATTTTGAATGTTACACAGTTCACATAAAGCTCAATTTGCTAAGATTTATAAAAAAAAATACTTCCATTTCGATCCGTAGCAATGTAAATCCAACCTTATTCTCACGCAATTAGCGACTATAATCATGCCATCACTAGATAATTTACCTTCTTTTTCTATGTTGCGTTTTAGAACTGGACCGGGATAATGGAGTAGATGTTGTAGTGACTAGCGCTAGTTACTGGTATGTTTAAGTAGATAGTATTGGAATGGGCATAGAACTTCAACTGCCATACTCAGAGACATTAAATGATTACTTAAACATTTTTGTATGATATATTCCCCTCAAATTGGCAGACGTGCAGACGATTCACCAGTAACTTAAGTATGGGTTTGCTTTACGTTTAAAATAATCGAAACGAGAGCGCGTCCGGCGTACTGATTAGCCGGCCTAAATAAACCAACCAATCAAAGCGGCGAATGCGCTCTCGTTTTGATTACTTTAAACGTAAAGCATATTCATACTGATGATACGATCGGCGCCACCCATGAATACCGAAACACTAGGGAACTTACAAACTTTAGGAATTTGAGGACTTCGCGTTGTTTAACGCCTAATTTCAATTCGTACCGATTTTGTCCCGAAAATAAATGCCAAAGGACGTGGGGAAGTAACTATTGAATGACTCTGAGTACGGCTGTAACTACAATGCTCCATAATTGGCTTGTGTTGGGGTGTTTTTAAATCTTACTAATAAGTTTACTGCGCAGTTTAATATACTAAAGGTGTGTATAATAGAAATATGTGGTTGTCCAAGCATGGTTTAGGTATTATCAAAAAACAACAAAAATCAGTGGTTTTGTGATTCTTCTAGTTGGACACATTTTTTGAAAATAATCATTTATTTCTATTGTACATTAAACATAATTGCAATGTGTGCAATAAAGTGTAGTTCGTATTTTAGCCTTAGTACTTAAAGACTAAGACTAAGATAAGTACTAAAAGTACTAAGTTAGCACTGAATTGAACATTTTTGACTGCGACAATTTTTAGGACTAATAGGAATTTGCAATCGATGAATCACAATAGCACATTCAAAATATGTTATTGCTACTATATACGTATAGAAGTCTCGAAAAATCACAATGCTCTATTAGTCTATGAACATGGTTATGTTTTAACATGGTTATGGTTTATTCTCGAAGGGGTACGCAGTAGTGCATATTACGGCACGTAATGCCACTGTACAATGTACACACACTTTTCACAAATGGTCTTATGAGCTTATTACTGAAATTTTGTTTAGAAAAAAGCCCGGTAGTACTTTAAATAACATGAGCAGCTATTTTACCAAATGTTACATGAGCAGCTGTTTACCTAATGTTACATTTAAGCCTACATTTCCATTTGAACAGAAAAGGCTTAAAATTATAGTCAAAGTAATTCATACATCTGTGTCAATATAGTTTGCTGTTACATTGTCAAACAAATATGATATTGAGAACTGAATTATGTACTTGTCAATTTATAAAATTTTCTGGAAAGCATTATTTTAATTTTTGTTTGAAATCATATCTACAAATTAAACTGCTCTTTAAAAAAACCGGCTGAATTGAAAACCATTTTGAGGAAGTCGATTAAAAATATAAACTTTGAGTATTACTACTTATGTAGTTTCTGAATATTAATTCACTCTATGTAGGCTTTATGATTGGGGATGGTTCAGTTTTCTTTTTTTTGTATATTATTTGCAATTACTTTTATGTGGCTGCACAATGCAATGTCTCTTTTGCTTTTTAATATCTAGCACGTAATGCACAATAAACTGCACTATATACGTTATTTTGCGACTGGGCCCCTGGAGCTAATCCCAGGGGCCCGATGGACAATAACAAAAAATCACTAAAAAAAATATTGTTTTTGTTTTTTAATGTTAATGCTATTGTATTTTTTAATACTTTGCTAAAACTATTAAAGGCAAATAACATAAAATAACTAAAAGGTGCTTATATATTAAAAATAATTAATATTTGTGATCAAATGTTCAACTACTCATACATAAGTCTCTGTGCTTATAACAATGTTAATTTTGGAATTACCTTATTTAAAATTCGTCTAGATTTTGAAGATCAAATTCACATTGTTTTGGTTACAGTAATAGCTGTTCAAAAAGGAAGGCCAAGAAACAAGGTAAGGAAAACAAGGGATAAAAAAATTACTTTCGACACATATTAGCAGGGCCTAGTGCGAGCATTTTTACGGTAATGCGATTGACACATCACTACGTTTAGCAATCTGATTGGTTGGTTATTTGGAGCTGGCCAATCAGAGCGCCAACCGTCTAAACATGCTAATTGCGTTATCGTAAGACAAAACTCGTACTATGCTCTCAGCACGTTAAATATTATCGCGAGACACCATGTAATTAGGATTCTATTGATTAATTTTATTCATGAAATATTTGATGGTGTCTTCTCTTTGCAATGTTTGCGGTTGACCAGACTATAAAAAAATTACACCAGGCTCCAAGTTTGTCGGGGCCCTAAGTACTTATAAATTTTTATTTTTGTTTGTAATGTTAAAAGTCAAATCATTTATTCCGATAGTTTGACAGTCTATCTGTGTGTAGCTTCGAATGGAGAAGAACGAGTAGAAAACGCCATTCGTCACTCTTTTAATAAATACAATTACTTATAGTTTAATTTCAAGATCTTGTTGGACATGTTACAAAATTCTGAAGTGATTGGAATTAATCTAAAAAATAGGCTTCTCAAATGTCGACAAATCGCATGTAATGTCCTAAGTGTTGCAAGCGTTCATAGGCCACGGTAACCACTTACCATCAGGTGGGCCGTGTGCATTCTTGCCACGGTCGTGGTAGAAAAATATATTCTACAGAAGTCATATTTGAAACTATAATTTTTCTAATTTGTGTACTCTACTGCAAACATTGTTAAATGAACCATTTTTAAGAATACAATTGATCAATGAACAAACACACAGTATTTACTCGCGATAAATAAACATTAAATTAATCTAAAACAGAATTAGGTGAAAATTAAGTATACTTATAATTATGTAAGAAAATAAATGATATCTGTAGTTACCGCATGAAACTAGGAAGGCAAGCGAATGACAATGTAACAGCACATGCAAACGCTTTAAGTAGGATGCATGATAGAAATATAAAATAAAATTATCCAATGTCAATTGTTAACATAAAATGCGCCTTAATTTTACTGCCATAGTGACCAGAATTGATCGTGAAACGATTGTGCAATGACGAATGATACTAAGATGATGAAAATATATTAATTAGATTAAAAAGTTTTATGCTTTTAATTTAAACTGTGCCTCTAAAAAATATCTTAAATAAAATTCTGTACTCTTAGTACGAGTTAGCTTTACTTTTATAGTAA
Organism: Spodoptera frugiperda; assembly: GCF_023101765.2. NCBI lineage: Eukaryota > Metazoa > Arthropoda > Insecta > Lepidoptera > Noctuidae > Spodoptera > Spodoptera frugiperda. The sequence continues at coordinate 7,645,872 of NC_064222.1, forward strand.
TCGAAACGAGTGCTCGTTCGGGGCTCTGATTGGCCGTCTCGAATTAACCAACCAACCAAAACGCGCTTTCGTTTCGATTACTTTAAACGTAAACCAAACTCATACTAAGGGTACAGAATGACTTCTCCCAATAACGGCGCATTATGAAATTATGTTAAAACATTCATATTTGCCTTTATCACGTGTGTATGTACTGTGTATAATTTATAAGAACATAATAAGTATCATTGTTGTTAAGTATTATTAGTTCAGTTATAATTTAAATGCAGGTTAGTGCCATAAACCATATTGCAAGTTCGTTATTTTAATAACAATGCAACTTCTTTAAGAAAGTCTATTGGAAAGGCTAATCCGAAATAACTTAGAAAAAATGTAAAACTATCAAAGGACATAGCAATAATTATAAAACAATGATGTATGTGCCTAATCGCCGTATTCAAGAGTCATTTAATAGTTACTTAACCCTGTCCTCAACAATTGTTTTCTATACTAAATCGTTACTAAGGAATACTTTAAGTAATCATTAAATATTTCTAAGTGCGGCAGTAAAACGATAGATTTATTGTTTTGGTTGTCACCATAAGTCAAAAAGCGTTTTTCAATTACCATTTTGTCTAGTCGAGTCGTTAAGTGAAATTGATTTTTAAAATCTTAGCAACAGATTTCAAAGTGTATTAAAAGGTCTGAGCGTGACAACCTGTAAAATTCAAAGTACATACGTTCCATTTTATTTGGTATTTTTTTTTTATAAATTAGGCTATTTTTTCACATTTGTATGGTCTAATATCAATAGTCTAGCCGAAACATAGAAATCCTTTTTTTGTAAAATGAAATACCCTATTTGAAGTCATACAATTTGCATTAAAATGAATAGTGTGACAATATGTGCCTAATTGAAGCAATATCAAGATATGTGTTACCCTTGATTAGTGTCCCTAGGTCAAGTATAATATACAAGAATCTAACTAGGAGTGTTTGTGAGTTACCTTAGACCTTGTTCAAACCGTAATAAATTTCAAATTTGAATATCAAAAGTTATTTATGAAACTCGAATATAAAATCGATGAAATATCAATCTTATTTTATGCAACTAAGGTTTAAACTAACTCACAGATTTGCCTATGTTAAACTACCTATTACAGTCTAGTTAGCAACATAAAACTGCCTTATTGTTTTAGATTAACAGTTAAACTCAATTATTATTATGCCATTGATATTTTTTTACCGTACCGTAATTGCCAAATTACCTCTAGCCTAGCAAACTACGTATGTTTGTGAATTTGTATAAATACACTATAATTATTGTAAATATTTTGTAATGTTGAATAAAATGTATAATGGAATTTCGATGTGTTATTTATTTCTGCCTGTACTTCTCTCCTGAAAGAATTTAAGGGCAGTTGAGGAACCCTTGAATCCCTAACCCCGAAAAGGTCGACAACGTACTTGTACGCTTCTGGTGTTTCAAATGTCCATGGGCGGCGGCGATTGCTTACCATCAGGTAATCATTCTGCTGGTTTACCGGCGTATTCCACGAAAAAAGACGATTGATCACTGCATTCATTCAGTACGGTAAAAAACCGTGGTGAAACCATAAAAATATTTTTGCATTTTGTAGATAAGAACATAATGATTTCAAACAACTTATTTATTGATGCAATAGGTATAACGTTCACTGCGGCCAGTTAAAACGTATTTTTTTCTTTACCTATAATCTTTTAATGGAGGTCAATAAGTTAATGTTAACTTCCTACAATAAAGAGGTTTATTGTTTTGCAAGAAAACAACACTACAAGAAAGCACTGTTCAGTAAATAAATACCATAGCCTCAAAAGCTGCTTTTACATATGAATTAGGTGCCTAAAGTATTGAGGTACCTTATACCTAAAATTAATCATCAGCTCTCAGACTACCAAGTTCAAAACACCGGTTTTTTCTACCAGAAACATTTCGGTGAGTGTGCAGGATATTGCACAACTTAATTCCCCCTAAACCTTTCTATCATCGAACTACAAGGCAATCGGAGAAGCGCCCACTCGCACAAGGCGCTTCGCTTCAAGTTTCCTTGTACGAACTGCTAAGGAGTGGAATTTTTTGCCGGAGTCTGTGTTTCCTAATAGGTATAACCTGGGTGTCTTCAAGGCCCGAGTGAATAGGTTGTTCATGGGCCTACCACGCATCATCACTTACCACCAGTCGAGATAGCGGCCAAACGACGACCCATTAAATGTGTAAAAAAAGAAAAAGAAAAACTGCTCAGTTCATTTTGGCCAATAAACATCACACTTTATGTTAAACTAATAGAGTCCACATTACTTATAATAAATTATTTATCTAAAGTCTATTTGTAGGAAAAATAAAACGATAAACTTGTTTCTAGAACATTTTATTTGTATATTGGTTCTGTATTATTCATGTACAACATCAATATTTGCGAAATATCATTAATTTTAATATCTATTCATGCATTTTATTAGACAAATAAAAGCTCTGATTATATGTAAATTCTTGTTAGGATATGTTGAAAACTTTGAGGTATAAATAGTTGATATAAGATAATATTATTGATAGGTAAAATCTTGAAGGAGATATTTAAAAAATAATTCTAGGATTTACAGTGCTGGGTAAAATTAGCACATAGTTTATTCACTGAGAAACTAAAAATAGTGTTTTTTTATTTATCCATATTTGGCACAAACATTTTCAAATATTTAAATTAGGTACTTTGCGTTTGGGCCCCCGTTTTGAACTCGACGGGGCCCCTGTACTTAATCAGTGGGCCGCAAGTGGCGTCTTTAGGTAAATTAACAAAAAGTATTACTACACTTTACCCAGCACAGTAATTTATTTAATTCTTATTATTTCTAATGAGAGGCAAAAACATTAAGCCAGTAAATATACGAAATGTAAATAGTAATTATTCTTAAAATAGTCACAAGCAAGGTAAGATTTACGTTGCAACTATCTCACTCGTCAATACAGTAATTTGAAAGAGTAAAAAGGACAAAATATTTACAATTCATTATGTTAATAAAAAATTGGTGTTTCATGGAAAAATCACTCAATTTTATTTTTTACCGTATGGGCTACGGCGTCGATAGGCCTTACGTTTCTTTCTGTTAGAAACGGCATTCATTGGTTAGTGTTGTATGTATTGTAGGTATTTTATTTAGCTGATAGTATGAGTAAAATACAAAACCCTAGCTTTCCAGTAGTGGTTCGTAGATAGTTAATCTCTTATAAAGACAAATGTTTCATTATTTTGTGAAAATATTCTACTTATTAATTAGAACTGGTATGTAAAATATTTCCACAAATTTCACAAACGTGTTGAACTTCAGTAGAATAAACAGTCACATTATTAAGTACTATGAATTAAGATATTTTTATTTGGAAATAAAATATTAACAATTATTTTGATAACAGCTGAAATATTCGATTTTGGGAAACTTTCGTTGTTATTTTTTAATAAATATTTTTATCAATTCTACAATATATGGGGTTTGATATTAAAAATGTAGATATTAATGAATGAATGATTGAAAAATTTTAAGTTGATTAAAAAAGAAAAACGTTACACTTTTCTGCAAGCTATTTACAGGCGACAAGCCACACTTCAATTTTATTTTATTAATCAAAAATTCCTGTATATCTATGATGAAAAAAAAAAATAGTCCAGTCCTTTTAAGATCAAGCAATTGATTGGGTAGCTGGTAGGTTTCCATTATAATGTAACTTGAATATCTGTATAATAATATTTAGACACAAAAATAAATTAAATATTGAGTCAAGTTATTGCTTACTATATAATACCAAATATCTACAAATTATTAGGACCTGGACAAATATTTTTATTTTACGATAATCGTATCTGACCTCCACGGGGTGCAATATATAATTTTGACAATGGGCCCCAAGCAGTTTTGTGGGTGCATGAACTCACTGGGGCCCCGCTGTAAACGTACCGAGTGGGGCGCTAGCCACTGGATTTTATAGATACCTCAAAAGGCTGCATCATGCTAGGAATTGGTCACAAAATCTTTAATATTGATTCGAAGTTTGTTTTAGGCGCGCACAAACTCCATAAAATCTGCCGTACTTTAGTAATAAACAACGTAATAAATAATTAAAGCCAGCTTTAGCGTAAAGCGGTCGATATTTTACGTAGCCAGGATTAGATTTCCTTTATTTTTGAGCTTAATCCTTCAATCTACTAATATTTTCCGTGTTCCTGTCGCTCATGTCGTATTGCTGCGATAGAAAATAAGCATGATTTTTTCGTTCTATTCACACGATTGCTCCTCCTTATTTAGTGTAGATATAATTTTTTCGATTTGTATCCGCGCGCCATGGGCACGGTAGTTGATATAGGTATAACTGGGCGGTTAACAATGTTAACAAAGTGAATAACTACATATTTCTACGTAGGTAATTTAGGATACCCGTAGGTATTGAGTAGATAAGCGTGGTGTATTGATTAATGCTCAAACCTTCTCCGTGTGAGAAGAGGCCTTTGGTCAACAGTGGCCACTTATAATGATGATGATTTTAGGATAATCGTCAATAGCTTGCTGCTTAATCAATTAGACACATTTAAAATATTATCTGTCTTTATAGATAGGTATAATTTCATGTGTTGCATGCATCCTGGCTTGATCTTTACATGTATAATTTTTGTCCTAGATAGTGGTATGTCTTCCTAATCCTGGCTACGTGTTGATATCGTCAGTTTAGTTGGCAGCTACAGGCCGCTGCAGCATGAGGTCTGGTCCGTCAGTCGTGTCGTCCTCGTCTTCATCATCACACGCGTCCTCAGGCTCGCCCAGGGCGCGGACGAATTCTGATAGACAAAAATGTAGTGTTAACTATTGGTGAATTTGTTTAAAACTTCATTTAATCTATTATATAAAAATAAGTCGGGTTTTACTTCCTGACGCTATAACTCTAGAACGCACAAACCGATTGCCACGGTTTTGCATTCGTTGGAGAGATGTCGGGCTCCGTAACGTTTACAGCAAAGAAAATTCAGGAAAATTTTCAAGAGAGAAGCAGTAAAGCAATGGTGGGGAAAGGGAGTTCGCCGGGTTTGCTAGTTTATTATATTAGTAAGTACAGCTTACCAAGGAAATCAATGCGGCCATCGCCGTCTGCGTCCACCTCTTTGATCATGTCCTCGACTGAAACAATTTAGAAACTTTTAGTATTTTGGTAGGAAATAAAACATGCACGGACTGGATTGTACAAAATATAGTATGGTAGGGTACGACTGGGGGCTGGTTCTTAGGTATAGGTAAAAAACCTGCTGCAATGAAGGGCGTCCTTCTCTATGATGGTTTCTTACTCTCTATGATCTTATCAGCCACAAGAAGTGATGAATATATACCGTTTCACCAATATCTTCCAGTAACCTTAGTATGAGTTTTTATGTTTAAAGTAACCGAAACGAAAGCGCGTTTAGCACTCTGATTGGCCGGCTCGAATAAATCAACCAATCAGAGCACGGAACGCGCTCTCGTTTCCATTACTTTTAAACTAATCGATCGGTTGGAAGCGACTTCGTATACATCTTCATCTACATCATCATCATCAGCCGAGAGACGTCCTTTGCTAAACAAAGTAACAATATATCTTACTAAGCCCCAATTATAAAATAGAGTATACACTCACTCTCTTCCTCAGACAAGTCCTCTCCCAAGCACTGGAGGACGGCCCTCAGGTCGGAGGCACAGATGTACCCGCGGTTGTGTTTGTCGAACACTCTGAACGCGTCCCGCAGTTCCCTCTCCTCCTGCTCAGCGGAGCTGGTGTTCCCTGCAGGGCCACTCATGGACTTGGACAGGATGCTCACGAACTCCTCGAAGCTGACGTTGCCGTCGCCTGGAGAAAGGAAGTTCGTTAAAGAACTAGTAAGTAAGGTAAGTAAAGTAAGGTAAGTAAAGTAAGGTATCTAAGTAAAATAACTAGTAAGTAAGGAAAGTAAAAATTAGAAATTAGCACCCAGCTCGTACTACTTCCTACGTTTTGTCTTAAGGTTTTTTCATAAGATTCTGTCCTATGTCGTGCTTGTGGTTGCGTTTACAAACATATCAATTTCGATCCATCACTAACAACAAAATCAAATCACAAAGAGTTGTTCAATCAACTCGTCGAAAGTCGAAGACTCGTTTTTTTCAAATAGACCAGGAAGGCACTTTTGAACGTCAATGACTTTGAACCCTCGGTAAACATGAAAATAAAAGATATACGTCTCAGCAGTTTCACATACCATCGCTGTCGACCTCCTGCAGCATGTCCTGCAGCTCCTCGACCCTGGCGAACTGCCCGAGGCTGCGCATCACTCTGCCGAGCTCCTCCTTCGTGATGGTGCCGTCGCCATCCTTGTCGAACAGGCGGAATGCCTCACGGAATTCTGGTGAAAGAGCACGTTATTTAAAGAGGTTTTTGAAAATGGTCCATTTGTTTCAAAACGCACTCGTACCGCCTCTGGTGTTTCAAGTGTCCATGGGCGGCGGCGATTGCTTACCATCAGGTGATACGTCTGCTCGTTTGATCGTGTTTCATAAAAAATAAGTACTTATAACCACCCATATTACACATGACAATCAATAAAGAGCGGTAGAAATTATGCAGGTATATTAGTTTTAAGCTAGGTTTAAGTTTTGGATTCAATTCTTGAGAAATTCGCTGAGTACCTACTGACCTATACTCTAATACTTTGCTAGTCATCCTGCTAGATGTACGAGTACGAATTTCGCGTGACGTCACTTCTAGAAATTACGTATTTGCTCCCACTCCCAAACTTTGATTCGTTTTATCTAATTATTATTGTTAACTTATATGACAAAATAAAAAAAATACTTGTCTAATAATATTTTTTCATTACCTAACCAACGCACTAAATAGATTTTTAATTTTAATACCCCATCATGATCTCTCTAATTCCCAAGCGTAGGTACCTACCGCCTGACGCAGGTGCTTACCGGACACGGAAGTTTCGGTAGGTACCTGTTTCGGATTCGGCGGGAGGAAACGCCCGGGTGTCGGCATTGCGAGGACCACCCGGAGGACACGGTGGAGCATACAGTAGCGGTGTGCCCTGCATGGGCTGAACACCGCCGTGTCCTTAGGGATGTGATCGGCGACGGTGACCTCTCGCGTCCGGCTCTGGTTCAGGCCATGGTGCGGAGCGAGTGGGGATGGGACGCCGTCTCCTCCTTTTGCGAAGCAGTCATGCTAGCTAAGGAGGAGGCGGAGCGCGTGAGGGAACGATCCTCCTTACGTCCTAGCCGCCGCAGTAGACACTCCGGGCGTCGGGGATCGCGTGACGATCTCCGGCCACCGTAAGTGCGGGTCTGCGGACGGTGAGCAAAGGTAGCTCGCCGCCCGAACAGAACCAGACCCGTGCGTGCGTGCGGCGCGTCGCGTTCCGCGCGCGCCTCAAAGAGCCCGACCACCACAGATGGGGCCCAACAGGGCTGATGCCCGACCCGGAGCTGCGGACAACGTAAAAGGTTACCGGGGCTCCGGCTCAAAGCAGGAGAAGGAACGGGGTGGTTTTTAGTCAGTAAAAGTCTGACACTCCCTCTCGCCTCACCTAGGGCGGGAGAAGTCATTGGATGATTTTCCCCCTCAAAAAAAAAAAAAAAAAAAAAGGTACCTTTCATTTGCGTCCTGGTGATGCCGGAGGTCTCGTCCACGATGGAGGCCTTCCTGTCGAGCGTGGTGTCGGCAGCCGGCTTCAGGAAGGTCACCTGGCGGGCCGGCTTGTTCGGAGACGCCTGCTCCGGTAGCTGCTGACTGGAACGTGGAAAGGAGGTTTAGAATAGTGTGTTGGGGAGCTGGAGTATTTAGGGAAAGGACTCCGTTTTATTACTGTGTTATGTTATCAAAGTATGTATGTATCTATCTGAGTATATTGAGAATTATTTGCTTTCAGCTAACTTTAACGGCCTGGACACAGTCTCTGGCGGTGCGGTGCGCGGTGAGGCGAGAGACGCGTCGAGCGGTGTGATTTGCGGTGGTATGCCACAGCTAGCCTAGTAGCGACCACGACGGCGTGAACACTAGACGTATTTAGGGAACAGCTAACTATTAAAATGCTCCTGTCAAAAGTCATTATTTTATGTTAAAAACTTGCGGTAAAAACAAAATTATTTGTTTCGTTCGTGCGACGCCTGAATGCGTCCACCGATGCCACCACCCGCGCCGCTCTGAGCTGTGGCCGCCTCGATACTCGCTAGTACATTTGTTTCACTCGCACACTGCGCAGCCCGTCGCCGCCGTGTACCGCGCGTGTCTCTCGCGCCGCAGGTCGCGCCGCAGGACGCGCCGCGCTGCGCATCGCCGTTAGCTGTGGCATACTTCTTAAGTTCTCTACCATTTGTTTTCACCGCACACCGCTTGCCGCGTCTCAAACCGCGCCGCAATCCGCGCCGCTCTTGGCTGTGGCCAAGGGGTAACGTCGGTCACCATTGACCACCACGGCTTTCAATGTGTTAAATAGCATAGTTTTAATAGCAATCAAGACTATGTAGTTATAGACGAGAATCATTCTTTAACTATAAACTAAACTGTATTAAACCGTGTCTTATTTGGTATGGTAGTGAGTGTCAGACTCTGACTGACTAAAAGAGCTGGAGCCCCGGTAAACCCGTTAGGTAATCCGCAGCTCCGGGTCGGGCGTCAGCCCTACTGGGTTGATGCCTATTTGTGGTGGTCTGGTGGCCCTTTGAAGCCTAAGATAACACTATGAACTCATAACATTCAAATCTGCCTTAACACTGATAGACTGATGATATTTTATTATGATGATCTTTCACGAAACTCTTGCAATATTTATTTCCAATTTAAAACCCTTTAGGTATCGACACTAAGGCAAACGTATCATTTTTATTTTCATAAAATAAATTCACATCATCGTAAACCAAAACAAAATTCACAAAGGGAAACGCAACATATAAAACACATACCGTTTTGGCCTGGTAAACATTAGTTTTACATAGCTAATGAGATAATTCTTGGGGCGATGGAGCGACCCAACTTTGTTTGACCACCCATTGCATTGCTCCGGGGCAAATAGAATTTTTAAATTGGATTGCTAGGGGCCGCGCGCCGCGTACAGCGACGGACGCTTTCCATTTTTTTTTTTAACGGAAAAAATGAGAAATTCTCTTTGCGTTCTAAACGTAGCTTTTCAAAGATTTAAATTCAAATGGAATTATAGGATTAAAAAGGCAACTCTTAGTTTTGAGGTAGATTTTCTTATGTCTTTTAACTAGGTGGTTTAGTTTTCATTGCCAATTGATATAGCACTTGCTTTCAAGTTCTGATTCAAGATGAGACATAGACATGTTGTATTTAAGTGTGGGAGAGTTATACTTCGGTACGAACGGGCCGGCTCGACGGCCTCACAGAAAACCGACGTGAAACAATGGGCGGCAGCGATAACTTACTATCAGATGCTCGTTTACCTAAAACTAACTAACTAAAAGGGGCCCCGTTCCAATGTTCTCATCTGAACTTTTCTATTTTTATATTGGAAAGGGAGAACCGCCACATAAAGCCACTGGTCTCGAACGGCATAGGTAGGTACTTAGGACTCTCTTGGCTTAAGTTGCGTACCTAAGGACTTTCAATTTTTCAACAAACTTTTCAATAAAGAGTTCGAACAATTTGTAAATGGCCTTAGCTACTGTGCCAACATCTTGTACAAAGAATTTAATTCACTTTGCAATGTGTGCAGGAATCTGCCTTCTCTTGTAGGTACTTTAGTTCTGAGAATCAATAAGATGCAAAATAGGAAGATGGTATTTTCTAGCAGCTATTTCAGATTTTAGACAAATCTAAGTATCTAGTTTTGTGAGACATACTAATTTAATATTTATGTTTTTATGGCTATTACTCACTCAACTATTTGACGAGAAACTCGACTAGTTTCAAGCCATGCTAGAGGCTCATACTTATTTATGAGCATCATAGCTTGACAAACAGTTACGTGAGTAAGCAGATAACATAATAATTAATTTAGTGAGTCTCACGAAAGTTATAATAAAATTTATAATCTGTTTAACACCTCATTTTTTTAATAGGTAAAACCTATAATAAATTTCCTACAACATTTAGTTCAATTTCTAAACACACACACATGTGTGTCTATCATCTACTTGAAAAAAAACACGAAAATGAATCGAAAACCTTTCAACCGGTATCAGTTTTGAAATCTCGTGAGTACGCCATTAAGTTAATTGTCATCCGACCAGCTGTACGGTAGTTTAACAACGGATTAACGTTAAAAGTCACATTAAACTCCGTCGTCATATAACTGGGGAGGGTTTTACCCCCTAGTGGGGGTGCCCAAACCTCCCATAAAGGTTGGTCCTTATAGCGTTGTTCGTTTATTTATAGAAGCTGCGGATCATAGGTCTTGATTTTGTTTCAAAATGATTAAGTTGCAAGTAACACATTTTTTGTCGTAACAAAAGTCACTTTGAAATGTAAAAAGAAAATTCTAAATGTATATTTTGTGTTAGACTTTACTGTTGACCTAATTATTTTCTATTAAAAGATGCTTTGCTTGATGCTTGCTATCTATTAAAATATTATATTAGGTATTTTATCACACTAATATTTTAAAGTAAAAGTTTGTTTGTCTGGATATTTTGATCAATCACGCTGAAACTACTGAACGGATTTTGATGAAATTTGGTATACAGACAGAGTATGAGTTGACTTGGGTGATACGGAGATTTTTATTCCACAGGAACGCGGACAAACCACTGGCTGAAGCTTGTGGTTGTGGGGTGGAAAAACAAAATGAATACTCACGTATGTTTCTCAATTATTATATCAGTTTGCGTGTACTTTGTAACAAATCTTCTGGTACAATTAAAGCAACAAAATTTCATTTTACCAAAATATAAAAATGCATACGCTCCAATATTAAGGCCTATGCAGTGTATACTTCCCTAATCTTCTTCAAATCTCCCCAAAATTACATAACCAAGTTGCAAGGCAAAGGACCAAAATAAAAGAAATAATAAAAAAAAGAAGTACTAAAGTACTTACATAGAAAGTTCCATCTACACAGGCCTTAACAAGAGCACCAGAGGACCAAGTTAAAAAAACCGTCACTTAGGACCGAATACTAGATAATACTAACTAGTTTCTATAAAGAAACTAGCTATTGATAACAATAAAAAAATAAATTGATGACATTTCGATACTAGATTAATTTAAGGTTAAGGCCATAGTGAATGGTGAAGCGATTTGCATTAAAACACAGTAGCTAACAGCGAATAAAGTATAAAACAGCTTAGCACTAACTTACAAGACGTATTAAAAGTTGGTTCATATCTGACGGAACACGCGTCGTGTATCATCGGTCGCGTAACGCCAGAACAGACAAATGTATAGAAAAACAATTGACCGTTCACACTCAACTGATGATACGTCAGTACGACCGATGATACGCTCGACGTATTTTACGTCAGATATGAACTAACCTTAAATAAGATCTTTGGTTGCCATACATTAACCCTTGGCCCGGACCTGCGGACTACCTAGCGGGTTTACCCGCGGGGCTCCTGCTCGAAATGCAGGAGAAACGGGGTGGTTTTTAGTCAGTAAGAGACTGACACTCCCTCTCGCCTCGCCCAAAGCGGGAGAAGTCATTGGACGATTTTCCTCCTCAAAAAAAAACCTTTCGTATGAAACGCGATCCACGCGAGACACAATGTGTCTTATGTACGAGCGATTAAAGCACATGGTTGAACAAGTCTATCAAAAGTTATCAACTATTAATCAAAGTCCTTCAAACTTCGGAACATCAACTACTATTATAACTTTAGATCCTCGCAAAATAACATCGTGTGTCTTATTAAGAGACGCACGTTTCTGTCGTTAATCTATTTTTAATTAAAAATATGTCTTTACCAAACTTGGCACATTATCTAGATCAAGAATTAGTACAATTAAATAAAACTCCCACTGTGTAATACTTTAATTAATTGTCTTAATTCTTACCCCCAAACACGACTTTAAGTATATCCATAGCAGAATTGCATTTTAGAACTTCTTAACCGACATAGTTTGAAAACAACTTTTTGACGTGTAAAGCCTTTTGTAGCTTATCTACAAAAATAAATTCACTTCATTTCATTTAAAACAAATAAAAAAAATGTTATTTAGGTATTTCCGCTATCTAGTCGTATCGCTAATCGCTTCTTGCCATACCCTCAACCTTACTTTCCCCCCCACCCACAATATTTCTTTTCACGGAAATTGAAAAGCTATGAAAAACTGTTTCGCCTTTGACTCGGTATTTCATTGGAGTGTGAATAAAAAGACGTTTTTATCGTAGTCCACTGAATGCTAATGGAAAAGAATTGCTATTAAAATTGCTGAAAGCCAGATCGAAAAATAAATTGACTGGATTCAGGCCATACGGAGGATTAAGCGGAGGGTAACTAACTGCCGAGGGTTGCTAGAACTGATGTGCTTTATTGATTTGTACTATTCGTGAGACTAATAGCTTTATTGTAGCTTTCGTGAGACATACTAAATCAATTATTATAAATGTTATCGGCTTCTCACGTAACTGTTTGTAACAGCGTGACAATCGCCGCGTTGTGTGTCGCGGAATGCTGCTTATGAATATGAGCCTCTAGCATGGCTTGAAACTAGTCGAGTTCCTCGTCAAACAGTTACGTGAGTAAGCCGATAACATATAATAAAAGACTAATAGTTATTGGGCTGTAAATACTCTATTTAACCCATTACCTACAGCATACAGTTTATTATAGAACTTATTATGATTTTAATTAAGTGAATTATTCACAATATATAGAATTTTCTAGCATCCGATTTATCGAACGACGTTATGTTGTAATGGGTTAAGTACAATGTTTCTAGATAAAAACTTACCTAGTCCTTATTTCAAGTTACTACCTGAAAATTTTTCGAATTTCCCTACGAATCTTACGATTCAGCCATTTTCTTCTGAATAAAAACCTCAACATAGTCACATTTTCCTAGTCGAGTTCCACGTCAAACAGTTACGTGTGAGTAAGTCGATAACATAATAATTAATTTAGTATGTCTCATGAAAGTTATAATAAAATTATAGTCACATCTGCTGCTACAGAAATTGTAATACCATATAATTCAATCTACAAAACCAAAGCAGAAACGACAACAAAGAATACACCTTCAAACCACAACATAAACATTTTAAAAACCACTTTATAGTGAAACTAACAATAAGTTTTTACTAAAACCACATTGTACCAACCCTAGAGAAGCTTTGGAAAGCGGATTACACTTGTGTCGCTAGAGAAACCTTCTCATATTGTGTCGAACAAGTCTTTATACTGTCATTTCAGAATGGTGCAGACGTACTTTGTAGTAGGTTTTCAGAAGAAACAATTTGTAAGTAAAGCGAAATTGTACGGAGTCGTGTCGCGTACAAAAGGACCAATATTTTTAAAACGTTGTATCGAGACAAAGGATGTTTTAAAAGATTGAAGAACTATCTTTTCGTTTTGTTTTGTTTTGTTGCAGATTTTTGTTTTTGTTTTGGTTGATTTATCATTTTGTGTTTAATGTTGTAAGAATGTGTTAGGTGTAGGTTAAAAGGACCAGATAAGTTCGGTTATGAAAAAAAATTTTTTTTTTGAGTGTCCCCAAACAAAGATGTTAGTCTTTGGGAAAGTTGTTTGTAATCTTGAGTATAGTCACGTGTTTAAATATCGTACACTAATTACCAGTCACCCTATATAGGTATTTGTATGACTGACCTGTCTGAAGTGCTGAGCGACAGTGCTGGCGGGTCTCTGTTGCTGGCGCGGGATTCATCTGGAGGGCCCGGCTCTCCTCCACTGCTGTTTGTTTGTCTCGTCTGTAACAAAATTATCATCAGTAATTACATGTAAAACATAGCATAACGTCTTGTATTGTAGCCTGTACCCTTAGTACAAGTTTGCTTTACGTTTAAAGTAATCGAAATGAGAGCGCGTTCGGCGATCTGATTGGTTGGTTTATTCGAGCCAGTCTTTATCTACCTTTTTGGGGATAAAGGACTAGGGAGTGTTGGATTTATTCCTCAATAAACCACCCTGTTTGTCACCTTCAACACCCGTAAGGGGCACTGATAGACCTGCTCCGGAGCCCCCATGGTGCTACGCCTGTTACGACAGATCCTAGGGATACGTGCGTCTCCCATGAGCCTAGCTGCGCAAATTGCACGGCAACATGTGACCACTATGCCAGCGTCTTCCTTCCTGCGACTACTCTATGCGCCCGTGGACTCAAAGGACCGCCTAAGGTAACTAAGTAACTATGTCCCTACTTAATTAAGCATATTACAGTAGTACAATGACGTAGTGGAACGATGTTTGCAATATAATACTGCATAATTTATAGAACCAGCTAGGTGCATACTTATAGTAAGTATATTATTATGTACCTGTATACACTGTCTGTCGCTTAACGTGGCACACGTTACAGTAATTAGGTTACAGTTTATGTGACATGCAACATCGCTTCGCTGATCGATTTATTTGTTACACTGTGTTCGATTTAATGTTTAGTATTATGTGATTTAAAAAACAAACTCTTTTTATGATCTTTTTATGATTCTTCATCTCTCTCTCTTAATTTTTCTCGATCTTGAAACAAATTACAGTGAATGGTGGACTTATGTCCGAATACTCAAACGCTACTCAATTTTAAGACGCTCTCAAAACTAGTTCTATCCCTATCAATTCTTTATAAAATGACAGAGATAGCACGATATTTGTACAACTTAAACATTTCAGTATTCGGGCGTAAATGCCTTAAGACATTCTCTGACAGTCAACCATAGGGTAGTGCAGAGAAATGTACCGGTCGGTGCGAAGCCAGAACACAGTCTGTTTCTATTTGGGTTAGATATCATTCTGAAATCTTTTCAGGTATGAAAATACTTCAGTAGTTTTTTAACTAGGCACTGAAACATTTCCACTGTCATAGATATCCTAATTTAGTAATTTTCTGTTTCTATTTGGGTTAGATATCATTCTGAAATATTTTCAGGTATGAAAATAGTTTAGTAAATTTTTAACTAGGCACTGAAATACATTTTCGTTTTTGTTAAAAGTCCTAATATATTACATTTAAAAAAAAATATGGAGTAAGCTGTAAAAGCTTCATTTCCTAAGAAAATACCATTTCATTTATTAGGAAAATCTACAGAACCTTACGTAGACACTTCATACTCTGTAGGAAGTCAATAAGTCAAGTATATTAACTCGGTAACGGTAACTTCGATTGGTAAAAGGTCGCGAATTTCCCCCGCGTTTGGAAGTACCTCTCGCACTCAAGGATGTAGGTAACGACATACTTGACAATGTTACGTAGTTTCCAAATGGGAGGAACTTTGAGGACAGAATGTTCGAGAATTCCAACAATTTCGGTGGCACAAATCTTGGTGGCAAATTAGGTTGGTATGCAATATTGTCATGTGAATCTGAGACGGTTCGAAAAGTAAAAAAAATGTAATTAGTGTTACCAAGACTGTGGCTGATATACCATATTTTGGTTGGACTTATTGTCAGCTCTTAAATAAATGGTTAGGGTTTCTATGCCTTTATCGGTTTGTGGGCGGCAGACAAAGGATGCTCGGTATAAAATAATGACATTCCGCTTTCGGTTAAGACTATAGACTAATATTAGGAGTCTTAAGAATCAGTGCTGAACCAAAACCAATATGGAAAGGGCCAGAAGATATTAATTTAATTCTTTATGCACATAAATATGTACACAAGGTGGGCTTGATGCCGAAGGCATTATATATTAGCCAAACTTTTAGGTGATGCAAATCGTCAGTGGTAGTTAGCACAATCCGGAAAAATGCTACTGAATAAAGGTCTTTTTTATTACATAATAAAAATTACCTTTAATTACCCCACATACTTCAGATACACTTTAAAAGTACATGGTTACTTCTACAAACCGTCACACTTATTATATAAGAACTAAACCACCAAAACACTAGACAACAAGAACAAAATAACCCTCAACCCAATAACAAACTATTCGACACTTCAAAACCTAACCCAATGAATCCCAGACCAATCTAACCATGTAGCCAGTACAATATAACTTGGAACACATTCAACGCCAATTTGCAGGGTCGATCCGATCAGTTTCTATCCGGGTAAGCCGGTCCTAACTTGTGAATACCCTTGCGGATTTAGAATAGTTCGTCGTACTTTTGTAGCGAACGATAAAGGAATATATATTGGGAGTTTACAATGTATATTTTTAACTTCTTTTGTGGGTGTTTAAGGGGGTAAATATTATCCAATGACTTCTCCTGCCTTGGGTGAGGCGAGAGGGAGTGTTGGACTCTTACTGACTAAAAATCACCCTGTTTCTACTCCTGCTTTTACGTTAGGTAGTCCGCAGCTCCAAGTCGGGCATCAACCCCATTGGACCATTTTCCTGATGGACGGAGGAAAAGAAAAAGAAACGGATTCCACTTCCCTCGGTGAATCTAATACAGGCGACAGAATGACTTAAGCCTAAAGACACAAAAGAGACTGCATAACTGGGAGGGGCCCAGTCGATAAGCACTACGGAAATTTAACTTAAAACTAAATGGCTTCTATGTGTAAACTGTTATACTTGCTTCCAATAGCATAGGTATGGCAAAAACGCCTAAACGTACGGAAATTTATTTTAGATTCCACAAGGTCCGTATAATGAACTATGGTACACCTGATGAAACAATAAAATTTAATTACGCTATAGGTATAGTAATTAATATAAGCTCTTGATTGTACTTACCATGATACCTTTGAGCTGATTCACCAGTGGCGAATCAGCGAAGAAGTTGTTCACCGCGGTGAATATGTTTGTGCGTTTGTTCGTCGCGGAACAGCAGGCGTTGCCACGCCCGCCCAGCTTGCGCTATACAAACAAAGAGAGAGAGACATATTATTAAACAGTAGATATTCGTCTGGTTAACTAGCAATAAGAAATAAACTTTATTTCTTGTACATAAGATTCTTAATTATTAAAATTATTATTCCACTCAGTTGGCATAAACTTAAACAGGTAATTCACATCTGTTTATGTCTAATCCACACATAATGAGACAAGGATGGCTACTGATTGGATGCAGGCCACGTCATTAATTAATCACTATATCCTAGCTGTAAGTTTTCCGAAGAAAATATAATAAAATAAAGTTTACGATGCGCAACGTCTTTGAAGTTGCAAGTGCACTTAGGTTACAGTGATCGCTTACCATCTCATCAGGCGCCTGTAGTACGCTTTGTTACTACTTACTGTTATACTCCTAGGTACTATCACCTAGCCAATAATATTTAACGTCCCAAAATAGTCTTAGAACTGTTTCTTTTTTTGTATTAGACGATAATCGAGCAGACGGATCACCTAATGGTAAACAATCGCAACCGCCCATGGACATCCAAAACACCAGAGGCGTTACAAGTGCGTTGCCGACCTTTTGGTGGTTAGGAATTTAAGGGTTGTTGAGGAATACGAGATTAGGATGATTGGGGAAAGGTGTCATTAGGCCTCCGGTAACCTTACTCACATAACGCAAGTTACAGAAAGTGGCACATTTTAAAACATCGATAAAAAAATCTTTAAATGACACGTTTATTCGTAAGAGTCCACCGTCCCTATAATAGGAATAAAATACTAGAAAATACGCGGCCTATGTTTACAAAACAGACCCATCTGGCAATACTTCTTTATTTACTTATACATTACTGTTTGGGCAGCCAAAGTAGGTGAGCAAAGCAAGGAGTTTCACCTTGCCATCGAAGTTATTTACGAAATCTACGCGTCTATGGTTTATGTCAGCCATCTATCTACATTCTAGATAAACTGAACTGAGTATATACACGGTGTAACAAAAAGGGGGTATACATATCAAGTGCACGGTTTCTAGATAACATAACAAACGATACGGGAAGGGCTTTTTAAACTCATGTTTTCATGGAACGAAGTTATGATTTTTTTCCATTTTTTTTTTCGTGCGAATTAAGATTAGGTGGATAGGTACTAGGCGATCAGATTTACAAAAACTTTTCGTAATATTAGTGAGTGATCCTTGTAGTGTTGTGATACGTTTGTATGATTTAAAATCAAGAACCATGCGACACCAAGTATTTGGTACCAATTTTTTTAAAACGTATTTTGAGCTGAAACTTTGTGTAGAGATTCTATTCAACCTGTATTCTTCAGTGCTTCTTGATGTATATGGGTATTTTGTTACACGCTGTATATGTTGGTTTTGTTTATTTGCCACAAATGAGGAGATGATTCAGATATGTTTCGCGGTTAGGTCGCTGTAAGTCCGGAAATGTTGGTATTGGTGGGATGATATCATTACTGGTGGGTTTATATAGCCCTTGCGTATTTAGTGTAAGGCATAGCTAAATTATAGCCAATCATTTTCTTTCCTTATTCGCTAAAGAACAAATCTTAATTCATTTTTCAACCAATCACAATCATCCACTTTCAATTCTAACCGTTTGAAAATTCTCATTAAACAATTTGAAGCCCCAAAGGACCATTCCGTGACTCCATTTTGATTTTGCTAAAATACGCGCGCATTCGAGAGCTTCCATGTTGAAAATTGAAGCTGACAGCTGTCAAACTAATTGCCGGGAAATCGTAATGGCGGCGCGACGGATTGGCGCGTTCCGAATTATTAATTTAATTTATATTAAGCATATTGTTTTATGCATTAAAGTTTAGTGTGTTATGTGTGTATATAATTTACGAAGAAACATGATAAATAAACTGGTTTCAGTTATAATAACATAGGTAAGATTAGGTAAATCTATTTTAGTTTGTTTAACATAAAAAGTTAAAAACATTGGCTAGGATAGGTACCTACATAGATTATCTGCTAGATAGAGATCTTTTCGAAGCCAAAGCGAAATAAATCATTTGGTTTACGTCATCGTCCTAATAAGAATAGTTGGACGTAAGTATATAACTACATTTATATTGAATAGAAATCGTAAAACTTGATGAGAACGATAAAATGTTATATTACCGACAATCACACACGATTTAATCGATTATGGCAATAAAATCATAATGTAATTATATTTGTTATGACTAATATGATTAATAACATTTTAGTACCAAACGTTTTTTTAGTAAAAGCGTGGTGACGTCAGGTAGAACAAATTGATCGCCACTACTACTCTTACCCGCGGCTATTGCAATAATCAATGATGGCCAGAATTGAAAACTCTTAATCCAAAAGGACCAACAGGAAAAGGCCAACGAAAATAGTGTTATGTATTGTTAGAACTAGCCATTTGAATCAATAGTTAATATGGCACTAAAGTTATACATCTTGGATCCGACATCCAAGATGTAGAAGCTATCCAAGTTTGGAGATTCATCATTTGCATACATTTATTGCTTTCTATAGGTACTGGGGTACGTAAAATAATGATAAAAATTGCTAGAATTAAATATCTGAGCTAATTGTAATTATAAAGATGAATCTTCAGTCACAAGATATGAAAAATCTCACTTTTTAACCGTGTGTCGAAAACAAACGTAGGAAGTTGGGGCATTGCGAACTAAGTACCTACATAGACAGATACACCTGCTAACACTACACCTAAACTCTAAACGGTTTAGAATTTGGCAAGATTCACAATCTGTATTAAACTATTGGCTACTAAAGCATACGTATAATATATATTATATTTCAGGTATATATATGCATCTCCCATTCTCCCTGACGCCATGACGTGACGTGACGTAGGCACTTGAGGCAAACACGAGTCGAAACGTGTGCCATTTACCTACTAACAAATATTTGTATGTGGGAATAAGAGTATTCAGGCGAATATCGACCTTAAGATCAAGGGTTTTTCAAAGTTACTTTTATATTTATCTACTTTAAATATCATTTTGGATTGGCCTTATCCATTTAACTGCATAGTATAATATGCGGTTAAATGGGATGGCTATGGGATTTTGGGATGGCTAAAATAATTATTTGGGGATGGCTAAGGAATGTTTCATTTAATACAAGGGAATCAAAAATGGTTACCGTGATAACAATGTCCTACACTATTCTCCTCAATAAAGCGTCTTCTTAAGATACACTTCATATTTCCTCATACTCCTTCTTATTCATCCATCTTTTCCAGTGTTTCTTTTGTAGTGTGTTATCAATTTTATTAGTGTATCCAGCTAAATATTCATTATTATAATTGTTTAATATTAAATTTGTAATAAACGACTGTATTGATTCAGTACTCGGTGTTTCAATATCTCCCTAACTTACCGCCTAACACTCTTTAATCTCACTCACAATATTTTCTTGTCCATACCCCCCATTGGCTACATCATTATCCCTTCTCATTATACAAATAGCTACAAGGAAATGAAATGCATTTTGGCACCTCTTATAACCCCACTTTTGTATTTCGTCACCATTTTTTGCGTTTAGTGAAATGAAGACGATAGGTCGACTCCAATTTTCCTGTTCAATATTTTCTCGGGTAAAAACCAAATACATGCCTTATTATGTAAAGGTAAAGATACAATTTTGAGTTTGATCTTCTAAACTAGAGGCAGTTCTTTTCTTGTCTAATGTGACTTGTGAGTGCTTTTACAGCATATGGGTGATTTTGATAAAACAATTGTCGAATTCTAGATTTTTTGGGTAGATTCCGATGGTCAGATGATTCAGATTTGTTTAATATGTGTTAACTGGGAACTAGGTTGGTTTCCGACTTATGAAATTCTAAATCTATATCTTCTATACATATAATAAAATCGTAGAAAAGTGCTGTCTGTACATTGAAAATAAAAATAAAAAAAATAGCAGGGGTTATTGTTATGTCGATGTCGAACCCAAAAATGTAATTAACTTTTTTTTTGTCTGTTTGTCTGTTTGTCTGTTTGTCTGTTTGTCTGTTTGTCTGTTTGTCTGTTTGTCTGTTTGTCTGTTCGTCTGTGCGCGCTAATCTCAGAAACGGCTGATCCGAGTTGGATGCGGTTTTCACGAATATATTGTGGGATGCTTAAATTTACATTTAGTGTTTGTTTCATGTCAATCGGTTCATAAATAAAAAAGTTATGTCAAATTAAAGAATCACGTCGAACATTCTATGCTTATACCATTAATCTCCGCAACTATTTGACGGATTTGGTTGAAATTTGGTACAGATATAGTTTAGAACCTTAGAAAGGACATAGATATATTTTTATTTCAAAAATCAAAAAATAAAAATAAGAAATAAATTATTTATAAATAATTCTATGTCGATCGTTACACGACTTCGGTTCATGTTATTGTTTTAATTTATCGAAAAAAAGTAAATAAATAGTAAAAAGGTATGAAAAAAATAATATAAATATAATAAAACATTTAGTACAAAGAAAATGCTCTAACGGAGTATAGATAATTCTATGTCGATCGTTACACGACTTCGGTTCATGTTATTGTTTTAATTCATCGAAAAAAAGTAAATAAATAGAAAAAGGTATGAAAAAAATAATATCAATATAATTAAACTTTTAGTACAAAGAAAATGCCCGAACGGAGTATAAATAAATAATCCAAGTTGTCTTTATCCTCGATAGATGGATGGATGGATGAAATAGATCGCGCTATGGTTTCGTTACATTCATTTGGTTGGGTATCGGCCGAGCGCTTTGGTACTATCGTAGAAAAAGTGTATTATCAGTCGTATGATTATTTGTCTGTAGTGGTCCTGCTGTTTCGTATATTCTAAATTGGTTTCGTTGTATTTGTCAATTAATAAGTTTATTTGTTGGGTTTTCCTGGTTTTTTGGTTAAACTATTTAACGTAGGTTTAGTTTGATATCGATTATTAGTAGTTACTGTAGTTAGTTTTTTTAATAAAATTGTAAGTCTAATTTTTTTTTTAATTAGATTAGATTTAAGTCGTTTCTTTTAAATTATTTAGTTTAAGCTTGGTTATTATAGCATAGAGGATAGGTTGTAATATAGTTTCTTTTTTAATTGTTATAAATTCATAATTCGTAGCTTTCTTTAGTTTTAAGTTAGTTTAAGTCCGTTTTTAAACTATTTTTTCAATGCCCTAAGTGAGTATACATCTATTAAATTCAAACGCAGAGCTCATTATGTTGATTTTTGAAGAGTTCCCTGGAATATCTTCCACATCTCATTTTTGAAGAGATCCCGCGAGATCGGGAACTATGTGGTTAAAACCAAAAATTTGCTGGAAGTCACCACGAATGTTTCACGCGAACGAAGTCGCGGGCAAAAGCTAGTTGTATATAAAAACATGCGAAATCCCAAAATCCTAATAAGTAGAAGACTTTCACGTTGTTGCTACATTTAGGACCGAAAACTTAGTAAGTAAATAAATGTTCCCGGAACCTAACAAGTTCACAATAGGTAGAGTTTGTCCCACTATATCCACAGCGGGATAGAGGGTGGCCTTTCTATTCTGTTGACAAGTCGGGTCGATAAGTAAGTACCTGGCTCACTGTATTGTGCTTTCATATCTTTAGTAAAACCACTATAAGTTGGTCTCTCGCATTTCCTATTTAAGGGCTTGAGTGTGACGTTGGAAAATTGGCCTTAAATATGAATAAATAAAAGTGTATAAAATCAAACTTGTATTATATTCTGTAAAAAAACTAAACTGTTTTTCAAGGGAAAAGGAAGGTGGGTTGGGCTAGGTCTAGGTTAGGTTCAGTTACACCCTCTTTGCACGAGTTATATTGAATTTTGAAGGTCATATTTGATTAAAATACATCACGCCACTATTAGGTAACTCTACAGTTAATGCATTAGATGCAGAAAACGCAAATTAGTACGCCCAATAACTAGAGCTTTTTAACTTTATTTTAAAAAAAGATAATGAAAAATGTACTGAAAAATAGATTGGGGTAGTTTCTTCTACAGGCTTTTTTATATGTATAAGTCGGTAAACGAGCAGACGGATCATCTGATGGTAAGCAATTGCCGACTCCCATGGATCCCCGAAACACCAGGCATTAAGTACATGTGCGTTGCCGGCCTTTTGGAGATAGATATTTTAGAAGAGGGAACAGGGGTGGTGGTAATTGGGAAACACAACGAAACGGAAAGCAAGCGTTATTTCACGTCGGTTTTCCGTGGTATCCCTCCAGTACTAATTAACACATCTCCATTTCCCACACACAAACCATAAGCAATCTCATTATTGCTATTCTTAATCCTACGCTCCATATTACATCTTCCCAATTTTCCCGCCTTTAAACCCGATGACGTCAAATTCCGTTACGCCGCCATCTTTACTCGTTCCATTTTATTTTTTTAAATAATAAATGGCTGCAGTTTATATTGAACGAGTCAGCTTGCCAGTGGCAGTAGCCGGTCCAAGGCTTCGCTTGAATGAAACTTTACTGCGCTTGTAGAATGATAAATGGGTTTACTTAATACCGTACTTTGTTGTTTTGTTATTTTGTTTAGTGGACATTGTATTTTGTTTTCTGAGTTATTTATGTTTCTCTATTTTTCTCTGTGTTTATTTTATAAAATTTTGTTTGGTATGTATTTTTTGGGATGTATTTTTTCAGTTTTCGTAGCTTTTTCTGCGATCTCGGCCTCCCTAGGCCATTACAATTACTAGGCTATTACAGTCATAGATCTTTATTTAAAGTATAAAGACTCAATGGGTTAGCAACAATGATCTTACTAAATCTATGTAAGTAAAGCACAGTTTATAGTCAAAGTTAAAATTACTTATTTCAAATAGACCAGGAAGGAACTTTTGAACGTCAAAGCAAATGTAATAATATTAATATCGTCTGTCTGTTGATCAGTCCTCTAGTGAAACTATTTGCTCGTTCCAAAGTGTAGATTTC
This sequence comes from Spodoptera frugiperda, assembly GCF_023101765.2. Classification (NCBI taxonomy): domain Eukaryota; kingdom Metazoa; phylum Arthropoda; class Insecta; order Lepidoptera; family Noctuidae; genus Spodoptera; species Spodoptera frugiperda. Next base: position 7,669,768 of record NC_064222.1, read on the forward strand.
TATGGAGTATAAGAAGCAAGAAACTCCATAGGTATAGCTACATAGTAACATTATTTATAGCAACATAGGCACACGTGGACCTTTTATATTACTCCTGTATAAATTAAACAGTTCGAAAAACATTCTAAACCTTTTGTTTAAACAAAGAAAAAAAAGGATTCTTGTTCGAAATACAAAAAGAAATTACAAAGTTAAATAAAATACGTTACAAATCCGTAAGATATTCGCATGAACATTCCAGTTTACAGGAGGAATCTCCAAAGAGGTTTCCGTTCCTAACTGGCCATTAATTTCCCCGTAAATAATTTTACGCAATGTTGAGTTGGGACCTTTACCTACTTTTTGCAAGGTACTTAAATATTCAATTTATGTAAAAGAAGCAGGTTTTATATTGTTGAAGAATATAAAAGATTTTGTACCTGAAGCATAATTAAAATTAAAGATTAATGTGAGAAGTTATTTTTTTAGGTGCCTCAAACTTGGTTGTAGGTACTTAAATAAAATTCAAATTAGCAAGGAGGACCTACTTATTTACTCCTTTAGAGTAACTAGAGGTCTAGACATCATTTAATGTATCCACCCATTTCAGTAGTGATTTGTCAAGTGTGAGAAAACCATGCCTAGGCATGAATGGGCCGGTTCAACATGGGTGATTCCATGGCCTCACAGAAAACCGACGTGAAACAACGCTTGCGTTGGGTTTCGTTGTGTAAGTGAGGATACCGGAGGTCCAATTACCTCCCTTTCCAATCCGACAAAACCCTGATTCCTCAACAACCCTTAAAAATTTCTAACCCCCAAAAAGCCGACAACGCACTTGTAACGCCTCTAGTGTTTCGGGCGTCCATGGGCGGCGGCGATTACCTACCGTTAGGAGATCCATCTGCTCGCTTGCCCAGCTTATACCATTAAATAAAATGGTGTAAGATGTTAACAAACAAAATTAACCTAGCTATACTAAATCAAGGTTAAGAAATATTTATCGACAATAAAGAACTGACTTCAAAACCTTAAAAACATTTGTAAACTATTTCCATCTGGTTCCTAGAACAGACGAGACGTGCTAACAATTTTGACAACAATAAACTCTTTCTTAGATAACGGCAAAATGGGGTGAATAGAAACTCAGGGGGTGAATAGAAACAATTTTTTATTAGGATTATTAGTTTGTTTTCATATTTTTGGTTTTAATAATGAATTAATAAAAAATATTTAAATGGTGTAAACAGTTCTAAATTACGTGAAAACACAACAAAATGTTGTTCCTATTCACCCCTGATTTGTTTCTATTCACCCCGTTTTACGGTAAAAGAAAAAAAATATGGAAGAATCAATATAAATAGTGGCAGTGGCGCCATTATGCCACGGTGGCCATCTTGTTTTACTGTTGAAGCGCGCGTAAATCTCGCGATAACAACAGAACGTGTCTGATGTGCACGTGAGATTTTCCCCATGTCCCCAACATTGTACGGTCAACCAAGTCATTCGGTTTACAGGTAAGAAAATAAAGATTTTTTCAGTATAGGAACAATTATAGTTGGTTAATCTTTTGTTGCTTGTAAGCAAGTAGGCAACAAAAGATTGCCGAAAGAGCAGAAATTGCCTAATAACTAACCGATCTCAATGCAAAACTAAGCAGTAAATAGATATCGATTTTTTGATATTACCTATATAGTTATGCATGGAGTTTCTGCAAAAAAAAAACAGAGATTGATCCTGAGATTTGGTTGATATTTTAGTAGGTAAGTAATCTTTGTTAGAAAGCGTAAGTATACAATTTACCATGTACTTAGGTAAGTAGCTAGATGCGTATAGGGGGTTGCTTTTTTTACAAGAACTACAGTATATTTAGTTCATGTATTTAATTTTTTAATATTCTAAAGATATTTTTAGTGCTTCTCGTGCAACTTATGTGTAATGCATATTTATTACTGAATTTATTAGAATTCAAACTTAGTATTAATCCGACATGTTGATACTGAAAACAGTATTTTGTATATTTTATTTTTGTTGAAAAATGAAAAGTATAATGTAGTGAAAACCAGTAGGTACAATACTATTTTAACAGTCTAGTCGGCAACCCTAGTACGTACTCAATCAATCTATTATATCTTTCTTACACACCAAACAATTTGGTTGACGTACCTACATGTTGTGTATAAGGGTTTTGAAAAGATTTTCTTTTTGTCCGATAGCCGCGGGGGTTTGGGTTTGGGAAATAAACGAAGGTTTGGGGTTTTACGATGTTATTCGCACCCGGTTTTTGTTACGTGGCTACATAGGTAAGTAGAAAATAGTTTCAGAATTTCCTGTCGTGTTGATGTATAAGTACTTACTTTGTTTATTTTATTTCAAAAATGTGGAACACATGAAAATCTGTCTATCACCTATTGCCGTATACTAGGAACAATTTCAGACTCCGTGTTACTACTGAAGAATTTTCGAAAAGCCTAAAAAAGCCCAGCTGTACAATATGAAAATTATCCTTAAGTATAGTAAGAACGCAATTACATTTTAATGTTTTTTCTTTGAGGGGAGGCAAATCATCCAATAATTTCTTCCACCTTAGGCGAGGCGAGAGGGAGTGTCAGACTGTTACTTACTAAAAACCACCCCGTTCCTACTCCTGATTTTGCTTATTGCTTAAAGGAAATTTGAAATCATGGCCGTCTATTAAATTCAATAACGTTCCCGTCAAACGTAAGGAGTCGGTTTGCTATCTCGGTCTAGTCCTAGAAAGAAACTTTTCTTTTATTGAACATATTAAGACTATTAGTGAGAAAGCCAAAAACAATTTCTATGCGCTCACGCGAATTTCGAAGGCTACCTGGGGTCTCTCTTTTCTTACGCTCAGAACCATCTACGGAGCAACCTACCTGGGATGCGTGTGCTACGGGGCACCAGTGTGGGCTGATAGGGCCACAATAGGCGCGGTACGGCGAAAGCTTCTCCAAGGTCAGCGTCTAGCCTTGATCTTTCTGTGTAAGGCTTATAGGACGGTTAGCACAGAGGCCCTACCTGTGCTCGCGGGACTACTTCCAGTCGATCTTGAGGTGCAGCGACGTGCTGCCATGTACTATAATGCGAGACCTAACTTTTCCGCAAACTTTCTAGCATAACGTGATCGAAGCAAAATTGATAGATTGCTCAAGCCTTTAACGGACGTCTGGGATGAACTTCTGACTGAGTGGCAGTTTAGATGGGAATCTTCTACCAAGGGCCGCCACCTCTATCAATTCTTTCCATCCGTGCATGAGCGTCTGGAGAGGACATGGTTGGAGGTGGATCACTGTGTTGCCCAATTTCTTACTGGCCATGGCGACTTTAAAAGCAAATTGTTCTCATTTAAACTCGTTGATTCACCATGGTGCCAATGTTCGACAGTGGAGTTGCAACATGAGCAATCCGCCCATCACATACTCTGGGAGTGTGGTCTCTGGCAATCTGAGCGTGACACTATGTTGGATAATTTAATTGTTTCATCAGGTGTAGTTTATTACACGGACCTTGTGGAGTCTCGAGCAAATTTCCGTGCGTTTAGGCGTTTTTGCCATACCTATTATTGGAAGCAAGTATAACAGCTCACGCATAGGACCCATTTAGTATTAGCATTTAATATTTTAGTTTTAAGTAAAATTTCCGTGGTGCTTGGCGACTGGGCTTCTCCCAGTTGTGCAGTCTCTTTTGTGCCTTAAGGCTTAAGTCATCCTGTCTCCTGCATTAAATTCACCGAGGGAAGTGGAAACTATCGTTTTCTTTTCTTCTCCTCTAATAACATCTTCTGATTTGTTTCGTTGCGGGATCCAAGACAGTCATTCATTTCCCTGGGACGCGCCGGACTTCAGTGTTCCGGTGTTTTCATGTTTGTATCTACTGTAGATCCTGGCTTACAGGAGTTGCAGCGGTATGGGAGGTTGTGGCGGGCTTGTCCCATAAAAAAAAAAAAAAAAAAATACTCCTGATTTTCGAGCAGGAGCCCCGGCAACCCGGCTAAAAATTTAATATGGTGGATGGTATAATAGCATTAATGTGTACTGTATATATTTATAATGTGTGTACTGTATATATTTATAATGTGTTCAAACAAAGTTCTACGTGGGCCTATTTGATGAGAATACAATGAAAATTATTGAATTATATTAAGCTTTATAATAATATTAACATGTAAAATGAGTCTAAACGTCTAAGCACAAAGATGCGATTAAGAAAACCGAGTATTATACTGAAATTTTGAAACTTGATTAATTATTCTGAAAATTTAATGTAAAGTCAACCTACACGCAGCTCAATAGATGATTAAGGGTGCTTTTCTACCAGAGATGTGATATGCTACGTTATTGTGAATTGTCTTTCACTAATCGTATTCTTTGGTACACATAGCTTAGCACTGGTGGAAATGGACTCAGGTAAGCTATGTTTTTTATATGGAAAGATGCGTGCTATGGATGGCTTCCCTACTATCGATACATCGCATACTCGAACTGCGCATCTTCCTAGCATAGCTACTTTGCGGCGACGCATCTTCATAGCACATCTTACTCGCACAGCTATATAGCTTAGTACCAGTGGAAACGGTCACATAGTTTCACAGCTTAGCTATTACATCTTTGTAGCATAGCTACATAGCACATCTCTGGTGGAAAAGCCCCGTAATGTTCATTATTCAAATAGTCTATATTTATTGAGCTTCTACATAGTTGTAGAAGAACATTAGTTCTGATTAGGTACCTACTATTGGCTTAACGTATGTACGTTGTTCTATTGTGTAAGCTCCGTTCAGTAATAGACTTAGTTGAAATATACATATTATAAGTATATTATAACAATAGAATCATGCGTTTATGTGCCGTTTACAATTTTATACTCATATCAAGATCCAAAGATCGAATAAATGGACAGTAGTTAATTATCTAAGACTAACATTAATTTTTAATGGGATATGAGGCAAACAAGATGATGGAAACCAATTAAAGCCGCAAATACCTATTCCCATATAGAGCCGCAATAGATTTCTCAGAGAAATTGACACAAACACTAAATTCACTAAAAGAAAATTTAATAATAACATACTTCATGGTCGTGTAGACCACTACTAACTGATTCGAATATTAACATCTAATATCTTCGTGGTATCTACAGTAAATCTGATTAAAATAATAACTAAGCAATCTGTTTTTCATGGACTCAATCTAAAAATATTTTCTCAAATAGACATATTTTTCTTCGATCCCCCTCCTCCTCTCCCTAAAGACCCTCCAAGTTTGGACTATAAAAAAGTTTTAATGGAACGAATTATCGTTTGTCCCTCAATGTCTTTTTCTAAGAAATCGCACATGTATGCGATCCGGATTGTCTTTGACATGTACTAGAAAATTAGAAAATGTTATAGAAAGAATGCTTTTAATGACCACGTATTAGTAGATTTAGTACATATTAACAATTTTTGGTATGGAGGATTCTCAGAAGATTTAGGACTTGTTTCACAATGTCTGGATTGCCGCTATGTGTAAGATAACTTTGAATTAAGAACGTAAATTGTATGCACTATCTGTCACATAAGTTTATCGGACACTTTTTTTATAATAATAATAATAATAACCCCCCTGTAGGGGCCACCTTGACGTGGTGGGGGGGCTTACGGAAGGCATGAACTATAATTAAGTCACTAACACCTAGACTCACCCTTTATAGGAGATACAAATGATCAAGCCACGAACACCTCGGCGATACCCTTCCAACTAACGGTCCCAATCATCAATACATTTGACCCAGTCACAGGCCAAATGTATTATTTTCCTAAACCTCTGTTCTTGTCATTTTCTCAATGCCTCTTAGATCTATTTAACCCTATGTCTTTGGTACTCTGTACTCTGTACTTACTACTCTTTAACTCATATCTACTCTTGGCCATCCCTCTCATAATAAAACCCCTCCATATATTTACATGCGATGCGTCTAAGAAGTAGAGTTATACCCCAGGCGGGTACCGAAGTTAACAACGACGGAGAATCCCGCCCCGGGCCTTCCAGCCCGGGCTGCCCTTCGTACTCTGGGGAGGGCACCGTATCGCAAGCTGCCCAGCCACAAGCTGTTGCAGCACAACATGACCAAGTGTCAACATGTTCTTCACCAACATCGTCATTATTCTCATCCGTACCTTCATCGCCAGCATCATACCTCAACAACCATCAATCAAGCTCAGCCAATTCATCCCCATTATCATTTCACTCCGCCAGGGATGTTGTGCAGGAGGCTATCCCAGCCGAAGTTACTGCACCCGCCCAAGGTGGTCGGCGCACACGTAAAACGTGGACGAAACAAATGAACATTTTCATCATGCGCCATTACTTCATCCTCACCGACCTTGAAAGCAACACTAGAACTTACCTGACACCCTTACACGCACGTTTTACAGCAGAGTTCCCTGAAATGAATGCCTCAAAGCAAAGAATAGGTGATCAGCGCCGCGCTATTGTCCAGCGTAACTTCCTCACAAATGAGGAAATCTCTAACATAAAAGCAGAAGTTAGGCTCCTACTACAACATGACCCGTCAGCATCACACAACACAGATACCACTCACACTTCATCTCGTAGAATGAGATGGACTGACCATCTAAATGAAACCATTATTAGAAGCTACTACCGTTTAACAAACCTCGAAACAGACTTTACCACCTACAGAACACTATTACACGAAGACATTATCTCAAAATGCCCCTCTATCGCACATTTATCCGCACAAAGAATAGCAGACCAACGCAGATCCATTGTGAATAATCAACTTTTATCAACTGATCGGTTAAATCAGATTAGGGAAGAAGTTAGGAATGAATTAGCCTTGATACGTTCAAATAGCCCGGACTATACAAATATAATACCACAACAAATAACACCTGAAACGATAACACAACACAACGACAACATTGAATCAACAACGCCAACAAACACTGACGATCAAAACACACAACAATTAGCACAAATCACTGCAAACCTCTCACCTGAAATAATTGAGCAATTAGAGCAAATGTACAGCGAAACCTATAATAAATTCAAAAACTCCGACCCAACAGCTAGACCTTATATTCCCAAGTTAAGATCGTCTAGGAAATTAGCAGCTATTACAAGTTGCCTCAATACCCACATACTCCCAATGACACTGACCTCAGATACAGATTTCAACACTCTACAGACTACTTTTTATTGCGCAGCATACACCGCAGCTAAATTTAATGGAGCTAAAATTAGGGAAAACACTCAAAGTAACTATCAGCCGGAAAAAGTCCCTTGGTGGCAAAAACGATTGGAGCGTAGGATTAGTGAACTTAGGGCAAATATTGGAAGATTGTCGGAGTATGCAAAAGGCGTTCGGTCGGAAGCTCTTGAGATACACATCCATAATATAAAACGCATATACAAAACACACACACAACACGAAGCTGAAAATACAGACATCACACATTTTCTAGACACCTTGAAACAAAAACTTAATACATTAGCTAACCGATTGAGAAGATATAGAGAGACGACGATCAGGAAAAAACAAAATACACAATTCTGCAATAATGAAAAACTTTTTTACAGAAAATTGTCCCAACAAAATAACTCACAAGGAAATAACTCAACATTACCAACTCCCGAATCATTACACACATTCTGGTCAAATATTTGGTCTAACCCAGTCACACACCACCAAAACAGCTGGATTGAGGAAGACAAAGAAAGATGGAGAGATATACCAGAAATGAAATTTGACCAGATTGATTTACAACTCTTACAGACAGTTATAGCCAGGACACACAATTGGAAAGCCGCAGGATCAGATAATATACACAACTTTTGGTATAAGAAACTAACATGCACTCACACACTACTCCTCAAACACATTAACACATTCATCCAATCACCTGACACAATGCCACCATACATCACACAAGGCACCACATACATGCTACCAAAAGATCCATCAGATACTGTTAACCCCGCTAAATACCGACCCATTACTTGCCTGCAGAACATATATAAAATCATTTCGTCTTGCCTTAGTGAATCTATATATAAACATACACAAGAACAGAATATACTAGCAGAAGAGCAGAAAGGGTGTCGAAAAAACAGCAAAGGATGTAAGGAACAATTGACCATCGACGCCGTTGTATCCAAACAAGCACTCAAACAGAAACGCGACATACACACTATGTACATAGACTATAAAAAAGCCTATGACTCCGTCCCACATTCCTGGTTAATTTATATTTTAAAACACTACAGAATTCACCCCACTATTATTCAATTCTTAGAAAAAATAATGCCTAACTGGAATACTAAATTAAAAATACAGAACGCAAATCAAACTACTGAAACTGAGTTCATTTCGATTAAAAGAGGCATTTTCCAAGGTGACGCACTGAGTCCCTTGTGGTTTTGTTTGGCCCTTAACCCACTGTCCAACATGTTAAATAAAAATGATTTAGGATTTAAAATTAAACACGACTCACAACATACAAGGCTCACCCATCTTATGTATATGGATGACATCAAACTTTTTGCAGGCACACTAAACGAGATACACACCCTCGCTGACATCACACAAACCTTCTCGAATGACATCTGTATGGAATTCGGGATAGATAAGTGTAAAATCCAATCAATCATCAATGGAAATGTAGAACCGACATCATACCAACCTAGGAACCACGAAATAATAGAATCTCTAGATCCCAACGAAGGTTATAAATACCTTGGCTACTACCAGTCAACAGAAATTCACCATAAAAACACCAAGAACACACTTCAACTAAATTTCAAAAACAGGCTACACAAAATACTACATACACACCTCAATTCAAAAAACACTATCAAAGCCATTAATACATTTGCCATCCCTATTCTAACCTACTCATTTGGAATAGTACGATGGACGAAAACGGATCTCACCACATTACAAAGACTAATCAACACCACAATGACTAAGCACAGAAAACATCACCCCAGAGCTTGCATTCAGAGACTAACTTTACCTAAAATTGAAGGTGGCAGAGGACTCATTGACATATCAAACCTTCACAACAACCAGATTACATCACTCAGAAGATTTTTCTTCAACCGTTCACAACACTCTCCACTTCATAAAGCTATCTGTCAGGCAGACACATACACACCACTCGTTCTTGCAGACCACACCAAACAACTGACCATAACATCTAAACAACAAAAAATACAAACCTGGACTGAAAAATCGCTCCATGGCCGTCATCGTCTCGACTTAACCAACCCTATTGTTGACAAAATTGCGTCAAACGCATGGTTAAAGCGAGGCGAGCTGTTTCCAGAAACAGAAGGTTTCATGTTAGCGATTCAAGACCAGGTTATTGACACGAAAAATTACAGAAAATATATAATCCGCGACAGCACCCTTGGCAGTGATCATTGCCGTCACTGCCACAGACAACCCGAGACAATACAGCATATTACCGGAGCATGCTCATCCATCACACAAACAGATTATAAACACAGACACGACCAAGTTGCAGCTATCATACATCAGGCACTCGCATACAAACACAGACTCATCCCAGAAAAAACACCTTATTATAAATACACACCCCAAATCATCCTAAATTCACCCGAATTTAAAATGTACTGGGACAGAACAATACTGACTGACAAAACTATACACCACAACCGGCCTGACATCACACTCCATGATAAGAAAAACAAAATAGTATACCTAATTGATATAGCAATCCCTAATACTCATAACTTAAGTTCCACTCACACAAATAAATTATCCAAATATGCAGACCTAACCATTGAGCTCAAAACTCAGTGGCAAGTTCACACAGTCAAGACCGTTCCCATTATTATATCTAGCACCGGCGTCATCCCTAAAACATTACACACAAGTCTAAAGACTCTTGATCTACATCCCCTCACATTCACACTCCTGCAGAAAGCAGTCATACTTAACACATGCAGAATAGTCAGGAAGTTTTTATCTATTGATTAACTCACCACATATTATTATTTCATCCCCAAAGTTGCTTTGGCCAAAAGCCCGCAATTTTGGTATAATTCCCCAGAAATGGGTGAGGTTTTAACCTTAAAAACACATATAATAATAATAATAATAAAATTTATTATTTGCGCAAAATAATTATTATTTATTATTATTATTATTTATTATTTTTTTATTTGCGTAAAACACGGTATACAAAGTTGGTAATATAAATATAAGGTCCAGCATGTTTTGCTTAAAATTAAAGCATGCAAATTAGTAAGTGCCTAGTCAAACGCTACTAACATATCATGATATTACAATAACAAAGAAAGAGAGTATAATCAAGGTCTATAATCCAAAAATTGCTTAATGCTATAGAAATTATTTTGTGACAACAAATTATACAGTTTATTCTTAAACAATGTACAGTTTAACGTTTTTAAGACACATGGTAGTTTATTAAAGACACACACACACATAGCTGGACAACTCTTATTGTATTTCACTATCCTAGGAATAATTTCTAGTTCTAGTTTATGCTTGTGCTGATCACGTCGACTACGTGAGTTTACTTCATCTATTGTTTTAAACAATTGTATATATTTTTTTACGAACATAGACACTTCATATACATACAATGAAGGTAATGGTAGCAGACCAAGCTTTTTAAAGATAGGTTGGCATGATTCATCCGATGGGAGTCCATAAATAGCTTACCTTGATCAGTACTATTTCCCCAAAAAATTAGTCCATACCGTAAACATGACTCAACATATGCCTGGTAAGACATCACAGCCGTTTTTATACTAGTGACCTTCTTAATTTGCCTAAGGGCGTACGCGAATTTATTTATTTTATTACACACATGGTCGACCTGAGCTTTCCAATCCAAATGTTCGTCTAAAACTATTCCTAAGAACTTAGTTTGCGTCACTTGGGTAAGTTTGGGTATGTTCATTTTAAAATTAAATTTGTCATTATAAGATTTATTGAATTGAATATATACTGATTTATTAAGATTAATAGATAAATTATTATTATTTAAATAGTTAATTAAAATGTCAATTGTATTATTTATGTCCGTTTCATGATCAGTAACGTTTTTAATTTTTTTGTCACTAGTAACAATAATAGAGATGTCATCAGCAAAAAGGATACATTTATGATTGGTTATGTTAATTATGTCATTTATGTAAATTATAAATAGGATAGGGCCCAATATACTACCTTGGGGTACGCCACATTTTACATTTTTATATTCAGACGAGTAAAATATCATCTCCCTCTTTTCATCAAGTTTGGAGATAACTACCCTCTGTTGTCTATCAGTTATGTACGATGATAACCACTGGAGTGACAAACCTCTGATTCCGACGGACTCCAGTTTCTTTAATAATATATCATGCGAAACTAGGTCAAACGCCTTTGACAAATCAAAAAATAAGCCCGTTGTTAGGTGTTTGCTATTGATACTCGCCAGTACTGTTTTTAAGAGAGAATAAATAGCTAAGGTAGTTGATTTTTGTTTTTGGAAACCAAATTGTTGTTTATTCAAAATGTTGTATTTTTCACAGTAACTAATTAACCTTTGATACATGCACTTTTCATATACTTTTGAAAGAATGGGTATTAGTGTAATAGGACGATAATTTTCCATATTACTTTTGTCACCCTTTTTAAAGATTGGTTTCACAAGGGACAGTTTTAAGGCATTCGGAAACACACCCTGTGAAAAGGATAGGTTGATAAGATATGTCAAAACTCCGCTTATTTCATTAACACACGACTTAATTAATTTGGTGCTAAGTTCATCGTAACCCTCAGACGTGGTATTATTTAACGATAATATCTGTTGTCTTACTTCAGTTTCGGACATTGGCGTGAGGTACATTGAGTTTGCAATAAGGTTTTTATTAGCGCATTTGGTGTTATTGTTTTGAATTGGATTACAATTAACGTAGTGACTATTAAAGGCGGAAGCTATTACTTCCGGTTTTGTAAGGACAGTGTTGTCAATTTTAATGTGTTCAATATTATCTTTGGGGTTCATATTGTGTATTTCGCTTTTAATAACTGCCCATGTGGCTTTACATTTATTGTCATTTCTGTCAATATACTTAATATTAGCATTTCGCTTAGCATTATTGATGCATTTCTGTAGCAAAGTCGAGTATGTAGTATATTAATTGGTTTTGTTAGCTTGATTTTTATTTTTATAATATTGGTATCGTAGACAGCGCTTAGTTTTAGAACTCTGTTTTAGACCCTTGCTTATCCATGTTTGTTTTGTTTTTTTGTTTAAGTCTATTTTAACCCTTACCTTTGGAAAGCAGAGATTGTGAAACAGACATCAATTCAAGGAAACAATCGAATGCCTTGTTTGCGTCGTTCTCCATGTATATGTTTGCCCAAGACAAGTTTTGTAAGCATTCTATGAACTTATGTGTATTATCCAGATTGTTGTCTCTCTTATAGATATAATATATTGATGCTTTTGCTGTCTGAAATTTTAGAGGAAAGCTAAGTGTTTGAGCCGTTTCGTGGTCAGAGAGATGAAGTGGTAGTACTCTTGCAATAGCGTTAGGTATGTTACTCAAAATATGGTCTATACAAGACGATTTACGAGTGGCTTCATTAATATGAATGTCAATGTTATGGCTACGTGCTATATCGTGAAAAACTTGCGTGATTTTCCCTTTTTTGAAAGTATTTATATTAAAATCACCTGTCAAAATAATACGGGTTTTTGTTTTGTATTTTTTGTAAATATCATGTAAGATATTATCTAACTTACTTAAAAATTGGTAAGGATCGGACCGAGGCGTTCTGTATATGCAGATTATGATTAATTTTTCATTCGTTAGTTCTATACCACAGGCCTCAAATGTATTTACGGAGGTATGTGTTTTTACAAACGGCAGTTCTTTGTAACTAAGACCCTTCTTAATCAGAATGCAAGTGCCACCTCGCTGTTTATCCCTGCAAAAAATTGATGCCATTTCATAATCCGACAACTTAAGATAATTTTCGTGGCCCTTTTTAATAAATGTCTCAGAGAGGCAGATTACATGTGGGTCGTTTTGCAAGTCTCGCATCTCCTGTAATGTCAATTCCAATATTTCTTGTTTAGACTTAACTTTCGGGTACTTCATCAAAATATTGCACTTGCAATATTTTGATGAAGTACCCGAAAGTTATTTGAGATCGATGTCGCGGGTTTAGGAACGAAAAAACAAGTTATTTTTTATTGATGATTGAAAATAGTGAGGTATTGTACCTTTTTTAGGTTCCCCGATACAAGTACGCGCGTTTTTATTTAGTTCCGGTTCTGTATTACTATTGAAGTAGGAGAGATTTTCAGTTTGAGTTTGGGTCTTACGACCAAAGTAGAATGGAATTGTGCCTTTTTTGGGTACATTGTTAGTATTTAATTTAAGACTTGATCTGCTAGTCACTATTCTTTTCATAAGTTCTCTAGGGTTTAAATAGTTTTCACTATAGTCATTACAATCTATAAAGTAGTTAATTTTAGTACATAATTCGGTCATATTAAAGGACTCACTTTCCAGAAATTTACATTTTTTAAAGTATTTACATATATTTTTCAGACGATAATTAAGCCTATTAGGATCTAAGTACTCATTCTTAAACACATTCAATACTATGACCATATTGTTGTAAAATGTATCTAGAATAATTTGTAGTTGAGACAAAACAAATTTTAAATTGTGGTCATTTTCTCCCACACAACTTGTATAAGGGTGGTGAAACAGGCGCTTATAATTGTATCTTGGTAGGAACACGGTACTTTATTTGTAGTCTAACTAACAATTTTAATAGTACAAACAAGACAAATATGTGTAAACCCACAGCAGAAGTAAATAAGGAACAAACCTATAAAACTGATCCTAAACTACGTATTAATTCAAGGATTAAAAACAAAGCACAACAAAGAAGCACTTAGCTCTCATCTTCGTAGAAAAAACCCTAAAATAGCCCAAACTAATGTTGAGTCATAGAAAAATATTCCTGATTGCGCGTAGAAATTCAAACAACATTATATTCTGGGTAGTAGTCTGAATATTCCGCAAACTTTACATAGTTCAATGGTGAGATAACACAGACCATCACATGACTGCATCGGAAAGCCATAAATGCAAAAATACATTTCAAGAGCTTCGCTATATTCCTATGAATTTGCTATATTTGATGATATTAGCATTCAAGATGAAGTTTCCGCTATTATAAATGATAGACAGAAGAAAGCAGTCGAAATATTGATCGTCAAAAGATGAAGAGAGTCGGAGAGAGTGTCAATCAAAAGAGTTTAAATAAGACAAGAGATTTGAAAATTTAGAAAATTATTGGATAAGAGAAAGAGAGTAAGATAAATAATTTATTCTTATTTCCAACCCAGGGAAAGCAACCGAGAAAGGTAAATAAAAATTATAATAAAGAAAACAGAAAAAAACGAGGTAATAAAGAATATTATAACACATTCAGGTAATTAGAAACTTACTGTAAAACTATACTAAGCACTTGAACCATAATTTTAGCCAAACCAGATGCTATCAGTCCATCCAAAAGCTTAGAATCCGAAATTGATACTTCAGCCTTTAGACAAAAGAGTGCAATAGAGCCAATCCAAACTAGACAAGAATGATCAAGGTTAATTAACAAAAATAGTTAAAAAAAAGTAATATTGTGAACTTACTGGAGGACCAATCCAACACTGAAACAGATTGATCATTGCAACGGATGCTACCAATCACTGCGAAACTTCGCGGTTCGAAATTTAAACATAAAACTGTTGATGGCTGCGTGGGCGCCTGCCAGTATACAACCGTGTTCTCCGACCACAGATAACATACTACCATCTTTATTTATTCTATGGCTTGGGAACGTGCCATAGTGGAAAACTGCACCATTAGTACAAGTTTGTTTTATGTTTAACGAAATCGAAACGAGAATGCGTTCGGCGATCTGATTGGTTGGTTCATTTCCGCCGGCCAATCAGAGCTCCGAACGTTCACTCGTACGTAATGCAAACTCGTACTATGGGTACTGATTCGCGATATTTATATTAAATCTGTAGACTGTATGTTGCCTTCGGGTAATTCGCGGAACACGTAGAGTAAATACCGCGAATTTGGTAGTGATTGATGAAAGACTTTTTCTTAATTTACTCTTTCCTTTAGAATAACATGTTTGGGTGTCTGCTATTGCTTGAAGAGGTGGTCAGGAGTGTGTTTGTGTTAGATTAGCTTTCTAATAAAGATTTTCCTATTGACTAACTTTCCGTCCGTAATTTTGCTTGCCTGGTCAAAGCAAAGAAATCGCCTATCTACTTATATCATTTTCCAGACTCGTATCTATGTCCAGAGGGCTTAGTACGAGTTTGTTTTACGTTTAACTAGTTCGACACGAGAACACGTTCGGTACTCTGATTCGTTGGTTTATTCGCACCGACGCAATCAGAGCCCCGAACACGCTCTCGTATCATTTTCGTTCAACGCAAAGCAAACTCGTACTAAGGGATACAGATCTAAATTTTTTACTTATAAACTTCTCACTCGTAGGAAAAATTGGGGCAGTAGCAAAAACAAATATATGTCAGCATTCAGCATGAGTATATTCCAATACTCTCCAATAAATTTGGAAAACAGATTTATACGTTGTCAGACTATAAATAGCGAGAACATCTTGCGTTGGTTTATTGCTAGTGTATTCACCCCTAAAAGTTTCGTAGAACCACAAACAGAAGTCATTATAATGGCTGTTTAACACTAGCATTCGGTTCTGGCCTCGCCCACTTTCATCCCACCCGAAATAGTGAAAATAGTGATGCACCCCACATAAATCTTTGTTCGTTCTAGAACAATCTATTGTCTGTTTCCTAGACAGTGCAAACATCCATCAATAGCAATCTGGAATGATCGACATTTGATTGCGATTCAATAACGATCTCAGATAACCTGGACCTTTTAAACTACGATCTTCAACAATATAAACCAGTACAATGCTATCTCCAGGTCTCCAACTCACCTGGGCAACATTGAAAATTATGGCAAACCCTCTTAAATATGTAGAAATAAGCCTTCCAGATGGGGTATCTTGATCATTGTCAGCAGAAGGATTTGCAATGAACCCCTTTTATCTGATATCACCAAATCTTACGGCAAAGACCCTATTCCGTTTTAATCTGGAGTTTGTAAGGCCCAGGAAGAGATGGCAGGACAAACTTGATACCTTTGATTAGAAATTGGCCGCAAAAACCTCTGCACAGAGAAGAGTGGAAAGAAGGTAGGAAGGCCTTTGTCTTTGACAGTCGGACAATCATGGCTTAAAATAAATAAATAGAATAGCAGTGAATTCCCGAGTATTGATATTATAAAGCTGAGATGAAAAAGTAATTCATGAAAGACATAAAACAATCTAATTGCACCTTAAATAATTCGTCTAATCGATCTAAGGTTTCGCTTAATGATGACATTCTAGGGCACTAGTGTCTTCACTTAGATAGTTAGTGTTGAATAATTTAAACATGGCTAACTTATAACTGTATAGTAAGTTCAACAAGTACGATTAATCAATGTTCAATCCTTCTTTGTATTTGAAGATGCCTTTGCCCATTAGTGGGATAGTTTACAGACAAATTTCGTCGTGTCTCGGAGGTTTAAGACGCCCGATTCTCATGTATGAGGGTGCAGTTTCGAAACCTACCAACGGTAAAGTACCAATGTGACCTTTTTCGAGTTATAGATATGCTTTCTAAGATTATTTAGACACCACTGACTAACGGTGAAGGAAAACGTCGTGAGGAAACCTGGACTTATAATTTTTGATTCGATTAAAATCGCCAATCCGCATTGAGCAAGCGTGGTGATTAATGCTCAAACCGTCGCCGTGTGAGAAGAGGCCTTTGCGCATTGGCCACTGTTAATGTTATCACCAAGTCACCACGGATTATTTTAACCGACTTTGAAAAAGGAGGTTCTCTGTTTGACCTGTGTATGTATGTAATTTATGTACGAGTATGTATGTATGTATGTTTGTGCGCGATTATGTAACGATTGGCCAAACCGATTTTGACCAACTTTTAGTTTTAACCGACTTTAAAAAGAGGACGTTGAAATCGGTTGAAGTCTAGATATCATTTTTATGTCTGGACAAGTGGAGATCGTTTTAAAAGGGTGAAGATTGATTGTAGAATTTGTAGACTACTTTTCTCTTTGTCTATACGAGCAAAAGCGAGAAACACCAGTGATTAATTATACTAGCTATATTTAGCTAGCTATATTTATTTTTATTAAATGTTTAAGTTAAAGTAATTCTTTACGGTATTTGAGTCAGTAGTGTTCTACTTTAATACAAAGTAACAAAATGAGATCTAGTATTTAGCTATCGTCACGTAGATCTTCAGACTATTCTGAGTACTTTATATAGTTATAGTTAAGTGATCTTTAAATACACTCCTATTAAAGTCGATTGTCAAATAACGACCTCACCAAATTTATTTTCACGAATCTAATGCGAATCTCATTATATTCCGTACTTTGAACGCAAAAATAATAAAATGGCGCATTGGTGCCTTGAGGTAAGCATCCACAGGTCCGTATCGTACGCATCGCACCTTTACCCTGCCTTGCCTTGCATGCGCAACGCTTTTCCACCACAAATGTGCTATGCTACGTTGGCTTCCACCAATCATATTCATTGGTACACATTGCATAGCACTGGTGGAAACGGTCTTAGCTTTTAATTTTTGTATGGAAATATGCGTGCTATAGATGTGTGTTATGGATGTGTGTTATGGATGGCTAGTAGGGATACTATCAATACATCATATACTCGAACTGCACCTCTTCCTCACACAGATACTTTGCGGCGGCGCATCTTCATAATACATCTTACTCACACACCTACCATAGCTTAGCATCAGTGGAAACGAACGGTCACATAGTTTTACAGTTTAGCTATGTAGCTATGATATATGCCGTAGCATAGCTATATAGCACATCTCTGGTGGAAAAGCAACCTGTAGAACCTTTTAAATTGCGAGCTCCAACCCAACACCAAAGCGTGAAGATTGTAATAGCTATACGAGGCTCATAGTCCAATAATGGATTGTCATGAGCCGTTGACAAAACTCTAATATCTTCCTCATAAACAGAATATTAAGCTAAAGTTTTAAAAATAACATTTTAGACCCGAATGCAACTGACAAACAAGTTTTTTGTTGAATAAAACGTTACAAGGTAAGAACTTGTCTCCATTTTAGACTTATACCTACTTTAGTGTTTAGATCATAAACTAATAATATCTACTTCATTAAAATAACAATATTAAAATAAACTTCTTCTAAAATGTCATCGATGTTTTAAGGAAAATCAATTCCAGTAACTTTTTATTTTTATTTTAGTTTAGGTATTGTGTGTGTATTGGTAAAAATGTATTCAGTATTAAAAAACTGTGTCTATCGCCACAGTTTCTAGAATTCTAGTCATATACATATCTAAATATATATGACCGGTTATATGCCGTTGAATGCACGGTTGGCGCAGTGACTGGCTGCCGCACCACGTGGCGCGGGTCCGATTCTCGCAAAAAAGGTGATAACGGCCATTTTCTACGTAAAATGGCCACATTAACCCGAAGTCAGAAAGAAGGAGGAGTCTCATCCTCGTGCTTCGAGAAAGCATGCAAAGCCGTTGGTCGTCCGTCTGACCTATCTCCAATGTGTCGGTTTGCCGTCCTATCAGGTTCTGAGAGTGAGAGAACAGAGAGTGCACCTATGTTAACCCACACCCTTGTGTACTAGAATATCTCCTGTATTGAGCTAGTCTAGTTAGACAGACTGGCCACTGTGTGACATCGAAATAGATCAGGGAGACTTTTAAATGCCGTTTCTACTTAAATGTCTTTACGTGTAGTCCAACAACTTAAGGAAAACTTTCCAAAGATTAAGAAAGACTACTAAGATTTGTGATAGTCGTTGTGGTTTGTCAGAAGCATAGGGGGAAAATTCAAATTGCAGAGAATAGACTGATGGCAGTCACTTCATGTAAAATACTGACATTCAGTCAAATCTGGTTATGAGTTAAGATTTTGTGGTAGCAGCTCCTATTCTAGTTAGAAAAATACCAGCAAATGACTACATCATATTTTAATATCTTCTCTTCTATTCGTTTCTCAAATTGACGCACTGTATTTTTTTCTCAAATGGGTCATTCCGCAACATTTTTATTAACTACTTTTTTTGTACTGGTCTTTCCCAAATGAATTTTGAAGTCTAACTACTAACTACCGTACTCAGATACATTTAATGAAAACTTAAACTATTCCTTAGTAACAATTTGGTCCCGAAAACTATTGCTAAGGACTGGGTAAATTACCTAAGCATTAAATCGCTTTGAATGCGTCGGTAAATCTCAATTAGATTAAACAAAATGTTAATATTACAGGAACCGACTAGATTTCCTCTCTGCAACGAACTTTTTATTAAAATGCATTATTTATTAAGACTGGTTTCGTCCGCGTTGCCGTAGCCTATGTGTTATTCCAGACCATAATCTACCTCTATTCCAAATTTCATCCCGATCCTTTCAGTCGTTTTGACGTGATTGATTAACAAACATATACATAAACACACAATCTCACAAATTTTAGCATATAATATAAGTAGAATGAAACAACTAGGTGCCAATTTCAAGCACGGTTGTTTGTTGCTACAAAACTAATAATAAATAATTATCACCATAAGTAAAAGAATAGTTACATAGCAGATTATATATCATACAATGTATACAACGGTACATAGTACAGTGATCATAATGATTTGTACGATAGTGGAACAAAGTGCTAAGTAGGTCATCCTAAGCCATCAATTAATAATGTTATCTCGGATCCTGATGCTTTTCACTATATTTTCTTTACATTTTATAGAACAATACCTAAGAACAGACTTACAGACAAAGATATAAGTGATTGGAATAATATGTAGCTATAGAATTATTTAGTCAAGAATTTTAATGTTGCATCTTAATTTGATATTTAATGTATCTCATGAAAATGAGGTCTGTAGTAAACAGATAGAGAGAGTTTTCATAGAAAGTAGAAGGAAGAATATATAATTATAATAGACTTACCGAAGAAAAAAATCGTGTGATGAATGATGTAGTTGTATATGAATATAATGCACTGAAGCGCTGAGATACGGGCGTGTTCAGTGACACTTCTGCTACACTGAAAGAGGCTGAGGTGCTGTGCTAGTCTATGTCAAATTGTTCGCGCACGCGCCCAACGACCCATGGTAAAGGGGGCGTTCCAACGCCACGACTAAATATTAAAAAAATAATCCTTACCCTGCAAGAACAAAGGAACTTCTAACACACGACTTGTTTACTCAAAGTCTGATTTTAAAATATCGAATGACGTTATAGAACGAACTCAACTCGACACAGTCTTTTGCAACCTGTTTTTGTTTTTTTCTTTAACATACATTGATTCTCGAGTAGGTATTGAAATAAAATGTATAATATTTTTCTTGTTTTAATAAACGCAAAAGCCACGACCTTTAGAATTATTTTGATGGCATTCAGAAACGAGTTTTGTTACAATTTATTTAGGTATTATGTCTGGCCGC
Organism: Spodoptera frugiperda; assembly: GCF_023101765.2. Classification (NCBI taxonomy): domain Eukaryota; kingdom Metazoa; phylum Arthropoda; class Insecta; order Lepidoptera; family Noctuidae; genus Spodoptera; species Spodoptera frugiperda. The sequence continues at coordinate 7,690,412 of NC_064222.1, forward strand.
TCGATGGACGGTCATGACTTGTGAATACGTAATTATTTCCCGTTTATAGTAAATGCGGACGTTTCCTTAGGTGCTAAGGAACTTACTTACTTAATTACGTATTCTACTTGATTAGTACTTCCCCATCTGCTGTTTTCATCAAAATCATTTACACACAAGAGTGTGTTTTTCCACTCAGAGATGTGCGATGTAGTTATGCTACGAAGATTCAATCTGCAGCTCGAATATGCGATGTATCGATTAGTGGGAAAGCCATCTATTGCACGGATTTTTCCATATAAACAACTTAGCTTAGCTGATTCCGTTTCTATCAGCGCTAAGCTAGCTATGTGTACCAATGAATATGATTAGTGGAAGCCAAACACATCCACAGCAACGTAGCGTAGCACATCTCTGGTGGAAAAGCATAAGAAAATAAAGAAATCCTACTACGAATTTTCATTTCCCATCACAATTGTTTCTGATCCGGAGCTGCGGACCTGATCCGGAGCTGCGGACTACCTAGCGGGTTTACCGGGGCTCCGGCTCGAAAAGCAGGAGAAGGAACGGGGTGGTTTTTAGTCAGTAAGAGTCTGACACTCCCTCTCGCCTCGCCCAAGGTGGGAGAAGTCATTGGATGATTTTCCCCACTGAAAAAAAAAAAAAAAAAAAAATCACAATTGTTTAATTGTGATGGGAAATGAAAATTGAATAAGAGAGATGTTTATCTCTCTTATTCAACTTTGCGATGCAAAATGCAAATTAATAAAGCATTGCAATATATACAGGTATTGTAACACATCACATAACATATTGAAACTTGTGTATAAACTATTTATAAACATGAATTGAAATAAAAGAAGATTTTATTCACAAAACAGGTTAGACGAGTCGAGTCGTCGACAATTTTCCTCTACTGACCACAAGTCGCGCCAGTGAAAACACATTTTAATTAAGATTAAATACAACTTGCAGTTGTATACATTGTACATGTATATGTTTGTATAGATGTAGGTATATAGATACATAATATGCTACCATTTAGTTTGCCGTACTTTTATATACGCCTTTATTTACTTTATAAGATTATGTTTGGATAATTAATTTGTTTTTAGTAATGACATTAGTGTGTAATGTACTTTATGACGTCGTATCGTCACGCCTTTTATCCCCGAAGGGGTAGGCAGAGGTGCACATTATGGCACGAAATGCCACTATACAATGTAAAATATACACCCACTTTTCACTATTTGTCTTATAAGTCCCATGTAAGGGGTTGAGACTATTGCTATATACTGGGCACAATTCCAGACTCCGTACTACTACTGAGAAATTTTCGAAAAGCCGAAAAATGCCCAGTAACACTTGCCCGACCCGTTAATCGAAACCCCTTGCTAGCTCTTTCTCCGACCCGGAAATCGAACCCGAGACCCCTTGCCCGGCAGTCGCACTTGCGACCACTAGACCAACGAAGCAGTCCTGTAATGGACTTCATGTTTATGACTGACTTATTTATTACTGTATGATTTACAACCTCACTAGCTTCTCCCAGTGCCGCAGTCCTATAGGATAAGAGAAGTGTCCTATGTGTTATTCCAGACCATGTTCCTTAATCTCGATCCCTTCAGCCGTTTTGACGTGAAGGAGTAACAAACAAACATACAAAGTTTCGCATTTATAATATTAGTAAGATTTATAGTAAAGCTCAAGACCGGTGTGATGCAGGACTTCTGTGGAAGCCGTCTGCCTCATCTAGGAGATACAGCCTAAATATAGCTGAAAATGCAGACTAAATATCGACAGTTGAGAGGCTAATTAGCCTTGCAACCGTCGAATATAGCTCAAAGCCGACTGACATAGTGATCTATCAACGCACAGCTCAAACCACTGGACGAATCCTGCTGAAATTACGCATGCATGTAGATGTTATGACGAAACTAAGAAGGATTAAATTATAAAAGGATTTTGATTAATTGTAAGTACCGCCAAGGCGATAAAATAGGGCCCACTACGGATGAAACTTTGTCAATTTTAAACCGATCGGGCTGAGATTTTCCATGCATAAAGCTATTATGACGTATTATTAAAACTTGAGACGGGATATTTACCATGTTTATTTATTTCGATGAGTTTCAGTTCATCCGTGATCATGGTGCTTGCAACAGTGCCGAAATATCGAAATAAATAAACATGGTAAATATCCCGTCATAAGTTCTAATAATAGTGTTAGTAACCATGTCAGTTTAAAAACTTATATTATGACGTAGGCATCCCTTAAGAAAGGATTATGATAAATTCCATAAATAAACACAAAAGCTAGTTTACTTATATTAAAAGGATTAATTTCTTAGAACCTTTTTAAAACTAAATAACATTAGTTGTAAAATAGATAGAATATCTGACATTTAATGCGTCTACCTTTGCCTATCCCATCGGGGAATAAATATTTCCACTTAAAGCATACTAAATTCGGATTTGGGTTTGTAGACAAATCGGTTTTTAGAAAGGGGTTCTCCCTTGGGGTGAACTGTGAAACGGGTTTACCGTTAAGCTCTTTCAGTGTTTTCGAGATACTAGGACTTTTAGGAGTTAGTGTTTAGTCTTTTAAAGATATTAAAAGCTAAATGTATTGTATTGTAAAACCTTGTTATTTTTTATGAATCACGCCGGCCCATGGACACTTGAAACACCAGAGGCGTCACAAGTGCGTTGCCGACTTTTTGGGGATTAAGAATTTTAGGGTTATTGTGCGGGAATCTGGGATTGGGAAGAGCATTGGGCCTCCGGCCTCACTCACACAACTCACACAACTAAATCTCCTGATTCAAAAAAAATCTATACCTACTAAAAACTGCATCAAAATCGGATCAACTAAACGCGAGATAATCGCGCACAAACATATGTACATACATACAGGTCAAACTAAGAACATCCTTTTTTTGAAGTCCGTTAATACACCTTGATGTCTACTATCTAATTAAAAACGTACACAGTACCTAATTAATATAAATACCTAAAATTTCTAGCTCCTACGGCAGACTTTACTGCAAGTTTCTACGCTGTGAATGTTTGCTTAAAATTTAATGGTAGGCGCGCGCTTCGTATAATGCCCATGTTACCTTGCTACTCGGTTCAACGTGTGTCTATGTAAATTGTAGATAGATATAATACATATTTATTTGTTTACACTGGATATAGCAGACACAATAACCAATATATTTTTAACGAAATCAAAACGGTGTCTATAAAATATATCCGTGAAATCTACAGGAAGCCAATTAATCCATTAAAAACTCTATAGCTCATAATGAAGATCCAAAGTCGAAAAGTTGGCCTAAAATAAATTAACTGTGCATACTTCTATTTATTTAATTTGCATGTGATAATAATATGTGCAGCGAACAATTGTACAGTGAAGCAAGAAGCAACACGTATCTCTAAATTACTCGATGTTTTAATTTTTAAATACATAAATACGAAAACACAAATTTTATGATATAAGCCGGTAAACGAGCAGTCGGATCACCTGATGGTAAGCAATCGCCGCCGTCCATGGACACCCGAAATACCAGAGGCGTTACAAGTGCGTTGCCTTTTAGAGATTAGGAATTGAAGGGTTGTTGGGGAATCGGGGATTGAGAAGATTGGTAAGGATGGTAACTAGGCCACATGTACAACAGCTCTATTTATTAATTGTTACGAATAAGACTCTTCTTCTTCTGGTGGTGAATTCTGGCCCTTATCCCAAGCTGCTCAGTTGTGGTAGACTCATCATGTTTTCATTTTCATTCTCCCCTATCAGACGAATTTTTTTTTAAGTTATTGGGCCAAACGGCCAGGCGCAACACCTGATGGTAAGCGATCAGTGTCGCCCATGAACACCCGCAACACCAGAGGAGTCACAGGTGCGTCGCGGACCTTTTAAAAGGGAGTCTTGAACGCTCTGCACAAACAAACTATCACATCACAAACTCCAGTTTCTTAAATATCCTGATCCTGAGCTGCGGACTATCCAGCGTAAAGCAGGAGTAGGAACGGGGTGATTTTTAGTCAGTAAGAGTCTGACACTCCCTCTCGCCTCACCCAAGGCGGTAGAAGTCATTGGATGATTTTCAGCCCTCAAAAAAAAGTTTCTTAAATATCATTCACTCATTCATTCATTCTTCGATCGTCATCTTTTTCATCATCCTTCTATATTCCAATTTAGACATCCTAAGTCAAAGGTTAATTCACAATATAATGCTTTATTATTCCAAACTTTCCCATACTCGCTTATAAAGAAATTTTAACATCATTAACCGACTTCATATTTCTTTTATGTCCAATTTAGTATGACAAAAAAGGAACTAAAGTACGTAACAATCGTATTTATTGTACGAAATGGCTTCATCCGGGAACTAAAATGGATAGGGGCTTGTGAATAGAAATATTTGAAAGAGATGGGAATATTATTTTGGTTGGGAAAGAGGGGGATAGGAAATAACTTGTTAAATATTTTTTTGCAATGGTCCTGCTGTTACTAGGTCGAATGGATAATGGATAGAAAGTCAAGGGGTTTACAAAAAGGTACCTAAATTTCGCTTATAATATGTTTTATGTTGGCTGTATCGTAATTTTCTCCGAAGGATTACAAAAATGCTTGTTTGGCTTCGTCAATCTTCCCAGATTAAGCCACAAGACATGTAATCATCTCCTTTATATGTGTATAATCTAATTTGCAAAGCAAACAAAATCTTAGCTCGCGAAATCTCGCTACACGCTCACACCATCCTCCGTCTCAACATTTCCCCCGCTACAGAGTATATAATCAGCGCGCGGTGTCAAGGTCAATTCAGTTCAATAACTTCATTCGTTCCGTTCATCTCAGTCATTCGTTCGTTGACGCATGCGCAGAGCCGAGCAGTTGTACCGTTTGCCGCGTTTATTCATTCCAGTTCCGACCGGTAGTACGGACTCACATATTTTTAAATCGCTTTAAAAAAACATTTTTATATTTTAAAAATGGAATTCGTCGGCAAGAAATACAAGATGGTCTCTTCGGAGAACTTCGACGAGTTCATGAAGGCTATCGGTGAGTGTATTTGTATTGTATTATCGTTGTATTACTTCTAGGAAAAAATCGATGGTGGATGCCGGCCGGCTTGCTCGAATATCCACGCTGCCGCGCCGGTCAGGCGACGCGAGACAACACCTTTTTCTACTTATTTCACTTGGCGAAATATTTTTCTATTTTCGCTGTTCATAAGTTACAAGTTTAGGATTTTTTCTTTAGATAAATTTCTTCCAGTAAATAGTTTTATAATAACCTGCAGTAAAATTCTAATGAATAAAATTACATCTACCCACTTTTACGACAACGTTTTGTTTAATCTAATTAACTTCTTTGCTACGTCAATATTCAATTATTATGCTTTTAATTAAAATCAAATGTCTATAAAATGAAAAATGAGTAACTAAAAAATAAATGGACCTTTGAATAATTTTAAAATTTCAGAAAAATATTTTTTTGTTGGACGGTATTAGAAAATTTTCAAAAGAAAATTGGAATCTAATTGGAATTTTAAAGTATTTTTGCTAAATATGTTAAATACGTACGGTCATCGGTAAAAACTATCGTTTTCTATTTAACCTACCCCAAACCAATTTTTTAATAATGTATATTCCTACCTACTATTCCACAAAATATAGCTATAGGTATTTCAAAACCCATTCATTTCAGTTACTCCTATTGTGCTGAAACCTCGTTCAAACGAGTTTTCAAGCCACATAATACCTATGTTTAGTATTTAGTATACCTACACACATACATAGAACATTTTTATTCCCTATTGTATTTTGTTTGCAATTTTATTCAATGTGTTTGTATGAATAGGCGGACATTAGGTCAAAGCTAGTCGATTAGGTAGCCTAGATGTAGTGGTAGGGTAATTGTTCAATGCATTGCCGTGTTTATACGATTTTTCTTTTGTTTTAAGTTATGCTGGGTCCGATGACGCCATACTGTTTTAATCGATAGTGTTATGAATGTAAAGATGTTGGTTAGGAATAGTATGGAATTTTTAATAGAAAAAATAGGGTTTTTTTTCATTTTTAGATTTTTTTTTTGTCTTTAAAGATGGCCACGTGGTGATAAATGTTGTCCTTGCTTTTTAGAATTTTTTCGTCAAATAATACAGCTACATTTTGTTTATTGCATTTGCATAGTTAACTAAATTAAATTTGCATTTTTGTTATCAGTCTATAATGAAAAAGAAAAAAAAAACTTAATTTTTCTATATTTTACCATAAAATACGTATTTTTTCACATTTTTTCTAACCTTTGTCACTTAATAATAAAATATACTTAACACCACGTCTCGTCCAGGTAATCCAGTGCAATATTGGTCTAGATAAATATAAATGATAACAAACATAATCCAACTTTATCAGTAAAATGCTATTTTTTCAACATCTTCCCCATAAAATCGCCACACGAAGTTTGTAGATTGTTGTACTAATCCGATAAAAAAATGGTATAAGTTGTTATTATCGTTACTGTCTTTTGAAAATGCAGGTATTTAATGTACTTAACTTCTTAAAAATTTATAAGAACCATAAAAAAAATTGAAAAATAAATAAAAAACTAGCTTCAAGCGTCGAAGACATTGTTTTCTCATCTCACATGAAAGTTAATGACAAAAAAAATCATACAAATTATTGCCATCACATGCCACAAGACCTTTCTATAATATCAAACAAAATACAACCACCTATTGTGTGAAAAACACAAAAAAATAAAAAAAAATTTAATAACAAAAGTAACTCGACAATCCTTCAGGAAAAACTTACTTACCTATATACCTACATGTATTATGCAATACTTATACTAGTCATATACTTACCGCAATGCAGAATTCTCATAGATATGGATTTATGACATGTTTCATTAAAATTTCCTCAACGTTCCATGCTGCCTACACGCGTACGTTGTCCACTTCACTGCCCACCACTGACATTTTATAATGGAAACTATTTTAACTGCGTATAATGGGATTGATTAGTATTGGGTGAGTTAGAAATGTCCTTGATGAAGCTGAACCTTTTAAATAGCGATTTCCAAGTCCTCAACTCGGTTGCTAATCTTGGAGGTTAGGTATGGCAAATACTCGTATATAAAGACCACCATAGATGGGAACCAGTAGGGCTGACGCCTGATCTGGAGCTGCGGGTTTACCGGTTAGAAAAACAGGAGTAAGGAGTGATTTTTAGTCAGTGGGAGAACTGACACTCCCTCTTGCCTTGCTAAGCCTGCTTCGCTTGCCCAAAGGGGAGAAGTCACTGGATGATTTTCCCTCCTTAAAAAAGGGCAATGCAATGGCAAATCCTCGTATGGAGAGAAGACCTATAGTTCATCAGTAGATTGTAGGCAGGCACTAGCTTCTGATGTTGATGAATAAGTTTTAATCAAGTGATTCGTCTACTCATTTGGATATTACTGCCCGAAGTAGCTGTTTCGTACGCACGAAATTACGAAAAGAGATCTGTAGATACCAAGCCAAGACACTTGTCTTTGGTTAGCTGACTCGCTGTATACGTGAGGATTTCAATTAGGAACACTAAAAAGGATAGGCCCCAAATGGACGTCGGTTTATTTGATCATTTTTCGCGCTCACTTAGCTAATTAGACCTTAATTTGAACTGTGCTTGCTTAAAAGGTTTTTTAATGGGGAAAATCATCCAATGACTTCTCCTGCCTTGAGCGAGTTGTTTTTTATGTAGGTACTACATAATAGTTGACGAAATTAACATTTTTAATTGTTTAACTATATAATATAGGTATGCTCTTGTCTTTTTTACGACAATATCATTGTTTTACAAGCATAAAATATTATCAATAGGTGTGGATTTTTTACTGGAAATTTCGGTCACCGATAACCGACTGACTCAACGGCTAACAGACGTCACACAGCCCAAAATATTTAATTAGGTTTCTTTAGATATCCCGAAATTTTTACAAGAACAGGAAAATAGCGATGTTTTTGATACATATATCATTTTTAAGAACTCATATTTTTAAAAAGATAATCACATTCATTCTTTTAATGCAAAGATTATCAGAATTACCCATTACTCATTCACCGTACCACAGATAATAAAACGAATGAACTTTTACTTACTACTGGCCACCTGCAATGTCAGTTTATCGCAAACAGATAGTGGGTACAAAAGACCCCCTTGTCAAATATGGCGATTTAATTGATAAGTCGATGAATGAACTCCATACGAACGTTAATGGGTTAAATTGGTACATTCTTTAGTGATGAGACGGGATAGGTCAAATATTATTTCGATTAGGTCAGTCTCAGATCGATTTTTATATCGATAGATTTTTTTGTGGTTCAGAAAAATGTTCTTCTGTATTTTTGTTTAATAGTTTGAATATTACAATTATTATTTATTATTTGAAACAGACTAATAGGAATATTGATCATTTATCCAACTAGGTACTATTTTTCTAAGGCAAGACAAATTGCAACAACAGCCCAATAATTTTATTATAATTTTCGTCGGCTTACTCACGTAACTGTTTGGCGAGAAACTCGACTAGTTTCAAGCCAATGTCGCGGACTGCTGCTCATGAATATGAGCCTCTAGCATGGCTTGAAACTAGTCGAGTTCCTCGTCAAACAGTTACGTTAGTAAGCCGATAACATAATAATTAATTTAGCAGTCCAACTGTTCAAAATTACTTAAGTATCTTCACATACGCCCTAATTCTTCTAAGCTCATTAGACCGAAACTATGGCGTGGCTTTTCTTTACTTAAATACTTAAAATATTAAACATAACAGTACTTTAAAAGTCTTCGCGTGTTCTCAACATTATGCAACGTTTTTCTCCGATCTAATCCAAACAAGGTTTTGTTGATAAAAAATCTTTCAGCTTCGTTGCATATTAGGTGGCCCGCCAATCTATTCACTTCCTTCATTGGCGAGAACAAAAAAGTTCAGACGCTTTTTTCAATACGTTGTTCAGTTTTTGCTAAAATATAAGTAATTGTCGGAACGTCTGCGTCTATGGGAAATTTGCATGTTTAATGCTTGAGTGCTAATTGAACTCTGAACTACAATGTAGATAAGATACGGTTTAGAAATAACCTGGAAGATAGAAACGCTAACCTATTGTAAAACGATACGACCTTCAAACTTTCAGGAAAAGAGCGTACTTCTTTCTAAAAGGCTATCAACGCATCTGTCACTCCTCTAGTGTTGCGGGTGTCCAGGGGCGGCACTGATCGCTTACCATCAGATGACTCGTCTGCTCGTTTGCCACCTAATCCATAAAAAAAATACAAAGAATGCTTTGGTAGCGAAAACAAAAAAGAAACAACTACCTAATGCAACCTAACCTTCTTTGAATTAAACAAATGACGAAAAAAAAAAACACGAAACAATAAAAAAGTACAGGCTGACTAAATCTGAACAGGCATAGAGTAAAAAACCCAATACGAATGACACATTCGAAATTTAAACGCAGTTTTGCCGCTAATATTACTCACCGCTCAAGAGACGGTTCATTCTTTTTACAATATTCAACTATGGAGGCGTGTTTAAAGAGAAAAAAAATACAGTTCCTCTCATACGATTATGATCTATCATCATATACGAGAAAAAAATACACAAAAACTAACAATACAGAGTTGAATTCCTTCAGACCTTGGACTAAGTGCGGACTTTGACTCGATACGAGTGGACTCGGAATCTTGCCAACACGTATTTACACGACGAGTATTACATCGATTTTGTCACAAATCTTAGAGATTAGTTGCAACATTGTTAGTCACACCTGTAATTGTTTTAACAGCTGGGGTGAAGTTATGTCTGTCTGTCTTAATATGAGTTTGCTTTACGTCTAATTGGTTGGTTTGTCAATCAGAGCGCCGAACACACCGTCGTTTCGATTACTTTAAACGTAAAGCAAACTCGTAATAAGGGTACTGAATGTTTTCCAAACGTTCAGTATCTTATTTAAAGACATTAAGTATTTTCTTTTAAATATATCGTTAAAGAATAACGTTCATATAGGTAGAAATCTACACTTTGGAATGAAAACACACCACTTAATATCAATTAAGTAGGTACATAATAACTTTTCATAATGTCGTTTTAGACGAACCTGGTAAAGTCCACTTACTAACGCACTCAGATACATTAAATGATTCTGTTCTGACTAACGATTTTGTATCAAAAAAATTGTTAAGGACTGGGTAAAGTAACCATTATATGATCAGTGTAAGGCGGTTAGGATTTGAACGTCACACGCCTGTAATAAAATCCTGTAAGTAATGGAAAATTTACGTCTTCGCTCCATAGTTCATACGTTAGCCTACCTAACGTAACCTATTTACATTTTTACACGACTAGATAAGTGTGATAATAAGTTTGCAACGTTTTGCGGTTTGCAACCAAAAACCTAGCAAATATAAAGAGGCCATTTGCATCAGACAGCACTAGGAAAAAAACTAGGTAAAAAACAGACGAATTGAGAACCTCCTCCTCTTTGGCGAGTAGAATAAGACCCACGAAAGGGTAGGCAGAAGTGCATATTACGGCACATATTGGCATTGTACAATTTTCACCATTTGTGATATAAGTTCTATGTAATAGTGGGGTAAGCATGCCATATACTGAGAAATTTTCGAAAACCTGACAAAACTAGTAGTACGTTTTACCCGACTGCGCCAGAAGGAGGGTTGTTACCAGTTATATTTTGACTAAAATGGGAATCAAATCCGAGACCAAGGGGTTTGGACCAACGAAGGAGTCGAATAAGATAATCTGCTAAAATGCACTGTTCCATTATAAAACTACAAGTACATAATGTAGCTAAGCTTGTTAATATTTTTATATTTGGCTAGGCTATCTGTACTTACGTATAATTTGTCATAAAAAGATAAGAATTATTTACCTACGTGCTAAACGTGGTAAATTGTGAATAGTCAATCATTCCATCACGTTTTATGAAGTCATCAATACAGAAAAACTATTTTTGATAATATTAGGTAATGCAATTCGTTTTTATTATTTCCTTTTATCCTTACATGATATTAGTGTTTCACAGTAACCGAAATTATGTTAGGAAAACTCAAAACTTTATGAAAAAGAAATAGTTAAGTATCTACATATTTCTAGTTAAACTTTTGTGTAAGATTTGTCAATACCAGCTAAGGTATTCTCCGGAACTGCGAACAATGTAACAGGTTACCAGGGCAGGAGACTCAAAGCAGGAGTAGGAACAGGGTTTTTTTAGTCAGTAACAGTCTGACACTTATTCTCACCTAACCCAAGACGGGAGAAATCGTTTGATGATTTCCCCCTCAAAAACGTAACATAAGTCATCTTGTGGAAATGGATAAGTAAAATACAAACTCCAAAGAGAACTACACATAAGACAAAGTAAAATAAAATATGGAAGAAATAGTACCTAGCAACGACCAAATACGAACACTGTCAATTGATATTAACACGCAAATCGATATAACAGAAGATATCTGTATCCTTGTGGTTGAGATTACGTTACATGCGAGGAATATGTCAATGCACTGACAATCTTACTGTAGGAATATTGTTATGAAATCGACTCCGCCATTTATTATAAGATAAATTAATAAGTAGGGCCTTTCTTTTGTGAAGCAAACGATTTTTTCCTTCTATCTCTAATTTTGAGGTGTCCAAATTGGTTTTAGACATTTCTTCGTCTGCACCCTTCAACAACATCGATCGATATATTCTTAAACCAATCCTCACTCTTCAGTAGCTAATGTCCTTTAGCATAAACATCAAAGGGATCATTGACCCTTTCCACTTTATGTAAATCACGGCTTTGATTGCTCAATCAAGTCGTCACCCCATGCGGGCAGCCAACAATATGGGTATGCCGAGTCTCAAAAGGACCTACCACAACGAAATATCCTTTCAATTAATTAGGAAGATGTCATGAGAATATCCCGGCATAGTTTAGCGATTAAGCTGCTATTGGACGCAGCCGACTGTCGGGGCAATTGTCGTAAAATGGACGACAATCAGCTTCAATTGGCATCAATAAGATACGAGACGGTTCGTTGAGAGTCCATTTTCTATAACAATACTGATCGCCAGTTCCGTTTCATATCTGTGCATGTTTGATTTGCATGCGTTTATTGAACAATATGCCCAGAGGTCACCTCTGTTGAGATTTTTCTAGTGGGAGCTTCTAGAAAGGCCGGGGGTTTTATTGATTTGCGCGCCAACCTACGCGTTGTTGGTTCATTAACGTCGAGCCGCGTCTTGTTTGGTTTGCTCTTCTCTCTTGTAGGGAACTTAGTTTTATCTTCATTTTGCTTGCCAATAGGAATTTGGACTTTCTAACAAACAGGTGTGTCATTCAAGAAATTATTTCTGGAGTGTCACACCGTTACCACGTTATCTAGTTGCATAGACTTTGATAAATAAGTCAGTCACCCTTGTCCCTAAAATAGCTCTCGGAAGATCGCGTTTGGCAATGAGGCAGTCTGATACTTATTGTATTATTTGTGATACCTATTTATTCATGAGTAGGACAAGCTTATTAATAAATCATTCGACAATGCCAGGCTTTCTGAATGGAGAATTTGAAATGTATAGCCCTTGAGATGAAACGTCGAAGTTATTTATAGGGACCGCGCAGAAAATTTGCCTCCAAAATCTTCTGACTTATTTATGAGCAGTTTTCTCGAGGGAACTTTGATGTTAAAATCTTCCTTTACTAAATTGGACTTCTATAGACATCCTTATTTGCATTCATAGATCAGGCGGTTGCAATTTCCATATTGAGATCTTCACACACGTTGGACGGCAATTTACTAAATGGCAGATGAATAGATGCAGTGAATTGAGCTTTAGAATATCATATCCTTTGAGGCATGTGATCGTATGACTCAGGACTAAGATTATCTCCGATTCAAAGATCAATTGATGGCAATAGGATGGACAGGCAGTTTCCTTTGCCTCCAACGGATACTGTCGGCGTATGCCTACGCAACCGTTTTAAAAATCTGTTCTGTCATTTGAACTTGACATTGCAGTATTAAGAAGATTTATTGGATGCCATGATGCCATAATTTGTGGCGCGTTGCTATGTAATGTTTTGCTATGGGTACTTTAAGATATTGGGGGAATATTTTCCTACCTAGATGTAAAGGTAGATAGGTACGATTGAATCTATGTATTTAGTTTGGACTTGGTGATAATTTCTACACTAGTCACTAATATAATTATGTATAAAGCTGAAGAGTTTGATTGTTTGCACGTGCTAATCATCGGAACTACAGGTCTGATTTGATATTTTTTGTGTATAGGTTTTTTAATGTAGATTTGGGCATAATATCTACGTTAGTCACTAATATATAAAGCTGAAAAGTTTGTTTATTTGAACGCGCTAATCTCCGGAACTAATGGTCTGATTTGAATATTTTTTTGTGTATACTACATTTGTTAATGATGACCTTATCTTTTATGGAAAGTAACGAATATGCAATATGCAATATCGATAAAATAAACTATTTTTAGATTATAATCAGACCATTACGTATAACAGGAAAAGTTTAGTTCATTTTTGTCAAAGGACAAAAGGTTAAATGCATTACCTAATTAATTACTTTTATTTACAAAAATTATTTAAAAGAATTAACCAATTATTTTACTCTTTTACCTAAAAACTAGATTCATAATAATCTTAAAAACAAACGTGTTTAACTCAAGGTAAACACTCAGAATCAAAAGCAATGCAAGTTGAACACTAATGAAATCTTACAATTACGTAGGTAAACAGTTTTATTCATATTTTATAATTCGTGTATTGTATGCTAATTAATGTCTAACGATTTGGGTCCAAAGTTAAACAGACAAAAATGTTTTTAAGGGCTAAAGTTCAGAAAAACTTCCTTAGATTATTTTTGTTTGAAAAATATGTGGAGTACCTATCTGGTGAAGTGAAGTATGTAGACTTCACTTCTTTTATATTTTTAGGTATGTAATTGATCACCATTATATGCTAACAATATTTAATGGCAAATTAGAGAAAAAGACCTACCTTTTATACCCGATTTTCTGCTGACTTTTTTATGGCCGGTAAATGAGCAGACGGATCACCTGATGGTAAGCAATCACCGCCGTCCATCACCTGAAACACCAGAGGCGTTACTCGTGCGTTGTCGGTATTTTGGGGATTAGGAGGATTTTTGATTTTTTTTAACTTATTTTTTCATTGAGAAAACATCCTTATTAATATAAGTACAAGAATGTCTTTTAAATTGCGTCTCTGCGACTTTAGCGTTGACAACAGCTGTCGATCAATAATCCCGATAGACTTTTGTCCTCTCATAAAAAGTTATCAATTACCTACTGACATTAAATTAATTGCTATTTTAAAGTTGATATTATATAATCGTTGGATTAGGTATAAAATTGCGAGTAATCTGCACAAGATAATCCCTACTTAAAACCATATAAAAATTATCTGTTGATAGTATTTTAGTAGCTAGGTGTTCATGCTCCTTATTTAATGTATGTGTTTATAATTTTAAAAGTAAATAATCGTCATATTTCACTATACCTGTATGACTCCAACATTTTATTTTTTTGAAGGGGAAGTGTCAGACCCTTACTGAATAAAAACAACCCCGTCGGAGCCGGAGCCCCGGTAAATCCGCTAGGTAGTACTTAGCTCAGTGACTCCCAACAGATAACAGAATTTAGGTATTATTCCTGTTTTAATAAAATTGTCACAATAAGGCAAGAAAAATGGTCGGACTCGGACATATGACATTGAAACTGTTATTGTAATCGCAAACAATTTCAAGCAAATACAGTAATTTTTGTAATTCAAATAAAAACTTGAAGACATAACAACACAATTGAAATTTCAAATTACCTGTATGCCTTTAGTTCTTGGGAAAAATCTTCTAGGTAATCACTGAATTTATTACGTATTTTGCAGAAAAATAAGCTTTATATAATATTGTTTAAACGTAACCTAAAAATACCAAAAAATGGCGCCTTACCGCCAAAACAAATGTCATCTTGAATAAAGGCAAAGGTCGTATACCATACAGCCTAGGTTGTCAGTGTACATACTCGTACATTCAGCCAATATCTTCATAGCAACAAGACAATAATATTACAAGTGCATCGACATTTTTTATCATCTGCACTTAGCTGCAACACTGATACCATAGCGGTGGACATTGAACCTCTTTATTTATCTCACTGGCATTCAAAAGAAGCGCCGTTTTATTTTTAAACGCGAATGATGAACGACTGAACGGTGGACCTATTTTCATGAAGTGTCTATGTCGTTATTTTGGTTCTGTAGCGCTGGTGACAGATAGGTTGTTGGTTAAAAAGATTGAAAAAACATAAAAGTCGCTTTCTCTGTCCCTATGTGCCTTTGTATGCTTACATCTTTATAACTACGCAACGGATTTTGATGCGGGTTTGTTTAAAAGATAGAGTGATTCAAGAGAAAGGTTTTTATGTATAACTGGTTTGTTTAATAAATAGAATGACATACATGCTTATGCAGTATAATACATGCTTATTATATCACCATTGCACCCATGCGAAGCTGGGGCGGGTCGCTAGTATATTATAGTATGTAATGATATAAACCTAGGTATTTCTGAGATGTAAACAGCGTTGTTAAGTTTGACTCAGAGATGAGACATGTATGCAGGCACGGACATCAATTTGTCATGTTTGAGATAAGAGCTAGACGTTGCTAATCAAATATTTATTACCGATCAATGCCAAGTGGTATTGTAAACAATTTTCTGTAAGTAGGTAGGAACTCGAACGAGGTACTAATAAGAGAATTCAAAATATTGGTGTGATTTTACTTAGGTCGTTTGATTTTTATAGCATAAGGATAGGGAAGATGACTAATTATTATTTTAATGTCCGTCTTATAGATTATTTTCAAATATTAGAATGTAATTTTTATTTTCTTACGGCAAAAAATACTTTCGAATATAATATCGATTGGAAATATTGCGTGACGTCACTTCTACGTTGCATTTTATACGTAGACGGTAACTCCAGTCTGTAAAAAAAGCATTGCAAGTTTTTCGATTTCAAAATTCGCGAAATATGGGTTATCAAATTAAATAAGAAGCTAAACAAGCGTGTAAATATATCTACATTTATAAAAATACATATCGGAAGGTGTGTAACATAATAATACCATGTTAAAAGTATGTACTGAATAACCTAACTACAGTCGACAACAGTGACTAATGACTTTTAACTTACTTTACGGTTAAAGCATTAGGATCGAAAACAGGTTAACAGCAATGGTATCTACACCTATCAAAAACATAATCTAATCTTTATATCCTAAAGTTAAAGTTAGTTTCCTATCAGAATTCCCACTCCTTTAGCTTTTATCTTTTATCTACTTGTCTATGATTGTAAAACGTCATAAATTACAATAGGAACATTTTTACCCGACTGCGCCAGAAGGAGGGTTATGTTTTTCGAGGGTATGTATGTATGTATGTATGTATGTATGTATGTATGTATGTATGTATGTATGTATAATTGTTTGGCACGCTCTGCAGCCTAAACGGCTTGATGGATTTTGACTTGAGAGGTGTCGTTAGATTCGTATTTACCGTGAGAGTGACACTGGATATATCAAAATGTTTAAAAAAGCAAAATGGCGGACTTTTGGCGCCAAATTCGAATATTGATCACTCTCTAGCCTGAACGACTCGATGGATTTTGGCTTGAGAGGTGTCGTTAGATTCGTATTTACTGTGAGAGTGACACTGGATATATCAAAATAATAAAAAAATCAAAATGGCGGATTTTTGGCGCCAAATTCGAATATTGCTCACTCTCTAGCCTGAACGACTCGATGCATTTCAGCTTGATAGCGGTCGTTTGATTCGTATTTACTGTGAGAGTGACACTAGATACCTATAAAAATATAATAAATAATAAAAAAAACTAAAAGAAAATAAAATAAAAAAGGTAATTTAAAAAACTAAAAAACCCGACTGCGTTTCTTGAAAAAACCCTAAAACAAGAATACAAGAAAAATTTAAGCAGTCGGGACCCATTCTAGAAAGCCAGCCGTATGTGTCCTAAGTCTTCATAATATTTGGAATGGGTCCCGACTGCTTAAATTTTTCTCTTCTCTCTTTTTCTCCGATTGTACATGACATAATTTTAAATAAATATTTAGTGTTTGATTAGGAAATACTACATATTAAATAGTATATTTGACTGCCTCCTTGGTCGTGTACTTGCAAGTAATTGTCGGACAAGAGATCTCATGCAAATTATTACTGGGCTTTTTTCGGTCTAAAATTTCTTAATAGTAGCACAGAGTCTGGAATTGTGTCCAGTATATGGTAATAGGCTCACCCCCTATTACATGGGACTAATAATTATAACACATTTTTTTAAAAGTAGAATTACATTGTATAGCGGCATTACGTGCCGTAATGTGCACCTCTGTCTACTCCTTCGGGGATAAAAGGCGTGACGTTACTTTAAATAGTATTTATTTCTAAAGAGATGTCTATTTTGTAACGTATCTCAAACTCCGGTAAACAAATGTGCATAAAATGGAAAAATAAAACATCAATATTTTGTTCCATTTTTTTAAATAATAAACCAAACTATTTCAATCGTTCTATTTTTAAACTATCCACTATCAATAAGTAGTGTCCCTCTATGATTCAAACAAATGGATATTTCATTGACAAACACTTTCCACCATCTTGTGTTCTAAATTGAAAAATTGCGCCAATTTAAAGGTCGTCGGCCTTGACGTCACACCACGCGACACCGACCAATGGCGTCGCGCCGCGCCCTCGCCTCATCCAATAGGAACGCGAGATTGTTTATCGATTCATCTCTGCGTTGCGTTGATAATAATTGACGACACGAGATGCGGTTCAGAGGAGAGCAACAGAATTTTTGTAGCGAATGATTCGCAATACATTACATTATTGTCATATTCATAGGAAATTCGATCGTATCTATATGTAAAATAGTATGCAAATTCGTTTGTTTAGCGGCGGCAAACTCCCTTCTCTCGTAGGTACTCGGATGATCATTATACTGAAATTGTAACATGAACTTTGGAATTCGTAATTGGAGCCAGAAATGTCGGGAAGTTAGTCATAATCTACGTGGGTGGCTAGTCTAGGCTGGGCGAAGTTTCTAGTCTAACTGTAGTACCTAGGCTGCCTAGATACTGGTCGCACCACATTCTTGCGCGTGCTTTCCTGTATAGGGCCAAGCGTTAGCCCAGCGGGACTAGGCATTCCTTTTTCGAACTTAAATATTGTACAGGCACTAGCTTCCGTTAAAAGAAACTTTATTATCACCTGTAATAAGGTTGCTTTAAAAAAATCAAGTACCTATAGATTTGCAGTATGCCTTAATAGATTTGATCACAGGATTTGATACCTTATAAGTTCCTTTTACAAACTTTAAAATAGAAGAATGAACCTGTCATTGAGAGGAACCTTATTATAACTAGTTATAAGGTTGCTTTTTGTAAGACAAGTCTAGATTTGTAGTATGCTTTGATACTCTTGATACCTTAAAGTTCCTTTTACGAATTTTAAAATGGTGGAAAGAACCTGTCATTGATAGAAACCTTATTATCACCTGTAATAAGGTTGCTTTTTGTCAGGCAAGTCTAGATTTGCAGTGTCCTTTGATAGTATTAATATCTTAGTTCCATAACGGGTTTGTATTAAAATAGACCGCCATCTTGCAATACGGGAACAATGCGTCAAGTGTTTAGTAAATTATCTCGTTGATTATAAAGGGTACGCTAAAACCAGTTGTTAATTTATCGTTAATAGTGTAAATGCATGGTTAAATGCATGGTAGCTGCTTCTTAAGCAAGTAAGCGTAAGCAGTAGAATTGGATTTTTATGGGCGTAAATCATTCAATGGCTTCTCCCGCCTTGGGCAAAGCGAGAGGGAGTGTCAGACTCTTACTGACTAAAAACCACCCCGTTCCTTCTCCTGCTTTTCTGCTCGTTTAGTTTCTTCAATATCCACATAGTACGGATACAATGGGCGCTAGTGTCAACTCGAGAGTACGAAATTTCACAATATCAATGTCGATAGATGGGAATTGGATTAGGGAGTGAGCTCCAGGGTCTAAAGTCAAATCCTTTACAGTTTACAAGATTGTACCAAGAGTCTCAGAGATATAATCTCATTGTCTGCTCAGTGCTCTAAAGGATTTTATCTGATAAGAGGTGCACTATATTATAATGTATTATGTATCACATTCGTCAGTGCACATACAATGTCACCTTTTGTTGGAAACTGCATAAAATATGTTAATAATAACTAGGTTAGGAACTGACTTTATCTCAATCTTATGAGCTGAAAAGCCTTGAATTCAAAAAGTAGGTACTTAATACAAAATTGGCCTTTTATCATGTATTGTATGAGGTACAATAATGCGTACTAGTGGTCGCCTAGTGGCCGAAATTCGACCATATATGATTTAATTTACAATACCACTTAACGTACGTTGAAGAATAATTTTTATATAACTCAAACTCTTTTATAAAACTCTTTTCATATGAGACGTGAGAATATCATCGCAATGTCTATCGATTTTGACGTTTTGTCAAATACGATCAGATACTATGCATGTGTGTGTAATGTTTTATTTATTGATTTAATGTACTTTATTAGCATTATTTTTGAAAAATATTAGCGCTATGCACTTCTCCTACACATAAACTATAAGTATACCAAATTTTATGCTCCTACGTCCGCGCAATTTTCGTAAAATGTGGTCCAAAGTTTTTGCATCACGTATTAATATATATATATAATGCGTATATTTTTGGCTTATTATGTTATTAGTTGCAATGTAATTATTGCTATCGTTTTTATCATCACGGCAGTTGGCCCTTTTATCAGTACTTAGCCATTAAAAAAGTATTATCGAATTAAGATTGGGAGAGCCATGCTTCGGCACGAATGGGCCGGCTCTACTGGAGTGATACCACGGCCTCACAGAAAACCGACGTGAAATAACGTTTGCGTAGTGTTTCGTTGTGTGAGTGAGGTTACCTATAACATAGTCTATTAAGGGTTTTACGGAAGTTTTGGTTGTACTAAGGTTTCGCCTGCGGTTTCGTCTGTGGAGTCAAATGAAACCTTACACCCTTCGCTCTCTCCAGCCTCCTATTACCTATCTTCAGATACAAAACATTATACCTCAAAGGAATATGAACAAACGAAAACACTTTCGCTTAATTACGTAAAGCTACTTTAGGTAATATACACTACAACACCGTCACAGTTCCACAAATCACGATTTTCTTCTAACTCGTCGTAATCAGGATGTTTTCAATACCCCTGTATAGCCATTGTTTTGTAGATGTACTCAAACCGACAAACATCCTCTTAATATCACAACAGAAGTTACTTCCTTATTTTATTTATTTATTTACGCTTTGTGTATAATCGTACATTAGGCGGACTTAATGCCTAGGGTACCTATTATCTTCCATCTTATTCTTCGTTATGTTTAAAAACAAAAGGGACCTTAGCGTTCTTGCAATTGATGTCGCCACCGCGCTGCCACCGCGCTGCCACCGAGCCGTCACCGCGCTGCTGCCGGTAATAGAATGAATCAAACATTAGGAACTAGAGCACAGAGAGAGAGAGAGAGAGAGAGAGAGAGAGAGAGAGAGAGAGAGAGAGAGAGAGAGAAAAGAACATTAGAGACGGTGGCAGCGCGATGGCAGCGCGGTGGCGGCGCGGTGGCAGCATTATAAACAGGAACGCTAAGGTCCCGATTATTTTAAAACACAAGGAAGAATAAGAAAGTAGTCTCTGATAGATTTCATGGTATTTCGTGGAACAACCTTTTTCGTATGAGTAATCGAGCGACCATAATGGCTATTTATAGTGACGTATATGCATTCTACCGGCACCAAACGGCATAACAACCGACCTTGCAACCATTAATGCAGTTTGGTATACAAAATGAAATATAGATTACTTCAGCAGGCAGCAATTAATCAGTATCAAAGGAAACTAATCTCTATCTCCAAAACAAAAAGGATTAAAATCTTATAAACTAATTACAAATGGATCACTACCGCCATATACGGACAGCGATTTCCGATCGATAGCCGCGCGCGCATCGCATAACATCCATACTAATGCGAATCCATAAGCAGAATGCAAAGGAAAATAGCCCCTATTCTTATGTGCTATTAATAACATATTTGTACAGCAAGTTACTCATTGTTTAAAAAAGTGTATTTATCATTACATTAATTGGTTTAAGAGGACGTTAAACCTATCAACTGTGGTAGACTTTGTCTTATAGGTATAAATAGGGAATAATATCGTTGGTACTTTCTACATACCTTCCCCGAAATTGTAAGGAGTGAATAGGGTCCAATTTATTTTCTTCTTTTACTGAAGAAAAGGTCTTCCCCTCTTCCTTAAGAGGACGTTTAGCAAAATCCCCAAGTTTAGAGTTCTGCTTGAAGATCACAGCTGCATATGTACATACAAATATTACCTGTCTCCCTTTGAATGTAGGCAGAGACAATGGAACGCCAATTGCTACGAATCTTACATACCTCTTTCGCTTCATCAACAGTCTTCAGTCTTTTCATGCATGCTCGCAGTTGCGTCACCGAAAATTCTTCTTGATATTTAAATATGTTGTCAATGATCGTAATAAGTACTACATTAGCTATGTCTTCATAACAACAACTGCAAATAACATCCTATTATCATATTATGACGGTTCAAATTCCAAAATCACTTGGCATTAACCGCGACTTCAAATATAAATGCCGACGGTAAATAAATCAAAACCCACTTCGTGTACTTAAATAAAGTATCCTCAATGCGATACCTGGTAACTACGTGGTGCCAAAATACACCTTTTCATAATAGATATTTAGTTCATTTTCGTCCACGGCTGGAGATAAGTAGGCAGTCTTCTCTCATCCTCATTCCATGTCCGTTCACAACTAGACAAAAGCAGACAGTCAAACTCAAAGCATTTATTTCAATTATTCCCAAATTAGGCACTTTTGAAACGTCAAATTAAATCGTCCGTCAGTCTGTCTGTGCTAGGTGCTCGTTAAAAACTGTAGCTTCGACTGGAGAAGAACGAGCAAGAAACTCCATAAGTCTTCTGCAATACCTTACCATCGCCCTTCTCCTATCCTTCGACACATGCAAGAAGACCAGAAATTATGACAAACATTTTACTATACTTTATAACTGTCAAGTTAATTTTAACTTAATAAGTTCCAGAAATTGGAAAACTAGGTCTTTTATTAAAAGTGTGAAACCAAAGATCACGCCACGTAGCTAATTACATGCTCTTTGGACCTTCTTAGCAAAGACTCAACTAAAGAGGTCCAATACATTCTGTTAAACTTTTTGGTATTTGTCAAAAAAATTGACATATTAATTTGTCGTGTCTGTAAGAAATGGTGTTTCTTTCTTCATCGGCGACTATAATTTAGTTCTGTGTGGTTTACAACCGTAAAAGGCTTAATTATAAGCATTCTAATATTAGTCTAATAAAGTGCAGTAGGTTAGGATAGGTAAATTATTAGCAAACAATCATGGCCAGTTTGGAGTTTGATTGGATCGGAAAACGATATAAGTTAGTTGAAACCAAGAATTTTGATGAATTCATGAAGGCTTTGGGTAAGCCATACTTTTTATTGTCACTCTTCGTCAATTATTGAATTAGACCTTCTAGAAAAGACCGTATTGCTTTTTAAAAGGCCGGCAACGTACCCGTGTCTCCTCTGGTGTTGAGGGTGTCCATGAGCGGCGCTGATTGCTTACCATCAGATGACCCGTCTGCTCTTTTACTCCCCATAAAAAAGACTACTTCACAGACTTTGGAATATCTACCGAATCAAGAATAGATAGAATCAAAAAATATACCGAATCAAGAATAGAAAAAACTGTACAGTTAAATCGCATTGTGTGTATAGCGAGCAGGCATTACAAATATTCTTTCATTCTTGCTCCAATCCTTTTATTTTCTTCACCATCAACTTGTAATCACGCGTCCACTACAAAACACAAGGCTACCCAATATCACACCACACACCTCAATCTTCAACTCTTCATAATCCCTTACTTACCATTTACAAATTCTCACCAAATCTTCTCTTCTGTCCACAGGCGTTGGTCTCATCACCCGCAAGGCTGCTAACGCCGTCACCCCGACGGTTGAGCTCCGCAAGGAGGGAGACGTCTACAACCTAGTGACGTCATCCACCTTCAAGACCACTGAGGTCAAGTTCAAGCCTGGTGAGGAGTTCGATGAGGACAGAGCTGATGGTGCCAAGGTAAGAAGAATTTATGATGAAGGAATTGGTTGATACTACTCTGTAAGACACTAAGACCTTATAAAGAAGTTGGTTGATGTTCTTCTAAATGTCTTGGGTAGAATGTAATGATGGTTTTAAGAGTAATGGAAGATGGCTGTGTAGAAGATTTATTTTGGAGATTCGGATTTTGGAATTTCTTTTACCAAATTATTTGGTAGATCATCAATGGAAGCCTTATCTATCTTCGCAAATGTGTTCGTTAAAAAGTTAGATTTTACTGACTAACATCACATCTTATTAAATTGACATTTGAACTGTGTACCTAAATAAGTTTATTGCAAGGCTGACCGATGAATACATGGTTTATTCTGTACACAATTGAAATGACGATGATGATTGGCCGGATCGAATAAACCAACCAATCAGAGCGCCGAACGCGATCTCGTTTCGATTACTTTAAACGTAAAGCAAACTCGTACTGGGGGTACTGAAGTTTAGTATCGCAAGAAGACCAAAAGAAAATTCGTCTCTAAAATCGTTGGACTGATGTTTACAGGTGAAGTCAGTGTGCACCTTCGAGGGTAACACCTTGAAGCAGATCCAGAAGGCTGCCGATGGCATGGAAGTCAGCTACATCAGAGAATTCGGACCCGAAGAGATGAAGGCTGTGAGTATGACAGGGTTTTAGGTCTTTTGACAATTAAAATAGGTATAGAAGAACCAGATAAGATAAGGTAGTAAAGATCCAAGACAGGCTTGCAGGAGTTGCAGCGGTATGGGAGGTTGTCGCGAGCTTGTCCCTTAAAAAAAAAAGGTAGTAAGGATCAGTGTAGTTCATGGGAGAGCCATGCTTCGGCACGAATGGGCCGGCTCAACCGGAGTGATACCACGGCTTTACAGAAAACCGACGTGAAACAACGCTTGCGTTGGGTTTCGTTGTGTGAGTTACAAATTACCAATTACAAAGTAAAACTTAAGTCTATTCTATTCCAACATACAGCTTTTGTAAACTAATAAATGTCGTTGTATTTACAAACAGAATCCCATTTTCAGAACAATGCATTCATATGTGCATAGGTTTAGATGAATGATTGATGAATGATACCGCGGACAGCGGATATTTGTTAATCAATCATTCGGTCATTCATCATTCACACCGGCTGGTTGTATTTGTACGCGATGACAGTGATCAGGAAGAATGCACAAATTAATAAAAGAAAATATTCCTCTGCGGTTTTAAATGTTTCTGTGAAACCTACATATACCTAGGTATTATAGGCAGGTATGTACTATAAGCTAGTACTGAGAATTTGCGTGCAAACAAAAGGTGGGTTCTTCGAAATTTACAGCAAACACCTAACAATTTTAGTGTCAATGACCAAACGACAAAAAATATTTAGCTAAAAAGCGTCCATTGGCGAACATATTTATGCATCTTATGATATCCCCAAAAACTTGATCGGCCAATTGATAGCACTTCAAACTATAGTTTGTTCAGTGTGAATCAAATAAATATTTTTGTTGCATCGACAATTTATTGAAGAAGGATATAGGGAGGATATAATCATCACGCTACGATCAATAGGAGCTGAGCAAAGGGGGTGAAACCGCATAGAAGTAGCTACTTAGTTAGCACTTAAACAATATAGTTCAAACTCCACGCTTTAAGATCAGAAAATTCTAGAAAACAATATGAAAATTAGTTTTATAAAGTGTAAATCAATATTTAGTACCTGCCATCATTGTTATCACATAATTATGCAATAAAATATTACGGCACCTATAGAATTGGACGCGGTTGTAGATAATTGATTTCACACATACTTAAGTATTTTATTTATAAAATTCTTTAGCTTTGTTCATTATTAATTACCTATATTATGGTTTAAGAAAAGAGCGTATTCCTTTTCAAAAGGCTGGCAATACACTTGTAACTTAGAAATGCATTGCCACTTTTCCTTTGGTGTTGCACTTACTAATAAAAAATATTATGTTAAATTAATATACCTGATAATCATAACACATAAAAGGACCACTCCGTTTATGATAGTGGCTAGATTCCGGTCCTTGCTAGCAAATTAGATCACGGTTTTATTATGTCTTATGTGACTACAATAAAGATTATAAATAAATGCAACATTAAAATGCACCATGCAACTGTAAATGCAACACAGGTTGCATCTATGCCTAGCCTATTACAGAACAATAGGACAGTTAGTGGACCTATTAATCCTATTAATAATGTATTTAGCACCTATTTAATCATTTAATAGTCGGTGTAATGGATACCCTAGATATCTAGTTTTATTATCTTTTATTAGGTTTATTGATATGATTTATTATAATTTGCCTCTTTGAATTTGAATGGATCACAATCAGTCATATCAGCAATTTAGAAGTGCGTTGCCGGCCTTTTGAGGGTTACAAATTTAAGGGTTTTTGGGAAATCGAGGATTGAGAAGTTTGGGAAGGGGGTAAGTGGCTCACACGACGAAATAACACAAGTCTTGTTTAACGTCGGTGCATTATACAATGGCATTACGTGCCAAAATGTGCACCCCTGATTAACCATTCGGAGATAAAAGGCGTGACGTTAAATCATAAAAATATCCGTTGCCTTTTTCAACTTAAACATAAATAACATTTATAAGTAGATACACTTCTACAGAAAAAATATAAAATTAATACTTAGTTAAAACTGCTCAAAACTCCAAAATTTTCTATCTAAATTCCTCCTTGGACATTATTTATTCGAAATTAGTGAAGCCGTTTTCGAGTTTCGCTTATCAATAACACATTTGGCGAATTACATTTAGATAGAGACACATCTAAATATAGATGGACGCTTACATAATATAAATATGTATTTGGGTAGTTACAAAAACAGAATATAATTAAATACTTTTGCAGATTGTGTCTGTGTGTCCATGTTTAATGTCGAAAACATGTGCGACTGTGCGACACGATTAAAGACAAAACAATATGTTAATTGTATACAAATTAACTATTTAACAATGTATTATAATTAGGTGTAAGGGCAATGTACTCAAATTAGACTGCACGATTGTCGCATTGACTGGGTAACTGGCTGCCGTGTAACGTGTAGCGGGTTGACTCCCGCACGGAGCAACTCTTTGTGTGATCCACAAATTGTTGTTTCGGGTCTTGGTGTCATGTGTATGTGAAATTGTATGTTTGTAAACGCACCCACGACATGACAAAATCCTAGAGTGAGGCAACGTTTAAAAACAATATACGGAACGATCAGTGTTCCACGCTTGTGCAAATTTAAATTTTAATATGCAAAATTAAAATCAACAGCTTACTGAATTTGCTCGTAACTTTTTCTAAAGCAGCTGATCCTTTCTACCTATGCGCTTTTGTTATTTCTCCCCTCGCAAATAAAATGTAGGGGTTCATTGACCCCTATTCAATATGGCCGCAGAACTGCTTAAAAGTAACTTGTACAATGTCTAACCGCCGTACTCAGAGTCATTTAATGGTTACTTAACCCAATCCTTAGCTATTGTTTTCGATACAAAATCGTTACTAAGGAATACTTTAAGTAAGCATTAAATATCTCTGAGTGTGGCAGTAAGAGCTTTTTAAGCTTCCATCATATTTATAAAAGTGCAGAGAATAATAGTTATTATGTGTCGATATGACAGTAAAGCCACTATTTATTTTTATTCACCGCGTAGACACGCAAACATGAGTAATTCTCGTGTAAATGAGCCGAGTATAATGGCGGGTCAATGACCTATTACATATTCGAGACGTATTTTTTTAAAGCCGTAGGTGTGTTTTGTATGTTTACATAGTATTAACCTTAGTGTTAGGTTATATATTATGTTATGTGAGACTTATCTCTTTCTTGACATATATATGTATTTTAAATGAGGCTTAGGTAAACCTATTTAGATTAGACCGAAACTGCATATTGTTATTTGTAGTCAACAACAATTTGGTACACTCTCTATCCCCATGCTCTGTTTAAATGACTGAGAATGTTACAATGAGAATGGGATCATCATCTAATGACTTCTCCTGCCTTGGGAGACGCGAGAGGGAGTGTCAGACTCTTACCGACTCCTGCTTCGATCCGGAGCCCCGTTTTAACAGCTTTTACAAATTTAAGCTTTTGAGAATTAAATTTTACAAATTATTACAAAACCTTGGCATAGTTTTTTATTTAATATATCGCCATCTTCCACAGTTTTGTCCGCGTTCACAGCCTTTTACTAAATTATGTTTTTTCTCCGGCAGGTGATGACAGCCAAGGATGTGACCTGCACCAGGGTGTACAAGGTCCAATAATCTGCTTCTAAGACTGCGGGGCAGAGCCCTACCTGTGTCTATACTGCACAACTACTATAACTCTATAAATTATGTCGTTAGGCTACTAGTATCTACGTTCGTTCGAATTTGTTCCTTAACAACTTGAAATAAACGTTATTTTTGTACTATCAGTGTATTTTGCCAAAGTTATTTCTTACGCGGTCGCGTAATTCTTCATTATTTCAACTGTTGTATAAGTTTTTCAGTGCATATTTAAATAAAAACAGTTTTTTGTAATGTTTGCTGTTTTATTTTTGTCGTGTAAATAAACCTACTACGAATTTATTTAGAAATATTTTGAACCAAATTCAGAAAAGAAGATTATTTTACTTCTCTAGTTTTGATGTATGTAGGTACTTACAGAATTTAAGAATGGCATGTTGTACTGTCACCACAGGTATAATTTCGACTTTTGTACTGGCACTACATATTTTTATATGATGAACCTAACACTACGCATGTATAATAGTAGTATTCTCATATTCTGTGATGTGGGTACGAAAGTTATGTAAGTACGAAAAAAAGTAGTGTCTCATCTGTGGTCTCATCTCAGCTATGCAACCTGTGAGATAGTAAGTACTATCCACGAACGTGTTAAACAAAACTATGGCAGGACACGAATTTTTATAACTTATGAGTGTGTATATGCACATACGTATTTATTAAATGCTGCTTTATGAATACGTACAGTTGTGTTATGTTGTTGTTAGTAAAGTTATTAGGTGGATAAAACTACCAATTTCAATGATTTCGTAGTTTTCTTATGTTACAATAAAGTAGCAGACACATTTTAGATTCATTTACCTACATTTTTATGTATAAAATAAAATTAAAGGTACCTGAGATATATTAATGTATCTGTATACAGAGACTGAAACTAACCGTAAATTCTTGAAGGGTCTACAGCTATTTCTGGTTGGTCTGCTTTATAATTTATTGAATGACTCTTTAAAAAATACAAAACTATATTCATAAATTAGTTCAATATTAGAACTATGGAATAGAGCGCCATCTAACGACGAGTAGCAAAGTCCTTTTAAAAGATAAGGTAGTGACATCTAGTTTCATTAGTTGGACTTGTTACGTCAACAAGTTATGAAAACGTTATTGCTATCCGTCACTAGGTGACACTTTCCTAATCAGCGATAGTACTGATCAAATTCTTTTACGAAAAAAAAAAATACTGAACGTTGAGTAGATCTATTGTTATCTAGGTACATAATATTTTCATTAATTTACCATTTACTTAATTTTTCCCAAATAGTATATTCTTAAGAACCAAAAATAAATAAACAAACGGTGAATGAAAATATGTTAAATAAATACCTACCTATATATAAATAAACATTCCAATAATGTAACTACCAATTGTTGTGATCAAATTCTGAACTTATTTATTTTTTATTTAATTAGATATTCGACGACCCTGCAGTGTCAATGTTATGCTCACATTTTTCTCACTTTGACAACAGTACAATCACTATTCTTGTATGACAGGTTTTATGCCATAAAATTATGTAGTCTTTTTTACCGTATACTACCGCATGAACTTGTGAACTTTTCATTTTAGTCGGGTTGTAGAGGTTTTGCGGGCGTTGCTCGACGCGTCCCGCTGCGTGTAGATCGTGTTTAGTTTATCCGTACCGTGATAAAAGTGGATACGTTCGCATTTTGCGGTGTACGGAACGCGATTTTAACAATTATCGATAATTATACGACATCTGTCAAAGTAAACTATTCCGGAATTCTGTGTAAACGATGAATTTCGTGTAATATTTATATTTTAAATAGTGAATTACAATGCCGGTGTGATAAAGTGTCCTTTTTTCGTGTATTGTTAAATGTATGTGGATATAATGCCTGGAATTTGTGATGTGTATTGTGTTTAACTACGGTTTGGTGTGTGAGGATTACACAGTTGCTTATTCGGATTAAAAATACGCACAAGTGAGTAAATATTTACACTATCTGCTTACGAAATATTACGCGAAGTGAAGTCTATTGTCTAACTGTACTGCTGTAGTGGTACTTGTCGAATAATTTTAATTTAAAACCGAGCATGCAGGTAGGCTGTATAGCGTCTTACTATGCCTCCAAAAATATTTGGAAGGAATGTAGGGTATTTTAAGTTCTTTTTATTGTCTATTAGATCTGTGTTGTTTATAATCTGTTGACAGTTTTTGCTATCACACTTACAAATAATAAAAAAAAATCGAAAACCTATCTTCATAGTCAAGTCTAGCTGATCAAAGTTTGAAATAAAACATTCTACGTAAATAAAATAAGGGCCATAATAATATTTGTTGTAGTAACTAAAAGTGTTCCTTTACCTTTCTAATATGAAGTTACTAAGTATTTATAACTATTTACATGAATACTTTAGCAATAAAATTAAACAAGCCCAAAAGGTGAATGTTCTTATAAGATTAGGGAACAAATAATATTTTTTTATACAAAATTATCAACACAATAGGTACTGCTAGTATCTATGTTATACTTTACTATCTAAAACTAATTAATTATTGCACATTGGCATCTCAAGGTTGATACAAAAATAATAATTACAGTGATAGTAATCTAGTTTTATTTTTTTATTATTATGTATGTAGATAAAATAATTTTGTTACTCAACTGACTCCCTAATAAGTTTATTAATTTTATGTTATGATATTAACAATACCTACATATATTTTTGAATCTTATGCATAAATGTTTTTATATTAATAGATGTGTAATTAAAGCTAAACTACAAAGTAATAGTAGCAAATAATCTAATCAAATAGGTACCTATCTAAAAATAATGTGGAAGAGCTCTTAATACCATAATAAATTCTCCACATCTTTTATAGTGTTAAGTTACAGAAATATAAATATTAATTACTGATTGTGATGCTAAGCATGCAGATAATTTTCCAAGACAAAACAAAGTTTGCAGGGTTCATCATCATCATCAGGCTGTTCTCATCCATTGCTGGACATAGGCCTCTCCAATGGCATGCCACTGAGCTCTATCTGCATCTTTTCGAAATTTGGGGATGTTGCTCGTAGCGAATACAATCTTATAAACCTAACTGAATTATTATTCAAATAACTGACTTAAGGAATACATGCTATCCTCATAATATATTGCTTGTACAACATACATTTGATACTTATAATTGTAAACAAGGAAATCTGCATAGTTAAATATAAATCCTTATAATAACTTAACGGTTCATTCTTGTCATGTTATTATTAATTTATAGCAAAGTAAGATAAGAATAAAATAATTGCTATTAACTAACTACTACAAATTGAACCCAATCAAAGAATTTTCCATTGTTCCTTTTTGCTTAACCTGTGGTATGCCAGAATGCTGTTCTACGTAAGACACAATGTAAATAATAATAATTCTATTGTAGATTAAAAAGAAAGAATCCTTAGGATCTTCTTTGAGAGGCATTATAAATAGATGGGATCCATTGTCCATTCAAGTCTTATTCTATATAATATCCTACCTATTATAATATTATAACTACTTTTTGCTGAATATTTGCAAGTTAATAGATTGCAATATAAATAAAATTCTATTGTGACTCATATACTGAGATTAAATGATTAGCTACTTTACTTAGGGATTCAAAGAACTAAAGATCCTAAACACTTGGCCTATAATGTATTTCCACTGTTAAAGCAGACCATAATAAAGCCTTTTGAGATTGTATTCAGAGTTAAATCATTTATTTTAATTACACCAATTTTAGATTACAGCAGGACCTCTTTAATCCGAACTCTGAAAATTTTGCCCCCGTTCGGATTGGTGGAGCGTTCGGATTACAGGGATATAGATGATAAGGGTATTTTTTGCGAATAAAACTACATAATAGGTGCATACATAATACAATATTTGTATTAATATATAAACGTTACATATTTTATTCAACATTTTTGAAGAAATCCAGTATTTTGACGTTCGGAAAGTAACTTTTAGAGTGAGACAGCGCGGACTCGGGTCGGGGGTTCGGATTACAGAGGTGTTCGGACTAGAGGGGGTTCGGATTAAAGAGGTGGTGCTGTATATATTTTTGAAAGTCTAATAAAATTTTAAAGGTTTAAAGATTTTTACTTGTACGGAAGTGTACATTGTCATATAAAAGAAATAATTAGCAAGAAACTCCTACATCCTTAAGACCTAAAACTGCTTCTTATTGTCACAAAATGGGTACTTTTTAATACCTAATTAGATACATTACCTATGTGTGCACCTCAGCCTATACTTATGTAATGTATGCTTTATAAATTCTCATTAAACTTAGTCTATATTTAGTTCGAATGAGTCAGTCAATTGTAAATAATTATATTTAAAAAAAAAAACTAGTTTGATATGGTGGTCATGGCTATCAATTTATCAATTAGTAATATGTCTAACTATAGCTACTAGTGGTCGCCTAGTGGCCGAAAATCGACCATATATGATTTAATTTACAATACCACTTAACGTACGTTGAATGATAATTTTTATTTAATTCAAACTCTTTTATAAAACTCTTTTTATATGAGACGTGAGAATATCATCATCGCAATGTCTATCGATTTTGACGTTTTGTCAAATACGATCAGATACTATGCATGTGTGTGTAATGTTTTATTTATTGATTTAATGTACTTTATAAGCATTATTTTTGAAAAATATTAGCGCTATGCACTTCTCCTACACATAAACTATAAGTGTACCAAATTTTATGCTCCTACGTCCGCGCAATTATCGTAAAAAGTGGTCCAAAGTTTTTGCATCACGTATTAATATATATAGCTATATATATGTTGAAGGTAATGTAATATTATGTGGTTTTAATTAATAGGACATGTATGGTAAATAAACTAGTGGTTTATGTGCAAAGATGAGGAGAATGGGGAAGAATGAATGATGTAGAAGTAAAATGACATATTTAATTATTTAATCAAACTTTATTAATTAGTTATTTGCAACAATAAGGTACCAAGAACATGTAATACATACCTAAAAAAGATAATCTATATTTTGGTTTTTGTTTTCCTGTAGATAAAGATTATGATAGCTAACATATTTGTTAAGAACAGGAAATCTATCTATGCTTATCATTCAATCTACTAATCTAAACAGTACAAATTGACAAATTCATTTCACAAAGTCAATGACAACTTTATTTTACTTCATAAAACAACCAGAAAATTCAAAACAAATATTACCCATCTAATGCTTTTAACCTCAAAAATTTCTTTTAAGAGTTCACGAAGGAGTGAATTCAATTTGGGGAGACGCGCCATGTAAGGGGGCGGGGGTGAATCGATAGTTCGCCCGTTCGCCGGGCCCGTCAGCTGAGCTGCGACTGTGGGCTGTGACCCCATGCAGCCCAGCTATTGACACAGTCTGGCTCGGGCCGTCACGTCATTGACTAAGGCGTGTTTACGAACTTTAATAAATGTTATTGACACGGTATGCTCCGTGACAATAATAGGTTCATTTTTGCAATTAAAGGCTAGATGAGTAATTTTCATTTTAATTATCTTGTAACTCGTATAAAATATTAGCTTCATTTTTGCAGTTAATAGGGTAGAACTCTTATATTAGGTATTTAAAATTAATTATTTCAAGAAGTAACTACTTAGTCTAGGTTGTGGAAGAAGTAATATGGTAGATGACTTATTTTAATTTTAATGTCCGTCTTGTAGATTATTTTAAAATATCAGATACGTATTTTTTATTTTCTTACGGAAAGAAATAGTTTCAAATATAGTTACAATCATTTGAAATGTCCCGTGCTATCATTTCTAGTACGTTTTATACGAAGAAATTACGTTTTTGCTCCCTCCTTTGATTCTAAACTTTGTTATCGGGCTTAGTTTTAAAAATACGTGTCTAATAATATTTTTTCACTACCTTACCTAACATACTAAATATTTTTTTATATTCATACCTCGTCATCATCCCTATTCTCTTTTTTAATTAGCGCTAATCGGTATCTATGGTAGATTTCATTGATAAAGATATAAACAAGTGAGATTACGAGATTTAAAGACGTTCTTTAAATCTCGTAATCTCAGTTCTTAAACGTAAGAATGGGGGCAAATTTTTGTTTACAAACGTGACCTAAACTAAAAACTATAAGAATATTAATCTATGCTAAACTGCATGTCTGCTTACACACTAAACTAAATATCAACAAACAGTACATGAGTCATTGATCACACCCAATTTTTTTTATTCAACTGCAAAGTGTATGTACTTGAAACGTTTTTCTTTTTTTAAAACCTTGGCGTGAAAGAGAAAGAACGCTATAACTACAATTTAAATTAAAGTTCTAACCGCCGTAGTTACTAAGATTCATTTAATGATTATATTAATTAGTAGTTAATTGATTTTAGATACAAAATCGTCACTAAGGAATAGTTAAGTAACCGTGTGTGACATGGGCGGCGCTGATCGCTTACCATCAGGTGACTAGTCTGCTAGTTTGCCACCACAAAAATACAAAAGTTTAAGTAATGCCTAAAAATGTCCCTGAGGCGCAGTCCTCCGCTAGTTACTGACCACCCGGCGTTATTTACGTTAAAATCGTAAATTACAATGTCTAACGTAAAATGCTTAAGTTTTTTAACGTAAATTACACAGAATTCTAGGTAACTTAGTACTTCAGGTAATAAGTATAGTATCCAATCAATGTTTGCACTGAATTATCTGATGTCCAACACAGTTTGCCGTCAGTTGCGCATTGTATCTGTCGCAGTATCGCTATGTTAGCCTAGCCTACATAGATAGCACTATATTTGCCTAGGCAATAAGAGCTTTAAGTGTAATAATATAGAAATAAATATACCTAGAACTAGGTATGCAATAGTACTACGGCCTTCTAGACTTCTAAAGAATTACCAAATCTCTCCGCTTGATTGTTTATTTTTTGCTTCTGCGAATCGAAATTTCTTGCTATTGATCATTCACCGTTTATCACACTAATGACTATTATAAATATTATATTGTTTGTTTAGATCTTTGGTCGTCAATCACGCCTGAAACTACTGAACGGATTTTGATGAAATTTGGTATACAGACAGGGAATGTGCTGACTTAAGTGATAGCATATAACTAGCTTTTAACTTTATCCTACGGTAAAGCAGGCAAAGTCGCTGGCAGAAGCTAGTCTACCATAACACTACTTACTAGTTACTGAGGATTTCAAAATTACAAAACCCTACAGCTACATCCTAAATGCTCACACAGCAATGAAATAATCACAGTCACTACACTACCATAAAAGAAGCACATAAGCCTTTTAACATTCGATAAGTACATACTTAAATAACATAAGAAGACGTATACTACTATTATTTAAATGTAAATAGTATGTAAATAAGCCTTTTACAGTAACAACAAGCTGTTATTTTAACTTCGGCTCGTCGTCCTTGAACTCAAGTGTTAGAGAAACGCTTTATCAACTTACTCGATCTCTGTTGGCCTCTACGAAGTAACTATTGGTAAAAAAATATACTATGTAGTTACTTGGCTAATAGTAAAAGCCATTACCTAATGTTAAACAGTTTTTGTTATGTATGGTACAAACTGATGTTCGTGTCGGTGCGGTCTTGTGGATGGAAAAAAAATCTTTAGAATTTTTTCTATTACTTTTTGAAGGGGGAAAATGACTTCTCCCGCCTTGGACGAGGTGAGAGGCAATGTCAGACTCTTACTGGCTAAAAACCACCCCGTTCCTACTTCTGCTTTTCGAACCGGAGTCTCGGTAACCCGCTAGGCAGTCTGCAGGTCGTCGCTGATATCATGATATGTGTGGTGTAGAATTCTCGCCTTAACTATTAGAGACTAATATTACATACGCCTAACTGACAAATCAAATTCGAATTTCTGTCTACAAAAAAATTTAAACCTTTCAATAAAAATAAAATGTGGATAACTATGTTTTGCAACAGAACCATTATTTATTGTTTACCTACTTGTAGTTTAGTATCCATCACTAATAAATCTACGTGGAGCTGTGGACAAAACCTAAGGGGTTTACCAGGGCTCCAGTTTAAAGCAGTAGTAGGAACAGGGTGGTTTTTAGTCAGTAAGAGTCTGTCTCCCTCACGTCACCCGGGCGGGAGAAGACATTGCATGATATTCCCTCGTCAAGAAAAAATATCACAAATAAATCTCCTTTGCCATTTCGTCATTTGTTTTTCCTCAATATGACAGTATCCATTTTGTCCCGTTTTCCCTCTACTCCCCTATAAAGCAAAGATTTATGAATACTATCAAATAAAACTGGATTTTTTGCATTGAAATGGGAGAGAGGGGGATTTTAGTGGCCTTTCTTTTTCTGCACGTGCCGCAAGACCTTGAACGGCGAATGATACATTGAAAGTCACGACTTTAGAAGCGTGATTGGCAATTAAGTTATTGGCTTATTCATTAAGCATTACTAAGTTATAAGTAAGTAGATACTTAGTTACTTAAAACTATACTTGTAGTAACTAACCAGTTGGTACAGTTTTTTCGTCATTATAAATGTAACTACTGATTTTGTGTGTATGAGTTATTTATTTACCTTTTTTATGGTATAGGATCACCTGATGGTAAGCAATCGCCGCCGCACATGAAAACTTGAAACACAAGTGGGTTGCCGGCCTTTTGAGGGTTAGGAATTTAAGGGTTTTTGTGGAATCGGGGATTGGAATGGGGGAATCAGATCTCCGGTAGCCTCACTCACAAAACGCAATTGTTGTTTCACGTCGGTTTTTTGGTGAGGTAGTGGTATCTCTCCGGTCGAACCGGCCCATTCGTGCCGATGACTCGCCCTTCCTTACGTATTTAAATCAATATTAAGTTTTATAAAAATTGGAATTCCATATCGTATGCTCTCGCTTTGCACACTAATTCTATTTAGTGTAACCAGTAACTATTTATACTAAATACTCAAAGGAAAACTCCGACTAGATAGTAACCATCTTGCGAAAATCTAATCTACCATTCGCGGAAGTGCAAACCCTGAGCCGCAGTAAGCCAGCAGTGTTCCAGTTAGTGCATTATAGTCTGCGGCGTGTAATGCACAGGCTGATGACGTCATTCAGGCCGCAATGTGTAATGCACATGTACTGGTTGACATTGGGATCTTGGCGCTTTGTGAATGTGCACTCGTTCGTTGTGTGAACGAGAATGGCTGTTTTCTTTTTTTTTTAAGGTATGAGTAATGAATTCATTGATAATTTAATTAATAATAAACCAAATATAGCTAACTATTTGTTTATAAGTGTTATATAAGTTTTTAAGCTGACACGGTCACTAGTAATATCATTAGATATTTACCGGGATATTTACCATGTTTATTAGTTTTATTATAACTTTCGTGAGACATAATAAATTAGTTATTACGTTATCGGCTTAACTACTCACGTAACTGTTTGACGAGGAACTCGACTAGTTTCAAGCTATACACACGACGCGTCGTGTGTCGCAGAATGCTGCTCATGAATATGAGGCTCTAGGATGGCAATAATTA
Organism: Spodoptera frugiperda; assembly: GCF_023101765.2. NCBI lineage: Eukaryota > Metazoa > Arthropoda > Insecta > Lepidoptera > Noctuidae > Spodoptera > Spodoptera frugiperda. The sequence goes on from NC_064222.1 coordinate 7,727,611, forward strand.
GGTAATGTTTATTAGTTTTTGTGAGTTTCCGATATTTTGGCACTGTTCCAAGCGCCATGATCACGGATGAACTGTAGTATATGCGGGTGGATGTTTATGAGCAGACATGTCGTGAGCTACCACTAACTATTTAAGATAGATTTCGCATGCATGTATTTTTTTTAATTTTGTATGCATTCACATCATGTTTGAGTAAATATTTTATTTAGTTCTTATTTTTTTCTTTGATTCTTTGATTATCCCTCGAATACTAGTTAGTGTTTAAAATATTATTTTTGTCTCTATCATAGAGATGTAGAAATGACGTGATATTGATGTCAAATTCTTTGTGATGTCTGTCGCTGACGATTTTTTTATGACGGAAATATTAATATGAAATGGTTTCTGAAATAGTTTTTTGTTCCTTTCTTACGAAATTGATGTGATAATCTGTTTATCTTGATAAATAAAATTAGGTAGTTATGATTTAGTTATAGGAAATATGATACCTAAACAATGACGTCATAGTTTGCTATAAAATTGATTGATTCTTTTACGAAATTTTACGACGAAGATAGTTATTATAGTTAGTTAAAATCCTTATTCCTATGTAAGTAAGTAAGGTCTAAATGCTTGCTTAAGGCATAGTTAAGTCCACTAAACTCCAATTGTTAACTAGTAACTCAATAAAATGTACAGTTTAGCGTGCTTACCTAAAAGATACCGTTGCACCGAACCCCAATTTTATGTAAATCAGTCTGCACTAAAGTCTAGACGCTTTAAAACCTTGATTACGATCTGCAAAAACTTCTAACTTACCTACTATTATTACGTGAAGTCAATTTAAAGTAGAATATTACTTTTGGTGCAATTTACAACTTGGTTATGTCGTCTAAATCGAATTACGAGTGATGAAATTGAGTCTACGTAAATTCGTTTGAGGGTTTTATGATAATAACTAGCTTCCGCCCGCGGCTTCGCCCGCGTGAAATTAGTTTTTGTCAATCCTGGTCCTTTATGTCTAAGAGACTCTTACAGGGGCCAGCCTCACGTTGTGTACAAAAATATTTTTAAATGACCTAATTTAAAACATTTTTGTACACAACGTTTGCTGTTTTGTTATCATTTGTTAAAATGTGGAGATTGTTTGGACTCGACACTCGCGAGCAGGCCACGTACAGTTGGCCATGCGAAAAACAGTTTTTCTCTAAATGGACACCTGCTACTTTAAGTGTTTGCCCTTGCGCTTTGTTAATGGTCATTGCGAAGGCTGGTTTGAGGGGAAACTGGATTCTTTTAAACTGAAACGGTAAATCTGTAGGGATCATGGGTATGCGTGGAATCAAAACTTCTTCATCTTTAGCTATACCTGTCATTATAATTGCTCCAATAATATTGCGTCCTAGCTGCGTAATTTGCAATCGAGTCCCGTTGCATAGTCTCGGCGCTTCAAGATTTCTCATTAATAAAACTGGAACCCCAACTTTCAGTCTCAGCTTATGAGACGGCACTCCTGACAGCTCTAAAGAGTTTAGAAACTCGGTAGGATAAGACATCACCTGTTCACTGTCCATGACAATATCTACTGACAAATATTCGACAACATCGCCTTGCACATGTGACATCATTCTTTCATTGATCTTTCCCACGATTTCATTGGTCGGTGCTAATATTGCCCTTTCACACAGCCATTCTCTATTCCTCATGTTATATTCTAAACCGGAATAGACGTTGTTTTTAAGATCTTCCAAGTTTTGGACAGCATTACAAAATTCTTGATTTAATGTAATCATGCCGTTAGCGTCCGTAGTCATTCGACCTTCACCGATTTTCAATAGAGCAGCTGCATATTGCCCCGATTGCGTATCATTATGTAGTAGACGCTTTCAAACATGCATTTATCTCATCTGCTGGAGTGCCTCTAGTAATGACAGGTAGTGTCTGTCGAAAATCACCAGCAAGCAGCACTACCATCCCACCCATTAAACTCGGGTTACTTCTGATATCTTTCAGAGTCCGATTGAGCGCCTCGATCGCTTTTTTATGCGACATTGTGCACTCATCCCACACCAACAGCTTGCATTGCTGTAGCATTCGGCCACGATCGCTGTTTTTTGTGATGTTACACACTGTTTGTAGTTCCAGTTCCGAATCCGTTCCGTTCGAATTTCGGGAATTCCGTTTGTAGAAAAATTCTGCACATCCTTTGAGACCTACGTACCAAGATTCATGGTCTTATCTTCAATTCAACCCCTATTTCACCCCCAAACTGGTAAAAATTTCAAAATGCTAGAACAAACGATTTTTTGTTTCTTATGACGTGATATTTGACGAACTTGCATACTAACTTTCAACCCTTATTTCACCCCTTAGCTGGTCGAAATTTCAAAAATGCTAGAACAAATGTTTAATGATTTCTTATCAAGTGCTTAAATATAAAGTTTCATGGTTTTATCTTTTAAAATTAAGAAATCCCATACAAACTTTCAACCTCTATTTCAACCCCTTCATCCCTTTTTTTCGAAATAAAAAGTAGCCTATGTTCTGTCTCAGGGTCTAAAGATTGTCTGTACCAAATTTCATCAAAATCGGTTGCGAGGTTTAAGCGGGAAAGCGTAACAGACAGACAGACAGACAGAGTTACTTTCGCATTTATAATATTAGTTGGGATAATATATTTATTTGCTCAAAAACATGGTAACTAACTATACAAGGATCTTACAATTTAAATGGGGTTCACATGTTTTGCTTAATCTATAAGCATGCAAATATTTAATAATTAGTTATTACAGAAATGTAGATGTAATATGGAGATTATTGTTAATTATTGTAAATATTAACTCCTTGTCCTACTTATAAAAGTGAAAAATTGTTTATTTTTTGTTCGAATTACCAAGAGTATAAAAATGAATTATTGATTTATTTCGAAATTTAAAGAGACCTTGTGATAACTTATTAGTTAGTTAGTTATCGAAAGTTTGAATTAACAAAAGGCGACTGTATTTGTGTTTTCAATAAGCTTTCACCAAACATGTAGTTAGGCAATGCTTTATCTACTTATGTGTAAGTAAATCTATATTAAAATTGGTGGCTTTAATTACACAACTGTATCGGATGACGCCTAGGAGCGACTAAATGCACTGCATTCATTTGAACGAAGTTAAATTTCCCTGACATTCTCCTTCAAAAATTAAAAGTTTTCACACTAATCGATGAATTCCAATGTTCAGTGGGTCTGATTTAGTTTAATCTATTATATAAAAATAAGTCGGGTTTTCCTTCCTGACGCTATAACTCCAGATCGCACGAACCGATTTCCACGGTTTTGCATTCGTTGGAAAGATCTCGGGCTCCGTGAGGTTTATAGCAAAGAAAATTCAGGAAAAATCAAGAGAAAAGCAGGAAATCAAGGAAAATCATTGGTGGCGAAACGGAGTTCGCCGGGTTTGCTAGTTAGCTTTAATTCACAACTCTTTTTATGGAATATAGAGCAAAGGAGCATACGGTTCCTCTGATGGTAAGCGGTCAGCGCCGCCAATGGACACTTGCAACACCAGAGGATTCACAAGCACGTTGCCGGCCTTTCAAAATGTTCTTCTATGGACACTAGACTTTTTTAGCATTAATAAGTCTACGTTTGGCCACCAACCCGCTTACTGCTAGAACGGCGAAGGGCATCGCACGCAACAGATTTTAGTTTGTCTTGTATAGAAACTCATACAACTGCGTCCGCTGATCCGCATCGTATGGACCGCATCATCAGCATTGCCTTAACTCTTCAATCATCAATTCAAACCCAAACAGACTAAAAACAAAATAACTAATTCAATTAGTTAAACAAAACATAAAACTGCGGTTAATGACCCTTTACATTACATTACATGAATTCTGCAGTAGCAGACATAATACAGAAAGCCTTACATTACAATATAAAACTAACAATAGAGGTGGAATATCGCGAGGCTTGCAATACTCGGGGAAAAATGGCTCCGTCCACAGTTTTGCAGCATTAGCTTGTTGGAAGCGCTATTCAGTTGTCTAATTGACCCACTTCTCCCCTTTTGTGCAGTCCGCCAGTATAAACTGACCTTTGAATGTGAACAAGGATTATACGAAATGAGATCAGGATAAAATGGTTTTGTATAACTTGATATGAAGCGATCCAGTATAAACTGACCTCTGAATATGAACAAGGGTTATACGAAGCGAGACCAGGATAAAATGGTTTTGTGTAGGTTGATGTGGAGCTGTGAACATACGCAAACCAGTATAATCTGACCTTTGAATGTGAACAAAGATTATACGAAGCGAGACCATGGTAAAATGGTTTTGTATAGCTTGATGTGAAGCTCTGTGTATGAACAGAGTATTAAAAGGATTTTTCTGTTCGCTTTCATTTCCCGTTTTTTTCCTAATGTAAGCTTGTTACTGTAGTTTTGTTCTTATTGTCTACTGTTTGGACTGTTTTTTGAATAAATTAGTGCTCTTTTCTGTTGGAAGGTTTTTGTTCGGATAAGTTTGGTTTGAAATGGTTTTTACGTCTAGAAATTTTCTCCGAAAGTTCTGCTTATCTCCATTCTTAACTATGCTTGGCCTTTCATCTGTTTTGCTTACTATCTGGAGAGAAAAGATAGTTACTAGTTGGTAGGTTTTGAATTCTATTTAGGTAATAAGGATGATGATGTGATGAAATTAAAAATCCTCGTCAGTTTGTAAGTAAAAGAATACGTGTCTAATGTTTTAAAATAATCTACAAGACAGGCATTCAAATAAAAATTTGCCATCTACCCTATTGTCTGTCTTCAGTTTATGCTTATTCACCCATTAACTAACCTCAAAGGACCTGATCATCCAATTAAGTTTTCAATAACTTTAAATCTACCATCTTAGATGTCAATTTTGTACTCCCAATACCAATGCTATCGGCAATACTATTTGCAAGACCTACATTACGTCACCTGCATGCCTCATACTACGTGCAGTAACGTCGCGGTCGCATTGAGGAGCCACCACCCATCGCACGAAGAATTCGATACTGTCATTATGACAGTCGTTTTCTATGATCTGACGAGTTTCCTCATTTGGTGGTCCAATGTTGTTGATTTATTTCATCGCATGGAAAATTTGTAAATGTTTTAGGTTAGGTTCAGAAGGATTTCTGATCGAAAAGATTTTATAACTAGTATTTAGAATGAGGCATCAGACCACCACAGATAGGGCCTAGTAGGGCTGATGCCTGATCCGGAGCAGCGGACTACCTAGCGGGTTTACCGGGGCTCCGGCTCGAAAAGCAGGAGTAGGAACGGGGTGGTTTAACCGAGGCGGGAGAAGCCATTAGATGATTTTATCCCCTCAAAAAAGCCTAACCATTTTGCGGGAAGTATAAACCTACATGCATCAAAACACTCATCAACCAATACCAAAACTGGAACGAAACGCGTTGTTCAAACATAACTACGGCTTAATTTTCATAATAACACAGGAAGGTACTAATTACTCGATTCCCTAGATATACATACCAGTATAAATTGACCGTCAAATATACGAAAAGAGAATACAAAGAGAGCTCATGATAAACTGGTTTTGCTTGACTTGATGTGTTGGTTGCCCTGTTCGTTCGTTGTTCTAGTAACCTGGCTGGTCTATTGGCTGTTTATAGCGTATTCGTATTTATTAGGTACAGGAGCTATTTTCATAACGCCCGGGAATACCTAGGAGTTATATTAATGTAATTATAATTAGTATCTGATGGTTTTATTTGCGTTTGTAGGTGTGTAATGGTGATATATTTAATACGGACGTCTGTAGTAATCCATTAAGGTCTGTTTTTAATCATATTGTACGGAGGTACCTTTTTATGACGGGGGAAACCTTTACAAGACGCTTAGCTTTTTGGGGTGAAAGACTAGGGAATGTGGGATTTGAAAGCCACTTCAGCATTGATAAGGGGCACCGAGTCTACTTATTAGACCTGCTCCGGAGCCCCTATTTTAACCTGGTACCTATGATTTACCAATTTTGATTATCGCTTGTCATGGTCGTAGATGATACTGAGATGTATATTAAATATCTGCTATAATTTTTTGCAGGCGGCCGATCAGAACGCCGAACAAACTCGTATTAAGTCCTCTGATTGGCCTGCTTCAATGAACCAACCACTCAGAACGAACGCCGTAACGTTTCGATCTCGTTAAACGTAAAACAAATTCGTACTAAACAATCTGAATCCTTGTTTTTGCTAGAAATATGTAGTTACCTAAGAGCCTACTAAAGAAAGTAGTTATACTGAGCTATCATACTTAATAGGTATAGGTCTCCTGCTCGGTCTAAAGCACTAAGATGACCTAGTTCATAAAGTTGCCACTTATTGACGTCTTCACGCTTCCGATATTGCATTTTTCTCATCTATTCGCTATGAAAGTTCTTGAGCTAGTGCCGAGAAATTGAAATTGATTTTTCTTATGTAGAATTTTGATGTAACTATGAACTAAGTAAGTAGGTTTAAAGTGTTTTTTATAATAAGTATCTTGAGACATACAAAATTAATTAAAATAACTTTTTTCTTTCGTAAATATAACTACTGAGAACACCTTTGCCTTCTTATCTAATACCTACCTACACTAGACCAGACTGCGCGATAGAACTAGGCACTATAATTTTAATAAAAACATTAAAAAGATTAGTGATGATATTGGTGAGGCCCTATATCCAGCAGTAGTTACTAATCGTAAAAATCCCTGAACAACTATTCCCTACTTAGGTACTACTTAGGTATTTGGTATAGGTATTTAATTACCTATGTGTATCAATAGATCAATGAATGAAATAATTCAAAATAAACTTTACTACAGACAAACACGTGTTACGTTAAAGAAACACGCAAAAAAAGCAGGAAGATATGATTTTGATTACCATCTTTTTATGATTAACTAATTTATAACTAAAGGAAATTACGAGAGCGAATCCACACTAGACCGGATATTAAACACTATACCACAGAGTATAAACTTCTTTCTATCATACGATTATTAGTGTGAGCCGCCATCTTTCTTAGGGCGATTTTCCACCAGAGATGTGCTATGCTACGTTGCTGTTGCGTTTGGCTTCTACCTTTATTCATTGGTACACATAGCTTAGTACTGGTGGAAACGGATTCACCTAAGCTATCTACGGATGTGTGCTATTGATGCGTGCTATGAATGTTTGCTATGGGTAGCTTCCCTATGATCGATACATCGCATAGGTACTTGAGCTGAACATTTTTCTCGCACAGCTACTTTTCAGGGCCTCATATTCATATCGCATCTTACTCGCACAGCTACATAGCTAAGTATCAGTAGAAACGGTCACATAGTTTCACGGCTTAGCTAACTATTACATCTTCGTAGCATAGCTACATAGCACATCTCTGGTGGAAAAGCAGTCTTATACTGTTCATATTGTAAACATTTTTTTCAACTTCCGTCATCGCTATTTTAAATTACACATACTGTTTACCTTTTAACAAAGCTTTGCTTATGGAAGTTTAATTTTAGAACATAATGTAATTTATTTCTGGAACACATCCAAAAATATATTAGGTTACTATTTTTTTAAATAACGCCTAATCTATTAGCTTCGGTTGATTAGTTAGTCTTAAGATAAGCGTCCACAGGCCCGCATCGTACGCATCGCACGCACCTCATGCAACGGATTTTAATTTGTCTTATATAAAAACTGCGTCCATTGATCCGCATCGTATGAACCATATCATCAGCAATGCCTACATGCGATCCGTACTGATGATGTTATACGGGATACGTACGATGCGATGCGTACGATGCGCTTAACTACCTTTAATAAGACTCTGCGCAGGAGATATTTTAGGTCATTCTCGAGCAAATACGGGTTTTCTCTTTCTTTGTTATCTCAGTACGTAACTACGTATGAGAGATGTTGATGCCACGGTAAACCATGGAGCATGGAGAGAGGATGGTAAAGGATTTATGGTTTTTCGTACTGTTTTTCGGGGTCCGACAAGGTTAAATTTCAAAATTACAAGGTTTTTTAACAACCAAATACATAGCATTATACAAAATTACATTTTTTTTTGATGACGGGGGGAAACCTTGAAAGTTTATTTTTTTGGATTTTTACCTCACTTAAACCACTCCGGTGGCCATCCTCAACACCTGTAAGGGGTATTGAGTCCTCCTCGTCGCCCGGAGCCCCCATAGATACAAAATTACCTAGCTTATAACTTATTTGTTACTAGCCAGCTTTTATGACAACAACACATATACTCTTATTCTTTCATACATCTTTTTATACGTATACTGAGCCCCCAAAACATGTGAATAGCAAGTTCTAAAATACAATATCCGCAATTAACCTCGCTATTATTATAAATGTGAATCATACGGCGCTAAATTGGACACCGGCGTTTGGACATCGAGCTAGCGAGCTACGAAACTAGTGGGACATGGAGCTATGAAACTCACGGAGAATTAAGTGCAACTCAGAATATTTAACGCAGGAATGGCTAAACGAAATAATTTGTCTTGCCAAAATAATACTTGATTTAAGAAAAGAAAGAATAATTTAATGTTAAAGCCAAACAAAGTTCCTTAGGGACTCCGGAGCAGGTCTACTTAGAGGATTCGGTGTTCCTTATCAGTGCTGAAGGTTGCCAGGCACCGGGGTGGTTTTAGTGAGGTAAAAATCCCACACAGTCTTTCTCTCCAAAAAGCTAAGCGCCTTAGAAAGGTCTCCGTCATCAAAAAAGGCCAAAATAAGTTACAAAGCAGAGCTTTCGTTGATACAAATCTGATTAGTTAAATCCATTTAAACAGTTCATTAACCAGTTTGAATGAAATAATCAAAACATTGTATGGTACAGACCTTCTTTTTACCAGCCTAAGCCTATAGAAACCTCCCCTAAAGTAATCCAAAACCGGGTCTTTCTTCCAGAGTCCTTGAATTATTTAAACCCCTACATTTCTATGAATCTCCCCTCTTGTACGAGTAATTCGCGAAATACTCGTATTCACCTCAGACGCCATAGTCGGTTTTATTATCCACCCTCGTTCGTAGCATTGAAATATTATTACTGCCTTCCGAAGTTTTATTAGTAGCGGATCGAGAACTAGTTACTTAGGAGATTTTTGTTGTTCTAACGGTGTCAAGCAAGAACTTGAACTGAAAGGGCAATGAAGTTGTGGTTTAGTTATGATAATTTCATACAAGCTTCTTCGAGTGCCTAAACTAATATCTACATAATGTTATTAGGACTTAAAACGGGATATTTACCATGTTTATTAGTTTTTATAAGTTACCGATATTTCGGCACCGAAATTTCTCGTTTTAAGTTCTATTGTGATATTACTAGTGACCATGTCAGTTTAAAAACTTATAAGTAATAGTTATCTACAAAATACGTGTAAAATGTAGTTACTTGAAGTCACGTCACGCGATTGTTCAAATCGATCAATCTTCGAAAGTATTTGTTTCCGTAACGAAATAAAAAATACGTGTCTAATATTTTAAAATAATATACAAGACGGACATTAAAAGAAAGTTAGTCATCTACCCTATATAAAGTTTAAAAATAATCTACAAGACGGACATATTTATAAAATGGAAATTATTTAGTCATCTATTTTATCATTTAACTACATGTGGCCATAAACCGCAGACATTGACCTTCTGGTCTTGAAATAGCATTCACTATCCTATGTGCGATGTAAACGCACACGGAACGGGAATAACTCGGGTCACTCGGTCAATTTGATCGATTGTAAAACGCATAATCGATCAAATTCAATCTGAAACGTAAACAAACATGTCTGAAATGTGTTTATTTACATTGTGAGATGATTTATTGGCTGTAGTTAGTTAGATTGATAGATGTTTATTTTTTGTGAAATTCTTTGGAGTAACTATTAGAGAGATTGTGAAAATATTTTTTATTTAAAGAATGACGATGCAATGGTGTTTCGTTCTCGTTCTTCTCCATTCGAAGCTACACTTTGGAACGAGCACCTAGCTTCATTGACAGACAGACTGACGGACAATTAAATTTAACGTTTCAAAAATAAATGCTTTTGACTTTGGTTTTGAGTCTTACTTACCTATCTCTGTGAAACATTCCTGGGATTTGGAAAACAACGTCCTGCGACCTTAGAGCGGCCGTACACGGACTGCTCGAGCGGTCGGCGTCGACTGCTTGAAGCTGTTGACGGCTTGAAGTGTTCGCGACTGCTCGAGCAGTCGTGTGTACGGCAGCGAATGAATGGCTATAGTTCATCGTGCCGTCGCGGCTTCAAGCAGTCGGTTATAACTGCTTGAAGCCGTCCGTGTACGGCCGCCCTTACTGCTACGGTACTTCATGCACAAATTCGAATGCATGAAAGAAAGTTTATTAATAGCACGGTACACCGTAAATTACTAAATACAAAGGGGCACTTCTAAGAACGTCGCTGAATGCTTAGTCAATAGCAGTTTTAAGTTTTCTTTTAAAAACATGAAATCCGATATGTCTTAATAATCAGTCACCCCCGTTTTGACTGAAAGCATTTTAAAAATAAACGCTCGCTACAGTCACTATTAAAAATCACTTGTCAATAAGCAAATCAAATATGGCGATTACTTCCTATCAAGATAAAAATGTCGGAAGTAACTACATAAATGTTGCTTATTCAATTTAAATCTCTACGCTTATCCAAATAAAGTCCTGATTTGCATACAAAATACATTCAGCTGCCGCCATATTGGGATATCTACTTTTTAAGGCGAACGAACATCCTCAGACAGCCTGGTTTATTTATGCGCGGCAATGATATTTTTTTATTCAGCCTTTTATGTCATATTGTTGAAAAAAAGGTTGCTCGCTCCCCTAAATATTGTCTATGCTTCCTGTGTTCCATGACAGTCGGGTACATTGACCGAGACGGACGGACGGACGATCGGATGTAAATTGTACTACAGACACCTAACGGGCCCCCCAGCTGTAGTAAGCGAAATGGGAGCGTAAAAAATGTAACTAATGATTTTTCGCCGAAACCGGTGAGAAAAATGAGTTGATTCTAATGCCCTTGACTTATCGTGAATGTACTGAATAAATAATAATAAATATTTTGTTTTCTTTTACTACCTAATTTAAGAAACGCGAGTTGATTCTTAAAGTAATTTGCTCGTTAACTAAAATGCGAGGTAACTAGTTAATAGCGCAATAAAAAAAAATAAAGAAGAACGTTCAAGTTCGAATTTGTATTCGTCAAAAGTCAATGACCTCTTGACGTTAGGACGGGCGAATTTTACCGCTCTTTTTCCACCTCAAAATTTTATTTGAAGTAGGTAAGCGTGGTATAATAAAACGTAATTTACTTTGTTAGAAAAACAGCGTGTAAATTGCTAAGTAGCTTTGATTTCGAAATATCGTTAAGATGCTCTCATTATGTCATGTTGTTGACAAAACGAAAAGCCAAATGACACTTCATTAAAATGGTGCTAACAAAAAACATGAGTAACTCAGTTCCCATTCAAGAAAAGAAAAAAAAAGACATGAGTAAAACTTGTTTTTATAAAGCTTTACAACTCTACAAGTGTCTTTTATTTCGTAAAATGACTTAATTTTTTAGTTCGAGAATATGATAGCTTGTTTTCTTACAAATGGGAACAGTGTCAGTTTTTCCCAGAGTCGACATGCTGACAATAGAGAGTGTTCTGTAATCATTCACTCGGTCTTTCATTCATTCAGTCTTATTGGTTAAACAGTTGTAATAACTATTATGTGACTGATCGTTAGCAGTTGATTCTTTGATCAGAAGAAAAAATGTTAATTCAAGGATACAACATAGTAACCTATTCAATTATTATACATAAACAAAAAGATTTACCTAGTTATAAATAAATCATGATCTATCATGTATAAATAAGGAAAATACTACGTAGTTAGAAACAAGCGTTATTTTCCTTTAAACACAGAAGACCAGACTATGTTTGATCTATCTCTGTACCAAATTTTATTTAGCAGTTTTGAGTACAAACTAGCTTTCCCCCGAGTCTTCACCCGCGTAGTAAAAGCAAAAATATGTTGTAGACAGGTTTTATGATTTCTTTATAAAACTGATCAGTTTTCGCTGCCTGAGTTGCAGGCATGCGGCAATAGTGCTAACCGCTTCGTCGATGCTTCCTTATTACATCGGATGGATTGATGGACCGCATTTATCGAACCGACCTTGCCGATATCATTAATTAAAGTAGGTTGAATGTCATTAAAAAGTTTAAAGACTTAAAAAGTTCACGATTTTTTCATGAAGTTTCTACGGCTTGTTATGTTATTTGCCAAATAGGTAGGTATACATTACTTGTTTAATCCTTCCTATAATAATGTGAAAGACTGGCTTCTTTCAACGGCTACGCCTGCGTTCCTGTGGGATAAAAGTTCATACCCTGTCTGTATACTAAATTATATCAAAATTCGTTCAGTAGTTTCTGAGTGATTGACGAAAAATCCAAATAAATAAACTTTCACATTTATAATATTCGTGTGATTAACACATTGAACGCCGTGGTGGTCACCGGTGACCGACGTTAGCGGAGGATTTGCCTTCAACAGTTTTCTATTGGCAGTCAAAGACAATTAGGTACTTGACCATTTTATTATTAGTTAAGAGGTATATTTCCTTTTCTTCAATATTTTTCTTTGATTAGTTCTAGCTATAAGTTAACTTATTACTGCTTTAGTTTTCACTCAGTGGTTTTGAGGCATGCGATGATGCGGAATCTTGATACTTCCTGGAGTAACTGATCACATGGCGAACGCAGTCGATCCGTGAGAAATCTAGGATGGGTTGATGATTTGCGATGTTTGTTTTTGTTTATTACTAGCTTCTACCAGCGGCTTCGCCCGCGTTCTTGTGGGATGAAAAGCCTATGTTTTATTTCAAACGATAATCTACCCCTGTTCCAAATTTCATCTCGATCCCTTCAGCAGTAGTTATTTGCGTGAAAGAATAACAAAAAAAAAACATAGTTACAAACTTTCGCATTTACATATAATCTTAGTTGTATTATTAGTTAGTTATAACTTTTCAATTTAGAAATCTGCGATCTATCAATCAAAGCAAATGACTTGATGGAATCGATGAATGATTATGTTTACTTACATTTATTTATTTATTTACTGGCACATAACTACATGATACCTACTATTGATGGGTAACTAATCATTAGTAACTATTGTAAAGACAATAATACCTACTGTGTTTTAAAGAAATATAATTATTATATTATTGGCTATTTATAATACCTACATTCTCTGCAATCACACTCACTTTAGAAGAATTTAAAAAATGCGGTTTCTATAAAACAATACAGTATGTTTCATTTAACACTGAAATGTAAAGCAAAGCAATGTTGAGATAAAAGTTTACAACGGCTCTAGTAAAGTGTTTGTTTTCACAATCAGAGTTATTTGTGTATGTGTGTGTGTGTTCGTTCATACGTTTACGTTGTTATTCTCATCATCCTGTAGCGTAAGATACGGTTGTAAGGGCTGTCACCTTGAAGGCTGATGATTGCTTTTTGAGTGAGTTTCTGTAGAAATGACACGTTTTAATATAAGTATAAAAAGTCATTAGAGGGTTTAATATAATCTCCATGATTGGTAGACGGCTTGAAGATCGCAATTTAAAAGGTCTAGGTTTAGTTAGTTATTAAACAGCGCGGCTGCCTGGTCTTTGACAAATGTAACTATCGGTTAGCTGAAATAAAAGGGTTGTAATCATCAGTGTCATTCCCAAGGGAGTGTCAGACTAAAAACTACCCCGTTCCTACTCTTTCTTTTTGATCTGGAGTCCTGGTAAATAGCTAGATAGTCCGCAGTTAAATAAAACGATAACTTGGTATTTAACCTAATTTATGAAATAAAAACTTTATTAACTTCACACTCGAGTTTAAAGTCCAATAACATAAGCTACTCCGAAAATGTGTACCTCTTTATTGCCTACTTCAGCAGTATATTATTTTTATGACGTACTTACCTAGTACACGTAGGTATAGTTAACTTGTTAATTAAGTAGTTTTAAATAACAATACCTAACGTTATTCGGCGGCGCGAGTATGTTCGCGTTAAGCGTGAAATTATGTTAATACGACTAATTAGATTCGTTGTTTTGCCCGCAATTTGTTTGGACTGACTCAGTTGTTGAATAAAGGGTTAACTATAATGATATTTGACTAGAACTTTTTAAATAAGTGGACCCAAAGAATATGTTTACTATTGTACAAAATAAGTATGACGTAAGAGGTATGTAAAGTTATATTGCTGGCTTTAGTTAAGCCATAATCTACTAAGTATAGCATAGAACTTTATCTGTATGATACAAGGTAGTTAGCTATCTGTCAGTTTAATTTATCAGACACTGAAACGGACAGTGACATTGGCTCTAAAAGTCGTATAAACAGTGCACTGAAAAGTACCTAAACAAAACGAATTTCATAAAAAGAAAGCATAAAAAATGTTTTTCGAAAATATCGCAGTAATAGCACAGAGTCTGGAATTGTATGTCAAGTATATGGTAATAGCTTCACCACTATCACATGGGACTTACAACACATGGTGAAAAGTAGGTATACATTGGCATTACTTGCCGTAATGTGTAGGTGCACCTCTCTCTCTCTTTCCTTACCCCTTCGGGGATAAAATGACGTGGTAGTATTAAATGCATAAAAAAATTATGACAATGGCCCGGACCAAGAGTTCGTGGAGAACAAATATAAATAGGCATAAAAACAATTGACACCCAAATACTCACACAACAATCAAGTTAAATAAAAAGTAATGTACACACGGACAGCCCTATATGTAAATGAATAGAGAAACAGATGAAAAAGCATCGCCCCGTAGCTGGGATTGCGTAACAAAGGTGGTTGAACTCTGGCGTGCGTGCGAATCAAATTGTTCGTTGTACCGACTTGAGTAACTGACGTGTGATACTCTGATGGAAGGACTTGATGATAGGTGCCATAGATGGCTGTTATTAGATGGTCGAGGAAAAAAATCTGTAGAAGTAACTTATTTTTATCATGCTCATGGCAATCGGGTGACCGATGCTGCTTAAGCACGGTTGGAGCGGTGGCTGGGCAACTGGCTAAAGTGCAACGTGTGGCTGGTGCGATTCCCTCACGAATCAACAGTTTGTGAAATCCACAAATTGTTGTTTCGGGTCTGGGTGTCAGATGTATGGTTGTATACGGATCCACAACATAGGAGGAAACTTCAGTGTGGGGTACTTAAAAAAATGCTGTGGGAATCTAGGCAGTCTTCTTATGTTATTCAGCAAGAATTATCACACACGATTTACTCCAGTTCTTATAAAGTTCATATCTTACGGCCGAAATAAGAGGGTTTGCCATTAACTAACTATGCCCAGACATAGTAACTAGACAAGGTAATGATTGAAGAGATAGATTATCTTTGATTTTATTATAACTTTTGTGAGACATACTAAATTATTATGTTATCGGCTTACTCACGTAATTGTTTGATGAGGAACTTGACTAGTTTCAAGCTATGCTAGAGGCTTGCATGTTCTTGAGTAGTTTTGCGCGACACACGACGCGGCGTTTGTGTTAGTTAAGATCCTCGTCAAACAGTTACGTGGGTAAACCAATACCATAATAGTTACTTATATTATCTTTGCTTACAAAATATAACTCGTCTGATGTTCATAGACTATCACATGACCATCCATCCCTTCTTTTACGTAATACGGAACAAAGGACCACATTCTACCACCGCGCAAGTAACTGTTATGGAAATCTTTAACCATATTTTTAAGTTCGTATTATATGTTAACTGACTCATAAATGCACCTGATGTTGCAGTTGCACGCATTGACACATTCACTTGTTTTCATATTAATATCGCACGATGATACAACGTCGCGTGTGTAGTGGGTACGAGTGAGATTATCGCTTTTTGTTATAACATTCTTGTTAATCATGAAACTGTCTTTTTTGTTATCGTTTTTGCTAAGTAAGTGTTGTATAATCGTAAGTACATTGTTAATGTTGTGTCTTTTGGTCCGCGACGCGTCTTGGTGCGCATGTAAAATATGGTATATTTTTTTTCTTGGTCCTTTTGGGCTATCGGAATGTTCTTACTTAATACTTCCTTGTAATTCTTAAAGGACCAAACTAGTTATATCTGTCACCCAGTTATTAGCCATGAAAGAATTTTACTGAACTTACTCACCCCCTATTACATCGGACTTATAACAAAACAAATGGTGAAAAGTAGGTGTACATTATATAGCGCTTTATGCATTCGTAATGTTCTCCTCTGCCTACCCCTTCGGGGATAAAAGGCGTGACGTTGCAATAACATTGTATTAATAGTATGGCTGAGAGAAGTATGCTTCACTGTTTTTGTTTACTCCTTACGAAGACATGTTCTGCTAAAGTAAATTGACAAACATTAATGGCCTAAATATTGTTGATATTTGGTCCTTTTAGGGTCCTAATTTTTTTAAAGAGAGACCATGCTTTTACTATTCTTTTAGTGTGGAGTATGAACCTTATTTTAGACCATTTGTTTATTCATTTCACTAGGATATGCCTCATAAAAGGACATAGTCCACTTAACTAGTAAAAAAAAATTACCCACTGACCTAGCTATCCTTAAAAAACCTGTATATTCCTACTTATACCACATTCACTTACCGTAACCGTGTATGATATAAGTGCAGTAATTAATACAGAGCTGGTTGCGTCGCCGCATTCCAAGGTATTGTTGTGGGCTGCGTACGCGCCGATTCGTGTGACAGTACCTCAGTGCAGTGATCAATGTCGCTTCGTGTCCGTTGAAAGACAGAAAAAGTGGTTTTTCTCATATAAAGTAATCTTGTTGGATAAAAACGGTGTAAATAAACAAAAGATAGTGCATTGTTCGATGGGTTTTTGACGCCATTTTTTTCAAATCAGCAGTGTGTTGATTGGTTTTTAATAACGAAACTAGTTATAGTGATTAATAGTCATTAATATTTCATTTTATTGGTGAAATATTGTGAAAGAATTACTAGCTTAGATATAGGTACTAGTGGTTTGGTATCTAGGTATTAAAATTAGTGTTTTTTTATACTCTCTTGTGCAGTGTTTAGTTCTAGTGATGTCCTAATGGATGCGTGTCGGATTTTATGCTAACAATGGACTGCAATGGAAGAAACGTTCATCGGTTATACTGGTTTTCGAAGTGGGTTAGTAATTTAGATTAGATTGTGTTTGTTTTTATTGTTTTGTTGATTTAGTTGTAATCGCGTTTGTATTGGTCCTTGGTTCCGAAATATTGGATTAACTAGGTATATTAGTTTAGAAAATTCTTGATTATCCACATATCTACTTCAGGGGAAAATTGTCTGCTCGGAGTAGTTAAGGGAAAAAGAAACACGAGGAAGAGTAGGAGGACAAGTCGTGAAATTGAATATTAACTAGGTATCAATTCGTAGTACTCAGAGTCATTTAATGATAACCTAGTCCTTAGCAAGTGTTTTAGGTACAAAATCGTTATTAAGGAATCGTTTGTGTTATCAATAAATGTCCTTGAGTAACTACGGCGAATTTTGCTTTAAAATAAAGTAACTACGTGCAATCTAGATCTAAAAAACTAGGTCTAAAGATTAGGAAACGAGGTAAAAAAGATCTTTCTAATAATATTTCGTTTTATAGTTCAAATGTGGTTGGAAAGTGATCTTTTAAATCGTGCTAAAAATATAAACAAAAAGGACCACACCTTATTTTCTTAAATGGCGTCTTACATTGACATTATAGAAGTCTAGATGCTAAGGTCAGGTATTAAGCATAAAACTATGTGTAATCCTAATCAGTTATTTTGAAATAATATTAGGAAATATTTATATTTAGGTGTGATTTGAGCTAAATGTCAAGAAATTACAACATAATGTCAGATCTGTTTGTCGGCAAAAAAGATACCTAATTTACTTAAATGTAATAAAACTTGTTTAAAATGTGAGGCCTTCAAATGTTAAAGTGCAGACTTAATTTTTTTAATAATTCAATTGCATCAAAATCGGTTCAATCAAACGCGAGATAATCGCGCACAAACATAGTTAATACAGGTTAAACTGAGAACCTCCTGCTGCTTAGCTTATCGGTAGTCGTATCCTAGTTTAAAATTAAATATATCTAGGCCCAACTACCTACGAGTATGAATTCATAACTTCACACCTAACGCTTTTCTATCTAAAGATACCTGAACATTTGATCGCTTAGTCGAAGTACTTAGGATTGTCTATATTACAATAGGTATGTATGAGTCTTGTTTTTACAGAAAATAGTGTATTGAACATCGTAATAATATTTTCATTCCTCTACATACCACAGCATGCGTGACGTTTAAGAGCTGTGGATTGCCTAGCTGGTTACCAGTACCGGGGCTGCAGCTCGAAAAGCAGGAGTAGGAACGGGGTGGTTTTTAGTCAGTAAGAGTCTGACACTCCCTTGAAAGGCCTCGCCTAAGGAAGGGGAAGTCATTGGATGATATTCCCCCCTTAGCAAAAAAACAAGCGTGACGTAACAGTTTTATAAGCAAACAACTTTTTTTTCACAAAACTCATTACATTCATTCTTGTGTCATACTTTCCGCACAATGATCACTCATTACAGATATCAATAAAAAAAGATTCAATCTAATTGAATGAACGGTTGAATGATTCATCTCCCGGCTATTTATAGTCTATCGTATACAATAAAAAGTAAGCATCTCTCTCTATTGCTTTGATGCTGTTTTTATGTGAATGGATTATTAAATATGATTGGATTCTTTTAATGAATTGAACTTATACTATTCTAGTTAGTGGTTATTTTTCTTTAATGATTAGTTATGTCTTTTATAAAAGTCTTGTTTAAATTTTATTCTTGTATTGTTTTTAGGCTTTTATTTAGATAACAAGAAAGTAATCTCTTTTCTTTATAAGTGTTTGTAATTTTAAGCTTACTCTTGATATCCCCTGATCTGGAGCTGCGGACTACCTAGCGGGCTTACTGGGGCTCCGGCTCGAAAAGCAGGAGTAGGAACGGGGTGGTTTTTAGTCAGTAAGAGTCTGACACTGCCTCTCGCCTCGCCCAAGGCGAAAGAAGTAATAGGATGATTTTTCCTCCCTAAAAAACTCTTGATATTCACCAGCCATTCTTAATTCGGAACTGTCAAAGTTACGTCAAAAATTGCAATATGGCCGCTGCTTACAAACAACAACAACAAAACAACAATAGTTTCTCAGAATAGGTGAAATTATAGGCGTTTAACCGGATGGCACCATTTTTTATGCATGTCCAACAAATATTTATGCCGATGGTGATGTATGTTACCGCTATTCCGAGGCTGTTAACGTGTGTAGAATATACTAAAACGCTTGAAGACATGAGCATTGAGCATACAATGCTAGTGTTAATGCCTTTGTATTATATCGAGTTCATGTAACATTTACAAGCACCGTTCAACATTCTGTACATCTTTTACTTGTGAATTTAAAATGGAATCCTTAGGAAAGAAGAAATTGCAATCATTGCCTTTAAAAAGTACGACATTTTAAGCTTTACTATCTAAAATAATTGGACTGTTTTGTATGTTCTATTGGTAAATCCATAACCAAAGTTAATTGACATATTTGTAGGATTAAATATACATGGAAACTAATGGACCTATCCTATCATGCGTGAAGAAAAGAAGCCAACAAAAATCGGTCAAAGGACCAAGTACTCGTGGTCCTTCGGTACAAATACGTTTCTGATGGTAAAATCTATTCTGTCTAGCTAAAATTGAGATTTTCATCTCCCACCTTTCCCCTATAGTCTCGACCATCATACACCGCGTCAATTACTATGATTTACAGCTGAGTTAAAGTCCTTTTATGTCGGTTAATACCATTAGGGGGTGCCATTAAGCGCTGACGCATTTCTACAGTCCAACTAATTGAATTGTCCTATTATCGGCTGAGCATTTTACTCTTTCACGATTTTGTTTTGTTGAGACTAGAGATACACGTGGTTTTGCCTTGTTTCTGTAGTAACTAGATAGTTAATCCCTGTTAAGTAGTTATTTAGTTCTTCTTCACCCGTACAGTTGCAAGCTAAGCCAATAATGAGCTTCTAAATATCATACAAAAGAGTTATGAGTTGTAACCTATCACTACTTAAGTATCCAGAAAGTCTAAAAACAAGTTTTATCTGACATAATATTATATATATATTTTGTTGTAATAAAAATGATAATCAAGATAAAACACCCAGTATGGGCAAATTTTGGCAATATTGCTTTAGTTAGTTGAAATTTTTCGGTCCTTTTATGGTCCTTATGACCGTAATCGGTTAAGCCAGCTGCTTATACATATCTTATACATTCATTGTGAAATAGCATAGCGTCAAGAATATACAAATATCTAACCTAAATTCTTTCACGTAGTTATTCGTCCTCTGTACAGTCTGTATACTTGTAACTGTAATTCTGTTTGAGTCAAGTCCGTTTGGAATATTGAGTCATCAGTCTTACGTTGATATTTCTTATCTTTTACCTGTTTGTGGCATACTTATTGTCACACCTCTTTCGGAGTTAAGCTTGGCAGAGTTTTATGCAAAGTAACTAGGTCTAATACTCACGAGTTACAATGTTATTAATTATTAACTGGTTGGTGTAATTGATAACACGTTGCATGTTAAATAGCAGAAGGAAAATAGAATTTGTACTTGGGCCGGAAAAAGCACCAGATGGTCCACCATCTGGTGCTTTTTCCTGTGTCAGGAAAGTATTAGCCTAATAAGTTTTTTTTTTAGTTTGGAACTTAAATAACCACAGGAATTCTAGAATTTTCGGTGATTTTCAAAAGCCTCTACTTAGTATTTATCACTGCATCAACTAAAGGTTGGCTAGCAAGAGTGCCTATGTTAAACCCACCCTGGTACAATAAAGTTGCACAAAGTTAAATAAATAAAATAGTAGTTACTTGTAAAAAAAATAGCAAAAAGTACTTATAGACTCACTTTTGCCAATCATATCCTAAAATAGACCCACGCTGTCTATATCCAGTATTTCTTCTGCTTTATTTTTTATCACAATAAAGTCAAGGTATGTTCCATGTTAAATCGTTTGTGAGACGCGTTGACGCATAATCAGACCTTTGTGGTCCTTCGCTCCGGTCCATCGTCATTGAGTTGAAAATGATACGGGTCATTGTCCACAATTTGGGACGCTTCATGTCACCATAGTTAAAAATGTCGTCAGTAATATTGTTGGTACCTAATTGAAATTTAATTGCTTTTCCAGAAGTGCCTTTTAAAGTGTCATATTTTGCTTTTTAAAATTAAATTGGATGTTAAGTACGGAGGGTCGTAGGCGTATACCCAAAGTGACTGAGAGCTTTAAAGCAGCTATTTAGAATTTTGGATTTTAATGACATTAATGACAACTGTCATAGACGTTTTTAAGATAACTGACATACTCTTTAATACTCCAAAATCTTGAGTAACAAATAATTTTTAACAACCATACTTAACTTATTTGAACTTCTCAAGCAGAATAAACAATCACCATCACTACCATTACCTAACTCCCAAATCCCCCCACATTCCCATTAACCACCACTTCAACTCAATTTAGGGTCTCAATGTGATCTACTAACCTATCAGTTACTTTAACCTTTCTACTAGTACTTACATCAATTGGTTCAAATATAAAAGTGTACGCATCATAATCAGGGACTGTCTGTGGCGTCTCCAAGTCTGAACTGACCGGGTCGTCGCCCACTGGCCTTATTTTAATATTTATGTCGCGCAAAGGATATAAGGAATAAGGATGTAGACATCGAGTAATCGTTCTATTGAAATTGGAAATGCTTGAGATTCTTTTGTGGGATATTTTGTAAGGGTTTTGAATTGGTGAATTTTATTTTGGATGGTAAAGTAAATGTATTATATACCAAGTTCATTGCACGGTTGACGCGGCTGCCGTGCAATGGGCAGCGGGTTCGATTCTCGCACAGAGAAACTCTTTGTGTGATCCACAAATTGTTGCTTCGAGTCTAGGTGGTATGTGTATGTGAGCTTGTATGTTTGTAAACGCATCCATGACACAGGAGAATACCAGTGTTGGGCAACGTTTAAAAAACTATAAAAAAAAGTTAGTGGTAATTACTGGCCTATTAATGCCTATTACAAGTATTAATTCGTTGTAATTTGAGACAGCATCGTTGATCGAAGGGTCGGATCCATTTTATCTATGTTTTTTGTAAGTGTTGGGTGTTTCAAATTTGATGTTTAAAGTTCATACAATTACGAACTATACGTTGATATTTTCACTATACACGTTTTAAAACCCAGTGTCTTATATTACGTAGTCTAGATTGTAGTATTTTTTTCAATCTAGCAAATAAAGTAGGTATTTTCAAACAACCTTGCCAGTTTGCCCTCTGAGTCATTCCGACCCGTTATTATACCGGGCCTTGCCATTATTTATGCTAATTATTTTTTTATCAAGTTACCTAGACTTGATCTGAAATAACGCTATTTTATGTGTTTACAAAAAAAACTCGTACCGAAGGACCAGTTTTGTGTTTGTGTGTGAAATTTTAAATTTATGAACAAAACGTAAGAGTTGCTTGATTTTGAATGAATGTGATAGTTAAGATAGGTATTTATTATAATTTTTTGGAGTAGGTGTGTCATCTTGTAATTAAAATAAATACCAGAATAATAAACGAGCAGACGTATCACCTGATGGTAAGCAATCGCCGCCGCCCATGAACACTGAAACACCAAGGGCGTTACAAGTGCGTGCGCCTTTTGGGGTTAGGAATTTGAGGGTTGTTGGGGAATCCGGGATTGGGAAGGGAGGTACGTAATTGGGCCTCCGATAACCTCATTCACACAACGCAAGCGTTGTTTCACGTCGGTTATTTATACTTTTAAACCTTCCTGATGGAAAGCAGTTAATGGATTATTATGTTTTACTCCTGTAGGTAATACGTCTGAAAGAGTCTCGTACATAATTCAAATTGTTTTCATAGTTCCATAGGGTTGGGCGCAGTAGGGCTGATGCCTGATCTGGAGCTGCGGACTACCTAGCGGGTTTACCGGGGCTTCGGTTCGACAAGCAGGAGTAGGAACGGGGTGGTTTTTAGTCAGTAAGAGTCTGACACTCCCTCTCGCCTCGCCCAAGGCGAGAAAAGTCATAGGATAATTCTCCAACCTCAAAAAAAAAAAAAAAGTTCAATAAGGTTAAGCAGAAATGTTTACCTCTGACTGTAGCACTAGACTTGAGAGAATGTAGTTACAAGAAAGAAACCTTGACGATGCAAATGATATTGGCAAAGATCCAATGACCAGCTTTCGACACTCAAAACTTAACAATGACGCAATCGATTGTTTTTTTTTGGCACGGTCCTATCCTTGTTGCATTCATACATTATTTATATTAGGTTGGTACTTACATGTAATGACATCACTGTATACCGACATGTAACTAATGACGTCACTGTGGTTTATTCCAAATCTTTATATATATAATTCTTATGTAAGTGTGTATGTCACTGAACTTCTCTTAAACGACTGGACTGATTTTGATGATTTTTTTTGTGTGTGTTCAAGGGGATCTGAGAATGGTTTAGATTCACAATTTTGTCCGCTGGACAATGTTTTTTTAATTAATTTATAATCTATTAGTAGTTGTTGATTTTGGCATGTTTTACATTGGATCTGACAGACGGCCAGACCAGTAGTTCAGTAGTTCTGGAGATTAGCGCGTTCAAACAAACAAACAAACTCTTCAGCTTTATAATATTCTTTTACTGAATTACACTATTAGTTATAATAAATATTAGAATCGTATAGTTTGTTTGGAAACTAACTACTGAACGGATTTTGGATGACTTAGGTATGTAATATGATTTTATACCACGGGAACGCGGGCGAAGTTGCGGCAAGAGCTAATAGGTAATATCTAGTTTTTACATATACGTAGGTATTTGAAACATATATTTTGAAACATAGAGTGTGTACCGAAATGATCTCAGCATTTGGATTTAATATAACTACTTTAAAGTGGTTACCATAAATTCCTATCTCTGCCTACCCATTATGAATATAACAAACCACATATCACAGTCACATGTTGTAGGTACTATTTTAGGGTCAGATTACCTCATTATTGTTTATTTTTGTATTACAACAATTGATACGTTTTCCCTTAACGTGTTAGTGTGTGTTTAAATACGGTGTGATACAGTGATGTGCTAAATTAACCTTACAACAGTGATTTGAAGAATTCAAGATGGGGCAAAAAGTTGTAAGGGAAACTATGTTTTATTGTCATGCAATATAACCGACTTTCCAGTGTTTGTGTGGTTTTCTATTGTAATAAGTCATAAGGACCAATTTAAGCCCGTAGTGAAAAAAAAAAAATTCAATTTAGTTTAGCAGTTCAGTTTATACGGGTGACATAAATACTATGTATCGTTTGCGTTATATGTTCGTCTATAGTTAGTTATTCTTTGTGTTTTGACTAAGCCCCAAAATAGATATAGACATGTGAAATAAAATGTGCAACAGAGCTGAATTTTCATTGATAACCACTCACTTTGGGTTCATAAGTAGAAATAAACTGCCAAAAGTTCCCATCAAGTTCACATGTGTTAAAAATGTATTCAGCCGCTACTTAACAATTATGACTTTCGACCACTGGTAGGTAGTGCATTCGTATCAAAAGACCAGCACCAAAACCATCCTAAGTTTTATCTAACTGTGTTTTTAACAGAGGTGTCAAAGATCCGTTTCGCGTCTGTATTCTATGTGCTTTCTGTCCTACAACAGTCCATTCAATGTGTCCACTAATCATTCAATCCCCGCCTTGCCCCACAATTAGTATGCCTATAGCATTCTTCAGAACATAATAAACTTGGAATGTACACGCGTTGACAGTTATTCAAATAGGAACGCCTAAATAACGGGATTTATAACAAAACAAACCTCCTTGCGTGAGCAAAAAAATAAAAAGAATTTATTGACCACAGATTAAATAGAATCATTTGGTATTGGCGCCAATTTTTTTTTTTTTTTTGTATAAGTCGGTAAAAGAGCAGACGGATCACCTGATCGTAAGCAATCACCGCCGCCCATGGACACTCGAAACACCAGAGGCGTTACAAGTGCGTTACCAGCCTTTTGGGGGTTAGGAATTTAAGGGTTGTTGGGGAATCGGGGATTGGGACGAGGGGTAATTGGAAGAGGAGTATGTATAAGTTTTTGTGTAACTACCATATAAAAGTAAGGCTAAATAATAGATACATATAGTTAAGTCTTTAGATCTATTTCATCACTGTAGACATGTATATATTATACATAGGTAATTAGTTAACAATACAACCCATCGCGAGTTGAAGTGTTGAACGCATGTAACTAATTTATTTATTTACCTTAGTATAGCGTGCTTTTATTTATACTTTAAACGGTTAATGACCTCTTTTGCATAATAAAACAATCTCGCATATTAATTTAACCTACTTCCATATGGTTAAGGGATTTTTTATGCTTCATATATTTATTTTATATGTAATTTGTAAGTCAGATATATTACCAGTGGCGTAGCGTGAGTGTCGGCCGCCCGGGGCGGAAGACAATTTTGCCGCCCCCTTATTTAGGTATTTTAATTTAATGTATACTACACATTACATATGTGGCGACACTCTGACAAGTGACAGATGACAGAAATCGCACATAGACAATTGACGAGCAAATCAATGGATGTCATAAATATCCTGCATCGCACATATGAAGTTTACATGCGAATTAACACGGATAGAAAATACCAACGAACAACAGTTGGGCAGAAAGCCCGCCAGGCATGATCACCTCGCCTGGTCGGAGGATCCTCCTTTTCTTAGGGAACTTTACTCTCTGTTCCCTAAACATACATTCATAATAGAGAACTTTTCGGCGAGAACAGTCATGAATCAGAGCACTCCCCGTGGTATAGGCGATATAATGTACAACGAAGCTACATCTCTACGCATTGCCAAAGTGTCAAGTCGGTTTTAAATTTCCTGCCACTCAACAATCCGATTCGCACGCCGCTGAACGCGGTCCAGAGGATGAACCTGGTACTGGGGTGCCCCCGCCCACAGATGAGACTAGTATTCCATATGGGGCCGAACCTGCGCCTTATATGTATAGAAGCAGGCGATGGGCTGGAGTGAAATACTGCCTTGATCTGTTGAGCACACCAAGCTTTTTCGAGGATAATTTAGCCTTATCCTCTAGATGGCCACGGATATGGACGTCGCTCGAAATGTTGATGCCAAGTATCCCAATTCTAATACCGGGCTAAACACGCCGACCTGTGTCTTAGTAGGGTTAAACTGGAACAAATTAAGTTCACCCCAATCTGAGATTCTCCGCAAAGAAGTCTCGATTTCAGACACAAGTCTGTTTCGGTTCTCGATGACGTTTTCCCGAGAAATGTTAGCGCGGCCGGTATAATAGGCATCACCTGTACTGTCATCCGCATAACAATGAATGCTGGTGATTTGCAACATATCATTGATATGGAGGAGGAACAAGGTAGGTGATAGCACGCAGCCTTGAGGGACACCTGCGTTTACAGACAGAGAGTCGGAGCATTCCCCGTCGACAACGACCTTAATGCTTCTGTCTGCAAGGAAGCAGTAGACCCATTCGCACAATTTCTCGGGAAGACCATAGGAAGAAAGCTTCGAAAGAAGCGTCTTTATGCCAAACCCGGTCGAAGGCTTTCGCCACGTCCAAGCTAACTACCAACGCTTCCCCCTTAGATTCGATCGCCTGTGCCCAACGGTGTGTCACGTAAACCAGAAGATCCCCAGCCCATCGACCTTTACGAAAACCGTATTGTTGGTCACTGAGTAGCTGGTGATCCTCTAGGTACCGCAAGAGCGGGCAGTTAATAATGGATTCCATTATTTTCGAGAAGAGGGAAGTTATGGCTATCGGTCTGTAGTTAGACGGATTTGTTCTATCGCCTTTTTAGGGTTCCGTAACCAAATGGCAAAAAACTAAACCCTTATAGATACGTCATGTCTGTCTGTCCGTCTGTCCGTCCGTCCGTCCGTCCGTATGTCACAGCCATTTATTTCCGAAACTGTTGGGCCTACATAGTTGAAACTTTGAAGGTTGATTTCGGTAACCGCTATTCGAATTTTGAATAAAAATTAATAAATTAAAAATTAAATGGGGGCACCCCATACTGAAGTGATTCAAAAAAAAAAAAATTACAGCTAACATATCCTTAATGGGTGTCTACTGTCTATGGATAGGTCTTTAAAAAAGACGTTAAGGTTCTTAAAACCATTTTTCGTCAAAATTAACCGTTTGAAAGTTAGACGCTTCTAAAGTGGAAAAATGAGTGTCCCCCCCCCTCTAACTTTTAAAATAAGGAAGGAGAAAGTGCTAAACTAAATATATGCTGTAGATTTCAATAGAAACTAACAACGAAAATTGGTTTGAACCAGATATCATTATTAGTTTTTAAGAAATAAAACATTTTCAAAAACCGCAAATATTACTTTGTCGTTCATACAAACACTATGTAAAACCAAGTTATTTTACAACTTTTATATTATGTCATCTACTTGCTGACTCGCACTTGGCCGGTTTTTGTTTAGGGATCGGATGGACCAAGGCCGTCTTCCATGATTTCGGGACTACGCCTAAAGAGTAAGCTCATTTTATTCGGTCCAATTTTGTACAGTCGACTCTATCTAAGGTTCCCTCTAGGGGCAGGACCACTCGTTAAAGGTTCCATCCCCACTATCACTACTTTCTTTATCTCTAGTTGCGAAAAAATATAAAATGGTTGAAATATTTACAAAATATATTTATTTTATAGGAAAAATTGTGCCGCCCCCTATAAACTGTAATTTGTAAGTCAGATCTATAACAGTGTTGCGAATATGGGTGTCGATGGTCACGTTGGCTGTCGTGTAGTCCACTTGGACGTGTCCTGTATATAAAAGGAGTTAAATTAAAAAAATATATATTTAAACTAGCTGACCGGCAAGCGTTGTTTGCCTTATAAATTATTTCTAGTTGTAGTTACGTATTTTCATGCCACATTATATAAAAATAAATACAAAAAAAAAAAATGGAAAATACTAACGAAAAAACAAAATGGATTTACTGAAAAAAAGGGGTACTTATGGGAAATAGATTTTTTTATGGATAGTAGCCGATTCTCAGATTTAGTTACTGAATACGCATCTGACATGGAATATATTAGATTATTGTAACGAAAATTAGGTCAATCAAAGTTATTAACCTGTACGCTTCATAGACAATTAGTGGTAATTAAATTGAATTGAACTAATAAATGTCTTATGATATTAGATAAGTCAATATTTATTATAGGAACACGATAACGGTTTATTTGAGAACGTGTTGCTATTTAGGTTATTTAAAATCGTTTTATTAACGCATTTTACAAAGGTGTTTTAGGTATTGTGACGGTCTTTTGGCATAACTAAAAGGTATTGATACTACATGGATTTATTTTTATTAAGGGAAAATATAAAAAACAAGTAAACCTTGGACTATTAGCTCCAAAAAATGTAGGTAATAGGTAGGTAAGGTATTTTCCCTCTAACCGCTTTAAAAATAGTTACCTTTAGAATTTAACTTTATTACATTACAAGAGTTCCCGATTCCCCAACAATCACTCAAATTACTAAACCTAACCCGTAACAGTATTGCAACGCCCCAGGTGTTTCGGGTGTCCATGGGCGGCGGCGATTGCTTACCATCATGTGATTCGTCTGCTCGTTTACCGGCTTATACCATAAAAAAACTTTTAAATCTTATCTGCAATAAAAAAACATAGTAAAAATATATAATAAATAACAACGCTGACAAAATAAATCACCAACCAGCTTGTTTTAGACAGCTACAACAACTTGGAACAACCATTAACACGACACCCGACATAATTGCTATGTTACCTCATTAGTTATTTACAAGCAGCCATTTTTTTAAAGTCATAATTGCCTTTTCTGTCACCACACTTTATCATTTTACTAGTTTCGATAAAAGTGAAACTTTGTAAAAGGCTGCATAAAATAAAATAAATATGGTGACTAGTTGATAGTCTAGAATTCTAGATAAACTAGCTCGTAATATGCTACATAAATATTACGTAATTTTAATATGGTTTTGATTGTAAGTTACTTTTAAATGTGGGAGAGCCATGCTTCGGCACAAATGGGTCGGTACGACCAGAGTGTTATACCATGGCATCACAGGAGTACAGACGTGAAACAAAGCTTGCGTTATGTTCCGTTGAGCGAGTGAGATTGCGATTACGGGAGGTCCCAATTGCTCCAGGTCCGGTCTCCCGAAATCTCCCGAAACTCCAATCAATTCTCTAATTCTTTCCCCCATAAAGCCGACAAAGCATTTCTATTGCCTCTAGTGTGTCTAAGAGCAGCGCCGATTGCTTACCATCAGGTGATCCGTCAGCTCGTTTACCGGCTATATGTTTCACCATGGCCATAGCGTAGGAAGCTAAGTCGAACGAAAGATTAAATTCTGTTCTACTTACTTCCATCGGTATTCTGCGATATACAGCCAAAAAAAGTGATTGCAAGGATTGAAGATTTTTCGATGACGTTGATGGATAGCGTCATGTTAAACAGTTTTAGACGCAGTGTACAGCGGTGTAAGTAGATACCGTAACATCGGG
The DNA here is from genome assembly GCF_023101765.2 of Spodoptera frugiperda. NCBI lineage: Eukaryota > Metazoa > Arthropoda > Insecta > Lepidoptera > Noctuidae > Spodoptera > Spodoptera frugiperda. Next base: position 7,757,342 of record NC_064222.1, read on the forward strand.
TTTCTTTGACCCTAGAGGGTAACTTTGACCCAAACTTTTAGACCAATGAAAAACTAATATACGTTTTGTTCTGGATTCCTATTGGTTGTAGAATGTGGGTCAAAGTTACCTCCTAGGGTCAAAGAAACCCGATGTTACTGGTACATTGTGTGCTTAGTCCACTAATTACACAAAGTTTATGCGCCCTAAAATGCCCGTAACTCTAACTACGGAATACCAATTAGACCTTTAGTACGGCACGCGAATAACGATGGGTGACTATTTTCTCTACTTTCTTAAATTGGTAGTTTATTTATGTACCGGTGTGTGTCTCACTAGTAATTTTCATTAATTAAATATGCAACCTTGAATTTCTCATGTGTCATCAGTAGATAAGTAGGATTTGTCTTTGCTAGACAGTTTTGATTGGCTTTTTGGCATAGATTTTTGCATCATGTTTGGACAGTATTTACAAACTAATACTGTCCATTGATTACAACTATTACAAGTCTTTTTTTAAGGGCGGAAAATCATCCAATGACTTCTCTCTCCATGGGTGAGGCGAGAGGGAGTGCCAGGCTCTTACTGACTAAAAATTACCCCGTTCCTACTCCTACTCTTTGAGCCGAAGCCCCGGTAATCCCGCTAGGAAGTCCGCAGCTCCGGAACTATTACAAGTTTGGATTAGTTTTTCACAGAATCACCTTACTAACATTGAACTTCAAAAATAGACATCATATTCACATGAAATAGTGAATACGCTCACCCCCTATTACATGGGACTTATAACACAAATGGTGAAAAATGGATGTACATTGTATCTACAGTAGCATTAAGTGCCGTAATGTGCACCTCTGCCTACCTCTTCGGAGAAAAAAGGCGTGACATCACATTCACATGATCAAAAGTTACGCTTTATAGGAGTTTCTGCAAAACATTTCACGTCTAATAATAAACTAAATATCTGTTTCCACCTTCATGTTCCCATCTCTAAAAGTGCAACAAAGTATTAAAATATCTTTGTTCGAAATAAATATGGCTGCGTTTGCGTCAATCAATTTTATGCGTCGGCTGCCGTGCAGTCAAAGATGATAGTCAGACAGAACGCCTTGAGTAAATCAAACAAGATGTGTGTGTGTGTTTATGGTGAGGGAACGGATTGAGTGCAGTCCAGAGTGCAAAGTTACTCTTCTGAATATCCAGGCTGTATGTTTAGGCAACTATAAACTAAAATTTCCCAAGAATCACTTAAATTGTTTTAAAACATAACTAACGCAAAAGCACCGAATACCGACCGTTGATCGGCGCGGCGAACAAAATCCTCCAAAAGATAAACAAAATATTCAAGATCATATAGTAAAAAATGCTTTTCCGAAAGTATATTAACTATGAATTAGAAATATGTTCATAATTTTGCCCTTTTACGACTATTTTGTACCTATATTTCGATTTAAACTCTTACGCTTGGAAAAATACTAAAGTCCCCGTATACCGACCGAACTGCCGACAGGTGTCCGTGATACCGACTCCTCAGGAACCTGAGTCCGACCGGCCCAAACGCACATTGTAAAATCAACTCTATATCTTAGCAGTAGAGTAGAAATTCGTAAAACAACAATTTTTCTAAAACTATTCACGCATTGTTTTTGGATTCGATACTGAAATTACGATAATGTATTTTTAAATTTAACATAACATTACGTTTTTTAACACTCGGAGATGTAAGCAGAGAACACACAATGCGACGCCTACTTTTCTACCTACCGTGTAGGTAGTTATTTATTTTTTAATTAAGTTTCCTAGTACTTCAGCATAAGATTTACCTACATCATGTCGATCTTAATTTATTATGCCTAATAAAGAAATTTTTGGTTTAATGCGAATGGTCTTGAAGTACCTATAGGTAGATACCTATTATTAAGATACGTAATTAGGTAAATTCGTGACTAAACTTTTGTATGTACCCATACATTACATACTATGATTGTATCGTACATATGGTAGGTACTTATTTTATTTACTTTACTACTTGTAGGTACAATATACCTCCGTAGTTATTTTCGGAACATTATGTGTCGTAGGTATTACGTACAAGTACTATACCTATTACTAACGTTTTTGTCGTTCATCCCGATGACTTACCGATGATGTGCTTATAATGTAATTTAAAAAAAACACCAAAACCTATATTCCCTTAGTTAGTCGGAACAAGGGACAGGGAAACAAATCGTATCCAGACTACGACCAAACCAGTATTTGTATAATAAAACGTCTTAACCGAAATTTATACCATTTTTTTTAGTTACTTTCTACTCTACTATTACTTATTAAGTTGTAACAATATCGTATTCATGAAATTCTTCGAAATAAACATAAAATATAAAGGTTTACTACTAGCAAGTCTTTGTGAAGGAATCGCAAATAAATCGGAAATATGTCAATTTGAAACGTAAATTACAAAGAATCCATTATAGTTAGTATAGGTCGGATACCGGTCTATTATCTAAGGATAGCTTTAAGAATAAGAAACTAATCACAAAACACTCCCAAAACAAACCACGTTACAGAAAATTAGTGTCATTCATAAACCTTAAAATTCCGTTTACCGACCAATTTGGTCGGTATTCGGTACGTCGTTATTTTGTAGGGCTCCTCATTCCGTCCAACATTAATTTATCGATAAATCTATAAAAACAAGGAATTTCAGTATGATTATTGAAATTATAAGGACTCAATGAACCAATAAATCACATAAAGTAAATACATTCCTTGTTTACCCGAGTGATCATCGCCAAAATCGAGATCTTTTATTTCACTGATTTATGTTTTTTTCGCATTAAAATTTACGCAAACTGCACCTTATTTAGATTTTGTGGGATAGTCGGAATGTGCGTTAACCCACAAAACCCAAGTTTTGACTGAAGGTGTATGATGAATTAATGTATTGAATAAGGCGTGTTTCAAGACTTTCGCGCGATAAATACACAAACTAGCGTAAAATAACTAAAATGGTCGGATAGAGGAGGCCGGTCGGTAACCGGTGCCTTTGCGTTATTATTTTAAATTCTCTAAAATTAATTAACTAACTACTGCTTTATAAAATACAATACAATATCAAATAATAATAAAATGAGCACCGTTTTTCCTGTGGGTCGAGGGATGCGGTGCCCATTTTCATCAGGTAAAACCCGAGAAGGAGAGACCTCCCCACATAATATATTACATTTATTTTTAAGTTAGGCAAAGCGGTTATAAATGAACAATCAGTAAATTAAATACGTATAGGCTAGCCGAAGTCGAAATCAAATTGGCTATTAACGACAACTATTTGCTTTTGCAAAATAAGGACTTTTGTCCTTATTCTTTTTCCTTCCTATGGTCCTTTGCTCCGCGGTATTGTTAAGTTCGGTCTCTCTTAACTCTCTACTCGAGGGGTTCGGGGTTGTATGATGTATTACAGTTTGGTTTTGACAGTTCAGTTAAACAATGCTATGAACATAGCTGTTATTATGCTGTATTTAAAATATAGGTGTCAGTTTCGTTTAAGAAAAGGTTTGGTCCTTCGGTACAATGTGATGTTTTAATTTTATGACTGCTTTGTACTGTATTGTTGTACCTATTTAAAATACTGTTAATGAACTCATTTTTACGTCTGTTTAAAATCAAGTGATACAGTAAGCAAACCATTTTACATGGTTCCATCAAATACGGCATTTATTAACTAGTAAATAATATTATGCATTGTGATATAAGGATCAGGTTTTTTAGTGGAGAAAAATCGTTATTAGTCTTGTCCCACCTTGGGCGAGGCGAGAGGGAATGCCAGACTTGTATTGATTAAAATCCACCCTATTTTCTCTGATTTCCTATGTACGGTTAAAAGCATCAGCTTAGGAGTAAAGGTAATATGAAGAAAGGAATAGAAACTATGAAATAAGCTAATGTAGGTTTACTATCCGTTGAAAAAAGCCAACCCATAAGTAAAGAAAATACCTGTTATTATAAAAGTACACTTCTGTCTCCCCCTCAAGGAATAACAGATGTTATGGTAATCGCAATGCCGGGAAGGGCTGTTCAAAAAAAGATTATAACTAATACAGACCTTGTTGGAGATATCCTAAAAAAGAGCAGGTGCTTCAAACTGGCACGTGTGTATGACTAAGAACTGTTTGGATAAAAATATTAAGAAGTAAATTAATAAAAAGTTATCTCAGGTCAAACTGAGAACCTCCTATTTTTTTTTAGCCGACTTCAAAATGAAGTTGTTTGACATGTATGTTGTAGGTATTGTATATATTTATTTATGTACACAACATATAACACACAGGTAAAATATATAACAATACAAGGTACATAGGCATTGCATATCCCTTTTGGGGTGGGTATGTTTGTGCACGATTATCTCGCGTTTGGCTGAACTGATTTTAATGCGGTTTTCAGCATAATAATATTTTTCAGACTAAGGAAGATTTAAGAGATATTACCTGACCTAAAAAATGGAGGCGGTAACGAAAAACTAAGGCACCAGCCTTTTTTGAAACAAAAGTTTTATTAAGTTATCCATAATATCTTTCTCAAATAAAAATATGACGTTGTATATGTAAAGGTAATTAAAAAAACATGCGTCAATTCAACCGTGACTATCAAATCTCTTATTGTTTTATATTGACTTGAATTGATTCGATATGTTTCGAATTTATTTTATTTACAAGAAATGGAATTGTACGGATTTCATCTTAACGTTGCCGTGATTATGTTTGTTCTGCTTTCTTTTTGTTTCTTTGTCTACCTTTTTGTTAAGATTTATTTACTTTCTTTTTTAGTTTTGTTTATGTAAATATTTTTATTAATTTTTGTTTCTTAATTCATCTAAATTGGTTGTTTTGGTGTGAAAGTGTAACAAACAAACACAAAACTTAATCATTTATTTTAGCTTAAGTTATTATAAATGCTCAATTATTATTGATTACGTGAGATTAACTCACGAACCCTATTAACACTTTGACTGCCAACAAAAATCTGTTGAAGACAAATCTCCGCTAGCGTCGCTCCCTTTTGCAACCCATGGCGTTTATTGTGTTAAGCTTAGTTTATTGTCTACACAGTGTATGGAAACATGGCCCTATAAAGATACATACTTTGATCGACACAGGATTGAAACATCAGCAATACAGCAATATTAGCTGCTTCTAAACCAATGCATCAAAATAGGTACCGCAAACTATGACAATATTACATAGTAGTAATGACAGTTCATAATGTATGATTGTGCAATTAAAAATATTAGGTAGTTAAGTAGCACAAGTGCAATGAACTTTGAACTGACAAAATGTTGTGGTCCTATTGCACAATTATTTAACTGGTCCTTTTGATAACAATAACCAGTCATATTGATAACTGCATTTTTTATGCAATGTGGTCTTTCCGTGGTTGCAACAGTGATTGATAGGTATGAGTTGTAACTATGAGTGTGATTGTTACTAGTTAGGTTGAATTAAAATTCAATTTAATTTGATACGAGTATTGTCAATTTCTGACTACAGACGTCTAATGTAATGGGAATAACCGTTAAACTTGGTAAAAAGATTAGGTATTAAGAAAACCAATGAATTTTATAATACTCATTTACCAAACGAGAACCTAAAAAGATATCTGAACTTCACTTTAACTTAAGATTTAATTCTTCTTCTTAACTTTAACTTAAGAATTAAGATGCACAACTTTTTATTAAAACATCAATTTTAATTTTGTTTCAGAGCCAAGCCGCCATGTTTAATTTCATGAAAAAGACCGCGGTCTTAACTGGCGGTGATGTGGGGGGTGGTGAGGAGCGGGATGGAGAGAAAGAGAGACGGAAACGGGAGAAGAAAGAGAGAAAAGAGAGGGAGAAGCGAGAGAGGATAGCCGCTGGACTGGAGGAGCCGTTACGGCTGGAAGAGGTGAGTTTAAAGTCAAAACATTTATTTAAATTCATAACTGAGGCCTTAGTTCGAGTTTGCTTTACGTTTAACGAGATCGAAACGAGAGTGCGTTCGGCGCTGTGATTGGTTAGATCTTTGGAGCTGGCTAATCAGAGCGCCCAACACGATCTCATTTCGATTTAAAACAAACTCTACTAAGGGTACTGACCTCAAATTCAAAATCTTTTTGAAATTAGGTGTTTGGAGCTCATAAACTTAAGTGGAACCACAGATTATGGATTAAGAATGGCTATTCATTTCGTCCGTAGGTCATTTGCTCTTAATTCACAGCATTTTAAAGCAAACCCAGTGACCGTTTACATACATTGCAAAGTGGGCTAAGTTTATAAATAAGTGAAGACGTGCCCTTTTCCCATAACCTTAAGTTTATCGAAAGTTTTATAACACGCCAAAATGATTAAAATTAACCTACTGCTTTTAATAATATAAATCAAGAATTTGAATTTGAAAAACATAATTTAAGTTTTAAGTCGCATCTCTTTTCTTTGACAGTTTTTTATTTTCTCGATAAATTAATATTAATTTAAAAATGTAGGTCAATTCACACATAATATTACTTGCAAATACATAAAAAAAAAATGGGCCCACTGGCTTAGTGAAACTCACACGGATAGATCAATACAAAAAATTAACATAACTGGACTACCGATCATGCAAATTGTATAGCTTATAAAATTGGATATATTTTTATTAATTCTTGTTATAAATTCATATCAGTTTCTATAACTGTTGAAAGATGAGTAAATCTGTGTAATAGGTGATTAAACCATCAAATCAAAACATTTGCATTTTAATTAATAGATGATATTAAATATGAGTAGAGGTTTGAATTTTTGATTTTCATTTTATTATTGATGGTTCCGTTATTAAAAGTGTGCAGTTTTAAGAGTGGTGTGAAATGAATGCGTATGAAAAGCAAAATCTAAATACTTTGAATGTCAACAATGCTAATGTAAAGCTGTAGCCCTTTGCCATTTGTCTTTTTTTTCAATGAAGAATTCATCCGATGTCTATTTCCTCCTTGGGCGAGGCGAGAGTGTCAGACTCTTACTGACTAAAAACCACCACGTTCTTACTTCTGCTTTTCGAGCCGGAGCCCCGGTAACCCGCTAGGTAGTCCGCCATTTGTCTAGGGTTAACACTGACCGTCTTCAATGAATCTGAGGATGTATTTGTTTCTTCGTCCATGAAGCAGACTGACTGATGACTCCTAAGTCACTTCTACCTGCAGTTACTTGTGCCTACAGTTACTTTTCGTTTGTAATGTTATTAGTGTTAATGCTCCAATGTTCTCCTTTGTTTCTGTCTTTCCATAAATCCTTGGCTTCGTGTTGTTATTTTGGTCTTTGTAGTCGCTAAAAATATATCAATACTTCCTTCAGACATTTTGTGTGCAGCTTTTATTAAATAATCAAATGTATCTCTAGTAACTAGTAATTGAATATCATGAAAATAAACGTATTTAAATTTAACATTACCTAAGTATATAGTTAAATTGATTTTGCAACTTGCATCGTATTGATTGCATACTGTTGCCTAAGGTAATGGTCGCCAAGTGAGTTTCTTTGCCGACGATGTTCCGGTTTCCGACCAGTTTGTTGAACGATATCTTTATTTTATAAATTGGGACCCTGGTGACGTGTCGAGGTCTGTGCTGCATTTAATTGGTAAACTCGATTATTGCATTCATTATGTTTTTTGTTGATATCGTAATGTGTTTATTACTACGTATTCTTACCTACTTTTTGACCTTAATTGAAATGGATTCATCTGTATGTTTTAAGGATTGTTGGGGAATCAGGGTTGGGAAGATTGGGAAGGGGGGTAATTGGGTCTTCGGTAACCTCACTCACACAACGAAAAACAATGCAAGCGTTGTTTCACGTCGGTTTTCTGTGAGGCCGTGGTATCACTCCGGTCGGTGGTCCATTCGTGCCGAAGCATGGCTCTCCCACACTTGTAACACACAGATGGAACTAACAACAGAACTGTATTCGTAAAATTCTTAGAACCTTTGTGTGCAAGGTGCACTTTGCCTATCATTAATAACAGACCAGACTTTACGTGTCAAAAGACCACCCAGAACTATTTAAGTAATTTACATTTAAACTGCTAATAAATTAGGCGCAAGATAGAAACTGGTAACTACATCTATTATAAAGGCATCAAATTCTTGCGCCTGACCGCAATCCGCCGCATCATGATATATTGTTCGAAATAATACTGGCATTTACGGGATTGTTCAATAAATGGCACGACTGTGAAATGTCAAACGTTTTACGATATTTCGTGTGAAGCCATGAGGTGACTCCCATTTATCTAAGATCGCGTCTGTTGTTCCCCGAAGAGTTAGGTAGAAGTGTACCTTTTTTACCCGACTGCCAAGGAAGGGTTATGTTTTTGGTTGGTGGTGGTGATTATGACCCTTTTTATCATAGAAAGGATATCATGTGATAATGGGTGACTCTATTGCCATACAATATAGGGATCAAGTGGGGAGCCAGTGGATGCAGGTAACGAGTGGTTCTTCTACGTGTAGGACTAAGGGGGAGGCCTTTGTTCAGCAGTGGACATCTCTCGGATCAATTGTAGCTTCGTGTTACTGCTACTACAGTTTTCGAAAGACCGAATAGTTCATCTTAAAAAGCTTAATAGTTCTTTCGAAATCGAAATGTCTAGAACATTCTCCTCTCTCTAATCTCTGTTCCGATAAAATCGGAAAGATCATCCGATCAGCAAATTGGTTTACATTTTCATCAACACTCAATCAACTCGAGTCTGGCAAAGGGTAATTGGATTTTCTGATTTCAAACCCTTCTTACCTATTCTGGGATTGTGCCTACTTGAAACTTGACGACAAATTCGCACCCTGTGATATAGAACTAACGTGACGGGTGAAAAATAGTGCTGAAAGTAATGGAAATATTAAGTTTTCGGAATGTGCTTAATACTAATTAATACCTTAGCTTTATATATTTATTTTTAATGTACACAATACAAATAAATAATGGTACAAAAGGCGAACTTATATTCTGTAGACGTCGTTAGAGATAAGACGTACCTAATTAGTAACAGCCACTTGCCACTAATTTTCCATAAAATTCATGCAATAAAAGGGCAAACCTTTTACTATCCAGTAAAATAGATTGCATAATAATATAACCTAAGTAAATAGTAAGTAGGCAATAGCTTCTCGGATCTCAGTAAAGCCTCTGGGAGGGTGTGTCGCAATAGGTCAAAAGTGCGAGGTTGTACGCTCACTTGTTCTATGCCCTGCCAAATGTAATGGTATTTGCACCCATAACATTCACGATTGGTATCGTTATTCGATTCGTATTTGTTTTTATGAATGTGGAAGCTGTGGTATAATTTACATGTCCATAATCTGGAATAGAGAGCACGCATTTATTTCGACACCAGCAATTTATACTGCGCTAACTCAAAAAGCGTACTTTACAGTAGAGGCGTTTAAAGGGAAAAACGTGATAAGTTTTACATTAATTAAGATACTTTTTTGAAATTTGGTATGCTTAATATTTAATGTATTCACTGTAATATCTCATATTTATATTTCCTTAATTATTTCTATTTTTTGATTTAGCGCAAGTTAGCCGTATATAAACGTAATTCATCAAAAAAAATTACATCCTATACACGTCTAACTTATGTTAGCGTAGTGTAGTACGGGACGTCGTAGTGCATGATCAATCATCTGATGCATATTTCAATATTTTATAAAGAACATGTACTTACTTACAAAAAGAATAGTCAACGTACCATTAATAAACTAATTAATACGTTAAGACATAAGTATTTACTATGTAAAAGTCGCTAAGTCGTCCATTTTACAAACGAACATGTATACACACGAACGCACTAAACTACGCTAACTACGAATTAGCGCAGTGTTGCACGGACTTTGACCAAAGTGATCCGCGCGCACACTCCGCTAATAATAGTTGGCGTAATATAAATCGAGTGATTTCAAAAAGTACCTTTACTTAGCGTTTTATAAGATTTGTAACTTTCTTATTTTTGCATATTTCTTCTCAATTTTTTTATGACGTATGTAAACACACATTTTAAGCAACTTGGCATAAAAAAGTTTTTTCCAAATTTTGAGTTAGCGTAGTATAAATTGCTGGTGTCGATTTGTGTTAAGTGTTAGTATCAATGCAGCAAAGGGGTGAAACCCGGCAATGACTGATATTGGGCTTTCTCTTAATTTTGTTTTACTATAAATGCCTTAAGCAAGGACTAGGACTATTGCGGAACACTGGCGCAACCGCAGGCATCATGCTTCTCGGAGCTGCGGACTACCTAGCGCGTTTACCGGGGCTCCGGCTCGAAAAGCAGGAGTAGGAATGGGGTGGTTTTTGGTCAGTAAGAGTCTGACACTACCTCTCGCCTTGCCCAAGGCGGGAGAAATCATTGGATCACTTTCGCCTTCAAAAATAGACGTTGTGCTTCAATCAATTTTAGAATGTTCAATTACAACTCTTTATACTACTATGAATGGGCATGGGATTTTGGTTTCTTTGTGTTTCTTCTGTCCATCATAATCTAAATTATGTCTATCAACTATATCTCATTAACTCGAACCTCTAATTAATCCATCATTCAATCTTGAATGAGCGTGAAATAGTCATGGGACTAATTGGAGATGGTAATCGATTTTGTTTTGTAAAGAGTTTACAATACAGTCTTAATTTAACTGACACAGTTTGACAGACGTATATAGTTATTGACCCAGATTAATATACTATGTCGGTTAATAAAAACGCATTCGACAGAGATAGACAATGTGCGTCAATCATCAGTACCAATACCTATGTAGGTACTGACTATCTAGATGTAGTTAAATAGATAAAAGTGAGCTATCGGTGTGTTGTATGTGCATATCTTTTAAACGACTGCACCAAATTGGATGTTGGTCATGTTCGTAATATGGCTACGTCATAATGTGCATCATGGTGAGGGTTGTATGAAAGTAAAATAGACAGTCACCGGTCAAAAAATAGCTCATCACTACATAGTATAAAATAAAGTCGCTTTCTCTGTCCCTATGTCCCTTTGTATGCTTAAATCTTTAAAACTACGCAACGGATTTTGATGCAGTTTTTTAATAGATTGATTGATTGAGTGATTCAAAAGGAAGGTTTATATGTATAATACATGCATAATATATCACCATTGCACCCATGCGAAGCTGGGGCGGGTCGCTACTTAGCTAGTTTTATAATATGAAAGAAAGAAAAAGTTTTGTTTGTTGGTAGGATAAATTGCGGAAGAATCAGGAGAACAGTTTTTAGACCAGACCTACCGACTGCAAACCGCAACACCAGTGCAGTGGTGTCACTTGTATGTGTCCATCTTTCATGGGAAAAAGCCAGTCTCAGTAAGAATCGAGCGCCCATATCGGTGTTCGATATCATCTGATATTTGTACTAAAATCGATTGGACCATATCGATGGTATCATTCGCTTTCGACGAGTCACTTATCCTTATCGATGCTTTTGATATGATGACAGTGATGAGATATTTATTGGTTTTTGAAGTGGTGTGAGTGCGATGGGTTTGTCTAGTTTAAGTATGTGTCACTCTGGTCTATTAATATATATCGCCACGCCTTTTATCCCTGAAGAGGTAGGCAGAGGTGCAAATTATGGCACGTAATGCCACTGTACAATGTGCACTCACTTTTAATAAATTGTATTATAAGTCCCATGTGGTGGGATTGTAGTCAAGCATTAGTTTTTGTCGAACGAAAAAAAAATGTAATAGGTGGTGTGTCTGATCTATTAACTATTTGATTTATAATTAAATATTTAATGTTTTTGTGTCTAACGAAACTGATATTGATGTATTCTGTTTGATTAACAGATTCGTTATAAAAAAAATACTTAGCTCAGAACTGTCGTCTTCATCGGCTGTCGAAGTAAATTCTCCTATTTGATAACTTGTATCTACGTACAGTACGTCTTACCTAAATCTCACAGAAGATATTAACAACCCCAGTATTATCGGTCATGCAAACACCAACAGCGGCCATATTTGTAAAGGATTAGTCTATTTGTCCTACGGTACTTGTACTAGAAGTGAAATTCCAATGTATTTGGTATAACTATTTAAAGCCCCTTTGTGTATTTAACATAATTATTCTAGTTGGGACAATCTCGCTTCGATTTTTGGACAAAAGCGAGAGAAGGCAACTATGTATTCCGCTACTAGACTAAATTAATTATTATGTTATCGGCTTGCTCGTGTAATTGTTTGACGAGGAACTCGACTAGTTTCAAGCCATGCTAGAGGCTCATATTCATGAGCAGCATTCCGCGACACACGACGCGGCGTTTGTCGCGCTGCTACTGACGACTGACTAAGCCGATAACATAATAATTAATTTAGTATGTCTCACGAAAGTTACAATAAAATTATAGACTAAAATACTAGCGTAATGCAAACAAGGCATTATTGTTTTTGGTTTCGTAAAATTGTCTATTCAAACGAGAAAATTTTCTTTTGTGTCAGCACAAAGTAAATGTTACATATTTAATAATGTGTAAACAGAAACCGATCTCACAAGGAAACAATAGTTTTCTTATGAATGGATGAATGATGAATTCCTATTATTATTTAACTACCTATTCCCATACAAGATTAAATGAATGATGGATAACAAAATGCAGAACACTCAAAGACAAACACTAGACAGCGGCGCCATCTCTTATCGATGACCAGAACTAAATATTACGTCAAAGACCAAGTCTACAATTCACGTAAAATTGGGTGTTTTTCCACCAGAGATGTGCTATGCTACGTTGCTGTGGATGCGTTTGGCTTCCACCAAACATATTCATTGGTACACTTAGCATAGCACTGGTGGAAACGGACTCAGCTAAGCTATGTTTTTATATGGAATGATGCGTGCTATGGATGGCTTCCCTACTATCGATACACAGTAAACTCGAGATGCGCAACTTCCTCGCACAGCTACTTAAAAGTATCAGTGGAAACGGTCACATAATTTCAAAGCTTAGCTATTACATCTTCGTAGCATAGCTACATAGCACATCTCTAGTGGAAAAGCACCCAAAGCAAACATCTTGATGTTGTTTGACTGAATTAAATAATATCCTCAGGAAATTCACTGACCAAACACAGGGGGATGCACCCCTAGAAGAATATAAATCAAATAAGAATTGAAGAAGTTTGTGGATCCGTTTTATGTGTCGGACAAAGTACTATGTATTATGGGGGTGATGGAGGGATTGTGTAATTTCTTCCTGTTAGCTAACTTAGACAAGTAACTTCACGAAGTGTTGTTAAAGTATTGCTTTACGTGGCTTTTAAAAATTTTGAAACAAACTGCTAACCCTGTAGAATATAACATTTTTAAAAAAAAGAAGAGCCTTAAATGTTTTCTTTCCCTCCTCCATTTCATTTAAATCAGGTAATATCCCTAATACCTCTACCAAACTCTGAAAAATACGGTGCTGAAAACCACACCAACACCGTTTCGGTCAAACGCGAGATGTGTATGTATTATTTTATGTATAAAGCTGAAGAGTTTGTTGGAACGCACTAATCTACAGAACTAATGGTCCGATTTGAATAATTCTTTTTATGTTGGATAGTCCATTTATCGAGGAAGATTATAAACTATAAAACATCACACATGCAACCGCGCGTAAGTATCTACGCTAACGCCGGCTCCACACGTTGGCCCCAATATTGGCCCCAACGCTATTCATCCAACGTGTGGATCTAGAAAATGGCATTGGTCCCAACGTTAGGGCGAGCGTTGGTAGTTGGCCGGCTCGTGTCGGTTTCATCAAAGGAATCTGCGCCAACGCTCGCGATCTGTCCACACGTTGGCGCTTTGCTCAGTTCTGTTACAACACGCAGCGAGTGCATACGTCGAGCGAGAATGGCTTTCTCATGTGTCCACAAAATCGTCACCGGCTTGGACAAATGAAAAAGTAATAGAATTTATCAAGCACATCCAATAATATGGGACGCAACTCGAAAGGACCACAAAAATAAAAATTTATTAGCTGATGCATGGCGCACCATTCAACAAAATATGGGAATGAATTTCTCAATCGAAGATTGAAAAAAGCGAGAATCGTTAATGAGCACATATCGCCTTTACAGAAAGAAAATTAGTGACTCTACTCGATCTGGATCATCAACAGATGATATTTTTAAACCAAATTGGTTCGCTTATGAGCTCATGGATAGCTTTCTTGCTCCGATTTATGATAAATCGAATACAATTACTATTAACACAGAGAGATTGTCTTTTTATTTTTTCTCAGTAACAAATATAAATGTGCACTCATCATTACTATAAACGCGCTCAGAGCAGTTTCGATTTCTGTATCGGACATCTTCACATTGGCGTTGACGGGATAGAACTAGTTTATTAGCCAACGTGTGTACGCCTCACCGAGTTTGCAGTCCAACGTTGGTACGAGCGTTGGGACCAACATGTGGAGCCGGCCTAAGATTGATAGAGCGGGTAAAACGGCGCCTAAGTAGTCAGTTGAGAATATAAAAGACACAATGTTATGACTATCTCCACAATTCCATGCCATTATTCTACAACAGCACCTTCCACCTTCGTATTTATCTTTTTAAATTATAATCAACCATATTATACAATGTGATAGGGGTGGGACTTCTAACCCGTTAAAGCTGAGTACTACATCTAATTTTATCGACAAAAAAAATAATATGGGGGGTTGAACCCCTAATTGAAAATATTGAAAAATAGTGATTTTTTCGGTAAAAATAATTCACAAATGAATGCCTATGGCATTAAGCCCACCCTTGTACATTAAGTTGCAAAAATTTAACTAAATAAAAAAAAAATAAGAAACATCTTTGTTGACTCAAGTAGGTATAGGAACGGTCACTTCACAGCTAACGGGTCTGTAAGATCCAACGTGAAGATTCCACATAGTATGGGCGTTCCGGTGGCTGCGTGTACGCATACCTGGTTGCGGAACGAGACGCGAGATAATTAGGGTGGGAAGAAAAATGGGTGGATTTTTTGTCAGAAATATTATACTACTTCTGCCAGTTTCGCCTGCGTTTTCGTGGAATAAAAAGTATCCTATGTGTTATTCTAGACTATAATCTATCCCTGTTCCTAATTTTATCCTGAGCCTTATCATCTAGCACGCTTGCTCACTGCGGGTTGGCGATTACAAACTTACTTATTATTAGACATTATAAGCCCAGTTTGTCAGTGGTGTCTAAATAATCTTAGAAAGTACATATAACTCGAAAAACGTCACATTGGTACTTGCCGTTGGTAGGTTTCGAACATGCACTCTCATGCATGAGAAGCGAAAGTCTTAAACCTCCGGCCCACCACGACATTTCATTGAATATCTTTTATTCCTAAACAAAACATTATAACAATGCATTTGACCGTAGACGCCCATTCAACTCATGGAAAGTGCTACAAGTCATTGGTTAGTTCAATAGTTGGACAAGACCCAAAATTGTCAGCCTCTCAGACACTGGCCAGACAAACAAGAATCGAAAGATAAAAAAAACAAAAAACAAAATGGCGCAGCTGAATGCAAACGGACAAAAGGTTTAGATTGGGAAAAGTATAAAACGGACTGTTTATTTGTGAAAGAAAACGAACTATTCTACCAAACAGTGAAATTGAATAAATTGTTGAGTTTTTGTTTCGTCGCCACTGATGCGTCAAATCTTTAAAGATAAATTGAATCGAATGATTTATGTTTTTACGGCTCACTCACGTAACTGTTTGGCGATGTAACTCGACTGGTTTTCTAGCCGTAAAATACCTAATTAAATGAATGATACGTGTCACGATTCATGTGAGTTTTGAAACAAAAAGAAATATTGCATAGTCTTACACACATAGGTCCTACAATTATTATCTAATCACTCACTAATCTCTGGCGTTCTTAAACGTCAATTACAACAATAAATATTCTCGTTAAGGAAAAGTGGAAGCCATCCATAGCACGCATCTTTCCATATAAAAAACATAGCTTAGCTGATTTCATTTCTACCAGTCCTAAGCTAAGCGAGCTAAGATTGGTGTACACATATACCGAAACGCATCCATAGCAACGTAGCATAGCACATCACTGGTGGAAAAAACTTTTCCTAAAAGTAGAATTTTCTGTTAAAAACTTAGATCGACCCTACTGCCGTATTCAAGAGTCTTTTAATGGTTACTTAATCCAGTCCTTAGCAATGATTTTTTGGAAACAAAACACAAAAATCGTTACTAAGGAATAGTTAAAGTAACCATTAAATGACTGTTAAAAACTTAGATCAATCCTTGACTGATAATACAAACACGTATGTGACGAGACTCATAACGCTAAGAAACTCTGACCGATGACAAAGAGATACAAAAATTCGTTAGTTTACATTTGCCGACGAAATATTGTTTATAGTAAACAACAATAGCTATATCTATTGTTTCGGTTTTAGATACGGTTTCAGTAGTTTGTTGGTGATCTCGCGGCATGGACGTGAACTATTTTCAGGCGACGGGATTGAAAATGCTGGGATTGGCTTTGTCTACTTTGGTAAAGAATGCACTTTACCTATTAATATTAACTACTAGTTAGTTTTACCTCCGTAGTTACTACTGCTACTTGGTTTATCGCCTTAGACCTTTATTTTTTTTAACATAAATCTGTGCTAACTGTTGCTTATGTGTCGTGAGTGCATTTATTATTAATCACGGTTTACTTACGTTAATTAATGCGCGACATCGCCCGCTGCTCATGATGAAGAGTCCCTCTGTGAGTCGAAACTAGTAGAGCTTTTCTCTATTAATTTCCGTGAGTAAACTAACTAACTAGTTATTTTAGTTTGTTTCACGATAGTTATTATAAAAATATTATTAAGTACACAAGATTTATAACAATTTGTGTATCACATAAAGAATATTGTACCATGCGTGAATCGATCGAACCTGCGATACGTTGTGCAGCAGCCATTGCAGTTGCCCAGGCACTGTGCCAACAGTGCAGTCACGGTTTTTCAATGTAATTTATTGAGTATTTACTTTTATCCTATATTATTGTACTTTAACATAGTTATATTCCCTCTCCCTGTTCCCATTTGCTTTCAAATAGAAGACATGTGTATTTCCGCAACTCTTAACATACGTGATAGGTGTGTGTGAAACGGAATATCGCGTGAGTTTTCTCTAATCAATAACAATCGGATAATCTCCTTCTCTCCCCTCATCTTAAAGGGTTCGAGAGGGTTTTCTACCCCATGAACAAGAAAAGGGTTCAAATTGCTTTCTTTTAATCTTTACTTGTTTAGGCTGTAAATGCCTGCCTGCAATGAATTTAAGAAAGCAGTAGACTTTTTAAAACCTGACTTCGCTTTATTTGCCTTGGAATACGTGTCCATTCTTTCCTAAAAACAGAAACGGTTCATTGCACCATGTCATAAATTCTAAGAAAAAGGATTCACTAAATATTTCAGAACTGATTCATCGAGGTGTCTTTATTTTTTTTAGTTGTAAATCTTCGCTTGCGTGTGACCTAAGCAGGAATTCTGAATGCTAATGAGGTTGCTTGTTTGAAATCCTTGAATTGTGACGAATTTTGTGGTGACCACCCCTGCTTTTCACTCGACTTTCGTAAGAATCGGTCCATATTTAACAGTGACAGGGAATAACGCTCTGTTTTTCCAAATTTATATTCATTTATTTTTGTGAACGCAGGGTACAATGATCTTAGAAGTATAGTGGTGTTAAATCTAACCTGAGCAAATGGCTAAATGTGGAGATTATGGCAAACTCTCGTAGGCCCATAGTTCATCAGTAATCTGTCACGGGCTGTTGATGTTGTAACCATGAAGCAAGTACAAAGAGAAGATGCCATAATGTGATTGTGCACTATGACAAAACAAATGGGCTCTGCCCAATGATATTATAAGTAAAAAGGTGTAGATAGGTTATAAGCGCTCAGAAAGTGGCACATTAAAATGTGGACAATTGGCAACGTGTTTGTAGTATGGGACTGCATGTTGGAAAATAGAGAGGGGCGTGGTTTGTAACGTCCCGCGTTCCCGTAAAATGTCACGCATTATGTTAAAGGGAAATCCAGTTATGACATCTGCTCATAGTATTATTTTGCTTCATAGATGTAACATATATATTATAATAGGTATTAGTTTTTTTTTTCGTAATCAATAAAGACTGGCGTTTGTGTTACCTAAACAAAAATAACAACTTTCCTTTAAACTTTAATATTTTTAATTGAACGTGATTGTTAACCCGCCTTTCACTATTATAGTTGTTCTGGTCTAACAGACCGCGTCTGATCGTCTGATAGTCAGACTCGTGTTTGGTCTGACACAATTATCGCGTTGTTGCAAAGATTTTGATCGATACCTCCACCTCCAGCCTTGGTGTGTTGTACGATTTCATCCAATTATGGCAAGGAAAGACTTGTTCCGTTGTTTGGTCCTACTAAAATTAATTATGTATTCATATTTGATTTTATATTTACATATAACTATAGCTTTGTCTCGTTTTTTGGCAAATTAAAGCCGGAAATTTCTAAAGATTTACGATATTGTTTTCTTTCTTTAGTGTCATCTCTCTCTATTTATCTATGTATCTCATCTTTGACTATGTTAAATTGTAAATTAATATGTTTAGTTTTAAAAATACGTTTGTCCATTGATTACGTACGTAGGAGTTTGTAGGTATAATAACTAATGCATTGTGTTTTCTGAATGAAACTATTATTCCACAACTACCTATATTGTTGGTACTACTGAGGGGACTGAAACAGGTTTTTTGATACACTTTCGTTGGTATTTTATTTATAAGCCTCCATCCTCAAGAATGTCGTTACCAAATTACAAAAACCCGTTTCTTCCTTAACCGTTTACAATACTGCTATACAAGTACCGTCGTCACGAAACTGAGAGTCATCAGGTCATTTGCAAAATCTTCCTCCTTTCTATAATCCAATATCACCTCTATCGCGTCCCATTAAAGATCATTATCCCCTGTACCTTTTCCCTCATCGATATTAACGTTATTTCCACAAGTGTCAGCTGTTTGACAAATTACTTCATCTACTGCGTTGTCCAATCCATCAGTTTCCCATTTGCAAATGACTAGTCGATTTTAAACTATTAAATCGTGTTCAATACTAAATCGTATTCAAATATCCTGTCGTTCCAATAGTGCGATTAGTTTTAGTAATTCTATTGACTAGTCACTTTCGACCTTCATACCAACTGAGCCATAACAGATAGATTTAATTCACTAAAATTATGTTTATCGTCCACAGGTCCGGCGATCGCTGAAATTGCGGGGCAGACGCAAAGAAAAGGAGAAACTGCCTTCGGGCATCACAGCTGACTACACCGCGTCCTTGTTCGCCCATCTCGAGCAAGACTCAAACTACTCCAATTACCCGCTCATACCTACCTCGGGTTCCAACTCCAATTTGAGCGACGAAAACAATCACCTGTCGCCTAGTTACCCCACTACTCACACCTGGAACAAGAAGGAAGGCGTTCTCCAATCCGATAGCTCCGAAACATCTCTGAACTCCTTAAATAATCCGAACAACGCCAACACCAGCCCTAGACAACCGCCAAATCTACCTCCTATACCACCACGTCCACCAAAACGTGGCATCCTTAAAGGGCCACGTCTCAGCAATACTAGTTCAAATTCTGTAGAAAACAATGTCCAAAGCACCGATGCAGTTGATAATGTCAACGGTCAAGATATAAACCTGTTAGCCAGAAATACTCAACAGAATGAGATGATCTCTTACGGTATCCCTCCTTCTAAGAGCACCTCTTCCAGTGATGATATGCAGCACGTACAGAACTTTACCAAAAAAGTAATCCATAGCCCTGTGGAGACACAGTACAAAAACTATAAGAATAATTCCAATAACCCGTCGATAACTACGCAGGACGTTGACGAGGCACCAAAGACGAATGGGAACAGCTACCATGGAGTGACGTCCACCTCTCCAAGCGCTGATTCTCTAACTGATACGACAACGAACTCTTCATTCGCTACTCCTCCGTTTTCTACCTCACCCGTTGGCGAGTCCCAAGGGTTCCACCGGTGGTCCAAGACTAGTAATTTCGAAGATGTGTATCTCCCGCTGCCGTCTTTGACTCCTGTGCGCTTGCCTAAGCCTAGGTACCTTACCATCCAAAGGCAGAAAGCTCCAAGAAACGATTTCGGCTTCAGCCTTCGTAGAGCGATGGTTCAGGAGAGAATCTTCATCGGAGATATGAATGGTCATGATAGTGCACTCTTAAATGGTGACAATAAATGTAATAATCTTGGAATGGTCAGCAAATTGAATTTGAAAGCTGTAATTCTGGCTGAACCTGGATCTTACCCTGGAGCTAGTGAGACAGGACTGTTACCTGGCGACCGGCTTTTGGAAGTAAACGGTGTGAACGTTGAAGAGAAGAGCCGAGAAGAGATCATTGACCTCATCAAGGGAAGCCAAGACTCAGTGACAATTAAGGTGAGTCTTAAAGTATTGATTAGCATTTATTTGCATAATATATCAAGTAGTAAAGCGTGTTGGGACCCAGATAAAATGTTTTCGAATGACACAATGACTTCGATATTGATAAAACCCATAATTTTAGATAGTATTTTATCTGCATAAAGATTATTCATTTAAGAGTCCATTATTAATTTCGATATTACGTGCATTGTTGCATGTAAATACATAAACGTTGCTATCTGAAAGCATTACATCATGAATGTTATTCGTAGAAACTAATGAGCCTGTAGAATGATACAGTTTTTGCCGAAATAAAAAATATATCTACACGTCTATCGTTTTAATACATGACAAAATCAAATGTGTCATATGTTTTACAAATAACTAAATGAAGTCTTTAAAAAAAGAATCGTTGCCTCATACTAGGATTTTCTCCTGTGTCGTGGGTGCGTTTACAAACATACAAGTTCACATACACATGACACCCAGACCCGAAACAACAATTTGTGGATCACACAAAGAGTTGCTTCGTGCGGGAATCGAAACCGCTACAAGTAGTGCGGCAGCCGACCCAGCCACCGCGCCAACTGTACAGTCGAACTTCAAAATAGACCAGTCATAATCGCGTGGCTAAGCCTTAATATTTTTTTCTCAACCGAATCGAAATTCAAGTTCTAGGTTAGCATTAGGCAGTATCATCTCTATTGGCTTTCCATTGTCAATAACGGTTTTATTTGAAATCTCTCATTCAATATTCAGACACGGCTGTTGATTTAGACAAAAAACTAGGAAATAATGTAATGCTTTCGAAACGGCTTTTAGACCGTTAGTCGGCGCGTAGTTTTTGTACCTTTCATTTAGGAGACAATCGTGTCTAACGAATTTATGAGTGGCTTGTTCAAGTTCTAATTGTTCATTGTTAATTGGCTATTGATTGCTGATTGGTTCTTGGGTTTTGGTGATTGTCAAAGTATTGGTAGATTGTATGGATTTAAGTATGGGCTCTAGAATTGTGCCTGGTTTGGCTGCAAAAGGGTCAATAACAGTACTGTACGCAAAGTCACGAACGTCACTTTTTATCCCCGAAAGGGTAGGCAGAGGGCAGATTACCACACGTAATGCCACTTTAAAAATCCCGACCCGGGAATCGAACCCGAGACCCCTTTGCCCGGCTGTCGAACAGTACTGTATACACATATATGTGCATAGAACCTCGAATTTTCACCACACTTGATATTCTTACATTTTTCATAGATTATAATGCATCATGTGGCATATAAAATTAGATATGCATCATGCTTTAGTCTATTAGTAGGTGCTATTTGCAACAGTAATGCAAAAATATGTATGTCAATATTTTACTCAATATCTTCGAAATTACTGCATCGATTTTCAATAAGCTTTAGACACGCAAAAGGCGTTACAGTTTGGGTGTATTAGTGTCTGTTACGTGATTAGATAGTTATGATTGTACTGTTATTGCACAAGAAAATATGCAAAATGAGATTTATGGTCGTAATAGAAGAAATGGGTCTATTTGTAGCTAGTCCAGGATTAATATCACAATGTTTTCTAATAGAGGATAAGCCCGTTGGAATAAAAGCAATGACATCTCTTAGGTTGCCCTAAAAGGGTATATGTGTCTATACAATGTATCTGTTTAACCAGATTAATCCCGATTAGAATTCAAATCGCGTTTGTTTGTGCTTTAATGATCTATGTAACCCATGCATAAGATCTCACTCCTGGCTCATATTCTGGCTCTCATCATACAACACGCTCATTACGTTACTTTCTCTCACAGTCGTGTTTACAGGAAAAACCACTTTCAAGCTCGATTTGTATAAAATCATTCCATTTGCCCTAGGAATACCGACCTTATCGCCATGAGATAAGGTCGCTGTCAATGTCAAATTACCATGCAGGTACGATACTAATTAGGTTTGTATAACGTTTTTCTTACTGGCTGAATGATTGACATGCCATGTGATGACTCAGTCACGCAGTAAAAGTATTGGTTCTGTTTTTAAAACTTGTCTGTTTTGTTTTTAATTGAGTTTATAGGAAGAGGTCTGTTTTATTGATTGTTTTTGTTTATTTATTCCAATTTTGGAATCGAAACTTTTTAACTGATTTTGAATTTGGAATTCTAACGGTATTTTGTGATTGGCTATAAGTTTATTACTGCTACTGTTATGCGCGTTAAGCATTGGAAATTGATTATGATTATTCGATTGGTCTATTTTATTAAATTTTCTAACTGGAACTTCCAAATAGCCATTCACTGAAGATATTAGACCTAGATAAAACTTTTCCTATAGGTTTAGAAGTTATCCAATCTAGCTTAAAAAGTTAAAACTTAGTATCCAACCAGATCGTATCTTGATCGTCTTGTTAAAACTTTCTCATTTTACATGCAAATGTTACACAGGTGCAACCGATAGCGGAATTGTGTGAGCTGTCTCGTCGGAAGGCAGCTGATGGTGGTGGTGATGTGGAGCTGTCAGATAGTAACGTGAGGGGAGGCACTCTCAGCAGGTCCGGCAGTCGGAGGTTCACTAATTCACAGGTATGTGGACATTTCTTTATACAGACTGTACCTGTTTTAATATTACAGCGTTGAAGATTCAGTGTCTATATGAAACATCGAAAATTAAGGATGGTCCTAAAATGATACCTTGAGGAACACCTTACATTACGTAACTCGCGTAACACAATTTTAACGTTTTATCGTAATTTTTCACGTTGTTTTATTACAATGACAGTGTTAAGATTAGTTTTTTAGAAGAGTATTACATTAGTATCTATCTACACAAATAAGTAGCTAAATTATCGTCTCATGAACGTGTCAAAAGCCTCTTAAAAGTCGGGAAAATCTTGAAAATACAAAATTCAAAGACGACATTGTCTCGTCAAGTTTTCTTTTATCTTCCTTTAAGTTTCCACTTTGCTCGCTTCAAGCGGCTTAACATAAGTTGTTACTGTCGACGACTGTAGAAGCTTAAAATATTTATAAGCCCTTAAATATTTAATCCTTCCATTTCAAAGCAACTTTACAGTTTTATTTTAAATGTTTCTTTAGGCTATTGTTGTTTTAGTAGCCGTGGTAATGTTGTCCTTCTGTTGCCACTGAGTGTTTCTTGATAATTAATTTTTATTTGGAATTTTATATTGGAATGGTATAAAATTTATAATAGAAAATATTAGTGCTTATATCTCTTAGTAAGGAGTACGCGTTTCCATATAGATAGAGCGTCCTCTGTTAAATTTGAACCTTTTAAACCGCGATCTCCAATCTGTCTGTCCAAAGTAGAAATTATAAAAATGCCCTCTTATGTAGAGGAGACTCCAATGAGTCTCCTCTTCAATTCTGTACAACACTGCTGATAATTCCAGCAGTGACCTGTCACAGCTTAATGATGACTATGATGCCCTCTCTATTTTTCATTTTAAGGTTTAAATATGCTATTTTATATACGATAATCTAATTCCACTCAAGTAGTACGGCTTCGTTCTTCATTTGACTTCAATCTTTCCACACAATACATATGCGTTTCTTATATATTACATACCAAACATGACTTTCCATGTAATAAAGAAAAAGCGAAAACAAAACAAATATTTTACAAAATAAAAATACACAATTGAAACAATAATAAGATCTTTAGTATAAATAGTATGTTATGCAACAATAACAAGATGAGAACAATGATTTTACTATGTAATCTAGTTATAAAGACAATCGGCAATTTTTCCTTTGTTTTCAACAAAATGGAATTTGTTTACGTAATTGTTGTCTGTTGGTATCTTACAATCTCTTGTTTGATAACTTTGTTTAACTACATCAAGTAGTTGATGTTGATGCGACATTTCTAGAAAATCTTTAAGTGTTAGCTAATAGCTACATATTTTTCGTTTGTTTTGTAAACTAGTGAAGCGTTTGTCAAATATTAGTTTTCTTTGTTATTTGTGGTATTAATATTAGGCCTTGTTTCACAATGTCTAATTAGTTGCTATGTATCAGATAACTTTGAATTAATAATTTGTATGCACTATCTGTCACATAAGTTTATCGGGCACTTATATGAAGGAGGTGAGATGTTTTTATTCTTTCCACTGGCTTTTGTCAGTATTGGTTTTGGTTAAATTTAGTTAATTTGTAAACAAAATTTATCTATCCAGTTAATTGATGTATCGCTCAATACACTGATCTGATTCCAATAATAATACATATTTCAATTTATTTCTAATCACTTACATTTCGAATTTCGTTGACAGGCTATTAAAATTGTGCTGCCTACTACAAATAATTGTATGTTATACGCTGTATTGTTTATCGCCTCTAGCAAAACAATTGTCTCCTATTATTATATCTTACTCAATACATATTATTTACAAAACCAATATACATATGATTGCCACACGGTAAAAGCCACTGCTATTCAATTTGCTTACTATTTGTAATGAAATATTGACAAATAAGTCATTAAGATATTAATTAGTTTCGTATTGGCATCGTGGTATATAGTAGGTATAGTGTTTTAATTCATGTGATGAAGAAATCGGTTATTTAATTGAAGAGTAGAATATCTACCCTTGTGTTCTATGTGATCTGTCTATGTGTACCCTTTCTTCTATACCTTCTGGTGTCACATTTGATACACTAGCGATCTTTAATCATAAACCCTGCTAGGCTATTATTCTGTAAGGTTCAATTCAAAAGATCGTAGGGAACTTTTTTGCGGTTCGCCATGTCATTGGCTATAAGAATAATCTCAACTAATGACGGGCGAGAATGCGATCGAGCTCACTTCTAAAGTTCGAATTGACAGTTACAAAATTGCCTAGCTGAACCTCTTAAACTGCGATTTCCAATTCACTTGTCAATTACTCATAAAAACAATTTTATTTTTCTCTAAGAAAGAAACTTCATTTGGAAATCAGTCGGCACCACATTTAGCTTAGCCCTAAAGCCTGATGGGATTTAAAACTTAGTTTAAAACTCTAATCAGTTGGTTGCAGGCGCTCTGAGTTATTTAGACAAGCGCTGCAGGGCTGCAGCTTCAGTCACTTTGCAGACGAATTGTGAGCGTAGTCGTTTCGTTATCGTATCGTTACATTTGTCAACTAGCTGGTGCCCGCGAACTCCGTTTCGCCAAGAGATGTTAATGCGCCAACAGAACATAAAAAACTATTATAATAGAGTCATTTCCGTATGTTTTTAAAGTGAAGGTGTTGCATGCCAGTTAAATAACCACTTCTTATATATGTTGATCAGGACACTTTGTACTTCCACCATACCGAACGTCGAAATACATCGCAATAAGCCTAAAGAATTTCTTTATACACCACATTTGATGTTCTACCTGTAGGAGCCAATACAAACAAATTATCGGAGCTAGTGACACGCGAGAAAGCCACATAAAGCTGTCCGTGTGAAAAACAGCTCGTCCTAAGATCGACACCAGCGGCTCGAAGTGTCTGACCTTGTGACTTGTTAATGGTCATCGCAAAACATGGAGTAACGGGAAACTGCACGCGCTTAAATTGAAATGGGAAATGATTTGGGATTAGCGGTATGCGTGGTATAAATACTACTTCACCAGATCCACAACCCGTGAGAATTTCGGCTTCTATGATATTACTTCGAAGTGCAATTACTTTTAGCCGAGTTCCATTGCACAGCTTAGGGGGTGTTAAATTACGAAGCAACATTATGGGAATGCCTACTTTTAAAGTAATAATATTATGTGCGGAGAGTCCAGGTGCAGCGAGAGAGTTTAAAAATTCAACCGGGTAATTTGTAACATCCATTTGATCTACCACTGTATTTATAGACCGGTATACAACTTGGTCTCCTTCAATTCGCTCTAGAATAATTTGGTTGATGGCAGCGGCTTGGTCATTTTTGGGCGTAAGTATTGCTCGCTCACAAAGCCATGAATTGTCTTGACCTATTAATTGGGAAACATCACCATAAACCAAATCAATGAGTTCCTCCACCGAAGCAACAATTTTACATAGGTTGTCGGGTAGAGTTACTGAATTACTTGATTCGGGAAATGAGCCTTCGCCGATTTTTAATAAAACTCCAGAAAATTCCTGCGCACTGGGGTTTCCACCTAAGTGAGCCCTCATGTTCTGCGTCAAGCTCAATTTTTCTATCCGAGGCCAAAGCACGGAGCGTTTTAGACATGCCCCGACCTCATCAGCTCTAGTTCCTCTGGTAATCACGGGTAGAGTCTGACGAAAATCGCCACAAAATAAAACTGTAACCCCTCCCATAACGTGATCATTTCGCCGGATATCTTGTAGAGTGCGATTAACGGCTTCCACGGCCTTTTTGTTCGCCATCGTACACTCGTCCCAAACGATTAGGCTGCACTCTGCAAGAATCTTTGCCTTTTCGCTATTTCGGGATATGGCACAAACTGGTGTTTCATTTATATCTAGGTCCAAAGGTATCTTGAACTGTTACCGCCTTCACCGCGTGGAGGTACTCCTAGCTTATGTTATTATTGTTATTTCCTTTTTCTCGAAATTTTAAGAATTTCGGTATTAATGAAGCTCACGGGCCTAAACCAAGTGAACTTCATGGTGGGATTCGTTTTCAACGGCATCTTCTTGCAAGAATTTCCGCACGATCCGACATGTGTTGAGAATTGCGGCTTTCTGCATGGTTATGTATGTATTTTTGGGTAGGTCTATCAGATTGATTCCGTGATGTAAATATTTAGGGATGACTCCTGTACTGGAGAGTACCAATGGCACAATATATACTTTGTTCATTCTCCAGATTCTTAATATTTCTTCTTTCAGCTCTGTATATTTGTGTATCTTCTCAGTTATAGTTTTTTGTAAGTTGTGGGTGTTCGGAATAGCTATATCGGCAATATATACTATTCTGTTAACTTTGTCTATAAGGGTAATATCCGGTCTATTGTTGTGTACGGTTTTATCTGTTAATATAGCTCTGTCGAAGTATAACTTGTGATTGGTACTCTCCAGCACAGGTTTTGGTACATATTGGTAGTAAGGCTTGGGAGGTTCGGTTAGAAGTTGATGTTTAGTGGCAAGATGTTGGTGGATGATGTGTGCAACTTGGTTGTGTCGGTGTGTATAGTCAGTCTGAGTGAGAGTTGGGCAAGCGCTTGTGATATGCTGTATAGATTATTATTATGATTCTTTAAACAGGTAAATGTCACAAAACGAAGGGCAATTCACGTAAAAAGCGTTAATTTTCATCGATTTAGCTTCAAAATTAACGGAGTTTCATGGAAACTTACCCCCCCTTTTTCAGCCCCTATTAGGCATATTTTCCAAAAATCCTCATTGCATCATTCTTAATTTGTAACCAAATAGCCGAATATTAATTTTAATCGAATTAGCTTCAAAACTGACGGAGTTTCATACAAACTTACTCCTCCCCTTTTTACCCCCTTAAAGGGCGAATTTCCAAAAAAAGGATAGCCTATATGTTAGCGAGGACTAATAGCTATATAACAAAAAAAGTTTCATCAAAATCCGTCCAATAGTTTTTGCGTGAAAAGCGAACAACAAACAGACAGACAGACAGACAGACAAAAATTTTTTAAATCATGTTTTTCGATTCTATTGGTTGAATAAAGATCCCCCATCTTATTTTTTCTTAAATATCTGTAATGTACAGACATGGAGTTGTTATAATTTTATTATATGTATAGATAGTCAGTAATGCTATATGAAACACTTAATACATCTTCTTTTGCAGACTTTACTTAGTGGTATTTCTTCTGTTACTGATAAATTAATTTATTTTTGGGACCTTTTTCTTGAGGGGCATAATTATCCAATGACTTCTCCCGCCTTGGGCGTGGCGAGAGGGAGTGTCAGACTTTTGCTGACTAAAAACCACCCCGTTCCTATGCCTGCTTTCCTTAGTTTTCTCCTCTTTTCTTTACTGGGCCACATTTGTGGTGATCCGATGTGTAATTGGCTCTTTATTTTGTTATTGGTAGCTACTGCGTTAACACGTCCTGACTTGAACAACTTAAAGGTTGAAATGCAGTGGTTGAGTCCGTTGAATATACGCTCCAAAATATATCATAGTATCTACAGATTTTCTCGTGCCCTACGCACATACAATTCGCATACGACACGATGTCATTTACGAAGAAGTTTTTAATACCAACATACTTTATTCACTATCTCTTATAAGCCAGTAACAGACAGTTCACACACGATGCGACACGGCGCGTGCCTTCTTTAGCTTAGCTGTCATCTCGACATGAATTATGGCTAACGAACACGCTTCATTCGTGAAGTCTCGTATCCTGTTGTAAGTGTGTTACATGCTTTATATTACTTTTAATCCTACATACATATATCACGATTACATTTCCTTGAAATTTAGGTGGGTTAGCATCATTTGGCTTAATACGTGACATGACAAGTGTGCGAGAGCCATGCTTCGGCACGAATGGGCTGGATCGACCGGAGTGATACCACGGCCTCAAAGAAAACTGTCGTGAAACAACGCTTGCATTGTGTTTCGTTGTGTGAGTGAAGTTACCGGAGGCCCAATTACCTCCCCCTTTCCAATCTTCCCAATCCCCGAATTCCCAACAACCCTTAAATTCCTAACCCCTAAAAGGCCGGCAACGCACTTGTAACGCCTCTGATGTTTCAAGTGTCCACGGGCGGCGGCGATTGCTAACCATCAGGTGATCCGTCTGCTCGTTTACCGGCTTATTCCATAAAAATGAAAGTCAACTTAATCAAAGCAGTATGACTGCGATTAGCGATGATAACATTACAGAAATAGCTAACACATTGAGACACAGATTACTAAATATTCGTCCTTATATACAAACCAGTTCGTTGTCGTTAATATCAAGTAAACACAACACTGCATTATGCACAGTCTAGAGTTACATCATGGTTTTACGTGTCAAAACAATATGTTCGCAAACTATTGGCGCCAATAATCCGCAATAGGGTTGCCAGATTCCTACCTACTAGAATAGTATAATTATACCAATTTCGAAAATAATTTTCTATAATAATTGTACTGTTTTGTAATGCTGTGTTGCCGTCACGAAATCCTGACTGGGATTTGTAATGTTAAGCAATCCTGTGGTGAATGAGTGACTGGGATATTGCGCTAGCTAGGTACGTGTAGGTCTTACTGGTTAGGAAGAAATTTTGTGTGAGTAATCTATATTCTGTTTAGTTTTTTGACTAGTACCCTTAGAACGAGTTTGTTTTACGTTTAAAACTATTGAAACGAAAGAACTGGGTTCCATTCGGCTTTTCGAGGAATTTTCAATAGTAGCACGGAATCTAGAATTGTGGCCAGTATATCGCGATAGAAAGAGGGGTGCCTATTACATGGGACTTATAACACAAATAGTGAAGAGTAGGCATACCTTTTTATAGCGGTATTACGTTCCGTAATGTGCACCTTCGGGGATAAAAGGCGTGACGTTGCATATATCTTTGTTTTGTTGTTTGTTGTGAAAAAAAAGGGGTATCCATATTAACGCGAACGATCCTCTCAGGAAAAGCTAGTAGGAAACAAACACAATTGGACTTGTATTTCCCGAACACAACTCCACACAGCATACACGACACTACAATAAGTATCTATGTATGTCTGTACGTACATCCCATCCACTTTAGTTTTGTTTACTCGTTTTCCCAGCTACCGGCTAGGGGCGGCTGCTAATTCAAGCCTCCATATTGTAAGGCAGGGATGGCGAACCATTGGCACGCAGCACAATATTTTGGCCACGCCATTGATCACAGAATCTGCCCTATGCCTGTCGCTATTTTCACATATGAATAACATTAAGGATTCAGAGTTACACAAATGACTCCAGTTCAGCGTGCATTTTTAATCGACTTCCCAAAAAGGAGGAGGGTCTCTCTGTCTCTCTCTCTCTTTCCAAAAAGGAGGAGGGTCTCTCTCTCTCTTCCCAAAAAAGGAGTCTCGGAAATATTATAATATTGAGAATACCGGCCGAATTGGCGGCTCAATTCTTATTATATTGATGGCACATGCAGCACCTAAAACAACATTCTTTTAAAAAAATGGCACGTTGTCGCGTAAAAGTTCGCCATCTCTGTTGTAAGGCCTATTTTCTATAGAGAAGTAGCGTGGTTCCCTGTTAAATAATGGCTGCTATTTGCAACGTAATGCAAGCCCGCGGCGTATTGTATTGTTTTAGTTAAAGACTTAATTTAGTAGGAAATATGGTTGGATATCAGTTTAAATTAGTTATGACTAGTACTCGGAACTGTGGGGTATCAATGTGAATTGTTATATCGAAATACTAATCGACACCAGCAATTTATACTACGTAACTCGAAATTTGGAAAAAACTTTTTTATGCCAAGTTGCTTAAAATGTGTGTTTACATACGTCATAAAATAATTGAGAAGAAATATGCAAAAATAAGAAAGTTACAAATCTTATAAAACGCTAAGTAAAGGTACTGTTTTTGAAATCACTCGATTTATATTACGCCAACTATTATTAGCGGAGTGTGCGCGCGGATACTTCTCAAAGTCCGTGCAACACTGCACTAACTCATAGTTAGCGTAGTTTAGTGCGTTCGTGTGTATACTTGTTCGTTTGTAAAATGAACGACTTAGCGACTTTTACTAGTAAATACTTATGTGTTAACGTATTAATTAGTTTATTAATGGTACGTTGACTATTCTTTTTGTAAGTAAGTACATGTTCTTTATAAAATATTGAAATATGCATCAGATGACTGATCATGCACTACGACGTCCCGTACTACACTACGCTAATAAAGTTAGACGTGTATAAGATGTAAATTTTTTTTGATGAATTACGTTTATATACGGCTAACTTGCGCTAAATCAAAAAATAGAAATAATTAAGGAAATATAAATATGAGATATTACAATGAATAAATTAAATATTAAGCATACCAAATTTCAAAAAAGTATCTTAATTACACTAGTAAAAGTTATCACGTTTTTCCCTTTAAAATCTCTACTGTAAAGTACGACTTTTTGACAAGCGCAGTATAAATTGCTGGTGTCTAATCATGTCTGTTATCAGAGTTGGGTGATTTTTCGGATATACTCTTATACTCAAAATGGATAAATACTGGGTATTTATAAATTTTTTGGGTAAATGCTCGAGTATTTATCCGAAATATCGTCCATTTCATGATCCAACCCCTTGAACATACTAAGCCGGCACATTTGTGTTGTTTTATCATATCTTCATATATTAAGTACGACCCGTTAATTGTTATTAGAATGCGGTTTAACATTATTATAAGTAACGCTTTTGCCAATAAACCTACTCTCTAAATAAATAGTTATGCCTTTGAGCTTCCTGGGTCCACTAAATTCGCTGTGCTTTGTTTAACTTACTAAGGATTACTTACTATATTTTTTTATGGGACAAGTTAAAATCTCTGTTACTCCTGTAAACTAGGATTACAGTAGACAACCACGAAATCACCAGAACATTGAAGTTCAGCGTCTCAGGAACATGAATAACTGTGTTGGATGCGCAACTTAAATCAATTAGAAGAGATATTATTAGAGGAAAAGATAAAAACGATAGTTTCCTTACTATAAGTATAACTTGCTAATTATTAAGTAATTGAAGATTTATACCCAGTTGCACACACAAACCGGAACGAACAGCTCGGCAATAGAAATAGACTATCAATGTTTTATTGATTCGTAACTAATTAACGAATAGCGAGAGTGATTTGTGAAAGTGCATTGCGCTTTGCAATCAAATAAGTGTATGCTCAATGGCTTGTCTCGTTATTTAAAAGAAAGTTTTACTTTTAAAGTCAAAGTCAAATCATTTATTCCAATTAAACCATATACTTAGGTACTTTTGAAACGTCAACAAATAATGAAATAAATAATAGTCTGTCAGTCTGACCGGCAGTGAAAGGTGACGTAGGTACTTAACTTAATTATTGTATGATAATCCGATATTTATTGCTAACTAACTGCATACTAGTATCAGTTAGTTGCATACTTTAGTCCATTACTAACGTGCTTGGTCGAAAATAATATGACTATCCCGCACAAAGTGCATAAGTGTGAGCGAGAGATCTGATAAAAATTACTTTATGACAGTTTGCACGTTTGTTATGGCCCAACGTATGGGCCCAATTATAGTATGCAGTATTAATTTTGATAAATTTATCTTTAATACTGGATTTCGGTCTCTTATTAATGAGTTATCTCATTTTCATAGATCCTCATAAGCAAAGACAAATTGTGTGATAATATTTGTTGCATTTTATACACCTACTTAAAAATCATTTTAAAAATTGTGCTTTTATGTTTAAGTATTTCACTTTACATTCGAATGAAAGATAGTCGCTTATCAGTATCACAGAATTCATGCTGGAGACAGCTTGCTGACCCACAAAACACCACTTTCGAGCGAGTAAAATGTTATTCGTATTTATTCTATCTGGCAACCCTGATCTCGGCGGGTTATTGGCAACATTGTGACACGCTGTCATTGAAATGTAACTGAATCTCGGTTATCGCAATCTTACCTAACCGTTGTTGTGGTTTCGGGTTTTAAAATTAAGTTAAAATTGACGTTTTTTTTATTGATTATTATTTTTTTATTAAGTATGAGGTAATTATATTTATTAAGTAGGTACTCCATTGTAAAATGGGCTGTAGGTACTACAAACAAGCTTTTTGCGTTATCCGAGCCTTAATTCTCTACTTTGACTGGAAAATAGTAAAATCTAGAAAATACTTGATCGTGTGTTACCAATCTTGCTATAAGGTTAGTTACCAGACGTATACCAGGTAGAAATTAATCAGAAGACAGGCAGTCAGTCAGTCAGCAATAAACCGACTTTATGACAATTATTTTAATTCAGGTTTCTCTTTTGTATTCTTTTTAATAATAAATTGTATACAATAAAGATTAATCTATTCATCTATCAATTATGAAGAACCGTATGTAAAACATTAAACACAATCCTTTTACAATAACCAACAGACTTCTAAATTGCATCAAACATTAAATGTCTATACTCTATTCCAATGTGCAACGTTCAAACACACAAACTAGCGTCTATTTCCATCCCCCAAACCACTGCAGTCCGCATTCTAAATGAAAAATCAATATGTGACCAATAACTAACCTACGACAGCTCATGTCCACTACATCTTAATTTACGGAAACAGGTCGATAGTACCCCGATGTGCTTAGCATTATTATCAAATATCAACCCTCCGATATCCTGTCATTGTTAGATTAATGCTTGGGGTCGAAAATGACCGAGTAATTTTTGGAGATTGAACTGAATAGGTGCAGCAAATTTATAAATATTATAGATTTTTTGTACAGTTATTTTGTATTATTGGGTAGGTTAAATAATGTTTTGGAAAAAAAGAGTTTTTTAACTAGATGCACTTAAAATGTATTCTGGTACAGCTTTGAAACAATTGTTTGGTGTGACTTCCAATCCAGTTGCATAATACAGTGAAATTTGCGGGTCTGAGTGTGAATTGTGTCTTTGTAAAATTGTAATATACTCATGTAGGTCCTATTTTTTAAGGTAAATCTGTAGTAGGTAGTCGAGCTATATTAATCATAGTCTAGTAAAAAAATGGAGTCTAGTTTAGGTAGAAATCCTAGTTTTTTCTTAGGTATGTGTTGTGGGTATATACGAGCATATTATAATTTCATAAAAACAACAATGATTGCCAGAGCCGTAGCTCATTATTTTAAACCTAAAGTCACTATTAAATCCCCACTATACAAAAAAAACTTCTAATTAGGAACCACTCGAAACTTCAAGAGGCTTCAACTACCTAGCAACTACAATTTTAATGCCACACTCACATTCACACAGCCGACGAATAACATTGGCTCTGGCAGTCAATATAGCCACTCAAGCTCATTGTATTTGAAGAGTCAGCCGTGTTCCAACCTCCTTTGATGTGGTAACGAGGGGTTCCTACGTCTAGCCTGGAGTTTCTAGGCATTTTGTTTTTGCCTAAGGCTTGGAGGGAATTAGAATCGGGGATTGCGTTTGATGAAGGTTTTTTGTGGTGAAGAAGTACCTACTTGGAGTAGATGAATGCTTGGGATTGTGGTTGTTTGCGGGAGTTATAAACAAAGTTCAAAATGGAATTATTATATTAAGATTTACTCTGTATTAGTTTAGAAATCTTAGCTTTTATGGGCACTTGCGGATAGGACTGATAGGTACCACGGTCTCACAGAAAACCAACGTTAAACGATGTCTACTTTGTGTGAGGTTACCCAATTTTGTAATCCCCAATTCCTCAACAACCCTTAAATTCCTAACCCCCAAAAGGGCGGCATCGTACTTGTAACGCTTCTGATGTTTCGGGTGTCCATGAACAGCGGCGATTGCTTACCATCAGGTGATCCGTCTACTCGATTACATACTGGCTTATACCATAAAAAAGGACTGATAAAAATATTAACGGGGCATCACGTCCAATGCGTCTCACCTCAATTTATTTTATTACTAGTTTTTCAAGTCATACAACTTGAATAAATAATATCGGCTCTTCGATTTTCATATTTTTCAAAGTGCAAAAAGAGAATCGTTTGTTTTACCACTTTAAAAAAAATCTTAGATTTTATCTGTATAAACTTAACCCCACCAATCAATTTACACCAAATCACTGTAATTAGGTACACGTAACAAGCTAATTCGCCAACGCGATTAATAAATTATATCAAATCCTGAACTTGCTACAAATAGCTGAAACGTTCATTAAAATTACATCGCTCGAGCCGAGCTACCCCGTCTAGACGGTTATACAATTCATAGTTACAAGTAGGCACGCCATGTAAAGGACTTTAGAATTTTACGTGGTTCTAGAGTACCTAGGTACAGATATGTCTAGACCAGGGGGCCTACTCTAATTCAACGAACGAACGAACGAAAAAACTTCGCAGATTGCATACTACAATTCTATTTTTTTATTCTTATGAATTTTTAGGGACTTTTATAACGCACAGCGTATGTCAGTCCCATCGTACCCTAATACAGTGCAGTTATACATCAAACCAAGTTAGCTACAATTTTACTTATTGCGAACAAAAATGAACGAATGAAATGAAGATAAATAAATAGGTTTTGATATGAAATTAAAAATAAAACGTTATTTCAAGTAATTCTATTAGTAAATCAATAAAATCTACGGCCGAAGATTAAACGAAACTTCGGATTCGAAAACCGGAGTAGGCCCCTGGTTCTTGTTGACTTTAAAGCTTCTGTTGATGAGGTGGTACGCAAATATTGTTGTTAACAACTTGATAACTTAGATCCACAATAAGATTTATCCTGTGTTGGTTGCGTTGACCCAAGACGAACCCGCCACAACTTGCGTCGCAGCCGATCACCCAACCACTGTCATAATAAATTGTTTATGTACTATATTGCCTTCCCCGAATTAAAATCTTTATAAAAAAGCCTTTCTCAAATTTTGCTATTTATTTTAATTTAAGAAACATAACGAAAAGAGGGCTTCTAAAACTTAACGTTTACAAGAAAAACTCAGCTATACACATAGTATTTTTTTTAATAAGATCAGTAATACCGTATCTGTTCAATAAAACATTATAATATTCTCATACTCAGTATGTCAAAAGTAATATTCTACACTAGAAGTCTTTATCACAAGTGAATAATATAATATCTATTTCATTTTCGCGTAAAATGAGAACAAAATTATTACAAGAAAAGTTGCCAAAATGGCGCTAGTTAATGGAGATTCCAAGTTTAAAATTACTCGCTTTTTTTTAAATGGTGGTTGAATGTAGAAATATATACAGCCAGTATTTTAAATGAGGTTTTATTTCTGTAAATAATTTCCATTTTAACATGCCAACCTCCATTGAATCTAGCTGTTTCAGGTGGGTGTGTGACTAGTGACCTAAGTCATAGTTCTCAAAATTCGGTTAGCACATTCTTACAATAAATCTCCACCTTCTATAAGCTATACCTTAATATTGCAGTTCATTAACTATCTTCTAGCAGTAGATATCCAATAGATTTAGAACATTGTTATCAATATGTATATTATACAATAAAAGTTAGTTAAAAATTCAGGTTCTTATCAAAACTTTGCATTTCATACTTGGCAATGACATTGCATACTTCCATCTTAACTTTAGGTATCAAATTAGGTTGTAGTTTCTTGACGCTAGCAGCCATACTTCGGAAGAACACGTCGATTTCGTTAGTATTTTCTTTTAGTACTTTTTCTATGAGTTTGTCGATAGTCTGTGACCGCTGTTCAGGTGCTTTTGGGTCTTCGACATACTGGTTATACTGTACTAGTTTCGCTCCATTCATTACTAAAGGTTTTGGTAATATTTTTATAGGTGGCACGTTTTTCGGCATCGGTATCGTTTTCTTTCTGCCTGCGTTCTTTCTGCATATTTTCTTAGGTGGTTCGCTTGTCTCTTCGGTTTTAGTCAGAACTTTTATGTAGGGTTTCAGTGGTGCTTGAGGCCCGTCCACGACTGTGATCTGAAAATCAGAAATTGTTTGGTTAATACTAATAGTAATGACGGATATTAATGTTATCATCTAACTTTGTAATGTTAAATTAATATGCATCTAAGTAGGCCATTGAATAGATAATGAAGCAACCAAATTAATTATCTTTAACAAAAAAGAGTTGACATAATCTCAGGATGTGCACTGGCACTCTCCATAGTCCTAATAATATAACATCCCATCTGATAAAAGCTGGTTCAGCTGATTGGAGATTCCAATAAGAAAAAATGATTTTAAACTAAATTGACAGACATTTTATTACTATCACATTATCACCAGTATCATATCAGCCACAACCCAAGACCTACAGCTGAACATAGGCCTCAATCACCAAAAGAGCCCCAACAACTTCCAAATCGACTGGTTAAAGTGACCTGCATGCAACAGCTGCTTAGATTTAGATTTCAGCCATGATTGTCCCACTGCAGGGCAAAGACCTCCCTACCGTCCTTCCAATCCTCTCTGTGTAACAACTGCTTGCAACCTTTTAAAATTAAATATTTAGAAGATGTTATGTAATTACCTCATAGCACTCCTGGTTGTCAATAATAACTTGCTGCTCAGTGCCGAGGGAGTCATCCTGATTGATGCCCTCGCTCTCCTCCATCTTAACTCCGTCTTCCATACTGTTATCAGCTAACGTTTCGTCTAGGAACTGCAGTTTTTCATATATGAACACTTTGGTTCTGTGCATAGTCCCTAAGCGTTTGATGCGAGTGTATCCATCTCGGAGGCCTCGCCAACGTTTTTTGCATTCCTCAACTGGAATTTAAAGTGTTTATTTGTTATTATTGTGGAAATAATTGAAATTGTATTAAGGAGAAAGGTTTCAAGTATTAAAACAATGTGTATGACCACATAAATGTAAAAAGAACAAAATGAACTAGATTTGTAAGAATTGTGATTTCTGTATACCCCTTTGGACTGTATTACATATGATACAAATGCATCATAAATGTGTTTATAGATGTTCCTTTGTGTAGTACTCAAATCACCAGACTTTATCAGATCCCAGGCATAAGATTTCAATCTAAGTCTCATTCGATTGACCTGCCTTGAACCTATTCCAATTACTGTCTATATTAGACAGTACCTAAGTGAATCTACACTAGAATAATGTTTACTGAAGGTATTCCTAACATATTAGGTTATTAGCTAGATCTTCCAATTTTGTCAACATATTGAATGCTCAAAATAGATATAGTTCCTCACTAATAGTTTTGTTCATATCTCACAAGGCCAAACATTTTAATTATGTGTAGCCGTCATAAAGGTCAAGTAAAATTGTTTATGTTGTGTATTCATAACATCAATCAGCTGATTTCAAAACGATGCTAAAAATATTACAACTGTCGAACTAAACCGTAATGAACGCGTCAAGCTGACCCGTAAATAGGTCAACCAATTATAAAACGGGAACCCACAGCATATTCCACACTAAATAACCCGTGATATTAACAATAAACTTGTATATTTAAAACACAATTCAAATAAATCCTACTTATCGAGCCTTGCGGTTGTCCTATGCAGCACCGTTCCGACAAAAAATAGCGAATGAGAGCTCACCTGGCTTCGACAGTTGCCCCGCTATTTCCTGCCATGTACATTCCCTCGCTAATATGTTTTTACGAGACGGGTCATACACATTGTACAAGAAACTATGAGGTTGCACTAAATCCACTAACTTTTCCTCCTCTTCCGGTGTCCAGCCAACCGCATTCAACGGCATATCCCAACTTTCCGTTTTAGCTTGCGTCACAAGATCCAAACAAAATGTCGGCTACCTATCAGAGGCACGAAAATAGCCACGCTGCGCAGCACGACGTCACAACGCGAACGATGTTGCTCTTTTGTTTGTAAATTCCGTCGTTCTCATTGGTTGCCTGTGTGACGTAGCGTAATGGCAGTGTTTCGGTTGCGCCATCTAACGACGAGTAGTAGCTTTAACGTTTTAGCGCCATCTTGGTTGCTTTGTGAGAACTTGAGTTGTTTCTATTTGACGCTAGGTGGCGTTGAAATATGTTTCTATGTAAAGAAAGATAATATAAAAAGTATTAGATAACAAAACTGAAAAATAAAATATTAACAATAACATTTTGTTACGTCTTATTTATTTTTATTTAATTTTTCTACTTTTCTTTGATACACTGCAGTTGTCTTTATGTGGCCCGGATGACAGCATCCGTTCCCGACTTTGAATCTCTCAATTTAGCTCGGAACTTGTCCTCTCTTTCCATTTAAGAAATACCTAGAACAATACGTGATTATTAAGCTGTTTTTAACAAAGCACTGGTGGGTATTAGTCTGTAAGACGCTCATCTATTCATTTATGACTATAATTAATTCATCACGTACCTAGGTGCCATATTATGTCTATTAAACTAGCTTAAACCTCAAAAACAACACTATCCCATATCATGACACATCTGTCATGATCATAACCGGGGTTGCGGATGAAACACAAGAAGTTTTGCGACCAGATTGGAGATGATTCTGTTTGAACTGAATGCCTAAGAAAAGGATTGGCCACAGAAAGCTCTGCATAGAGACGAGTGGAAGAAGAGTAGGGAGGCCTTTGCCATGCAGTGGGACGACCATGGCTGAAAATAAAATAAAAAAATAAGAGTCTGACACTCAATCTCGTCTCACCCAAGGCAAGGAGCAGTTATTCGATGATTTCCCTCTCAAAAAGATACAGAACTATCTAAACTAAGTATTGATAATTTTAACATTGAACTGGTTTCGCTATTTCTTATGTTATGAATAGGTACGTAGTCAGGAAATACCGCGTCGTCTAATATTTACCTCGTGGGAAATACCAACCGACAAATGTGAATTATATTTTATGCGTTAAGATTGGCTTAATGAGATGTTAATTAGCTCCGTAGTCTTACGGTCAATCTCAGTTGCTTTTTTATCGATAGATTTGGCTATCTACTAAATGAAGTGTGGGAGAGCCATGTTTCGGCACGAATAAATCGACTTGACCGGAGTGGTACCACGGCCTTACAGAAAAACGACGTGACACAAAGCTTACTTTGTTTACAACTGTGAGTGAGGTTACCGAAGGCCTAGTAAAGTTTTACAACGAAAGATACGTGTAGATGTTTTTTTAAAGGAGGAATATCATCTATTTACTTCTACTTGTAATTGAGGAGATCTACGTTCAGTAATGCACGTCTTAAATCTGATTATAATGCTGTTTTTTTTTGAGTGGGAAAATCATCCAATGACTTCTCTCGCCTTGGGCGAGGCGAAAGGGAGTGTCAGACTCTTACTGACTAAAAATCACCCCGTTCCTATTCCTGCTTTTTGAACCGGAGCCCCGGTAAACCCGCTAGGTAGTCCGCAGCTCCGGATTATAATGCTGTTAACAGAGAAAGTGTTACCTACTACTTGACTTACAGTGTAAAAGTTTAAAAGAATCTTTCTTATCTGTCCTCCTTGTTTAGTCTGTGCACTATCGGTCACAGATTAGATATAGCTAATGATGGCGGTTTATGCTACGTTATCCGAGGTAACATCGGTGAGATTAAAGCTTTCATTTTTAATGATTTACAATACAAGTTTCGGGTTATTATGTAGAGCTTTGTTGATTACAGCATTGTAATTAGTGATCCCTGCTTGAAGCGGTGAGATTCGGGTATTTACGGGTATTGTGGATACGAAGTACAATATTTACGAACCAAATTTGTAATGAGTTGGGAAGAATAGTGTATAGGTATTTTATTTATTTTTATCATCATAACCATACGTTATTTTTTATTTCACCATAATGTTGATTGTTAAGGACATTTTGTATGGTATACGCTGTTGGTACCGTAAACGACGAGCAGACGTATCACCTGATGGTACACCCAAAACACTAGAGGTGTAACAAGGCTTTTTGGCAGTTAGGAATCTAGGGGTTGTTGGGGAATCGGGGATTGGAAAGGGGCCTTCGGTAACCTCACTTACACAACATACCTATGCGTTGTTTCACGTCGGTTTTCTGTGAGGCCGTGGTATCACTCCGGTCGAGCCGGCCCATTCCCACACTTAAAGATTCTTACCTAGGCCAGGGTATTACGACTTAGTTTAAATTACATTGTAACAATACGAGAAATGTTCTAACATCCGGTACTTCTCGTATCTAGGTACCGAATATTGGAATTCGATTCGACCCAATTCCTGCGAGTACAATTTGAACCAGTTACTGCAACTATTGAGTTCCGTATCAATTCCACGTAGCGTACTGAAGTTCCTGCAAATTGAATATTTCGTATCTATTCAATTTCAAATTCAATATTTGGGGCTTTATTGACCCGTTGCGGTGGTTGCCGGATTTCGGAGCTGGACCAACATTTATGTATTTTAAGATCAAAATTTTGCTGCGATGACACGTTTGCATAATATTTTTATGACTTTTTAAAATGGTGTTGTGGGATATTGAATAGGGTGGAGAAACAACCTTTTTTAGGTCCATCTAGTAGTTTACTGATCCGGAGCTGCGGACTACCTAGCGGGTTTACCGGGGCTCTGGCTCGAAAAGCAGGAGTAGGAACGGGGTGATTTTTAGTCAGTAAGAGCCTGACACTCGCCTCGCCCTAGGCGAGAGAAGTTATTGAATGATTTTAAGCCCTTAAAAAAACTAGGAGATTAAAGATAAAAACTATTAGGCAAATATTTTTTTCAGACATTAACAAGAACGACGATACATTGTTTTAAAATATTAAAAATATATCATGGCGACCCTTTGTGAACAAAATAATACCAATAGAAGTAATTGCAATACGCTTCAAAAATGTCATTAAACATTATTTGATTTTTGTTTTATTGTGCAATGGAAATAAAATAGATATCAGACAGTTATAAACTTCACGCTTCACTAAAATAGTAGAGGCAATAGTCATGGTGCATGTATAGTATAATATGGGGTAGCCGATGAAGTGTACATCCGTCCGTTCGTCCATAACTCCGAAATGTCCTTTTATAACTATTTTTGTTCCATGGAAGTAATATTTTTGTAAACTGATACATTTTAGAATTTAATTAACGATTTCATGGCTCAGTTCGATAGTATTTGAGGCAGGAAATGATTTTATTTGACTATTAGTGACTCGGGTGTGGAATCAAAGCTCTTATGCTCACTATAGACAGTAGTGTGAAGTTTGATAGCCAATAATCTTCCTCAATAATTCGATTATTTAGGAGTTTGATTTAATACCAGATAGTCCGAGAGATGTGTAAAATTAATGCTAACAGTTTAGGTCGGCACTTGCGACTCGGAGTATAGGAAATATAATGATCTGAATCTTTCGTTGTTGAATCGTTCAGATTAAAAATTATTTCAATTATGTTAAAGTAGATTAAAAACATTACTCTGTCTTCAGAAAAGCATATTCTGTATCTGATAATCTCACGTTAAAACAAGACAAACAGAGTAAAATATTTTTCCCAATCGAATTGATAGATGGTTTCAAATATACTGCAAACAAGTCGTTGATTTATATATTCGTTTAAAAACTTAAGTTAACCTAATATATGACCGATTACACGACAACCTTTAAAAATGTTTTAAAATATACGCAAACGTATCTTACGTAAGATGCAGCATCGTTGTCAACAACAGAATATGTTAGCAGAGGCTCACATTATCACAGATATACAATGTTTGTCGTAGATACAGCCAAGATACGCGCCGAACTAAGCTCTCTAAGCAGTTCAAATCTGCGCCACGGCCGCTGCGCACGCGCCGGTGTCCGTTGCGATACGTATATCGAACTTAGAATTCGAAATTCGAAATAAATCCGCTCAAAAAAATAATCAGTAATTTTTTAATGAAGTTTCTGTTTTACGAATTCGAATTTTAAAGTGTTGTTTAGTGATGTGCTGTGTTTGAAAAAATCGAGTGTGTGGTTTTAAAAGGTGCATATCGGTTTCTCGATTTCAATTTGAAAATGGAAACAAAGTGTCGCTACTCGCTACTTTAAGCAAAGCGAGCAACGTTTAACGATTTTAAAACAGGAATTGTTTTTTGACAGTTGTCAAAGTGACATCTGTCAGCTGTTTCACGCTTGTTATGCGATTATACGAAGTCAGTTTTGACATAGTAATTTCGATGTGTTCTCGTGTCGGTTAATTGATTAAGTAATGAACGGGTTTGTAACTGGATGCTGCGTAATTGACAGACGGTTGTTCGATAATTTTGTTCGATAAAAACTGTTATTAAATTAAATGTAGTTGTTGTAATAATATGGGGTTTTTAGTTGTCGTCGTTATGTTGTGTTATGTATTATAATTGTTATGTGTTGAACCAAGTGATCTTGCCGTACTTTGTTCAGCCTTAGGATCAATGACGGGTTAAGCAATGTACTGAATTAATAATCTCTATGTTCTTTTTATGGATTTGAACAATCGTAGATTTTGTA
Source organism: Spodoptera frugiperda (assembly GCF_023101765.2). Lineage (NCBI taxonomy): Eukaryota > Metazoa > Arthropoda > Insecta > Lepidoptera > Noctuidae > Spodoptera > Spodoptera frugiperda. The sequence continues at coordinate 7,800,805 of NC_064222.1, forward strand.
AATAGGTTAGGTATTTTTGAGTTTTAGTTGCGGACAAAGTAATAGCGGGGCTCCGATTCAAAGCAGGAGAAGGAACGGGGTGATTTTTAGACAGTAAGAGTCTGGCATTTTCACCAAAGGCGAGACAAGTCATTATATGATTTTCCCCCCTCAAAAAAAGGGTATTTCTGAGCTCTGAGTGCATATATTTCTATGATATTATACGTTCTAATGAAACTAAACTACACTATGAAAGAGGACTGCGTATTTACGAAAAATTAAGAAATCTCAACTGTTAGGTAATTTGCGTATAATTAAAAACACATACTGTTCTGTTCAACTCTTTTAAAGTATTATAAACTTATAACCTTAACCATTAAGTTTTAAAATCCAATATCCATTAGAATGATATACAGCCAATGTTGTACGTAGGTGGCCGGCATTTGGTAGTCACCAGTCAGTGAGCTAATAATGGCTTTTCGGAATGCCTAAGTTCGGATTCTTTGCGTAACTTGGGGAGACGGCGAAGTATGTTGAAATGTGCAGCTGAGAGGAAAAGAAAGAAGTTTGAACTAAATATATTTAGCTTGGGGCTGCTGTACTTGAAATAGCATACTTATTTGGTATGTAAGTAGGTTACTTTTTGTTTGTAAGGAAAGTTAAGTTTAAGAAGTATGGTATAAGGGTTCTAGTAAGTGTCTTTTGTGGTTTCTGCTTATATTTATATGCCCTTAGGGTATACATATATGTTCTTTTTGGTTTAAAGGCTATTACTAAACCACGTCGATGGATACAAATTCGTAGCCAAAGTAATGGACGACAAATATTTATTATAATCGTAGTAGGTACTTGGGTTTTAAGATGTGAATTAGGAGTAATATGCCGTTATTTTAAACCCATCGGATGATTCCTCATTGATGAAGACCATTCGATGGATTAAAAATCACGCATAAGCTTTATCTTCATAGTCTCCTATGATTCTAAGCAAACCGACGCGAAAAAAAACCGACATCAAAAACCATAAACCTTCTCCTAAAATCTGTACTTAAAATCTTCTCCTAAGTCTGGGAAATACTATAATGAAAACCTCATCAAAAGCGGTTCAGTCAAACGCGTGATAATCGCGTACATACAAACAACGTACAGGTCAAACTGAGAACCTCTTATTTTGAAGTCAGTTAAAATTAATACCACCACCACCACATCAATGGAATGTCCAATAAAATGTTTCAGTACAAACAGTAGCGTGTACCTATCAAGTTGACAGTGCATTTATTTGCTGCGTGTGCGCAGAAAGACGGTGAATCTGCCACCAGGGTTTCAGGCCACTCCCAGTATGTGTGTCAGTGACGGGCTTTATAAGGAAAGGGGATTAGGGGTGATACTTTGAAATAGATTTCCAAAATATTTAGACTTTTGTATATTTACGAATTGTAGACTTTATTATAATTGGATGAGAGAGACTGTAAGATATGTGTTTCGAACCTCAATGCTTTATTTTTATTTTAAGACTTTCTGTATTAACATACAACGCTCCTAAGGAGTTGTGCCTTGTGTAGATGTATCAATGATTTGACATTGATAACTGGCGAAAAGAGGCTGTTTTATGAGGGGAATCATCTTATGGTTTCTCCCGCCTTGTGTGAGGCGAGAGGGAGTGTCAGTAAAAACCACTCCGTTCATTCTTCTGCTTTGAGCTTTCTTCAACTTCGCGAAAAGAGGGCTGGATTTGATATACTTTCCAGGGAATGGAAGGCAAAAACTACCTATTTATACTTTCTCAATCTCTGACACTTCTTTGTATTTAATTCAAAGAATCTCTTTGAAGTGTTATAATTCAGTATTAAATTGTACGAAATCTACTTTAAATTCTGTAGATAATTTTACGATCATTTGATGGGGCTAGAGACCTCAGCTTTGTGCTAATAAAGAAGCAATCGTTGTAACTTTATCGCTACCACACTCGTGTTGAATTACAATTTACTTTTATTGTATAATAGTTATTTAAAATACCAACTTAAGTCTTTGGGCTATAATAAGTGTAATGTAGACGTCTTTTTAATAGCTAAAATAATCATCCTTATCTACTGTATACGAATACAAATATTGTTTACTAGCTTCTGCCAGCGGCTTCACTCGCGTTCCCGTGCGATAAAAAGTATCCTATCACCCAAGTCAACTCATACCCTGTCTGTGTACTAAATTTCATCAAAATCCGTTTAGTAGTTTCTGCGTGAATGACGGGAAAATATCTAAACAAAACGTTCACATTTATAATATTAGTGTGATTTTGACAATGAATTCACTGCTGGAGTCATAGATACAATAAATTGGAGTACATATACGCTTTCTCTACCGATCCGGAGCGGCTTACCAGGGCTCCGGCTCGAAAAGCAGGAGTAGGAACGGGGTGGTTTTTAGTCAGTAAGAGTCTGACACTCCGTCTCGCCTAGTACGCAGCTCCGGATCATTGAACTATGAATATGGAAGCACCATTTCACTCTAACCCAATAAAAAGTTTTAATATTCCCCGAAAAAGGACTAATTCCAATTCCATTCCTTTCCATTCCATTTCCAAACTCCAGAACGGATGTCCGCAAAGTGTGGACATAAATTAGTTTAAATGATGACAATAATAAAATGGTCGGACAAGGTGTCAACCCTAATTGGTGCACGGTGGCTCGTGGATAGATTATTTTCGTGCGCGTGCGCCGGAGACTGCCGTGTGAGGAATTAATGTTGTTTTATTTTTATATCAAATGCATTCTTTGTACTGGTCTGTTCTGTGGATTGAGAATATCGCAAGACTAGAGTTTGGTTAGGGATTCTGTCTACTACATTTATATTTGCGTTCAGTGCTTTACTTGGATATTTTGTTTTTTATTTAAATCAAATAAATTGACTGCCTCATTGGTCTCGGGTTCGATTCCCGGATCAGGGAAAGTATTTCAGCGCATTTTTCGGTTTTTCGAAAAAAATCTCAGTAGCTCAGTTTATACTGGTATTGCTTAGCTCTGTGTGCCCGTAGGCTACGTAGTTGTTTGCACAAAAATTTCACTGCACTCGAACGCTGCCCACGCGCAGAGTACCGGTAAACAATGTCTCCGCGGTTAGGGCTGGCAGATTTGAATAATGAGGTTCTTGACTGCCTTCTTTGTGGTCGTTTTTAAGTGGGTTCGGAGAAGGTACTGCTCAGTTTGACAAATTGGGCGTTGTTTTCAAAAGTGACGGTTTTGTTTACTTTTGAAGCTTGAGTTAGGTAAGGTCAGTGTAACTAGTGCCTTAGTCAGAGACATTACATGATTACTTAAACTGTTCTTTAGTAAAGATTTTGTTTTGAAAACAATTGTTGAGGACTGGGTTAAGTAACCATTAAATGGCTCTGAGTATGGCGGTAAGTCGTAGTGATGTCATAATGCAATACAATTAATAGTAGAATACTTTATACGTCTCCTTTTTTGAAGGGGAAAATCATCCAATGACTTCTCCAGCTTGGGCGAGACGAGAGAGCGTGACTCTTGCTGACTAAAACCACCCCGTTCCTACTCCTGCTTTAGAACCGGTGCCCCGGTAACTCTTTGAAACCACCTTTGGAGCAGCACACTTTTGAAATAAGATCTCCAAATCGCCAAGCGAAAAGATTATGGCAAATCTTCCTATGTAGATGAAGCCATTCATGTTGATAATTGAGACACTTTGATCAATTATCTTCAAATTAAAAATAGTTTTGATAGCCCTACTCCAAGGCATGACAATCAACCGGGCCCATAACAACATGGCGGACTCAATTAAAGCCCAAAACCTGATGAAGTAACATTTACTACACGACAAACGCCATCTATTGGGCTTAAATTATTAATTAAGTCAAAGCACGCTTTGATTGCGACTTTAGTTGTAATTAAAATAACAATTAAATGGCCCTGTGCTTGATTTAGTTGCGGCCCTTCGATTATTGACCATGTATTTTAAAGTTATTGATTTATTTTAATTGGCGCCACTGTCGATTTTGGGATTGTAAGTTGTAAACTTTGAATGGAATAGATAATGATACTAGTGTTAGATACCGGAGCTGCGGACTTATCAGGTTTACCGAGGCTCCGGCTCGAAAAGCAGGAGTAGGAACGGGGTTGTTTTTAGTCAGTAAAAGTCTGACTCACTCTCGCCTCGCCTAAGGCAGGAGAAGTAATTGGATGACTTTTTCTCCCTAAAAAGGGTATTAAATAACTGTTTTAATAATATGACAATCACTTATAATTCTTTTTTAATAAATATATTAATAACGGATGACATTTAACTAGATGCAATTGAAGGTTATGCTAACTAAACACGACTTCAAAAACTATTTGCAAATTTTCGTAGGTACATAATATTATTATGCAAATATCTTAGTGCATTTACAAACATAATATGCATTTATTAAACAAATATGTAATTATGTAAGTATTAAGCAAAATATTTAGGTAAATATTGGAACCAAATTAGACGTACAAAATAAATAATGGTTATTTCAAATATTTTTATCGCTAATTTCCTAAAATATTGGACATGCAATGCTAAGATTTGACATTGTAAGTTCCTCTGACGTATGCAGAAGAACTATGGTACATATATTTTCCAAAATCCATATTCTTCTTCATCGTGCCCTCACTACGAAGGATCGTGACTCCGCAGAGAGTCAGCTGCACGTCTCCATGAGGCGTGGTCGGTGGTTCTACGTAGTACTGGGATATCCAGCTGTTCGGATATCTGATCCGACCATCTCTGGACTTCAGTCTCTCGGTCTACTAAGACCGTGAAGAACTATATCGGCCAACTGCGACTGATGGAGACGTGCAGCTGACTCTCTGTGTAGTCACGATCCTCAATAATGAGGGTACGGTGTGTTGTCTACCCGGATGCCGATCCTCAGTAATGAGGGTACGGTCTTTTGTCTACCCGGATGCCGATCCTCAGTAATGAGGGTACGGTCTTTTGTCTACCCGGATGCCGATCCTCAGTAATGAGGGTACGGTCTTTTGTCTACCCGGATGCCGATCCTCAGTAATGAGGGTACGGTCTTTTGTCTACCCGGATGCCGATCCTCAATAATGAGGGTACGGTGTGTTGTCTACCCTCTACTTCTTTCCCCTTCACGATGCTTCAGACAATCCTCGCTCCAGCGAGCCATGCAGCCAAAGTATCTCAGGATTATTTGTAAGCTAAATTGCTATAAGATCGGAAAAGTAGAATTATCGCAGCCAGATTTTTTTTTAAATCGTCACATCGTCGTTTTTGACCGCGAAGAGGCAGGCAGAGGTGTACATTACGGCACGTAATAATGACACTGTACAATATACACCCACTTTTCACAATTTATGTCGTAAGTCCCATGTGGTGGTGAGCCTATTGCCATATACCGGGCACAATTTCCAGAAAATGAGTTAATTATTAACATTCTTCATATCAATATCGTGATTTAATGTTATGGACAATTAGTCAGTCACGCAAATGGCAGTGTTTAGTGAAATCGAGTGTGTCGTGTCACCGAGTGAAGTGGACGGAGCTCGGAGCGTGAAATTGCGCATACTACCAGTGATGTACTGTGGTCAGCAAATCAACTTACTCCTGTCTCTCTTTATTACATTTTAAACTTTATTCACTTGATATGATGTCGAAAATCCCATGAAAGAAATTGCGCATACTGACTACCATTGATGTGCTGTGGTCAGCACATCAACCTATACCTGACTTTATTACATTTTCAACTTTATTCTGTTGACATGAGGTCAACAATTCTTTGGAACAAATTGACGGTTTGGTGGAGGTTGACCTGCCGGCTATTGTCACTGTTGTCTAGTTGATATTCGTTTATTATTACATGGACTACGTTACCATAACTGGTGAAAAGTGTGTACTCGTACATTATGTTAACCCAGCCTTATGTATCTTTCGGAGCTGCGGACTACGGGTTTAATGGGGTTCCGGCTCGAAAAGCCAGAATAAGAACGCGGTGGTTTTTAGTCAGTAAGAGTCTGACATTCTTTTTTTCCTCGCCCAAAACGAGAAAAGTAATTGGATGAGTTCCCCCTTAAAAAGCCTAATGTATCTGTCGATGAACAATTGGAGGCAGCATTAACGCAAATGTTTATCAAGTTACTTGACTGTTTTCGAGGAATGCCGGGAGCCAAAAATCATTCGAATACTAATAAGACGTGATATTAATGAAAACTGACTGTCTCTTTGATGATACAAACAATAATCACAAGCATGGCTATTCTAAAGGGCTCGGGATCAATTCCCGAGTCATGTTGTAAAAGATCTGATGTAATACTATGACATTATCAGTTGGCTATTGTGCAAATATGTTGTCGTTGTTATGACAATGTGTACCTACATACAATACATACTGAATTCTTTTGTTGAGTGTAATGGCGAAAGTGTGGGTAGCGCGGGGGCGGTTTTGTTTTCACTAGCGAATAGTTGGTAGAGATAAGGTTGTGGTCCCAGTTACAGCGATTTTAGCTGACAATTGATTTGATAGTTCTTGCCATATGTTGATATGGTGATAGTATTGTGGTTTTAGGTACAGTATAAAATAGTAGTTGATATTCTAGGTCCAATTTGGTCCAGATAAAAACGGTTATTATATTTATAATAATAACCGTTACAGTGTCTGAGTATAATATTATTTATTGTTGCATAGGTATAGGTTTTGAGAAGTTGCAAAAGCAACTGGCTATCCAGAAACTTATAGTAAATACGGGTGCTAGAAGATCACACCTTCAATTCTATTAATGTTTGGCAAATTCTTTCTGAAACACAAATAAATGTAATACTTTTACTCAACCTCCCCGTTTAATCTCTCTCACTGGCACCACACCTCAACACAAGCAACTCAATAAAGTCATAGATTTAACTGTTTTTATTTCCGGCGCCTTACGTAGAGTTGATCATTCCAATGATACCGATCTGTTGATAAGCTATAAACTGACAGTGTACACTCAATTATACACTTTATTGGTACCGTATCGTAAACTTAATTGTTACCGTTCAAGTTTGGCTGTCGGGAAATCTCTGGTCTTACTAATAGGGTTTAAATTCGCCTCTGTGGCGTTAGCGTGGTGCTTGCGACGGTTTTTTTGCCTGGCCTTTTAGTGTATTTCTTTATTAAGACTAGAAGCTGAATTTCTTTGCTATAAGGCATTTAGTAATACAAAATATTTGGACTGAGATTAATTTATTACCTACATATATAACCTGTGTCTGTGTCCCATGGAGGTAGGCAGAGACAATGGAATGCCAATCTTACACAGTAGATTAATTTATTGTACTTAGGTATGTATTTTCTATTACAAAACTTCGATCGATCCAGCAGAATATGAATTAGGATTGTTAATTAATTTCGGCCCCTGGTCATTTTAGAATTACTTTTATTGGTAAGTCTTAAAATGTAATTAATAGATTGTTTAGCAGTAACATGTTTATTTAATTAAGTTTCAAGCTTCGTTTTAATTATCTGACGATGTTTTATTGCCGTGTCTTTTATTCGTGGTTATTCTGGAATTACTTGGAGGCTGGTAATGGAGCTCATTAGAGATTTCGGTGACCGATAACATCTCTTAAATGAACCTCTTGTCTGTCGGTATATGAGACACAATAGGAGTTTACGGGTTGTTGGGGAATCGGGGATTGGGAAGGGGGGTGATTAGGCCTCCTTATCAAATATAAGTTTTTAAACTGACATGGTCACTAACACTAGTATTAGAAACTCATAGAAATAGATAAACATGGTCAATATCCCGTTTTAAGTTTTAATACTCTTCATCAAATATTTTTGACCATTCTTACTACACCCATGCGAAGTTATTTAGATTATGATTGTCAATTTCTCAGCATGTTTGGTTTCTGTCTACCTCTTTAGGGAATACAGATGTGATGTTAAAACATAGTCAAAGTCAAAATTATTTATTTCAAACAGACCGAGAAGGCACTTTTAAACGTCAAAGCAAATATTACAATATTTAAAAAAATATCTGTCTGTCGGTCAGTCCCCTAGTGAAGCTATTTGCTCGTTTCAAAGTGTAGATTCCTATGGAGAAGAACGAACAAGAAACTCCATAGATAGGTAGGTCTTGATAAATCAGGTTCACAATACAATTCGTGGTTACATTGTTTCGTTAATACAATTATGTCAAAGGGATCGAAAAAGATAATAACCTCAAGGACAATAAAATAATACAGCCAGGAGCTGGAATGCAGTGTGTTCACATGAGACATGACGCAAATACAGTAAACAACTCCAATATTCATAGTTTTCGCTACTTATTATTCTTATTGCTAACAAGTGTCCCTCAGTTTCACACACATACGGAGAAACAGACTATTTTCATGTAAATTTTGTCTATTTATACGGACATACGGCTACTGCGTCGTTGCAGTGGACACTTCTCCGTATCTAACTATTTGAATGGACCTCCTTTGTCGAAACTGTCTTGTCTATTGCTTTTATTTTTGTTATCTGTGGTCTGTGCGAAGATGGCAGTTTTCAATATGGCGGTTTTCGTGTTTGGAAAATGCTTTTTAGTTTGATTTTCTGGGATTTATTTAGGGAAGTCTTTATGATTCTTTTACAATGTCAAATTAAGTTTGTGTTAGTCTATCTGATGGATTTTTAACGTATTTTATACGTACTAGTTTTATCAGTTTAAGGATTACCGGGGCTTCGGCTCGAAAAGCAGAAGTAGGAACGGGGTGGTTTTTAATCAGTAAGAGTCCGACACTGACTTACGTCTCGCCCAAGGCGGAGAAGACATTGGATTGATTGAAACCTCATGTATAGTTTAAATTGCCAATCAATTCAACATTATATGTATATAGGCATTTAAATGTACCCCTTTAGGCTACAAACACATTATTATTAACATAACAAATTGCATATTTAAAGCCTCAAACACGTTAAAGTACGCAGTAAAATTAGTATTAATACAATTTGACATTTGCTCCCTAGACCCAGACTGGTGTGAAGGATAACCGGTTCGCTTGGCATTGTTTTGCTTTGATTTCTGCTTATAATAAATACTAGGTTCGCATGTGACTTCGCCTGTGTTGAATGTAGTGTAAATGCAAATATTTATTCTTTGCGTTACAAATCTTATTAGAGAAAAGTTTTGGGAAAAGTTAATTAGGTACATAGGACGAATAGAACTTTAAATTAATGCCGATTTTTTACAAAACCGATATCACTACAGTGACTGTCGAGTGAGAAAAGGCCTATGATAAAACAATGATAAGTTTATTATAATAAGTGATGTATTACGGTAATAGCACTGAAATGAAATGAAATGCTATGGTAACTACCCCTTTTAACGGGATAAAGCGTAGCCTTATGGTCTTCTTTTTAGGGGATAGGAGGTATGGGAAACGAGCAGACTATTCACCTGATGGTAAGCGATTAGAGCCGCCCATAGACTCCCGCAACACCAAAGGAGTCACAGTCTTATATATATTTAAGCTCTATTCAGACCCATACAGCAGTTTTCGTATAATTGAGTGACGAACAAACATTCATTCAAACTTTTGCATTTCAAGTATCATTAAATAAACTTAGATCGTGTTTGAGTTCGGTTTTAAACCTAAATCATTGCCCGCTCTTTAATTAAGGAGGCGTAGATATGTTCAGGTCTGGATTAAGGCTAAAATCTAGACCTAATATTGATTGCCTGTGTCGAATTCGTTAGGCATGTAGGTAGTAAATAACTAAGTGTATATTGCTCAATGAGAAAGGGAGTTTAGTCGGTATGTGTGGTCTAATTCGGCTTGCTTAGTAATTTATTATTGTGTAGACTATTCAATGAGTATTTTGAGATTGATTTGTTGTTTATACAGTCTGTTTTGTTGTCTGTATTTAAGATCATGGAACTGCAAACGCGATATTAGTTATAGATCTCTGTATATTTGCCTAGCTGGTTAACCAGGGCTCCGATACAAAAAGCAGGAACGGCTAGGTTTTTAAGCAGTAAGAGTGACACTCCTTCTCGCATCGCCCAAGAGATAAGTCATTGGATGATTTTTACCCCATTAAAAACAAGACTTCTGTTTGTGTTGTTTTTTTTAACATGCTTTATATAATTAAGCTTGTCTTTTAGATTGGAAAATACTAAGCTGCTTGCATTATAAATATTACGTCCCTATTTATAGAAAGTTGATTTAAAAGGAGTACTACGTATTTTTATGAAGTTTATGCCTAGCTCACATAAAAAAAGAAAAATATTGTAGATATTAGTATCTAAATCACTCCATTTTTTAACACAAACAACTTGTAACAAGATACGTAGCCGTCTCTCTTGATCATTTAAAATATTGTTACATGTGCTAATCGACTATTTGCCGGCAGAGTTGCCATATGCAAATGTTCACAGGTGTTGCCAACATTAGCATATTATGTGCCGTGAGAGGCATTGCGTGGCAGAACGTTTTACTATACATACGTACAATTATTATGTATTGGTGTTATGTAGTTGTGTTTTGTAATACATTGATCGTTTAAGAAAAGATGTTGGAATGCGGTTAGCTAAAATGTAGCGACTTTTATACTTTTGTACTGTGACTCCTCTAGTGTTGCGGGTGTCCATGGGCGGTGATCGCTTACCATCAGGTGACTCGTCTGCTCGTTTGCCCCCTATTCTGTAAAAAATGGCTTTAAAGGGTTAGCGTAAACCCTACATATGTAATATTAATTATGCCAATGACAATTATGCTAAATAGAATACAGTTCGGTCATGCAAATAGTCTAACAAACAACAATTATGCGAAATATTTTTTACGCCATATAAAATCGACAACCTATAAATAACATTATTTCAAATGAAATTTGAAGTAACAAGTTTCTGCCCAAAATAAGGAATCCCAACGTCGGTATATATAACATACCTAACTATCCACACTTACCATAACTCACACACTTCTGCCTGGCCTCGTTAGCGGTAATTGTCGTGAAGTTATGCAAACGTGTAGAATGTAGAATATAAACACAGTTGTGCACAAACGGGGAATCGATTATGTATGTAAGAGGTCGAGTGTTGAACGTTTGTCGTTTCCGACATTCCACGCATTTCTAATTGGTAATGTGTTCTTGCCAATCATTTGAACTATGTTGTAGTTTTATAATAACTATCGTGAGACATACTACATTAACTAAAAATCACGGTTTACTCACGTAAATGGTGAAAAGGTCTACTAGTTTCGAGTCGCAGGGGGACTCTTGATTCAGCAGTAGCTTCAGTTAGCGACGTCGCCGCGTCTGCGACTTATTCGTCAACTCGGCCGCAATAAACTCGGCCGCGAGGTCGAGTCGGGAAATTCAAACATTAATTATTTTTTTATTATGCATCTCGGCCGAACCACGTGGTCGAGTTGATGAAGCTATTTATTCGTATCTTTTATTCGTCAACTCGACCGACATTGAAAATATGAGGCATTATTGTACAGTGACATACAAAAGTGTTTCGTTCCTAATTAAATTTTTGTTTTTTTGGGTATATTATATATTATAAAATAACTTAAAATTAGAGTTAAGGACAGATGAAAAGATGTTTTTTAATCAGGCATTGCTCAATTGAGTATTAGGTTCATTTCTTTCCACCGATAAAAATTCCAAGTTGCGAGAGAGAGAAAACTATTTTAACTAATCAGGATATATGTAAGGTCATGATTACAATGCTAAATTTTACAAAACTAAAGGGTGATTTTAATGAAACATCTACGATGTTTGTGTTAGCACATCACGCATTTTAATCGGCCTAATAAAATAAATCTTTCCATGATATGCCTTAAACATTTTCTACTCAAATGTACATCTTGTACTCGGTCGAGATGACGAATAAAAAAAAATCACAAAAATTAGCCGGGTCGACTCGACCGCATAGTGAATGTTCCTACGGTCGAGATGCACAATGAAATAATAGGTAGATTTAAATCTTCCCAACTCGACCGCGCGGTCGAGTTTATTGCGGCCGAGTTGACGAATAAGTCGCGTCTGCGCACGCTGCTCATGATGAAGAGTCCCTCTGTGACTCGGAAATTACTATTCTTGGCTCTAGTAGATTACACCTACCTGTCCTTTTATTTTTTTATAAATCTTAATATTCCTTATTCACTTCTTAAAAGAAATGCTCATCAATTTTAAACTTCAAATAAAAATGGCTGCCCTTTCAAGTCCAAAATAATAAATCGAGAAAAAAATATCTCTCTCTTTTTCTTCGATTTTCCAATAAATATGGCCATCATCACCTTTTGAATTTAGAACACGAACTAGACATAATTGGCTCGTGTCTATGCCTCAAGTCATTATTATTACAACGCAAAGGAATGGCGTCCGTTCCGGTTCTCTTTTTAAACTTAAGAGGAATTAATGGCGTCCGTGTATATTTAGAAGTCCAGAGTAAATCTTTATTTAGATTCAGGATTGAAAACATCGTTAAGTGGTTTTACATTTAGTGTTGTATTTTATTGCATTGGTTTAGATTTGTTTGGGTGTTTATTTGAAATATTAATCGATGCTCTAACTACTCGACTAAATTGCGCCCGTCACTAATTGAAACTTGTCAATTTGACATTGACAGTTCGGAGTTTTGCCGCATTTTTCTGTGAATTTATTTGATTGAGTTTATGTTTATTGCTTTTTGCAATATTCAATTCAATATTGTTTGGTTTCTTTGTATTTATTAAAAATACCTACCTGGTGTTGCATTATCACACCAAACACTACTACTTAGTCAATTTAAGTAATTCGCGAAATCAATTACATTATTTCTTAACACATTAAACGCCATAGGGGGCAAAAGCGACCGGTGTTAGCGGAGGATTTGCTTTCAACAGCCTTTTGCCTTTTTGTTGGCAGTCAAAGTCTTAAATCATGCTACATACTTACATCACTTTGTAATCCACCACGTGACCAATACCAATGTCATCAACATATAAACCGTAAGATGTCCAAAGCCGCATCGATGCGGTCATTTGCTTACATTCCCAAATACATTTCTGAGAACACAATAACATGAGTGATGCACTTACCAAAAACATCGTGTTGAAAGATTCCCGAACCTGTTTCGTGTTTAGCTAAAGAAATATGATTATTATCTTAAAGATTAATAGTCGATTTGCCTTTTAGAAATGCTGATATGATAGAATTACTTAAGTAAGATTTAAGTTTGACTTTTCGTAATTTTTCTGGCGGCGTTTTTGTAATTGTGATGTGTGATAGTGTTTGCTTAACGAGTTTAAATTAAATAAATCATTTTTGAATGTTTCCAATTAGAATTAGAATAATAAATAAATAGACTGCACCGTTTCTTGAGTGGTGGTGCTGATCACTAACCTAGTACAAATTTACTTTACGTTGAACGAAAACGTGGAACGTGGTCTCGTTTCGTTTTCGTAAACGTAAAAGCAAACTCATACTAAGTACGTAACCATTTGCGTCTAACCAACCACGACGTCGCGCAGCCTTCTGTACTAGTAGAGCTTTTTTCCATTAATGTGCGTGAGTAAACCGCGATTTTTTAGTTAATGCAACATCTCATTCATATCCACACGAGACCACAGCTATGTAATATCAGCATAGATTAAAACATACCAATAAGAGATGAATAAGGGCAAGTCCCTATAAAGACAATAATTAAATACATAAAAGAATAAACAAAGGAAGGTCTAACGATCTCCTTTCATAAGATAATGAATTAAATGATGGCGCCACACTTATGTATGTAATAGTCTTTAACGTAATTGTAATTTATTTATGTTTTAAACCCATATCCGCGTTAGAACGGCCTTCGAAGACCGTTTCTTGATTCCATTCTTCAATATACATAGATAATTTATGGACTGTCAGCAATTATAAAGTATATAGGTACTAAAATAAAGACTCAGCCTATACAAAGCTTCGGAGCTGCGGACTACCTATCTGGTTTAGCGGGGCTCCGGCTCGAAGGGTAGGAGTAAGAACGGGGTGGTTATTGGTCAGTAAGAGTCTGACACTCCCTCTCACCTCACCCAAGGCGTGAGAAGTCATTGGATGAATTTCCGCCCTTAAAAAAAAGCCCATACAAAGCTAGTGATCATTAGATGGTTAAAGACCATTGGCTACAAAAAATATTGTTTAGTAAAAAACATACAATTTACCTAATAGTGCTTCGTTAAAAAACATACGTATGTCCACATATAAAACAATATAGTATATCAATAGTCACATATAGTCACTTTCATAAGATAATAATAAGATAATCCATCAGTGTGCCAAATATTCAGATCAGTTCAGTCATTTTGGCGCGATTGAGTAACGTATATCAATCCACCCATCTACCCATTCATTCATATAAACTTTAGCATTAAACTATTAATATAGATATAGCAGAACTTCAAACTAGTTGTCTGGCATTTGATTATGTAACTTTGCATCGATAAACTGGTCAAGTACGATCAAGCTGTAAGCTTGTGTTGTGTTTCGCTGTGTGAGTGAAGTTGCTTAGACCATAGAATACTCCTAGACCACAAAAGACCGGTAATGCACTTGTAACACCCCTTTTTCTTTGAGAGGGGAAAGTCATCCAATGACTTCTCCCGCCTTGGGTGAATCGAGAGGGAGTGTCAGACTCTTACTGACTAAAAACCACCCCGTTCCTACTTCTGCTTTGAGCCGGAACCCCGGTAACCTTTTACGTTGTCCGCAGCTCCAGAACTTATAATTTCTCTAGTGTTGCGACTGTCTATGGGCTGAGTTGATCAATGATGAATGAGCTGATCGTTTGCCCCCCGTATTCCATAAAAAAGAAATTTTAATAATCTGTGATATCAAGATGGCTGACTTTATTGATGAATGTAAAACATGAATGAAGAATTTTGTCGATTTTAATGTCGGCTTCTTTTAAAAGGCGATTGGAAGTTTATTGTCGTGATCGGAAATAAATTTTGTAACCAAATATTTATGTATATTGTGTTTTGGTGAGATATTTATCTTGAATGAATCAGAATTCTCAGTTCTTCATCAGATTCTTGTAAAAAAACAAGTTTGAAACTTGAGCCTAGAGTGATTTCAAGCTGTTTTAGTTTTGCAAATAATACAGATCTAAATTACTCTCCTCCTCTCATCATGATGACCATATCAGCCCCAATAGGTCCACTACAGCAATGATTTCCATCCAGCGGTCTTTCCAAGCCAATCACTATTTCCATAGAATTACTTACGTATTATTAATATTCAATCGCAAGTTATTATCCGGAAATAATAAGTAATGACACTGACTTTTTAGAATCCATAAAACATTGATTAAATTACATCTATAATTTATTTAGGTATTTTTATTCAAACCGCAATGCAATATAAAGTTGTTACTTTATTATTAATTCTTAGAAATCAAAGAAAAAAGACAGCTTAATATTATTGAGATGACTTAAATGGTTCCGTACTTCTTTTATTAAGGACATCTCACGGACTACTCTATTTTTGAAATTGTTTTATCACGGTATATGC
Source organism: Spodoptera frugiperda (assembly GCF_023101765.2). Classification (NCBI taxonomy): domain Eukaryota; kingdom Metazoa; phylum Arthropoda; class Insecta; order Lepidoptera; family Noctuidae; genus Spodoptera; species Spodoptera frugiperda. Next base: position 7,816,289 of record NC_064222.1, read on the forward strand.
CTGATGATAAACAATCGCCGCCGCCCATGAAAACTTGAAATACCAGAGGCGTTACAAGTGCCTTTTGGGGGTTAGAAATTTAAGGGTTGTTAGGGAATCGGGGATTGGGAAAGGGGGTAATTGGGCCTTAGATAACCTCACTCACACAACGAAACACAACACAAGTGTTGTTTCACATTGGTTTTGAGTGAGGCTATGAATACGAATTGACGCTAAGAAAACATTCCAATTATAGAAATACGTGCTTTCGATAGATATACATTATACAGTAGATTTAGTAGATATATATTATCATATATTGCTGCCGTCTCTTTATCGCGTTAAGAACTTGCTTCCGTCTACCACCAAGTCAATGCTAGTGCAGGCCTTATTGTTCCCTATTATAGATTATGCGGATGTTTGTTATTACGACCTGAATGCAGATCTCCTCAATAAACTTGACCGTCTTCTGAATAACTGCATTCGATTCGTTTTCAACCTGCGTAAATATGATCACGTTTCTGCAAGGGTTGTTGGGGAATCGGGGATTGGGAAAGGGGGTAATTGGGCCTCCGGAAACCTCACTCACACAACGAAACAACGCAAGTGTTGTTTCACGTTGATTTTCTGTGCGGCTATGAATACGAAGTGACGTTAAGAATACATTCCAATTATAGAAATACGTGATTTCGATAGATTTAGTAGATATATATTATCATATTTTAATACGGAACCCACAAAACAGTGAACCCATAAAATAAGTCATTTAATATTAAATCCGGCGCTAAGCGCTTGCTCGGATAATAAATTACTATTTTTCATCTGTGATTCTATTTCTAAAGTTATGTTTTTTTTTTCTCTTCTAAATAGTGGTCTTTTAATTCGACCTTTTTTATTGGCGCCATTTTTTATTTTAGCAATCAAACAGTGTTAAATGTTCTGATAGCCTTATTTGGTTCGGTTTTCGAATCGTGAATGAAATTAGTGTATTTTTTGTTGTTTTTTTAAGTTTATATTTATGTTTATCTAGAATTTGGTTGATCTAATGAGGACTAGAATATAAAATTCGATGTCCAGGTAACAAAATAGAATTATATGTGAACCGTGTTGGCTTTATGGTTTGATGATAAAACTATGAATGGTAAAAGGTTTCCTATGGCCGTTTTACTAACCACCCCTTAACTATCCCTCAACTAAAAGTTAATTAGCGCGACTGTAGCTTGTAAACTAATCCTTTACTTGTTCTGTTGGGTATCACTTATAGATTGATAACCAAAATGATTAAATGTCTGCTATCTTCACTTAGCACGGAAATGGGAACTAAGCGTGTTTACTAGGGCTCCGGCTTAAAGCAGGAGTAGGAACGGGGTGGTTTTCAGTAAGAGTCTGACACTGTCTCTCGTCTCCTCCAAGGCGGGAAAAGTCTACAAAACCCTTATTTATATAAAACTGTTTAACATGACTAGCAACAATTATAAGATTGAATATGATATTCGCACCTCTGCCCTTCAGAGAATTAAAGGCATGATAATATACATATATACTTATTTATGTTTTGAATGCGTTATTGTTATTTAACAGATTCTAAGAACTTGTCTTGTTCAAGGTCTGAAGTGTAACTTTTTATTTATCCTAGGGCCCGAGCCTCTAATGCTCGTTTTTCATACTATTATCATTTCAAACATCGTTTCCGTTCTTTTTTATGTTTTTAACTAACGAACGCTACGTTTTTTTCCTTCAATGGAGTTGTGGTTGTGTGGTTTTTTAAAGTTCTGTTTTTATTTTTAGTCCTATATATATAAGTCGTCTTACTAACTATTTGTATTGAAATTTGTTTACGTAGAAAAATTCTCCTCTTAACTTATTTGGAGGCTCTTGTTGACCCTTACAACGCCTCTGGTGTTTCGGGTGTCCATGGGCGCCGGTGCTTACCATCAGGTGATCCGTCTTCTCGGTGACCGGCTAATAATATTTCCAACGAAAAGGTCAAGACTGTTATTTAATTTAGTTTTACCGTTGCTTAGATTTCTGTTCCGTGTACATATAGGATTCGTGTTTAACATGGCGGTATTATCAACTCTTTTTTCAGTTAGCTTTATATTCTCGTTTAGCTTTATATTATCTGATAATAAAAGAAATGTCATTGTATTGTATATATTTTACTTTACACTAAATCCTTGCGGAAACGAATGCAGAATGAGTTGCACTTAATTTTATACTTTATCATTCTCTTCATTGTTTTTAGTGTAGATAAGATGTGATGAGATGTATTGTGATAATGTGAAGTCTTGTCATCCAATGATTATGCAATATGCCACAAGAATAGACAACGTCACATCACCTTGATCTTGCAGATTGACTTCTAACTTCTATTAGGTGATGCGAACTTTGTGCTATCGGTTTTTTTACTCGACTACGGCGAAACAGAAGTTGTGATTTTAACTGGTAGTTTTAACTTAGGACTTATTTCATCCTTTTTAGAAAAGGTTCTGGTAGAAATAGTAGGTAGTAGTTTAATTTATTTTGGTAATGATTTCATTTGTCTTTAATGGAAGTTTTTTTTTAAATTTTGACGTATATTTCGTATAAAATGTATGTGAGTTTAATTAACAACAACGCATTCTGTAGAGTGGCCCAAAAAGGTCGTGGATCAAAGGAAAGAGGAAGATAAAGGAGGTAATTTCCAGCAAAAATCTTTCTCCAGCTTGGCCATAACTTCATTGCGCGAAAAGATATTATTTATTTTTGTAATTTCAATGAAACTGCTGAATTTCTTAAAAGAATTATCAGTAAAATTATTCAATTTATTAACAAAAATATATCAAAATTCCAAGAGTACTCAAGAACTTAAAAGATTTTTCTTTATTTAAAAAACTGTTAATGCTTGAGCAATTTGTGCTTAAAATTAAAAGGTCTTAAATTAACACAGACGTTACGTTTATTATATTAGAAACACTTTAAAAAGAGACTAGAGGTCGTCCAGTGTCCTTTGATCAATTCACACTTTATTTATGACTGTCTGATATTTGACCAATTTTATACATATGTGCTATGTACAAACTCATCAGTGTTTGTTTTTCATTATTTAGTCTATTTTTTATATAGTACATACTAGCTACTTCTGCGCAGTTTCACCCGCTCTGCTCGGTTCCTTTTGGTCGTAGCGTGATGTTTTATAGCCTATATATACCTTGCTCTATAAAAATACATTCACACTGAAACATTTAATTCAATAATATTACTTTGCATTAAAATGCAAAGTTGTTAATTTTTTTTTTTTTGTGACATAATGGCATATTGGTCTTTCAGTAAGCGTGGTTAAAAACGCGGGAAGTTTAAAAGGCACAGATTAAAAAATATATTCCTACAACATAACTGGCTGCTTTGACAAGTCTATAATGAAATTAAAAATATCTTTTTCCCTAAACATGTTTAATTCTAATTTTAAATATTTTATGTTTGAAAATGGCCAGTGTCAACATGTAGGCGCTAAGCAGGTCGACCTACACTAATATGTTTAACAGATTTTGAGCTTTAATTACCATGTGATAAAATAGAAATTCCATTGAAGATATTTAACATATTGGTATACTTTGATGTGCTGGGATATATCTAATAATTTGTCATAATAGATGTATCGAAATTCTAGTACAACTGTTTAATTCGCTTCTTATTTATTCACCGATTCAAACATTATTAATCGTATAAAGAATGCCAAGGTGAAATTGTCTGTATTATCATAAAATGAAGGTTGATATTTGCATGTCATAATTTGGCAGATATTATGATAATATGTACAGTAGGTAATAAAGTTTCGAAGAGATTAGAAAATAATTAAACGAAGATTTGCTTTGAGATGAAGATTATATATTTAAGTTATTTTGACATAGATTCTTGACACCTACGTTGTAAATACCAACATAATAACTACATAAAATATCTTAAGTTTAATTAGTAAACAAATATTGGAAATATTCATAGCTTAGCACTGGTGGAAACGGACTCAGCTAAGCTATGTTTTTTATATGGAAAGATGCGTGCTATGGATGGCTTTCCTATTATCGCTAGATCTTAGTATCAGTGGAAACGGTCACATAGTTTCACACCTTTTCTATTACATCTTCGCAGAATAGCTACGTAGCACATGTGTGATGGAAAAACACCCTAATTCTCTGCTTACTACTTTTTTGATATATGGGGAATCGAATCTGATGATATAAGTAGAAAATTCAAGACACATTCTTTCTATTTCTTACCTACATCTTAAATTTAAGTATAGAAAACATCAATAAGGAAAAATCAACGAAAAAAAAAACAAATTACCTAATCGATAGACTATCTCTGAACATTAGTATGTAGAAGTACGTATTTTATATTCAAACCGGCATACGTTATCGGGATCAGCAGAGAAGTAAGTTGCCAGTCACGAACGATTGACGAGATTGACTAACTAGCGGAGTGTTTACACCTTGTTCACATTGTGTCACGGTAAAATTTCATCGTGACGTGACGTATTGGCTTAGGTAAATGTTTTTCGTTAGGTTTATTTTTAGGACATGAATATGTCAAACATAATTTAACTGAAAATCACTAATGGAGTAAAATTCTACTAGTTTCGGGAGTCACAGAGGGGTCCAAGAAAGACAGACGCGGGTCATGATGAAAAGTCCCTCTGTGACTGGAAACTAGTAGAGCTTTTCTCCATTAATTTACGGGAGTAAACCGTGATTTTTAGTTAAATTAGTATGTCTCACGGTAGTTATTATAAAAATATGTCAAACATACTTGTGATTAATTTCTAAAGGTTAGATGAAGGTGCACTATGACGTACTCACGTAGCTGAACTGATGGATTACATTGTCATAGAACACGATGTATCGGTAAAGTAGATTAGCTGGATCGATCTGGATTGTCGGCATTAATTCTATAGAACATCTTTATGGATTTTTTCGATACTTACGCACATTTTACGGTAAGTAGGAGTTACTTTCCTAGTTTTTTTCATTAAGGGCAGATTATTTCTAAAAGCCATTTGTTTATTTAAACTAATAATAGTTTTCTACTATTCAAATTCAATTCTTTTTTCGAAACTCCAAAAACTATATTTTCTATGAAATAGTGCGTTATGTCAGTCATCAGTTTTTTTTTTGTCAAATAACAGATTTATTTCTAGAAAACCAGCTTAAAACGTTCACAATTCAGTAGAATATCAAATCTATGAATGAACGTGTGATTATTCTTGAATATTGATTTTGTGTTGAAAAGTCGAAATAATTATTTTTTAACTAAGGAAACTACCCAATTATGATGACTGACAAAAAAATATATGCTATTCAGCACCTCTTTTTATCTTAAACACGTGTAATGTTACATATGAGTGATATAATAAGTCATTACTTACATTACAACTGTCTAATATTTTTACAACGTCATCTCCTAAACTGTCATGTCAGTGTACAAATATTGCACAATACTAATATGAGTTCAAGTACAAGTAACTATTAACTACTTCAATTACGTTTCAAGTAGTTTTAAACAGTTTTACAACGCAAATACGTATGCTAACTGTATTTAAATGCCGTTGAAAGTTGTTCATATTTTTCTTCTTGTGAGCAGTTCTATCTATCCGCTCATAATATTCCTCTTTTCGACCTAGACTTCTCCCGCCTTAGGCGAGACGAGAGGGAGTGTCAAAATCCTACTGACTAAAAACTACCCCGTCCCAACTCTTGCTTTATGAGTCGGAGCCTCGGTAAACTCGCTAAGTAATCCGCAGCTCTGGATCGGTGTAGTATCAGCTCGCCCCCTGGATCTTGCCCCTTCCGATTAAAATGTTCCACTCGCCCCGTTTTTATTAATTTGGAGTTGTGGTTCGCCCCTTACGAAAACCCTTACGGGGCGAGTGAAAAATTTAACAATTAAATAATTATTTTGATGCATCGACTCGCCCCTTGCGGCATTTAAGTGTGGGAGAGCCATGCTTCAGCACGAATGGGCCGGCTCGACCGGAGTGATACCACGGTCTCACAGAAAACCGACGTGAAACAACGCTTGCGTTGTGTGAGTGAGGTTACCGGAGGCCCAATTCTCCCCCTTCCCAATCTTCCCCATCCCCGATTCCCGAACAACAACCTTAAATTCCTAACTCCCAAAAAGCCGGCAACGCACTTGTAACGCCTCTGGTGTTTCAAGTGTCCATGGGCGGCGGCGATTGCTTACCATCAGGTAATACGTCTGCTCGGTTACCGGCTTGTTTCATAAAAAAAAATCCCTTTGAAATTTTTTAAGTTTTATTAAAGAAGAGAGAGTTTTATAAGAAGAAGAAGAATATTTTATAAACTTGAGTGCTGACAGTACTTTTAACTAACCAACAATCGGGGGCGAGTTGGAGTATCTAATAATTTAAGGGGCGAGTTGATGCACTTAGGCAATCAGGGGCGAGATCCAAGGGGCGAGCTGAGCCTACACCTCTGGATCAGGCATCAGCCCTCACATAAATGCCTTACATTAACAGAAACAACAACTATACATAATGCTGAAACCAATCCAGTATTTTTTTCCTGTCTTGATAGAAACACTTTAATAATCTCTAAAGTTCCAATCACTGTTCACCCAAAATCCATCAAAATGATCCCAGCAGTTTAGGTGTTGACACAAAACAAACAAACTCATAAGACATAGTATATCGTGTGATAATGGAGTAGGCAGACTTATGCAAGAAGCAATATTATCGAATAGGTGAGATCTATGTCGCGAGTGGAATTTGCATGTGTGGTTGACCAATCACTGAGGAGTTGTTCATTCTGATCAGTGCTCACTGAGTTCTAATCGATTAAGGTTTAAATGGTGACTGTGAATCGATAGGCTTTACTGAATGTTTGGATCTTGAATTGAAAAGCAAAGGATTGACTTAGTTATAAGACAGTTGGAATGCTTCTCAATTCCAGATTCCTAACCCCTAAAAGGCCGGCAACTTATAACGCCTTTAGTGTTTCATGTGTTCATCCGTCTACTCGTTTACCGGCTTATCCTATAAATGTAATGTTTGATTCGATATATCGTCTTTCTTGATTCTTGGTCCGAATGTGTAATAAAATGTCACTAGTAATTTCGATTTTTACTATTGCACGGTTGACACCGCATTAAACAATATATTATGAGATCCACAAATTGCTGTTTCAGCTCTAGGTGCGTCACTATGTTTTGCATATTTGCAGTAGATAATCAAAATGTGTGGCCACTTTCAAAAAAGAAGAAAACCTATCTAAACTACAACGTAGTAATCAAATGTCCAATTAAAACAAATTCAACTTTTTAAGGTCTTCTCAAGTTCCCATAAAACCTGATTGTTATCAATTTCCCTTGAAATTAAAATAGGAAATTACTAACGTGTTTTATCTAAAAATAATCTATGTTAAACTAGTGACCCAAATGTGGGCCATGCTATTAATGACTACTGTTAATGATCTCTTTGGTCGCTGGTGACAAATGCAACTGTTAACCTCGGATCTGATCCCGATGTTCAGTACAAGCAAAGCATTAGATAGTTTAATATCGAATTTCTCTGTAAGTACCTGGAGTATACAAGAAAATTGTGACTCCACTAGTCAAAGTTTATCTTCAATTGTTATCTTCAATAAGGAACTTGTTATTGAAATCCTTTTCCGTCGTCTGCTGCCTTTCCCATAGCGTGCCACTGAAGTCAGACTATCCTTAGTACTTACAAGTTTGTAGTACGTTTTTAATTTGCAGTACCCTTAGTATGGTTGGTTTATTCGAGCCGACCAATCAGAGCTCCGAATGCCCTCTTGTTTCGATTACTTTAAACGTAAAACAAACTGTTACTAAGGATTACAGCTCTTCGTATGCCATCACTGCCAGCTGCTTTGACAATATCATCGCTTTGGCTACCACACCAAATAAAATTGATATCAAATGTTCCAATCAACCAACTGATCTGGATATCATTAGGAAAAGAATGTTTCAGCAATGGATATCTAATGGCAGACATGCTGATGATGTTCAGTAACCTATATTTGGCCTAAACTCATCTGACCTTCACAAAAACATTATTATACTGAACACCTATAACAAACATGACCTAAATAAAGTATTGTGATAAAAAATGAAAGTGGACTAGGTTCCCACGATCAGGTTGTTTCTTGCTAACGTAGATATGAGGACACAAACTGTACAAATATTGAATTGAGATAGTAGATAAATATGTTCCGTGTATTTTTGAAAAATATTGGATGCAATTATAATTTGATGTATTGTGGATTGAGAGAAGAGTAGTCCAAGTTTTCTCTTTAAACTACTGTACGTAAGTAAGTTTATTCTAATCGTTATTTAAAGTATGTATAGTTAAATAATGGGTCAAATGTTTGGTAAATGTAGGGAAAAAAATGGAGAGAAAAAGCTGAAAAGTTTGTTAGTTTGAACACACTAATCTCTAGAATTACTGGTTTGATTTGAATTTAGTATTTTTGTTTTGATTAGAGCATTTATCGAGTAGGAACGGGGTAGTTTGTCATCAATAAGAGTCTGACGCTCCTGCTCGCCTCGCCCTAGGCGGGAGAAGCCATTGTATGGTTTTTCCCCCTTTAAAAAGAATAGGAGTTAAGTATATTAATTTGATCAGTAAACTTTACTTTTAAATTAACGAGAAAGTAACAAATAACTTTCTATTTCAATAAGATTACACACGTAGGTGATGAGTGCCATGTCAAACATGATTCGGAAGAAAACAATGGTATCGCCCACTCTCATTTTAGCCAGCTTAACATATATTCGTGCCGTGGGTGGTCTCGTTATGGTCGGCGAATATTTATTGTCATTCTGTTTAAATGACTAACTGTGGTTTATTGATTCTAGTGACTTTTACTTTCTGGTGATATAGAAATATCATCTGTGAGGTAAATATTTTTTTGATTATGAACTTTATGAAGGTCTTTTAAGGTTTTCTTTTGTTTGTTTCCTGTGTCAGGTATGTGTGGATCTTTAGTTAACTGATTGTGAAGTTCGTTTGTTTGATTGGGTCAGGATAGTCAGTAATAGGAATGTTTTTAGGATTTTCAGTTTTGGGGTGTTGGGTTAAGTGTGATTTTTGCGATTAGGGATTTGTGTTCCAAGTATTGAGGGTGAACTAATGATTACTAATTACTATGCGCTATTTGAAACTATGTTGTTACTGAGAAATGCGAAAATCCTAAAATAAGATCGGACCTTAAGACCAAATGCTTGGCATCATGACTACCTAGCGGGTTACCGAAGTTCCGGCTTGAAAAGCAAGAGTAAGAACGGAGTGGTTTTAGTCCGTAACAGTCTGACACTGACTAGACAGAAAAAGATCGATAAGTTCTTTCTAATGTATAAATTATGAGTATTTTGTAAACATATACTATTATCAGATTTTAAAAGACTTACATCAGAGTGCGTAGGTTTCATAGTAGACACGACCTTTCTTCTAAGATGAAAGTCGATTTTCGATTGGTTTTCACAATAAGTATCGAATTTCTTGATATTGAAGATAGTTTTTGACGTTATTTCTTTGAAAGTTGTCATAAATGTGAGATTTATTATGTTTTTAAGGAGGAAAATCATCCAATTACTTCTACCGCCTTGAGTGAGGCGACAGGGAGTGTATTTTTTTAATTTTCACTACTGGATACCTATAGAAAAGAGTTTTATTTTTTTACCTTTTCTGGCGGCATATGATTTTAAGCCAGTATTGTTTTATTGCTTTGTATTAATTTATAAATGATATTACATAAACAGAATGACAGACAGGCTTCAATACCAAGTTGCATTCTATGTCTGACTAAACTGGACCATGTTTTAGCTTAAGATTATAATCTATCGATTATGTTGTACAAAAATCAATTTCTTGCCACAGATAATGTAATTTGGAACACGCCCCGCACGGCGCTAAAATGTCGTAACTATCTAAAATCAATATTAAAGGACTTGTTAGTAATTTTATAAAACTGCACCTAATTTGTTAAGCTGGCCTCGATATTATCTATATTTTTATTAAAATCCTTTCTCCATTTTTATTTAAAATCTTTGTCTGTTATTCCTTACTTTGAGACCACTAGTTAAGGTAATTTAACAATTAAAACTATGCAGAAAAATTTACGTAGACATTTGCTATAAGAAGAAAACTTGAAACTAATTCAATCATAAAGAAATTGAGAAATTGTAACGTCGCGTTTTTTTATCCCCGAAGAGGTAGGCCACTGTACAATGTCCACACACTTTTCACCATTTGTATTTGCGACCCGGGAATTCGAGACCCCTTGTCTGACATTCGCACTTGCGACCTCTCGACGAACGAGACAGTCACATGTGAAATGAACTAGATATTTAATTTCACATGGCTATTGAGACTACAGAACACCTATTACGATCCTTACATATTTCTTTACCTTCCTTCACGATCATGTATCTAGTCATAGAACCATGGTTAAGACTGAACTAAGAACATTTCTCTTTTCACATTAAGTATGGTGATTTACGTATATTTAAGTAATTGTAGGCAATTTCTACGAACGTTAGGAACACGCTATACTTCAGAAACATGTGGAATGTAGATGTTACTGTACCTATAGTGTAGCTTAAACTTGTATACCAATTGCTATGTTACATTTTTTCTAACAGTAGGTCCTACTAATTTCTTTAAGTATCATGCTGTCTTGCCGTGTCGATATGTGAAGCGTCAAAAATCTATAGATAATTTGAGGTAAAATAAGTCAGTTTTTTAACGCTGCCCCTCACTAGGATTTTTTTCTGTGACTTGTTCCGTGCAATCAAACGAGCTACACGTTGCGAGACAGCTGGTCACCCAGTAGTACCAGCAGTCAACCGAGTCAACCGTGCAGTCATCAAATTAATACGCAGCATCATTACTATCCGAATCTGTCAACAATTACGCACCTATTACATGTCAATAAAGACCCATTGAATTGTAATACATTGTCACAACGATAGACTGGTCGATACAAAACAATAGACAATAGTGGCATTACATCACGAAAAATATATCACTTTGCCCTAAATAATTAGCACGACACGAATGTCAAAACGTCCATAATTCGTTTGCGAGAATGTTTCGTTATAGTTAGCGCCACCCGGCGCATGAGCACGACTTGTTGTGATCATGCGCCGCTGATATACCCTACAATAGATTTTATCGCGCCGATCTGCACCGTAAAACCCATAACTCAAGTAAATGCTCTCATTGTGCAGTGACATTCGATATGATCCGATCTACAGAACTCTGACCTCTTAAAATGCCAAGCGTGGCGAGAGTATGCACTCCTGAGACTGTTACAAGGGAATAAGTGAAGAATGTTCCACGTGCAAGGATCCTTCGAACAATCACTTCGCTGCGGCGACGAAGTGTCACCTAACGGCAACAAAACATTGGCCGCTTTGGCAAAAATCCACAAACATTGTACAGGCAAAGCACATGCTAATGGATGCGCTGACCATAAACCTAATCCGCTGGCTAAATCAGATTCAAACACCAGTTTGCAATCACGCAAATCCTTCCGTAACGAATGCATAATAGAAATCAAAGAATCTGATAAGAATAATCACAACACTATCAAAAATAATGACGGATTGTATAGCAAAAGCTTTAGCAACAGTACCAGCTCCTATGAAGGTCACAGCGACACTGACTCAGAAAATACATTCAAATCACGTTCAGATCAGAACAAAATAACTGACCCGTGTGAGCGTCTGTTCGCACAGAATACTAAAGCATCCCTGATGAAAACTGCTCGCATGAGATATGCTGACGACAGCATTATATCAGCGCTCCAAGACGAAGTAGACGGAGAAAAGGTTAAACAACCTTTTTGCAGAACTCCGCTTCGTGGAAGCTACAGAGAAAGAAAGTCGGCTGTGGTTACTATTGAAGAAGTGAAATCGGATGGTTCTAACCAAGACGAGGAGCTGGCTAACGCTGTACTTTTTGACGAAAAGAGAAAAACTCCGACTCAAACGAAACCTGGTTTGCAACGGAAGAGTTCTTCGGGAAGCACTGTTAGTAATGGGAAACCTGTTAATGGGACGAAGCCTCCGTGGAGAGGAGCTAGTAAGAAAGGCATACCAGCGGAGCCATTCGTGAGGACTCCTTCATTTAGAGGGAGTATCAGAAAGAAGACGACCAAGAATGATGGGATACCGTGGAAGAAGTTGTATGAGCTCTCACTTTGGCGTCGATATGGAGTGAGCTTTGCTTCTGTTGGAGCTGATGCTGAACGGGCCTTGCTTAGGCCCTGGAGTGAGCTGTCTTCTCAGCCGGAACCACCATCGGTAAGTTTTAGATTTATTCACTTTCGTCTTGTTATTAGTTGATGGAACAAAAAATCAGGAACTATTGTATTGGTTTCCTAACTATTTCATATTCACATTGACAATATCATTTACCCCTCATCAAATCTCGGTGAAATAATAATGTAAACTTAGATTTAACTTAAGTAGCACTCTCGTGAGTCAGCCGTCAATCATGCGCCTGAGGCGCCCGCCGCTCTTTGATAGCTTATTTGGATTTGACAGCTCGATTGCTGACTTCCAGCCGATAATTCCATGGAACATGCCAGTTGAGGTGGCGTTGTTAGTATGTTAATAAGGATTTGATGTTTTGAAGATGTAGTGTTCAATGTGTTCTTGGTAAATAAGGATTGATTTTTTGGGAAGAAGACTATTGGCTTGTCTTGCATGGTTTTGAGAATTTAGTTTGGTTTTGGGGCAGTATAACAAGAAAATGGGTAAAAGTAATTGTAGAGTGAAATGTAAATGTACTATAGACCCAGTACCCCTAGTACTAGTTTGCTTTGCGTTAAACGAAAACGGAACGAGAACGCGTTCGGTATTCTGATTGGTTGTTTCATTGGCGCCGGCCAATCAGAGCGTTAGAGCGCCGAAGGTTACTAAAGGTACAGATGACAGTTTTCATTGATCGTCTACCGATAATAATGAAAATATCAAAAATAATCCTGTGACTCTACTGAATATCGGATAATATGATCACTATCACAAATACATAGATTTGATTATCTTTTAAAACCACTTTTCTATGCAACGCAAAAACAATCCTGCATATAAAACAAATGAAATGCAGGTAAACCTACTTCCTACAGTTTTAAAGCAAATACAACTTATCCTAAGTCTTAATGGTTTCTCGGATTACGTCCCCGATCTTATTTAAAGAGGTGGAGTTAATCTTATCTAGTTCAAACCGAACTGTTTGCTCTCAGATGACACAGTTAAGCACCAAATGGTCTTCCATAATATTTGCCAGAAATAGAAGATAAATGTTTTCTTTTGAACACCGATAAGGGAGATAGCATCGATGGTTTTGTTCGAAATTGGTTTCTGTGTTGGTTCTAGAACTTTTCTAAATAAGAAACGGTGTTATATCAGAATTAAGATCCGATTTATAGGATCTCAAATTCCAGTACGGTACTTATATTGAAAACCATTGGTATTTATAATAAAATAATCAGTGTTATTAACAAATATTTTAAGTATTGTAAAAACAATAACACATAGGTAAAATTTCATACTTACAAGAGATAAATTAATGCTTAAACAATTGAATCCCTCTTTCGTGCCGATATCAAAACGGAATCTAGCTTTGTCTTCACCATATCACGAACAAAATCATCACGCAACACTTTCTCCATATCACCCAATCCTGGAAACAGTCTACAGACTTAAAATAAGATCGAAATCAAGAGTCTTGATTACATTTGACCATATTTTTAGAGATCAGGATCAAATTATTGCCATATAGCGCGCACTTTCGATTGGATCGTGGCAAAGGGTCACGGTTCGGACACGAATCGGACTGATATGACCGTACCGTGACGGGCCGGACGCCTCAAGCGAAAACCGCCCTGTGATTTACCAGCATATGGATTGATTGGATTGATTTTCCTCTGAAGATAGTATAGGAGCCGTAATTTAGTATTTTCTGGTTGGAGAAATTTCTGTTGTGGAGTTGTGGCGCTAGTGTCGATTTAAAGCAGTTTAGCTTACATTTCTAGATCATCTTATAATTATTTATTCAAAAAATTACTAGGCGACGTACAATTACTAAATTTCTTCACGTATTGTAGAACTAAATTCTCGAAGCTGACTAATTTTATTACACTTAATTCTCAATTCTTCTTTCCCTATTTGTAAAGGAGATGAAATCTGTTAATCCAACATTGGCACAGACTTCAAAATTACCAATTTTTGTCCCAATGTCATATATACATACATAACCTCACGCCTGTCTCGCCTGTCTGTCGCCTGTAGGCAGAAACAATAGAACGCCAATTGCTATGAATCTTACATACCTCTTTCACTTCATCATCAGTCTCTCAAGTTCTCATCACAGTACCCTCTTGAAGGTACCGGCTCCCAATGTCATTCAAGGAAATTGGAATAGAAGCACTTCTCCAATCTATCCCCAACCTAACCTTGGCCGAAGTTTCCACAAAGTCTAGCAGGATACGTGTAAACAAACCAACAAGGATTTAATGCAAATATTCAATGTCGGTGATTTGCAACGTTTGCTTACATAACGAGTCTACACGTGAATACGAATTAGTTGCAGATCTGTATACATGTATAACATGTCGTCTAGAACTAGCGTGGGTACTGGGTTGCGACATTATAGCGCAATTGTAAGTAGTTCAGTGTTATTTTATTGTAACTTTCGTGAGACATACTAAATTAATTATTATGTTATCGGCTTACTCACGTATTGTTTTGACGAGGAACTCGACTAGTTTCAAGCCATGAATATGAGCCTCTAGCATGGCTTGAAACTAGTCGAGTTCCTCGTCAAAACAATACGTGAGTAAGCCGATAACATAATAATTAATTTAGTTCAGTGCTGTTGGTTGGTTTTTGAGATGGTTCTGTTAACATAATAATAATTATTATATTATGTTAAACGAACCATCGCCTCTCTCTCTCTCTCTCTCTCTCTCTCTCTCTCTCTCTCTCTCTCTCTCATATTATTTCCTTAAAACATTAACTGTTGCAAAAAAACTGTTGAAAGCAAATCCTCCGCTAAGAGTCGGTCACTAGTGATAGTGACATACGTGGCGATGGTGTAGCGCATTTAAGACACTATCAAGTTAACGTTACAACACGCCCCTCTCTATTTTCCATCTAGCGGTCCCATACTACAAAATCGTTGCCAATTGTCCACATTTTAATGTGCCACTTTCTGAGCACTTATAACCTATCTGCCGTCTAACTTATAAAACCCTACTTGAACACAGAATTTTGAAACGGTACTCGAGACAACCAACCATCAGATTGTCGTAAAATTTCGGTGGTTAACTGGGAAATACTGTGAAGAATTCGCTATAGTATAGATTTGACTATAAATATGATTCATTATAACCTGACTGTCTTCAAAGCCCTATAGTGAATAGGTTGCACATGAGCAAACGTGCTCCATCGTAGGCCGCATCATCACTTACCACCAAGCGAGATAGCGGCCAAACGTTAACCCATAAAATAAATAAAAAAATAATAATTAAACAACCTCCTTCGCAGATGGACCAACTAATTGAGATGTTCCGTTCAAAATAACGATTTGTTAAACCATTAAGAGATCATTGAAATAAATCGTTTGTGTTATCTTTTATCAGATCTAGAGTATCTTATCTTGCTTATGGACATTTAATTGACAACATCCTGATATCATTTTTTGGTTCTATAATGTATGTGCCATCCTCTTTGGAATTGTCAATATTTACATACAAATGTCTTTATTTATTTCTATGCCGTTGCTTCTCTTACTAAAAGACGAACTGTGGGATCAAATGTCGCAGTTATGGCGGTATATCTGTATTCTATATTTTATCGTAATCTGTTTAGCAGTTTCTGCGCACAGAACATCAAGTTTGATGTAAGTATACTATGTATGTATGTATGTATGTATGTAAGTACCCCATACTATGACTCCTCTGGTGTTGCTGCACCTTTGTCCATAGGTCATAAAGCAATCCGTCTATTCGCTTGTCCCTGTTCATTGAAGAACACGTTTTTATGACTATTTCGGGGATCGGAAACAAAGATTCTGACAGACAGAAAAAATCTTCTAGCCTACATCTTTTTGTGTAACTCGTATAGTTCATGTGAGCAGTATTTAAATTACTTTCCTTCCTCTTCTATTTGTTCATGTTCTATATAGTCTTTAACAATACATGTTATACTTAGTCGTGACTCAAATTCATGAAGATGTTCCACTGCATCGTTTCCATATTGTTTTCTATCAATTATCTGTTCCAATGAGGTTTTATTTAGAACCGTGTTCATTTTATGAAGTGTTAACTATTCACGCGCGGTTTCATCCCCTTGTAGGTTCCTCCAATAAGCCGAAGCCGGTCGATCACATTCGTGCTGAAGCTTGTTTCTCCCACACTTAAGTTAAGTGTAGATCATATTAGTATACAGCGTGTTCACTTATAATGAAGATCACATTCATTAGCAGCCATAGCTAAGCTAAATGCAAATGCATGAAGTTTCCTAGTCGGTAAACAAATGACTGTCATGCCGCCTCTACACATAGTTTTAGTATTTATTATTTCAAGGTCGCACTGGTCGTTATTAACGGTAATATAACGTATGTTATTGTTATTGAAGTTATATTTAATTGTTTGTGTAATGTTTATTGTTTTGTTGAGGTCTTTGCTTAGTTACGGGCACTGTGTAAACTGTTTATATCTGTTTTTAAGGTTAAACTTGGTTGTGTTTTAGATTATTCAATGGAGATTTATGAATACACTTACTTCTGCCAGCGATAAAAAGTCTCCTCTAACTTAAGTTAGCTGTATACCAAATTTCATCAAAATCCGTTCAGTAGTTTCAGCGTGATTGACGGACAAACATTCTAACAAACGAACTTTCATATTTATAATATTAAGTGTGATGATGATTAAGTGTGAATATTAAGTGTGTATTTTTTCAACACTTTTTTTACTGCTATGAATAAATTCTGCATCTTTAATATATATGGAGATGGTTAATTTAATGAGTTACATAAAAGTTTTGGAGTGGGTTTAGCCCAAGACAATAATGTATGGAGCAGGAAGGAAAATGGTAGTCGACCCATATAAAATATTATACATCATCAGATTATTGTTACATGACCTAGATAATAAGTTGACTGCACGGTTGTTACGGTGGCTGGGTATTTGGCTGCTGCACAACGTGTAGCGGGTTCGATTCCCGCACGGACAACTCTTTGTGTAATCCACATAATGGATGTGTGTATGTGAACTTGTATAATTGTTAACGCACCCACGACACCGGAGAAAATCCTAGAGTAGGGGCAAGCTGGACCGAATCTGACAGGACATTTATTTTCAGGTAACTAATGTACTAAGGCGTAACTTAGGCTATTTTTATTTTAGAAAATGAAGTCACAGAGTCCGTAATCCACGCGAGCGAAGCTGCGGGCATCAGCTAGTTTATAATAAAAATAAAATAGTAAAATAGTCTTTTAAATGACTGTTTGATAAAATATTATCAATAATTGTGTGTATATGTTTAATTCTAATGTTTTAATTTAAAACCAGTCGTGTTCTATTAGCAAATGTTTTTATACGGACCGTGAGAAATATTAAACAAAACATTCTCCTTTTGTATGCCTTCATTTACCTACTTATGTCGATCTTGATCAATTTATTGTTAGTTTAAAATACAGTTTTTCTTTTTCTCGCTTGGGTTGTGTTCCGTTGTGTGAGTTTATCCTAATCTTCCCAATTCTCGATCCGGCAACGCACTTGTAACACCTCTGGTATATCGGATGTCTATGAGCGGCGTCGGTTGCTTACAATCAGGTGATCCGTCTGCTCGTTTACCGGCTTATACCATAAAAAAAAATTATTCATCTTCTATCGCAACTCCACAAATATCTCCTAATCTCCACTATCTCCAACCAGTTTGCAATACACAATAGATCACAAAATAGGACTCCAAACTCGCAATCATAACTCGATAAATGATATCATCAGCTATTCAATTTGTCAGTACCATTGTATTGTTTAAATATTTACTGTTTGGGCCCAATACATCATTGTCGTTAGAAAGTAGATCAACAACAATTGTTTCAATTCTCTCTCGATTTGTTATCATAATCGAATTAAGTGTTTTATTTCATATCGTTTGTCTTTTGTGGTCGTTAGTCCGACGGCTAAGCAAGGATTTTTGTGTATCATTGAATCTACTACTCAACTTAAAGGGTACTCAAAAGTGACTGAAAGTATCCTCAAGTCATATGCGCAAGCTTAGTCTCAGGCGTTCTGTCCTTTGGTTAAAAGTCCTTACTTCATATCACATCAACAGCCTATAAGTGGCCACTGCTGACCAAAGGCCTCACCTCACCCAAGGCGGGAGAAGTCATTGGATGATATTCTCCCTTCACAAAATCTTTAGATAGCGCAGACGAAGCCTTTTGTAGAAAGCTAGTAAGGACATCAGTAACAGCCACCTACTTAGAGAAAGCGCAAACAGATTTATTAATCAAATATGTCACATTAAAAACTGTCATGTAAGCAGTGTTATGCTAATGGGGTAGGCAGTAGTGTTGGTATCGGCAAACAATGGCGTTGTGCAACTAGTTGGGATGCATTGTTAATGGGCTGAATAATTTGTCTCCTACGCCCGTTGCGAACGTGAATTAGATGCCCTCTACCGTATTTATTTGCAATAAATCTTTGAGTAGCTGTCTGCCTCATTTGTCGTAGTTGCAATAGTTAAGTGATCCTTTTGTACAAAGGGATATGATGTTACGGTCGGTGAATCACTGAGAGAAGTGGAATACATGGTTGTATCTACTGTAGATCCTGGCTTACAGAAGTTGCAACGGTTTAGGAGGTTGTGGCGGGCTTGTCAGACAATTTCTGGCTTGCATATCCAGAAAACTAAAGCGTAGATTTGGCCTGAGGTAGGATAGTTAGGATTCTTACAGTACACACAAATTATCATTAGAGATACTATTAACTGTAAAAGAAGCCTTTTTCCAAAGACCAGAAACGCACTCTACACACCTCCAGTTTTATCTGGACAGTCGAACTGTACAGTTATATCGTAGGTCCGAACAGCGTGCATAACGTTTTAATCTCAATCATATTTCAGTAATTATTCCGATTTAATTATGTCACTACGAATACCCTGCCATTAAGATTCAACCCTACTTAGAATAGACAATTTAAAAAGGTTTGGACGTGATTATTATCTACATAATCAACACCTACGTCATTGTTAATCCACTTTTTCGATGATTACTCTCGGAATAAAAATTTCACAGTACGATGAACATAAAATGATACAAATAATATGCTAATTCCGATGTAAATATAAGATATAGCAATCTACATAATTTCCCTATTAGATACAGAATTTCAAAGTAATAATGCGAATGATAAGATCAGTTGAAAAATTACTTGTATTTTTATGTGTTTAAAGTTCACAATTTCTTGAAAGTTAACTCGTAAAATTTTATTGCACTCTTTTTTGATAGGTTTGTGTAATAAAATAAGTCAAGTACCTATATATTGTAATATATTCTTCATATTAATATTATTATAGCGGCTAGGTAAACCAGATCAAGTAAACTAAAACATTTATGTATGATAGAGGTGGTCAAAGGTTTGTATGTTTGTGACTCAAAGATGGGAAATTTGGAATTCTTTATTAAAAAGTAAGCCTTGGAACATATCAATCTTGCCCCACCCAACAATAACATTACCCAATAAAATATTTCTCTAGAAACAATACAATAGTAAAATTCTAATGACACCATGGAAGTGATGTTCCAAAACAATTAGAAGGGACTGTCAAGGGCATTCTAATGTCAGGCATAATTCGTCTCCTACACGGCACTGAGCTGTTGTGAAACTCATATAACATGTAAATTGGGGAACTTCATGGTTAAATTCTTGATGTAGGTACGAGTTTATGATATAACTTCTCTTATCCCTTTCGCTACTGACGTAGAGTTTCTGTTAACAATGAAGACTGAACCGAAGATTTTGGATCAAGATCGGTTATAGAAATTGGCAGTAAAAATGGTTTGTCAATAACTCCACAATTGATAAGTGATTTGGGGGTACAGTTGTCAGCGAGTATTTAGAAGATGCAGTTGCCTCACGAAGTAATCGTGGTGTGATTTATACTGATTTCAAAAAATTGAGGAGGTTCTATGATCGGATGATTAACGTCAAGTCTTCCCTGAACTATGGTAAAAGTGTGTAGTAGAACATCAGCTTTAAGCATGTAAAAAGTTATAAGGGTCAATGTTTCCATCTCGATATATTGGTTCCTTTTGACATTGATGTTTCGATTGCTTATAGGTATCTGTGTTATGGTTTTTGCAATAACAGACGTAACTTAGAATGATGAATGTCTACGTCCATATTTAATCCACTCAAAGATAAGACCTCAACTCTCAAAATATAAACATGTTTAGCGAAAGTGGGTGATCTGACGAACTCAAGATTTTAATCTAGTCGGCACTTTTGAAGATGTTAGTATATAACCTGTATGTATGCATGGTATGTGCCAACGGCAATAATATTATACATCGTACATGATATATGATGGAACTAGGTTTCCTTGGCTTCATTTTTTAATGATAATATAATCGGACTGGTAGAAAAAACAACTTTAGAAACATAACATGATGTATAGGTCTGCCGCCATTTATGTAGTTGTATCAAGTACGACCCATTGCGTAATAGGATTTTAGATTTGGTCCCAATCAGAAAAAAATGGTAATAAAATAATAACTTGAATCTTGATACTGATATTGATTCTCGCACTTCTATGGTCGAGATCATTCTCACAACTAATGACATGACAGACCGTGATCAAGTTCACTTGAATGTTTCGAATTGACAATTACAGAATAGCCAAGCTATACCCGGAGTAGTTTCGTATACTATATTCGAATGTTCCTGATCTTTCTCCGATTGTTGTTGAACAAATCACCATCCCATTGTATGAGAATCTGATCCGGAGTTACGGACTAAATAACGGGTTGACTGGGGCTCCGGCTCCAAAAGCAGGAGTAGGAACGGGGTGGTTTTCAGTCAGTAAGAGTCTGACACTCCCTCTCGTCTCGCCCAAGGTGGGAGAAGTCAATGGATGATTTTACCCCCTTAAAAAAAAAATGAGAATCACAGAACTCATAGTACAGTTAGCAGCGTATCTGTATGTGCAAACATAATCCGAATGCACTATCTATGCTCTTATTTCTTGCATAATTGTCCAATCTATTTCACGGCAAATCGATCAAGATGATATATAATATTGGTTTTAGTAATACAAAATATGATATTTTAAGAAAGACAGCAGTGTCCATTATAATTTATGACATAGTATCATGTTTCTCTTGATGTTACAAGTTTTGTAATATTTAATTTGTATACTAATATTGATATTTCTTTAAATGTGAGACCTAATGTCTGTTTGAATGTAAATTAAGTTGCTTTGACTATTACTTAAATGTATTGATTATTAATTTTGTATCTACGAAATGAATATTAGGAATATCTTTTTGTGGTAGTAATATCAATGTTTAATAATGTTTTTTTTTTCTTGTTACAGGTAAGCGTAAAGGAATTTTTAATTTCGACATATAAGTAAGGCATTCCTGAAATTTAAGCTATAAGGTATTCTTTGGAATATTAGAAATAAGATAAGACACAAGCCAAATAAATGACATAGGTATTTAGATATTCCTTTCCAGTTAAAATATAAAACCGTCAACAAGAAATTATTATCCGCACATTGTCTAATATAATTAGGTAGTATATTCTTTATAACATAACGCTCTATGCCCGCTGAAAAAAGCTTATGTCTACTTGAAGCCCTTCCAAGAACTATTAGACTGTTACTTACGGATGCATGAAAACAGTCTATCTAACACAATCCTTGCCTACCCAATAAATAAATGAAATATTTCTACACTAAGCTAGGAGGCTTCACTGTCTTCTATCCTGAGTATCAATGGATCAAGAATTCCAAACGACCTCCGTTTCCTTACCAAAGAAATTAATTAATTATCATAGGACGCATACCTCATTCCATCCGTTTGATCACGTCAGTGATCCGTATCACTCCTTTTAGGGGGAGCAGGAATGCAGGGGTATTCAACGGGACTGGAGATAACAGACCGAACTGATGTACAGTCAGCAAATGTATTTAGTATGCAGTTAAGAAAATAAAGGTAAAATAAAATTTTGTACAGAGACAGTAGCTATTGTCATACGTAGGCTGCGCGATGTCGCTTGATGAAGCGTCCTTCTGTGACTCGAAACTAGTCGAGCTTTGTCTCTAGATATGTCTCACGATAGTTATAAAAAAATTTTGCTATTGTCATATTAAATTGTATGCCTCAAACGAAGCCATACGTCTTGTGACTATTGGTTGGTTTCGTAGTTAATCAATGGGTATTGTATCTATACAAAATTAATCGTTATTTTCTTACCTGCATACCAAATAATTTGTCTGACTGTACTTTCATTAGGTCCTTTGCACACACACATAGAACACTCGCGTTCGTATATGGATGTCCAGTGAGATTGCGAATGGATCCCCCGTAAACTCTCTAGGTTTTGTAGCAAAGGTTTTTTGCGTATGTGTGCGTGCGATGGTTCGGTTTTTGTCATAGATGCACGACTATCTATGACAGGACCCCTTACATGGGGCTCGCCAGTTATAATTGCATGTCAACTCGATATGAGGACTTGATGTCGTATTGATGTCTTAAGTGCTACTGGATTGGCAGGATTGACTGGATCACCGTTTCCAGAGTGCGGAATGAGCTGCAATGTTTTTTAGACCTTGTGCCGGTTGGTTTTAAATGCATTTTTGTTTGATGGCCGATTTGTTTGTATACTAACAGTTTATTTGTAAGATTTTCGAGGTTAGATGACCCAAAACATTTGTTTATGCATTTGTCCATTTAAAAATATCCACTCTGAACTATTAGTAAATAACCATTTTAGATACCAAAGCACTAAATTATGATAAATAGAACCAGTTCAGTAAAAAGCCAAATCAGATTAATTTCAAAAGAATCCGAGACAGACATATTTGTAAATATCAACTTGGAATAATGAAGCAATAATCGAACATAATTCACGCGGGCTCCACACAAATATGACATTCGCGGCGCTAAGCTGCATGCGCCCACGCAGGCTGGCTTACAAAGTGACGCATGCGTGACATAACATGGACATCATATCAATTTATTATTGAGTCATGTTGCTTTGATCTTTGATCGATGTTTTGATGACTTTTTGAAGCTCCCCTGCAGCTAAATGTTGCTTGTTGGAATTTATGCATACAATTCTGATTGAATGGTTTTACCACTGCCACACTCTTAAGTGTCTAAACATATTTTTGGGCAAGATTTTAACTTTACCGACGTCTTTCCGTTGAATGTATCAATTTTGGTATAGCTCAATAATGGTTTAAGTTTTTGACTGCCAATAGAAAACTGTTGAAGACAAATCCTCCGCTAACGTCGGTCACCGGTGACCACTACGGCATTCAATGTGTTGGGTATGGAACCATTATTGTAAAGGGTATGCAATGGGTGAAATCAATGAGCTAATGAAAGCAGGTATCCGTGCGCAATAACTTTGAAAAAGACACAAATATAACTTCTCTACCATTTATAGTTCTGACACACGGAGAATGTTTGCAACCTTATCTGTCACTCCCTTCACATATGGCATAAATGCTGGTTGCCTCTCAACCTCGCACCTCCGATGTCTATTAGTGGGTTTCTTCTTGTGCTTTGCAATCCTGTATCCGTTACTCCGCAGCACCTTCATCACATGTGTCAGCTCCTCCTGTAAATGTTCCTCGTCGCATAAATCATATGCGCGGTTGGTGAGTGAGGTGACTACAGAGTTTAGTTGTCTGGGATGGTGGTGAGAATCCCTTTATGATACAGAAAACGTCATCGACATACCTCTTCCACAGTTTTATAGATGTAGTGGCAGTGGAGATAGCCAACTGTTCGAAATGTTCCATCCAAATGTTGGCCACCACCGGAGCCACTGGACTGCCCATTGCCACACCATCAATCTGTAGGTAGTACTGACCCTGGTATATAAAGTAACTGGTACACAAGCAATGATGAAGCAGCTTAACATACTCGAGAGGGATGTTATTCTCTTGCAATCTCAACTTCACCACTTCCATGCAGTCTGCCACCGGAACATTTGTGAACAACGACTCAACATCAAAACTAACCATTAGATCGTTAGGTCGGAGTTTGATGGACTGCAGTATGTCAATAAAATGCCTCGAGTCCTTCACATATGATGTCGAACGCCCAACCCGCCTGAACGCCCAACAAATACAATGTAACCGAACTTCAATTAACAAAGTGCAGTAACAAGATGAATGTGCAAGCGATTAGTCAATGAATGTGTAGTAGTCAGCCCCCTTAGTACGAGTTTGCTTTACGTTTAAAGTAATCGAAACGAGATCGCGTTCGGTGCTCTGATTGGTTGGTTTATTCGAGCTGGCCAATCAGAGCGCTGTACGTAAAGCAAACTTGTACTAAGGGTACCTACAGTTGTTATAACTGACTGTACTTCTACTCGTAGTATTGCAACGTTTACAAGTTTGTCTAATGTGCCAAAGTTGTCATAATGCAGTCGTTTTAACGTAGGCTTGCTTGAATGTTTGGTGACTGGTACCTGGTGGTTGCATTAAGCTTAATTATCTCCATAATTATAACTAACGTAACATAATTGCTCTCTTGTGTTCTTTAAAGAAAGTAACAGCAAATTCATTATGAATCGTCAGATCAGTACCCCTAGTTCAAGTTTGCTTAACGTTGAACGAAAACAAAACGAAACCGCGTTCGGCACCGTGATTGGCCGGCTACAATCAACCAACCAATCAGAAGAATTTCGATATCGTTAAACGTATAGCAAACTCGTAGGGTTAACAGTCGACCATAACCTCCCCCAATGAATTGCATGCTTCTTAACTTTATAAAACTTCATCCGAGATACGTATTTGATAAAATTTCTCTGTAAGTAACCCTTCTGTCCTAAATTGCCTAACTACCAGTGTCAGCAGCCGGTTCGCAGTGACTGTCGCCCACGCATGCGTCGCGCTTGCGTAAACAAAGTACGGACGGATTTGTCGATCAACTGCCTCCAGCCGGCCTGAGAATGTTCTGAGAAATTCGTCTATTGTTTTAATGTTTTAATATGTAATAGGTGCTTAGTAGAGGAACCCTAATCGTGATTGGAGAGCGAATTAAGATAGGTAGTTATTCGTAGGTAATAAGGTAGTTAGTTAGCTTGCATTGTGTAGTGAGGTAACTGGAGGCTTAATTACTCCCCTTTTCCAATCTTCCTAACAACCATTGAATTCCTAACCCCCAGAGGCCCGGCAACGCACTTGTAACGTCTCCGGTGTTTCGGGTGTCCATGTGTGGCGGCGACTGCTTGCCATCAGGTAATGCGTCTGCTCGTTTACCGACTTATACCATAAAAAAGTTATGGAACTTAGTAAAATGTCAACCAGAAAGCTGTCTATTTAATGGTGGCCAATGGTTGGTTATATGGTTTGGTAAGAAACAAAGGCGTTGCGTTGATTTTTGGAGTTTAAGAACATAATAAAGACTTAAGAAAGAGAGGAATTTTTAATAAGGTAGAAGAGTATTCTAAAATCGTAGTAAGAAAAAGGCAATGAAAGTCTATAATAGAAACAAAAGAAGTAATTAAAAAACTAAAAAACGACTGCGTTTCTTTACAACATGAAAATGAAAAAAAACCCTAAAACAAGAAAATCATCGTAAAATTGAAGCAGTCGGGTGCCATTCTAAATATGAAGACTTAGTGAGGGCACGTAGGTACGGCTGGCTTTCTAGAATGGGTCCCGACTGCTTAAATTTTTCTTGTATTCTTGTTTTAGGTTTTTTTTTCATTTTCATGTTGTAAAGAAACGCAGTCGAGTTTTTTAGTTTTTTAAATTACCTTTTTTATTTTATTTTCTTTTAGTTTTATTATTTATTATATTTTGATATATCTAGTGTCACTCTCACAGTAAATACGAATCAAACGACCCCTATCAAGCTGAAATCCATCGAGTCGTTCAGGCTAGAGAGTGAGTAATATTCGAATTTGGCGCCAAAAATCCGCCATTTTGTTTTTTTAAACATTTTGATATATCCAGTGTCACTCTCACAGTAAATACGAATCCAACGACACCTCTCAAGTCAAAATCCATCAAGCCGTTTAGGCTGTAGAGCGTGCCAAACAATTATACATACATACATACATACTCTCGAAAAACATAACCCTCCTTCTGGCGCAGTCGGGTAAAAATAGAACAGCGAAAACTATAGTATCATTTTAAGACTGTAAAGATTACATCTACATGTATGATACAAGAGCTCTATATCAACAAAATCAATACATGAATGATCATGACTCCTAATACTAAGACAAAATTAGCGCCATTCATCTTCAGGTCACGTGCTGTAAATAAATAAATAATAAATAAAATAAGAACATACCACAGACAATAGACACATTTCTTGGAACGGCTGTGGCAGCTGATCGACTCTGCGCATTGGGATTGTGTAACGTGATTGGTGTATTAATTTTGTAAGTGCAACGGTAATTTGTTGCTGTTGTTAATGAATATATATATGTATATACGGAGTTCTGTCTGTTTGTTACGTTCCTAATAATATATGACATATATGTATTATATGTTCGTAGTAAAATTGGCTGATACTGTCTTATTGATTGGGTTATGTAAGACTATTGGGCAAAGGGTCTTGGGTTCGATGTTTTGTTCTGGCAGCGTTGCTTGGTTTGTGGAAGGTGTTTTTCTACCAGAGATGTGCTATGTATTTATGCTACGAAGATGTAATAGCTATGCTGTTAAACTATGTTTCGTTTCTACTGATACCAAACTATCTAGCTGTGTGAGTTGGATGCGCAGCTCGAGTATGCGATGTATTGATAGTAGGGAAGCCATGCATAGCAAGCAACTTTCTATGTAAAAAACATAGCTTAGCTGAGTCACAATGAATATCACAGGTGGAAGCCAAACGCATCCACAGCTACTTAACACAGCAAATTTCTTGTAGAAAAGCAACCTTAATGTTAGGTTGAATTTAGTAATACTTCACCAGTTTTCAGCACTAAGCTCATTTTATTCTTTTCTTCAATAAATTTAATTTCTCAAAGCTTTCTTTCGTCCTATTTTTTAAGTGTGATAGAAGTTAGTATAATTGAAATACATATATACGTATTGAAATCCATCACGATATTAAAGCTTAAGCCTATCCCAGAACCAACAAATCCATCCACAACAATCCACCAACAATCACCACAATTCACTCACCAGTCCACTACCACGTACTAAACATTCATTCACTCAATTACTTCACTCTTCGTTCATTGAACTCGTTCAGTAATCAGTTCACTATAAATAAGTTGTTTCGATAATAGTCCTGCTTATGTATGCCTCTGTTTTGTTACACTACTCTGTGTTACTTTGAAGTTTATAGAGTATTTGTTGAAGATATTAATGTTACTATGTAGTAGCGTGAGTTTTCGAAAAACCGAAAATACCCCAGTAATCGTACCCGAGACCCCTTGTTCGGCAGTCGCACTTGCTACCACTCGACCAACTTTGCTAGTCACGTATAAATAGTTGTTTCGATAAGAGTAGCCTCGTCCTGATACAATACTCTGAATGTTACTTCGAAGTTTATATGTAGTGTATTTGTTGAAGATCTTGAACTCTTACTATGTAGTAGCGTGAGCTTTTACGTAAACGTTTAATGTTTTGGGGCTTGTGGGATGATGATGATGAAGTATGGAATGTATCGAATGTTTACTTATTTTTTGACGTTTTGACTCTTCTATAAAGGCCAGCATACGCAACTTTTCTGGTGTTTCGAGTACTCCACTATTGGAACACGGCGGTGATTGAAAGTAGACGTGAATCAACGCTTGCGTCTGTGTTGTCTGAGTGGGGTTACCGGAGACCAAATTACCCCCATCCCAATCCTCGATTCCCCAACAACCCTTATTGGACTGCCAATAGAAAACTGTTGAAGGCAAATCCTCGGGTGACCACCACGGCGTTCAATGTGTTAAATACGGTAACGGCGATAACCCAAAATCAGGCTTAGCAAGCGAGTTAGAGATCACAGAAGGATCAAGTTTATTAGAGAACGCTTTTGTCTGGCTTCTTGTTGATTATGTAGTCTAAATGAATTACTTTCTCCTTGTACCTATGCAAACAAACAAACACACCTGTAATCAAAAACAATTACCACGTTATACAGTGCTAAAAATAAAGCTGATGATCAATGCGCTTTAAACTAGATTATGATTGACACTAGACGAGGACTATCCGGCCGGTAGTTACTGTCATAAGTGACATTGACAGTGACAGCTAGTGTCTTTGCCAAGAATAACTACACTGTCGAATTGGATTTATTCTGTAATGATAGTTGTTAGTGAAATAAATAAAATAAAAATCGTGAGGTTTTGTTAATTGTTATATGATTCAACAATTAAAAAAATATGTACCTACCCCAGTTTATTATATTATTATTAGGCTATGGCCGTTTTTAACGGACTTCAGTAAAGAAGAATAAGGTTACTTGATTATTGCATAGCCAAAACTATAGACCTTCCAGTCAAACATTGATGTAAAAGGAAAAGAAATGTGAAGTTCTACCCCTAAACCAGAGGCTTCCAGACAACATATATACGAAAACTTACGACGATTTCAAATAGAAAGACTTAACGCAAGAAAAATCAACACAAAACTACAAAATGTTCCACGTCGCCTATTATTTTCACAACAAAAGCGTCCTCCAACATTAATTTTCCGGCAGACAAGCGTTTCAAGTGATGCAGACAAACGTAGACAAATACACTGGCGTGCAATAACTGCAGGAGATACAAGCGATACAGTGACGTGTCATTTGTATGCAGTTTCGTTGCAATACAGTGTAAACTGCACACAATGTGCTCGCCGATGCAGTTTTACATGATTTATGTGAGAAACTGCGCTTTGATAAATGTTGTAGATTGTGTATTTGTTAATGTATGTTTGTTTGTTTGTTTGTGTTATTGTTAAAGTTTGACATATTGTTTGTAGATGCTGTATTTAAGATGTCTCTATTTTCAGTCTTTAAGATAAGATGTCATTTAGAATCTTCGTTTTTAACGCTTTGAAGTTTGTTATTCGGGATAAACGTACATTTTCCTAGTTAAATCAATAACATAATTAATTAAAAATCACGATTTACTGAAGTTGTGTATGTCGTGCATGATGAAGATTCCTTCTGTGACTCGAAACTAGTAGAGCTTTTCTCGATGAATGTACGTGATTAAACCGTGATTTTTAGTTAATTTAGTATGTCTCACGATAGTTTTTAGAAAAACATCCTTATCTCCAACTTCTTACCTACAGAGAATTACTATTTAAAAAAAACAAAACCTTCCCTCCTAATTATCTATTCAGCCTGCACTTCACATTTCCGCGTCAGCGTGCATTATATTACCCATATATTATATCCGACGCCCGACCTATATGCGATGCACTTTGCGTCTATGGATAAACTTCTAAAAATGGCCGCCATCGCGCGTGGAATGCCAAACACGCTTCCTGTCTTCCTAATACGTATTCTGCGCGCGCAGGTTACAGCAAGATTATAATAGTTTATGCTTCTTCTATTTTTTGTTTGTTGTCTGTGGTCCGCTGACAGTTTTTTTAGCGGGAAAAAAGTTTGAAGTGTCTATTGTGTTTGGTTGTATTTTAGATTTGGTATGTTATGGTGTTTTGAAATACGAGCTATCTGCTGAGAAACCAATCCTTCCTTATTATACTGACTGACATCTGACTGCACGTTTGGCGCGGTGGCTGCAGCGTGTAAGGGGTTTCATTCCCGCACGGAGCAATTCTGTATGGTCTACAAATTATTGTTTCGAGTTTGGGTGCCATGTATGTATGTGAACTTGTATGTTTGTAAACGCACCCAACGACACAGAACGAAATCTTAGTGCCAGGAGAAGTATTTAAAAAAATATGATCGTCTTTTAAACGTAATCTACAAACATCGACTCAAATAAAGTTAAAAACCCTCCCTTGTGCCCTTACAAAGTTGTTCAGCGTCAGATTAAGAAAATGTCAAGCGTCAACTCCCATTTATAAACACAAACATCAGTCTGGTACTAAGTGGTGTTTTCTAAAATAAACTAAGATCACATTTGACGTAACTAATGAGTCAGTCGGTGCCTTTTCTGTAGTGTCGAGTTTCCATTTTGACGGACTGAGCGTTTCTAAATCCTTGTACAAATTACGCACTGGGCTATAAAACTGCTGCAGTTTGCCGTGTAACGAGTGGATTTAAGGTGGAAATGTTTGTTCAAAAATGGTTGGAAAGTGTTGGTTTGCTTGATAAATTCTTCAGTGTACAAACTTAGTCCAGAGTTCAGAATTATCACAAGCTACACACTTAGATGTTGTGAAGGTGTAATTGGAGTTATATATTACAAATGCATTGCCTTTTGGGGGTTAGGAATTTAAGGGTTGTTGGAGAATCGGGGATTGGGAAGATTAAGAATGGGGGTAATTGGGACTCCGGTAACCTCACTTACACAACGAAACACAACGCTTGCGTTGTTTCACGTCGGTTTTCTGTGAGGCCGTGGTATCACTCCGATTGAGCCGGCTCATTCGTGCCGAAGCATGGCTCTCCCACACTTATATGTTATGATTATACCAATGTCATTCCTAAAGTGATAGCGGTTAACCGCTGCACTATAACAGCGTAGTGCGTCCACAGTACTGCAGTAACGACCTTGCATTGAAGAGAAATTCTATAATTATCCTCTTTATGGTATGCTCTTACCGGTTGTTTATGGGCATCGGCCATTGATAGATTTTATTGAGTAAGTGATACTCTTCTTTTGTACTGGGTTTTATTTATCTAGAAGCATTATACTTGCTGCTGTCTTGAGATTCTATACGAATTTTTATAAGGATTTTAATGAAACTTGGTTAATTTCTGTTAACTGCTGATAAATACTTAGCTATATATTTTTCCGGAGCTGCGGATTACCTAGTGAGTTTACCGTGGCTCCAGCTCGAAAAGCAGGAGTAGGAACGGGGTGGTTTTTAGTCAGTAAGAGTCTGAGACTCCCTCTCGCCTCGCCCAAGGCGGGTGATTTTTCCTGCTGAAAAAGAACTACATATTTTTAATATAAATAGTTTAAAACTTTGAACTTTGTATAACAAGAGCTTGCTTTTTTACTTTTTCCTCAAATAACCTTCAACATGTCGTTATAATGTAAACTCCTTTCAAATGTTGTCCATACAAATGAGATTTTCATTAAAATAAGGATCTCATCCAGTTTTAGCATTTTATTTCCTAATTTATGACTTTTATGTGACAAATCGTGTGATTTATTGTCTTCATTTTAATTTGTTTTGGTAAGATTAAGGAGCTTTATTTCGTTATCTATAATATATTCTGCTATTTGTTAGTCTGTTTTTACTGGTACGTTTCTTAATTCCAAATTAGTTAGGTACTCGATTTTAGCTTTTTGCTTGCGAAAATGTCTATCGTAAAACTTATATTTGGCGACAGATTCATTATTAAATACTGTTTTGTTGCTCAGTACTGTTTTATCTTCATCATGTAAGGGTAATTGTCACAAGAGCTGTGAACTACCCAGCGCGATTACCGGGGCTCTGGCTCGAAAAGCAGAAGTAAGATCGGGATGGTTTTTAGCCAGTAAGAGTCTGACACTCCCTCTCGCCTCGCCCAAGGCGAAAGAAATCTTTGAATGATTTTCAACCCTTACAAAGTAATATTCAATAGTTATTTTATAGAAAAATCATAATTTCCGCCGTAAAAACGCAACAGACAAACAAAGTAGCTTAATATTAAATTATGATCGTGAGTTGACTTGTAAACCAAATCTATTAAAGGTCTATCAATAGATATATCATCTTATCTTGATGAAGAGACATTCAATACAGGCGCCATGTTGGATTTGTAGTCATAAGGATGTTACATTACGTGATGGCATCCCATAGCTCTTGGTGTTAGCATACAAACTACTGAAGGTGTTAAATGTATAACGAATTTTGGGTATAACAATGGAAATATGTAAATGAGAAGCGATTTTTAAAGACAGAACTATGCTTGTAGATATTTTGTTTGAGGAATAGAGTTTTTTTAAGGAGGAGCCTCTCTCCTCCTGGGGGTGTGTTCCTATTCCTACTTTTCGAGCCGGAGCACTGGTAAACCCGCTAGGTAGTCCGCAGCTCTGGATAAGACACTCGTCCTCTGCTGTATCCATTAACGGGGTGGTTATTAGTCAGAAAGAGTCTGACACTCCCTCTTGTCTCGTCCAAGACGGGAGAAGTAATTGGATGATTTTCCCCCGTAAAAAGGTGAACTTTATGCGGGTTATTTTGTAATGGATTTATTGGTAAAAATAACATCCATAACAAAATGCAACACAGAGAGTTCACCTCCAATTATCCTTTTAAAACGTCAGCTAAAGAAATTCAAGAACATTCTGCATCAGAACGCTGACGTGCATTGATGTTATCTGGTCCTTACCAAATATGTTATCTTTAAACACGTAAGAGAGATGTAATCTCCGTCATCAAGCTGAGATAAGGGAGCCTTGATTACATTTGCGTCATCAAATTAATATTATAATGAGTGACCCAGTCGAGGTTACTGTCAATTTGGATTTACCGCCGTACTCAGTGTCATTTAATGGTTACTTAACCCAGTCCTTAGCAATTG
This sequence comes from Spodoptera frugiperda, assembly GCF_023101765.2. Taxonomy (NCBI): domain Eukaryota; kingdom Metazoa; phylum Arthropoda; class Insecta; order Lepidoptera; family Noctuidae; genus Spodoptera; species Spodoptera frugiperda. Next base: position 7,849,134 of record NC_064222.1, read on the forward strand.
TTGTCGATACAAAATCGTTACTAAGGAATAGTTTAGTGTTTTTTAATTTAGTGGTGACATATAAGTTAGTGTAATTGTGAATGTTGTGACTGTGTTGGGATTGTAAGACTTCTGGTTGATAAATGAAGGTATGTCATATCATGACATTTTTTTTGTGGAATACCTAATACGGTAAACTAGCAGACGTATCATCTGATGGTAAGCAATCGCCGCCGCCCATGGACACTTGAAACAACAGAGGCGTTAGAAGTGCGTCGCCGGCCTTTTGGGGATTAGGAATTTATAGGTTGTAATATTCATGCTTGTATGCAAGTATGTCCTTTATTCTCATTGTGAACAACAAGTATAATACTTATTTCTTCTCGAAGGCTAGAATGTTCTCAAATCTATACACCTAGCAACACTGTTACACTATACAAAATGCTTACTTCAACCAGAAAATTACCCACATTAAGCTCTCCGCGTTTCTATCAATCTAAACCAATAGTGCTAGCGTTTAACAATTTCATTCCCATTAGAAAATCGTTTAAAGACAGTTTAGCGTTGCCTGCTTGCCATAAATCTTCGTCAGAGGACAGCCGATGCCATTTAATTCCCCTATTTAATGGTGAATTTATAGAAACGTTAACATTATTATGTTATTATGTGTGTCCTTTGCAATTATTGGCATTCTAGTTCATGACTTGTTGATTAGCGCTGATTTGTCCCTGATGTTACGGAGTTAGCACAATGTTGACAGGTTGTTCTATAACTATTACTATGTCTATAAGTTTAGAATGTGTAATAAAGAGTTGTACTTCTTTTATAGGTTAAATATAGACATTAGTTTTTAGTACAATTGCTGCAATGTCAAAAAAGTCAGTGGCAACACAAATGCTCCAACAAGGTAAGCGTCCACAGGCCCGCATCGTACGCATTCCGTATGACGTCATCGTACACATAGGCCTTACTGATGACGCGGATCAGTGGATGAATTGTATGAGTTTCTATACAAGACAAACTAAAATCCGTTGCGTGCGATGCGTACGATGCGGGCCTGTGGAGGCGTACCTTTATTGGACGATAGTTTCTGGCGCATTCAATTAACCGTTCTTGTTATTATTTTACGAATAGTTCAGATAGATTGGATTGCGTAATTTACTATTTAACAATAATCTCTTCCATGGCTATCATGGACTATGTCACACGTTTTTCGACCATTGACTATCCATTCCTAACTTCACACAAAAGCTTTATCATCTCACCGAAATTGATACTTTCTGTCGTATCCATATCTGTCACATGGCCATGTTAATATGACATTTATTTGTGTCCCTCCAGTGTAGAGAGTGTGAACATTGCCATTGCCACATCCATTTCCCTTTGTTACTCCATGGGTTCCGAGGTATGTGATAATTTGTCAATTTATATGTTCTTCAGATGTGTTAGACGTATTGTCTGGAGTTTTCTTCGCTATCTGTTCGGTTATGTAACTTTTGTAGTGGTTTCTGGAGTGTGAGGGTTTAGAAACTGTTTAGGGTTCTTGTTATTTTGTAAGTCTGAATTTTTTCCTCCTAAAGGTACCAGAGCAAAGGATTTGTGCCTTAGTAGGCCGATTGTCGCGTGTGCTTGTAAAATGGGAAATTAACCTTTTATTCTGGAAGCATACGGGATGGACGACATGTTGGAATCCGAACTGCCAAAAACCAAATTACCCAAAAGTGGTTTTATAAACTTAATAATTTTTTTTTTTAAAAAAAGAACTGCCTTTAATTTTTTTAAGTCAGCTGTAATCCAGGTATATACGTAAAACATTTTTCTAAGTCTGAAAAAGGGCATCAAAATGGGTTCGGCCAAACGCGGGATAATCACGCCCCAAACATACATACGGAACAAATTGAGAACCTCCTGTTTTTTGAAGTCGATTAATAATTGCGTACTAGGCAATAGACACCATCGCCATTCAACCGTCGCATCGAGGCATTATAGTCTTTAAAACATCAGTACTCTTCATCTTCCACCATAGTCATCATTAACACTGACCCTCTAATCATCTTCATAATTATTAACCTGTGCTTCCAATATGATTAGTAGTGTGAACAGATAAGTATCAGCTTCCTGTGTTACAGTGAGATCACTTGTCTCATTACTATCATCGGTAGGATACTATCCTCATTTGCTCGTCAAATTTGATGACTTTCTCTACACTGGTGAGTTTGATATCATTTGTATTATGAGTTGGTGTTACATTCATATATTATTCTTCCTTTAATAGATGGGTAGTTATTAAATTGTTATCTGTTAAATGATCTGTCTTTTTCCTTTCCAGTGTTTTTGGTAGTTTAAAAATTCTTTACTACCTCGTTGGTCGAGTGGTCGCAAGTGCGACTACCGGACAAAGGGTCTCGGGTTTGATTCCCGGGCCGGGTAATATATTGCTGGGCTCTTTTCGGTTTTTCGAAAAACTTCTCAATAGTAGCACGGTGTCTGGAGTTGTGCGCAGTATATGGCAATAGGCTCACCTCGTATTAATGGTTTTATATCACAAATGGTGAAAAGTGGGTGCACATTATTTAGCGGTATAACGTACCGTAATGTCCACCTCTGCCTTTCCCTTCGGGGATAAAAGGTGTAACGTTGGTTCACCTCGTATTGTAAAAACTCTTTATTTACTCTCATGTACTTAAGTGAATTTTGCTTAGCTGAGCGTGGCATGTAGCTGGTACTCCATCTTAGTAATCCTGTTCTATTCTTACTTTCAGTTCGAATTTCATACTTATTTTCTTAAAAATTAAGATTACTTTGAAATAATTCTAGTTAGGTGTTACCTTATTTATTTGTACAATGCAATCACGATTAAGCTTTACCTATCTAGGTATAGGTATAGGTAATACATTATCGTGTTCAAACAATAACCATTAGTACAAGGGTTTGTTTAATCGATACCAATTTGGTCTAGTTTAACTTTATGGCTATCTATAAAATCTGTGTTGAATATTTATTGTTATTTGAATGAAATTTTAAATTATTGTTACTATTAATAATCAATGTTTAATGTTTATGTTAATTGTAGGTTTGTTTGTTTTATTGATTGCCTTATTGGTTCAGTATTTGCAAGTTTATACAATAAAATTGTCTTTTTTTCTTTTAGTATCGACACCACTTTTGTTGTGTCATTCAGAAATTGGAATGAAATCTCGATCTTATCAAATCTCAATACTTATTAGGTCAAAACTCTATAACCCTAATCATAGGTGTGAAAATAGAATTCAGAGAACGGAACATAGCTGAGTCGTGGGTGCGTTCACAAACACACAAGTTCACATACACATGACACCCAGACCCGCAACAAAAATTTGTGAATCACACAAAGGGTTGCTCCGCACGGGAATCGAACTCTCTACACGTTGTATAGCAGTCGGTCAACTAGCCACCGTGCTAATCGTGCACGTATTTTGCCAAAAGTTTCAAGTAATTTATAACAAAGATGAGTTGTAATTAGGTATAATCACAGCGTAGTTATAGTTCTAGGTTCAGACAAAAAGTGTCCTTTACATCACACAAGTCACCTCGTACGCTAATTCAGTTCTCTCATTGACCCTAATTTGCAACAATACTCTAACTAATGTAGTGTTTCATATTTTTATCTTTTACAATCTTCACGAAGTGTTTTTGAAGTTGCTTTTTTGAGAACTTTAATCTGTTTCGTGGACTATTATCGTCGTTAATAATAAAATAGTGTATTATAATAGGATCAATTCGTAATTATAAAAAAAAATAATCGACTGCACGGTTGGTGCGGTGGCTGGGCAACTGGCTGCCGTGCAACGTGTAGCGGGATTGATTCCTGCACGGAGCAAGTCTTTGTGTGATCAACAGTTATTTTGGGTCTGGGTGTCATGTGTATGTGAACTTGTATGTTTGTAAACACACCACAGGAGAAAATCCTAGTGAGGGGTAACGTTTTTAAAAATAATTATAAACTGTTATAATTAGAAACTGCGTAAATATTTCTTAGTTAATTACAAATTCCTTTCCCGTATCTAAACATAAAGCACGTCTAAAGTTCTTAACCTAAGTTACTTAGAGAACGGAATAGGAATTCCTGAAATGCCCAATTTAGGCTAGAATCCGGTTGCTAGCACATTCCCCATTAATAACATTAGTCGATATTGTCTGTCTTGTCTTTTGTCTTGTTCCACTGAATTTGACAGCTGGTTTTAGGTGGCATTTTAGTGTGGGAGAGCCATGCTTCGGCACGAATGGGCCGGCTCGACCGGAGTGATACCACGGCCTCACAGAAAACAGACGTGAAACAACTTGCGTTGTGTTTCGTTATGTAAGTGAGGTTACTGGAGGCCCAATTACCCCTCTGAAATCTCCCCAATCCTCGATTTCTCAACAACCCTTCCAAACCCTGAAAAGGCCGGCAACGCACTTGTACGCCTCTAGTGTTTCAAATTTACTATAAAAAAAATTTGCGAATTTCAATATTTTTCCCTAAAAGAAATCTATTTGCGATTCTAAACTTTAATCTATCTCTGTGCCACATTGTATCAAGATCCATTCTGCTATTTCTGGTAATTTGTGATTGACTAACAAACAACATACATACATACCTACTTACTTCGCACTTATAATATTAGTACCGATAGATACAGGTACTACGTAATATAAAAATATTTGGACGCGGTCCAGAAGTTGAAGAGCAGTTACGATAACAGGGTAAAAGTGCTGTTACTTAACTTGAAGTATCTCTCAGGGAATGGGCAGAGTTCCAGCACAATTATACTTGGAGAAATTGTATGAAATCATGCCAGGTTGTGATAAAGTAAGATAGAATTCATTTTATTTTTGTTAATTTGTACGATGTAGTGAAACTAGGAGCCGACGAGTATTATTCATTATCATTACTTGAAGTCTTTTTTTTAGAGTGGATAATCATTCAATGCCTTGGGTGAGGCCAGAGGGAATGTCAGACTCTTACTGACTAAAAACCACCTCGTTCCTACTCCTGCTTTTCCAGCCATACCTGGACGATCATGGCTGTAAACTAAACCAAAGATTCGATTACAATTCAATTAGATTAGAAAAACATTGCAGTAGACTTACCCAAATCTACTGCAATCTTTTATGTCGTCACCAAAATTTCTGGCTATGTTTGGCATCCGATTTACCCTTATTTTCCAAGCTTCTATTTAGTTTTTAAAAGAGACAATTGAATAATGAGTTTCCTTCTCTCAACTCTGTATGGAATAACACTAGATGAATCAGGTGTGTCGATAGTCACAGACCGATGTACAGATTACATCATCTCTAGCAGTTATATAATATGCATAATGTACGTCTTAATATGGCGTCTCACGAGCTGCAGTCATTAGGGCAGTGCCTCAGGGCCGTCCGACAATGGCCACTGATTTTGAAGCAAAACGTGCATATAATATGCTGGTGCTCATTAAAAGATGCAATCAAGTCTTTTTGTTTTGTTTCTCGTGATTCTAAGGGTGATTTTCTACCAGAGATGTGCGTGTTACGTTGCTGTCGATACGTTTGGCTTCCATCAGTCATATTCATTGGTATACATGGTTTAGCACTGGTGGAAATGGATTCAGCTAAGCTATTTTTTTACATGGAAAGATGCGTGTTATGGATGGCCTGATGGTAAGCAATTGCCGCTGACCATGAACACCTGAAACACCATAAGTGTTAGAAGTGCGTTGACGGCCTTTTGGGGGTTGAGAATTTAAGGGTTGTATCAGCGATTAGGATGATTTGGAGAGGGTTAATTGGGTCTCCGGTAACCTTATTCACACAACAAAACATAACGCAAGCGTTGTTTCACGTTGGTTTTCTGTGAGGCCGTGGTATCACTCCAGTCGAGCCGGCCCATTCGTGCCAAAGTATGGTAAAATTGGCATTCTATAATCTCAAAGACCCCTTTAAAATCTCTTAACAAGGTCATAAACCATCACCTTACCCCATACCATTTGTCATAGAAGTTGTTATGACAACAAGGGGTCAGACAACTTATTGTTAATTTTAACTTGTCCGTCATCCGGTCAGCCAATAGACAGTCAACGAGATTGTCAGTTACTGGTCATCTTTAATAGAATAATTTGCGACTTGATACAATGGTTTCTTATTGTTCAATTATTGGATGAAGATGTTGTAGTTTGTCAATTGTATTTTGATTTGTTTGATGGAGGATCTAAAAAAGGGATCTTGTTATTTTTTGCGAGTGTATTAACCTCTTGTCTATCTGTATATGAGACACCCGAACCGATACGACCTTCAAGAAAAGTTCATAATCCTTTTTAAAAGGCAACGCATCTGTGACTCCTCTGGTGTTGCGGATGTCCATGGGTAGTGCTGATGGCTTACCGTCAAGTGAGTCGTCTGCTCGTTTGCCATCTATTCCTTAAATAAAGACACAATAGAAAACACATTGTGTCTCGCGTAGATCTGCGTTCCGTTCTACGGGTGCCTTTTTCGGTTCTTCTATTTCGATCGTTGTCGATATTAATATGTTTGTTATAAAGAGTTTAAAATTTTCCTCTGTGTATAGCAATGGGGACACTTCCATTACCAGCAAAAAGAGTTAATTAAAATCCGCACATCTGTCAATCGGCAATAAAAGGCACGACACTGCCGATATAGCATCTATCCGATCGATCTACTTGACATTACGCCAAGTTTAAACTCTTTAGCTTTTTTAATTATTATGTTATCGGCTTACTCACGTAACTGTTTAACGAGGAACTCGACTAGGAACTCTTTAGGTTTTCTTCGAAGCGTGCCCATTTCTAAGACAAACCCAGAAAACAAACAATCAATCTTAATCAATCCATCCTCACTGCCACAACATAACCCGTAAAAGCTAATTCTGTACGAAAACGTCCCTTACTCCACTCCATGTCGCAACATCGGTTCCGAGACGACCAGATGCGCTCAGTAGGTCAACGTTTAAACGTAAACAGTGTTTATATAGACACCTGCAGTGTGCAATAAAATGGTCGTTAAACTATGCCCAAATAGGCTGTAGGGTTGCCCGCCCACAGTGTTTGACGGATGAAGAAATTATGCGGTTTTGAACCGTGGTTTGGTGGGAAGATCAAATATGGGATTTGAGGGGATATGTGACTGATTCGTTAGATGTGGTGTTAGGTGTATATTACGCCAGAGATGTTGCCCTATAGTAGAATTTTCTGCTGTCGTGGGTCCAAACATACAAGTTCACATGATACCCAGACCTGAAACAACAATTTGTGGATCACACAAAGAGTTGAACCCGCTACACGTTACGCGGCAGCCGGTCGCCCAGCTACAGCACCAAACTTGGACCATGTTTGACATTTGTCACCATTTAAGTTATCATAAATCTCTGTTCATCGCGAAATTAACGCAAAATGATTGTGCAACTTACTCCTTTCTTGTCGATTGCTTTAATTTTGTTTGTCTTCATATTTAAAACTTAAAATCATATTTGCATATAGTTTTCCCAGTCTTAAACTCATCAAAATCCATACAGCAGTTTTACTTCTAGTAAGTCAGTAGTTAATACTTCTCAACAAACACAAACTCATTAGAATTAAACATTCTACTTGAATTATTTAATTTTATCATAAATTATAAATCACATTTTCCCAAACCAAACCACGTTGATGGTTACCCTACACGATGCCGGTTTTAGGCAGTAATGCATCATCCCGAAACTAGAACGCTAAGTTTCCGGAGGCTAAAATTAAATCGGAACTCCTGCGCAGTATAACTTTACATTGTGTGTAATGGTTCGACTGGCTATTTTCGGTTTGTGGTTTATTGGTTAGCGAGTTTTATTGATGGTTAGGTTTATTCATTTATTTAAATTGAAATAGTATAGCATTACAGCCATTAAGTAATAGTATAACATTTTTCCCTATTTTTAGAGTAAAAGTAATGTAATATTTAGGGTAGTATAGAGATCTTCATCATCAGGTATTTCGGTGACAGTCCCAAATTCTGGAATCCAAGCCACTTTTACATAAGGGAGTTTGCTACAGTTGGCAAGCGGGTTAGTGGTTACAGTAGTCAATATTAATTACGCTTTAGATTAGATTTCAACCATAATCGTCCAACGTGCAGGGCAAAGGCCTCCCTACCCTGCTTTTAACTCCTCTCTGTTTAAAGCTTAAGTCTTTGACTGCCAATAGAAAACTGTTGAAAGCAAATCCTCCGCTAACGTCGGTCACCGGTGACCACCACGGCGTTCAATGTGTTAAAATGAATTAAACTCGTAGAAATATTGTTCAATCTAAAAAAAAACTACAAAACATAAATGTTTTTAGGCTAATTTAAAAAACAAACTATTCCAATTTTAAAAAGACATAATGAAGATTGCAAACTTAATTTGCATGTAAATCAAATGATTATAAATTCTATTACACAATAATAAGATTGACATTAAATGCAAAAATATATTTGCAATAGTCAAATTGTTAGTGCAGCTATTATTTATCTTGTGCTTAACGTAATAAGTATCAAAATCGGTTAACACAAACAGTAAATAAAATATTGTGACAATTTATAATGTTCTTTCATTTCTTTTAATGATACTTTAAAATTATTTATTTCCAAATTTTCTATGAAATATGAGTCTTATTTATTAGCTAATAAGACTCATTTTTTATTATAATTTATGTTTAGATGGTTTTCTGTATTAAATTGGTATTGATTTATTATTCGATTTTAAGTTAATGAAGTTAAATCGATTTTAAAATTTGTGTGTGTTTAATCTAAATAAATTATTTCCTTGATTGGGTGGTCGCAACTTGCAAGTACGACTACCAAACAAGAGGTATCGGGATCGATTCCCGGTTTAAGCTACCAGCAGACTGTGAGCATGTATACCACCTTGCCACTTCACTTGTGAAAGAAAAAATACAAACATAATCAAAGATATACTAAATGTTCATTACATGAGTATAATGAACATTTACACTGTCATTAGACTAAGCACCTTGTGGTACTCAACATAAGGTCTAAAATCGCATACGTAATTGTCTGGTCAACGGTTTTGACAGTTTGCAGTGCCTACTATGGTTTTACGACTGTGCTATTACGGTCAACCTCTTGTTTGTTTATGCGCGCCTGGTACCTGGTACCTTTGCACGTGGATCGGTCCTAGTTTTAATGCTTTGACTGACAGACAGACTGACTGACAACTGTCTGATTAGTAGAATAGTTGCTAGTGTAACTGCTGAGCTTGGAGTGTTGGGTTCGATTCTCAGTTCGCACATAACATTGTTGGAGAATTATACTTGGTGTATGGTAATAGGGCTGCCTATTGCGCGGTATTCATGACAACTGAAGGTGTAGGTACTTAACGTACTCCTCTGCTTACTCCTTTGGGAATAAAAGGAATAACATTATGTATGTCTGTAGGAATATTAGGTCAAAACGTTTTTTAAGAGAAGTACATTTTTAATATTTTTTTCTGTCTGTCTGTTTGTTCTGGCTAATCTCTGAAATGACTGGACTGATTTTGACGGGACTTTTATTAGCAGGTAGCAACTTAGGCCACTTTTATCAGTCATCAAGTCCGTAATACATGCGAGCGAATAGCCATGGAAATCAGCTAGTATTCAGTATAGACCAACCAATCAATTACTAAAGGACCACCCAACAAATAAATTTGACATTTCGCACGCTTGTCATTTCGCAAGTGAAGATTTCATTTCAATATTTGAACAAACCATTATATGGGTGTGGTTAATCCGTCAAATGTCAAGCGCGCTAAGTATTGGACAATCTTTACTATCATTGGTTGTGGTGTAATGCGCAAGAGTCGGTTTTAGGGCTGGTTTGTTACGTCGTTTGCGTTTAATGGTTATTATCATCACCATTAACGGATCATGACAGTCTACTATTGGACTTTGGGTCTTCTCTGCATACGTAGGACTGGTACCTCTTCTCTTCCTGCAGATGTCTTGAGAACTAACTATGAGATTACATAGGTATTTATGCAACGTTCAAATCAGAGTGGATGTCGAATGATAGAGACTGGCTAGCAGCAGTCTCTGATAAACCTGAACCTTTTAAACTGCAATCTGTGTCCCCTGCCCGCTTAATGATTAATATGAAAATTATCGCAAATCTTTTCATGTAGAAGAGGTATATAGTCCAGCAGTGGATTTTTACAAATTGTTGGATTTGGGCCTTCGTCGGTAACCTCACTCACACAACGCAAGCGTTGTTTCACGTCGGTTTTATTTGAGGCCGTGGTATTACTCCGGTCGAACCGGCCCATTTGTGCCGCAGCATGGATCTACCACATGGGTGTAGATTGTTTGGCAATTTTTTTTTGCTGTAGCACATCATATATAGGATTTTGTCCTTCGTTTTCATAATATGGTTCAATCATCGGAGCTGCGGACTATCTAGCGGGCTTACCGGGGCTCCGGCTCGACAAGCAGGAGTAGGAACGGGGTGGTTTTTAGTCAGTAAGAGTCCGACACTCCCTCTCCCCCGCCCTGGCGAGATAAGACATTGGATGATTTTGCCCCCTCAAAAAAAAAAAAAAAAATGGTTTAATCATCAATATGCGATTATTACATGTCTTACTATAAATATAATTACGTGGAGGTCATAACAAAGTCCTACCCTTTATGTATTTACAATTGTGTGCACCTATAATTACGGAAACTATTTGCCAGTGTGCGTGTAGGCTGCGTAAGCGCATAAGATTTAACTTCCTTGTCGACTAGTGTGGGTGCTGGGAGTAAGTTTTTTTTTTAATTGACTCAAGTATGTAGGTACTGCGTAGGATTCGCGAAGGTGCTCAAGGTACCTACAATGCGGTATTAATTTTGTGTACAATAACCTGTTGTTGGATTTAGTAATTTATGTAATTATACTTTAAGTTTAATTTCCAATTTGAATAAGTATATTATAATATCCCATCAAAAACATCCTGTAAAAAACCCAAGTCTCGCAGCTCAGTCTTTCTACCGTCAAAACTTGTGAGATCCATGTAATACCAAGTCGGTTAATCTATTTAGTGTCTACTTGAAGGACCTTCTGTCTTAAGTTATTACATAAGTTATTATCATGCCAATATTAAAAATATTTAACGTTTTAAACAAATAGATCGACTTGGACATCGCTTGATTTGATTATTAGTATGTATCACACTACACAGCACGACGGGCCAGCGACCAACAGGAACGAGAGTTTCAATCGCGTTAGGCGCGAGAGACTTTTTTTTTTTTTTTACATTTAATCGGTCGACGTTTGGCCGCTATCTCACCTGATGGTAAGTGATGATGCGGCCTACGGTGGAGCACGTCTGCCCATAAGCAACCTATTCACTCGGGCCTTGAAGACACCCAAGTTATACCCATCAGGAAACACAGACTCCGGCAAGGAGTTCCACTCCCTAGCAGTTCGCACAAGGAAGCTTGAAGCGAAGCGCTTCGTGCGAGTGGGTGGGATATCTACCATGAAGCGGTGACGCCTCGCCGATTGTCTTGTGGTTCGATGATGAAAAGGACTAGGGGGAATCAAGTTGTGCAATTCCCCCGCACACTCTCCGAAATGTATCCGGTAAAAAACGGAAAGGCTTGCGACCTTGCGCCTGTGTTCAAGGCTTTGAAGCCGGGCCTCCACAAGCGCATCATCATTGATGAGCTTCTTGGCACGCCTTTCAATGTGTTCGAGCGCATCCAGCTGGTATTTGGCCGAGCCGTCCCAAAGGTGAGAACAGTACTCCATACATGACCGAACCTGCGCTTGGTAAAGGCTCAGCAGTTGTTCCGGTGTGAAGTACCGTGTCACCTTCGAGAGGATACCCAACTTCCTACCAGCCAGATGCGCCTTCGACTCTATATAAGAGCCGAAGTTAAGCGTAGGCGATAGAGTTACGCCCAGAAGCTCAAGATGATCCGCTACCGGAACGGACACATTTCGGAAAGTCGGAGCCAGCGGAAATTGACTCCGTTTGGCAGAGAATAGACACGCCTGGGTTTTGGTAGCGTTGAACTTGACCAAGTTGGCGTCACCCCAATCGGAGACCGCCTTCAAGGACGAGTTCAACCGTTCGACCATGGATTCTCTTAGAGACCGGATCTGTGTTCCGCTAGTCCGCGCATCGGACACATACCTTTCAACAACTGTGCTGTCATCTGCATACCCAAAGATACCGGGCTTAAGCAGGTCGTTGATGTGCAGCAAAAAGAGCGTTGCTGAAAGTACTGACCCCTGAGGGACTCCGGCGTTGATGCCAAATTGGTCAGACGAGCAGCCTTCAATGACTACTCGAATTGACCGATCCCTCAGGAAATCTGCAATCCATCTGCACAGATCAGCGGGAAGTCCATATGCAGGAAGCTTGCCGATAAGGCTGTCGTGCCAAACCCTGTCAAAGGCCTTCGATATATCGAGAGAGACCGCTATTGCCTCCCCGTGCTTCTCGATGGCCTCGCTCCAAATGTGGGTGGCATACGCAAGAATCTAATATAATATTGTAATATTCATTTTGTTTTCATGCGATGTCCAAGTCGATCTATTTGTTTAAAACGTTAAATATTTTTAATATTGGCATGATAATAACTTATGTAATAACTTAAGACAGAAGGTCCTTCAAGTAGACACTAAATAGATTAACCGACTTGGTATTACATGGATCTCACAAGTTTTGACGGTAGAAAGACTGAGCTGCGAGACTTGGGTTTTTTACAGGATGTTTTTGATGGGATCTCACTTCTTTTTGTAGAGCCTTCATAATGGCCGCCTAAGTAACTACCAGAAAATCGTAAACGTTTCACCGGATTTCCATAATCACCACCGAATGATCCTCTCAAAAGGCCGTTTTCGTAAACCTCGAAAGCGTACGGATACAAAGCTGCGGCAGCCATAAGTTCAGACACGGAGCCATAGGTAGTTATTTTTACCATTGCCGTCGAGTACAGGTCGGCGTCAATGTAGGGGTCTCCGTGCTCGTCACACGTATACACTTTGAACTCGTCCCAATGCGCTACCACATACTCCACTATAGCAAGTCTAATCTCATACGACGACTCAGTATTCCCATACATAGAGAATGACAAAGAATGAAATAGACACGAACCATCACCAGGTATACGGACAATCCGGTGTGGGCATGGATGGTCATTCACATACAGTATTTCCGAATCCATTGCGACTACTAGTACTGGTAGATATGCAAGATGTAAGAATACAATTAATACTTAAACGTAACTTTGGTCTCGTTATTTCGACCGACACTATTAAGTAATTATATTTGAAGACTAAGGTATTTATGTAAGTTCCTTAAAATTAACCAAACAACATCCCAATCGTAAGCAAATAATATCAGTAAACTAATGAGCAAGCCTTTTAGTCGTAAATGTAATTAATAAAGTCGTAAATGCCTCGAAACCTAACCTATAAGTTTGCGATTTTCATTTATCAATCGAAATTATAAATGAAAATCACACAAAGTTATTGATGCAGTTGGTGTATTTGGAAAACTGGACCGAAATTACAAAATATTTAAGTTTTCCCATGATTAAGACACTAAACTCTATATGTATTCCAAATATGAAGCTTCTAAGTCTGCTAGAAGTGCCTTGGACTTTTGATGATCGGTGAGTCAGTGAGTGACAAAATTTAGAAACTTTAACAAGTTGTCATTCTTAAACTACTGGTTCAAATTGACTGAAATTTTAAATATTCCGTGTTTATACAATGCCGGATTAGTTACTGAAGATTCAGGTTTCTTGCTTTATCCACAACCGAATTATAGGGGGTCGAAAAAGGCCCGAATTGCTTCGAGAAAAGGATGGTACGGCCGTGCCGCTTTTTTTTTGCTCGACTTGGCGGGGGCACGGCAGTGCCCCCAGATAAGCTGGTTAAGAGCGAGACAAAGAAGTAGCTTTAATTGGGAACGATTTAAATCGGTTGAAAAATGGTAGCTTAGATCCTTCAACAGTCTTCTAACTATCTCCAGATATAAAAACCATACCTAAATACCTAAACTCATCCTATTTTGGAAAGACAAACAAACCAATTTTCGCATTTATTATATTAGTGAGGAGAGTAAGGATTTAAAACTTACTGAACACACATTTAACACACTAGGTAAACTCCCGTACTCAGAAACATTTTTATGTTTACTCCTTTGTAACGATTTTATTCCGAAAACAATTACTAAGGACTGTTTTAAGTAACCATTCTTTGAAAGTGACTCTGAATACGGCGTTAAAACCACAACTTTACTTAGTGTAAGTACAAAATAGACCAACGTATCAATAAAAATCTTTCACTAAACCACATTATTGGCTATCGCAGCTAACCGACACTTGGTTTAACTTGTTCCAGTCGACGCCGGCGCCGTTAACAATCTAATGGTTAGAAAATACCCAGCTTTCGCGTTAAACTGTTGCTGGGAATATTACGTTTTACACTTACATACTATCAGAATTGAAAACGGAGAACTGAGCCCTTAGTACGAGTTTGCTTTACGTTAAACGAAAACGAAACGAGAGCGCGTTCGGCGTTCTGATTGGCCGGCGCGAATGAACCAACCAATCAACCGAACATGCACTCGTTAAGTTTTCATTCATCGTAAGGTAAATTCGGACTAAGGGTACTGTTTTTCTACTATCTTGCTTGTGGACAGGCGTGCTCGATTGTAGGCTGTATCATCGCTTTTCACCAGGCGAGATAGTAGCCAAACACCAACCCATTACCAATACCTATAAAAAAATCTGTTACGACATCATATATTTTTGTCTACGTCTAGTATTCTTGCAATTATCGTAAGAACTGACTTAATACGAACTGACTGACTAATTCTTATAGGGTATGTGTATTATGTGTAATCTCTAATGAACCTAAAACTTTCAAACCACGATCTCTAACCATCCTGTTGTGAGTAGAGATTGAAAATGAAACGACATTTTGCAGTATAGGAGAATGGTAGAAAAAATGTTGAGTCATCCCTAAATAATTCCAGATAAGGATAGGAACAAAAAGAAGGAAATTAAGTTCTTAACTATCATTTCGGTAAATATCATTTGTGCTCTAATATCCTGGTTTATCATACCTTTTCTCACTACACACTTATGATCTGCAATTGCGTGAGCGCTTGATGGCAGTTTGTCGGAAAAGAAGTCACTGTCATCGAGACACACATTAGTCGTAATAGTTCAGTTCCTACCTAGCGCTCGTGTCGCACTGCGCGTGCAATGTTCTGTGCAAATTGTTATGGTAACATGATGTCTGGATATTTATCAACAAGATCTGTGGTTAAAATCACCATCTATGACTAAAAAGCACTCGCAAAAATAGGACTATAACTCGTAAAATATTAATTTAGCAAGCAAAACGACATTTGTAGACGAAAATACCTGTTTTCATTTCTTATAAAGACCCTTTGTCAGGGATAACATGATCATGACCAAATAAATGTGTGTGGCATTTTACGAACACACCTCTCCTTAGGAATTCAATTCGACCAAGAATTTATAAGACATCTGATGAATTTCTCTAACAGTTTCATTTCTTCCACAGGCTAAATCAGAAGAACAACTAGCTTGCGAGAAAGAATGGCTGCAGGCTGGTCATATGTGGCTGGCCCACCGAGGAGGGTTCACTGCGGTGATGCGGGAGGGAGAGGCAGACCCTGGGAGGGCCAAGGTCCGGGTGCTGCAGACTGGAGAGATCCTCACTGTCGATGAAGATGATTTGGAGAAGGTAAGAGAAAGTGGCGTGAGGAGCTATGAACTGTTGTGGACGTTGTCAGGTGATACTGAATAAAGATAGGTTTTAATGTCAGATGGTCTGAGATAGAGTAATTCAAAATCTACCGATTTCACTAACGGCGACCTTACATAAGCTATTTTTGTCGCGAGCCCTGATGTGACTGGCAAGACCGAATTTAGTTTTAAAAATCCGACCACAGTTAGAGCAGTAAAGCTGTCCAGCAGAGATGTTTGTGTATATGTGTATAAATAAGGTATAGGAGGGTTAAGTCGGTCTTTACGTAATTGACGCTTTGCGTCTAACGTGTCTAGCCGCTGATTTTAGTACGCTTTAATATTTTCACTGACAGCAATGCGCCAAGAATATGAATAGCAAGCCTCTTCCATGGCTACTAGAGAACATTTATAATTCACCCTCGTAGCTTCAGTCTGGTTGTGGTTACAATACAATGTACAACTAACACACAGCTGATACACTAGCTTTAGTTGATAACTAATGCTACTCACAAAACGAGATCGAAAATAAACAGCATACTTTATCTTATCTTCTTTTCAGGCAAACCCTCCCCAACTAGAACGATGCGAAGACATAGCGTCTCTCCGCTGCCTGAACGAGTGCGGAGCTCTGAACGTCCTCCGCTCACGCTACGCAGCTGGTCTGCCCCACGCCCGCGCCGGCCATGCACTCCTGGTACTTGGGCCACCGAAGCGCACTGCTCCCATTTACACTGAAAAGGTAAAAAAAAACAATTATATTGATGATACATTAGTTGTCTGGTCGTGTTTTAGACCTGTTGGTTGAATACAAGTAAGTTGCTGAGCCTCGCGTTCAATGTCGGGTCGGGTAAAGTATTTTTCAAAATTTCTTAGTAAAAATAGCACGGAATCTGGTATGGAATACAAATCTGGGGCCCGGTATGTGGCAACATCAATATAAAACACTTTTTTTTAAAACTGCCATTTTCTTTATCGCTTCATATTTTTAAGTCAGTTGATATCCCTAAAACACTATGCCAAAAATCGAATCAAAATCGGTTCAGTCAAGCGCGAGATAATCGCGCACATACATACAGGTCAAACAGAGAACCTCCTTTTTTATGAAGTCAATTAAAAAGTGGTTGTTACGCTGTACAAGTGCTTAATATATCTTCTCCTCCTAATTCATGATCCTGTTGGTTTCCAGGTGGCTGCCATGTTCCGTGGTTGCCGAGCTGACGACATGCCGCCGCACGTGTTCGCGGCTGCGCAGTCCACGCACCGCTGCATGCTGGCCTCGCGCAGAGACAGAGCTATCGTCTTCCTTGGAAGGTTGGTATTGGATCTTGGAACTAAGGGATATTTACATGATGGACTAAAAGTTCCTGAGCTCAATATTCGGCCCGTGTATAAGAGACAAAACAATACTGGAGAGCCATGCTTCGGCACTGCTAGGGCTGCTCGACTGGAGTGGTACCATGTCCTCACAGAAAACCTTGCGTTGTGTGAGTGAGGTTGCCCAAAAAACCCCCCTTCCCAATCGTCCCAATCCTAGATTCCTAAATAACCCCTAAATTCCTAACGCCCAAATGGCCGGCAACGCACTTGCGACGCCTCTGGTGTTTCTGGTATCCATGGGCGGCGGCGATTGCTTACTATCAGGTGATCCGTCTGTCCATATACTCGGCATATACCATACAAAATACAGTATCCTGTTTTGTTTTTTACTTTAGCCCGCGGTGTATCAAAATTTCTATTTATTATCTCAGCGGCACGGAATCTTGGCCAAGCGCGTATTCTGCGATAACAAGAGCTTTAAGTGTTTCTAGTGATTATTTCTTATGAAGGTGGGTACAAAAAATGTTTACCCATAGTTCAAGAGGGTAATTCATTATGTTTGAGTGCATTCTGTACGATAGTTTAAGTTTTAGTCGAATCGGGTCATTTAAGCGAATAAGTTCAAGTTTTAAAATCGTGTTTTGTGAAGCTTTTCTGTTCGGTTGTGTCAATTTTGTGATATTGTGTGTTGAATTCAATAACTAGCCGTGTTTTAAAACCAATAAAAATGCCACTAACACCAGCACAGGTTGCACGAGCCGTAGCACTAATCGACCAAGGGTTAACACAGCGTGAAGTCGCTACAGTACTTAATGTACCACGTTCTTCGATGCAGTATGCACTAAAACGATATCAGGAGACAGGTCGCTACTCACGTAGGCCAGGAAGTGGCGGCGTCAGATGCACATCTGTCCGGAACGACCGCTTTATAACGTTAGCAATTCTAAGAAATCGCTACCTTACAGCGGTTGAGATACGCCACAGGCTCCAAATCACGAGGGGTGTCAATGTTAGCGAGCGTACAGTGAGAAGACGAATGGAGGAAGTAAATTTAAAAGCCCGTAGACCAGCACGTGGCCCACTACTTCTCAGACAGCACCGAGTAGCCCGACTTCAGTTTGCTAGAGAACACGTGAACTGGACCCACGAGGAATGGGCTAAAGTACTGTTTACTGACGAGTGTAGAATCGCTTTGCGTGCTTCAGACGGTCGAGAAAGAGTGTGGAGAAGAAGAGGAGAGCGATTTTTACCAATTACCACCACACAAACTGAGAGTTTTCATGGCGGCTCAATAATGGTTTGGGGAGGAATAAGTTCCGACGCTCGCACAGAGCTGGTTATCGTCGATAACCGCTTGACTGCAGCCCGATACATTGAAGAAATCCTTCAGGAACATGTTTTGCCTTACACAGGCTTCATAGGAGAAAACGAATTTCTCCTAATGCATGATAACGCTCGTCCGCACGTTGCACATTGTGTCGAGGAATACCTTGAGGAGGTCGGTATTAGGAAATTACAGTGGCCAGCTCGTAGCCCGGACTTAAATCCAATAGAGCATATCTGGGACATGCTTAAAAGAAAAATTAAATCGAACTCCAACCGCCCCGATACTCTAAATCAGCTTCGCAGTGCAGCACTGGTCGCTTGGGATAGCATACAGCAAGTGGATATCCGAAACATCATCCAAAGCATGCCAGAGCGCATGCAGGCGGTTATTAGAGCTAGAGGAGGGAACACCCGATATTAAAAACACAAAAACACAACAAAAATACAGTTACTTTTAATTCCATAGTGTATTGAAACTGATAGTGTAAATTCTTCGTTTTCTGTAAAACTGTGTTTTTTTTAAAAACAGTATTTTTGGTGTAGTGTACTTGTGAAAACTGACGTTTAAAATCATGAGAAACAATCAATAGTCTTAACTACCTTTAATTTAGTGACAATATAAGTTCTAATTTAGAAATATCGTCAAATTCTTACGTGGCCAAGTTTCCGTGCCGGTGAGTGTATTTTAACGTAACTTCATTTCCTTACAGTCGGATTGTAGGTTTACTAACCTTAATTTGATTATTGACAAGGACAGCTATTTATTGAATTAGTTTGTTTCTCTCTTTGTTGTGTTTACTCTACGTTTGGTGTCACAAGTGTGGTGTGAGTGAGTGTGAGTGTCAATAATATAGTAGTGGAAATTAATGTCAAATGTAACGTCGTGT
The DNA here is from genome assembly GCF_023101765.2 of Spodoptera frugiperda. Taxonomy (NCBI): domain Eukaryota; kingdom Metazoa; phylum Arthropoda; class Insecta; order Lepidoptera; family Noctuidae; genus Spodoptera; species Spodoptera frugiperda. The sequence continues at coordinate 7,868,380 of NC_064222.1, forward strand.
TACTTTCTGTGCCTTATGGGGGCTAGGAATTTGAGGGTTTTTGTTGGGGAATCGGGGATTGGAGAGATTGATGACGGCTAATTCGGCCTACTGTAACCTCACTTGCACAGTTCCAGTGAAGAACGCGCTCAAACAAACAAACTAACAAACTCTTCAGCTTTATACAATAGTAAGTATAGGAGATATGGCAGTCCTACAAAAGTTTAACTTATGCAATACATTATTTTGAAGTAACATTTAATACGCGATGCAATATTAATTTCAAATTTAATTCACTATAATCACTACAGAAACACATTTAAAATCGAAAATAAATAATAAACGTGATACGGAGATAGGCAAAATGTAATAAAAATTACTCGTTTTCTATTACCATAATGTTATTGCTATCGCCTATCGCCATTAGCATACGTAATACGGACGCTGAAGGTCGAATAGTGTCGCTTCGTAATTGGATTACGTTTTATAGGCAAATTTATTATCTTATTAATTGCCTGTCAAACTGTTTTGGTCTTTATTATTAATTGTTATACGGTTGTTTTTCGGTAAATTGGGTTTTTATTTGGTAGTAAGATTTGGATAGCGGTTTTGTCCGCGTTTCAAAAAATGGTGTATTATGTGTTAAGTTCTAAGCTGTTTCTGTGTCAAATTTATCCAGATGCGTTCAGTAGTTTTTGTGTAGCATGCATGAAAAGATTACTAGGATTACCACACTAGGATTTTTTAAAAAACACGTCCAAAAACAATAAAAAAATTACATTAGAATAATTATAATTTAGGTGAACGAATAGAAGTAGTGGGATTTGAATGTATGTATCTTAATTAATGTATTTATATTTTCAAAATGTTAATAATCGTATTTATTTTTGGCCTGACATTTTGTGCATTACGGATGTAAACTGGATGGGTTATAAATAAATACATTTGCAAATAAATAATTTGAATTTGAAAATAAAGAATAATTTATTCTTTAGTTCTTCATCTTGGTCTGTTCATTATTTTAATGAACGACGGATAACCTGATGGGAAGCAAAAATATTGTAAATGTGAAAGTTTATTTGTGATGTTTGGACATTTGTTCGTCAATTGAAACTACTGAACGGATTTTGAACAAATTTGGTCAAAGTCAAAATTATTTATTTCACATAGACAAGGAAGGTACTTTTGAACGAACAAATTATGTATAATAACAATCTAAATGTCTGCCGGTCAGTCCTCTAGTGAAGCTCGTTCTCTTGCTCGTTCCGAAGTGTAGATTCCCATGGAGAAGAACGAGCTAAGAAACTCCATAGGTTACTCTTTTTCAATCAGGTTCATAATACAATCCTTGGTTATATTGTTTCAAATGCTAGGCTGACTTGGGTGCTAGGATACTTTTATCCAAAGGTAATATATTTACGGTGAGAGATTTAACTATCAAAGTAAATATTAGTTCAATGTTTTATTTTATTTTTTATTCTCAGGTCTGGTTCCGGTAAAACATCGGCGATGCGTCACTGCGTGTGGTACCTAGCTAGCGCGTACCCGGCGCAGGGCTCGAAGCTCACACCCGAACGATTGGATGCCGCTTTCGATGTACTGCACTTGTTTGGATCTACTAGGTAAGGATGTTGTTTTAAGTAATTCTGAATATAGATGCTAGTTATTTTAGTCTTTATTTATATCCTGGTCAATAAGGTTGATTATTGTTAAAAGATTACCATTCTATTAGGGATGGTACATCATCGAGGGTGCATCAATAGCCCAGACCATCCACTGCTGTTCTATGCATCACCTTCTTATAAGAGGGGATTATTATCTCCTTCTTGCCAGGCTTAGAGATTGCATCAAGGTCATCATAGACCGCTACTGTCCAGCCTCTATCAAATTCGTAATACCTTAATTATGTCTACAACACCCAAGGTAAGAGTAAACGTCATAACTTACACTTATTTTTCTAATAATCGTTGCCCCATACTACGATTTTCTCCTATGTCCTGGATGCGGATCACGCAAAGAGTTACGCTGTTACAAGCTAGAGTTACAAGCTTCACACGGCTCGATTACTCGTAGTTATGTCGCTAGATGGCGTTGGCGGTAACATGGCCCCGGCCTTGGAAACAGCAGGTTCCAACAGGATTAGCAGACCAGCTCGTCGGACACATCAACCGCATACTGGTAGGGGGCATATTTTCGAGAATGCCCTACGTGTGATGCCCGATGACGTCAGTAGGTCGGCCACCCTTGAGATCCCATCGGCTCCAGGATAAATTCGTATAATTCCGTGCGGGAATCCGGAACACGTTGCGTGGCAGCAAGTTACTCAGCCACCGCGCCAATCGAACAGTCATCAATTTCATGAATCTTCTTAATATTAAACATTACTTCCAGGACCGGCTCCAACCCTCACGCATCACGCTTCGTATCCCTGACCTCTTTGGACTTCGACGGTGGTGGCGCTCTGGCTGCGGCATCAGTACAGATACTGCTGCCGGACCTCAAACCTGGACAGGCACCGCTAAGGGCACTGCACACGTGAGTATTTTGAGTTTAATTTGTGAATTTGGACCTTATTTTTGTGGGGTGCAAGGTTGGATTTTGAGTGATGAGTGAAAAATTGGCCTTAAACGAGGTTGTTAACGAGTTGAATGTATGAATAAATCGTTGAATTGGCCTTAAACGAGTTAATAAAATTGTTGATTAGGTTACAGTAGTAAGGATCTGAAAAATACTATGCTGAAAACCGCATTAAAATCGGTTCAGCCAAATGTGAGATAATTGCGCATAAACATACCTACATAGTCGTATGAAGTTTTTTTGAAGTTGGTTAAAAACCACCCCGTTCCTACTCCTGCTAGAGCCGGAGTCCCAGTAAACCAGCTAGGCTTTTTTTTAAGGGAGTAAAATCATCCAATGACTTCTCTCGCCTTGGACGAGGCAAGAGGGAGTGTCAGACTCTTACTGACGAAAAATCGCTCCGTTCCTACTCCTGCTTTAAGAGCCGGAGCCCCGGTAAACCCGCTAGGTAGTCCGCAGCTTCGGATCAGAAACCAGCTAGGTGGTCCGCATCTCCGCAGTTTATTCACATCATGTTACAATAGCCAACACAGTGAACATAAATAAAAGAGAAAACTATTATCTTAAGTGCCTCTTTCTCCATTCTCTTCCAGCCTCTACCACGGCTGCGACGGCCGCCTCCGCCGCGAGCTCCTGTTCGACCAGGCTCCCATCACGACTCCCAACCCATTCATGTCCTCCACTGAGAAGGCGGACGCTCCCACTGAGTTCGCAGCGCTGAAGGAAGCGCTGCAGCTGCTGGCTGTTACTGAGAACGAGCAGATGGCCATCTGGAAGATCATGGCTGCTATTTGCCATTTGGGATGGGCGGGCGCTGTTAAAGGTGAGGTGTAGTTCTAATTGTGGGGAATTCGATTGCTGTTTTGTTTTGGTTGAGTCATGTTTTATATGGATAAAGTAGTTATGGAATTTCGGTTACGAAACAAAATATTAGTCATAAGATTGACGCAAGTGCGACTGCTGGGCAAGGGGCCTTGGGTTCGATTCCCGTGTCGGGCAAAGTATAACTGGGCTTTTTGCGGTGTTTCGAAAATGTCTCAGCATTAGCACGGAGTCTGGAATTGTGCCCAGTGATATGGCAATAGGCTCATTCCCATATTACTATGCAGACTTATAATACAAATAGAATAAAAGGCGTGTCGTTGTAACAATCAGCGGATCACTGTAAATAGTGACTCGGATTTATCCAAAGATAATATTGATATTGAGGTTTCTAAACAAAAATAAACAGTGAGCAGTACATAAGCAGTTGTGCTTATTAATACCCCATTTAAAGAAAGTATTATTATATTATGTCATAAAACAAGGACAAGCCACTTAGATGACATGATGTATGATGTATTTAATGGCGTTATACTTACGTATCTATAATTTTCTTCTTAATTCCCAGCTAACACCGGCTCAGGCATCAAATACCAGTTCGCGAGCACGGGTTGCGGCCAGCGCGCCGCCCGACTACTGGGGGTCGGCACTGAGGAGCTTGCTAGAGCTGTGTTCGTGACCGTACCTACATCGCCACAGACTAACTCTAATCTAAGGTAAAGTGTAATAATAATAAATAGTAGTAAATAAATTAATAAATAGTATTAAATAGTGTAGTTAATCTTTAGTTATATTTCTAAACATCTTCGTAAAATAGTGTGAAAATTCGAATGCAATTTTACCGGCGACGCTCTATAAAGGTAAGCGTCCACAGGCCCGCATCGTACGCAACGGATTTTAGTTTGTCTTGTATAGAAACTCATACAACTGCGTCCACTGATCCGCATCGTACGGACCGCATCATCGGCAATGCCTATATGCGATGCGTACTAATGATGTCGTACGGAATGCGTACGATGCGGGTCTGTTGACGCTTACTTTAAGGGATTGCACTCTAGTTCTCTTCAGGTGTTGCAGATGTTATCATGGGGCGTCGATGACTTACCGTGTCTGATGAATTATCTGCTCTTTTCTCCCCTGAATTTCTAGCTTAATGTCACTTTAGCGCTTGTCTACAGAGAGAGTAGGAACCTCAATGTATGGGAATGACATCAATCCCGTATAATTTAGTTTTCTACTCTGTAGAATAGCTATTGACTTACAAGTACTAACAAGTAGTTGTCTACTTGATTTTCATACAACTTTAACACTTGCGTTTTAAATGGCATTTAGCTACAGGATTTGTTCCATAAAACAGAAAACCGACGCTGAAACAACCGAAGCCTTTTATGGGTACCGTTCCCCTATAGGCAATCAACGTTCTATTTTCTGTCCCATTACTTTAGTATGCTAAATGATATACTATTCTATATGTATAGTTTTGAATATGTCAACATTCCAGAACGCCATCTCCATCGAACGAGCGAGAGATGTCTGGCACGGAGGCTGTGGATGCGTTCGTCACTGGACTGTACAACGAGACGTTCAACATCATTGCTGCTTTAGTTAACAGGTAAGCAATATAAATATAAAGCTAAAGTAAAGTAAACGTAAGCAATAGACCTAAAAACTCATTTACTCTTCGAAATGTTATCGCGTTCGGCGCTCTGAAATTAACATTACTTTTTTATATTGATATACACGTTGCTCTGTTAATTCGCACTGGCCAATCAGAGAGCTGAGCCTCAGTAAATCAGAGAGGCAAACGCGCCCTTGTTTTGATTTCGTTCAACGTAAAGCAAATTCAAACAAGGGTACAGAAATTAACATTACTTTCTTTAATTCTTCATCATAATAAATGACATTTGTATGTAATTGCAGGAGTCTATCGACCTCAGCTCGCACGGCGGCGTCGATCCTCCTGTTGGACACGCCGGGCGCGGACAACCCCATGTGTGCCGGCCAGCAGAGCGGGGCGCCGCTGTCCAAGCTACTGTCCAACTATCTACAGGTGTGTATAATCTTGTCAACTACTTATGGGTAAACTGGAGCCCAAAAAATAAACTGGGGCCTAAAAAAATATTAACTAGGAATGCTGTATTCTTTTTTTTGTAAAAACTATTATTAAGTGTCATATTTCTTTTCAATATACTAAGCTTTTATTAATTTATGTTAATTAATTTATCTCATTAAATAAACAAACATCTCGATAGTGGGTAATGCACTTGATCCCTCAAATGTCAAATGCACAGCGGTTTTATACCGATAACCAAAAATTTTAAAAATATGTGATGGGCATAAGTATGCATGCATGGTATAAGCATGGCTTGTACCTATTAATAATAGTATAGATGAAATTAATTTCCCAATCTTCCCAATCTCTGATTCCCCCATTAACCCTTAAATTCCTATCCCCCGAAAGGCCGGCAACGCACTTGTAACGCTTCTGATGTATCGGGCGGTGGTGATTTCTTACCATCAGTTGATCCGTCTGCTCGTTTACCGACTTACCATAAAAAATGTATGAATATTGTTTTATTACAGGAACGTTTGCAAGCAATGTTCCACGAGGCTCTACTCGTGGCTCCACGCGAGAGATACTCGCAGGAAGGCATCACACTCGATGATGGAACTGAAGAAGGTAATTTCTTTGATTGTGTTTGTTGGACTGCCAAGTTGGAAATGCGACTGCCGGGCTCGATTCCCGGTTCGGGCAAAGTATTACTGGTCTATTTTCGGGTTTTTCGAAAATTTCTCAGTAATAGCACGGAGTCTGGAATTATGTCCAGTATATAGGAATAGGCTCACACCCTATTACATGGGATTTATAATACAAATGGTGAAAACTAGGTTTACAGTGGTATTACGTGCCCTAATGTGCACCTCTGAATACCCCTTCAGGGATAAAAGGCGTGATGATACATGTGTTTGTTCGGTATCCAATATTGGGTAAAAGAACTTGGTCAATATTAAGTATGAAAAGTCCTTTCGTTTTCCGGAAACAACTAGCAAGCTTATTCAAAACTAAATAATAATTTATCGTGCCTTCACATTGCAGATTGGTTGTCGGAGACAGTGAACCCCGGTCCGATGGTGGAGCTGTTGGACAAAGCGCCGCAGAACACGATAGTACGCAGCTCGCAGGCAGACCTGCGCGAGTGTGACCGTAGGGGGTTGTTGTGGTAAGATAATAAAGAAATGTCTGTAGCTATGTTTGCATTATAGTATAGGTATGATTAAAAATTCAAAGTGTTAATCACACTGACAGTATTTTTATAAAATCAAGCCGTATTTTTGTAAAAGTAGATTAACCTACTTAAGAATACGCGTATTACATAGACTTCTTACCAGTACCCTTAGTACGAGTTTCTTTTACGTTTATCGAGATCGAAACGAGAGCGCGTTCGTTTGCGCCGACAAGTCAGAACGCCGAACGCACTCTTGTTTTGTTTTCGTTCGGCATAACGCAAACTCGTACTATAATTGGATGATTTTCCCCCTGTTTAAAAAAAAGGGTACAATTATGCCACAAGTGCCACTTGCAACAGAAATCGAACCGGTGGTCAAACATCTTGCCACATCATCTTGCAGAAAGCGAGCCTGTGCTCAAACATTACACAGTAAAAGTATAAATTTACAAATTGACAAAAAAAAAACAATAATTATTTTACCGACAATTTCACCAACGAAATAATAATAATAACATGACAATATATCCCCAGGCTTCTAGACGAAGAGTCCATGTACCCTGGTTCTTCAGACGACACGTTCCTGGAGCGTGTGATGGCCCACTACGGCGCGCCCAACCACACGCACTACCTCATCAAGAAGGCGCCTCATGCCAGGCAGTTTGTGTTGCAGCATCTACAGGTTCGTAGTGGATTTTGAACCTTATGTCTATTGTGATATAGTTGAAAATGTATTTGAAGAACTTTGTTAATACGGGTTATAGTGATATGCGTTTGGTTGACGTAAGAAAGGAAACTAAATCTACAGTATGCTTACAAACAAATATCGATCCTGTTCTTATTGCATTAAAGTTGATTTCACAATAACATATTATATTACTAAAACAAAATCTATTTCTTAGCTACACTAGTGTCAAACGATATTCAACTTTATATTCAGGTAACAAGTTTCATATTCTATTTCAGGGAACAAACCCGGTTTTATACGATGTGACTGGGTGGGTGAAGGCGAGCCGAGAGAACCCCGTTACTAAGAAAGCTTTGACATTACTACAAGAGAGTCAGAAGTGAGTATTTAGAGTTTAAAAATTAAAATATAATTTATCTATTAGTCATATAGATTAGTCAACTTCATTGAGGTATTTGTATAATAACTATTGTGAGACATACTAAATTAATTGAAAATAATGACTTATTTTATTTACTAATTGAGAAAAGCTCTACCAGTTTGAAGTCATATCGGGACTCTTATTCACGAGTAGCAATTCAACTGGTTATGTAGCTGAAACTAGTAGAGCTTTGGTTGTTGTATTCCATATACGTAAGAGTAACAACGTAGTTGATTGGCAGAAAAGAAGTTTCAAAGAATATGTCTCGTTGGTCGAGTGGTCGCAAGTGCGACTGCCGGACAAGAGGTCTTGGGTTCGATTCTCGGGTCGGGCAAAGTATTACTGAGCTTTTTTCGGTTTTCTTAGTAGTAGCACGGAGTCTAGAATTGTGCCCAGTATATGGCAATAGGCTCACCCCTATTACATGGGACTTATAACACAAATGGTGAAAAGTGGGTGTACATTGTATAGCGGCATTACATGCCGTAATGTGTACCTCTGCCTACCCGTTCGGGGATAAAAGGCGTGACTTTAGACACACTAATAATAGTTTCTAACGTCTCCCCCCCCCCCAGCGAGGACATCGGTCGGCTGTCGTCGTGGTCGCGCGGCGCGTGCGGCGTGGGCGCGTGGTCGTGCGCGGCCGACGCCGGCACGCTGCGCCGCGCCAGCTCCATACGGAGGACGCTCACCTCGGGTACGTACCTATGTGCTAAGATGGTGGATTCTTTATGGGGTACAACGACCCGCCCCAGCTTTGCATGGGTACAATGTTGATATAATTAACTTTCCTCTTGAATCACTCTTGCCCGAATACTCAAACGCTATTCAATTTTAAGTTGTACTTAAATATCGTGCTGTTTCTGTCATTTTATAAAGAATTGATAGGGACAGAACTAGTTTTGAGAGAGTTTTAAAATTGAGTAGCGTTTGAGTATTCGGAGATATAGTAAGACGGTGGATTTTTTTATGGGACAAGCCCGCCACAGTCAACTGTACCGCTGCAACAGCTGTAAGCCAGGATCTACAGTAGATACAACCACGAAAACACCGGTAAACCGTGATTATGAAGATCAGGCCTTGAAATCTCAATCTCCGAAAGGAAGGAACGAAGTAGTGGTCCAAATGTACCTTCAAATCTTCAAGAAAAAAATGTACTCTTTCTTAAAAGGCCGGTAACACGCTCCTTTAGTGTTGCGGGTGTCTGTGGGAGGCGCTGATCGCTAACCATGAGGTGCTCTATCTGTTCGATTAAATGGCTTGCCTCGAAGAGCAGGAGTAGGAACAGTGTGGATTTTAATCAGTAAGAGTCTGACACACCCTCTCCCCTCGACCAAGGCGGGAGAAATCATTGGATGATTTCCCCCCCTAATTAGTACCTGAGTTAATAACTATAATTATTATTAATTTATTGCATTACTCCCCCCAGGCACAGCGGGCATGAAGCGTCGTTCAACAGCTTTACAAGCGAAGTTCGTAGCAGACGGTATAGTGGACACGCTGCGCCGCTGCGGGGCTGGTGGACTCAGCTTCGTCTGCTGTCTCCTGGCCCACCAGCCTCATGATATGCTGGACGACATCAATGTACCGCTGCTCAGGTCGCAGGTTGGTGCAAAATGTGTTTTGTGTTCATGGTGATAGGTTTCAAAATCCTTTGTCTGTGTTGCGCGTTTAGTAGGAATATTTATAGTAGAATATTTCCTCATGACATGCTGGATGACATCAATGTACCACTGCTCAGGTCGCAGGTTGGTGCAAAATGTGTTTTATGTTCATGGTGATAGGTTTCAAAATCTTTTGTCTGCGTAGTATCACGCGCTTTGTAGGAATACTCACAATGTACCACTGCTCAGGTCGCAGGTTGGTGCAAAAATGTGTTTTGTGTTCATGGTGATAGGTTTCAAAATCCTTTGTCTGTGTTGCGCGTTTAGTAGGAATGTTTATGGTCAAATACTCAATGGTGTCTCCTGGCTCACCAGCCTCATGATATGCTGGACGACATCAATGTACCGCTGCTCAGGTCGCAGGTTGGTGCAAAATGTGTTTTGTGTTCATGGTGATAGGTTTCAAAATCCTTTGTCTGTGTTGCGCGTTTAGTAGGAATATTTATAGTCAAATACTCAATGGTGACTCCTGGCCCATCAGCCTCATGATATGCTGGATGATATCAACGTACCGCTGCTCAGGTCGCAGGTTGGTGCAAAATGTGTTTTGTGTTCATGGTGATAGGTTTCAAAATCCTTTGTCTGTGTAGTATCACGCGCTTTGTAGGAATACTCACAATGTACCGCTGCTCAGGTCGCAGGTTGGTGCAAAATGTGTTTTGTGTTCATGGTGATAGGTTTCAAAATCCTTTGTCTGTGTAGTATCACGCGCTTTGTAGGAATACTCACAATGTACCACTGCTCAGGTCGCAGGTTGGTTCAAAATGTGTTTTGTGTTCATGGTGATAGGTTTCAAAATCCTTTGTCTGCGTAGTATCACGCGCTTTGTAGGAATACTCACAATGTACCGCTGCTCAGGTCGCAGGTTGGTGCAAAATGTGTTTTCTGTTCATGGTGATAGGTTTCAAAATCCTTTGTCTGTGTTGCGCGTTTGGTAGGAATGTTTATAGTCAAATACTCAATGGTGACTCCTGGCTCACCAGCCTCATGATATGCTGGACGACATCAATGTACCACTGCTCAGGTCGCAGGTTGGTGCAAAAATGTGTTTTGTGTTCATGGTGATAGGTTTCAAAATCCTTTGTCTGTGTTGCGCGTTTAGTAGGATTTTTTATGGCCAAATACTCAATGGTGACTCAATTTTATGATGCTTTTAGATATAGTTCTGTCACAACAAATTCTTTATAAAAGACAGAGATAGAACGATACTTAAGAATAACTTCAAATTGAGTAGCGTAAAGCAAATTCGATTAAAGTGCAGATTGCACAGTACAAAATGATTTTTATGAATATGGCATTAAGGTTTATTATACTTTGTCCCCAGTTCCGTGGTTTCCAACTGCTAGACGCGGCGCGACTGTACAAGCAAGGCTTCCCTGAACACATGCCGCTGTCAGAGTTTGCAAGGAGGTAAGATCTTATATTAATATACATTTATGTCTTTATCATTATCAATTAACAGCTAAGTTAACTTCAAAGTTACATAATTATTTATTGTAAGTAATTCACACTTAAAATCAACATTTTATAGATAGATAGACATTAGACCTTTTTTATGGTATAAACCGGTAAACGAGCGGACGGATCACCTGATGGTAAGCAATCGCCGCCGCCCACACGCCGCCGGATACCTGCCCTTTTGGGGTTTAGGAATTTACGGTTTGTTGGGGAATCGGGGATTGGTAACGGGGGTAATTGGTCCCCCTAACCTCACTCACAACGCAAGCGTTTGTTTCACGTCAGTTTTCTGTGAGGACGTGGTATCACTCCAATCGAGCCGGCCCATTCGTGCCGAAGCATGGCTCTCCCACATTTTAAAACTCTTAAACCTTTTGTATATAAGACAATACATTGACAATATCGTTTCTCGCGTGGATCCATGCTCCTGGCATACCATATCACTGCCTATTCTTGCTGAAGCATGGCTCCCCCACACTTTAAAACTCTCAATAAACCCCACTTGCCCCCAGGTACCGTCTCCTAGCGACGTCGGACAACGAAGACTCGGACACGGTGCAGCAACCAGCGCTCTCCGACCGACAGATTGTGGACGACATGTTTCTGTCTTTGGACCTGGATGTGACTAGCTACAGGCTTGGACTGACTCAGGTATGTTGCTACGCTAATTTCAACTGTATTTTATAAGTAACTAGCTACTTCCGCGCGGTTTCACCCGCTCTGCTTGGCTTCTATTGGTTATAGCGTGATGTTTTATAGCCTATAGCCTTCCTCAAAAAAAGAATGATTCAAATCAGACCAGTAGTTCTGGAGATTAGCGCGTTCAAACAAACAAACAAACAAACAATCAAACAAACAAACTCTTCAGTTTTATAATATTAGTATAGATATAGATTATTCTAGCTTGTGCTTCTGTTTCTTGTGTATTATTTTAGGTTGTTTCGTGTCTTCTTCTTAGTTGAAATGGACTTTAAATACATGAGGGTTAGGTCGGTTTTCGTATGAGCTATACTTGTAGCTCTTAGATAGATTGTGGACGACATGTTACTGTCTTTGGACCTCGATGTGACTAGCTACAGACTTGGACTTACTCAGGTATGTTGCTACGCTAATTTCAACTGTATTGTATAGGTAATAGAGACTATTTTAGCTTGTGCTTCTGTTTCTTGTGTATTATTTTAGGTTGTTTTGTGTCTTCTTCTTAGTTGAAATGGACTTTAAATACATGAGGGTTAGGTTGGTTTTCGTATGAGCTATACTTGTAGCTCTTAGATAGATTGTGGACGACATGTTACTGTCTCTGGACCTGGATGTGACTAGCTACAGGCTTGGACTGACTCAGGTATGTTGCTAAGCTAATTTCAACTGTATTTTATAAGTAATTGAGACTGTTTTAGGTTGTTTTGTGTGGACTTACTCAGGTATGTTGCTATGCTAGTTTCAACTGTATTGTATAGGTGATAGAGGTTATTTTAGCTTGTTCTTCTGTTTCTTGTGTATTATTTAAGGTTGTTTTGCATCTTCTTCTCGGTCGGTATTCGTATGTCCAATACTTGTAGCTTTTAGGCAGACAGATTGTACACGAGATCTCTGGACCCGACGCCGCCTGGGTGTACACAGCATCGACGCTGTTTTACAAAATTAAACTGTAATGTGCAAGAGATTGAGATGATTTTAGTTTGTGTTAAGTTTGTACTAAGCCCTCTGGGTATGACCCTCGAACAAAGTCGGATTGCTATTTATGAATAATACTCACATAATCAAGACATTCTTATTTAAAGTTTCACTGCATAACATAAGCCGTCCTTGTTAGTTATATTACTAAGGAACCAGCAGTTATGTTGGTTACATTATTGAATAGTAATGAACCAGCGATTAAACTAACCGGTTGAGTGTCAAATATGACACTTCAATTAGGCTTACATCTAGCTGTCATATAATGTTTAGTTGCTTAACTGAATAGATCGCAGAAACATATTTAGGTTACGTCATCTAAAAATCAATCATAGGAATATTGGTAGGCTCTAGGAGAAAGTAATCTTGTTAGACTTTACAGAGATAGATACACGAAAAAAGGACAGGTGTTTCTACACCTGTTTTACCATGTTCTACTATTATAAGTTACGCAAAAAATAATTTGAATCTAAAATCTTTGGATTAAGATTCATTTTTGACATTCGTTCTATTGAACTTCTGCCAAAAACATACCGAAACAGAGATTTTGAACTTAGACCAGATAATTATTTCAATAAGAACAGGCTGATGTTGATGATAATAATGATGAATAATTTCCACCGTAAATAATACGTATGAATGTGCTGCAATGTAAAAGTCTGCTGCGCATGCGCAAACGCGCATTCGTTCGCGATACTGCGGCAATGACGCTTTGACAAGCGTTGTTTCACGTCAGTTTGCTGTGAGACAGTGGTATCACCCCGATCAAGCCGGCCCATTCGTGCCGAAGTCTCCCACATTTACTATAAAATAGCTTTGTCTGTCGGTATACGAGTCACAATAGAAAACACATTGTGTCTCGCGTAGATCTGCGTTCCATCATACAACAGCATTAATGCATTGCATTTTTTCCTCTTGTTTATACAAATACGACTTCCGAATATCATTGTGTATTGTATAATCAGAACCTCAAACAAATAAGTTTAGGTGACGACTAACACGACTATTATAAAGCAAACATGTCGTACGTTTGTCTTTAATAAGGAAACGGCGAGGAAGTGGCATTGACTGGTATTTAGCTTAGGTATACCAAAGTTAGTGTATTTCCCTTAAGTTTTATGAGGAAGTTACATGTGTATGTGTTTCCGTGATACGTGGATGCAGATTTGTTTACTTTTTATTGCATAAAACATAACCGCGGAAGACTTAACGGGTTGCTGAGGCTCCAGCTTAAAGCGCAAGAGTAGCAACGAGGTGGACTTTAGCGATCTATAGGGCTACTCCGGTTCTCGAATGCGAAGTTTCGTTAAATCTTCGGCCGTAGGTTTTATTGATTTACTAATGAAATTACTTAAAATAACGTTTTATTTTTAATTTCAAATCAAAACCTATTTATTTATCTTCATTTCATTTTTGTTCACGAAAATTCGCAATAAATAGAATTGTAGTATGCAATCTGCGAACCCCTTTCTTTGCCAACATAACTTGTTCACGTAGGCAACTCCGCCTTTAGCGTATATAACGGTCTAAGAAGAGTAGTAGGAATTTACATAAACTAACCCAAAAAAATGTTAACAATAATTGATTTGTAAAACCACAGTTAACACCATAAAAGGGTAAATTATGTAGATTTATAAGAAAGCGGCTTACTTAAGTGATTATTATACCTTTATATTGATCTTTAACCCACGCAATCTACGGGGGAATGGTGCCTTTTATGGCAACAATAAAATTTATAGCTGATGAATTTTACAATAGGTAATAATCGTTGTAAAATTGATCGTTGTATTAGAGAGTTTGTGGATACGATGTGCGAGATAGAAAATGTAACTAAGATTGGTTGTTGGTCGAGTGGTCAACTCATCTCATTTTACTCGTACTTTTTTTTAAGGATGGAATATCATCCTATGTCTTCTCCCGCCTTGGGTAAGGCAACAAGGCAGTCAGACTCTTACTGACTAAAAACCACCCTGTTCTGTCTTCTAAAGGTATTTGAGACTTCCTCGCCCAGTGACGGAAAAATGACATCAATTTTAGATTTTAGATAGATTTACAAAAATTTTGATTTTCAGATTTAAGTAGGCAAAAATGAAAGATATTTCTTCAATTTCCTTTTTCTAATCAAAACAAGCAACAAACATTTTTTTTACAAAAATATTCAAATTGAAGCTGCGATTTTACGCATAGACATGCGTAGTTATAAAATATATTTTATATTCAATAAAATTACTTAGCATAAGTCCTAACTGGTTTCATTTTGTACTTAATTTTATACGTACAAGTATCAGCAATAACTATTAAAAAGCGTATTAAATCAACAGTATCGAAATTGGTCATAAATTAAAGTTGCTACTACTGTTTGTTTATATACTACTATTTATTACATATTGCCGGAAAACTTAAAAAAAAAACTGATTAACAGTTAATCAAAATTAAACCAATATTTAATAGATAGATGCGATTATTTTAATTTACTACAAGTAATTGCTTCATTTTTATTAAACGAGTTTGACTTTCTATTATATGTATGTGTATAAATATTCAGAGTGTGAATTATTTGACGTTAACGTAATCGAAACGTTACAGCGTTTAGCTCTGATTGGTTGGTTAATTTGAAGCTGGCCAATCAGTACACTTAGTACGAGTTTTCTTTACGTTTAAAGTAATCGAAACGAGAGCGCGTTCGGCGCTTTGATTGGTTGGTTTATTCGCGCCGGCCAATTAGAGCGCCGAACGCGCTTTCGTTTCGTTTTCGTTCAACGTTAAGCAAACTCGTACTAAGGGTACAGAGTAACAAAGTAATCTCCTTACCATTACTTAAAAACAAACTCATAAAAACAAAAACAAAGCGACTCGACACGCCATTACATACTCGTAAAAATTAAGGCATTACATAACAGTGTAATGTGTATGTATATGTTATAGACTAGCTTCTGCCTGCGGTTTCGCTGAAAGGCAAACGGAACGCCAAGTTAAAGTTTTAGACTACACTACCAGTATCAGAGATGGGCAGAGGGCGGGGAGGGGTTAATAGGGCTTCCAGTACCTAACCTCACTCATACAACGTTGTTTCACGTTCAGTTTTCTGTGAGGCCGTGGTATCACTCTGGTCTAGCCGACCTATTCGTGCCGAAGCATGGCTCTCCCACACATAAAATGCCAAAAATTATATACCTACCCTTTAGTTTTTTTTGCTACTTAAAAACAAACGAACAAACTCTTTCCCTCTCTTTAATATTAGTAAAGATATTATCTTATACAAAGTCTTAGAAAGAAGGCTCATTACAGATAATGGTTACTTCACTCTCACTAGTTAGAGGTCTTTGTATGTTGTCTGTATGTTTATATATGTGTGCGTATGTTTGTCAAAACATTATTACACGTTGTTCAACAAAAACAATACAAATAAAATGAATCCCATCAAAAACATCCTGTAAAAAACCCAAGTCTCGCAGCTCAGTCTTTCTACCGTCAAAAGTTGTGAGATCCATGTAATACCAAGTCGGTTAATTTATTTAGTGTCTACTTGAAGGACCTTCTGTCTTAAGTTATTACATAAGTTATTATCATGCCAATATTAAAAATATTTAACGTTTTAAACAAATAGATCGACTTGGACATCGCTTGATTTGATTATTAGTATGTATCACACTACACAGCACGACGGGCCAGCGACCAACAGGAACGAGAGTTTCAATCGCGTGAGGCGCGAGAGACTAAAGAATCTAATATAATATTGTAATATTCATTTTGTTTTCATGCGATGTCCAAGTCGATCTATTTGTTTAAAACGTTAAATATTTTTAATATTGGCATGATAATAACTTATGTAATAACTTAAGACAGAAGGTCCTTCAAGTAGACACTAAATAGATTAACCGACTTGGTATTACATGGATCTCACAACTTTTGACGGTAGAAAGACTGAGCTGCGAGACTTGGGTTTTTTACAGGATGTTTTTGATGGGATCTCACTTCTTTTTGTAGAGCCTTTATAGAGGCCAGTCTGTCTGTAAGGAGGCTAGTCGCGCTAACAATTTATATATAACAGATTTAAATTATAATATATTGTTTTATTAGATTTTCGTACTTCAAGACATGTCCAATCATGTGTTTTTCATTACGTCGACCATTTTACAAGTAATAATGTTGTTCAGTTTCATGGGCTAAACACACCCTTACCCACCCTATACCCCCTCCCTTGCCTCATATGGTAGGTACCTATCTACACCTATTAAATTTATAACCACCACCAACCACCAACTGCATAAATAACTTTGTAATCCCATATATTTATATGGGATTACAAAGTTATTGATGCAGTTGGTGTATTTGGAAAACTGGACCGAAATTACAAAATATTTAAGTTTTCCCATGATTAAGACACTAAACTCTATATGTATTCCAAATATGAAGCTTCTAAGTCTGCTAGAAGTGCCTTGGACTTTTGATGATCGGTGAGTCAGTGAGTGACAAAATTTAGAAACTTTAACAAGTTGTCATTCTTAAACTACTGGTTCAAATTGACTGAAATTTTAAATATTCCGTGTTTATACAATGCCGGATTAGTTACTGAAGATTCAGGTTTCTTGCTTTATCCACAACCGAATTATAGGGGGTCGAAAAAGGCCCGAATTGCTTCGAGAAAAGGATGGTACGGCCGTGCCGCTTTTTTTGCTCGACTTGGCGGGGGCACTGCCGTTCCCCAGATGACTATAACTCGAGAACGACTGAATTGATTCCGATGTTTGTTTTGTTTTTCGAATATCAGTTTGGTGTTCAATAATTGTTTTTGGGAAGAGAAAAATTAGAATGACATCTATTTTTATGGAATAATCCGGTAAACGAGCAGATGGATCACCTGATGCACTTGCACTCGCCGTTGCTCATGGACACCCGAAACACCAGAGGCGTTACAAGTGCGTTGCTGGGCTTTTGGGGGTTAGGAATTTAAGGATTGTTAGGGAACCGGGGATTGGGATGATTGGGAATGGGGTAATTGGGCCTCCGGTAACCTCACTCATACAACGCAAGCGTTGTTTTACATCGGTTTTCTGTGAGGCCGTGGTATCACTCCGGTCGAGCCGGCCTATTCGTGCCGAAGCATATCTCTCCCATACAAAGATCTTGATGATCGTATACATCGTAAATTAGGCTTGAATACACTACGTACTTATACCTATTACTACTTATTACCAAACCAAAAATAAAACTTAGCTGAGTCCGTTTCCACCAATGTTAAGCTATGTGTACAAATTAACATGATTAATGTAAGCTAAACGCATCCACAGTAACATAGCATAGCACATCCTTGGTGGAAAAGCAATCTAGGCGAGAGGGAGTGTCAGACTCTTACTGACTAAAAACCACCCGTTCCTATTTCTACTTTTCGAGCTGGAGCCCCGGTAACCCGCTAGCTTTCAGACACAGTAAAGATCTTGATGGTCGTATATAAGGTAAATTAGGCTTGAATACACTACGTACTTATGTACCACTTATTACCAAACAAACCTCTTCAATGTATCAGAGATCGATGTCAAACTGACTTCCCAGTGTAACGCAATGGGTTGTGAATCGCTTGCGCAATCGCTTTCACTACACCGGCGCCCGCGCAGCGCTCCGTACTATCATAGAAATTGTAACATTTATTTTGTTACGTTAGATAAATAGAGTAAAATTGTATGT
Source organism: Spodoptera frugiperda (assembly GCF_023101765.2). Taxonomy (NCBI): domain Eukaryota; kingdom Metazoa; phylum Arthropoda; class Insecta; order Lepidoptera; family Noctuidae; genus Spodoptera; species Spodoptera frugiperda. Next base: position 7,886,575 of record NC_064222.1, read on the forward strand.
TTTGTTTGTGAATGTAGAATGATGAATTGTGAATTGATGAGTAGGTTTTTGTCTTTAGAGTGGTTTGATTTGTGGGTCGGGGATTGTGTTGTGTTTTGAAAATTTTGGACATCATATTATACTTATAATACGGATTTGTTCTATTTCTCTCGCTTGTTAGAATATTTGTAGATTATTATAAAACTATAAATAAAAGAAACTACAGCTTTTAGGGTCGATTTATATCTGAGGTAAAATACGTCGAGCGTATCATCGGTTGCAATGACGTATCGATAGAGTGAATGGTCAATTGTTTTCCTATACATATATATGTCTGTTCTGGCGTTACGCGATCGATAATACGCGACGCATGTTCCGTCAGATAAAATAGGACCTAATTTGAACTAACCAATCCCTTTCCTCAAAAATGCCCGAAAGATGAAGGCCTGGCTGTCTAACTGAATTCCATACTCCCTGATATTTATGAAACTGCTTTCCATGATACAAGATCGAAACTCGGAAGACCGACAAGCACATCCTCAATCTAATTAAAACTAAAAAAACTAATTATTCTCCCGTCACCGACCAAAAGTCACGCTAACTAATTAAACATTAGACCGCCAACCGTTAAAAAAAACATTAGCAAGTCATTCCATTTTTAAAAATCTCACACGTATTATGCAACGTAACGTAACAGTTTCGTTACGTCACTGTCACACTTCCGAACATGTGCCGTTGGCTGTATGTGCCGATGCCTTTGCCGGCCTTCTTTCACTAGCCTTTGTCAGTGTCATGTAGAACGATGCTGGCCTACTTGTTTTTTTTTTTGTGTTACATCATTGGTTGCGATTTCACTGGCCGTTTATATGTCGTTCGAAGTTTGAATGGCTTTATTTAGATTGTTTGGTTATGGAATGCAGTTTTGATGGGTCGGTGAAACAAAATTTACAATTTTATAAACACAAATTTTTTTTTTGCCTGATATGGATTTACGTTTTGGTTTTTGGATAATGAAAGGTAATTTTGAGGTTTGCCATTTTCGTGATTTAAAGATTACCACTTTCCTTACCTTTTACTTAACAATTTGTATTACCCTTTTATGAGAGAATAAATATTAAGGCTGTGTTGGCTGAAAAATAGTGGGTCAAAAACGATGCTATTTTTGGTTGAAGTGATTCTTAATTTCCCATCGCAAAATCTTCATTAATTTTTGGAATGCAAGTAATAAACAATTACTTTCTCACTTTTCTTCCAAAAATTGTGGGGAATACATAGTATCACGAACACTTAACACGTAGTTGTAAAGGTAGGTGTACACCGACTTTCTTGTGCAAATTAACTTCCGCCAGCTAACACCGGGCCTATTTCCTTAGTACAAGTTACTCGTGGCTTGTCTCGTGTTAATAGGAAAAGTTTGCTAGTGAATACTATGCTTTAAATTGTTTTTTTAATGTTATTTATTCAAGTGTGTAATTGTTTTTTTTTTTATGAATTGTGATATTTCATGACTTGTATGGTTAGCGCATTGTCTAGGCGGTCGGTTACCCCTGGGTGATAGGCACCAATCCTATTGAGATCCACAAATTGTCTTTCGCGGATTGAGTGTGATGTTATATTATGAAATTGAAATTGTATTGTGTTTGTAAACTCACATAAAATACTACAAATAATCCTAGGTTTTTTTCAAAGATATGTTGATTCCAATCTCCTGATTGCGATTGCTAAGCACAAGTATTGATCGACCTAAGGCTCTAATAAAGCAAATTGCCTATGTGTTCGTGAAATTGTAACTTCTTTTTATAAATCAGTTTACCGTCCGTTACAATGTCCTACTGACATTTACAAAACAGCCAATCACGGTGCTCTATCATTTTGCATCACGCGACTGAATTAAAGGAATTAACTAAAACAATCTCAGCAGGGAAATGATTACTTCTATCAAGGGAAAATGGTACTTATGTCCGTGATACTTATTCGTGAAAGTATTCAAGTTCGTCTAATCTACTCAAATTGGTTTTACTTGCGAAATTACCTGGTAACTGCATGGTTCTAGTGAGTGGAAGTGGAAAGTAATTTGATGGTTTATTCGTATTTGTTATGATGTGATTAATGTTAGGTTTATGTAGGAACCTAAACCTATACCTGGAATAGTCCAGGGTTGTGCTATTGAAGGTCTGTGTCCAGTAGTTGACGAGCTAGTGTTTCAGACTTTAGACAAAGGTAAATTTACCATAAGGCTCAAACTGATAATGTTTAATGGATTCACAACATTAATGTCGTTTTTATGCAATATGCTATGTTTTAACTAAAAATCTCGGTTTACTCACGTACATTAATGGAGAAAATCTCTACTAGTTTTGAGTCACAGAGGGACTCTTCATCATGAGCAGCGTGCGCAGACGCGGCGACGTTAATTTAGTACCTATTGCCTCCAATAGTTATTATAAAAATAGTTTAGCATGCTACACGATAGTAATCATAAAAATAATATTTTCTGCGTTAATTGGGATGTTTATACCAAACTAAGTACTTGTACCTCTTTATCCAAAGGAATACAAGTTTGTGTTCACATGCTTGGTATATTATGTATGTGTCTATGTACTTACTTATGTATTGTCTGCCATAAACATGACCGCATAAACCAAACATTCAATTATTTTATACATTTGTTCGGTTTTAGAAAATCTCAACAAATGAAAGCTTCGTCTGTTGTGGCTATTTTTGGTATCTTCACCATAATATTATATTGTAACTTTAATAAAACGTTTACTTTATTAGATTTTCTATATTTTAAATTAAAATAGTGAAAATATACAATCGCGAGCTACTTCTTGAAGAGCTATCACCCAACACCGATATAAAAAGAACTATAAACTTCGCTATTACTAAAAATTATACGTTTCAAACGTTTTATAAGATAGTTTTACCGCACGCGGTTTTACCTGCCTACAATTTATTAGATTCACCTCAATTAAATGCTGATTCTGTACAAATATCGAGACGTAAATACCCTATTTTACTCTCAAAAAACTAAGCTATTCAATGGTGAAAGAATTTTCCAAATCGGTCCAGTAGTTTAGGAGCTTATGCAATGCAAACATACAAACAAATGTTTTTCTTCTTTGTCATTAGTATATAGAGATAATTTTATAGCTTCATATGGTATAATAAACTATAAAATATACTTTATTTATGACAGCAATGGTAAGTAAATATAAATAACTTCGTTTTTTTAGTGAAAGTGATATAAAAATGTATGTATGTATGTTTGTTTGGCTATTGTGCGGAGAAAATTGTTGATGCGACTATTACTCGGTTTTCACTAGTTATTCGTTATGTCATTGGTACTATTATTCTATGTAATATTCGTAGTTATTATTACATAGTGGAAAGTCGGACGTAATAAAAATAGATTTTGTGTTTACGGTATTAAAATTGATTATTTTGCAAATAAGTTTGCCCATTATCAATTTTTTTATGGTATAAATCCATAACCTAGCCCATGGATCATCTGATTGTTAGCAATCGCCGTTGCCCATGGATACTCAAAACACCTGATTCGTTATTGCTGTGTTGCCGGCCTTTTGGGGGTTAGGAATTTAAGGGTTGTTGGTGAATCGGGGATTTACAAGGGACATACATTGGGCTTCACGGTAACCACACTCATACAACGCAATCGTTGTTGCACGTCGGTATTTCGGGTGCGTTTACTTGTTATTTAATATTTCGGAAAATAAAGAACCTTACAATCAAAGAATCATAACTCAGTTTATACAACATTGTTATTTAGTACGTATCTAGTTTATACAACATTGTTATTTAGTACTAGATACTAGTCTACTAGTCACTGAATTATGATTCTTTGATTGTAAGCTTACTATTTACTCCGAATCTACATAAGCTATAGACACAAAGTCAATAGATGTTTCATTAAATCGCGATACAATTTTCTAGAGATTCAATAGTTAAAACTCAGTAACAAAAACTTCAGATCACACTTTAATGGTGTTATAAAACGACAATGCCGATCAAAAAACTACACATCATCGAGAAATTGAAGTGTGAGAAAAAAAAACAAACTTCCGTTGATTGTTTATTGACGATATTTTCTTTTGTTTATTACTTTTCTACTGAATATAAAAGAAAAACTTCACTTTTTTCACTTTGAATATTAGTTTTTTGATAGAATTCGTACAACTTTATAAATAAAAAGCAACTCTCGAAACCCTTTAGTTTAGAATCGCATATGATTAACCTAACCAGTAATCAATACATTTATCGACTGTGTGACTTTTTCTACTTTCTTTATGTGTGAAATGGAAACGGCGAAATGGTCAAAACGAATTGATAGGTATTCTAATTTGAATTTTAATTCGAATTATGGCAGCAGATCCAATATCATCGATTCTATGTCGAAATTTTCTTTTAAAGTTTTCGACACACTTATCATAGTGGAAAAACATCTTCAGAAAAGGCTTCATGAGAATTTTACGATTTTCAGGAAAACTAAGGGGGGTGCGGTTAGTCTTTTACTGATTGACGCGTTAAATGCAATAGGAGTCACCGGTATACCGACGGAGGATTTGTCTTCAATAGTCTGCAATGAAGGAGATGTGTTGTTCTTATGATTACCTTTAATTAATTGTCTTATACAACTAAGGCAAGGTGTCTTATTACAAGTCAAAAATTTATCCCTGTGTTTTGTCACGACAGTGAAAAGAACCGCTATATTATAACCTAAATCAGCTTAGATCGACGACGTAAAATAATTTTTGCGCCTATTGTACCGTGCCAAAATAATGCTTTGTAATTGTACGGGTAAATTCATATTCTTTGAATATTTTTAAAAAACATGTTCGATTAAACATTTTAATGGCCAGTTTTAAAATTTGATTGCGTTCTTTATTCAAAATGCGTACCAATTTTTGCGCCATTTTTAATAACATGGTAACACCGTACGGTGTTTGCCAGCAACAGACATAATAAGATTAAAAAAAAATTCAATCAACTTTTGCTAACAATAGGATTTTGTTTAAAAAACTAATTTTGTATCTACAATGAGTGTTTATTGCGAGTCTAGACTAGACGCAATAGATCTAGATATTGTTGTGGCACTAGAATTATTATAGGTATTATACAGTCTACCTACTTTCCTACTTGGAATTAAATTGAGGCGCCGTTTTGAGCCAGACGCAAAAGTCAGAACAATGGAGTCAAAGTTTGTTATTTTGTTTTTATGTGAACATTAAAAATGTTGTGGTATTTTTAGAGATGATTTCAAGAGATAGATTCTATTTTAATTGTAAAATATTTGATATCTACTTTCAGCAGGTTGGTTGAAGATTGCAGCTTAAAATGTTTGGTACTCTTAGTACAAGTTTGTTTTACGCTAAACGAAACCGCATTCGGCGCTCTGATTGGTTGGTTCATTCGAGCCGGCCAATCAGAGCTCCAAACACGGTCTCGTTTCGATTTCGTTAAACGTAAAACAAACTTGACTTGAAAGGCTTACTGCCTTTAGATACCTATATCTACTAGGTCTCTTTCAAATGTATAGTTCCTTGGCTTAAGTGCCTTTATATCTATGAATTTATAAATTAAAACGTACGAATCTACGTTTTATTGCCTTCAAATTAAACAGACAAACATCTCATCTTTTATATTAGTAGATATACTTGACATTACTAAACAAATATTTAAGGTTGTGACCTACACATGTAGAAACGATTTGTCAAAGCCAATGCACATTGACTACATCACCACTATAATCCGACCTCCGACTTCATAGACTTTATATGCAGACAGAGGTCAAATTATACTGGTTCTCACTATATGCAGATGGTCACACCATGAATGCCAAAAGTAACAACCAGTGTTACTTGGTCTTTCAATGTTTAGTAAGTGTAAGAGATTGAAGGTCCAGTTATACTGGCATTGTCATATAAAATTTTCTCATAACATTGAAAATAAAACAATATTGATTGATTGGTTTTTAAGAACTTCATGGTTACACGTCATTTCAATGTTTAAATAAGACGTATGGGTTTAGATTAGCATCATAACATTTGTTTGAACATTTGACACTGGCAGTATAGTAGATAACACTGTATTCTATCTAGACTCAGTTGCCGTTCAAGAAAGAAAAAAGAATAATGTTCTTCCTCATGGTAGACAAGGGTAGAAAGAGACCAGTAGAGTCCGCTGCTTTTTTAGGGAGGATATCAGCCAATTGCTTCTTCCGCCTAGTGTGAGGCGAGAGGAAGTGTCAGACTCTTACTGAATTGTTACTGACTAAAAACCACCCTGTTCCTACTCCTGTTCTTCGAGTCAGAGCCCCGATAACGCCGTAGGTAGTCCACAGCACCAAGTCGGGCATCATTTGATGAATTTCCCTTCAATAACAGGTAGCAATTTAATCCACCTCAACTTAAGCTTAATGCTAAAATAATTACCCTCGTTATACATAATCTTCTTGAACTAAACAGCTTGCGTAACCCACACATAGGTAATTATAATTAAAAGTAAATAAAACAAAAACGTTAACTTCACTTTTACTATCCACGTGTATCGTGACGTAATGTGACTAGGCCTCATTTGTATGTAAACGAAAGTATATGTAAAATAATGTCGTATGCTCACATAATGTAAGTTTATGTCTTTTATTTGCATAGGCTTTTGAACATGGAACTTTTAACATAACATATTTTTGTGGGGGAAAATCATTCTTCTGACTCCTTCTGTCTTCCGTGTGACGGAGTGTGGGACTCATTTTTTTTATGGGGGAAAATCATCCAATGACCTCTCTCGTGGGCGATGCTAGAAGGAGTGTCAGACTACGGTAACCATTGTTCATCATCATCATCGTATCACACACCCCATCAGACGTCCACTGCTGGACATAGGCTTTCATCAAGGGGTTCGAAACCTACAAACGGCAAGAACCAGTGTGACCTTTTCCAAGTTATATGTACTTTCTAAGCATGTTTAGACATCACTGCCAAACGGTGAAGGAAAACAGCGTGAGGAAACTTGGGCTTTAAATATTTATAAGTTGGAAATCGCCAACCCGCATTGAGCAAGCGTGGTGATTAATGCTCAAACCTTCTTCGTGCGAGAAGAGGCCTTTCGTCAGCAGTGGCCATTTATAGGCTGTTGATAATGATGTGATGTGATTCAACCATTTATGTTCACAATGTTAATGAAATTGCCCTTACGACCGCACTGTGTAAGTAGCGTTTCTCTATGAATGACTATGCCAAATTGGATAATTTCTTCCTGATTTATTTTGATTAATCACTTTTCTTTCATTTCTTGAAATCTTTTGTGAAGGTTTGGAACGGTACTAGTAGGTACAAGGTAATCGTTTTCGTTGTAAGCGATGATACGGCCTATGATGGCGATGGGTTAAACAGATGGGCACTGGTCATGTGTTTGCAGGTTTTGGCTTTAGGCGTCACGCCTCCAATTAACCAATCAATTAATATGTCCATCAAATGTGATGGTAGCCATTTTCTCTATATTATTTTTGTGTTTATTTTGACAGCAGTACTCTGCATCATGATGACTTTCCATTTGTAATGTAGGCAGTTGTTGAAATGTATCGATTTGTTTCTTTTATTCATAACTACTATCTGTCTACACCACAGAACAAGGAAGTACTTTCTTTTCTTTCTTTGTTCTGCTCAGTCAAATCATGGAAAAGATGTAAAAAAATAAACAGCATAAGTACTGCTTTTTAAAAAGCCTACAACGTCAGTCATTTCGTTTGTTGTAAGTATGTTATGCTTTTCAGCTTACTCACGTAACTGTTTCAAGCTTTACTAGACAATGTAGATAGAGTTACGATTTCCGATCTTATCTCAAACATTTTAGCCATATTTTTATACCATTTTGAAACAGCTTCAAAATTTATTACTCCATATTCCCATTGAAAGTGTGATAAATGGACTTAACCATCATAATGCATTCAGGTAGCCATTCCCACAGCTGTATGTCATGTTATATTTAAATGTACACGAGAGTGCACATCAAAATATAAAACCAGTTTATTATGGTCTCGTATTATATGATTATATGACTGTCTTTGACTATGACTCGCATTATATGACTGCCTCGTTGGTCGAGAGGTCGCAACTGCGACTGCCGGACAAGAGGTTTCGGGTTCGATTCCCGGGTCGGGCAAAATATTACTGGGCTTATTTCGGTTTTTCGAAAATTTCTTAGTAGCAGCACGGAGTCTGGAATTGTGCCCAGTATATGGCAATAGGCTCACCCTCTATTACATGGGATTTATAACACAAATGGTGAAAAGTGGGTGTACATTGTATAGCGGCATTACGTACCGTAATGTGCCCGTTGCATTATATGATCTTTCCTTACGTTCTACAGTCAGTTTATACTGGTTTTGCTTAACTTGATGTGGATGCTACATGTACAAAAAATATGACTAATTCCTCTAACATAATTTTGTCATACATATATTACACTTATGAATAGAAACTGTCACATTAAGGAATCCAATAAATAGTGATCAGTAATTTATAATCACATTCATATTAATAAATATGACGTTATATTAATCATTTGGAATGTTATTTATTAAGCATATTTGTTATTTTGCTCTAATATAATATTATAATAGTCGCTTTCTATAATATGCGACGGTTGTCGAGTTTTAGTCTTTATACAAAATCTCATCGTACTTAACGTTCACATATTTTTACACAACGTATTATTGTTCACAATTTATTTTATGTGCCATGCTTAAGTATCTGATTTTTTTAACATTTTACCAATTAAAGCGGGCTTAACAAACCCTTAAATTCCTAACGTTTGCTTATCATCAGGCGATCCGTCTGCTCGTTTACCGGCTTATATAATAAAAAAAACCTTATACAGACTAAGCTAAAACTTCAACAATGTTAAAGCCAAACAATCCATCAATCTTCGCAAAACCTTCTACGAAAGTTAGTACACGACATTCAACGAAAGTTTTGTAGCACTAATATTTAACCATTAATCTCAGTAAAGTCTAGCCAGTCTAGCCTATATATAGTCTTATCTCAGTAAAGATGTAAGCGTTGTGTAGAAAAATGTTAGATGAAGAGATAACAGAGCAAAATGTTGAAGATTAATTAATGTGCTTTGTAGTTAGCCATGCAGGTCGTAACTGTTTCTAGACTAGCTATTTGTAAGATTGACTATACTTTAGTATGTTTTGTATGGAATTAGTACTAGAACTAGTACTAGTACTTAGCTTACTATTCTTGGATTCTAAGGACCTGTTTCATCCGGAGCTGCGGACTACCTAGCGGGTTTACCGGGGCTCTGGCAAGCAGGAGTAGAAACGGGGGTTTTAGTCAGTAAGAGACTGACGCTCCATCTCACCTCGTCCAAGGCGGTAGAAGTCAGTGGATGATGTTCCCCCTTAAAAACGGACCTGTTTCTTATTCATAGGTCTTTTAACTGCCGTACTCAGAGACATTTAATGATTACTTAAACAATTCCTTACAAACAAACATTGATCTTTATTTGTATGATGTCTAGTAATTACAGTCGAGTCTAGTTCGAGGGACTTCTAAAATATCTCGAATTACCGAATGTTCGAATCGCTCGTTTGCTTCCCTAGTTCATTGGAAACAGAGATATAAAAAAACAGTAAAGAACATTATTTCAGCTTCAATGCCTGACACACACCATTGAATTTTCCGCACTGAATTTTTTGACAACAATCATAACAATTTTAGACCAATTTTTGCTCAAGTTAGCTCTCTCCTTATTACCTCAAAAGTGGGTAAATAGAAATAAGTATCTACCTACCGAAACTTTGCACATAAAGGCCTACTCTATACTGAGACATTTCTTCAATTAATTTTTAACCTTATCATATTATGTTAAAGTTGAAAATTAACAGATTTAAGTATATACAGACAGAAACTTAGCACATGAAGCTACCATATACTGAGACATTTCTTCAATTGATTTTTAACCTTATCATATTGTATTAAAGTTGAAAATGTGTTGTTATATAAAAATAAATACATATCTACTTACCTCAAATCTAATATCGCAGATCAAATGTCAGAATTTAATTAAACAATCTTGTTGTTTAAACCGAATTTTCTTTATCTAACTGTATTATAATTGAAGATAACAACTTTCGTTTTGAAAGCTCTCTTATTACGTTGTAATAAGAGCTATTTTCCAACTTAAAGTTAACACGGGATGTGTCAAGATTGTATCTCACAAGATTGAAATTGTTCTTATAAGAATATTTTGTCGGTTCTTATTTTGGAAAGGGTCTGTAGTACATTTGGTGTTAACAACAACGCCTTGCGTCTTTTCTATTTATTTTTCTGCTGACTCAACGAACTAAGTACCAATTTAAAGGTATCAAAAAGCAATAGGGATGATGACGGGGTATGAAAATTAAAAATCTACTTTAATCCGTCAGTCAATGAAAAAATATTGGACGCGTATTTTTTATTTTGTTTTATAGGGTAACAATACTTAGATACAACAAATCGAAGTTTAGGAGTAAAATATATTATTGAGATTTTATTAGATTGAAATGGCATTAACAGAGTAAGCGCCCTAGTCTCAATTTATCTTCGAATTAAAATAGTGTTTAAATCTTGACATCTTAACAATATTCAAATATTTGAATTTCAAAAAGCTGGCAACTTACTTGTAAAACCTTTATACGGTGTTGTAAAGTTCTATGGGCAGTGCCGACTGTTTCTTTATACGTCTTTCTTCATAGATATATATTAAAAACATAAGCTTCTCAGCAGTTACAACTAATTAAGTATTCTAATAATGTTCAACAATTATTGACTGATCACTTCACTATTTGACACTTTTTATAAAGTGTCAACTTGAATATTAATGCGGTACTTTCCACGACCTCTATTCCCTCACATATGGTATATGAGCTTGGGTCATTGTCATATTCACTGGTACTTACTCATATTTAGAGTTCCGTATTATTACTAAAATTATTTATAATTTTATTATATTCATTGCTAAAGTTCTACGAAGCGTTCGACTGGACTGATACCACCGGTCTCATAGAAAATAGATGTGAAACAAAGCTTATGTTATGTGCTCCATGTGAGTAAGGTTACCAAAGCCTAAACCTACACCCTTAACGGCGTTTCGTTTTCGTTAAACGTAAAGCAAACTCGTCCTAAGCCCTGTGATTGGTTGATTCATTGGAGCCGGCCAACCACAGCGCCGAACGCGCTCTCATTTAGTTTTCTTTCAACGTAAAACAAACTCGTACTAAGCTCCCAGCACAGAATACTACCCCCATAGGTGATGTGTCTGCTTGTTTACATTTTTATCATTTTTCAATGCAGAACCATTTCTTATTATCTAGTCGCACTCACAACTCACTCTCGACTCTTTCTCACTAACATTAAGAGGTCAGAGAGTAAATAATCGCTTCATTAAGTATATGACCACCAACGGTGACAAAAAATATGAATAATGACACTCCATGTTTTCTAACATATCATTCGAACATGTTACAATACTTTTTAATATTTAAAAATGAATGTTGCCAACTTTAAAAAGTCAATCGATATTTATCATTGGTTTACTGTCGTTGCCAGATGCAAAAATCGTGATTAATCATTTTTGTGCGCGGAAATAAAGTTAAATTGTGATTGTGCTTAATTCTTTAGTGTTTGTTTGATAAACGAAAATGTCTCTGTTGAGTTCGATATTGAACATAGTCTTGGCTTCAATTTCAGAGATAAGCTAATATTTTTCGGAAAATCAAATTAAAACATTTCAATAATATCGAGCAAAATGTTTACAATTGTTTCTAGGTTATCCTTTGTTTTCTACAGTCTGTTACATTTTCTATAGTTATACCTGGAATAAACCGGTAAACGAGCAGACGGATCGTCTGACGGTAAGCAATCGCTACTGCCCATCGACATGTGAAACACCAGTGATTTTACAAGTGCATTGCATTTTGGGGGTTGGGAGTTTTAGGGTTGTTGGAGAATCGAAAGCCCAATTTACTCTCATTCCCATTAAAAGAATAGTTAATGGGAATGAGAGTAAATTGGGCCTGCAGTAACCTCACTCACACAATGAGACACAACGCAAGCGTTGTTTCACGTTGATTTTCTGTAACGCCGTGGCATCACTCCGGTCGAGCCGGCCCATTCTGATCTCACACTTAATATAGGTGTACCTATGTAAATACGGCTTTGATTTACCCTCGAGGGTAAAGGCATAATATGTTAATTTAACAATTAAAAGTACTTTATTTGTAAACCAAAACAAATTACTTATAAACGGCCGTCATACGATTGTAATTTATTATTTTGTTTATCAACGAATAATTACTCTGCAATTATCTACAATTTTCTTTAAAGCTGTAGCCACAATACCGGAGAAACATACATAGCCTGTTAAAAGAGCTGTTAGATTAAAGTTTAGTTTAAGATTTTGGGAAATTATAATATTATATTTGAAGATGTTGGAGAAACTAATACACACCAGGATACGCAGTTCTTCAAAACAAATGAACATCGTTTGTGATGAATTCTATTGAACACAGGAGTTTATTACTTCTTGATTAAATAATCTTGATTTTAACATATTACATTATTACTTAATCTGAACAAAAAGTTAAGTACTAGCTTTTGCCAGGGGCTTCACTCGTGTTCCGGTGGGTAAAACGTTTTATCTCCCAAGTCAGACCATACTCTGACTGTATACCAAATTTCATCCAAATCCGTCAAACAATCAAACAAAAACACTTTCACATTTATAATATTAGTTTAGTGTTAGTTTTATTAGTGATAGTGTAATTTTCTTTTTTATCGATAGTGTGGCCGTACCACAGCTCAATACCATATGTTGCGTGGGCGCACAATTTCACCTTACTTCAAGCATTTTGTTCAAATTTGTTATTTTGGAAAATTGCTCGTATAATGCATTATTCATGAGTATCGGTAAAGCTAAGAACATAGACATATTTGTATGGCCATTATGGAGAGGAAATATTTTAATTTTTTCCCATTAGTTATTTTTAGACATTGCCCCACTCTAGGTTTTTTTCTGCTGTGTCATGGGTGTGTTTATAAACATACAATTTGTTAATCGAAACTCGAAACAACAACATTGGTTACATTGTTTCCCTAAAATAAATATACTATACTAGCGACCCACCCCAACTTCGCATGGGTGCAATGGTGATATATTATGCATGTTTTATACATATAAACTTTCCTCTTGAATCACTCTATCTATTAAAAAAGCCGCATCAAAATCCGTTGCGTAGTTTTAAAGATTTAAGCATACAAAGGGACGTAGGGACAGAGAAAGCGACTTTGTTTTATACTATGTAGTGATTGTAAAAATTGCAACTAGACCGCATAACAACCATCCAACTAAATAATGAATGGGTAATTAAATACAGAAAGAGCCATTATCTATCTAATATCTCGTACGCCTACAATTCTTCATCTTCTTAAAGTAATAAATTCTGATAATTATCTCTATAAACTGCAAGAAACAGCTTTTCCCAGTGTTTCGTTTCGCTCGCTTGGTTATTTTGCTAAAACTATGCAAAAATGTAGGTAAGGCTTGCAACACATGGCAGACTTACGGTGTGTGATCGGCAAATATCGGCACTAGCGACTATCCAATACAAAAATTATTATTGAAATCGGTACAATAGCTTATAGACGTAAAGAAGAGACAGAGACGTGAGTGCTCTGCTCCTATTGGACATAGCATCAGCTTTTATAACCGATAGCCTTCCTCGATAAAAAGATTATCCAACACAATTTTTTTTTCAAGTCAAAGACAGTAAGTAGTTCCTGAGATTACTAAGAACTGACTAAAAGTCGGATATCGATTCAACAATTTGGAAACTGGAGGAGTAATTTGACATGCATATGTGGAGTACTCTGTACCAGGATCAGTTTTTGCACCATTAGCAAATATACAATCATTACTATTACTAGTAAACAACAAGACAGTCACGCAAACCACCTCTGGCAGAATGTAACCGATACCTTTGTCTATGACAGGGAAAGTTACAGAAAAAAATTAAGTAGTCGAAATTGTAATTGTTTGAAAGTCAACCAATCAAATGTATCATGCCCTTGAGTCATCAGTGATCATGGTATAGATGATCTCTTTGATGACTTTTTGTTTTTATTGTTAGATGAGAACTTGTATTTTCTGAGCTTGACGCCTAGTAGCTCTGTTCTGGTAAAACAGAAGTTTAAAATTATGCCTTTCGCATAGCCAATCACTTTATTTAATATATTGTAAAATGCCGTCGGTAGAGGGAGCTGACGGTCCCATTCATATCCGCTAAATAATTTTACTTTTTTCAACAAACATCTTGTATGGAAGTGAGTTTGGAAAACTGCGTCAGCTGTGCGACTTTAGCTTACCTCTTGGTCTGTATCCAACTTTAGGCTTAATGAAAAGGTTCAACTCCTTATTTTCGTCTTATATGTATGTATTGCCATCTTTTTATTAGTTATTATAAGGTTAGAGTTAGAGATCGTTAGGGCTCCCTCCATTCGAGATATCGTTGCTAAAACTGCTAAGAATCTTCTTTCAGTAAGAAAATTCTTTCAGTTTACGATTCTATTCTGTATTTCTTTTTTACATATCAGTTATAGGTTAGTATGCCGACAAACTGACATGTTAATTTGTTTTAGAAACTCTAATACATTAAGTGCTCAACTATTTTTTTCTACTTGATTGATAGCTCATTTCAATTTTGTTTCATAGATACATAATTATTTTGACATTCGCAAAAAGATGATTCGTGTTACGTGACCAATTGAAGTCTTGTTATGATGTCGAATTGTAGTTGTTTTAGAATTTTAATAACCAGTGGCATTCACTTGGGATTGAAAATTCATGTCATTCTCCCGTATTAGATCCCGTTTTTTCATATCATTCCTCTCACAATCAATTTTTTTTCTTCTTTTGGACTACTATCTGCAATCTAGATATAAAGTTTTATCAGGAGACATCTCCTAAATATGAATACTCCACCTTTATCGATTTTATTGGGGCTCTTCATTGTTATTTTTTTACATCAATGAGAAATAAGATTTGCTTAGAAAAGATTGGAATGGAACCCGTGTTGACTGGTGCAACTATAATAAAGAGCTTATGTATTCTCAGCTATTTCGTGGAGACAAAATTATCAAATGACGCCTCCCGCACTAGGTGAGGCGGGAGGAGGACTCGTTCTGACTAAAACGACCCCGCTCCTATCCTGAGCTCTGCTCCTAGCTGGGTACTAGCTAGCCACGGTAACTTATTACAAAAAGACTTGCAACTAAAGATGATGATGTTTCGTGTAAGCTAAGCTTAAAATGAAATGTATAATTCGAGTGTAGTGTAGTAAAAGGTAACTATTACTCATTCATATTGTTAATGATTCATTAATTAGTATGCGGTGCAATTTTTAACGGCTCTACTAAACGCGAAATTGTTTCGCAATAAACTTTATTGTGCGTAAAACATATTTTTTTGCTTACTGACTTTTCTGCGTAAATTCTTTAGATTTTTTTACGTAAGTTTTTTTCATAATTAGTAATAATTAGCTGAAAACAATCTTAGATGCCTACTCTCTCTTCCTTTTTTAATTGTATGATATAATAGATTTTTTTTAGGAATTTTAAATACTATACTAATTACTTTAATGTAAACTTATTAAACTTAATTATTTTATTACTTAAATGGAATGGGGTACTTTTTAGTCAGTAAGAGTCTGACACTCCCTCTCGCCTCGCCTAAGGCTGGAGAAGTCATTGGATGATTTACCCCTTTCAAAAAACAAAAATACCACGCTCTATGTTTTTATATGCTATAAATATTCTGGTATGTAACTTACCTACTAGTTGTATATTATACTTGTAGATTGCTATTGTTTTTTCATACTAACAGTAACTTCGTTCATTGATCTAAATTCAAGGTTCATTAAAATGTTTAGTTACTATATTTTGACATATAAACCAATTTAAATAAATTCTTTATGTACTTTCATTGTGTTTATTTAATCTATTTATAATCACTATTCATACTATGTTGTTCACATGAAAATAACGTTATATTGGGTCGATGAATCCATTTTTATCAAACGTTGACCCACACTAATATTTCCTCCTGTGTCGTGGGTGCGTTTACAAACATACAAGTTCATATACACATGGCACCTAGACCCGAAACAACAATTTGTAGATCACACAAAGAGTTGCTCCGTGCGGGAATCGAACCCACTACATGTTTCTTTGCAGCCGATTGCCCAGCCACCGATTGGTAACCACAAACACGATATTTAATTTTATTAAAAAGCGATAAGTCCTGTCATTCATTACTTTGACATAAACTAAATACCAGAAATCGGTAGCGGAACACTTCCATATTTAAAAATGACAGATACGCTTCGAGCCGCCATTTTTTTCAGTTATCTGTCAAACTGATCAACAGGCCGCTAGGGAATGATGATGATTGATGGTAAGGTTAAACTTGGTTAACATACGTGTAATTATTACAAATCAGATTGTACTTAGTAGGTGTCAAGTTTCCGTCAAAATTTCTCTTCTCATTTGTGGGTATTAAGCGTATCATCATGATGTTTTCTGTTGTTTCTCGAAGGAATAGAAGACAAACAAACAAACTTTCACATTTAGGTATAATTTAGTGTTAAAGCTAGATAAAACTAAATATAAAGCCTGACTTCTGATCGATAGATATAATTTGAACTCGAAAGTGTAAGTGTACCGAGGAGAAAACCGACCGACCGTGTTTCGTTGCATGAGGTTACCGAAGGCTCAATTACCCTCTTCCTCATCTTCCCAATCCCCGATTCCCCCCAACAACCCTTAAATTCCTAACCCCCAAGAGGCCGGCAACACACTTATAACGCTTCTGGTGTTTCGGGTGCTTCTATGAGTGGCGTCGATTGCTTACCATCAGATGATCCGTCTGCTCATTCGCTACACCAACTTGGAAGCTGATTTTTTACCTTAATTACATTAGTACTTATACATTCTTTAACTAACAATTGCAATAATCAATTGGAACATATTCAGTACAGACAAACAATACAGCCTTCAAATATATTCAATCCCCTACTGAGATGTAACAATCATCTATAATTTTTGCACATGAATCAAAGGCTCATCAAATAACAGACCATATATATATGCTGAGCTTTCACTCATACTAAAATTATGGATTATACACCTAATTACGGAGGCTAAAGGTCGTAATTATCTTGTAATTAAATGTTAAAGAACGTTGTTGAATTATTTCTCTGAAGATTTTCTGGTTTCGTGAACTTTGACTCTTGAACTAGTATTGCGGTTGAATTTGGATCGCGTATGTAACTTTATAGGTAAATGATTGATACACGAGCACCGAGCACCTAGCTTCACTGACAGACAGACTGACGGACAATTCAATTTGACGTTTCAAAAGTGCCTGATTTAGGATTTATTGAAATAAATGCTTTGACTTTGATACTGAAGATATAATATCGAGTGCTAATACGACTTATTCTTTTATTTAATTTTGTATTGAGTGGTAAAGGTACACTGTGTTATGTGTTGAAGGAGATATATAATTTAAAAGAAAAACCAAGAGGTTAATGAATTGCGAAAATTATCCTTAGAAACACCTCTTTTCGCACACTACACTATAATATTATAAACATGTTAAAGTAAGTTTGTTTGGATGTTTGTCCGCCAAACGCACTGAAACATCTAAACGGATTTTGATCAAATTCGTTACACAGACAGACTTTTTACCCCACAGGAACACAAGCGAAGCAACTGGCAGAAACCAGTACTACATATTCTGTTCTTACTTATAATAATTATACCTTTAAACTACCACATAATAATATCGAAATTTCTATGTTTTTACAGGTAATTACAACATCATGATCTACTGGCCAAGGTAAAATAGATGTAAATGAAGACTCGTTATATCTCGCGTGTTATCCTCTCGATATTAATTATTCATTCACAGATCGATGAGTCTGCAATTAGAATAGATAATTAAGGTATTAGCTGATGTGTTTATGTTGTTTTTATTTGTAATTATTTGTTTGAAAAGAATATTATTGGTGATATAAGAAATTAGGGTTGGAAATCGGTTATTGTAGCTCTATATCGGTTGAAATCGGTTTTACCTACGTAAGTTTATTTAATGCACATTGAATCCGTTATTGCAGAAGCTCTATATCGGTTAAAATCGGTATTATATAAATTAATTAATGTGTATTGACATAACTGTAATGAACAATCGAGCGTATTTCTCAATATTTTCTTCATCGTATACCTACTTATTTAACGGGTGAACATATTTGACATCTAATTTCGCTATCGTTAACTTAACGACTTTTGCTGTCAATTGGGTAGTATCCTCGGTCAAAAATAAATTATTACAACTTTTCAATACAATAAACTTTCTAGCAAAATTTCTAGAAATAAGTCTGCTATTTGAGTCGTAAAAATCTGATGACGTCATTATAGAGTATTTCATAGAAAAGATCGTTTTTGTCGTTTCGAAAAAAGTGTTGAATTTGACTAGTAGGAAACTAGCCTATTGTAGCTACTAGGCTATAGGTATGAAACTGATCGGCCAATGAAAGCTGCCTAATGCAACGTGAACTATGCAGTTTGGTAACTTGACTGTCGCAAGCACTGTTCTCACGATTTAAGCTCTGTTGCTAGGAATTTGCGCCATAAGGTATAATATAAATGATAGTTCATATTATAGGAGAATTCCTTTCGTAACGGTCAAGTATTTTATGTAGACAAGCTTTGTAAAAATATAATGGCGTTATTATCAGACATGTGCTTCAGTTTTGAAAGTAAAATGCCGTTGATTTTAGAAAAGATCTTCTTCAGTCTTTCGTGTTATTTTTATTATTCACATTTAAACTCTTATTTTTAAGTGCGGGAGAGTCATGCTTCAGCACAAATGGGCCGTTTTGACCGGAGTGATACCACGGCCTCACCGAAAACCGGCGACGCACTTGTAACACCTCTGGTGTTTCGGTTGGCCATGGGCGGCAGCGATCCTCTTGCTCGTTCGATGAATATAATAATAAAAAAAAATCAACTAGCAGATCTTCAATTCAATGGCCATCCGTTACCCTTTTCACAATAATTATAACTTAATCTAATTTTGATGAGACTAGTCAGGAGAAATCAGATGAAACATTACAATCGACTTTCCATTTCAAGATATATATGCTCTTAATATTTTCGCCTCTTTCTAATGAAGTACTCATAATACCATTAGTTACTAATCTCTACTTAATTACACTTTAATAGGGTTTAATGGGTCCCTTCGCTTCTCACTTCAACTGTCAAATTCAAATTCCCGATTACGATCAACCATTCCGATTTAAAATACTTATCAAAACAAACTAATTGCATTCGAGTCGTCTTTAATTGCTATATCGATACATATCCGATATATCGATAATCGCTGTCATTCGATTAATTATTATAAATTATAACGATTTTTTTTCGAATTTGTATCGATAGAAAGTTTGGTGCAGTGTTGAATATGTATGTTTTGTAAGATCAGGAAAAATTGAGTTTTATAAGTGACATGATTGGTAATCGTATTCAAGCTATTTTGTTGACCTAGTCCAACTAATGTCGATCGATTGATTCAATTCCCAAATCGATTGAAATATTTAATCAAGATCGTTCGATAGCGAGATTCTCTTATAAACAGCGCTAATGGCTGCTTAACCTTAGAAATTATTTTCGGACCAAAATCCTTACTAAGGAATAAGTTAAGTAATGATTATAAATAAATATAGTCTATAAATACAAAGTTACGGGTGACAACGTGTTATGAATGACGTTACGATTTTAATGCACATTATTACATCATGTTGTTTCTTAGATTTCTCATAGATGTGCCCAAATTACTATGGTCACTCTAATATAATATTTTTATACGGAAACATTGATAACTCACTATGACTTGTCAAAATGATGATTGATGATGCGAATGATGAAATTTTGATGAAATAAAATGATAGTTCTTTGTGCATTTGTAATGGTATCACGCTTGCTTTATTCTGAAGAGGTAAGCAGTTATCATACCTTTCACCAGTTATATGACCCGTGTTGTAATGTCAAGCCTAATGCCAAACTTCGTTTTTTTGTGCGGTTAAAATCATCCAATAACTTCTCCCGCTTTGGGCGAAGCGAGTAAACCCGCTTGGTAGTCCGCAGCTCCAGAACAGCACTACTGGGCCCCATTTGTGGTATTCTGACAGGTCCCGCCCAAGGTGGGAGAAAGCATTGGATGATTTACCCCCCCCCCCCAAGTCTAATGCCCTTATTACCTATATTATAGCATCTATATCATGTACATCAAAGATTTAATGTTACCTACATTATATAATCTATGTATTTATGTTAGTTATTTTTATATTCGAACCTTGACTTTTAAATATAATACTGCTATTAGGTAATATACTATGTTGCAATAACTCGGTCGTATATGTAATTATATGATCGCTGCCTATCTCTTTTATTTTATGAAGGTTGAAGGATGTTTACCTTGTGTAATAAATATATTTATTTTAGAACTACATTTATTACACATACACTTATTTATACATACTGTACACTTATTTATACATTTAGAAACATAACACACAAACAGTTATAAATTAAGATTCGAACACAAAGGTCGTTAGATCGTTTAGTAAAAATGTAATCGGAATCAGAATACATACTAATGAATCACTACATAAAAAAAAGTACCGCTAATGGTCAGTCTATGTACCTGTAATTACATGTAAATACATTTCAAATAGTATATATACCTATACATATATACAGTACTAGGTGACCTAACGAACTGTAACCGTTTCAGTATTTAATGTGATCCACATATTGTTGTTTCGGGTCTGGGTGTCATGTGTATGTGAACTTGTATGTTTGTAAACGCACCCATGACACAGGAGGAAATCCTAATGTGGGGCAACGTTTAAAAAAATAATAAGATCCTGATAATTTTGTTAAATTATTACTTCAAGGCTTATTTAGGGCAGTATTTAAGATATTTTGACAGTAATGTACAGTATCAGGAACATTATTTATTTAATCGTTAATGTACACAATACAATTAAATAGTGGTTTATTATTAATTTTCAAACACCTAAATAAACGCCATTGTATCGCTATCATCTCAATGGGTACTCATACCTAAAATAAATTTAACCAAACGTCAAACATCAGACACCTCTCACTTTTTCAGTTAAAAATATTTGATCAAAATTTCAATTCAGTTTTTATATTGAAATTCTCTAATAAACCGAATATGAACGCTAATGAAACATATTGAAATCATGACTAAGTTATCGATGACTAGCAAATTCGATAACCAATAAAAAAAAACTAAAAATCAATGCAGACGTTACTATAGAATGTTCCAGTGTATAGAAAGTAAACACTTTCAGAAAATTCACTGAAAAAAATTAAATAAAACATAGAGACAGTACGAAGATCGCATCGAGTAGTCTCATTCGTTTATTTTTTGGGGTAAGACAAAATTGAATCACGATTACATCTTTTTTTTCAAGTCGGTTTAAACAAGGTTAGGTATGAGAAACAGTTTTCTTGTTTACCAGTGTTTCTTTATACAGAACAATGGTGAAGCGTGGACTGAGATAGTTTTTATATTTACTGAAGTATAATAGAATGTGCTTTACTTATAGAAAACATCACTAGTTAGATGCATCGTTTTTAGATACACACTGTATATCTGAACCGCAGAAAAATAACAGAATGTGTTACAAATTAAAAAAAAATGAAATAGGTACCTATTTATTTGTTTCCGCTTTCAAATAAGAGTAGTAGAGCTTATCTCCATTAATATACGTGAATAAACTTTTTTAGTTAATTTACTATGTCTCACGATGGTTATTATAAAAATATATGCAACTAAAGAGTCAATAAAGAAATACCGACGACATAATTATTACTTCACATATAGCCAAACAACAAAATATGTAAATAAACAACCCATGTAATCAATTACTTTGGAAAGTGATGGACAATTGAATACCGATATTGTTTTGTTTCTATTTACTTTTACTCGTACAAACTCTTAGCACCTTCGAATAAACAAATCGTGATATAATTTATGTACAAAACAAATGTTTATTCCATTACCTTTTTTTAATAGGGCAAAATCATCCAATACCTTCTCCCGCCTTGGCCGAGGCGAAAGGGAGTGTCAGACTCTTACTGACTAAAACCACCCCGTTCCTACTCCTGCTTTTCGAGCCGGAGCCCCGGTAAACACGCTAGTCCGCAGCTCTGGGTTTTCGATGACCTCTCAGTATTATGAAGGATAATGGATGCTACACGATGACGTCACGTCAAAGAAAGAAAAATATTAAAAAAAATATTCGGCACCGGCAACGATGCACCAAAAATTACACTCGAACAAAAGTAATAATTGTTACAGTACAACCCAGGCAAAAAATATATATAGAAATATAAATAACAAAAACACACAAACTAAAGTAATAATATTTGTCAAACAAAGTGGTATCCCCCTTTCTCAATCGCCAATTCTCCAACAACCCTTTAATTCCTTACCCTCAAAAAGCCAGTAACGCGCTTGTAATACCTCTGGTGTTTCGGGTGTCCATGGGCGGCGGCAATTGCTTACCATCAAGTGATCCGTCTGCTCGTTTACCGGCTTATACCAAAAATAAAAACACAGTCTACATCCACTAGCAAATTAACTATAGGCACTTTTCTCAACCGAATATGAAACTAGAACCACCATCTTTATAATCACTAACCATCACATAACCAACGTGGTTTCCATCAAAACCATCATCCCTTGACACTATCTAAGGCATCATCAGCGTTATGCATTTATAATGTCGTTGTTACGTGAACGCTGTCCAAGTGTTACGCTGCCCGAGACCTGCGCGCGCGCACCAGTCTTGTACCGCAACGCACGCGAATCACGCGCACTTTCGCTCTCGCTCTTAACGCTTCCGCGATTATCAACTTCCTTATGTACGGAAGTTCTTTTTTATTTGTTATTATACCAAAAATTTTTAGTATCTTTATTTTTTTTAACAATAATAATTTCAAATAGTATTTCTTTTACCTATCTGTGATCTTGCACAAGAATTTATAAAAAATAAATAATTCGCGCGCTTTTTTATTGAAGCTATATCCTGATTATGCTTTGTTTATAAACATTATAAAATTATTTTTATGTTATATTTATGACTGTTAAACAAAAGTGATTGCAGTGCATTGGATTATATGTGACATAAATGACATTTGACATTTTTTGTGTGTGACTATTTTTTTTTTTTATTTAATGACACGTGTGAATAATAAATAAACAATTAATTAAAGAAAAGTGACTGAGATATTAAAACTGTGATAAAACAATAAATAATAAGTGAAGAAAAATCAGTGACCATTTTTTGATAGGGGTGATTTGTGGCCAATTGTTGGTCGCAAACATTGGTGTTATATTGTTGTGTGTGTGGCAGTGCAGTGTTGGGATAATATGTTGGTGATATTGGCGTACATTGGCGTCAGATTTGCTTTACATGTGTCCCGCCAAAGTGGAAGGGCACTCGCTGATGAGTGTTATACTAGGAAGTGAGCATTTTTCTTTATCTTCGAAAAAAAAATAAGAAAATTCTTTGACGGTTTTTTTTGTGCCATATTTTTTACATTTCAGTCATAAATTGGTTTGTTTATGTCACAAATGTCAAAAAACTGATTGTTTTTTTTATCATAAACACTATTTTGTTACTTTTGCAAAAAATATGGCTATTTTTATATGACATCCACACACACAGAATGCCTATATAAAGATTAGAAAACTAATATTTTTACGAATAAATTTAAATATAATTTTTAATAGTGTTGACATAAACTTTCTAGTACATTAATGCTGTTATCTGCTTAAATAGAAACGATTATTGACATTCCTACTTGAATTTGGAACATACGGAAACCGTCAAAGATTTTCTTTCGTTTTTTTTTTATATTTTGTCGTAAACTATGTCTATTCTAGAAAGGTAATATTGAAACCAAAACATTTTGGAATTTTTAAAATAGAAAATTATTAATCCTTTTCATTTAATTCACGGATCACCTTGAATTATTACTATTCTTATCAATCAATGTTCATCCCTTCTGCGTTTGAAAAGATGTCTTTATCTTGTAATAGGACAATCAAAGGAATCATTTACGTCATCAATCGATTTTTAAGTTTGAAATCGCCAACCCGTAGCGTGGTGATTAATGCTTAAACCTTCTCCATGTGACAAGAGGCATCTTTGGTTAGCTGTGGCCACTTATAGACTGTTGATGTATGACAATGTTACCTTTCTAGGATTAAAAGACATACATTTTACTACCTATATTTATATTTGTCGTGTTACTTGTGGTATGTCACACTAAACACAAACCTATAAACACTAATTACATAGCTACTGCATTTAATGAGCGATCAATTGAAATATACATGAATAATCGTTGTTTATACAAAGGTACGATTAATTGATTCAACTGTATATCTTATGAACAAAGGTACGATTACTTAAATTAACCTTAAATCTATTGAATTACAAATTAAGACCAGTACCAGTGGTTAACATAGCTATGCCTTAGATGATCCACTGGCTCATTACTCAATTAAAAAGTATTTTCTAACTGATTAAATAAATGCTAAATGCTAGTCTGATCTGTGGCTCGTTAGTGAGAATGGTCATAAGAATTGTTATCAAAGGTGTAATCCAAAATTTAATAAGTAAAAACATTCATAAGTGTCTCAATAGGGATGATGACGGGGTATAAAAAATCAAAATCTATTAACAACGAGTCACACGTATTTTGTTAGTTTGTCATACAACATAACAATACTCAGATAAAACGAATAAAAATTTTGGAGTGGGAGCAAATACGTCATTTCTGATTAACGAAGTGTAAGCTGTGAAAATGTTTAGTGATGCAAAAAATAAAATACAATACAATAGATTTTTAGTTTTAATTCCACTTATAAAACTAAAAATCTAAGCGGATAAAAAGCTCTATATTTAATTTCTACCATCATATTCAAATGGTCTGTCCTGTCCGTCTGTCTGTCTTCTTCGTCCACAGATACAACATTGATGTGACCTCACGAGTCTAAATCCAATCCACCTTGGTTCGCTCACCTATTGAGCTTAATGGTGAACAAGTCCAATAACTTTTCAACCGTGAAGGTTAAGATTATGACTTTACTGAGGTGTGTCTAAATTAATATCAAAACAAAATCACGACTTACCTTGGACAGGTCTTGTATTTAGAATTACTGCATAAAATTTGATGATTATTTTGCTGTTTTTTGTTTTGGAATGGAAGTACAAGGTATTTATGAAAATCGGATAATTCGCCAATAATGTTGAGAAGTCCTTTTAATTAATTGAATCCGGGATGGGCGCCAGCAATGTATAACATTATTTTTTTTATTAAATTGATTAAAAATCTCGCACGTCCTAACCAGTAGGGTGCACGACGTCGCGCAGATGCGGATCTGCGCACGCTGCTCATGATGAAGAGTCCCTCTGTGACTCGAAACTAGTAGAGCTTTTCTCGAATAATGTACGTTAGTAAACTGTAATTTTTAGTTAATTTAGTGTTTCTCACGATAGGTATTATCTTAATTAAGTATTTTAAAGTAAGAATGTAAGATTTCAAAATCATAATTTGGCTTTCAAATGTCTATCTTCAAGTCTGTCTACAATACATTATTGCTAACTATGCTGTCAGCATCAACACATCTATTTATTACTTGAGATGGAAAACAATGACGTCTTAAATTTTGACTAAACTATAAGAATTAGCCATATTTTCTAGTATATTATTAGTCTATGTTTTCTAGTCATGTTGTCTCAAGATAAATACTACACTTTACCTCTGATTTCGTATGCAATTCTACATCTATATATCTATACTTATAATATTATAAAGCTGAAGAGTTTGTTTGTTTGTTAGGTTCAAACAAACAAGCTTACTCTCAGGAACTACTGGATCGAATTAAAAAAAAATGTTTTGAATAGATAATTTATCGAGGAAGGCTTTTTTAGGCTATATAACATCATATAAAATACAATTGCTATTCGTCAGTCTCGCTAAAACTCAAGAACGGCTGGACCGATTTGGCAAATTTTGGTCTTGAATTATTTGTGGAAGTCGAAGGAAAGTGAGAAAATATGTTTGAGGCGGTACGAAATTTGCCGGATGAGATAGTTTTAACTAATTTTCTCGGAATCAAATTACACTTTATGTCATAAGTACTTTCGATTGTACATTTTCTGTCAGTCATTCTCTGCCGTACTTAGAGACATTTAATGATTACTTAAACTATTCTTTAGCAACGATTTTGTTCCGAAAACAATTACTCTGAGTATGGCATGGCAGTATATCTCTAAACAATTTATATTTATTGTTACTAATTAAATTTTACCTTTTACATAAGTGCCATAATCATTTGTAATAATGCCTAAAGCAAGAAGAGTTTCAACCATCATAAAACAGAATTAAGTACTAAGACATCGCTAATAGTTATTTCAAATTATTACTAACTTTCAAAAACAATTTTTTAAAACACAACTAAATGGCATCACCGTAAAATGTTTAATTATCGTGTAAATAAAGAAACTGAAGAAAGTTTTACGCATTTCAGTAATAGTTATGACAGCAAATCAAGCTACACTTGTCTGTGAATTTTCTCAATTGATTTTCAACCTTAACTCTTTAAGGGTAAGATTAAATTTCGTTAATAGAGTTTGGAGAATGGGATACGTTAATGTGCTGCCTGTACATAATAGGTGTTTATGTGCGTGAAATATTGTTTGTAAAGTTAATTTATTGTTGGTCGTAATTTGCATGGTATTGTGAAAAGAAATCTTGTTATTTTGAGATATATTATATAGACAATATAGTTAATTAATATATTTTTCGGCTTACTCATGTAATTATTTGTCGAGGAACTCGACTCAGTTTCAAGCTGCGTTAGAAGCTCATATTCATAAGTATGTCTATAAAATGACATATTATATTGTATATAAAATAACATTTTTTTCCATAAAATTACATTTGTTGTCAATATAATAAATATCATTTTTCTGTCTACTTATCTACTTCACAGCTTTTACCCTAAAAGGAAACCCAATATGACGTAATATTAACACAATATATTATCCTATTTTCTATTGTACACATATTTATCCATACATAGAAAGCCGTGTAAATCTGATTATATACCGTTTCATCAGCATACACACGGTATATGTTTGCTGTACATTTTAGATTCCAATGTCAACTACTTATCACTTCGAGCTTAGTCATTCATAAAGTACTGAACACAAGGTCTTGAATGATATTGTTAAGATATATGAATAAGTATACTTACTTATTAATTTCTTAAATTATAATAATGCCAGTTTATGGTAGTTAGTTTGTTGATTCGAGTCGGCCAATCAGCCGAACGTGCTCTCGTTTCGATTACTTTAAACGTAAAGCAAATTTATACTAAGGGTAAAGATATTTTATAATCCAGGAGTTTGGATATGTCCAGTGTTTTAATATAGTTTCATCCCCAAAAAACCCTTAAATTCCTAACCCCCAAAAGGCCGGCAACGCACTTGTAACGCCTCTGGTGTTTTAAGTTTTTTTGATTGCTTACCATCAGGTGACACGTCTGCTCGTTTCGTGTTCCATAAAAAAAATCTCCTATAAACGAAACAAATTTAAGCAAATCCTGTATCTTCATTTCTGATTGGCCCTTTGAGGTTAAAAACTATTATATTATGTTTATGTAACACGTTTACTCAAAGAGAATATTTGCTCTGTTACGTATAGACAAACAGAAGTATGGTGTGACGTTTTGTCACTTATGATATACTTTCATTAGTAGCCATGGGGCTTTTGGTATCAATATCACGTAAACGAAGTACAGACAAACCTTAAGAGATTTTCAAATAGGCTAGCTGCGCTGTTGCCGCGTCGTGTGTCGCGGAATGCTGATCATAAATATGTGCGAGGCTTGAAACTAGTCGAGTTTCTCGTCAAATTAATTCTTTAATTTGTTTTCATTTATTTTAATGGCTTTGTCATTCACCTCTCAAATATTAAAAACAAATAAAAAGTAAAACTAAAATGTTTTAATGATTAGTTTTGTTTAATACTTATGGCATCGACTTGTAACTTGTCAATGGGTGGATAACCTATCAGTACTTATAAAAGTCATTTTTTGCTTTTTAATTTTTACTTTTTGTTTGTTTATAGTATGTACCTATTTGGTTTTTTGAAGTCAGTTTTTTAAACGTAGTTTTTTCTCTCAAAACGTTGTAAACTTAAGTCAAAAGACATAATTTTACGTCAAAATTCGTTATTTTACGAAATCATGGTATTGACCTAAATGGTCTTTCCGTCCCTTTGTAAGTTTTGTTTTATGTCACTTCGATAAGATAGCAAAAAAGTTAAATTTCACTTCCAAACTAGATAACTCTTCGTCTTTAACCGACTGCAAAAAATAAAGCTATTCAACTCTCACCCATAGCTTAGTACCCGATTTTAATTACATGCCAATTGGTCACCCTTCTTTGTATTTTTTCTAAATTGACCAAGTACATGTAATGGTGTAATCGATTTCATATTCTATTGTGTTGGCACAAAGTCTAATTTGTTTGGGCAAAGTAAGTGACTACTGTTGCTGATTGGGAACAAAGGGCTTTCAAGTTAGTGTAGGGTGACCATGTGATTGAAATATTGGGTCCATATTCCTGCAAAGTCAAAGTCAAAGCATTTATTTAAATTAATTCTTAATTAGGCACTTTTGAAACGTCAAATTGAATAAAGCTAGGTGCTCGTTCCAAAGTAAAGTTTCGAATAGAGAAGAATAAGAAATTCCATCGTTACTCTTAAAAAAAAATGTCAAACTTCACATCGTAGGTCGGTTTTTCTCATGAAGATGTAATATATATGGTAAAATACTTGTGTATTTTGTCAGTTATGTAATTAATACTGGTCAAACACTGAGTGGTACTATAAATACTTGATTGTTATACTTACTTCAGTACTAAAATTATCAAAAGTACCTAAGTAAAGCAACGTCACAGTATCCCCGAAGGAGTAGGCAAAGGTACACATCATGGCACGTAATGCCGCGTAATACACTAAATGTTCACCATTTGTGTTATAAATCCCATGTGAGGGGGTGAGATCTAAGCAAACAAGAAGATTTCCTAACCTTCTCTGTAATGTAGATACTTAATATAAATCAAAAGTATTACAATAAATATGTCCTCCATAATCCCATATCATGGGGACCCTACAAGGAAAGGCATTAGAATGCCAACAAGTAATCAAAAGAATGATGAACGACTATATCTGTTTCTAATGGCGATTTAAAAAAAACTATACCACTTCTTTATTTCCAACAGCTAAACAATAGCGCTGTACCTACCAACCTTTTATGTAAGCAACTCGATAAAAAAGAAATCGATACGAACCCCGCAAAAAGTCGATTGAAATTCGTTTTTTTTTTTTCGTCACAACACCAATTTTTACTTTGAGGTTTCACCCGCTCGTTAATGTGTCAGAATTCTTCTAGAATTTAACTGTCAAATGCAAAAAAGAAATGGCGAACCGCAAGTGACATTTTCCGGGATTAACGACATCAAATACATAAATGATTAGACCTTTTTTTTTGAGGGGGAAAATCATCCAATGACTTCTCCCGCCTTGGGCAAGGCGAAAGGGAGTGTCAGACTCTTACTGACTAAAAACCACCCCGTTCCTTCTCCTGCTTTTCGACCCGAAGCCCCGGTAAACCCGCTAGGTAGTCCGCAGCTCCGGATCAGAAATGATTAGACCTTGCCTGCTATATTATTTTTTATACCGTTATATTGGTAATGATAAACCAGCCTACAGCCTGTTGACTGAAAGTAGTTCTTTTTTGTACTTGATAGTATGGCGCTTAGCTCGCCTGGTGGTAAGCGACTATGGAGCACGCCTACTTAGCAACCTGTACACTCGAGCCTTGAAGACATCCAAGTTATATTTTGTTCTTGCAGCATATAAACGTTTGCAACCCTGGAGGGTGTCAATTGATTATATCTTCGAATTATTTGTGTTATCCACAAATTGTTGTGCCAGCAAGCACGCAGCTCCAGCTCGAGGCTTGGCTAAATTTTTTAAATAATGTTTTTGATGGGATTTTCAATATACACTAATTTTTATCTCGATTCAAGTTGCAAAGACTATTTATACTTGTGTCTGTATGTATGTGTGCAAGTCGTTATTGCGTTTGCGAATGCAGGTCGGTTAATGTAAGATCATTTGATAACCTGTTCTGATCAACCTTTCAAAGGACTTCGCAATCGTTAAGAGGGGAGACGGAGTTGCTAGAATGTATTGTAGGATTAGTAGACATATTTTACTCTTTAAGCATTCATTTCAATCACAATATTTCTAACGGCAAGATTGTTTTTTGTGACAGAAATTTGTTTCCATTTTTCACACTCTTAACTAGTGCAGCTTCTGTACCCATACAAACCTATATGTATCATACAGTTACTCCTTTTTTTGAGGGAGGATAATCATTCAGTCAATATATTGATTTTCTTATGATGCTTTTCTTAAGGAGGAAAAATCATCCAATGACTCCTCCCCCTCGTTGCCCTCTCCGCTAACTGTCGTATCTCACAAACCGACGTATCTGCACTGACATTAAATAGATACCTTAGGGCTTTAGGGCGACTACAAAATTAAAGAATAAGCCAAGACCTATAAAAAAATATATTTAATTCATTGATAAAACCACAAATAACGCATCTACAGTAATTTAACTGTAACGCCCGACCGAAAAACGGTTGCCCTGGAAAAACATCAATTTGTAGTTAAGACAGTTAGCCGGGAGGGTGACGGCCTTTGGCAAGGCGAGAGGGAGTGTTAGACTCTTACTCACTAAAAACCACCCCTTTCCTACTGCTTTTCGAGCCAGTCCGCAGCTCCGGATACAGTTACGTCTACCATCATGTACTCATACTTGTATGCAACCGTAGCATGACTATGCCTTTTTCTACTCAATCAACATTACAATGATATACGACAATGAATCTTATTGCTATAGAAATAAAGATGCTGTTCTCAAAGGACTGGTCATGCTGAACAGTCTTTTGTTTTGCGTAGGAGTCTGGTACTGGTAGTGATAAAATGAGTTACTGGTTTATATTTTTACTAGAAAAAAAAGGAAAAAAGATAATAAAGATCTTTGTCATGTCTGTCTTTTTGTCTGAACTACTAAAATACTAAACGAATCTACATACGGTTGGTTTCATGGGAATATTTTTTTAGTCACTTTCCATTTTGTGAATCCTCCTTGTGCTTAGCTGTATTCTTCAGTTTTTAATGACACTACTGGTACGTCTTACGGCGCATTCCAATAACCTACCGATCGGTAGATTTGCCTACCAGCGGTAGAATTTTGACACATTTTGTATGGAGCTTATGTCAAAATTCAACCGCTGGTAGGCAAATCTACCGATCGGTAGGTTATTGGAATGCGCCGTTAATACAGAATGTTGTTTTCGATTCACGAGTCGGAAAGGAAAATTTCTTTAAAAGAGATATTTTTTTTAATATTGCACGAATTCTACAGCTATTTCTGGATTTTCCAATTTGTATACAAAAGGTATGTTGACATTATAATAAATAACAGCCCAACTTTCAGCTGTGCAATGTCGTGAAATACAGTTTTTGTGTTCTGTATAAAAACAGTTCCAGACGTACTTTCACGAAGTCTAGCCAAACTAGATTGCTACACATCTAAATTCTTATTATTGGCAATTTACCTACATTTGAATGCTCTGCTAGTATAATTGCCTTTCTTCGCTGTTTGATACAAATAAAAACAATAAAATCGGTCTAGTGCTAGTTGGAGTCGCTCTCGAAGGGTACCGTGCCCATTCTGTTTATTAAATAGAACATTAAAATCAACTTCTTTGTTTGAGGAAGATGTTCCTCGCACAGCTATTTTGCGTTAGCGCATCTTCCTCGCACCGCTACATAGATTAGTATCAGTGGAAACGGTCATATAGTTTCACAGCTTAGCTATTTCATCTTCCTTGCACAGCTACATAACTTAGTATCACTGAAAACCAGCACATATTTTTCACAGCTTAGTTATTACATCTTCGTAGCACAGCTAAATAGCTCATCTCTGGTGGAAAATCAACCTAATAGTTTATATTCACAAGGCAAGCGTTAAGTGCGCGTTGTCTAAAGACATCTTCATTCTTTTTACATACATACATTTTATTTCCAGATTTCTCTGGAATTTGTTCTTACAAAATGCAGTTTCCAAACTTGATTACGCTATAGAACATTCTAAATGTCTGTCTATGCATTTGTAATAAGATTTCTCATAATTATATTTTAGAGGTCTGTGTGTTTTAAGAAGAATGCTCATATTATGCTACACAAAACCATTTTATCATGGTCTTGCTTCGTATGTTCTTTCTATACATTCAAAGGTCAGTTTATACTGGTCTTGTTTAGTTTGATGTGTAGTAGAGTATAAATTTGTCTTTTTATGTAAAAACAAAGAGACAAACTACCAATTTAGATGTTATCTACTGCATTATGAAAAAATCAAGGATTTTTGAGATAAACAGTTATTTCTTTTTTTCAAGTTTTTTTTTCGATTTTTGCTAAAGTTTTGATTGGGATGACAGTTGAGATATTACTTATTACAATAGCCCACTCCAAGTTTGTCCAGTACATGGCAATAGGCTCACCCGCCATGGGACTTAAATGGTGAAAAGTGGGTATACATTATGTAGTGGCATTACTTTTATTTAAAAAATCTGAACAGAACCCATCTAAAACATTAAAACATTGTTTTACTACTTTTTTCCAAAGATATGAATCTGCAGACTCCTTTCGACACATTAAACTAGCATTTTGCATTAAATGTCTGCATTATAAATACGAAAGTTTGTTTGTCTGTATGATTGTAACTCAATCACATCAAAACAGCTGAAGGGAACGGGATGAAATTTAGAACAGGGGTAGAGTATGTTCTGGAATCATACATAGGATACTTTTTAAGTCATGGGACTGCGAGCGAAGCCGTTGACTGAAGCTAGTAGGTAATAAAGTGACTGTATATGACCTCCTTAGAATGGTGCTTAGCACAAACAAAATAGTTTTTAATGCATTAAACTGTTTCTCTAATTATAGACGTCAGTGCTTTTGGAATAGAGTTTTAAAATTAATGTCTGTGTTTTGACTATCTCTAATTTTAATTATTTATGTTGTTTTTGTCTTTTTTACACTTGAACTGAGACGAGACTTAGTTTTTAGTAAAATTTCCGTGGTGCTTGGCGACTGGGCTTCTCCCAGTTGTGCATTCTATTTTGTGCCTTTAGGGTTAAGTCATTCTGTCTCCTGCTTTAAATTCGCCTTGGAAGTGAAAACTATCGTTTTCTTCTCCGTTAATAACATTTTCTGATTTGTTTCGTTGCGGGATTCAAGATAGTTATTCATGTCCTCGAGACGCGCCGACTTCAGTGTTCCGGTGTTTTCATGGTTGTATCTACTGTAGATCCTGGCTTACAGGAGTTGCAGCGGTTTGGGAGCTTCTGGCGGGCTTGTCTTAACGAAAAAAAAAGAACGAGAGTTTTAAGATATAGTAGTCTTAACATTTGACCATTTGACTAAAGAGCCCGAGAAACAGAAGCGTTTCGACTCCCAACACCAATAAAATAAAGACAATTTCTTTGTCAAAATACGGTAGCATCATAAGAACCGGAGCTGCGGACTACCTAGCGGGTTACCGGGGCTCCAGTTCGAAAAGCAGAAGTAGGAACGGGGTGGTTTTTAGTCAATAAAAGTGCGACACTCTCTCGCCTCGCCCAAGGCGGGAGAAGTCATTTTCCCATAAAAAGAATCATAAGAAAATCGATATTTTAATGAGTATTTTGTCCAAAACCACTGAATGGAACGGAACAATACAATGCGAGTGGAAAACAATGTGTTATTACTTATGCTACAGTGAAATGTCATATCATCGTGACAAATTAAGGTCGTGTGTCTTATTATAAAGACAACCAGTTGTCTTTCGACTTTGCTTGCGTTGAATTTGAAAGATTTCTCTCAACTTGACTCTGATCCTATAACTGCCGCACTCAGAGACATTTAATGATTATTTAAACCATTCCTTAGTAACGATTTTGTTCCGAAAACAATTGCTAAGGACTGGGTTAAGTAAGTAACCATTAAATGACTCTGAGTACGGCGGTAAGAATATTAAATTAAACCTACCTTTACGTTGCTAAACTTCTAAGTTTGTTTTACTTTTAACGAGATCGAAACGAGAGCGTATTCGGCGCTGTGATTGGTTGGTTCATTCGCACCGGCCAATCAGAGCGCCGAACACGCTCTCGTTTCGTTTTCGTTCAACGTAAAGTAAACTCGTACTAAGGGTACAGAGCATACTCGATACATACAAACAAACAATCATGTCTTTCATCTTTATTATTGTACCGGTAGTGTAGATAATACCTTACCAGTGTCATGGTAGGCTGCCCCCTGTAATGTCATACGACAAACTAATAATAGAATAGTGAAACCAAATTGCAGTTTTTTTGACAAAATATGTCATTGGGCCTCTTATGCGGACGGTGCAGTTATTTTTGGATTATGGATAAATACTAAATAGTTTGTTTGGTAAGTGACATGATTCATTCATGTTTTATAGATATTCGTTTGTTAATGAATTTGTTTTTTTTTTTGTAAATATCACTGTCACATGGGAACGTTCCCAGAAGATTGGCCGCATTGCCATGTTGAATGACAAATATGGGAATGTTGTAAATATTATATTACAAATAAATCACTTGTGATTGAATGAGTTTAATAATAACAATCTGCCATGTGCTGCCCATCGAAACACTGCAATTTAGTTTTTTTATTTTTATAAGTCTTCGTTTGTTGTTTTGTAAGAAAAACTTATTGTAGTTGTTCAAGTCTCTGGAATGTCTACTGGTTTACTAGTTTACGGTAATCGAAGTAATTAAAATATCAACGCGATCGCTATACACAAGTAAAGCTCAATAAAGTGTATTATTTATATTCTGAATACAACATAATCATGTTGTTTACAAATTCATATCTAATTTATGACCAAAACTTAACTTATAACATTTTAACGACACTAAACTCCGAATTATTCATTCAAAAGAAAGAAATCAATTTATAATTCTATCGATTTCAATAATCGATTAAATAAATCGAAACGATTATATCGATATCTTTCTAAAACAACATATGTAGTTGTTATATCTTTGATTTATATTTTTGTATAAAACTATATTTCTTTGGAACGACATAGAAACATATTGGTGTTCAAAAATTAATATGTATTGAATTAAAATATGGTAGCTTCGCCTCTATTGAATATTTTAATTGCTATAATAGATTATTTTGTACAATTAATCAAGGCATAATAACATATTATATGTATTTAATCATTTCTTAATAATATGGTATCCGTATCTATAAATTTTTAATTGATACCTGAAGTTATGAATTTCTTAGTAAATGTGTGAATTCCAACAGCAGAGATGGTGTTTAAAGATAATAACAGTTTGGTTTTAAATTATTAGGTACTGGGTTTCATTTACCAAATAATATATTAGGTTGTTATTGTTATTAGCAATAGAATAGAAATCAATTTTTTGGTAGATGGGCATTAACCACTATGGTGATATTTGTCAACCATGAAGCAATTACAAAGAAGAAATATCATAACTGTTTTGTCTATCACTTGTTTTGTCACAGTGCATAAACATATTAAGGCATCTCTTCTTTAAAATTGTACCCGATGTCTGCCACTAGCCTCGGAGCTACGGACTACCTAGCGTGTTTACCGGGGCTCCGGCTCAAAAAGCAGGAGTAGGAACAGGGTGGATTTTAGTCAGTAAGAGTCTGACACTCCCTCCCGCCACGCCTAAGGCGGGGGAAGTCTTTGGATGATTTTTCCCCCGTCAAAAAAGGCTCATCCACATACCTAACTAAGAATGCAAATCTAACAGTGTTGCTCTATCCCCAATACATAGCGTGTGTAACTCTGCGTGATACATAAGTTGGACATGCGTGCTACATCGAATCGAAACAATCAGTCTTCAGCAAATTATCTTAAGTAAGTAATTCATTTAGCGAGTCTGCCATGTTGAAAACTGAAGATCATTTTTCAATTGACTTTTAAGAACTATTTATCTTCTTAACGATGTGAGTTTCAATTTCTTTTTTCACGCAGGTACATAAGTAGATGTACAGCGTGTTACCGATATCTATCTATCTATCTCGTGTCTTTTTTTTACCGAATTTAATCAAAATCGGTTCAAGTGCCGAAACGGCACACATATGTATGTATTAAAATAATTTTCTCATGTTGGTAAGTATACATGAGTAGATAGACAGCGTGTTACCGGTATCGTCTTAAGTATTTTTTTACCGAATTTTATCAAAATCGGTTCAGCGATTCAGGTGTCGGCACACACAAACACTTTCGCATTTAAATTTAAATAACCTCTATTAAAGTAATTAATATTGTAGTGTAGGTTAATTCATTAAATAAAGATTTGGAATAACCTGACTGACTTCTTTGCAAAAGTAGTATAGCGGCTCAATGGAATTCACAAAAGATATACCAAAAGTTTGACTTGACAGCGGTTCTATTTCAAGGCAGCAAGGTTCAGTTTTACTTATTCAGCTGTCAAAAGTGACGAGTGATGGATATCGGGGAAAAGATCAAAGGACCATGTTTTGAAGATATTGTCAGTTTGTCAAAGAGTCTGACATTCTTGTCAGCTAGATGTCAGTGTTGTCAGAATTGTGTTATCTTTTGTCTCATCGCATAGATCAGGAAATATTGACTCGAAGTCAATAAAATAAAACGTAAAAGGTCTGTCCGTGGTCAGTGGTCAGCTTTTTTTAAAAATGAAATTGGACTTTATTTGTATTATTTTTCTTTGGACGCCTTTATATGATGGTCTTATATCTTGGTTGAATCTTAAGTCTGCTACGATTTTAAATCGCTATAAGTATTTTAACCCAAACCAACGAGAGCAATAATTGCTCACGTTGTTTTTAGTCAGTAAGAGTCTGACACTCCCTCTCGCCTCACCCTAGGCAGCAGAAGTCATTGAATAATTATCCTCCTCAAAAAAAAACCTCAATCTTAACACGTTTTTTTTTTCTGTAACCTGTATAAAGCTTGTTATTAAAATAAAATAGTGAAAATCGGATATCAGTTGTTTGAAATGACATCTTTTAAACTACTCATTTAAAGTTACTAAAGTACTAAAAATCTCAATTCACTTTCCCAAATACAATCAAAGACTGTTTCACACCAGTCGACAACAAACAAATAGCCGACTTTACCAAACAAACTGATGTCTTAAGATAATTTATAACATTTTAAAAACTTTTCTACTGTCGATAGATGTAAGGCGAGTCTCATTCATAAGTCAATTAAACAGATGAATCGATATCATCATCTTAATATGAACAATTACCATCCGTATGTTACTTGGACACTGATGAATAGCGCGTATTAACGATAAATGACTAGAGGTCTCGTCACGTATCGTCGCGTGCAAAGGTTTTATACATAACTATTTATTTATGTGGTAGATTTTGTCTAGTGTCTTTAGTAATGTTCCCGATATAACTTGCCATTTGTAATTCCAGACTATTTTCCTTTTTTATGGTCAATAAATAAAGAAAATAAAATTGGTCCTTTTATACAATTTGTGCTGTGAGTACGTTTACAAACATGTAATTTCAATAACCCGTTACATTCAGACCAGAAAGAACAAGATGTGGAGCACATGGACAACAAATTAAGCATGAAATTATTTTTAAAATCAGCTAGACTATTCGAAACATTCGAAGTGAGCTAGATCGCGGTCCGCCATGTCATTGGTTGTGAGAATAATCTCGACCAATGACGGGTGATTTAAAAAAAAACATTATTTTATTCTTTAGCAGTAGTAGGATAAGATTTCGTATGATTAATTAGTTATTTTACAGCGCTATATTAAAAGTATAAAACTTAAAATTTTCTTTTCGAAAACACTTTTGTGCGTGACATTACATCGTAAGGTATGAGTTTCGTAAATGTGTGATCATTAAACTTAAAGTCGAATATTATTATGATAAATAGTGTTTTTCTCATGATTATGAAATTCTATAGGTGTGAAAATAGCTTACACTGCGGACAAGAATCATTAACTTATAAATATTCGGTAAAACTGTTTACAGGAGTACGATTGTGAATAACATTGTGACATTAAAATTTTATATATTAGATTTAATAAATAAAACCTCTCATGTTTAGCGTAATATTACTTACTAAGCGAGTTGTGCAATTAAGTATATAAAAAAAGAAATTACGAAAAGTACCGTTCATATTTTTACATCCTTATATCGTTCAATATAAAAAAAAAAACTAATTTAGTTCCACAGCTAAAGTGTGGGTGTACATTATTTATGTGCAAAAATTATATCAATTAGTTGATAGATAGACTATATACAAGCCTAAAACTGTTTCATTAAAAAATAATTCCTATGTATTAATGGCTATTATAAAGCAATTCCGTTTGATTATAGGTTTGGGCGACTTTTTTCTTTATGGCAACTCTCTAAGGAGTGGCGTACAGTTGTTATCCTACATCTAATTGGATATGTTTTTCAATAAATCTGCCATGAAGAGGTTGATTAATGGGCAAAAATGAAAGGTATGAGTAATCAGGACATTTTGATGTTTCTGTTTTGCCTACAACTGCTAGGAAGTTAGTGGTTTCATTCTGTGTAAGATTTGAATATTGTCTCTTTTTTTTTAAAAAAAAATGTAAACCGTTGCCCGACTCTAGGATTTTCGTGGATCGTGAGTTTACAAACATACAAGTTCGCATGCATATCATACCCAGTCCCAAAATAACAATTTGTGGATCACACAAAGAGTTGCTCCGTGCGGGAATCGTGCCCGCTACACGTTGCGCGAACCGTGCTGTCGACTACTGACAAGCGTATTTACAACAAGGCTTACTAAGAAAAATGTGGTGCAATTCAGTTATGAAATTATTCTAAAGTTAATAAAGTGACAAACTTAAAAAAAAAACTAGATTAACAAAACATACGCATGAATTTTATTGTGAGAGTTATAATGAAAAAAATAACAACATAAACGTGACAAATGCATTTAAATATGGAACGACTTTTTTTAAACTTGCATAGACAACAATCAACAATTCAATGTAGTTCCAGAACATACGAATAAAATGTTTTATTTACATACTCGTGCCTCGTTTACACGCCCCTAGAAACTGTCGCGAGAACTCGACCCCGAAACTAGAACAGTTAGTGGTACCTCGCTAATGTCGTCAATTGTCAATTGTTTACTGTACTTGTCAACATGCTTTCTAGTATGTACAAGCGACAAAATTGTATTTCTAATATATAAAATCTCCATGTCACAATGTTACATGGAATGGATGTTACCGAGTTTATGATGAGTACTGGCCTTTTTGCTCCATGTCTTTTGTTTTTTTTTATCATATAAATTTTTATTGTTTTTTTTTGAAATGGTGCAAATAAACTGCTTTTTTTTCATTCATTTTTAACATTTTTTCGGCTACTATCTATTTTCAAGAACTAATTTATAAGGCAAAACGACGTTTGCCGGTCGATTTAACTTTTGATTCGACGATT
Organism: Spodoptera frugiperda; assembly: GCF_023101765.2. Lineage (NCBI taxonomy): Eukaryota > Metazoa > Arthropoda > Insecta > Lepidoptera > Noctuidae > Spodoptera > Spodoptera frugiperda. The sequence goes on from NC_064222.1 coordinate 7,926,414, forward strand.
TTTGGTCAGCTAGTAAAGAAATAAACTTACTTTTACTAAAATATCAATTTTTGAGTTATTCGACAGATCCTAAGACGCTAAAGGCATTAAGAGTTCGTAATAATTATCTAAATTCAGATTAAACAAGTCTTTAAAACGATACAATGAAACTTTAACCAGTAGATTTATTAGTTTATTTCTTATCTAGACTAGACATTTTATTTCGGAGGTGGGAGGAGCAAAATCTAATTTAGAAACAGCTATATATTAGTCTAAGCTAGACATTTTGCTCACGCGAAATACTCCACAAGCTACAAAAGTAGGTACAACAAAACATTTCCCTCGTTTAGTTTCGCGATAATCGACTAATAACCATAAAATGGAAACACGTTGCAAAAACAAGTTTTATAGAAAAATAACGTGTTTTAAAAATGATGCCCAGTATATATAAGGTGTTCTAAAAGTATCTGCCATGGCTTTATTGTGTTTGAAGATTACAATAGTGAAGAAATTTTGTACCTCGGACCAGTTAATTCAATTTGAGAACATAAAAAAGTTAAATAAAACATTGACTTTACTCTGCATAATGTGGTTCCCAAATACGAAAGACCTAACTCTTTCATTAAAACAATTGCTATGAATTAAAAACAGACAGTGACCTGTGAAAGAGATAGTTCTTTCATAACAAACTTAACTTTAACTTTCTTTGTAGGAAAAAAAAAATACTTATTATCAATAATCATTTATATTTACTATCTTCAAACACAATACTACCTCCCATTAAAGCCGTGGCAGATACTTTTAGAACACCTTATATATGCTATATTTTATGCAAAAAGTCAATTATGAATTTAAATGCCTCACTTGTTAATGTGATTCTGCTATGTGGAACTGTATTCTCCGTTGTCTGACCTTGGGAACGTGAAAGCGTCTGAAGATTTTTAAAATCAATAGTTCTTTGTCCGAGTTCAGTCTATCTCGACAATTAGATAAACATTCATATCGTTTATATAAAAATCATATTATTCTACTTAAGTCTTTGACTGTCAATAGAAAACTGTTGAAGGCAAATCCTCCGCTAACGTCGGTCACCGGTGACCCCGTGGCGTTTAAAGTGTTAATGATCTAAGCAGTTTTAGATTTGGATGTAGTGCTATCTGTTTTTGCACTTGGTATATTTAAAAATGGCTTTTATGTAGCGATTAGTGATCATTTAACCTTGGCTTTCTAAGACAACTACCTCTTAAAAAACGGTAGTTTTTAAATATCTAGAACCATTTCTATTTATGGCTGGTTAGAAACTAGTATTTAGGAAACTAGTCTTTTTGATTGCATTCTTGTAATGAAGCGTATTCATTACAAAAAATCAATGGGTATACTAGAAACATATTTGCAATTTAGAAATTATATAGCGGCGTTTAAGATCAATGCAATCTATTTTTAAACTGTGTAGTAGCGGACATGATTTTGTAACATTAATATTAGCAAAGAGGATATAAAAAGTATTTTTAAATGTATGGTCTATGTAAAAACTAAGATAGACAAAACAGACAGATCAATTAAAAATGTGCAAACACAATTTGTAGCGTCATTTATTCCAATCGATTAGTTTCGAAAATTGATTATAGAATGGACTGAGTAGAAGAAAGTTTACATTTGCTACGGTTAATCCTTAATTGTTGTAAATACCAAGTTGATTACGCAACTATGATTTAGAAATTACAAGTAAAGTTTAGATTTTGGAAAAGTCACAGTAATTTATGTCCAGGCAATTTTTCTAATGTTATTCACCTACTTGACTGCCTAAATCACTCTCCAGTAAGATTAACACGATTCTAAATTCTCTATAGTCAAGTATACTTGGCAGACATAAGTGCTGTATCTTTAAATGTAGTCTCCGTATAATGATGACTTCAATTTTTTTGTCTCACGCATACTAACATGTTCGGTATACATGATCATGTAACCCACTTAGCCCAAGCACTTTTCATTTGAACCTTGCTACTTACGAAGTGCGACTACCTCTAATCAAATAAAAAAATCAAATATCAATCGAATACAGGGCGTCGAATTTCTGTATTTGTAGAAAGCTCGTTCTAAGTACGGTTTCTCAAATAAACGGAATAACTCATCACTAGGCCACTACTATACTAGCGTGCTAGTAAGTTGTCAAGTCGATCATGAATATGCAACGAGCCTTGGAGAAAATTTTCTATCATTGCCTATTTTTTTTTTATGTTCGGTGAAATTTTAATCAAATTAACGTAAACAGCTTATGAATTTTACGATTTTTGATATTTTTTTAGAAATTTAGGAAATTATGTTAAGAGAATCTGTGTGAAATTAGAGCTCATTTACATTAGATTTTTGATTTGATTGATTAAACGCGCTATTTATAGTCGTATTAGAATTTGTTGAATAATATTATTCATTATCACTAATGGAGAGTTTTGTTGGGATACAGATGGTATAACTTAAATTTTATTAGCTTGTTCAACATAAATTTTGTCAGACTACCGATTTTCTCGAAAAGTTCAATTAGCATAATCGTTGTCATACTTTCATCGCATTAATAATGATCTAATGATTCCTTAATTAACTAAAAATCATGGTTTACTCGTGCATTAATGGAGGAAAGCTCGCGACGTCGCCGCGTCTGCGCACGCTGCTCATGATGAAGAGTTCCTCTGTGATTCGAAACTAGTAGAGCTTTTCTCCATTAATGCACGTGAGTAAACCGAGATTTTTAGTTAATTTAGTATGTCATGTATGTATGACATGACGTGTATGTATGACAACTATCGTAAGGATAGTTGTTATAAAAATATATGATTCCTTAACTAAGTTTTTACTCACTATACATAATATTATGTACTAAGGAGCTCTACACTGTTTAGATATACATATATTTAGTAGGTTTTCTAGTACAACGATGTCCAAAAACCACATGACTTTCCCCCCTTTTTCAAATAAGTACTTAGTATATTATTTACCTACATAATTTGTTCACTAAATATTATGTTTTGCTATTTTAGTTTCGGAAGCAATAAAATTCGACTAAAAACTTTCTATTTGACGTCCTTGTTCTCAAATAAATATTTCGGTCAGCAATCCTACTAAATGCCAAAAGGAAAGTTTATGTGTGTATGTTTAATACACTTTATCGCCTAAACTACTGAACGGATTTCGATAAAATTCCGTAATACAATATGTCATTAACTTTTTTTAAAGGAGGAAAATCATCAAATGACTTTTTCCGCCTTGGGTGAGGCGAGAAGGAGTGTCAGACTCTTACTGACTAAAAACCATCCCGTTCCTACTCCTACTTTTCGAACCGGAGCCCCGGTAAACCCGCTAGGTAGTTCCGCAGCTCCGGAATATTTCATTAACTGGATTAACATAGTTTTTTTATTATATGTCAATAAAACCAACGAAATCGTAGGCTGAGTGATACGACTACTAATAAAAAATGGAAAATATGTCAAAACAACAAAAAAGGCCTAACATTTTATGTTTTATAACAGCCATAACGATTTTTACAATATCGTAGCAATAAAACGATAAATCCTATTTATTAGTATTATTGAATTAGAGTGCTAATTATGTATTTTATTGTACTTTCGTTAGAGAGTGTGAATATTATTAGTATAATCGTATTCTGTTAAAAAGAAAACTTATGTGCATAATTTACTATGGGAACTTGGGTTTGATTAAGTTGAAGATTTTCTCATAAATGTTTATACTCGCTTTTATATATACATTAATTATTGTAATTGATAGGTATATTATTTATCAATTATTGTAGATATTTAAGAAAGGAGCCTTCCTTGATAAATGCACTGTCCAACACAAAAATAAACATTTAAATCGGATTAGTAGTTCCGGAGATTAGCGCATCCAAAAACAAACTCTACAGCTTCATATATTAGTATAGATAGATGGGTATAATCTGGGTGTCTTCAAGGCCCGAGTAAAAGCATGCAAAGGTTGCTCATGGGCAGACGTGCTCCATCGTAGGCCGCATCATCACTTACCATCAGGCGAGATAGCGGCCAAACGTCGACCCATCATATACAACAAAAAAGATTTATTGCCAATTGCCTAAGTTAAACTCTTTATACTCATATTTTTTTCCTACTACTTGCGTGAGAATAAAACTATACCTATGTGGTGTGAATGGCAACATATTCTTAAAAAAAAATGTTTTAATATTTTTACAACGTAAAAAAACTATCTCACACGTTTGTCGTATTGTCAAGTTTATTATAGAATTTTGTCGCAGAAAAAAAACGCGTCTGTACTTGAAATCGTTAAGACTCTAATCTCAACATCAATCACGTTCTTTGAAACAAGTTTCATACGCGTAAATATACTAAATTCAAATCTATGTTCCATGACTTCTCTGGTGTTGCTACCATCACCTAATGGACTAGTCTGCTCATTCGCAACCTATTCCATAAAAACAAATGGTAGGCCGAAACTATAGACTTCTTGTGAGTTTTGACAGAATCTGCCAAATGTCAATGTCAAATTCATACATTGACATTTCTATTTCTTTTTTTACTTGCATTTATGGAGGCTGGCAGAGTGTTCAGTGTCTAAGTTTTGATACATTTGGTCGAATGTCACTATCAATCTCATTATCTTTTTAACCGACTTCATCTAACTTCTCTCATTAACGTTTTTTAAATGACATTTTTTAGGGGCTTATTAAGAGTATTTTGCACCTGCCCTTTAGAGTTTCTCAGTAATTAAGATACATTAAAATTAAATATATTGTTTCCGATTACCGATTTATTAATACGGAACACATAATGTCACGAGACCAAATTAAGTAAAAAAAAACTTTTTCAAAAGCGTGTGAACATCTGCCATTTATGAATAGAATAAATCAAAATAACTAACGTTTCCTGCTACTATTAATTAATGTTTATATGTCTAATTAAAATTGTCACCGTAATAAATTTCTTTACGGCCTACCTATGTTACGTACATTCAGTAGCACGTTAACGTATCCAAAACTCAACGAGCGATTTTCAACTATGTTTCACGGGAATGAAGTCGACAATCGCATGATAAAACTTGCTAAATGTGTGTAGTTTGATGTGCAACTATCACTAAATTGTCAACCATGTTTCTTTTTATCGCATCTGTTTATATTTGAAGCTCATTGACGTTAAATAGAAATCAATGATTAAAGAATGTCATATTTTTGCCATTTTATGGTTAAAGACCTGATTTCATTTATTTTAAACGTTACTCCAAACTAGGATTTTCTCCTGTGTCGTGGGTTCATTTACAAACATACTATTTCACATACCTACACATGCCCAGACTCGAAACAACAATTTGTGGATCACACAAAAAGTTGTTTCGTGCGGGAATCAAAACCGCTACACGTTGTACAGCAACCAGTTGCCCAACCACCGCGCCAACCGTTTAGCTAAACACTAAGTTTTGACATTAAACATTACGTGTGTAAATATTTCATTCAAATTCTATTTAAAACTAAAATGATCTATCATGATTAATTAAACTAAAAATAAATCTACTCTCTATTGAAAATAAAAACGAGTTTTGTATTTATATAATAACAAAAGTATAATATAATATGATTAAAAGTGATGGATTATCTAATTGTTTAGACGCCATATTGAAAAGTAAAAGGCGCGAACTGTGGGAGGGACCCAGATGCACTAGTTACGTCACTCATTGTTTATTACTTACTGTGAATAAGTTTGTGAGGTATTTGTTGGCGGTAATGTAACGTAACAAGACGAATTTATTTCGTGATATTGTTTAACAAACATTTTTACTTAAGATACTATCGTAAAAAGATTTTCAAAATTTGGCATGTTAATCTATGGTTATGTTGACCGAAGCTTTGAGTGAATGAACGTACTTGAGAGTAAAACAAACACATTATTAGTAGCGCTGTGTTTTCGTGTCATGGAGGCTAAATTACCACCCTTCCTAATCCTCGATTCGCCAACCTAAATCTTTAAACCCCAAAATGCAACGCACTTGTAACGCCTCTGGTGTTTCGGGTGTCCATGGGCGACAGAGATTGCTTACCGTCAGGTGATCCGTCTGCTCGTTTACCGGCTTGTACCATAAAAAATGTGTTATGAAAATCGGTTGGTCAGTCTCAGAGCAATAAACTTTTTGCATCATATTATGTTTCAGTTTCAGTTTAAAGTGCAAATACCTAAACAAAACTGTAACCTGCGTCACTTTCCAGGATATGCGACTATGAAAATTTCTTAAATAAACCCTATTTAACACGTTCGCGTATTGTTTTGTTGCGGTTCACTAATTTGAAGAGCAACATCAAACCATTTTAGCAAACATTTGTCATTTCTAACCTGTTTACGTTATAACTTGTTGCTATTAAAAACCTGTTAACAGGATTTTGTCGATTCCATTCTAAGTGGCTACTAAGTTGGTTTCAAATAACTGGTTTTCGAGAGGATTTTGAGAGAGCTTTGGTTAGCATTGGGAGGGCTGTAGGCTGTAGTTGTAGGCTGATATTGTTTTTTTTTTTTATTTAGTGCCTATTGCCCTAATTAAGTTACCTTTGATAACGGTTGGATGCTTTATACTAGAATCAGGATATAATTCATTTAGTCTGTTTAAGCATTGTAAATATATTCAGGTGTTCCGGCTATAAGAATTCTCATAAGAATCTATAGACTGCACTGTTGTTGCAGTGCGTGTTGTAGCGGGATGGATTCTAGCAATTTTTATAATTATTAAAAAAAAATGTGATCCAGAAATTGTTGTTGCGGGTCTGGGTGTGATGTGCATATGTGCACTTGTAAAGGCACTCACGACACAGGAGAAAATTAAGTGTATTTAAACGTTTAAAAAAATAGAAACTATAACAAAACTAGTCATATGAGTCATAATAAACTTTAACTTCGACTACCAATAGCTTCTACCGTGTGTGTTGTACAGTCACCGATTCACTCAGTAACCACCTACAAAAGATTATAAGCATTTATTGATTATGAACCAATATTATGGTGACGTAACATGTGCCTCTTTAAGAAGGCAATTGACCCACTGGTTGACTGAATAAAGTTATGCAATAAGTACCGGTTATGTAATATTATTGTAACCCCAATGTCCACTTACCTGATTCTTTGGCAGACACGGAACAATTGAAGGGATTTCCAGTTTTTGTTTGTAAGTCGGCGCCATACTTTTTTTGGGTGTTATTATTTTCTCGACCAGTTTTGTTTTTAAGATGATAGTTAATTATTATGTTATCGGCTTACTTACGTAACTGTTTGACGAGGAACTCGACAAGTTTCAAGCCATGCTAGAGGCTCATATTCAGAGTAGCAGCGCAACGGTCTCTGGGCTGATGATGAGGGGGAAAATCATCCAATGACTTCTCCCGCCTTGGGCAAGGCGATGGGAAGTTCTCTCTTTCTGGCTAAAAACCACCCCGTTCCTACTCCTGCTTTTCAAGCCCCGGTAACCCGCTAGGCAGTCCGCAGTTCCAGGTTGGCATCAGCTCTACTGGGTCCCATCTGTGGTGGTCTGATGGCTCTTAGAGGTACGCGCGGAACGCGACACGCCTTACGCCTTCCCTTGCAGACCCACACTTACGATGGCATAGTAATAAAGCCTTATAAATCAAAATATGACATTGCAACATAACCATATATTAGTTTAAAGTAAGTAGACCGTGTTGTAAAATACACTCTTCGTATCTCTTCACGATGGTCTACAATTACACAATTTTCTTTATAATTTATCGTAGGGCAACCTGACATCGCTCCAATCCATTACCAATAACTGTAGACACGATAATTTCTCTTTAAATTAATTGTTCTGCCCATCACATCTATCATGTACTTATTCCTTGTTAGATTTAATGATACATTGTCCCTTCAGGGCGGGCATTGATGTTTAAGTCGGTACTACACAGATATTTTGTTGGTTTGTTTGTGTTGATTAGGTTCTGAAAGTATTAAACGGATTTTGAAAATGCTTTCCTTTCATTCTTTTATAATATAAATAGCTTTCTTTTCTGGGCATAAAATAGACTAGGTACTTTTTATTCATAAAAAATATTTAGTTCTTAACGCATATCTTTGTCGGTTTAATCGTTATTTTCGATCGTCCTGTATCCTTAGTACGAGTTTACTTTTTTCCTTCATCGAAACGAGAGCCTGTTCGGCGCTCTGATTGGCCCGGCTCGAATAAACCAACCAGTCACAGCACAGAACCCGCTATCTTTTCGATTACTTTAAACGTAAAGCAAACTCATACTAAGGTTACTGCTGATTTGAAAAATAAAAACAGTGTGAAGATATGTAGATGATTTCTCCTATGCAACAATTTGTGATATCTACTCAAGAGTAAAATTAATAATTACACGCAAGTAAAGCCGCAGGCAAAAAGGTAGTTACAGAATAAAACAAAAATTAAATTAAAAATTTAAAAAAAACCCCGACATAAAAACTTAGTTTCCCTTTAAAAAGTAAAAAATAATAAAAGAAACCTAATCTTAAAGTACCTAAGAATGTACTAATAATTCTAAAAAAACAAAATACGTCGCGTTGGGGGACCGCTCTTAATTATTTCTTACTTCTCTACGATTTTTTCATAAGTATCACATGCTTGGTGTTAACATTAAAGTAAATTGATGTTTAAGTACTTAACTATAACGCAGAAAATAGAAATACAGCGGCGCGGGCGGCGGTGTGCAGTCCGTATTCATGCGGTCCCCCAACGTGACGTATTTTTTTTTAGAATTATTAGTACATTCTTAGGTACTTTAAGATTAGGTTTCTTTTATTATTTTTTACTTTTTAAAGGGAAATTAAGTTTTTATGTCGGGGGTTTTTTTAAATTTTTAATTTAATTTTTTATTTCATACTTTTTATAGGTAGGTTAGGTTAAGTTAGGCTTAGTATATTACATATGCTTACTATAATTTCAATTCTTGTTAAGGTAAAGATTACATTCAAGGTCAAGCTCGTTCGCTTTGATTTTGTTTTTACTTATTAAATACTAGTTTTTGTTTCTATAAGTAGGCTAAAGATTACATTGGTGCAGGATTTATATTTTTGTATTTTGTAAAATATTTTATTTTATTTTTAATTTTTAAAAAATATGCATTATTTTTTTTAAGTTTTAATTTTTGTTAATACAAAAAAAATGATATCTTTCAGTATATTCTTTCAGTGCGGTTTCATTTGAGACCCCATCCCAGTACACATATTTGCAGACCTTCAGTTAATCTCCCGCTTACGTTACTTTCACCGCCCATAACTTTAAAACAGCTCAACCGATTTTCATCAAACATGTCTAAAAACACTCGCACATAAGTCCCCTTATATACGAAAAAAACTAAATTGAAATCACTGCATTCGTTCGGGAGTTATGATGCCACAGACAGACAGACAGACAGACAGACAGACAGACAGACAGACAGACAGACAGACAGACAGACAGACAGACAGACAGACAGACAGACAGACAGACAGACAGACAGACAGACAGACAGACAGACAGACAGACAGACAGACAGACAGACAGACAGACAGACAGACAGACAGACAGACAGACACGTCAAACTTATAACACCCCTCTTTTTGCGTCGGGGGTTAATAAACCTTTTACGACAGCCGATGTCATCGATCGAGCGATGATTTATAAATTAATTGATACATAGGCCTTTAACGTTTGTTTATCAGTGAGCTATCTGGGTCACTCCGGCATTTGAACAACAGTGATTTATTTGTTGCTTTGCTGATGATGATGTTTTAATTTAATCACGAATGTTATCAATGAAAGGAACTGGTCATCTTTTGATGTTATAGTCGGAAAACTGGATGTTTAATTAAGTTTTAATCTCGTTCAATATTTGTTGAATCGTAGATGTTTTTGGAAGATATTGTTTCTTACCAACGACTGGTTTGAAGTTACAGATGTTTTAGTCTCGAAATTCTTTATTTTGGAGTTTCTTTATTTTTTATATTGTTACTATTTTTTATATAATTTAATACAGTGGAATAAGTGGCTCAACTCGCTTAGGTTAGGTAAATATTATTATTCAATTATGTCTCATTATTATTGTTTTAATAACCTATAATTTTCGCTCTACGTAAAATACTGACATTCAGCCAAATCTAGCAACTCAGACCCCAAAACTAATTGGTACTCGTAAAAGGCTGCCCTGCAAAGAAAGAGAATGTATTACAGTTTCAATATACAATAATGTTTATATTGTATTTATATACTCTTTTTGTAAATTAGCACTCTACACGCAAAACATAAACCCCTTAAAATCACTCCTTCCTGTCTTAAAATACTTCCAATATGGCCACTTCTACTTATCTCTACATCACACGCTCACATTACAAAAAGTCCTCTCTCGGGACTTTCACGTAACAAATCTTCAAAGGTTGAAGAAATTTCACTAAAAATCCTGGTTTTATATTATACCACGAGCTCTTATCTTTATGTTGTATTTAACCTGTTGGACTAAGCATTTTCTCTCCGACTATCTTGATTGTAACTCAGTGTAAACTTGTTCGCATCCATCCTGCTGCTAACGAGATGGACGTGGCGATATCTTGTTGAAATGTTAGTGTGCTGATCTGATGGTTTGTTTGTTTATATACTAGCTTTCTGCCAGCGGCTTTGTCCGTGTTTCTGTGGGGTAAAAAGTATCCTATGATCCAAGGTAGCTCATACCCTGTCTCATGTCTGTATATTACAATTCATCAAAATCTGTTTAGTAGTTACAATATGATTTGCTCACAGTGGTTTGCGTGCGTTGCGTCACTGTGGTTTGGTTAGGTTTGTTACACCTTTTTAAGGATGGAAAGTCGTGCAATGACGCCTTGGGCGAAGCGAGAAGGAGTGTCAGGCTCTTACTGACGGGCGAAATTAATTACCAATCACACTTCAAAGTCCTTGAATTAAGATCGATCGGTCTATGAAAATGCCTTTAAACACTTTCATAGACCGATCGATCTTAGATCCAATGCAATAGATCAAATAAATATTCGCTGTCCATTATAAATAACGAACTCTATTTAATTTTAGAAATCTAGTCTTCCATTGATCTAGGAAGTCAAATAACAAAGCAACATATTGGCAGGTGACTGGCAAAAACAGCCCGCGGTAATCAGCTTCGCACAAATGCGGTCACTCAACCAAAAACCGAGAAAAGATTACGAAATCTACATAACTGCGAAATCTTCAACGACTTCCCGCAAATATTTCGCAAACCTCAACTTTCTTGTATTGTCCTAACCATTCATTCATAAACCACAAACTATCAAACAGACAATCGCACGACAAACAGTAGTAGCATTTGCTACCGTGCTTGTGTAAAAGAGAGCCCCGTGTAGCCAAACTAATCTTCATTTGTTTTTAGTATAACCAAACCAAACCTTTTTTTGTAAAAGCTAAATCATCAAATTACACCTTTAATCCCCGGAACTGCGGGTTTACCTGGGCTCCGGCTCGAAGGACAGAAGCGGGAACGTTATGGTTTTTAGTCAGTAAGAGTCTGACACTCCATCTCGCCTCGCCCAAGGTGGGAGAAGTCATTGGATGATTTCTCCCCTTCAAAGAAAGACCTTTAATCCATCGAACTTTTACTGGCTATAATCTACCCTTACTTAGAACCAGAGCTCAAGAAGCTAAAATGTTTAGGAATGACCTTACTCACGCTCCTGTTCCGTTTTGAATCCATACTTACTTCAGCATACAATTTGCTATGGACCTCGCGCTCGATTAATCCGCCAGTGGTCATAGATAATACATTACCTATCGCTTGTCAAAGTATACCTACTGTTGTTGTTGACGGAAGTAAAGTGAATGATGCCGCGCTGATGTAACAGCTGATTCTGTCACTCCCCTCCCACGTGGTTCTCCCCCCACTTGTAGAGCGAGTGTTATGTACAGGTTGATGTTTTTTTAGTAGATGTTCGTGTTACCCGACCAAGTTGAGTTGGTTGGTCACGTGGGAGCTTCGAAGTGGGTTTTATTTATAAATTATTTTAAATATTTATGTAATAATCATTTATTTTTAGAATATTTTGAATACTGCTCACTGCGTAGTGACTACCGTATGACTTTTCATTAAATTTAAACAATGAATTTGACAAATTCGTGTTATATTTCAATTAATCGCTCAAAACATCGTAGAATTAACGGACGACGACACATTTTTAACATACATAATTCAACAAATCAATATCCAAACAGCAAAAATCCTACATACCCAACAAACTCCTCACACACACAGACACACAAACCATACCACAAGTAACACGCAGCCCCGCACACTCCCAACACCGGCACCAATCATTCACACAGATGCACCACCGCCGCCGTCGAGCTGTCAATACCAGAGTGGGTGCACTACTTCACGGCGGCCATGTTTCTACTCTGGCTCGCTCTCGGAAGAAGAAGGAGTGTGGTTCATTCGTCAGAATCAACGGGACTATGATGTATGTTATTGTGATATTGCTTGTGGTTGTGGGATAAAAATATAGTGGTTGAATAAAAGACTGTGGTCGATTTAGTTAAACTTAAAGAGTTTGTCTATATGTCTAATTTTAATATATAAAAAATATCAATGTATCATCGTAACACGATGACTTATCAAGTAAGAGTAGGCTGCGCTGTCATGATGAAGACTCGAAACTATTAAAACTTTTCTCCATTAATTTATGTGAGTGATTTTTAGTTAATTTAGTATGTTTCACAATATTATAAAAATAATGTATCACCATTTTAGTATTATCAATAGAAAACACAATTCCAGATATAAAGCAAGATTTTTATTTATATGCCAAAAGTAGTTTAAATTTTCAAAGAACAACGTACTTTCATGGTGTGTTGCACTGTACTTTATTTTAAAATGAAGAATTAATAACCATTGTCAATGTTAGTTAATTGTTACCCAATTTTACTATACATAAAAAACTCAGATATCGCATCACTACTTCTCAATTTAGCCGCATAACATTATGAACGTGAACTAAAAGAGCAATCTGTATATAAACTCTCAACAAAGAGTCATTGACCGGTGTGCTACGCGCTACGATACTACGAGAGCAATGAGCATCATCAGTCGCTCGTCGACTGCCGGCGAGGACGGACGTCTGTAGTCAGGATCACGCCATTTTTTTTTTAACATCGCGAGTATTTATAGATGACCTATTTAATGAATGACTCAAGAGTTCACTTTGACGAGATGCGTGATTGATTCTTAGACAGTTTGAATGATTCACTTATGGAGTAATATCCGCTCAAGTATTGAGATTGTTTTGTTTACTTTTTATGACGATTGTACAAAGATTACTTTAAGATTTACTTTTAGGAAATAGAAGTTTGCGATATGAAAATTAAACACGATTATTTCTTTTGTATAATATGGCCGATTGACCGGCCTCATTTTTTATTATTTTATGAGTTGAAAAGTTATAAATCATTTAACCTTTATGCGTTCATCAATATTCAATTCACTGTGTCATCAATCTTCGCATCGGCACTTAAAAAATGAAAAACATGCAAAATGATGATGGAAGGATTTCTATCCATTAAATTCTATTCGAAATCTTTACAAACAAAACTATTAGCCTCAATTTAAAATCATTAAATATGAAAAACTTAAAATTGATTTATGATACAACAGTTTAACAACCGTTACCAAAATATTAGACCAAACTCTGGCGAAAAGTGCGTGTAGGCTCACGCCTCTGCTTGCCTTTAAGTAAAAACAACTTTAATTTATATGTTACACTTAATCTGCATTACTTTAAAGGCCGGCAACGCACTTATGTCTCCTCTAGTGTTGCGGGTGTCCATGGGCAGTGCTGATCGCTTATCATTAGGTGATACATATACTAAAAAAATGTCTGCGATGGTGCTGACACCAGGGTTTTAAGATTATAAAATCTGAACTTGAAATTCTGGATTCAAACAAAGCCTATTACTAGTTTATTATTAGTTATGTGTACGATTCCGTGTTGTTAAACTGTTGAACCAAAAACAAAAGATGAATCTAACAAAATATTAAACACAAAAATAATTACCATCTACGATTCCCGCCATTAAAACTGTCAAACGGTTGAAACGGCGGGCTTTCTAAAAATGGCCGCCCGTCATTCCTTTTACGCATTGGAGGCACTGACAACAAATTTATCAGCCTAGTCTGGCAGACGCGGAACCAGCCAGTATATCTGATGAAATTCCGTATACGTAGGTACAATAAATAAGGTTTTCCTTCACATGGGTGTGGCTGAATGCCCGATGCCTTTGCCAATGGTTTCTAAACATTTTCTTTGTTAATTAAAACTTCTATCCTGGATTTATGAGTGAGAGGGTGCTGTCGATTCGATATTTATTACTTTGGTACATGCATAAAGAAAATATTGTGTGATTTATTTTCAATTTACACTCTAGCTTGCATGGTTAATAAATATGCCGTTAATGTGAGGTTCTGGTTTCGATTCATCATGCATTCAAGGCAAAAATTTTCTTTAAATAGATACTATTACATGCTTGAAAAATATTTGTAGGCTTTTAGTGAATTTCATAATGCTCTGTATTATTCCTATATTAGATGTATTTTTAACCGACTTCAAAAAAGGAGGAGGTTCTCAATTCGACCGTATTTTTTATGTATGTTAATCCATATCTCCGGCAGTTATGGACCTATTTGAGATTTTTTTTTTGTGTTTGAAAGAGTACGTTGTCAGTGTGGTCCCATATCTTTTTTTCAAAGTCTGACCATAAATGAGGAAGATAATCCAGGGAACTGCTCAAAAATGAACAGAATGTGCTCTGCGTTTGAGTTTATGTGATGTATATTAGCTTATCTTTCTCAGTAGCCATAAAATTCAGGACAGATAGTAGCATATCTGGTATAGAATGATGGGTAGCTTGATGTGCTGTCTGAGTTACATGACTGTGTGGGTATCTAATCTGTTTGTGTGTTTGACAACTGACTATGTATGTAGCTTATGAACAGGTTACTGTTAGCTGTCGGCTCAGCAGATCATAAGTAAGGGTATCAGGTTAATATACATTTGAAAATAATGTAATTATGCGTCAATATGGATAGATATTAATATTATTCATTTAAACGGCGCTGTCTCATATGAGCAGCGCGTTTAATAGGTCGACCCATACTCAAATAAGTTATTCACTAAAAATCAAGAAATAAAAAACAATTTTACACATTATAATGTAAGTAGGTACAATTATTGTTATTTTTGGAGTCGGTGTCAGCCTAGGAAACGCCAACAACTAGCACGGCACGGGCGGATTGGTGGTTAAGTATCTACTTACAACTGGTGTAAAACTGTAATGTTTTGTTGTGATAATAGGTAAATAACAAACCTATCTTAGTAGGCTGACACCGACTCCAGAAATAACAATAATTGTACCTACTTACCATTATAATGTGTGTGATGAGTTAGTAAAGTTAGTTGATCTATTAAGTTGTTGAAAAATACGCAATTATTTCTTTTACTTTTTAGTGCATATTAATTTGTTTAGGAATATTTATTTTTTGAAGTCGGTTTTTTTTTTGTTAAAATTGTTTATTTTGTGTTGAAATATTGATGCTTACTGCTTATCCATTTTATATATTACTTTTTATTTAAGGGTGGAAAATCATCCAATGACTTCTCCCGCCCTGGGCGAGGCGAAAAGGAGTGTCCGACTCTTACTGACTAAAAACCAGCCCATTCCTACTCCTGTTTTTTGAGCCGGAGTATTGGTAAACCCGCTAGGTAGTCCACAGCTCCGGATTTTTTATATTACTTAGAGCAACTTAATATTAATGAAAAATATACTTCTTTCCCTGTTACTACAGCACCCTGTCTCATGTTAACTCATACAAACACATAAGAAAATGAATCATCGACCTGTTCGCATGAATGGTTAAGTTGCAACTCTTGCGCAGCATTAAATCATGTGTAAGGACGTCCTGATAACTACTTTCTAAGTTGAATATTAGGTGTGGTCAGTCCCTACTTGGTATTAGTACATACCTACGTTCTAGGCAGGCTAGGTAACCTAGGTACCATCCTGATTATGCATACACTTTCACAGATATCGCGAATGTTGGCTTTCCAACGGTGATGTGGGAAACGTACTAATGTTTTGTAATATTTTAGTATTTATTGACGGTAATTATATATTTATTATTTGAAAATTCAAGCGTTATATGATTATTAGCATCGTGAACGGTTGTCACGTTTAGTAGTCAGACGAACAAGGAAGAACATTTTTGACATGTAGTCTGTTATTTTAAAGTTTTTACAAAAAGAGCGTAACTTTAGAAAAAGGTAATTGTATATCTAACCTTGACAGAAATACGTAACAAACATAATTTATGCGTGTACGGTAACTTAACGCCTTTCATAATAATACGTAAAACAAAAATGTGAACAATGAAATGTTCCTTTGCCCTTTTCCGAGGCCAGGAGTGGAGGTTAAAACCTCTACAATAGCAAGGCGACACGCACAATGCTCTATTGTTTGCATTATCTGTGGTCTTCACCTGTCAAACCGATGAAACTTTCCCGCCCAAAGCGATTGTTTACATGTTAGTTCCAACGTCGACCGAGAGATGGCGTTAGTAGTAGCGTAGGTGTAAAAAGAAAGTATGTATGAGAGTGTATGCAGTAATTTTCTGTGTATTTTTTACGCAATGTTAATTGTGAACACGTAATACTAATTAGACAATTGTATGGGTTTTACAACAGGGAAATTAGGAGTAACAATGCCGGTAATGTTGTGTTTAGTTGGCTGTTAACAATGTTCAGTTAAATTGTTCACAATGATTGTTAATGAGAAGAATTAAGTACGTACTAAATGTCTCTACCTCTTTTTGGTATTTTATTACTCAATACTTAGTTTCCAGAACTTCAGAATAAAATCTACTAAACTCAGACCCACAAATCTATCATTTAATGTAATAAACACTAATTGCGTAAAGATTTATTGACGTGAGATTAATGCATCGCACGCGCAACCAATAGTTTTACGTGGTGCATTATGCAGGCATGCGTCGCGAGAAATTGATGGGAATCATGTGCCCAAGTGAAGCGTAGTGTCTGAAGTTTTCTATTAATGTATACTAACTTAGATTGTTTATCAACTATTGTTTACCGAATACCAAATCGATTTACTATCTATAAAGAACTAAAAAATATCTTCATTATATAACAAACAGATACAATACTTTACTTGGCCCAAAATATGACTAGATCAATGTCAAACTCAAATCATTTATTCCAATCAAACCATAAATAGGTACTTTTGAAATGTTAACAAATAAATAATAGTCTGTCAGTCTGTCCGTCAGTGAAGCTAGGTGCTCGTTCCAAAGTAGAGCTTTGAATGGAGAAGAATGAGCAAGAAACTCCATTCGTTCTCTCCATCTCAAGAAACTCCAGCCTCGTGTGATTAGCAGTTTGCCCTTCATCATTGTATTCTATCTTTATTTATTTCAAAGTGTTGCTCATTTTAAGTCCCTTTGAAACGACCACGCCTGTCTTTTAAAATCTTTACAAAACTGTAAACACAAATATTTTCCATACACTACTTACTTAATATTTAAAAACCATACCTCATACATTTCTAACCGTGCCCTTTTAACATGCATCGAAGCTTCACAGTCCTTTCATTGGGGATGCGCGTGAGTCGCATAAGTTAGTGTCGTCTGCACACCGGCGCCATCTCTTGTCAGGTGTTGTGAAACTTATGCGTTCTGTTTTTAAATGACAGTTTGACAGGTGTCAAGTGTTTTCTTAAGAAAATTGTGATTCATGTATGCTGTTTGAATGGAGTTTGTGGAATAGGCTATATGGATATTTTTATGTGTTCTATTAGGGTATAGATATAAGGTAGTATTCTAACATTTATTTTAAAGTTAATAAGGTGGTGGTAGATTGATTTGGGTATTGTTTAACGATGTATTTATTTCTAGTTAAACTCTAGGATAGGGCAGTTTTAGTTTAAAAAATCTTTAACTCACAAAATATCTTGTACAACTACCATAAAGTTAAAGTTCGACGGTTCATAATCTATTGTCACCACTCGACACTAGCAGTATAGTCGACATCTTTGTATTGGAGATAGAGAAAAAAAAATATAAATAATAAGAATCTACAATAAATTCTACATCTAACAGTCAACTAAAGTTCAGGACTTCCGTTTAACTGTACATAAATCTTTTCCCCAAGTATTGCGAGGTAACTAAATATAAAAAACTAGTAGCTAGGTAATTTATGCAATTGTATGCTTACCGTCCATGTGTATTATGCAGGCGGAACCGGGATTGCACGCAATAACTTTCTACTCGTCTCTGGTTCTTAGAATTTGATGTACGGGATGTTAACATGTGATAGCTACTTATGTCTTCTTAAGATCGTGTGTCGTTTTGTAAATGAAGTACTCACCTAACTGTTGTTGGGTAAGTAAATACTGCGTTTCTTTTTAATGGAATATGTTGGTAAGTAGTTGGGTCATTTGATGGTAAGTATTGACGTCGCCCATTAACACTAGGAACAACAGAGGCTTTACAAGTATGCATTACTGTGGGTTTGGAATTTGAGGGTTAATGGGGGTTTCGGGATATTGGGAAAGAAGTGATCGGGCCTACGGTAACCTCACAATCACACTACTAAACACAATGCAAGCTTTGTTTCACGACGGTTTTCTGTGAGGCCGTGGTATCACTCCGGTCGAACCGAGCTTCGTGCCGAAGCATACATTTTCATACACAGCATTGGTGATTATTAGGCGTGGCTTACAATTTACAAAGAAGAATATCACATCCTTAATACTCTTCTTCAATAAATAAACAAATAAAACCATCTTTCACATGTCAACAATGCCGTAAAACTGACTACGAATGCAAATACCCAGTTGTAAAGTCCATTGTGATATCAATACATATAAATCTGTCAGATAGCAGTTTGTATACTGACTCTCACGTTCGCGTTGATACGCCGTTTAGTCGCTTCAAACTTTTGTTGCGACTTTTTGTCGAGTATATTCGATTTTGGTGTACATTGCTGTCTATTATGCAAAAAAAAATATAAAAAAATTAGATGTAAATGAAATCGTTGATATTACTTGATGAATATGACATTACACCTTTTTCAAAGAAGTCAGAGCATTTATGTCAATTAATGCTTAATTAGACACTTTTGAAACGTCGAATTGCATTGTCCGTCAGTGTATTGAGTGTTCAATGACGGAACCGAACATGAGCATAAAAATACAGTTACAATCCGCCAATTGAAGTTGCATTAGCCTATTCCTATGTCCTATACTTGATTCGATATTTCATATATAAAAATAAAAACGAATATCAACCTCAACTTGAGAATCGAACCCTGCTTGTAAAGCTAAAAGAGTCAGTATCATATTTCTTTAATAAATTAAACCAATAAAACAGTATTTTATACTTCCTTCTATAAAACCAGCAATGAACAACAAACAAATCGATGTAGTCGCTTTTGAGTAAAGTCGTTTATAATGCAACCTCTATTGACAACGATTTCAATGGATTATATCTGTATTGTGCTAAATTGCTCACAAATTGTGCTTGAACTCAGACACTGAATGATCATTTTCTCAGTTAAGTTACTAGATGGTTTAACTACTATCATAGTTACTAGATGGTTTAACTAGTACCTAGTAAAATAATCGGATGTATTAATTACCTTATGATTACGGCTTACTAAAATTATAAATTAATATGTTCGTCTTTTGTTATTCTTTCTCGTCAAAACGGTTTTGGATTAATGTTATAATAGGTTATCACCTCCTGATTACTCCGTTTTACCAGACCCTCAGCATAGAACTAAACACAATTTTTTAGGTACAAAGCCCACCTGTTACCTTTACTTATCCATTCAGCTATCTCTATACTTTTCTATTATAGTCTTGATATCATGCTGCATTATAGCTATACACTTTATTCTCAAATCCCATCGGCATCTATCAAAGGTAATTCCACCGTGGCGACATTCCACCATGGTTTTTCATGGTCTATTATCTCTACCGACATGTAAAACTCAGCTTTCGTTGAGTGAAAACCGTGGGAGGATTGGTCGACAAAACATAGCTGGTGCAGCAAAAACTGTTGATGGTATTACTGAGCTTGAAGTTAACAGTGGTGACTGGCAGATTCTTAGGCTGTGATGTGGAACTGGAAAGTATTTGGTGCAGGTGGTTTGTGTAAAAAAATATAAATAATTGTTTGTATAGGGACTGACTTTTGAGGTACGCAACCACAGGCCCGCATCGCAAGACCGCACGCAACGGATTTTAGTTTGTCTTGTATAGAAACTCATACAACTGCGTCCACTGATCCGCATCGTACGTAATGCCTACATGCAATGCGTGCTGATGACGGACGTCATACGGAATGCGTACGATGCGAGCCTGTGGACGGCTGTGGTGTTGTGAACACCCCTACTCTTCGCGTGGTAGAATACATTGGAATTGAATCCTCCTATGGGGTATATACCATGGAATATATTCTACTTTTCCCACAATTTTAAGTTTGTCTCTCTCAAAGACAGTACAAATCTCATCTAACAATGTGTATAACAAAATAGCAGCTCCATTGAGAACAAGATTGCTTGCTACCCACGTAACAGTATGCATTAAACCGAGTTAAACCTCATTTGTCAGTTAAAGCCCTGTTCAAATATTTGTCTACATCACTTCCTTTAGTTAAGTACTTCAATCTGTAGAGGTTATGGAGCACGGGTTATGTTTTATGATGTAATTGATTTTGTTACTGTGTTATGCAGTGATCTGCAAGTTAATATAAGTGATATTGTAGAATAGGGTTCTTTGTTCAATCTTTTAGTTCAGAAAAGTGTATTTAAAGAGATCAAAAATCTCTTTAATGATAGAAAGTCTACTAGTAAATTGGTTCTTCAACATACAACTATAATCTATAAAAGTGTACTGCACATTTCTGCCTATCTCATTATCTACATTCCTAGTACATACAACGTAACGTATGCACTTGTAACGCCTCTGGTGTTTCGGGTGTCCATACCTGGCGGCAATTGCTTTCCGTCACATGATTCGTCTGCTCGTTTACCGGCTTATACCATGAAAAAAAAAACGTTACCAACCTATTGAAGTACAAGTTGTTTTGCAATCAATTCTTTTATATTCTTTCATATATAAAGTATTCGTAGACGAACTATACAGTTATCTAGTTTCCTATACCTTATACCGCAGGGTTTGTTTGCTCAACACACGATGCCACAGGAAACACTGGAAGCGAGCAAGCAAGGATCATATTTGTACAGTGCGCCGCTGTTTATACAGGCCGATGTCATTAGTGCATTTGTTCAATTTTAGTGGTTACATTAACTTTGGTTGGTGGTTTTTAATTTGTTATAAATGTACATTCATATGTAACATAGCATTACACCTTATGATTAGGTACTCTAAGGAATTGGCAGAGAAGACATAGAAGGTGAAGTGTCTGAGACCCCAAATCAACATGATGTTTTTAGATGTTGTCCTGCTGTAGGTACTGACTAACAACCACCCCGTTCTTACTCCTGCTTTCCGAGCTGGAGCCCCGGTAAACCCTAGGTATATCCCAGACGTGCTCTAGACGCTTACACCTTACGACTATCTTCTCATTATTTTATATTCTATCTGCATATTCTCAGTCACAGTCTCCTTGTATTATAAATCCTTATTAGCATGACGTATGAAGCAGTAAATGGCAACGCCAATCATAATTGTCACCAATTACTTCAGTTATTGCGAAAGGTGACGTGTCCACAGCTCCTCAGCAATTAGCTGACAAGCAGACGGTCAGTCTGACAGTCTTTATTAAATCTCCTTATTAATGACCAAGGTAACGTTTATACTGGATTCGGGATCTTTTTTTTTGAGAGGGGAAAATCATCCAATGACTTTTCTCGTCTTGGGCGAGGTGAGGGAAAGTGTCAGACTCTTACTGACTAAAAACCACCCCGTTCCTACTCCTGCTTTTCGATCCGGAGCCCCGGTAAACCCGCTAGGTAGTCCGCAGCTCAAGGGATATATATTGATAAAGATGTAGGTGAAAGACAAAGTATTTGAGGATAATAAGACCGTTTATCGAGCGTTTTGATGTTTTGATTTTTTTGGAGACGTCACTTAATCTTTATTTATTTATAAGTCTTTTATCTAAAGACATGCCAGTCCTATTGATACAAATTAACAAACCTTTAAGATAGTTAAAATCTAGTCATTTAGGTTATTGATTTTATCTAAGCTGATTATTACAGGGACAAGCCTTGGATATTATGCAAAATTAAACATTTTAGTATATTTTCTAAATAATTAATAGATTGGTAGACCAGCCTAATAAACTATTATCCTTTACTACCTACCAAAATCTTTTGGGCTTAACTCTCTCATCACCAGAAACAAAGCCAAACAAACATAAATACATACTTAAAATATTCCTACACTATCCTATGTAAACTAGTCTCAAGACATCTTGACACGATTTCCAAGCTAATCTGCTCCACGGCCGTCGGTCACGGCTCGTTGTAATTACTAGGGCTAGTTATGTCATACATTTTTAAGTGTCACGCGAGCATTGTGTCTCTCGCCTCTCCTGCTTCCGAAACGTAAGTGTTTCAATTTGTCAGAAACATTGAATTGGGATTGTCTATCTGTCTTTTATTACAACTTATGACGGGATATTTACCATGTTTATTACTATGATCACGGATTAACTGATCCTGATCTGCAGATAATCCGTGATCATGGCGCTTGCAACAGTGCCGAAATATCGGAAACTCGTCAAAATGAATAAACATGGTAAATATCCCGTCATAAGTTCTAATAATAGTGTTAGTGACCATGTCAGTTTAAAAACTTATGTCCATGAGTCGTTCTGTCAGTGATTTCAAGTGCTTATTTAAAATTGTATGTAGATCCCATCATCAAAAGAAACTCCATCGTTACTATTATTTTCGTTAATTTTAACTCCTCCCGTTATCATTTCCATTTAATTTTTGTGCAAACTATTTTCTATATTCGCCATTTCAACGTTTTCTATCTCTATTTTATTATCTATTGTGTCACTAATTTCTTTTATTTT
Organism: Spodoptera frugiperda; assembly: GCF_023101765.2. NCBI lineage: Eukaryota > Metazoa > Arthropoda > Insecta > Lepidoptera > Noctuidae > Spodoptera > Spodoptera frugiperda. Next base: position 7,949,533 of record NC_064222.1, read on the forward strand.
AACATATTTAATTAGAGTAAATTGCTTGTTGATACTTCTTTAATTACATTAATCGGTTGTTAGGGAATTAAATTTGTTTATCATTAGACTAATGAAGTGACTTTTGAGTATATCGGTTGAGCATTAGGTCCTGGAATTTCGAAGTGAATCATCGTTTCAAAATTTCTTCTGTTATCATTTTCCGTAGTGAGTATTTCTATTGTCTTTGTCTATTATGTATCATATTTTATCTTCAGTATAAGAAAAATTATTGGTTCTTTTAACTTTTGAACATTGTTACTCGATAACGACACTGTATCAGATTGCGTCCGGTATTTGACAATAGATTACCGAATATCCTTTCTTCCTGCAACATGACTTTGAGCCACAATTTTCTTAAAGATATCACTTTCAATGATAAAACCACCATTGCGGTCCTTCTTCTTAAATTTCTTATGGTTATTTATCAAATATGATCTGGTTCCGCTTGTACTGGTCTATAGGTTTTTGTCATAGTTCACTATTAGATTCGATCTTCAGCCTTTTGCGTATTCCATTATTTACTATCGGTTCCCTTCTGTTAGGTCGCTGAATCAATATTTGTTTACACACTCATATAATACTGCTTACATCTCCAGCTAATTGTTTATAATCAAATATTTGTGTCATCAGCTGTAATTGTAAACAAAAACAGCTATTTTTCATCCACCGCCGTTGCTATAGACACGTTTTTATTCCATATTTTATTATTTCTTTTCTATTGGATGTGTTTTAGTGTTCACTTTTATCGTATATTTGAATGATAATGGGTCATATTTGACTAGGCGTTTGTAATTTATTTTGTACTTTCTTGGTTTTATTATATTTGTGTTTAGTGACTTGTTCGGTGTGTGCCTTCAAAATGATTAAACGGATTAAACCAGAAATTGCGTTTAGGATTAGAATGGTAAGTGTATTTTTAATGATGTTAGATTATTGTGTAAGTAATCAAATCCAAATGGTGCGTCGCGTTTAAAGGATTAATAGAAATCTTGAAAACAGATACTAGAAATCAGCTTTAATGAATAATCGCTAACGTGATCCAAAGATGTCGAAGATATTATCTTCATTACTGCATTAGAACGATCTATGCACACGACTTGAGGCTGAAATTCTCCATATTAGCCTAATGTAAAATGTCTCCTGTTAATTTAGTTTTATTCAAGACAGCACTGAAAATGTCCTGTTCTGCAAACCCATAATATATTACCAACCTCAAAAGTATCACAATATTATCTTAACCTAGTAAGAAAAAACTATTTGTTTTAAGCAAAACAGATACTGCCATCTTCAAAATATTCCGTTTTATTTCAGAAAACATTCTCACCTTTGTTTGTAAGTGGCAAGTGTAAGAGCGTTGACTCTGGTGAGACAAAACACCTCACAGGTTACATTATTGTTGGACATCTGTCAACGACCTGCTGCTGCCACTTGTGTCTTGTGTACTGCCATAACTTTATTGTGTAATAGCTTTGTTATAGTTTCTGTTTCGATGTCAACTGTATTGTTTGTCACATGGTAAACTTTTTTTTTAACTTTGCCCCACACTAGGATTTCCTCCTGTGTCGTGGGTGCGTTTACAAACATACAAGTTCACATACACATCACACTCAGACCCGAAACAACAATTTGTGGATCACACAAAGAGTTGCTCCGTGCGGGAATCGAACTCGCTACACGTTGCACGGTAGCCAGTTGCCCAGCCACCGCGCCAACCGTGCAGTAATCTAAACTAGAATGTATTTATCACCACTACTTCATTTCTTCCCGTGAATGTTCCATTCCCGCTGTGAACAACTCTTTGTGTGATCCACATATTGTTGTTTCGAGTCTAGGTGTGACGTTTATGTGAATTTATATATTGGAAAACGCACCCACGACACAGGAGAAAATCCAAATGGAGGGGGCAAGGTATAACAAAAAGTATCGACTAAGGTACTTAACATTGAAAGATACCGGTAGAAGAACCGCAGTCTGAAAAAAGTTGAGTCAGTGAACTGTTACCTTATTACGGGCTGTCGATGATGATGTCAACTATAATGAACTGTGATTGATAACTCTGAAGCCACAGTGTTGATCTCCAGATCTAATAAAGCAACGGAAACATATATAGGATTGAACATTAGAAACTAAACTATTTAGCAAAATTACCATTATTGCAAAACCCTACCGTAATGTGTACCTCTATCTACCCCATCGGGAATAAAAGGCGTGACGTTGCTGACGTTGCAAAAACCCATGACAGAATTTAGATTTTTATGGTAAACTTAATCAGAAACTCAATCAAACCAGCGATCCTTTTCACGAACAGGATACAACGTTTTTGCCTTCGACATAAACTGTCAACGACCTCATGCGACGCTCAGTCTCAGACCGTCACAACAAGTTGCATAATTATCATCATCAGTATTCGATCATTATGACATACTAGCTATTGCCGCGGTTTCATCTGTTGCTTGACTCATATTGATATTTTTCTTGGGATGACCCAAGTTAGATAGTCACCTAAATAAAACCATGAGGTTTTTTAAGGGAAAAAGTAATCCAATGCCTTCTCCTGCGTTGGGCGAGGCGAGAGGGAGTGTCAGACTCTTACTGAATAAAAACCACCCCGTTCCTACTCCTACTTTACGAACCGGAACCCTGGTAAACCCGCCGAGTAGTCCGCAGCTCCGGATCAGTATTAGTATATTCACTAAGTTAGAAAAATCGTCTTCCGTTGGGACTTTTCTATCCGTGTTATTTCTTTTGAAAACTTGAAATTGCCCTATGTAGCGCTTGTGACGTCATTTGTTAATTTTCTTACTCATAGACTTTTAAATTCGTACTAGTAGTTTCGAGATTAACGTGGTCAAACAAACAAACAAGCAACTTTTTCAGTTTTATGTTAATATATTAAGTATGGATTATATCACAACTGCATATTTGTGCCCACCACGTAATTTTAGGCGTATCTATACCATCTAGAGTTATGTAATTTTTATTAGTCATCGATAAAATATTTGCAGAAATTAAGTTTTTCTAATAATTGGTGTCCATTAATTAGCTTGGGTTCATTTGCATTATTTTTTGGTGCTATGGTATCTTGTATATGGTGTTTTAAAAGGCTATGGGGCATTTATCACGTCTATACAATCGTTCAAGAATTCTAAAGAGGTGTTTTAATTTTAAACCACCATTAAGAGGTTTTTCTTTAATAATATCTATTAAATTACTTAAACAAACTAAATTCATATATTAATTTCTACACTAATATTCAAAATTATTCACATCCTCATCAAATTCTCTTTCATCTCCATTTACATCAGCCTCACCATTTGACATGTCAAAATCAAATTAAACATACGCATCGTCTTACATAAATCGTTTAATTTCGTAATTAAAAATAACTTCACGTATCCAGTTACTAGGACGGCGGCCCGCATTCGAGGGGACATAAAAGCAACCACACATGTTTGGTTGCTGTGACCAGGATAACCGGGTTCCTATCAAATGAGGTTATCCGTATTACGTTTCCCAGTAACGTTTTACAGTCCATCTGATCTCGCAACCTCATTTCCCATGTTTCATGTCTACCGTAAAACATTTGTCCACCAATTACATCATTGTCCATAACAACCTCATTCGAGCTTTCTATCGGAATTTATGGATTTTTACATAACTCGTTTTGTTCACGAAAGTATACTTCATTACATAAAATAACAGGTTGTTTTATAAAAGAAGATGCTTGCCTTACTTTTATCTCTTTTAATCGACGACTCATTAATTCATTATTTTTATTAATAAGCACAAACGCAAGCGTTTTTGTTAAGTGTTAAGTTCGTGTCAATAAATACATACTGTAAGCGTGAATTGTCACGAGAGACAGCGCTTTAACGATGTTGTCTAATTGAATATTAAAGCGAGTAAATCATGTAAGCAGTTGTCACAAGCGGTCATCAATCGGGCTAGTATTGTCGATCATTCATTATGGATGATTTGTCACGTCTGCTGGGCGCCTGAAGTGACATTGACTTTCTTATTGTCTCCGCTGATAGCGCGGTGGTGCGGCTTGGTGCGCGCACATGCACGCCGCTCGCCGTGACGCGCGCGCGCATCAACGCTCCGCGACCGGCTCCCGCGCGCCGGGCCCGCGACATGCCCGCAGTGAAAGTATTCAACATATTCGGCGGACAGAAGCCGTCCGAGAAGCACCCTCCCTCCTCTTCCCCTGCGCAACAGGGCGCGTTGCAAAAGTTCTACAGGACTTTTTCAGTCGGTCCTGAAACCTCACCCGAGCATAAGGGCAGCAAAGTGACCGCGATCGCTGCTTGCCTCGAACGTAGGATCAGTGAACCTGTGAAAATTAATAGTGATAACGTGCAAAAGTTTGTTTCTAAAGTCAATATTAGCGACTCTGTTGTGAATAATAAAACTGACGAACAGACGCCGAGCCGTCACGTGTACGAAAACGTAAACATTGCTGGCGATAATAATGTGGTGCAAGACAATTTACTTGAAGAAACTAAAGGATACTCGTCCATCTACGAAAACGTAACTATTCTTAAATCTGAGCCTAAAGCCCCAGGTACGATTAATGCTGAAACAAAATTAAATAAAGCCTTGGAATCGTTCGATAAAATCTTATCGGAATTCACTTGCACGTCACTTACTTCCGATGTGAAAGCTACTAACAATTTTATTCCGCCTAAATTGCAAAAGTCTAAGACTTGTAGTATTATTGAGTCACGTTGTATATTAAAAAAGACTAATTCGGACCCCGAAAGTGATTGTAAAGCAAGAAATAAAGTGGCCCGTAATAATTCTATAGATAAAACTACAAGTTTGTGGAACTTAGACGACATGAAGGGAAAAGAGTTGACTGCTCCTCTAGTGCCCTTGACTGTGACACCTACTAATGACAAGATGAATCCTGATAAGTACGCTACGTATAAAATTACGTCAAAAAACTCGTCTCGGCCGAACTGCTTCAAAGCCGAAGATCTTAAAAAACTGGACGTAAAAACCAGAATACTAAAGAAAACTTTATCTAATCCACCGTCGACTCCCGTTCCGGTTGTCTCTAAAACGAAACCAGTAATGAAAAAAGTTGAAAAAAAAGTAAACGACCCAAAGAAAACAAAACCTAAAACATGCACAGATAATGGATCGTTAAACATAAAGATTAGTTTAGAAAGCAAAGAGACCCCAAAATCACAAATGCAGAAAGCTAAAAGTGTGTGGGAAATAGGAAGCGAGTATGTCATTTCACCCGGCCTAGAGAGAACCAAATCAACGACTTCTATCGCGGGCTCTCCCAGTAAGATCCCAGTGATAAGGAGTCAAATGTCGCACAACAAATTCAGCAGTACCAGGGCGCTTTTTTCTCCCACTCCGGTTGATCTAAGTAATGTAGACCAGGCCAGAGAGTGTGCTCAGAAAAAGAAACCGCTCGCGCCACGAAAAAACAACGAAAGACCTGACGGAAACAAACAAATAAGACAAAAGTCACTGCTCAACCTTAAGTCAGACGTAAAACGACAAAACGACAAATCTAAGAAAGAGCCGGTTGAAACTAAACGAACAGTATCGTCAACGAAAACAACTTTAAAAGACTATTCTGACGAAATTAATGCCGTGCGAGCCAAATTGCAGCATAGAACGATCAACAAAAGAGATATAGTAATCGTTCCGGATAGCAAACGAAATGAAAATCAATTGGAGGAAATCGATTCGACATTGTCACCTGTCAAGTCGATTGTGAAAAAGCTCGAACTAAAAACAGCTAAAGAGTTAAAAACCGAAGCCTCTCAGTTTATCAATTGTAAGGTGATCCCGCCAGTGCACAAGGAGCTATGCGTAGCGAACACTACTTTCCACAATCATTTGAGCACACTCGTCGGCCGACAAGTCAAATACGTTGAGGCGAGAGACGACTCCAAAACATGCTCGCAGGTCGAGAAGCTTACTCTACACAAACAAACCGACGAGAAGATATCCGATACGCACTCGGACTGCAGTGACGACTCGGGTCATGTCTCCAACGACGCCGTGCACGATAACGACGTAGCGTTTGATAACGTGCACGACCTGAGTCCCGTGCATAGTGTGGACGAGGTGGATTTCAAAGTGTTCGATGGTCCCAAGCAGTTTGGGATAGATTTGTCGGAGAATGCTAAGAGCGTGTGTCCCGTGCGGCCTGCGAGGCGGAGCGGGCGCGGCAACGAGGTCGCTAGCGGTACCCGCGCCACCAACGTTCCGAAAGTGGACGAACAGGTACGACACTGTTAACATATCGATAACAACAAATTACAGGTGCTGTTTATCCGCACTCGTTCCGACAAACATGCAACAATTTAGATCGCAAACGATATTAAATCTTAGTCCAATCATGCTGACTAGTCTAACTAGATTTAGATGCGAAAGCTGTCGACGGCCCTATCTGTATCATTACCGCAGCGGGCAACGGTCGAAGACCTCTTTACCATTTTGTCAGCGTAACAACTTACTATATTTGTAAAATACGCACGACTAACTGTGAATGCAATGACTATACTTACGTATAAAAAGAAATTACACGTATTAGTATTCGCGACAATGACCCAAACATAGTTTCGTTTGATTTGAATTGTAATGGGAACTTTCACATATTTCAATATCTGTAAATTGGTATTTAGTTTTATTTTTATTGACAAATATCTTAGGTTTATTGGAATAGAAAATGCCTATTGTCGAACATTACGATTTCGAAAATCTCGATTGTGGAACGGTAGATATTTAGGTCCAGTATATGACAATATAACATGAAAGTAATAACGCACTAAACAATAACGCAACCAGTGAAATGTAGAAATATTTCGCATTACTAGTAACGGCTACTGTTTTTCTATATTTGCATTAATATATCACATATTATAAATACATATAAATAAATAATCATTTGCATGTTTATGAATGCACACGAAAGTAACAGTTAAACATTTCGTGGGTTGTCAATAAGCAAATCATATTACATAACGTCTCAACATTCCTCCGTTACAATGTTTTATTTGCATAAAATGTTGATTTGCTGCGTTTATTTTATTGCGTAATCCTATAACGAAGAACAAATGAATTCTTTTGGAAAAAGCAACGTAACACTTTTAAATTACATAATAAACACCGTTCGGATTCTAGGACACGTAAATATGGACTTTAAGTGGTCAGTGATAATTATGATTTTTGCGATTTATTCGGCTGTTTAACAGCAGGTGTACCTAAGGGGTCAGTTCTCGGGCCAGGTTTATTTTTTAACCGTTTAACTTTCACTAAATGCCTGCGGTTTACTCGATATTTCATATTTGACGTTCTTGTTTATTAATCTGGTGGAGTAATGTACTTGTGTGGCGTTCTACTGGTTATAATGTGGTTAGAGAGTTTGTTTTGTTGAGGTGGATTACGTCTGATTTGACATGCGATAAGTACACTTGTCGCTGGAAGCGTGGCAGTGTATAGCGTGCTTATTATTATTAAGACTTCATTGCGTCGTGGATCTGGTTTGTAGTCCATAATGCGACTACTGATCTTTAAAGAGACAGTCGTATACTGCGACAATAGATTGCATTACGACGCATGACGTCTATTCTTTCGAAAAAAAACTAATACGTGATATGATATTCTTAAAAACCAATGAAGTCATTTCTTTGTTGAATTTCTAATATTTATTACTTTTATCTTACTTTAAGTAGGCTGAATATGTTCGCCTACATATTTTCAAGATCAAATGTCGAATGTCACCAGCTATTTGCATACAGATCATGAATTATCATATTTCACACTTTCCTTAAACTTTTCTCGCATAAAATTCGCTTTGAGGTCAGTGAAGGTTATAATGTGAACCATATGGAGATTTGGACCTTAATTGATTAGAACTTAAGATTAAACTACGGCTAATTCTGTTGATGTAGAGGTTAAAATATTAGCTACTGTGTTTTGTGTCGTAGATTTATCTTATATCACCACAAATAAATTTATTCACAGATTAGTTTCAATGTGTAGTACAATTGCATTGATAAACTAACATAATTATTATAATAATGTAATCTATTTTAAATGACAATAATAATTATATCCTCTACTTGTCCTACCAAATATATAAGTTACCAAATTGTATTTTTCATTGGTTTAATTTTGACGTCAACTCTATACAAAGCGGCTTGAAAAGCAGAAGTAGGAACGGGATGGTTTTTAGTCAGTAAGATTCTGACACTCATTCTCACCTCACCCAAGGCAGGAGAAGGCATTAAATGATCTGCCTCCCTCAAAAAACAGAAGCTCTACACACTTTATTCCATCTCCACCTCCCCATACCTCAAATCCATCATCGTTGCACACACAAACCTGATTATCATGTACCAACACTGATTACACAACACCATATAATTTTCTAACACCCGGATCCCCATCCTCAGTGACAGGTGATCACTGACCAGCTTTCTTGTCCAATGTTTTGAATGCAACACACCCCGGTACGATGCGTTGCAAATAAAAAAGTGAGGTATTCCTCGAAGCGCAACTGTTTTGAAGCGCACCTCTCCAAGCGCACCTATTTTATTCCTCGAAGCGCACCCGTTAGTTGCGCTTCAAGGAACTATTAAAAATATTAATTTTTATTTCCTCGAAGCGCACCTATGTTTTATTTTCGACTAGAGAGGGGATGCTAACTGAAACTATCGATAATAAGATATCGATAATCTGATACACGTAGCGCTATCTATGAGCAAATAAGGTTAAACTTTTTTAAAATAGTTTCTTGTCGATGTATGACATCGCAAAATTAAATGTTCCGCTTGAAACCGCCAATCAACGACTTTTATTAGTTATTTTATACAATATTCAATTTAAAAATCAACGTTTCGACTTCAACGTTTGTTTGGGAAATGTCCAACAGATGTTCAAGTAAGTAATAATAATTATACGTTTTATACTAATACTTTCGGTTGAGGTCTTTGTTCACTCATTAGGATCATTACTAAATGAAAAAACTAAAAAACCCGACTGCGTTTCTTTATAATATAAAAATGAAAAAACCCTAATCTATATCTGAAAACTTAGTGAGAGCACATACTGCTGGCCTTCTAGGATGGGCCCCGACTGCTTCAGTTTTACGATGACTTTCTTGTTTTAGGGTTTTTTCATTTTCATATTATAAAGAAACGCAGTCGGGTTTTTTAGTTTTTTAAATTACCTTTTTTATTTTATTATTTTTATATTTTGATATATCTAGCGTCACTCTCACAGTAATACAAATCAAACGACTCCTATCAAGCTGAAATTCATCGAGTCGTTCAGGCTATAAAGTGAACAATATTCTAATTTGGCGCCAAAAATCCGCTACTTTGTATTTTTTTATATTTTGATATATCTAGTGTCACTCTCACAGTAAATACGAATCAAACGACTCCTATCAAGCTGAAATCCATCGAGTCGTTCAAGCTAGAGAGTGAGCAATATTCGATTTTGGCGCCAAAAATCCACCATTTTGTTTTTTTTTATTATTTTGATATATCCAGTGTCACTCTCACAGTAAATACAAATCTAACGAGACCTCTTAAGTCAAAATCCATCAAGCCGCTTAGGCTGCAGAGCGTGCCAAACAATTATACATACATACTCTCGAAAAACATAACCCTTCTTCTGGCGCTGTCGGGTAAAAGAATAACAATCTATGGTCGACGAGTACAGAGTTCTTGAATATTGTATAAAATAACTAATAAAAGTCGTTGATTGGCGGTTTCAAGCGGAACATTTAATTTTGCGATGGCATACATCGACAAGAAACTATTTTTAAAAGTTTAACCTTATTTGCTCATAGATAGCGCTACGTGTATCAGATTATCGATATCTTATTATCGATAGTTTCAGTTAGCATCCCCTCTCTAGTTGAAAATAAAACATAGGTGCGCTTCGAGGAAATAAAAATTAATATTTTTAATAGTTCCTTGAAGCGCAACTAACGGGTGCGCTTCGAGGAATGAAATAGGTGCGCTTGGAGAGGTGCGCTTCAAAACAGTTGCGCTTCGAGGAATACCTCAAAAAAGTACGCACTTTCGGTTTCAACTTTCTCGCGTCACTGTGACAGTAAATATTACGTGCTTGCTCTGGTACTGGACTGTATGGACTTTCTTTGAGATTCTGGAGTTTGTTAGTCGGTTTTGGACTGTAATTTCTGAGTGTCTCGGTGTTTAGTTTTGAGATTTTTTTTGAGGGCGTTAAATAATCCTATGACTTCTCTCACCTTGGGCGATGCGAGTATCAGACTCTTTCTGACTAAAAATCACTCCGTTCCTACTCCTGCTTTTGGAGCCGGAGCTCCAGTAACCCGCTAGGTAGTCTGTAACTCCAGTTCGTTTTGGGTTAGTCTGAAAATAGTGATCTCGTCTTCTTAAATATTTACCTACTATCCGTGCTATTTTATGTTATATGCATTTAGGCGAAATTCGATCATGTTTGATTTTAAACTTAAACAATAAAAAACGAAATCATTAACCGGTTTTTATATAGGTTTTATTGAGTGACTATCAAATCTATAATAAATAATTTCGTTAATGAACTATATTAAAGATAGACCAATACAATACCAGGTTATCAATGAAGCTGACACTAATATAACACTAATAATGTGTTTAAACAATGTCGTTACACAATAGATAATAACATTAGTGACACTAGACGACAGTAAACAGCAACTCTTGCATAATGACTTGTAGTAATTGTAAACATACAACATAGACAGAAGTGCAATACGTTTGTAACATGTGAAATGACTTCTACTATTTACCTCGCATCACACTTGTCTACGACTAATATTATGAAGAGGAAAATTTGTTTTGTTTATACCCTTTCTTTAAGGGGGAAAATCATCCAATGACTTCTCGCGCCTTGGGCGAGGCGAGAGGGAGTGTCAGACTCTTACTGACTAAAAACCACTCCGTTCCTACTCCTGCTTTTCGAACCGTAGCCACGGTAACCCCGCAAGGTAGTCGGCAGTTCCGAATTGTTTATACCCTAAAGGTTCCTAAACGACTCAACCGATTTTCACTGTTATTTCATTAATAGAAAGCCAATGCCCCGGGACTGGCAGTTTGTGATTAAAAAGGCTGTTTTTATTGTGTTATTTAACCAAGTGACTTAGAAAAACAATTAACGCTCACAAAATTCGAAGCTTACGACCTTTAACGTTCATGCTCTGTCAAAGACGACATTACAGTTTTTTCTGCCTTAGCCTTTACTAAACCAAGAAATTCATTAACTAAACACAAAAAGGCTGTTTTTACTCTAAGTCACACTCATTCACACGACGAGCAAAGAGCCGTAACAAGAAAAATATGAATTGTTGGCATTATATGCTGTACTTTGCACTTAAATTGTTCATAATTAACAAGTTTTCTGTCGTTTATGACTCGAGTATTACGTTTCTTAGTGATCACAAATTGTATTGTCTAGTAGAGAGTTTCTCGAGATCAATTCTTGGATTGGTCAAAATCATTTTGCTATCGGGAGCCTTTCCATCATCGGTAAATAAGAACACCTCTATGCCTGATATTTTTTGAGAGAGAAAATCATCCAATGATTACTCCCGCCTGGGGCGATGCCATAGGGAGTGTCAGACTCTGACTGACTAAAATCTACCCTGTTCCTACTCCTGCTTTTCGAGCTGGAGCCCCGGTAACCTGCTAGGTAGTTCGCAGCTTATATGCTTATGGTAATTGGCTGACCTCTGTTACAACATAACCTCATTATAACATAATTGACGAAAAGTTGATGATTTATTTAATTTACCTCACATCTTCAGTCTATCCATTTAGCTAACAAAATAATAATGCCGTAATGTTATGCATAAATGAGTACCCGTAAGATTTATTGTAGCGGCAGCGGTTTCATCAGCATTGAGTCTTTTTTCTGATAACTTCGGTCATTACTACTTCTTGTTGTCTAAACGCAGATAAAACATAATTTATTTCATGTTTTAGAGTCGTTCGTTATATTTTTAATGTAAATTTAGGTGACGATAAAGATTAAATTAGACTGGAACCTTTCAGAATTAAAAACCAACTAATGGACATCACTATTGAGCTGATTAAGAATTTACGTCATAATTAACGTACACAGATTTCTACTAACAACTGTCGAAAATTTGACATGTTTATTCTGGAAAAAATGTGCCAAATTACAATTTAATCCAATTCTGCTGGTTTTTAGTTCTAAAAACTGTACAAAGCAACCTAATCTATGAAAACAATCACCCAATTGTTTGAAGCAAAAAGATCGGTGTTATCTAAACAACTAAATCAATTTATCGCTTCAAACTAGTTTGTTTTTTCACAATATTTATCACTAAAAGACCTAAATTTGACGCGTAAACCTAAATTAAAGATGGCTTTGCAGTTTCATGACCTGATTCGGTGACATGGTTCCGATTTGTGTCAAAAAGACTCGTTCGCTCTTTCATGCGAAATTCAGACGTGTTATTATCGTCGTTTGCACGTTTGATTTCAAATTTCTCGTATCCGTACGACGTATTTTATTTTTAATTCGTGTTCGGAAACGAATTTGTAACCAAATATTTAATTCCTTCTTGGAAAAATGCGTTGAAATTTTTATTGTTATATTTAATTACCTCGATACTTAGTTTAGCATCTATAACACTATCAAAATTTTTCATACATAACGTCACGCCTTTTATCCCCGAAGGGGTAGGCATACACATTACGGCACGTAATGCCGCTATACAATCTGCACCCACTTTTCACCATTTGTGTTATAAGTCCCATGTAATAAGGGTTGAGCCTATTGACATATACTGACACAATTCTATACTCCGTGCTGCTACCGAAAAATTTTCGAAGAACCGAAAAAAAGCCCATTAATTCTTTGTAAATATAATAAATGAAAATTTTTCATTAACATTAATAATCCACTCATCTCCTTTATTTCCAAATTCTTCACCAGCTCTTATCCATAGACTTTGTCCGTCACATCTACAAATTCGAAAATGGCTTTCAAATTAGCTTCTTAGTTAACTTTGACTCATATCGTTGGCATCTGTCACTGAACATGCTCATCACGTTCTGCTTTCGCTTCGGGGAAAGCATTATCCTTCTATCAAAACAACTAAAACATTTGGCTAATGTCTCCATCGTTACTCAATTGGTTTTCGCCATACGTAACTTGGCAGTTGGTATACTTTCTTTTAAATTCTTGTGTTCATGTTACTTTTCTTTTTCTTTTCTATGTGGAAGTTAGTTGCGAATGCGTTTAATAGTATCGATCTGTGGTGTTACTTTGACGTAATGTTAGTCGTTAGTACACGTTGTAGAAACTATTTTTGTCAATTGTCAAGAACAACAAATTCACCACTGGCATAAACTATAATTTTGACGATTAACTTAAGATAAGCTATGGATAGAGAAATATAAAAACTATAGAAAAAAGAAGTATTTGGCTACAATCCACAGAATTATTATTAAAGTCAAAGCTAAACGTTTAAAGTGTATTTATTTAATAATAACTATAACTAAATTGTTGGACTAAGTTTAATAACAACTACAAGTCAAAGCTCAAACATTATTAACTTAATTTTACTTAAATACAACTAACCAACTGAATTCCAAAACATCAATTCGTTCTCCATTATCGCGTTCACAGCTCAACTAATAACAGTTCATGTCAACGGTACATGCGTTTGCTTCACAAATATTAGCATCAACTCCAGTATTACGATCGCGTGTCGCTTCCCTCATAAATAGAATGTACACAGTTACACATCAAGCTATACAAGACCAGTATAAATTGGCCTACGAATATACGGAAAGATTATACAAAGCAAGCTCATCATAAACTGGACTTGTGTGTACTAGTTCCACCATTAATCAGTTCTTTCCGTTTCGTCTTGACCTTTTGTTGCTTCTTTTATTATTATCCTCTTTTGTTTTATTGTCTAGACATGTGTTTAATGTATTTCTCTTTAAAGTGCTGGGAATGACAGCAATAAAAGTTTGTTTTAAAGAGCTTTTCAATGGAAATTGGTTGTAATGGGAATTTTGTGGTTACGACTAACAATCTTCGTCAATGTGTTTGTTTCGTTGTTTGCTTGACATCTGTTTTGTGTTGAAGAAACTTTAGTTATTACTAGCAAACCCGGCGAACTCCTTTTCGCCACCAATGAATTTCCCTGCTTTTCTTGAATTTTTTCCTGAATTTTCTTTACTATAAACCTCACGGAGCCCGAGACCTTTCCAACGAATGCAAACCCGTGGAAATCGGTTCGTGTGTTCTGGAGTTACAGCGTCAGGAAGGAAACCTGACTCATTTTTATATTAAAGATATCAATAGCTCTTCAAATGAAAAGGATCAAAGTAAAACCACATTTCCTTCAACTATTCCATCAAGCTCTCTATCTTCATTTTCTTTCCTGCATACCTCTGAGTATTCTCGCTCACTTACCTCAGTTGTATAATTAATGACCGCAGCTAAATTGTTGGGTGTAATATCTACAAATGCCCGCTCAGTGGCTCGGCTTGATCGATCGTCGCCCTCACTCGTTACTGCATGCTGCATGCGATTTCTAGCGGTACTGATGCGCCAAGCGTCAATACCGTTAAAATTCTTATAATTCTGCATCGAATAGAGTAAATTAACTAATTCTTCCTGTATCATTAGTATTCCTGTTCCTTACATTGTTTAATTGATCTGCGTTTTTTCTTATTTGATTATGTTCCTATTAATTTGTGTCTTTAATAATTTTCCTTAATTGCGTCACTTCGTCCACTAGTTATATTTTATGTATTTCTGTAATTTCATTTCCTTATTGAAGTCACAGCGAAGATTATTATATTACATAATAATTATGAACTGCAACCAATTGTTGAATTAAACATTAAAATTATTAATAACCATCCAACCAGCATAACTGAAAACGAATCATCGCATTTTAAATATTTTGATTTGCTTGCGAAAATTGTATTGAATTGTTTTGGTTCAAACCGACACGAAGTTTTTACTGACAGTTCACGAATTCTTCTCATGACAATCAGCTCATCTGCAATATCAACAAAGGATGGACGATATATGACACTGTTTGAGATATTTCTCCGGAGATGTCTCTCAGAGGTTAATCATCAACAATTATTGTTCTCATGTTTATTTTGTCCTTCTTTGCATTCTGCTTTATATTTTACATCTAGATTTCTTATTGATACTGATATAACTTGATTACAATGTACATATATGATTAGGAATAAGTACTTTATTTAAATTATCTGAGAATCGAATTCAGGAACATTTTGCTTCTATAGCATAGCTCATTGGTCACGTGCTGCCGTGTAACTTGCACAGCGAAATTCATAAGAGACACACAACTTCCTAGGAATGTGCTGTAACAGGCGTTGCAAAATGGGGGTTCCGAACAGATCGAATTAGAGGTCTCGGTGCCCTTTTATATTTCTATAGGTGCTAAGGGTGGTTTAAGTGACGTAGAAATCCCATACTCCCTAGTCTTTCTCCATGAAAAGTTAGGCGTCTTTTGAAGGTTTCCCCACGTAATAGAAAAAAGGAACATTCTGCTTATTAATAGTTATCTGAAGACTTTTCACTACCTTCGTCTAATGGTTCTCCTCCTTCGACATCTGGCGTAATTTTATTGTAAAATAATTGTGTGTACTGCCATTAAAGACCACAATACTACATCGGTACTTATATTTAGAAACTCTTTCCCACAGTATCAATTGTACTTACGATATCGATTTCACTTTTTTTTTATCTCCAACAATAATTATTTTTTAAAGTGTATCAGTCGTTACTTGTAATTATATTTGTGTTGCTATCGGAACGGCTCCTGCTTTAAGTAATTAATATGTCCGCTTATTATCTACCTTTTGTCTATCTGTCTGTCTGTCTGTACTAGAAAGTTTATTACATATAATACAATAGCATTCACTGTAGGAGTGATTGCTTTATATTTCTTTTTGAAGATTTTTTCTTGTGTATGATTCATTGGTGGTAGGTACCATTTGTAATGGGATTAATTTAGGCTCGTTATTGGGTCAGAGACCCCTTGTTAACTAAGGCCGATGTGTCAGTGTATTCAAGAGAGGAAACACTGATTCTAATTCTGCTTTTGGTAATAATGTATGTGCATACATTAGTCATTTGAATAGTCTGATGAAATTGGTGGCTTAATCAGAGCGTACCAGTTACGTTCGGGATCTTTTGAAGAATGTTTTACTTTGTTGAAGCAACTGCAAGCGTTGCTCTACGGAGCTAGGATTAAATTTTATTCTTATTTATATTTGATCATAATGGCAACTACACTCAAGAACTCTTGAACAACATCTTAACGGACTACCTTAAGTTTAAGTTTAAAATTCGTCGTATCGCGCTTTTTATCCCCGAAAGGGTAGGCAACGGCACGTAATGCCGCTGTACAATGTACACCAACTTTTCATTATTTGTGTTATAAGTCCCATGTTTATAGACTTCGTATGGTTCACACATTTTTTGCTATAATCGTTGTTAGATGTAATCAACTAAAATTGGCCATTTACAACAAGAAATAAACTTGTGAAGTCATCAGGTATTTTGTTTTATATAAAAAACATTAAATTACAAACAATTTTAGTTTGAACGAAGAATTTATCTTGTTAGTGTAGGTACTTTTTATGTCTTTAGGTAATCACTATTTGACATGCAAGGCACTGTATTTTAATACCAATGATTGATCCAATAATTTTGAACTCAAAATGTATTAGAGGGTTTGCGGGTTTGCAAAAGGGTTGGAAATCATAGTTTTAACATGTCAGGGAGTGCTACGGCCCGGTCTCTGTCAAATATGCTGTCCCTTGGTCAACTCATACGGAGAGTATCTACCGTCTGTACATATGTTATGTTCATTTATAAATAACGGTAGCTGTATAAATTCGTAACTAACCGAAAATTTGATATGTTTTTTACTACCGTTTATTTTTGTACCTCACGAAATTTAATATAATACAAGTATCATACAACAAATGTCATGTAAAAAGCTACTCAAAATGGTGGCGTATCACAAGATGGCTGATATAAGGGCAAGTTCAGACAACACGAACACAATAAGGGCGGGAGGTGACAGGAGTGAAGTGCAGAGGCTACTGACAACTGCAGAGGCTACTGAGGTTTCGACTCGCAGTAAAAATTGGAACGGGGTGGTTAGTCAGTTAGAGTCCGACACTCCCTCTCACCTCAGCCTAGGCAGGAGAAGTCTTTTTGATGATTTTTTTCCCCTAAAAAGGGAGCCGCTAGATTCAGGTTGCTTCGAACCGGCCTTTCTGGAAGTCATTGGGGGAGGCTTATGTTTATAAGACGCCCTCTTGTAGCTAATAGCTCTCGTAATCATGAAGACTCATAATGATGAAGACTCAAAATATAATATGTAACTAAACTTCCACGTGAGTAAAAACGCGCCTGTTGTGCGCGTGTCGTCTGAACCTGCCTTAATGATACACCCATCAATTACCTGTGGACCGCAGGTGGTCGCGCGAGGTTGGCGACTTCTAACAAATTGATCTTGTAGCTGTAATCACCACCTAATAATGTGACTTGGAAATTGAGGGCTTCAATGATATGTCACGCCTTTCTATATTGGGTAGAGGTGGCAGTTAAATGGTTTTATATTATTGTTATTAGGTTTTACTTATTACTTTGACCGCGTTGAATTATTTAAAGGAACCGTACTTACACTTACTTAAGATGAAAGGGGCATATGTGTTGTTCTTGGCTACCTAAATCTTACTGGGGCTCCGGCTCGAAAAGCAGAAGTAGGAACGGGGTGATTTTTAGTCAGTATGAGCCAGACACTCCATATCGCCTCGCCCTGGCGAAAGAAGACATTAGATGTTTTTTCACTACTAAAAAAGCTACCTAAATCGTATCTAGAGCCATCCACCCATTATGGCAGAAGAAACGTTTTGATACAAAAGCAAATGGTATTCAAGTTGATGAAAATTCATTTAATTTCCAAACTCCGGTTTACTTATACTAAATGCTTAATTAGAAAATCCTATTACAATACTATACATAATGTAACACAAGAGATTAAAGTTATTTGATCTTCAATTAACAGATACGGACTTATTTAGTAATCTGCACACGTATGGAACTCTCTAAGACATAAAGTAGACAATTAATTCGCAAATCAGGAGTTTAAAGACTCTATAATATGCCTTTATTATACAAATTACCTATTTGTGGTGGAGAAACCGAAGTTTCTATTCGGTTGTATTGCTGAGCGAAGTCAATTTCTCTTATGGGAGTAGGCACGGGGTAAGGTGGTATGGTGACCTGGAGCTGCGGATTCTGCATCGGGTTACCTGCTCAAAAAGCAGGAGTAGGAACGGGATGGTTTCTAGTCAGTAAGAGTGACACTCCTTCTCGCCTCGCCCAAGGCAGGAGAAAACAATGAAAGATTTTCCCCTGTTACAAAAAAGGGTTACTTATGGTTCTTAAAACGATATTATAGGGTACTTTTTAATCTATAGGTGTATGTTTTTAAGATTGTCAATTCTATTCTATGAATTGTAATTTTACAGTCAAATTACTTTTTTTTTTTTTCTTTACGCATCATCGGAACTCTGTCAAACCTACTTAGCTGCTTAACTGAGTCCGAATCTTTCCAATACTATGACACATAAGACAAATTTTATTAACATCACATTTCATACGAGAAAATTCTAAAAAACAAACACCAAGCCCGGCTTGCTTATCTAACTCACACAGGAGTATCACATCAAGTTACAAATTGTAATATTAATGCAGTACTGCACAAGTAACCGTACGCTGATATTTCCAAGTACGCTACGTGTTGATATGCCGTCGAGTATAGGAGGGTCGTCTTACGTGCTTCCAAGTCATGAGCGCCTGGTACCTCTAGGATGGACACTCCTTATCTAACTGTTAGATTTTAGATAGAATCTAGATGATTAGCAAATTCTACCACATTTTAGATGAGATCGCATAGATATTGCAAGTATAATTTCCGATAACTGCAGATAGATATTTTTAAGATAACATATGTACAGTAATTTTACTAGATAATGTTATCAAATCTGCCATTAGAAGTCCACTAATGACCATAGGCCTCCCCAATGACTTCTAGTATAGATCGGCCCCTTAGAGTTGAATGCAGCCTATGTCGGCTGACCGTTTACGCAAATTATTCTTTTATTTTGTTTAAATCTTCTCAAATTTAAAATTAGGTTTTTCTTTTAAACCCATGATTTTTATAATGAAATCTCTTTGGATAAGACCTTTTTGAACGCTTTTTAACTTTAAATACATTTAACAAACACTGGCCGGTTGGAATTATGAATTTCGAATTCGGAACGATTTTTCAAAATTCAAAAATAGATCAATCATTATTTTCATTGATGTTTGTGGCTAGCCAGCATCACGGATAATAACATTCTAACCTATTACTAAAAATGGTAATAAGTATCTATTAATATAGTCAAAATAAGTGTCTTAAGAAAGAAAATTGGCAAAATTAACCAGGAAACCTCCCTTACGGAGCTCTGGCAAGCCGCTAATGATACATAATCATTACATACATATCTACTATATGTAGTTACATATACAAACGTAACCCTTTGTTTCTTTTATCATCGCAGCCATAACAGTCGAGTTCCTAAGCAGTTTTGTTACAAAATGGCTAACACATCATGTTACAGAGACTCGGTTTACGTATCACATGCGAATGCAGCCAATGTGTTTGTAAACTAAGAAGCTACCTACTTACCTAGCTGTTAAATAAGTGTTGTATAATATGTATGTTTGTTGTAGACATGGTTGCAATTCGTTGACTAGTTTTCCACACAGTTTTGATTATGTCTTTGTTACTTTGATTGTAATCGTGTGATGTTTGATATGCTTGTTTTTAGAAAGCTAAGTTTATTTACTCCTTTGATGTTTCCTATGCCCTTATCATCAGATCGCTATTCCATCGAAAAATAAGAAAGTGAACGCTAAAATTGTTCAAATGTTTTGGTTAAACTTTAATGAAACAGACTTCGAAGACTTCAAACTTGTTCCCAACTATGAGTAGGAACGGGGTGGTTTTTAGTCAGTGGGAGTCTGAAATTCCTTCTCGCCTCGCTCTAAGCGGAAGAAGTGATTGGATGATTTTCCCCTCTTAAAAAAAAACCTATCTAAATTCCGCTTAAAATTAATTATAACCGACGCGAATTACATAAATAAGTACTCCCAAACATTTCGATATAATTTCCACTAGTAATCTACGTCTATTCTAAAACACACATAGAATCAAGAAAATCCACATTTCTATCTCAGGACATCCTTCAAACAACTACTTACATATAGCTTGGTTAAGACAAATGGCTTTCTACAGCGGACAGGCTGCTCAAGCTGTGCAAGCTACTCGAGCTGTTCAAGCTACACCCGTGCCATTTCCCGACATAGAAAGTTGAGGTAATGACATGTACATAGGGCTGCCTCGTATACAGTTTTCTAATTTAATTTATTTTTCACTAAGTAAGAATAGTACTCTTAGTATGAGTTTGCTTTATGTTTAAAGTAATCCAAACGAGAGCGTCTGATTGGTTGGTTTATTCGAGCCGGCCAATCGGAACGCTGAACGCATTCTCGTTTAAAGTTAAACGTTTTTAGGTACTAAGGGTACTGATACTCATCTGCCTTGTCGGTCTATTGATCGCTAGTGCGACTGGCTACCGAAAAAACCAGCAACAACAACAATTAGTATTATAATACAAAAATCAATACATTAAGTATTGAAATGTTATATTTTGCATTATGAGAAATATCCTATATCTTATACCTAATGTTACATCTAGTTTCTACGGCAACAAAAAGCCAAAAGTCATTTAATAAAATCAAATACAAGGTTTCACATCCTTTCAAACTTGTTTTTCAACAACAAAAAAATAACACACATAGTTTGTTAATTAAAGATTTTTTACAAGAATACTAGTATAGATAATAATTAACAGCAATTATTTATTTTTGTAAAGCGACGACCCTGAATGCGTAGTGGATCACGAAATGAATGCGCTTGCACAT
This sequence comes from Spodoptera frugiperda, assembly GCF_023101765.2. Classification (NCBI taxonomy): domain Eukaryota; kingdom Metazoa; phylum Arthropoda; class Insecta; order Lepidoptera; family Noctuidae; genus Spodoptera; species Spodoptera frugiperda. The sequence continues at coordinate 7,970,635 of NC_064222.1, forward strand.
CTTCACGATTGAAAATACGCGTGCAATATACGATTTGTAATTAGTGTTCAAGTTTTTTGTTTAATCACAATTTGTGTATTATTTTGTTATTTTTATTTTATAACTAAAGTTTTTGTTGCCTTTGAACGTCGAAGGTCGCGTGCGCAACTGTCGAATTCCTTGCTAGATCCTTATTTCCTTATGAATGCTAAAGGTATTTCTTCCTTGTCTTAATTTCGATTCCTGAGTCAAACTAATTTCTATTTTACGAAGACCTTTTTTGTGAATTCGAAGTCAAAATATTTATTTCAATTAATCCTAAATTAGGCACTTTTAAAACGTCAAATTGAATTGTCCACCAGTCTGTCTGTTAATGAGATAGGTGCTCGGTACAAAGTGTAGCTTCGAATGGAGAAGAACGAGCAAGAAACTCCTAAACTTATTTTTACAATCTCTCTGATACATTATTAGATCCTTTACCTTATACTTTGGGAAAGTACTCAAAGTTGACCCGATCTTTCAATAAACTACACTGCTAAAACTTTTAAATAGAAATTTCAACCAGTCACTCAGTAAAGTTACTAGAATTCTCATTCCAAATACTCCTACGCAGAATACAGCTAAATATCTCCAATTAAACAATAAAAAAAATAATAACATTATTCTATCTCTCTGAAGATCCAAAGCGTGCCAGATGTTATCTGACAGCGACACGGCTTCCCTTGCGTGCGCGCAGATGCGCCCGCGCTACCGGTGCAGCCCAGTTATCCAGTGTAACTAATATGGACATAACTGCGAACACTAGTTGCTGTTATTACGGAAAATTGATGTAAACATTAGTCTTGTTTGACGTTAGTTAGGAGTTGTATACCATGTTGTGACGTCAGATTTGTGACTATAATCACTCTGCTCATCTCATGGTTGTTGAAATTTTATAGGGAGTTCCACCATTCTGCCTCATAGAGTTGCAGTTTCATTGTCCATTTTTAAGAGTCTTCTCTATTCTGGCCTTATATTCCATTTTTTTTAACACTACTCCATACTGGGATGTTTCCTTAGCTGCGGCATACCTAGCGGGTTTACCGGGGCTCCAGTTCGAAAAGCAGGAGTAGAAACGGGGTAGTTTTTAATCATTAAAAGAGTCTTGTCACTTCCTGTCAGAAGTCATTGGATATTACCATAATAGAAGTGCTTTTTTAAAAAAGCACTTTAAAAAACGTAATTTCACAAGCACTAATACACATCACATGCACAAACCCTGACCAACAATTTATAAACTGCATCAACTAACAATCAACCTAAACAACAATATGTAAACTGCATCAACTAACAATCGAGCATCGTGGACGTATCCCAACCTCTTTATAACCAAATCTACGAGCATAATACATCAATAAATACAGCCTTCAACAGTTCAGCTGTCTGTATCAATTGCCCATCCATTGTCATCGTTACAACTAGGTCTTTATGTGACTATAAACATGTTATTTATCGAGTGACCTAATTATATTACATGCTGATGGAAAAGGACGCCTCTGTGCTATGTAGATGATCATTTCATTTGACTTTAGGACCCTGATGTTTATTTATTGGGTGGATGTTTTAAAGTGTAGTAATGTTTGGGTATACCTCATCTGGAAGGCCTGTCTCAATAACTGATCACCTGTGGCTGATGTGATGATTATTGTGTAATTTTTTAAAGGAAGTGTTTAGAAACTAGCTTCTACCAGCTGCTTCGGCCGCGTTCCCGTGGGATGAATATATCCTATGTGTTATTCCAGATCATAATTTAATCTTGTTTGACTTTCATGTAACAAACAGACACATAAACTCAAAATCTTTTGCATTTAACATCATGTCTTTTCCCCTCAAAAACGTCACTGAAAAATAAAAGAGATGTCTACTTGACATCTATTTTTACAACCATTTAACGGCTTGTATTACCATAAGAAAATCAACCAAAAAGCTATTAACACTAAATCAATTTTTCCTCGCCACCACACTAACGCAAAATAGCAAAAATTGTTCTACATTCGATCAAGAATTTCCTAACCGCAGCCCGGAACTCAAAATGGCCGCTTGTATACTTCCATTGTCGACCAGACCATCGTCCATTCACGTCCATCTAATGCACTTGCTCTATAACAGGTGCTATTAAACTGTGGTCGGAAACTGGGTCACTATAAATGGCCTTACACTGTATTGTGGCCAATTGTAACGATCTTTGTAGGTACTATAAACAGCAGATCAACGTATACAAATTTGTCACATTTCTGCAGAGGAGTTTAGATGCTATTATAAGGATTTAAAGGTGATAATCGATTAAAGATGTTAAACAGATTGGGGTACGATGATTTGCTTGTACATTTATGTGTAATAGAACTGGTTTATATTCATATCAATGGGTTTGAATTAAATTTAATGGTAGTAGATTCGTATTTATGATGCTGCTTGTCGTACAATACAGGGTGCTTGTATTGATATGTCTTACAAAAATCAAAGTATAAGCATTCATGCACCTCAGAGAGCTATCTGACCACCACAGATGGGGCCCTGTAGAGTTGATGCCTGATCCGGAACTGCGGACTACCTAGCGGGTTTACCGGCCCTCTGGTTCGAAAAGCAGGAGTAGGAACGGGGTGGTTTTTAGTTAGTAAGAGTCTGACACTCCATCTCGCTCCGCCCAAGGCGGGAGCAGTAATCGGATGATTTTCCCCCTTAAAAAAAGTCAGATAGTTCGGAAAGTCTATTATTTTGTCCACCAGCATATCATTAAGTAAACCATTTCCTTCGAACAACGAGCTACAATTTCCAATACCAAGTCTAGAACGAATTGAAAATCATAGCAAACACACTACGAGACATGAAAAAATAAATCGAGAGTGCTATTATGTAGTCAGGTGTTACATAAATCGAAAGACTTTCGATTCTAACGCGACTACATACAATTACATGCGGTTTCAGATACCGGCGCGAATTTGACATGAATGCTCTATGTTCGCATATACGAATGGGGGATAGTAACGCTTAAGTGTTGTGTAATTATTATTGGCGATTTTTGCGTAATAGGGTAATTATGTGGTATCTGGTGTTGTTTTTTGAAGTGTGGGAGAGCCATGCTTCGTCGCGAATGGGCCGGCTCGACTGGATTAGGCCATAGGAGGAGGCCGCGGCCTCATAGAAACCCAGCATGATACAAAACAACGCTTGCGTTGTGTTTCGTTGTGTGACTGAGGTTACCGGAAGCCCAATTACCCCCTTCCCAATGTTCCCAATCCCCGATTCCCCAACAACCCTTAAATTCCTAACCCCCAAAGGGCTGACAACGCACTTGTAACGCCTCAGGTGTTTCGTTTGTTTAGATGTTTGTCCGTCAATGACGCTGAAACTACTGAACGGATTTTGATGAAATTTGGTATACAGACAGCGTATGAGCTGACTCGAGTGATGGGATACTTTTCATGCCACGGAAGCCGCTGACAGAAACTAATAAATTCATAGATTTTTAGTCAAAGCTTGACTGCATTTGGACTCCATACACCGTACTCATTATTTACTATCACAATCTTGTCGTGAAGTCAACTATATCGACACAGCAACTGTGCTATCGTAAAACGTAATACTCGTACCTAAACAAAACAGAGATACACTTAATTTATCATCTGTTGTGGTCCATTGTGTAATTTGTTATAATAACAATCTAATAATAGTATCTCACAATAATAGATTGTAAATAAATAAACCTTTGCGGGTATGGTTACAGGGTTCATAGTAGTGTAGTGTAGATAGTTTATTTTGAGTACATGAATCATGAGTTACTTTGTATTGTATCAGACTAGTTGTCTAGTTTTCTTAGCGTAGGTTATAGTATTTTATATTCTTCATGATACTCGTATTGTTAATTTTCTAAGATTAATTGAATAGGTAAACCTTTTATTATTCGAAAGTATTGTCTATTGCCTTCCCTAAAACAGTTGTAGGAACTTATTTATTTTGAAGATCTGGCTGGATCAGCTTAAGTTTGATTTCGTTCAGATGATGCTACCGGAACTACGAGAAATGAAAACTATGTCAGCTAAGTTTTTATTAAATCTGCATATTTACCCAGAATAGCATAATTAAATCGATTCTTTCATTGTTACAGATTATGTTCAGAGGTGGCGTCGTGGGCGAGCTTGACGCACGTCGCGACGCTGCACTCGCGCGCGTTCTCGTGCGCTTACAGGCGCGTGCGCGCGGCCTCCTCGCGCGTAGACGCGCGCAACGTCTGCGCACGCAACACACGGCTGCGCGGTGCGTGCAACGCAACGTTCGCGCGTTCCTCGCAGTTCGAGACTGGCCGTGGTGGCGGCTGCTCGTACGAGTCACGCCGTTGCTGGCTGTTCATAGAACCGAGCATCGACTTAAACAGGCTCAGGTATGTAATAATAAATAAATCAATGTCCTACAGAGTATCTATGAGTAAAAAGAAATAGATATTATGTTAAAAAATAACTGAACACTTTATACTTGCTCATTGATATGTGATGTTTAGGGATAAGGACTGTATATAAAACTGGAAAAAAGTCTCAAGTATGCATGATATTCAAGAAATAATGGTATACCAATTACTATACTAACCATACATATATACCTGGCTTTTTGTATAACTGATCTGTGATGTCTGACTGTAGTCGTCTGGAATTTCGCAAAAAATAAACCTAATCGATACAACCATCCAATTTTACCGATCAATTGAAATCGATTTTGTGTCTAATAGCTCTCAAATCGATTTCAATTTTAGGATATCGATCGTGCATATACATAAACGTGCTAAACGAGTTTGCTACAAAATTACAGGAAAATAATACAATCGCAGTCACTCAGTGTGATTCTTCTTGTGTATACTAAAGTAGAATGTAGGTAGGTACACTCAATTTTGGTCTAAATTAACATTATTTTTAAGTTCATACTCCTATGACATACAGATTCAACAAATAAAGAACACCTGGTATTGTGTATATTTTTTTAAGTGGGGAAAATCATCCAATTACATACTTCTCTCGCTTTGGGCGAGGCAAGAGGGAGTGTGAGACTCTTACTGACTAAAAACCACCCCATTCCTACTCCTGCTTTTCAAGCCGGAGCCCCGGTAAACCCGTTAGGTAGTCCGCAGCTCTCTCTCAGTTCAGGCATCAGCTTTACTGGGCCCCATCTGTGGTGGTATCTGTTTGCCCCTTAGTTACCTTAAAGCTCTTTAACAATACAAGTAGCAACAAGAAAGTTGAGATATCTTCACCTACGTCTTCGAAGAATTAAAAAGGTGTAGGTAATAATGGCATACTGAGAAAACCCACCTACTATCATACCAACAAGGTATCAGCAGTAGGCGGTAGGCAGTTCTCGTAGTAATATATCAAAATTGATTTTATGGATTGTGATTTAATTTTGATCATAAATTGTCTAAGTAATTGTATGTATGAATGAGAGTTGCGAGGGATTTGAAAGTGTAAATTACTCGTGATCGCCAATAGAAAACTGTTGAAGGCAAATCCTCCGCTAACGTCGGTCACCGGTGACCACCACGGCGTTCAATGTGTTAATCGAGAAGTTGTATATAAGTGCGACTGCCGAGCAAAGGGGATCGGGTGCAATTCTCGGATCATGCGAAGAATTATTAAGAACAAATCTTCTTTTCTTATATGTGCAGTTACGAGAGGCTCATAACATTACATAGCCAAAAATTTTAGTAACTTCTAATATTGTTTCTATGCCTCTGCTTATACACTCAAGGAACGTAAGGCGAAATGTTATTTTTGAGTGAATGGTAGAGATTCGAAAGTGCAAATTATATCGGTGTAAGTGTGAGAAAATATCTAGGCTTTTGATTGGTAGACTTGATAGTAGACCCTAATTTGCGGAAATTAAATAATTTTATGACGCCGCCATAATAACGCTGGCGTCGACCATCAGTGTTATTTTATTAGCAAAGACTATTATTATTATGGAGTTTTACTTTCGTCCGTTAGTAAAAAATAATACTTTTGCTTTTGATGAAATTAATATTGTATGATGAAATTAGTTGAATGGATTGAATGGTGTTTGGCAATAACTTTTACTAATAATGTCATACTTCAATATGGATCAAATGTACCAAACGTCACTTCCAAACCCTTGCTAATAATTTCGAAAATTGATAAACTCTAGAATGCCTCGATTCGACCCAAAAGTTTGTGCTGGCTATGTATTTTCTTTCTTCTCAACAATCCATGTAAAAAAAAACTACTCCTAACATAATAAATACATAGTCCGAGGCTGCGGACTCTAGATAGTCCGCAGCCTCGGAGTATGTATTTACCGGAGCTCCGACTCGAAAAGCAAGAGTAGGAACGGGGTGGTTTGTAGTTAATAATAATTTGACACTCCCAATCGCCTCGCCCAAGGCGGGAGAAGTCAATGAAAAATTTTCCCACTTTAAAAAAAACATATGCGTACTTTCGACTTAATAAAAAAAAATAACGAAACCAAATGCACTTTGGCCTCAATAGTACATTGTCGCCGGTCACAGGTTATCATCCCACCCACACAAAGCGAGAGCAAGCAGAGATTTCCTGCTTGTAATCGAAACTTTAATAAATAGGTCGACTGTATCTTCGAAATACGACATAATTGAGCAATTTAAGACACGTTTATTTTCTTCAAAGTGATTGCTTAGCCAAGATTTTTATTTCGGAGAAAAAAAATATTGTGGCGAAATTGTACTTCGTTTGTGAATTTCCAAATTATTTCAATAGCTTAGACTCAATTTTTTTTTGTTTCTACAAGAAAAAAATACTGTGGTGCTATCTAATATTTAACAAGAACGACTTTATTCTACCAGTCTCAACTCTCTTTACTCAAACGACGAGTATGAAAATATTTGGTTTCAACGCCTGGTTAATTCCATGTTGTATTTTGGTCGACGCATTGCCGCGTATTTACAATTGCAAAACGATCAGGCGCTTCACGATTCGGGATGCTTAAACGCAATCGTTTTTTTATGATCTAAAAATTTGTAAACAATCTTCATAGATTTCTAGACTTATATCTACAACTACGTTATAAACTGAAAAACGTATTGAAAGTATACAAGTATTAGACAAATTTACTAACTGCCGTACTCAGAGTCATTTAATGGTTACTTAACCCAGTTCTTAGCAATTGTTTTCGGAACAAAATTGTTACTAAGGAGTAGTTCAAGTAATCATTAAATGTCTCAGTTATAAACGTACGCATTCACGTACCTATTGCATTTTAACTTCGTCTTGGAAATCCTAAAATTATCTTTCACTTCGACGTTTAAAATCGCGCTTACAAATATCTTCCCACTGTTTCCATTCATTCATTCCATACTCTATACTTAGCGAGAAATCAATCTCAGAAATTAACTGGCTACACATTGCCAAAACATACATTTGGAAATAGCGACGGAGAAACCGATTCATCTAGATTTATTGGGTACAACGGTCGCAAGGGAGCCAAACTAAACTGAATAATTTCATGTTGTTTCATTATGTATTAAGTAGTATTTTGTGTAAGAAAATAGATTGATTTGCTCTGATGGAGAGCATTTATAGCTTAAACTATGCGGAGATTATGGTAACCCTTTTGTGTAGTAAAGTTCCAGCAGTGGATTGCCACATAACTGTTAGACTATCTTCTGTTCTGTGACTATGAATTGAAATCGAATAGAAAAGCAATTTTATCGCGTGATCATGGCGCTTGCAACAGTGCCGAAATATCGGAAACTCATCAAAGTGAATAAACATGGTAAATATCCCGTCATAAGTTCTAATAATAGAAAAGCAATTTTAGTTTATTAAACTTTATAGTTTATTAAAACTTTACAGTGTTGTATAGTAAAATAATCAAACGTCACTAAACAAGACAGTCAGACTCAGAAATAGTTCTGTCACTACATTTTTTTTACAAAAGACAGGGATAGAACGTTAAGTTCAACTTAAATTCAGCGTATAGCGTTCCAGTATTCGAGCCTTACTCATATGCATTTAAATCCGTTAAGGCTATTTTATTTATAATAATTTTGAGTGAAATATCAATAAAATCTCATCATTCAAACGTCACAAACTTTCAAAATAACAAAATGAAATACACCTAAATACGTGTTTAATAATGACTAAAGCCTACGTTTACATGGCAAGCTATTAAAGCAAACGATTATAAAGTTAAACATCGATTAATATTAATCGATTTGATCTCTTTCCTAACATGTCAATAAACTGACAGGCTGAAAATAAATTACCCAACTTATGAATATTTTAGTTAATCTCGTTTTTTATTTGGGATTATAATTTAACTTACATTAATAAGCAAGAAAGCGAATAGTTTTGGTTATAGCTAAAATGTTAGCATTAAGTAATTGCCTAATTTTATCTTAAAACTTCAAAGATTACATAAACCCATCGATCTAACACGTGTGATACGGATTAGTAGGAAAAAGTGAATATTGGATACAGTTTAAAGTCACTTATTACAAGCTTAGAAAGGTTGGACATATAAAATATAATAACGTCACGCCTTTTATCCCCGAAGGGTTAGGCAGAGGTGCACATTACGGCCGAGACCTCTTGTCCCGGCAGTCGCACTCCCGACCACTCGACCAACGAAGCAGTCCCTAAAAAGTTAATCCCTTTTCATCAAAATTTTACTTCTATTCGAGGCATAGACGAATTTTGAACTATCAAATGAACACCATTCTAGTCTAGGTATTGTTGAACAAAATAAAAAGTAGTAACTTAAACAACAGAAGCTTTATTTAACACATTACCACAACATGTCTCTCTTACTTACGTCACACCCAAAACAGAGCTCTCACAATAATTAAGAACATATTGAAAGTAATTCTGTGTGGTCTGAAACCGACGAATGATCTATCGCTTCAATCACGCATAGACCGCCTTTATTAGGGGAGAGATTTTTTGTTCGCGTAACAACGACATTTGTAACCGCCTTTATTACTGTGCTAGACATTTATGTTTGGGAAATTAAAATGTGTGGTATGATGATGAATGTCTTCTTTTGTTTTTAATGATTTTTTTTTTGTTTGTTTTTGTGATGAAGTTATAGGTACTTGTAATGAAGTGGGAGGAACGCCATCTGAGTAGATAATGATTTTTATAGGGAGAGAAAAATGAATTAATTTATCTTTAATGTAAGCCATGATTGGACAGGATAGATACTATGTAATAATGTGATGAGATATTAAGTATTTTTAAAGAGAAATGGGAAAATCTTAAGGTAGAACGATCTCTTGCAACATTAGGAAAATGTTTTTGTACCGCAGAATGCAAATTATTATTAGATTAACCACATTATTTCCAATAATCAATCAATAAACCCATCACAGAGGTAGCAAATACATATTAACTGAAATTACCTGAAGAAGTACGAGACATTCCACTTCTAAAACCCTCATTACTTCTTATAAATAAGTCCAGTAACCTTAGAAATTCCTGGCACAACTATCCCATAATATCTAATGATAGACTATAAGACCATCCTATTACCCCTTTCATTCTACACCTAGGTAATCAATCTTCCTCACCTAGGCTGAGGTAATTTCCTGCATACCACTGTCTCTAGTCGTTATTTTTTCTCCCTTTAATTTACTCTTATAAAAAGGGACACGACCGCATCACCGCACGTCTGGTGGCAAACTGACATCGTTTGGTATTTCCGTGCAAGTACGCATGCGCGTGCTCTGTGGTTGTACTTAATGTGTTGGTTGTGTGAAACCTATTTATTGTTGGTAGTTATAGGTAATAAGGTGTAGTTGATGGGACAATGGCATTTTATCATAAAATTTGTTTTGATATTATAACTAAGTGACACTTAGGGTCGTCTCGAGAAACAAAACCATATCTTCTCAGTCAGCAATAGGCAATATTTTTAGATTGACTCTTATATCAAGGTGTACAACTAGCGATAATTATTCCAAATCTTGTCATGTTCTGGATGTTCAGACCAAAAATCTTTAAGCGTCAACTACTAATACTACACAGAAGTAGCTGTTATAAATTATATTTCTTACAAAACAAAAGTTAATTGATTTCACATTTGAAATCATACATAACATTATCTATAGAAGCACAGCAATTAAGACGCCTACTCTTGCAGAACATTCTAACCTGCTTGCATATCAAGCTGAACAACCAGTATAAACTGACCATTTGGTATACGAAACTATCATACAAAGCGAGACCATGATAGACTGGTATTGTATATGTCGATATGTTGCCGTCTGTACATACCGCGATCTCCAATTACAGAGTATCTCTTAACGAGTTAAATACCGCATAAGAAAACGCTTCCGATCATAGAAATTGTAATGGATTTTTTTTAAGGAAATGATGAAAGTCACTTGTGTATAGGAAATACTGAGAAATAGCTATGTAAGGAGTATTTATTCTAGGTTTTTGAAATGTTCATACATACATACATACATAACCTCACGCCTCTCTCCCACAGGGGTAGGCAGAAGCAATGGACGTACATACCTCTTTGAAATGTTCATAAAGATTGAAACAAGTTAAAAATAATTACATAACTGTTTGACGATGAACTCGACTAATTTCAAGCCATTCTAGAGGCTCATGTTCATGTTCACAATTGTCACGTTGCTGCTGCTGCTGCTATTAATTTAGTATGTTTCGCGAAATTTATAATAAAAAAAAATCAAGTTTAATAAAATTTTAATTTTTGGGTAGAATACAGACTTTTAAACACGTTGAATGAGTGTTTAGTAAACCTTTTTACACGAATAATTGTAAGAATCGTCTAAAATCATGTTCAAAATAATTGCTAACCATGAGTTGTTCTAAATTGTCTTCTTTCCTGGCGATGTGACCGAAGTGAGACAGAGGAGAAATGAATCCTTATCTTCAGTACGTGTAGTAAGCATAAGTACGGAAGGCGATCCACGGGATCTGAAGCCTTTTCCTCTACCACATCTCAAATGTATCAATGCGGTCTATCGACACCATTAAATACAAAATCACTCCACTTTGAACCCATAAATCGGATCACTGTTACACGTAACTGTTCCATGGGAACTAATACTTGTTCTTGTATCGATAATAACGGAACTGTTGTTTGTGTCCCCACTCTATTGAATTATTAGTAAGTATTAAGTACGTATGTTTTTTTTTTGCTGAATAGGAATAGTGTTGTAATCGTTTTGAGATGTTAGTTCCAGGTGATTATGATGTTTCCTTAGTGATGTACCATGTGCAGTTTTTACCAATTTTGTAGGAACGATACAATGATTGTCGTATATACTTGATGAAGATATGATGATAGTATTTATTTATTTTTATAATAACTATCTTGAGACATACGAAATTAAGAAAATCACGGTTTACTCACGTATTATTAATGGAGAAAAGCCTAGTGTAAGCTGCGCGACGTCGCCGCGTCTGCGCACGCTGCTCATTATGAAGAGTCCCTCTGTGACTCGAAACTAGTAACCGTGTTTTTTTTTGATGTAGTATCTTAATTATTAGTTTTCTTAAATTGCGTCAGAGTAAATGTTTAGCTTTCTTTGAAACAAGAACTCTTTTACACAGAAACTGAAGATTTTGTCTCTTATTCTATTTTATTTCTTACTAACGTATGCTACTCTGTGTAATTAAACTACCATAGCGGTCACAGAAAATAATATCTCCAAGCCCCTGATGAAATAAGTTCTGCCGGCGACCAGCAACAATCTAGCCAATTAGATTAAAACTAGGATATCTATTCAAATCTGTAAGTTCTGTGCCAAAGCACAGTTGTAGGCTCTTGTGATGCAAACCAGTAAAGCAAATGGGACAGGTCGGTATTTTCAATAGGTTCCATTTATTGTTTGCCTTACTGTTATTCGTGTACTGGGACATGGGAGGTTGGAGTACATGTTGTTTAAATATGACCCTTGTTACATGGAAATAAGGTAGGTAATGTAAATGACATGAAGGTAAAGGAATATGGCATGGTAATTTGTTGAGAAGCTGACAGGTCTACTCTCTTAGTATGAAATGACGGAGGATGTAAAGCACAATATTATATCAAAAATCGTGTAAGGAATAATAGAAATGCGAAAGGAGTTAGTGATAGGATAACGTAGTATAAGAAGGCATGGGATAAGGTCAGGACGAATTACTCAATCCCACGCCTTTTATCCCCGAAGGGATAGGCAGAGATGTACATTGTGGCACGTAATGTTACTGTATAATAAACACCAACTTTTCACATTTTCATATTATTGCCATATACTGGGTTCAATTCAAGACCCCGTGGTACTACTGAGAAATTTTTGAAAAACCCGCAATACCAGTAATATCAGAAGACCCCTTGTCGCCGGTGCTTCGCTTTTGTGACCACTCGACCAACGAGGCAGTCGAATTACATTAGTAATAACTTTAATAAGTACGAAAATACAAGGAATAACATTACGATATTTATTTATATATAATAATAATATTAATATCTACTATCTATGTATAAAATATTAATGCAATATATTATTTTGCATGGCACTTATTGCTATCATTATTTTCTAGTTTAATGGTAAAAGTAGAAGTTGGCTATTATGCTTGTTTAATAGCCCGAGTGAGACGCATCCAGTCATTAGAAGATAACTAGATACTTTGGTACTTAGGTACAGGAATGTGCGATAATCTCCACTTGATGATGTTCACAAGATTATAATTATAACAGTTTATTATAAGTATATGTAGTTGCAACTTGTTCCTGCTTCGCCTTAAGCGTGATTTCGCAATGGTTCCCGATGAATAAATATGCCGTTTTCTTTATACATGCCTTGTCCTAACAGCGACGAACACGTCTAACAAAGAATTGCTTAATTAGGTTGAGTATTACATTAGTTATACGCAACATACATAGTTTTTATAATAACTGTCGTGAGACATATTAAATTTACTTAAAAAAGTCATGCTTTACTCACGTATATTAATGGAGAAAAGCCCTACTAGTTTCGAGTCACCACAGGACTTTTCATCATGAGCAGCGTGCGCAGACTCGGCGACGTTGCGCAGCCTATGTAGGGTAGTGTTACGTAGGCTGCGTGGCAGCTTCGAAACTAGTAGAGCTTTTCTCCGTTAATATACGTGAGTAATCCGTGAATTTTAAGTCAACATTGTAATTTACATAATATTTAAGGCTGTTTCTTTAATTATGAATCGCACTATCACGATCGCCATCAACATCAGCCTGTTTCGGGTAATAGGCTACTTCTCATACGAAGAAGAAATGAGCATTATAAGCAAGGTATAATAAAAACGTATTATTGTTTGCAATAATCTGCAACCGACATCCGTAGTCAGTGTAATAGCCGGCAAGAATTCTGTAACGTCTCGTGATTTAATGCTGATAATCGCTGATACATTATTGATTAGGAAAATCTGGCGTAATCTCCACTGTTAGGGGCCATTCACACTGGTACACGCAGCTACTTACGCAGGCTAAAGAAATTGATTGACTGACAACTGATTATTGAATTTTCTACTCTTTGTGTGGATTTAATATAATAACTTATTAATGCTATAAGAACGTGAATTGTTGCCATATAATTTTTCACATCGCTTTTTTATGTACCTATTAGATACTCACCTTTTAAAAATGTTTGTGTTGACGGTCTTTTACAGTTTTTAAAAGGCAGCAACGCACTTTTGTCTTCTCTGGTGTTGCGGGTGTCCATGGGCAGCGCTGATCACTTACCATTAGGTGACACGTCTGCGCGTTTGCCCCCTATTCCATCTCCTAAAAAATACACGTTACCATTTGCAATTATGTAAAATAAATATGTAACGAACCACTCTCTTAATCTTTCAGTAAATAAATATTAGGTACTCTACTGAACATTATGTTTTACAAATCAATCTACACTGCCCCTAAGGCATACCAACATCAACAACATGAAACACAACGTTTTTACACGCATTCTCGCATACGACGAGACGCAAGCATTTCCGCGCTATCGTAATAGTATTTAGAACAGGTTCGCTCTAATTGGCTGATACGAGTCATACGTATAGTAAGTACATCAAGAAATCGATTAGAAATGCAACTTGCTATTAGATGCGATTATTTTGTTGCGTTGTCGTCGCGTCGCTGTTTGTTTGTGTGAATTGACCTTTATGCCATATTTTGTTAAGGATTCTATGTCGCTAGATTTTGGTGTTACACTTTAGTCGAAAACTACTGAATCGGTTTCGATGAAACCATACCTTTAAGTAGCTTTTAGATTTATCCCAGGAGGCCGTAGGTACTTAGATATCCCAGTCATAATATCAATGGGTTTAGGTAGTTTGTACTGTAAAATTGCAAAACAGACAAAAAAAACTCAAAAAAATCCCACCAGTCTATATCCGTAGAATAAACATTGTGGGTAAGTATGTAACAAGATCGAAAATTGTATGGCAATCCTCTACTAAATATAAGACTTAATGTCTCATTTACACCTTTAAAATGGTAAAAACTAGAATCAATAACGTTTCCACTTAAAATTCCGCCTTCCATTTTACTCCAAATTTTCTCTCACTATCATCATGCGCACGCTACGCTGTACCGCTCTAGCGCATCTCATACTTGTGCGCCTGCGCAAGGTATAGAAAAAAGTACCTTATGACTTGTGGAATAAAGACTTAATTACGTTGGGCGTGTCAGTGTTGTTGTCATAGTAAATGAAGATTTTTTTATTCTGATGCTAATTGTTAGTTTAAGTAAAATGTGTTGTTTTTTTATTGGCAATAGATTGGTTAGTAAATGGGTGTAGTACATTATAGATATTCTATATACTGTTATTGTCAATATCCATTTTAATTCCCAAAGCTGAATGTAATATTTCTTCTCTTTTCTTTTAAAATAACTTTTCCTTTTAAACCCTCATTAATAATTCACATTTTCTCTTAAGAAAATGTATAGAAATATCTTTACATAAATATGTACAAATAAATTATCTATCGTAAAGAGAAAATATTGATTAATTTATTGATAAACTGCATTTCTCTAACCTCATTAGGATTCCGTATCTTACAATAAAGTTAATGGTTTTCTAGCCTCTCTTTAAAATGTCTACGAAGTCTATCAATACTATAATATTAATAATATCTTTTTTATGCGAATTTAAAGAAATATGGATATTCTTGTACAAAATTATACGTATTTTTGGGTAGCTAGCTACTGTGTGAAATTAATTACTGTTGGAAAATAGTCGTACTTATAGCAACTGATTTAGGGTGCTTTTCCACCAAAAATGTGCTATGCTACGTTGCTGTCATTGACACACATAACTTAGCACTGGTGGAAACGGACTCTCTTTTTACCCGACTGCGCCAGAAGGAGGATTATGTTTTTCGAGAGTATGTATGTATGTATAGAAAGCAAGCCGTATGTGCCCTCATTAATTCTTCATATTTAGAATGGGTCCCGACTGCTTTAATTTTACGATGACTTTCTTGTTTTAGGGTTTTTCATTTTCATATTATGAAGAAACGCAGTCGGGTTTTTTAGTTTTTTAAATTACCTTATTTTATTATACGTACAATAGATATGAACAAATTCGAAAAACACACACACACACACGTACACACACGCGAAACATGATATGAAAACTTATTTCTTGAAATCATAGAAATTTCCACTAGATTTATTACTTCCATATACGGAACAGCGTGCAGTGAAGTCGCACATACAGACATACACTTGAATATGAATATAACATTAGCAAGTTTAACTCATACAAATGACAAGTCAAACAGTTAGGTCACGGCATAATCACATACAAATCAATGGGCTAAGCAGAAAGTGCATGATTTCTAACACTTGTAGACATACAAGCGATAATAAACCTTATACTGTAGCTAATAAAATCGGTTTTGTTACAGGATGAGCTGGAAACCCTTAAGGCAAAATTGGAAAAGGTGGAAAGTGAACGAACACATTATAAGAGTGAGTCGGAACGGCTCGAGTCTAAGGTGAGTGCAAAACTTATTTTATTTTCCTTGAAATTTTCTCTTCGAGTTTCTTAGAAAAGTTTCTATTTAAATTATTAGCTTTGTAAGCTAAGATTAGCACGGTTTTCCATGTGTAATGGGGATTTTCGCGCCGCTAGAGGCGCTGTTGTAGCTTTAGGGATATATAATAGTGCTATAGAATATTATTGTTAGTGCCAATTTAGTGGAATTGTGGTAGATAAGCTATTTGGTCTACACCTTACTAGAACCAGTGCAAAATCGAAAACCCAAATTGAATAGAGGTCTTAGTACGAGTTTGTTTTACGTTTAAAGTAATCGAAATCGAAAAAAGTAATCGAAACCAACCCATTTTGAAAACAAACTCTTACTAAGAGTAGAGAGACTTACTTTGCTCGACAGTCGCATAAACGAAAGGATGTATGTACTACAGCCAATATCAAACAACTCTAGTTTCTTATAAAATTAAATTATACTTTTAACTGTGAAAGTTTGAAGAGCGAAGGGCTTTCCACAGTATCTGTGAACGAATGAACGAAGCCGATTGGTAGTTAGTATTTTATTATGTTGATCTCGGTCATCGAGTTTCTAGGTTAATTATCGGTTTATAGAGCTTGTCGTAAAAAATGATACACTGTTACTATTTTACTATCTTATTTTTTATATTATTTGCGATTTTAATCGAATTCTGCGTACTTTTTTGTCGTTTTTACTATCTTCGTTGGAAATTATGCGCAGATGGCAATATTGTGTTGCTTTATAGTGTTCAGCTATATTTTTGTTATTTTCCACTTTGTTGTAAAGTAACTCACAATTTTAGTTGCATTTGCTACATTATGTTACATGATGCTCCGTTATACGTTTTTCGGCACCTCATCTGATTAAGATCAATCATACTAAAACCTCTGAATAAATCTAAGTTACTTTTGGCTTACATAGAGACGTGTATTATATTATATTTAGGGTTCGTTTTCCCAGTGCCAGATAATTGTATAATAGGAATAATTCAGAATATTTGTCAATTCTTCCATACTAAAATCTGTCAAACGTCAATTTTATTCTACATATAAGAATTATCTGTTCGTTATAAATCAACCCTTAGGACTTGTTACACAATGTCTGGATAGTCGCTATATATCAGATAACTTTGAATTAAGAACGTAATTTGTATACACTATCACTTATATGAAGGCGGTGAAACAGGCGCTTAGAAAAATAAAACTCCAGTACAAAGCTACTCTCCCATAATATTTCAATAACCAGCCAGACACTAAAAAGAATACCAAATGACCAAAACAAAAATACTTGTAATGACAGATGCAAGTTTTTACAAAAGAACGGGTTTCATTACAGACTTGGTGTAAAAAGTCGTCGGTAGAATATTAGGCTGGAGACACACTGGGCTTTATTATAATGAAAATTCTTTGATTTCGAGTTGCTGTGGAAGAGGACTCGAGTTCGGCTTGGTAAACACATAACACTCCTTTTGTCAGTCGGGTATAATGATCTCATGTTGTATAAAAGCTACTCTATCTGCTTATCTGCTACCTCCAATCACTTTCAAGAATTAATGCTATATTATTTTTGGGAACAGTGTGTAAAGTTCTCAAAGGAAAGGAGGATCTTTCCCCCAGGTGAGGTGATTGTGCCTAACGGGCTTTCTACCCAACTGCTGTTTGTTGGGATTTTCTATCCATGTTTATTCGCATGTAAACTTCATAGGTGCGATGTAGAATTTGTGACATTATCCGTTGATTTGCTCGACGGTCCTATATGTGCGACTTCTGTCATCTGTCACTTGTCATGTGTTGCCACAATATATTTCCTAAATCTACTCTCAGACAGAGTATTCAATACTTTAGAACAATCTCATTCCTGCATTCTTGATTGCCATGTTTTCTCGTAATTCTACAAGCACTCAAGAGCGCCCAAATTGCCAGTAATTTATTTCGATATTGCCTTGACGCTCTGTTTCGCTGCATAGCAGTTAAAACAATTCAAGTATAAGGAAATTAAAAAAGTAGAATAATAGTTGCTCACTCACATTCGAATCACGTTTTTATACTGATACTAGTGGCCTACCCCGATTTGGTTTCGGTATTTTTCCCCTACTAACCCATTAAATTGTTACATTTTCTTTCATGTAAACTTTGTCCTGAGAGTAATCAATAAATTATCCAATTATATACATTTATTCAGGAGTTATGACTTTTTATTATTTTAATATATGGTTTCAGCCCCTACTTCGCCAAATTATTAATGGTATAATAGAAATAATTACCCCAGATTAATGATATTTAAAGCACGTATTATAATATTGATCTTTGATTAAACATTTTTGTTATTATAGTGCATACACAACAACTAGCAATTTGAGCGCTCTATCGATCGTAGCTGTCAACGTAACGTCAAAAAAACATAAATTAGTAACGTAATTAAAAATACTAATTCAATAAAATAAATCGTTAAATCTTCAAATATTAATTCTAAATTAAACAGATCAATAGCCTACCATAAATTAAGACTAGATTAGACGTATTGCCAGTAATAGACACTTGTAAACTGTCATAGACAACCATTTAGTTTTTGGCCAGCAACATGATGTATTTCCATGGCCCACTTTATTTGATTTAAAACGATTATAGGGGCGTTTACGAAATAAAACAAATGTCCCCATATATAAATATTTGGTTCTTTATTTTTTTAAATTAGATTTTGCTCGCGGCTTCGATCTCGTCAAAAGTTATATTCAATATCTTTTTCTACAAAGTAGGATATGTGGACATATTGACAAAGACAGCACGGTTGGCGCGGTGGCTGGGTAACCGGCTGCCGTGCAGTGTGTAGTGGGTTCCCGCTAGGAGCAATTCTTTGCGTGATCCACAAATTGTTGTTTCGCAGTCTAGTGTGTGTAAGTCTGAAGTTGTATGTTTGTAAATTGTAGTATGGGGCAACGCTTTTCTTCTAAGAACAATAATAATGAAAATTGTATCGTGTAACAGAGAGTAGCTAACACAGTCCTTAGTCACACTATTTAACTCATGAACAGCTGGACTGACATTTGACATCATCTCACACAATAAAAAGATGACGTTGTTTACCAAAATAAATAAACTGTCACTACTATTAAAAAATAAACATCTACAATAACTTTAAAAAGTATCATGTGTGTCCCAAGCTTTATTCCTTCTCACATCAGCTCCGCTCTCCCACAGTAAAAGACAAGGGTCGTATCCGGCCTGACCGGATGAACGGCTTTTATTGTCCGTGTTCAACAATCGCCAAATGTCACTAATAAGGTTCTATATTACCTATACAACCTTCACGGTCTTTGAATTATTTATTTCCAAGAATTCGTGGAAGTTTTCTTTGCTTTATTTAATGGTTATCATGACTTAGAGAGTATTTTTATGCCTTCTACGTAAAGTTAATTAATTCAAGATAATAGTTTCATTAACCTATTTATCAGCTATCGATTGAATGGCAATATTCAAAGACCATAATTAAATCAATTATCTCGGCATCAATAAGACCGGTAGTCGGTGATGACAAAATAAAACAATACAAGGTAATTGTTATGAAGTTCATTGGTGAGGAACGAAACGCCCACTGGCCTAGCACCCGTCCAGCTTACCTTGAGGCAGGATACGCGTGCATAACCCGTGGCAGTCTCTATGCGACTTTTGCCTACATCAGCTGCCTTAAAAAAATTAAAATGTCAAATCAGTGACAGTTTTCATGTGACAGTTATTTTGGCGGGATATTTTGTCTGTGGTCAGATTATTTTCTTGGTATTACTAATGACTGTTGTTAAAAATTTAATGAAAGTACAGTTTCTACAATAAGTTTGAGATTAAGTCCATTATTATTGTGTGTAAACAAATGTTTAACATTTATATATTCATACTACGAGGAATCTAAACTGTTGGAGGAAATATCGTAAAAGTTTATTATCTCATAAATTGATGGACGAATAAAATGCATGTAAGTACGTACGTAGATACAATAATAATTTTAAATAAGATATTCTAGGTACGTTCACGTTTTGTGTTGATTTATTTTATTTGATGTTTATATTTACGGCATTATCTTCGTAAAATAGGTAGGTAAATCTCGTTAAGGCATTTTCTATCGTAGTTATAAGGTTTATTATATGAGGAAAAGTCTTTAACAAGAGACTGGAAAGTAGTAGGTACTCTTTGCTAAACCTTTTTTTTGAGGGGAAAAATCATCCAATGACTTCTTCTGTCTTGGGCGAGGCCATAGGGAGTGTCAGTCTCTTACTGACTAAAACCATTCCGTTCCTACTCCTGCTTTTCGAACCGGGTCTTTTTGGTAAATCTAGAACTTTTTTAAACGCGATCTCCAACCCTCTAGTCGTGAATATTACCTATAGCAAACCCCTCTTATCTAGAGAAGGCTTTTACAGTCCAGTGGACTGTCACAGACTGCTGATATGATGGTGTGAAGGTTAATTTTCGTTAATTAATCGTCAGACAAGAAAATTACAAGGTTCATGCACTGTCGTCCTATTCACAATACTCAGTGTAATGAATTGCGACATACGTCTTAAATCTTCAAAACAACATTTATTTGTATTTACCACGAAAAAAAACAGAAACGTTACAAATGACAAGAATTTGTTCTGACCTAGAGAATTTAAAAAATAATTGGGATTTCGGCCTTTAGTTCCTTGACCGACGCACGAAAATAGGCATTTCCATGTTTGGCCACTAAAAGCGCGGGTTAGTCAGCGTAATTAATGTAAATAAAATTAATGTAGCATTTCATCAATTATGTTTCAAGTCGGGTGTGTCTTGGGCTCGCTGTCATTGCAGTGGTAAGTCCCCTCTTTGAGGAGTGGCTAGATTAGGCGCCACGGCGTCCTTAGTACCGCCTGACGCACGGTGCTTACCGGACATGGAAGCTTCGGTAGGTTCCTGTTTCTATTGGGCGGGAGGAAACGCCCGGGTGTCATCACTGCGAAGACCGTTACGGAGGACACGGTGGAACATACGCTTGCGGTCTGCCCTGCGTGGGCTGAGCACCGCCGTGTAAAAGGGATGTGGTCGGCGACGACGCCCTCTCGCGTCCGGCACTGATACAAGCCATGGAGCGGAGCGAGGGGGACTGGGATGCCGTCTCCTCCTTCTGCGAAGTTTCACCTAGCTAAGGAGGAGGCGGGGCGCGTGAGAGAACGAACCTCATCACGGCCCAGCAGTCACGAGAGACACTTCGGGCGTCGGGGATCGCGCGACAATCTCCGGCCAAAAGTGCGGGTTGCGGACGGTGAGCAAGGGTAGCTCGCCGCCTCGACCAGAATCAGACCCGTGCGTGCGGCGCGTCGCGTTCTGATGCGCCTCAAAGAGCCATCAGACCACCACAGATGGGGCCCAGTAGGGCTGATGCCTAATCCGGAGCTGCGGACTACCTACCCTGTTACCGGGGCTCCGGCTCGACGGGCAGGAGTAGGAACGGGGTGGTTTTTAGTCAGTAAGAGTCTGACACTCCCTCTCGCCTTGCCCAAGGCGGGAGAAGTCATTGGATGATTTTCCACCCTGTAAAAAAAAAAAAAAAAAAAAAAAAGTCGGGTGTGTCTGAGTGTTTAATTATTTTTTTACAAGATTTCAAATCAAATATTGTTGTTACGTACACAAAACTTGACCATATGCTATTTTTAAAAAGTTAATCTTCAAAAATCTTCAAAAGATAAATTAATTATAAGTAAGCCGATAACATAATTGCTAATTAAGTACTTATGTCTCATGAAAGTTACAATAAATTAAAGATAATACATTTAAAACTTTGTCACACTTGTCTGAAGACATCCCCATTCATTATTGGGTACAGTCTCGATTTTAGTGGCCCAACATCAATATTGTTTAGCGGAGTAGGCGGAGTAACATTATGTAACCACAGACAACAAAATACTGAAAGAAATTTTTTTTAAACTCGCTCTGTTCCACAGTGTTACGAGAACTTTCTAATGAACGAGTTTTTTTTTTAATTTCATGTTCTAACTGCGTTAACATTGTGTTATACTGTCCTTTCTCTGATCGTCAAAATAGAATTACTACAATATGGCACTATGGGCGTGCCCAAATTGACACAATATTTGTGAAATTAAAACTTATTGGTACAATTTATTTTAATTTATATAACTTGAAGAGTCACGTATTTAATGTAATAATTTCATCTTTAGCATCCAATAAACGCCTTTTTTCTAAATATTTGTAATATTTCATTATTTTTTGTTTAACAAACTTTTCCGCAACCATGAACTATTATTATTTAGCTTACACACCGTCCACCTCCAATGTCATCCGTACTTTATTAGTCACAGTTTTAAAAATGATTGATGCGTATACCGTGAATTCCGATACTAATCCTATCAATTAATCAATGAAACGAAATCACACAAAAGAAAACGTAATTATCTGTGGTCACTATTAAAACGACAAATGAAGCTTGTCGATGAGCTCCTTGACAGTGAAATAAAAATTTCATTTGAAATTGGAATAGTAATCGATGTCAACGTCAAGGTTAGATTTAAAAAAGTTGGCCGGTGTAGTGTAGGGCGATGAGTATGTGAAAAAAATATGTTTGGCGCCAATTTTTTATTTTCGTTTATTGTCGAAATTCTTTTCATATTATTTTATCAAACGAGTTGTTAAAAAAATTTTTAGATAACCTTTAAAATGAGTATTAATAGTTTTATGTGTGATTCCCAATTGGTACGTACGTTTGTCATTTATTATTATCATTACCTATTAAATATTTAGTTTTTCTAAACTCTACATCAACGCGACTAGAGCTACACCCATACCAAGTCACATATATCGAATGAATTTCCCTTCAACGTGAAGCCCATCATGTATTTTCGATTCACACAATAGACTATTCAAATAATCCTTCAAGCTTGACAAGTTTCATTGGCAATAAAACCAAGATTAATGGCCATAACATGACAATAACAAACCGATAAAAATCAAGCAAATGATCAGATAAAACTGCGAAATTTCTGCACGCATTCATATAGACTTATTTCCATACTTACTGGACATTTGTAAGGTAATTTTTGGTCGTAATGAGAATTTAAAAAGAGCAGTTGTCGTGGGTTCAATGAACTCTGCAATGTTCAGCTGACATCGCAATGCCGCGAAATATTCGAATTCCAAGGGCGGCCATGTTTGATTTTTTTTGTTTATTTTTAAATTGTAAATCGAACAGCTGCCTTTTTGGCGTGATGTGTTGGTACTGAGTTTTTAATTATTGAATTTATTTTTTACTTCATTACTTATAGCATTAATTAAACTGATTAAAAGTTACTTTAAACTGACCTATAAACATGAAAAAAAAGACTACCAGGATTTATTTAAACTCTAATATTGAATTACACGCATATTATTTTTGTCAATAACTGGGCCATGACACGCACGTCAACGGCCTAATAACATTGTAAAGTTTTTAATGAGAATTTCTTAAAGTTGTTGAAGTCAGCTGCGTCGGAGCTGAGTCGAGACGTAAATGACCTAATTTCCATGATTTATGCTGTTACTCCAGGAATAAGCTTTTGAAATCAATGTATTAGTAGTCGTTCCCGCGTTTGTTTTGGTTGAACGCTACGCGAAAACTATAGTGGCCATGACGAATTTGGAGGAAGCCATTTTTTATGTCAATGTTGTTGTTGAAGGAAGTCGTTATCAATTTTCAAAATTGATTGTTACCTATGGTAAACAGCAAACAAACAAATCACTAATTTTATTCTCAAACTGGTAGTAGAGACAGAAGCATCAAAATATTAACCCTGAGTCTTGAACGTGGGCAGTGATACACATAGTAGGTATACAATAACCCAACTATCAGATTAATTTATTTCACAGATGAAGTTTTAGAGTATGTAATTTGTGAATGTTGCCAAATTACTTAGATTTTTTTTTTTCATTTACAAAAATACTTTTATCGTTTAATGACATGTAACGCAACACAAATCATGCAAAATATGAATAGTTAAATACAATATTACGCTATTCGTTGAAAAGCTTATGATGTGTGACAGAAAATGTAAGTCAAACGGAAATACACAACATTTATTTATACAAAAAATAATGATACAAACAAGCGAATTACTGCAACTGATTAAGCTTCTCATATTTTATTAGCTGATAAAAATAAAAATAAACTCTAATCCAACCACAGTTTAAATAAAATTTAATTCGCGGCAATAATTCTCTCTCGAACTGAATTTAAAATAACGTTCCATTTTGAAATTTTCGTGACAGAACAGACGTGCATTTTGTCAGACACGCGTCGCGATTCCCGCGCGACTCGACCGCGACAATGAGCGCGAAAATCGATATAAAACTTTTAAACCATAATGACAATGACTGCAAAAGTAACATCGATTATTATGGCTGTGTTACAAAAAGATGATCGATGATCTCAAGCAAGTTGATTGGAAACACTTTTAATTATATACTTACCTAGCTACTTATCGAGTTTTTCGTTGTACGCGAGAGCGTGTGACACAGTATTGTCGATTTCACTGAATCACTTTCTTTATTTACTTGTGTTTATGAGATTGTTATGTTGTATATACTTTTCTTTTTCATTGCACTATTAATCTTATGTAGCTGCCTTTGTTATTGTTTTTATCTTGTCTTCATCATGACACATCATGTGTTTTACAAGAGACTTTTCGATTTAATATCTTAAAAAATGCAACCTGTTCTTTTGTCTGACCAATGAATAAATCATATTTCTGTATTGAAGCTAAATCTTATATGTACAATTAGCGGCTTCGAGACTCATCAAAGCAGACATAAGCATTTCCATCATTAGTTTTCGTTAAAATTCTTTGCATTTAATATTTTCTATACCACGTATGACCTCAAAACCTAAAAATAGTTTAGACTCTGGTCTTTTCTTCGCCATTTCACCGCTAGAAGATTAAAAAGCCATTTGAAATTGGTTGCGCAATTGTCAGCATTGTTAGTTTCGAACGGATTGCATCAAGCGGACGCATTGGCAGACGAGACGAGACCAGTTATTTATTTCTTATTGGAACATCTGACCGGCAGTGGGCAGTGCGGTAGAAATTGGAGCAGCTTTCATTTGTCCGTCCTGCACAATCTATTTAGTTTTATGTTAGGTTCTTTTCTAAACTCATCGGGAGAAGAAATATTGTGTGTAGTTCCAAAGTTTCCATGTCATTCGTCCTCTCTTTCAAGAAAATCATCATCTTCATCCACATTTTCCTTAGTTTTGTTTGAATTAAATATTTATTGCATTCGTGGCACACAAAAAACCCATGTTCTGTTAAATGCGTCTTCACGCTTTGCTGTCAAAATTATTTCAATATGTTTATTCCAAAGACTAATGTTACTATTCAACGCGATATTTTTCTCTGTATTATTACTTCGTTTATAAAACTCCAGCAATTTGCAATGAAAACATGTCAAAAATACATTCTAAATGTGTCGAATTATCTGGAACAAATGTGTGTAAATAATTAGGTATCTTCGTTGTGGTATTTAAAAACTAATCTAGGTTTACAGTATAGTCGGTGCCACATTCTATTACATGCGAGTTTATCATCTGCTATTTTGTTGACGGCTGACGTGACCCGGTCTTACATATTAATCTAGCGACTTGACTCGCCTCAGTTGCAACTTTAAATTACCATCTTTATATATATAATTCTTCTGTAAGTGTGTATGTCACTGAATCTTAAACGACTGGACCGATTTTGATGAATTTTTTTGTGTGTGTTCAAGGGGATCTGAGAATGGTTTAGATTCACAATTTTGTCCGCTGGACAATGTTTTTTTATTTAATTTTTAATTTATTAGTAGTTGTTGATTTTGGAATGTTTTACATTGGATCTGACAGACGGCGCTACCATCGCAGTGTCAAATATTAATGACGTTAGATATTGTCATAACATTTGAATAATAATTTTCATCAAAATGGTCCAGAATGTTTTAGCTTATTAAAAAAATTTTCAAATTAAAGACGTGTAGACAGGACAACGTCTGTCGGGTCCGCTAGTTTTCCTATAAAAATATCTTCGTTCCACATTTTTGGCGGATTTTCCAGAATTTTCTCTTGTTTCCAAGCTTTGGTGTGACTCAACAATGTCATCAATGTTTGGTCAGATCTGTGCAAGCGTTTTCAATTCACAATTTGTTTAGAATTGTATTGTACTGATTATTTCTATTTCTTTGATAATTGGTTTCTTTTGTAACTAACTGTTTATTTTAACAGCTATGTATTGCATTGGTTTTGCATTCCTCCAGTAATTTCGATGGTTTGTTTAAAACCTGCAACAGTTCTTTCAAACAAACTTTGGTATTATGCTGAATTTATCTCTTCATCTTAGTCATACACTATAGCTTTTAAATATTTAAGAGAATCATCAAATCATTCTTACATGAAACAGACTTCAGTGTTTGGCATTTTCCCATTAGTTATTGTTTACACAACAAATTGTTTAATACTTTCATATATTACCCACTTAGTTGAATCCTCCTTTTTGGCATTCATCTTGTTTTTGCCAAAGTTAACAAGTTCGGGTGCTATAGTTACATTTTACATTTACGTTAATTATAAAATTTCCTTGCCAACGTTTAGTTTAGCGATTGCCAACAGTTTACTGTTTCATTGCATTTACGTCAAACGACAGTTATTATTTACTGAACGTGTATCCATACTGTCCGAACAATTCAAGTGCTTTATGAAATATGCTCCCGTCTCATATTTGGCATCGATTTGCGTAAGCAATACTGATATTCCTGTATGTATTATTTAATTGGCAATTATGTTCACTAACGCTTCGTGTTTACTTCTTGGTTCTAAATAAATGAATTCATATTTTCACGTAATGACGTGTTTTATGTTTATATGATTATGACATGGAAAATTCTGGTTAATTCTGGTTCTTTCTATTTTCGAAGTTTCTCGCGTGGGTACTGGAAGCTTGAAATGTTTGACAAACAAATCTCGGCCTTCAATGTTTCCGGACGTTAGCGTCTGCGCACATTTATCCTGCCAATGCGCCTGTGATCTATTGACATGCATATCGATTGACCTACTTCTCCCGATTTGTTTGAATAATTGTATAATGGTAGCATAATATTTTGTTCTGATTGATTTAATCGTCCTCACTATTCGATTCAGGACATTCGGACGTATGAATGTTGTCATTGGCTTCGTACTCGAACGTTTAAATGTTGAAGGTCCAGAGCGTGTCAGCCGCGTGTGCACTTCGACATCTAAGTAAACTAAAATAGTCGAGCGGCCGCGTCGTCGGCCCGGCGACCGAGATAGTCGGCGCAGTGCGTCCGCGGAGCCCTCTCGCGCCGGTTCTATTTCCAACTAATGTCCCGACGCATCCCGTAACGCTCGCGACAATAATACTGCAACGATCACTGTGAAATGGCACTGGACTTTCAACGTTCGCGACACTTCCGCTACAGGAAACGCAAGCGAACAGCCTAAACCAAAATGCCACACGCGCCGAGCACCGAAGCCGTCGCCGTCAACGGGACGAGCTCAAACCCACTAAAACTGCAAATACCGGACCACAACCAAAATGTAACGAACGGCAATGGCGTGTATTCTCCGCCTGTCAATGGAAATGGGTCTCTTCCACCAAACTTCAACGGACCTCTGTCACCACCCATACTGGATACAACGCCTAAGAAACCGCCTAAAGCTCCGCCAAGTAGACCCATTCTACCAGTGAAAAAATCCAAGACACTGCCAATCGACTTCGACGAAAAAGTTCCACCAAAGCCATCATCTTCTATTCTAAATGGCAAGAAACTTTTTGTAACGAAACCTCTGAAGGAGGTCCATACAATCACGCAGCCAAACGGTGAAAATGGACGAAGTTTAGTAAGTAGATCTCCCAGCCCGTACAGAAGAAGCAATTCCTCTGCTTCAGTAGAGACGGGCTCCATAGCAGAACTTGCTAAAAGACATGTTCCTGTTAATTTGTTGACGTCGAGGTCTCCTAGTCCGCTATCGTACAGCAGTGTACGTAGTTCAGCAAGCCAATACTCAACATGCAGCAGCAACGGAACCTATGTGCCATTATCTCGTTCTTCTAGTATGAACTCTACGATGTACAACAGAACTCCTACTCCAAGAAGAATGTATCCACAAACCTGTGATAGCTCCGAACGTGTAGATTTAAAAGAACTAAGATCTCGAGAACAAGCCCCTGTTGTGTTTGATGCTAATATGTCATTTGTGCTCGGTTGTAACAAACAGCCTATCCGGCAAAAGTTCAAGCCAATAGCAGCTCATATGGAAGAAGGAACGTCTTCCAATTATTTGAGCCACAAGATCGACAGTTTTCTACAGAGAACTGATCATGTTATGGATGAATGGCGAAGATTAGGACACAAAGATGACTCTGACATGATGTTCGATGGAAGAAAGAGGAGAGTTGGAAGATCGAAGTCAGCGACGAACATCATGATCAAGGGTTTCACGTTATTCAGCCGGAGTGGCAGCCGAGCCAGCAGTGTTTGCCGATCCAGCCGCGGGATTTCGGAAGACAGGACAACTGTCTCCGAAATGGACGAGGTGACTCATGCATACGATTAGTTTAAGAAATCATAGCGTACAAATGTTCGAAAACTCGCGATGCTCGTAAAGATAAGGCTAATACAGCGTAATAAATTATCGCCGGCTGCTTGGGATAGTTTCATGGGCTGCTAGTGGCGCTTGGAACTGTGGCAGTTGGCTTTCTATTACCGCACGCGCGTCGGTTGCCAAAACATTTTTTTGTCATTGTTGACTGCGCGCAACGACGACATCTCTAACGCGCGACTCTCCTTTGTCAGTCAACGGGGTATTACGACATTGTCACTCAAATTGAAACAGGAAGCTTGTCTTTTTTCTAACGTTTGTGAATTTTTTATGTAGGAATTGTGTGCGCTTTTGGCAAGAGTTAAAGGTTGCTAGCGTTGCGAATTCGCCAGACTGTTTATACGTTAGTTGGGCCACCTACTCTCAGCGTCAGTGCGTTCCAAATTTAACTTGTTATGTTTGAAATGTTGCCGCTTAGTTAATTTCATTCAGGCACGTAATTGTCGCGTCATAAGTTAATAACAACAGCGTTAACCGATTTATTGAAGTTTGTTATCAACATTAACTTTATTTATTATTTATCTTTCTCAATAATTGTCGCTAATGCAACAGCTAAAATTAAGATTGAAAACATCTTTATTTATTTAAGACTTCCTAGACCAACAATATACATTGGTGGACTTAATGCTATGGGCATTTTTTCGAATGATGCAGAGACAAAATCATGGTAGATGCATTAGTGTTTTGATTAATTATTTCATATCTAGTCTTAATTTAATTCGAATTGATCTTTTATTTTATGAAACTAGAAACGTTAATGATTAAAACGTAGATGTAAATGTTCTATTACACTTCGAAGAGAGAAAAGCAAGCATTACGTTATGCTAACGCAGTAAGACCATAATTCTAGTCGATTAATAAGCGAGGTGTCGTATTATTGTTATGGAGCACTAATCACATGTCTTACGCGGTAGTCAGGTATTAACTGCTAACGACTAGGAACATTGCAATTATCTACTTTCTAACTAAAACGATTTCTCTCCATAAGACTATAGAATAATTTAAAGACTTGTACGTGCCATTACTGGACTGGAAGTAGGTATTCATTAACCATTTTACATCGGACATTTATACTCTAAAGTATTTATGTTTTAATATTGGCTATTAGCCCATAGTTTGGTCTCTAAATTCCTAAATATCACCTTTGACCATTCCTGTCTTCAAGATGTGCTTTGAAATGGTCTTAAATTCCATATTTTATTTCTTCTCGAAACAAGTTTTGTGTTTTTGCGAGCATCGTTATCTTAAGTCGTAATCCTGCGTCGGAATTGGCTCTTCTAATGCATGGGCCATAACTATGCACTTCTCTTTACTGCATCAGGAAGTCGTAGTTATTATCTATTCTGAATAAATATTATCCTTTCTATTTGACTTGCTTACTTGTGTCTTTCTATTTGTGGACAATTTTAACGTAGTGCGTATCGTAATATGCGTCTATTTTAATGAAGAAGCCTTTAGTGTAGGTAATAAGGATCTAGAATGACTGTCGAGCAAAAGGTTTATCGTTCGATTTTGCATCGGTGTCTAGCAAACTCAAATAGTATATTTAATATCGATGTCCAGCAAACACCATGTCCAATGGTATAGGTACTTAGGTTTTTAACAAAATCATTGTAACAACACTACGTATTGTTAAGAGTATATCTTTGATAGGGGAAATAAAACATTTATGTTTCTTCTGAAGTAAAATGTTAACCATCTTCTTTGTTCTCCAGCTATCAGAAGTTGGTGGCGAGCTCGCAGAAGAACGGGCAGCGGCTGGACTGGCGACGGAACGCGCTGATGCCGAAGCAGCCGAGAGACTTCGCGTTGAACGCGACAACCGAGACCTGCTCGCCAACAACCAACGATTGCAGCAGGTACGTTGAAAGGCTTTCAACCTGATATAGTCACTAACACTAGAATTGAAACTTAAAACGGGATATTTACCATGTTTTTGCAAGCGCTATGATCACGGATAAACAGTTTATCCATGTATCAGTGCTTGCAACAGTGCCGAAATATCGGAAACTCATAAATATTGAAAAACATGGTAAATATCCCGTTTTAAGTTTCAATTCTAACGTTGAAAGGCATTTACCAATTACCAGATGGCCCGAAATCATTTTGAAACGTTAAAATAATCCTTTAAAGGACTAGTGAACTTCTTTTATGGTTAAAGTGTAGACTTGTAACGTCATGTTTTAGTTCAACAAATTTGTTAAAGAGCTTGTGGACATTGTTGGGTTTGGATCGACCAAGACCAGTAGATTCTGCTGTATAAGAATCATCAATCTGTCTTCAAATCTTTACTCTGTAAGACATCAATACTCTGATATCAAAAATTATCATTAATTATTATATTATCAGCTTATTCACGTTACTATTTGACGAGGAACTCAACTAGTTTCAAGCCATACTATTCACATATTCCTCCTCAAACAGTTACGTGAGTAAGCCGATAACATAATAATTAATTTGTATGTCTCACGAAACTTATAATAAAATTAAAAATTACCATCTTAATGATTCTTAGCTTCTTTACAACTTCTATTTCCCTGCAGGCCTCAGAACGACTCGAGCTCGAGCTCCTACACTGGCGTTCCGCCGACAGCGGTGGCGCTGAGCCATCAGACTCTGAAGGCTCAGAAGCTGATGCTGCAGCCTCTGGAGACAAATACAAGCGAAGATTCGAGAGGGCCCACAGGGAACTGCAACTCCTCCGCGCTCAGCTGCGCAGGCAGCATGAGGATGACCTTGAACAGCTCGTCACTGTCAAGAAACAACTGGAGAAGAAGGTAAGGGTCTTTAAGTCTTTGACTGCCAATAGAAAACTGTTGAAGGCAAATCCTCCGCTAACGTCGGTCACCGGTGACCACCACGGCGTTCAATGTGATTCTGTGAAATTATCTAGAGGATCGGATAGTGATGACATGAAACATTATAGTATCTTCACTTTTTTGGAGATTCGCTGGATAAAAGTTAGGTACCGTATTCAAGGTTATTTTCTTTTTCTATCGCTTTGACTGAATATTAGCTTTAAATTGTTCTCACATAGTTGAAGCAATCGAAACAATGTAACCAAGAATTGTATTTTGAATCTGATTGAAAAAGAGTAACCAATGGAGTTTCTTGCTCGTTTTTCTCCATAGGAATCTACACTTTGGAACGAGCAAATAGCTTCACTAGAGGACTGACCGACAGACAGGCGTTATTAATTATATTTGCTTGGTCTATTTGAAATAAATAATTTTGACTTTGACTCTTAACTCTCTCTTAATGGCAGCAATTGGCCTTCCATTGTCTCTGCCTACCCCCATGGGGGACAAGCGTGAGGTTATGTAAATGTAGTCTTTAGAAACGTTATTGACACATATAACCACATAAACACCGTATACAAAGTCAATACAAAGTTGTTTTAACTACGAAACAAAACAATACGGCAGGGTATGGCTCATACGACGTTCCCAGTTAACCTATTTATGTAAACACGAAACGTTACAACTTCCTTGCAAACTAACTACTTAGTATGTCTAGAAACTGTTTAGATTTTGTTCTGTAGGTAAATTATCGTTATAGATACTAGTTTCTTCCAACGGCTTCGCTTTTTCCTCGGATAAAAAGTATCCTAATCAAATCAAATCAAATTAGTTTAATGCATCCATAGTATGCAGTGTGATCTACAATTCTAATACTGTAATATGTCCTAGCTATAGGCCCTTTTGGGCATCGCAAAAGTACTCGAATCTACTTACATAATATTCATATGATTCTTTTAAATAGTATTATTTTGTATATTTGTATTATCATTAGGTATAACATTTTTATTCCCCTCATGTTTTATTCCAGACTATAATCTATCTCTTTGCCAAATTTCATTCAAATCCGTTCATTAGTTTTTAAGTAAAAGACTAACAAACATACATGACTGTATGTACAAACTTTTCGCATTTATAATTTTAGTGGAAAGCAAAGATAGTCTGAAATATAAATCGATACATTCGCATAGCCTTCAATTTCTATTAAAAAAACGATCTGCACATCGCCCAGCTGGAGAAAATATTTGCTTGATAAAAATAGCTATCCTATTTACCCGCGGTCCGCCTATACTCACACGTCAGCATAGTTCGTTGCATTAAAAATGTTTGTTTGCCTGTCTGTCTGCGCTAATCTTGGAAAGTGCTAGTCTTAGGTTGATGCATCTTTGATGGACGATGTTTTGCAATAATTTTGATTTGTTGTATTTTGTGAAAGAAATTACAATTTTGTGATAATTAGTTTCGATTTTTGATACCCAAAATGGGACTTAAATAAGAATGAATAGTGATAATATTATATCTTATTACATACCATGAAGTAATTAAAGAGGTATTTTTACGTAAAATGAGGCCTAGGTTAGCTCATAAATTTAGGCGTCTAGTTATTAAATTTTTGCATAAATTTTTAAATGAAAAATTACAATTGTCTTATCTTTAAATGCAATCTACATATGCATAACTCATTTACATATTACTAATTGTAGTTTTAACGCAGTTTTAATTACCTAACATCTCTTTAGCGAATAGTTGGTAATGCCATAACGATGCAAGAAGACTGGGTTTGATACCCAAGTCATGCATGTTTTATATGGAAAGATGCGTACTATGGATGGCTTCCCTAATATCGGTACATCGCATACCCGAGCTGCGTATCTTACTCGACGAGCTACATAGCTTAGTATCATTGGAAACGGTTACATAGTTTCACTACTATTACATCTTCGTAACATAGCTACATAGCACATCTATGGTGGAAAAGCACTCTTAAGATGGAACTTAAACGAAAATTAGGTGGTGCACTTTAATAGATGATATCTATGGCATTTAACCCGTCCCACGTCATAGGAATACCACGTAGTTTCTTATGTTTGTTTACAATGTCTTAATAATATCGTACGTTATTATTTTATGAAGTTTTTCCGTGTCAGCGCCCGCCCACTGAAACATTTATTTTTACGCAAAGAATTTGTCATTGAAACATTATATTAATACATTATTCTGTAACCGAAATAACTTTATGAACTCATTCTCTGGTATTCATGGAATAAAATAATACTTATATATAAGTTATATTGTTTTATAAATACTATTATCTAGAATTATTTTTATATAATGAGTTTTTTCGCTCTGAAAATCCACAAACATTTAATAGTTGTTTAATATGTTTGCCAAGAATAAATAACATAGGTATCATTGTGTTTTAATATTTTTTATTACTTGCGTTTTTTGCTCAATAGTAGGAACTAGGAAAGCTGCTTCTTAAAATACTTTCACATAACTATTTCAATAATATGCTATATTATATTTTACGGCTTACTTACGTAACTGTTTATCGAAGTAACCGGTCTGATTTCAAGCCACACCGGGGCCTATAGTTATAGGAAAAAAACGCGACACACGTCGTCATCAATTTTAAAATATCCCTCAAAAATGAAACCTTACAATTCACTTGCATAATGACAGTAAAACTAATAATAAATAGTGGTTTCAACAAAAACATTAGCGTGTCCACGTAATAGCGTGTTCGTATTTTTAGTGGGCCATCCATGACCTAGACCGGCGCGCGCGCCGTCCTAGGGTTGGCACTTGTGTACCTGCCTGTTACCTGTCAAGTCAAGTGACTGGTATTAATGTATTAGAAAATATTATGTTAGTATATATTGCAGAAGTGTAGGTTACTTCTTAAGGTATACGTAGTGATGATTCGCGTAATGATGTCAAAGAAAAATATAATATATTTGTAATTGTGATCATCTCTAATCAATTTACTAGCTTCTGCCAGCGGCTTCGCCCGCGTTTCCGTGGAATAAAAAGTATCCTATCACTCAAGTCAGCTCATACCCTGTCTGTATACCAAATTTCATCAAAATCCGTAAAAGTCTCTCACTCTCGCCTTGTCCAAAGCGAAATAGAAAACAGGATGATTTTCCCCATCTCAAAAATAGGCACGTTAGAGAGAGACAAATATACTTAATTCAAGACCCTATTTCAGTAAATTTTATATGTCTAATATCTACGTAACCGAACTTAAACACATATTAGCATTAGACATCATCAGATTCCTAAATGACGTCAGCATAGGCCGTATGATTACAACATAGTAAATACATGAAGAGGCCTATCGTCTAGGTGTTATAGTAAATTTTATCTTGCCTTATCTCATCCTTGGCCCAATGTTCAGAATACGTTATCAATTCATCCCGATACTATCTCAGTTCTTTATCGGCATAATTCGGTCACTTATCGACCGAGCGAGACGATTTTTTTAAACATTTATTTATTTAATTTAATATTCATTTTTGAATCTGTGATATTGATTTTTTTAAAGTGTGATTTTCGAGATGTTCTATTATTGAAATTACTATTTTAAATATTTTCTTTACTTGTTTATTTTTGAAACTGTGATATTAATTTTTTTAAAGTGATTTTAAAGCTATTCTTTTTTTGAAAGTGTGATATTTTTGTTATCGTTTCAGTTTTGTTTTTTTTTTTTGTCGAAAAGTGAGTCATATTCAGTTGAATGTTGATATTTTAAATAGCTTTCTAGCTATAATATTTTTTCCTTGAAACGTAGCGATGCCGAAGCAATGTGACGAAAGATTTAAGTAGGTACTCAAATCATTATTTAGGTGTATTTTAAATTGAAAAATAAAAAGCTGACGCGTCTGCTCTTATGAACATGCATTTAAAAAGTGATAAATATGTTACTACGTTGTGTTATTTAATACATTTTCATATTGAACCACTTTCTACTGCTGATAAAGCTGTTTTTTATTAGGTACTTGTGTCATCAGTCTGTTTATTGAGAATGTAAGGAAACAGTCCATTTATTTAATGTTTTAAAGAACATTTTAAATTGTTTAAGTGAAAGTGGAATTTATTTATTTGTGTTTTAAAGTGATAATTGTATTTATTAGTCTGTTTTTTTGTGAACGTTGAAGGAATATCACATTCATACATACATAACCTCACGCCTGTCTCTCATGGGGATAGGCAGAGGCTATGGAACGCCAATTGCTACGATTCTTACATACCTCTTTCGCTTCATCAACAGAATACATTGAATATCATTAAATATCACACTTTCAAAAATTAAGTGCTTACAAATGTAGTGAATACCGACAAGTGACTGAACAAAATTGAAGTGAATTTAAAACTCAAATATATAAAATGAAATATGTATAAAATACTCATACTATGAAAAATCTTCAATGAAATATATTTCAAACGTCAAAAGGGTATTGACATCCACAGATGTGTGTTTTTACGTCGCCTTGTCGCTTGTAATTTTACGTCGTAGTAAATATTCGTAATTGCAAATAATATTGTACGAGTATTTAATTTTTCTGAATGATATACGATGGAGAGTGAGCCAGAGGTTAGTAAACTCTAATATCAATGTTTTTGATGTACAATCAAGTAGAAAAATCACTACATAGTATAAAACGAAGTTGGTGTCCGCCGTCTGTCCCTATGTATACTTCATCATCATAATCATATCAGCCACAAGACATCCACTGCTGAACATAGGCCTCCCCCAATGACTTCCGGATTGGCTGGTTGGAAGCGACCTGCATCCAGCGGCTCCCTGCGACCTTAATCAGGACGTCTGTCCACCTTGTGGGTGGACGTCCTACGCTATATGTCTACTTAAATCTATAAAAGTATACAACGGATTTTGATGTGATTTATTTTAATAGATAGAGTAATTCAAAAGTAAGGGTCTTATTGACTTATAAATTTAATGTATGGGAAGACGCGGGGTAAATCTAATCAACAATATTTGACTTAAAATTAAGAAAAATCACAAATACTGTACTGTTGACTCATTCTAACGGTTTTATACTGTTTAAAATAAACAATGTCAAGGTTCCTGCTTAAAATACGCATCTAAAAATTCTTTCTCGATAAATAAATTAGTTCTGAATCATCTTGGGATTTTCACGAAAACTTTTTAAAAACTATAAATATTGTGTAGATGCTAGCTTTCTGTCTGCAGCTTTGACTGGGGAATTTAACGGATTTCCCTCGAATCGAGAAGGTTTCGATTAAAGAATATTGAAGAAAGAATAGTAACCTATATGACTTCCTGATACTGATATCAGTCTAATAGTTTTGAAACGAAGCTTCGGACTACCTAGAGGGTTTAACGAAGCTCCGGCTCGTAAAGCAGGAGTAGGAACGGGGTGGTTTTTAGTCAATAAGAGTCTGACACTCCCATTGAGGGAAAACTCATTGGATGACTTTCCCCACTTAAAAAAAAAAAGTAGTTTTGAAAGTTACTCAATACAAACAAACAAACTTAAGAATTATACCTTTCCTCTCTTTACAATAATAAGTACCCATATATTATGTAGTTAGACTAAACGAAAAATACATAACGTTAGTTAGTTGGACACTTATTTTCGCATATGAGTGTACCAACATAATTATTTACTTGTTTTATAGTAATCGGTTACATTTGGCGTCGGTCCAACGCAGTCGGCGCGGGTCGGATTACGTTTCAAAATATCTATGTACAATGTACATGTACTACATGTGTACAGCGTTTTAATACTCTTTGCTTTCGTAATTATAGTAGAGGTACATACACAATTAAATAAGCTTGTATCGTTGTTTGTTTGTGCCTGTCTGGGGTAGGCACAATCGTTAGCTGTCTAAACGTTAGATCTGTAATAAGAAAGGGACTACATATGAAAGAGAGATAACATTTTTATAATAACTATTGTGAGACATACTACATTACCTATAAATAACTAACTGCTGCATTTAGTAACGATTTTGTATCGAAAAATCATGTTAAGGATTGGGTTAAGTAAGCATTAAATGACTCTGAGTACTGCGGTAAATTGACTAACTAATATGCTGCGTTACAACGCCGCGTCTGCGCACGCTGCTCATGATAAAGAGTCCCTCTGTGACTCGAAACTAGTAGAGCTTTTCTTAGTATATTTACGCGAGTAAACTGTTATTTTTAAGTAGGTAATATGTGAGAGTTCTTCAAAGAGTAAGTACTTATGATAGTATTGCATTTTTCATCTAGATCTTGATTAGATATGATTAGATGCACTTCAGACGTTTATCTTAAAAGAGTGCCGTGCTTATACTTACTAACAAATCAAGAGATATTGCGTTATGTTTCGATTGCGAATGAGATCATCTAAGTGAGAAATGTATCAGAAAAATTGTAAACATATATTTTTTAAAAGAGTAACGAATGGAGTTTCTTGCTCGTTCTTCTCCATTCGAAGCTACACTTTGGAACGAGCACCTAGCTTCACTGACAGACAGAATATTATTTATTTGTTGACGTTTCAAAAGTACCTAAGTATTTATGGTTTAATTGGAATAAATGATTTGACTTTGACTTTGAGTAAGGAAGTCTAATTCCTCCCAAAAGGTCGACAACGCCCTTGTAACTCCTCTGGTGTTTCATGTGCCCTTGGGCGCCACTGATTTCTTACCATCAGGAGACACGTCTGCTCGTTTGACAGTAAAGAAATTCTAATATCATGTTTCTTTCGCCTCCAGGTCCAAGATGCGTATGAAGAGGTGGAGGAGCAGAGGGCGGTGGCTGCACAATGGAAGCGCAAGCTGCAGAAGCTGACCAATGACATGGCAGACCTTCGGTCTTTGCTGGATGAACAGGTAAGCTGGTACACCTGAAGAACTTGATATTATTTCATTTAAGATTAGTTAATGGTTATTCTGATGGTCTTTCGGGCTGCTTCGTCAGTCGATTGGTCGTAAGAGTGACTACCAAGTAGGGAGACAATATCGGTTCGGTTTTCAAGTCGAGCTAAGATTTTGCGGTTTTAGAAAAACCTTTTAATAATTGCACGGAATCGTAAATTGTGTCCAGTAAATGGAATTTGCAACGTAACTGATGAAATCGGGGACTAATGCCTGAGAATCTTAACACTGCGACAAAATTTGCCTGAGAATCTTGACACCGTGATTAAGAAAACGGTCTCAAATAAAAAGCGCCATCTCTTGACGAAAGTTGGAACTATATTTTATCTGAACCGCGAGTTTTTTATATAGTAAAAATTTTAATTTTATTCTTATAAGGTGCATTATAATAAAACGATGCCCATTGGAAAAAATACTTGATAAACGCCACTAGTATTTTTTAAACCATACTTAGGTACTAAAGACTATCTTTCATTCACAGCTACTTGATCAACTCCACTAGTACATATTTTTAAAACCATACTTACTAAAGACTATCCTTAATTCCCAGACATGTCGCAACAATCTACTAGAGAAACGGCAGCGTAAGTTCGACGGCGAGCTTCAAGCGGCGCAGGAGGAGTTGAAGCGCGAGCGCGGCGCCAAGGAGCGACTGTCGAGGGAGCGAGACCAGGCACACGCCGAGAAATACGCGCTGGAACAGAGCCTCTCTGTGAGTAGACCGTCTTGTTATTTAAACCAGACTTAATTATGGTGTAGAAAATCCCCTAAAGGCCGGCAACGAACCAGTAACTCCTTTGGTGTTGCGGGTATCCATGGGCGGCGCTGACTGCTTACCATCAGGTGACTCGTCTGCTCGTTTGCCACCTATTCCATGAAAAAAAAACTCCTCTGGTGTTGCAAGGCAATGCTGTATGCTTGCTATCAGGTGTTTTGAAAAAGTTGATGACTCATTGTACATATTTCAATACCATACAAATAGTACGATTTTGCTATTAATTAAAAATTTTATATGCTGAAATCTGCCACCGAATTCGTCATATTTAAGTCAGAGTTATATACAAACCTGGTCATCCTAAGCAGTTATCTTCTTAAATAATCAACTTTCGTAAGGGGTGAATTTTATTCTCTTAAATGATCAAAAGAATACCTTCACAATGTATACCTTTATCAACTCCAACTCTATTAATATTAATCGACTCTAACTCTAAAATCTTCTTTTTTCTTCTCCCCCCCACCAGGAAGCTCGTCTAGAACTGGAGCTGAAAGAAGAACGGCTGGCTGCAGCGACACGTGAGTTGGAAGAACGCGGCGGCGGCGGGGACGAACTGTCCGCTCTACGCAGGA
This sequence comes from Spodoptera frugiperda, assembly GCF_023101765.2. Taxonomy (NCBI): domain Eukaryota; kingdom Metazoa; phylum Arthropoda; class Insecta; order Lepidoptera; family Noctuidae; genus Spodoptera; species Spodoptera frugiperda. The sequence goes on from NC_064222.1 coordinate 8,010,338, forward strand.
CCAAGACGGACCTCGAGCGGCGCGTCAGGGACCAGGAGGAGGAGCTCGATGAACTGGCCGGCCAGATACAGGTGAATAGACGCACGGTCTTCAAGTCTACTTCTTCTTACATTTGGTCTTTTAGTCTACTGTACCCTTAGTACAAGTTTGCTTTACATTGAAGAAAATCAAGCAATCATAGTACAGAATGCAATCTCGATTCGATCTTGTTAAATGTTAAACATACTCGTACTAAGTTCTCTGGTCTTTTCGGTCTACTGGTCTTTTGGTCTTTTCGGACACAAATTACTTCTTTTTCAAGTCATAGTAATGATTGCTTACAGTACAGAATGCAATCGCGATTCGATTTCTTTAAACGTAAAACAAACTCGTACTAAGTCCTCTGGTCTTTTCGGTCTACTGGTATTTTAGTCTTTTCGGTCTACTGGTCATAAATTACTTCTTTTTAAATTCATAGTAATAATTGCTTGTCACTGTCTAACTGATTCTGTATTGTACCTATTCCTTTCTAAAGATTTTATCCTATCCTAATACCAAGGATAGAATTTGTGTTTTAAACGAATCTACAAAAAAAAATTTTCTGATGTGATATGAAAAATGGTACATAATAATACATTTAGCACATTACTTCCTTAGAATTGTGAATTCTACGTCTAAAACCATTCTTATTCAAATTCACATAAAAAACTTTGTACTAAACATGATTATTTATCTCCCAGCTACTGGAGAGCTCCAAGCTCCGGCTAGAAATGTTACTGGAGCAGCAACGCAAGGAGGCCAGGCTCGAGGCCGCCGCCCGGGACGACGAGATGGAGGAGACCAGGGCCAACGCTGCCAAGAAACTTAAGAGTGAGTGGTTTTGTACTCTATTTGTTAGGGTGTAAGGCATGTTTTTGTTTAATGCTATATTGTGGTAGATTTGCAGGTATTAAGTTACTAAGTTTGGCGTTAAAATAACCTTTACTCTTTTTTAAACTGATTTCAATATAGAAAATTAATAAATCATACTGGCTAAGCGAGTCAAAAGCATATAGTCTCAAAGCTTCTTTAATAACTTATAACATGTCATTGAGCTCAATCCGCACTTGGTATCAAGAGGACGCAGTGAAACTTTATTAGTCTAGGGTCAAAAAAATAATGTTTACAACATTAATTGAATTTGCACAATTGATTGCACGTTCGAAACCCACACGGAGCAACTCTTTGTGTGATCCACAAATTGTTGTTTCTGGTCTGGGTGTCATGTGAACTTTTATATTTGTAATCGCACCCACGACACAGGAGACAAATCTTGTGAGGAGCAATGTCTATTAAAAAAAAACTGCTCTTGGTATCTAGAGCTGGCTTGTTTTATTAATAATAAAGTTTCACAACTTTATTAAAAATAGTCAAAAAAAATATTTACAACAGTAATAAACTTCCCCAGCCCATACTTATAATCACTCCCAATTATTCCAGTGCTGGAGTCCCAGCTAGAGAGCGAGCACTCGGAGCGCAGCCTCCTATTGAGGGAGCGACACGAGCTGGAGCGCCGCCTGGCCGCCTTGGAGGAAACCGCCAGGGCCGAGACACACGACCAGCAACAACTCGTGCAGAGGCTAAAGAGGTATGTCATTTCATTTTTAAAATGATAATTGAATAAATAAGTAGTAGACTATAGTGTAAAAGGGTTGCGCAAACATGCGCAAATGTGCACAAACCCTTGCGCAAGCGTGCACAAACCCTTGCGCAAACGTGCACAAACCCTTGCGCAAAGGAAATGTTTACTATAACTTTTAAAATGGAACTCCTTGCCGGAGTCTGAGTTTCCTGTTGGGTATAACCTGGGTGTCTTCAAGGCCCGAGTGAATAGGTTGCTTATGGGCAGACGTGCTCCATCGTAGGCCGCATCATCACTTACCATCAGGTGAGATAGCGGCCAAACGTCGAATTATAAAAAAAAAGAACTGAACTTAAACTCCTAAAGGGTCTAATGCGCAAATCTTTGCAGTTTGTTGCGCAAAGTCAGTAATACAAGTCTGCGCGTTATTACGAAAAAATATTTACTTGTAAATCTATTAAATAAAATGAGATTTGCTCGAAATATTCAAGGCTCATAAAATTAAATTCCAATTTATTTCCAGGGACCTGAAGAGATACCGCGCTCTACTCCGCGACGCTCAAACGATGCTCGAACAGAAGGAAAAGGAGGGAGGCGCTAAAGCACAGATTAGACAGCTCAAGAACCAGGTATGTTTGTATTAAACTGTAAATAAAGTAAAGAGCCAGCTCGTTATAAAAAAATGGCCCTTGTTATGTAGCACACAGTAACAATTTAAAATTGTGATTCTTGAAATCAGATTCTTCTTTTTCATAGGAAATAATAAAATACATTTAAAATACGTTTACTAGAATTAGAACTTGAAACGGGATATTTACTAAACTCATCTGTGATCATGGCGCTTGCAACAGTGCCGAAATATCGGAAACTCATAGAAAAACATGGTAAATATCCCGTTTCAAGTTCCAATTCTAGTATTAGTGATCATGTTAGTTTAAAGACTTATAAACAAGGCTCGGAACCGGTTTAAAAAATACCGGTTAATACCGGTTTATATCGGTTTTCCTCCGAACTTTTCTTAAGAACGTGAACATTAAAGAACTTTATTTTAACCTAAATTAACCGGTTTATTCGAAGAGGGGCATGTCGGTACACGCGTTGAAATATTATTATTGAAATAAGCTGAACAGCGCGCGGCGTTTCTTTGATGTGCGTCGTATTAACCGGTTTTTATTGCTCTAAACCGGTTAATCCGAAAAAACCTTTATGAAAATACTGTTCCAAATACCGGTTTAAAAAAACCGGTTTCGCGAACGAAACCCAGTGTAAAGGTTTTGCGTACAAGTACATAATAACGGTTTGAAAATTTAACCGGTATCCGAGCCTTGCTTATAAAGTACGTTTATTTTACTAAATTTCCCCCTACCTTCTCTCCAGGTGGAAGACCTAGAGCTAGCAGTGCGAGCGGCGACGAAGGCCCGTCAGGCTGCGGAGGCCGAGGCTGCGGAGGCTAACGCGGCGCTGGAGGAGGCCAGCCGGGCGCGGGCCGACGCGGCCGAGCGCGCCATGACGGCCGCCCGGGACGCCGCCGCCGCCAGGGCGCAGCTCGATGATGCTGAGGAGGAGGCTGCTGAGGTAAGGATTTGGTTACAGGTTTTAAGTAAAGGTTACATGGGGATTTTCATCTCCTTTGCCGCAGATAGGCGGGTATTCTTGTTGGAATTTGATTTAACTGACTCGCCATTCTTTTTCATGTTTTTTTTAACAATTGCTGGACTTGGAAAATATCTTATAGAGATGATAATGGTAATCTTATATTTGAATGATTACAAAACTAATTTACTTAACTTTGATTTTAATTTTGTTGAAATTGTTCTACTTTTATTCATGGTAGGTATTTATTTCACTTAAAATATTCTCAACAATACCAAATAATAATATGCTGTTACATAATTTAAAAAAATTAAGATTTCATAAAAAAAAACAACACTAATAATATTTGACCATACCAAATAATGGGGGAGGCCTTTGTTCAGCAGTGGACGTCTCTCGGCTGATGATGATGATGATGATGATGATAACAAATAACCCAATATATCACTCAACAGCTATTGAAGAAATACCGATCCAGTACAAGCGCGCTAGTAGCAGCGCAGAGCGAGGCGCGTGAGGCCTGCGCCCGCGCCGACGCGGCGGCCGAGGAAGCTCGCGCGGCGCGGGACAAGCTCGCCGAGCTCACCGCCAGGCTCGCCACCGCCGAGGCGGGACACTCGCACGGACACGCCGAGGCTGAGCGGAGGCTCGAACTTAGGAATAAGGTGCGATACTCAAATATATTCTCTTTTAATAACTTGTACCCCTGCAAGGATTGAAGCAAAGATTGATTTTTAGAGAAAAATTGGAAGCATGTTTTTAGATTCAAATTGTTTTTTTTTTAGGTTCTACCTCAGTTTTGTTGAGGGTTTATGTTTCATATTTTAATTTGTGAACAAAAGTCATTTAATAGAGAAGTTATTACAAATTAAAATAAAGAAAGTGTGTTCAAACAACAAATGAAAACCATACTTTCAGATAGAGATACTAGTTTAACAATATAAAAAAGGATTATTTTCTTAACATAATATCAATATTTAACATTAATTTATCCAAAATTCACCAAGAACATCAAATAACAACCTTACAAACACTTAAACACTATACTAATTCCCCCCCCCCCCCCCCCCCAGGAGTTAGAATCCAGCCTGGAACTAGAGGCGACGGCGCGCGGTCGCCTGGAGGGGCAGCTGTCGCGGCTGCGGGAGGCCCACGAACAACTGGCCGCCGAGCTGGGGCAGGCGCGCGCCAGGGAACAACACGCCGCCGACGAGCTGCGCAAGTTTACTAGGCAACTCAGGTATGTGTAGTTTATATTTGCAGAATAAGTATAGCCTAGCCAGGTCACTGAATTAGGGTGGGGCTCCGGAGCAGGTCTATTAAGAGGACTCGATACCCCTTACAGGTTTTGAGGGTGACCACCGGTTTAGTGAGGTAAAAATCCCATACTACCCTAGTTTTTCTGCTTTATCTCTTGATTTTGCTATAAACCTCACGTGAAGCTTTCCAACGTCATGCAAAACCGTGCAAATGGTCGCTGAATTAGGGAGAAAAAAATGAATATGTGTAAATTGCCTAATTTTAAACCAAAATAAAGACTACTCACCTGGGTCACGTTATTTACTTGCCGCCGTACGCCTTACTTAGGCCATTTAACGGTTACTTAACCCAGCCATTAGCAATTATTTTCGGAACAAAATCGATACTAAGAAATAGTTAACCATTAGTCACTGAATACGACTGTTTCTGTTCCACCTAAAAACTTAATATTAAAGTTAACAGCACTTACTTAACTCCATCAACTTAATTACAGAGAACTTAAAGAAGAAAACAGCGCTCTGAACGCTAAGCTAAGCGAGGCCAACCGCGCTAAGGCGGCCGCCGAGTCCGCGGCGTCGGCCGCCTCGGCTGAGGCGCAGGCCGCGAGGGACGAGGCCAGGCTCGCCGCGCGACGGGCCACCGCGCTGCAGGAGGCCATTGCCGGCGACCTGTCCAGTCCTGGGGACTCCAGGGATACTGATAGGTATGTACTGGTTATTTTATGTCTCTGTTAGTGATGATTTTTCAAACATGAATTGATTGAATGTATCCATATTGTGCACCGCAAAAGTACTTATTCTACTTACATAATAATTTTGTTATGTGTGTATGTGGTAATACAGTTAAGATGTGTTGCCAGTTTGAAAAAAAAAAACAGAATAGGTATACATTTTAAAGTTGATTAAAAATGAATTGTATTGTACAAATGCCAGTACATCTACATACAGTAAACAGTTGATAAAAACTAGTTAATCTATATGCTGTTTGCTAGAGTTTCTACTTATCTTTCATGGCTTACTTATGTATATTTGAAGCAATCTCTTATTTCACTATTATACTGATTAATGATGAACTAAAATATCTTCCTATTTGCAGCGACAACGACAGCTACAGCTCGGACGAGTCCATCGGCACGTTCCTGGCCAACCACAAGCTCAGCCCCTCCGCGCCGTCTAGGAACAGCGTGCAACTAGACACGCAGAAGTATGTATTTATTAATACCAATAATAATGTTTCAAGATTATTTTAATTATAACTCTTTGAAATGGATTTCTGATGGTTTACAAAACTGATGTATCTATGGTAAAGTAATGAATAGTTTCAATGAAGAAGTGTGTTACTTCTATTTCCCATATTTTTATATGGATGAATAATTTATAGTAGACTTCGGCACAAAATAAACAAACACATGTACAAAACTAGATACTAGACATGAGAACGATCTGTCCAGCTAAGTTAAATGATATTAATTCTCTTCCATTTCCCCCCAGATCCCAATCATCCGGAGGCCGCGAGAGCCGGTCCAGCATGGGCTCCAGCAAGCAGATGAGTCCGACTAAAGAATCGTTCGCATAACAACAAGCCGGTGGCGCCGGCGCCGGCCTGCTGACGCGCGCACTGCCCGCGCTCTGCGCCGTCTTCTGCAGCCCCCACACGCCCGCGCCCGCGCCCCATATCGTGCTCGACTGAAAAAAAAAACAAACGTCAAAATGACAGCTGTCAAAAGTGACTTCTGTCAAAAGTGACAGCTGTCAAAAGTGACAGCTGTCAAAAGTGACAGCTGTCAAATTGTGTGTGAGATCAGAGACTCCTCAGTGCGAATGAAATGTTCTTATCAAATATGCATGTGCACCCCATACCAGCGATGATTATTATTAAACGATGTAGCAATGGTACTCTACGCTTGGAATTCAATGTAACGATGGCTCCTAAATTAGACTGCTCAGTAAAACAATAATATTACCACTTTTGAATGGCATTATACACTAATCGATTTATTATATACATTCGAAACTTTCATGTATTCATAGAAAAAGCTTTTGATATGAAATTATTAACGCGTTCGATAAACATGTTTAGGTAATTCAGTGGATTAAGAGACAGATGGCGCTGGTGTCCTGGCCAGTGTTGCCAGGTATTAAAAATGAATGCATTCCAGATTTAAAAATATCTTTAAATAAAGAAGAACTTCTGAGTACTACAACGCCGGCGCCATTATACCTAGGCTTGGACTTTAATTTATTTAGCGTAGAATTATTAGGGAATTAATTAATTGTTTAGAGATCGCGCGGCGACCGGCCAGCCAGTCAGTATTTAGACGGCCTAGAGGCGTGTAACTTACAAAATAATATTAGGTTCTTTGTTATTTAGTTAGCTAACTTTTGTAAATAACTAGATGGCATATACATTTTTATTATTTAATTTGTAATATTCGTGTGATCAGACTGTTAAACTATGATTTATTTGTTACAAATGAGTTGTTGCTTTATCGTAGACTTGAAACATATCTAATAGTTAAATAGAACATGTTTTTTTTAAACTCCATTCATGACTGGTTTGTGTTATAGTAATTTTAATATTAGACGATTATCTTTAAAAGTATGTACTCCTCAATATAGCGTTTCTTGTAATTGTATACTCCATTACTCTCTACATGTACGTATTGCGTCTATATGTCTGTAACCAATTTATGAAATTATCTAATTATTATGTGTACGTACTATAATGTGATGAAATGTTACTGCATTCAATACTGGTTGTAAAATGAAATTATTTAATAAAGTAACGAAAATATATTTGCGTTTGTTTCATTTTTGTTTACCTTTTTAAGGGGGGAAATCATCCAATGTCTTCTCTCGCCTTGTGTGAGTGACAGAGGAGTGTCAGACACTGACTAAACACCGCCACCCCGTTCCTACTCCTGATTTTTGACCTGAAGCCCCGTTAAACCCATAAGACAGTCCGCGGCTCCGGGTTTATGTTTATCTGCAAATGTAATACATAAAGTAATCTAGACTTGGTAATAAATAAAATTAATATGAGAGTGCAGTTAGGCACAAATCACGCAACTTTTTTTCTGATTGAAACAATAAAAATATACTATTTTAATTCTTTATGTCTAATGGTTTAGAGCGATTAGATTAAAACAAATTTGAAGGAGCAGATGATTTCACAGAACATCATAATGAACATGTTGGTTCCAATAATCGCTCTCGGTCTCTCTTCGAGACCGCGCATGATTCCCCATGGACTGAACTGCAGTAGATTTTTTTTAACTATGGTAGTGACGATTTACGGAGTATTCTTTTTTAAATTTGTATTACACTTATAACTCTCAGCAATATAATATTTATTTTTCTTTTTACAATAACAATCCAAAAAGTTTACATAAGAAACCCACATTTAAAAAATCTTACGTGAGATTGGGGAGGGGATTTAAATCTCACGATATCTTACCAGTAGCGGGGGAGGAAGGAACAGGAAATTATAAAAACACCTCACGTAATTTATGGACGCCCCCTAATCTATACTGATGCCTCATTGGTCTAGTGATCGCAAGTGCGACTGCCGGGCAAGGAGGGTCTCGGGTTAGATCCTTGGGTCGGGCACAATAATATTGGGCCTATTTTTTCATTTTTCTAAAATTTACCAGTAATAGCACGGAGTCTGGAAACATGCCCGGTATATGACAATAGACTCACCTCATATGGAACTTATAACACAAATGGTGAAAAGTGTATGTACATTATACTGTGCAGTGGCGTTACGTGCCGTAATTTACAGGTACACCTCTACCTACACCTTCAGGAATAAAAGGCGTGACGTTGCCAAGAAATCATACAATAAAATCGCTTTCGTTCTGAAGCCGAACGTTGACCAGCTAAAATAAGTTAGTTTAGTTCAGCTAATATAGGTAAATCAATTGTTCATACATGCATAGTTGGCGGTGCATGTACGGCTTAAGTGCGCTATAAAATAAATAATGCTAAGCTAGAGAGAGACCTCGTTTTTTTTTACTGATTCCTAATCCTAATAACTGTGGAATATAAATAACCGCCCCCCTCAAAATGCTTAAATATGATAAACGTCTTTATAATGAAAAACTAATTCCGAACGTAGTCAGAAATGTCCCAGAAATGATAAACCTGGAACTGGCAACCCTTCCAGATATTTTGTTAAATATGGAGCAATAACAAAACGTTTATTTCGTCCAGAACTTAATAAAGATGACGCTGCAGTCTACAGTGAAAGCGACATAAAGCTGATAAAATAACTTCGAATGTTGTTAAAACTCGCAAATTTTTAAGTCATATTTTATTTACAAAATGCTATATTATAGTTTTATTCATTCAACCACATTTATCATTTATTTGTAAAACAAGTTATTTATTATAAATTTCTAAACGAAAAATCTATTAGTCATGACATCACGATAGTCATGCAAGAAGAAAATAAATGTCGATTGTAGCCTTCTGGGAATCGAATCATAAATCGATTCGAAATATGTTTTAAAATGATGAATTTTAATATTTTATCAGATTATAAACATCTATTTGCCTAATCAGTCTCAATAATACCTACAGAATGATACAGACTGAACTTTTTGAGACTAGCCTGGAATCTCAGTATTAAAATCATATTTATTGTTATTCATAACTACACGTGAACAGCCTATAAGTGGTCACTGTTGATCAAAGGCCTCATCACGCACGGAGAATTGAGTTTGAGCATTAATCAATACGCTTGATCAATGCGGGTTGGCGATTTCTAACTTATAATTTTATTAGAAATTATATGCCAAAGTTCCCTCAGGGTGTTTTCTTCACCGTTTGGCAATGGTGTCTAAATAATCTTAGAAAGTAGATAAATGTATGACTCAGAAATAGTTTCACTCTGGTACTTGCCGTTGGTTTAAGTTACACATGAGACGTTCGTCTTAAGTCTTCGAGCCACACTACAGCAATCGATATAAAAACGAAAAATTACTAATCGATTAAATTACGCGTATCCGATTTTCACTGCCCATCACTAGTATTGTTACGCCCCTTCGTCGTGTCAAAAGTGCGTTTGCAAGTTTTATTTCATTTACTGTACAATATTTCGACAATTTATTTGTTATTTGCATTTATTTAAAGTTCTTACATACTATTCTCTGATATTATAATTAATTACGAAGTAATTCTATTGTATGTTGTATTAATCAATGCCGCAAACTTCCTGTCAAAATCATCTAATATTTTATCGATTTTGTAGGTCGGGTGTCACAAATAAATAGTTTTAACATCATCCAAGTGTTGTAAAATTAGAGGAAAAGTGGTGTAAAACAGTCAAGATGACGGATTCAAAGTATTTCACGACGACGAAGAAGGGAGAGATATTCGAACTCAAATCGGAACTGAACAGTGATAAAAAGGAGAAAAAGAAGGAGGCAGTCAAAAAAGTAAGTTCTATACGACAGATTTATTAATAAAAACATACATTACAGTCTTTTTTCGTATTAAATTCATGTAAAAATGGCAAAAAATTGATCCAATCCACCTACTGATTAGAAGCACGACTTTCATCAAATTGATGACAAATCATCTGTCACTAATAGATCACATTTCCTATTTGGCCCAATTCTGATATCTCCACTCTATAAAAACATTAAAATGTTAGCTAATAAACCTGTAACAAGAGATTGCTATTGCATAAGTCTCTTATTTAAATGGTTTAAAGTTCATTCTTATAAGAATGCATAAAAGATAAAGAATTTTGTTTTGATTCGAATTGTTTATTCCTATTCTGGATGATTTAATAGTGTATAAAATACATAATCTTATATCTTACCTATATATTATATGATTATATAAAACTAAAGAGTTTGAAGATGTTAATCTCTGGAACTACTATTTCGAATAATTCTTTTTTGTAATGGATAATCCATGTATCAAGCACAGTTTATAGGCTATAAAACATCATGCTACAATCAATAGGAGCTGAGCATAGAAGGTGAAACCATACAGAAATAGCTAGAGTATAAAAATAAATGTAGCTCCTGATATGAAAAGCAAACTATAATTAAATGAATGTATATCCTTTGAGGATAAAAACCAATTAGGGAAAGTACTAGATTCTGCCTAGATTACACACCCATTTATCACATTTTATGTTCTAAGTCTCATGTAATAGGGCGTGCGTCTATTGCCATATACCGGGCGCATTTCCAGACTGTTACTGCTACAACTGAGAAATTTTTAAAAAACCCGACAACCCGGGAATCGAACTTGAGACCCCTTGCCCGGCAGTCACACTTGCAACTACAGCCAACAAGGCAGTAATCTTATTGTAAACTTATAAAAATATAACAAATCTACAACACCCCTACCTTCCACAGGTCATAGCATCAATGACAGTCGGCAAAGATGTGTCCGCATTATTCCCCGACGTTGTAAACTGCATGCAGACCGATAACTTGGAACTCAAGAAGCTGGTCTACCTGTACCTGATGAACTACGCCAAGTCTCAGCCGGATATGGCCATCATGGCCGTGAACACCTTCGTTAAGGTACGTACTGTGTAATTTACGTAGATTGTGATTGTTTGAACTGTACTGTGGTCGGAAAATGTTATGTTAACTATTGAGGTGTTTTACAATTATTTTTGATTTGTCTTTTACAGTGGAATACTGTTTGTGATTTTCTAACTTTTTTTGGGTAGTCTGGAAGACAGATGCTTATTTCTTTCCTAGCGGATTACCGAGGCTTAGGCTCGAAGGGCAGGAGAACGGGATGGTTTTTAGTCAGTAAGAGTTTGCCACTCCCTCTCGTCCTGCTCAAGGCATGAGAAGTCATTGGATTATTTTCCCCAATAAAGTTTCAAACTACTTTAATAACAAAGAAATAAGCGAACATTGAATATTGAATTTGTTATTTTTTAAGATATTATTATATCCAAAGTATATAATATATGAAGTTAAAAGAAAATCAAATCCTATCTTTTATCAACCTCAAATGTTAACACAACATTATCCGATCCACAGTCTATACATGTGATTTTAAACTTACAACCAACAATAATCTGCATGGATATGTAAACAGTTGCAAATGTTGATCGAACCAAAATTATTTCCAGTAATATTCGAAATTCTCAAGCATGGCAAACATTGCCCCTTTTTACAAAAAAACTGTTATTAAAAAACCTGTTATTTTAGTACTTGTGTTAATAATAACTACTCTTCGTAGTTATTTTTGTGTGTGACATGTATTTTTTTATCGTTTTTTAATGTCAACTGTACGGTAATGGTGGGAAGGATCTACCAACATACCAGCTTGTTAAGGTAAACTAAATGGTCCAGAAAAACCTGAATCAAATCATCTGATTGTAGATTTACACATTGGTTTTAAGAAAATTAAGGATATTGTAAAAATAAACTCGTCTTTTGATCATAATACTGTATAGTTTTGGTGAAATTTCTGTTAGACTTTGTTTTGTAAAATTAGATTTTGCGTACTAAATACTACTTTACTACAGTGAAAATCTGCAGAAATAATTTAGTTCCTCTAAAAAGTCTAGGCAAAATTCTTTAGTTGATTATCAAGTGTAAACAATGCCAATAATCAAGTAAAAAGACTAAAATGCCTAACAGAAATTCACCAATATGAAAACTTCAAGCACTAAATAACCCAATAACTCCACCCTGCATGCAATAGCAAAACAATTATTGCATGATTATTATACACAGTACTATTATTACCAATAATAATGACTATTAAACTCTTATTAATAACTATTACCCTACACTTGGCACGTGAAATGTGTAAATCTACATAAAAAATTCAATAACCAGTAAAAAAAAACAATATGTATGAAAATCCATGCCTCATACCTTATTATGAATAGAAGCACATCGGCTGTATTATTTTATTATTATTATATTATATCCCATATTTATTATGTAATGGAAACAATTTCTACTGGAAACTCCTAATCTAATTTATTTAATTACTAGCGATCCGCCTCGGTTTCGCACGGGTGCAAAACTGATACTAAATACATTATAATAGCCACTGAAAATAAATACTCACTGAAAAAATTATTAAAATCGACCCAGTAATTTTGATCTCTTTTTCGGATCAAGTAGTCAGCTTATACTTATTTTTCAATGTTTTTAGTCCGTAAGAATCTTACACTTCCTCTCGCCTTGCCCAAGGCAGAAGAAGTCATTGGATGATTTTCAATCCCTCAAAAAAAGATATTTTCAAAAATATATCCCGTTAATTTTATGTTTGCAATTCCAGCAACTAACTTGGACTTTTAACTCCTTTAGATTTCTTGGGTAGAGCTGATTGCCATCAGGTGATCATGAGCGCTCTATTGCCTCCCTTCTCCATAATACTAAATAAAAAATTATATTAATATTTTTCACATTTCGTCATCAATATTTCTCTTATTGTTGGACATTGTATAGCGACATTACGTGCAGTAATATGCACTACTGCCTCCTACGGGGATAAATAGGCGTATTTTTCTTATACCTAGTAAAGAATCCAGTGTTAATAGTTTCCACTACACTTAAAAACCGCTTATAGTAAAATTGCTTCAGTATAATTGATGTGTCGCTTCTCTTTTCTTTTTATACACAATACCGACACTTCGGTTACACATTCAGGACTGTGAGGACTCCAACCCACTGATCAGAGCCCTGGCTGTGCGGACCATGGGCTGCATCAGAGTGGACAAGATCACTGAGTACCTGTGTGAGCCTCTCCGCAAGTGCTTGAAAGATGAGGATCCTTATGTCAGGAAGACCGCTGCCGTGTGCGTTGCTAAGCTATATGATATTTCTTCGAGCATGGTTGAAGATCAGGTGAATATTAGTTTTTTAATGATTATCTTTAAAATTTAATATGACCAATCAACTGGCTTTAAGCAAGCTTTAATGAGTAATGCCCAAACTTTCTCCGCACGTCCGATAAAAAAATCAATTGAAAGTGGCATCGGCAATCCAAATGCTGCATTTATTTATTAAGGCTTACCAACTAAGATACATACACAGACAATCTTAAAAATATGCGGAAACTAACAGTTAGTGTATGCTCTTAAATTAAAGTTAGATTACTCGTACTCGCGGCGACAACAGATTGATAATAATTATTTAGTGATTTTGCTCATAATGCTCTTCTTGGTGAAAAAATTAAATTAATTACATAAACACGATTGTATAACAAAAACGCGAGTTTATTAAAGACATTTCAGTAGTAGATACCTAAATAAACATAATAAAATTACCTTTTTATAGGAAAACTAACAATGTAATACTATCTACCAGGGTTTCCTAGACCAGCTGAAGGATCTGCTGAGCGACTCCAACCCCATGGTGGTGGCCAACGCGGTCGCCGCGCTGTCGGAGATCAACGAGGCCAGTGTGTCCGGACAGCCTTTAGTGGGTGAGTTATATCATACAGACTAGCTACTTCCGCGCGGTTTCACCCGCTCTGCTCGGCTCCTATTGGTCATAGCGTGATGTTTTATAGCCTATAGCCTTCCTCAATAAATGGACTATCCAACACAAAAAGAATTATTCAAATCGGATCAGTAGTTCCGGAGATTAGCGCGTTCAAACAAACAAAACTCTTCAGCTTTATAATATTAGTAAGTATAGATGATACAACTCATACACATGTATTGTTGCAGCTGTCCCCTATCGGGGTAAAAAGAGACAATGGAACGCCAAATTTCATTATTTACGATTTTTTTGTGGAACAAACAGACGTATCACCTGATGGTAAGCAATCGCCACCCCCCATAGACATCTGAAACACCAGGGGCGTTACAAGTACGTTGCCGGCCTTTTGGGGGTTAGGAATTTAAGGATTGTTGGGGAATTAGGGATTGGGAAGATTGGGAAGAATGGATAATTGGGCCTCCGGTAACCTCACTCACACAACGAAACACAATGCAACCGTTGTTTCACGTCGGTTTTCTGTGAGGCCGTGGTATCACTCCGGTCGAGCCGGCCCATTCGTGCCGAAGCATGGCTCTCCCACATTTGCATTTTTATTGCACAATGCAGTATATTATTGCGTAATATAGCCTAAACACGACATAATGGCCTTGCCCTTTTCTGCAAATACTTACAAGGAGGTTTCAGCATTAATCACCACCCTTGCTCAATGCAGGTTAGCGATTTCAAACTTATAATTTGAAATTATTATAAGCCCAGGTTTCCTCACGATGTTTTCCTTCACCGTTTGTCATTAGTGTCTAAATAATAATAAAATAAAAAATAAAATAAAATAATCGTAGTTTTTCTAGTCAAGGTATTTAAAAATTTATGTAAATGACGTTAAATCTATAAATAGGTTATTGTCTTGTCAGTAAAAACTAACCAATTATGTAAAGCGGTACCTGGCTTGCTTCCAAAACGTGATATCGCTATAGACATTATAGTAACATGCCAAAATAAATTCCATTCATCACTTAAATATATTTCTATTTTCGTTTTACTCAAAATGATTTTGTTTTGATGACTATGCTGTTCTACATTTAATGGTTAACTTATTAAAAGATTCTTTAATATCTGGAATACGTATTTACGCCTATATTTGGCAATGTGAATCTCTCTAGAATGGATATTATGATGGGATTAAGAACTTTCGAACAACTAAAATGGCTTAAAATTGATAAATTATATCAATTAATTACTATACATTTCTTTTTACTAAGAACCACATTAAAACTATGTAATAATTATGAGTACTAGTAATCCCGGTGAACTCCGTTCCGCCACCAACCATGCTTTTCTCTTAATTTTTTCCTGAATTTTCTTCGCTATAAACCTCACGAGCCCGAGACATTTCTAACGAATGCAAAACCCGTTGGAAATCGGTTCGTGCGTTCTGGAATTATAACGTCAGGAAGGAAAACCCGACTTATTTTTATATTATAGACTAGCTGTCCCGGCAAACTTCGTTCCGCCTAATGAGGATAATTCATTCCAAAATGACATTTTAATAAGAGATGTTGTTGTAGTCGAATTCTTTTTTCTGAGGTTTTCCAATTTTTCTCATCGTTTAAACCTTCCCTGAACTATTACGAACATTTCAAGATCAAAATTAGCCAAATCGGTTCAGCGGTCCTCGAGTTTTAGCGAGACTAACGAACAGCTAATCATTTTTATATATAAGAAGACAAGAAGATATATTATAGTACTTTTCACAGTTCCATTTGTGTTAACAGCAAAAATCAAACACCTTTTTGTAGGAGCTATATAAAGATGTTTAATTTTTAAAACATTAGTCTAAAACTTAAATTCTTTTCTCCAACAGAAATGAACGCTCCGACAATAAACAAGTTGCTGACTGCCCTGAACGAGTGCACGGAGTGGGGCCAGGTGTTCATACTGGACGCGCTGTCCAACTACTCGCCCAGAGACGCCCGGGAGGCACACTCCATCTGCGAGCGGATCACGCCCAGGCTCGCGCATGCTAATGCTGCTGTCGTATTGTCGGCGGTCAAGGTAATTATACATGTCACATGTCCTATGCAGGACTACCTACATTCAGGATTAATATTAATAGGTAATTGATAAATTAATACTATAAAATAGGTTGTTAGACAACATTATCACATTTCAGAACTGTTTCACAGTATTTAATAGTGACTACTACTAAATAAGAATGAAACAGTTGTTGACAATATCAAGTTTTCAATGTAAAATCAAATAATAATTGGCTTTTGTATTAATAATGTCTTTAACCCATGATATGCCAGAACGCAGATCTACGCGAGACACACCAAAACAGTAGCGTGACTATGATAGAACAGAGAATACAAAAAAAGTTTTAGAATTGATTCTGTAAGTTCTTAAATGCTAAACCACTTTAGCAGTTGCATTGCGACTACTCAACCAAAAATATCTTAATGCTTTCTGGGTAAAAAAAACATCTTAATTTATTCCTTAAAAAAAAATCAGGCAAAAAATCTTTCTTCACCATCGATAGTAATTTCATGACAAATTAAATCACCACCTTTATAATCAACCTCCATAATCCCCAGGTCCTAATGAAGCTGATGGAGATGGTATCGGAGGACACGGAGCTGGTGAGCACTCTGTCCCGTAAGCTGGCGCCGCCGCTGGTGACGCTGCTCAGCGCCGAGCCCGAGGTGCAGTACGTCGCGCTACGGAACATCAACCTCGTCGTGCAGAAGCGACCTGATATCCTCAAGCATGAGATGAAGGTATGGGATATGTTTTTGTGACTGTATTATCATATGTTTTTCTTACGGTATAAGCCGGCAAAAGAGCAGACGGATCACCTGATGGTAAGAAATCGCCGCCGCCCTTGGACACTTGAAACTCCAGAGGCGTTACAAATGCGTTGTCGGCCTTTTGGGGGTTAGGAATTTAAGGGTTGTTGGTGAACATTAATGTGGCGCATTAATGGCAGTTTTTAGATGAAAAAATAGATCCTTATAGAGAAAAATTAGCAAGAAACTCCAGGAAATGATGTCATATTTCCAATATAACTCAAATCCACACTGTCAAGGTTATATAAAAATTTAAATTAAGTTAATCTGCGTTTGTTCACTCACCCTACACATTATCGTCTTATTTTTAAGACGGGTAACACAATATTTAAGAAACAAATAGACAAATTCTGTTTAAAAACTTGTTATCAAAGTAACTAAGGAATCTATACTTAATAATATAAAGCTGAAGAGTTTGTTTGTTTGAACGCGCTAATCTCCAAAACTACTGGTCCGATTTAAATAGTTCTTTTTGTGTTGAATACTGCATTTATCGAGGAAGGCTATAGACTATAAAACATCACGCTATGACCAATAGGAGCCAAGCAGAGCGGGTGAAACCGCGCGGAAGTAGCTAGTAAAATATATATATAATTAATTTCGCAGGTATTCTTCGTGAAATACAACGACCCGATCTACGTGAAGTTGGAGAAGCTGGACATCATGATCCGGCTGGCGTCGCAGGCGAACATCGCGCAGGTGCTGGGCGAGCTCAAGGAGTACGCCACCGAGGTGGATGTAGACTTCGTCAGGAAGGCCGTCCGGGCCATCGGACGGTGTGCTATTAAGGTTAGAACTATTTTATTTATTTTATACTTTTTATAATTACCAAGAAAACGAAGCCTTTACGGCTTATAACTCTTTTGTGGTTTATTATTTTACAAATCTAAAACTGTACTGTACCGACAAAATTATTGATGGGATACTATGATACCATCAAAAACATCTTGCAATAAAACCAACATCAGCACATCAGTTTTCCTACCGTAAAAAGTCACAAACTCACAAGTCGGTTATTTTATGTAGTCCCTACTTAAGGGACCTTCTGTCTTATTATGTAGATTGTTATCATATCAATATTACATTTATTTAACGTTTTAATTCCAGAAGTCCCTATGTATTATATTGTTAAATCACCAAGTAGGTAGTAGGTAGTCTCATTTTATGTATCCAATTGATTAAAGAATTAGGATGATTCCTAATTCTCTTTACAGTCTAACCCAGTTGGGTCAAAGAAAATCTTAACAATAATTCATTCGATCCCCAGGTGGAACCATCAGCCGAGCGCTGCGTCTCCACTCTCCTGGAGCTGATCCAGACCAAAGTGAACTACGTGGTGCAGGAAGCCATCGTGGTGATCAAGGACATCTTCAGGAAGTACCCCAACAAGTACGAGAGCATCATCAGCACTCTGTGTGAGAACCTGGACACGCTGGACGAGCCTGAAGCCAGGGCTTCCATGGTAAGCTACTTTTTGAGGTTGGGTTTTGGATGGGTGGACGGTTGCGGGGTATTGTTTTAGTATTAAAAGAGATTCAATAACTATTTTTTGTGTATTTTTATAAATAGGGAATACAAGTTTGGCTACAAAAGAAACATGCTCAAAATTATGAATTCCTGTAGCTTGCAAAAATTACCTATAATGGATTGCTTATTCTGCTACAAACTAATTTTGACATTATTACTACTATGAGAATAATGTATATTTTATCAATTTCCTCCAGGTGTGGATCGTGGGTGAATACGCCGAGCGTATCGACAATGCTGACGAGCTGCTCGACTCCTTCCTCGAAGGATTCCACGATGAGAATGCACAGGTAATATTCATTAATATTTTGTATCACATACCGAATACATTTTGTTACCACGTGAAGAAAGGACTCACTTGGGTGTCGTTAAAGCCCACTAAAAGACTACACATTTGACAAAGACCCAGGACCAATGCTCTCTGATATGATATGATAACGTTTTATAAAAATTTACTTAGGTTAATTTAATTAGGTTACAGTATAAACATACTGTAACCTTCCGGCCTGCCAAAGGTAAACATTATGGCAAACCAAACAACAAATGTAAGTACAAAGAGGGTCATATTCTCACAATACGAGCTAATATATTATAATAATAATGGCCATGGGAGATGGTTTGACAAACTGATATTTCTGAGGGAATTTTTAATATTTTCTTCCGCTCCTTATTACTACATGTTTACTAATACAAACTGTCCTCGTCCCCAGGTCCAGCTGCAGCTGCTGACGGCGGTGGTGAAGCTGTTCCTGAAGCGGCCGGCCGACACGCAGGAGCTGGTGCAGCATGTCCTCAGCCTCGCCACGCAGGACTCCGACAACCCCGACTTGAGGTGAGGATCACTTAATTATACTGTTGATTTTGTAATGTGACATAGGTTGGAAGATAAACATAACTTTAACATACTAAAAGGTTTGGGTAAAAATGCGCACGGTTGGCTCGGTGGCTGGGCAACTGGCTGCCGCGCAACGTGTAGCGGATTCAATTTCCACATAGAGCAACCCTTTGTGTGATCCACAAATTGTTATTGTTTCGGGTCTGGGTGTCATGTGCATGTGATGTTGTATGTTTGTAAACCACGACACTGGAGAAAATCCTAATGTGGGGCAACCTTTTTTTTTAAAAAAAGCTTACTAGGCTGTTGGTGTGGTGATTCTGTATGGGTAATCCGGGTCATGGCCAGGGCCAGTGGAGGAACACCGCGGTAGTTTTAGCCGGTCTGGCACACGCCTCCGTCGTCCCCACTGCTTGAGAAGTTAATGTTACACAGGTTAGAAGATTAACATAACCGAAAGGTTTAGGTGAAAGGTAAAAGTGCGCCCACTTTTCAACTATATTGTTGTTAATCTCGTTTAATAGAAGATTGCCATACGCCGAAAGTAAATCCAGAATCCGTGCTAAAATTTATCGAAAAACTGAAAAAGGACTAATGATAGACGTTCATTGCTCGGTAGCCGTACTTGTAACCACTCAACCAATACATACGTTATTCTCAATAACGTAAACGAAACATTTTAACCTAATGGAACTTTGTTAAGTTTGATAATCAAATAAACAAAACTACCTGAATACCACAACCTCAGCAGAAATTGTAACATATTTATTCCTCACCCAGGGACCGAGGTTTCATCTACTGGCGTCTTCTATCGACGGACCCGGCGGCCGCCAAGGAGGTGGTCCTGGCTGACAAACCCCTCATCTCCGAGGAGACAGACCTCTTGGAGCCCACACTGCTGGACGAACTCATCTGTCACATCAGTTCCCTTGCTTCCGTGTACCATAAGCCACCCACAGCTTTTGTTGAAGGTTGGTAAAGAAGAAATAATATTGTTGTATCTATACTAATATTATAAAGCTGAAGAGTTTGTTTGTTTGTTTGAACGCGCTAATCTCCGGAACTACTGGTCCGATTTGAATAATTCTTTTTGTGTTGAATAGTGCATTTATCGAGGAAGACTATAGGCTATAAAACATCACGCTATGACCAATAGGAGCTAAGCAGAGCGGGTGAAACCGCGCGGAAGTAGCTAGTTTGTTATAAGAAAGGGGTAAATGAATAGATGGATTATCTGATGGTAGCAATAAGCGCTGCCAGTGACCGCCGCAATATTAAGAGATAACATGCTAGTTTCCTACTAATCAAATTGAATACTTGTTTCGAAACATCAAAGACGATATTTTCTATGAATTTTGCGTCAAATAGCAGACGTATTTCTAGAAAATTAGCTCGAAAATTTCGAATAAGTATATCAATCGAATCTATGAATAAAACTGTGATTATTTTTTAATATTTAATTGTATTGAAGAGCTGAAATATATTTTTGTGACTGAGGAAACTAATATCTAATATCCTATGTCACCTAGTCAGCCTAAATGCGAAAGCTACCGAATTCCCTTAGGATTTAAAAGCTCAACTTAAAACAATAATAATGTATTGTGTATGTCCAGGTCGCGGTGCGGGCGTCCGTAAGTCGCTGCCGGCCCGTGGGGGCTCAGCCACCCACGAGGAGCCCGCGCAGCCCACCGTCATACCCAACCAACTACACGGGGTGAGTGCCTACTACACCTATCTATACTAATAGAACTGTATACATACAATTTGCGGTATTTTTTTTATGGATTACAATAAAAAGATTCACATTATAAAAACAAAAAATCTATACCCATACATTAAATATTGTTTGTGCTATTTTGTAAAAAAGAACCGTGCACTACTCTAGAATTTTCTCCTGTGGGTCCGTTTACAAATATACACATGACATCCAGACCCCAAACAGCTATTTATGAATCACGCAAAGAGTTACACACGTTGCGCGACCGGTTGTCCGACCACCGCGCCAACCGTGCAGTTGATATTTGTCTTATTTTAATTTAATAATTATTTTGCAGGAATCTCTTATCGGAGACCTGCTCTCCATGGACATTGGCGGACCTCCCCCTGCACCCGCCCCTACATCCAACCTGGATCTACTCGCTGGTGGTCTCGATGTACTGGTAAGTAATGTTTCTAGTTATCTTTATATATATAATTCTTCTGTAAGTGTGTATGTCACTGAACTTCTCTTAAACGACTGGACCGATTTTGATTTTTTTTTTGGGTGTGTTCAAGGGGATCTGAGAATGGTTTAGATTCACAGTTTTGTCCGCTGGACAATGATTTTTTGATTATTTTTTAATTTATTAGTAGTTGTTGATTTTGGAATGTTTTACATTGAATCCGACAGACGGCGCTACCATCGCAGTGTCAAATATCAATGACGTTAGATGTTGTCATAACATTTGAATAACAATTTTCATCAAAAAGGTCCAGAATGTTTTAGCTTATTAAAAAAAGTTTAAAATTTTCAAATTAAAGACGTGTAGACAGGACAACGTCTGTCGGGTCCGCTAGTAACTAAATATATGCCTAACTTGCGATTATTGAAACGAATGGCTCGTTTTATTGTTAATAAATTGTATCGTTTAGTCATATATCCAGTCCAACCGATAACATAGTTAGTGTAGTAGCAGTCTCCAAGAAAGAAAGAAGTTCTAAGCCGGAGCACAAACTGCAACAAACAGTAGTAGTGCCTAGTTCG
Source organism: Spodoptera frugiperda (assembly GCF_023101765.2). Taxonomy (NCBI): domain Eukaryota; kingdom Metazoa; phylum Arthropoda; class Insecta; order Lepidoptera; family Noctuidae; genus Spodoptera; species Spodoptera frugiperda. The sequence goes on from NC_064222.1 coordinate 8,032,187, forward strand.
CAGCTCCGGATCAGGCATCAGCCCTATTGGGCTCCTATCTGTGGTGGTCTGATGGCTCTTTGAGGCGGTCTGATTCTGGTCGGGCGGCGAGCTACGTGGCCCGAGAACATTTTGTCCCATAGTTTATCCTTGGCTTTAGTCTAAAGAAGGATTAAGTTATATAGTACTGAAAAGTGATATTAATTTAATATTAAATGTTGTGTTCCAGTTGGGTGGCGGTCCAGAGCCGGGCCCCACGTCGGGTACGACCGGCCTGCTGGGCGATATATTCGGAGTGACGACGGCGCCCGCCTCCTACGTACCGCCCAAGCAGTGCTGGCTGCCCGCTGATAAGGGGAAAGGTACACTACAACCTTTTTTATAGCCTATAACTTTCCTCGATAAATGGACAATCCAACAAAAAAATAATTATTCAATTTGGACCAACATATCCGGAGATTAGCGCGATCAAACAAACAAACTTTTGACTTGAGCTTAATATATTAGTGAAGCTGTAGATTTACATATTAATGTTGATTGGTAGCAATTAAAGCTACATTGCACTTAATTTGATTATTTGAATTGGGTGGAAAAATATATTTCTTTACTAATTAATTTAAAAAAATATCAACCACCACAGTATGAGAGACTCATAAGTCGGTCTATTTCTAAAATTATAAGATCAATACTACTAAAATTATAAGATCACTAGACTGCATGATTGACGTGGCGGCTGGGCAGGTGGCTGCCGTGCAACGGGTAGCGGGTTCGATTCCCGCACGGAGCAACTCTTTGTGTGATCCACAAATTGTTGTTTCGGGTCTGGGTGTCATGTGTATGTAAACTTGTATGTTTGTAAACGCACCCACGACATAGGAGAAAATCCTAGTGTGGGGCAACGTTTAAAAAAAAGAAAAATAAAATTTAATATTTACTGAAATCTATGTTCTTTGTGACAGGTCTAGAAATCTGGGGCACGTTCAGTCGCCAGAACGGGCAGCCGCGCATGGAGATGACGTTCACCAACAAGGCCATGCAGGCCATGAGCGGGTTCGCCATACAGCTCAACAAGAACAGGTCGGTGTTGTAACTGTACTACATACAGCTCAACAAGAACAGGTCGGTATTGTAACTGTACTACATACAGCTCAACAAGAACAGGTCGGTGTTGTAACTGTACTACATACAGCTCAACAAGAACAGGTCGGTATTGTAACTGTACTACATACAGCTCAACAAGAACAGGTCGGTATTGTAACTGTACTACATACAGCTCAACAAGAACAGGTCGGTATTGTAACTGTACTACATACAGCTCAACAAGAACAGGTCGGTATTGTAACTGTACTACATACAGCTCAACAAGAACAGGTCGGTGTTGTAACTGTACTACATACAGCTCAACAAGAACAGGTCGGTATTGTAACAGTACTACATACAGCTCAACAAGAACAGGTCGGTATTGTAACTGTACTACATACAGCTCAACAAGAACAGGTCGGTATTGTAACTGTACTACATACAGCTCAACAAGAACAGGTCGGTATTGTAACTGTACTACATACAGCTCAACAAGAACAGGTCGGTATTGTAACTGTACTACATACAGCTCAACAAGAACAGGTCGGTATTGTAACTGTACTACATACAGCTCAACAAGAACAGGTCGGTATTGTAACTGTACTACATACAGCTCAACAAGAACAGGTCGGTATTGTAACTGTACTACATACAGCTCAACAAGAACAGGTCGGTATTGTAACTGTACTACATACAGCTCAACAAGAACAGGTCGGTATTGTAACTGTACTACATACAGCTCAACAAGAACAGGTCGGTGTTGTAACAGTACTATGTTCACCAACAAGGCCATGCAGGCCATGAGCGGGTTCGCCATACAGCTCAACAAGAACAGGTCAGTGTTGTAACTGTACTACATTAGCGGCAACGCAACGTCGAGGTTCGATTTCTGCTCGGTATGAATATTTTTGCGATCGACACAAATATTTTTTACGGATATAGATTTTGGAATCGAATCAGGGACTGCAGGATAAGTCTGATTGAAATGTTTTTATTTAAGTATTATTATTTCGATGACAATATAACCGTCAAAACCATTAATGGTTTCACGGTAACTATTTCTCCATTGGACAAACAACCCTCTGTTGTGGATCTCGTTTTTTCGTTAAAAGTAAAGCAAACTCATTCGGCGCATGTATATTCAAACTTGCCAATCAGAGAAGCGAACAGCGCTTGCATTCCTATTTCGTTGACATAACTTCGGTAAGGGCATCAACATGATTACATATGATTTTTGTAACTTTTCCTTTTACTATAATAATCCGCTTCCACCCAAGTCACTGCGAAAGCCCTACATTCGGTGGACAACAGTAATGTTACATCATGTTTAACTCGATTATTATTTATTATCCTATTCCAGTTTCGGCGTGTTCCCGTCGGGCGGACTAAGCGTGGGCGCGGTGCCGGCCGGGGCCGCGGCTGACGCCCCGCTGGCGCTGGCCACCACTGGACCCGTGCAGAGGATGGAACCACTCAATAACCTGCAGGTAACTATACGCTACTCTGTTATCATCATCAAGAGCCTTTTAGTGGCCACTGCCGACCAAAGCCTCTTCTCGCATGGAGAAAGTTGTTGATCTACTGCAGTCTACATTATCGCACTATCTATAACTGGTCTCTACAGGAATGCGATGATCTGCACCACTGATTAAAAATGACGTGTTTAGAAAGAATCCCGTGTACACATCATCACCGCATTATTATTGAAAATGTTGTACTATAGACAAGCCACAACTTAGCAACAACAATGTAAAAAACTATCAAAAACTACATCTACTATACCGTGAACTTTATAAAAATGCCCATCAATAATTCACCACAATTCCGTTCCAGGTCGCAATCAAAAACAACGTCGACGTATTCTACTTCGCGTGCCTCATCCCCGTACACATCCTATTCACTGAGGACGGACAACTCGACAAACGGGTGTTCCTAACCACATGGAAAGAGATCCCCGCCGCCAACGAAGTCCAACACACATTATCAAACGTCACAGGCAACGCAGACTCTATCGCTCAGAAAATGACACTAAACAACATCTTTACTATCGCCAAAAGGAATGTTGAAGGGCAAGATATGCTCTACCAGTCCCTAAAACTCACTAATAATATTTGGGTGCTCTTAGAGTTGAAACTACAGCCTGGTAATCCTGAAGCTACCCTCAGTTTGAAGTCCCGGACTGTGGAAGTCGCGTCTTGCATATTCCAGGCCTATGAAGCTATTATTAAGTCGTAATCTCATTTTGTAAAGAGATAGATTGTTTTAAACTGTGCATTGGACAGCGTGTTTTGTAATAAGACATCGGTTTTGTCATGAAATTTAGTATATTTCGTCGGCTTATTGCAAGAAATCATTAACTTCAAAAAACTTTTTCTTTAGTGGAATTATTTTGACACATTCTACAAAATGCAAAAACAAATTTCATCAACGTAGTTATATTAAGGGTAATATGGGCAAATCAACACCCAACCAATACATAATTCAAACTAAAATACCGTTTATCTCAAAATAGTGGATATGTCACATAATGAATTCTTTCAATAAGCCGACGATTGGAAGATATTGATAAATGTCATGTCTTACTAGTAAGCGCAAATACGCTGTCCCTAAAAATGCCAGTTTCTACTCGGAAAGCTTGCTTTGGTAAATAAAGACCTCATTCTCACTAAAAATGGCAGATTATGTCATAAGCTCAATTCAAATAGCAATTATTAATTTATATGTCATACAAATACTTAGTCAAATGGATTAGGAAAATATATAGCCAATCTGTATAATGTAGGTATCCATTCGATTTTCTACTGTATTACAAAAGTATAAAGTTGATAATCGATCAAATCAGATGTTGATCTGCTGTACGTAAAGAGATTGAGGTTTATAACCAAAGCAAGAGTATATCTCGACTTATATGTATATGTTGGTATAAGAATGTTAATGAAAGTATTCCTATGTAAGTTATAAAGACTTGTAAATTCCATTATAGATTGTATGAATGTTAGATGCGCGGTACATATATATTTAATGACGGTTTTGGCGGCGGCGCTAGTGTTGCTTAGGGTCCAAAAGAATACTTGCTTATGTCATTGGTCAATCAACTTGTAATAGCTGAGCTGATTGGACTAATGGGACCTTATGGTAAGCGTCCACTGATCCGCATCGTACGGACCGCTCATCGGCAATGCCTACAAGCTATGCGTGCTGATGACGTCAAATGAAATCAGATGCGTACGATGCGGGTCTGTGGACGCTTACCTTTATGGGGCCTTACGCTACTAGCGCCATCTCTTGAGCGTTAAGTTAAAACCCTCATTATCAAATAGCTTACATATTAGACCATTATGCAGCTGTATTACAATCTGGTTATTAATGAAATTAACGACTGGAATCAAATGAAATGTTATTTTAATTCAAAGTTAAGAGATTAAATTGATGAAATTATGGTTTTTAATGTTTGTTACTCGACTGTGTGAGCAGTGCAGTGGTAATTTAATTAATTATTAATATATTATGATTATAGTTCGCGCCGTTTGGTGACAAACACGCTGTATGTAAGACGTTACTGTAATAAATTTATGTTATACTGATTACTTTTGTTTTATTACTTTCCTTCGATACTTCTCAGCCAATCAGGACTTGCATTCCTCTAGCAAAAGGGAAAATTATAAAACTACTTTTTTTCATATTAATCTTAGCATAGAAACCTTGTAATATCTAGAAAACTAGAGGTCTTAGCTAAAAAATAAATCCGGAGCTGCGGACTACCTAGTGGGTTTACAGGGGTTCCGGCACGAAAAGCAGGAGTAGGAACAGGCTGATTTTTAGTAAGTCTGACACTCCCTCTCGCCTCGCCCAAGGCGGGAGAAGTTATTGGATGATTTTCCCCCTTCAAAAAGAAGCTAAAAAGTAACCAAATGTTCGTTCCTCCCTACCCTGTAGAAACACCTCGTAAAAGCAGATTTTTTCGAAGGATGTGGAAATAACGTTGGGCAAAGTGAGTACATTATCCAAATTACTTCAAACGGCGCAAACCTTGCTGGTGTCGTGTCGACGCTGTGTCGAGTTGTGAAGTAAAACAGAGGACTAATCAAGACCGATACTAATGGTGCCGATACAGAGTAAACCCCGATTTATTTTTTTGTAGTGTAAGCCGGTAAACGAGCAGACGGATCACTTGTTAGTAAGCGATCGCCGCCGTTCATGGACATCCGAAACACGAGGCGTCACAATGGCGTTGCCAGCCTTTTGAGGATTACGAATTTAAGGGTTGTTGGGAATCGGGGATTGGGAAGGGGGATAATTAGACCTTCGGTAACCTCACTCACACAACGCAAGTGTTGTTTCACGTCGGTTTTCTGTGGTGTAATGGTGGTCAAGCCGGCTCAATCGTGCCGAAGCATGGCTCTCCCATACTAAAATGAATGTTAGCATGTTGGTGAGCCGAGTGAAAGGTGTAGCGCTCGCGCGACCATGGTTTCGAACCGGAACTCTGATAACCCGTTAGGTAATCCGCAGCTCCGGATCGGCTTTAGCCCTTCTGGGCACTATCTATAGTAGTTTTGATGGGGTCTACCTTTATTAGCAGAATTTTTTTGGGTCCTTATTTTATTTTGCATAACAACGCATGGCAGAAACTTTATTTCGCAGAAAATCTTTTGGTATAAGTACCATCATTTGTAAAACATTAAAAACGCATAATTTTGTTAGTCAAATTCTACTTTAGGCTTAAATTCACTAAATTGATACCCATAATTATTGAAAGGTAGAACCATCATTTTGCAGAATGTTCGCTGTTAGAATCGTCTTTTGGCATAAATTTCATAGCCATAATAATTAATAAAAAGGAGAACCATCATATCTCAGAAAGTTCACAAGTTAGAATCGTCTTTTGGCATACTTTTCATATCTATAATAATTGAAAGACTCATCTATCACGCAAGCGTGCGTGATAGATGAGTCTTTCGCAAGACAACTTTCGCTCACCACCGCAGTTTCGGCTTGTTGGCCGTCTTCGCCGGCCAGCCAAGGCAGCGGCGGCTCGCTCGTAGCCGCCTGCTCCTCAGCCCGCGGGCCGCCTCGCCCCTCCGCGCCTACGCGATTTTAAATTGCACTCTAGGGGTAGAACAGACAAGACTACGTGCAGTCGGTTTTGCAGCGATTCGTCGTTCTGTTACGTCTCTAACTTTTGTAGTACATATTCACTTTTTAAGACAATATTTTAATTTAAGGTTAAGAATATGATTACACTTTATAAAAAGGACAATAATTATGCCTAATAAAATTATTCTAAATGATATTTTACCATCTTTTTAATATGCCAAGTGAAATTATTTCAAATAAATCGTCGTCGTTCCAAATAAACGTTATGAAAAATGAAATTATGCAAAATTAAGCTTTGCTAAAAGTAATTGTACCAAATAAAATTCTACCATCTTAAAAATATGCCTTTGTAAATTGTAATTAATATTAAATTACTTTTATGCCATATGTATATTCGTTTAAAGATTCTGCCAAGTGTGTTATGCCAAACGGAGCATTAATATTCTGTCAGATAGAGGGAACCCGTTTTGATGACTTTAAGGCGCGCGCGGTATACGACGCACCTTACGCACGGGACTGGTTCTGGTTGGGCGACAAGCTACCCTTGCTGGACTATTACTATAGACCTCATCTACGTATGAAGATTTGCTATAACCTTAAGTGACCTTAACGTTTTGCAGACGCATTGGAGGTTGCAGTTTAATAGATTACGAACTCCTAGTACTTCGAAACCCGGAGCTGCGGCCTGAATAGCCGGTTCCGGCTCGAAAAGCAGGAGTAGGAACGGGATTGTTTTTAGTCAGTAAGAGTCTGACACTCCCTCTCGCCTCGCCCAAGGCGGTAATTTGTCCAATAGTCAAAGTCAGGGGTTAAATTAATTGAAATAAAAGAGTTGAATAATTAAAAACATAGTTTAATATAACTTCTCAAGTTCTCTTTTTTTAATTTATACACATCATGGTCCAGACCTTTAAAGCATCTATTTACAACTGACAAAAATATTTCCAAAACTTCTCCTTACATTTATATAACGCAACATGCATTCTTTTAAATTTCTTTAACAAAGTATATATATCGAACTTAAAATGAAACTTTTAACAAGAACGAATTATAAAAAAGAAATACAGAGATTCCAAAATAAATGGGAAAACAAAAGGACTTTATAGGTACGCGTCCACAGGCCCGCATCGTACGCATCGCACACAACGGATTTTATTTTGTCTTGTATAGAAACTCATACAACTGCGTCCACTGATCCGCATCGTACGGACCGCATCATGAGCAATGCCTACATGCGATACGTACTGATGACGTCGTACGGAATGCGTACGATGTGTACTATGCGGGCCTATGGCCGCTTACCTTATTCGTTCACAAATAATTGATGTTTTAATGAAGACGAAAGCCAAAACAATAATAGATCAGAAATAGAGAATATTTATCTATAGTCGTATATATATGGAACTCTGCATCATATAAACTTTATTCAAATATATTGTCAATAGTTCATAAAATTGTAAAACGACAAAATTTGTAATACCTAACTATTATAATAATGTATCTGATAGATCAAGGGAGGAACATTTAGTCTATTTTGACGAGAAACTCTTCAACTTCTAGCTTTTGTCTCATGATGGCGGATAAAACGACTTCGGTACTGCATACGACGTTTAGAGTTTTCTCAGATTGTAGAAGATAGTAAACTAGGTGTAGATCGTTGGGTACTGTGAGGACTAAGTAGCTGTATTTCTTCTGATTGTGCATTTCTTGTATGGAGACGTATGACCGGCGATTCTTCTCGACTTTACCGCCGCAAAGTTCTATCATCTCTGTGAGCGCTCCCCGCGAGGGTTTGACGCAGGGCGTGAGGAAGAAGGTGACGCCTTCGAAGAGTTTCTTCCTCATTTCTCCACACAGTAATACTTCTGACACATCACACTTGAACATTTTGTTGAAGGCCTCGTCTCTAAGGCCGTGTTTCGCTTCGTCCGCGAACTTGTTCAGTCTCTGACTCTCTAGGATCCACTCCGGCGTGAGCAGATGTTTGACGGTGACGAGGCTACTGATCAGTTTGCACGTCCTCACCAATTTCTCCATCACGAGGTGTGTGGCTTCTGCCGCAGATGACACCACGAGACCGCCGAGTTGTCTGGAAATATATTTGTTAATATTAGAGACAACCATAAATTACGTCACACGAATTTCATGATTTTTAACCCCCTTCCTTGTCACATTTGTGGGACCTCCCCCTCCCTAGCATGACGTCACATTTTATAACTTTACATATAGAATTTTTTGAGTGTTTCGATAATAGTTACAAGTTCGTGTTTTAACAGTTAGTTTATGATAATTGAAATGTGAAGTCACGAAATTTAAGACCCTTCCCGCCCCCTTGTCACATAAAGTCACACTTCGTCGACCCCCTTCCCCCCTTAACGTGTGACGTAATTAATGAATGGCCCCTTAGGACAGTTACACACAATCTATAAACTCAATTTTTCTTTCGAATAATGACCACAACATATCTAATATATTTTGATGCAAGATTGTTAGTTTACCAAACATTAAATGACCGCTATCTCCCAACTAAAACATATTAAGTATTGGTTATTTCAATGTGAATACGATGCATTACTCTATTGATAAACTATACCGTTACAATATATGACATACTCTCTTTACCCTACACGCTACAAGTTACAAATGAATAAGAATAAGAGGAAATAACCTAAACTTGAATTTAATGATCTATTTGTTAATTGTCTTGTTCATCTTCACGATCAGTACTATCGCTTTCATCATCAGCATCGTGATCAACATCGTCATCAGAATCATTACCATCGTCATTACCACTGAAATCAAATTTTATTTTACAGCAACTTTACTTCAGTTCCACCTACTGCTTGGCTTCTATGTTTTGAAGGGTGATGTTATATACCATTCCTAGATAAATGGAATTTCTTGCTCGTTCCTCATTCGAAGCTACACTTTGTACGAGCACCTAGCTTCACTGACAGACAGACTGACGGACAATTAAATTTGACGTTTCAAAAGTACCTAACTTTGACATTGACTATGAATATAGTTCCGAAGATTACAACCAAAACCAACCATTATGAATGCACAGTTGGTGCATGGTGTAGAGATTCTTGAATGAAATCAACTCAGCATTTTGTCTTGTCATATATACGACTTTTGTACTGTAGAAGCCTAAAAACGACTACAGCGCCACCATAACAAACTTATTTAACTAAAAATATAGTACCCACCTGACAATAGCAGCTAATTTATGTTGCATATTAGGCGTTAGAGCTGAGAAGGCGACTCTGGGGGCCAAGTGTAAGGGCGGGGGTTGTGGCGGAGCCCCGGTGGGGGTGGGCGGCGCGGGCGGCGGGGAGGCCAGGCGCGGGCGCTTCGCCCTCCGCCCTCCCGCCGCCACGCAGGCCGCCGCTGCAGACCGCTTCGCTCTCTCGTGGGATTCTTGCGTTATGTTTATTGGCATTTTCCAAGCGTCTGTGACAAATAAGTATTTTTATTTTACAATGTTTTTTTTAAAAAAAAAAAAAACGATGCTCCCCCCCTCATTAGTATTTTCTCCTGTGTCGTGAGTGCGTTTACAAACATACAATTTCACATGCACATGCATGATTGTGATATTAATATATTTTATAGACGCGTAAAGAACTGTTGAGTTTGTTGAACGGTAGTAACTGTAAATGACAAGCAAAGAAGTTTAGAGCTAGGTTCCCGAGTTAGGCAAGGAATTTTAGCGACATAATTAGTTTGCGAATGTTTATAATAGTTAATATTGAATTAAACAGTAGATACTCACTCATCAAATGCGACACTAAGCTGTAATCCATGCGGAATGGGCTGGTCAGGTTGAACTGCTGGTACTTTGCGTTCTCGATCTGTCAAATAAATTATTTTCTAAATTATTTGCTAAATTTTTTTAGTAGACAGAATATAACACCTATTCCTTCATTAAAAAGGGGTAACATTTGGGGGGTTCAAGATTGTTAGTCGTATAGTTGCGAGTGGGACTGCCGAGCAACAGGGGTTTTGGAATAAGTTCGTGGTTCTGGAAAAGTATTGTGACAACACGTGACAGATAAGTTTACAAGTGTTACAGTTGGGCAGAAAGCCCAGACACGATCACCTCACCTGGTCGGAGGAACCTCCATTTCTTAGGGAACTTTACTCACTGTTTTCTAAAGTATTAATTTCTTTAAGCCATAATAAAAACACAACGAGAACTATATAGAAAACGTTATATAAATAAAAGAAAGTAATGTGTCTGTAGCAGCAGCGGTGAGTGGCTTTCGTAAGCAAGCTGATGGATGATGAGGTTTGAGGTTTTGGAGTGATGAATGAAAGATGTTGGTTGCGTGAGAGCAAAGAATGTAATGGCCGAATAAAAAATTAACATAGAACTTAAATACTACGGGCGACAAATGCAACGCGATTCGCGGTCCACCGTACGACGTCATCGTTAGTGCAGTCTGGTGATTGGTCGACACGAATGTTAAGCCAGAACATGCCCCCGGCCTTGGAAGCAGTGGCTTTCAACAGTCCTCAGTCGCAGCATCCCGGTCCACCTCCGGCAGTAGAGGGCAAATGTTGGTGAATGCGCGTCTCAGCACGCCCGAGGACGTTTGTATGTCGGCAACACGGGATATGCCATCCTTTCCCGGGACGGTACACAGAACACGTCCCAACTGCCACTTCAACGGCGGTAGGTTACTGTCTTTGATAACCACCAAGGAACCTGGTTGAAGCTCATCCTTATTCTCTCTCCATTTGGTCCGCACCTGCAGCTCAGAGATGTATTCTTTCGCCCACCGAGTCCAAAAGTGTTGGCGAAGTTGCTCCACCCTCTGGTACCGCTGGAGACGACTGGCAGGAACATCGCGCAGGTCATCGCATGCCGGAGCAGCCAGTGGTCGGCCAATAAGGAAATGACCTGGAGTAAGCGGAGAAAGGTCCTGAGGATCAGGAGAGAGGGGAGAAAAAGGTCGGGAATTAAGTACGGCTTCTATTTGTGCTAGTACTGTGCTGTATTCCTCGAAAGTAAGGTGAGCATTACCTATCACACGACGTAAATGATATTTACTCGACTTAACTCCTGCCTCCCACAGACCACCAAAATGGGGAGAATAAGGGGGAATAAAATGAAATTTAATGTTTTGACTTTGAGCAAATTCTAAAATATCTGAACTACAATTATTTAAAAATTTTGAAAAATCATTCATTATACCTACGAAGTTACGACCATTGTCGGAATAAATTTCTGCAGGCTTATCGCGACGTGAAATAAAACGTTTTAAAGTTAGTAAATATGCTTCGCTGGAAAGGTCACTGACTAACTCCAGGTGTACTGCGCGTGTAACGAAACAAATAAATAAACAAATATACCCTTTGATAAGTCTAGCACCCTTACCTTTGCGGTTCAGGATGAGCACTGGCCCCGCGTAATCAACCCCACACCTAACGAATGGCAGACTAGGCGTAACTCGCGCCGCAGGTAAGTTGCCCATCATAGGCGTAAGCGTCTTGCCTCGGATACGCGTACAAATGACACAGTTATGTACTATCTGACGAGCGAGGTTCCTACCTCCTACAGGCCACCATGATTCGCGTAAATGAAAGAGTAACGCCTGAGGAGCAGCATGTAAAAGCTGGATGTGCTCATGTCGAAACAACAAAGTAGCAAAGTAATGTTTACTAGAAATTACAATGGGATGTTTTTTACCATAAATAAATTCATTAGAATTAACTAGACGACCACCTACACGCATGATCTTGCAGTCGTCAAGAAATACATTTAATTTAGATAAACAACTTTTATTTTTAATAGACCCGTTATTGCATAATGCCTTACATTCAACTGGATAAGATTCAAATTGGCATAACCGAGCCAATGTCTTATCAGCAAAATGTAGTTCATCAACACTAAGGCTGCCTACATACCTGTTGTTTTTATATCGACTGTTATGAATGAAACGCAACATAAAGGCCGCTGCACGCCTCATGCGTTTAAATTGAGAAAACCGGTGAAACGGGAATAAAGACGATTCAGAAGAATCCTGAGCTACGACTGCGGTGACATACGACTTAACTTCGGGTAACTCACGAATTTTAAATGAATCTGGACCTTTGTGATCATCTATTGAAAAATTAGGATTGCAAAGAAATTCAGGACCCTCCCACCATAGTCTAGAGGATGAAAGTTCCTCCAACCTGACGCCCCGCGACGCCAGGTCAGCAGGATTATTTTCACTCCTGACATGACGCCATGGGACCTCTAATGTAAGGTCATGAATTTCCGCGACCCTATTTTGAACGAACGTCTTAAGCTGGTTCGGCCTCATGTGTAGCCAGCCTAAGACGATCGTGGAATCCGTCCAAAATACGATTTTACTAAGACTGCAACGTAGTGCATCGCGCACTTTGTCATACAGACGAGCGCCTAATAAAGCCCCACACAGTTCGAGCCGAGGGATGCTTATAGGCTTTAACGGCGCAACCTTGGATTTAGAAAATAATAACCTAACCGTTACTGTTAGATCATAATTAACTGTGCGAATATAAATACACGCGCCGTACGCTGTCTGAGACGCGTCACTAAAAACATGAAGTTCGATATACTTAGGATGCGCACCTATAACATGGCGAGGAATGCGAATAGTGTTAAGCGCTTGTAATGAAATAACAAACCGGTTCCATACGCGCGCCGTGCTATCAGGCACGTTATCATCCCAACCTATTTTTTGCAGCCATAATTGTTGCAAAAGAACTTTGACAACTATTATAACGGGACTTAACAAACCGAGTGGGTCAAATATTTGTGAAACTTTAGATAAAATAGACCTTTTACTAATCGGTTTATCATTATCAATTTGAATTTGTGTGTTAAAATAAAAGTTATCACTTAGATTGTGCCAGCCTATACCTAACGTTTTAGAACTGATATTATCATCTAAACTTAACGGTTTAAACTGACTAGATGAACGACTACCATCATCACGCCTAAAATTATATATCCATTTCCTGAGTGGGAAACAGCCTAACTGCAACGTTTTCTGAGTTTTGTCACATAAATCAAGTAACAGTAATTTATTATCCGAACCCGTTATAAAATCATCAACATAAAAGTCTTCCCTTATGGCTCGAGCAACGTCAGCATCAGGAGATTCATTAGCTAATTGTTTTAGGCACCTAACGCTAAGAAAAGGCGCGGAGGCGGTTCCGTACGTCACGGTATTTAATTTAAAAATACCTAAAGGCTTCGACGGATGGTCACGCCACAGAATCATCTGCAAGCTACGCTGACCCTCGTCTACTAGGCACTGCCGGTACATCTTCTCCACGTCGGCGCACACAACGTATTTATGCTGCCGAAAGCGGAGAAGAATGGCAATGAGATCACCCTGTATAGGAGGGCCAACCAGCTGCAAATCATTCAGGGACTTACCGGAGCTTGACGGTGCGCTTGCATCAAACACCACGCGCAACTTGGTGGTGGTGCTGAGCTCGCGGAACACACCATGATGTGGCATAAAATAACACGGGGATTCGTAGGAATCTACCTGTGTCATATGGCCTAAGCTGAGGTACTCCTGCATAAAATTGGAGTAAAGACTTTTATAGTCTGATGAACGCTGCAAGCGTTTTTCTAAGGCTAGAAATCGACGCTCTGCCTGGGTATAAGAGTCTCCCAAGGATTCAGGTGACTGACGGAATGGAATGTGCACACAGAATCTCCCGTCACTACCGCGAGTAGTAGTGCGAACGAAGTGATCCTCGCATTCCCGTTCTTCGTCAGTCTGCACGTCTCTGACCTTGGGTAGGTCCTCAATCTCCCAAAACAGACGAAGTTGCGTATCTAGTGAATTTACAATATTGCAATGAATTGGTGCCTTTTTACGCGTTTGAATAGCGATAGGTCCAGAAATGATCCAGCCAAATTTGGTGTTCTGTAGAAACGGTCCACTAGACAAACGAATTTTTCCGTCTTCTAACAGGTCCCAAAACCTATCAGCACCAATTAAAATATCTATAGTTTTGTAGTCTAAAAATTGTGGATCAGCCAGCTGTATGTTATCTGGAATACAGATATTTGCACTTAATTTACATACGGCAGGCATCGATGCCGTGATCCTAGACAAAACAAAACAATGAATGCGTGTAGAAAATGAATTATTGACGCAGGATTTTACAACGATATCACAAGCTTGCGTACAATGTACTACCGAGTCACCTACGCCGCGAACTTCGTTAGTGGACTGTATAAGTGGTGAATTAAGTAATTGACATAATGATTTAGAAATAAAACAGCGCTGGCTGCCATTGTCTAGGAGGGCTCGCGCTTTATGGTATGTGCCATGTGCATCGGCTACTTCAACAATAGCAGTTGATAATAACACGGATTGCACACCTATGGACTTTGTAGATTCCGTTTGCATGTGTGCTTTGTTTACTTGAATTGAGAGGGCGGAGTCCGCGGCAATAGGTGCGGGCGCGGGGAGATGCGCCGGTGCAACACTCGTACTCGCCTCAGTGTTTGTCGACGTATGGCATGCGACCGAACTATTAGCATTATGCAACAACGAGTTATGTTTTTGGCTACAATGTCTACAAGGCCCAAACTTACACTCAGTTACCAAGTGCCCTGAATTTAAACAATTCTCACATAAGTTGTGATCGCGTACAAGTTTAAGTTTACTGTCTAAATTACTTTCGATAAACTTTTTGCACTTGTATATACGATGATTCGCGTTACATTTTAAACAAGATTTAGAACGGTTATCGTTCGTTTTGTCAGGCTCGCTGGAAACATTGCAGTGTGACGTGTTGTGAGATTTTTTGTGTTGTTTTTTATTCTCAGTGTTATGTACGTCTTTGCCAAGTGAACGCTGCAATGAATCCAGTACGTCTGCTGTGTTACGAAGAAAACCAATAATGTCACTAAGCGTTAATCGCGACTTAGAATTGTTTTCATTCAGTTGTGATAATCTAAATTTATGAGCTTGCCATTCTCGTTTGGTAACTTTATCTAACTTGGAAACGATAAGATAAATAGTCAGTGTGTCCCAAGTGTCAGCAGGTTCCCCTAGGATAACTAATGCACGTATATTTTTTAACACATTATCAATTAGTTTTCGAATTAACGAAGGGGACTCTTTAGTTATTGGAGGTATAGAAAACAAAGCATCAAGATGATTATCAATTAATAGATCGGAATTATTGTATCGATTGAGTAATAAGTCCCACGCAACTTGATAATTTTTAGCAGAAAATTCTATTGAATGTATAACTAGTTCTGCATCACCTTTTAGTGAAGATTTGAGATAGTGAAACTTTTGAATGGTAGAAATATCTTTGGAATCGTGAATAAGCGAAGTAAATGTATCTCTGAACTCAAGCCAGTGCTCATATGAACCGTCAAACGTAGGCATAGAAATAACAGGTAATTTAACTGAACTAGGGTTATGATTGCTATTATGACTATGATTTCGACACGACCCGGAGCAGTCAGCGAACTCATCAACGTTCAGGATAGACTCAGCACGTGCTATTGAGTCGTAGTAATCATCTTCAAATATTTCACGTTGCGTTAATTGCGCATCTAACTCACTATCTGCTACTCTTTCTTCTATTTTAGTTTGGATGTGGTTAAATTCAGCAAGTAAACTAGCACATGCTTGAATCCTCAGCTTTAAATCGATGCGTTTTTTACTTGAGATGTCATCATCTTTTAATAAAGATTCTAAATGATTATTGAATTTAGTAAGTCTGCCCTTTACTATTCCACGTTTCCTAACCAATTCGCGAACTAAATCAGCACTTTCTACACTAAGTAACATGGGAGATTTATCACGAGATTTGGCAGATTCAGTGGACATTTTGGTGGTCAGTGAAAAGAGGAGTACTCACGGTTTCTCGAGTCACGATACTGATGCAAGCAACGTCACCAGGTAGTAATAGACTTCGACGGAAATCACGATATTCCGAGAATACACTGCAGTAATTCCACTGAAATTAGAATACAGACACAGTATAGCACCAATAGATTAGGAGGTGAAGGAAAAGAGTAAGGATTGGCCCCACCGATTGCGTGTGATGATCGATGAAATTCCACCAAAACTGCAGTTCCGATATGCGCTTGGCCTCCAAATAGTTCTTTGGGCCCCAGTTGTCCGTCAGGCAGCTTATTTCCTCAAATCTTGTCCCGATTACAGCGTTTTCAACTCGATCCGCCACGTGCAGGGGTCCACGGTCCAAAGGTCGCTCGACGATCTTGTAGCGGTTTGGCGAATGTATAGGCCAAAAAGCAGGATACGGCGTCGTCCAAATTAGTATCCGGCTCGAAGGACCAAAATGTAGCAGCAGCGGTGAGTGGCTTTCGTAAGCAAGCTGATGGATGATGAGGTTTGAGGTTTTGGAGTGATGAATGAAAGATGTTGGTTGCGTGAGAGCAAAGAATGTAATGGCCGAATAAAAAATTAACATAGAACTTAAATACTACGGGCGACAAATGCAACGCGATTCGCGGTCCACCGTACGACGTCATCGTTAGTGCAGTCTGGTGATTGGTCGACACGAATGTTAAGCCAGAACAGTGTCCGTTACCAGACGTCGCGGCAGGCCCAAAAGGAGATGGCGGGACGAACTCAACAGCTATGACAAGGATTAGCCGCAAAAAGCTTTAAAACATTGAACACCGGTGACCGACGTTAGCGGAAGATTTGCCTTCAACAGTTTTCTATTGGCAGTCAAAGACTTAAACAGAGAGGAGTGGAAGGAAGGTAGGGAGGCCTTTGCCCTGCAGTGGGACGGCCATGGCTGAAAATAAATAAATAAGAGGTTACCTGCGACAGCGCGCTCATGTTCCCGAGCAGTAGGTCGGTGAGCCAGGCGGCCGTGACGACGGGGATGCCCCACTCGCGGGCGCGCCGGTACTTGTTACCCTCTGCGCGCTTGCAGATCAGGACCGTGTTGTCGCGGGTCATGTATGGCGTTAGCTATGAAGGAAATAAGGTTGTTTTCGTTTTTTTTTTAAAGAAACGTTGCCCCACATTAGGATTTTCTCCTGTGTCGTGGGTGCGTTTACAAACATACAAGTTCACATGCACATGACACCCAGACCCGAAACAACAATTTGTGGATCACACAAAGAGTTGCTCCGTGCGGGAATCGAACCCGCTACCCATTGCGCGGCAGCCAGTTGCCCAGCCACCGCACCAACCGTGCAGTCAAAACAGTGTTAACCGCCGCAGTAGATAAGCAACTATAAAATATTAAGTTGCTTATGTACACCCGCCGCATTAAAGGGTTAATAAATATTGTATACAGCGCTGCCTCGTTAAGTCGACTAGTTGCAAATGCGACTGCCGGACAAGGGGTCTCGGGTTACATTGTCGAGATGGGCAAAGTGCTTTTTTCGATTTTTCGAAAATTTGTCAGCTGTAGCACAGAGTCTGGAATTGTGCCCAGCAATAGGCTTACCTTCTATTACATGGGACTTATAACATAAATGGTGAAAAGTGGGTGTATACGTGCCGGAATATGCTTCAGCACGAATGTCAGCGGAAAAAAACCAACGTAAAACAAGGCTTGAGTTGGATTGCCGTATGAATGAAGTGACTAGATGCCTCGTTCCCCCAATCCATGATGTTAACATGTCCATGGACGGCGCCAATTGCTTATCATCAGGTACAAAAGGTGTAGAGTAGTAGTTAAAACTAGTAATTCTCTCGAAAAGTCCAGCTGTATTTTGAATAAAACGTGTGTACCTTGGCCCCAATATGTTCAATACAGAAGGTGACGCGGTCCCGCTCGTCGTGCCTCCAGCCGGAGATGGCGGCGCGGTGGTGCTTGGCGGGGCGGTCCCGCGCCGCGTACATGGACGGCAGGTGCAGCGCCAGCCACGGCGGCACCACGCCGCGCCGCAGCATCGCGTCCGACAGCCAGTACGCCGTCACGCAGCGCTTCGCGTCACGCAGAGCCTACAATAAATACTTGAGTAAAATATCTAGTAATCAAGATGTTCGGACTACATTTTTACCCGACTCTAGGGGTTATAAAAATAAGTCAGGTTTCCCTTCATGACGCTATAACTCCAGAACGCAAGAACCGATTTCCAGGGTTTTGCATTCGTTGGAAAGGTCTCAAGCTCCGTTAGTTTTATAGCAAATAAAATAGCAAGAAAACAGGGAAAATCATTGGTGGCGAAACGGAGTTCGCCCGTTTTGCTAGTTGTCAAAAAAAAGTGTGATTGCGTCCGCAGGTAGACCAGATACGCATCCTTGTAGTAAATCACACGCCGAGTAGATTACTTGCCTCCAACAGTCGTCCGCATGACAATAAAACACGTATGATACGATAGATCGCAGGCAGCAGGAATAGGTATAGGAAGGAATATGCATACAAGAGAGTTAGTCCCCACAAATCTACACAGTTTCAAATGTGAGATCGGTAAGCGAAAATCTCACTAGAGAAACCATGTAGACTTATGGAGATCACCGTCTAAATCGTCGCTCTGCAGTGTCGGGTAGCCATACATAGTCCAGTTAGTATTAGTCAATTTAACATAGAAATACATACACTATTATTACAGCAGCATGTGGAAGCAAGATTATTAAAGAATAGAATAAAAAAGAAATTAATTACATTATACAACCTAATATTTAACTGAAGAATAATTCGAAAATGTGAAAATAAGTTTGTTTGCTACCTTTTTATACATAGATAATGATATGAAATGTTATTTTAAAATATTAGTTATAAGTTGCTATCAAAGTACAAAATATTGTTAATTACATTCTATTTATATTCTAACTGTGTTACTGGTGCATGTCTATAATAGGCAAACGCATAATCATGATCTTGTGGTAATAAACAAATAAAAATAATATTCCATATAAAGTTACCAGAATATTAGAACTGTTTATTTATGTCAGTTCATCCGTGTTCATGGCACTTGCAGCAGTGCCGAAGTATAGGAAACTTATAGACATAAATAAACATGGTAAATATCCCGTCTTAGGTTCTAATGTTAGTGTTAGTGACCATATCAGTTTAAAAACTTATACCAGAATATAACAGCAGAATATAAATGCAACTAGTCAGCCAAATGAGCTACAACAGTACCTGCATGACGACGCCGTGTTTCTGCGTCTCGCAGAGTACGTGGGTGACGCGGGCGCAGTAGACGGGCTCGAGCTCCCCCCCGCGGCGCTGGATGGCCTCCCCCCACCGCGCCACGCGCTCCGCGCCCCACGACTGCTGGTACTCCACCTGCCACATTATCATACATATAAACGATTTTTATCACTTTAATATTGAAATGCTACTCAATTTTAGATTGTACTTACATATTCTTTTAACTCTGTCATTTTAAAAGAATCTGTAGCGACAGATCTATTTTTGAGAGCGAATTAAGCCGTTTGAGTATTTGACACGGCAACGGCTTACCAGCGTGTACTATTTAAAAAAACCGGCCAAATGCGAGTCGGACTCGCCCATGAAGGGTTGACTTGAAACTGGTAGAGCTGCAAGTAGATGAAAATAACCTCTTATAATTTAGTCTCATGATAGTTATAAATTAATACATAGCTGTTACTCACGATATGGAAGACACAGCCCAGTAAGAACAAGTCTGGCGGTAGTTTGAGGTTGGGGTTGTGTCCGTAGAATTGCGCACGCGCAGGCGGGGGCCGGGCGGGGGGCGCGTATACCTGTAGGGGGCAAGGGCAGTTGTATTGTAATAATTGTCTGTTACATAAACAATATAACTTTTTTCGTTGTACTATAGTAATATCTTGAAGATTACAGCATATTTTTTTGCCATAGTCGGATCCAAGACACTTTTTCACTTCTTCATCAAACTTCAGTGTTATGGTGTTTTCATGTTTGTATCTACAGTAGATCCTTTTACAGCGGTTGTAGCGGGCTAGTACTTTTATTGTATAGGATTGATAATATAACTGGTGGAAAGTGGGGCTATATTAAAAATATTTAATATTTATATTTTAAACTTTCGTGTGTAGTACCTTTAAACTGTGAAGTGTATCTGCAAAACACATGAGGTTACGATGACATTTTGATGAAGTTTTTCTTATGAAAACCCATGGATTCTGTTTCAGCTATTGGAGGCTATCATGGACTTAAGAATTTTTACAAAAAATTCTTCCAAATTTCGTTTATCAAAATTAGCAAAATAGCTTTTATAAAGTGTCCTTACAAAACAAAATAGAAAAAAAGAACTATACAGACTTTACAAAACCCAGTAACGAGTCCTCGTAACGGATCTTCAGCAAGAACTCCATCCCCTCGTACCTTGTGGTGGGGGTGTCCCCCGACGTGGGCATGGTGCAGCAGTAGTCGTGGCGCGGGCGCGGCGGGGCGGGCATGCGCGGCCGTGAGCAGGCGCAGCGTGCCGGCCGCCGACGGCTCGTGCTCGGCCGCGCCACCTTGCAGCCGGATACTCAGCATGTTAGCCAGGGCCGTCTTGGTCTTCGGGTTTACTAGGAGAGCACTCCCTGCAAGATATACCTATGTGTGGCTCTTCTTCTCACCTTTTAATCTCTCATGCACACAACACAGGCCATGCAATGTCTATCGGACACATCCATTCTACTTTTTC
This sequence comes from Spodoptera frugiperda, assembly GCF_023101765.2. Lineage (NCBI taxonomy): Eukaryota > Metazoa > Arthropoda > Insecta > Lepidoptera > Noctuidae > Spodoptera > Spodoptera frugiperda. The sequence continues at coordinate 8,052,930 of NC_064222.1, forward strand.
AAACGCTAACGAGCTGTTGGGTATGATTATAAAGAATCAGCGCCATCTATGGGCCACCCGCAACACTAATGTTACAAGTACATTTCCAGCTATTTGGCGGTTAGGGATCTAACCTAGCTATTAGTTTTCATGCCATATCACAACTACATATGCTCATATTTTAATGCTCTACTTGCCCTTCCTAAATAGGGGGTATTTTCTACCGTGTGTTAGGGTATATGCGTGGTACTAACCTGGCTGTTGATCTGGCGTGGTGGGGGTGAGTAGTGCCGCGTCTACTGGTTGCTCCGCCAAGGGAGCGCCGGCTACCACGTGCTGAGTTACACCTGGAGAGACCTGTGGAGTCGATGTTAGATTGAATATTGGTGTGAGAGTCAACAAAGAACTAATTTCTCTTGAAAATATATGTTTTTCAAAATGTGGGGGAACGTAAAAAGAAAAAAAAAACAACTACAAAAATAAAGATTTCCATAATCTTCAACAACAAAATCTCTTTTTTTATCGTAGGAGGAAAATTCCTGAAATGATCTCAATTATTGTCTATAGAAATTATGCCAAAAATCTCATGGATTATGATTGACATTGGCTATTCAAATTAGGAGTAAGTGGTCACATTGACTTTGCGGTTATTAAAGACATAGAATCCCAACAAGCAAAGTAATCCTATAAGGTTTATAAGTCTGTCACTACTTTCTTGTATAGGCATTGCGATAGACTTTCTAACTTAAATAGCATTTGCCAAGCCTTAACATACTCAAGTGCATTTGTTTTTAATTTCGGTCTTGTGTACGCTACAAGTGATCTCTAAAACATTTATAGGACATTTTTACTAGTAATAGCATTTCGACAAGCATTCATATACTCAAGAGTAATAGCCTTTATAACTCAGTCTTTTAGTTAACTATAAGATTATCTTTTAGGACACTTTAGGAATAAGTCTCCTAAATTGTTTGAAGTAAACTAAATTCCTGAATAATATTTTATCCTAAAGCATGAGAGAAAATGATATTATAAAACTTAGCTACGATTACAAGTTTGTGCCATCAAAGTCTTGCTCGAGACTCTTTTAAATCTAATAGTACTTAAAAAGAGAGCTATACAGATCAAAAAGGTTTATAAGATAGTACATCAATCACTTTACTAGTAAACAACAGGATCGGGATATAAATCAGCGCGTCAAGTGCAAACACAGGTGAAGTAATTGAGGGTTCCGCGATCAATAATATTTTTTCACCCTTTTCCCACTACTCAGAAAGTAAAGAAGTTGAAAATTGGGAAGAAGAATGATTTAAATAACGCAGCGACCACTGACTATAAAAAAATCAAATGTCAAAAAAAATATTGCATCCGATAAAATTATTTTAACATTAAAAAATTGGTACTTATGGGTGTGTACTAAAAAATACTGGATACAAAATCAGTAACAAATTGTGCATTCTCCTCATGTAATGGTCATATATACTGTACTGGAGCAAATCGGGAACCAAAAAAGTTTGATCAATAACACTATTATGTTTTCTTGACTACAAACGAAATGAGTAGGTCTATACATATTGTTTATATAAACTGGAAATCCACACCCATTGCAGCCCGATAACACAAAATGTGTATTTGTCCAAGGCCATCTCATATTTGTGGTAAAATCAAAGAATATTTTGTCATGCCAGTCGACATCACAGATGCTCGTATCAGAAATACGACCATCTTGTTAATTTCCTAAAAAAAGGGTAATTTCATTAACAGGTGACTTCAAGGGAACCCTAATTTGTTTTAAAATGGAGGAGAGTTATCTGGCAGAAACTGTTACAAATACTAATTGCCGCGTATAATGATTCTATAAAGTACTTAACGAAGAGCAATTTTAAAACATGCGGATATTCATGACATTGTTGAAATACCTTAATTTACAATAATATACTAATTGATTTTTCGGAGGGTGTGAAGTTAACTAAATTTTGGTACACATTTACAGTAAACATGACTTTCCCACGGGTTCACACGCCTATATTTTAAATGTATATTAGTTATATTTTACAATAACACAAAATAATAGTTAGTTTTTATCAAAAATAAATGACTACAGAACGACCGGCATCACGACCCGAAGCGCAACAAAAATAAGTTTAAAATATACTTACAACTAATAACTAAGTGCATTACTAGTGCCATATAAACAAGATTGCTTTAGTAAGATACTTATGTCTTTACTAACAAGAGCGTTTGTACTTGTAATTTGTAGTCTCATAACATTATAGAACCTATTACTTAGTCAAGTAATTATAGAACTAGTAACATTTTATAAGTTGACAAAATAGATTATAGAAATAACTGATCTTAAATTGCGCCCAAATCCAGCTTTGTAGAATGATTACAAGCTTTCAAATAAGTGAAAATAAAATAGTCTTGAGATCGTTTTAAGTACATTTTGCTAGGATATACACATTACAGACCTGTTTGACGGCGGCATGGTGCGCGACATGGTCCCGCTGCGCCTGCAGCTGCTGCAGGCGCTGGTAGTGCTGCTGGCGCTGCAGCTGCAGCTGCTGGAGCTGCGTCTCCACGCCGGCGCCGCCGCCCGCGCCCGCCGCCGCCACCGGACTCGATACACCGGCCGACCCAACTGGGAGAAACAAATTGAGGATTTTATTGTAACTTTCGTGATACATACCAAATTAATTATGTAGCAGCGCTACAATCGCCGCGTCGTGTGTCGCGGAATGCTGCTCATGAATATGAGCCTCTAGCATGGCTTGAAACTAGTCGAGTTCCTCGTCAAACAGTTACATGAGTAAGCCGATAACAAATAATAATTAAATTGAGGATTATAATAAACTAGCGACTCCGGCGCGGTTTCACCCGCTCTGTGTATCGTAGTGTGATATTTCCTCGATAAATGGACTATCTAACACAAAAAGAATTATTTCAATAGAACCAACCAGTAGTTTCGAAGATTAGCGCTTTCGAACAAACGACGAACTAACTCTTCAGCTTTATATTAATAGTAAGTAAGTATATTATAAGTAGTATAAGAATCAACAAATCCAATCAAATCAGTTAAGTCTAGTGCTACGCTTGGATGATGTCGCATCATTTGTTTGAGATTACCGGAGGAGCAATCCCTCCCCCCCCTCTCCAATCCCCAAATCGAAATTCAAAAATAAATTAGGAGCTTAAAAATATAGTTTAAGTACTACATAATCTTTAGCAAACCTCTATTTTATAACCCCCTTGTTCTACAACTATGGAACCACAAGGGTCCAGAAATAACAAAATACATAATACAAACGCTACAAATGTTAAAATTCAGCGTCCATGTAAAATAAGCACGGCGTTCAAGGCTAAAGTGTAACAACCGGACAAAAATACACTATTTTGAACACAACTGTGTATTAGGGGAGAGCCTATTTGCATATAGCGGCCACAAATGTCAAACTTTGTGCGGAGATTTTTTACTTATTGACACAAAATGTAGGATGAGATGAAAGTCTCATCTTATATGAAAAAGTAATTTTTACACTATGCTATTACAATCAGTAGCTAGAGTACTCGATGGCAAGCGGGTACCGTATCGTAGCTTTTTTTTATGACGGGGTAACTTTAATTTCCTTCTTAGCTTTTTTGTATCTAAGTACACCTACTACACCAGAATGACAAAGTGCATAAAAATGTATTACTTCGAAATATAAAAAGATTTTCTAGGGTTCTCGTAAAAATGTCGAAATATTTAAATAAAAAAGAGTCAATTGTATATAAAATGTTCACCTCTTCGTGGAATAAAACGTGTTATTAACTAAAAATCACGGTTTACTCACGTAAATTAATGGAGAAAAGCTCTACTAGTTTCGAGTCACAGAGGGACTCTTTATCATGAGCAGCGTGCGCAGACGCGGCGACGTAACGAAACTAGTAGAGTTTTTCTCCATCAATATATGTGATTTTTAGTTAATTTACTATGCCTGACGATATTTATTTTAAAAATAAGACGTGTTACATTACAAAGCGTCTATTTTATAATATTAAAGGTCGAATACTGAAACGAAAGCCGAATATTTACCCATTAAAGCCGAATATTAAACACAACACTATACATCACACTAAAAATCTTTCTACATAATAGTCACTAAGTATTTATTTATTAAATTAAATAAACTATGTCATTACTACTAAAACTGCACTGTAAATGATAATTTTGAGGCAAAGCAAACGTAAATATAGAAATAATAATACATAATACCACAAATATTTAAATGAAATATATTTTCCTGTTTCGAAATGATTCACGTGTATTTAAAATAGTATTATTAACCGACTTCAAAAAAATGGAGGTTCTCAGTTTTACCTGTAGGTATGTATGTATGTATGTATGTATGTGCGCAAGTATCTCGCGTTTGGCTGAACTGATTTTAACGAGGTTTTGAACATAGTATTATTCAGACGACTCGACCGGAGTGATACCACGGCTTCACAGAAAACCGACGTGAAACAACGCTTGTGTTGTGTTTCGTTGTACGAGTGAGGTTACTGGAGGCCCAATTAGCCCTTTTCAATCTCCGATTCCTCAACAACCCTCGATTACCCCCAAAAGGCCGGTAACGCACTTGTAACGCTTCGCCTCTAGTGTTTCGGTTGTCCATGAGCGGCGATTGCTTACCATCGGGTGATCCGTCAGAACGTTTACCAGCTTATACCATAAAAATAAAACAAAGAGAGCCTGAGATTTTTTTCGTAGAATTCGATGTTATTTTTGTAAGCTAGTAAAAATATATATAAATGAACTAAACTTACGAGAACTCTCAGAGTCTTGTTCATCCATCACAGACAACACAACACAACAATTAAAAAAATATATCTTTACTTTTTTTCTTGATTTTGGGCCACAAAAATAATACGAAGGGCGTGAGAAGTTTACCACACCGCGTCTCAAACAATATACTAAACACATCGAGACTTAGATATCGCTTTGAAATTATAATTCGTGATGTGGTTACCGAGAGATTCATAATTATTTATGAACATATAGGTAATTTAAATACCAAAATTTCTAACGTTTCGTTCCAACATCGATCAACATGGAATATGGAGCTGTTTTATACATTTATACAATTTTTTTACATATGTATAACACCTAAGCAATGTACTTGTGTGTGTAAGCAGTTGTCCAGGAAAGAATTGAGGAAAATAAATATGTCGTACTTTTGTTTTGTTGTATTGGCCAGTAGGTATATCTTAGTTTTATCTAGACACACGGCAGTGTGTCCGCCAAGTTCGAGCAAAAAACCGACACACCGGCCGTGGGTTATATTACACGAACCATTTCGGGCCAAGTTCGACCCACCTATAACTCAAAATCTATTTTATCTACGCATATGAAATTTCTAGTATCTGTCGAGATCTACTTACTTATCTAAAATACAAAATTTCATTAAGTTACCTATTGTAGGTCTTGAGATATTGACGTCAGAAAATCGCTATTTTTACTATACACTCACTGACTGACTGACTCACTCACTCATCAAAAACCTAGACCACTTCCAATGGTCGTATTGACTTGAAATTTGGCATGGAGGTAGGTCTTTAGGTCAAGGTAAAGGAAAAAATCTGAAAATGGCCAAGTGTGAGTCGGTTTTAAAAATAATGAAGGTGTAAATTCATAACCCTAAGGAACTAAAACAAAAAAATTATCTATATCTTCCAATGGTCGTACCGACCTAAAATTCGTTACGAAGGTTTGTATTTAGTAAAAGTAAAGTAAAATAAGAAAAAAAAATTAACCTTACAAAAATAAATGAAATCCCACCCAAAACATAAATGTGAAAGGCTGCCAAGTTCGATAATATTGGAATGCTTCGCCTATAAAAGAAGTGAGATCTAAATAAGTACCAAGTTCCATACACAGACCAGTTAAAAATGATATAACTTGGCAAGTTTTAATAGAAATTTTTATACTTGACTCATTGCGTTTAGTAGGTTTATAACAAAGTGTGTGAAAACTTGCCAACTTGTTATATCATTTTTAAAGGTCTGTGTATGGAACTTGGTACTTATTTAGATCTCACTTCTTTTATAGGCGAATCATTCCAATATTATCGAACTTGGCAGCCTTTCACATTTATGTTTTGGGTGGGATTTTTATTACTGGTCGAAGAAGGAAGATATTGTATTTATAGCCGTTTTTGTGTATGAATGCATAATCTAATTATATAAGTTAATGTCAAAGTCAAAGTCAAAATTATTTATTTCAAATAGACAAGGAGCCAGGAAAGCACTTTTGAATGTCAAAGATTTCTTGTCTGTCTGTCGGCCAGTCCTCTAGTGAGCTTCACTTTTGCTAATTCCAAAGTATAGATTCTTGTGAAGAAGAACGAGCAAGAAACTCGATAGGTTATTTCTTTTCAATCCTGTTCATAATACAATTCTTGGTTAGATTGTTTCGATTGGTTCAACTATATGAGAACAATGTAACACCAATATTCAGTCAAAGAGATTGAAATAGAAAACAACTATGAGGACAGCAAATAGTCTGGAGTTGACTAATCCCAGTTAATGGCGCCCGTCCACGAACATGACACGTACATCAGCATCGCCCAACTCAATCGTATTGTAGGGCAGTGCCATTGATGGCACGGAACACATTAGTTTGGGCACATGTATTTGTAACTAACTACTATCGCGCAGTTTTACCCGCTCTACTCGGTTCCTATTGATCGTAGGGTGTCAATTTATAGCCTATAGCCTTCGTCGATAAATGCACTATTCAATGCAAAAAGAGTTATTCAAATTGGACCAGTAGTTCCTGAGATTAGCGCGTTCAAACAAACAAACAATCAAACAAACTCTTCAGCTTTATAATATTATAGCCTATAACCTTCCTCGATAAATGCGCTATCCAACACAAAAAGAATTATTCAAATTGGACCAGTAGTTCCTGAGATTAGCGCGTTCAAACAAACAATCAAACAAACTCTTCAGCTTTATAATATTAGTATATTAGTATATAGTATATAAGTATATATTGGTATATTAGTATAGTATAGATGTTTCCAGTACACCGCGACGACTGCTTAAGTCAGGCCAAATGTAACTTTATTGCTACTGATCGTTAGGAAGTAGTATAAAAAGTAAACATTATTTGTGAGTAGTTACAGCTTCGTGGGTGTGCCTCAATACACATTTCTTCAAAGTTATTGGCATGTCAATATATAAAGATTCACCATCACTGATTTCGATACTTTAGGGAACAGAGAGTAATAAGTTCCCTAAGAAAGGCTCCTCCGACCAGGCGAGGTGATCGTGTCTGGCGGGCTTTCTGCCCAACTGTTGTTCGTTGGGATTTTCTATCCGTGTTAATTCGCATGTAAACTTCGTATGTGCGATGCAGGATATTTATGACGTCATCCGTTGATTTGCTCGTCGATAGTCTATGTGCGACTTCTGTCATCTGTCACTTGTCAGGTGTCGCCACAATACCATACATTATAATAACTACACATCTTTTAAATGAATGGAAGGCACTTTTGAATCCCACGTAAAAAGGTGAGAAGCAGATGAGTATGTGAGTGAAAACTAGTAGATAACACTTACCGGGAGACTGTGGAGGTGGTGCCGGCGCAGCGGCCGGGATCGTGGCCCTGGCTCCCTGTTGCTGTAGCCATTGCACCTGTACAATATTTTATTTTAGTGTTTACAAAGCTGTTTAATAATATAAAAAGTAACAAGTTTATTTTTATAAATATCGACTAGTGAAGTTATCATTATTCAATAATAAAGATAGCATTAATAGTTAAAAAAATTTGAACTAAGCCTATAAAATAAATTCTATTTATGAGACTTCAGACCACATAAAGGATAGAATTGGAGGACGAAAGGCACAAGATAGAGAACTGGATGGAAATAGAGGAGTCAATAGTCAGGAAATCTTACGACCAATTCAGGGTGTTTTTCCACCAAAGACGTGCTATGTAGCTATGCTATGAAGATTAAACAGCTAAGCTGTGAAACTATCCGAGACCATTTCAACTGATCCTAGCTGTGCGAATAAGATGTATCGATAGTAGGGAAGCCATCCATAGCATGTATCTTTCCATATAAAAAACAGCTTAGCTGAGTCCGTATCCACCTGTGGTAAGCTATGAATATGATAGTAGCCAAACGCGTCTATAGCAACGTACCATACCACTTCTCTGGTCAATAAGCAGCATCACACTTGTCGTTAATAGGCTTACATTAGAAACAATTTATTTTGACATAAATGACATGAATTACCGGCACTTGTTGTTGAGCGAGTCCCGGCGTGATCTGGCTGCGTATGAAGGTGACGCTCTGTGCGCCCGCCGGGGCCGGGGCGCCGGGGGAGCCCGCCACCACACCCGGCTGCTGCGGGGGAGATACATACAATAATTAGTACTAGTTTTATAACACAACATTAGAATACATTTGTTACTAAATCACCACTAAGTAGGTATTGAGTTTGGCTTTATAATGTGCTGTACTCTGTGTGCTTCAATGCTATTTTATCACCAACAAACTAATTATTTAACTATTTAGAATGTATTGGATTGAAATTGCTTGCATACATTGGAGATTGGATTCAAGAGTCAGCACTCTGATTAGATCAAGAAAACTAAATTTAAGAATCTTTCTATATCTTGATACTAAACAACCCTCATATAAGTTATTTATTCACAAAACGTTTATGCAACTTCACAGGGATTAATAAAAAAACATGGTTTACTCACATATATTAATGGACAAAAGCTCTTAGTTTCGAGCACAGAGGGATTTTTCGTCATGAAGATGTGCGCAGATGCGGTGATGTCGCGTAGCCTACTAATAGTTAGTAGAGAGTAAACCGTGATTTTTTAGTTAATTTAATATGTATTTAATTATTATAAAATATACACAAACATTATGATCATTCGATTTCTGGTTCTAAGTCTAGTTTACCTGTTGCTGAGCTATAGCAGCCTGTCGCTGCAACGACAGCTGACGTCGCTTCTGCAGCTGCGCGACAAACACGGCGCGCTCCTGCGGCTTCATCTGTTGCAGCTGCGCGTGAGTCTGCGCGTCCAGGTGGATCAGTTGCCGACCACCGCCACCCGCCGTCCATGATACCTGCAAGATGATTGTATTGTGTTATTTCTTGTTGGGAGTGTTTGATGTGAAATATGGTTAGGTTTGTAATAACATCTAGTCTCATATCACGCCTTTAATACACTAAAAGAGTGTTAACTCGATTTTGTATATATAGGATTTTGTGCCAATACCTATTCGAAACTAACTATGAGCTGCTTATAAGAATTTTGAAATGGAAACAAACAGAAAAATGAAGTAGGCAGACACACTATCATCCAAATTGTGCTATGTAATATACCTGTGCAATACTTAAATGTTGGATAATTCTTATAAAGGTGTAGTTGAAATTCCCCACTTACCCTAGGTCCCACAGTGCCAGGCTGTGCGATCTGCTGTCGCTGCTGCAAGTACTGTTGTTGTTGCCACGACACGTTCTGCCCGCCCTGCACGATCTGCTGCCCGCCCGGCGACACGATCTGCTGCGCCCCGCCGTGCGTGATAATCTGCTGGATACTGCCCCCGCCGCCCGCCTGGGGAGACTGCGGCATCTGTGTCAACACCTGCTGAGTCTGCCCCACTGCCTGACCAAGTATCTGCTGACCGGACTGTGTCACTATCTGCTGGGACGACTGCGCAATCACCACATGTTGCTGTTGCCCTTGCTGGGTAATCACATGTTGACCTCCTTGCGTCAACACCTGCTGTGTCCCCTGCGTTATAATCTGTTGTCCACCCTGGTTCACTATCTGACCTCCTTGGTGGACAATCTGACTTTGTGACACTATTTGCTGACCTCCTTGCAGTGTAACTTGCTGGTTTCCGTGCACGAGAATCTGCTGCTGCCCGTGCTGGTTTATCAACACTTGTTGAGGAGCTTGCACTATCTGCTGCTGACCGGAACTGCTTAGAAGTTGCTGCTTTTGGAACAGGATCTGATGATGTGTCTGGTTTAACTGTTGGCCCTGACCTCCTATAGATTGTTGGAGAATTTGCTGAGGATTTTGTTGTATAGTATGCTGAGGACTCAACTGTGGTTGCTGGTTGTTTATCAAAGCCTGCTGTTGAGTCTGCATGATCTGCTGCTGCAGGATAACTTGGTTCTGTGGAGTCCGAGACTGAACTAATGGGTTCCTTATAATTTGGTGCTGCCCCTGTACATTTTGCACCATCTGTAAGTTCTGTTGTCTCCAGGCTCCCTGTACTGGTACATTAGCATTCTGCTGAGTCTGTATAGTTTGCTGCACAGACTGTATCTGTTGGCTCAGCACAGTCTGCTGGTTGGAGTTCACCAGCTGGTTGAGTTGGACACCCTGTCCTGTCTGACCCTGTGATGACGTCACTAGACCCTGGACTCCCATATTAATATTCTGCTGTTGATTATTAATAGTCTGTACATTTTGTTGCTGAATTAATCCTTGGTTCTGTTGTGACATCTGTTGCCCAGACGATATCAGCTGCTGGTTGATCAGCTGTCCTTGTGAAAGGTTCTGGTTCATCTTTGCATTTTGAAGATTCTGCGTGGACTGCGCAAGTTGTTGGGCGATGTTCTGGACAGCTTGTGAAGCACTCTGCTGGCTGAGGCTCAGGCTCTGTTTCATAGCCATATTCTGCTGTTGTTGCAAGTTGTTAGCACTCTGACTCAACATCTGGCTAATATTCTCAATGTGCTGCTGAGCCGAGCTCATTGTGGTCGGAGGCTGGTTTATATTCTGTTGCAAATGATGCTGGTTACCCTGTATATGTTGCTGTAATTGACCCTGCAGATTCTGGGACATTTGGGACACAGAGACATTGGGCTGGAACCCTTGCTGGCCCTGCTGGTTATTGAGCTTGTTCTGTTGCAGCATTTGCATCTTCAGCTGATGTTGTTGCAGCATTTTCTGTTGCTGTATCTGTATTGCTGTCAGCCCATGTGGTTGTTGTTGTTGCCCCTGGTATGACTGTTGCTGTTGTTGTTGCTGCTGTTGTTGCTGCTGCTGTTGTTGTTGTTGCTGTTGCTGTTGCATACTCATTTGTTGACTCTGGATCATACCTGCTTGTGACACTATTGTGTTCTGTTGTCCAAACTTCTGTAGCAGGGGCGAGTTCGGCTGGCTGCCCTGTATCTGTACATTCTGTGTCACTATGCCTTGTGGTATGGACTTGCTCATGATACCAGGTGTGGACATAGAAGTTGAAGTATAACCCATTGAACTGATAGGTGTACTAGAAGGCACTGACGCACTGGAGCTGGCCGGGGGATGGTTCCAAGGCATCCTTTGTTTCAGTTTGTCTAACAAAGCCTGTGTACTGTCATCCTTGTTCTCAGCCATGTTCTGTGTGGGCACTTCGTTTTTAGCAATACCTTCCTCAAAATCAAATCCTGTGATCGCACTGATACGGTCCATTGCTTTCGGGGGAGGCTGAGGGACAATTAACAGTTTCGGGTGAAATATATCAGTCACTGCTTGTATTCTAGCCCTAATACTCTCTAGCACCCAGTCAGGAGTCACAATCTTAATCCTCGAGGGAGGGAGTGTGAGCGCGGCACTGTATCTCTTCCCCGCAGCAGATCCACAAATCAGGTGAGTACACTGAGAGTCCAAGTTCAACTTTACTTTTCCACCATGATATGTGATAACAGCGAACAAGGTTTTAGCGTCAGCAACACTCACTTTAGATATACAACATACAATGTTATTAAATATCTTATTCTTATGAGGATTGTAGGGCTTCGGGTCGGCCAACTTCTTGAGGCGCGCGCACGCTAGGACCCAGTGCTCCGTCACTGCAGGGATCTGGTAAATGTCCTGGGCTTCATCGACGTCGGTGTCCTCAGCATTTTGTCCACAAATTAGATGTGTGACATAGTCTGAGAAATACTTTGTACTCTCCGCTCCACCGGACTGAAGTAACAGCATAATCTGCAATTAGACCATGTGCCCTAATTATACTTCGCCCTAATTACAACACTTATTCCAATACAAACACACTAATGATCACACAAAACTTACCCTTTCCGAGACATCGCCAGAAACATAATATTTGACATCCTTGAAAATTGGCTCTTGCAAAGTTAAAGAATCTAAATCGTCAACAATCGTTACCATTTTCTGTTATACAACAACGTTAAAAAACACTCGATTTACAAATTAATTACACATTTTTGCTATATTTTTCAACAAAACGCCGATACCTCAAGCAACGACGTCCATGATTAATGTTGCCAGCTAAAAAAACAACATAGTGTAAAATGTTAATAATATTTTCTTAAAACTATATGGGAATTATCTTGCCACTATAACAACCAAGATTAGATTTAGTTTGTTTCTATATATAAAATAAACAATAATTTAAACGATTTTTAAATAAATATTTGATCGTAGAAAATATTTCTTCGCAAGATATTGATTTCAATAGCAACACTTATAAGTTTGTTTTCTGTTTACAATTTGTTTTTTGTCAGTTTGTTCTCTAGAACCGTAGCATTAGAATTTATGTGGCTATTTGCGGTAACTTATTGGATAAAACAAGTGGTTGGTATAAAGCAAGTTTTATTCAGCGTCAGCGGCAAAATTGAAAACATTGAGCTTTTAATTTAATGCATTTTAAAATTATTTTCGATCCGGATATCAGCGATACGGAAAAGAACATAGCTGCGTATAAGAGACTATCGGTATAGGATTGTGAAGTACAAGTCTGTCAGAGAAAAATTTGTGGTGGAGGCCTATAAACTACCTTCTGCCTTGTTAAAACTAAACTAGTAAATGTAGGTACAAGAGTACCTACGTAGATATTTATTTTTTATGATAATCTAGACACACAGCAGTGTGTCCGCCAAGTTCGAGCAAAAAAACCGACACACCGGCCGTGGGTTACACGAACCATTTTGGGTCAAGTTCGACCCACCTATAACTCAAAATCTATTTTATCGACGCATATGACTAGTATCTGAACGAAGATTTGTATTTAGTCAAAGTAAAGTAAAATAAGAAAAAAAGAAAATAAACCTATAGTGCTAGGTTTATTTTTTATAGGCAGACGTGCTCCACCGTAGGCCGCATTTTTTTGAAAAAACGTTGCCCCACATTAGGATTTTCTATATATATAGTGCTATACACTTATATAACACAAATGGTGAAAAGTGGGTGTACATTGTATAGCCTAAATGTTCCAGCACTCAGCTACTATCTCGCATAGTTAAATGTGATGATTCGGCCTATTTAAGTTCAGCTTAATAAAATGACTGTTAATGACTTGGTAACTTCTTATCTATTCGCCAAAAATGTCGTAAGTTTTATGGTATCTTGTATCTTCGTAAATACCTACCTACTTTCAAAAACCTGTCTTACAAGACATCGATGAGAGGTATGAATTAATTATTTTATTATCTCTCTATGTTGAAATAATCGAAATTTTATTACGTAATTTTATCTAAAGCTTACAAAAATGTCGACCGCTATAATAGTTCCTACATTGGATTGGTGAACCTGTATCCAACCAGACTCAGGTTTGTGTACTGTCTAAAGATTGTGACAAGCTTCCTAATGCGAACTGCTAGGGAGTGGAATTCTTTGCCGGAGTCTGTGTTTCCTGATGGGTACAACCTGGTTGTCTTCAAAGCCCGAGTGATTAGGTTGCTCGTACATGGGCAAAAGTGACGACGTCACTGTAGGCCGCATCATCACTTACCATTCTAGGTGAGATAACGTTATTAACACGTCGAAAAAGTTTTAAAAATGTAGAATGTAGATAGGTGAAAATGGAACATTCTAAGTTTCTTCATCCGGCTCAGACTACTTTTTTATGGTATAAGCCGGTAAACGATGGTAAACAATCACGCTGCCCATGGATTCAGAAACACCAGAGGAGGCATGTTGGCGGATCTTTTGTAGATTAGGAATTTAAGGGTTGCTGAGGAATCGGGGATTGGGAAGGTTGGGTAACGTCACTTCACACAACGAAACACAACGCAACCGTTTGTTTCACGACATTTTTCTGTGAGGCCGTGGTATCACTCCGGTCGAACCGGCCCATTCGTGCCGAAGCATGGTTCTCCCACACTTAAAAAACAAGAACAACACACAATAGCGTCACAGCATCATAATCAAACCTTTTTGGAATGTCAACTAACGTAAAATATTTCAACTTTTTAAATATTTATCTACTTGTTTATGTAAATGATCGCGAATAGGTATCAATTTAAATGTTTTAATAATCTGTATCACCTCTGAGCGTCACTGAAGACAAGAGCCTTTGGGCGACATTTTGCCACCGTTGTTTTGTACCTAACGGTTAGGTGAGATTGAACCCATAGGCCGGCCAGGTTCAGGCAGGTCCCATAGGCAGACATGATAATTATTAAACGAATTCAATCCAAAATCTCTTTGTCAATCTCAGTTTTTCAAGAGACGCACACAGCCCAATACATACACAGATATGCCACAATTCTATCCACATGCGTTCTAAAAATATTGATAGGGTTTTTTTAATCGATTAGGGTGAGTGGTAAGGGAATAACAGGATTAAGAGCCTGATACTCCCTCCGCCTCACCCAAGCCGGGATTGTGCCTATGAAAAGCAGGTCATAGTTAGTCAGCCTGTAGCCCTTTACAGACGCGTTACGTCTCAGTACGGAGCAAGGTTAAGTAGTAGTAGGTTTTTCTAATTATTACTATAATGGCCCGCAGTTAAGTTTGATATCACTAGTTTAAAAAATACCCAAGGTATTTGCGCGCGAAAGGGTTTTTACAAAATGGCGACGCCCGCCGACGGTTACAGCGAAAGTTTTTCCGTATCGTCACACACTGTAAGGTAACTGTTACAACCAAATATCTTGTGTGTGTCTGTGTGTAGGTAAATCCCCCGTGCGATACTATAAAACACGTTAGCGTTCACACACACTACGACACGCATTCACATGTGGATGTGGTCTATGTGAATATTGTATTCACACACACATGCACAGTTAAGTACATAAATATATGCGCATATGATTTGAATGAATCGAAGATGTTTTTCGAGATTTTTCAAGAATTGTTTAGTTGGTACTTATTGGTCAGTACGAAAGCACGGATCATTCATCATTATGTATTATTTAACTATGTATGTATCTAACTACCGTACTCAGAGTCATATAATGATTACTTAACCGAGTTCTTGTCTGGTCCTGTACTTAATTGTTTTCGGAATAAAATCGTGACCAAGGAATAGTTTAGGTATTCATTAAATTACTTTGAGTACGGCAGTAAATCCTTAATTTCTTTGAAGTAACTAACATCCGTCTATGTCTCAAATTAAATTCAGGGTTGATAATACACTTTATTATAGGTATTAAAGCTTTTCTAGTCTGTAGGTAGCACTATATTGTTACTGACTCATTTATATCGATTCATTTCTACGAAAAAAGCTAAGTACGAGTATGTCTACACTAATATTATAAAGAGGAAAACTTTGTTTGTTTGTTTGTTTGTTTGTTTGGTTGTAATGAATAGGCTCAAAAACTACTGGACCGATTTTAAAAATTCTTTCACCATTCGAAAGCTACATTATCCACGAGTAACATAGGCTATATTTCATTTTGGAAAAAAATAGGGTTCCGTAAGATATTTGGATTTTTCGGACACAAACTGAAAAAATCAACCAATGAAGTTACTTATTTCGCGTACGCTGCCTAAACTACAAAAGATAGAACCATGAAATGTTATAATTAATTGTAGATCTGACAAATATCTACAAAAAAGTCCGCGACACACTATACCTATCTATGTCGAGTGAGGCACAACAACCACATTTTTATTTAAAAATCTTGAATTTTTTTGGACTACATTTAAACGCGTTTATTTTACTCATGCTATTAATCCTTATCAAAATAAATTATTTCATCATTAAGTACAGTTTATATTGAAAATATTTGGTCTTTGAATGATTAAAATTGGACGTTTGGTTTTGAAGTTGTGGTGAAATTAAAATATTACGATTTCTGCTGCACGGCCCGTTGCGAAGTGGACGTCGCCAAGGCCAGGGGTGCGCGTGCGGAAGAGGTCGCGGCTCACACTTACGCCGTTACGCCTAAACCAGTAAACCGAGCATTTTGATGACATTTGGTGCAGAGAAAGAATAGACCCTGAAGAACAACATAGACTACTTTTTATAGCAAAAAAATAGGGCAGAATGGGTAAAAATAAGGTATGAATGTTCATATGGAAATTCGTCATTTTTAAAGCTGTAACAGTGAAACTTTGTATTTAGACACTTAATGGGGAACAAAAGAACATAAGCTACTGTTTATTGCAAAAAAAATAAACAGGGGAGAGTGGGTAAAAATAGGGGATGAATGGTCATATGGAAATTCGTCATTTTTAAAGCTCTAACAGTGAAACTTTGTATTTAGATACTTAATGGGAAACGAAAGAACATAGGCTACTATTTCATGCAAACATAGGGGAGAGTGGGTAAAAATAGGGGATGAATGGTCTTGTGGAAATTCGTCATTTTTAAAGCTGTAACAAAGGGGAGAGTGGGTAAAAGTAAGGTATGAATGTTCATATGGAACATCGTCATTTTTAAAGCTGTAACAAAGGGGAGAGTGGGTAAAAATAGGGGATGAATGTTCATATGGAAATTCGTCATTTTTAAAGTTGTAACATAGGGGAGAGTGGGTAAAAATAGGGGATGAATGGTCATATGGAAATTCGTCATTTTTAAAGCTGTAACAGTGAAACTTTGTATTTAGACACTTTATGGGGAACGAAAGAACATAGGCTACTTTTTATAGCAAATAAAAAGGGTAGAAGGCGTTTTAATTTTGACCACCAACCACTAACACAACCACGCGGACGAAGTCGCGGGCAAAAGCTAGTAAGAAATAAATTATTAACTTTGGATGAAAAGAATTTTGTTTCCTGTGTGTTTAGTTTTTTTGTTCCTATTCTTCTTCTCATTCGTATCACTCTTGACAGAGTGGTCGTGGTCAACACGTAGTGTCTGTGGGTTGTGTGGCCGATGTTGCTCGCCTCACGATGTCCCGCACCTACAATTCACAATGTTTGCCGTAGTTACACAGGTAGGTAGGTAATACCGTACAGTATTAACTATGTATATAAAATATCTACCTACTTAAGTATTTCTATACATGTTACATAATGATAACAATTTATATCATCATTACCTACTAAAATAATACTTCAGCCAAGAAGTGTTTCGGAGCTGCGGACTACCCAGCGGGTTGACCGGGGCTCCGCTTCGAAAAGCAGGAGTAGGAACAGGGTGGTTTTTAATCAGTAAGAGTCTGAAACTCCTTCTCGCCTCGCCCAAGGCGGGAGAAGTCATTGGATGATTTTCCCCCGTTAAAAAAAGCCAAGAAATGTTAACTTAATTTTCTTCCCTAAGTATTGACGACAAGATGCAAATATTTTAAATACCTACCTATATGTCTGCATATTCAGATGAACTATTTAGATGAAAAATTATAATATTATAATATCGTCTTTAGTCACGTTGCCGCGTTGAGATCGCGATTGACATTTGCTACCACATAATATGACCGCTTACTTGGCGCCCAAAACTGGTATTTCCAAAACGTGTTCACCATCCATTTTCCTATTTAAAAGTAAATAACGAAATATATTGAATCAGAAAAACAATAATGACGTAAAATAAGTTAAGAATCGTATATCTGTAGTATCTATGATCAATCAAATTGTTATTTTCCCGCGTAAACGTAAATCAATCATGTCTGACGTATATTTTTTTTAAAAACGTGCGTGTGGAAGTCACAGCCTAAAAAAATTGATCAAAATATATCCAGAATGTCAATGCTTGCAGATTTCTTCGGGAATCGGAATTTGGGCAAGTTAGCAGTAATACTTTATTTGGAATTGTAAATATTTGTTTAGTCTAATGATTAAAATATAAAAAATTATTTAACGAAAATGTAAGAAAACAATGTTTTTATTTAGTTTAATGGATTGATTTGATTGATTGTTTATTTTGAGTATTTTGACTGAGAAAACATCACCCACAATAACACAACCGTCACAGCAACGATCGGTAATCGATTGTCTTGATTAGGAAACTGACAAAAATGATTTATTGATGATTGTAAATCTTCAAAAAAGCCATACATTTGTTGCCAAACAAGGTGCCTACATAGTTATAAGTAGGTACACATATGTATGTAGCATTATGTACTTGTAGCAAGTAGTTGTTTCTGTATACTTTTGCATGCTAAGCACGTGTAGTCTCATACAGTATAACGAATGAGATAATTTTATTAATACTAGACTGACTCAAGCTTGAAGATGTTGAATGGATACACTGGCTTGCGACAAAAGCGACCTTGTTGTGTTTACCTAAAGGCTTTATTTGAAAATAAGTTAAATTATGTTAATGAACTTTAGTGGCTTTTGTAAAACATATAATTAGGTAGAAGGCGGTATCATCATTGGATATTTAAGAAACAGGATTTCCCGAGGGCAGGATATGTAAAATGAAGCAAATAGGCTAACATAACATGCCAAAAATGACGCATTTAAAATTGTCTCAAAACCTTCATTGCTCTTTTTACCCGACTGCGACAGAAGGAGGGTTATTAAGAACTTGATGGCGTTAGGTTTATCTAAATGTTTCCTTCAAATGGGTTATTTAAAACTTCAATCAAACTAATTAAAATTGCAAAATACAAAGAAATACCTACGCATCATGTAAAAGGGCAATTATTATGAAATGATTCTGACGTACCTACGTACGTATAGGAGTGATGATGAATGCGCCATCGTTGAAATGACGTCCCCGGTTCAGACAATCCTATCTACTTATAATAAACATTATTGTTAAAAAGAGGTTCTGATAAATAAATGTTACTAATAGTTAATGTATGTAATATAAAATGTAAGTATACAAATAAACTACTTCCTCTAGTGGCATTTACAAGTTCAGGTAAAGCACATCGAGTCCTAATTGTAACCGCACCTGACATACATAATTATATTTACACGTACAAATGTATCAACTTGGCACCAAGTAAGAACAACTGTCCTCGACATACCACAATAAAATAAAAAGTTCAAAAGTCGACGGACTACAAGGACTATGCGAAATATCTGTTTTGTATGTCTCATCCATCTCGATAATATCGCCAGTCCTTCGCCAATAGGAGGCATGGAAACACGTCGCTGAGAACGAACTAAAACGAATAAATTTAAATCGCAAAATGCGAACCTTAATTCGTAAATTAAAAAAATGGATTTGAAGCTAGTGTGTTTGTGTGTTCTAATTTTAAGTTTTAATTTAGTGTGTGGCCAGTACTCGTCGTCGCCGTGTCCTGGCATATTTGACTTTGAAAATGATGGACGTAATGTGTATGGGAAAATCATTTTACGGCCGACTTCGCCGGTGTCTTCCTTAGTGCTAAAAATTAGTTTTACTGTTGCAGCTCAACTATATAATGTGAGTACCTTGCATTTATTATTTAAAAGCTTATTAATAATTTGTACCACGTTATACTTAAATAAACAGGTCTTGATGTACACAATGTGGCAGAAGATAAACCTGTTTAAAAAAAACAAAAAAGTTGGATTGATAAAGTTTAGAAATCTCAGTCGAGATGCCACTCCTTTGTGTGGTAACGAAACAGCATCAGTACGAGTATTGCCAAACATTAATTAAGCTGCGTGATTCATTAATACGTTTATATGGGTATCATAAAATGTCAAACAAATCCGCATAACAAAGGAAAATCATTTGTCAATAAATATGGAATTATGAGGTATTAGGAAACCCCGACGGTGGAGGTAACCACAGCATCCATTAAGTTTTCTTATAATAAAAATAACATAAATATATATAAACATGCTATGCTATGATATTACTCAGGTTTTGTCCTCAGACTCACTTTGTGTAGAGATATACATAAGAACACTTATAATATGTTACTAAACCTATATAGCTTATTACCTACGGAGGTACTGCGTAGCATATGACTACGAATGCCAGTAGTCTAGTTGCTACGAACTCTACAACTCTACGAAACCGGAAAATGCCGGAGATAAATGCATTTTGTTTTTGGCCCAGAATGTACTAATGCCTTGTTTACGTAAACTATAATAATTTTATTTATTTAAGACCTAATCACGTAATTATAAAAATGTAGCGTATTAGTCAGCGATATAAAAACTCAAAGAATATAAAGGTACTTAAAATATAATTGATTTGAGATTTTACTCGGCATTAATCGCCCACACACATATAAAACTTAATTCTTTCCCGTACCTTTAAGGAGTTTGGGAAGTCCCTTTGCGGTACTTCTCTATGATAAATTGATCAACGATTTGCTCACTTGCCAATTGTTTAGGTTGTGATCAATAAAGTCAGCTGTGTATGTTGTTCATCGGTCTTTGTAAAGCTAAGTATCAGTCGTTGAATTTGCCTTTAATGTTAAATATAATTTTGACATAAGTTGCATAATATGAACTGTGTTAAAATTTTATCCTCAGTGCTTTTACTGACACTTGTCATGTAAATGTTCAATACAAACATATGTCGGTGATCTATCTAGATTTCTGAGACTGGTCGCAGTTTCAGTCAGATAGATAGAGATTTTTCATACTCTATATGTATATTTTCTCTTCACTCAGTCTGTCTTTAGTTTTTATTCTTATTAAAAATGTTACATAGATCATAGAATCAATTAATTAAAGATGATACAAATAAACAAGTTTTGTTATAATGACGTGAACGCAAACGTTTTGCTATGAAATATTAAAATAAAATGTCAAACTTAATTTATGCAAATAAAATTTTATTGGGACGACTTATGTTATATAACTTTGTAGAATAATTTAGTTTTGAAATATATACAACTAATACTCCTCGAGTGGTTTATTTTAAAAAGACGTTTTATTTTAAAGTGTCTAAGTAAATATTGTAGGTAATGTGTTTTGGTCGCTAATTTAACTTAGAAATCAGACTTATAGTTTCAGCTATGGTTCGAAAAATGTCGTGAATTGAATATTTAAATAGCTAAACAGTTTTATTTGATTGATTGTTCGTGTTTGTTATTCTGCCAACATGGACGTCATTGACCTACTGTTTGTTGATAGGCTGTGGTCCTAATTTTTGGCACGTGACCACAGATTATTATAACATAACCTAAATACGTCACTTTTTTATGGGACAACCCCGCCACAACCTCCCACACTGCTGCAACTCCTGTAAGCCAGGATCTACAATAGATACAACCATGAAAACACCGGAACATTGAAATACGTCACTTTATAAACACATAATAAAAAGTTTGCGTATTAGATTTATACAAGACGTAAACTTTAGAAATGCAAAAAAAAATCTAGGTTGTAATATTTTCTATAATTTTCTGATTAGCAACCGAGCAGCATTCATATTAAGCTAAAATATCAATTCTAGATTGTTTTCTTACTAAAGACAAAAATTATGTAATTTAAAAATATTATATTCTCAATAAAAGCTGATAAATTATAAAAATGTTAAGAGGAAACAAAACCGATTGCCAAACTAGAAAGAAATAAAAAACCCGGTTAATCGTCGTATTAAAATTAACCGAGCTACTCATTAACATTTTGAGTATCGGATTTTACCAGTATGAAAGGTGTAATAAATTTAATTAATTAAGAATTAGGCATAAATCATCCGGAGCTCCTTATCGAAAAGCAGGAGTAGGAACGGAGTGAATCAGTAAGAAGCTGATACTCCCTCTCGCCTTGCCCAAGGCGGGAGAATTCATTGGATGGTTTTCCCCTCCCAAAAGGAGAAAAAGAAATATTTTCTTTAGCTTATGATTAGAAATTAGTAGTTTATTAAGCTCTTCTTGTATGAAACACACATAGTCATGATCATCATCAGATTAATGTACCTGGAGCGATTGTTTAGTCCCACTGTGGTAACAAAGGCCCCTACCCTCCTTCCACTCGTCTCCTCGTAGAGCTTTCCGTGTTATCCCGCCATTCCCTAATAAAATTTAGTTAGGCCGAACAATAAGCCTAATATATTGAAGAATGTAGCAAAAAAATTCTCCTACTAATTAGCCTAACAAGTTTATTTACACTATAGACCACATTTTTTAATAAATAGGCAGGTTTTGTGTAATATCCTTTTAACGATAAATACGAATATTGTAGGATTTAGTCCATATTTATGATTCAGAACGTTAAAAATATATATTATACATTTAATAATAAGACATTGCGATAACATGTAAAATTTGGGAGAAATGGAATACATTAAAAAAAATATATTTATTCAAATTTATTCTGTGGTTAACGAAATTATCGCAAAAGTGCCCGTCACGTTTAGACACACAGCCTATATATAACTTGTACTACCTACTATTTTAGTTTTTATTTGCTATTGTTTTTTAATGTAAACTTTCCAAAAGTGTTGCATTTTTTATTACCGACTAGCTGTAAATGTTCAAAAGCCATCCACATCCATTACACGCTGAAATATGCCAGTGCTCCTAAAATATTATTATGTCAACGCCTCTTTGCCTTCTGTTTTTGTCCCACACTTTTCCTTATAATTTGAAAGTGTTAGTAAACAACAGAAACTCCGCTTACACATCACATACAGGCTCAGAATAACAATAAGTATGTGAATTTCGCAGTTGCCGAGTAGCCCTATAATATCCGGTAGCAGATCCAGCAGTTAGAAGTATCCTATAATTACATATTATCTGATGGACATTTATTAATATTCATAAAAAAAAATTAAAGGTAAATGTGGTCATTGACCATTTGGGCCACACACTCACAAACTCTTGACATACTGCTAATACATATAAGCTATGCTGTGACCACAATATCATATCTACAGAATATTTTAAAAACTAGATTATGTCAAACGGCAGATGAGAATATGTAACTTTGCTAATTTGTTTGTAATAAAACGAAGAAAAATTTTTAATCAAACGAAGAAGTTTATTATTCATTTTGTTTTTCATATTTCCAGTTTTTATGTATCTATGGCAGAGATACAGATTATATTCACATCACAGATGTAAAATAGTAGATGTTGAAGATTGTCTTTGCTACGGTTCGTGCCCTATGGAATTTTTAATTTTTTATATCGATCCATTTATGTTTATCGTAATATACCAACAGAAATTACGTCGCATCTTATTCAAAACAAAATTATTTTTTAAACAAATTGCTTACCTACTTACTAAATAAATAAACTTATCGTGGATAATTTGAATTACCTATATAAATTACTAATTATCATATTTAGAGCAAACATCAACACATCACTGCATACAAGTTCACACAACTCATAAAATAAAATAATTGGCCCGTTAACATGTCAACAGCATGCCACCATAATTAATGATATTGCAGTTATGAGTTACACCCATTTTGAACTAAAAGCCTACTCAACAGGTTTTACGTGATCTTCATTCTTCATACCTGAAATAAGGTCGATGACCTTTGAGGCGGCAATTACTCAGCCAAGATTCTTGGAAGAATTTGAGAAAAAATATGTACCGTTTAACACTACTGCTGTTTCCATTCAAATAGGTAGGTATTTTGAAAGTGATGTAATGCTTTTTATGATATCTTAGCGCCTGTTTCATCAGCTTCATGTAAAGGTATTGTATGCGCCCGCAGCGTACGCAACGGAATTTAGTTTGTCTTGTATAAAAATTAATACAACTGCGTCCACTGATCCGCATCATATGGACCGCACATCAGCAATGCACATGCGATGCGTACTGATGTCGTCATACGGAATGCGTGCGATGCGTACGTAGTGCAATTATTCATTAAAGTAGAGTCAATAAACGTCCTAAATATCGAATTACTCATAAGCCATAAGTACATTTAGAATTGCAACCAATGAGTTCATAATATTCTAACAAACTCATTAATCATAACAATGAGTTGTCAAGAACTGTTGTTATTTAATAAGGTACCAACCTAAAACAAACAAAATTTTAATAGGTTGTCAAACAATAAATTATCAAAAGTTCGACGTTTTAAAGCTTTTTTTTTAATTTCTTGTCCATAGTAACAAAGCATCCATTGACACTTTAAGGTGGAAATTTGGTTTTTAAATCTGCATTTTTCATTTGAACACCGAAGTTGTTTATGTAAATGAGTACATAAAACGGAATGTAAGCTTCCTTTTTCGGATTTAGGTAGCAGACGTCACGAGAATTTGTTAAAGTTCGACAAAATAAAATCAAACAGACTTAAATATCGAACATTATCTAAATACTTAAAGGATTTTTTAAATATCGGATACTAAACAAAAAAAGAATTTCTCATTTTTACCGGTTACAAAAAAAAAGAGTAGGTACTCGGTTGATGTTTAATTTTTTTTTAATTTGGTGATTTTTGAATTTTTTGAAACGGTGAAGATTATCATTCCGCCATTTGTGACCGATTTTCAAAATTCTTTATTTAAATTTCGCACTGTTCTAATCTTTCACTGTTCCTGATCATACAGTCCGAGTTTTTTTAATTCAGTCCATGTTGTCACAGACTAAAAAAAGACTAATGCAACCTTTACTGTTGACAATTTTGAAATTGTCCCACCATTTCTGTAATGTGTGAATGATGTTACGATGACTATTATGCCTCAGAATATTACTATTCTGCTTGCCAATGTGTACGGTAAAAAAGCTACTTTGGCCCTGCCATTGTATAATTAATAGATATCTACCAAATGTCGGAAAAAACTTCAAATTATGTTGCTACACGAATTTCAAAGCAACACAAAAACGGGTCAGTTTTTTGAATGTTTGTTATTTAAAACTGTTTTCCTTGTTGCGGTTTGGCGGCCTTTTTCATTCCGTACCACAGATACACGAGCAGTCTTTAAAAAAAAGAACAAAATATTAATATTTAGCTTTTGGAGACTCGTCTCTGAAGGAGTAACTTACTCCTCTTACCCAAAGGATTAAAATAAACAAAAGTCGAATTAATTTATAAATAAATGATACCTGCCAGTGCCTACTCTTGCTGAATAAATATTGTTTTTAAAAAGATACGTTTTTGTAAGTGGCCACTTAAAAACGATATGATGCCAATAAAAAAAAAATTGAGGGAATCCGCAAATCGTTCGGATGTCGAATCGATTGGATTGGAATCATTGTCAGACACAATAAAATTCGACTTCATTAAAACAAAAACTTATAAACAAAAATTGGCGGAGTAATCTAAATGAAAAAAAATATCGGTGAACAAATAGATAGAATAGATATAATATAGGATTTAGAAAATAGGCATGTTTCCTACTAGTCAAATTCAATACTTTTTTCGAAACATCAAAAACGATATTTCCTATGAACTTTGTATGAAATACTCTATTATGACGTCATAAGTTTTTGACGTCAAATAGCAGACTTATTTCTAGAAATTTAGCTAGAAAAAATCGAAAATTAAGTAGTTCATCAAAATGAATAAAAGTGTGATTATTTTTGAATATTTTATTGTACATATTGAAAAGTTGTATTCATTTATTTTTGACCCAGTCATCATCCCTATTATTCCGATTCAGGAAATAGCTGTTTGTACACTATAGCTATAGTTGTTTGTAAGCGCATCTATGACAAAAGAAAATCACACATTACGATTTCCTGACACAACATTCACGTACAGACGTTTTCCTATGTTTTCTGATACCTATAAGAGATTATACAAATAAATACTTATGTAAGTATGTGTCGTTTCTTTACTGTGGACTAAAAGTACATTCAAGTTTAAGTTAAAGAGCATAAACAATTTAAGATCTCAAAAAATTGATTAGGAATTTGCGACTTTAAGTTAAGTCTTTATTATTATTTTTTTTGAGGGGAGAAAATTATCCAATGGCCTCTCCCGACGCGGGCAACATGAGAGGGAGTGTCAGACTCTTACTGACCAAAAACCACTCCGTTCCTACGTCTACCTTTCGAGCCGGAGCCCCGGTAACCCGCTAGGTAGTCCGCAGCTCGACCTTAAATCTTATGTTAACAACATAAATACGACGACCGGTAAACAATGAGTAACCGTTCATATTTGTTCAGTGCATAACATAAGTGGGTATTTAATATCATGCTACTACATTTTAAAATACACAGGTAAAGACACTTGTGTCTTAAAAACTTTCAGTTTCATTGTCACAGTGTAGGTGTTATGTGAGTTTAGGACTAAAAATTAATCATGTACACTTTGCCATTTAATTTATTTACATATCACATCACATCATCACGTTAACAGCCTATCATTGGTCACTGCTTACCAAAGGCCTCTTCTCGCACGAAAAAGGATTTGCTGAATGCGGATTGGCGATTTTAAACTTATAAGCTCAGGTTTCCCCTTGATTTATTCCTTCACCGTTTGGCAGTGGTGTCTTAATAATCTTGTATAGTACTTACATATATGAAACTTGAATAATCTCGCGAAAAATGCGACCTGCGGCTGTCTGCGGGCCATCCGCTTCTAATGCATGAGGATGCAGATTCGATACCTAGCAACGGCAAGTACCAATGTGATTTTTCCGAGTTATATAGACTTTCACTGACTAACGGCGAAGAAAAACAAACCTGAGCTTAGTTTGATTTTTTTGAGTTTGAATTCGTCAACCCGTATTGAACAAAAACGTTGTTATGAATGCTCAAACCTTCTCCATACGAGAAGAGGCCTTAGTCTACAGTGGCCACTTATAGGCTGTTAATGTGTGAAAGTAAAGCTGCTGGTCAAGTTTATCTCCGGGGAAATACATTAGCTTCCCACCACCATAAGAAATGTTTATTTATTAGTCCATACCACGTCTGAACCGGGAGTACCTTTGGGCTTTCCCCATTCACACGCACCTACTTTATGCAATTATAGTACACTATAGTGCAGTGGAGAAACCAGTTTCTAGTAACCTTACTTTGAGTGCCTGGCTTTTTTGCGAGTAACGGGTATGTAAAGTACCTAAATGGCACTTACTTGTGGGGAAAAGTAGGTACCTAAGTGCCTTTAAAAAGACTTCCTTTCTTCAGCTTAGGTAAAAAATCTCAATCCCGACCTCTCTAACCAAAAAACATAGAAATCCAGAGAAATCTCTCGTAAGTATCTTGTGTTCCTATGAACGAATTAAAAACATAAGAAAACAATAATACAAATATTTATCTGTTTTATCTAAAAGTGGATTTCTTAGTTTTATGACACAAACCGAAGTTTAGGTTGAATACAGTTAGTAAACTAGTAATATTTCCGTAGAAAGGTAGAAACATGAACTATTAAGTGTATAATAAAGTGATAATTAAAATGATTAATTGCTAATATTTAAATAAGGTTAACTATAACTAAAGAAAGTTTACCATAGCTGTGTAAAGGCAAAGGCAATATTTTATTCTGCCTATGCTGTCAAAGAAAAATATTATCTGTGGCTAAAAATAACGGTTGAAAACCTGGCAACATACAAAAAAAATCGATTGCCATTCAAGAAAAAGAAACATCAAATAAAAAGAAAGGGAAGAAAGAAGGAAAAACGCATTAGGTACTTTCTTATACCTATATTTTTGGATTTGGGGTAGGTAGGTAGTAGACTAAGCTGTAATAAGAAAGAGTGGTTAAAAGTTTAAAGCTTATTCTATATTATACTATACCTAAGATTACAAAAAAGGGTACTTTTTACCCTTTCCAAATACTTTTGAATTTCCAAATAAGTTCTTTTTACCCTTTTTTTTCTTGATACACAGAAAGAAAGAGATAACTAATTATATCGTTATATTGTAGTAAACTGTAGAGTTTACTACGTATAGGTAGGCAACGGACGTCTGCTGCAGAGCTGCGGACTGCCTAGCGGGTTACCGGGGATCCGGCTCGAAACGCAGGAGTAGGAACTGGGTATTTTATATAAAATGTTCTCAAACTTCCGTGTATCATATACCCGGAATTACGGTTTTCCCAAATTCTCATCTGACGTTTGAGAAATTGTTGAGTAACGGTGTCTGACGCATTCGGACAAAAGAATATCGCACGCAACTTTTTTATTGTCCAATCAAATGTACCTTCAAAAATCTGAAGTGCGAAAATCGCTTTTATGGCTTACAGAATACGGACTTTCTTATGGTAAATTATGTGTGTGTGTTGTGTTTGGTTACGGAAAAAGGTACGGATGTAAGAATACGAACAAGAAAAAGGTTATCGTTTTCTTATAATGAAGCGAACAATAAAAAATATTGATTGTTACCATGTATTAAGATTTTGAATGATAAATGAAGTATGTTTAAGATGTATGATAATTTGCTTTTTAGTTTATTAACCAAAAATACTTTACCCATATGAAATGATTCAAAATAATTTACATCAGATAATGCTTTGGGCGGGAGATACCTTTATAAGACTAAACGCCTTTGAGTACAGAGAAGATTCATGAGTAATCAGATCCTTACCTCACTAAAACCACCATAGGGTGATCCAGTCACTCACTCACAAATGTTTGTGAAGGCTTCGGTACCTCAATAATTTTTCTTTTCAAGAGGGAAAGTCATCCACCGACCTCTTCCGCCTTGGGTTAGGCAACAGTGTCAAACTCTTACTGACTAAAAACCACCCCGTTCCTACTTACTGCTACTTCGAGTCGAAGCCCTAGTTACCTGGTTAAGTTATATGTGCTAGCTAGTGAGCACAGTAACAAAGTGAACATAAAAAGGTCATCTTTATAAAGATACCTTTTTTATTAACTTTACTTAAAAAGATTTATCGAAGGAACATATTATTATTGTATGTACTTCGGTTGTTACAATTACACGTAGTGGCCGGTTTTTAAATTGAGATTTAATCGTATTGAAGCAAGAGTACCGCATGCCAGTGTGGTGTCTTTTAGAAAAGGGCATTATACTTCTTTTACATCTTCATATTCATTTTACTAGTTACTTCCGTGCGGTTTTAAAGTATTGGGTACTGGGCTATTTTCAGTTTCGGAGATTTCTTACGGAGTCTGGAGTTGGGCCCATTACATGGCAATAGGTATACCTACTGTTACATAGGACTTATATTATAAATGGTGAAATTTGAATACGTGCTGTAATGTGCACCTCTGCCTACCCCTTCGGAGATCTTTATCTCCGAAGGGGTAGGTATAACGCCACGGCTTTCCGTGGCGTTACTTCTTTTGATCAGGGGAGAAGATCATCCATTGATTTCTTCCGTTTTGGGTGAAAAGAGAGAGAGTTAGACTTTTACTAAATAAGAACCATACCCTATTCTACTGGAACTCCAATAACCCACAAAGATAGTCCGCAGCTCCGCGCCAATATATGGAATCAAATGGGCGCTGATAGCTTAACATCTAGTAATCCGTCTGCTAAACGAGCTTCTCTTATGTCATAAAAAAAGTTTTCCTGAAGCAAAAGCTTATTTGGGATTTCTCCGTCAATGACGTCACGGTCACACGCGTCACACGTACCTAGTGACGTAATATCTGATTGTGACGTCTAAACTAAAACATATGACGCTATAAAATCTCACATCCCAATAATATTAAGACATTTTAATTCATATACATACCATCTTAACATGAAAAATGAACTCTAAGCTTTAGCAAACACAACACATTTTCCAATGTTTTCTTTATTATCATGCAGTTTTCCTTAAGGCTTTCATTTATTGCGAAGTAAAAAGCACAAATACAACCAGTTCTCTCTCACCGTTAAACTTCGAAGATTTACGATGCATGCAAAGAGGTTTCATGTTATAAATTGACTTGCTCTGACCATGCCCTTAGCCGTACCGTTGGTTACCTGTACCCTTAGTACGAGTTTGCTTTACGTTTAACGAGATCGAAACGAGAGCGCGGTCGGTGCTCTGATTGGTTGATCTACTCGAGCTGACCAATTAGTGCGCCGAGCAAGCTCTCGTTTTGATTACTTTTAACGTAAAACAAACTCATACTAAGTCTATCTACTGTTTATTAGGTCTGTTGATCTGTTTCCATTTAATAGGGATGATGACGGGATATGAAAATTAAAAATCTATCTAGTCCGTCACTTAGGCAATGAAAAAATATTAGACATTTTTTTTTTAATTTATGTTGTTAATTATGTCACTTTAACCTACTTAATAGATACAGAGTAAATATAACAGTGTAATCAGTTAAAAAAATATATATACATATATATACTTCGTCATGAGCAGCGTGTGCAGAAAAATAGTCCCTCTATGACTCGAAACTAGCTTTTCTCCATTAATTTCGTTTACTTATTTATTTAAACCGTGATTTGTAATTAGTTTAGTATGTCTCACAATAGTTATTATAAAAAAAAAAATATATTTCCTTCCTTCCTTATTATTTAGATACCCAGACATTTTATGTTTATAATACATACAGGGTGTCCAGTGGCAGATTTCAAACTTTGAACAAACATAGTTTCTAAACGCAGCGGCGGCCTTAGCCATTGCGAGGCTCCGGGCGGCAGGTCTTTGCGAGGCCCTTTGTCCTTCGTAAAAAGTATATGATGCGAAAGTAGGTCTGGTTGTTTGGTTTAGGTACTTGTTATGTTTGACGAGAAATACTAAAGTTATACAAATAAATAGAATTTGAGTTTTAAAAGATTTTACTTTGAAAGATTTGCAAAATTAACAAATACAGATATGATACATTTTAAAATTGATGTTTGTGACTTTTCCTAAGACTAAAATTTTTAATTAAAACAGAATAGTCTAACGAATGAGCTACGTCATTTTCGATGGAAAGAATAGCAAGGGCTGAAAGCCGATCTTGTGTCATCGAATTCCTCAAATATGTTTTAATGATTTTAAGCCTCGAAAAACTCCTTTCAGCAGACGCAACTGTAACAGGTGTGGTGGCAATAATTCTCAGGACTATTTCGATAGTGGGGTAAACTTCGGTTAATTTTTTTCTATTATGTATTTCAGCACCGAGATAATGTCGTCGTTTCCTTCATACACACGAATGAACATATTCAGTTCTTCGTACAATTCATGTCCATCAATATCACATGATTCTCCTACTGTCATAGATATTCGTAAGTCGCTGCATCGTTTCAAAAGTTCACTATCACTAATTTCCTTTAATCTTTTTGTATTATACATGTTACACGTTTCATTTCGTTCGTCAACTCTTATCACCTTGGAATTATTTTACTTACAGAAAGCAGGTACAAGAAAATCCACGTAGATTTTCTTGTACCTGCTTTCTTTTGATAGCTCGTTTCTTTTTTGAACTACCTGACTCAAATTTTCTACCGACATCACGATCACGCGAACTCATTTCGTAAATCTTGTATTGTTTCGCATTAAACAGCCAGAAATATTTTTTAAGTATCACACAGTTTTTTACACTTTTTCAGCTTACTCAATACTTCAAATAGGTACTATATTTTACACTTTTCCAGCTCACTCAATACTTTAAATACTATAAGAACGTAAAATTGAAAGATATTTACGGTACAGTAACGACTTTGTAACTCATATTGTAAGTAAAATAATTCCAAGGTGATAAGAGTTGACGAACGAAATGAAACGCGGGGATTCCCCGAGAGATAGAATAGCAGAACATTAACTGTCTCGACTCCCGAGCTGAACCGAATGCGATTAAAAAACAGATCTTCAAGTATTTTGAGGCGCGATACTATCAATTACACTGTTAGAAATTTCTATTGTAATTTTGCAACAAATGCGTTGGAAGTACACTGCCAAGACATTATTGTAAAATTAAAGCTGTTTTAGTAATTTTAATGGAATTAGTTAAGTAACTAACTTTATTTTAATTTACCGCTATGTTATAACCTGAATAAGTAATTAAGGATCAAAATAAAAAGTTTTAAAAATCTATATTTTTTAAAATTTGCTTGGGTTGTGTAGCGCGAGGCCCTTGCAAGAGCGAGGCCCCGGGCGATTGCCCTGTTCGCCACCCCCTAAGGCCGCCTCTGTCTAAACGCAATACGTTAGAGAACTGCAAAAGACGTGTTTAGAAACGCAAATACTGCGGATTTTTTTGTAACTATGGAAAAGTAGAGTGGAGGGCACCGCGCTTTTGCCGTCGAGGCGTACATTTCGAGTGGATTTTCGGTGACTGAAGCTCGCCATCTAATTAAATAATCGTTACGGTACACATTATTTAGTGATGAAACCCATTTTCACATCGGAGGATATGTTAATAAGCAAAATTTCCGTTACTGGGAAGTAACAGTCTGGTGTGCCATGTCTGCATCTGCAATCGTAGGGCCTTATTTTTTTGAAAATGAATATGGCCAAACTGTAACTGTGAATTCGGACAGATATGCCCAGATGTTAAATGATTTTTTCAGACTAGAACTTCAGAATAGTCCTTCTGTTAACCGAAACACATGGTTTCAGCAGGACGGGGCCACAGCTCATACTGCTAAGGTGTCCATGAATGCAGTGCGGCAGTTATTCCCTGAAAAAATCATATCCCGAGACGGTACCATACAGTGGTCACCTTTTTTTTTTGCGGGGGGAAAATCATTAGGCGGGGGGGAGTGTCAGACTCTTACTGACTAAAAACCACCCCGTTCCTTCTCCTGCCTTGAGCCGGAGCCCCGGTAACCTTTTACGTTGTCCGCAGCTCCGAATCGGGCATCAGCCCTACTGGGCCCCATCTGTGGTGGTCTGGCTCTTTGAGGCGCGCGCGGAACGCGACGCGCCGTACGCACGGGTCTGGTTCTGGACGGGCGACGTGCTACCGTAACTCGTCTTCCGCAAACCCGCACTTACGGTGGTCGGAGATCGTCACGAGATCCCCGACGCCCGGAGTGTCTTCTGCGGCGGCTGGGGCGTGAGGAGGATCGTTCCCTCACGCGCTCCGTCTTCTCCTTAGCTAGCATGACTGCGCCGCAGAAGGAGGAGACGGCGTCCCATTCCCCCTCGCCCCGTACCATGGCCTGAATCAAAGCCGGACGCGAGAGGTCACCGTCGCTGATCACATCCCTGAGGACACGGCGGTGCTCAGCCCATGCAGGGCACACCGCTACTGTATGCTCCACCGTGTCCTCCGGGTGATCCACGCAATACCGACACCCGCGCGTTTCCTCGCGCCGAATCCGAAACAGGTACCTACCGAAACTTCCGTGTCCGGTAAGCACCTGCGTCAGGCGGTAGGTGATTGAAAACAAGCGTGCTAGACTCGAAGAGTGTGTAAGCCTCGAAGGCCGCCATTTGGAGAGTGTAGTTTTAAAAAAATAAATCCGCATTAGTTATTATTAAATTAAAATAAACGTACGTTGAATTAGAGCTGTAGTTTTTTTTTACAATTTTCCAAACATTGAAATCTGCCACTGGACACCCTGTATAATCTGTATATAGTATCAATGAATCGTTCTTTCTAACTGTACAAAATAAAGCTTCACAATATTAGGTAGATACCATATTATAAAACCTATTATTCCTCGCTGAATCACCGACTACCAAAAATTTACAAACAAGTGTTAAAATTTCGGCAGCTCATAAATGTTTCACAGGTTCAAAAACCGTTTGGAAGGTCTCCATTAAGTGTCATAAATTAATAAATTCACGGCCACAGAATTACGGATATTGACTGCAGAAAAATGCACACAATATTTAGTATTATAAAAGAGCTATATAAACTGTTAACCGTGTGTCTGATTTGTACAAAAAATATATCTTTCTTGTCCGGCTTATATAATTTTATTCTAAAAAAAATATAGTGTTTATGCTAGTATTAATACTTTTCTGGAGCTGCAGAAAGCGGTGGTAGGACCAGGAACGGGGTGGTTTTTTGTCAGTAAGAGTCTGACACTCCCTCTCGCCTGGCCCTAGCGAGAGTAGTTTAGATGATTTTTCCCCTTAAGAAAGAGTATAATAAGCATCTAAGCATAATAAAAAGCTTATAATACATACTTATTAATTATGAATAGTAGGTAAGTAAATAGGTATATAGTACCTATTATACATTAGATGAATCGAGTCACCGTATTTCCTTAAAATAATAGGTATTGATGTTAAGTAATAGACAAGAAGTGACGTCATCAGCACCCGGAATAGAATTTGGAATTCGAATTAAGATATTCGCTCATCATATCGTTAAATGCCGACATTTTGTTTGTTATTAATTCTTGATCAGCTTGATCTAGTTTGTGTTGAAATACTTGTTTTCTATAGCAGATGTGAATGCGTTGTTCAGATAATATAATAATATTATGACGACCGACGAATAACTTGAAACTACAAAATGCATTAATAAAAAGTTTCTTCGTCAAAATAAAAAGAAAAAGATGCATGTTGTTATAACGTCTGTAGGTTTCGTGTAAATATAGATGGCGCTCTACAGAGATTAAATTACACCCTTCGCAATCTTCCTAATACACAAGAACCGTTAAATTCGTAGCCCCCATAAGGCCAACAACACACTTGTAACGCCTCTGGTGTTTCGAGTGTCCATGGGCGGCGGCGATTGCTTACCATCTGATGATCCGACTGCTTATTTACCGGCTTATACCATAAAAAAGATATAAAAGAGATTTAACACCTAACGCTTATCTACCATCCGTAACCCATAACTTAAAAAGATGTACAAGGCACACTCAACACAAGGTAAATGATGTTGTAGATTTGTGTCGGTTAAGTTTTTTTATAACAGAGAACAGAATATAAACAAACTTGTAATTATATTCAAACTGTTTATATATAAATTAAATTAATTTGGCGTTTGCTGGAATCCAGAACTAAACGAGATTGACGAGACGAGAATATTTGCTATGAGTACCTATTGTTTCTCATATAATAATCATCAGCAGATTAATTAACAAGACGTAGGTACTCGGGGACTTTTAATTTATTATACCAAATATTTGCACTTGTATGACTTGCATATTAATATATTTAATCTATACTAATACTCTAATAGGCTACCTAATATTAGGTAATGATCCGACCCGGATTCACATCGGTACCTACGGCCTTCATATTCATTTCGTAGGATTTCTTCTGGGAATTCAGTCAAAACGCAACGTTACGCCTTTTATCCCCGAAGGGGTAGGCAGAGGTGCTTATTACGACACGTAATGCCGCTATACAATGTACACCTACTTTTCACTATTTGTGTTATAAGTCCCATGTAATAGGGGGTGAGCCTATTGCCATATACTGGACGTAATTCCAGACTCCGTGCTACTACTGAGAAATTTTCGAAAATCCGAAAAAAGAGACCCCTTGTCTGGCAGTCGCACTTGGGACCACTCGGCCAACGAGGCAGTCGAAACCTTGTATAATATAGATGTAACACTATTCCTATAACCTTTCCCATAAATTCATTTGTCCTTTAGACATAAATAAAAACAGACGCGTTATAATATTATGAGGATATTATAATACTTAAACAGCTTTATGACTAGGAAACAGATTCAGAAACCACCAAAGAGGTTTAGTTTTGTCACAAAAAAATAATGAAACGGAATTATTGTTAACGTTAAAATGATTAACGAGTTGTAAAACCCGTTTAAGTTAGATTTATTGTGTCTGCATGTAGTTACTTGTGGTTTAAACACTGTGGTAGACTCTATTTGTAAACATTTACAACATTCGTGTTCCCTAGTTGTATAGTTAACTAGGGAACACGAATGTAAAGACTTATAAATAAACCACTTAATTAATAAAGCATGCCAGACTCGAACTCAGCGCCACCTAGGCTATTAGAACTTATTTAGAACTATGATCGTATGGTAAATCAAAATTATTTTAAGAAAATTAAGCCGATTACTTACAAATTCAATGGGTCATTTAGACACCATAAGTGCTTCAAATAATACCTAAATATCTACGACGTTTAACACATAAAACATTGTTTTATGTTAAACTGTTTTAATTGGCTTATATTGTATGGTCATCAAAAATAAGAGTACCAAATATCAGATTAATCTGTCGACAGGAAGGGGGTTAAATGCCAATTACTAAAGACCCAAACAAACGAATGGGTCAAGTTAAATAAAACCGAAAATGAAATGAAAGTCCAGACGTTATAATCATGTCAAATAAGTTAGTAGACACAACAAATACTAAGTTAGATAAACATAAACAAACGCAAATATACATTATGAGGTGTTAAATAATGACGAAGTGTTGAATCTCACAATGAATTTATTAGTTTATTTATACATATAATATATACCTAAATAGTAAATACTTAGACAGACCCCGATAGGTATGCGTGGAAATGGAAACCACCTTACTACATGTAATAAGGATTTAACTTCTAAAGATCGAAGAAAATGTTAGGACTAACTCCGAAAGGAAGCAAACGGGATAATACTAGCCTATGGCAATCTATGATAATTTCAAGTGTGGGAGAGCCATGCTTCGGCATGAATGGGCTGGCTCGACGGGAGTAATATCACGGCCTCACAGAAAACCGATTTGAAACAACGCTTGCGTTTCGCTGTGTGACTGCGGTTATCGGAGGCCCAATCCCCAACAAACTTTAAATTACGAACCCCCAAAATGCAGGTAACCACAGATACCTCTACAACGCACTTGTAATGCCTCTGGTGGTTCGGATGTCCATGGACGACGGCGATTGCTTAACATCAGGTGATCTGTCTACACGTTTACGACTTGTGCCATAAAAGAACATGACTGATTATAGGTGAAAAATAGGTGAATTCTATGTTTAAATTAAGTATGAAATATTTAAACTAAAATAACTGACGAATAGAGAATCGACTCTAAAGAACACAGAAGAAGTTTTATCCAATGTATTCATTTCATTGTTTTCTTAAAACAATTTTTATAAACACCCATATTTTCTGTTCCAGAATTATGTAGGCCGTTTAGAAGCACAAGACAGCAACCACCTCCTGCAGAGGTACAACAGAGGGCAGCCTGTCAGCTACATCGTGCACTTCCCCATCACCTCGCCGCTGCCGAAGCTGACGGCACTCACTGTCAACGGCGAAACTATTTGCTATGGACAAGGAGGTGAGTTTCTCTTAACCTTTCGTCTGTTATATGAGACAACAATAGACTACACGGGTTGTCACGGGACGGTTTAAATAAATGAGGGTGCCTTACGTCCCTAGAAACGCTGATGTAGTGCGGGTAAGTGCGGGTCTGGGGACGGCGAGCAAGGGTAGATTGCCGCCCGACCAGATCCAGATCGGTGCGTACGGCGCGTCGCGTTTCAAAGAGCCTGATCCGGAGATGCCAACTAGCGGGTTTACCAGGGCTACGGCTCGAAAAGCAGGTGTGTGTGAACGGGATGGTTTTTAGTTAGTAAGAGCCTGACACTACCTCTCGCTTCGCCCAAGGAGGAAGCAGTAATTGGATGGTTATCCCTCCTTTAAAAAGATTTATTCTAGAATAGAATACACTGTTTGTATTTAGACTAATAAATAAAATTGTAGTGTCTGTTTGAAATAGCCATTTTATTAGGTACATACATACGGTATAGATATATAGATAAATACCTAATGAATACGGCTTACTTACGCAAACTATCCAAGTAAAGCTTCTGAATAGGAGTCCCCGCGTGACTTGAAACTATTAGAGCTTTTCTCGAAAATTTCATGAGCAAGACGTATTTTTAAATTAATTTGCTATGTCCCAATTCACTTACAATACCAAAAAAACGTATTTATTGTAGGCAGTTGACTAAGTGTCATGCATCATTGTGTGAGGAGGTCCGTTGACAGTTTCGCTAAACGTTTTCCTCGACTCGTTCCACATAATACAGACATGACCTGGCCGCGCCATGCCTGGGTTTTACCACATTCTACGATAAATTATAGCCTCCATGCGAAATGTGCATGTCATTGTAGTGTTTACCTAGAGTCCCAGATAATACTCCGATAAGACTGTCTCGTTGGTCGAGTGGTCGTAAGTACGACAAAAGGACAAGAGGTCTCGGTTTCGATTCGCGGGTCGAGCAAAGTATTACTGGACTTTTTTCTCCGACATCTTTAATTGATTTTGTCTGGACTTTAAAAGAGACCTCTGATTTTGTTTCGGCATTTCTTCTCAGAGTAGTCAGATAGGAACCGACCGACCTTATCTAGTTATTTAAAAGATCGACGACCTATTTGCAAAATAAATATTATGTATCATTTATAATTTCGGTTTTCGAAAATGTCTCAGTAGAACGAACTGTACACAACGACTTCAACGAGTGGAAAAGACAAAGCTCGACTGCTTAAGATTAAATCTAGAATAATTAGGTACGTCAAAAACAGGAAAGACCTCAGATAAGACGTTCAAAATTACCTACATTTGAAATATGTAAAACCTTTAGAAATACACAATACTTTCTCCATAATATTAACCAAAGAAGGAACGCCCAACTTATCAATCCACTACACGCCCAAAACTAACAACAGCGCTCCTCATTTCCAGACGTGCCCAGACCGAACACATACGTGACGACGCTGAGTCTCCAGCACACCTCGTTCCTCCAGGGCGGAGGGCCGATATACAACAGTATTCAGCCGCAGCAGCACCGGCCGCAGCCGCGTCCACCTCCACCACAGCCGACGGTGGACCAGATCTTCTACGGAGACGATGATGCCACTGCTCATATTTATACGTTCAATAATGTTGAGCCGTCGTGGAATAATGGTAAGGGCATATTGAGACATTAAGTAAATGGCTAAGACAGTTCAAAGAAATAATTTTCGATGTAATATACAATAGGATATTTTTTGTAGAACTTAGTGCTACGGAACAATTGATTACCATAGCTTAGTTTGTATTCAACGCTTGCGTTGTGCGAATGAGGTAACCGGAGGCCCAACCAATTACCCACTTCCCAATCTTCTCTATCCACGATTCCTCAACAACCCTTAAATACTTAACGCCGGCTGGCAATGCACCTGAAACGCCTCTTCGTCCATGGGCGATTGCTTACCATCAGCGATCAGTCTGCTCGTTTACTAAGTTATACCATAAAAACATAGTAACAATTCCACCGTACGTAATCAAAAAAGACACCGTAGAAAATCCCCAAAACTAACAAACATTATAAGCATTATATTAGCTAGATTACTCTAAAGATTAACAAAAACCACTCTCCATTCCAGGCAACTCTCCATACTACGTGGTGAACAACACTCGTCCGTTCACCCAGGCCACGCAGCAGTACCAGCCGCCCACCCAACAGTATCAGCCGCCCACCCAACAGATCTTCCACTCCAACCCAATCTATGAATATGACCAGAATGTGCCCCAGCAGGTCACCTCACGAAGGCCTAACCCGCCTCCTTACGAGCAGGCCACGAAGAGACCAACTTACACGCCTCCTCCCACAAGCCCTAACCGCAATGAGTTCTACTACCCTACTCCTGAGCCGACACAACCTGCGGTTAATAAGTAAGGGATTTTTCTTATTCTTAAAAGCCTTGATAGGACTTCTTAACATTAAAATAAAATTAGTGCACTTTTGGTTTGGGTTTATTTTAACGATACAGACAAAAGCACAGTTTTACGAATAAAGGTGTATGACATTAAAACATATTTAAAAAGGCGCGAATGCGGTTCGCGGTTACATGATACAGTTTCATTGCCTTTACTACTTGTCATTCGTGCGCCATCTAGCGGCGGCTCATAAAGCTACTAGATAGTGTTGCCATATACTTGGTACATTAATTAATATTGGAAATACGAAAGTACGACATAATAATTGGATGTTGTGTGTGAGCACTACAAACTGCATGTTAGCACTAAAAACTGCACCAGCTCAGCAAATGTTACTTAAAGTCGTCAGAATGGAGATCTCTTTAAGAAAGCCTTCAAGTATTTAACCAATTAAAATCTTTTCTATGTTTCAGTGACCAACGTTACAACGTCGAAAACACAGGTGATATGTGCGGTGAGGTCGCGGGAGGTAACGAGAGGGTCCCTCTCATCTACAACGGGAGGTCTTACGCGAGAGGAGACATTCCTTGGCTTGTGGCCATCTACAAGAGTGAGGCAGCTAATCTGCAGTTCATCTGCGGAGGAACCTTGGTTTCTGATCGTCATATTGTTACTGGTGAGTAGAACATCTTCAAAAAGGTAGATCATTCACCATCATCGGCTTATAATTGACTTACTGCTGAGAATAGGTCTCTTCTCATACGGAAGAATGCGTATTATCAACTCGCTCGGTCAAGGCGATTTTTACCTTCACTGTATGTCAATCTAAATAATCGTAGAAACGTCGAACGTAATTTAGAAAAGTAATAGTATTATTGATACCTACTTACCAGGTTCCAAATCCACAACCTCGTGATTGAGGAGCAGGAACCTTAACCTCTAGAGTCTAGAGACTAGAGTTACCCAACTCAAAGCTTTACTACAAAATATATTGTTATTTTTCCAGCTGCTCACTGCATGCAGCGTCGAGGTGTGCAGACGAACATCAAGGACATTGTGGTGAAGATTGGAGTCCACAACCTGAATGACTGGAGTGACGATATCACCGTCACCAGGTCGTTGATGGCTGCTTCCATCCACGAGTCTTTCAATCCAGCGACTCTTCAAAGTGAGTACCATTTTTTATGGTATAAGCCGGTAAACGAGCAGGTGGATCTCCTGGTGGTAAGCAATCGCCGCTTCCCATGGACACCTGAAACACCAAAGGCGTTACAAGTGCGTTGCCAGCCTTTTGGGGTTTAGAAATTTAAGGGTTGTTGGGGTATCAGGGATGGGAAGAGGGATAACCTAATCAGCTACTTTATAAGCAGTAATAAATAGACACTTCTGGATTTCGAAGCCACGGTATATTCTAGCATGTAATGATAAACAGCGATTTTTGGTCTTAATTTGATTTTTATGATCTATCGTTCACTATTACTTATTACCTAAGTCCTGTACTTATATTCAAAATGGGTTTTATGGTAAACAGTAGGGATTAGCGATATTCTGCACGATAGCTAATAAAATAGACTCTGAAAGTGTATGTTGATCAACAACTTTTTAATTGCTACTTTAAAAAACCTTGATTAATTTTCTTGCAGACGACATCCTGATGTTCACACTGAACAAACGAGTGAAGTTCAACACGTACATACGCCCAGCGTGTCTGTGGGGCGATGATACCGACCAATCGCGTATAGTCGGCGCTTCTGGAGTTGTAAGTAGCTTTCTTTCTGTAATTAAATATTTAGAGGACGGGTTCATTAAGTCTTTGACTGCCAATAGAAAACTGTTGAAGGCAAATCCTCCGCTAACGTCGGTTACCGGTGACCACCACGGCGTTCAATGTGTTAATGATTTACAGTTACCAAAGCAAGAATGGAGTACATGACTATTTTTGCTGTTTTAGAAAAAAGCCTCGTTGGTCGTGTGGTCGCAAGTGCGATTGCCGGGCAAGGGGTCTCGGGGTTCGATTCCCGGGCCGAGTAAAATATTGCTGATTTTTTTTTCTGTTATTCGACATTTTCTCGGTGGTAGCACGGATTCTGAAATTGTGCCCAATATATGGCAATAGTCTCACCCTATACATGGGTCTTATAACACAAATGGTGGAAAGTGGGTGTATTTTGTATAGCGGCATTACGTGCTGTAATGTGCACATCTGCCTACCTTTTCGGAGATATAAGGCGTGACGTTGATGTTGCAAATAAAGCGTAGATTATATTATATGACTATTGTTAGGTACTGTACTGTTTTCGAAAACTGATAGCAGATGGTCGTTCTATTGACCTTTGAAGAGTTTTCTACAAATATTATGATGTTTCCCCAGGTGGCTGGATGGGGAGACCAAGGAGTGGGAGGTATAGGCAAGCAGGGCGAGCCCCACATGGTGCGCATCCCCATCGTCAGTACCACCGACTGCAGAGCCAGCAAACCTCACTTCCACAAGCTCACCTACGACAGCACGCTGTGTGCAGGTACGTGATTCTTTATTAACCCATTGTGTGCCCAAACGTGGATCCACGCGTGTATTTTCTATTGTGTCTTATATACATATACCGGTACCGGTATATACCGACATACAAGAGGTTAGATGTGCATAAAACAAGCAGTCTTACTAAATGGTAAGCAATTGAGGGTGTCCGTGGATACCCGCAATACCAGAGGAGTTACAAGTGCGTTGATGGCTTTTTGAGGATTTTGAATTTTGGTGATGGGACCCAAAAACAGATATTGAGGATATCTCCTCAATATCTGTTTTTGGGTCCCATCACCTCCATCCCTCCTTGTTTCGTCTTTGACGTTTGTGCTCAACTAATCTGCCAGCGATTTTAACTACTACGTATTATAAATTATTAATTATTTACACTTATTTCTACAGGTGATCGTAACGGCGCCGGGCCTTGTGTGGGAGATTCCGGTGGAGGTTTATACCTCCTAGAGGGAGGCAAGTGGAGACTCAGAGGAGTGGTCTCCGTGTCCCTCCGAGCTGAGAACGGTGACAACACTTGTAACCTCAATGAGTACATCATCTTCACTGATACAGCGAAGTATTTGGGCTGGATCAGGCGCATCTTGTCAGAAAAATATTACGATTAAAGTTATAATGTTGATTTATTTAAGACTGGAACCTTTTTGGAATAAAAAAAGCTTGGGAACACTTTTTTATACTAGATAAAGTTATAAATAAGTGGTTTCTATTACCTATGTAATATACAATACATTGACATGATTGTGGTTCAAAGTATGGCAACATTGTTATTGTTAATTCTACAGGGATTTTTTAGTGTTACCTACCAATATTTGTTGTGGATAGACGTGTTTGGTGTTCCCGAGTTAATAAATAATTTAACAATATAATTCATTTTGTAACAATACCTACCGTTCTCCTATTTTACCATATTATTAATTATTTGAAAATAAAAAATAATAAGGACCTAAAAATGCCTGTTATAAATCAATTTAAATACTAATGTAACTTAGTTATAAGAAAGTATTTTTATATAATTAATATTTTGTAGACTTAATATTATTCAAAATGTGCATTTTCCAAGAGATTTTTATTTAATTTTCAGTCTTGCCATAGTTCATTGCTTGTTTGCAAAATCGAATACATTAATGATTTTTTTTATTGATACTGATACAAAAGGCATTTTGCGAGTTTACTATTAAAACTAAAATAGTCATATTTATTATTATATTCAGTTTTATAGGAAAATATAATTATAGGCCTTTACTAGATAATAAGTTGATTGTAATGTCTGACTCGCCATTAAATAAATTATATTATTGTATTTTCGTTTGTTTTTTTAACTCCCGCCCCTCTCCCACATACCTAAAAACATAAATATAAAAAAAATAATAAATAGTAATTATATTTATTAAATATATTATTTTACTTAAAACCTACAAATTCTTGATAAAGTTTCTCTTTTTAAAGAAAATGAAAGTAGTATGGGGTCCAGCTAAAGTATTTCGTTTTCCTTAAGTTCGATACCCATACGCAATAATTATTTTTGTATCAACTTTTTATGAAGAAAAAGAAAAAAAAAACGAAGAAAAATAAGTTTTCTTTGATTTAACATCAATGTTGCCAGGATCAATAATATTTCATCAAGAAAAGTAATTTTCAGAACGAATAATAAAATGTCAAATTTAAAACTGTCATCCATCTGTCAAGTTACGCGCCAAACTGCCAAACAGATGTTTTGGTTTGGTAAATTGGTTTATTTTGTGAAAATAAAAACGATTTATAAATGAAATTAAATACATACAGTAAAGATGACTTGGAATAAGTTGTTATGTAACATTCGGGAGCTACAATTAGTGGGCACTTTGTCTGGAGGTCAAAGTTTTAGGTGAGTTTTGATTACACTAAAAATAAATCAATTTCGCATAAAGCCGACGACTTTCGGCGTGGTATTTTAATTTTAATTAATTAAAATCATTCTTTGAATGTAGAACAATACGTTGATCTTAGTTTAATAAATAATTTATCGATTTTTCTTTCACAATTACAATTAATAACCAATTCTTGTATTCTTCTTACTTTAGATGGAAACAAAACAAAGACAGCAACGAATGGATTGGCGTTTACTCAAAAACAGTTTGGAAATTACGAGAAAATGATGACCACCTACAATACCAAGTCATTGGCTCTTTACACACTTCAAAAAAGGAACAGATTAAAAATAAAAAGAGCAAAAAGGTTGATGTAGACTTTGACAAACTCCTTGAAGATTATTTTAGGTTGGATACGAATTTAGGGGAATATTATAAGGAGTGGTCGGAGAAGGATGCTCTGTTTCAGAAGGCTTGCCAACAGTTCTATGGGATCAGAATGCTGCGGCAAGAGCCAGTGGAGAACCTATTCTCATTTATTTGTAGTCAAAATAATCACATATCAAGGTATATTGTCAAGCTAATTAATGACTTAAGACATTGTAATAAATTCCAATTTACTATAGCAACATCACATTCATATTATAATCATTACGGCACGTAATGCCACTATACAATGTACACCCACTTTTTGCCATTTGTTTTATAAGTCTGAGGTGATCCTATTGCCATATACTGGGCACAATTCCAGACTCCGTACTACTACTGAGAAATTTTCGACATACCGAAAAAAGGCTAGCATTACTTTGCTTGACCTGAGAATCGAACCCTCGACCCTTTGTCTGGCAGTCGCACTTGCAGCCACTCGACCAATGAGGC
Source organism: Spodoptera frugiperda (assembly GCF_023101765.2). Taxonomy (NCBI): domain Eukaryota; kingdom Metazoa; phylum Arthropoda; class Insecta; order Lepidoptera; family Noctuidae; genus Spodoptera; species Spodoptera frugiperda. The sequence continues at coordinate 8,097,533 of NC_064222.1, forward strand.
AGTCTCCAATTTAATAATAGCAGCATATTGTTTTAGAATATCTACAATGGTAGAAAAGTTATGCACTCATTATGGAGAGAAAATATGTGAATATGAAGGTGATACATACTATGCATTCCCAGAGGTTGAGAAACTCGCTTTACCAGAGGTAAGTAAGGTTTTAATAGAGGAAGATATTCAGAACAGAGTGATTGTATTTTAAAATTGAAGCATTTGTTAAATCAATGTAGGGCACTAGATATTTTTGATACAGTCTATGAAAGTACTTTGATAAACCTGAATCTTTCAACTAGAATCTCAAACCAACTTAGAGTACAAATTATGGCAAACCTTATTTGTGTGTGACAACCATTGCGTGTAACATATCAAACCTTTAACCACCTGTGTCACACATATTTCCGTGTCCCTGGCACTCATGACATATCACTTCAACAGAGAACATTCTTGATTTTTTCAATTCTAACTATTCACACTATGTTTCTCCTTATTTAGTGTAGATATATATATTTTTTTTTCGATTTTTAGCTGAGCTTGGGGCATGGTAATTGAATTTAACTGGGCGCTTAAAGGCTTTGAAGCCCATAGTTCAGCAGTGGATTGTCACTGTTAAATACTCATATAACATGCATTTAAGTCTTTGACTGCCAATAGAAAACTTTTGAAGGCAAATCCTCTGCTAATGTCGGTCACCGGTGACCACCACAGCTTTCAATCTAATCTAAACTAATATTGTAAAGCTGAAGACTTTGTTTGTTTGAACGCGCTAATCTCCGGAACTACTGGTACGATTTGAATAATTCTTTTTGTGTTGGGTAGTGCATATATCGAGGAAGGCTATAAAACATCTCACTATAACCAATAGGAGCCAAGCAGAGCGGGTGAAACCGCGCGGAAGTAGCTAGGTTCTTATAAGTCTTTTTAAACTATGTTCATATTACAGGTGGAATCAGAGCTTAGAAACTTGGGTTTTGGATACAGAGCCAAGTTCATTCAGAAGTCAGCTGCCCAGATAGTGGAGTGGGGTGGAGTGAAGTGGTTCAACAGCTTACAAGACATGAAGTATAAGGATGCTAAAGTGGAACTCATGAAACTACATGGAATCGGACCTAAGGTAACTTCGTCCATCCAGATTTCCACCAGACAAAAAAAAATGTTTAGGTTAGGTTTGCGTTAGGTTAGGTTTAGGTTTGGGTTATGGTAAGGTTTTTTTTTAATTAAACTACTACCGCGGGCAAAATCGTCCGCGCTCTTTTTTACATGTTGTTTATTTGTTTACATTTCTTCAATATACTTATTAATATCGTGCCCTCACTCGACACGTCTCAAACTATACTTAATATCTATGAGTCCTTTTGCTCAGTATACTCATTATAATTTTTTTTTAGGATAGGATAGGATTGGGTTAGGTTAGGTTTAGCTTAGGTTTGGGTTGGGTTAGGTTAGGTTAGGTTTAGGTTTGCGTTAGGTAAGGTTTGTGTTATGTTTGGGGTAGGGTTAGGTTTAGGTGAGTTAGGTAAGCCTAACCTAAACCTAACCTAAACCTAACCTAAACCTAACCTAAACCTAACCTAAACCTAACCTAAACCTAACCTAAACCTAACCTAAACCTAACCTAAACCTAACCTAAACCTAACCTAAACCTAACCTAAACCTAACCTAAACCTAACCTAAACCTAACCTAAACCTAACCTAAACCTAACCTAAACCTAACCTAAACCTAACCTAAACCTAACCTAAACCTAACCTAAACCTAACCTAAACCTAACCTAAACCTAACCTAAACCTAACCTAAACCTAACCTAAACCTAACCTAAACCTAACCTAAACCTAACCTAAACCTAACCTAAACCTAACCTAAACCTAACCTAAACCTAACCTAAACCTAACCTAAACCTAACCTAAACCTAACCTAAACCTAAACCTAAACCTAAACCTAACCTAAACCTAACCTAAACTTAACCTAAACCTAACCTAAACCTAACCTAAACCTAACCTTAACCTAACCTAAACCAAATCTAATGTTTTTTTTTGTTCGGGGGCAATATTTTTTTTCTGCGACATCACGTCCTCGCAGAAGGACACTACCGCGTCCTACGACTCCGCGCTGTCGACCATCTTGCGTACGACAGCCGAAAACCAAATCTAACTTAACCTAACGTAGACCAAACCTTTTTTCTTTTCGGGGTTAAATCCTGACGTTCTTTTTCGGCCCGGGGAAAGGCGACTCTTACCGGCTAATACTCACAAATTCTTCCGCAGCCCCACATCACATTTTGTTTTTATTGTGTGTTGATCTCTGTTTCAAATGTTTTGTTTTAAAGCCAGTGAAGGGATCCCTTCTTTTTGTAAATTGTTCTTTGTCCTAATATACTTCGGCATAACGATTTTGACACAATTTGTTTTGGCATAATAATACTTCAGCTTACTTTTTAGGCATACATTTTATGTTGGCATAATCATCTTAAAGACTCATTTGGCATGGCATAATTTTGATTCGCATAACGTTAGTAGGCCTAGTGACTATTCGCATAACATAATCGTACTCCATATAATGTAATCCTGATCAAACCAATTTACTATAGTTTCAAGTAAATATCCAGATTTATTATTTTGATATATATTTACATTTTCTCATTGGCCGGCAAACTTTTAGAAAACGCCAAAAATATTTTTTTTATATATCCCCCGTCACCGCCGCCCATGGACACTTGAAACACCAGAAGGCTTATAAGTGCGTTGCCGGCTTTTTGGGGGTTAGGAATTTAAGGCTTGTTGTTCAGGAATCGGGGATTGGGAAGATTGGAAAGGGGGGAATTGAGCCTCCGCTAACCTCACTCACACAACGAAACACAACGCAAGCGTTGTTTCACGTCGGTTATCTGTGAGGCCGTGGTATCACTCCGGTCGAGCCGGCCCATTCGTGCCGAAGCAAAAAGTGCAAATCTTTGTCCAACTAGCGAATTAAAATCAAAATAAATTCTAATTACTATGCTTTTCATCTCCTCAGGTAGCAGACTGCATATGCCTGATGTCGTTAAACCACTTGGAAGCGCTGCCAGTAGACACGCATGTGTATCAGATCGCCGCACAGAACTACCTCCCACATTTGAGAGGAAAGAAGAGTGTCACTGAAAAGATGTACACAGAAATTGGAGACCACTTCAGGAGTTTGTACGGAGACATGGCGGGATGGGCGCATACTGTAAGTTCCAAAAAGTGCATGTAATTTTAAGGTTTGAGGATAGATTGACATTTTCTATAAATTACATGTTTGTCTCTATAAATGGATGCATATCTTCTCTATATAAAAATCAATTGCTGTTCGTTGGTCTCGCGAAAACTGGAGATCGGCTGAACCGATTTAGTTAATTTTGGTCTTGAATTAGTTGTGGAAGTCCAGGGAAGGTTTAAAAGTTGGCGACAAAATGTTTGAGGCGATACGAAGTTTGCTGGGTCAGCTAGTTTTAAATTTTAGCATAAGAATATCTGCCATACCCCTTCGTGGATAAAAGGAGTGAAGATACAGACAACATAGTCAACATTTGTAACTCACTATTTTAAAGTATTCAATAATTAACTTTATGCCTTTATTTTTCAGGTACTGTTTTGTGCAGACTTAAAGAAATTCCAACAGACAGATAATGAAGACACTGATGCACCTAAACCTAAGAAGAAAAGAAAATAAATTGTGATATTAATTATTATATTTACAATTAAATAAATGTAATAAAACAACAAAATAATTTGATCTAATCTCTTTTATTTACTAATGCGATTATTTTATGGTTAAATACAAAAGTATAAAAAAGAATACATTTTTTTATTCAGAGGCCCTTTTTCTACAAACAATGAGATTATTCAATTTTGGTCCAACATTAGTTTGGTAATGAAATAAATATCACCATATAGTTTTTAAAGTAAATTGATAGGTAAGTTAGTATAGTCGAATTATTTATTTTAAAACTAGCTTCTGCTAGCGGTTTCGTCCGCATTCCCGTGGGATAAAGTATCCTATGTGTTATTCCAGACCATAATCTACCCCTGTTACAAATTTCATCCCGATCTCTTCAGCCGTTTTGACGTGATTGATTAACAAACATACACACAAACAAACTTTGGTATTTATAATATTATAGTAAGCAGATACGTCATAATTTCGTATGAATCTGTGATTTGTCATATGTATAAAAATACGATATAAATAAATGTACAAAATTGGTTAATACGACATTATTTCACAATAATACAAGTGATAGATTTATGCAAGCAAAATCTGCTTGGTAAGGCTTAGTATGACACGAGACCGCGTTCTGCGCTCTCATTGGCCGGCTCTGAATGAACCAACCATAGGTGGAGTGACGATATCCGCAAGGTGGCTGGTAGTGGTTGGATGCGTAGAGCTGAAGATCGAGCTCAGTGGCGTGCCATTGGAGAGGCCTATGTCCGGCAGTGGACGAGAACAGGCTGATGATGATGATGAATAAATTAACCAATCAGAGCGTTGAACGCAATCTTGTAAAACGTAAAACAAACACGTACAGTAAAATGGGGTGAATAGGGATCGAGAGGTGAATAGGGACAGAAGAGGGGTGAATAGATACTATGAAGAATTTCCCTGTACCTATTCACCTCTCGATCCCTATTCACCCCATTTTGGTACTATATTTTTTTTAACCTATCAGACCTAGATTTTTTTGGTAATCTCGACATTAAAAATGTTAAAATGATCAATTCCCGTTTCATTTTCTCAAAAAGTGTCCTAAAACTATAACATGTATTCATGTATACAAAGCCAAATTAATTGAAGACTTAAACTAATTCATAATTTCTCTTGCATTCAATTTCTTAAAAAACTGTTCAGCAATTTATGAGTATAAGTCTAACTGCCGTACTCAGAGTCATTTAATGGTTACTTAACCCAGTCCATTTCCGGAGCTGCGGACTACCTAGCGGGTTTACCGGGGCTACGGCTCAAAAAGCAGGAGAAGGAACGGGGTGGTTTTTAGTCAGTAAGAGTCTGACACTCCCTCTCGCCTCGCTCAAGGCGGGAGAAGTCATTGGATGATTTTCCCCCTCAAAAAAAAAAACAGTCCATTAAGGTCCATTCCACTAAGGAATAGTTTAAGTAATCATTAAATGTCTCTAAGTACGGCAGTAACAAACACACTTTCTACTAAAAAAAAATATTAAGGACCTCATTCCTACAATACGTTTTGGTTACAAACAACTTATATTTAATTAACTACACAACCTGGAATGGTAGAAAAAGATATTCTTTTTGAAAGACCAAAGTTCCAATTATCACATGGTTTTAAATATAAAAGATAAATAATTATAATTATGTATATGTATATTGCACTTATATATAACTTATTTACTAATTTGTGAGATTTATTTTAATGAGTTTTGTGCCTCATTTTGAGTCTTTAATCTTAAGTAAATGCTTGTAGTCCAGTCATTTGGTAGTTTTACCTGGAAAGTTTTTATTTACCAAATGACTGGACTATTGCGAGATTTAGCTTTTTTTATACCACGACGGTGGCAAGAAAGCACATGGCCTTCCCTGATGGTAAGTGGTTACCGTGGCCTATGAACGCTTGCAACACTTGGGGCATTACATGCTGTTTCTAATACGGCTACCGTATTTTTGCATATCAGAACCTTTACTATGAGTTTGAAGCAATAGTATTTGTCGATAGTCGCTAGCGACGACGTAAATTTGAACATGTGGAACTAAAATTTGCCATAAAAAAAAATCGTCGTTAGCGACTATCGCCAAATACTATTGCTTCAAACTCATGGTAGAGGTACAGATGGCGCAAATGTACTTAGAAGTACTTTTTATCCAATCATTAAAGCTGTCAAATATTGATCGTCCAATGGTGTAACACTAGCCAATTTCCTATTGGATGAAGAACAAGAGATTCACATTCACTAGCACCGTAGGTGAGCCGTATTGAAAATTATAAAATTATAAAAAAAAAATACAAAAATTAGGAACAAATGCATGGTAATGTGTGTGGCTACAAAAAAATCAGTAAATAAACTTGTTCTTATTGTACTACATCTACAAATAATAGGGTTGTATATATAAAATCAGTCTACATTAGTAGCATAAACTGTTACAACTATTTTTCGAATGTAACTGTTACTAGGAGATGGCGGGACGAACTTTACACCTACGACAAGGATTGGCCGCAGAAAGCTTTGCACAGAGAGGAGTGAAAGGAGGGTAGGGAGGCCTTTGCCCTGCAGTGGGACGACCATGCCTAAATAAATAACTGTTACCAGCAAAACCTGATTTTAGGACTAACTAGTTTGGTCTAGGGGCCATCCAATAATTACGTCACACGTTAAGGGGGGGAGGGGGTCGGCGAAGTGTGACTTTATGTGACAAGGGGGCAGGAGGCGTCTTAAATTTCGTGACGTCACATTTCAATTATCATAATTTAACTGTTAAAACACGAACTTGGAACTATTATCGAAAAACTCAAAAAAATCTAGATGTGACGTCACACTAGGCCCCTTCCATTCACACTAGGAAGGGGGAGGTTTCACAAATGTGACCAATTGTGACAAGGACGGGAGGGGGGGTCAAAAATATGAATACCCCCTAGGCTAAACTAGTTGAAACTGAAGATAGGGCAAAGAGACTTAGTAGTCGGATAGGTTCGAATGGAACGTGCGTAGCAAAGTGTAGCTTCCATCACGTCTTACTTTAACTTATAATTCTTATGTTACAGGGTTATAATATGTATTAGGATGATAGTGTTTGATATTGAACCGTATAGATATGTAACAACGTTTTAAAGTTGTATGTACCAACATTTCTTCACATATTTCACCAAAAGCAGAGTTGTAACTCTCTTGAGACACACATTCATTGTGTTGTTCGACTTTACTACGATGAGGTACCTCCGTCTACTTTCAAACTACAGCAGGGGCCTACACAGAACTGACGTGGTAAGCATCACGTTGCCAACTGACGCCCGAATACTCGAACGCTACTCAATTTTAAGTTGTACTTAAATATCGTGCTATCTCTGTCATTTTATAAAGAATTGATAGTGACAGAACTACATTTGAGAGCGTCTTAAAATTGAGTAGCGTTTGAGTATTCGGGCATGAGACATTTTCACTTAAATATGGGCCCTGTAGTGGCTTGAAACTGATCGGGGTACCTCGTTAACATAATTAAATCAAAGTTTGAATTCAAAATTCACTTGTTACCGTAGTATATTTGCGGGCAGTGTTCGATCAATACTTGTAGGGCGCGGATCTCGAACGCTAGGTCTGTGATGGCGGGCGGCGTGGCGACCAACGTCGGGGCGAACACTGTACTCAAGTTGTGAGCGCTCATTTTGTTCACGTCTGCTAGTTGGGATACTCTGGAAAATGGAGTATCAAGTTTGTGTATTACATATTGTTTAAACGTACTCCACCACGACAGCGGTCGTACATAATTATGCCTATATGTAGGTGTCTATATATGAACCTTTTGTATAGTCACTTGCGTTTTTAACTAATAAACATTTGAAGTGCCCACGCGTAGTTTCAATGTGAATGCACATTACATAGTCCAAACAAAAATCATCCTTATCGCCGTGATCAGATATTGAACCTTATACGTTTGTAAATAAAGTCTAAATTCCGTTGGAGTAGCTTTGACGTGATATTATCTAAAATTGTATAATCATAAGTAGCATTAACTCGCGTGAAGTTTACAGGAAAAGGAGCATGTCAGTCAGTCAGTCAGTAAATCCTTCTTACTATTTTGTATGCAAAATATCAAGAAAATAGGCTAGTTTCTTACGAGTAAAATTCAATACTTTTTATCGAAACGTAAAATACGATATTATTCTATACATAATGCTTTAATGATGCGTAAAATAGCAAAGCTTTTTCTAGAAAAAACTTTACACTGAATAAAAGTGTCAATGAAACTGTGATTATATTATTGTATTGAAAAGTCAAAATAATTTATTTTTGACAAATTTTACCTGTGTAAGTGTTGCACCATGTACTGCAGACAGTTGAAGTGTGCGGGCGGGAGGGAGTCCAGGCATTCCCTCAGCGAGGTAATCTGCTGCGCTTGCGTTTTCATCTCTGAAAACAAAATAGATTTTTTGATTATCTATTTAAGGCAAATCCTCCGCTAACGTCGGTCACCGGTGACCACCACGGTATTCAATGTGTTAAGAATCTAAGTCCGTTTCCACCAGTGCTAAGCTATGTGTACCAATGAATAGGATTGGTGGAAGCCAAACGCATCCACAGCAACGTAGCATAGCACATTTCTGGTGGAAAAGTATCCTTAATGCAGAAAGCCGGAGGCCCAATTACACCCTTCCCAATCTTCTCGTTTCCCCAACAATCCTTAAATTCCTAACCCCCAAAAGACCGGCAACACACTTGTAACGCCTCTAGTGTTTCGGATGTCCATTGGACGTCCGGCGGCGATTGCTTACCATCAGGTGATCCGTCAGGTCGTTTACCGGCTTATTACATAAAAAAATAATACTTACGTATAGCCTGCACTAGTTTGGGATGCACCTCGTACGTGATCAGCGGTACCGGCAGCAGTCGCAGGTACAGCTTCAGTGTACCGGCCACCACGTTGATGTTGCTGTACACGCTCAAATCTGCTGCCTCGCCGTCTGAGAGTGAAACATATTGGTATATTTTAAAATTAAACTATATTGGCTATTTAAAAAAAATGAGTGGTCGTATTTGTGAATGTGATGTATCAATGTTGCCAGTTTCCAGAGAAAAAGTATTGCAAGCTTTAAATTAAAATCCTACCATATACATAGATACATAAATTAAATGTTTGAATAAAGTCGGCCAGCAAACAAAAGGCAATAAAACGACACATTCGTTGTACTTATTCTCTCACATTATGAATCCCTAACATGGCTTGAAATCAATCGACTTACATCGTTAAACTAAATCGTAGCATTTCATTTTATACATCATCATCATCATTATCAGCCGAGAGACATCCACTGCTGAACAAAGGCCTCCCCCTTAGTCCTCCACGTAGAACGACAAGCCGCTAATTCGGCCGCATAAATGCCGCTGCATCCGCTGGCTCATTTAATTTGATACATACCTCGATCAAAAGCCAGTTTCAAAGCTTCAATTTCATCAGCGAATCCCGACACCCTATATATCCCCTCTGAGTCCATCCCCCGATCTTCTATCTCATTCACACACTTCTTAACGACGAATGGCAACGTACTAGAGTGGGCGTTGAGTAACGTAGTCAGATCTATACCAAAGACGCCTCGTAATTTCTTTAGATCCGGAACACAGTGATTTGGGACCCGCTCTGAACATTTCGAGTGTGCTATGAAGCCGCAGTCTGCAAATAAAATAAAATAAAATATGTAGTTTAGGGAACAGTGAGTAAAGTTTCCTAAGAAAAGGAGGATCCTCCGACTAGGCAAGGTGATCGCGGCTGGCGGGCTTTCTGTCCAACAGTTGTTCGTTGGAATTTTAGACATATTAGACACGAAATTGTAAATATTAGGGAAATATTAGACACGTATTGTTTAATTTTGTCATATAAGATAACAATAGTTAGATAACACGAATCAAAGTGTAAGAATGGGAGCAAATACGTCATTTCTACGTATAAAATGTGTCTAGAAGTGACGTCACACAATATTTCAAATGGATATAAGAATCTTTGAAAATATTTGTTTCCGAAAGAAAATAAAAAATACGAGTCTAATATTTTAAAATAATCTACAAGACACTACAGGACATTAAAATATAAATGAGTCATCCAAACTATTGTGAGATTTTTCCAACCACGACACGTTGTACAGCGGTCAGTTGCCCAGCCACTGAGCCTATTTTTAATCTACAAGGTAAAATACCATCAAATAAGTTTCTATTATTGAATTATTGTCTCTCATAATTATTTTGAACAAAACTATTTTCCTTATACTTATCTATACTATTAGTATATATTAATATACTAATATTCTAATATAAACATATAAAGCTGAAGTTTTTTTTTGTTTGTTTGAACGCGCTAATCTTCGGAACTACTTGTCTGATTTGAATAATTATTTTTGTGTTGGATAGTGCATTTATTGACGAAGGCGGTAGGTTGTGTATAACATTATGGTACGATCAATAGCAGCCGAGTAGAGCAGGTGAAACCGCACGAAAATAAATATTATTTATTTAACTTTGCAAAAATACTTAAGTAAAGAATATTAATTTTTTGCAAATTGGTAACAAGATAACACTTTTAATGCACTCCCGCACGAAGCAGCTCTTTATGTGATCCATAAATTGTTATTTCGGGTCTGGGTGTCATTTATATATAAAATTGTATGTTTGTAAACGCACCTACAAGACACTATACAGGAGAAAATCCTAATTAGGGCCAACAATTTTAAAAGAAAAACATAAATTAATATTACCTTCACATTTAACACCTTGTGCCGTAAAGCCCCATAGGAAGTTAGCGCACAATTCGCACCAATTCAGTCCTTTAAACGTATGTACTTTGAACGTATGTGACTTTGAGTACTTCATGACTAAAGGATTGTCTTCTATGGAGGGTGTGAGATCAAACGGAGGTTTCTTCAGTCCATCCGTGTCGGTTATAGCTTTGTTTTCAGTCTTCATTATAATTGGGCTCGAGTTGTTTGACGCTCTGTAATCGAAAATTAATTAACAGTTTTTTTAAGGGAGTCCGGAAATGGAGGAAGTCCTTTGGCAATTGGAAAGTTAATGAGCTATACCTTCAACAAATGCAGTCTATTTCATTATCTCTATATATAAAAATCAATTGCTGTTAGTTTTTTCGATAATTTCTCTGTAGTAGCACGGAGTGCTTTCTCTGTAGTCTTATACATGTATAAGGTATAAGAACATTTATTAAATATTATTTTACTCAAGAACTACTAGAGCAATTTATCAAATGAGAGTCTCTATAAATAAAATGTTTCAGGAACCGATTGAAAAACAAAATCTGACACTTACTGCTGCATTCTTGACAATGTATTAAGTTTCCGTCTGTTTAGTGTAACATACGGACTCTCCGGGTAGCTCGCTCGTGAGTTGATCATTTCAACGATATGGTGAGCCTTCAATTCCATGTGACATGTGACAAGCCCGTCCGCAACCAGCTCGTAAATAGTTTCATACCGTTTCGTGCCAATGTAGTGTGAGCCATCGTAATATAGTTTGTAGTGATGGATTTTGTCATCGAACCTGAAATATTATTGTGTTTTTATGAAATAGGTCAAAATCAAATCATTTATTTCATAATATATAGAATAGAATAACGCATTACTTTGCGCAAATCTATGCTACTCTTAGAATACAATAGTTGAAATACATCTACAAGTGGAATGAAAACTAAAAGTGTATGTATTGTTAGTTATTTATTTCAATTAAACCATTTTTATTTTAAATCTTTTTTTGTAATGGGGGGCACCATTACAAAGATTAGAATTTTTCTTTGACACCGAGACCCAGAAAAACAATCTGTTGTTCCGTACGGGAATCAAACCAGTTGCCCAGCCACTGCTCCAACTGTCCAGTCATATGGACTCCAACCATAAAAGGTACTTTTGAAATGTCAAGAAATAAATAATAGTCTCTCTATCAGCGAAGCTAGATGCTTGTTTCAAAGTGTAGTTTTGTAATGTAATTTAAAATCAGTTATCAGTTGGATAACTTTTGATAAATAATGCATTAAGTATTGATTTTTTATGATAGATTGCTGTGTGAGCATTTTCTTTTTTATTTATTTGGATGAAACAAACACAGATAATTAAAGTGTTTATAGATACAATTACTGTTGTAAAACTCATTGAATCTATGTTAGTATAATGAGAATAATAAACCTGTGGTTAAGTTATTTGAAACAATACACAATGAAGTTTAAGTATATAATTACTACAAATGATGAGAAGTAATAGTATAAAACTTACTTAACCAATACTTACTTTAAAGTTAACGTATAGAAATCGTTATTCTGACTTCCTTTTCTAATAAGAAAGGCGCCATTCGGCTCATTTTCAAGGATTGCCGTCGCTTCCTTATGACTCATTACACCGTGGTATTCACGGCCATAAAACTCTGGTCTGTCCTCTAAATTATCGCAAACCACACGCTTAGGCTTCGGAGCCTCCATCTGTATTCGATATACTAGAAAAAAAGTCATAAATACATACTTTGTATTCACTAGAAAGTAATTACAAATCGTTAGGCTATAAACTCACGTTCCGGTTTCCAAATGTTTTTCAGGTTCTCCATTTTTATTAGTTTGTTTACGTTGGATTCAGGTATCGATGCCACAATTTTATTATTCGTCAGTATGTCAAGGTATTTAGGAAATAGTCGCCTTTATTAGGAATTAATTGGAAACTGAAACGTAAACAAAACTTGCGTTGCGGTTTGACATTGACGTTTGATTACAGTCACAGTCAATATTTCTTTTTTTATGATTGGATCTGTCAGGACTTTGCGTTTAGTTTCGACTATCCGGCTAATGATACAGTTTGTCAAGAAATATTTTTTTAACATAAGATCATAAGTGGATTTTTTTGAATAAAAGTAATTAATTGTTTAAATCTACAAATAATGGGTATGACTTAATATATACGACTTAATACTGTATTTCCACCACCTGTGTACATTATGGATGCAATAATTATTAGAATACGTGAATACTATTGTACTTACTTTGTAACTAATGTAGAACCTGTATTCAGCAGAAAAATATTTGTACGCTTTTGTAGACTCTGGGGTGGGCATGAAACAGACATTCTCAGTTTCACCCTAACCACCCTTTATTTTAGTCAGGTGAAGCGGAATATAATTAAACCAAATTAGATACATAATAGAAAATTAACAAAACCCTTTTAAAAATCAGTAATATCCTAAAATAGAAACACCAAATACGGAAGGAACCAACATTAATTTAATTTTATCTCCGTGTTTGTAGAGATTAGGCGTCTAAAATGGTGGTACCATGATAAATAACCTAGGAAGTTCAGATTTAACCATTTTATCGCAACAGAAGGGCTCTGTTCGTAATTGCCCTTGATTTTGATAATTAAGGAGATTAATGTAACATTCGCCATTGACCTACAGCTACAATTATATTTATTAATCACGATAGGGGTTCAAACGAGCGTTTTATTTAAATATATACGTCATTTATTAAATTAACTTTATTTTCAGTAGTTGTTAGCTGATTTTGTTTCGATTTTCAATATTTAAACATATGTAGTCAATAATTTAAAAGTACCTACGTAGTATGTAATAGGTACCTACCTAATGGAAGTCCTGGTAGTAGGTACTACCATGTAATGTAGTTATTTAACAAAGGCTATTGCAGAATACTATTGTAGACTCAGTCCTATGTTTTTTTTGAGGGGGTAAAATCATCCAATGACTTCTTTCGCCCTGAGCGAGGCGAAAGAAAGTTTTAGACTCTTACTGACTAAAACCCAAACCCGTTCCTACTCCTGCTTTTCGAGCCGGAGCCCCGGTAAGCCCGCCAGGTAGTCCGTAGCTCCGGATCAGGCATCAGCCCTACTGGGCCCCATCATCCCTGGGGCCGTGTTTAGCACACAAACTTGCACACGACAAACACTTAGAAATATAACGGAACATAGATTTCTATAGCTGTGGACAACGTAAAAGGTTACCGGGGCCCCGGCTCAAAGCAGGAGTCCTACTCTTGCTTTGAGCCGGAGCCCAATAGTGAGGGGGGGGAGAGTTTTTAGTCAGTAAGGGTCTGACGCTTCCTCTCACCTCCCCCAAGGCAGGAGAAGTAATTGGATTATTTTCCACCTCAAAAAGGGTAGGTACTTTTCAGCAACTCGCTCGTCAAGTAGTCACCTACTTACTAACCTTTATAAAATTCTTGTCATGCTCGTTAAAAGTAAAACTGACTGTTCATGATAACGCCCACCAGGGGCGCTTCCTATAGGAAAACTAACTACTTAATACCAAGATAAGGAAACTGGGTTCCTAATGAGATAAGGTTTACAGTTAAAGGGACAAATGTTAGTTAATTTTAACCTTAAGAATGTTATCTATGATTTAACTGTAGTTTAAGATAACTGTTGATGTGATGTGACGTTGGAAATTTCCTGTAAATATTTGTAGGTTCCTGTTTTATTTTTATTTAGAGCAGTTATTCCTAACTGTTTGTTGATCAAGGACATATTTTTTACAATTTTTGTTAGGCCAGGGACTACCATTAACGACTAATACTTTTACTTTTTGACTGCCTCTGTGGCCTAGTGGTTGCAAGTGCGACTGCCGGGCAAGGGGTCTCGGGTTCGATTCCCGGGTCGGGCGAAGTGGTACTGGGCTTTTTTCGGTTTTTCGAAAGTTTCTCAGTAGTAGCACGGAGTCTGGAAATGTGCCCGGTATATGGCAATAGGCTCACCTCCTATTACATGGGACTTATACCTAACATAAATTGTGAAAAGTGGGTGTACACAGTGGCATTACGTGTCATAATGTGCACCTCTGCCTACCCCTTCGGGGATTAAAGGCGTGACGATATGTATGTATGTATGTACTTTTACTTTTTTTTATAAATTTAATACCGTACTCAGAGACATATTGTGGTGATTAGGTACTTAAACATTTCCTTGGTTACGATTTTGCTCTGAAAACAATTGCTAATGACTGGGTTAACTATTAAATTATGACTCTGAGTACCGGGGTTACTTTTAACTACTTCATTGAGTAATTAGGTACATATATCTAACTATATAATCATTGCTTGGTATCTAACTATCTAAGTATTTACAGCATTTTATTGGCAATTTTCCAAGACGCACCTAAGAATATGTAGATTAAAATGCAATTTAAATTAAATATTGAATAAAACAAATAAATTATGAGCAATTATACAATAGGTTATTCATACATAGGTAAATGCTTTGTTCATTAATATTTTGTCACACACAATTAAAACAAAAAAGGGTATGTCCTCATGTAGGTACCTCGTTAAATTACGTCATAGGTATTCCTAGGTATTGGGTTAAGGAATTCATGTGTTTAAATTGACATGGACCTACAAAATATTTAATAGATTCTCAACTCCGTGACGCTACTAAGAATTCCAAAGACACTATAATAGGTGCTTTCCCTGCCGCATACGCACATAAGTATAATGCATGTGTACAATGTACATGATTTTATGAATAACCACAAACGATTTGTTTACAAACTATACATGATGTCAAACTCTAACTTGCTTATGATATGGTACATCAAAACACACAACTACTCTATATTATACTTGATTCACTTGATAAATGATATATTAAACACTCTACGGATCATATTCGATATTATTTAACGTGCTGAGAACCGTAAACTTCTCAACACTAGTATCTACTTATGCGCAGGTGCCATATGTGGAATAAAATTTAAAACTAAATATTATTTCACAAATGGCACCCACGAAAAGTACCTATGGGTGCCCAATGTGGCACATCATCGGTGACATTAGCTTAGGTGCCATTTAAACGGGTGCCCAATGTGGAATACCTCCTATCCAACTTAAGATTAGGAAATATGCCTATCCATAGGTATCTAGAGTTATTTGATTCTGAAATTTTGAACTTTAGGTCAATGCTCAGTGCCTACCACTTTAACTGCCATTTTTATGGTATAAGCTGGTAAACGAGCAGACCGGTCGCTTGATGGTAAGCAATCGCCGCTGTCCGGACACCCGAAACACAAAAGGCATTCCAGTGCGCTGTCGGCCATTTGGGGGGTTTAGGAATTTAAGGATTGTTGGAGATTTGAGGATTGGGGAGAATGAGGAGTAAATGAATGAATATAATTCTGTAACTCAAATCTCCACCGATAAGTGTCATGAGGCTCTAAGGGTTAGTACTTGAATCCCTGACTTACAGGAGTTTCAGAGGATTGGGAGGATGTGGCGGTTGTGCCACAAAAAAAGTTTGAATCCCTGACTACCCATTGAATAAATACCTAAATGTAACGTGTATTGAGGTAATTACCTTATTACTTTATTTATTTTTACGTAAGGAGCAAAATAAGGATAATTCCAGACCACGTCACATGAAACGTCACGTCAAGGAAAAAGGACTTATTTCAAAAAGTCACGTAAGACTTTTGTCATGTCGGTTAACGGCCAATTCCAATAACCTATCTCTATCTGTAGATTTGCCTACTACAGATAGTTTTTGACATAAGCTTCGTATAAAATGTGTCAAAATTCTATCTCTAGTAGGCAAATGTACAGATAGATAGGTTATTGGAATTGGTCGTAAGCGGAGTTTTGAGTACATGCTAAACACTATGTGATGATTAGCTTTGATTTACCGGTGACGAGGTGGCATATCATGTGATTAAAAGAAATGTAAAACCCACTTATCATTGAATTATGTTGCAATAGGAAAGATGACGGGACATGAAAACCAAACATTTATTTAGTTAGGTAATGAAAAAATATTACACACGTATTTTTTTATTTTGTCATATAACATAACAATACTTAGATAAAATGAATCAAAGTTTAGTTTAGGAGTGTGTACCTAAAAGGGACGTCACTCGATATTTCAAATCGATATATCTTCGAAAGTATTTGTTTCTTCTATTAAAGTCATTGGTCTATGATGTGATCAGTAGTGGATGGACGTCCAGAGGCTGAGATGACGATGTTGATGTTACAGTTTTAACAAAAATATCAAAAACGTAAAACTCATCAGGTAATACTTTTATTAGTTGTTTTTTTTTTATGATACGTTTGGCCGCTATCTCGCCTGGTGGTAAGTGATGATGCGGCCTACGATGGAGCACGTCTGCCCATAAGCAACCTATTCACTCGGGCTATTTTTTGATCCGGGGTTCTAAGCTTTTTTTTAAGGGGGAAATCATCTAATGACTTCTTTCGCCTTGGGCGAGGCGAGAGGGAGTGTCAGACTCTTACTGACTAAAATCCAACCCGTTCCTACTCCTGCTTTTCGAGCCGAAGCCCCGGTAAACCCGCTAGGTAGTCCGTAGCTCCGGAGGAATCTAAGCTGGTTCCGTGTTTACCAGACGAACTTGTACATGAAACGCTTAGAAATATAACGGAACATAGTTTTCTATAGGAATAAGGAAAAATCAACAAAAAGGTCGTTCCTTCAATTTATTTGAGCACAGTTCGTCTTATCACAATTTATTTGTTGATGCGTGGTCGCACTGCAAGCGGGAAATATATACCCATATAAAGTTAGAATTAATTATTCAATGAATTATAATTAACTATAAATAAATTTATTTACTCACACATACTTATGCGTCATTATTTCTTAACTACGTTCCATAAAAGTTGTCGACTGTCAAGTTTAAGGTCTCTGGTTCGATTCCTGAGCTGAGCTGGACAGCATAAAAGATTAATCCTGGTTTATAATCAAGACTCTTATGATATTAATTGAGAGGTGCAAAGTTGTTGTACTGTCAAGCAAGATTCCTGAACCGGACAGTATCAAGCAAAAATATTACCCCTGGTTTATAATCAAAACTATTATGAAATTGCATTACGTTGTTAATGTATCTGTACTTACAGTTGGAATACGTCAGGCGTATAGGAAATATACATAATTAATGTGTGATGATGATGAGCATTCTGTAAAAGGGAATAAGAGCATTCCATGGAATGGAATTATGTATAATATTTGCATATACGCGCATAACGCACTTGGATGTGTGAAGTATTATTGTGATATCTATGTAATTAAATTTTACAGATACATCACATTTTGATGCTGTTTACGGTGCTTACAAAAAGTTATCATAAAAGGATGCCCGTTTGTTTTTTTTTGGGAAAATAATGCCATGAGTTCTCCCAGAAAAAGTGTCAGACTCTTACTGACTCCTTCACCTCCTGCTGTTCGATCCGAGACCCGGTAAACCCGCTAGGTAGACCGAGCTTCGGATTAGGCATCAGCCCTACTGGGCCCCATCTATGGTGGTCTAATGGCTCTTCGAGACGCCCGTTCATGCGCCGTACGTTTTACAGTTTGGTTCTTGAATAATACAGCCTACAGAATGAATTATCTATTAAGACAGTTAGTAATTCGGTAGTAAACAGTAATTTATTAAGTATCTAAAGTTACACGTTTGTAATAATTATTTTAATGTCATACTTATTAACTTTTATGTAGGGATTAAACATCTCATTTTGTATTTAACCAGGCAGAATATTTAACTCAGGTTTACGATCTCGTTTCTGATCTGCAAAACAATAATTAGTTTGTAATAAAATAAAATTTATGAAAAATTCGCGTTAATAATAAACCTAGTATGAATGTGTCAAGATTGATTAAGAGGCACTATTAACCTACATACAGATATTAATATTTAATGAAGTGAAACTGTAAACTATGGGTTTATTAAGTGTGGTATAGCCATGCTTCGACACGAATGTGTCAGCTCGACCGGAGTCATACCACGGCTTTACAGAAAATCAACGTGAAACAACGCTTGCGTTGTGTTTTGTCGTGTGAGTGAGGTTACCGGAGGCCCAGTCACACCTCTACCAAATCTCCCCAATCCTCTAATTCCTAACCCCAAAATACCAGCAACGCATTTGTAACGCCTCTGGTGTTTCGGATGTCCATTGGCGGCGGCGATTGCCTACCATCAGGTGATCCGTCTGCACATTTACAGGCTTATCCCATAAAAAATCTCACCAAACCTAAGTCTAGATACCTTTTTGATGATGACGGGAAGTCTTCAAAAGGCACCAACCTTTTTGGGACAAACTAAGGAGTGTTTTAACTCACTGAAACCTGGGGACCACAATCAGCAGCTAAAACAGGCACTTGGTCCTACACTACATTTATTAGCAACCTAAATAAAAACGCTCGTCAAACATCAAACAAGCCTAGCGTAGCGATTAGCGAGTTACTTGCCAACCGCGCGCACTGACACCACGCCTCGACAGAAACGTTCAGTTGAGTATATAAACATTAAATAACATTCCGCCGCATTATTCAGTACAAGACACTTGCAGTAAATACCTAATTACTACCTATAGTAAATAAATAAATATACACAAAGTTAAAAAAAAACATTTGTTCTAAAAAAAATTGTGACTAAAAAAATGTCGAAAGTTTTCTTCTATTCTTGTCTGATTGGTCTGTTTTTGGACGTGTCTAACGGTTGGGTTATAAATGATATAAACACGAAGATGCTGTCAAAAGGATTGTTTTCCAATGAACTCAGCGATGAAGATATAATGACTGCTGAGGCTGGCTACTCGTCTAAACAACGGATCAGTTTAATATTTCCAGGTAAGTTCTAATTTCATCATACCTTTAAATAGTTTATAGCTTTATGTGGCATACAAATAAATGAATATGTGCTCTTTAACATAAACTAAAACTGTGACAATGAATATTAAAGTGACGAAAAAAAAAACTACAAATTACATTACTTTACTATAAGCATGATCTTAAGCGCGCCGTCAGAACTTACAGCCTTTTTGTATTGTTTCTAAAACAAAAAACGCCGTGCCGGAGTCGAACCTGAGCCGTGCTATTTCCTTTATGCATAGTGGATATCCAAACATTGTGTAACAGGCCCTAAGTGTGTTTTTCAACCAGAGATGTGTTATGCTATGTTGCTGTGGATGCGTTTGGCTTCCACCAACCATATGCATTGGTACACATAACGGCCTCAGCTAAGCTATGTGTTATTTTATGGTAAGATGCGGGCTATGGATGCGTGCTATGCTATAGCTTAGTATCAGTAGAAACGGTCACATAGTTTCACAGCCTAACTATTACATCTTCGTAGCATAGCTACATAGCACGTTATTGGTGGAAAACCAGCCTTAAGTCTGTTATTCCTTTATACATAGCGGCTATCCAGATATTGTGTAACAGGCCTTAAATCTAATAATCAAAAGTAAACCAGAATTATAGGAAACAGGAAATAAGAAAACAGTGTAAGTTCCATTTAACTATCGGATTTACAGTATTTCTTTCATTACACAATTTCTTTCATCCATGACATAATTTCTTTCCCGATCATCATACTACTACGTTTATAAATTACGCCGACAGCGACTGTTAGTTGTTTTATACATTTCTATATCGGTATTTCAATCCTAATAACTATAAATTACCTGAATCAAGCGGTTCGTTTTATAATAAAAACAATTTATTAAACTGTAACGAATAACGAACAAAAATTCGAACAGAAGTTACACACACAGTCATAACTTAGGCGGTTAGAATAACGTTGTAACTTCACGCATTTTATATCCGAAGGGGTAGGCAGAAGTACACATTACGGCACGTAATACCACTATACAATGTACACCGACTTTTCACCATTTGTGTTATAAGTCTCATGTAATAGAGGGTGAGCCTATTGCCATATACTGGGCACAATTCCAGACTCGGTGCTACCACTGAGAAATTTCTGAAAAACCTAAAAAAGCCTAGTAATACCTTGCATGATCCGGGAATCGAACCCTTTTTCGGCAGTCGCACTTGCGACCTTACCTTACCTTACCTTGCGATCTAAATGCAAAAGTAAAGTTTTTTACCTCTTTACGCATCATCTACGCAACCAACCAATCCGTACGGAGAAAAGTATAGCAATGCACACGGATTTGCCCGTGAAATACAAAAAATATTTAAAAAGAAATGAATCAAAGACGCTACTGACTTTGTGCCATATTTGTTACATCTGTTCGCATTTAAAATTTTTTTTTCAAATCCGGAACTGAAATAAAAAATGGAACAAGGAAACATCGTTCTGACGCCGATCGACGATTCGGAACTTATTTGATTGAATTAGTTCAACAATGCGTTGTTAAAGTTACCGTGAATAAACAGATAATTAGTTTATTAGGTACTTCATCTTTTTATGTTTATATTCCGTGTTTAACTAAGGCTTAAATAGGACGGCTAGTCGAGCCCTTTGTTTGTCTAAAGTATAACGTATCTAAAGATTATTTTGATTTATATTCAGATACAAATTATATTGTATTCAGAAAATTGTAACATAGATTAGAATTTCAAAAAGTTTTGGTTTCTGAGTAAAGTCAGTAAAGTCAAAGACGTGGTAATCTTTTCTTATACCACTTTTCTTAAACCATACCCAATTAATAAAAAGAAAATACTATTTTATTTGGTAATAATAATTGGGTATGGTTTTTGTTCCCAAAATTGTTTTGTTAATTCTGTACCTATATAGCATGTGCCAACCAGCTTTGAGCAAGCGTGTATATTAATGCTCAAACCTTCTCCGTGTGAGAAGAGGCCTCTTATCAGCAGTGGCCAGTTAATAGACTATTTATGTGTGATAGCATGAACCGGAATAGTATTAGTCGGGAAAGAAAGAAGTTGAGTTCAAACCATAAAACTTAACTCGTTTGTTTGTAGAAATCCACTGGTGACTATAATCGTAGATATAGCATTTTTTATCAGGCACCAGAGTTTACTAATGTTTTATTAGTATTATTATCTTTTAGCTCACTTTTATCACTTATCTACATGTAAATAGTTCGTAGAAATTGATTTACCAACAAAACATGCTTGCAACATAATATTTATATTCATAATCAACAATTGCCATAGTAAGAATCAATTCTGCTAACTGATAAATTTATTCTAACAGACACTATAAAATTCTTTGTTCATACAATTTTTTGTTCGAAAATTTCTCAGTGGTATTACGGAGTCTGGATTTATGCCCAGTACCTATATAAGACAATAGGCTCACTCCCTGTTAAATGGGACTTATAACACAAATGGTAAAAAGTTGGTATACATGGTACAGTGGCATTACGTGCCGTAATGTGCACCTCTGCCTACCCCTGCGGGGATAAGAGGCGTGATGTTGACACTACAAAATTATTATTAGAACTTGAGACGGGATATTTACCATGTTTATTTATTTCATCCGTGATAATGGCGCTTGCAACAGTGCCGAAATATCGGAAACTCATCGAAATAAATAAACATGGTAAATATCCCGTCTCAAGTTCGAAAAATAGTGTTAGTGACCATGTCAGTTTTAAAACTACAAAATTGTTCTACCTTTTGAATATTCAATAAGTATATGTTGATTCCAGGTACGAAATGGTGCGGTGCAGGCAATGTGGCGGTTAGCTATGATGACCTAGGCGAAGAAAAGGAAGCTGACATGTGTTGCAGGGAGCATGACAACTGTCCCGACTTGATACCTGGAGGAGGAACCAAACATAATTTAACTAATGACGCTTTTTATACTAGGTAATGAATTTGTCTTGTTTTGTTATCTTTAACTTCTTATCTAAAGTCTTTGTGTAGCTATACATTACTTAATGAATGTAACACAAAGACTTTACAAAAGATGAGTACCTTTTGTAATTTTTTAATTGAATTCGAGTCCCACGCTGGGCGCCAAAATTTGAATTAGGGACCCGTGTTGGGCGCCAAAATCTGAAGAGCCCACGTTGGGCGCCAGTTGCTAAATAAATTACCTTTTCTAATTTGGAGTTATAAATTGCTTTTTTAATGTCTTTGCAATGTTTTTTACTTCATTATTTTTACCAACAAAAATGTATTGTTTTGTTATAAAAATCTTTCTTTCTTTTTCAGATTAAGCTGTGCGTGTGACGAGAAATTCTTGAAATGTCTGAGGGCTGCTAACACGAAGGTGGCAAGGTACATTGGAGTGATATACTTCGATGGACTGCAAACCAAATGCTATAGAGAAGACTATCCCGTCACCAAATGCAATAAGAAAGGAGGGTATGTACACATTTTACTATACACTTAATTTTTTTTTAAACGTTGCCTTACACTAGGATTTTCTCCTGTGTCGTGCGTTTACAAACATACAAAATCACATGCACATGACACCTAGACCCGAAACAACAATTTGTAGATCACACAAAGAGTTGCTCCGTGCGGGAATCGAACCCGCTACACGTTGCACGGCAGCCAGTTGCCATCGCGCCAACTGTGCAGTCAAATATTGTTCCCACTTAACTGTCGTTAGGGATTTGGGGTTTGATAAGTAGGTTTTAACACGATGTTATAGCAATTTTTGACACTAGTTTCGTAATTAAACTCCATTTGGTAATTAACTAAAAATCAGGGTTTACTCACGTGGATATCTGATAAGAGTAGGCTGCGTGACGTTGTCGCATCTGCAAACGTCAGTCACGAAGAAGAGTCCCTCTGTGACTCGAAACTAGTAGAGCTTATTTTTTCTTTAATTTTCAGTTTAATTATGTTGTCAATTATGATGATAAAAATATCTGGTAATTGTCACACCTTATGGCAGTCGAAAAATTCAAATTATTGTAAACCATTCAGTTTATTATAAAACTCTATAATAATTAATTTTTCTTTTCAGATGGTTTAAAACGAAATGCGTCGAATATTCGTACAACACAAAAGGTGAAAAGATCTACCAATGGTTTGATGTTGAAAATTTCTGAAAAAACTGTGTCTCTAGTCGATTTTATTTAATTAATGCCTGCATACTCAAACGCTACTCAATTTTAAGACGCTCTCAAATGTAGTTCTGTCACTATCAATTCTTTATAAAATGACAGAGATAGCACGATATTTAAGTACAACTTAAAATTGAGTAGCGTTTGAGTATTCGGGCGTAAGTGTATTTAAAGGACATTATTTATTAAACCAAGTGATTATTTATTTGTGATAAGAATGATAGTTATTTGTACACCTCTGCTTACCCCTTTGGGAAGCTTGATGTTTCGTTAAATTAGTACATGAGTACAAATTGAAATGTATTTGTGTTAACTGTCAATAAGTAAGTTTATTTTTATAATTTATGTAATGTGTGTAATCAATCAACATATTTAGTATGCTGGTAAGAAAATAGATTTTAATTCAGTATGGAGAAAAGAATAAAGAGATACTGAACGAAGCCTTACTTTTTGTAACAATTTTATATTAACGATTTATTTTTTAATTTTAACAAACAGGGATTATCCAGTGGTTTAACAAATGTACTGAATCAATAATTATTTTCTTACCTGTATACCAAATGTCTTGTATATTTTGTTGGCTGACTTTATTTTGATGTTCCTTGAGACTTTCAATGTGAACTTGATTTTGTCTTGTCGTTTGTGGCAAAGTATTATAGTAATACAATAAATAAAGAAGCGGCATTCGTATTATTTATTTTTCAGCATATTTCATTGGTACATTGTTAGAGATTTCGCCATAATTCATTATTCATAATATACAACTCTTTATATTAAATTATGCACACATTAATGCACGATTAATATACATAAATTATATTATCTCATAGGTATAAATAACCATACATTTAGTTACACATGTGATAAAAGATATGAGTACAGTTTATAACAATATATAAACAAGTGAACAACTTCGAACTGTGTCGGAAACAACACTAGAATATCTTTATAATGATAGAAAAACTTCAAATATGGGTTATACATATATAATATAATGTAGATATGTAGCAGTGCTTAGCTAAAACATTGGAATGCGGGCGCTCGCATGATTATGTACAACCAGATATATACATAAGTTATACATAGTGGGCTAAACTGTGGGGTTATATACTTTACGAGTGATTAACTAGGAATCGAAAGCTAATTCTGGATTTATACGTGAAAACGTTGAAATACACGAGAGCGAGAACTTTGTTGGATAGATACGAAGCAATATAAAGGACTTAAAGAGAATCCCTTGTACGAAGTGAGCAATCTCCAAGTAGAGGCTAGTCCAAGCGACCTTACCGACCAATATGTACAACAACAACTCGAGAACATTTATATATAGTGATCCAACGTCGCTATGGCGGGACCGAACGGTCAGGTCGATTGGTTTCATCCATAACTTTATATAATTATTTATTTATTAATCAAAAGTATGAAACGTCCACCGTCTCAATAATATTTTGTTTATCTAACACGTTCTGTGTCGCAATGAAGTATAATAATATTATTTAACGAATTCTATATATTTTCTAAAAGTAATAATATTTCATGCAAGCAGTCTTTTGTCGGGTGGAAATGACAATAACTATGTTTACGTTACAAGTCTCTTTCCACACCAACAGATATTAAGTACGATAAGAATTACACATTCTATGATGTTTTTTTTTATTAAAAACTCCATATCAAAATTGTATGATATCTTCTTAAATGAATTAAGCGGAGGTTGACTGGGAAACTCAACTCGTTTCTTAACGAAACATAATATATTTCAACAACATTGTAATTAATTGATAATAAATATTATATCTTGTTAAAAGTCTTAGTTCGTCCATGAAAAAGCTGGCAAAGAATGCTTTGTTAACAGAATGTATATGTATAAGTATATGAAACAAGTATTCAGACATCCTCAGATACTTAACTTTAGTAATAAGTTGTTACATGTGACGAATGACGGAGAGCTGTGAAGTAGGTAGGTATTATATTAAGAATGATAAAGATGGTATCACGTCTACTATCACAGAATATTATTATTTCGAGAATAATCAAAGAATCAGCATATAAAGTTAATGCGCTTACACAATTCTTATTCAAAATATATTTATCATGTAAGTTTATTGAGTTGCAGCAGTTTGACATTACAATCGGGTGTCGGCAAATCTCAGTAGGCACCTATTGACCTATACTTACATCTTCCCAAGATTTACATAATTATAGACTGTCGTATTCGTATAGTATGTATTATGTAATACAAGTTAACTTAGTGAACAGGATTTAGATATACAAATAACTTTATTCAATAATGTCATTTTTACACAGGGGCACGACTTACTTATATATTTAGATGACTTAATGACGTCTTCGACGGCGGAGGCCGATCTATAATTGTACTATGTAATATATTGATCACAAATGGAGTTCATGGGATAGTGAAAGTTTCCTTCGTAGAAATTCATTAACAGTTAGTATTGATTCAAGTTTGGTCAATGGGACGGTCGCAGCAGCATCACGTTGCTTGCAATATTGCTCGAAGTATTGAAATTATCTAATAAATATTTGTATTGACAACATTAACAGTAATAGTTCTTACATTGAAATATGGTGAAATAAACATTTAAGTTTCAACTACTCATTTACGATACATTCAGGTAACTCACAGCTAGCGATCAAAAACGTAACGTAGAAAATCACAACAATTCTATGCCATAAGGATCGTGTAGTAATAACTAGTATATAATAACATTACAACTGTTCCTACACATAGTAAATAATGCAGATCCGATAATGTGTAAACAATTCACTCGATATCATAATCTAACCTAACAGGTGGACGTGAGCCCAAGATATAGAAGCATCGGATACACGACCGGCCGAGCCCGCGGCCCGGCCGGGATGCTATTGAGACAGCACTAATACTCGGAATATTCACTAGACTGTGCGTTTATTGAAACTTACTATGTACAACATCTCCTAATCGCGTCAGGCAAGTACCAGCGCAGCGGCACTCCGAACAGAGTGGAGAGAAGCCCTGGCAGCATCGAGCCCAGCGTCAGGGCGCCCCACAGCACGGCCACGACAGTAACTAAGCACATGAGCCAGTCCGTAGGGGCCACCGCTACTATTTCCCCCCCAGCCCGAATTTCATGAAAATGAGTTCTTTGCCTTTGCTGAGGATGTCGCCGCCCGGCGCCGTCATCTCGGAGAACTTCTGCATGAGGTTGGGCTGCGTGGCGGGCGTGGACGTGGCCGGCACCTGCACGTTGGGCGCCGGCACCACGGCGGGCCCGGCGCGGCGCGCGGGCGACGCGGGCGCCGGCGCGCCCAGCGCCCCGAGCGGCCCCGGGCCCCCGGGCGCGGCGCCGGGCGGGGCCGCGGCGGGCGACTGCACGGGCGGTGTGCCGGTGTTACCAGCGCTCGTGCGCGCGATCGTGTTCGGCGCCTGCCCGCTCGCCACGCCTCTCGCCCTCGCCTGTGTCGCCAAATTCATCTCACATACTGCACTGCTCGTGCTACTACGTTCTATCTGTTTTGGGATTGTATTGCCTCAGGTTTCTAATCAACCCACATAAATGTACGTGAAAACAGTTGATGAACGGATGTAAAAGATTCCCAAAACAGTTAAAACGCTTAAATAAACAAATTGATTAGCGTGATCAAAGTTTGTGAATCAAGTTATGCAACAAGCTTTAAAGATATAGGTATATAATGACTGGGGACTGGTGCCTGATATTATTTCAAGTTTCAAAGATCTGATAAGCATTTACTTAGTTAAGGTTCTCTCGCTCATTATTATATTTTTGATTAGGTATAACAATAGGGCATTACTTATATTATTAGTAGTAACTATGCGTATGCGTGTCTTAAAATATTTACATATAGGTAAATAAAGAACACTTACATCAATACCTAAGTCACTCTGTGTATCATGCTATACAATATTGAGACAAAACATTATTATTTACAGATATCATATTACACACATCAATATAATATAAAAACTGTGCAATAAAAAACATGCATTGCCATAAACAAAGCAGGTGGCATTTTAAAAAGAAAACAGTTGACCAATTCTGCCAACCGATATTCATAGTATTTGAAACATTTTTGGAAGAAATTAATCATCAGGGTTGTAATAGAAGCTCAGATCGTTAAGGGTAAGTCAATTCATTCGGTACATTCGTCATGCTTCGGTAAACTACAACATTAAGCTCGAATCAGAGTCTACTATTCGATTACGTAATGATCGACAAGAGCTGTCACACAAACGTCAAAGAGGTTGCTACAGTAGCGTGACGTCACGCGTCATCACCAACGCAATCGTCTAGTAACGGACCACATTCACAGGCCTCAGATTGTAGTAACATGGTGAATGGGTTATGGTATCTGATGTGAGTGAAGTACGCCAGTGTATCTGTGGTGTCAAGGTAAAAGGGGATAAGTCATAAATTTTGAAAAATGAGTTAATGGCACAGTTGGATAAAAAAATTAATTAGTTTTAGGTGATAAGTCAATTTAAATTGACTTATATCCTTTTTATCGTAATTTAAATTGACTTATCTCCTCTTTACCGTAAAACTAATTCATTTTTTTTAGCCAACTGTGTCATTAACTCATTTTTCAAAATTTATGACTTATCCCCTTTTACCTTGACACCACAGGTATGTTCTGTTCTAGTCTCTGTATGGTCTGGTAGGCGATGACAGCTAATGATGTGTAAACAATATGGCCGCCTGCCACCACGCGGTGGGCGCGAGAGTCGAGCGACCGAGCCGGCCACGGTACCAGATGCCCTCTGTACACTGAGCGTAGTATGAAACGCAAGGTAAATATAGATAATAAAGAAATAAATGAAGAAAAAAAGGAAATAGTGAAAAAATAAAATCTAAAGATAATGAAGTGACAGTCGAACAAAAAACGTCTAGTATCGTTGCATAGTATATTTGAAAGTATTGTTGTGGGTCGATTACAAACGGTATTTTTTACCTGAGAATTCGCCTGTTCTGGATTACTGGCGCATGTGTTGTGGTCTAACATAGAGGAAGGAGGGCAGGCATCTAGCAAACAGACAATACACACAACATATATAGTGACCACAGACAACCACTTGAATCTTGGATCACACCTCACGAACACCCGTGGGTTCAGAGCGAGATTATGTTGCGTGTATTTATTTGTACGACCAGCCTACCCGCTGTGTGACTAAATGCCAGGGTATACCGTGTGACGAACAAAACATAATAATAGGATAGAGAGTTGGATAGATGAAAATAAAATAAGGTATCCTCGAGTCTTAGCGGCGTGGCTTTGAGTAGTGTGGTTTGGTAACAAGGACACACCTGTTGTCGCAAGTCTGTATGGAATCAGAACCTCTTCGAACGATGTTTGTGACTGTGTAATCCAAGATAGAGTGTTCATTAGCAAAGTGTACACCAAGAGTCTTTGTGCTCCGTAGATTGCAACCGGACTCGCATTCATACATTCCGTTATACCATCACTGACACACTTGGATCAATCCAGGATTCAATGGAAAGGAAATTTTGATTGTAAACTGTATTTTTAATTCAATCCAGAGTTGTACTATTAAAGGAATTTTGTATTTTTGGAAAGGCCAATGAGTTTCAAGGAGGCAATGAGGCAAAACGGAATGGAAAATCTAAAACACAAACTCGCAGAGCGAGTCCCGTCGCAATCGAAAGTGTACAGGAAAGATGATAAGAGGGTTCCAGAGCGAAATAGCTAGCGTCTTTCAGTAGTCACATAGCAAGTCCAAGGTGCAAACATGAAACACTCAAAGCTCTCGGTGGACGGTGAAGATACACGTCTTCACCGAACTTACCTAAGGGAGGTCGGCTCGGCGATCTCTTTGTAAAGCGATTCGATCAGGGCTACTTTCGGTACACGGTCTTTTGAAGTCAATGTTCAAGTAGGACTTCATCAAACTTAGGATATTTTACTCGACGTGACTGATAAGCAGGACGAAACAAACTAGTTCGTGTCATGTAAGTGCCGGGTGGCTCTAACAGGGTTCTGTCTAAAGCGTGCGCATCGCTTCCATCATCGCGGAGCCGACCGACCCGGCTTAGAATTAAAATAGGGAGCGAGGGCGAGAGCAGCAGTGGCAGCTCCGGGAAGTGTAAGGAGCAGAGAGAGGGCGCTGTCGTACCTGCGCGGCGGTGCTGGTTGCGCGGCGCGGCCTGCGCCCCGTGCGCGCCGTGCGCCCCGTGCGCCCCGTGGTGCGCCACGTTCTCGCGCGGCGGGGGCGGGGGCCCGCGCGCCCCGGGCCCGGGCAGCGGCCCGGCGCCGCGCCCCCGCCCCGCTCCGCGCCCTGCATTCGCACCCGACGACATGCCCGCGACCCCTGCACCCAACACCAATGCTGATCCATCTAACCATGGATGTGGGACTCACTCAAAATAGTCCCATTGAAAGCTTTAGGGATTGTTCTGGTTTATCCGTATAGCAGTTTGTTTTATTCAATCATAATATTATTCCGAAGCTCTAATTTTCGTCTTTATGACTAATAACTATAAAGCAGATTTTATAAACTTGCACACACCTTGGTTGCCTTGGCCGGGTGCCCCGTACTGGTCGTTGGCGTCGGCGAGGAAGTTGCTCGGGACGAGACCTCGGACGCCGTCGATCTCCGCCATGTAGAAGCCGTCGTCATCCATGTCTCCGTACACGTGGATGATCTGACCCGTTTGGAAGCTCAGCTCAGCCTGGAAAAGTTTCTGAGTGACAAAAAATCAATTTTGAATGAAATGTAGAGTTATTAACACTACAATAGAGTACTAAAAGGATGTGAAAATTTAGAAATAGCATCTGAACATTAACAATAAGATAGTGTATAGGATAGAATTGCAAGACAGGGAAAATGTAGAGTTGACATATATAAATTCAGAACATCATTACAAGGTAACGGGACAAGACACATTAGAGAGCAATGAAGCACAAATCGAAATGGAAGCTAAAGAGGAACAATGGCAGAACATTCCTGAAGGTAACGGAGCAATTAGATTGACAGGACAGTGTAGATCATTGAAAGCTTATTCCAGTTGTTCACACATAAAAGTTATTGACAAAACCAAAGAAGCTGGTCAACTCACCAGTGTGTATATTCCGTGAGGTTTTCATAATTTTCTCTAAAGAATGTCTAGAGTGATTACGGTTATAAATAAAAAAAAAAAACGAACGGCCTACGATTTCTCTCTTCAAAATCGAAGGCCAGTGTGTATGGACTCTATACTTAAATGTTCTTATTTAATTAATATTTTGTGTAAAGGAAGGAAAGAAGGAGTATACTTACATCTGCATCCACATTGGGGCTGAGTTCCTGAGGGTCGTAGTCGTAGAGAGCGACCATGCGTCTTACTGGCTGGTTGGCGTAGGCGTCGGCCCAGCGGTCCCTCTTGGGAGGCTGGCCAGTGACCTCTTGCTCCGACACTTCCATCACCATGTTGTGGGGCACGTAGCCACGGCGACCTCTACACTCGCCCCAGTAAAACCCATCGCCGTCTTTGTCACCCCATACCTGGGAAGTTACATAGTGTTTCGTTAATCGCTGCTGAATATAGAATTTCTAATCGAATGTCCATAGGACGCGCAACGTCACGCCACGCAAGGGGTAGGCAAAGGTGCACATTACGGCACGTGATGTCGCTATACAAGTTACACTCACTTTTCACCATTTGCGTTTTTTAAGTTCCATGCAATAGGGGATGAGCCTATTTCCATATATCGGGCACAATTCCAGACTCCGTGCTACTACTGCGAAATTTTCGAAAAGCCGAAAAAAGAACAGTAATACTTTGTCCGAACCGGGAATCGAACCCGAGGCCCCTTATCCAGCAGTCGCACTTGCGACCACTTCGCCAACGAGGCAGTCTCAATGTCCATAATATTAATTATATTTTCCAATGCTAAAGTTGTCCTACTCACCTTGATGGTGTCTCCTTCACTGAAGGGCAGTTCTTCGTCACAGCTCTCAGGGTTCGGGCTCATGGTAGTTGGGTCGTAGTCAAACAGGGCGATGAAGTAACGGCTCCTCTTGGACTGAGGGTGCGTCTGTGCATGTCTGGCGCCCGGCTGCGGCCCGCGGGGCCCGGGCGGCGGGCCCCCACGCGCTGTGTACTGCATGCCGCTGCCTTGCTGGGTCTGTTGTTGCTGCTGCTGCTGTTGTTGCTGTTGCTGTTGTTGTTGTTGCTGCAGGTATAATAACACTCTTGTTAAAGCTAGATGACGTCACTTAGTATTTAAGGAAAGTGCTTTTCACAATAAAGGAGTTAACATATAATTAAATTGGAAAGAGAAGGGTCTAAAAGGTAATAGAATGGAATGCATGCCTGCTCGTTGTGATGTCCGACCTGGTGGGGGTTAGGAGGGCGGCCTCGCTCGTGGTGGTTGCGGGGAGGAGGGTTCTGGTACTGCTGCGGCGCGCCGGGGCCCCCGCTCGCCCCGGGGTACGCCGGGTTACTTTGGAACTGGCCGGCTGGTGGATATTGGGGTTGCTGCGTGCCATGGTAGGCTTGTGTACTCGGGTACGGCTGACCCGATTGCTGCTGCGACGCTTGCGTTGGTTGGGACGGTTGCTGCTGACGTCCGTACGAACCAACACATTAATAAGGTTAGATTTTCCATAACAAAGCCAACAGCAATCCAACAAGCTCATAGCCATTATCCTCAGTGGCGTTGCGTCTCAAAGCGATATAAATATTACCTTTTCCTCGGACGATAAGAAAAACAAGACATTCCGTTGTAGCTCTAGTCAACCCCCATGCACAACGAAAGCTAGCGTGCAGCGCTTACACTTGAAACCACATCATTCATAGCAGATATAATTATAAAGAGTCGGTTCCAAATGTGCTTGTCACAAGTTTAACAAAACAAAAGTTAAATTGAAGTTTAACATTAACGGAAAGGTCGTATCATCAACCGATGTCCCCTCGTAAACTGAATACCTTATCTGTTAACATAGACATTGAAGTGTGGGAGGTGTGTGAGAGGAGTCAGTGTACGGCATTGATACGCGTCGAAGCCAAGACAGCATGCAGGAACAATATACAAACACGCGCGGAACATGCTCCAGTGTGGGGTCTGTATCGAGTGCTCTGTGCCTACTGCCTAGCTCCCTATCTGTCGGCGCGTGTGTGGCGGACCGGTGTGTGTGTGGCGAACATCGAGGACGGTACATAAGTGAAGATGACAACACAGAACACCGAGAAGTGAAACTCAGAAACTCGTGATCGGGAGATCGTACAGAATTGAGAGAAAGAGAGCATAGTGAATAGTGCTAGCA
This sequence comes from Spodoptera frugiperda, assembly GCF_023101765.2. Classification (NCBI taxonomy): domain Eukaryota; kingdom Metazoa; phylum Arthropoda; class Insecta; order Lepidoptera; family Noctuidae; genus Spodoptera; species Spodoptera frugiperda. The sequence continues at coordinate 8,130,289 of NC_064222.1, forward strand.
CATGGAGAGCACATCGATGGCTAGGAGAGATCGCAGACCTGCGGGCGGCGGCGCGTCGCCTCCTCGTCCTCGCTACCAGGCTCCGTCGTGCTCTCTTTAGTGATTTCGATGGCCGGTATCCCCGATTGCTAATACCACACGGTCATTCAATATTTTAGCATATACACAGTTGTTTTAGTAGCGACACAAAATATAGTGAGTAATGGTTGTGCTGATATGGGCGATATTGATGACTATGGTGCTCGCAATATGTCGACGTGTTCTTGCTCCGTACTCTGTGTGGGACTTGTTGAGATTACTTCATTAGTTTGTAAGCAAACAGGAGTACACGATATACGGAAAGATTAAGCGGTTCAGTAGAAGCTGCTTAAGTGACTTACATAGTTGCTATCACCACAAGTTAATATATCAGGCGTTAGAGCAAGTGAAGCCTGTACAGGAAGCTGAAGTGGAAATAGAAGTTCACTGCCGTGTAAGCGATCGGCTTTCATTCGACGTGATTCGAACCTAGTGTCAGACGCACGCATGTTTAGTATCTTCACGTTCGGGTACATTTGATGATGTGTTTATGTCCACGGCCCGAATACTAAAACGCTACGTTTCGTATCACTTAACTCTCATGCTGTCTCAGTCACCGCGAGCTATGGACCCACTAACTGCGTCAAGTGGCGTTTAAATATTTGGGCATATGAGTGATGTATCATGTCTATGAGTCGTGAACTGTAATGAAAAATCTTTGAACGCAATAACTTGAATCGACCACACCTAAGTTATAATATTAAGTGGTTTATATTTCATAGCAGTCTTGTATAGGAACCCTTTCTATTGAAGCTATTGTTTACTCGTAGTTACTCTATCTATGTTTGTTAAAATCGTACAACTGCTAAACAGTGTCTCGATTCCAAAAGTTAGTCTTCTTTATAAAATATATATGCATTTAGCTAGGATACTTGTTTTCTACATATTTTTGTCTACTTTCAGATAAATATAAAAGCATACTCAAAGTAAATATTGTCTTCATATGCTGATTATATGGCTACAATATTGTATTATGACACTATTTGTATATATACGGGCACACTGTGTTATAGTAAAATATTCAATTAAAATAATAAAAGAAAATATATTTTACATAACTAATAACCAAAAAATAACGCTTTAAAAACTAAAATAAAATTTCATAGAACGCTAAATAAAACAAGTCGTGTGTAAGTTTCAGAATTAAATAAATAATGATAAATATGAAAAGACGTGTTAAAATTCCTTACCGAAGGGGTTATTTTGTCGAATATACTCTTTAGGAGGCCTGTGCCGAATCCACTCGTAGGCTATGGAAAGGTGTATAACAGTTATGTGAGAGAGCGAGGTAAGGTTACACTAAGTGGCATGATCACATCTCATGGGCGGTATTGTCTGTGTCACAAAGTACAACCTTTTTATCTGTTCTAAGTTGTATTTGTATGGTGTCGTGCGTTGTCGGGTATCGGCCAATAGCTCTAGAGACTACGGATCTAGTCGCAAGCAGTATGCATTTAATTTTGAACGATCGAGCCGAGTGCATAGCTAGAGTCGATGGCGCGGTGGTCGTGTCGTGAAACCGTCGGCAGAGAACTAAATACTGGACATTTAGAAGATGCCAGCGACAGAACCACAGGAGATAGTATAAAGAGTGCAGTTTGCAACACCGATGTCACGCAACAAACTGTCTGTGCACACAAGCTGCGTACTGCTGTTGCTCAACGGGAATGTTGTATACATATTGTATAATGGAGGCGAACCCCTTGCAGGAACAGACAGTTTGTTGCGCAAGAAGAGAGCATAATATGACACTGATCTTTATAATGATAGCTAAGAAGACACAGACGAAGAAAATTATCAGAGTTAAAATCAAAAATATAAAGCACATATTAAATACTTAATCAACGTCTCAACGAAATAAACTGGCAAAATGAAACTTGACGTTACACACAAATGTACAACATTGATTTGCAAACCAAATAAACAAAGGCTATGCCGATCAACATTAATCTCAACACATTATAATACTTAATGGTTATTTGAAAAATTTTGACAAAGTTTCAAAATTCCAATTCTGGTAGCAAAATAAAATTCAATAAATGTGTGAAATATAGAAAACTATGAATGTAATATTTTTGAAATTTAAAATTTGTATTTATAGCCAATTCGATGGGACAGAATCCATTGTATTAGACATAGCGAGATTTATTACAAATATCATAAAGGGACAACAGATAGGATAGATGAAAGAGTTTGATCACCTGAGCTGCGTGCGGGTCGTGTCGGTTAGCAGATGGGAATATCTCCTTATCGGAGAGATTCTCATCGTGCTCGATAACTTGCTGGTGGTGCTGGTAGGGCTGGGGCCGCTGCACGGGCCCGCCGCGGTACCCCACGGGGCCCGGCTGGTTGGGCCCCGGCCCCGGCCCGCGCGGCATGCGCGTCGCCACCCCACGCAGTACCGCGGGCGGTATCGGCGTCGGTGCACTGTCACTAGACTGACTGTCGCGAGACTTTGTACGTACCTGGAAACAACAACATCGCAATAAACATATAATCGTTTAATTAGTTCCTCAACCCAAATGTAAACAATTAGATAACGTCTCCACATATTTATTTGCTAACATAGCGTTCACATAGCCAAATCAAGCTCCATACAGCCATACTCACGGTGACACATTTAGGATTGAGGCCGATCAGTTTGCCAATGTCGATGAGAGCGTGGTCACCGGTTGGGGAATCCACGTCGGTCACCTTCTTGCCATCGGCGTACACAGCGTACCCAGTGACGGGGCCCGAGGCGGGCGGGCGCAGGACCGGCTGCCAAGTCACCAGCAGGGTCCCGTCCTGAGGTCCCGCTTCCACCTGCGACACCGCACCAATCACCACCAACAATCCAGCCAACAAACGTGAGGCAAGCCAATTGGGTTCCAACTTTGTTAAAATGTGGGCCAACGTTGAACTAAGCCACATCGAGGGAGTAGCTGACATTACAAATGGGGGTACTAAGCTAACAACGAGGTGAGCGTTGGGATATGTCGATATAATTTTCCTGGAGCTGGATTTATGGTTGCGATTGACGCGACTTCCTCGAGACGTGCTGTGTGCTTTGAGGTTGTGAATTATTTGAAAGGAATAGAGGTGTATCAGTCGGACTCTGTGAGTTTCGGAATGTATCATCACACTGTCGTGGAGCATTGGAAAGCTACCGTGTGCGTGCTAAAAACGCTCTCATAGTTACGGTCATGAAAAGCATTATTTAATGTTATTTTTGATTATTCTAAGAATGTATAATTTTCCACTATCCACTGTGTGATGGGTACGAGTATAATTCTGATTCCTGACTAAATAGATACATATAACATCAGCGAGCAAGGATTGTGAGTGTAAGATGTACGTATAGTTTGGATCCAAAAAGCATGCTCAATTCACGTCATGCTGACTGTTGGAGTTTATACTATTCACGTACCATAATTTCATTTGGTGGGTCCGGCAGTCCCTTGGGCAGAGTTCTGAAGTCTGTGTAAGCTCCCGGAGCCTCTTCGATGGGAATCCCAGACTGTGGTGGACCAGCTCTTAAATGCTTAGCCCTTACGGTTACCCGATACTGTGTGCTTGGTGATAAACCTGTGATAGTATGACGGTACACCCCTGGTTTCACTGTTCGAACCTGTAATCAATGGTAACTTGTGTAGTCTGTTCCTTAGCCTCGTGGCGTCTACTTAAGTGTTACCTGAACAAGTGCTTACTTCGACATTATTGACACAGACGACGTGCTGGTGGTTCGAGTTGGCCGGCAGCCACGAGATCACTGCCTGGGAGCAGGTCACTCCACTCGCCCTGACACAAGTTGGGCCCATGTTGGCGGTGTCTCTACCGATCACCATTGTGCAGGCTGCGTCTCTTGAGGTGCGCCGCGATACTGTCACCGACCGCACGCTGATGCGATGCGGCTTTAGGAAGAAGAGTATTATAAAATTGGCGAAACTTTTTGAAATACCATAATACAAATGTAGAAATATACAATCTATAAGCAACAATGAAATCGAAGACAATCTAAATGAATTTGTGCTCACTGGTAACATGTAAAAGACTACCGTTGAAACATAAAGTAGCAGCTAATTAAACATCGAAACGAACTCACCCGATTCGAGTCTACTCCTTCCACGAGCGCTCGCGTGCGTTCTGAAGCCTTGACAGTCGTCTTGAGGACTCCATCGACGTAAACGTGGTAGCTCTCGATGTTGGCTTGCTGCACTCCTTCAGGAGCAGTCCAGCCGATGAGCACGGACTTGTTGAGCTGCCTCTCCAGCGTGAGCTGCCGCGGCGCCGGCACTAGCGACGAGAAAAACAGCTCGGCTGTTGAGGTCCGAGGGAACATCGCGAGGAGTGCGGCCAGGCAGGCGAAGTGCGTGAGAATGCGAAGAAGCGTGCAGCGAAGTCCAAGGATAGGGAAGGGGAGGGATAAAGGTTCGACTATAGAACTATTTCTAGAAAAATGATCATTTACGAAGACCGTCTCAGGTCGTTTGTAGTGTAGCGTTGATTTTGAATCACTGTGCCAAGCGTCATGATTGTTTGGAACTATGTAGTATGGTTGTTCAGGTGCTCGATGCGTTTGGGTTGCATGCGTATGTAGAATTTCACTCAATGATGTAAACTGGTGGTCAAGTTACGCTAAGATTTTACTTCTATAGCTGGTCTTGTTTCTAAATCTGTCCAATTAAACTCTAATTAATAAAACATTTCGAAATGATAACTAGATTTTGAGAATAGTATCTAACCTAGACTATGTTCTATGTTTTGTGCCAATTGTTTTCTATGTGAGGAGTTGTATGTGTGGATGCTTACCGTTGTCGTCGTCTTCTGCTCCGTCGCTTAACTCAGCAACTTCGCTTAAGCGAGCGACATCGCGACTGATCGACAGTTCGCTTATCGCTGTAGTTGCTTCATCGACATCTCTCAATGTCGAGACAATCGCCTGAGGGTAAAGAGGAACGTTGTATGGAAATATTTTTTCTGGATGATATAATGTGCACAGTAAAAATCATATGATAACAAACAACTTTGAAGATTTTGTTGTAATACCATTAAATACAAACTGAAACTTAAGTTTTTTAAGTCTTTTTAAAAGAGCATACCAATTTCCTAAGTCTTATAATATGATCTGGAAAATAGATACAAGTACAATGGTCTATCAAATTAATATTCAGGGACTATCTAAAAGAATCTATGTTTCACCTGATGGAATTCTAACAAGTCGTCTCCGATCAACCTTTGGACGAAATTGGCGGGTACCAAGCCACGGCGTCCATCCAATAATTCGGCGTCAAGCATCGACGCATTTGGGTCTGGGGGGCCCCACACTAGTAAATAGTCCCCAGCACTTATCGACAATTCACCTTCGGCGCTTTCAATCCTAAAAACATTATGAATCATATTAACACAATCAATTTCATGCATCTCTCAGCTCTAGTAGGCTAGTTAGTATACTTACTCAGGAGGATCGTAAGAGAAGCGCGCGATGTACACACAACAACGACCCTTGCCCGGTATATCCAACATGTCGACTGTCTCTGTAGCGCCATTCATGTAATGCGATGAATTACGAACTGAAACACGTGCACCACTGAAAACGTTTTCCTTTTACTAAGAACACAAAGAAAATTGAATTCCACTCACCTTCCAAATCCATGCCGGTGTTAGGCATAATCCGTGCGATAGCGCGCTGGTTCCGATCGTGACTGAATCCAGAGTCTAAGCCTAGTCTATCAGTTGCAAATTGGCTATCTAAACCTAAATTCCAGGCGGGTTGGTGAGGCGTGACCGGCGTGGCCACCCGCCCCACTCCCGCCGTGTTCGCATATCTACTGATACCGAGGTCTATATCATCTAGAGGTTTAAGTTTTATATTCATAGGATTTGTTCCGAGTCCGCCGGAGAGGAGGGGATTTGTATACGTCCCTGTCCCAGTTCCGTAAGCGCTCGTTGCGCCTAAACTTGTATTAAGCCCCCCAAGTTGCGTTCCGGTCAAGTTCGAGAGAGCATTTCCTAATCCACTAGTTAAGGTCGACGGCAGTCCCCCCAGCGTACTGGTCAGTCCGCCTGATAGATTGGTTTGCGCGTTGTTCAAGCAGCTAGTTAGACCTGAGCCCGATATAGTCCCCGTCATGCCGGGAGCCATGCCCGTGCCCAGGTTCAGTGACGTCACATTACCAGTTAAGTTTTGTAAGTTACTCTGTAGTCCAGCTAGTGTGCTTGAGATTTGACCGATGTTGTTGACGAGCGGTGCTGTGACGGGGTTGGTGAACGTGACTTGGTGGGTGTTGGGGAGGCCGTAAGTATTGGAGTAGGCGGACACGGGGTTCGAGTACGAGGTGGGGTTGTGCGCGCTCATGGAGTATGCGACGGAGTTGGAGCTGGGGGCCGTGAACTGCCCGGTGGCGTGGAGCGAGGACAGCGTGGGCATGGTGCTGCTCTGGCAGATGGCGGCGTGGCCTGCCGAGCTGCCGTACGAGTGCGGCAGTGGTGATGGAGTGGGGGAGTGGTACTCTCCTAACGCTTGGTTCGACCCACTCGATTGGATACCTGGTAAACCATAAGATGCTTCAATATTATTTTCACCACTGTTAAATCTATATAAAATTAGACTACTGTTAGAATTGAAGATGTGGAGCGTACCATGAGTGGTGGACCTCGTATGTTCCAGTTCAGCAAGGATGCGGTTGTCCTGCTCGATCTTGGCCATGATCCTCTCGATCTCGGAGGCAGGTTGTGCAGACTGGTTGGACCACGTGGTGACGCCGCCCTGGCCACGTGCGCGCAATGCTGCGGACAGTTCGAGCTGAAGCTCTTCGCACCGTACTGTCTCTAGGGCAGCCTGGAAAAGAATTTATTATAAGTTTCTGATGTTCAACAAAAATTAAAAAACCAGAGGTTGCAAACACATCTACAGATCAAAGGGTCTCAGTTTAAATTTCTAAGTAAGGCATAATCATTATAAAACTTTTTTTTGGGTTTTATATGTTAACACATAGTACTAGCAATAAGTGTGATAAGAGAACGCAAATAAAAAGGGTTTAATTTTAAAGTACTTTTACGTTTTACAGGAGATAATACGACAAGAACGTGTCAGAAATTATGTGGAAGGAGCTATCGTCGGCGGTATTTCCGAACCGATACGACTTTCAAACCTTCGAGAAAAGAGCATACTCCTTTTTAAAAGGCCGGCAACGCACCTGTGACTCCACTGGTGTTGCGGATGTCCATGGGCGGCGCTGATCGCTTACCATCAGGGGCCTTAGTCTGCTACAACCTACATAGCTCCATCCCTCTTGCACTGCTCAGTGATCGACCATTCTGACACAATTGTAATAGCAGACTGAGGCCCCAGGTGACTCGTCTGCTCGTTTGCTACGCATAACTCACCTTTTTCTCAAGTTCCCTGGCCCTAGACTGTAGTTGTTCGACGTTGTGCTGGTCTATGGGCGACCGCTGCGCGGCGCGGAGCTGGGCCAGCGCGTCCGCATGCGCCCGCTCAGCATCAGCGCGCGCCCGCTCCGCGTCCCGCAGCCGGCGCGCCAGCGCGTCTGTGTCCCCACTCCCCGACATACTCGTGCCGTACCCACTCATTTTCTGGGAACAAGGAATTTTTTTTTTAAGTTTTTAAACTGACATTGTCACTAACACTAACATTAGAACTTGCTAACACTAACATTTCTTTCTATTTTAAAAAAAAAACTTTGCCCCACATTAGGATTTTCTCCTGTGTCGCGGGTGCGTTTACAAACATACAAGTTCACATGCACATTACACCCAGACCCGAAACAACAATTTGTCGATCACACAAAGAGTTGCTCCGTGCGGGAATCGAACCCGCTACACGTTGCACGGAAGCCAGTTGCCCAGCCACCGCGCCAACCGTGCAGTCGATATCGAACATTAGATCACGGATGAACAGTTCATCCGTGATCATGGCGCTTGCAACAGTGCCGTAATATCGGAAACTCATAGACAGAAATAAACATGGTAAATATCCCGTCTTAAGTTCTAATGTTAGTTTTTTTAAGTTGTTTATAAAAATATCGCCATGTTTCTCTTTACTGTTGGACATAGATCTCTGTAACAGCATGCTAAAAATTGAGATATAGATAGATGATAGAACTAAGTCATTCATTTATTAATGTAACTCATTGTTTTACTTACAAACATGGTTATTTTTATTATGTTCCATACCTTAGTAGGCAAATTAAAACAATGAAATTATTAATGCTTTCTTTCAAAACTAATATTTATCACAAAAAATATTTCGTGACAAATACAATAAAAATTTAATTACGTGTCAACATGGCAGTGTCAGACTCTTACGGACTAAAAAACATCCTGTGTCTACTCCTGCTTTTCGAGCCGGAGCCCCGGTATACCCGCTAGGTAATCTGCGGCGCCGGTTTGTTCATGGCTGTGTTCACTTACTCGTGTCATGTTATTTTATATACTTAATTATAGTAAAAATATTACATTTATGTGAATACAAATGCAAATGTTTTCCATGGAGTAAACAACACTCAAAAGCAAAACTCGTAGCAATGCTACGAAACTCCGTAGCGGTGTAGCGGGCTCGTAGTCGCTACGGAAACCCAATGGGAACTATAATTTTGTGCTTCGACCATCATCATCATAGAATGGGCAGCAGAGAACAAACTATATTCTGGAGGTAGACAATAGTCTATATTTATCTCAGACATCATCAAAGCCACACATCTGGACTATGGTTACACGTCTCCGCGCATGGCAAGCGAGTTGAAGATCATACTTTAAAAAGTTCAGGTTTATCCTTTATTTCTTATATCTAGTTTGTCAAATGTGTAGTTACCTTATCAGAGCCTATGACACCCGCGAGAAGAGTAGAGATGGTGACAAATGTATTCGACTCTCCCGTCAGCACACGGTTTTGATGAGTATACAATCAAAACAGGTCACTACTATTTATTAAAGTTAGTTAATTAAAAATGTAATTTTGTGATGGCACGGAGGTTTAAGGCGCCCGCTTCTCATGCATGGGGATGCGAGTCCGAAACCTACCAACGGCAAAGTACTAATGTGACATTTTCCGAGTTATATGTACTTTCCAAGATTATTTAATTTTAGACTATCAGTGAGCGAAAACACCGTGAGGAAATCTGGGCTGATTTCTGATTATAAGTTTGAAATTGCCAATCCGCATTGAGCAAGCATGGTAATTAATGCTCAAACCTTTTCCGTGTAAGAAGAGACCTTTGGTCAGCAGTGGCCACTTGTAGGCTTTTGATGTGATATATGAAGAATTTAAAATGTTAAAAACATTGAGCAAAACAATTTATTACATTCATAGAGACCAACTCAGACAAATGCCCGATAAGTTGTAAAACATTTATCGAGCAGACTAGAGGGGAATATTTTATCGATTTTATGTTAAATTCGAGTCGATAGCGATGCTCGCCCTTCATAGCTATTGACGTCACTCGATAACTCGACCTACGTACCTATCGATAGTCGATGGGCGGGTGATAATCACAACACTTTAGCGACGATGTATTATGAATAGGTATTGTTATAGTGTTGGGGTGAACATTTTTCATTTATTTATTTAATTTATGGTAGAAGTATTGGGTGATTAGGTAGTTGTGTTTTGACAGAGAGTTAAGCATTCACGCCATACGAGTTTGTTTGTAGATCTATGTTTGCAACTATTTCTATTATTATTATGTATGCATTAATAAGTATAATTATTTCTTTGTCTATTATTACCACTTATGGATAAATTCAATAATCTTTTTATCTTTTTTTTAGATATAAGCCGTTAAAGTAGTAATGCCACGGCCTCACAAAACCGACGTGAAACAACGTTTGCGTTGTGTTTCGTTGTGTGAGTGAGGTTATAGAAGACCCTATTATCCAATTCCCAATCTTCCCAATCCCGGACTCCCCAACAACCCTTAGATTCTTTACCTCCAAAAGGCCGGCAACGTACTTGTAACGCCACTGGTGTTTCGGATGTCCAAGTGCGGCGGCGATTGTTTACCATCAGGTGATCCGTCTGCTCATTTACCGACTTATACCATAAAAAAAAAAAACTATCAATCAAAAACTAATAACAGCCACACAGCATTTACATCAAATCGACGTCGTACAATTAATATCGAGTAAAAAAAGGTCAGGTAAGAAGTATCGATTATTTCATACAACCCTAGTTGCCGTGCTAGGCTGAATAAATAACTAAATGTTGGCTCCGAGGCCGACCTTGGGCCGCTGCCTAATGAATAGGACCCAAACATGTCTCGACGGATGATTTTATGCAAGATAGATTAAGTAAGGGTAAGGATGGCATTATGTTGTCCAGTCAATCTTGTTGCTTACATATGATTTTTTTATTCGTAAGCATTCTTTGCAAATGTATTTTGGTAACGTTAGCGAGATTAATAAGTAAATAATATTTTATCTTTTTTTTGTAGTTTAGATTTTTTGTACGTAGGTAACGGAGATTGAAAAATCTAAAAATATGACTTTTATAACCGATCGTAGTGTAGGCAGGAATTATTCTAATTCAGTCGATACATTTGATAATTTTATTTTTAAGCAAAGATTACCAGTATTTCACACGCAACTTAAAGCCACTTAATGACGACTTTCCTATGAAGGTCACGCTTATGTTCACGCATTAAATTGAAGAAGAAAAGTGAATGTACGGCTCTTGGCAATAACACCCGTGAACAACGTTTATTTTTTTACTAGCTGCTTCCGCGCGGTTTTACCCGCTCTGCTCGGTCCCTATTGATAGTAGCGTGATGGTTTATAGCCTATAACCTTCCTCGATAAATGCACTATCCAACACAGAAAGAATTATTCAATTCGGACCAGTAGTTCCAAAGATTAGCGCGTTCAAACAAACAAACAAACAATCAAACAAACTCTTCAGCTTTATAATATTAGTATAGACTAGCTTTTGCCCGCGGCCAATCACTTGCTTGTAACCACATAATGTTTAATGTCGCACATATCTCGCGGACCTTACGGAGTAGATAAATAATACGTAGATTTTAAAGAGTCAAACATAACGCTTTGGTTGTTACACGCAGTTTAGAAACTGTGGTACGGCGAGCAAGGGTAGCTCCAGGACCAGAACTAGACCGTTCCGCGCGCGCCTCAAAGAGCCATCAGACCACCACAGATGGGGCCCAGTGGGGCTGACGCCTGATCCGGAGCTGCGAACTACCTAGCGGGTTTACCGGAGCTCGAAAAACAGGAGTAGGAACGGGGTGGTTTTTGTCAGTAAGAGTCTGCCACTCCCTCTTGCCTCACCCAAGGCGGAAGAAGACATTGGACGATTTTCTCCCCTCTCAAAAAAAATATCTTATATGGACGATCCATTCGTATATGGCTCTCCCCTTGAATTTGCGTGCATCACTTATCTACATTATCTATGGTAACTGACCCTGTGTTTTATCATGTTTTTGTTTGATATATTTTGTAAGCTATCAATATATTGTCCACTGAATTACGAGTGTGTTATCATGAGGAAAAAAAATATCGATTAAACAGAATAAAATAATTTTGGGAATTAGTCTTTACATAAAACATATTGATTAGCTGGTTGTAAATGAGTATTAGACGATTGTTATAAATTATCATGAACATGTAAAATAACTAGTATTGTTTTATATGTCTTGTTCACACCATCATATCCACAGAAAACACACATTAATTTAATAGAACTCGACGTGATTCATAACTTTCATATTTAGAACTGACATACTGTCCATACGTAACGCATTTAACATTCAAATTAATCAAAAGCCCCTCTATGATACCTACAAAACACCACGCTTTAATCAACAAAATCCAATAAAAAACGCTTAAATAAATAATTACCAGCAAATAAAAAGCTTGGCCAATAAAATGCTGAACACAAAAGTAATTTAGAATCGTTGTTTACGCATCGTGTGTGCGCCTTAGGCACGGAGGCACGCACGGCGGACGGAGGCACGGACGACGCACGGTTTCGACCGGCCGCCCGGCGTCACCCTGTCTCCCGCGGCGCTACGCCATAAGACGGCAAAGTGCGCTGACCTGATTCGATTCCCCCCTACCCCCACCTCAACCCCCCCTCCTCCTCGTCATCCCAGACTCCTTGGCAAGGAAATTGGGCACATGGTCTGACTACTGCCGCTCTCACGGGCATTATACTGGTCAATTCTAGTTGCTTGCTGCTTTCTATTGTGTATTGTGGTCCTGTGCTTGTTTTAATGGAATATTTTTATATTGTATGGTGTTTCTGTAATATCTTTTATTTATTTAGTTATTATTACTTGGTGTATATGAAAATACATATGTATATGTATACATATATATAGCAGGTATTTTCTATGGTTATTTGTCCGGATACAGTGTAGAGCCACGTGCCTACGATCCGTTTGGGACGGCTTGCAGAAAAGCTAAATAAATATTATTTTCATTCTGCAACTCGTCCCATGTTAGTTTCAAAATTGAGAAAGTACAATCAGTAGCAAAAGAGTTAGTGTAAAATCTATACTAATTAAAAATGATTGCAGAATGAAAATAATATTTATTTTGATTTTCTGCAAGTCGTCCCACATGGGTCGTAGGTATGTGGGACGAGTTGATGAATCACCTTTGTCAAAGCATAATTTTCGTGAGAAATATTAAATTGATTTAACAGCTTACGATAGCGAGGTGAACTTGACGTTCTAATGTTCTTTTCTTTCTTTATTTCTTTTTTTTTAAAACGTTGCCCCTCATCAGGACTTTTCTCCTGTGTCGTGGGTGCGTTTACAAACATACAAGTTTACATGCACATGACACCCAGACCCGAAACAACAATTTGTGGATCACACAAAGAGTTGATCCGTGCGGGAATCGAACCCGCTACCCGTTGCGTGGCAGCCAGTTGCCCAGCCACCACACCAACCATGCAGTCAAGTTGTTAATTTATTAAAAAATGTTCGTTCAAATCGACTACAACTTGAAATTTCAGCATAACAACATAAGTAGCTACACTACACAAGATAGAGAGGTGGGTAACCAGTCAGTGTAAATTTCAGGACTCCACGCGTTGGCAATTTGCCACATCTAGTGATTGTGTGCGGTACACTCCAGTGATCTACGGAGGTTGTATATCTCTGCTTACTTATAGTGTAATTAAGTAAACCTACTCAGATTACTCTGGTAGATGCGAAGCTGAGAAAAGATTTATTAATTTGGTTTCTGGATCGGTTAAAGTTAACTAAGCTTTTCTTTATTGAAGTTTTGTATGTACAAGTATATGGTACATACATACATATCATCACGCCTTTAATCCCCGAAGAGGTAGGCAGAGGTGCACATTATGGCACGTAATGCCACTGTGTACACCCACTTTTCACAACTTATGTTGTAAGTCCCATGTAATAGGGGGTGAGTCTATTGCCATATACTGGACACATTTCCAGACTTCGTGCTATGACGAGTATATGGTATGTGATTTAAACTCCGTTTTTATTAATTATCTGCATGTTTCTGTCCGCTGTTTGAAACCCATATAATATAATCATCATCAATAGCCTTTAAAGTGGTCACTGCTGACCAAAGGCCTCTCCTCGCACGGAGAAGGTTTGAGCATTAATCACCACGGTTGCTCTTGATTGGCAATTTCAAACTTATAATTAGAAACGTACGTACAACAGAGCACTTTTAAAAACAATCTTTAATTCACCCACAGATCTAAAAGCCCTCATGCCTTCTTACACGAAAACTTTATGAAAAATAAAAAATCTATTCAGCCCGTCAGTTAGGTAATTAAAAAATAAACCTATTATTAAGAATCTATCTTGAATTTTACTAGGTTAAAATGCAATTTAAATTTGATTTTATTGAGTTACAGATTTTAGTAGTGGTCAATGATAACTACCTATAAAGGTAATCAATGGACGCTCAAGTTAACCTATAACCTTTACACTTTTATATCAGAAAAACTGCACGTGTATCATAGTCTATTTAACCCCAAGTTGGTGTATCAATCACCCTCGAACCAGTCTCCTGGAAATATTGTTTGAAGTCCGCAAAAGTCAAAGGTAGGCGACCAACCCGCGGACATGTTATAACAGGTTGAAATACAATTTGAAACTTTGCTGTATTTTTAAATTGATTTTATTTAGGAACGCTTCTTTAGTTGATTTGTGATTTTCGGTGCCAGTACAGAACATATTGTTAACAGTCGATTTTAATGAGTTTAGTGTTTGTTTATAGTTAGTGGTAGGTGGGTAGTACCTTGCCATTTTATTACTTGTTAATAATAATTTATCACCACATAAATCTTTTAATAGGGTAGATAACTAATTTTCATTTTGTTGTCCGTCTAGTAAATAATTTTAAAATATTAGGCACGTATTTTTTTCTTACGGAAACAAAAACTTACTTCCAAGATATATTTTGAATTTTTTGGTAAATTTTATACGTAGCAATAACGTATTTGCTTCCACTCCTAAACTTTGATTAATACTTAATACTTTTATCATCACTTAATTACTACACGACGACTAAATACATTTTGAATTTTCATACCGCGTCATTATCCCAATTTCCGAAATCTGAATACCTCAATAATATCATTCCGATTAAGGACCACCCAGAAACACGATCAATTTAAAATTTCGAAAGAACACACGAGCAACTGAACACAACGCCATGTTATTGCAGCAACGGAACACAAATTTAAAAACTTTAAACACGTACTGGCACAAAACATTTTAAATTTAAACGACAAAGTGGCACTCGAGTGGCACGCTACGCCCATAACTTGTAATTTTCCCATCGGCTTGGCATAACTTGGCAGAACGTGCCAAGTTGCGATGGGACAAGTGCGACGCTGTGGCTGTAGTACCTTACAAACGCGACGATTACTGCGTACAATGCAGTATATTGTGTGAAGTCAGGTAATTAGGGCTTGTATAGAAAATGTTGCTGCAACGTCACGCCTTTTATCCCCGAAAGGGTAGGCAGAGGTGTACATTACGGAACGTAATGCAGCTATACAGTGTACTAGCACTTTTCACCATTTGTTTTACTAGGTACAATTCCAGACTCCCTGCTACTACTGAGACATTTTTGAAAATTCGAAAAAAGCCAAGTAATACTTTGCACGGCCCGGTAGTCGAACCCTAGACCTCTAGTCCGTGTCCGGCAGTCGTACAGAAAATCCTTGACATACTCATATGAAATCATTAACTGGCAATTTCATGTTAAATCAAGTTTTAGTTGCTTCGGCAGTGACATAACTCAATAATTATTTCGATTTACTTGACAGTTTGGATTAATACTAAATTGCTAGGTCATGCACATCGTTGCATATATGCAACTTGTCTCGCTAATAATGGTAGATATAAGTACCTTATATTATATCAACTACTCTTTCTCGATCTTTTATTTTATTTAGCATTTGTTTTCGATACAAAATCGTAACTAAGTAATGGTTTAAGTAATCATTAAATATATCTGAGTGCGGCCGTTAAACCTAGTTAACTACTGAAGCGTTATGTTTGCTTCCACTCTCCCACGACAAAATCGGACCGGAATATTTCTATACCTAAATGAGTTCAAAATTCTATGAAGAAGAACAAATTTTTAATTAAGTAGACAACCACTATGCGCTATGTAACTCCCTCTAGAGAATTTAAAAATGGACCACTAAACTCCTTTGTTAGTTCGTCTTATAATTTCTTTTGGAAAATATGATTATAGAAAATTCTAGACCTATGTATTTACTGTCTTATACAGATCTTCAAACACAACACTGCCAAGCATTAAAGCTGTGGCAGATACTTTTAATGCTCCTTATAAATATACATTCTAGATTGTCAGAAGTTTCAGCAACAGTTTTGTAAGAGTCCACTTCTTGTATAGATCTCTTCTACAAAATAAGGGTTTGTCATATACCCCACGCTTGAAAAACAGGTTGAAAGATCCGGAGCTGCGGACTACCTAGCAGGTTTACCGGGGCTCCGGCTCGAAAAGCAGGAGTAGGAACGGGGTGGTTTTTAGTCAGTAAAAGTCTGACACTCCTTCTCGCCTCGTCTATAAAGGCGGGAGAAGTCAGTAGAAAATTTTCTTCCCTTAAAAAAAACAGTACAGTTCAAGTGTACAGTTAAAACTGCACAATTAAATCGTAAAGTGTGTAGCCGCTATAAGGACGGTGTACGCTTTTTTTTTTGTTGACCCTGGGAATAATACTGTATATATCGTCCTCCCGTTAGGGGACGGGAGGGATATGTGGGACTCTCCGGTAGAAACCACTAAAAACCCAGGAACACACCTGCATCGCCATTGAGGGGGTCTGGGAGACCGGCTGAACCTTTACTACCAATACAAACGTATTCTACTTTGTCTTAACTATGCGGCGATCAATGTATTAATTTTCATAGTACTACAAGCACTAGTAAGCAATCTGCTCTTGTATACTTTTAAGCCGTTGTTCGTGCATTTTCATCTCAATAATATTACCTATAGATATTCTAGCGCAGAGGCTTTAAAACTAAATAATGGATACTTTATTAATTTTCTGCTGTGTTGGCACAGGTGAAGGTAAAGCTGTAGGGTTTAGTATAGCTTGTTGTTTACTATTGAAATTGCAGCTTAAAACTTTTTGTATACAAGTACGATATCCTAATAGCCAATGGTTAAACAGAGGTGCATAAGTATTTGTTTGTTAATTTATAAGTTCCATGCATTTGAAGGTGAACGTCCTAATGAAGTGCTTTTCCGCCAGAGATGTGCTATGCTACGTTGCTTTGGATGCGTTTGGCTACTCAATCACATTCGTGTAATACACACAGGTTAGCACTAGTAGAAACGGATTCAGCTAAGCTATGTTTTTTATATGGAAAAATGCGTACTATGGATGTGTGATATGGATCGCTTTCCTACTATCAATACACCGCATACTCAAGCTGCGCACATTCCTCGCACAACTACATAGTTTAGTATCAGTGGAAACGGTCACATAGCTTCACAGCTTAGCTATTACATCTTCGTAGCAAAGCTATATAGCACATCTCTGGTGGAAAAGCACCCTATCTATTACACAGTAGCCGAGCTTGCACCCACTACACTGACTCAACAAAAATCTCTTCGTATAAAAACAAAATGAAAAAAAAAAACAAAACACTCAAAACAGTAGAAAAACTTTTCAGTTTTTTTTCATTTATTTCTTTCGCTACTGGTCGAAAACATTTCCACAGATTGCATCAAAACTATTTAATAAAAACTTTTTGAAACCGTTTCTCGTAAAAACGTTGAGTGCAGTTTTTGGGGATTTCGTTTAATGTATGTATGGTATCTTCGCAGACGTCTAGACGAGGAGTCTGCTTGAATACTTTTTGAGATGACAAGATTGGCTATAATGTTACCTATTCGATTTAATACACAGTTTAATCGATTCATCTTAAGCTTTAAGTCAAGGTAGATTAAAAATACAATTAGGTATAAAAAAATGTCGCAGTTGAAACGAAAAAATATTAAGTTTAGAGTTCCTTGTCGGTCTTCTCGATTAAACTCTACATTTAAAAGTTTAAAATAAATTAAAGTTTTTGAAAGTTAAACATTTTTAGACTTTGATTGCTAAGCACGAGTTTTTAAACTAGATCCGTTGTTCCGAAACTATGATAACCACTTATCATCAGGTGAGCCTTGTGCTTACTTGCCAACAAACTGGTAAAAAAAAATCTGAAGCTATCCAAACACAAGCCATATTCCTCCGTAATCCTAAAAAACAAACTGCCGTACTCAGTCATTTAATTACTTATCCCAGTAATTAGCTATTATTTTCGGAACAAAATCGTTACTAAAGTATAGTTTAATTAATCATTAAATATCTCTGCGTGAAAGACTGTAATGACCTATGCATACATTCAAATCAAAATCCATAAATAAATAAAAAGCAAAATAAAATTCATTAAACATTAAATTCCCGAGTATTGGAAGTAAACAGAATATGATCCCGATTGTTAATTACTAGTGTGTGTGTATGTGTGGCCCTGACACAGTTCCCTCCTCGGCCCTCTCACCGTTTTCCAGGAACAGAGATGCATCGTGAATTTGATCCGATTTTCCGATCACTCGTCCGAAGGTCATTGTAAATCAGTTACGCGTATTGTTTGTAAACAATGTAGTATTTCCAGTTAAATGCGGGAGAGCCATGCTTTGACACGAATGGCTCGGATCGGTATGACGGCCTCACAGAAAACCGACGTGATACAACGCTTGCGTTGTGTAAGTTAGGTTACCGAAGGCCCAATTACTTCCCTTTCCAATGTTCCCAATCCCGATTCCCCAACCCTTAAATTCCTAACTCCCAAAAGGCTGGACGCACTTATAACGCTTGAGGTATTTCGGGTGTCCACGGGCGACTTACCATCAGGTGATCCGTCTGCTCATTTACAGGCTAATATAAACAAAAATACAGTCGCAATATGAAATAATAGATCTCAATTTTTATGTGATTTTTGTTTAACACATTAAACGCCATGGGAGTCAACGGTGAATAGAAACTGACGTTAGCAGATTTGCCTTTAACCATTTTCGTAGACACCAAAAAACTAACAGCCGAATATTAAGATGCTACTCAATTTTAAGTTGTCTCTCGTTTAGTAAAGTATTTGTAGTGATAGAAATACTTTTAAGAGTCTTAAAATTGAGTGGCGTATGAGTCTTTGAACAAAAATCTTTGACTGCCATAAACCGATACGACACCGAATGTGTTAAAGTTAGGTTCTTTACCAATATCAGAAACAGTGAAGCTAATTTTACTTGATAGGTACCCACATAGGTAACTTAAAAAATTACCAAATATAGCCTACGGCTAAGCGCATTAATCTAGAATCTGAAATCTGTTTTCCCTAAAAAATTGCGTCTCGCCCACGGCCCATGAGATCGCTAGCGTGGGCTTCGATCCTGCTTGCGTAGGAGACCGCTTATGTTACTCGTCGATAATGTAGCTTTGTAAAGGTCAAAATTATTTTTAAAATTGATATTGAAAACGTGTTACTTCAATTAATTTGAAAACGACATGCTAAAATTATAATGAAATTATCTTTATATCAGAATCAATCGAGGAAAAACAGCAATTATTTTGTCCAATCCCATTTACAAATCGTTTGATTTTAATGAAACCACAAACCGCATTTGAAATAAAAATCACCACAAAACGTCAAGCATCCATAACATTTATCAGAATCCAAATTACGGTACAAATTCTCAGCAGCAGCCCTGTCCGATCGAACAGCATTCCCTGGCAAATATCTTGTCGATGTCTCCGCGACAATCCATCAATTTACTGACGGCGAGCATAACGCTAATGGCTTCACTGAGAAAACGATCATGACATTCGTTTTTTTTTGCCCAGTCGCTTGAAAGATGCGAAAGATTATGTAGGATAAGAAATTGTTGAGAACATTTGAATGAGGGTTTTTAAAGAAACTTGTCAAAAAACCGAACCGTGTTTCGGGTGATTTGGAGCGTATCTATCAGAAAGGGTGATTTGGATTTAATGGGAAAATTTTCTTTTGAATACGTTTTGATGTCAATTTTGTTGTGAAAAGCATCATGGTTAAGGACTCCAGTTGTTGATATAACTTTTTTTTACATAAACGAGCAGATGTATCACCTGACGGTAAGCAATCGCCGCCACCCATGGACAATTGAAACACCAGAGGCGTTACAAGTGCGTTGCCGGCTTTTTGAGGGTTAGGAATTTAAGGGTTCGGGAATTGGGGATTGGAAAGATTGGGAAGGGGGGAATTGGGCCTCCGGTAATCTCACTCACAAAACGAAACACAACGCAGGCGTTGTGTTTCACGTCGGTTTTCTGTGAGGCCGTGATATCACTCCAGTCGAGCCGGCCCATTCGTGCCGAAGCATGGCTCTCCCACAATTGAACTAGAACTTGTCATTCTTTGAATGGTTTGATGGCGTTTTGCACCCTTTCGTATCTGCTATGTTCTTAGCTTTGCAGAACACTACACCGTCCCTTTTATTAATTTACTGACTTGACATTGAAACGCAAAGACGGTCAATGTCTGTCCTCCGGTCTTATGGACATGACCTGGGTTAAGGCAAAGCAACAACCCCAGTTTTCCTTCATAGTGGCCAGACAACAATACATTGTGTAAAAGTGATGTTTTTTTATGGAATAGGTAGCAAACGAGCAGACGAGTCACCTGATGGTAAGCGATCAGCGCCGCCCATGGACACCCGCAGCAACACACAGATGTGTTTTATGCGTATTATTGGTTTTTTATTCATCTAATGGGTTAATTAAAATGTATGTCCATTCATTATTTCTCTCCATAAGCAACAAGTAACTAAATAAGTAGTATAATAGGTACTTAGGTTACATTCTACCCCGTTCCGCGGGAAGAGGGTTAAAATCCGCGCAGCCGTCTTCGTGGGCGAAGCGAAATTTTCATATAATCCCAAAGAAACGCTTTCTGAATATGGAGTTGGAGGGGTACGGAATCTTGGTACGTGTCCAAATGTTTTCTCCCCAATTTATTTACTATCCATAAAATGTTGCAAAATGATCGCAATATTCACTAAAACCGTTTATATTCTTGTACTACAACTTTACTGAGGACTTTTTCGAAAAATGCTTATTATATGTACTAGAGTACAGTTAAAATATTGGTTTAACTTTGGACGTCTTGTGTCTGGTATGATAAAGAATCTGGTAGAAGCTAACATAATCCTCCCTGCCTTCCCCTACCACATTTTAGTAGATTTGATAAATTAAAGATAAAATTTGGTAATAAGCTCCATATATCATCCTTTCCCTAACTTGTAGCTATAAGATCTGTTTGTGGCTGACTACAACACAAGATTATGAACGGTTTCGAGACACGTGGTTGCATCACGCAAACCTCAAACTTCGGCCCCCTAAAAATTACTTTGACGTTCAAAAGTGCCTTCCTGGTCTATTTGAAATAAATGATTTTGACTTTGACTTTGATTTAACAAAGTTCAATTCTACTGATGCGGAGATCTTGTTCAGTTTCATAGACCTGGTACATTGATCTCTTCTGTATTGATACATAGGTGTATTAGGTTAGGGTACCATGGGACATACGCTGTGCGACATAAAAGTCCTTAAAATAACTATAAAGAAAAAAAATACTTTAATCGCCTAGTACTATTTATTCGTTCACCTTTAGACCAGTAAACTATGGATATGACACATTTTTTGACGTTACCCATATAGTAAGCTCGCGGTGCGGTCGCGTGCAATCTGCTGAATATTTTACTCTCTACGAGTCGAGCTCGACAACCGATTTCATATCGTATTATTGTTCTTCAGTTCCTACTTTATGTAGCCACCCTGATATTTCTGATAAGATTGTATAAATAAGCTTTTTTTATATATTTCCTATATTTTATGCTTATTTTGGTTGGTTACTGGAAAGCTAGATTTTTTGTTAAATTACGCATTTAGGTATAACCTGGGTGTCTTCAAAGCCCGAGTGAATAAGTTGCTTATGGGCAGACGTGCTCCATCGTAGGCCGCATCATCACTTACCATCAGGTGAGATAGCGGCCAAACGTCGGCCCATTAAACAATAAAAAAAGGTAAGCCAAAGCAAGTGTCTCTGCTAAAAAAACCGATATACATCATCATCATCAGTCTATAAGTAGTCACTGCTGACCAAAGGCCTCTTCTCACGCGGAAAAGATTTGAGCAATAATCGCCACGCTAGCTCAATACGTGTTGACGATTTCAAACTTATAATTAGACATTATAAGCCCAAGTCTCCTTACGATGTTTTTCTTCACTGTTTCTTAGTTGTGTCTGAATAATCAGAAAATACATATAACTCCGAAAAAGTCACTTTGGTACTTGCCGTTGGTAGGTTTTGAAAGAATGAGAAGCGGGCGTCTTAAACCCGATATAGGTTCAATTGATTTTTTTTCTCAAGTCAAAACAGCTTCTTAGTGCCACTACTTAATGTATAAAATAAATTCTAAATCTATTAAAATGCCAGGACTTCCATACATTGAAATATAAACCTAACAAAAAAAAACTCGAAAAACACTGCACTATTAAATGAATCTGCATGAAAGTTTCGATCAACAATACTATTGCAAAAATTTCAATATACATTGCTGCATGGTAGTAGCAATCAAGGCTCTGATAGCAAATAAACAGAGCCATGAATGTTAAAATGCAATTTTATTGTTATATTCGTAATCGGAGTTAATAGTTTAATCTTTTATTTTTTTGCGTACTTTATGAACTAACGTTCTCAACTTTAAAGACAAGAGTTAGTTTTTAATTTCAACGTTTTCAATGAAAGGTAACATTAGCATACCCCAAAAATGTTTGCTGTATCTTAGCAACCATGCTATAGACCCGAATTTGAATGGAACCAATAATCGACTCAGAATTTTACATAGTCATAGGTTTCAGCGATTTTTAATCTCAGTGTCGTTTATAATAAAGTCTGTTTTTGCGTAGCGCACCCCTTCATATCATTAAAATTAAAATTGTAGTTCTTTAACACTGACGCCATGATAGGTTTCAATATAATAGATAACAAATATTCCTAGAACTCATCCTTACAAAGAAGATTAACTATCAGACAAGACATTTTGAATGGGAGCCAAAATGCCTAAAATATGTACATACGAAAACGATCCTTATTGCTTAGGAGCGAAAGACTAACGCAAAGTAACGTTTCATTAAGAATCCCATATCTGAGCTATTTTTTATATGTAGTCGGTATAAAAAGTATGTGGGAATAAAACTGGGATGCGGCTAGCATTCGGCCTGGTGCCAACTGTACGGGGGCGTGGCTCTTTAACTGGCATCTCTGCCTACCCAACTTGCGATAGTCTGAAGTCTGAATAAGCCTCTTGAAGCATTCATATGCCTAATTGGCCTCATTCGGGTCCGACTCGTCTTTGACTAGCCGGAACAAGCAGAGGTAGGTTAGTTACAAGCAGCCCGGTTCTATGAAACTGTCTCTTTAATGAGTTGTTAGGCACTTGTGATGAATAAGAATAGGTACCTATTCAGCTGTTCATCACTCCTCTAATTCACCATCTCAACGTTATCAAATTATTCCATAGTTCGTTATTCCTTAATCGATTAAAAACGTGACCAGTTTGTATTATGTTCACGTTTAATATAAAACTTTACATTTCAGTGAGCACACTGCACAATTTGACATAGTTTCGTCGCGGCTGAAGATATTGTAAAGTAGGACATAACCGCTGTCATATTTGTAGGGTTTAGTAACCCTAGCGAGGATTAGCTCACGATAATCTACTTCCACTACTCACGTATAAATCTAACTACTTCACATTAAAACTGCTATAAAGGTTACTTATAAGTTAAACGATTGTCCATCCACCTAAATACGAGTGAACCCGAACGCTTTAGTAAATCTGTTTCTAATTACACAGGCTCATCAAGTATTCCATCGATAATATTGGCTCGTACAACTCCGCTGGCAGACGGCCACACATCATACGAACTTCATCAAATATAGAAAGCTTCCAAAAACAATAAGGAGATTGATCAATACGCGCTCCCACATGCGACCGTGTGCTGTTGACAGATGGACCCTCGCCATGCTACAACCTCCTCGGCCAGCACACGGCTCGTTATTTTCCCATTAAACCACAATATCACACCTCCCTTTATTCGGAGAGGAAATACAAAAACAATTTCCACTCGCTCGGATAACGATCCGATCGATAAAAGCGAAACTGGAATGCGATTACCATTAACAAGTACTGGCTTTACAACCTTTGTTGTCACGATTACGTTGCTCAGCCCCGAGCCCTCAGCTCTACTGGTTGCAGGCTGCAGGCTGCCGGGGCTGGCGAGCAGCTAATGGGTGTAGGGTACTCACAGTGCAGTCGTGTGGTGTGGCGGGTTACATGGGCACCAGGACACAGCACGGGACTTAGTTCGTGGAACAACAGATGCACCTCGTCGTGGCCACTCCGAGATCAACTTGCGTAACATTTATATAACGAGACACTGCTGGGAACAACACCGCTCGGTCAGAGGCGGACTCGCGCGCGACCCCGGACCCTTCGTCCTGCCATTTTGGTATCGACGGGCACGGCTCGTAACAGCGGAGATGGCGATGAGGCCCGCCGGGCGCGGGTTGTGGTCGCGTTCACGTTTCGAGCGGGCTTTTGTGTGAAAATGGGGATGTCACAGCGGTGGTTACGTTCGGTGGGAAAATAAAAAAGTGTGAATCGGTCGGGCGGAGCGGTCGACCGGCTGCGAGAGGCACATGCCGCTCGATAGTCGGGCGCGTGCGCGAGGCGCGGCGCGCGTCACTCGCCGCACTTGCGCCGCCCGGCCCGCCTCAATGGACCGCCGCCGCCGTCGCCGCTGCCTCACCGCTCCGCCGCCGCCGCGCTACGCAGGCTCTTTCAGTAGGCCTACTACGCCCGACCCACTCACAATACAAATTAAGGTCACTATGAAATCCGGTGTTGTACTAGTCGATTCTCTTGAATCTGTTGCAGATATTGTACAGTTTAATAGCAAACTGAATTGGAAAGGTAAAAACCAAAACTACTGAACATAACATATCGTCTGATTAGATTTTTTGAAGAATTTTCAACCTAGATTTTCAGCATTTTCTTTTATGAACTTGAAATACTACTATAACAAGACCTGTCACTGAAAAATTGTTTATCTATCACCTAACTAAACCATAGAATTCTAACAGTCAGAATGCCACATACAATGCAGCAAACAGCTCCCAGGACCATTAAGCCTTCTGACCATACCTGCGTGACATATTTCTCGAGCAAGTTCATTATTTGGCTATCACTCACTCGGACGCTGTCTATATCGTAATGAAGGTTTTGACAACGACCAATTTATATCGCCCGATCATTGCTGTACCACTTACCTACCTATATGACATTTGAATACCGACTTTAACTGATTTTCCATGTACCTACTAATGCAATTTTGTGGCTCATTTTTAATTGGTGGTTTTCGATAGTCGTACGATTGAAAATGGAATACGATAGTTGACGGTATTATTTCAATTCAAGGAATTGTTTTTTTTTCAAATGTCAAGTGCGGGCGTTTGTTTTAACGATTTTGACGCCATTTTTGTTTATTAAATGTTAAATGTCGTGTTTGACTGGCTTTTCTTAAGATCTAGTGCAAATTAAGCTAAAATCTATAATATAAAAATAAGTCGGGTTTTACTTTCTGACGCTATCTCCATAACGCGCAAACCGATGTCCACGGTGAAGTTTATAGCAAAGAAAATTCAGGAAAAATTCAAGAGAAAAACAGGGAAACAGGGAAAATCATTGGTGGTGAAACGGAGTTCGTCGGGTTTGCTAGTGTATTTAATAAATTGGTCGACTTACCGCTTTAGCTCTGCACTGGCACCTATCGGCCACACCATCTGTAGCTGGAAATTCTTCATCTACAAAATCACTTTTATCGTCTTTCACAAAACTACAACTTGCTATACTAACAGCATCGACATAATTATTTCTATTTACACCATCATCGGCCAGATCAATATAAAAAACACTTTTATTCTCAACACCATTTTTGTCATCAACACTTTTTTCCCTCCAATTGCTCGGCAATGTGTCAGATTCGTAATTATTTTTGAATTTAAATTTCGAACATGTTAGAATTAAAAGTATTCTTTTAAAAATATTTCGAATGATATTCTGTATGGCCAGCCAGTATCGTTGCATTGTTTTGTCAGTTTAGTTAAGTGAATGAGTGACGTTGATCAAATTGGTTTATCGAAACGAATCGATTGATAAATAATTAATAAGCTCTTCTGTCTCGATTTATTGTTTTCCGGGAATCAAGTTATTGTTTTCATTTATCATTGATATTGTTTTTATTGGTTATTGGTTCCCGTATTCAGTTTGACCTCGATAGTTTTGACTGGTGCAAAAGTAATATTATAAGTATTTGTGGCTCATTGTCATAGAATTTTGGATTCATGAAGTAATAGTAATATCAAACAACAAATTATACTAAAAGAAAAAAATACTTTTATGACTGCCTCGTTGGTCGAGTGGTCACAAGTGCGACTGTCGGGCAGAAGGTCTCAGGTTCTATTCCCGAGTCGGGCAATGTAAGGCTGGGCAATTTTCGGATTTTCGAAAAAAAATTCTCAGTTGTAGCACGGAGTCTGGAATTGTATATAGCAGTAGGCTACCCATAGGACTTACTTAAAAACTCAAGCATGACTCAGAGACCAAAACGTAAAACCCGTTCAGGTAGCGATTAATCTTATGAGTCATAAGCATGCGAACCCGTTTTGTGACTGAAAAAGCCCTGAACTTTCTTGGCATCCGAAACCTACCCTGGGGGTTTTCAGCAGTACATGAAAGGATCAGGTCTTTTAAAGCATTAACTGCTGAAAGAAAACTGTTGAAGGCACCATCGCTAAGCGTCGGTCACCGGTGACCAACGCGGTGAACGCGGCCGACAGAGGCGGTTAATGTGTTAAAAAGACTTTAAAATCGTTGCCCTACACTAGGACTTTCTCCTGTGTCGTGGGTGCGTTTACAAACATACAAGTTCATATACACATGACACCCAGACTCGGAACAACAATTTGTGGATCACACAAAGAGTTGCTCCGCGCGGGAATCGAACCCGCTACCCGTTGCGCGGCATCCAGTTGTCCAGCCTCCGCACCAACCGTGCAGTCAACAAAAATTGAAACCAGGGAAAGGCCAGGAGATGAATTAAAAATCAAAATCTATAGTAAAATTATATTTGACTATTTACAATATGTATACGTATAAAAATATAACGATTTGGCTTGTCGTATAAGCATAATATTGTAACATTCATATAATTATAATACAACAATAAAAAAATATTGAAATTCATTAAAAGGTTGCTACAGTAAAAATTTATATCATTTTTTTTTCCTCGAGCCACAAAACAACTCTAGTATAGTTATCAAAACTTAGTATAGAAATAAGAAAACGCCTAAATATTTACAAAGCGGTGCCTAATCGTATAAAAAATCATAAAAATATGGTAACATTTGACAAAAAGTCACATTATAAGTTTTTAAACTGACATTAGAACTTAAGACGGGATATTTACCATGTTTATTGATGTTTACTAATATCCAGTTCATCCGTGATCATGGCGCTTGCAACAATGCCGAAATATCGGAAACTCATAGTATAACATGGGGAAATAGTACGGAACACAAAATTATGACGCACATAAGTTGCGATCTCCTACAAAATTCATACCGAAAAGTAACGTTTTTGACATTTCGATAAAAGTATTGAATTTGACTAGTAGGAAACTACCGTATTGACGGCTCAATGGTAACAATAAGAATTGAAACCAGGGAAAGGCCAGGAGATGAATTAAAAATCAAAATCTATAGTAAAATTATATTTGACTATTTACAATATGTATACGTATAAAAATATAACGATTTGGCTTGTCGTATAAGCATAATATTGTAACATTCATATAATTATAATACAACAATAAAAAAATATTGAAATTCATTAAAAGGTTGCTACAGTAAAAATTTATATCATTTTTTTTTCCTCGAGCCACAAAACAACTCTAGTATAGTTATCAAAACTTAGTATAGAAATAAGAAAACGCCTAAATATTTACAAAGCGGTGCCTAATCGTATAAAAATTTATAAAAATATGGTAACATTTGACAAAAGTCACATTATAAGTTTTTAAACTGACATTAGAACTTAAGACGGGATATTTACCATGTTTACTAATATCCAATTCATCCGTGATCATGGCGCTTGCAACAATGCCGAAATATCGGAAACTCATAGACATTAATAAACTTGGTAAATATCCCGTCTGAAGTTCTAATGTTAGAAAAAGTCACGTTTCACGTGTCAAAATGTTTTTTTTTTACAAAAATCTTTTACGTATCACACGAACCCAAAACCACACTTTAATCAAAATACAATAGATAAAAAAATATATTATAATCCAAAATTGAGCAAAGAAAGTTATTACAAAACAATGAAAACACATTAACTGTTTAAAAACATACAAAATGGTTCAGAATGAGTCATTTTATTACAAAAAGCACGTACAAGTCTTAATCACAACCTGCTACTTGATTAAAGTATTAAAAAACACAAAAAATTGAGGACATTATAAACAAAAGAAATTCGTCAAAAAACCAGAGTAGGTATTTAAGATAAGCGTCCACAAGCCCGCATCGTACGCATCGCACGCAACGGATTTTAGTTTGTCTTGTATAGAAACTCATACAACTGCGTCCACTGATCCGCATCGTACGGACCGCATCATCAGCAATGCCTACATGCGATGCGTACCGATGACGTCATGCGGAATTTGTGCGATGCGTACAATGCGGGCTTGTAGACGCTTACCTTTAAACTCAATTTTATCTATGACTCAAATTCTAAAATACTTACTATTACAAAAAATTATAATAAAAAAATACAAATTCAATTACATACAAAAATCTTACATACTCTATCGAAAATACAAAACAGTTTACATTTGAAAGCTCGTTCTATGAAACTTATTTTTTTTCTACATTACCAAAGCATTTCCTAAACATACATTCTGTTTCTGCCAAAATTCATAGAAATCAAAGAGACAGTACCTTTAGTACGGGTTTGCTTTGATTGGTTGATTCATTCTCGCCGGCCAATCAGAGCGCCGAACACGCTCTCGTTTCGTTTTCGTTCAACGTTAAGCAAACTCTTATTAAGGGTATAGAACCACTTTTAGAAGGAAATACAACAGAACGCTTTGTAAATGTTTCCAATAGCGATTTCATTAACTGATCTGTAGCCTTAGTATGAAATTGCTTTACGTTTAAAGTAATCGAAACGAGAGCGCATTCTTCACTATGATTGGCCGGCTCCAATAAACCAACCAATAGCGCTCCGAACGTAAAACTCGTACTAAGGATACAGTATTCAAAACAAATTTTTGATGAATATATCTTTTTTAAACGATACAAAGCGATCGGTTATAAAATCGGCAGTACCTAAGTCATAAAAGACGTACGTAACAAAAAAAGATTGAAAATAAATAGGGCAGATACAATAACTGTCTATAAATAGCTTCCACAAAGTCTTATTAAATACTTAAAGGTAAATTAGTACAGGGACCAGCATGTCAAACTACACCTTTCTGTTCAATTCCTTTTCAAATTAATCGTTTTGACATAAAGTCGAATATCGAACAACAGATTAGAATAGGTTGACTTGCTGCAGTACCAGAACCCTTAGTACGAGTATGTTTTACGCTTGAAGTAATCGAGACGAGAGTGCGTTTAGGGCTCTGATTGGTTAGTTTATTCGAGCCAGCCAATCAGAGTGCCGAACGCGCTCTTGTTTCGATTACTTTAAACGTAAAGCAAATTCTTACTAATGGTACAGAATATTCTAGAAACAAGTGAAAAGGAAACTGTCAGGTCCCTAGCGCGACATGATCATAAACCTATCAGTCAATGTCCAGGCTCTTGAAACTACTGGTGAAGCTGGCGAACATACCTTTACTGGGCTTCTTAATCCTTTTCTTCTCATCAGCCTTGAAGATCTCAGTCTCGATCAGCCACTCTCTATAATTCTCCTCCATATTTTTCCTCTGTTCTTCATGTAACTGCTTAACTGGTTGTAATGGACCCCCAAAGTCTTCGGGCAGGAGTTCCTTGTCTACCACTGACTCTGGCCCTTCGGAGGAGAAGTTCAAGAGGTTGAGGAGATTGGAGTGAATGAGCGGTTTCACGAGGCACATGACTTGGTTGATGAAGGAGACTGTGTGGACCACGTGGATCTTCTTTAGACGGCAAGGGTGGGCGTTCTGGAACAGAGAAATAAGTTTCGGTATTATTCAGATCGTAGCAAGAGAAAAAATTATGTATAACAGACTTTGGGGGGGGGGGAATCATCCAGTGACTTCTCCCGCCTTGGGTGAGGCGGGGAGTGTCAGACTCTTACTGACTAAAAACCACCCCGTTTCTTCTCCTGCTTTGAGCTGGAGCCCCGGTAACCTGTTATGTGGTCCGCAGCTCCGGATGTATAACACCCTAGATGAAGATTTCGTAAAACACCTATAAGAAGTGTTTCCAAAAGGAAAAATGTGCATTGACGCAGTTAGTCTTATCTAAATATCATAACAATCACAATAAATTGTTCAAGTTTAACAACCAAACTATAAAAAAACTCAATTAAACAGAGACTACAATAAACAAAACCACAAACCTGAATATAATGCATAAAGGCTCTCAGCGCAGGAAGAGTCACCCTGGTCAGGTGACCGAGGCTGCAGCCCTTCATATCGAAGATAACGATGTAGCCATCAGAGAGCCTGTCTTCAGACAGCTTGACATCGTTGAACATGCAGAAAACTCGCACGGCATCAGCGAAGTTCAGCTTACTGTAGTCAAACTCTGCCAGTCGGTACAGCAGGACGTTGTAACCTTCTGCAGTCTTGTTTGGAAGGCCTACCATGTGCCTGGAAATGGAAATGAGAACGGGCTATTAGTAAAACATGTATAAATAACTAGCTGCTCCCGCGCGGTTTTACCCGCTCTGCTTGGCTCCTATTGGTCATAGCGTGATGTTTTATTGTCTATAGCCTTCCTGGATAAATGCACTATTCAACACAAAAAGAATTATTCAAATCGGACCAGTAGTTCTGGAGATTAGCGCGTTGAAACAAACAAACAAACTCTTCAGGTTTATAATATTATTAGTAAATTAGTAAATTAGTAAATTAGTAATTAGTATAGATATATGTAATTAATATCCCTTCGGCCGTCAAGGAAACCGAGGCGTTGTAATTGGTTTTTATGACCTTCGTTTGTTTATCAATGCGTCTAGTTAAAGAAATAGGATTTAGTGTACCTAGTGAATTTTAGAGTATAACTGTCTTTCGTTTTTCTTATGATATAGGCTGGTAAACGAGCCAACGAAGTAAGCAAACGCCTCCGCCCATGGACACCAGACGTGTTACAAGTGCGTTGCCGGCCTTTTGGGAGTTAAGAATTTAAGGGTTGTTAGGGAACGGGGATTGCGAAAATTGGGTAGGTACCCCCTTCCCAATCAGTCAAAGTATGATATACACGCGCCCTACCCTAAAATATTTCTTGGATTATGAAACTCTGTTTTATATTTAACGATTAGCTCTTTAACTAACAAAAACAACCGGAGCTGCGGACTACCTAGCGGGTTTACCGGGGCTCCGGCTCGAAAAGCAGGAGAAGGAACGGGGTGGTTTTTAGTCAGTAAGAGTCTGACACTTCCTCTCGCCTCGCCCAAGGCGGGAGAAGTCATTGGATGATTTTTCCCCCTCAAATAAAAAAAACTAACAAAAACAATGCAAAATGGCCGTCCGTCTGTCTGTCTACCACTACAAAACATACCCAACGTATGTTATTACTACAATACCACAAGCCTAAATAATGCATAACAAGACATCTATACACCCCTCATCTAAAAGCATGATGTTTAAATACCTTTACCTCGCTCACAGACAAATGAAACTATTGAATAGAGAGAGATATAATGAGGAGATAGGTACATAAGATACGAAGCTGAATGCCCACTGCTTTCTATAGCGGCTGGAGATCTGATACGAGGAGAATAGCTTTTGATTCTAATGACTGGTACGACCTTGATTACTGATTTCTATAGTACATTAGTGGTTGCAGCTTTTGTGCTAAAACGATCGTCAGTGAAGAACACAACTTACTAGCTTCTGCCAATGGCTTTGACTGCATTCCCGTGAAATAAAAAGTGACCTATTAGTTATTCCAGTCTATAATCTATTCCTGTTGCAAATTTCATCTCTAACCTTTCAGTCGTTTTGACGTGAAAGAGTAACAATTAGTAACAAACAAATAATATGTATACAAACTTTTGCATTTATAATATTAGTAGGGTGACAGAAATCAGATGAAGTTCACAATAATTGTTTTAAACTTACCTATTATGGGATTTTTTTAATGCAAAATTGAATGGGTAACAACCGGACGAGCATACTGTACCCTTAGTACGAGTTTGCTTTACGTTTAAAGTATTCGAAACGAGAGCGCGTTCGGCGTTCTGATTGGTTGGTTTATTTTTGCGGCCAATCAGCGCGCCGAACGTGCTCTCGTTTCGTTTCGATTTCGTTAAACATAAAATAAACTCGTACTAAGGCTACTGAATCTATGTTCTATCTATCAATAAAACGACAAATCACTTCATTAATTAGTTTTATATTAAACGAAATAACGTAAACTACATTGTATGTTAATTTCAAACAACACGATATGACCTGCATTGTTTTACTTTTAAATTACTGACGTAATGTGAACTAGTAGTGGTACTTGAACTAAGTAAGTCACTTAACCAATAGCAATATATTTTCTACGGTACTGCACTCACTGACCGAATTACTGGGCAATGTAGAACGTAAATATTTACTTACTTCATTAAACTAATTAAAACTTAATTTAACAATGGCTAGAGGTGTTTAGACAGAACTGTTTCCTCGATTTCTCTTGGCAAGCGTGCACGAAGTATAATTTTGAACCTTATTCTATTGACGAAAAGGTAGATAGTACTAATGTGCTGTTGCTGAAGATATTCGAAGTTAAATACCCTTTAATTTTTTTGGGTGGTTTTATGCTTCTTCCGAACCGATACGACCTTGAAACCCTCAAGAAAAGAGCATACTCCTTTTTATAAGGCCGGCAACTCACCGGTGCCTCCTCTGGTGTTGCGGGTGTCCATGGGTGTTTGCCGTGATTTTTGTACACATATTTCTTACGTTAGTATGGGTAGTCTCAAGACTTACGTTATGTCCAAAATAGCTTTGTTCTTCGCTCCGAAGGGGTCGCGATTGGTGAACAGGTCTGGAGTGTTTGCCCTCAAGGTGAAGTAGCATTCTATGGTGTCTTTAGTCTCCTTCACCTTGTAGTAGTTGGAGTGCAGGAACAGGATCACGTACTCATCAGAAATGTGGGGCAGGTGCGGCTGACTCTTCATCCTGGAATTACATAGATAGAAAGTCAAAGTACTTATTTGTGAATATGCAATCCATACAACTTGTCATGTACCCCACTTTGCAAGTCGTATGGAGGGTAGGTACTGGTACGTAATGGGTATGAGTAAATTGTTAATTTAATGTAATGTCGTGATGGCTCGCTGGTTTAGGGTTCGAAACCTACCAACGGCAAGTACCAAAGTGATTTTCCCGAGTTATAGGTACGTACTTTCTAAGATTATTTAGACACCACAGTCTAACGGTGAAGGAAAACATCATGAGGAAACCTGGGCTTACAATTTCTAATTATAAAATTGAAAGCCAACACGCATTGAGTAGCGTGACGATTAATGCTCAAACCTTCTCTGTGTGAGAAGAGGCCTTTGGTCAGCAGTGGCCACTTATAGGTAGTTGATGTGGTATCGGATTTTAAAATAATTTATAGGCTAAATTATTTTCGTCTCCTGCTTCGTAGTCATATCGCTATTGACCGCAAATTGTGAAAAATTTGAAAATGCAATGAGGAAGTCGCTCGCTGGTCGCTTGCAATAAATTTTATTGCCGGTTTAGTCACATGATCGCAATTGCGATTGCAGGTTGCAAATTTCCTGCTTTCGGTTTTTGAAATAAAACTATATATTTTTTTATGATATAAGCCGGTAAACATGCAGACAGATCACCCGACGGTAAGCAATCGCCGCCGGCTATGGATACCCAAAACACCAGAGACGTTACAAGTGCGTTGCTGGCATTTTGGGGGTTAGGAATTTAAGGGTTATTTGAGAATCGGGGATTGAAAGTTTGGCGAGAGGGGTAATTGGGCATCCGATAACCTCACTTACACTACGAAATACAATGCAAGCGTAAAATACGCTTGTGTTGTGTCGGTTTTCTGTGAGGCAGTGGTATCACTCGGGTCGAGCCGGACCATTCATGTCGAAACATGGCACTCACACTTAAAAACTCAATGAATACCTAAACTTGATAGAAATTATTAAACTATAACATATCAATGTTGCATTGTAATATAAGTTTTTAAACTGACATGGTCACTAACACTATTATTAGAACTTATGACGAG
Organism: Spodoptera frugiperda; assembly: GCF_023101765.2. Classification (NCBI taxonomy): domain Eukaryota; kingdom Metazoa; phylum Arthropoda; class Insecta; order Lepidoptera; family Noctuidae; genus Spodoptera; species Spodoptera frugiperda. The sequence continues at coordinate 8,164,449 of NC_064222.1, forward strand.
ATATTTACCATGTTTATTCACTTCGATGAGTTTCCGATATTTCGGCACTGTTGCAAGCGCCATGATCACGGATTAACTGGATCCGTGAAGTGAATAAACATGGTAAATATCCCGTCATAAGTTCTAATAATTCTGCATTGCAATTGTAAAAGCGAATAGTTATAACTTATGAAACAGACAATAGGCGAGAACCATGAACTGTTAGCAAACAGTACGAGTTTGATTTACGTTCAAAGTAATCGAAACGAGAGCGCGTTCGGAGCTCTGATTGGTTGGTTTATTCGAGCCGGCCAATCAGAGCTCCGAACGCACTCTCGTTTCGATTACTTTAAACGTAAATCAAACTCATACTAAGGGTACAGGTGAATTACGGACGCCATTTAGTAACCGCATTGTCATAAAAAAAAGCGAGGGCAATGGCATGTACCTATACAGCCTAGTTATTAGAAGTCGATTGCAGGTTGATTACTCTGCGTTAGTGGCGTGAAAAAAATTTACTTAATTTAAGCAACATAGTAATTTTTATGGCTGCTTCTGATTGACTACCTCGTCGGTCGAGTGGTCGTAAGTGTGACTGCTTAGTAAGGAGTCTTCGGTTTGATAGCCGAGAATAATTTTAGATGGGCGTAGTATGTGGTTCAATATCACTTTTTCTTTCGAGCCGAGTAGTCGTGGTCCAGATGTAAGCTGAAATAATTATGATTCCCGGAAACATTTTTTTTTAAACATAAACGTTGCCCCACATTAGGATTTTCTCCTGTGTCGTGGGTGCATTTACAAACATACAATTTCACATGCACATGACACCCAGACCCGAAACAACGATTTGTGGATCACACACAAATAGTTGCTCCGTGCGGGAATCGAACCCGCTACCCGTTGCACGGCAGCCAGTTGCCCAGCCACCGCGCCAACCGTGCAGTCTGCAGTGCAAACAGTTAACACACACCTTATTCTGAGAACACCGAACTTTCTGAGATCTTAGGATCTCCTTTCTAGGCATCGTAGCATATGCAACCTCTTAACTAACGCATTAATTTTATTGGACAATCATGGCAACCTTCATCATCCAATGACTTCCATCCCGCATTGGGCGAGGCGAGAGAGAGAGTCCAACTCCTGCTTTCCGAGCCAGAGCCCCGGTAAACCCGCTGGGTAGTCCGCAGCTACGGATCAGGCAAAATCTCAAAGGTGATACTCAAATTTTAACTACTTGTACAAACAGACTAACACGCACCCAGTAAACGACCACCGTATAAAAGTTCACGCTTCAATTGGCATCGCATTCATAACGCGATTGCATGCACACAGCTCTTATTAGGCACGTTCGTTCCCTTTAGCCGACCACGCGATTCCTAATATCCAGCACACTGAAAAAATGTGCCCGTAATACTCTGAACTGGTTTTTAGTTTATTGTGAACTTGGTTTTGCCTGTGGCTTTGCTTGTATCAACGTTAATGGTGCCAGTCAATTCTAAATGTACCTGATTCTTCACCAGTCCTTCAGTTTAACAATATCCTCACCCGGCACCACTTTAGGGAACAGAGAGTAAAGTGCCTGGTGGGCTTTCTGCCCAACTGTTGTTCGTTGGGATTTTCTATCCGTGTTAATTCGCATGTAAACTTCATATGTGCGATGCACGATATTTATGACGTCATCCGTTGATTTTGCTCGTCGATTGTCTATGTGCAACTTTTGTCATCTGTCACTAGTCAGGTGTCGCCACATACCTACCATTCCTTCACTACTAGCTTCTACCAGCGAGCGGCTTCGCGTTATCGGCCTTTATGTTATCCTATACCATAATCTACCCCTGTTCCAAATTTAATTTCGATCCCTTCAGCCGTTTTCATGTGAAGAAGTAACAAACAAACACACTGAATCTGTTACTGGCCAATATAATAGTGGCTTAAAATCTATTTAGCAATTATTGTGTGTAAAAACATGTCCGCTATCTAGATTTCAGTTATTAGTCAATGCACAACTATAATTTTCTTTTATCCAATTGTCACTGGCCCCATTGTATTAACCTAAAAGTGGAAATTAGCTTAAAAGTGTTCTTATCGAATATATCATCATGTATAATAAAAATACCTAAGTAAAGCTACATTAAAAACCATGTAAACCACTCAATGTAGGTCATTGTACCAACGCAAGCACTTCTAGCTACCCATTACCATCAAAATTCTTCAATAGATTTTCAACTTTCCTACAAAGCATTAGGATCGAATATGCTTTGAAAAATTTTACAGATTAGGGTAGGTTGATGAGCTGGCTGTATTGTTGGTGGTCGGAATCCCGCCCTACATACCTGAGAGGACTTGTCGAGGCATTAACATATTATTGAGAGCCTGCACGAATGCGATGCTACGCCATTTAATATGAACCTACTCTTTATACATGTATAGACTCTTTAATGGAGCTAACGCCATCTACTGATGCGATTGGAGGATGCCGAAACTTTTCAAATATAGGCAGAGGCAGAGGTGCACATTACGGCACGTAATGCCGCTATACAATGTACACCCACTTTTTACCATTTGTGTTATAAGTCCCATGTAATAGGGGGTGAGCGTATTGCCATATACCGGGCATAATTTCCGACTGGTTTTTAGAAATTTTCTATAAACCGAAAAAAGCCCAGTAATACTTTACCCGACCCGGGAATCGAACCCGAGACCCCTTGCGACCACTCGACCAACGAGGCAATCAATGTCAAAGACGATACTTTTTTCGAATTACACAACATTTTTGAATGAGAAGTTTTGTAGTAAAGGAGAGGAAAATTTCAGACAGATGATAAAAAGAAAGAAAAGACGACAAAATATAATTACAGACGCATATCTTTTGCAGTGAATCCGCGGGCTTATTCCATTAAATAAAAACTATAAGTATAGGTGTGAAAATCTGAAAACATGCAATTTTTCAAAGCGAAGAGACGATTTTATTAAATAAGCCGGAAAAGAAAAAAAAAATACTTGATTAATTATTCTAAAATTAAATAGTAGATAATCAAATTAATTAATGGGAGCATGATTATATTTAACTTCTTAATTGTTTTGTTTTTGTTTTCTTGCTACGGTCTTTGCCAGATGTGTTTGCCAAATTAGCATATGGTACCTACTAACATGACCAAGAAAAAAAATGTTTTCATATTAAACACAATATGTTGTCTTAATTATTATGTTATCAGTTCACTCACGTGTAACTGTTTGACGAGGAACTCGACTAGTTTCAAGCCATGCTAGAGGCTCATATTCATGAGCGCGACAATCGCCGCGTCGTGTGTCGTGAGTAAGCCGATAACATAATAATGAATTTAGTATGTCTCACGATAGTTAATAGGTAATAATGTCTGTATACATTACAAGACTTTTTTAAATTACATTATTCTAAAATTCGCACCGCAACTAACAGTATAAAAAGTCAATTACATAAAATATAATATTAGGTAATATCCCAGTACAAACATTAAAATAAAACCGGAACAAAAAAAATTAACATAGTGAAATTACTTCGGACATAAATCAAGAGCTTTACCGACAACCTTAGTCATGGGAAAAGCGACCTTACTAACACACTTTCTTCAAATAATGTTACGCATTATTGTTTGAACTAGAGTCGCGAGTTATGACATAATGGTTACGTGAACTACACATGGCCTTGTGAAGGGCCTGGTTTGGAAACTGGTTAAACACGTTCTTTATATCGTAGAAGAGGTCTAGAAGCGACAAGTGAAACATATAGAGATTAAATCAATAAGTTATATAGTGGGCTACAGGTTCATATTATGGGTTATAGATAGCCCAGTGTTGTAGCAACCTCAAAGACCACCACAGATGGGATCCAGTAGGGCTGATGCCTGATCCAGAGCTGCGGACTACCTGGCGGGTTTACCGGGGCTCCGGCTCGACAAGCAGAAGTAGGAACGGGGTGGTTTTTAGTCAGTAAGAGTCTGACACTCCCTCCCGCCTCGCCCAGGTCGGGAGAAGTCATTGGATGATTTTCCTAACTCAAAAAAAAAGTGTTGTGGCAAGGTAGATAGTTTTATACTTATAATGTGATGGGAGTAGATGAGTATAAAATATAAATATTTGAAGTGAGAAAGAGCCATACTTCGGCACGAATGGGCCGGCTTTGACAGAAAATACAATGACCTGGTAAAAACCCGACGTGAAACAACGCTTGCGTTGTGTAATTGAGGTTACCGGAGGCCCAATTACCTCACTTCTCAATCTTCGATTACCCTTAAATTCCTACCCTTAACCTCCGAAAGGCCAGCAACGCACTTGTTACGCCTCTGGTGTTTCGGATATCCATTGGCGGCGGCGATTGCTTACCATCAGGTGATCCGTCTGCTCGTTTACCGGCTTATACCATCTAGACACACGGCAGTGTGTCCGCCAAGTTCGAGCAAAAAAACCGACACACCGGCCGTGAGTTATATTACACGAACCATTTCGGGCCAAGTTCGACCCACCTATAACTCAAAATCTATCTAGACACACGGCAGTGTGTCCGCCAAGTTCGAGCAAAAAAACCGACACACCGGCCGTGGGTTATATTACACGAACCATTTCGGGCCAAGTTCGACCCACCTATAACTCAAAATCTATTTTATCTACGCATATGAAATTTCTAGTATCTGTCGAGATCTACTTACTTATCTAAAATACAAAATTTCATTAATGTACCTATTGTAGGTCTTGAGATATTGACGTCAGAAAATCGCTATTTTTACTATACACTCACTGACTGACTCACTCACTCACTCATCAAAAACCTAGACCACTTCCAATGGTCGTATTGACTTGAAATTTGGCATGGAGGTAGGTCTTTAGGTCAAGGTAAAGGAAAAAATCTGAAAATGGCCAAGTGTGAGTCGGTTTTAAAAATAATGAAGGTGTAAATTCATACCCTTCCCCCCGGACCTCGAACACGAGCAGACGTGCCATAGACCTACGCAGTTTTATTTTTATTATCATTTAAATTCAAAACTCAAATTTAAATATCTATCAAGATACTAGGAGCACATATTTCCAAGGAGTCAGCGGAATCAACTACGTCGAGCAGGTACTCAACGAGCCCGTGTGAACACAGAAGCTCCACCCACTTGCAGCGCAACGAAGAGGTATAGTTCTATCTCTGTCGTACTTACGTGCGTGCGCTCCGAGTAGCTACCTCGCTTGCAACGCTGCGATCACTCCGCATACTTTCTGCGTTCCTAGTACTCGCTCAGGACTTCGTGCAATAACATCGCATCGGCACGAGGCGGCGCGTGCGCACCGCTCATAATAACTACGCTGTGTGACTGCGAGGTGCGTTCTGCGTGCTACACTGGGTAACCGTGGAATCAACTAAGGAGTTACCTCCTGCATTGTCTGGGCTCCTAGTACTAAAGGCTTATTCCAATACATACCCCAAACATATTTGCCGTCTAATCTATATTTAAATATAAAAGAGTGTCGTGAGAGTACTTCTATACTCAATTAACCGTAATCTACACACAGTACCTTAAGGTTATACTCCTGCCGCATCTGTTGTCCTGGTACAACACAAGAATCAGTATGCCGCTAAAACGCACTCCACCAGTTTCGCCAGTCTCAAAAACACCCACAGAAAGCACTCGTAGTGCAATTTTGTTTGCATCGACGAAGAAACAAAGTGAGTCACCCCTTCTACACTGCGAGTCAGAACCTGATCTTCATACCCTGTCGGCAAATATAACTGAAAGGAATAAAAAGCGGAAATTTGACGGGGAAACATCCGATACATTGGTAGTACTTAAAGAAATGTTCTCCTCTTTCTCCAATGAACAGAAAAATCGTTTCCAAGACTTGCAAGCAAGTATAGACTTAATGTCAAATAAATATGACGAGTTCTTATCCAAAATTGCTTATCTTGAGAAGGAAAGACAGTCGGACAAATTAATTATTAAAGAACTGGAGGACAAACTAGAAACCTTGGAACGAAAATCTCGTGGGGTTGGGATAGAAATTCGGAACATACCAAAACAAAAAGGCGAAACTAAGGATACTCTTGTTGGCGAGATCTCTAAGTTAGGAGAAATATTAAATGTAGATATAAAAACCAGTAATATAAAAGACATTTACAGGCTAAAATCAAAAGATTCATCAGATCCTATCGTAGTCGATTTTACTACTGTCCTCCTAAAAGAAAAAGTTCTGAAATCAGTAAAAACTTTCAACAAAAATAAACAAAAGGGCATTAAGTTGAACACAACCCATCTAAGCTCAAGTTATAGCCAAAAACCAATATTCATATCAGAGGCTCTCACTCATAAAACCCAGAGACTGTATTACTTAGCCCGTCAATTCCGGAAAAGTCATGGGTACAGTTTCTGCTGGACAGCAAATGGTATTGTTTACCTAAAATACAACGAAGACTCCTCACATATTCGGATAAACAACGACGCTGATTTAGAAAAGCTTCGTAACACCGTTAAACCGCTGTGACTAATTATTGCTGTACGATACATACTTTGTCTCATTATTATATTAACTATAAGTCTGCATGCTAATTATAAGTTTGAATCTATAGACTATTCTTACACTTACAAATTACAACTCAACGACCATATTAACCTCTCATTTTTACTCCGAGAAAGCCAATATCAATTAAAACACTTCTCAATCATAAACATAGCACAACCTAACACTATCTCAATAATACACGAAACTTACTATTCAAACATACATCGACTACACTACTCATTTACTCTTCAAACAACAATATCAAACACTTTACACCTAATTCACACTCATAAACACTGTTTTACTATTTACATACAGGCTCTTCTCATAACCTATTCACCTACCCTGACCACACCTCCTGTCTATACTTACACTCTTATTAATCATTCGATAACGTAACTAATCTATCAGAAAATATTGACCAGTTATCCGTATCTCATTCACAAACCGCGAACCTGGAGGATTGTCAAAATATTTTTACTCTCACTTCGGCCAACCTACTTATACTGACACAAAATATACGTAGCATAAATCGAAATATACCCGGTTTAGAAGTTTTACTACAAAGACTAAAACTAAAATGCGATATAATTATTCTGACAGAGTGCTGGCTAAAAAATGCAACGTTAATCCCCTACCTCTCAGGCTACGTTCATGCAGCAACAAATATTAATCCTCTACAAAATGACGGAGTAGTTATCTACTATAAAGAAAACATTAACCTAACTATAATAGAACCTGATTTTCAGGAAAGTAATTGCCTAATAGCCACCGTTGGAAAACAAGTTGCCATAATTGCCCTATACAGATCCCCTTCCTACACAAAATTAGAGCCGTTCCTTTTGTCGTTAGATAATATGTTACAATCAGTGTCTTCTTTCGAGCATATCATTGTTATAGGAGACATGAATCTAGCAATAAACTCTAACAAAATTAAATCAGAAGGGGAACGCTACCTAACCCTAGCTGCTTCGCATGGCCTACTTCCAGCGCACACTTTAGTTACACGCAGCGCTCGACAGACATGCATAGACCATGTCCTTATAAAAACTAAAGCCTCCTCCATCACCATAGTCCCTAACGCAACACTAACAGATCACCATCCCGTTTTATTTTGTTTAAACTTGGAAAAGCCACGGCAATATGCAACTACAACAAAGACCATAACTAACGATAAAAATTTAGCACAAGACATTTTACATATTAATTTTGATCCCATTTATCAAACAGAAGACCCAAACACTAGTCTAAACTACCTAACACAATGCTTACAAAAAGTGATAGAAAAGAATACAAAAAGCGTAACACTTTCTAGACGCCAAAAAATCATAAAACCCTGGATAACTCTAGGACTATTACGCTGCATGCGAAACAGAGACCAACTACACCAAAAAGCAAACTCTGATCCGGATAACGAAGTCTTGAAAATTACGTACAAACGTTACAGAAATTTCTGTAACAATCTATTACGAAGGTTAAAAAGAGCATATGAAAAGAACCAAATCCTGGACGCACAGAACGACAATAAAAAGTTATGGAAAGTCATCAAAAACATCACACATACAACAAAAACAACACAACACAATAAAGACCTACTTACTCTCTCATCTTCTCCTGAACGATCACTTCACGAGGTAAATAGCTATTTTACACATGTGGGTAGCTCACTGGCGGATAAAATCTGTAAACAAATTAATAACTCCCGGAATCTACCATCACTAAGTAATACTCATGATGAATTACCTAAATTCCCTAATTCTTTCGTCTTAACTGAGACAGATAAATATGAGGTTGGACATCTTATCATGGACTTAAAAACAGACAGTGCACCAGGATGTGATAACATCAGTAGTAGATTCCTAAAACAACATAAACACATTCTTGTACATCCTCTGGAAAAAATATTCAATGACTGCTTAAAAACTGGAGTGTTTCCCTCTTCCCTAAAACGATCAGAAGTGTGCCCGATTTATAAGAACGGAGACAAAGATCGTATAAACAACTATAGACCGATATCCATACTACCCGCTATATCCAAAGTTCTTGAAAAAATTATTAACACACGTCTTGTAAATTATCTTGAGAAAAATAAACTGCTTTCGGTAAATCAATATGGGTTTAGGCACGGAAAATCTACAGAACAAGCGGTGAATAAGCTCATAGAATTTATTAGTTCTAATCTAGACAAAGGGAAAAAATGTCTTTCTATTTTTCTCGACCTAGCCAAGGCATTCGATACGATCTCTGTCTCCCTCTTACTCAACAAATTGGAGGCGCTGGGTATCAGGGGCACCCAGCTCGATCTGTTCAATAGCTACCTCTCTGGGCGGACTCAGTGTGTCCGAGTGGATAAACACAAAAGTACACACCTTCCAATTACACACGGCGTTCCTCAGGGAAGTATTCTGGGGCCCACCTTATTCCTCGTGTACATAAATGGGCTTACAAATCTAAAACTTACCAAGGGTGAAATTATCTCATTCGCGGATGACACCGCGATGGTGTTTGCGGGAGAAAGTTGGGATGAGGTATTCACAAACGCACAAAATGGTTTCGACACGACTAGGGGATGGTTACAGAAAAACATACTTACATTAAACACTGACAAAACTAAGTATATTTGCTTCAGTATTAGGCAGGCGGTGAGCATTCGTGGCGACCTGCGAATTGTTTCACATGAGTGCATCTCCTCGGATAGTTGCGTATGTTCATCTCTGGAACGCGTTAGTACTCTAAAATACCTTGGTATTACTTTAGACAATAACCTCAACTTTAAAGAACATGTCAAAATTCTTTGTAATAGAGTACGAAAACTAATTTACGTTTTTAAAAACCTGCGTCATGTTGCGGACCCTGCACTGCTGAAGCGAATATATCAGGCCCTGTGTCAGTCGCTTCTCACCTACTGCATTTCATCCTGGGGAGGTATCTGCAAAACCACGCTAAAGGCAGTTGAGGTCGCCCAGAGAGCTATACTGAAGGTTAGCACATTTAAACCGATGCGTTTTCCTACTGCTGAGCTGTTTCAGCTGTGCGAGGTTTTGACAGTAAGACAGCTATTTATTCTAAAAACTGTACTACAAGAACACAACAACCGGCCCTACAACCCAATGCCTTTACAGAAACGTCGTAAACATCATGTATGTTGCAGATTAACCACATTTAGAACTAACTTTAGTAAAAGATTTCCAAGTTTTCTAGGCCCTCTCCTTTATAATAAGCTCAACAAAACATTACATATATACCCCTTGACCAGAAAACTATGCAAATTAAAAATACATCAATTTCTACAGAAATTAAGCTATATGGAGACGGAACAACTACTACTCATACCACACTAAAAATAAGCACAAAAAAAATAAAGATATGCTCTCTACCCATTACCCACACACTCTCCACATATTTACCTACACACACTTACATATACTCACATGCATACCCCACACCCACGCCTACACATCTCATATACCTACACCACAAACTCACACACACACACACACACACACACACACACACATACATACACACACATTCATTCATATTCATACTCACACCCACACACTCACCACATATTTATTCACTCACACCTACATATACTCATATACATACACCACACCCACGCCAACACTTCTCATATTCATACACCATACACTCACACATACACACAATCACTTAATAATTAGTTTAATAAAATTTAAATTTGTACTTACCTACTTACTATTACCGTTTAAAATTTGTACTTACCTACTCATTGCTTGGCGCCTATTATTTGTATTATAAATTCTCGAGGGGAATGGTGCTGATAGCCGAAATACAGGCTATGCCTAGTTCGGCTACAGACGCTAATCTCAATGACTTAATTGAAATGTTGCCACATTGCGTTTGTAAAGTAGTTCTAAGTTTTTGGAAATAAACATTTATTATTATTATTATTATTATTATTATTATACCCCTAAGGAACTAAAACAAAAAAATATATATATCTTCCAATGGTCGTACCGACCTAAAATTCGTTACGAAGGTTTGTATTTAGTCAAAGTAAAGTAAAATAAGAAAAAAAGAAAATAAACCTTACAAAAATAAATGAAATCCCACCCAAAACATAAATGTGAAAGGCTGCCAAGTTCGATAATATTGGAATGCTTCGCCTATAAAAGAAGTGAGATCTAAATAAGTACCAAGTTCCATACACAGACCTCAGTTAAAAATGATATAACTTGGCAAGTTTTAATAGGAAATTATATACTTGACTCATTGCGTTTAGTAGGTTTATAACAAAGTGTGTGAAAACTTGCCAACTTGTTATATCATTTTTAACTGAGGTCTGTGTATGGAACTTGGTACTTATTTAGATCTCACTTCTTTTATAGGCGAAGCATTCCAATATTATCGAACTTGGCAGCCTTTCACATTTATGTTTTGGGTGGGATAAAAAACTACATGGATCATATTTGATTACAAGCGATCAGCCATGGTATCAGGTGTTGCGGTTGTCCATGGGCGGTGCTGATTGCTTATATATGGTCAGATGATCAGACCGTTAGTTAGTCCCTCTAACCGCCACACTCTGAGGCATTTAGATGATTACTTAAACTATTCCTTAGTAACGATTTTGTTTCTAAGAAAACAGATGCCAAGGACTGGGTTAAGTAACCATTAAATGATTCTGAGTATGGCGGTAAGTCATTAAAAAGAAGCCTTTAAAAAAGCATCGCTCGGTTCCTGTCTTCTAACTAGTATAATAATAATGATGCTCACCACTCCCTGATCTGCTGTATCTCATCCTCGTGGCCCTCGGGCAAGGGTTTCAGCCCACGCAGGAAGGGGTGCAGGTACTTTGTAGCTGACATCCTCGATCGATCGTTATCTGGAAGAAGAAATAGAAATTTGTTAAAATCGTAGTAACGTTATGGGTTTTTTGAGTAATCGTCTTTGTACACATCTATTATTTTCCTACTGCGCCTCCCTATATAATCGCTTTTAAATTGATATTTTTGTAATCGCATTCGAAAGAAAGTGACTTAACTCAAAATTTCTGTAACATTCGATGTTATCATCAACTGGTGTTATAAAATAAAATATACCTACTCTACAACCAAAGCACTAATCCATAAATCTAGTAAAAATCAATCGTGAATACGGAAGAGATATACTAAAATGTATTCAATACTATAATTTTCTGAGACTTTCTGGCTCATTTCCCACAACTTGCAGTTTTTGGATTCAGTCACTTTCATTTCTAAGGGTGCATAATGTTGTCTATGGCGTTATAAAAAACGCTTCAAAACAAACAAACAAGCATACTTATTAGGGTAACAAATCCATAAATGACATTTTGGCTTTTATTTTTTACTTCAAAAATTCTAAGCTATAATTACATTTTCGACACTATTCAAGTGAAGTCAATATACATACATATATGTATTATTACGATAGCACATTCAGGTACTTTTATTAAATGTGAAGTATGGGAAGAGGTTTTTAAACTCATGTTTTCATGCAACGAAGTTATGAATTTTTCCAATACATAAAATTCCAGAAACCGGACATCAAAATTAGATAGATACAGGTACTAGGCGATCAGATTTACAAAAGAAATGTTTCGTAATCAACGAGTAACCCCTGTAGTGTTGTGATACGTTTGTATGATGATTTAAAATCAAGAACCATGCGACACCAAGTATTTGGTACCAATTTTTTTTAACGTATTTTAAGCTGAAACTTTGTGTAGAGATTCTATTCAACCTGTATTCTTCAGTGCTTCTTGATGTATATGGGTATTTTGTTACACGCTGTATATTATCATATTATTTTATTACAAGCAAAAAAACAAGATATGTCCTTTAGATCAGTTTAGCTTTTATTTTTAAACTCAAAAACCTTCGATAAAGCACATAATTACAAACTAAGTAAGGTTTGTTTGTGAATGCACTTTTATTTTTATGTTTCGTCTCGTCCTTTACAAGGCTATCAAGACAATCGTTCTCAGACTGCATACAGATAAAAAATTAAGATAAAATAAACAATTTCGTCCCAAAAAAAGACTTCCGCGACGTTTTTATTTCTGGTTAGCCGGTAAACGACCTTCAAACCTTCAAGAAAAGAGCATACTCCTTTTTAAAAAAGCCTGCAACGCACCTGTGACTCCTCTGGTGTTGCGGGTGTCCATGGGCGGCACTGAATCACTTACCATCAGGTGACTCGTTTGCTCGATTGCCTCCTATTCCATAAAAATGAGCAGACGAATCACTTGATGGTAAGCAATCGCCGCCACCCATGGACACTTGAAACACCAGAGGCGTTCCAAGTGCGTAACCGGATTTTTGAGGTTTAGGAATTTAAGGGTTGTTGGGCCTCCGGTAACCTCACTCACACAACTTTGATATTAATCTTTAAGACCAAACAGCAGCGGTATCTGATAAACCCAGTAGGACTGATGCTGACCCGGATCTGCGGACTACCTATTGGGTTAGGGACCATCCATTAATTACGTCACACGTTAAAGGGGGGAGAGGGGGTCGACGAAGTGTGACTTTATGTGACAAGGGGGCGGGAGGGGTCTGAAATCTTGTGACGTCACATTTCAATTATTATAATCTAACTGTTAAAACACGAACTTGAAACTATTATCTAAAAACTCAAAAGAATATAAATGTAAAATTATAAAATGTGACGTCACACTAGGGAGGGGGAGGTTTCACAAATGTGACAAGGACGGGGGAAGGGATCAAAAATCATGAAATTCGTGTGACATAATTTATGGATGGCCCCTTACTGGGGCTCCGACTCAAAAAGCAAGAGTAGGAACGAGGTGGATTTTACTCAGTAAGAGTCTGACACTCCGTCTCGCCTGGAGAAGTCATTGGAAGTGCTTGTAATATAAGTCAAGTTACGAGCACAAGTTAGTTTTAAACGCAGCAGTAGATTATTATTATTAAGTATAGTCCCGCAATCTTCTAATAAAAGATTTCTCGAAGGCCACGTGCCGTAGTATTGCATAATGCACTTACAATGACAACAATTTATGTTATCGTTTGCTATGAAACTACATAATATAAGGGTATATAAAGATTAGACCTTATTTTGTTGCATTTCGTAATCGCAAATGTACCACAGTCAGTACTTTCCCTATTTTCTTACAAGAATTTATAAAGTACGGAAAAAATCTTGCAATAAGTGTTAATTAATTATTAGGGCACGATACGAAGATGTAATAGCTAAGCTGTGAAACTACGTGAACATTTCCACTGACACTAAGCTATGTAGCTGTGCTACAAAGATGCGCAGCTCGAGGATGCGATATATCGCTAGTATCAAGCCATCCATAGCACGCATCTTTCTATGTATATAAAAACACAGCTGAGCTGAGTCCGTTTCCACCAGTGCTAAGCAATGTGATTGGTGGCCAAAGCCAAATGCATCCACAGCAAAGTAGCCTACCACATCTCTGGTGGAAAACACTCTAATGGAGTTAGTGTATCTCTACCTATTACTAAAATACATAAACATCACAATTTTAAAGTGTTCATTAATCGATTACCAAGCACACAATTTAAAATACGATAAATCATAAACATCGATGTTTTAAATATTCATAGATCGTATGTAACTACACACATACATACATACATACACAGATAATTATGTAATCAAGAATCCATATATAATTATACACAGATATGTAGGTATGTATATAGGTAAATGATACTACTCATATTGCAATAGTTAGAATCATTAAATTGTAGAAATTCAACCTTCGGAACTATGATACGTGATGAATATATATAGTCAGGATGTACCTAGCAGCTATGTTTCACGATTTGATTTATTGCCAATTTTTTATTATTCTACTCTCCATTTATGGTATGTATACCATCTGGCAGCAATGTATATTTTTCCGTTATAAGAACCGTGGCAATTGGCGTTCCATTGTCTCTGCCTACCCCCATGGCGTGACAGGCGTGAGGTTATGTATGTATGTATGTATGTATGTATATTTTTCATGTGGAATCTATTTTGGACTATGTATAAGTAGCTAAGTGTGGGAGAGCCATGCTTCGGCACGAATGGGCCGGCTCGACCGGAGTGATACCACGGCCTCACAGAAAACCGACGTGTAACAACGCTTGTGTTGTATGAGTGAGGTTACCGGAGGCTCAATTACACCCTATCCCAATCTACTCAATCCTCGATTCTCCCAATACTCTAAAAGATAGGCGACACACGTGTAACGTTTTTCGTCTTTCGGGTGTTTATAAGCGGAGCCGATTGCTTACCATCAACTGATCCGTCTGTTCGTTTACCGGCGGAAAATGTGACGATACATTACGTAAAGAAGAATGCTAGATTATTGCTAATAATTAAGAATATATGACAAACTAGGCTACAGTAAGCAGACAACAGTAACAATGACAGAAAAGCCCTTATATACTTATAACCAACTAGCTATTTCCGCGCGGTTTAACCCGCTCTGCTTGCTCCTATTGGTCATAGCGTGATGTTTTATAGCCTATAGCCTTCCTCAATAAATGCACTACCCAACACAAAAAGAATTATTCAAATCGGACCAGTATTTCCAGAGATTAGCGCGTTCATACAAACAAACAAACTCTTTAGCTTAATAAAATGGAGAATTGAGGATTGGGAAAATTGCGAAAGCGAGTAATTGGGCCTCCGGTAAAAATAAAAAATATAGATTTAACCATGTTACAAATTCCATAATACTTCATCGTATTGCCTATTAAAACAACCTACTCTTAGAGACTTGGATACACCATATACCAGCTATAAGCACAACCAGAACCAATCCTTAATAAAGTTAAAAACCAGTTATAGAAACCAAACGTCACGTCACTGGCCATATCATCTTTCACACAAAGAATGTAGCACAGGCAAATAATCCACACATTGCGAACGCAATCAGAACTAGTTATTGCATACGGTCAGGTGATCAGGTCCAATGGTTACCTGCTAACCAGTGCTGAAAGCGACGTAACTACTATCACGGAATTCAGTAATTGCAAAGTTAATTAGGTGAAATTTGGCTGTACGCAACACAATCCTTCCTGAGACTAACAAGAAAAGTTGTGCGGATTGTTTATTCTCTTTTTTTTTTGAGAGCTGGCTGGCTGGATTCGGTTTGGAATTTTAAAGTTTGAATTTCGAAGTTGTATTGGAATTCATAATTTATTTATGATTTAGTTTTGTAAGACTTATTTTTCGATCGAGATAGCTTATTTGTATAAACTTTAATATTTCATTGTTAAACATTATTATTTATTTCATTTTGTTTTTACAAAATTAATTAATATTTGTACACCAGTCATGGTTAAACATGTTGATACAATCAATACTATACCATCCATAGTAAACATCCATTTTGCATTTATTGTTATGACCTAGGTACACATGTTTTATCTGAGTTTGTGAATGTGTAAAGGTTCAATTTATGCTAATACGTTATTAATCTATTTCTGCAACTGTAAAACAAATTTTGAGAGCTGCACGAGCTTATTCATTACAGCGGTACATTATCCACTCATTATCATTAACTAATTAAAACCAACCAAACAGAAATTAATTACACACCATTTCTAAAAAGCCAGCAACAAGATTCTTTTTTAAAAACCCACTTCACTAAAAAAGTTAAAAATAACTTTAATTTCGAAAGTCGGTGTTTCTCGGTATTATTTGTTTGCTACACCGACTTCCGAAATTAAAGTTATTTTTAACTTTTTTAGTGAAGTCGGTTTATTTTTTTTGTAAAAAGTATTTTATTTCACACTTTTTAGTTGCAACTAAAAAAGTCGGTTAAAATTCTCTATCTCAATAACTACTTTATTTATTTGTATTGTCACAGTCACTTAATTAACTTCATTGTGATTTCTATGTGAGTATGAAGTTCCATTGGCCATTTCTGGTCTTCTTCATCAGTTCCACCTCTTCAAAGGTCACTTTTTGACTGTAAACGCTTCAATTCTATATGAATATACCAAAATCACTATATAGTTCCCTATAATATTTGAGGAGTTCCCTCGATTTCTCTAAGATCCCATCATCAGATCCTAACTTGGTGACAATGGGACCACCTCAGAACTATCTACTTTCGAACAAAAAAAGAATTTTGAAAATCCGTCGACAATTGACGGAGTATTAATTAACTTTATTGTGATTTCTATGTGAGTATGAAGTTCCATTGGCCATTTCTGGTCTTCTTCATCAGTTCCACCTCTTCAAAGGTTACTTTTTTACTGTAAATGCTTCAATTCTAGATGAATATACCAAAATCACTATATAGTTCCCTATAATATTTGAGGAGTTCCCTCGATTTCTCTAAGATTCCATCATCAGATCCTAACTTGGTGACAATGGGACCACCTCAGAACTATCTACTTTCGAACAAAAAAGAATTTTGAAAATCCGTCGACAATTGACGGAGTATTCGATGAACAAACATACAAAAAAAAAAAAAAAACATACAAACAGCCGAACATAGTACCTCCTCCTTTTTGTGAAGTCGGTAAAAATCAAAAGCAACCGTTACAAGAGTTGCCAGACAAAAAAAAATACGAGCGCCATTTTGAGTGTGTATTACGAAAATTATGATTATAACATAACTAAAGGTATTATTCGCGGAATCTCGTGAGGTTTTGAAATCCACTTTCTAACGTAGAAAGTGACGCATGGAAAGCCGGTACTGAGACCGTACCGGCCTCTCGTGGATATTTACTATAACGCTGCAAAATTACCTCTGACATGATCTTTGAGGCAGGATATTATGGTAATAAAGCTTAATGTTGACTTATGCAGAATAAAGTCGCCAAACTAGGTATTAAAATCTGATAATATTTATGCAAAATACACGTCGAATGTCGAACACGCTCTCGTTTCGATTACTTTAAACGTAAAGCGAACTCATACTAAGGTTACAGTTAGAAGAAAGTATTATTTTACACATTTTATGTTAATAGTAGATCATCTCTAAATAATAACTGATTCCATCAACCACGCCACTTCGCCCCCCACCTATAGGGAGATCAACTCCATTATAGACTAGATAATAACTTAATTACTAGATCTGATCTATACCTAGGACATTTACCACGCATCAGTGACCTAGGTAATTAGCAACTAATCTAAGTGTGTATTTATTTTCCGATCTACGTAAATACAATTAAAACTGGTTAATAAGCAGAATATATGGTGAGGATAGTCAAACAAATGCAGTTTGAAATCTTTCAAGAGAGTTTTCAAAGTAGGTATTAGGAAAATAAAATAGGCCGTAGACTCCTACAAATCCTCTAGCTTCCCAAACTATGGTTCGCGACCCATTGGTGGGTCGCAAGCGAATTTCTAGTGGGCCTTGTCTGTAGGAAGACACACTAACCAACTGTTCTGTATTTTATTTTTCATATTGGTGATGGTTTAATTCCCTAAAGGTGTACAGAAAACTTTGGGAACCACTGCTCTAGTCAAATAATAAAAATTATAGATATAAATTGTCCTGAAATCCTGCTACTTTTTCGCTTCAAAACATCACACCACATCAATAAATAGCCTATCAGTGGCCACTGCTAACCAAAGGCCTCTGGGTGTGTTCTAGCATAGTAAACATACTTTAGGGAACAGAGAGTAAAGTTCCCTAAGAAAAGGAGGATCCTCCGACCAGGCGAGGTGATGGTACCTGGCGGGCTTTCTGCCCAACTGTTGTTCGTTGGGATTTTCTATCCGTGTTATTTCGCATGTAAACTCCATATGTGCGATGCAGGATATTTGTGACGTCATCCGTTGATTTGCTCGTCGATAGTCTATGTGCGACTTCTGTCATCTGTCACTAGTTACTTGTCAATGTGTCGCCACATCACTCCCCCCCAAGACCGGAGGTCGATCCTGTTGAGACGGCTGTCGATGCTTGAGATGAGCGGTGCCAGAGCCAGTGTAGAATGTCCCTAGTTCCAGTGAGTCGGAACTGTGCCGCTGAATGCCCAGTGAGTCGGATGAGCGGTGCAGGGCGATACTCCAGTGAGTCGGAGTAGTGAAGCTCGCAGTGTCCCACGGTGAGTCGGGGAATTGATGCTGCGAGGGTAGGTGCGTAGTGGCTGGCGTCTGCGTTGACGGGAGGCAGACGTCCTCAGACCGTGTGCAGGGTGCTGTGCCTAGACGCTGATAAGGCCGTAGGGAAGAACCAGGCTGCATATCTTTGATGTAGCGTGTGGTGGTCCCTGATGAGGCCGAGGATGCTGGTTGGCTGCGACTTGATTACCGCTCAGCGGAGAAGTGATGGGTGAGGGAGATGGCGTTAAGGATGACGGTGCTGATCTGCTCCGTGAAGGTTGGTTTCAATCACGTCGGGGTCACCACTTTAGGGAACAGCGAGTAAAGTTCCCTAAGAAAAGGAGGATCCTCCGACCAGGCGAGGTGATCGTGCCTGGCGGGCTTTCTGCCCAACTGTTGTTCGTTGGGATTTTCTATCCGTGTTATTTCGCATGTAAACTTCATATGTGCGATGCAGGATATTTGTGACGTCATCCGTTGATTTGCTCGTCGATAGTCTATGTGCGACTTCTGTCATCTGTCACTTGTTACTTGTCAATGTGTCGCCACAATACCAAACAATAGTAAAAAATTATGTATAGTTATTTGTAAATGTTGACTTCAATCGCATAGAAACCTACCAGTGACTGCCTGAAGCAATGAAAGCACCAAGTTTATGAAATTATGAACGATGTACGTGACAGCTGCAGAAAATCGTTTTCTCTGCATCGCCGCTGGCCGGGCTAACGGACAACTTTCAACACTTTTCCTTCTTCAAACTAATAACAGAAATCGTGCGGTTGTTACAAAACTACATAGATATTAGATACTAGACATACGTTACTCGCTTGCTTACCCTCAAGGAGGTAGGTAGGAGGTGGACGTGCATATAGGGTGACTAATAATTAGTGAACGATATTTAAACACGTGATTGTACTCATCATTACAAACAACTTTCCCAAAGAAACATTTGTTGTATACTCATTAGTTTTATTTTTATCACAATAAGTAACAAAAAAACAACATTTTCGAAAATGCGGGTGCGGCCGCCTCGCTGTTAACAGGCAACAGCTGATCATGAGAAATTATGCGCGCGCGAAATGCAAAATAAAAAAACGGAACACAAAACAGATTTACAGCTACAGTTACTGTTGTCCACTTAATACCCTTGTATAATCCATTAGTTAATTTTTATATAGTTCAGGTTTATCAGAGAGCGCTTCTGCCAGCTGCCCGTGTCTAAGAAATGTGATGTCCTGGCGTATGGCACCCGCTGGAAGAGTAAGAGGATTGAGGACTCATGAATGTAGCCTACTCTGCTGTACCATACAATAGGTACATTTGTACCCACAAAGCTACAAGTATTGTATACAACGTGTAACAAAAAGGTGGTATACATATCAAGTGCACGGTTTCTAGATAACATAACAAACGATACGGGAAGGGTTTTTAAACTCATGTTTTCATGGAACCAAGTTATGAATTTTGAATATTAAAATTAGATATTAAAATCATGTTGATACTGATCTAGGCGATCAGATTGACAGAAGAAATGTTTCGTAATATTAGCGAGTGACCCCTGTAGTGTTGTGATACGTTTGTATGATGATTTAAAATTAAGAACCATGCGACTCCAAGTATTTGGTACTAATTTTTTTAAACTTATTTTAAGCTGAAACTTTGTGTAGAGATTCTATTCAACCTGTATTCTTCAGTACTTCTTGATGTACCTATATGGGTAATTTTGTTACACGTTGTATAAAGGTTACGATAGTTTTGTAATCAACCCGTGTATCTTGCGGTTTGTTTACGCCTGCCCCAAGGTTATGGTTTTTGCAAAGCCATCAACGATACGGTGTAGTAATAATTATGTTTGTTTACACTTAGTTGCAGTCATTACTTCAGCAATGTGAGAAATAACGATAACGTGATGAGTCGTGATAATAGTTCTTTATAGCATTAAAAGTATTGATTTTTTGCTGGTTGCCATTTGTTTTGAAAAACATAAAACTTGAAAACTATTGTAAGCAGTCATGTTTACTTATGACTTTTGGAATCAACATTAATTATAATACATGTCTGATCACAGACAAAAAATGTTTAAAAATAGAAACTTGCGCCAACATTTTTAAAATTAGATCCAGTCTGTATAAAAAATAAAAATAATGATTCCTATCTACATCTAGCCAGTAACTTTCCTATATACCTACATATAGTTCAAGTGTGCCATGCTTCGGCATTAATGGGCCGGCTCAACCGGAGTGATACCACGGCTTCACAGAAAACAGACGTTAAACAACGCTTGTGTTATGTTTCGTTGTGTAAGTGAGGTTACCGGAGGCCCAATTACCCCCTTCCCAATCCCCAATTCCCCAATACCCCTTAAATTCCTAACCCCAAAAAGGCAACGCACTTGTAACGCCTCTAATGTTTCAAGTGTCCATGGGCGACGGCGATTGCTTACCATCAGGTGATACCGGCTTATTTCATAAAATAAAATCTATGATAAAATGAGCTTACAGATCAGATATAAACATGAATGAGTCACTAGCGTTGCCCCGGGCCACAGACATAAGCCTTGACAGTGACAAAACGAAGGTGATACGTAATGTATTCAGCTTTCCTGCAAGTGTCACTGACCGAAGCAACTAGTGAGACGAAGCTAACAAATAAAATAGAAATGTCATTAGCCATTCCTCGTTAAAAAAAACTGTTCGAATTTCGATATCGTTTGTTTTTTTAGAAGAAAACTATCTATGGATACTCTATTACCGTCTTCGGCAGTTTAGTATATGTAAAGACATTTTTTAGGTCTTAAACCAGTTTTAAAAAAATGTATTGAGATTAGTTCAGCCGTTTTCAAGTGTAGGTAGGGCTTACCAACACATTTAGTTATTCGTTTTTATCTAACTAAAGATTGAGTTTCATTAAAACCCTTTTCTACAAAATATTTTTAAAACAGTACATATACAAAACGACCATGTTATTCCGTAGTTTCGCGCTTAACAACACTTTACATTTCGATTTTATTCAAATAAATAGTTTTGATGCGTAACTTTACCTAATAGTAATTTATAATTTCAATATGATTATGCTAATAATTTTATTTTATTATCGGGAGCTGCGGTCTATCTAGCGGGTTTACCGGGGATCCAGCTGAAAAAGCAGGAGTAGGAACGGGGTAGTTTTTAGTCAGTAAGAATCTGTCACTCCCTGTCGCATCGCCCAAAGCATGAGTGGCAATTGGATGATATTACCCACTTAAAAAAAGGTTACCTGTATTATAATAATCTATATCATGTAACTAATTGGAAAACCATGTATCTAAGTAATTTATAGCCACCAAGAAAAACTATAAAGTTGCTACAATTTCCTAGAAACGTTGTAAGTAAGGACTTAATGAGTTATTTCTTAACTTCGTGGGAAGGGAAAATCATATTTGCATCAATGGGAAAAACTGTTATGAACAAGAACATAACTCACTTTGAGAAGTAATGCAATCGGTACGGTGTTTACACCAGAGATGTGCAATGTAGCTATGCTACGAAGATATACTTGTTAAACTGTGAAACTATGTGACCACCACTACTACGGTTCCACCGATTTAGAATCGGTATCGGTAAATTTGTAGCTGTGCGAGTAAGATGTGCTATGAAGATGCTGCCAGGCGCAAGCTTTAATCGAAGTTAGTTAGTTTAGTAGTTAGTTTTTATCGAATAAAAAAAAACTGCAGCCATCCATAGCACATATCTATATGAAAACATAGCTTAGATAAGTCCATTTCCGCCGGTGCTAGGCTATGTGTAATATTTTAGTCCTAGAAATAGTTAAAAAAGCAAAAAGAACTCTATTACACATTCCTTTAGGTACTAATTGTAACCGCAAGATGTTTAAACCGCGCATAAATTGCGGTACCGTCAGACCAACGTGCCGTGAAGGTATATAACGGTAAATAAACACTGACAGATAGTTAGGTACAGCTCTAGAACTCAACACCCGTCATTGTTACAATTGCTTCGTATCTTACTGAGAAGGTTTTCTAAAAATATCTGCCACGGCTTTAATGGGAGGTAGTGTTGTGTTTGGAGATTACAATAATAAATATAAATTATTGATTATGAACAGTGATAGTAATAGGCAGTGCATATTAGCCTAAACTTTGAAGAACAGAGAAAGGAAACAGAGACAGAACTAGTTTTGAAAGAGATTTAAAATCGAGTAGCGTTTGAGTATTCGCGCGTAAGCCTCTTAAAGTCTAACCTAACAAGAGTTTTCAACATAGCAATCAGATTTTAAACCAACAGAACCTTATTATAATATAACTTATTAAATCATACAACACACACACATAGACAAAACCATATAACTACACTAGCTACTTCCGCGTGCTTCCACCCGCTCTGCTTGGCTACGATTGGTCATAGCGTAATGTTTTATAGCCTATAGCCTTCCTCGATAAATGTACTATTCAACACAAAACGAATTATTCAAATCGAACCAGTAGTTCTGGAGATTAGCGCGTTCAAACAAACAATCAAACAAACAAACTCTTCAGTTTTATAATATTAGTATAGTATAGAATATAGATAGATAACTGCAGACGCACACAAACGAAATTCCACCACCACAACAACAGCCGTATGTATAGTCACGAAAACTCACGCAATTTTTGAGCAAATAATTTCTAATTTCTCGGGCCGAGCCCGCGGTCGGTGGCGTGACGTCGCGTAATCGTCGCGTAACAGTTACGTCGAACTGTTAAAGCGTTAGCGGTATGCCTGCATAGCTAAGACCTGCTTAAAGCGGGTTATGCTTGCGATTAACGCTATACGCAGTAGGTTATCAAAATGAAACTGGTTCTTCTTATGTTGTGATAATCATGCTTGTCTGTAATTGTTGACTGCCTCGTTGCTCGAGTGGTCGTAAGTGCGACTGCCGAACAAGGGGTCTCGGGTTCGATTCCCGGGTCGGGCAAAGTATTACTGGTTTTTTTCCGGATTTTCGAAAATTTCTCGGTAGTAGCACGAACTCTGGAATTGTGTCCAGTATATGGCAGGCACAGCTCCTATTACATGGGACTTATAACAAAAATGGTGAAAAGTGGGTGTACATTGTATAGCGGCATTACGTGCCATAATGTGCACCTCTGCCTACCGCTACGGGGATAAAAGGCGTGACGATGTGTGTGTGTGTGTGTGTCTGTAACTGTTGCACTATTGGATCAAAACGTCTAATACTACAGTTAGGTATCAAAGCATTGAAGTTAATGCTACAGAGCGTTTTTTCCACCACTTACTTAGAAGCTTACGCCCCGCTCCTACTCCTAGCGCGCCTAGAGCCCCGGTAAACCCACTAGGTACTCCACAACTCTCGATACCTACAAATTTAGAACGCAAACCCAGTTTTGATCTATCTTTCGCCATCCTTCGAGAAAATTATACAGATATTTTTATTATAGAAACTCTAAACATACTAATGAATATACTTAGTCTCAATGGCCCTAAAAGACAAATACGTCTATAGATAGCATACATCATTAATACATATAAGGAAAAAGAGTTTGAAAAAATAACTCGTCTTAATGATTTAAAAAATAAAAAAGAATTAAAGTGTGACATAAACGTGTGACACTAATTAATCTATACTATCTATACTTCTATACTTATATTACAAAGCTGAAGAGTTTGTTTGTTTGTTTGTTTGTTTGACCGCGCTAATCTCCAGTACTACTGGTCCGATTTGAATAATTCTTTTTGTGTTGAATAGTGCATTTATCGAGGAAGGCAATAGGCTATAAAACAACACGCTATGACCAATAGGAGCCAAGCAGAACGGGTGAAACCGCGCGGAATTAGCTAGTATCTAATAACAAGACTATTTATATTATAGTACTAGCTTCCGCCCGCGACTCCGTCCGCGCGGATGTCGGTCTTCGCGTGGAAGTTTTATTTCTCCATTTTGTGTAACTCTGACAATGACATCTTATAAATATCTATTGGACCGAAATACGGCGAGGCCCATAATAATTACAGAGATCACTATATTGAGCTACTGCTGTTGAGTTCGCGTTCTGTAGAATAAAACTAAAAAATAAAGATTTTTTTCTACGTATTTTTCCATGATAAAAAGTATCCTATTTTATGACCAGGATAATAAGGCATATATACCAAGTTTCATCGAAATCGAACCGTTAGTTTTTACGTGATGCCTGAACATACAGACAGACAGACAAAAAAAAATTAATCACATATTTGGGTTTGGTATCAATCCAACACACCCCCTTCTATTTATTCTTTCAATATTTTCAATGTACAGAATTTACCCTTCTACACATTTATTATAATATATGAATATGAATGAATGAATTAGAGTGTTATAAACGTAAGAGTAGACAAATATAATCAGAAAGCTCCAAACTACTAAGCTATCGGGATTTATACGTTTTATTGTGAGTCAACCATAAAAGATAGACATTTGCTGTCGTGAAATAATTTTTAAACAATTTTAAGGAGAACATTTCCGTCATACATTATTTCTTTGTAGCTTTAACCATTAAGGCTGCACACGCGACGGAAGCTTAAAAAATGGAGTAAGTTCTCCTGTTTTGCCAACATTTCCCTTCACTGCTCTGCTCCTATTGATCGTAGCGTGATGAAAAGTATACTATAACCTGCCCAGGAGTATGAAGAACAATTGTACCAAGTTTCGTTGAAATCTGTCGAGTGGTTTTTGTTTCTATAAAGAACATACAGACAGACAGACAGACAAAAAATTTTCTGATTGCATTTTTGGCCTCAGTATTGATCACTAATCACCCGCTGATAGTTATTTTGGAAATATATTTCATGTACAGAATTGACCTCTCTACAGATTTATTATAAGTATATATATAGTATATAGTTTTTCTCCTATTTTAGGATTCCTTGAATGGAAAAAAATAACATTAGAACTTAAGACGGGATATTTACCATGTTCATATTTATGTCTATGAGTTTCCGATATTCCGGCACTGTTGTAAGCGCCATGATCACGGATGAACTGGAGTATATATGCGGGTGGATGTTGATAAATAAACATGGCAAATAGTTCTAATGTCAGTGTTAGTGACTGTGTCTGTTTAAAAACTTCTATGGAAAAATAATATCTTCATTAAGATTTTTATCTGTTTATTTAACTGTTATATACTTATAACCTTGAAATATTTTGTATACTACTCAGTAGCAGCAAATCTTACGAGCTGCTTAAGCTTAAGGTTTTTTTCCTGATTTTTTTATTAGATACCTGATGGTAAGCAAGGACATGTAATAGGGGGTCAGCCTATTGCCCTATACTGGACACAATTCCAGACTCCGAGCTACTACTGAGAAATTTTGAGTTTTCTGTGTTTGACTAAATAAATTGATCAGGTAAGTCATGTTGTAAACCGCCTGACGCAGGTGCTTACCGGACATGGAAGCTTCGGTAGGTTCCTGTTTCTGATTGGGCGGGAGGAAACGCCCGGGTGTCATCACTGCGAAGACCGCCCGGAGGACACGGTGGAACATACGCTTGCGGTCTGCCCTGCGTGGGCTGAGCACCGCCGTATCCTCAGGGATGTGGTCGGCGACGGCGCCCTCTCGCGTCCGGCACTGATACAAGCCATGGTGCGGAGCGAGGGGGACTGGGATGCCGTCTCCTCCTTCTGCGAAGCAGTCATGCTAGCTAAGGAAGAGGCGGGGCGCGTGAGAGAACGAACCTCTTCACGCCCCACCCGTCGCGAGAGACACTCCGGGCGTCGGGGATCGCGCGACGATCTCCGGCCACCGTAAGTGCGGGTCTGCGGACGACGAGCAAGGGTAGCTCGCCGCCCGACCAGAACCAGACCCGTGCGTGCGGCGCGTCGCGTTCTGCGCGCGCCTCAAAGAGCCATCAGACCACCACAGATGGGGCCCAGTAGGGCTGATGCCTAATCCGGAGCTGCGGACAACCTAGCGGGTTTACCGGGGCTCCGGCTCGACGGGCAGGAGTAGGAACGGGGTGGTTTTTAGTCAGTAAGAGTCTGACACTCCCTCTCGCCTCGCCCAAGGCGGGAGAAGTCATTGGATGATTTTCCACCATAAAAAAAAAAAAAAAAAAAAGTCATGTTGTAAAAGAGCTCATATCCGGCATGTGCCTTAGGTTGGATCATTGTCACTGGACATTCAGGTTACGGTTTTATTGATATACAAAAGAACCGTTGTTGAGGACCACAGAATAAATAAGTGTAGTAGGTATACGATTATCATTGATATCGCCTCTAATATTATAAGACACTAGCGGACCCGATAGACGTTGTCCTGTCTACACGTCTTTAATTTGAAAATTTGTCGGATCCAATGTAAAACATTCCAAAATCAACAACTACTAATAAATTAAAAATTAATTAAAAAAACTTTGTCAAACAGCGGACAAAATTGTGAATCTAAACCATTCTCAGATCCCTTTGAACACACACAAAAAAAAATCAAAATCGGTTCAGTCGTTTAAGAGAAGTTCAGTGACATACACACTTACAGAAGAATTATATACAATGTGATAGGGGCGAGACTTCTAACCCGTTAAGGCTGAATACTACATCTAATTTTAACGACAAAAGTCCTGGGTCGAAGGGGTCGAATCCCCTCCCCCTAAAAATTATGGCCATTTTAATATTTTTTTTACTTTTTTTGATATCAAAGGTTGTATGCGTCGTAGAAACAAAAAAAAGACGACAAACGGTAGCTAATAACCTTGGCTAACTAATTCATTACTTTTTTCATATGTTTGATAATGTTTTGGTGAGAAAAAAAAATAATTTGTGAATTATTCTTACCGAAAAAATCACTATTTTCCTATATTTTCAATTAGGGGTTCAACCCCCCATATTATTTTTTTTGTCGATAAAATTAGATGTAGTACTCAGCCTTAACGGGTTAGAAGTCCCACGCCTATCACATTGTATATAAAGATATGTATGTCTAAAGAGCTAAAACTAGGCTGTATATTATTAATGATAAATAAATGATAAATGATATTTATTTCTGTAAATAGGTCATAAAATAACACTTTTACACGTCAATATTTCAAATAGCTAGATGAGGCCGGCATTTCCTATCTGACTACTCTGAGAAGAAATGCCGAAACAAACTCAGAGGTCATAATCTCTTTTAAAGTCCAGACAGTGAAATAGAGGATAATGTGAGAGAACCGTGCAAGTTGGTTCTGTAGTGGTCTTTAGAGGAAAGAACCACAACAGTATGAGCGGACCTGTTCAGATGGCAGTACGCATGTGTCAGTTTACAATCAGCTCAGCTAACGGCTGTTGCTGAATGATCCGACGAACAATATCAACCAAAAGAACATTTGGGTAGGTCTCGTAAATGCTCACACTGTCAGAATATAATTAACTAAAAGTGAAATGACTAAGCAAACTCTCACACGGTCCTCAAACTAACAATTTTAAAAATAATATGTTAAAAAAATTCAAAAAATTAAAAAACCCGACTGCATAAAAAACACTTTAAATAAAAACTGAAAAGTGCTTAGTCTAAAAGTGTAGATAGCAATGCTATTACCACCAAATTAAATAATTTCATAATCAATACACAAAAAATAATAATCTTATGCGAAACATAATTGAGTGCAACATTCGGGACCCATATTGAATGATTTTAGTCTAGTTTATTTAGTTAAGACGTACTTTTATTATCACTTTTCACTTTTTAGTTCAGACACCGCTAGTCAATCGCGTCGCGTAGTACCTATACGAGTATTTAGTTTGGATAATAAAGAACATAATTGCACATAGTATTTTTTTCTATATGTCAGTGATATACCATTTTGGAATCCTCAGCTCTTTAATTTGATACCCATATAGTAGCAAATAATTTTTTTTTTTTTTTACTCTTATCTAGGGCGCCTCACGGCCGCCATGTTGGTTTTTGTTTTACTCACATATCTAAGAACACTTGGGTAATTAAGACGAATAACGATACCCTGATTGTCGAAATCCATCAAGCCGTTTCGAAGTAGGCTCATACATACAAGATACGCGCAAAAAACATAACCCTTCCTTGGCAGTCGGGTAATAAAAAAATAAAAATATCGAATGATATTAATGTATATCATGTCAAATTGTATTAAAATGTAACTTGTGTTACAAACATGTCAACATGACCTGTGTGGACATTATAGCGGCTCACTCCCAAGCCTGACTATCATATAAGTAATCTTTAATTTTATAAAAAGCTTTACTATACAGTTTTTCTTTAATAACATTTTTAAATTTATTCAGGCTCAAACTTTGAATATCGCTGGGAATTTTATTGTAAAAGCGTATACATTGACAATCTGAACGAACCACTTATTTTCTTAAGTCTAGTAGTGGGAACTATATATTTGTTTTTACTTCTAGTGTTTATATTATGTATATCACAATACTTTTTGAATAAATTAATGTTTTTGTGAGCATACACTACATTTTCATAAATGTATTGAGAGGGAACAGTCAATATATTAATTTCTTTAAATAGTTCCCTAAGAAAGTATTGTAATAGTATTGTAGAGTATTGTAATAGTAATTCTATCTAGATATAAAAATCAATTGCTGTTCGTTTGTCTCGAGATTGGTTGGACCGATTTGGCAAATTGTGACATTTTTTTAAAGGTGAGAAAAAAATTGGTTAGATACGAAGTTTGGTGGGTCAGCTAGATATCTCCTGATTGTCGATCTTTATCAAACTTTGATAACTTATCATCTAATTTTGTACACCACATGTTTGTATTCTAGTCTAAACAACATATCTCTTAGTAGATTAAACTGTAGGAGCTAAGTTATAAGATCCATATAAAATAAGGAGGGAAACAAATCCCAACCAATAGATCGATTATTGAGAATTTTAAATGTAAGGTCAGAACTCATGATATGTTAGAACGTTGATCCGCGCAAGATTCATTGTGTTTTCTTTTGTATCTGATATACGAGATTAATATCTCTAAACACTAAATTACCAATTTGGCACGCCAATTTGCACCTTACAGATACGTATTAATTACAAAAACAAAAGTTTTACTTTACTCAGTTAATAGCTAGGAAAGTACTTAATTATCAAACTTCCGCCTTACGCATTAGTATTACATTGGCGTGTAAAAAAACATAATTTATTCCCATTACTTACAGTCAATCGCTAAAACTGGCATGTAATTGCATAATTAACACACATAGATACATACAAACACACACACCCACATACATATGTACATGCATAATTACTGTAATTGTATGTACTCTATCGTATGAACCTACCCATGTCTTTAAAAACTTTTATGAAACACATAATATTTCTCTGTCCCTATGTCCCTTTGTATGCTTAAATCTTTAAAAGCGGGTCGTTAGTATATGTATAAAAACGCCTTATGCCTTCATTTTCGTCTATCGGCCTATCTGGAAGTCATTGGCAGAACCCTATGTTCAGCAGTGGTCCTTTTCTGGCTGATTATGATGATGACGATTTATTACTTATTTCCTATTTAAAAATAAATTATAATCGTCATACTTACAAATAAATAACACAAATAGTTAGCAAATCACGCTTGACATAACTTTAAAAATAGAATGTCACATTCCAAACGATTTAAAAATAAACAATTTAATTTTTTAAATCCGGAATGTTGTTTACATGAACTAGAATAAATATTTTTAAAACCAATCGTTTACTAGCCCTTCTCTGAATACTGGCCACGTGTGAATGGGCCTTACGTCAGTGAAAGTTCATCACGTTGAATGACAGTAGTACATAGTAACACCAGATTGAAGATGACTGACCACTATAAGCATTAAAAAAAAACTAACAACCTCAGGTGATGTTCCACATTTCACATAAACTGCAAATTAGTCCCTATCTCCAAACCACAAGACCTACAATCACTTGCACTTTTTTGGCGGGATTGCAAATGACAAATCGACGAAGATGTAAAGGTACGTAATTACAGTTCACGGACTCAATTAAACCTGACCTCGTCATTGCCCCTCAATTAATTTGCCACAGATACTACAATCATTCAAATCCAGGTATTTTATCACACCACTCGTATTAACACTTGGCATCACATAAATTCTGCTATGTCAACAAAAAAATCGTCGACGCCGGCTATACCATCGACTCCACATTATCAAATTACGTAACGATAAAATAAACATGAATGTAACAGAAATATGTGAATAAAATCATGGACTTACTTTACAAAATCCTTTTTTGGCAATGATAACAAAAACAACGGTAACATATAAAAGTTCGTTCACTTCGCGGGCACGGCTACACGTGCTCCCACACTGACACACAAACTACGACTGGCCACTCGACTCCACACCTCCAACCTCGTTAAACTTGTGCCGGAATAAAAAGTTAACTTTCTAAATTCGAATTTGCGAATCGAACGGACAGGTGAGTGCTTCACCAGCGGACCGCGGCTGTATACGTCACCATCGCATGTTGTATTCAGCCAGTGAGAAAAGGGTCTTATTGTTAGCTTTTTAACAATAGAGGTCGCGGTGCAAAGGTCCTGCCCCTTTTATTACAATGTACTTTCAACCTTGGAGTCCGTGAATATTAGATTGTTGGGCAATTAATAAATAGGATTAAAATGAGAGTGATTATCGAATAAAAATCGCATATATGAATAATATGAAGCATTTTATTCCCCAATAAAATAAAATAAACAATGGTGGCTTGTATTATTTATTTGATTAGAACACCATTTTTTTTTTGTGAAATCATCCAATGACTTCTCTCGCCTTGGGCGAAGCGAGAAGGAGTGTCAGACTCTTACTGACTAAAAACCACACCGTTCCTACTCCTGCTTTTCGAACCGGAGCCCCGGTAAACCCGCTAGGTAGTCTGCAGCTCCGGAGAACACCATAGGTACGGCATCTATACATATAGGTATAAAAGTGCTACATACGAGTATGTATAAAAAAAATCGATATAATAAAATAAATTGAATAACATCTATAAACACGATGAAGTTATAAAAATATAATCGCTTTTGAATTTTCGTTTTATTTTTGCATTTGAAAATAAAATTATAATAAAGTTATTGTTACAGCGATGTTGTTAGGGGTGTACCTTTTGTTAAGTATTCAATTTTTAGTTATAAAATGTTCTATTCATAGCAGCTCTGATGAATTGGTTGTTCGGAGGGGTAAGTAATTATTAAAAAAATACTAAATATTTACCCTTAACCCTGCAACAGTCGGATAAGAACATGTAACTCTATTGTAACATATACCTACCTATCTTAACACCATTGCACGTATCTCTTATGTGTAATATCCCTCATGTTGATGTAAATAAAAATATCTTTATCTTTTAATCTTTTACTAAGGATTGACCAATGTAAAAAGAGCTCTGAAATACTATGTATCTTATTTTTAAAACAATTGTATATCCCACTAATATTTCACTTAAACAAACAAAACAAAAAGCCATACTTAATTAATATTTGTCTCGTACAAGAATGAATTCATACAACTAACTATCGAATCACTGCACCATAATAGTTAATAGAACTTCAATTGAATACCAATTCAAACTAAACCCTGAAACGCAATAACTAATTTCAGTTGATCAGAAATTGATCGAAAAAAGACGTGAAAACACGCGGGAAATGTGTAAGATCTTCAACTCGAAAAATTTGAAGGCCATGGAGCCAGGAGACGGTCTACCTTTCACCAGTTTCGACCAAAACGAACTACAACAAAAAGAGAAAGGCAATGGAAAAGAGAGGGAGAAAGCTAAAGAAAAGGCTCAGATTGGTACCAGGAGCAAAAGAGACACTAAATCTGTAAACCCAGCTCTCACAGTAAAAGATGAAGAAAGAGTAGAAAAGATAGTTGATAAAATATACGACGATTTACTTGAAAAGGGACATAAAATACCGTATAAGCACAAAGAATTGCCAACAGTAGATGAGAAAGGCAAAATGGTAAGTTATGAAGAAGCAAAGGCTGTTTTACGCAAACGAGCAGACGGGCCACCTGACGTAAGAAATCAGCGCCGCCCATGGATACCTGGAGGTATCCTACACCTTTTAAAAGGGAATATGTTATTTTCTTTAGGTCGTATCGGTTCGGAAAAACCGCCGACGATAGCTCATTCCACAGTTTTGTTTGAAATCCTAAAAATTATCAAATTATTTCTGGATCAATCTTTTTTTAAACCAAAATTCCATACAACTAAAATAAAACATGGATCCACCGCCTTTTCTTGAAATCTGTTATTAATTTCGAGCGTGAGTTTGTGGTAGTCTACCTGATATATTTTTATTATGATCTAACAAAAACTTATTAAGACATTATAAACAAAAACATTAAAGATTTTACATCAGGGTTTTCCAAACTTGGGTCGCGACTCATCGGTGGGTCGCAAGCGCATTTTTAATGGGCCTTGTCTGTAGAAAGACATACTAACTAACCGTTCTGTATTTTATTTTTCAAATTGGTAACGGTTTAATTCCCTGAAACTGGGTCCTAAGCTTAGGAACTTAATTAAGGTTGGTTGTAGTCCAGAAAACTCTGGGAACCACTGTTTTACATTATATATTCATGGCTTATATTAAATCAAACTGATAATAAGCCTCTTCTTACTTACGAAGTCAGAATATTATAGAACACCAAATGAATATCTTCTCTTAATTTCCAGAAGGCCACTAATATAACTGGAAGAAGATTTCCATTCGCACCTCTCACAATGGAAGGGCCAATCACAGATGAAGTTAAACCAAATACGTCGATTATTGAAACAAAAACCCCTCGTTTCCACCATGCCATCGTCCCGTTCTTCATTGATTCCAGGACTTATGGTATGGTAGAAATATACGAGAATAGAAGGAACCATACTTTTCAGTTCAAAATCATGTCACATACTTGCCTCAAAGCTACTCTTTCTAGCATCGTCACGCCTTTTATCCCCGCCAGGCAGAGGTGCACATTACGGAACGTAATGCTGCTATACAATCTACAACTGCTTTTCACTATTTGTGTTATAAGTTCCATGTAATAGGGGGTGGGCCTATTGAAAAACCGAAAAACCGAACAAAGCACAGTAAGACTTTGCCCGACTCGGAAATCGAACGCAAGACTCCTTGTTCGGCAGTCACAGTTACGATGACTTGACCAACGAGGCAGCTAATCTTTTTAAAGGCAAATATTAATCTGCTCCTTCAGCCCTTACTTGTGATCGGCATAATGTGTCTCTTTCTTTTCCATTCTCCCCTTTTACACCTTCCGTCCCATATCATAATGTTCTGGTTTCAGATGCTCACCTATCTGAAAAAATACTTGAAGCATTTGATTACTTTGAAAAGGCGACTTGTGTCCGTCTGCAACGCCTTCGAGAAAGGCCAACAGACCAGAGCTCGTTGCAAAACGTTGTATGGCTGTACATCACCAACCCATCTGGTATTAGACAGTGTGTACATAGTAATGAAAAGGCCGAGATTAAAGGTGTACAGGTCTGTATGAGTTTTTTTTTATGGAACACGAGCCGATTCGTGCCCTAGCATGGCCCTTCCACACTTGAGTGATTTTATTTTTACCTTAACACGACCGTAAGATTGGATAACTTTGAACGGCCAATCAGAGCGGCGAATGCCATAAGCGTGTTGATCGTGTTAACGTCACATAGTCACACTAGTTCCTCAATAGTAATTGTCTTTTGAGAAATGTCTAGGTTTCAACAAAAATCGTTAAAGTATCCAGTCTGCGTACGAAGGTTTTGGTAGAATCTTATCCCGATCCCGAAGAATCAATTACTAACGTATTGAGTTAAGGAGTTGCGGATAACCTAGCCAGGTCTTCGGCTCGATGCAGGAGTAGGAACGCGATGGCTTTTACTCACTAACATTCTAACACTCGCCAAGGCGGGAGAAGTCATTCAATGATTCTCCCTCTTAAAAAAAAGAAAACCTGAATCAGTATTGGCATAAGATATTTTTTTAAACTAAGCAATAAAGAACAATAGGTTACTAAACAATTTGAATCTAAATCATTAATTAATTGAGTCCCTTTTACATCGTCAACAGATGATCGTGTTCGGCTACGACTGCATGAGTGTTGGTGACATATCACATGAGATCATGCACATACTGGGTTTCTCACACGAACACACCAGACCTGATAGAGACCAATACATTACTATATTATGGGACAATGTAAAACCAGGTGAAAAATATGTCTTTATTTTATGGAACACGTCGGTAATCGAGCTGTCGTATCATCTGATGGTAAGCAATCGCCGCCGCCCACGGACACCCGAAACACCAGTGGCTTTACAAGTTCGTTACCGGCCTTTTGGGGTTAGGAATTCACGGGTTGTTGGGGAATCCGGAATCGGGAAGATGGGGAAGTGGATAATTGGACCTCCGGTAACCTCACTCACAAAGCGAAACACAATGCAAGCGTTGTTTTACGTCGGTTTTGTCACTCTAGTTGGACCGGCCCATTCGTGCCGAAGGCTGGCTCTCCCACTTTATGAAACTTTATTTTTCAAACTGAAAAGTGATGCTTTGAATATAACATTTATTTTATTAAGTAAGTTTATTTTATTAAAACTATTGAAGGCAAATCCTCCGCTAACGTAGGTCACCGGTGACTACCACGGCGTGCAATGTGTTAAAATGATTTTCTTTTTTCAGGTTACAGAAAGTTTTTTGAAATA
Organism: Spodoptera frugiperda; assembly: GCF_023101765.2. Classification (NCBI taxonomy): domain Eukaryota; kingdom Metazoa; phylum Arthropoda; class Insecta; order Lepidoptera; family Noctuidae; genus Spodoptera; species Spodoptera frugiperda. Next base: position 8,199,689 of record NC_064222.1, read on the forward strand.
GAACAAACACACACACATTTAGACAACTTGCCGTACGACTACGCAAGTGTCCTCCACTACCCTGCACGAGCATTCTCTAGAAATGGACAAGTCACTATTTTAACCGACGTACGTATACTTTATTTAAATTACTTGTATTCCATAACTACGGTCATGTCTACCTGTATATACAATGTGATAGGCGTGGGACTTCTAACCCGTTAAGGCTGAGTACTACATCTAATTTTATCGACAAAAAAAATAATATGGGGGTTGAACCCCTAATTGAAAATATAGGAAAATAGTGATTTTTTCGGTAAGAATAATTCACAAATTATTTTTTTCTCACCAAAACATTATCAAACATATGAAAAAAGTAATGAATTAGTGATCCAGGGTTATTAGCTACCGTTTGTCGTCTTTTTTTTGTTTCTACGACGCATACAACCTTTGATATCAAAAAAAGTAACAAAAATATTAAAATGGCCATAATTTTTAGGGGAGGGGATTCGACCCCTTCGACCCAGGACTTTTGTCGTTAAAATTAGATGTAGTACTCAGCCTTAACGGGTTAGAAGTCCCACCCCTATCACATTGTATAAAAATCAATTGCAGTTCGTTAGTCTCGCTAAAACTCGAGAACGGCTGGATCGATTCGGCAAATTTTAGTCTTGAACTATTTGTGGAATTCCAGAGAAGGTTTAAAAGTAGAGAAATAAATAGTTGAGGCGAAACGAAGTTTACTGGGTCAGCTAATTTTCGTTCCTGTTTCTAATTCGAGTTATTTCTAAGTTAACGAAATCGAAATGCTACCGCGCAGCCTTCTGATTGGTTGGTTAAGTTGGAACGGGCCAATCAGAGTGCCGAACGTCATATGTGTGTAAAACAAACTCGTAATAGGCATCTATCGTGGATGACAATGCATTATAACGAAGTCAAAGTCAAAGCATTTATTTCAATTAACACAAGCACTTTTGAATTAAATGAAGAGAAACTATAAATACGGTTGGCGCGGTGGCTGGGTAATCAGCTGCCAAGTTAACGTGTAGCGAGTTCGATTCACGAAGCAACTCTTTGTGTGGTCCACAAATTGTTGTTTCGGATCTAGGTGTCATTTGTATATGAACGCACCTACGACACAGGAGACAATGCTAGTGTGGGGGCAACGATGTTTAAAAAAAATGATAATGATAAATCATTAATCTTTCAATAAGACACTTTCAAATACATTTCATCTGATCCCAGTCTAACATCAAAATCGGACAACGTGAAGGTCTCAGTGAAATGGACGTTGAGAAAGTAGGCATGCTGTACTCCAACGAGTGCGTGAAACGGAACAGAGAGTACCTAGTCATGACATGTCCCAGTGTTGTCAGGAGCCAACGAGCCCAACCTACTCCAGTAAGTCAGGAAGACATTGAAGAATACTTTGAATACAGACTCTGGCCTTATGGCATCATCAACTATCAATTTAAGGACAAATTGGAATTTTGTAAGTACAAGTTATTTCTAGTCTTTAGTAATGATATTTTAATTTTAAGTCTTTAACTACTCAATGTCAATAGAAGATTTAAATTAAACGCAATGTCACGCCTTTTATCACCGAAGGGGTAGGCAGAGGTGCACATTATGGGTCGTAATGCCACTGTACAATGTACACCCACTTTTCACAACTTATGTTGTAAGTCCCATGTAAAAGGTGGTGAGTCTATTGCCATATACCGGGCACATTTCCAGACTCCGTGCTACTACTGTAGATTGATTGGGACAGTGACCGTTTTGTAAAAAATCATGCCTTTGTTTGTTTGGGGGTCGATTTTTCCAACGTCAGTTAAATTTTATCAGTACCCTTAGTATGAATTTGTTTTACGTTTAAAGAAATCGAAACAAGAGCACAATTGGTTGGTTTATTCGAGCCACCTGTATATACCATTCTGTCGAATATCAATTTCATACTCTAATTAAGATTTATAAATCTGATGATTGAAAAATTGTCTCTAAATGATATGAAATTGTAATTACAGCCGGTGAAGAAATAGAAAACATTAACGCAGTGATACGTCATATAGAAAAGGAAACGTGCATAGAATTCAGAGATCTGAGTGATATGCAATTTAGCGCAGAGACTGACTCTTCTGAGGAAAGCGCCGCCGCGGTAGAACATGGCAACGATGATAATGTTAATCAAGAAACTGATCTAGACGACGCCGGCGGAAAACCTGAACAA